>NW_026892638.1:0-2812500 GCF_033815535.1 Pezoporus flaviventris | reverse complement strand
AAAAAAAAATCATGTGTCTCATAGGTTGATTAAAATTAACTTTTTTGGAACCTAAAAATAGCAAACCAAGTAATACTATCTGGATTTAAATCAAGTAACCTTGATCAAACAATTAACTAATCCTCTATTCTGCTGATATCTGCTGATACTAATGCTGGAGCTAGTTCCAGTAGTTGAAATTACAGCCACTGATTTAGTGTCTTTATTAGTAGTAATTAAGTTGTCTTTCCCTAGTACTCTTCTCAAAGCCAGTACTTGGCTGACTTGTAGAAACTGGTCTTATCGATACCTACAGTACATGCTCTGTATGCTGCTTAAAGGTTCTTTGTAAGGCTGAAGGCCCTTTCTGATGGTGTGACTCCATGAGCGTTGAGATGAGTTCAGGTGCATGTTGTCACAGCCTAACTTATGTCATCTGTTGTGGAGCCATAGCTTAAGGCTATTTTAGCAAAAACTTTTTTGATTGATGTAAGCCCTAATAAAAGCAGGGAAGGTTCCTACTGTTGCAATATCAGTACATGCTCTTTGGAATTTTTCTCAAGATACTACTGCAGTGATGCTTTTATAGCAGCTTCACTTCATAAAAGGTTCTTGTCACCCCAGTACCATTCAGCCCATCCTCAGCACTAGAAATTCTAATAGGGTACTTAACTGTGACAAATTAAGAATTGATTTGCTCTAGTGCGCTAACATGACCATGAAGCTCTCTCTACTAGGCCTTTATTTATCCTGTTTTCATTTGTATAATATATTTTTTGCTTCTTGAATGTAATTGTGTCCATTTTGGCTGTTAAGTCCTCCTTAAACAATCTTACATGGGCTGATCTGATGCTTATTCTTGTTTGGGAAGGATTTTCTTTGGCATGCTCTCAGGTTTGCAGTAGCATATCAATGTTTAGTTTGGTCTTGAATTAACTGATCAGAAATTACTTTGTAATTCCCAAGATCCGGGAGCATGTTTTGGTTCAGATCTAGCATTACGTGATCCAGTGTTTTACCTAATGAATGTAAGCAATAAAGTGGAAGATGCAACAGCAAAATTGAAGTAACAATTGCATTCGACACCATCCCACATGACATTCTTGTCTCTAAATTGGAGCAACATCAATTTGATGGATGGACCACTCAGTGGATAAAGAACTGGCTGCATGGCCGCACGCAGAGAGTTGTAGTCAATGGCTCAATGTCCGCCTGGAGACCAGTAACAAGTGATTGGTGTTGGGACCGATCTTGTTCAACATCTTTGTTGCTGACATGGACAGTGGGATTGAGTGCGCCCTCAGCAAGTTTGCCGATGACACCAAGCTGTGTGGTTCAGTTGATACCCTGGAGGGAAGGAATGCCATCCAGAGGGACCTCAACACGCTTGTGAGGTGGGCTGATGCCAACCTCATGAAGTTTAACCATGCCAAGTGCAAGGTCCTACACCTGGGTCAGAGCAATCCCAGGCACAGCTACAGGTTGGGCAGAGAAGAGATTCAGAGCAGCCCTGTGGAGAAGGACTTGGGGGTGTTGGTTGATGAGAAACTTAACATGAGCCGGCTGAAGTGTGCTCTCACAGCCCAGATAGCCAGCCTTATCCTGGGCTGCATCAAAAGGAGTGTGACCACTAGATCGAAGGAGGTGATCCTGGCAGTGTTCAAGACCAAGTTGGAGGAGGCCTTGGGTGATATGGTTTAGTGTGAGGTGTCCCTGCCCATGGCAGGGGGGTTGGAACTTGATGATCTTAAGGTCCTTTCCAACCCTAACTATTCTATGATTCTGTGATTCTAACAAGCAATAATAAAGTTGGATAATGGGTTGCAGTGTGAAAATTACTGTAAGGCATCAGACTAGACTTCACCTTAATATTCCCTTCTGACCTCCAGAAGTATTTACATTGCTCTCAACATTTAATTTTGCTTGTTAGCAAAAAAAAAAGCATTCCATTCTGAAGTATGGGTCCATTATTAGGATTCAAAGATGGACTCTAGTCCTTTGAAAGAGAGGCCATAAACAAAATGGCTATGATTGAAATTATGGAACTGTCATTTTGTGTATAACCCCCAAATCAGCATCAAGGTAAATGGAGAAATATTCAAAGGAACACAAGATTAAGGCTACTATGTAATTTCAGAATTTTATTTTACATTGTTTTGTATGAAAACTAGTTTGGGAAGTAATGCACTTAATGGCATGAAATGTAGTAATCAGGAGAAAAATATTCTGGGGTCACAGTTTTTGAACCTAAAAGGGCTTTTTCTTTTCAGTTACACATTATAACTTTTTTCAGTGTTACTACTAAGAAGGATGTCTGTCATTTGTCTAATAATGAAGGTGTAGTGGTGTTATTTAGTATTGAATATGAAAGAGGAAACACCAGCTGACTGGAACAATATAGGACACTTGCGAAACTGTCAGAACCTGGATGATATTGAGAAGGTCTGGCAAGTGCTGATCTAATAGCTGATGATAACAGTGTTTTCTTTGCAGACATTTCATATTGTTTATTTTGGCTACCTGTGATGTGAGGACACTTCTGAGATAGATTGCTTTCTTCTCTGTACTACTGCCTTTGTTAGCACTTATCCAATCTACAAGGCATCTTAGCTATTTCTGTTACGTATTTGAAATTAAGTACCAGGATATAGCTTTCTAAGGATATTCAATATGGGTAAATCTACACAGAATCTTTAAGAAAACTTTCAATTTAAATTATCCTCATAAGCATCATTATGCATCACAGCTAAACTTAGCATTTCCTAGATGCAGTTTTTTGCAGTGGTTAAAAATCTTTATTTAGTAAAACTGTTCATTACCTTATAGGTCTGCAACTTTCAGAATTGTGTTATCAATAGTGTAACTTATTACTATAATATAACCAGATTAACACAATCACTTGATTTAATTGCAGATTGGCAAAAGAAAAAGTTATGTATGAAAATGAAGTAAAACAGCAAGAAGAAAAGATTAAAAAAATGAAAGCTGAAGCATCTGATGATTATGGAATTAAGAAGCAGGTAAAATATCCTAAAACTTGTTTTATAAAATCCTTCTTTGCTTTCATTTAACAATAGTCATCCTCAAATAAAATAATCTACCTTTTTCCAGACTCCTGTTATATAAGTACTACACTAAAATTGTGTCAATTATAAAAGTCATAGTAAGCATTTGTAGAGCTTCCTGTACTCCAGAGCTATTAAACTATAAGGAGACCTTATGGATTATGTAGTACTTGGTTTCAGGATGGCTGTCACTCACTAACAGTGTGTATGAGGCCATATATACATGGTCTGGCATTTAGGTAAACTAAGTGCTTGCTTGCTGGTAAATCCAGGTGTTACAATGAAGTGAGGCTGTTTGATAATTAATACGAACATGAAACATTTCAACTCCTGAGCGAGTATACTAGTGTCCCTTTTGTTAAATCATGGACCTAAAAGAGAGAGCAATGGGTATGCAACTGCTCCTACCAGATGTTAGAGTTTGTAGTGAAGTTTCCAACTAGCAAGGTGTATGCTATAGTTTAATCTGTTCAAGAGTACATTTTGATGTCACTGTTACAATATGACTAAACAACTAAATTGTTCTTGGAAGTTTTCAAAGGATAGTGTCTGCAGATGGTTGTTATATAGCCTTTTGGCAGGAGAAAGAGTGGCAAGTTTCCTTCTAACTGGGAAAATGCTTGGGTTTGGGAGATTCGTGTTTATTCTTTACTGAAGAGTGACACGTGCTTAACTGTGGCCTTTATATTCTTTCAACTAAATCTTTTGACTATGATTGGGTCTTTTTCCAAGCATTTCCCAGTTGTTTTCTCTTAAGTCTTCAGAGAACCTGAAACTGTAAATTAAGATTATTTTAACTTTTTTACTATTATACATTATAAAATGTAACCTACTGTTCTCCAATCTTCATTTTTAAATGGTGGAAAAGTAGGTTTCAGTATACTCAAATATAAAAATAAAAAAGAGAGGAGAAAGACCTTTTAAAACAAGCTAAACCAACTTTTTTTAATAAGTTCAGATTTCAGTTCATGTGTGTATGACTAGCCTTGCTTTTGTTATGCTGTAGGAAAGAAATGCAAATAAAGAATTTGTATACAAATAAGAATTGTATTTATAGGGCTGAGCTGTTCTTCTGCCTCACCATGGTCTGAGACACCAAGATCCTACTGAACAGTAGCCTTTCTGAAAATCCGCTGGTGCTAACAAGAACTAATGAATGCAATTCTCATTTTTAGTGTCCCACATTTATCAGATTATTTGACTGCACCGTGGTATTTCCGCAGTGACCTGCAAGATATCATCAAAGTCAAAACCAGCAGAGGCTGTGAACTTCTTCTGTGAAATGAAATGTTGCACAGTACCTGAAGGTATTCTCAGAGACCAATGACAAAAGCCTTCACAGAGAACAGTCTCGATTCATTCAGAAATTGCCTGATTCACTTTGAAAGCAATCAGTTTCCTCAATGACACCTTCAGTTCTTCTTCTTTTAGTGCACTTTTCATTCTGGAAGTTGGTAATATTTCAGGTTATGAAGAATTTGTAGGCTCAGAAAGAATGCACACTCTTTTTATAGAATCAAAGAAAATTACATATTAACAGGAGAGCTTGATCAGAACCGTGTTTTGGATAGAGTTAATACTTTGAGATGTTCTTCAGGAAAAAAAAAAATCTGTGGTTACACATTTTAAGAATTGCTTTTAGTTAATAATTCCTAATCTGAATAACTATGTATTTAAAAATATGGTTGTAGTCTTTCTTTCAATAATGAAAAAATGAGGTATCGGCTAAATCAGGTATGTACATACTTATCAATCCAGGGTTAAAGGAGAGATGCTTACCTTTTAATGTAATAATATTTTTATTTAGCTTACTAATTACAACTCTGCAGTAGAACATATGGTTTAACAGTACACAAGTGACTATGGAAAACTGTACTTTAAAATTAGTATTGCTGTCCCTACAGCATATGTAGATTTTAGGTTGTGTTTGGCCTGTACTGAGGGATCAGTCCCTTTGTAGAACAAGAGTTGAGTTTGACTAAGTATTTTTCTCATAACTCCTTATGCAGTGGGGCAGCTTGTTTCTGTGAATTCCAGTGGCCTCCAGCAGAGGTAGTGACCAGCTGGGGTAGTTGGAAGTTGTTAACACTGTACAGAAAGACTTACTTAACAAGGACCAGATTCAACATCAGAGAAACATAAAGGACAGTTTATCACAGTGCTGGTATTCACTGACCAAGATTATTACTTGAAGAACCTATTGGAGGGCATGAGAAGACTGTTACGGTAACCCAGGATAGTTCTCTTCCTCACATCTGAATATGCAGAGTCCCAGGCCTGTGTTATCTCATTGTTATGGTAAACCAGGGTATGTTGCTTCCCCCCCCATCTGCTCCCACCTTTGTACAGGCAGCAGCATGATGGTGGGTTGGAATTTGGACAGTGGCACCTGCCATACCTCAGCAAGTTCACTGAAGAGCAAAACAGGCCATTGTATGTGTATGACAGGTTAATCAGTGCATGTTTTACTGTTCACCCCCAAGCAGGGCTCTGCTGCATTCCCCATTTTGATTAGCATCAGCGTCCTGTGGCTCCCACCGTGGTAACACTATGCTTTCAATAAAGCCAGACCTTTTAAGTCAGTCAATGTTGTGCCATATACCTGAGGGGTCAGCACTTGCTATTCACCTGTAACACCCCTATATTGCTATTGTCCTGGGCACAGGTTGTATGTGCACTGCTTGCAAGTTGCAATTCATGTACTTCAGCTGAGTCTGAGCTGGGTGAGAGCTACTTGTGGTAGGTTGTATATCAGAGTGAAAGAATCTCTAGCATTTTGAGGCAAGGAAGCCCTTTTGTTTCCATCACAGCTTATGTGGAAAAAAAAAAAACAAAAAACAACCAGCAACAAATCAACAACAACCTGAACATCACTCTGCTATTGTCTGGTTTTTATTTATTAAGGCAGATGAGAAATTTAGAACTTAATTTGAACCAAAATGGTAGAAAAAGACCATAAAAATTGAAGAGCAGTATTTGGGTAAAAGTAGGCTATGAAATAAAAACTTTCCTATCTCAAAATCACACTTATATTCAACTAGAAGACTTGTAGGAAAAAGGTTTATTAAGTACTTTAATAAAATACTAAATTGAAAATAATTTTATTAAAAAGTATTCTATACAAAATTTTATCAAGTTTGAAAAAATTAGGAAAAAATATTGAGACTTGATATATTCCACCAGGTGTAATTCTGCATATACTTCTGTGGAGGGTCACGAAGAGCCCTGACTGGTAGCAGTAAGTAGTGCAATTTTATCTCTGTGTGGAGTTTTCATAATGAAGACTTAGTTTCTTCACAGTTGTAATGATTATCAGTGTATGAAGACTTTACCTGTAATAGAAACTTTTCTCACTGTAATCACTTAAGAATGCAGACTAATGATAGGAACCAGTAGTTTTATGTATTTCTGTGGTTGTTGAGGTGTTTCATACATAAATAAACATCCTTTCCCAGCTAATGCTTTTAGGCTACTGAATGTGAGAAAAGCCGGAAGTACTAACTCCTCGTTTCCTTTCAGTGGCATTGTAGATTCACTGTTAACTGCCAGAATTTTTACTGATAATTTTTTACTTTTTTAAAGTTATCCTACAGTTCCAAATTACTCCTTGAGGATGTCATCTCCTAGTGAATTAAGTATCCAATGGATCTAACATAATTTGGTATCTGCATGACAAAGTGTACACAGGAGTACATAAAGTACATCTTGCTAACACACAGGTTTTTACAAGTATCAGTGAAAACAGCAGTAGTTCTCTTGCTTTGTTGAGTGAAAGGTAGAGTGTCTCCTGAAACAGTTAAATACATTTGAAACCAATGTGTGTTGTTTTGGAAAATTACTGTAGAAGATGATAATTTGTTGCTAATTTTATACTGGAGACGTGCTCTCTGAAAGAAACATAGTTATGTTCTGTAACATTTTCAATTTAAAATGTCTATATATTCTCTGTCTCAGAGAAATATTCCAGTTCAGTTGGCTTTTTACGTTTTTCCTTCTTTCTGCCCCCACCTGACTGGTACAAACAAAGGTTCATTCCTCTCACCAATCAAGTACAATAAGGTTAGATGAAACATACAGTTTCACTTTCAGTCTGGTTATTTTCATATTTTTTAAAGAGATAGTTTTTGTTTTAATAATCTGAACTTCAGCTCTATTTGGTTAGGTAAAGAGGCAGTTGAAATGCTTATGAAGAGTCTAATGCTCCCATGTATCTATTTAGACAGCATCCTTAACAAGTAAGGTTTGCTTCCTTTAAAGCTAGCAACTTGGAAGTTTTTGTACTAAGTACAGAATTCTATTCCTAACATATATCTGGTATTAAAAATGCCTTCAAATGTTGGTTCTATTGCCTCATGTATCATCTGAAAGAGACTAGATGATGGTAGATCATTACTGTGAACTTTTTTCCCCTTGTTTTCTAAAGGCTGTTTTCCTTTTTATCTAGGCAGGTGTAAGTATATTTTGGTTTCCAGACTTCATGCCTTTTATATCCTAAAGCAATCTGCTGTAGAAGAAACAAGATTAGTCCTCACCTAAGAAGAGCTGCAGAGAAAGCTCTTTTGAAATACTGAGGCATTACATCTAGAGGGTTGTCTCCCACTTGTGTGGGTATTCCTTATAGAACACATTTTTACTACATAAAGCAGAAGGCATCATCTCAAGCAGTTTACCGTACACCTCGTTCTATGGAAGTTAAAAACCTTTATTTACTCCTTAACTGCTGAAAGTGTAATATGCAGAGTTGCTAGTCTTACTTTTAATAGTCCAACAATGAATGGGTAAAAGAAAAGTGATAATACAAACAAGACCTAGAACTTTGTGTGGGGTTTTTTGTTGTTTTTTTTTTTTAACATTTGTCACCCATCTTTGCATCATCAGACAGGTTTTACCCTAGATCCTCTGAAAGAAAACTGGAAACGAAGTTTTTAAACCCTTTCTCTTAAAAAGTACTTGAACTAAGAACTTAAATATATGATACTTAAAAAATACGGTGATAATGTCTTACTACAGAGGGCCTTCCTATATGCATTAATACTGAAAGGAGAATACAACATAGTAATGACAGAATGAAGTAAGTCATTTAAAGGGAACGCCTTCTGTTGCAGGTTGTCCTGGATGCAGAGGAGCTTTCATATTTAAATATCTAACAGATTTTCATTTCTAAATAGATTTAATATTACTGAACAACTCTGCACACCTTTTCTTCTTAGTGGTTTGATTTCGGATCCAGAAATGTTCCATGAAATAAATATGCCCTTGTTTAACTCCGTAGTTGTTTTCTTTAGGAGGAGGCAGGATTTTCAGATTCAGTGGGGTGCCAGTTTAGTAATTTTGCTCAAAGTGCATGGTGAGAATAATCTTTCTCCTAAAATGAAGCACAAGGATAAGTAATAACTTTTTATGCATGATAAGCATCAAAAATATGAGCCTGCTGGTCTTTGCTTTTCATTTTTCTTTACCTTTGTCTTTCAGTCAGAGCCTCCTGCAGTGTGCACACAATGTGATCAATAACTCAATAACTTTTTTCATGCAGTAATTATCTCTATGTGGTATTATCTGAACAGTGTTTTTCTTTATTACCCAAAAGATGTAGGAGATATTTATATAACCAGCTGATCCCATTTTGGATGAAGCTGCTTCATGACAGCAGGAGAAAGTTTGTTTTAAATAGCCTTTTTAACAAATGCTGTACAGAAAGCTTACCAGGCAATACTTTTTTTTTTTTTCAAGAGAAAAATATTCTAAATAATTTTTCACACTTAATACTTTAATTAAGCACAAAGTATATGGAAGTGTCCTATGAATTAACAGAGTTTTAAGCAATTATGCTGAGTGTCTTTTAATAAAAAAGCCTGTTCCAGAAATAGGTACAACTGCTCTGAATTCCTAGATGATGACTAGATTGATTTTTCAGAGTAAAGGCTTACCTTAAAAAATAAATATTCTTATCTGGAATACATTCTTATCTCATTGGCTTCTGATTTTCATAGATTGAGCTCTTACAAGAGTCGCAGATGATGATTCCAGACTGCCAGCGCAGATTAGAAGCCGCACATGCAGATCTTACTCAGCTACTAGTAAGTATGGCACCATAACCCACTGATCAAGAAATGCTGCTCTTCCTTGATGAACTCGGATAAATATGCTTGTCTGCAGTGCAACTGCAGCAAATTAGGACTGACGAATTACTTTTTATAGGTCCCAAGACTAGTATCCTATAACATACCAATATTTCATTTTAGATAACTGTCTTTGGAGACTTGGTCTTCAGTCTGTAAAACCTGTGTGTGTTAGAATTTTAGAAGCTGTCTTTAATGGAATGTACACTCAACATACTCTTATATATTGAACTGCTAGAATGGACTCTGAATTTCTGTATTAGTTACATAATCAGAAAAAAGAGTTCGCCTACTTTAGGTAGTTTTCTAAATAGTGTAGATGTACATAACATGCTTCTAGTGAACCGAAACATTCAGAATACTTTTATTGCGCTATGAATAAGAAACAAGACATCAAAGTCCTTGCCAAGTACTGCTTTACATTTTGCTAGTGATGTGAGCACTAGTGCCACATTTTTAAGATACAATACCTTCAGGAATAAAGAGTTTCTTATACAAATAGTATCACTAAAATTATACTAAGTTTAGACATCATGATGCTTATTTTAAAAAGCTGCCTTCTCATCAGGAAATCAGCTACAAATGTAAATGCTACTGTGAGGCTAAAAATACATACCCTAAATTAAGCCCCACACACATTTGATGGCTGAAATGCAAGTCCCTTCTCAAAGGAAAACTTAAGGTGTCTTATCCTCAGGTAGTATGCCTGTACTAGTTATTGAACTAGTTACTTAAGGGTTAACTGGTCTGGATTTCAGCATCATGCAGAAGTGGTGCTATTGATCCATACAGTGTGTGCTGTACAAACTTAAAACAGGGAATGGAGTAGTTACGGTTAAGAATTTAAAAGTCCTCAAGAACTGCTTTCTGTGCTTACCTACCTTCAATGGTTTTATTAAAATCAACTTTCTAGTGGTATATTTTCACCGTCTTTTCACTGATCTCTATTTGGAAATTGAGCTAATGCCTGCTACCTCTCTGGGTGGTACGATTATCCAACAAATTCCTCATCCACCAAACAGTTCATCCATCAAATCCATACCTCTCCGATTTAAAGAGAAGGATGTTGTGGGAAGCATGTCAAAGGCTTTACAGAAGTCCACATAGACGACATCGGTAGCTTTTGCCTTATCCACTGATGTAGTCGCTCCATCACAGAAGTCCACTAGGTTGGTCAGGCAGGAACTGCCCTTGATGAAGCCATGCTGGCTGTCTTTAATCACCTTCCACTTCTCCATGTGCCTTAGTGTGGCTTCTAGGAGGATTTGTTTCATGGTCTCCGCGGGCACAGAGGTGAGGCTGAGAGGTTGCTAGTTCCCAGGTTCCTTCTTTTCTACCCTTTTAAAAATGGGTGCAATGTTTCCTATTTTCCAGTCTCCAGGACTTCACCGGGCTGCCAGGACTTTTCAAATGTCAGGGAGACTGGCGTGACAACTACATCAGCCAGTTCCCTTGGGACTCTGGGATGCATCTGGTCAGGTCCCATAGACTTATGTAGGTTTGGATTCTTCAGGTGGTCAAGAACCTGACCTTCACTTCAGTGGGAGTGGCTTTGCTCCCCCAATCCCTGTCTTGTGGTCTGTCCACTTGAGAGGTGAGGGAAGAGAGGCTGCCAGTGAAGACTGAAACAAAAAAGTTGTTGAGTGCTTCAGCCTTCTCCCAGCCTGTTTTTACCTTCCCCCCCCCTTACCTTCTTAAATTTAATATGTCAGTTATTTTCAAAGTACTCAGTAATTTTGCTTTTGATTCCAGGAAAAAGAAAAAGAATTGGAAGAAGCCGAAGAGTATAAAGAAGCACTTTCCATACTGGAATCAGTGAAGCTGGAAGCCTAGAAAGTTTTTCAATACTCTCTCTTTATATGCATTAGCACTGAGTCCATTCCACACTTTTGTTTGACTATGGCTCTATTACTATTGTTGACTTGCTAAGGTTCCCTTTATGCAAACTGGCCTTTCTCTAACTGCAAGATGCATCAAATAAAGGATGTTCTGAAACATCTGTGTGTTCCATATTCAGACAAAATATAAATATTTCCAGTTGATCTATACTACAAAAAAGTAAAAAGCCAATTTAATGTAAGTGTAATGGTGTAGCAAGTAATATACAGAACTTAATCTGACCACCTCATGCTAAGAATCAAAGTTTAGCTATAAGGAATATGAGGGACCAATAAATATGTTAGAATGAAATAGAATGGTTTGGCTTGGAAGGGACCTTAAAGATTTACCTAGTTCCAAGCCCCTGCCATGGGTTTTAGAAGCACCTTATATTTGAAATAATTTCAATAATTTTAATTATAGTATAAGAATCTGTACTGAAAGAGGAGAGGGAGTAAATGACCCTTCAAAATCACCCATCTTTTTTCTATGATGCAATTTATCGCTAATATTATCAAGTATGTACTCCTTATCTTTGCACCCAAGACACAATTAAGAGCCGATTCCAAATCTCCCTCAATTTGCCTGGCATTGATTCCTAGAGCCAAATTCACACCATTACCATTGATCAAAATTCTGTTATTTTTTTAAGAAACAGAATTTAGCAGCTGACTAGTATGTTGTCAGTTGGATCTGCTGGTAAGAGTTATGGACCAAAGGCTCTTCCTGAAAACATCTTGGTTTTAGTGACATTTTTTTGAACAAGGCTCAAATCCTGGAAGATGAAAGAGAACTGATGGGTAAGGGAACAGTGCTTAATCTGCCTGGAAGACCATTAAACCATTACATACAAAAGTTGTGGTTCTTTCAGAATAGCTTCTCTAAATAGTAAAAGGTAAGCTCTGCTGATAAACAAAGCTTTTTACATTAGTTTTTCTAGCTTGAAAGTGCTCTGGCATGTTCTATAAACGCAACACAGAGCACAGTGTACCTTTTGTGTGGTGCTATATTGAATACTTTTTGTTAATTTGCTTGAGTTTGGGTAAACTGCAGTTTTATTACCTCTATTTGTGTGCCTTAAGAGCACTGGGAGTAATAAGTCTACTTCTCCATTACTCTTAACACTGCTCTGACAGATTATCAACACCATAAGATTTCTGAATGTTTGCAGAATGATCTGCTTTTGAAGTGGTCACACACCAGTATTAGAGAGTGCTAAGACGTGAAACTTTTTGTGACACTACTATGGTTTCATAAGAGTACATGCATAGTTTGCCGTCATTGAGTGGCATGTGGTAAATAAATGCTGAGCTAAAAAGGAGATGGGGGTGTCAAGTCTGCTGGGTAGAGCAGAACTTAAAAACTACTCTTCTTCAGAATTAAAAATACACACTTCTGGAAAACAAACCCACAGAGAACTGATGCACAGTTGCTGAGCACTACAAGAAATGCAGGTCAGAATGGAAGCTAAACAAGAGGCATGACCTGTAGCGGCTGAAGGAAAGAAGTATTGTGGTACGCTTTAAGCTGGCATTTAGAGTTAAAGGCATTTGGGACTGCGGAGTTACCATATAAACCAGACTCCAGGGAAAAGTTTCTTGGTGCAGTAGTTTCTAGTGTAGAGTGGTTTCTCATGTTTCCCCTAATACTTCTCTGTCCAAGCTATTTTCTAGCTCCATCTGACTTGCACTAAGCAAGATGATACTCTCCCCTGGTTCTTTCTCCTTACAAAGTTCTCCAAAAGACTGTGCATGTTCTGTTGTATAGAAAATAGCCAGCTTCACTGATGAAAATCAAGATGAATTCATACCTGAAAGTGGTTTCTTGTTTTCACATGCCTCTGGAAATGTCTTAACTTCTAAGAGGACAGTAGAACAATACCTGTAAAAACTACATCAAAAAATTATGACAGGCCAGCAATAACATAGGACTGGCCCCTGGAGGCTGTTTGGCAAAGCCATGCATTACTCATGCTAGCAGAGTAGTTGATCCAGTGATAGATTATGGTAGACTGCATTTTTCCAGCAGAGCTGTGAGTGGCTAGATGTAGATTATTCATAAAGATAATTATTTTTACTGTCAAAACATTTATCATTTAGACTGGATCCAGGTTCCATAGTGAAGTAAAATGCAGAAAACTAAGTATAAGCAGCAGAATTGTTGCTACCCTCTCAGACCCCAAAATCAAAAGGTGGTAGCACATCAAGTAATACCATATTATTTCTGATTTCAAGTTTATTTACTCTTTTTGGATATTCATAGTCTGCATTAGCAGATACAAGAGACCATCATAAAAGAGAAAAGTCCCATTTTTGACCTCTCTTGTCTTAGGAAGCATTTTTGACTTCTGTTCTCTTTCTACCTCATCACTGGCATTACTGATGCCATTCAAAGTCTAAAATAGATGAATTGTCTTTACCTTTCCATACAATGATATATCTTAATTTATCACTCAGTTTTCATGCTGCATTTTTTACACCATGGACAGAGGTAGTGTTCTTTCAGTTATACCTCTGTTGAGGAGGTTTAAGAATTTTCCTGATGGTTTACCAGATGAACAAAGTATTTTTTACTGAGAGGTTATAGCAGAACAGCAGTGGATGTTACACCCTGACTGAAGAAAAGAGGTGATTTGAGAAGAAGAAAGTAGACTTATGATAACAATTTGGAAATTAATTATAATTGCTCTGATTACATATTTGTTCACTACTATCTGCTTTTAATTTTACCCTTGAGCAATTAAGATTCTTGCCCTTCAATGCAGAAGATGTGCTGCATCCAAATACAACTATGGAATAAAGTTGGTACCTTCACCTGGAAATTAGTATTTCTTAAGTCCTCAGTTATACTGTATAATCAAAACTCAAAGGAGTGTAAAAAATGCCCTCTTTTCCTTCACTTGAAAGATAACCACAACACTCAGGTAATTTTTTATAACTGGCTAATTTACAGGCCAGTTGCTTTTCTTATGTTACCAAGTTTTTTTCATAGAATCATAGAATAGTTAGGGTTGGAAAGGACCTTAAGATTGCCAAGTTCCAACCCCCCCTGCCATGGCAGGGACACCTCACACTAAACCATGTCACCCAAGGCTCTGTCCAACCTGGCCTTGAACACTGCCATGGATGGAACATTCACAATTTCCTTGGGCAACCCATTCCAGTGCCTCACCACCCTTACAAGTAAAGAACTTCTGCCTTATATCTAACCTTAATTTCCACAGTTAAAGTTTAAACCCCTTAACATTCCCATGGCCCTCCTCTGGTCTTGTTCCAACAGCAACATGTCTTTCTTATGTTGAGGACACCAGAACTGTACACAATACTCCTGGGTCTCATGAGAGCAAAGGGGCAGGATCACCTCCTTCGACCTGCTGGTCACATTCCTTTTGATGCAGCCCAGGATACAGTCGCTTTCTGGATTTTAATTAATACAAAGCATTTTCTTACCTAGTGATAATTTACCAAGGATTCTTTGACAGTAAGTTTCTTTCAGTCATAAAAGTAACCATGATTCTAAAACAATGTTTCTGACAAGCCTTTAATAAAACACAAAATAAAGTCCCTCAAAATTCTACACAAAAATCAAACCTTGCAATTTATTAGCACCATGGTTTGGGTTACTGTTTTATGGTGTTTATGTTCTGGGAGCAAGGTATGGAAAAAACAAAAAAAACCCCAACATTCCACTCCTCCCCCCCCCCCCCGAAAAAAAAACAAACCACAAAAAAAAAAAAACACAACAAAACAAACCAAAACCACAAACAAAAACAACCAAAGAAAAAGCCAAAAAAACACACATTTAACTTTCTCTGAAAGTTGTTGAATAGTTAAGAATAGGATCCAAGAAACATCCACACTTCAGCACGAACCATAGGAAGCACATCATTAAGCCACAAATCCCTTCCTCACCCCTATTCTTCCAGCTTTAACTGCAAAAACTAAGCTGCATCTGTCTGGGATTTGCATCTCTGAACTTCTGCTTAGAGTGCAATGTCTTATGTCAGTTACTTCCAAAATACAAGCAGAGGAAACAGCTGCCACCACATCCTTTTACCCTCTTAGTCATTAGCCAAACAGGTACCACTTCACTGAAATATGGAAATCTGTTCTTGTAACTGGTTGCACTATACTAAAAACCAACCAACAACACAAATAAGAAAACTGAAATTTTTTATTTAAAAAAAAAAAAATTGTAATATGGGGAAGAGGGAAAAGCACAGTAAGGTCTGAAAGCACTTCCACAAGGAGCTTCACTATGTACAGGTCATTTCTGGCCACAGCTTACTAGCATAAAAGGGAAGAGAGTGAATAATGTTTCTAGTTTGTTTTTTTATCCAGACAAAACATTGCTCATTGAGTTGAATTAGCTGAATTTCACTAAGATCACACAGCACAAGTTAAAAGGAGATTTATCCACTGAAACACATCTCCAGAAGGAACAGACACAAAGACTTAACTTCCAACAGAAAAAGCCTATCCTGCAGGCACATAATTAGCTACAAAAACGGACAAGGTATATCTTAAGACTTCACCATCCTTTAACAGGAGGGAAGAGCTAACTGTACATAGATATTTTGGGTTAAATCCACAGAAAAGGATAAAGGTGGTACAGCACATCCCTTTTAGAAGCCTTCCAAAGTACCTTGAGATAGGAAAAGGGGACTGACTGCAGAGTGCAGAGCCAATTAGCATAGTGCCACTGAATCCAAGGGCATGCATTTTGTAAATGGATATTCTGCAGATCTGTGAGCATCAGAATATACCCCGTGCTACGAACACTTGCAACACTATAATATTTTGACTTTCAGGCAAGGGAAAAGTTTGAGCTTTTATAATGGCACTCACAAAAGGCAATAAACTATGCAAGAATTTTTAACCTGCAGGAAATGTAAAGATCAGAACAAAGAAAGGCTTATCTGCCTGTTTTCAAATCTTTCCTGCTTAACATAAAACAAAGGCTTGAATCCAGATCTGCCAGTTAAAAACCAAGGAAAAAATTAAAATTCACAAACACAACTCCCTCCTCCTCCTGCCCCCCAAGCTGCTCTACTTCCTTAGAACAATACCACTTTGGCAACCCACCTCCTGCACCTCTGGTGAAACCCTTCAGCTCTGACACTGACTGAACTGGCTGTAAAAGCCCAGGCTGAGACCTCTCCCACCTAATACCCAGCCACCAGGGTTCAAAACATTCTCCTGTGGGCATGGGGAATAAGAATTCAAGTTCCTGGTTTATCTCAAGCAAGCAGAAGGGTTTAGATCAAGGAAAATGCTTAACTACTGGCAACTCGTTCTCAATAGACCAGGGTCCTCTGAATTTCCACATCAGCAGGATAGTAGGATAGGTGGCTGCACAGCCTCCTAGACTGCGTAGTTACCAAAAATTTACTACTAAAATTGAATTTGGGGTCTGGCCACTTCAAAAGGTGCAGTTCTGTTCAGCTGACCTGTATGGCAGAAGAGGTGAAAATGCAAGTCTGTGTATTAAATATGTGGGTGATACAAGGCTGTTCAGTATCATAAAGGACAAAACTAGAAATCAAAGGGTTTCTGATGAATTTGAGAAAGTTTAGATTGCATTTCAGTAAGAACAAATTTAAATGAAAAATGCAAATTTTACCTGGTACATTACAACACAGTGGACTCAAAGCTGGAAATGGCTCTGAACAAAAGGACTAGGTTATGGTCCAGATGATTTGGTTGGTTGGTTTCCAACCTTTTTATTTACATTTCTGAATACTCATCACTAACGCAATGCCAAAAATGAGTTAAATTCCCATTTGACAATGATGTTTATTTTGTGCACAACTGACTCATTCAGGGAAAGGTAAGAGGCCAGAAGTTTGGACTGAAGCTGGAAACTTAAGGATGGGGCTTGTAAGGCACCAGAAGTGAACTGCGGGGCCTGCTAGAAGCAACTGGGAGGGAAGCAGCAAATTCAGTTGAAAGTTTCGCCCTCAGTATGGACTCAGAGCAGGACTACAAGCTTGAGGAAAAGAAGAAAACATGCTGCTTATGGCCTAACCACCTTAACAGCCCTCCTCCCACCTGTTCTCTCAGAGCATCCACTCTTTATAAGGGCACCACAAATAGATAACAGAAAAGGAGAACCACTTACTGGGTTCTCTTCCATATGCAGTCTTGGCTATATGCTGGTTATTATATGTAACAAAGACCTCACAATATATCCAAGTGATGGACTTAGGGCTTCAGAGGAAATGGCACAAGAGATGGGTAACTGCCACCTTCCCCAGTTTTCTAAACACATATTCAAGCACAGTGAAAAAAAACAGCACTTGAACTTTGTACATTACTTGCTAGCATGTTCTAGGATACCGCATTCTGGGGCAAACGTCACTTGAACTCTTGCAAAATCCAAAATCTAGAGCAACTCAGCATAGACATTGCTTGTAACAGGAAGAAGGAAAACTCCAATATTACAACAGTTTTGTTTCCTGACTGAAGATGTTACATTAGATGGAAGGAAACCAAATGACGCATAGAGCGAGCCTCAATTAGTAAGGTTAACAGAAGCCAAATAGGTTGAAATTGGGAAAATAAGCACATTATTTATATATCAATTACTACTTGCTCCCCATTTCAACAAAAGGAAATAAAATTTTCTCATCCTTCCTATAATCCAGAGGCCTCCTCCTGCCCCAGCATAATTAGTGATAAATTTCACCACAGCTCTCCATAAGCAATCAAAAAGGCTACCTAATTAAAAAAGTAATTAGTTTACACAGATAGATGTGAGTGGGTAGATTAGTTTATGAAAACAAAATGAAATTCCTCTGGATGCTTTTAGTGACTTGGCTTCCTGCTGGTTTACAGTTTCTACACACTTCCAAGGGAGTGGGTTAAAAATAATAAGACAATCCATTTGCAAATGAAGATGGTATGTTTCAAAACTAATTGATCAGATATGTCAATTGTACAATTTGTCCTCTGTTTTCAACACACAAGATGAACTTCCTATTTCTGCATAAAAATCAATGCTTCCACAAAAGAATTAACATGTTATATGTTTCGTTCTCTTGGATCATTTACACAATACCTGCTACCATCATCTAGGCACCAAGCTGAACCAATGCTGAACCTAGAGGAAGAAGGCCTTAGTGCTATCACCCAGCACACCACAGGATCTGTAAGAAGCTAGAACAGCTCTTGATAGCAGACCAGACCAAGGGCTCTTTCCTCTAGTCATCCTGCTGTCAGAGAAGCCAGGGGAAACACCTTAGGCAGGAATGCAGCAATGTCAGGATGAAGATCAACCCACACATTCCTATGTGCCAACTCCTGCAATTTCCTCAAATGCAGGGAGCTGTATTCTCACCCTCTTGAGCTGGGGTACACGTGGGGAACACAAAAGCCAGTAGCCAGCACTCAAGAGAAAAGCATAGAAACAAGTTTAACAGCACACCTGATGAAAACTAGGAAGCTCTGCCAGGGAAATTGGTGAATTAAGAAACTTCCTCCCTCAAAGTCCTTATCATGGCCAATACCTACTGATGGACCTCACCTTCATGAATGAAAACACCATTTGACACCTTGAAAAAAAATTGCAACAAGAATTCTAACCAGCACAAGAGAGCAAGCTACCTTCTGAACAGAGTGGGTGGGGAAAAAATAGAACAGCAACACAAAAAAATAACCAAACCAAACAAAACCATTACTCCTAGTTGAGCAAGCTAAAGGGTTGTAAACTGATATTTTCATACTCCTCTAAATTAAGAAGGTATACATGAAACTGAAGTTTTTAACAGTGATATCAGATACAACTAGCTATACTGAATTATTTAACCAATTTGTTTTCAAAGGATCTTATTTTGCCTGCCTTCACTATTTTTTGAGTGCTACCCCCTAATTTGAGGAATATTGAGTCAACTGGAAATTTGTGGCTAATGTGAACTTCTGAGAACACTGAAGACATATGAAATTCCACACATACCCTTGGGCACAGTAAATGGAGCTAGTTTGGAAAAAAGAAGCTTTTGGAGTGATCAAAATTAAGCAATTTTCACAGCAAAGCTAGCAAACCTCAGATTAGTTAGTCAAAGTAATTTTAAATCAGTAATTATCAATATTACATACACACTGTTCAGCAGCTTACGTAAAGTCAGATGGTGAACCTGGTCCATTTCTGAATATTACTGAGCTTTTACAGAGACAGCATCTAAAGAGCCATCACATTAGGTCCTCACTGCACTGGGGGCTGTACAAATGAAGGGGAACAATACTTCAAGGAAGTTTATGGTTTACAGTCTCAAATGATCATGTGAACTCAGGAACAAGCCATGCAAAAACTTTAAAAAGAAAAGGTAACCAAGAGTCTCAGCTAGGAGGAAAAAATCGTGGCCACACCACCAGGCTACTACACGCAACCTGCAGAATTTCTTGACAGTCTTAAGCACAGATGTTAATTATTCCAGGATATTTTAAGTATGAAGTATGTTATATTCAGGCAATTAATACTGTTAACCAAGCAAAAATAATTATTTTCTTACAAGAGAAAAATCACACACATTGCAAGGTTAACACATTAAAAGGTACTTTTAATGGCTAGCTGTTTTTTAAGAGTCTTATGTGCTAATGCTCAGCTTGTCAATGGTGGTAAATCTGACTGAAGTGCCTAGGTAGACAGGGTAGGATGAAGAAGAATAAAAGCTGAAGAGACTATTGCCAGGTATTTAGACTAACTCTGGATGCACAAGAGTTGGGTTCCAGGCAGAGAATTAATCCAAATGCCTATGCCAAGCCAAAGAGAGAATCACACCCCACCTCCTGAAATCCAGCAGCTGCCCAAAAGAACATACACTGTGCTAAAAATGGAAATATAGCAAGATGATCACAAAGGACAGCATGCTTTGCAGTCCAGAGTAAAGACCTCATAAAAATGTCATAAGACTACTTTTTGAGCTAGGTCAGGTAAGTTCTACCAACACTTACATACAAACCAGCCTCCTTTGAGCTCTTATTCCTACTAGGAATCTCAATAAGCAGTCCAAGGAACCTGCTACTGTTTTCAAACACTGAGTTCAAAAAGGATCACACTTATCCTGACTGTACTGGGCTATTTTATCTCTGCCTCCCTAATTCTCTCCCTGCAGAGCAGAAGGAAGGCATACTCTGAAGGCAGTGTAGAAGAACAGTGACAGCTGGGACCATTCAAAGTAAAAGCCATGTGCGGGAGGTTTCCTTCCCCAGCATGTCACCATCCCCTTCACAAGGCTCTCTCTCCTGCAACCCCTCACTGCTTCATTAGCTGTAAATGATGCAGCCTAGGAAGAAAGCAAAACTGTATTAGCATTCAGAGAGGCCAGCATTGCACACAGGGACTTGATCTGCTGATTACCAGCAATCAAGCCCCACACTGTGTTCTGGCTCCCTCCCCAGTTAGAACATCCCAACACATGACTTTCTCTCTAGTTCCTCACCCTCAAAGAGTAGAAATGATTAACACCACCATACCTTGCCACCCCTGACTCCAACACTAAAAAAGGAAACCCAGAAATTCCAGCTGAAAACCACTCTCACACAGCCCAATCAAATACGAAAAGGGAGAGAGTTGCAGGACTCACTGATTCCAAAAGGTCTGTTTCAGCCCAGTCTTACAAGATGTCACCGTTGTCACCAAGTTCTGCATTTTCTGTGGATACAAAGCTAAATGTATTCATGCAAATTTATCCACCTAAGTCATAGCTACTATTCTAGGCTGAAAGTAACCCACCTAGAGAAGAGATCATTAATGCCAGGTGAAGATAAACCAAAGTCAGGCACTTACCCCACTTGTGGCATGTTATTGCTCTACTATGTTGACTGGAAGCCTCTACTAATTGGATGAGTACAATTCCCCCAGTGCTTGTAACTAAGGGAAAAAGCACCTGCAGTCTGAAGCAGCTGCAGTCATAAGCACATGGCTGCTCTTCTAATAAAGGGAGGCAAAGGAGGTTCCAGGGCACTAATAATTTAATGGCTGGTCACTATTCTGAAGCTAAATAAAATCATTTTCTGTATAGTACTCCAGTCCACAAAAACATTAGTCTCCCAACATGCAAAGCAGCTTCTGCCCATTACAAAATTTTATACTTTCTTCTCAACTGGAGCATAAAGAAACAATGGCTTTCAGTTCTCTAGCTTCCCTAGCAACACAGGATGCAAAATTCTGGGTGCTGAGTCTCAGCTCCCCTCATAGTACCCTACTTACAGTAAACATTGTCTGTAATTAATCTCTGCTTTCAGTTGAAAAGGGACAGCTAGGTTTAAATATCAAGAAATGAGAAGACTTATGTTGAGATGTGTACAACTCCTCACTACAGCTGGATCATGAGAAAACTGTCCCACATTCCTGACGTTTTTAGGAGGCAGGAATCCTTCTTTTTGCAGAATGTCATTTGATACCTTGTAAGCCATAACTAAAGTATCAGCCACTGGCCAGGAAGAGAAAGGCCTGCAGGGAAGAGTTTGCGTGTATGCAGAGAACACAGATTAAGCAAGTAACAGAAGATTTGGAAATGAAGCCCAAAACAGAAAGAGTATTTTTTAAGAAAACATTTATTTACCTTTTTCCAGCCAGTACCAGGGTCTCCTGAGAATCGTGATTTTTTTTTTTCCCTTTAAATGATTTGCAATTTCTTCCAACAGAACCAGTCATCCAAAAAACCCCAAATGGTTTTTGTTTTCCTAAAAGAAAAATGAACAAACAACAATCTTAGAGCTGTGCCTTAGAGCTTAGGTTTTCATATGTACTACCGATAGGATATACTGAACTATGTCTGGCCAACTCTGGCGTATCTCCATCCTTTTACAAAGTAACAAAAGGGGAGACGAGCCTCAGGGTTTGGGATATATGTATGTATGGAAGTTGCAAATGATTTAAGACTACAGAACACTCTATACAAATACACTGAGACCACAGAGGTAGTCAGTAAAACACTGACTACCTCATGACAGCAGAAGAGCAGAGTGAGTCTTCAACCCAGAGGCCACCGGTGCTCCTGTGGCTCTCCGCTCCCCACTGCGGAGAGCAGCCCGCACGCAATTTTTGCTAATGTCACACAGACCTTTCTGCTAATCGAGAAACTTGACCTTTACTATCTATTGCAGGTATCAGGCTGAAAGGTGAAATGTTTTTTGTGATAATGAGAACAAAATGTAGATGCCATCTCCTCCATAAGTTACTGAGAGCATAAGCAAAGAAGAAAAATATGCTGGCTTTTATTTTGGTGTTTCTTATGCAAGCCGTTTTTCTTGACTAGATGACAAAACACGAAGACATGCCCGATAGTGCACTATTAAAAAAAAGAAAACAACTGGGGACGAAAGCAAAACAATGGTTTTCCCTCTGTCACACTGCAGAGCCAGTGTGTAATTTCCCCTGGGAACGTGAGACAGCCTATTATCCCGTTTACTTCCCTTTATTTTATGTAAAGATAGCACTTTGCTCTCCAGCAGGCCTGCTCCCTCAGAGGTACCCTCACGCTCCCCAGACCAGCCCACCGCAGCAGCCAGCACCTGGCCGCCCACGCCCTCACACTGCCCCGGCTTGGAGCAGCTGTGCTGCCAGCGGTAGCTCCTCTCCTCCTCCGGTACTTCAGGAGCCTCTGAGACCCACCACCGACCCCATCTCCCCCAGCGCTGCCCAAGGCATGCGCGGCAGGCGGCCGACGCGACTGCCATATTGGCGGCTTCGTGGTTGTGACGGCCGGGGCCGTCGTGGTGGTCCTCTGTAGGCCAGCTGTAATTAATTTTCTTAATTAGCCATTTTAGCTCTGATCCGCCTTCCCTGACTGGCTGTGCGTCCGTGCTTGTTGCCGGACGGAGGAAAGAGTTGACTTGCTTTCTCATCGCTTTAGCCTTCTGTTTTCCACATGGCGGTTCGCGCCCACCCGTCGCGGGCCGGGGTAGCTCTCTGAGGCGCCGGCTCTGGGGACCGCGGGTGCACGGTGAAGGAGCGGCGGGGGAAGGCTGTGGTGGGCGCCGGGTGCACCCGGCAGATGCGCAGCGGGAGGGGGCTTTGAAGTGTTCTGCGTCTCTCTTTAAAAATGGCCGCGTTAATGACTTCTTAAAACCGGGCCGTGGTCAAACTGGCCACCTCCGGAGCGCGCAGCCCGCCGTGCTCCAGCGAGCGTCTTGCGGAGCGGGACGGGCGCTCCTCCGCAGGCGGCACCGGGGCTGCGGCCTGCGGCCCGGTCGGGAGCCCGAGCTCGGCGCTGGGCTTCCTCGGCAGTTTAGATATTTTGTGCAACTCCCAATATTCACCCAAGCCTCATTACCACCTCTTAATGAGACCCCTTTACTCCGTGACGTGCAACCGCTCCATCTCATTAAGGAAATCGCTCTTCAATGCTGATTATTTTATTTGCAGCCATAATTATATTTCTTTCGGCTAAATCACGGTTTAATCGAGCCCACATGGAGGGCAGCAGCACTAATTACGGTGGGAGATGCGGCGACGGCGGCTGCTCGCCCGCCCGGCCGGAGGAGGAGGTGACGGGGCGGGCGCGGGCTCGGCGCTCCCCTGGCGGGGCCCGGCCGGGGGCAGGGCGGAGGGCCGGGGACGAGAAGGTGGTCTCAAACACAACAACTTATTACTTCTAATTCCCCGACTGTCACCAAATCACCTGCACGAAACAAGAATCTAATTTGTTAAGCTGGCATTTCTGCAGATGGAAGATCGATTTTCTCTTTAGATTTCTCTAATTGAGTGAATATAGACGCCCCGAATTAGCCGCGCTGGGGCAAGAGGGGAAGGGAAGGGGAGAGGGAGGGAAAAGAAAAAAGTCAACAAAAATCATCCTTGTAAAATAAACCATATTACCTCTAGAATTGCCCCCCAAATAATAAAGGAAGGTGGATCGAAAGGTCCCAGATTGAGTGACAGTCATATTTCTGGAACTAACTGGTTTTTAAAAGAAAAGGTTAGGACGGGTGGAGAATGCTAAGTAATGGTGCGGGGGAGAGATGGCTGAGCTCTGAAATTGCTTACAGAATTACATTTGTTTTTCTTGTGATTTTATTAAAAGTCACTCCTCATCTCCAGAATGCGTGAAAATATCTACTTTCCACTCAGATACACCACATTAACTTGTTGGAGGCGAATTTGTTTGTTTGTCTATTTTATTTATTTGCCAGATAAGATTGATGCAGTCTTATTAGCGCTATATCTAGTTAGAGGAAGAGATAAGGATGAGATGTTTTCTTTTATTCCAATTACTAGACTTGTCACCTAACTGAATAACTGATATATGATTATTTATCTTGAGTAAATAGAAATCAGAAAAGCAGCCAACTTAACACATACAAACAAAATGTGTATGTTTCTTATTACTAAATACCACCTATGTAATTGGAGATTAAAACTACGGCCTTAAAAGGGAGAAAGTTAAATACCCCATTCACGTCCATCTCTGATGTGTATCCTCTCATTGCCACACATGGTGGTTTATTTTATCCAGCCGGATGAAGAGGTTTGGGGTTTAAAATATATGGGTATGTGTTAAGCAAATTCATCAAAGATCAGTAGGAAGAGTCTTCGTGGAAGGGCGCTCTTTCCCTAAACAGAGGTGCATCCGGAAAATGCTTCGTACCGGCGCCGGTGCCTTCGCCCTCGGGGCAGCCCCAGCAATTCCTATCCTGCCGCACAAGGCAGGGCTCAGTGCGCTAGGCTTGGGCTCCGCATTTTTAAGTTTGAGAACTTAGTGCAATGCCCGAAGCCTATACATACATACATGCATACAAAGCTGGGGGGGGAAGGGGGAAGCGACTTCGTGTGTATGTGTGAAGAGTTTGCGTCTGGACGGGGGAGAGCGAGTGGGGGGTGTCAGTCATACCTTTATATTAAAATAGCTTTTTCCCCATAAAAGACTGGTTGTCATCGTTCTGATGAAAATTAATTGATAGAAGCCATCCTTTCAATCTAAGGCAACCGGTTCGCTGTAGAGAGCTGCCCCGCAGCCTGCGGCGAGAAGACAGTCGGAAGCGCTGCCTTTGACTCCGCCGGAGCGAGATGCAGATATTTAGATAAATAAGCAAATGGCAAAACGCTGTTCTTGGCGATGTTTGAGAACAGATGACAGGAGGAGACCCGAGCTCTCCCCGTCACCCTCAGGAAGGCTGCTTTAAGAACTCCTGGCGGCTGTCTTTCTGATCAGCAGCGATCGTTCTTGCCTCGGATGCCTTTAAACTTCATAAAGTTGCTTTTAAAGAAGTATATTCATTGCAGCTACGAAATGCTGCATGCAGCCTAGTGTCGTAAAGCAGCGATGATCGTCACAGTTAGTTCTGACTGGAATGAATAAATTGGAATCTGTAGCTGCTTGCAGCCTTGTCCTTCATTTCCAAAGAAGTCATATTTTCGAGAGGGTTGACTGAAATTAAAACACGTGTTTATGTTTTTCCATTTCTTAACTCCAAATTACGCCTAACGAAAGGATATGGTTTGATTTGTCATTTGTGTTTAGGGTATGCCGATGTGGAAAAGTAAGCAAATAACACTCAAAAGCATAGCTGTAATTTACAACGAATTAAAATTGATTCTTTTCATCACGCAAGAAAACAGGGAAATGTGAGGTCGTTAATTATTGAGGGAGGCGCTTCTCATTAAGGCGAACAATGCTACAATGCAGCACTGAGGAGCGGGAATGTGAATAATAATATCCGACATTTCAGCACTACTGTCTGGAAATAATGAAATAATCAAATAAAAATAATAATAACGAAGTCGCGCGTACAATCAGGCAACCAAAAGTTATATTTGATCAGCGCGGGGAGCGTCGCTAAGTGTAAAATGTAATTTCGGTGCTTTGCATACAGCAGTCCCCTTAACTGGATGGGTGCTCAATAAGTACATAAATAAAAAATTACGAATCTGATCAGCCATTTACGCTAAACCACCCTGCTGACTTTAGCAGTTTAACCTCATTTTACCGTGTTGCTCGCTCCAGGTATAATTATTCTGATAAAAGAAGGTTCTGTTCCTAAATTAGAACAGAATTGGTTAAATACACTTGTTTGTATTACAGCCTCATTCGATCAGGGCTTCAGTTTAGCGGCGGGGAGGGGAGGGGGAAGCTGTGGGGTTTGGAAAGTTCTCTACCCTTTCTTCCCAGGTCACGGCACCGGAGAATTAGGGTGACACCGCTCCCAAACGCGGCGCGCCCCGCTCCCGCCGCCCTTCCTTGGGCAGGTGGGAGCAGCATGGAAAGGGGCGGGGGGCGAAGGGGAGCAGAAGGGAGAGCGGACTCGGCCAGGACCCCAGGACAGGGCCTAACAAGGAGAAAGAAAATGAGAGAAAGGAAAGAAAACGAAGGGAAAGTGCGGGGGGAGATGATCTCCCAGTGCCTAGCCCCTTGGCAGGCGCTCCTGTACGAAATTCAATCTCTATTTTTTATGAGAAGTAAACTGTCTAAATAAATTTTATTAGGGGCAACCAATATATTTTCTGGTACTGCCCTTTGTTCCGGTTCTACGTGTGTGTAACAATCTAAAACCTATTTATTGAGGAAAAATCACTGGATCCGTCATAGAAAATCCTTTTACTTTGCTCTGAAGTGATTTCTGAAGACACTCGTGTCACTCTGAAGATTTTGGGCCATTGTGCTAAAGCCTTTCCTTGTTAGGAACTTCAGTTCCTATGATCATGTGGGGAATACCGTAAATTGTAACAGGGAACGGACTTGACTGGCAGTTTTCTGGCTACACTGGGAAAATGGAAAGATGACGGGGAATAAAATCCTTGTAAATACATCTCCGACACTGCCCAGGTGAATTCAGGCACTTGACAAAACAGGAGTGCGCGGAAGCAGAATGCCATTAGGGTATTTTACATATGCCCTATTGTCATTTTCTTTCTGACACGCTAGAGTGTCAGCCCTGCTCGCTCCGTTCTCTCCCGCGGACTTCCTTCTCTGATTTCCCCCTTCCCTTAAGACGATTTCGCTCTGAAGTCTTCGAAGAAATGATTTAGTTTGTTTATACTGCTATAAAAATCAAGAGCAATAGAAAAGTCATAAAATGAAGCGCGCTATCAATCACACTGCAACATTGTTATTCAGCAGTTACTAACACAGATTGATAATCCTTTGATTTCATCCCATTGTTATTACTCTGATGTGTCTGCACATTAACTATTACACATTTATTTATCGATCCGAAACATACAACACCACAGAATAGACGCGGAGGCTCGCCGTGCCGCCCTGCCCGTACCAAGCTCGGCAGAAGCCGGCTTCGGTCGCCTGCAGCGCCCGGTCATTTCTGCCAGCAGCTACAGCTAAAACTGAACCCCAAACACTCCGGCCGGCACCTGATCACTCGCATAACTCCGGCCCCAGGTAGGGCCCGACCCCCCCCCCCCGGGCCGCGGGAAGGATGCGTGCCCTTTCGCTCCCGCCGGCCCCGGCCCGACCCTCCTCCGGCGGCTCCGCTCCGCGGGTCCCGGCCCTGGCAGTGGCCGGAGGGCGGCTGTCGGGAATTTTCACCGCCGGGGCTTCCCCTCCTGCCCCGGAGCCGCAGACACACAGTGATTTTCAAGGGAAAAAGGCAAAACAAATAAGCCATCTCCACCGTCTCCCATCCACCCGGAAAAAGAGAAAGAAAGGGGAAAAAAAAATATCCCGAAACTCCCACCCCACCTCCACTTCTTTCTTTCTTTCTCCCTCTCTGCAGCTAGACTGTGGCCCGGCTCTGGGTTTCTCTCCCTGCTTTTAGCGGCCGTTCCGGGCACCCAGGTTCATTGCAACAGCCCGACGTCTCGAAAGCTGGATTGAATCAATGTAGCCTGAGCAGGGAGGAGGGAGGGAAAAAAAAAAAAAAAAAAAGGCAGTAAAACTGCGCTCGAGATCGGTCGGCCGGTTCCTTTGTCTCCTTGTTCAGTCGCTGCCGAAACCCCTGCACATCTGAGCTGCAAACAAAACCACTCTTGCATCTGTTCGCATGCAGTATTTACAATGTTTTGCGTAAGTCAATTGGGTGGCGAGGATAAAAAAAGCCATTGGCGCTGTATTATTTAACACAGACTTCACTGGGCTCCCTTTTCGGTGGAAGCTTTATTTGCACTAAATGAATAATCTTAATTGCATCACTTTTGAATTAAAAATCAATGTTAATCAAGTTGGAAATAGTAAATATCAGTTTTCATTGTGCCCGGGTAGAGGGTATTTTTCTTGTTTTGCAAATAAAAATACAAGTCAAATAACTTTAAAAGGGCATTATGTTCTGCTACAAATACAATTGAAACGGATTGTTTAGGAGCGGATCAGAAATGGTACAGAATTTTGCACTTAATTTCCTCAGTTATCATTTACAATAAGAACCTCTTGGCTTGACAGCCAAGTCTAAACAGTAGTAAATTAGTACAAATTTATACTGATTTTACTCTAATAATCGTAATAAAAGCTTATAGATTTGGCACTAATTACATAAATGCCTAATGATCTTGAAAATTACTCTGGTTAGAAATATATTACTAATCTAAACTTTGTTGTTGGCTGGCTTTGAAAAATCAGAACATTAGAAATGGTTCGCTTCACTTGTGCAAAGCACTCTAAATTGTTCGAGTAGTTTAACATATTCAAGAGGAAAATAAAAAGCATTTAACTTTATTTACTGCTTTGAATTCAGTTTGTAGCGATGCGAACTTAAGAAACTTTACCCGAAAAAAGAGAAAATTGGGTTTATGGGCTTTTAAATCCCGGCCCGGGAGGCAGCGCTCCCGGGGCGGCGGGGACGCGCCGTGCTTCCCTCCCTCTCCCTGTGTTGCCGTTGTGCTTCTGCACCTGGCTAAAGAGACCGAGACCAGGTTGGCGGGCAGCCCCGGAGCCGGGCGAGCCTCTGCGGCGCGGGCACTGTGGGAGCTTACCCAAGTTTCTTTTTTCCCGCCGCCCCGCAGCCGTCGGGGCCCCGCGGAGACGGCGGGTGGGTGAGAGCCGGTCGCGGTTGCCGCCGCCGGTCCCGTTCCCCTGGGCGGCTGGCGAGCAGGACCAGCCCTTGCTCAACGTTTTACATCCCCCTAGGTGGGCGCTGTGCTTGCCAGCCACTTCTAGGAGCCTGACTGGGCCGGGTGCGAGGGTGCGCTCCTGGGAAGCATTAAAAAAGAAAAAAAAAAAAGAAATGAAAACCACAATAAATAAGGGGTGACCTGGAGCGGGAGAAGGGTGGCAAATGTGCATTTGGAAGACAAGGGAAGAGGGGTAAGGAGGGCGGCGAGGGCGAGCGGAGCACGGAAGGGAACGGCGGCGCGGCGCGGGCCGGGCCTGGGCGGCGGGAGGCCGGGGCGGCGGGCGGGCGGCGGGCGGGCGGAGCGGGGCGATCCGGGCGCTGACATTTGCAGGCTGCCCTCCTGATTGGTCCCCGCGCCGAGCTGCTCACAGGTTCATTGAAGTGTTAAGCACCTCCCCGTCTCTCTAAAGGACATTATAATGCAAGAGACCCCCTTTTTAACCACACACCGAATTTTCTTTCATTTAGGGGATCTATATATATATATATATCTCATATCTTATATCTATTTTAAATAACTTAAGGCCGCTAAAATTTGGGGGGGAACAGCCTTCGCCCTGGAGCGGTGCGCGATGCTGTCTCACGCCGACCTCCTGGACGCCCGTCTCGGTGAGTTTCCCCCAGCACCCCCCCGCCCCGCGACTGCTGCACCGCCGGCGGCAGCGAGCGGGGAGGAAGCCGGAGCAGGAAATTGACAATTTGTTCCTTATTTTACCTTAATGCGATCTAAATGGGCTAATTCCTTTAAAAGTAATTGTACTGTATTGAAGTTTAATTTGATTTAACATAAAAAAAAAAAAAAGAAGAAAAAAAAAGAGAAGGAGTATGCAGATCTACAGCGAGTTGTGGATCATTTAATTTCCCTCTCCCCTGTTTTTATATACATACCTACACGTTATTATCATGATGATGATTATTATTATTTTAGGACAAAGGTGTTCTGGGTGGCCTTTTTCTGCTCTCCTGCTCGCTTCCCCCTTTCCTTCTTTTCCTTAAAAAAAGAGAAATACCTGTATCTGGCTCTTTATGGTTATTCATTAGTTTGTTTAGAGGAGCGGATGGAGGAGAGGGGAAAGATCGGCCAGGGTGACCGAGGTCCCCACACATCTGTCAGGGAGGTAAAGCTCCTGGCAGCAGGGCGGTTCGAGCTTTCCTTCTTTCTTTCTTTCTCTCTCTCCATCTCTTTCTTTTACCAGCTCCTCTGGAAAAAGCCGTCTGAACCCGACAAAACTTGTCCCCCCTTGTTCTTTCCCTCTCTTGGTCTCGGAAGGGAAGGCCTGTCAGAGAGCTGATTATTTAAGCATGACGAGGAGCTCCTCGGTGTAAAGTTTTCTCTCCGCGCCCCGGTTGCGCTAGGCCAGGGACATTGCGCTCCGTGGAGCCGAGCCCAGCCGGGCTGCGGGGCTTGCGGGTGGCCGTGGGGAGGCGGGGGGAGACCGTGGCGGTGGCCGGGTGCTTCTCACCGGTTCAGGGCGCTGGAAAGCGGCTCTGATGGATGCATGCCCGACTGCAGGGGAGTGACCGCAGCTCCATTGCTTCCGCAGGGATGAAAGATGCGGCCGAGCTGCTGGGACACCGGGAGGCGGTGAAGTGTCGGCTGGGCGTAGGGGGCTCGGATCCGGGGGGACACCCGGGAGACATGGCTCCCAACTCGGACACGGTAGAAGGGACGACCCTGCTGCCGGGGGAGGACATCACCACGGTGGGATCCAACCCCAGCTCCTTAGCCGTCAGCGCCAAAGACCCCGACAAGCAGCAAGGCCAGCAGGGTGGCCAGAACCCCAGCCAGGCTGGTCAGCAACAGGGGCAGCAGAAGCAGAAGCGGCACCGCACCCGCTTCACTCCGGCACAGCTGAACGAGCTGGAGAGAAGCTTCGCCAAGACCCACTACCCGGACATCTTCATGAGGGAAGAGCTGGCCCTGCGCATCGGCCTCACTGAGTCCCGGGTGCAGGTATGAGCAGCGATCCCCGCGCACTTCCCACCCCGCCGGCACCTTCCCCAATCGCACCGAAGGTAGCAGGGCCGGACGGCAGCGAGGCCAGAGGCCAGTCACAACGGGGCGGGCGGCGGGTGTCCCCGAACCTCAGCCCTAACGCAACAGTTCATTCAGGAAGCCTTGAAACCGGACATCCCCGCCCCCCCTTTCCACAAAAATGTCCCTTCGGGGTGTCCCCTTGTCCCCTAGCCCCCCACAGCTCGGTGGTCCCTAGTGGGAATCGGGCGGGGATTCCCCCCGCTCCACGGCCCAACTCGCTGCAGAAAAGGGCCCGGGATGGTGCAGCCCGGGAGGCGCGAGTCTCAGCCCTCCCAGTAATAGCGCGGCGCTAAGAGGCGATCCCAAACCGCCGGCGAATCGCGCCTCTTCCCGGCGGCGCAGTGTGCCATGGGGTTGTTGCCCCGGCTGCTGGTGGCAGGGCCGCTCTCCAGGGTACTGATAGCCGGGCGGCTACGTCGCAGCCCGGAACGGGCGTCCCCTGGAGCCTGCCGGCGGGAGGGTCGGCTGGGTGAGCGGGGGAAGGCACACAGGCTACTAAAAAGGCTCTTCGGTCAAAGACAGCTCTAGCTGGACTCGCAGTTTCCCCGGACTGCCACCCTTCTAATGCCTAGAGACAGGAAAGGTAGCGAGTAACTTTAACACGTAGGGTGTACTTTCTTCTCTAAAGTACATACACGTACATACACATGTGCACACAGGCATAAATGCATTTGCACGTAGTCATGTGAAAAACTCTTTAGGCAAATATAAACCGCGAGACTGCTCCAATACAGCTTTTGTGTGTAAAATGATATTTTATCGACTTTCTGGGTGAGTTCCTTCCACGGAATGAAATCCTGCACAACAGAAGCACTTGTGGGATGTGCATCCCCGCTCAGCACAGCGCACGGGAAATGCCGCCGCACTTTACTGCAGCCGGTGTTCAAAATTCCTCTCAGCCAGGTTAGATTCCTCAGTTAAATAAAGACACGTCAAAAGAAATCCCTAAATGAGCGGGTTTTATGAACGAAAACAGTCTGTTCTTGAATGTGACAGAAAAAGCACGTTTGCTTTTCAAAAGTAAAACAATTTGACTCAGCCTACACAGGACCATAATTAGTTTAAATTAAGAAAGAAATTAGGTTCACAAATAAAATATAATTGGACAACTGACTACGAAAAAAAGAAAACGAGGTCTATTAAACTTTATTGGGTTTCCAAAGGTTAATGATACCAATTTCAATATTAGGAGTGTGGTAAATGAAGTAAAATATAAAATATAAAATGGAAATAGTTATTTTTCTAACAGCACATCAAAGAATTTCGTAGGAAGAAAGACAAAGTGTTTTAATGGCCTCTGCATAATCTTAAACCAACGCTAATAGCTCGAGACTGCTGATAAAAACAGTTTAATAGAGCGGTAATTTAAATATTTTTTACAATAATGTTCTGTAGTTTAAAAAGTAATCAGATCAACATAACCTTCTTAATTAACACTTCAAAATGATTAACATTATGTAATCTAAGGCAAAACAATTTATTTAATGTATTTACTTCACAATCCGATGTATCACCGCTCCTTGACCAAATTTAAATTAAATAGTAATTGGTTTATGTTCTTATGCCAGTACTTTACAGTTTTCTTTATAGTTAACAGATTGCCTACACATTCCTTGCAGCATGTGGGCTCCACACTGATTAAGGAATGCTCCAAACAGTTAATTTATAGCGGCTGTATATGTTTTTAAGGGTTTTAGATGCTAGGATAAATCACCATTTTCCTCATTTTAGAGCTGTATTTAATGTATATGATACATTTAAATAATTATTAAAGCGGCTGGTGCTTAAACAGGAGTCCAATTCCACGTCTGATATTGCTCTGCTTTTCAGGCTGCTGTAATAAAACCATTCTTTTTATAGCATGCCATTATTAGAAACCAATTTCAGAATTATTTATAACCTGGAATGGCTTATTAAGCAGCAATGCGAGAATCATGCAAATTACACGATCAAATGCAATATAATAAGCATAATCATTAGTCTCTAGCACGGATTAATTAACTTTCAATATTTTATTTACATAAAAACCAAATCAGTGAAATAACTTCTGCACAGTCAGGCTTGCCTTTCAATATTTTATACGAACAAAAATAATGTGCTGTAATTCCATTGACCGTGTCCCCCACAATGGTCCCGTCACCTGCCACATCTTAATAGGGGACAAGCTGAAAGTATTTTCTAGTTTTCTAATGGAATGAGAAATTGCATTTTCTTCCTCTCCCAGCACTATTAAAGTGTAATGAATTCGGCCCAGAGTTCACGGCTGACTGATCGAAATGAACCTGAGATCTGAGCTTTAATACAGCTCTCCAGATTTCCTACTAAATCTTCACATTAATCATCCACTAGATTCCAATGAGATCTTCATAAAGCTTCGGCTCATGAAAGCGAAAAAAAAAAAAATAGAAAAACAAAAGTGATATTGTCTCCCCTTCTCTCTCCCTCTCTTTCTCTCTAACCCGTTTATAGCTGGGGAATTAAATGGGCTATATATTTTAAAATACATTTACAGTACGTCTATATTACTGTAACAGCAGACATCATCAAGGCAGATTTTTAGATTCCAACCTCCATTAGATTCTCACTGTTGTATTAATAATTTTCAGGGACTAGCTGCATTTCAAAAGGAGCCCAAAGTTGCCAAACGCTCGTGGTTAATATATTTCTAGAGTTGTCATGTGTGCATTTTCAACATCTCCCCCAGGTTTTCCTTGCGTTTTAATCTGTCATGCACCAGTTTTCATCTGGAAACATTCACATTTTAAAAGCATATGCGGCGTAGCTATGAGCTGAGGAGATCAGACCTGATGGAGATTCTTTACACCACCAGTAAACCATGAAACATAAAAAGATTTTGTAGCCGCAATTTAACTATTAACCCTAAAAGATAATTGAACGGATTTTTCGATATAACACTTAGCTCCCTAACGGCTGTTCAATCCCGCTAACGCGCGCCGGTCGTTCTCCATCTGGGTACGTATGTAGCACAAAACCGCGGCTCCAGCACCTCTGGCAGCAGGGATCCTCCGAATTCGAGTGGACCCGTTTTTGTCCCCTCGCAATTCCCCCTGTGATTTCGACGGTGGCGCGGCGACACCCACTCAGTCACCGGGGCGGCACCACCTCCCGAGCACCGAGAACATCTTCTGGGGGGTTTCTGGTTTTGTTTTTATAGACAAGCCCCGAACACGGGCGGTTGGATTGGATGAGTTCGGGCACCACTACCCGGCCAGGGGCACGGTACCCCGCCCCGCTGCACTGGGGTCTGCTACGGTGGCGGCTAGGGAGCGCTTCCACGCAAGGGCAAGAGCCGTGGGCCGCTCATTTATTTTCTGCTGGTGTAACTGTTATTTTTCATGTATTTTTTCCGGGCGAAGGCCTGGCTCCTCTCCTGGACCCTCTCCTCGAGGGAGGCCGCAGGCAGCTCAGTCCCGGGACTGACGCATCTACGGGTTTCGCTATAAAAAGTTCTAACAGTATCATTAACTGGTGACGGGCATACGCGTAGGGCTGCGGGTGTAAAGAGCAGCTGTGGGAGAGTTAAAGGCCGGAGGGGGAGAAGGGACAGAGTGGGGTAGGGTCCGGGCTGGGTGGCGGGTCCCGCTGCACCGAGCCGCGCCCGGGCTGGCTGGCTGGTGTCGCTAACTGTGTTGTCGCTGCCCGCCGCCCGCAGGTCTGGTTCCAGAACCGGCGGGCCAAGTGGAAGAAGCGCAAGAAGACCACGAACGTCTTCCGCGCCCCGGGCACGCTGCTGCCGACGCCGGGGCTGCCGCAGTTCCCCTCGGCTGCCGCCGCCGCCGCCGCCGCTATGGGCGACAGCCTCTGCTCCTTCCATGCCAACGACACCCGCTGGGCCGCCGCCGCCATGCCGGGCGTGTCGCAGCTGCCGCTGCCGCCGGCGCTGGGCCGGCAGCAGGCCATGGCGCAGTCCCTCTCCCAGTGCAGCCTGGCGGCGGGGCCGCCGCCCAACTCCATGGGCCTCTCCAACAGCCTGGCGGGCTCCAACGGGGCCGGGCTGCAGTCGCACCTCTACCAGCCCGCCTTCCCCGGCATGGTGCCCGCCTCCCTGCCTGGGCCCAGCAACGTGACCGGCTCGCCCCAGCTCTGCAGCTCCCCGGACAGCAGCGACGTGTGGCGGGGAACGAGCATCGCCTCCCTCCGCCGCAAAGCACTAGAGCACACAGTCTCCATGAGCTTCACCTAATGGCCGCCGCCACGTCCCCCGCCGCCGCCGCTTGGCCCTGCACCCTCGCGTCGCTCGCCCGTCCATGCCCGACCCCCGCCTTCCCCCACCTGACTTACCAGGGAGTCGACTCAGGATCTGAAACCAGACGCCAAAGGGCTGGTTTGTGGGCCCAGAAACACCCCCATCCCCCCGTCCACCCCCCGACCCCCCTCCCGCGACCCCCCCCCCCGCGCGTCCCCTGCCCCTCGGCGGCCGCGTCCCCTCCAGCGGCGGCGGGAGCACCCGGAAACCCCCGGGCTCTGATTCCCTCCCTGTTTCCCTTGCTCCTTCCTGCCGCGCCACGACCAGGCGCTCCCGCCGGCCCCCGACCGGCTCTGCAAAGAAATGCTTTGTTTGGTTTTGTTTTCCTACTTTTTATGCTTATTCAAGAGCAGGATCTGCCGCCGGCCCCCTCCGCTGAGAGGGCGCCGTCTATGGGGGCGGCCGGGCGGGTGCGCGGAGCGGCACAGAGACCCCAGAGAGAATCAAACCCGTTTTGATAAAGCATTTACAAGCGAGAGAGATGGAGAAAAAGGAAAACAAGCAAAAAAAAAAAAAAAAAAAAAGTTTTCTAAAAGTAAAGCACGCGGGGGAGGAAAATGGGGGGGGGGGGGAAGGAAGGCAAAAAAAAGGCAAGAGCACTTCCCTTTCCGGATCTTTGGTTCCGTGACAGTTGAGTTGCCGATCCGCCCCACCTTTATTTACGCATTTATTTACGTTTTGCTGCTATTCTCCCTCCTGTATCTTCCGCTGCCGCCGGCGGAGGCACCGCCGCGGCTCCCGCCCCGCCCGGCCCGCATCGGCCCGGCCCGGTTCGGCCCCGCGGCCTGCCCGCCTGCATGTGCCGGTCACCCCGCCGCAGGGCAGGGCCGCTGGAGGAATGATCATACGATGTGAAATAGGATGTTTTGTGTAGATAAAGCATTCTCGTTACATACTGGTCGATTCGTGATATGTTTTAACTTATTGTCTGTGCTTATTTATTGAATTTTGGGTTTCTTAAATGTTTGATCTAATATAAAACATATTACTTGACTTTTCCGGACACGTTTATATCAAGTTAATGTGAATGGATAAATAAAATCATTTTCAGTAAGTGATATGAAAAAATATAGATTTTGATGTGATGTGTGAGATATGAGAGGTGTCTTGAACCGCAGGCAAAAAACATAAAAAAAAAAAAAAAGACAGGACTTCCTTCTGTAGGATTCACCAAGTCCTTTGTCTCAAGTTTGGGGATAGTTTGCTTGCTTGAACTTTGCATTGAAGCCTTTCATTTATCACGATTTTAATACTTCATGACTAATAAACTTTTGTTAATCTTTCTGCGTGGTTTGTCTTTAAACTGTGAGCTGAGTGGTGAAGGGGTGAGAGCGGGGGGCAGCGGGAGCGGAGAGCGCTTGGCCCCGGACCTTTCTGCCGTCTCTGAAATGAGTTGAGTGGCTGCTGAGGGGCAAGCCCCACGGAAGAGGAACCCCTCTGTTCACATCCGCGTAAACTTCTCCGCAAGGGAGAAAAGAGTGGAGGGCTTCGGTGGCCACCGTGCAGCACGGTTTGGTTTTCTTTCTTTGTTTCTTCCTCCCCCCCTCGCCCTTTGCTTCTTTTTAATGCAATGCACTGAGATCTCTTCTCCTTGTACATCAATTACACACCTCTTAATTACACACCTGAGAGTACCCGGCTCCATAGGCACCCGCAGAAGGGTCCTTGCCCGCTCCAAAGTGCCTATTATGCATGCATATCTAATTTAAAAGAGAAATAAAAGCAGAATAAATTATTGGTGATACAGGCCGTGAGTGAGTCCACTGGGGGTCACCTGAGGAAGCAGCCCCGCGCCCTTCTGCAGGAGCCTGCTCATGGAGGTGCTGAAACAGCCCAGGATGCTCCCCCTGGAGTAGGACAGGCAAGGCAAGACAGGTCCCCTACCATAATCCACACCATGGTGATGCCTGGGGTAAGAGGTCACCATGACCTGTCTCTTCTTTCAGCCCTCCCTCTGCTTCCAAGTGTGGCCAAGCAGTTGCTCCTGTGCACCCAGTTTGAAATTCAGGATCAGTTTAGTTTCTGAGTTTGAAATTCAGGATCAGTATAGAGATCAGCTATAAAGAGATTGGCACAGAGGGTGCCTTTGGAGCAGGACTGGTCAATAGCACCCCCAGGCTCCTTACCCCATAGGGTGCCGATGGAGCAGGGCTGGTCAATGCACTGGCAGCTCCTCTGTCCCACGGGTGCCTCTGCCTGGGCCAAGGGAAGCGTTGGCCCATCTAGGTGTCCCTGGTTATTCTCAATTGTACAGCGGTGCCTTCCCAATGCCATGGTCCGCCAAGGAGACAAGAAGTCTCCATGTATGCGCAGAGGAGTGCAAAACTCACTCTATTTCTTCCAAATGTATGGAGGGTTGTTTACAAGCACGTAATTTTTATAGTTGCTTTATATTGCTATAAGCAGGACAGCTTTATGATGTAGGAACATCATAAAGTCTGCTATGGAAGATCTTTTAAAAATATGTGCTTTTTAACGGTAGAGGAAAATGCTCTCTCTGGCTGGGGGCAGAGGATTGAGATGCAACCTGTAAGAGCCAACTTGATGCTGAATGCTGAAGCTCTATGGAAGGGGTCTTACAAAGGTCCTTTGGCATAATACTCATTCCTAAAACATCCATCATTTCTTCCATATTCTAATGCAACTGTTCTGGTTATGAGCAAAGGTTTTTGATCCTACCCAACTTCGATACAATATTTGTTTCCATGGCAATAGATCTCCTTGTTCTGAGTCCTGGAGATTTTTGAAATTATACATACCCTTGGCACCAGCCGAAGCTTTGCAACACAAAGCATCTAAGCTGATGCTCTTATGTATTTAACATGGATGAAATGAAGGGGCCTCAGGTTTCACACATACATGTTACAGGTTGTGTGTGAATGATTTTATTACAAAAATCTCACGCCGATGTTAAGAGATAAAAATTAAGCAGCACTGACCAGTTCTGCCTAACAACATGAACAGCTTTACTTCATTCACATGAAGTGATCAAAATAAATGAGTGAATTCCATGTAAATTGAGAGGGAACATTTATGCTGAATAACAATTAGCCTATTACTGACTAAGTATCTAACACCAGGCACTGGGGCTGTTACAAGCTAGGCTTCTTTGCTTATTTTAAGGTGCATTTTATCTTTGAGCAATTCCACACAGCATATAAGTTGACTGAGATTTACGTTTTTATATATGGATTCATTTCCACACCGGCACATATCCACGTAGGTTTACTTCCCTCTAAACACAACATCACCCCTAATGTCTAAGGAATATACATAACGATAATGTCACTGAACCTTTCATTTGCTCTCTTGATGAAATGCTTTGACACTCTCTCTCTCCTCTCCTCTCCTCTCCTCCTCTCCTCAAATCCCTGTGGAAGGCAGAATCTGCTCTTACCTGCTGCTGGAGATTGCATTCACTGAGCAATTACTAACATCAGAGGAAAGTTTGCGCAAGGCAAAGGATCAGATAACATTGCAGCAGGATTATATTATTGTACTAGCAGCAATGATCCCTGCTTCTGGAAATAAAAATGTGGTTTAATTTGTGTTGTGGTCTTTAAATTTTCATTTTTCAGAATAAAAATCTTTGCACATGAAAATGTATCTTGCAGTAATGGAGGTATGGCAGTTAACCTGTCAGTTGAAAGTATGTAACCTTCCTTTTCTCCTTTTCATGACAAAGGTAATCTCATCTGAGGGCATTTATGTGAAGAAATAACAGCATGGCATGGTGAAACCACTGGCTCATTAATCCTGGCATCTACTTCCTGCAGGGTTTCTTGATTAGTTAGATTCATTCATCGGGTATTTCGGAGTTTTTGATTTCTCACCACTGGCTAGGTTCACTGAGTTCAGGCTAAATTGAGCCAGAAGCAATGTTTATTAGTAATTTTGTAATACAGACTACCCTAATAATTCAGTACAAATATCTCATCTGAAATATATCCATTCACCCTAACACCTAATGCAGTCTGCAGCTGTGTTCAGAGAGAACCGAGAGAACACAAGTGATTGGGCATGTATTTTCTAAATTATTAATATGAGAGCTAATAGCAAACTCTTCTTCATTTCCAAAACTGGAATTAAGATCCCTGTTTTTTTTTAAAGCAAGCCCTGACATGGAGACAACCACCCCCTGCCTGCCATTAAGGCTGAGCTCAGAGTGGTTGGTCTGGGAAGCATGGCCTCTTCAGCCTTTCAGCAAAGAGACAGAAGAAAGAACAAAGAAATTTTAGTTTTTCCCCATGTGTGCTACAAACATAGGAGAAATCTGAATTCTACAAAAGGAAGAGGAATCCTTAGGAATTAGCATACTGTAGTATCACAGAATTATCTCAACTGTGTGATAGCTGTAATAGAGCTACAGCTTGGACAAAAGGGACAAAGAAACAATGGTCCTGATCCAGCAGTCTTTAAAGCCCATGCTGACCTGGCTGTAAGTTCAAAAGATGTATGTATGAAGATCTGTGGGATTTGTGCTCTAAACTGTTCTGCCAGAAAGCTTTCCTCCATTCTATAAACTCTCTTTACTGAAAGGAGTAAGAGGACCACACACAGACCGTGTTCAATTGTCTGACCACAGCTTGTGCCACGATGGCCCATCCAGCCATAGGTAGGAGCTGGGGCCTGAGAGTCAGTTTGACTTCAGTAACACATGCAATGTACCCAGAATCTCTGGGAAAGACAGCTGACAGCCATGGCTTAACTTAGAGAAGCAGAATTTGCCTCAAAAGACATACAACCCATAGGCTCCTTTAAAACATCATGGACTGATGATCACTGGCAGTGATGCAGCTGTGAGAGGAAAACAGAGGTGATCTTGGTGGATGGGGGGGAGTAGGGACAGCATGGTTTTAATTTGTCACCTCCTCACAAGAAGAATAGCAGCAAGTGCCAGAGGGGCTGGTCATGCCTGGGATGCAGTGGGGGATTCTCTTTGATTAACTGTCATCCTCTTTTATTTGAGTAGTGCTCAAAGAACTGCATTAATAGCCACATAAGGCCCTCTGTGAGATTTACTACTACTCCTCAGGGAAAAAACACAGGAGGGTGTCTCTCTTGTCATGCTTCTCACAGCCAGGGCTTGTGCCCAGATGAACTCGTCTTTGTCTTCCACCTGGGATATTGTACAATGGCGCGCATGGGAGGTTGCATCTCTTATTTGCCAATAAATTGTGCCTGCTTCAGCTTCTCCTGAGACCGTCTTTGTGGCTCAAGAGCTCTGCTTCACCTTTACCTTGTATCATTCATCAATGCTTATGCTTAAATACAGTTTTCAGAGCTAAAATTACACTTTTATGAGCTTTGAAATCTGCCAGAGGAGAATCAGTCCTGGGGAGGGAGGAATCCAGAGGTGTCTGTGTAGGATTTGCCACTGGAGGTTACGCAACTGTTCTGCAGAGATCCTTAGCCTTCTTCGAAGGTCGAGAGGGAAAATGCAGAATATGCTTAATATACTGTCTGTGAGGGTGACGTTCTCTCCTGACCCCCATACGCAGTCTGTGCCTTGGAGTATGAAGCTTGATTAGCCTTTTCTCACAGCGCTGGAAGTATCATGGTAGTGATCCAAAAAGTACTTTGGAAAAAAACAAACTATGGACTTTCTTTCACTGACCTCCTGCTACAGTGAATTTCATAAGCTGACGATGCACCCTGTAAGGACACATTTCTTTTTTACTGGTTTCAATTTATTGCCCTTTAATATAATTTAAGTGGCAGCTATGATTCCCTGTGGCTCTTTTACAAGCTTTTAAGGTTTATTTTTTTGCTAACTTTTTAAAGAGCATTTCAAAATGACTATGAGCACCCTCCCCTATTTTTGGTATCTCATAACTAAGAGGAAGCACCATTACCTATCTTAAGGTATAAACATTATTTTATGATGAAATTCTGATATAGTGAAAAGCTGTGATACTGAACTTTCTGCCGGATACTGCAGTCTGGGCAAAACAAAATTTGACTGTATCATGAGGACTCCTCATGTCATGGTATACAGAGGATTTGGTTGTGCCACAGTCACAATGTAAGTCAATGATATGCCAAGTGAGTGGAAGACATGATATTTGAAGGGGGCATAGTATGGTCTATCTGTTCTTTCCCATAGACACAGCCATTACATGGTGCTCTTGGGTGTCCCTTGTGCCTTCAAGGCCAGGGCTCACTCAGGGAGTGCCTGGAAGGGAGGCTGTCATTTCAGGAATGGAAGGGAGGGGGCTCTCATTTCAGAAATGGCACTTGGCTCACGGGACTGTATTGCTAGGCAGACATTCACAGAATTTGGATTTATAAACAAAACCAAGTGTAAAAATGTATTTCAGCAGCTACACAGCCACAAAATGTCACCAGAAATTAACCAGCTTTGCTCTTTCAACTGGAGAACAAAATGAGAAGTCTACAGAAGGTCAGACATATAAAAATGCATTGAGATGATGGGAAGAATATTAAATTACTAAGTAAAGAATTACACTTGGTACAGTTAGTGACTCTAATCTTTGTGTCTATTATAAGCAGTAATTAACACCCACAACTGTATTTGTTGTCAGCTTGTGTTCTTATCTTCAGGTCTTGGTAGCAAATAAACGACTCGTACTTTATTCTTGAAATTTTAATTACTGTAAGAAATACTCAAAAGATAATTCTGCTATATTTTATGTTACTGTCACTTTGCCCTTTCTGCTTTAACTCCTGGGCAATTTTAAGCTCATGTCTGCCAGAACTGTGGCAGGACAGATCCCTGCAGGTGTGGGGAATCCTGCTGGGCCCTGCAGGACCCCACCTAGGTAGAGACAGCTACAGTGGAGATGCTTTCTGAAAGATGTGGGATCAGAGCTGGTTGCTCTGGCCTTTGTGTATCACACCAGAAGCTGCTGCCTTCTTAGCTCTCACACTCAGAAGCTGCTGCCACTCATCATGTGGTTTGTATCCTCACTTAAATCAGACTTTTCTCATTTCTGTTGGAGATTATTTTTGTTCTGTCTAGAATAAATTGCTCTAATAGTTCTTCATTCATTATCTTCTCCTCTCTTAGCCTCTCCAGTAGGGTGTAGATCTGTAGACTTCATTCATGGATGCTATAGTCAATCAATTACCCCCAAAACATAAAGCCAGCCTATTACTTGTTGATGCCTTCCATACACATCTTTCTTTATGTTATAACTTCGGCAGCAGCTGCTTACACCATTTCTTGCTAAATTAAAGCATCCAGTGCTGCAGGTATTTCTTTTTGAAAAGTATCTAAGTGTTTTGGTAGCTAAAGTCTCTTCTTCAAAGTAACATAGGCTGCCAAGTTCCATCAATTTTAATCCTCTTGGTACTTTCACTAGCTTCTTGTAAAATTCCACAACTAGTTCAGAATTTTCTTCTTTACCAAATAACATCTTCCCAACTGTTCTGCCCAAAGTCTCTACCAATACAGAGTTTTCTTCTTTCCATTATTTGCACTGTTCTGATCCTGGCCACCTTTCTGTTCTTGATCCTGTGTTTTATCTCTAGCTTCAGAATTAATTTATGAGTAAGGCAGTTTGGGATCCTTTACATGAAAGATTGTCTATGTGCCTACTTCTGCTTTCACTGATGCCTCTAATGATTTTGACACATCACACACTCTTTTTTTTAGCTGTATGAATCACACCAGGTTGAAAAAGGATTTAACACACCATCCCTGGCTGTGATTTTCACCCTCACCTTAGCGAACATCATGTGTGCCACTTCAGTGGTGAACTTCCATGAAATTACTTTGATGCATCCATGAAATGATGACTTTGATGCACCAAATGACCTTGATGCCTTCTAGAAGACCTAGAAAACATATAGGTCTTCTAATTTCCAAACTGGCAGAAAAGATTCAGATGAGCTGGCACTTGACCTATCAGCAAACTGTTAAGTGGCAAAAGCCTTCCTCCTTCTATGTACTGAGACAGATACCCTGCCTCTTATCGGGGTCTGTGTAGCAGTGGAAAATCTTGATGATGTCCTGTTTGCCTCAGCACAAGTTTCTTGAGAGGCTGCCAGGGAAGCAGCTTGACTGGAAAGGCAGTCAGAGTCCGTCTTGTGCTCTAGCTGAGCTGTGCTGACCAAGAGTAGCTGTGTGTGATGCCAGGCCATCACTTCCACAGCTTTTGAGAGACTAGCCTTCTCTTGTGAATACCTGTATGAGATGCCTTTGCTTACTCCTGAGTCTTCCCTGCCTTTTGGTACAAGAAAGCAACACATGAAAGTTTCTCTCAGTTTTGCATTCCTGTGGAAAAACATCCATAATGCAGCATGTTGTAGCGACCTACAATGTCCTGCACTTAAGCACAGGCAGCTGACATGGTGGCAGCTAGAGTGTTCCTGAGTTTTGTTGCATTGCTCTTTGAGTGTTCTGCTTTACGGGATTATCCTAGAGAACAGTAGACTTTACCAAGTTTTATAGCAGCACTTCTTCATTTGCTAAAGGTGGACTTGTGTTTTCAACACATTCCCAGTTGGTTTGGGTGCCTGCCACAAGAGAAGGATAACAGGCCTTCACAGCACGGTGAGGAGACCCTGATCTTCTTGATCATGGAAGTGGGAAGCCAGGTTGCAGCAGCCTTGCTCTAAACACCCCTTGCTGGCTTCAGTTTAGTTACCAGAGCATGTTCAAGTGTCCCTGTACTTACTCAGGGCATACCTCTGAGGACTTTAAACAATAGGAGATACAAAACACCAGGTTTTTAGGTTGAATTTAGGTTGTCTGTAGATGGCTGGGTGTGACTTGGGTGCCGTTGCAGGACTTTGTCTTGCACACTGAGATCCAGCACCAGGGCTTGGAGTCCAAAATGCAATCCCAGACATGATTCACTGGCCTAGAGTTGTATTTGGTGAGTAAGAATATCAGTTCCAGAATCTTACCATGGTTTATTTACTGGTCATATTAGCATGTAAGCTGATTCACATTGCCACAGAAAACCTTTGCTTGCATATGAATGTTATTATGCTATCAACCGCTTCTGATACCTCACAGATTTTTTCTGTTTTCATCCTCCTAATCTATTTTTTTAGGCCAACAACCCTGCTTCAGTGCCAGCATCTGCCTTTCTAATAATGTAACTATTTACTGCATCATTGTGCTGTACTCTCATGTTGTCACACTCTCCACGACATTATTTGAAAATTGTCAAAACTCTCAGTGAGAAATTTCTACCAGAGGGGAAACGAGAAATGCAAGCCGTGCAGCCTGGTTACCAGGAAGAGGCATGGAGACTGAAGTCACGCTGTGCCTCTCCAGTGTGACCTCCTTCTATACTCAGGCTGAGACACTCAGACCACATGTATTGCAGAAGCTGATGCTTGGTTTATCTTGCCATGTGTGCTTTTGATATAGATGCTCTGAGTCCCTCTGGACAGCTCTGACTTGTTTCCGTGATCACCCTTTGTGGTCTTCGGTCAACAGAGTTCACTACTTTCTCCATCAACAAATGTCCATGCAGTGATCAGTGAATTATTATAAAACCAGGACTTCTTTGTATTGAGTTACATCTCCAGGACTGAGAGAGCCTGACTTAGGCTAAGTGGCTTTAACTGAATCAAATGCGCTAGATAAAGGAGAAGCAAAAAATAACTGAGTATGTTGAATGAGGTGCTTGTTGTCAACAACTGTCAGATATTTCCCTGAGCTCAGTCCCCAAGCAACTCTACCTATGGCTGCTCACAATTGCTTTGTCCTTGTCAAGGCAGTCCTTAGCAATAAAGCAACAGCCTGGGTTTGCAGTGCCTTGTCAAAGCCCTCCCACTGCATGCTCTGCAGGCTGTGCAAGGCCTGTGCCCAGGACTTGCTACAGCCATCGTGCTCAGGGTAGGGAAGAAAAGCTGTTTTGGGAAGAATGGTATGTTTAAGCAATCACAAGTTTGGGACAGTGTGGCTACACAAGAGCCCATCTCTAGGGTTGTGCCTGCTGTTTTCATGCTGTTTTCCAGCTTCCATCCCATGTGCCTCAGAACTCCACCAGCTCTGGGTGGAGCTAGCCCTGAACCAGGCAGTGTGTGCTGAGCTACTCAGCCAGCCTGGAGCAGAGGACGTATCTGGCACAGGTACCTCCCTGCCTGCCCCAGTGGCAACATGTACCTCAATCTCCATCAGCTGACAGCAGCTGGAATGCATGCATCAAGTCCATTCACACCTCAGAGGTCAGAAACATTCCTCTTCAGGTGTTTCACCAGGGTCCTATACTGAACAGGTGGAGGATAACAAGCCACTGCAGAAAATGCCGCCACAGAAGGGATCTGATTAACCATCGCCAGGCTGGCTGATACTTGCTAGTGTCTGTGTCCCTGGCTAATTTCTCTGTGGAATTGTGCAACCCATTATTCACAGGGTAATGTGCTAGCAGTACATGGACTACCTTGCCTGCAATTGGTGGAACAAGAAGTCTCCAAAACAAGAGAGCCAGAAGTCTGCTTCGTAAATAAACAGCTTAAGGCTGACCCAGACAGAATGTTCTTCAGCTGTTCCACAAGCTTCCAGCTAGAACAAGGTAATTTATTTCTGGACCCAGCACTGAAGGGAATGAGAGCCATCTGCAGGGTTTGTTTTTTTTAAATGTAGTGGTACACATTTAGAGTCTGTCAATAAAGAAGCCAAATGCAAACTGGTACTGCAGCACGCACCTAAGGCATGTCTGCATGTCTTTCTCCATGTAATAAACATGATATTGTACCAAGCTTTATTCCCTGTGTTTTGGAAATCCACCCATGAAGTTACACATTGTCCCATTTCTGGCGTGGGACAATACAGGAGTTTTCCTAATGTTCATGAGAAAAATGTGTACTACTAAAAATTACCCCCCCCAACAAATCCAAACAGAAACACACGTTGAGTTACTCATAATTTTCAGCCAAATCAGCTATCAGAATGTCGTCAGAATAAAGCTGGTGTCATTTTCTAAGCTTTGTTTGGCTAATCCAGTAGGGCTACTAAATATCACCAAGTATTAAGGATGTGAAGTCAAAAAGATTTTTTTTCAGTTCAGCAGTGCTGAATGGCAATTACATATTCTGAACAATCATACAACTTCTTTAATCAAATGAGGTAATATGAAATTGGCTAGATTTTCCTCAATACTTTCAACTTCAGTGAAAAACAGAATAATTAAACTCTCGGTACAATGACTTTCAAACCTCTGCTCACTCTCAGCCCCCTTTCTTCTCTCTCTCTGGATAATAAATCCTTATGAAAGCTGCCAAGACGACTGAGACAGGTTGTGAAATTTTTTAATAATGTTGACTCAAGTAGTGACATCATTTGGAGACTTTTGGTTTTCTTGCAAGATTTTTAAAGACAGCTGCGAGCTGCTGGATATGACAGAACAGGTACAGCCCCTGGCAGCATGAAGGAAGGTGTTTGCAGCAGTGGGGTACTCTATATCTCCCCACGGGGATCAAGGTGAGTCAGCATTAGGTGGAGGAAACCCTAGCAGGAAGGAGGAAACCTCCTTCTCCTTGCCTCATGGCCTGTCTTACAGGTCCTTCTTTGAAACACTTCTATTAGAAGAACATTGACAGATGAATTAATGCCTCATAGTTTGGAGGCCAGGAATGGTGCCCAAACCCCACTTTTGACAGCCCAAACATAACTTTTTAGTGTGGCTGGAGAATGAAAACACCACGGGAAAGTAAACCCCACAGACCCAATTGCTTTACCCATTCTGGGAAGCAACTGCCGCATTAGGCTCCAGGCTCTTGCTGATCCTGTATGGAGTTGGCAGTTGGGCTCTGGGAACATTTGTTTTACAAAACTGATAATTTCACCAGGAAGAGGCAAATCTGCTTTAAGAAAGAGATAAAGAACAAGACCATGAGGTTCCTTCCCACTGTCATACTTTTTCATCTGTGAATGGCTAGCTTAACCTCAGTGAAAATTATCAGCATGTATCTCAACTGGCTGTATATTGGAGAAGAAAATCACTTTTGTTTCTTGTGCAGGAGGAGGTGTGAGTCTGAGCACCTGGGCTCCAGTCTGAGAGCCACGTCATGTTTCAAAATGCAGTTCAACCCCTTTGAAGTACTGCAAAATAACAAACTCCCCAAATATCCTGTGGTTTTAAAAGTATGTATCTAATAAATCTGAGCATTATCTTTTTAAACGGATGTAAAACGTCTGTCTCTCAAAATCTGGGCTGTAATTCTAAGGACGCCATGGAAAGAAGAAAAAAAATTACTAGCTCTAGTAACAGATGTGAAATTACATTAGATAAATATAATCATTAGTTTCACTCTCACCCTGGTTAATTTGTTTGTGGAAATGTGCAACCCATTATTCATTAGGTAATTTTTCACACATTGATTAGAAAGCCATGTCGAATCGTGACCCAGCACATTGGGGTTTGCCTATCTTGCAGTGAACTATATCGCTTACAATAGTGGAAATAGGGGACAAAATGTTTATCTCAGCCTGATTTTGTACCAATAAATAAAGTAAATCAATAGCCAGTGAAGTGTGAACGACATTTCTCTGCTGTATAATATGGTTTTGGGGGCAATTTGACATGCTACAAGGGGAAACAAGGGTCTTGAACAGAAAGGTAATAAAAGCAAATCATGCTGGTAACTGTTACTGAAGTCCTGTATTTTTCTCTACATGGGCTGCTTTAAGATGAGAAAAATAATGCACATAACAGTCTAAAACCACCGAGACACTCCCCAGCTTTGTAAACATTGGGGATTGAATCCAGATGTGGTTGAGAGAGGGACAGGTCCCTGGAAAATCAGTGTGCCCATGAATGCCGGCTCTGTGTTTAGATGGGACCTTGGGCTGTGCTGGCAGTGCTGGTGATTCCCTAACAGCACTTGCCTCTACTAGCTTCTTCCCTCGGTAGCTTCCTTTCTGTGGGGTTAAATTCTGAGGCTATAAATAGGTTTGTATCAAATCACAGAAGCAGTATTTCCACATCCCTGTGCAGAGGCTACTACAGCACAGATGCAGCTTATTTTACACAGCGTGTGCTGCCTGTGTAAACCACTGGAACCTGGTGTGTTACACCCATTTGCACTGGCAAAGAAGGTGAAGTCGATCCATCATTACTGCGGTACAACTTTGATATTTTGCCTTTGCATATCGTATATGAGTAAAAAAGGAAAGGAGAAAGAATTACACATTTGTAGATGGTGCCACCAGTCTGTCTTTTACACCCTTGCCAAATCGTTCTTCCTGAAAGACAGTTTGGGCAACATACATACATACATGACCAGTGATTTTACACAAGCACCCATGGTGGGGAACCTTGTTTCACCCACACTGCTTCTTGTGCTTCTTGAGTCAGCCAAACATAAATGGGAATAAACCAAATTCTTTAATTCTTTAATTCTTTTTCCTTTTTTTTTCTGTAAGAAAGAGAGTAGAAAAGAAGTTACAGCACAGTTCAAGCAAGTCAAGTCAATCTTCAGTGAAATCTTAGAAATTAGTCTCAGCTATCACCATGGCTGGTATCAGGACAAAAGAAAAAGACCACATGGCAAACACAGGGCAAATAGCTTCTCTAGGAAATGTCAGTATCCCCAAAGCAGTCTGCAGTTGTGTTACATGTAATGCCCGCACAGACCATCACAGCATTCACAGCAGTCCGCATAACTTAAAATACAAAATAAACTCAGTCCGGAGGAAAAGCAGTGTAATAAACTCAGTCAGGCCCACCTTTCCCAGCTCTGTGCCCGTGGCTCTTGGTGGGTCTCAGCTTCCTCCTGTGAACACCCAGGCAGTTACTTCTGCCCTGCAAATGTGGACAGTGCAGGGGCTGGAGTGAGCAATCACCCATCTTCCAGCTCTAAATGCTGGTTAATAAGAGCTGAGATTGTCAGCCATTAAACTGAATTTTGGCCAGTGCAACCGTCTAGGGTGAGAGTGTTCCTCTGTCACCCCAAAGGTCATTTTGCATTTTCTAGCTTCTTCCTTCACCACCCTCTCTCAGGGGTTGAAAGTCCCTGCAGAGCCTGGGCCAAACTAGCAGAAAAACTGCTGCAGTAATGAGGTCTGCTTGCTGAGGTGCTAAGTAGTTTAATAGAAGGCAAATTGTTTAAGCAGCAGGTTGCAGGAGGGAATTGGTTGGTCTAGAGAAACTCTCAGAGTTGGGAAGTGGGCAGTCCTATTTTCTTGGGGCTCCTGTCAGTGATTCACAGGTGGCATGGTCCCTCTGAAGGTGGTTGCATGAAGGGGCAGCACAGAGGCATCCATGTTTATCCAGAAATCAAGATCCTTCAATTGAATCACACACTCAGTCTGCTGAAGTTAGAAAGGACTGGGTTTCTGATGTATTTTAAAATAAAAATAAATAATTGATATAATAGAAAGAATCAATACATCTTAGTATCATTTTAAATTGGCTACTAATGATGGTAATTTGTGGTTTTCACAGAAATAAAAATTAAATTGTCTGAAACAGTTGCTACCTGAACATCTGCAAAGTAATATAAAAACATGTCTCTATCTAGAAGAGAAGAATCTCTTCTAACACCAAAGGGGCAAAAGCAATATTTATCTGTCAATTTATAAGGTGTCTCTGCCTGACATTTTAAGCCTCAGATGTTTTCTTTAAAATACAGTTTAAAATAACTTACGTTTTTCCACATAATGCAGACTGCATTAAGGCAATTAACATTTAATTAACAGCAGGTTTTCCTCAGCAGGTCAGATTGCGAAGGGCTCACTGTTGTTGCCATAGAAAGCGGAAGGCTGGGCTGTTTGGTTTACAGCAAAGGAACAGCTGTGTTTGAGCCCTGACAGTCTGAGATCAACCTGGGTAGGCTATAATGCTCCAAAGGACATGGAGGTGGAGGTGGCTGTCAGTGTCACAGAGACCATCTCAGGCTGATGGAGAATGTCATCTCTTTTAGAAATCAGTGTGCTGTTACTGGGGTATTTTTTTTTAATTGAACTGACAGTAGAGCTCTAAAACTCCTGTAAGCACTCAGTAAGCTAATGTTTTCCTCTGATACGCTTTTTAATTGCATGAAAGGAGCAGTGCAATTATTTATCACAGTTTTCCTTTTCATCTTTTATTTTTGCTGCTCCTCTTTCCTTCAGATTCTTTACTCTTTCTCCTGGTATCTATTTGGGGCTCATTACAAGTATTATCCAAGAATAGATAGATGCACAAATTTCATTAAGAAGTGGCATTGTTGCTGTGAATTGAAAGCTGTTATCAAGATGGTGCAAACAATATTTGTAAAGGAATCTTTAAAAAGGACAGAAATGCTGAAATGAAGATAACAAGATAGATGTAGTGAATCTGTAATAACACAGACTAATATCTCCTGGGGAAAATGGAAAAAAAAGCAATCTCAAAGAGAATTTGGAAGAGCATGGGGGCTCCCAGAAGCTGGTGAAGTTTGCCTTTTCTCTTCAGTAGGCACAAGACAAGGCTCTAAATGACAATATCAGAGAAACGCAATAACAACACCAACTGACTGTTTTTCAATTGCACGAATCAAGGCTTTGTGTTGGGGAAGGATGTTATCCTGGTCTGCCCTTAGGCTTCAGTAATTGCAGGGAGAGCTGTTCCTACAGCCCAGAGCAGTCAGAGAAAGAAAGTTTCAGACAAAAACTCCATCATGAATGGTTTTGGTTGTGGTTTTACTCTTAACTCCTTTCCACAGAGAGCAATAGATCAGTTTTCCATTTTTGGTAACACATCTTAACCATCAAAAGTACTCCACCTGTCCTGGTGACTTCATTAATCCCCATACTTGCATACGTTTTCTAGAGAGTTCGGTAAGGAAGAGCCACAGTGCAGTGACAGACCCCAGGGAAATTGTGACTCAAGGGGTAATAAATACATAACTATATGTATAATGCATATTGTATGCTCCCATCCAAGGGTGTGAATCCAGATGATAATTTAGACAGAGAAGCTTGATAGTTGCTGTGTTGATGCTGTTCCTGAGATTATGGAGGAGACTTAAAGAAACACAAAGTACATGAAGAAGCTAGTCTGTTGAGGGCACAGGTATTAGCAACAACTCTGCTTCTGTAGGTAGCATGTCCAGCCTGTCCCAGCATAGCCCTTCAATGGTGTTATCTAACACTATGGGATGCCCTGGCCCGGGAAGCTGAAGGCATGTGGCTTAGATAAACCCAGATGAGAAACCCAGAAATGGAAATAAGCTGGTGCTTTTTGCCTTCCCATGTTTGTGCCAGGAGCTGCACTAAGGAACTAAACCCAGTGTATGTGGACCCTTTCACACTACTCCTCCTTGGGATGCTCTTGGGAGCGCTGTAGGGCTGTGGGCATCCTCCTTTCTGGCCCTAGAGGTGGAGCCAAGAGCCAGGGCTGGGACGTCACTGTGCTCCTGGGAGCCCTCCAGCTCCTCTCTCTCTACCTGGAGTTTCTTCTTAGTAGAAAATTCTTCAAAAAGAAAAGGAGGACAAAAGTGATTTAACACTACATTTGTCTTCACAAATAGCAGGGGTCTGTGTGGCTTGGACTGAGGGCAGTTAAGGGTGTTGGTGTTCTCTGAGAGCCAGTGTGACTGCCTGCAAGGACAGCACTCTCAAATCGTGTGAGGAGTACAACACATAGCGGGAGACAGCAGATTTATTTAGGTTTGCTACTGGGGGTAACTGAAGGAAGGTGGGAACCTGTTTACTGGTGGACATCACTGCAGTGTAAGCAGACACAAGGGTTTACCATAACTTCCCTATGTTCACTTGTGTTAGGCTTCTGACTAGTGCAAGAAAAGGAGCTTCAGAAATCTTGCTGTTTGAATAGAATCATAGAATCATAGAATCATAGAATAGTTAGGGTTGGAAAGGACCTTAAGATCATCAAGTTCCAATCCCCTGCCATGTGCAGGGACACCTCCCACTAAACCATCTCACCCAAGGCTCTGTCCGGCCTGGCCTTGAACACTGCCAGGGATGGAGCATTCACAGCTTCCTTGGGTAGCTCATTCCAGTGCCTCACCACCCTCACAGTAAAGAACTTCCTCCTTATATCCAATCTAAACTTCCCCTGTTTAAGTTTTAATAACAAATCACCCCCAAAATACCCTCTACAGAAACACCCTGTACAGGGAGGAGGAGTATCGTTGAGATCTAGATAGCTAGATTGCCTAGTGCCTGCCCTCCTCCCGCAGTCAGACCAGTGTTGCGTCCAGGGCGTAGGGCTTCAGGACACCCCCAGAAGATGCCCTCTGCATGGGGGTGAACCACTGGAAAGAGTGCAAACTGCTCCTGGACAGGTTCAGTCGCTTCTGAGCTGGCTGTGTAGGGCCCAGATGTTGTAAATTGGTTGCCGTGCCTTGTCTCCCACCTTCCCATTTTTCTTTTGTTTCACCGTTATTATAAAAAATTGGTAGATGGCTAATATTACAAGTCCAGGACAAAACTACTCATACGTTTAGTGTAAGGACATTTAAATATTTAAAGCAGATGGTTCCCAATGACCTTACATGTCTCCTTTATAAATGTATGTACTGTCTTATAGAACCATCTGCATCCCAATATGCAGCTCATATGTTTCCAAGTGTTTCCTCGTTAACCAGCAGAAAACTTCATCTTCCTTCTGACATGAGATAAAGGTTCAAGCTCAGTTACAGTTGTGCAAAGCAGCACCCCAGCTGGGAGCAGCATTTACCTCATGGCAGTGAGGTGTTGGTGCCTTACGCTTTCCATTCCAGGTGGATTGACAAGGGTAGGATTTGGAGTGTGCCAAGAGAGACAGGGTTCCTCACAGGAGCTGAGCCTGGGAAGTCCAACAGGAGAACAAATGACCTGCAAAAGCACAGTCACTGATAATGACAGGGCATACGCATTGCCTGGTGCACCTGCACTGCCTCAGCAAGGCTTTCTGCAAAATGCAAAGCAATGCAGAGCAATGCATTATTTCCCGGCCCCTACACCAGCCCTGCTCCTTGCTCTGTTCTCATACAGAAGAGCAGAGCTAAACTAGTAAAAGCAATTTTCCATTCTCTGAGGGACCCAGGGGAGATGAGCTCTGATCTCGTGCTTGTCTCACACTCCCTTGATTCCCCAGACCAGCAGGCTTTCTGTGAGAGTCTCCACTGTGCAGAGGTGCTCTGTCATTAGAGCAGCATGATTTCTTCACTCCTTTCAAAGAAAAATCCTTTAATTTTTAGGACTCGCCCTGTGACTGGCTGTGTGCTGCATGCACTTTTTTTGTAGAAAATAATCTTAAAGAATTGTTCATAAAATATATATAAGTGGCAGGTAGATGGGAAGTGGCATGCCTCTAATTTAAATTTCGATTAGAAAAAAATACAGAAATGTATTACATGAGGAACTGCTAAGAGTTGTATGGAATATTGTGTTTTAAGACCTACTGTAGATCTATGTCGGTGCCTGTGAAAGAGAGGATAATTAGTGCCCGTACTCTCAGTCATATCAGACTAAAGGTAATGGGGTGTAAGAAATGGTTCATTAGGCTCTCTCAAGTACTTTTACTGTGTCCATACTATTTATACCAGCAGAAAAAATTCAGTGTCTTTCAAATCAAGTCAAAGCATTCGCCTTAGATTCTTCAGTTTAAGAAATAACATTGAGTGATGATCTTTTAAAGTCAAATGGGAAAAAAATGTACATAAAAAAACCCTTAAACCGGTTTTATTAGCATTCTGTGTCACTCCAATGCAGTCTCCATGCCTATGCAAATCCTACCTCCTTCATCTGTGCTTCCCTCCATATGTTTAGCTTGAATAGGGGAAAATTTGTGGACACATGAGGCAAGCAGGCAAACACATAGCATTTATTTTTGAGAGAAACACACATATGGAATATGATTTGCTTTCTGGTCTGAACAAAGGGATAAACTGTGTGGAGAACAGCAACAAATGTAAGAGAATGGAGAGAATGACTGATAAAAAGGGGTTAAAAAACAAAATATGTGTAGCTTGACTAAGTGGGGAGGACAGGATGGCATGCTACAAATGTTTGAAGGGTACAGCTATCAAATGAGGGTGGGAAAGTTATTTAGGCTGACAAAGGAGATATAAGTAGGAGTAATAGGATGAAGTTAACAAACGAAAAATTTAGGTTAGGAATCAGGAAAAGCTTCCTGACAGCAAAATATATAATACAGCTCTGGAGCAATTTCTCATGGGAAGCAGAGGAGCCCCACCACACAAAGCCCTGTGCATTTAAAATTAAATTGGAAAAGCATTAGAAAATATAAGGAGAATAAAATATAAGGCACTCTTCTGTGCACTGGAGGCTGGATTGGATAGTGGGGGGCTGCTCCCCCCACGCTCTGTTTCCGTTTTTTTCTGGTTCTTTGCTAACAGTGTGCCATTTGCACTTTCTAGAAAAGTAACTAGCACAGCAAGGGTAAATTTGGGAGTCAGTGTATTAGCATAAATTACACTATATATCTACAAGATAATAAGGGCATAGCAAAGACACATTGTACTAATACTGCATGCAATTCTGAGTGCACTTTTGAACTTACCTCATTTTTTGATCTGTAGTCTCAGGCATCTGCCCCTACGTAGGTGCTTTGTCTGCTACCTTTGCAGTCTCTGTCAAGGACTGAACAAACTGCATTAGAAACCATGCACTCCACATGTGGAGTGGGAGACACTGCCAAAACCACGTGTGTAGCACCCACAGCTCCCACTGGCTCAGAGGGGGAGTGGTAGTGCTCAGCACCTGTTGGTGGCAGGTCTTTGCCATGGCTCTCAGGTCAGTGGCTTGTGTCACACAGGGCTATGGAAATGCAAGTCCAGCAGTTTGAGCTTGGCATGGCTGGAAAATGTTTTGCAGGGGTAGAAGGTGAGAGCAGGTTAGCATGATGCTGTGGTGTCCTAAACTTGTATCCCTTTGCTTTTGAGCACCAGAAAGGGGCTGCATAAATCATTCCAGTACCCCTGGGACAACATGTTTTTCAACTGACCTATCTAGGGCACAGATTGGCCCAGTGGCCATACTATATAAAGACAGGTAGGACACTCAACTCTTTAACATACAGACAATGAACACCTGCACCCAGAGAGAATACATGGTTAAGGCATCCTGATTAATCTGATATCACAGAACAGACATACAAGCGGGAGTAGACACATCGTGAAAGAGGTAATTTTCTACCTATGCAAAACATATAACCTGTGCATTTAAGTGCCAATTTAAACTTGGGATGTTGCCACCTGTTTTAAAATTGCCCAGTGAAAATATTATTGGGAGGTTTAGTTATACTAGCATCATAAATTGCCTTTGCACACATTTTAGAAGATGTGGTGTTTTGGTCTTAGGAGGTTCAGGTTCCCTCACATAAAAGAACAATTACATCTTGGCTAAAACCAGTTTAATGTGAAGATGGGAGTATCTCAGAGGCATTTGTCTTTATGTGTACACAAATAAATGGTAACCCATGACCTCTACCCAGGGAAGTGTTTATGCATAACTTTCAAATTGTAGGGACCAGGTCATATGTTTCAGATGAGCTGTGCTCCAGAGCTTTCGTGGTGGTTATGATTGTCATGAGCACATGTAGGCTTTTGTGATGAGGAACCTCAGCATTTTCCTGCATTTCTTCAGTCTTTCACAGAAAGAATTTTGGCTTACCCTGATAATTTAGGTTTATTAAAAGCAGCCTCTACAGCCCTTACAGGGACAAGAAGAAATCCTCAAAAGCTACCAACTTCAATGTTTGATGATTTCTCTTTTTCTCCTGCACTAGCACCACAGGGCCACACCTTAAGTACTTTGTGAGCTGAGTCTGAGCTTTCAGCACTCCCTATGTTTGATGTTTGCTCCTGGAAAACAGACTGAAAAATAGTTCATATATTTCGTATTTGTTTAGAAAGCAACAACATCTCCTCTATGTGGAACTGTTATGGTTTAAACCCAGCCAGACAGCTTGTTCACTCACTTCCCCCCCTTCTTGCCCTCCCGCTACTCCCAGAGGGACTGACAGGAGAGTCAAAAAGAATGCAACTCCCACAGGTTGAGACAAGAACAGTTTAGTAACTAAGGTATGACACAAATCACTACTGCTACCACCAATGACAATAATGATAAAGGAAATAACAAGGGAAGAGAATACAACATCTCACCACCAGCTGACTGATAACTCACACCTCCCCCCCCCCCCAGCCCAACCAAGCACTAACCAATACCTCCTCCAACCCCACAGTCTCCCAGCCCTTCCGGCTAACTCCCAGTTACCTCCTGGGCATGACGTGCTGTGGTATGGAATACCTCTTTGGCTAGCTTGGGTCAGGTGTCCTGTCTCTGCTTACTCCCAGCTTCTCCTCCTCCCTGGCAGAGCATGAGGCTCACAAAGTCCTTGGTCAAACCAAAACACCATTGTTATCAGCTCTGTTCCCAAGCCGAAAGTCAAAACACAGCACTGCACCAGCTACCAAGAAGGAGAAAAATGACTGCTACTGCTGAACCCAGGACAGGAATGCAGAATGAAATCTGCCCTTGTGTATTAGCAGGAGAAACGTTTATCAAATGTTTGGTGAAATTCTGGTGTATGCTTGCTTTACTCAAAACCATTCTGTAAATCAGCCTGCATTTGTATTACTTCTTAAAAAGTTCTCCTCCATCTTGTGGAATTGCTTAGGGGGACCAGTAATGAGCCAACAGCCTGCTGTGCCAGGCCCTGTGCAAACAGAGAACCAAAAGATGATGCCTATGTGGAAGAGTCGATACTGTTTTATATGTGAGAGCACTAAATGATGCTTGCATCATGTTTTCTCCATGGGTGGAAAACTCTGGGGTAATTCTTGCTGGCACCAGCTAAGTCTGGTGCCTTCGGCAAAGGTAAGTCAGGTCCTCCATAAGCTGTGAAATCAGGGAAGATGACAATTGAGACTCCGTGCCCAGTGCAGGGGCATAGCACATCTCTCTTCTCTGCCATGAAGAGCACAGCACTCTTGCAGTCATGCAGAGCTGCATGTTGCAGGTGTCTTCGTCACCCTGCCGTGACTCATTTCAGTAAAGCGAGGCATTTCTGCACAGAAACACCCTTTGTAGCAAACTTTTAAACCATTTCACAGTTTCACACAGGGCACCTTTGAAAATAAATCACTCTTCATACACCACTTAGTGGCTTTCTCTAGTTACACTTCCCACCACCTCCCCCCTTCAAAAATTCAGGGGAATTCCAGACCATTTTGCAATTAGCTAAGGATTATATTTCTTTATTTTTATTAATTTTATGTAAAGTGGGATTTATCAGTGGAGCATTCATTGACACTGACTTCAATTTATTCTGATGAAACTGACTGACATCTGTGTGTGCTGTTCATCAGTCATAATTTGAACCATTCTTAATTGCATTAAATGTAAATTAAGACATTCAATTTCAGCCATTATTTTTCATAAAACACTGTGAACTGAATTTTAGTGGGTCATGAGATCTTACATTCAAAATAAATAGGGTAAATTTGAAACTTACCATTGATGTTCATATTTCACCCTTTGTCGGGTGTATTTCTTTTGTAGCTTACTAGATTGGAACAATTAATTTTCTCTCTGAAGGGAACATGAATGACTAAAGATGGTGTAGCTGGGATTTTTAACAAATGATTTTATCATTTCTAGAGCTTGCTTGTTACCACAATGTATTAAATATATTAAGAGAAAACACAATTAACCTTTCATCTAAACCAAATGATAAATTAAAACAGAAAACGCAAAACATGCCAGAATCAGCCCTCTGATTTTGAATTCACAAGGCTATGCTGCTGAATTTATTCCCTGAGCTTTCTCTAGGAGAGCTTTGCAAAACCTCTTCAGCAATGAGGACTTGGGTCAGGCAGTGCTCAAAATAACAGAGGACGTGCAAGCTGCCCTTTGCTGTAAAGGAAGGTGGTGTTCTGTGAGTGGCTTGCAGACTGTCTGGGCAAGGTCAGATACCTCATTTTTGGAAGTTAAGACCAAAGTCCCTGTTTGAGGGGTTTGACCAGCAAATCCTAATGTTGTGGAGGTGATTTTTAAAGTTGAACATGTTTTGCTCCAGATCAAGGGCTGGACTGAATGCTGTGTCTTAATGGAGGGAGCATACCAGGCAATCTAGCTTTTTGTTGGATTGTGACAGGACTAGACTGGGCTGCGGAGCTGTTTGGCAGGATCAGGATCTCAGGGAAGGGCCACAGGGTTTCTCTCTCTGGTTCCATGCTGCAGATTTGGATGGGCAGTTACCCACCTGTTTGCCACCTTATATTGCAGGACCGCTGGTCTGGGAGTGGGGGTCATGTTGGTGTCATTGGGTGTCCACACTGGCTTAAGCCAAACAATACACTCATTTGGGATAGCTTTCCAGCTCAGCTTTAGCATCTGCCTTGTTGCTTCTCTAGGCTATGTGCCCAGAGGGTGCTGGTGTGAAACGCTGCTGCACACCCCCCCCCCCCCCCAGTGCTAGCTTTCCTCCCAACCCACTGTAAAGGAAGTCCCTGTTACACAGCTAAAGCCCTTGCATGCCCCAAATCGGGGCTCTGCTTTGGATTCATTCTTACAAGTCACTGAGTAAGGCTACTCATGAGGCTACAGCTCTTCAGGATGAAGTGCAAAAAGTTGGCCAACAACGGGGGTGAGCACAGACCTCCCCCCCTCCACGTGTAGTAAAATTTTATGTAACTATTACATATGACATTCACATTCCCATGCCAGTTCAACTGATGGAGAATGAAGTGCTGCAATAAGTCTGGAGACGGGTAGTGATGCAATCATTCTCCCAGTTTCTTGCTATTAATATATGTCTCTTACTCATTTTTAAAGATAGCATAAATGAGAGTACTGAATATAAATGGCTTTTGTAAGTCATTGAGGTCAGTGAAGCATGTCATTGTTTGCAACTTGAATTCCATGAAAGCACTGACTGGCTGAGAGGCACACTATATATTTTTCTCATAAATAAAAAACACAAACAATATTCAGCATGTTTAATGATAATTATAAAATAATACTGTGTACAATGAGTTTCCAAAGCCAAAAGTAGTTGTGAGTGCTTAATAATATGACCTTACAGTGTCATCTTTAGCATACGTGATGCCTATATGCTAGCAATGTATAAATTATTCCTCTGGCTGTACATTAGCAAACATTTGATTATGATTTATTTTGGGGTTCTCTGAATGATGAAGTAAGTTCTTAAATATTAGCATTACTAATGATTTTAATGAGGCATTAAAATGTTGCAGTATTGTAGGGACATTTTTCTTTTTTAATATTATTTCATTAATAGTTTACATGAATGTTAATGTTAAATTGATTATGGAACCTGAAAGAGTAATCCACAAAATGTCAAAGTGCCATTAGCACAATGAAAGAGCCCCCCAAAGGCAGGGATCTGGTAAGAGCTAATGAGATATCTCTGTACCACATAACACTGGAGCAGCTTTTTCTAAAATTAAGGCTGAAAATTAGGTTTTAATATCCTTCACTTTGGGACTCTCCAGCCATTTCAGCAAGTGAGTGTTCAGCCTCAAGCACGCAAAAAGCCAGCTCAGACCCCGGTCCCAGGGACTCGCACAGAATTTGGTCTTATGTATATGAACCTCAGTTAAAAACTTAGAAAAGCCACCTCCTAGAAGATTAAAAATAAACAAAAAGGTTTTTCAGAAGACGTGGTGACTGCATTACCCAACTATCGACACCTCTGCAGAGTGGATCAGCCATAGGGATTTGTGTTTCATGTGCGGTGTACTGTGTATATTGCTCTTCAGTTGAGCAAGAGGGTGCGATGAGCACTTCTGGTAAGTTTTGCAAAGCAGGTTTTTAGCTAATGCTCTGTTTTCTCACCCCAGAGGGCAGGTATGTTCAGAGGAAAACACATGGAAATATGCTGCATTATAAAATGTAAGTGGCAGTAGCAGGTAAGGAGGGCTGGGAAAGGATGTGACACACATCTGTGAGGTTGTCCACTGATTCACAGATATGGGAGCTATGAATGTTTCAAGACTTGTCCCACAGCAGCTCTGACTTTAGCAAGTGGCACTTGTGCAGCGGATGAATCAAGGTCTCACTGACCTTGGCTGCTCTACAGGGGAAAAGTTAATGTAAAGATGAAGCATTCTCAGACAATTTATCTGTGTGTTAAGTAAATCCATGCTCTCACATGCTGTCCATATATGTCTTGAATTTCTAATGATATTTCTGTTGTGGCTGGGGCAAATAACATTTACTCTCTAGATATGATTTCTTCTATATCGTAAGAAGAAATTAAGAGGTGTACTGGGTCATTTTATGGTTCCCCTCTAACTTAGCCCCATGCTATGGAACACATAAGAGTATCCAGGAATGCTAATTTGTGTAAAAGCATCATGTTCACACCAGAGATAAAAGTATACTATCTTTTAAGTATGATCATCACTAGGCATGCCTAATTGCAGTCTCCCAGCAGCCTGACAGCTACTATGGTATTCCACATCAAGCCTTGACTACTGATGTCCAGCAGTTATTTCCAGGATCCCGATTTCACCACCAGGACCAGCTTTCTCCCTGCACCTTTCAAACAGCAGTGGCCAGAATTTCAGATATCTGAGGGTCCTGGCATCACAGGGACAGACCAAGGACAAGGTGCTAGGGCAGGGGATGTGGCCCTCAGTGCTTCAGCATGAAGCATGCTGGAAGCAGGCTGGGGCTTTGGCACAGCACAGTACCCTTTGCTGTGTTTGAACAGCATCCTAAAAGCACTAAGCTCTTTCATTATGCCAGCCAAGACTAAACTTCAAGACTGAACTGTTGAGCTTGTGGTGTCTTGAGTTCAAGTGCAGAGGAGAATTTAGGCTTTCTACGAGGCTGCCAGATGCTGGCTCCCGTACGGGTGGTGGAGGGAGCTGAGTGCCCAGGTGCAATATGGACATAAGCAGGGTGCCAGCCTGGCAGCTCTGGGTGGTGTATGATTTGACAGCTCCAGGTGTTCCTCTTCAAGGTCTTCCAAACAACCACAGTGCTCAAATGAACCCCAGGAGCAGCAGGTGCTGGAGGGAAAGCCCGGTACTCCACAGCCTGAAGCTGTACTGTGCCTCCCTCATCCCTCCCAACCATCTCCCTCTGAGCCAGCGCTCAGGCTGAAGCTGAGCAAAGAGCTCAGCCTCAGATGGGACTGATTTTCTCACTCTTTTGTTCATGTAAGACTCTGGTAATGGTAATTCATTAGCCCAACAACACCCTTAGGGAAAGCGCTTCTCTGTCACACATGAGGAAACTGAGGCTCCGTAGCCCATAGATTGATCCTGCTTGTCCTCTGTAAAAACTAATGAAAATGCTTTCATGGGCCAAATGAAAAGACTACAGGTCCTCTTCTATAGGTCTTTTCCTATAGATGAAACTTACAGAGTACTCATTATTGCTGGAAACAAAAAGGGTTTGTGAAAATTATTCTAAACCTCTGTATTACAAAATTCCATAGTGGATGTTACTCCCTCTACCTTCCCTATGAAATTCCTTGGTTGATTTCAAAATTCATATACACTGAATATCTTAATTCAACTTCATCATTGTTTTGTTTTGGCTTTTTTCCCCATAAGCAGAAAGTCTGGATTGAAAAAGGGGGTTGAATGATTTTCTTTTACCATGGCTTGCTTGTGTCCCTTTGCCTGAAAAACTGGTTTAATGTAGCTTCACCCAGTACATGGAATGAAGTCAGCAACTTGTGCTAAGCATCACTCTATGGCCAGAGAGCTCCTGGGTTTCAATTATTCCTTTCTTCTCTATGGGGCAACAGGCAGCAAAACACATTTTCACACAGCCTTGAGAAAGCACTTCAAGAGGCAGAACAAGGAGGCAGTGGTCTCTTTCTTTACTCTCCCACCTCAGAAATCAGTGATGGCAACCTTACTCATTAAATTAACAACTTAAAAAAGCAGCTAAGTAATTAATGAACAGATCATTTTCCATTAATAATGAAATGATCAGCTGAGAGAGAGAGAGAGTTCTGTCTTGTAAGCAGAATTCTTTACTCCTCTTCAAGCCCATGCAGAGCTCTTCTTCATTTTGATTTCACTCAGGAGTTCTGTGCAGAAGCTGATGGTATCATCTGGTCCATTATACTTAAGAGGGCATATATTTATTATCCCATTTATTTATGTTATCTGAATATTCCAGCTTGCATCTAATATATGGAAATTACAAATCAGCTTGATATGATGTTCTGAGTGCAAGGAATATGCTTATCCTGTAAAGACCTGTTTTGTTAAAAATGAGTGCTAAGGTTAATATGACACTAAAATGCATTGCATTACTCCCTACACTGCTGGCACAAACCTAATGGCTTCTCCCTGTGGTCGAAAGTATAAGAAACTTCCATCAAGCCTAATACGAGATTTTCCCTGTGCAGACACCACTGGTTTGCCCCTTTATCTGTTCCTAATATTGGTGAATAAGCAAAGAGTTAACCTGGAATCCTTTGCCATTTGCAATCTGGTGTGCTGATTTCCTGCTAGGAGAGCTCAGGGTGAATTCATTTTCATCTGAATATGTCATTAAGGAACAGGATTTATTAATGACTTATTAATGCAGACAGAGTCAAACTGAACTCTAGTGCAAGTCCTCTAGGGTTTGAAGGAAATACACAACTGCTTATGGGGCATGTGGTCTGTATAGTTCCTGCCATCAGATGTGGATATATGGGCAATATAAAGTATTCTGTTTAACAATGTACACTTATATTCATTACCACTCAGAATAATAAAAACTTCCCATTTACAGTGACATTTATTTACCGCCCAGCATCAGCCCAGGTGAAAGAACTCCCAGTTCACTCCTGTATATAATCTCAGAGTCTGTCATTCACATGTAGAAAACTCGGCTCTCTATTTAGCACAGTGTTGGTGAAAGATAGACATTTACAGGGCCCCTCTGCCCTTGAGCTGTTCCATTAGTGCATGGAAAGCACCTTGCAGCCTGTGACAAGCGCAGCAGATCGGCACTAAATCAAAAATCAGTGCCAGCCAGGGATCTAAGCCACCATGAAGGTCACAGCCATCAGCTGCATGCCATCTCAATCCAAACAAAACATGCTGGATACAGGGGGATTTTCACTACTCACAATAGGAGACAAACACATCATGTTAGAGTAATCCCCTGATAGCAGTGAAATCTTAACTGACCTTTTAAATACTTTTGAGTATTTAATAAAAGTTTGAAGATGGGGAAAAGAGGTGTTGGTAATTTTTGGGTGCTTTTTAAAATGTAACTGAAGCGTTGGCTCTGTGTTGCAACAACCCAAAATGTTAACAAAGAATTTCTCTCCTTGTGCTGGGAGAGCTTGTATGTTTTAAAAAGCTCACTAATTAATTCTCTGTACTCAGGTTTTCCCCCTAAATAAATGGCCTTATTCAGTGTTATTTTCTCTACTGAATGCTAAGAAACTTATGAAAGTATCCTGAAGTGGTTGGTCAATCTGAAAGAGATTTAAGTGAAGATATAGTTGTGCATACCATCTTTCCTAAAACTATAACCCAAAGCAACGTTCAGTTGTGTACAGTAAAGCAGCACAAAGCTAAATAAGGGAGAAATACAGGGATAGGAGATTGAGGTTTAAGTAAGGCAGTCAAGGTAGACTACTGCCTGAGCTGAAAGGAGATGAAGAGAGATCAAACGGCAGAATCTGAACTGACCAAGCTGTGTGCCTTCTGTCAGCCAGGCTGTGGGAGAGGAATGAGGTGTCTGGCAGTGCTGTGTATGAACCCTCACACTGGTACAGACATGCACAGGCCGATCTTACTGGGGTCTTGCACCAAGGTGCCCATGTCCTACATAGCTCTCATCTTTTCTCTATAGAAAGTGGCGTCAAAAACTATTTCCCTCTAAAGGAGTTCTCAGGGTCAAGAGTACAGAGAAGAGAGAACAGTGAAGGAGGAGAGAAGATAAATAATTCCTTCCCCTGTGGCCACCAGTGGGGCTGGAGATCAGAGCCTCCTCTTCCTCCCACAGACACCTGGCCTCAGGGAAGGGCGGGTTGATCCACAGTGGACCTGAGTACAGTGGTTTATGTTTGGGGTGCCCTGGCCTTCTGCAAGTTCCCCCTAGGTTCACAGAGAGCTTTGGGAAACTGGAGGACTTGGGAGTTAAACTCTAGCACCATTACATTTATTTTGCCCCTTCTCTTTGGGCAAATTTTGGAGTAGACTCCCTAAGTGAACTTCAGAGAAAAAAGCCTTCCCTTTTCCAGGTCTCTTTCCTCAGGCTTTGCTCAAGGGGAGCCCTTTCCTTTCTATTCCCTCAGAATGAGCTATGTGCTCTAATGGAGTCTCATTTCCTCAGAACTGATGTTCTGCAGGCTAAAAAGAAAAAAACCCAACCAAATATACTGCTTGTGTGTCTGTGGCATAGAGGGTGTGTGAGAGCTCAGGATGGTTTCTCTTACTTCACCATCCTAAACTGCAAAGCTCATATGCAATTGTGTGAGAGGAGAATGAGGCCCCCTTAGAAATAAAATGTCAGGAGAAGAAAGGTAGAACTGCTTCCCCTTGGAGATCTCCACTTCCAGTTTTGGGAAGGACTGTTCCTGTTAGAAATATGAAATGTTTAAAACAAACGGAAAGACCCTGAATGGGTAGTATAGAAATAACATGTATGTAATCTACTTGAACAGATCTATTGAACTATCAAAGCTTATTTTAGCTATGGTATTTCAGCCTTTGTCAGACTAATTGACTGCGTTATTAATTATATAGAAAGCTAATTTAAATAAGATGCAAACCAATGCAATGGGTCAGGCTACAGGTTAATCAGTGCCCACCAGTGGATACATTTTCTGAAGAAAGGAGTGTAAGAAACGGCACATACAGAAGCAATCCCTTCTGTAGTGTTCTTCTATGGCTCAGTCAGATGCTGGACTGTCGTGGTTAAGAAACATCAATGAACATACCTTTCACATGAGTACCTGCTGCTTTCCTGAAACTATTTCAATATACTGTCATAAATAAAGATGAAAGACTTGCCAATGTGTTTCGGGCAAATAAAGGTTTCTCTTAGAGGAAAATGTTTGTATACATGAATAGCCTGTTAACATCACATTGCTGCCCTAAATGCTCATTTTTTTGCATTTGGAAAAATGTACATCCACGTATACGGGCTGATTCATAGATTAAATTTTATACAGGTTATATACCTCTTATTTTTGTGTCAAAATTATAAATGTACCATGTACGTGCGTGCATACACAAACACGCACAAGAGCTCCACAACCTGTCGTAGGCGTTCCTACTACCAGGTGCCAGCTAAAGGCAGCGCATTTGAATACCACGTGCTGTGAAGCTACTGCGAGCAGAGGGAAACCCGGCGGAGTTTTCCTCCAGCGCGGGAAGTTCCCGGGATCGCGAAAAACCCCGCGCCGTGCCGGGAAAACGTGCGCTGGGGACGGCTGCCACCTGGTGGCACCAGCGGCGAGCCCAGAGCCGGGGCGAGACTGCGGCTCCTGCGCAGGGTTTTCCGCCCTTCGGCTGAAACCCAGGGTCGGGATGTTGTTTTCCTTGTGCCAGAGCTTTCCGTAAGACCATGACCGCCTCTGAACGGCATTACTTGGTCTCCTCAGTTCTCCTCAGCGGGGGTTTTGCAGACTCTCAAGCGACGGAAGCGCTTGAAAAGGAGCCAGCATGAAGCGTCCTCTCCTAATTCCTTTTTCTGTTTCTTTTTCGTTAATAAACTTCTTGCATTCATTATTTATCGGGAGTCATCCTGAGAGCGTGGTCTCTTTAAGCACTCTGGCTTTTCACTTAATGCATCCCATCTGCTTCTGAAATAGATTGCAATAATCCGTGTTTAATGTTAATCAATGTATTACTAAATATGCAAATTATATTAAAAGACGTGGTTTGAAAAAGCTTTCATTTGTAAATATGGTAGCTTAAAACAGGAAGCATATCTAAAAGCTATTTAGATACAGTAGCCTAACTCTAACAGTGTGGCTGATTTATAAAGCGGTTTGCAAGTCGATCGTTCTCCCACAAGGGGATATGTAAAACTGTTGCATATCAGATTTTGTTAACATCTGATGGGTTACTGCTAACACTGTAAAAGCCTAATATTCACAACCATGTCTCTTATTTAAATTAAAGCAATCTTATTCCAGCTTTCTAATTTTTGTGCTCATCCTAACATATGAATTTACATGAAGAGTTTATGAATCACAGTGAAAGCAATTTGAACAAGCTTTTCAATCAGTACTACATCTTAGTGCCTGATTTAGGTAATTCATTGTCTAAGGGACTCTTCTAGACTCTCCCTCTCCTTTCCAGGGGCTCTGGTCTATTAAGCTGGCTGTCCCTGAAGGTGCGGCCATGGTCTCCCAACTCCAGCACACCACTTTGCAGGAGGTGCCTGTGCAGAACCCTTGAGATGCTGCTCCTCATGGTGATGCTCCCATCACCAGTGTGGCTTTGCATCCCAGCTCACAGAGGACCTATAGCATTGCTTGTGCCACTGTGTTAGACATACAGTAGAGGGTCATTTGCACTCATTGACTTTCCATGGGACAGTGGTGTTGCACATTGTGGAAGTGTATGTGCTGAAAGTTTACAGGCAGGACACAACCTCTGCACTCAGCATCATGGAAAGGAAACACCTAATGAAGAGCACTGGAGAGAAGATCCATCTGGGAAGGTACCTGATAACACCCAGTGGACAGTCTGCTTGATGAAACCATCTCCTCTCCATGGTGGAGCAGCCCTACCTGGAAGACCCAAGGTACTGCAGCCACCAGCAGGTAGAAGAGGGAGCTGTGACCACTGCAGCACTTGCTCTTACTGAGGCAGAGGGGAAGCCCATGAGGTGCCTATCTCCATGGCTGGGGCTGCCTGTGTGACAGTAGCCACTGCAAATCTCATCCTTCCCTGAAAATGGAAACAACTGTCTTCCTAGCTTATAGTTGTCCTCCAGCTGACAGCATTTGCTCAGTTTGCATTTAGTTTGCCAACATGATTATTTCTCCATGCTGCATTACAGAAAATTCTTGATGTTTCAGGATGTCGGTTAACCTCTAAACATAGTAATTTGAAAGGCAGCTTATCTCCTACCCTGAAGAAGGTTATGTCATAACTGTATGCAGAGTAGTTTCTGGTTTGCTTTGCTTTTTATTGACCTTTTTAGTTCTTTTCTTTTTTCCCTGTTGCAGCTTTCTATGAAGCAGCCAGTGAAATTTACTGAGATGTACCAGAGAGAAGGACCAGGAAGCCATTTTATCATAAATGTACCTGTGCTCGGCAGGGCTTTCTTGGTTCCTTACATGTTTGCTGTAGTTTCTACATCCTTGAGAAATGGGGCACCATTCTGAATTAATCTGAGACTAAAAAGAAGTAAACCTGGGACAGTTTTGACTGGACGTCTTTCAAATGACCATTTGATGACATATTGTGAAATGTTCTATGGCTTTGCCACACTTTTCACGATTAAGTGGGCACAGATGACTTAGCAGCTAAGTTTTGCTCCAACTTTTTTTAGATGTCCTGAAAATCAGGCCTGAGTATATGTGTGAGCAAACTTCCTAGGAGCTAAATGTGGGAGCAGGGTTATCAGAAACCCTGTCCAAACTGCTGAGTTCCACGTGGATGTATATGTGACACTAGTGATACAGCTCCATCGCCATGCAGAACCATGTGTGAGGTAGAGAGGGGGAGCAAGTGTGAGTGCTACTCATCTACTGTTATGCTTTTACATTTAAACATATAGAAGCATCCCCTTTTTTCACCCTATAAGCTTAATAAAAGTATTTTGGAAGATGAAATGCTGAGCAGTAAGTAAAACTTCCTACTTTTTCTTGGAGAAGAAACAAGAAGGACAAGCGTACAAACAAGATTTCGACAGCACTCAAAACCTGTTGGAGAAACAGCTGGGTTGAGGGCTATGCTTGCCCACATGGCATGCAGCTCTGAGGGAAGGTTAAATTGATGAACTAGTTGCTCCTAGATTTCCTTGTTGGATCGTTGTGAATGGCACTTACGGGATTAATAGCACAGGTCTAGACATTCCTGAGGGCACTCTGGGCAGGGTGACACAGACCCCTCTGTCCCTCTTGGTGGGCAGAAGCCAGATGTGAGCTTCCCCCACGAGGTACTTTTCACTGCCACATAACTGCAAGTTGAATGTCCACTTCTGATTCTGAAGTAGCAGCTTTGTTTGACCTTTCCTTTTCAAAGCAGTGCTCTTCCCTCACATCATATAGCCTAGGGTTTTCCCTCAGCCCTCTGGGGCTTTCAGTGATGGCATTGTGTTTGGTGACTGAGATTTTGTATTTTGTTTTTAATCTCCTCTAGTCAAATTGAAAAGTTAAAGTAACAACTAGGTCTGGAATGAAGATCCTTATTCATAGAGGATTTATTGACAGTACCTTTGAAAGTACTGTTTAATATGCAAGGTAAACAAATTAAAAATCCCAGCTTGTGATCCAAGGGCATTCACAAATTAGAAATGACCCCCTGCCTGCCCTGAGAGTGATAATGATGTAAAAGCTGAGAGGAGCTGAAGTCTCTCGGGAGAAGAGAGTGGGTCAGAGGGGCTTTTGTTGAATGTACCAATCTGTTTGGCTTTGACAGCCTCTTTGTCTAACTTGAGAGATGACAAGAGGAGCTGAGCCGTCTGGCAAAGGTGGGGATGTCAGCCTACATGGAGCCGCAAGTTTTATGTATTCTTCATTTTGTATTCGCTTAGCAGTTGGTACCTCTTGGCTGCCTGAGACAAGGGGAAAACATTTCCCACTGCCTGCAGCTACAGGGAGAGAGAAACAGCAGCCTGACATATCAGAAAGTGTGACACAAGAGGGGGCTTAAATCACAAATCCAGTAACTTCATTTTGCTTCACAGAAATTTTAATCACAAAGGCTGTCTCTAACCCAAAGCTGGGAAAACAAAAAGGTCATCCAGTAAACTGTGCATCCACATCTCACTCAATGGCTCTCATGAAGAGCAGAGCGGAAGTGGTGGCAGCATTGGTATCAACTGCAGCAATACATTGGTGTGATCTGAAGGCTGGGCTGGGTGTCTTGGTGCTGCCAAGGACCATGCACAGGAGCCAATCTTCTCTCCAACACACACTGTCCCTTGGCCTCCAAACCACACTGCTGTCCATGAAAGCCTATCTTGTCCTTTTTTCATTTGCCCAGGTGGGCTGTTTTGGGGATTTTTATACCTTGCACAAGAAGGCAAAGCTCTCACCCCAAGGATGCATGCACAATTTTCCTTGACTCTAACAGGAATTTAAGTGAAATTTCTAGCTCCACTGGAATAAAAAAACCCTGTGCCATCAACTGCAGATAATGCTAAGATGCATGTCCAGATGGAGAGAGACTCTTCATTAGGGACTGTAGTGATAGGACAAGGGAGAATGGGTTCAAACTTAAAGAGGTGAAGTTCAGGTTAGATATAAGGAAGAAGTTCTTTACTGTGAGGGTGGTGAGGCACTGGAATGGCTTGTCCAAGGAAGTGATAGATGTTCCATCGCTGTCAGTGTTCAAGGCCAGGTTGGACAGAGCCTTGGGCGACATGGTGTACTCTGAGGCATCCCTGCTCATGGGGGGGTGGGGGTGGGGTGGGGGTGGGGTGGGGGTTAAACTGGATGATCTTAAGGTCCTTTCCAACCCTAACTGTTCTATGATTCTATGATTCTATGTATATCCAGGTGAATATCCATAGAAATCCAGATAGATGTCTAAGAATTGAAGGCAGGGAAGCCTGGCTCTTCCTTGGCTGGTGTATGAAGGAAAAAGAATTACCCTCATCCTTTTCCTTTGCTTCTCTTGAATTCTCACTTGGATGCAGAATTGATCCAGCTAAGATACCATGTGGGTGTAAGTGCTGCTACAACAAAAAAGGAGTAGCACTTGCACAAATGTAGCGCTTGCAGAAATGGAAATAAATAAAATTGTTCAATAATCAACTCTGATTTTAAAAGCTGCTGCTGGAGAAGGCCTCACTGGCAGTGTAGCACATTGGCTGGTTAGGTGCAGAGCTGCTTTAGCTACTTTGAAAGCCTGCATGTTTCAAAAGCTGTTCCTGATTTTTGGCTGTTTAGAATTCCCCTTGAGATATGTTTTCCAGAGGCACTGAGCACTGACAGTTGTGGGCAGCCCTCCTTTGGTGGGCAGCGCAAGCATTTCTGAAAGTGAGCCTAAAGCCTGGCACCCTAAACCAAAACACCCCCAAATGTGTTCATTTAAGATGGAAGCTACTGAGCTTTGTTCTATAAAGGTGCACTGTATTTAGAGTCTTGGTAGTTCTTGATGGGAAACATGTCTAATCACTGAAAATGTCTATAGCAGAGAAAAGCAGGAGATTGACCAAAGGAAGTACAAGAAAGTACATGGACGTGCAGGAAAATACTTAGTTGCTCACTCTGCTGACTCAACATGGAATGAATGAATTAACTATTGAAATCTGGCAGAAAAAGACACACCAAAATCCTTGTGGTTGGATGGTATAACCAGACAAATTTCAAGAGGTTTTAAAAAATTTTTTAACAGTGAAGTGAATCAAGCTCTGAACCACACTTGTGTCAGATTCTGTCATGGGAGATCCCTACATGGACAGCAGCTGCCTTTATGAGGACTCGCTGCAGCTTGCATGGAAGCTTGCTATAGAAATGGTTGGGTAAAGATTTCTGTTCTTTGCAATAAGAAAGATGGGAGTTACTCAATATAGTAGTTCCTTCCAGCTTAATTTTTTTCTGAAGAGTTAGACTTCTTCATGAAGAATGGCCAAGAGGAAAGAAGTAAGAAAGAACTGAAAGCCTATTAAAATGTCCTTCAAGCCTGGACACCAAGGAGACCAGGGCACTACTCAAGAAAACAGTATTGAATGAAGAGATAACCTCGCCTGGTGTTGGCATCAGTACAGCCTGTCCTGTTCTAAGAGGGATCTTGACAGGCTTGAGAGGTCAGCACGTACAAACCTCATGGAGTTCAACAAGGACAAGTGCAAGGTCCTTCACCTGGGTTGGGCAAATCCCAAGCACAGATACAGACTGGGCACGGACTGGGTTGAGAGCAGCCCTGAGGAGAAGGACTTGGGGATGTTGGCTGACAAAAAGCTAAACATGAGCCAGCAGTGTGTGCTCACAGCCCAGAAAGCCAGTGTATGCTGGGCTGCAGCAAAAGGTGCGTGACCAGCAGGTTGAGGGAGGTGATCCTGCCCCTCTACTCTGCTCTCATGAGACCCCACCGTTCAGCTCTGGAGCCCCCAATACCAAATGAACATGGAGCTGCTGGAGTACATCCAGAGTAGGGCCATGAAGATGGTCAGAGGGCTGGAGCACCTCTCCTATGAAGACAGGCTGAGAGACCTGGGCTTGTTCAGCCTGGAAAAGAGGAGGCTTCGGGGAGACCTTATAACAGTCTTCCATTATGTAAAAGGGGCCTACAAGACATCTGAAGAGGGACCTTTTACACAGGCAAGTAGTGACAGGACTAGGGGGAATGGCTTTAAACTGGCAGAGGAGAGATTCAGATGAGAAGCTAGGAAAAAAATTCTTTACTGTGAGGGTGGTAAGGCACTGAAACAGATTGCCCAGAGAAGTTGTGGATGCCCCATACCTGGAAGTGTTCAAGGCCAGGTTGGATGAGACTTTGAGCAATGTGGTCTAGTGGAAGGTGTTCCTGTCTGTGACGGGGGTTGGAACTGGATGAGCTTTAAGGTCCCTTCCACCTTAACCATTCTATGATTCTATGAAAGTGAGGGAAGAGGAATATGATTCTGAGGATCCCTGTTTAGTCAGAGGAACTGATTCTCCTGAAATTCAGGTTGCTTTTACACCAGCTTTGTTGTTTCGACCAAGGCTCTGGTCTCATCCGTCACCCTTATTAACTGTTCTTACATTCTTCTTTTGCCCTTCTTACCATGAAGAGAACAGTGCAAGAGAACAGGCTTTTGGGAATAATTTGCGCACTAAGCCAAAGATTGCAGCTGTCATGTAACCTTCCTTGCAGCCCAGGTGCAGCATCTGCCTGTACTTGTTCTGGAAAACAACCATGGCAAGTTTCATATGGGTGGAGGTGAGGAAAGCCAGCACAGCAAGAGGACAAATGACACAGCTGGTTAGCTGGCGCTCAGACACCCTATGCTACACCATCCGGACTCTTCTGCCACAAAATTAGCCTTGAAAGCAACACTTCTAAGCTTCCAGCTGTACATTGTGCAAGGATTTATGAGATCAAGGCCAAAGAAAATGGGGCCCTCTTCTGACTTAACCTTACTCATTACTTCAAGGGGGAATTTGTATGAAAAGGGAGCAAAGGATATGGCCTAATACTGCCGTCTTTTTGTGGCATTTCAGTACTTCCATACATAGAAGGGAGTCAGAATCAGAAAACCATTTTATTTAATGATATACTGTGAATTAACATAGCAATATTTTTTAACCATGGTACACGTAGAAAGGAACTGTTCCCTAGCTAATCTTCTAAATCATTATGCCTCATCAATTATAATTTTTGTTTGAACTTACTATGCAAAGTTGAATGACATTTTATTTCAAACTGTGCAGACTGAAATGTGAAAGAAAAAACCTCAGTATATGGTGCTCATGTAACCTACGCTCCAGCGTGTTTTTTGACTGGAGTGCTGGACTTTACAGTCAGGCCAGATATCACCTTTTACTGGGGATATCTCCTCCCCAGTAACTTGATGGGAATAAATGAGTGAAATAATGAAATATTTTCAAGGATTTGTCTTTATTGTGTTGTTCTGAGTGGGCAGATTTCTCTTGAATAACAGAAAGGGTATGCCACATAAAATTTAGCTAACAGCATGTGGCTCACATAATGTTTGGGCAACATACTTAAACACAGATAGGCCTTTTAATATTTTGGTGACCCAATTCAGATAGTGCACATCGGAAATGTGGTGGAAATACTTTGCTAGATTGGACCTTGGCACATAAATGGTGAAACTTCCCCATCACTCTCACCCTCAGTTTAGAGATCAAAGCAAGCTATATGCATTTTTTTTATTCCTGTCTGATTGTATGGCAGAAGTGGTACCTAGTGGCCTTGTGCCAGCCTGGTGCAGCAAGACAGGAGCATAGGAAGGGATTTCAGAGGGCAACCACTACCTCTGTCCCTACAGGCCCTTTCTGAGGCTGTTCATATGCACAGCCCCTTAGGAGCTTTTCCTACCAAAACTTTGCTTTTGGTTAAAAACCCTTCTCCATTCTCAGGTTTCTTCTAGGGTCTCCACGATACACTAGGGAGAGCTGTTCCGCTCTTCCCTCTTGTGCTTGGTTGAACTGAATTTCTGGTGTCATCTGATGTGATCAGCCTTAGGGTTACAGTGATTGCTGCCTGCTCACATATGTGTGTGAGTTAACATTTTCTGACTGAAGGACAAGGCTTTTGTACATAACACAGTGAGTCAGGTCTTGCTAGCATCCTGTATATTTGTCTTCATAAATCCATATCTGTACTAGAAGTATTTCACCCAGATTTGTTGCACATTTGTGTCACACTGCCGATGTATTCATATGGCCAGGAACCAAGCGTCACTCCAAAGAAATGAAACAATTAACAGCAGAGGACATTCAACAACTTATTCTTTGGCAAGGCCTCAGAGGACACCAGGAAGTGACCAGTCCTCTAGGCATGGTGACTTACTGTGCTGCTGTAGGTATTGAAAGCTTTTGCTGTAGCCACCGGGCTATTCATGACAGCTAAGGCAGTGATGCTTCTTCCATTTTGAACCTCTTTCCTACAAGCATAAAACTTTATTGTGATCAGCTGTCAGGCTATCCTTTACCTCTCAAGAGGAATTACAAAATGGCAAAGGAATCTCTCGACCATTTCTGAATTAGGGAAGAAGAGAACACCCTGTGACAATTTTTGCACTCACTGTGAAGGAGACAAGCCATTAAAATTATAAGTCTATGCTTAACATAGACTTAACACAACCATACCTAAATCCCACTAGAAAATACAGGATGAAGAAAATGTGATTGATAAATAGGAAGATAACTGAGCAGAAATATGTCACTTGCTCAGTGCAAGACAGTCTAAAAAGGCTTGTCATAAGTCTTGTGCACAAACATATATGGCTTTGTTTCAAAATATGTTTAAATTAAAAGAAATTTTTCATTTGTCCAGCCCAAAGCCCAGTGATACCACCTGCAAGTGACTGGTATGAATTACAGCTTAATCCCTAAAAATATAGCAAAATGACTTTTCAGATGAACTGCTGAGGGGTTTAGGGCTGAAACACAAGACAGATGAAAGTTTGAAGTACAAATTTTCCTTCTGTGTCTCCTGGCTACTCACAGTCTCACAGTGCCACAGCAATTTGGGTTTTGTTGCTTTAGGAAGTGTGGTTGATGATACTCTGACTTAGTGACTCCTCCTAAAGTACACTATGAAAAATATCCAGGGCAGTGCATAGGTTGGTTTTTATTTATGACCTATTACATACCAATGTATTTTAAGCAGTAATTTAAATTAGTTCAATTTGCTATATTAAATATGATTACTGTGTATTTGTGCTGATGTATGCTACTGGAATCTTAAAGAGATACAAAGATCCCATTTGTATGAGTGCTGCACAAATAGAAATGAGAATGGTCCACCTTTTAAAGAGGTTATAATCCAAACACAAGCAAAGAGACTGCAAGGAGATGCAGGTGGACAGCCCATGGTGATCGTGACTAGATGACAATTATGGTTAGTCCTATAAGGACAATCTGCAGTATATCAGCCCAGTGGTTTCTAATAATGTTGTGGGTTTTGTTGCAAAGGCGAATTGAAAGAAGGGATTCAAGGGGGCAGTGATATTTTTCGTGTGGACTCACACTGGTGTCCACCAGCAAAGTCACGACTGTTCATGAGATAACTGAGAAGGAAAAAATACACTGAAAGAGCAACATGAGACCCCAGCCTTTGAGCCATGAATCTGAGGAAAGAAATGTTTCACTAGGGAGCAACTCAAATGAGGAGCTACCTGGAGTAGTCTAAGTCTCTGTGAGAGCCACCCCTGCCCTGGTGAATGAAGGAGCTGAAGATCAACAGTCAGCACCCTCAGCACCTAAAAGGGTGCCTAAATTTCAAGGTGCAAGTTGTACTCTTTGCAAAGGTCTACTTTTTCTTCCTGGAAAGGAACAGAAATCCCATCAGAATCACTTTAGTTTCATGTAGCCATAATATCAAATTCTGCCTGGATTTCATTGTGATCCAGCATCAGTTAATATCCATGTGTTGTAAAGTACCAGTCATAATTGGATTTACGCTTTCATCATAAAGTTGTTGAAATGTAACTAATTTTACTGTAATTGTGATCTTTAAAATTTGAATGGTATCTTTTCTTGAATAGCTGTTCATCATAAGTTTATGGGCTTTAATATCTGGACTATAGTATAATCTACACGATTCCATTAAATGTCTATCAGACTTCAAGCTGGGTTTGAGGCTATTGCATTTGAATTATCAAAATGTATACAAATTGGAAATTTAAAAACAAAAAATCAGAGTACAGCTTTAATTTTTTTTGTTCAAATCTACCATGAGGGTGAAGAAAATTTCTTTTTAAACAAAAGAATCAGATCTGTTCCTCATGAAAACAAATGATTTAGAAAAAACAAGGTTAGAATGCCACCTGGGGGTTTATATTGCCATCACACTTCACTTCGGAGTAGAGCAGCTTGCAATTTGTACTGTCAGATTAAAAACCCAAAAGTTTGCTCCATTTCCTTCACAAAATACAGTCAGACTTTTAGGAACTCATGAAGGGGTTATTCTGCTTTATGGCACCTAACTCCTCAGTCGTTCAGCAAGAATATAATACAAGAAATGGGCACTGAAGAAGTAAATCAATTCGCTTTGCAAAGGAAAACACAGGGTTATAGCTCTGTGTGTTAATGGCTCTTCTGCTTCTTTTCACAGAAGAATGCAAATGAAATACAAGATACAGAAAAATACATATATTTAGTCATAAAATACAATAGCAAACAGATTACATCAGCCATATGACAGAGAAGGCCATGAAGTTTGTGGAGACAGAAAAGTAATAATCCAAGCACAAATAAACTGCATAATGCCGCAAATCAAAACATTAAAAATGGGAATATATAGACCATATCTCTAATCTATTAAATCAGTATTTAAAGTATTTCCTTGATTTTACATTTGGGGATTGTGAATTCAGTGTGACAAAAGTGAGAACTGACCTGAATCTTTGCCAGAAATTACATGTAAATAACAATTTTTTGTTAGAAATATGTAGGTAACCTTTCCCCACAATGCAATATTCATGTGCACTTTTAGTGAACTTTTATATTTCAGACCAGATAGGAGAACTTAATACACATTTTGTACACCCAGATGTTAAATGTAAAACCAAGGGGAGAGAGGTGATCCCATTTCCATGAGAATTTTAGTAAGTCACCATTTAATTTTCCCTCAGTCAAACACAATAAGATACCTTTCACTTTTCCCCAGTCTTTTGAAATTCTCCATGAAGGGGCAGATGGGAGCACTGCACTACCTGACTCCATTTCATCTTATATGATGAGCTGCATCACAATCATAAGACCCTAAAGCACTCATGTACCTACTGTTGGATCCTTCCATCAACTGAGCTGCTCCTGGGTAAAAGACCTGAGGACTTGGCTGTCCTTGCAGCAAGGTGGATCATGAACGATGTCTGTTTCTAGGGGCAGAGGTGTTATGTATTTATGCTCACATAATGGATCACTTGATCAACAGAGAAATAATCAGCATGCAACATGTGAGTTTCTAGTGTGGTTTTAAGGGTATCCGAAGCTGTTGACTGGTAGGGGTGAGAAATGTATTTTTGATAAAAATTTGCATTTTATAAAAAAAATCTGATTAAAATGCAAAACTATTTATTTGCACTTATGAATCTGAGTCCATGCATTTCTTTGGCCCATGGGTAGCTCCAGCAGCTCTTGATAGGAGCAGATAATTTTTTCTTCAGGGAGGAAACATATCCACTCTCGGAGACAACACTGAGACTGATGCTGCAGATGCCCTCTTAGGATATATAGGGTCAAATTAATTATCAGCCATGGCTGAACTTCCATTCCCTTGCAAGTTCGTAGAGGAGTTGAGATCTACCTTCACTTAAATCAAGCTGACAGCCCACATCTGGGTTCAGGCTAGGAAGGGGAACTCAATGTGCTTAGGTGGTTGTTGTTGGATGATCTCCTGCCTGCCTCCTAAACCTCTGTATGCTGATGGTTAGATGCAAAACAGGTGGTGATGTGATGAAATTCATGGAAATCTTGAAGGAAAGCCCTCAGGTTGTCCTGGTGGCATGTTGTAGGTTGACCTTAAGCTGGTGAGAGCCATAGGGTCCATTTTTTAATCAGTATTTTCAGTCACTAAATGAGCTTGTTAAACAGTGTGGTCTCAAGCACTAGAAGGGTACAAGTGACACTTCACTGTGTTATCCCCCATCATCCACGGTCACATCATACCTCTAAGAGGACCTATGGATTGCAAAAGATAACTTCTTTGCAGGAATAACAGATATCTGAGCATTTGTATCACTCACCTGGTCTGGGGAATGCAAGGATACCCATTTCCCTAGGGGCTGGATTTGAATATAAGCTGCCTTGAGCATAAGGAACAGTAGAATGGATCTTCTTAGGCACATATGCTGACATATGCTGGTCCTGGAGGAGTGTAACATATGATGTGCATTGAAATATCATCTGCTGGCTGGGCTACTCTGCTTCTAACTCTGTTTTTTTAATATGTAAAGTGTTTCAGACTGTATTTGATCTTGTTGCCTTGGCAGGCACTTTTCAACTGATGTATTTAGACGACATAAGGGAAAATACTGTCTGGATTAGGCATGAACTGAATCACACTTAACTGTATCTTGAAGGTATATAGCCTGGTTTAGAGAAGTCACCTTTAAAATAAAATTTTTAGTACCTTCTTTGTGAAAATCTCTCCAAGTAATTCTAAGATTGATTGTAAACTATTTACTTGTCCCTAGCTGCCCCGTTCATAGTAGAAAAATTTGAATTGTAATAAGCTTCATCAATTTGTAAACAGAAAAGCAACATCAGTTCATTAAGTGGCTTTTCTCTCTCCTATATATACAATTAAATTCTGATGTACATATATGATAGCTACAGAGTTATACCTGTGTGCTTCTGTGTCTGTGTGTATATGTTCAGATATCTGTGCATATATATATATGCAAGTTCATGCAGCAAACAAATCGGTCCATTTGATTAAGTGTCCTGATGCCTGCAGTAAACTAAAGTATTATGCAGTTTAGTGATAGGACTGCAGATGACTGTGCAAAAAGGTTCTCATTGTTAATGATTATTTCAATGATAACGTGATGGGAAAATGAAAATGCCATATATGAATGTGACACAAGAGTGACAGTATTTGGAGGAGACTTACAAATGTTAAGCATCCAAATCCTGTGGTAATGCTGGACAGTACTTTTACTTTGCAAGACTCAAGGAACATTTATGTTATCAGTCTGAGGTGACTGTAAAATCACTCTGAAGACTCAGAATTTTTAAAGGTTTATCTTAGTGTATTTGGTTGATGTAATAAGACAAGCTAGGCAAGAGATATATACAATTAATGTGACATATTAGAAATGTTAGTTAAGAGAGGAAGAGATAATCCAAACAGTTTCTATGCCTAATTACAATAGCAGAGGCCAGGATCACACTGGGGTGAGTTAAAAGAGAAGCCATTGTGCTAGAAGCTAGAGTATTCCTCCATTCAGCTACAAAGGCCTGGGGACAAGAAGCGCCACATTTGTGGAAGAGAGTCTCCTGTTGCAAGTGTAATCATAACTTGTGCTGCAAACATCCTGCAGTGACAGCTAGCCTCAAGCTGACCCTGTATTAAGGTACTAAGAACCTTAATACAACCCTTTGCCAACGGCCAGTGGTTGACAGCAACAAGCCATTACACTGCACAATATTCTGCATCTTGGCCTGACAACTAGAATGCTATGGGGATCGCACTCTTTACCTTGATCTCACAATAAACATAGCACCTGTAGAAACTGCACTGCAAAATAGAGAAGTTTCTGCTTCCAGGAAGTGTACAGTACATTAGATGTTTGGAATAACAACTCTGTTGAAATTTTTTTTTTAATATTACAAGAAGGTTTTAAAAAAGAAGTATACAGAAATTAATACAAAGGTAGAGAAATGGAAAATGCAGTAAAAACTCTGGAAGCAAACCATGTTGTTTAAAGAAGTTATTCAAAGATGCTCAGAAGCAGAGTTCTAAATTCAGGTCTAATTAACGAGGCACAAGGCACTCTCCTGAAATCCTTCTGTGGTGGGTTGACCCTGGCTAAATGCCAGGTGCCCAACAAGCTGCTTGTTCACTCCTCTCCTCAACTGGACAGAGAGAAAATGTAATAAATATATGTGTGGGTCAAGATAAGGACAGGGATAGATCACTCACCAATTACCTTCACAGGCAAAACAGTCTCAACTTGGAGAAATCAATTTAATTTATTACAAATCAAATCAGAGTAGGATAATGGGAAATAAAAACCAAAACTTAAAACACCTTCCCCTCACCCCTCTTCCCAGGCTCAATTTCACTGCTAATTTTCTCTGCCTCTTCCCCCCTGGTGGCACAGAGGACAGGGAATGGGGTCTGTGATCAGTTCATCACATGTTGTCTGTGCTGCTCTTTCCTCCTCACACTTGAGGGGTCACCAGTCCTGCCAGCAATCCTGCTCCAGTGCGGGCTCCTCTCCCCACGGGGGCACAGGTCCTGCCAGGAGCCTGCTCCAGTGTGAGCTTCCCATGGTATCACAGCCTCCTTTGGGCATCCCCTTACTCTGGTGTGGGGCCCTCCATGGGCTGCAGGTGGAGATCTGCTCCACCACGGACCTCCATGGGCTGCAGGGGCACAGCCTGCCTCACCATGGGCGGCACCATAGGCTCCAGAGGAATCTCTGTTCCCATGCCTGGAGCACCTCCTCCCCTCCTTCTGCACTGGTCTTGCTGTCTATAGAGTTGTTGCTCTCAAATATTCTCACTCCCCTCTTCCAGCACAGTTTTTTCCTCTTTCTGAAACATGCTATCTCAGAGCCACTTACAACCATTGCTGATGGGCTCAGCCTTGTCCAGCAGTGGGTTCCTCCTGGAGCTGGCTGGCACAGGCTCTCTCAAACACAAGGGACGTTTCTGGGACCTTTTCACAGAAGCCACCCCTGTAGTCTCCCCTGCTACCAAAACCTTGCGACACAAACCCAGTACACCATCAGAGCCATGCAAAGCTCCATGTTCACTATGCAGGAACCTAGCGCATTTCCATCTGTTTTGAAGAATACATTCCAGCACGGTCTTTGCAAAGACAGTGCAACACCTAGAGCCTCCAGATGCTGCCATGAAGGCCAGTGTATTTATAAAAACAGATGTTGTTTGGTGTGGTACTGCACTGGATGTATTCTGTCCTGTCTCCTCCATATGTGTGAATTGTGATACAGCAGAACAGGTTGAAATAGGGAGGCTTGAAAGGAGAGGTAAAGTCAAGCAGTGTATTTTCCTCCCTGTATTAAAGAAGAAATAAGATCCTTACTTATGCTGTTAACCTGAGCAAGCACCATTCCCCATCTCTGTATCTGGTGTAGTAAGAACTCTTCCCTCTCTTTTGTTTTTGGAGGTATTACTATGGATACCTCTAAAAACATTACCTATGTTTTTACCTATGGATAAGTATTTGAGAATTACAGGACAGAACTATAAGTAGTGTTACACTGTGTAGTCCTTCCAATAAATGAAATGCAACAAAATGAGTCAACACTTGCCAGTTTGGGGAAGATACCAAATTATTTAGTGAGGCTAACGAAAAGCAGATTGGCGATGACAAAATATTGCCATGGAAACCCTGGCAGATGTACCTGTATACACAGAGTCACCCTACCAGCTAAGCCCTTCGTCTGCAAGGACAGCACCTCTGAGCTGGGAATCTAGCACAACTGAACTGTAATGGAAAAGCAGGAGTGTGCTAAACATCTGTTTTAAAAACAGTTTATGGCTGTCATCAACTTTAGTTAGCTGAAAAGCTGCAGAGAAGTCTCAGTAGTTAACAAGTGGCAATACTCAGGTTGCACGCCACCAATACTTGTCACATTGTGTTGTGACAGTGGCATTTCATCCTAGACCTCGGATGCCTCTCGTGCTTTCCACACACAGGTTGGTCACTACTAGAAGTTCAGGTTTTAGCAAATCACCATTATCTCCTGCCCTACGTGTTTGGGAAACCTCAGGTATGCCTTGTGATACCATGTGTTATTGATTACCTGAAACAGCACTGGTGAAAAGGCAACCCGGCAGGTGAATTGTGTTGATTCAGGTACACAGAGCAGTGCCTGTTGGAGGCCTTTATACACATTAGGGGTTTCTTTGTTGTCTGTGTTTGCCCTAGAATGGGGTTTGTGTAGCCTTTTGGCTTGGGTTCTGTGACCTTGCTCTGTGTGCACGGAGAGTTCAGAAAGGCTGCCCAGACCATGGCACTGAGGACCAAGAGGAGCAGACTGAAGGAGGCTGCATTCAGTCCCGTGGTGCTGCCACACTGCTAAGACACAGTGTTTGTTCAGGAGCTGTTACTCCATCCTGACAAGGATACCGTAGAACTAAAGCAGGTTCAGCGAAGGAAAACAGCCACAGCAAAGGAGATCTGTTACAGGCAGAAAAAAATGGTGGCTGTTTACTTCAGGAAACAGGTAAGGCGGTCACAATAAAGCGGTAGTAACTATTCCTTTGTAGTAGCATAAAATTGCAAGGCAGCAAGTACAAAGACAGTATTCTATTTGTCCATTACACGGAAGGAACACGCTTGGCAGTTACGCTGCAGACACTGCCCACAGGCTGACGTGAGCCACGCTGCACCTCCCGCCACTGCACCGCCCCTCGCCGCGCCCTCTCGGCGGCGCCACGCCACATTGTCGGCGATCGACTGCTCAGGCCCTCCCGGCCCCGCCCGCTGGAGGGCTGGTCTCCGCGCGGTCCTCAATTGAGGCGGCCTTTCCCTCCTCGGGAGCCCCGCCTACGGCCGGCCAGCTGGTGCGGCGGGCGCTGGGGGACGGGGGCAGCGCCGCTGCTGTGCCGAGCTTACAGCGTCGGCGGGGGACAGGGACAGCGTCGCTGCCGTACCGAGCCGCCGGCGGCGGCGGTCGCAACAGCCGCTCCCGATGCTGCGGTGGCTCATCGGCGGCGGCCGTGAGCCGCAGGGCCTGGCGGAGGTAGGGTGGCGGGCTGGCGTGGTGAAAGGGGCAGATCAGCTGGAGGCGGGGCTAGGGGAAGCGGTGTCCCCGCCGGCGGGGCCAGAGTGCTGCTCCTGTGGACAGCCGCTGTCCTGCGGCGCCGCGCCGGTGGAGGGCCTTAGACAGCAGTGGGAGAACCGGTGTGAGGGCGGCGGCCTTCCCGTCGGGGCGGGTCGCTGGCCCTGTGGGACCTACGCAGAGCTCCCGGGAGCAAGGGGCCTTCGAGGCTGGCGCGCAGCTTGTGAAACCTCCTGGCCGATAGAAGGGGTTACAGGCTCCGCTGAAGAGAAAGAGTTGAGGGGGAAAAAAACGAAAGCAAATAGCAAATCCCGCAATCTGAAGGGACTGGGAGCTGTCACTGTCAGGAGGGCGCCAGCTTCCTTCCGCCTGTTCAGTGCGTCCTGAGCAAGTGGGGGTTATGTTTTGTAGCTTCCAACGTATGGAGTCCTGCCCTCGGGACTTCCCGGTCAATGTAAATTATAGGCAGTAAGTTATTATTTGTGTGGCCTAGTTGTAGTTTGTAGTAGTCTTGCAGCATTTCTTCTTCGTTTCTCATCATAAAATAAAGTAAGTTATGTGAGGTGGTGTTACATCCTGTTGCTTCACTTGGGAAGAGAGTTTTACTGGGTTTGGGGGAGGGATTATCAGGATGTTCTTGTCCCTTAGACACTGCTGAAGTTCTGAGCTTGGAGTTAACTGGAATTCATTAACACTATTGCAGGGCTCCTTACACTTAGTGGTTTTGTAGTCTGGACTGCTGTACATGAACAAGTCATGACAGTATCATGGTGGCTTTCAAACACCAGTAGTTACTTTGGTGCAAATTTGAGTCTGCACCAGTTTGGAATGACAGTGTCTGGAAATGCCACTGACCTTTATCATTAGTCAAAATGTTGGTTATATTGCAGTCATAATTAGCAGCTTTGTCTGCAGTTGTTTTTAGAAGAGTATGGGAAATACAGAACAGCTTTCTAACATATCCTAGAAAACTACGTTGGTCTGCCTTCCTCTCCAAAATTTAAACTCTCGCTGTTGTTTAGTATTCTGTGATTTGAAAAAAGCATGAGTCAAGATGTGTTCCAGTTCTTCCATTTGTAATTTAGGTAAACAGTGGACAGGGTCGTTGTTGGTGACATGGATAGTGGGATTGAGTGTGCTCTGAGCAAGTTTGCTGATGACACCAAGCCTTGTGATTTGGTTGATATGCTGAAGGGAAGGGATGCCATCCAGAGGGATCTTGGCAGGCTTGAGGGGTTGGCATGTGCAAATCTCATGGAATTCAACTAGCCAACTACAAGGTCGTGCATCTGGGTCATGGCAGTCCCAAGCACAAATACAGACTGGGTTGAGAGCAGCCCTGAGGAGAAGGGCTTGGGGGTATTGACTTACAAGAAGCTCAATATGAGCCAGCAGTGTGTGCTTACTGCCCAGAAAGCCAGCGTATGCTGGGCTGCTGCAAAAGGAGTGTGACTAGCAGGTTGAGGGAGGTGATCCTGCCCCTCTGCTCTGCTCTGATGAGAACCTGCGTGGAGTACTGTGTCCACCTCTGCCCCGTCCCCCCAACACAAGGGGGACATGGAGCTGTTGAAGCGAGCCTAGAAGAAGGCTACGAAGACAATTGGGGGCTGGAGCACCTCTTCTGGAGACAGGCTGAGGGAATTTGGTTTGTGAAGCCTGGAGAAGAGGAGGCTCTGGGGAGACCTTATCACAGTCTTACAGTAACTAAAAGGGGCCTGCAAGAAATCTAGAGAAGTTCTTTTTACAAGGGGGAATGACTTTGAGCTGACAGAGGAGAGATTTAGATGAAACATTAGGAAAAATTTCTTCACTATGAAGGCTGTGAGATGCTGGTACAGATTGCCCAGAGAAGCTGTGGCTGCCCCATCCCTGGTAGTGTTCAAGGCCAAGTTGAACGGGGCTTTGAGCAACCTCGTCTAGGGAAAGGTGTCCCTGCCCATGGGAGAGAGGTTGGAACTAGATGCTTTTTAATGTCCCTTTGAACTCTAACTGTTCTATTATTCCATGGTTCTGTTTCCATTCCTACCACTGTTTTGCTGAAAGATGGTGATCAGTTTGCTTCTCTGTTGAAAAAGTGAAGAACAAACGCTGGTAAGGGTTAGTCCTGGAAGTACTTTTCTCCTGCATTATGTAGTATTGTTTTATCTAAAGGTCGTCTTCATAACTATCTCTGTGCTCTCCTTAAATAGATAAGGAAGCCCATAGCAGTGTGTGGGCTATGGAGTGACGAAGTTTGTTCCATGTTCTATGGCATCAGCCAGTTACGAACAGGCCACATGTATTCAAGTGACGTTGCACTGGGTGAATCATAGAATAATTAGGGTTGGAAAGGCCCTTAAGATCATCTAGTTCCAACCCCCCCTGCAGTGGGCAGGGACACCTTACGCTAAATCATATCACCCAAGGTATCTCCAGCCTGGTCTTGAACACTGCCAGGGATGGAGCATTCACAGCCTCCCTGGGCAACCTATTCCAGTGCCTCACCACCCTAACAGGAAAGAATTTCCTCCTTATATCCAATCTAAACTTCCCCTTTTTAAGTTTTAACCCATTACCCCTTGTCCTATCACTACAGTCTCTAATGAAGAGTCCCTCCTCAGCATTCCTATACGCCCCCTTCAGATACTGGAAGGCTGGTATGAGGTCTCCATGCAGCCTTCTCTTCTCCAGGCTGAACAGCCCCAACTTTCTCAGCCTGTCTTCATACAGGAGGTGCTCCAGTCCCGTGATCATCCTCGTGGCCCTCCTCTGGACTTGTTCCAACAGTTTCATGTCCTTTTTATGTTGAGGACACCAGAACTGTACACAATACTCCAGGTGAGGTCTCACAAGAGCAGAGTAGAGGGGCAGGATCACCTCCTTCGACCTGCTGGTCACACTCCTTTTGATGCAGCCCAGGATAAGTTTGGCTTTCTGGGCTGCAAGCGCACGCTACCAGCTCATGTTCATTTTCTCATCAACCAACACCGCCCATAGGATAGACAGACGTTCTGGCAAAGCTGTCCTAAATTTGTGAAATATAGATTTCTCCTTACCCATTTCTTTTTTTACTATGGAGTTGAAAATCATTGAAGACTTAAGCTCCTGAATCTTTTCAGTTGGTGTACATCTCTAGTAGTGTGGCTCTGGTAATGCTAACAGCCTAACTTCAGTAGCATCATCGTCAACATAAGCTAATTTCTCATGCTCCATGATATACATATAAATATATCTGTGTACTGTTGTTTTAATATTTTTAGTGAGTTGCTTTTGAAAATCCCTCTTCTAAGGACATGAAATCACAGGGGTTGTAGGAAGTTCTGATGTTGAGATGAACATTGTGCATTTTTTACTGATGTAATGATGCTTACAGGTCCTGCATAAAAACATGCAAGTTGGCAGTGGATTCCATTAGTGTCAGCATCTAGCCTTCTCTTCTAAAAACTTGGTGTTGCAACAGGAGAGTTCAGTTATTAGTTTATGTAAAAGATGGATTTATTAAGAGAAGGAATGTACATGTAACCCCACACTAGTAAATATTAGTAAAGATCTGAAGAGAGAATATAGCTTGTCGTATGACAGTACTGGGGGAAAAACTGTTATTTTGTTGTTATCTATAGTATATCATCAGCACTGTATCTTTCAGTATTCACAGGCATTCTTAGAAAGAGCAAGATTAGACACATTGTTCAAAAGAAGTAGCACAGTCTTGTACTAAATAGAAGACAACAACAGAATATAGAATTGGGATGTTAATGTTACAAATTCTGACTTTTTAAAAGCAATTGATTTCTGAATGTGTATTTCTATTAGTAAATAAAAATGGAAGTCTTCTACAGTATTGCTAATGTCATCCAGTGATGCTGAGATTTGCTTAGGATTTTTAGAACTTTTTTTTAAGGAATGTTTTGATGAGCTTTTGACATCTGAAGTCCCCCAAGTTTCATGTTTGTCCAACTTTTCTTTATAACCATGCAGACTCTACTTCATTATTTTAAATGGGAACTACTATTCTCACATAATTGCATAAAATGAGGAACAGTTGCTTCATGAAATACATCAGATAGCACAAAACCAAGATAAAATCACAAGAACTTGCATTTTGACAACCTCTTCATTTTAAAAATAAACAAGATTTCTTTCCCTGTTTATTAGCTTTGTCATTCTGAAGTTCTGAAGAATAGTATCATAGTACCCTTATGAAAGTAATAGAATATAATTTATATTACTGAAAGAAAATGTTGAAGTTTCTGGGGATAATATGTATGTCTTTCATGTAGAATTCCTAGTCATGTATGCTGCATGTTGTGCAGTATTCGGTAATTACTGTTTTACAGTCTAGGTTCTGTTGAAGTCCTCAAAGAAGAGACAGTCCTGAAAGTAAGATGGTGTTGACTATTGCATAAAATGAATCTAGGAGGAGAGTGCTGTCACTAAGTTAGTACTGAGCTATTTAGATTTATATATTTTTAAAATAATGAATAATAGCAAGTTGTTCCAGAATGTGGAAGGCCTTTAAGGTAAAACAGTTGTCATCTATTGAAACAAACTGATGATTGAGATAAGCACAACTCTTGCACTTTGAGACTGCAGTCCTGTGCAATATTTTATTGACCCTGTCTGGTGATCAGCCTGATTGATTGTTCTTTTAATTAATAGTCTAGTTGGGGGTAATTGCAGATGCTGTTCTGTAAAATGATTAACTGTCCTCGTTTTTTTTTGTGTTTGTTTTTTTTTTTTTTTAATATGATTTGCTTTGGTATTTTGTGAATGGATTCCCAATGGATACTTTATATATTATGTAACAGAACAGCATTTATTCTTGTTTGTTTTAAATATGTCATCTTTATATAGGATTTTAAAATTGAATGGCAGGTGAAAGATATGAAAGGTTCACAAACCTCTCAGGAGAGGTGTATTTTAATGAAAAACTGAATGTGTGGATATTGAGTCATGAAGGTGACTCCACATGACAGCTCATGACTAAACTGTTTTTTCATCTTGGTGTATCAGTGATTAAAGCAGTACAAACAGAAAATGCTGTCTTATCATTCAGAATACATGCTATAGAAAGATATTATTTACTTGAAATAATACATTATCTTTTGTAACAATTTTCATTAAGGTAAAATTATATTTCAGTAACTTAGTTTAACTTCGAATATAACTGTACATTTGCATGATTCATATGTAGGTTGTTAGACATTACAAAGACCTAATGAAAATAATGATGTCAGTACAAAATAAATTTCATTTCTTTTTTATGAATTTTAGAAATCATCTGTACAGACAGTTGGTGAAGAACAAATACAGAATCCTTACACGGAGCTTCTTGTGTTGAAAGGTCATCAAGACATAGTACGATTTCTTGTGCAAATAGATGATTGCAGGTATGAAAATTAATTTCAAATTGTTTACAGCATCCTTGGCAATACTTCAGAAAATATGAAAATTTTGTAATATTTATAATTCAATCTTTTCATTTTTGGTGGGGAGGGCAGGAAAAGTCTGAGGTTAAAAAAGGCCTTTTCTTGGTATTTTACTACATCTTTTAGCTTCTCTTGTAAGTTATACTTTCATGAGAAAATAATGGTGATGGAGTTACATTTCTTGGTAAAAATTCAGTAGTTTGAAAGAAATACCTTTAACTAATTCCGCCCTTCTCTTTCAGGCTTTCTCCCTGGACAATATGCAGTAGTGTCTGCTTCTGTTCTGAGTGGATGCATGCATTAGGTTTTTGAATTGAGGGCAGCTGCTGCTTCATCTTTTGGTTCTACAAAAGAATGTAATAGATTTCTACAGATACACTATAGCAATTGAACATGACATTCTCAGCATTTTTAGCAATACTGAATGTTGCTGTTTCTTTCCAATCTTGTATTATACTTTCTTCTGAAACTTAAGTGCTTAATTCACTTGAGTTTCAGTTAATGCAACTTTTTTCTGAACTTTTCAACGCTTCACTTAGAATGACTTCTTAGTAAAATTCAACATATGCCTAACCTCTGCATTACATATCTCCTCCAATTTGGTCTTGTTCAACTTGCTGTTCTTCTTTATAGCTTAGTGGTTGCTTTTTTTCTCTCATCTAATTCTTAGCTTTTTGTGCTTTTGTTTTATATATTCCCTGACAGTCTTTATCTGTTCCTTTCTTAGTTCCTTGTAATTAAGTCCAACTCTATTTTGAACTCTGAGGACAGAGGTTTCTAAAAACTGGAAAACTGGTTACGAAGCAGAGATGAAGTCACTGCAGTTGGCATTATCATTTTGTAGTGTGAATTCATTTGAGAGAACAAAATGTGGTAGTTTTATGTTATAGCTTCTAGCCTAGTTTTGTATAAGTTAACCTTGCATGTTCTTTAATTTAACTTAATCCTGAAAGAGAAGAAATATTTATCTGCCTTAAAAGTAAGGTTGTGAAACCTTTAGTCAATAATAAGCATAGTGGCTCTTGGCTGATGTAGAGAATTAAATAGAAAACTGTTAGAACTGAGAATGTAAGTAATAGGCAATAGTCTCTCTATTAAGGAGTTCTAGTAATTTATACCTTTTATGGATTAGGCACAGAAGGGGATTTCTGATATATTAATCAATACACTACACTAAGGTAACATGGGTAAGTGTTTTGTTTATGTCCTTGCAGTGTACAGTAGGTGTTCTGTGTAGGGACGTTCTTTTCTTCTCCACATTGATCAGGCAGGGATCTGTCTAAATGTGGATTTGAAGGATAGGTCATTCAGTGGATGAGGATTTGGCTGGATGGTCACACTCAAAGAGTTGCAGTCAATGTATTGACGTCCAAGTGGAGACCAGGGATGAGCAGTGTCCCTCAGGGGCTAGTGTTGGGACCGATGCTATTCAACATCTTTGTCAGCAACATGAACAATTGGGTTGATGTACCCTCAGCAAGTTTGCTGGTGACACCAAGCTGTGTGGTGCAGCCAACACACTGGAGGAAAGGGATGTCACCCACAGGGACCTTGACAGGCTGGAGAGGTGAACCACTGCAAACCTCATGAAGTTCAACAAAGCCAAGTGCAAGGTCCTGCACCTGAGTTGAGGCAACTCTCAAGATCAGTACAGGGATAACTGGATTGAGAGCAGCCCTCCCTTGGAGGACTTGGGGATATTGTGAATGGAAAATTGAAAGCAAGCCAGCAGTGTGCGCTTGAAGCCCAGAAGGCTAACTGTATGCTGGGCTGCATCAAAAGAATTGTGGCCAGCAGGAGGGGATTCTGCCCCTTCACTATGCTCTCACGAGACCCCACCTGCAGTGCTGCGTTCAGCTGTGGGGCTCCTAACAAAAGGGACATGAAGTTGTTGGAGATAGTCCAGAGAAGGGCCATGAAGATGATCAGAGGGCTGGAGCACCTCTGCTATCAAGACAGGCTGAAAGAGTTGGGCTTGTTCAGCCTGGAGAAGAGAAGGCTCTGTTGCTGAGCTTAGAGCAGCCTTCCGGTACCTAAAGGAGGCCTGCAAGAAATCTGGAGAAGTACTAGGCATGTAGTGACAGGACAAGGGAGAATGGCTCTAAACTGAAAGAGGAGAGATTTAGATTAGCCATTAGGAAGAAATTCTTTACTGTGAGTGTGGTGAGTCACTGGTGCAGGTAGCCCAGGGTAGCTGTGGGTGCCCCATCCCTGGCAGTGTTCAAAGCCAGGTTGGATGGGTCTAGCAGAAGGTGTCTGAAGGTGTCCCTGCCCCGACAGGCTGGTTAGAACTAGATGGTCTTTAATGTCTCTTCCAAGCCAAACTGTTCCATGATGCTGTGATGAAAATTTCACAGAAGAGTCCATGGAGAGTTTTTAGCTTGCCAGTTTTCATTCTTAATGTCATAAATACGTATTTCAGACAAGTTACATGCCTTACCATGAAATTTATTTGTCTACATTATAGTAATCCACCAGAAGATTCATATAAAAATAGAAGAGTCTTGTGAGGCTTTTTGCAGTTCTTTTTTTTTTCCCCAGAAAAGTTGTTAAAAAAAACCTTTCCTCTAAGTACATTTTTCCCAAAACACATAATAAATATACCTGATCTTTATGGAAATATCAGAGTATTCTCAGATTGCATGCACTGTTGGATGCAGAGAAATCTTTCACAATTTTGGGCTTTATTGAAGTAAATTATTGAAGCTAAACTAATGATAATCAGTGTAAAACTAAACTCTGCATGGGCACGTTGAAGATAGGTTATAAAAATAGCATATGGATAACAAGTAAGTTATATAGCTGGTTAATATTCTGAGGGTTTGAGGAATTTAAGGGAGTTGCTTCACTGGGCAGTAATGCTGAGGTTTTATTTATCAAAAATATAGTAGTTTCTGGATTGTTAAACAGCTGATAGTATTTTTCACTTGATTCTTTTCAGTAAAATTAGTATTGTTACTCAGCTTCTGAAATGTTTTTATTTAGTTTCTGCAGCTGTTCCATTGTGTGCTTTTTGTCAACTATTGTAAGCCAAGTTTCACGCTTCAGGTCTTTAGATAATATCATCTTAGTGAGAATTTTGCAGAAGGATTTTCTTGTTTTCTCAGTGGCTCAGCTAAAACCAGTGAGTGGAAAATTTTCTCAGATTGGTTTTTGAAGATACTAAATAAATCCTGTATAAATGTAACAGAAAACTGCTTTTCAAAAAAAAAAATTATTATTATTATTTTCTCTTGTACTTTTTGAGCATAAGGTAAGGGTCATATTGATTGGAAGATCACTAAAGAAGGCTAAGCCTCAGCAAGAATGTTCCAAAAAACTGAACTGAGATAAAATTGCATGTAATACTCCGGCATTTGACACATTAAACTAAGCTGAGTTCATAATACATTTGAAGAATAGTGGTTTTGTTGCTCATTTGACCATCTCTTGCTCCTTGGGGAAGCAGAGAAGGTTATAGATGATGGTGATCATGACTGGAAAAGAATCAGGTGACCCATGAATCTCCAACTTGGTGAACAGAATCTAACTGTAGAATAACTATACCTTTACATTTAAACAGAAATCCTGGTTAGAAGATGAGGAGGAAAATACACAGAACAGCACTCTATTGAGCTTCTATGTTGACAAATTACAGTCATGCCATCTTTCAAAGACCAGTTTTCTTCCCAAAATTTTGTTCAAGTGTCACACATCTCCAATATTACTCAAGAAGGGAGTTGGAATTTAAAGTTATTCCTGAATTGTGAGGGTCTTACTATTTTAAGTTCTTGTCATTGTCACAAAACAGGGTATAATAGAGCTAAAAGGCAACTAAAGATAAAAAATAAATGTAATTAGAAGTGTGCATTGAAGATTGTTCTTTTGCTCAAATCTTTTTAAAGAAGGGGCTTGTTTGGTTTTAAAGTAATGACATATATGAAGAAAATACAGCTTACACTTTTTTTTTTTTTCCTCCCTGTAATAGAATAAACCAGAAGGACATATGGAAGAAAGACTGGGGAAAAAACCCTGTGGCTTTATGTCAGAAAACTTACTCTGTTAGCAGTTTCACATTAGCAAGTTTCACAATCAGTGTAATTGCAAAGAGTCTAAAAGAAAGAACAAGCATATTGTTAATGGAATCCTTCACAGCTGGTAATAGAAGAATAATCAGAAGGGATGTAACTTCTCTTATTCATGACTTTCTTGCACATAGGATGAATCTTTGTTCTCTAAATATCGACTTCACCCTTAGCAAAGGCTTAAAACAAAAGGAAAAATTATAAGGTAGATATATTTGCAAGTAACAACTGAATTAAATTATCTTTGGAAAGTTTTGCTTCTGTTCTAGGCTTCTCAACTCGTAGTACACATTTACTGAGATAGCTGGGATGTGTGTGCCAGCTACAGTGTCGCTGTGGTGGTGGTAAGGTGCAAATGTAGGCAGGTAGTTAGATATTCAGTCTACCCTAAAGAAAATTGTTGAATTTAGGTCTAACTTTGTTAATGTGAAATTAACAAGCTAATATGAACCTTTTTTTTTTTTTCCTCATGTGGTATGCCTTCAAGCTGGATTTTTAGCAGAAGTCAAATTAAGCAACTTAAGCTACAGTTTAAAGTATCATGATAAATACCAGGCTCCTCTGCTCGTGGCTGAGCTCAGATGAGTGGTTTGTAACTTGTTAAATGTCTTGCAGTTTGTTAGTTCTGAATAATAGTACTTGGTTTTCCGCTGTTCTTTGGTGTGTAAGATCTCACATTTTTAAACAAAATAATTGTTTCTATAATGTGTGATTCTCTATAAAACTATGTATTGAAATTCTTAAGCCTTGCTCTTATGTATATGTTGATAAATACCTATTTAAATGTACTGAATTCAGTTTATAAACTGAGATTTACAAATTTGTGATTTACAAATGTGATTATTCTTCAGAGCTGGAAACTGAGATATATATATATGTACGTATATTGTAAATATTTTTCTTACGTAACTGTTTATGGCTTTTCCATTACATCTGAAGATTTCACTTTTTTTATTTTTATTTTTATTTCAGGTTTGCATCTGCAGGAGATGATGGCGATATATTTCTGTGGAATGCTCAGGTTAGCTATTTTTTGGGAGCTCTGGAGAGGGTAGAAGCTAGTTTCTTCTAACTTCTTAGAGAAGACTTAGCAGCATCTAGTAGGGAAGAAGCAGAATTAATAAGAGTTGCTGGAGGGTTATGGCTTGAAAATGTAGAAGTGGAGGGAGTCTGTCAAATCTGAGTTTACAAAGGAGAGCTAGGAAAGTAAAAGATGTGTGAACACAAGGAACAGTAAGTTCTAAAAGTTAGAATGTTTTGGAAAGACAATAGTGATTTTTATAGAGATCTGTGAGGAGTTGATGATATGAAAAGCAGAAGTGTGTATGAACTTGTGTCTTTAAGCCTTCCTTTAAAATATGTTTGGGTTTGCTGTAAACACTCAAATGTTGACTAGTTACTCAACAAATATGTAGCAATCCTGTTAAGGTTTATGTATGTACTTACGTTTTTAAGTATATTACAGTGGCTCTGTTACCGATATCTATTTGTAGTATAGCTGATTAGACTAAATGGAGAGGTGACACAAAGCGATATTGGAAAGACACCAAAGTCAGTGGAAGTTAAATCTTTCATGCAGTGCAGAACCAGGGCTTTATTTACTTGCTGTGATAAAAACTTTCTTATAACTTTTGAAAACCATACTAAGACATTAGTTGTATCAAGGAAATAGTGCTGTAAGTATGATATGTGTTCTGCTCTTCTGCTTTGTGTCTTTGTATCATCAACAAAATTGTAGAGAAGGGATGAGCACTAGAATTGTGTTAAGGAGAGCTGGCATACAAATTTGATTGTTTGATAGGAAGTCTAAAATAGATACATACTGTGCTGTCTAAACAGTGCGTATCAAACTTTCAAATTAAGGCAGAATTCTCAGACTGTAAAATTTTTAAAAACCTTATGAAAGAATTATGTGACATTTATTACTACAGCTGTATGCTATAGTAAGCATTTTCCAAATTTTACCTTAGTTTTCCATGTTTTTATTTTTCAGACCGGCGAAAAACTTTCTGAACTTCATGGACACACACAAAAAATTACAGCTATAGCACCATTTCCTTCATCAGATGCTTCTGAAGAAAAAAACCACTTGATTTTAACAGCATCAGCTGATAGAACAGTTATTGTATCCTTATATCTGGAGAAGATTCAAATTTCTATGGGCTTTTGTGTTTTTACTTTTAAATGTAGCATTGAGACAGGGTGCAGGTTGTTTAAATTTATTGGCTGATAGTATCTAGTAGGTATAATCTAATTACACTAGGATTTCACTAGTTATTGCTCACAGGTAGATGAAATCCTTGTTACAAAAGTGAATCCATAACAGACTATTATTAATATCTCATTTTGGACAAATATTGAAAACACAATTTTGGACAAATTTGGACAAATATTGAAAATCAGTATTTAAAAGACTGACATTCTCCATACCTATTTCCCGATTTGTCATTTAGTTACAAACACAGCAGTTATATTTATAATGTATTAAAAACCTTTCAGTTTCCTTATTGAATAAAGTCAGGTTTGGGATTGCAGTAGTGGCAGACAGGTTCAGAAAGTGTCATGTTTCCATTCTACTGTCAAGGTAAGTTAAGGAAAACCTAGGTATGTCTGCTGTTTTCTTGTATATAAGTACCTATTATGTGTGGCTTATGGACCATATGGGCAGGTGTGTTAAAATGAACATGAGTGGTTGGTTTAAGAACAGGTACCTAATGGGCGGCTGAGAAGTGACCACAATTCTGAATTTGTTTTTTGAATTCTTAATACCTCAGTTTTCTTTCTGAAAGGATGTAGAACAAAGGTCACTTTATGGCTTGGTTTTCTTACTGTGTTCGAAAAGGCAACCTACAGTCAAACTAATTCGTGAATGTTCATAGTAAAAAAAAAATGGAAAAAATCAATTTTTGCATTTTTGGTAGACAAATGTAACATATAGTATATAATTAAATCTTATTTCTCACGAAAGTGACATCTTAATACTGTATTTTATAGTACTTACAGCTTTATCTAGCTAAAGCTCATGATCATTTCACTGAGAAATTCCCTGTAGAACTTTTGCAGGGGACATATATCTGATTTTTGTTCTGCAGTGTTTGACAGTTCTTCAAAGACTGAATGTATGGTTGTCTGGAGGGAGTGATCTGTGTGTTTGGAACCGAAAATTAGATCTCTTGTGTAAGACCAGTCATCTTACTGATTCAGGTAAAAATGTAAATGACTCATTATAGCTGTTAAAGTGCAAGTAAAATGGATCTATATAATGATGCAAAACCAACTTGGCAAATTCTCTTTAATTCTAATGATAACATTATGTATTAAAGCCACTCTCTATTTTTTTAAATGTCAGACTTAATCATTTCAGAATTAAGGCTGCTTTTAGTCTCCTGTGCTGTGTGAATTTTAGAATATGTCAGACATCAGTAAGTGTAGTTAACTTGGACTTACAGGCTTAGACCTTGGATGCTGATTTGTACATATTTGCTCTAATGTGGACTAGATGCTTTGGCTGCCTTTCTCTGTGAGCAAGTGGGAGTTTTATTATTCCTAAGTAAAGTTTTCTAGTAGTAAACCAGTAAAGATTTCTTCTTATTATTAAGAATTAATACTTTTGATAGTGCAGATTTTGATACAAATGCAGTAAATGTAATCAGATCTTAATGTCAGTCACACTTTTCTGTTAATAAGCTAATATATTATCTGACCATGCAAAGAAAATTTTTGCATGTTATTAGCATACTTTACAAAGATACCTATGAAGCTGTGAACAAAATTCAAAGTTGGAACCAATATTTTTCATATTTTTGTCATAGAATGGAGTAGTGGTAGGCAAAAGCTTCTGAATCTTCAAGTATATTAATGCTTCTTTTAGGCCAATGTGAAATACCATGCCAAATACCAGTGGAAGTGGCACTGTAGTGCTTTGCATGAGGGGCTGCTGAAACTGTTGTACAATTGATCAGTAAGATGTGCAGCATGCACCCTCTCTTCCCTCCTAATCTCTTTCTTCCCTTATGGGGAAAGACACTGGGGAGTTTTCCTTTAATGGTGTGGCAGCACCGATTGAGGGAATTCTGTGCAGGGTGAAGGCACAGTAACAGCAAGCTGGGCATTTTATCTTGTGACATATTCTTCGGCTGGCTCTGCACAGTATTTTAGTATCATGCATACTGTGGTCGTAGCAGTATCTAGAAACTTTGGTACTGCATATGTTGAGAGTCTAAATAGTTACCCTTAATACTGTCCAGAATTAGGGCATAAATATCTTAAGTGTATTTAAAGTGAAAAGATTATTGATCCTTAGCTTCAAGTTTGACATTCAAAATTCTCCTGGATTCAGGAACAAAACTTCTGACTCTGTCTCCATCTGAGGTAGTCTGTTCATGTCTAATGCTGTTCAACTTTCACTTCAGGTAATATGCTTTTATAATACCTTGTAAATGGAAGGAAGATTATGAACAACTTTATTAATAAGGAATTAACAGTTTGCTGTGTTTTATTATGGTCAATTTTCTCCCTTATCTCCTGTGTTTTTTTCAAAGGTATTACTGCTTTGGTTGAATTGCCTAAAAATTGTGTTGCAGCAGCTGTTGGCAAAGAGCTAAGTGAGTATGTTTGCATTTTGTTAAATGTTCATATACTTCTATAACAGCTGCTTATCAGGGATATGTGTAAAGAGCATGCTGCTGGAATTCTATAGGACCAGTGAATGGTATTAGGGTGTGATTAGCAGCCTTCCTTTTTCTGTTATTTGACAGTCAGACAATGCTGATCTCATTCAGGAATTCTGCATGACAAAACTTTCCTATATTCTTTGTTACTGTTATTACTATTATTGCCACCCATCCAGATCTGATTGTGGTGTCTACATTTGTTCTGGAGAAGGTCAGGATCTCATTACCTGAGTTGTCGGATACTAGGCTTCTCTGGAGCCTCCTTATCCTGGCATCAGGAATGTGAGATACTGCCAATCTCATGGTACTGTCCAAACCTATAATGAGACAATGTGACAGTTTCTGTTGCTCAGTTGAGGACAGGGTTTTCTGTCTGTGCAAACTGTACATCATCAGCTAGCTGTTGATACAGTCTTTTAAATAGAATGTTTTATAAAAAAACCCAGGAGTGAAAGTACAGCACTGAATCAGCAAACCAGACTTTGCTCAATATGATTAAACACTTAGCTAAAAAATAGCAATCTGATATTCTGATAAGAGAATTGGGAGCAAATAGTCTTCTTGTATTTAGACATCGGTATGCAATGTTGACTTCCTTCTGAACTTCCCACAGTTCTGCAGTGCCCTTGAGCTATAAAAGAAATTCCAATATTGGTTAAAATAAAGTCTTAATTCCTGTCGCTCCTTATGGCCTTACTAGAGAATATTGCATCCTTTTGAATGATAGTTTTCAGTCAGATGAACCATTAAGAAGTATGTTTTGCTTTTAGTTTACTTATCAGTAAAGATGTTTATACTTTTCACTTCTACTTTCTGCAACTTCTGATGTAGACAGATTATCTGAATTTCAGTGTTGGTAGGCTGAAGTGTTTTAGCCTATAGCTGCGGTAGTAAGAGGCCTTAATAATAACACTGAAATAATTTATTCCAATTTTTTTTTGTGTTACGAATGGTCATAAGTGGCTTTGCACATCTTATACTGTCTCACTTATGTTTTTGTTTGTGTCTTTTGAAAAACTGTGTTTTACTTAATTATAGCTACATTTTATTCTGAATGATAAAGCTCATTTAAACAATTTAAACAACATTATCTCTCTGTATTTTAAGTAATTTTTAGGTTGATTGCTTGTAATGGTGAGTCTGAAGGTTGGAATGTCGTTGAAGTAAAACGCCTTGTTGACCATCAGGATAACATTTTGTCACTAGTCAGTGTCAATGGTAAGAGTCACTTTATAATGTAACTACTTTTCTTAGTTAGCAGTGGGATATTGCAACTATGGACCAAACTTTTAACTGGAGGGAAACTTCATAGCTAGTAGATGTACCTTTCTGTGTAGCTGAAACAGTAGTGGAATGTGAAAATATAGTGACTTTATTTATGGATTAACAGTGAAATAAAATCAGGCAGGTTATGATGTAGAAAGGGTACAAAAGAGGCAATGTCACTGGTGAGAACTCTTCTTCCTGTTGGGAAACTTTAAAATGCATTTTTTTTTTCTCATTCCTTTTGATTCTTAAAATGGAATATGCAATGTCACATCCTTTGCAGTTGTAGTCCTAAGGTAACTGAAAGTTCAGGGTGTGCAGATGAGGGCCTGCATGTAGATCTATTATTTAGAGGTCCTGGAAGGTGGTGCGATCTCTGCTGCTTGTTAGTGCAATACTGAGCTACTACCTGAAATTCTGTCTACTCTACTACAGCTATAAACCATTTGTACTTTGTTCTTCCCTGTCTTTTTTTGTTTTCGTGGAGCATCCCCAGAGCCCAGGACAAGCTATTTCTGATGTGATAGAGAATGTATATGCATTGCAGTTATTTTCTCTTTTATGATTATGAAAGGGAGAACAGTATTGGCCTTAAAAAGACAAAACGCTACCTTGTTAAGTATTGTTGAAGCAGCTTCTTTCCATGTGTGACTAACAAATTCATGAGCAGCTGCTTCAATCTTGCTTCAATTAACTCGTCCATTTAGTTTTTCATCAGTATTTAAGTTTATGGTGCTGATACCCCTCCTTGTGCAAGGAATTGAAGGGTTTTGTATATAGGCAACAAATAAACTTCAAATACTTGTACATTTGACAGGTTTCCTTGCCTTTGCTATACTGAACTGTGCCCTGTGGCTGGTGGATGTTCTCCTTAGTTTTAATTCTACAAGAGAGAGCTCATCTCCTTTTGCTCATCTGAGCTATGCTACGTAATCAAATGAATGTTCAGTCAAAGGGAGAGATTTTTATCAGTTACATACTGCACATTCTACATAGCTTCACTTGAAAATAGGCTTTTTTAGGTTTTTAGGATTGTAATTTTATGTGAAATGGTTTGTTGGTTTTTGTTTGTTTTTTTTTTAAATATAATGTGATTTGTATGTATGTGTTTTTTTTCCCCTCTAGACTCTACTTTTGTGACAGGTTCTCATGTGGGTGAGTTAATAGTTTGGGATGCACTTGACTGGACAAAGCAGGCATCTGAGTGCAACTTCTGTGACGACTCTGTTCATCCAGATATACAGCCAGAAATAAAGTTATCTCAAAGCCCAAATGAAACTTCAGTTCAACACTTAACATCTGATGAGGAGGTAAAAGGCTTTAAACAGTGAACTACTTCAAATGAGGTGGCATGACCATGACCTTACCACAGGAGGTCAAGTGTTTTGTGTTTTCAGTTTACTTGTTTTAATATGAGAGGTTTATTTAAAATGTGCAAGAAAGGGATTCCTGGAAATGGATTCAAAGACGCAAACTGTAACAAAATAAAAGCTGTGGAAAATCCTGAATGTAAGCTGAGGTCCAAATACTTACCTGATGCATTTGTCTGTGAAAAGAGCATTCCTGAAACACTGGAGAGAGAAACATTGGTGTGTTTGTGTGTCTGGATGTGTGTGAAAGATGTACTTGTCTCTGTGGTCTTATTGTGGGTGCTTTAGTTCTAGAGGGAGCAAAAGCCAGTCCTGTTCAGAAGTTCTGAAATTTGTCTTCAGAACATTCTGAATCCCTGCTTGAAAGCTACATGGATGGGTTTTAAAGGGAGGGGGAAGGAATTTTGGGAAGTTGAGAGGCAGTTAAAACATTGAGTGTGGAATCCAAGGCTGCTGAGGATTTTCTTTCTTTCATGGAAGTGAGCTAAACAAATTGCTGCAGAATATTGTTATGATACTTCTGAATCATCAGAGGAAAAGGTAGTTGTAGCATAATATCCTGAAATAGAAGGTGCTTTTAGGGTGGAGCTCTCTGTATTGTAAAGTTCCTACATAGGAATACATTTCTTCACCACTTTCTATAATGAATTACTTTGTTACCTGCTACCTAAAAGCAGAACACTTCTTCATATTTAAAAAATAAAATTGGTATTTTCTCTCTTGGGAACTATGTAGGCAGCTTGGTAGTTAAGTAACTGAAGAAGATGTCTAATTTGACACCAAGCTTGTAGGCAAAACATCATCAGAGATAAATGGGATAGTAAAGGTTTGGCAATACTAGGAAACCATGCTAAGGAGTGCACCTGCTGTCTTGATATATGTGTGTGTGTATTTAACTTGCCTGTCAAGATAGGTGTAAAATTTATGCTTTATGCTTCATCAGGTTTGAAATGACCAGAGTTTTGCTGGGGCTTGTGTTTAAAAAAAAAGAAAGAAGAGTGGTTTGTGAAAAGCATCTTACAAAGCTGTAAGGACTATATGGAATTCAAGAGCCTGTCCTAAGGCAGAAGACTGTAAGGGAGAAAAGGCTGAGATACCTAAGTGGCAAAGTGGTATGGAAGGCCATTGAATTAAGTGTAGTACAAAACCAGGAAAATAATAATAACGGGCATAGTGGTTTTGCTTGATTTAGTAGAGTGCTATTAGAAAGCTAAGCTTAGTTTCAGAGCTATTTGAGGTCCCACCACACATGTGCATAAGAAGAAAGAAACCCAACCAAACCCCAACCAAGCAAAAGCCAAAACAATCGTGTCCCCGTCCCCCCCCCCCCAAAAAAAAAACAACCCCCAAAAAAACAGCTAAAACTAAAATGCAACAAAAACCTGGACAAAGAGTTTCGAGAAGTGTCAAAACATGGTTGAATACAAATAAGTATATGGAATCTTAGTCAAAGACACTGGGTTACCAGTTTTACAAAATGTTGACTGCTTATGAGGCATTAATGTTTGGGCTGTGTAGATGGAAGCAGGCCATTCAGGGAAATGATTCAGCCTACTATCAGCTAAACACGGTAGATTCAAAATACAAATATGTACTGAATGGAAGCATTTTGCACTCCTCTGTTTGGTACCAAATATTTATTGTGTGTACGCACATGCAGTTGTCTAAAATCATTACAAGTCATGAGAGGGTCTGGCTGTTTGTGGCTTCTTAAAGCCATGATGGCTATGAAACAGAATCCCTGCACTTTTTCTGAAGAGCATTGAATGTAAAACGGTTCCAAGTTTTTGCAGTGTTGCGTAATACCTTTCTGTGAGAGAATTCCTTTTCTACACTCTAGAACCCAGATGTTTAAGCAAGACCTCTTTTTACAGCTTCAGTTAAGTTTAAAAAAAATAAGGCAAAAATGCAGAACAGCTTCCAATATTCTCAGTCTTTCTTGATAAAACAAGAATTTGTCAAAACACAGAGTATTATTTTAGTGTAATAACATAAATATTTAATTGCAGAAATGTGTTCATGTGTTTCTGCTTAGACTGTAAGGTACAGGATGACAATACAGGAATGAAACAACTGCTTAGAATATAGGAACATGTCTCTCATTTCCTCAAAAAATCAATTTTTTTTCTGTTACTTGCCGATTCCATATGTTCGGGATAAAGCAGTAACACAAGGACAGAAACAAACTGGATAATGCAGGCCAGATGACATCATAGTACTGCTGGAAATCCATTACACGGAGAGTGATCTTTCAGTATCTGTTTCTGCAAGTTGTTCCATTGAATTTTCTTTCCAGTGTGTGTTTGCTGCTGTTGGGAAAGGCATATACGTATATAATCTTCAAATGAAGCGTGTGATTGCCTGCCAAAAAACTGCTCACGACTCTTCTGTACTGCACATTGCGAAGATTCCAAACAGGTACAAGTCATGGTACATTTTGTTAATGCAGTAAAGAAATGCAGAACTTGGAAGGGTGGCTAGAGTCAGTCTGCAAAGCTACATCTAATTTCTGGGGCAGGGACATGATCTTTAGTTTGATCTGCCTATATTAGATGGAGCTTGTTGGTCTGATTTTTGAAAATACAACATGGTATTCAGTGTGAAAAAACTACAGTATGCTTAATTCACAGGCTTAGATTTAAATGACTGTTTTCAAAATTAGACCTGATAAAGCACTTTTGTCTACACTGAGAAAATATAGCTCAATAGCATTTTACTTCTATAAAGCAAAGGCCTATGGCTGTTCAGTAAATATTTTTCACTAAATATTTTGTAACAGTTGAAATTCGTTTAAACAAAAAATAGTAATAACTTCCAGCGTTTGTCCAGTTGAATTTCCAGATGTAACTTATTTTGACAGCCAAGTTGTACGTTTTGCTACTTTATATGTATCCCATAGTTGTGTTGTTAGATCCCTTTATACTCTTCTTCAATGAAGAAGAAGCCTGTCAGAAAATAAAAATTAGGGCCTTGCAAATGCATGTGCTGTTCTAAACTGTTCTAAATATGTAATGAAAAGAAGTATGTTTCTTTTTGTTATTTTCCCATAAGAAAAAAAAGTTTGTTCTTAATGAAAGTAAGCTTATGGAAGGCATTAGTGGAACTGTGTTTGCATAGTCTAGACTTGTTATTTTATGTTTTACAGAGTGCTATGATTTTAAAATGGGATTGAAAATTTGTAATTTTTTTCCACCTATTTTGCACCTGATAAAAACGCACCTTGTTTTGTATAAAACACCTGGATGTCCTGCTACATTTGAGAGTTCTAGCAAACTTGTGTAGACCCTGAGGCACTTGCTATTTCTTCTATAGAAACATCACAAGGTGACTTGTGCAGATAAGTATCCATGCTAGTCTTGCTTAACAACTGCTTTTACAGGCAGCTGATCTCCTGTTCAGAAGATGGCAGTGTGCGCATTTGGGAGCTCCGAGAAAAGCAGCAGCTGCCAGCTGAAGTGGTTCCAACAGGTTTGCATATAGTGCGGGGTAAAAAGAACATTTAAAAAGGATACTGGGAAAGCTGATGTTCACCATACAGTAGTAGAGAGGCTTACAGGCTTTGTAAGAAGAGATAATGTCTTGTATTCAACCAACTAGTAATAGATGTGGGTGGGAAACTGAAGAAGACAGGTGTACAAGCCTTCCAAGATCTGATACAGAAAGCTAGAAAGTCCAGCTGAAGCAGTTCTGTGCCATAAAATTTATTTAGACTTTACAGTTGTATCAGCTGATTAAACAAAAATCATGACCTCTCCTTGCAAACCTTCATCCACTTCTTGCCCTGAATTGTGCTGGATCCTCTTCCATGCAGGGGTAAATAGTTGCAGGACCTTGTGAAGAAAGCCAAAGAGAAGCTTGCAGATGAGCAGCTGGCACTGAAAAACGTGTTTTCCACATCTCCTTCTTGAACTTGGAATTACACTGGGACTTACTTTGAGCTGTATCTAACATCGTTTACATGCTCACTCTGGGCATCCCGGTTCTCAGGGCTAGTTGCAGGTATTTAGGAAGTGTTTTCTGCCAAGTACAGACACTGCCTGGGTAGTGCTTGCTGTAATTTGACCAGGCCAGCAGCTTCCCTGTGCTCTAATAGCTGTGGTCTTGGACTGGTGCTCTGGACAATATAGTTAGTATCATAGACTGGGAACAGTAGTGCGCTGTTAATCTCTCTTGTAGGACTTTTTTATTTTAATCCAAGCTGTGAATAATTTTCTTGGTGTATCTTGTCTACCTGGCTGCTTTTTAAATTTTTATTTTATTTTTTAAAATACTGGTTTGTTACCTGGGTTGATTTAGGAAGACTTTTTCAGGAACCTTCTCTCTTCAGTATTGCCGGTGACAGCTAATGTACAGTTCTGTTTCTTGTTGTGACAAGTGGTGTTTGGTTTCACATTGGAAATTTACAATGTCTATGATTGGAGGCATTTGAGAAAAACATACATAATGGTAAGATAGGTGGACTGCTGTTGATTCGCTCTATTTTTATATTCTAAGAATCCCTTGAGTAGTTGTTCAGTTCTCCAGTTATCTCCCTTGCACCAGGGCCGTGGTCTAGCATGTGTTTTGTGTGCTGATGGGGCCGAGGGAAGGATCAGCAAGAAAGTCTGATATGCACTGTATTCAGAACCCAACTTTCTTACTTCTGCCAGTATTATTCCACAGTTCTCCTAGGAGCTGTGGCATAGATGTATATTTTCTTGCTATCTAAATGGAACATGTGGAGTACAATATGTACACTCCAGTTTAGCTGATAGTTTTAAGTCTGAGGGAGAAAGCTAGTGGGCACTGTAAAAACAGGCAATTCAGGATCAGAAACTCGCTTGTTTATGTTGTAATGCCAGCACTCTAATGCTTCAGTGCGGGACACACGGGGAGAGACTGGCACCTCATTTCTCTCCTCTTTTTATAAAAGTGACAGTTTAGGAGGACAAAGAGAGAGCAAAGGTAAACATCACTGAGCTGCGTCTGCCTTTGCCTTTGCTGTTCAGCTAATTAATTGTGGCAGTCCTTGGTTTTCTTGTTAAATCCATCTGTTGTCTCATCCAGGTGAGTAATTCAGCATGTTTGCTAAATTAAGTCTACCTAGGACAAAAGACAAACTAGCTATGTTTCTTTGCCCTGTCAAGGTGAATAATCCAGATAGAAAAGCGTGGTGTGGGACAACGATTCTGTCATTTTGCCATGCCGACCATCCTGCTTTTAGATTTAAGTGACTCCTGTAGTTCTTTCTTTAGCTAGAGGGGAAAAAAAAATAATATTTCATTTTTGCTATTATCTCTGCTGTCCCCTGCTCCAGGGTTTTTCAACATGTGGGGATTTGGAAGGGCAAACAAGCAGGCAAACCAGGCTGCTAAGAAGATGCAGGAAAATACACCCGTATATTTCTTGGAGCTGGTTGGTGATTTGATTGGTCATTCATCAGCTGTGCAGGTAGGTGAGCTTTAGTAAGAACAAGAAAAAGTGAGTATCACTTACTGATGTAATTTGGCAGTGTTTCTTAAAGAACTGTAACTTCTGACTGGCTCTGGAGGTTGGGAACACATCAGTTGTGTAGGACATTTAGTGCAGTGTGACAACAATAATACATACTGAATTAAAGTTCTAATGAGAACTCAAACACTCACCGATGCCCAAAGATTGTGTGTGCAGATTTATCCATACATGTAGGGTCTTTGGTTTCTTAATGGGCTGCAAAACATACAGCTGGGAACTGTGTGTTTGCTCCAGATCTCATCTTAATTTTGCAATCTTAACAAGGACTCATGGGAAACAATCAGGAATTTTGTAGCCCTCTGTGCTGTGAGTCTTAACTGGTATTGGGTACTGTTCTGTGCCTGTCTGCCTAATAAATTACGTTTTTGATTTAAATGGCATTTTCTCTCAATGCTTTTTTGTGTTTGACAAACCTATTGGAGTAACAAATCACTCTCTTACTGTGGACTTTTATACACATTCTTGGCAAGAGCAGGGAGAAGGGCAGGTAGAGAGGGGAATAGTGTGGTTCTGGAGTAGTTCTTCTCACAAGTATTCATGAGATTGACTGAATTTCAGAACTGCTACTTCCAAGAGCTGAAAGCTTTTCAGTAATAGCTAAGGTGAACCTTTATGCTACAGGGATTTCTGCAAGGTTTTCTGCCCTTCTCTACCAGCTTCCTGAAAAACTGCTGAAAGAAGCCCTTATATCAGTAAGAAAAGTTGCCATTGGAGAAAGAGGACATACTGTGTAATTCAGCAAGAGCCATAGTAAAGAAGGCACATGTGGGTCTTTGCTGGGATACTGCAGGGTCACAGAGTAACAGAGATAATGGTGGGTATGATTTCCTGCAATGTTCTACATATGGAAAATTCCATTTTTAAATTCTGGGGAGACTGGAGGCTGGAAATGTTGAGTAGTGATGAAATGTGACTGTCAAAGATGTGGGTTTGGACAGACTATTCTACTGGAACTTCATAGCTAGTAAGTGGCTACTGCCAGAGCTGGTAGGCTGTAGCACAGTCCTTGGCCTGAATGCTCCCCTGGGCAGATCCCTTCATAAGCCAAAGAGTCAGGACACTGCAAACATGCCATAGTGGTATTAATGACCTGGATCCATTGGCTGTTGAACTGTGGTTAGTGGCTAATTTGAGGCAGCCTTCTGGAGGGCTCTGAAGTCAGGGATGACTACATGACTTGTCAGCTCCATTGCTCTTGCAAAATCCCTCCACTGCAGCTGTATGTTCTGATTTCTGTCACAATTGTTTACTCTGTGATCCTTCCAGTCCTGGTGATGGTAGCCCATGGTGTTGTGTGGGAAGGGGACAGTGTACGCAAGAGAACAGGATAGTGGCTTCTATTCCTAAGAAACCAGGTGATCAGAGTTCATGCAACTCACTCACTTCACTGCTGCTGACTTGGAACAAGTTTCTTCAATATTCTGTACCATAGCTTTCCTATCTGTAAGGCTTTACTGGTTTTTCTAAACTGAGATCTTTCAGTGTGAAGTGCCATTAAGGAATTGTTTTCATGTGGGGATTTTATGATATCTCAAACATACAGAAAGTATGCATTGCAATTTTGCATATTTATGTTCAAGCAAAATGTCTATTTGTTTAGTCCAGTTGTACACCAGACATCTAATCAAGCTGACAGTCTCCTGTGAGCATCATGGTAATAGTAATTGTCTCATTGCAGATGTTCCTGTACTTTGGTGAACTGGGACTGGCTACGTGTTCTGCTGACCACCTCATCATTTTGTGGAAGGATGGTGAACGAGAATCTAGACTTCGCAGTTTAACACTGTTTCAAAAATTGGCGCAAAATGGTGTTCTGCAGCTCAAATTTTAAATTGGGTACAGGCTATGTATGTGTAAACTGGGTACATGTTAAGTGTGAGTGTGAAGGAAAGTCTGAACTACTTGGAATAACTACCAGTAACTACCAGTAATATCATTTATTATATTAGAGTTATTGTTAGTTGCTGCTACTCTTCTCAAAGGAGAATTTTGCATGTTGAAACTTACTTTGCTTACTCTGTCAGCAGAAATGGTGTTCTCTTGAAACACTGAAGATAATGCTAGTTTCTAATATTATTCCTAATGTTTAAAAATATCATGGTCAGATGTCAAAATTAAGATTTGTGAAAGTCCTTAAATGGATCAAAAGTAAAGCAGCTGGGGGCATTCCACAGTTTTATGTGCAGAAAGGAAGCATATTAAAAAACACAGTCTTTCTGCTTGATGTAACATATTTCTTGAAGCTAAACTTCAGTCAGTTATGGCTGAGATATGTACCTAGAGAAAAACCCCAAAGAAACAGTTCTGAGATAGAATTCTTCCATTTTAAGTTGTTATCCTGCATAACGGTAAGTGCAAGAAAGAAAATTAGGTAATACTGGTTTGTCAGGTTTTAATTTTTTGGCAAAGTTACTCCTAAATTGCAGTAGCTGCCATTTTACTGTGGGTTAACCTACACTACTGGATTTTATATAGCACCATTATCATGTTTAGCATGAAGTTTCATTGGCTTAGCTTAGTCTTTCCACAAAACATTCATCAAATTAATTTGTATCTAATAAAAAGCACCAGTGTTACCATGGATTTTCAGGATGTAAAATGCTTTCTTAAGCAGTAGCAGTCGGTGTGTTCAGTATTAGCAAAACATTTCTGCCAGAGGAATATAAAATTCTCAGCTGAAGTTTGCAGAGAAATCTGCACCAAGTTTGTAAGTATAAGTAGTATTTTAGAGTTTAAAAATAAAAAGCATCTAAGTAAGTACACAATGCCTTTTTCGAGTCTGAGACAGCATTAGTAATCTGAAAACTAAACAGGAGTGGGAAAAAAGTTCCAAACTAAAGAACCCCAAACCACAGCAACAAAACCCCAAAAGCACAAACCCCTCCCCCCCCTCCTCCCCCAACTGATACAAAGAAAGTGAGAGGATGATATAATGAGTGGTAAGTTACCATTTGAGCTAGGGAAGGGGGGAATTGGGGAGCTTAGTGGTCATAAAGCTATGAGAAGAGGGTGCTTGAGTCTACTCAAAAGATCCAGCACTTAAACATCTTAGGAATAAGTCACTTGCAGTGTATCAGTTGAAAACATGATAAGCTTATGTTCTCAACAGTGGAAACCATGAGAACAAGTATTTAATTTTTATGTGACTGCTTTTGAGTGAATATCTGGTAGAGAAACAGAGCTATTCAGCTATTCACTCTGATATATCACCTGCTACAAGCTCAGGAGTGTTGCATCCCAACTAGAAGGAAGTGCAGCAGGAGGGCCAGGAGACCTCCTTGGATGGATAAGCAGCTCCTGAGGAAAATTCAGATGAAAAAAGAGGCTTATAATAAGTGGAAGCAAGGACAGGCAGCCTGGGAAGAGTACACGGATGTTGTCCTGGAAGCTAGGGACCAGGTTAGGAAAGCTAAGGCCCAGTTAGAATTAAACTTGGCTAGGGTTATAACAGGAAGGGATTCTACAAGTACATAGCAAATAAAAAACAGACAAGGGAGAACCTAGGCCCTGTCAGGAAGCTCTCAGGAGAACTGGCTACACAGGATTTGGAGAAGGCTGAGGTTCTGAATGACTTCTTTGCCTTGGTCTTCACTGGCAAAGCTCTGACCGCACCACCCAAGACTTGGAAGGCAGACGCAGGGACTGTGAGAATGAAGACCCTGGGCCCACTGTAGGAGAGGATCTGGTTCGAGACCATCTTAAAAATCTGAACGTGCACAAGTCCATGGGACCTGATGAAATCCATCCGTGGGTCCTGAAGGAGCTGACGAATGAAGTTGCTAAGCCGCTGGCCATCGTATTTGAGAAATCATGGCAGTCAGGTGAAATCCCGATGACTAGAAAAAGGGAAATATAACCCCCGTTTTCAAGAAGGGGAAAATGGATGACCCGGGGAATTACAGACCAGTCAGTCTCACCTCTGTGCCTGGCAAAATCTTGGAGCAGATTCTCCTGGAAGGCATGCTAAGGCACATGAAAAACAACAAGGTGCTTGGTGACGGCCAGTATGGCTTCACTAAGGGGAAATCCTGCCTGACCAATTTGGTGAGAGACCTCATAGCAGCCTTCCAGTATCTGAAGGGGGCCTATAGAGATGCTGAGGAGGGACTCTTCATTAGGGACTGTAGTGATAGGACAAGGGTTAACGGGTTAAATCTTAAACAGGGGAAGTTTAGACTGGATATAAGGAGGAAATTCTTTCCTGTTAGGGTGATGAGGCACTGGAATAGGTTGCTATTCCAGTGAATGCTCCATCCCTGACAGTGTTCAGTACCAGCTTGGACGAAGCCTTGGGTGAGATGGTTTAGTGTGAGGTGTCCCTGCCCATGGCAGGGGGGTTGGAACTAGATGATGTTAAGGTCCTTTCCAACCCTAACTATTCTATGATTCTATGATTCTATTTAACTGAACAATTCTAGTCAAAAAACTCGCTGTGTATTTTACAGGGGTGTAATTCAGCCTTAAATGGTCCTACATGCACATATAAGTATTTCTATCTATCAAAAGTGCCATTGTTCTCAGATAATGCTCTATTGGTAATAGAGCTCCCACAGGTCTTTTCCTTTAAATGTGGTTGAACTGAAAGTATTACATTGAGTTCTTTCTTTTACAGGTGAACTTTGAGCATAGCAGTGAGGCTATAGTAGCCCACTCCTGTTAAATAAAAGTTTGTCACTTGCTGTTGGAAAGTCTAGTGAGCAGAATTTGGGTAACCAGATTAGAAATTTTACTTCCGCTTTGTCCTTTTAAATTTCTTTTTCCACATCTCAGCAATGCAGAATTCCATGTTCACCTCACAGAGTTAACCAGCAGACCTGCTCTTAATACTTCTGTAACTCTGACGCAGCTGTTAATCAACTGGACAGGTCAGAATCTAGGAGATCTGACACAACTGGCAGATGACAGTTACTCTTGATTTCTTTTGCTCTTAAAAAGAACATACTGCCACATAGATTACTTTTTTATTTAGGCCTCTGTCTGTGGGAAGAAACACGGGTTCTTGCAACAAATATACTGATCACACATCAATGCCTTAACTTGTGAACCAGAACTGAGGCTGAATTTTATTTCTTAGGTTCCTTCCACCATTGCCATTTTCTTCCTTGTGACAAAAAAAATGAATGTTTTACATGGGTGTGGTTTTACAGTGTTGCTATGTTTAACAAATCAAGATAACAAAGCTTTAAATCTTCTGAAATCCTTTCCTCTAATGCAAGCTGCAGTGAGCATTTAGTCATCAGAATACTTAAGATACAGCCACCGAGAACACTAGTTCTAAACAAAGGAATGGTAAAAGCAAACAGTTACAATATAAAAACCAGATTCAATTTACGTGACTAAAAATTCATTGAAGAATGTTGCAATAGATAATAAGAAAGAATGAATAAACATACTTCACCAGAAACACCATTCTTCAGATATACACAATGCAGCATTTTAATACACAGCGACCTGCCTTAGCTATGACAAAAGTAAGGGTCTGTTACAATTCTAACAAAAATATAGCTTATATACATTTATCTGCACTTACATTTTATGAATGTTTCCTTTTGTTTCAGAACTTGGTACAAAACATACAAAAAAGGTTGGCACATTATGTAAGCTACCTGCAGTAGACAGCAGTCATTGTCACTTCTACAGCGATCTAAACTCTATGTGTTTGGTTTTGGTTGTTTGGGGTTTTTTTTTAACTTTTACTAGATTCAATTCATGATACAGATACAGCATAGGAGAGGTAAAGAGTATGTCTCAAGACCTTTCCATTTAAGGAGTAGTGGACTGCTTCTTCAACTGCAGCCACAGCTTTGAAGCTCTTGCCTGCAGCCTGGAGTGCAGGTGTTAAAAATCAGCAGTTCAGCTAGTATTTATTAACTGAATAGTCTGAGAGTAGTCTAAAATTTAAACTCATGTTCTGTGAAGGGTTAAAATGAGATGTACAAAAATACACATTTATGCTTTGGAAGCATAAGCATAAATTTTGTATCTTAAAACTAATGAAAAACTATGTTTGATTTCTAACTTATTTACATATTTTGAAATACTTTTTACCTCACAAAACAAACCAACATTTTAGTATGGGGAAAAAGCAGTACAAATTATAATGCTGTTACAAATTGTAACCTGGAAACCTCTTTTAAAAAGCAACAGGTTCATCCTAGGAGTAAGTAGCATACATGGGCTTACCATAAAATTTAGATCAGTTTAATAAAATTGATGATGTGTATAAACACCACTTTATAGAAAAGGATGTTGACCAAGTGCCACAATGTTATTTGTGTAAAATTTGATGAAACATCTCATGTTAACATCTCTTAAGATGGCAGAGAAGCATGTGGATGGCACCAATTTTATAGAACATCTGTGACTAATTTTAAGGGAATTTGACTGCTACCAGGATTTTATATGGAAAAGAAAGAACAGTGGTGCTCTAAGAGAAAGTCTGTATAATAAGGAGCTTATGTTAAATGGTGCAGGGGTTTTTTTTACTGTGTCCTGTTTATCAAGGTTACTTGTTCTACTGTGCACGTTCTCTTTTAGAACTGTTCTTCAGCTCTCTAAACCGTATCAACAGAATTGGAGAAAGCTTACGCTAGATAAGTGGGAAGTTTTTATGCTTATTTGTCAACCTATTCTTACTCTACTGGTGACGAGATTACCCCTCTGAGAAACAGCTGTATGAAGTGTTAGTGAATACAGTTGTATCAATTACAAGATTTGATAGATGTATATTCAGTATTAGAAATCAGCTTCAGAAGTAAATCTTTTGCCACAAAATGTTATTTCCAAAGAGCACTTATTAATCTGTGGATTATGTAGCCTTCTTGAAAACGTTTTTCTTTAGGATTCAGAGAAGCTTAGAAGTGAGTGAATAAAGTATTTCCTTCTTCCCACAAAGTCTCAGTTTCACTGGAAAGGTAACGCCACCCCTCTTGTATCCACGTCTGTAAGTGATTCACAGTGAAACTGGTAGATCAAGAGGTCTGGTTTTCTTGGTTTAGTGTCAGTTGTTGTTTTGTGATGGGAGCCTGACACTCTTGCACTTTAATTCATCCAGTGTTTTCCAGTGTTTGTAGTTATTAGTCAAGTGTTGCATCAAAACAGGCAGATGTGCAAATGCTGAAATGAATAGGAGGATCAGTTGTACTATGTGCAGAACAAGCAGAAGAACAGCACAACCTAATCTGAAATCAGCATTCTCCTACTTTTTCTTTTTCCTTCAGCTGTAAGCTAATGCTAAAAGAGGAAAGATCTTTTCAGTCTGTTTCTTTCTCAAGCAACTCCCTTTCTTAATGTATGATGACTTCTTTAAATTGTGCTAACACACAACCACTGTGGCCTCAAGTTTCTGCTGCTCAGAAGAAATACAATGCTAAAGGAAAAAAAAACCCTAAGCATTCTAGATGAAAAAAAGCTTAGTTTAAATCCATTACTCGTTTACATAGATTGTCTGGTAAGTGTTCAACTTTCATAACGTGTGTTGTGTGCAGTGCACTGGGTTTAACCAGCATCATTGCTTAGCTCTTATCGTGTACTACTTATATATGGGTACTGTCCCTGGAAAAAACTGACTCAAGGCCAGCTTGAGATTGTTTGGTTTAGTCTGTTGAATTCTCTGTCTCGGAGCAAGGAAACAAAAAGCAGAAGTACTTACCATCCCATGCATCGAACATATCTGTTATAAAATAATCAATGAAGGAAATTTGAGACTTGGGGATGCTGCAGGTGTTTCTATCAAATACTGGCATTACAACAGGCAGACCCTGTCTCTTCTCTTCATCAGTCTAAGAAAACAAAACTCCAGTTAGCCCCTAGAACTTTGCTGGCTTTAATGCTGGAGCAGCAAAAGCCAGGGGATTAGATGAATTGCAGTAGGAGATTTGAGTCACACCCTAGAACCCCTGAGGTGACCTGCCTTCATTTCATGTGCTTTATTTTGTCCCAACAGGGACTGAAATCAACATCTCTTCGCTCTGTTACTCTCCTGCTGTGATTGCTTTTAGCTCTAGTAAGACAGAATGCTCAGCTCTGGTGGTTAGGGCACATCAGCTAAAAATGGGAAGTGGGGTTGCAGCATTCTTTAGCAGAGGGCTGTTTTGATCACACAAAGGTTGAGGCTGGAAGGGACCACTGGGGGTCACCTAGTCCAATTTCCCTGCTTAAGCAGGGACAGCCAGAGCACATTACTCAGGACTGTCTCCAGACAGCTCTTTAATGCCTCCAGGGGAGGAGACTACACAGCCTCTCCAGGCAGCCTATTTCAGTGCTCAGTCACCCTCACAGTAAAAAAGTTTTTCCTTGGGTAGAACACCCTGTATTTTAGTTTATGCCCGTTGCTTCTGGCACCACCAAGAAGCATCTGGACCCATCCTCTTGACACCTTCCCAGGGATCTCCTTTTTTACCACATCTCTAGCGTCTGTTTCAAACCATTTGTCTTTTAAGAAGAATGTTGCTGTTGCTACTTTCTCTGTGTTAGGTTATAAGATGAATAGAAGTAAGGGTATGCCCTTTAACTCTGTGGCCACAACTGAAAGAGGGATAAGAATCTCTCAGTTGTTCAACTAAAGATCTGGTAGAGCGTTTCAGGAAAGTGGTGCATTTGTGCACCAGTAGGAAAACTGATTATTGAGAAAGGAAGTTGAGCTTCCATTTCTGTCCAGAGAGATCCCATTTATTAAGTTTACACTGCCCATATGTCTGCAGTACTGGCCTACCACATCGTCTGCCTACTGTGACGGTAGTTCAGGTGCCATCCTAGAAGAGAAAGGACCAGCCTGATGGCTCAGCGGAGGGCTTCATCAAGCAGGATCTTCATGCTCTCTTCAGGGAAGGTATTGGGACTAGAATGTTGACAATCTTGAATTTCAGCCAGTTAAATTGACCAAGGCTAATCAAATAGTTTTTGTTTAGCCAGATGGAGAAAGTATAAAAGCTCCTTTTCACCATTTTGTACTGCAAACTTTGTGGTAAGTAAACTAGCTAACTTAGACTAGAGTGAATTCTTCTGTATGAAACTGAAGGTCTGGGGACAAAAAAGCATACATCTGGATCCATAGTGATGCCAGGCAGACCCCATGTGGAACAGAAGACCTGTTCATGTGTGCTTTTTTACCTAACCCATTAGTCATAAAAATACACATACCTGTGCAAAATACTCCTCTGAAATCCTCCCTGCCCATTCGATACACAGCTCTAGGGGGCGACACGGATTTGCTACGTCTGCACATTTAATCATCATACGCTTGATCAGTGTCTGGTTATCTGGAAAATTCTTTATATTGGCTGTACATTCACAGTCACTGCCTTCACTCTGTAAAAGAGAGTTGGTTTCAGGAGTCAGTGGCCAGTATCCCTGGCAGCAGGAGCAGGGCATCATTATCAGTTCCATTGCACTTGTAGGCAGTAAGTAGACATGCTGCCTGAAGCCTTCTAATTTCATACAGAGCACCAGGAATTTGGAGGAACTGCGAAGGAGAACGGCAGCCTTGCTAAGTAACTAATTAAAGTCCCATTACACATGACAGTTGTGGAGATTTTCATTATTAATAGCAAAGTCTGTGAAATAAAACAATCACAGGCTCCTAATTGGGTAGAGTGAGTTACCCTTCTATGCATCCCACCCTTGCCGTCTTGGAACAGGACCAGGACGGGATGCATCCACCAACTGTGATGTGATAAATGGTCCTCCTCGCTGAGCTGTTTAGATTTAGGGATGGTGATAGTAGTGGTTGCTTCATTTTTTTGGTCTTAGTTATCAGCTAGGATGAGGTTTTAGATAATCTTTGAAATTAACAGTAGGAAAACACAGGAGTGGCAGACTAACTGCGGGGAGTCTCTGCTTTCTAGGCAGTAAAATACTTAAACTGCTTATCGACTGCTCTTGAGAATGGGTGAAGGGACAAAGTAGTGGTTACAAGTCTGCTATAGCATCATCTTCTGCGTCTTGAACAATTTAGAAGGGCACAGGTATATTATGTTCCTTATTGAGTAATAAAAAGCCTCTACCTCAGCTCACTATGGTATTAACACTGTTCTCAAAATAATGTGTAGTTATAGCCCCTCTTCACTGCAGTTTCAGCTGGAGTAAAATCCCGAGCATAAATACTTTTTACCATCATGGCTAAATTAACGTCTTTGTGGTTTATGGGGAGATATTTTGCAGTGACTCTTGCCAATTCAGACATTAATCTTCTAACGTCATGTTTAACAGTTATTTTCTTTTCAGCATGCTGAAAAAGATGCCAAATTAACGCTGCTCCTTAGCTGCTAACCAAAAGTAGGAAAGAGCCACCATTAACCATGAGGAACAGAACAACCTATTATCAGGGGAAAAAAATCAAGCCTGCAATACAAGTGTTTCTGTGCTCCACTTTTATTGCCCTCCAATTCTTGTACATTTTGAAACAGACTCTGCTATAAACTGGTAAGATGAAAGAGAATGAGTAAAAAAAAAGTATTTAAGAACAGCTCTTTACGAAGTGCTGGAACAAATGCATTCATGGGATAAAAGCAAGATTCCCAGAAATATGTTCAGAGCTTGGAAACACGTGGTTTCAGTGAGGCTTGTGAATCTAAGTCCCACAGGCCAGTGTGGGGGTACCAGAAAACTAAAGACATTTTAAAGGAGTGTAGATTGAGGAGACATTTCAGAATAATTCTTAAACTGTCAGAGGGAGAAATGAAGCACTGTGAGAAGCCACATTTCCCAGTGACACTTCAGGTGCCTTTTTTAGAAACCAGTGGAAAAAGTTGCTATCTGGTCACCACGTAAGTACAGAGAAATCTGAGTAGTATTTCCACTAATGTGGACCCTCCTTTCCTCTGGGCCTTGATCTAAAGTGGGATCCTCGCTGTCCTGGCTTAGTCCATGCCTGGAGGACAAACCCATGAAACACAGCACGAGGTGATATGCTGGGAGCGCCATGCAGAAACAGTGATAGGTGCCGTCAGCAGTGCCCAAAGCATGTCCCCTGTGCTGTGGGACTTGTGACACTGAAGATGATCAGGCTAATTCAGACCCAGTGCCACATCCAGTGAGGCCTCCAGAGACTGGAAATGCTGGGGCATACAGTGCAATGTATCCACAGAATCCATGAAGTTCAGCTGTATTTGTGATTTCCAGCTCAAACTGCTGGGCGAACAGAGCTCAGCAATCCCTAGAAGCAGGTCAGTTAACTGATGCAATGCTGTCTCCAAAGTTGTAAACACTGACTGGTTTCTGCGCCCATGACAATCTATGGAGCGAGAATCTGCATGACATGACAACCTACAGTGCAAAAAGTCTAGTTATGGAGAACTGACAGAAGCTACTTTTATTTATTTTTAATACCAGTGACCTTCAATTTGGTCTTTTTTTTTTTCAGTCTTTCTAAGCACTGTTTTCGCTAAGCTGTGATAAGATGGTATTTGCTTAGGTGAGTAACAGTGCCTTGGAGAGCACTCCAGGCACTCAGCACTCAACTGCAAGTGGCAACAAGAGAAGATCAAGAGGGGCCTGGGCTGGGAAGCCTGGAAGCATCTTATGAAAGGTACCCTGGCTGGTGATGGAGCATGAGGGTGTATAACTGATGGGAATAAAGATTTGGCCATTTCTTGGTACAGTGAGGAATGGGGATGGGGTGAAGAGCTTGAGGGCTCCAGATTACACTGACACAAAACTGCCAGGGCAGATTCCTGAGTTGCAAGCATGGGTTTAGGCAATCCCACTGTTTGGAGGTGGGACCACAGGCTCAAGGGCAAATCTGGTGCCATGTGCAGAATTTTGCATGAACAAAAGAACCCACCCACAGGTTTTCTGAACACAACTGGCTTTTGAAGGAAAGGCTTGTAAAATGAAGTGTTTAAATGAGCTAAGGGCAGAGCCAGACATAGAAAAGAAAACAGCAAAGTATTTTTTCACAGTTTGAGATGTGAGGTCACCAACCCAGCTGCATCTTTTGGCCACTACCACAGTGCAAATTAATACAACATGAATGAAAACAACACTTAAAGTTGTCTCTGAAGAACTTCACTGAAATGCCTGAAGGCAGGAAGACCTGCAGCACTTACGTGTGAACTGGTCTCCTCAGATGCCATTGGCTTGTTGATACTGTTCACAAATTTGTTCACGTGCTCGAAGTGCTTCGTCATCTCCGTGGCCAGAACCATATCAATAATGGCCTGGCGCAATGTCCGGTAGCGATTTCTGGGGAAGAGAAAAGAGTTCCTGCTTGCAAGCCTGACAGACAGAGCTCCATCCTTTCTCATCCCTGCCCAGACTGCACTGCAGAATGCTGCTTGGGAAGAGCAGCACTGGAGGAATGGGCTGTATCATGCTCCTATGGCTTCCTCCAGCTCTGAATTCCCGTATTACCTAGGTTTTTTTGGTTGGTTTGTTTTGGTTTGTTTGGGTTTTTGTTTGTTCTGTTATTTTTACCTAATGAAAAGCAATCCCCTGGAGTCAATAAAAATTTACAGCTCAATTTCGTAATTGTAACACTGTAACACTAAGACAACTCCCCCAGGAATGGCACCAACACATTTCCATCTCACTCTATGTTAGCTTGGAATCAAATCTCAGGTTTTTCAAAACCCAGAAGTGTTATAAAGTGCAGACAAATTCATCACCTTCCTGAGGTCAGGCCCCGTCACCTTTCTCTTACACATCACTTTCTCTCCACCCTGTCCCTGCAAAAGCTAGGCTGATGCAAGGGGAACTCCCAGGCTATGTGCACACCCAGCAACAGCGTGTTTCCAACTCTCCCAGAGGTTTCAGCTCCTTCCACTTACCCCCCTTTCTGTCCCATGTGAATGCGGCAGTGCCAGCAAGCATAGGGCCACACGCAGGCACATCTAGCTGCTTTGAAAAATCACGCCTACATGGGATTCTGGAAGAGGTAAAATATTGATGTCTTTATCTAAATTGTATTCCTGGTTTAGAAGGTAGGCTCTCAATCCACCTCAAACTAAAATCACCAAAGAAGCAACTCACACACACACTCCCCTTTCTCCAGCAGACCCACCTATCAATGTTCTTGAAAATGTTGCATTTGCTGTCTTTAATTGTAAGCTGAAATGCCAGTGCTGTGTGATGACTCTCTAATACAGCTGTATCATTGTAAAGGACAGCTAATTCACTGCCCGCATTGCACAGGAAAGAGTTGGTCCGTCCGGGGTGGTCTACATCATGAATGGTGGCAGCTATTAGTGCAGCTACTTCATCTAAGTGGTCGAGACTTCCCTACAAGAAGAGAGAAAAATTATGATGTGGCACAAAAATTAAAGTAAATAACCTCTGATCATTTCCTGGTACCCACAAACACTCAAGTGTAAGCTTGACTGCAGGGATTATAATTCTTTACACTTATTTTCCATGCACTCTGCCCACAGGTTACCTACTCCAAAACCCTCCCCCCAAGTTACCAAACCCTTTTTTCCTTAACAAAGCTTTCTACTGTGCTGTCACCTCAACCATATCTTTGCATTAAAATTCTCTAATGGTGGATGGATTATCTAATGGTGTTCTTCTACTTTGTGTGCTTGCCTGAATGCCTCTGTATTGACTCTGTTCCTATACAGCTCGTGTATTTTAGGATAGGAGAGGATGTGATATTTCAGTTGGAAGAGACCTAAAATGATCAGGCAAGTCCAACTGCATGACCACTTCAGGGCTAAACAAAAGTTACAGGATGTTATAAAGGGCATTGCCCAAATGCCCCTTAAACACCAGCAGGCTTGGGCATTGACCCCCTCTCTAGAAAGCCTGTTCCAGGGTTTGACCACCCTCTTAGTAAAGAAATGCTTCCTAATGTCCACTCTAAACCTCTCCTGGTGCAGCTTTGAACCATTCCCATGCATCCTGTCATTGGACCCCAGGGAGAAGATCTCAGCACCTCCTTCTCCAAAGCTTTTACAAAGCCTTATTAAGAGCTGTTAGTAACAACCATTTACCAGGTGACAGAAAAGAGACGGGTATCCCCTCTATTCCTGCTACTTAAAAATGCAAATTCCTTACTCATATAGACTTTAGATAAACTGTGTGGGCAGTTTATCTAAAGATTAACAGGAATACTTCAGGGGCAGAGAGATGTTATGAAGCCAGGACCATTATTAAAGAAAACAGCTGACTTTTGAATGACAGACATATGATGGCAAACACACTGAGACACACCTTGACTCTCTCCTTCCTGAGAAAGAAGGCGGTAGCATGCAGGACATCTGCTGCATGCGTGGAGTTGTGGTATGAGTTGGAGGAGTGGTAGTTAGCTTCAATCATTTGCAGCCACGCTCGCAGTGTTCCTTCTGAACAGTTTAAAAACTCAGAAACCCCAAACCGGGCAAAAATCTTTAAGCCCAAATACACTAATGGCCTGCAAAACAATAGAATTAAAAAGCACTGCTGTAAAACAGGAACTTCTGACGTTCTAAAGAGAGAGTTTTGGTAAAGGAACCAGTAAGACCTTATATATGAAAGCTGGAGGGGAATGGTAAACAGTTTTAAACTGCACACCTACAACCTCTCACAAGCCTGACCAAGGTTACAAATCACTATATCTGCTATCCTTTCAGACACCCTTTCAGTAGAAAGGCCACTGTTCCACTAGAGTTTCACCAATCCTTCTGGCTTCAGAAAAAAATTTAAACGCTCATATTTTTCCTGAGGAGAAAAAAGCAGACTTTGAACATGACGCAGGCACATCCCAAAGGCTAAAATGATTGAATGTCTGTCCTGTGGCTTCAGGGGGTCCAGATTTCTACTTACTGGCTGTTTGAAGTTGGCAATATGCAAAGTGTATTGATGTCTCCCAGAGCAGTTCTTATTTCATATTTCATATGAACTCTTCTAGTTTTAGGACTGGATCACTTTCTAGAGCTGAGGCATGAATCTGTCATCAGTAAACTGCCCTCCCTTGAATTCCACATGCTAACAGGCAGTAGGTAACTGCTTGTGTGTGTGTCTGTAGGGGCTTAATGTCTAAAATAGAACTTCTGAACTCTCAAGCAAAAGCCTTCTACTTTCTTGCTTCAAGCGATATGGGCTGCACCAAACAGAAGTGGCATGTCCTGAATCCTAACCAGTAGTGATCTCCTGGCTGGAGAGGGAATTCGAGGTCTGGCAAATGTGATTCTGGGGAGGACAGCAGCGAGCTGGTGGGTGAAAGAGCAAATAGAGTAAAATCTCTAATCCTTTTGGTTCTTAAGTCCAAATTCACTCTGGGTTGTCATTTACTCTGTGTGGCCTGTGACAGAGCCCCTATCTATCAGTCACATTTTTCACTCCTGCAAGGTGATCTACAAAGCTCCTGAGCTGAGAAAGGCATAACCAAAAGCCAACATCTGCAAATTAAAAACAGGCAAATGCAAATTTCAAAAATGGCCACTTTCTCCAAGCAGAGTACAAAAGTCCACGTAGTCTCTCCAATTCTTTGCATCTTGGAATGAAAATAACTTTTGCCTGTGCATGACATGTTTATTTTTGTGGTCTACATGACCTCAAAACTACTGGCATTTTCTTTCATCATAAACTTTAAAAGGTCAGGCTCTTGACCCTATCCCTGGTTTATCCTCTATCTCAGCTTTTCATCCCTATAATCAAAAGCCACAGTTGCCTCAGAGCTTCCTAAATCATAGGGGGATCTAGGTGAGCAAAGCAAGAGGCTTGCTTTTTCCAGCAGTACCATTTGCATATCAGCAGAAGAGAGGGGCATCTGTGGGGTATCCAGCATGTAACAACACAAGACTATGCCAGACATCGTCAGCTGGACAGAGTGGATGGGAGTCATGTCCCAGACAACCCTGGAGGGCTGCAGATGCTGTCAGGAAAGACAACAGGCTGCACAGCTCTATCCATGACCATCGTGCATGCCTGGCTTGTTAAATGGGACCGTGGTTATCAACACACACACGCAAAGAAGACTGCTTTCACACATTTGCTGTGCCTTGTGCCAAAGCAGCTACAGCTCTTCAATAACCTCTTTGCAGTCACTCCGGGAAAGGAGTCCAGTACCTTTTATTTGTAACAGCCTCCAACTCAAAAATATTGAAGTCCCAGCTTTCCTCATTATCCAAGAGCTGTGCAATACAGGGCGGAACATCATTGATGGTGTTTGGCACTGAAAGGTGACTATGGCTCAGGTTCACATCTGTTGAGATGGATTTTGGGAATTACAACATTCCTGGATTATTTTTACCTCCCACATGCAGACTTCCATTTAGAAAACAACTCATTTTCAAGTAAAATAACTCTTTTCCTTCGATAAAAAAGTCTGTAATAAAGCCTACAATACACATAGCTTATATTATTATATGTGATTTGGACATAAACTAAAAAGATCAATGAACATTTCTTTGAGTGACAATTTAGTATTTTCCTAGTCTTATTTTCTACAGTCTTATTTTTCTACGGTCTATTGGCTTTTCTGTAGTTTTTTCTTACTTCTTTCAATCTGCTTCAATTCCAGAACGGAGGCAGTCTAGTACTTGTTCTGCAGTCAGTTAGGAACTGTTTCCAAAGATGGACATCCTATTGCACATTAGCTACCAGCATTTAGCAAAGATGTTACATATGCAAAGGGAAATTTAAAATGGTGGCTTACTCTTAGAAAACACATACTCATTTCCTGACAGTCTTCTCAAGCCATCCTGAAAAAGCAAATTTACTGTAAGTTTTAGGCAGAGCAACCATCATTAATTGCTAAAACACTACATTCACTTTTTCCTCAGCTACTATTCCTATTGTAGCACTATAAGCACCATCCTTTTTTTAAGTTCTTTTAAAACAGACATGAAAGGATCCAAGGAGCACTAGTCTGAGATCTCCAGAAAGGACATTATGAACTATACAGTGTTTTGCCCTCCTTGACCCTTTCATTGGCACCTGCAGGATTTCATCATTCAAATTAGCAACTATAACTTATTTTTCATTTTCTTTATATTATTTTGACAAGGATTGGCTCAGTGTATGTTAAAAAATCAAGTATTCATTGATGAAATCTAGGCAATCTGTCTCTGGCAGACAGTGTTGCTGCTATTACAGGACCAAAGTCAGAACCTGATTAAAATAACCTTCCCCTTACACTGGACCAGCTGTAGAGCAATCCCTCTATTCCCATCTAAGCTTCTAGGATTCCCAAAAAGTATTTCCTTGACACAAATCAGAATGGATGATACAGTTTTCAGTGGCAACTGTGTTCACTTATGTACGAGGACGAATGCACCGAATGGACTGAAACGTGGCCATATCTGACTACATCTTGGGGTCTACTGTTCGTAGAAAGACCAAAATACTTAAGTGAGATGGTGATGAATTATGAGTCCCCTTCCCATTGCTTGTGAAGTTTTATCACAGCAGAGCATTGAACTGTAATGTAGGGCACTAGTAGTGGTAATTTCATCTTTATTAATTTTACTCACAGTCATCAGACCTCCAACAAGATCACTTGTGTGAGGATCTTCATCTTTGGTACCTAGCTGAGGGGAGTAAAGTTCTGTTGTCCTCAGGATTTCCAGAACCCTGTCCAAGGCCTCTGCTACTGTGATGGGGCTGTTTTCCTGGGCAGCATTAATTATGTTAATAACCTGAAAACAGATTAAAGAGGCAGGTGAGGAAGACTGAATGGCACTTTTGTCTTTTCTTATTAGAAAATTTTCATCCTTGGCTTGATTATGCTACTTCCCATTCAGGAAGTGCTATGTTTTTTCCTCAACCCTTAAAGTACAACTCTGAAAATGTGAATTTGTGCTCAGATTCCCTGGTGTCCATCTGCTATTTATAACTGGGAAACTCCTGGGAAGTGAAAGCAGAAGGGGGTGGGGTATCTGAAAAAATGGCAGGTGGGTAGTCCAAAAACTAGTCATGTCCCAGTCCCTCAGCATAGCCAGGGCTGCTCAGAAGCAATCATTCAGCATCTAGAGGAAAAAACAACAATAACTAACAACCAGACTCCTGGATGTGACTCAGATATCCTGATACTGGATGTAAAGCCTTAGTTTATCAATGTGAAAACTAAGTGCAGAGAGCAGAAACAGCTGGGCTATGGTTTCGGGAGAAGATAGCTCTTCTCTGCCTCCCACCTTGTGTCTCAGCTGCAATGAGGGAATGCAGCAATGACATAGCAGCAGCAACGACTGCAGGGACTGAGGGAGAAAGCCCCAGTGCTCTCTTCTGCAGCGACCAGAAGCTGCTGTGGGTGCACTGAAGGCATCTGTGGGTGTGCTTGGGGAGAAGGAAAAGGAAAGTTGTCAGCTGTTCTAGCAGGAAGGTTGCGCTGGGAAGTAAAGAGCTTGGTGGTAGGAAGAGAAGATGGGGAGAGGGGGAAAAAACCACTTTGAGAATCAGAGATGGCAGGCACCTTGGTTTGTGGGACAAGTGATGTGCAGCTGCTTTGTGACAGCAGTCTGTACAGCACGGATAGTGAAGGAAAGACTGCAGGAAAATGGAGGACAGAATATGGTGTAGGTGCTCCCTCCTCTTCATGCTATCTTTTAAATATCCATGGTAAAAGCAAAGGTGAGACTGGAAGCACATGTCCTCCTACACATGCATGGCTCAACAAAGCAGGGTCCTCTTCCTGCCACAAGCAGTGCCTCTTGCAAGGACACCCCTTTCCCCTGTTTATTATTCTTCCTTTTGGCTAGGATTTAGAATGAGATGTAGAAAGTAGTAAGAAAACTAAAGAAAAAAAATAATTTAAGTTATTCTGTTAAATAAAAGGTGCATGAAACCCCTAGCTGTCCTGCCACAAACTACAGCGTTCCCTATGAGAGAAACTGAACTCCGAGTCAGTGGAAAAGGTAGTGCTCAGGGCTCACCTTTGTAATAGGAGCTTCTATTGTCATTGAGTGGATCCTTGCCATGGAAGAGTACCGTCGGGTTGGTAAACTTGGAGCTGCTGTTAAAGAGAGCACTGTTTAAGTGCCACAGAGTGTAAATCAGGTGACAGCACGTGAAGAGTGCAGAAGGTTGCCATTGGGGAACAGCACAACAAAATCCAGCCTCATCTCCCATTTCTCCTATATCTCCCTTTCTGCAAGTTCTTGCTTTACTGTTTCATTTTTTGCACTGTTGTCTACCTCCTTTGCAGCTACCCCTCACTTCTGCTGTCAGTTTTTCCATCCATCCTTCACTTCAGCTGTAGTGAAATGAAGCTACACTTAAGCTATATTATACTTAATGCTCAGTACCTGCCACTTGCCCTTTGCAATGAGTCTCTGTCAGTGATGACTCCTTCTGTGAGAGTATGTCCCTCATCTCAGTGATACAGCTGCTGTAACAAAAACCATTCCTGCTCCCTGTAATCTCTGCTTTCTCACTACATACTGGGGCAGAAAGAAATCTCTGCCATCACTGTCCCAGCCCCAGCAAGCAGTTACAAATGGGATCAGAAGCAGAAGTACTGCTCTCAAGTTATCAGCAGCAATAGATCCCTTCATGTCCCACACTAATGAAAAAAAAAGTACTGGTTCAGGAGCACAAGCTGCAGCTTTCTGAGAGAAGTGGAGTTAATGCTTCACCATGCACTCTTTTAGCAGGCTGCCCCTATCCCACAGCACAGCTACTCCTCCTCAACTTGAAGGCACTGAATGCTGCCATGCATTGTATATTGACGCTGGTACTCAGGTTTGGGAACTGTTTTGCAAATAATGCTAGAGAAATTTTATAGCAGTTATAAAAAAATGGAGTGATCTCTTTAATCAGATGTGAATCTGTCTGGCTCCTCTTTCATTCCACATTTGTACTGCCTATGGCAAGTCTATTCTTTATTTATAATGTCATTCTGGACAGTTTACTTTCTTACCATCACTACTTTGAGATGTTATGGACTTAACATCAATTGAGTCTTTCCTTCTGTTCTTGCATTTGAAGGAATGGGATTCTGTAAACACAAAACAAAAGCTTTAAAAATTCATCAAGTAAGACCTCTACAGAGACTCCTCCATCTAAAATTCTGAACATCTCATTAAATGACCTTAACAATACCGCATTAGTGGGGGAAATACTGTAATCTCTGCACATCAGAACAAGGGACGCACTGTCTATCACTTTGTCTGAAGTGCCTGGAAAGCTGTTTTCTCAAGGAAGTCCAGATGCTGTGGAACAGGGGACTCGCTTGACCTAAGTTTAACTGCCTAAAAGCAGCAATTTTCAGGCTGTCTTTGTCTAAGGTAGTTGTCAGAGATCCTGCTTTAGAACAGATGTCTCAGGCAGGTGGCTTGAACCCCTCCTGCAAGTCCCTCTTGTTCTTCACTGACCATTGAACAACCCTGAGTTTACCTGCCTAGAAATTTAGCCAATTAAGAAAAAATTATCATCTCCCATGAAAGCCTCTACACTCTTTCAGCCCAAGCACAGTTCAGACTCTGACAGCTTCTGCTTTTAACTGCAATAATTTTTTGTACCCTGTGTGTAAGAAAAATCCAACATGCTGAGAATGATTATAAACAATCAATTCAGTTGCTGTGAAAATTAACTACGCACCAAGCTGTCATTCTTGAAACTGCCATTTGCTAAAGCAAGAGAAATTATCACATCCAGAAATTATCACATCCAGACAACTCCAAAAGTGGGATGAAATGCCTGGAAAGAGCCTCAAAAAAAAAAAAAATTCCTCCAAAATATTACACTCTCCCTTGTGTTTAAAAACAGCAACCACGTATCTACATATCTCTGCAAGAATAGGTGTAGTACCTGTTCCCAGAGTATCTGAAATGATACTCCAAGATCAGAGACCCCAGAAGGGTTTCAAAAAAGAGATAACCATCATGTGAAGAATCAGAGATATTATAAAATTGATACTCCCAACATAAGGACCAATTAGCATAACACTGTTAGAAGACACGTTACATGCACCCTGTCTTTGGCACAATAAAATGGTAATATACAGTTCTCCAGAATTAAAAAGTTATGCATCTTATGAATTACTGATATACAGTTTCTGTTTGTATTTCAGATTTACAGGACAGCTTGAGTTTTCTTATTCTGTTGCAGTCCAGACTGGAGAAACTGCAAGCCTTTTCCTCTGTTGACACCTAAGAGCAGGGCATAACTAAAGTGTGTTACATGATTTTAGTTATTTATTTGATAGGACTTCTCTTTCGAATCCCTTTCCTGCAGTAACATTTGGAGGAGTTTAACATAAAGCACTTAAATGGGAGCAAACATTTTTGCATAAACACAACTGGGAGTGGCAGTAGCTGACAAGACAACTCTCCTCATGTTAAATACCAACTAGCAAGTCTAAAACTTTGCCACCTGAAAAGTCACAGGGGTATAGAGGCTGCTTCATGCCACCTGACAGTTCTGGCTGAAAATATTTAAATGCCTAAATAAGAAAAATGTCCTTTGCCTGGTGAGCTTAATGTCTCCCTATCAGATTTATTACAAATCAAGCCATCACAAGCAGCACGATACACACAGAGTATTTTCTACGCTCATCACATACTGGTATATGCCCATGGCTCTGGGAATTTACACTTGGAACACAACCACGGACAGCAGGGAAGGATAACCTGCATCACATACAAGACTCTAAGGTTGCCTGTCTTTACTGCACAGTAGCCATCAGTGGGATGTGGGTCCACAGTCTTGTTGAAATCTGTCACTATAATAAGCAAACCTAAATGCCCGCATTATCTGTAAAGCACATTAGTAAACTAGTAACAATGTGTTAAGTAGTTACAAGCATCCTTCATCTTAATCATGGGTGTTCTCAACTTCCTCTTTGAAGGAAGCAGTGAGAAAGTAAAATTGCATTTATTACAAGGACACAGGAACAAGCAGTTTAACACACCGTGGATCAGTTCTGATGGCCATGGAAATGAGAACAGCAAATTGTATATATTGTCTCTTCTTCCCCCTGCCCATTATTATTTTGCACCACAAAGATCTCCAACATTTATGCTGCTTGAAAAGGTAGGGGATGTCAAACAGTCACTTCCCATCTATCGGTATGTTATATCCTCCTCTCGTGCGAAAATCAGAAGCTGCCTGACATTGCATAGCAATGTTGTCCAGTGTTTCACAGCAGGAAGAACCTCAAGGTGCCAGAAGGTAAGAGAGCATGAGAATCTGTTCACTCAGAATAAAACAGCAGTGAGCATCTGACTCAAGATTGCTAGAATCACAAGCTTAAAATCGTCCTTTAGTGCCACCTTCTTCAGCAAAAAGTGTTATTCCAAAGATAAGACAGCAACAGACGAAGAGATTATCCCCTTATGCTCTATACCTTTAGTCAAAAACTATCTGCAGAAGTTACTGAGAGCTTGAATGTACTGCCTGCAAGCAAGCAAACCTGCCCAGGAGACAGGTTCTTCAGACATGCTGTGACGACTCAGAGCTGACTGGACATGACTAGTTCTTACCCTGGCTCTACAGGCAACTATCTTAGTTCAGTGCTGGAGCCAAACCAGTTACCTGCTGACAAGTTCTAACTTGAAAACACTAGGGCAGATCTGGCACAAATCAGCACAGTTCTACATTAATTTCAAACACAAAGAGGTGCCAAGGTACACCAGCTTCAGGATCTGACACAGTGTTTTAGTACAATGAAGAGCAATACATCTTAACTTCGAATGCACGGGAAGAGCTCTGCACAGGATATGGAATTATTAATGATGGTTACAAATCCAATTCATGGTGCAACATCAGAGCAGCTGGCATCCATCGCTGGCCATCTGCTCTGACCACTAACTTGACAGAGAGAAGAGACAACATTTCATACCAGGAAAGAACCTGGCCATGACCTCAAGTGCAGCGGTGTATGAAGGTAAATGGTAGAATTCTAACCTGACTGAGAATTGTCTCCTGTATAATTCTCATCACGGTGACTCTTGTAGAGCTGAAGATGCATGAAGAGTGAAATACATATGTAAAGAAAAAGAACACAAAAATATTTTAAAAGGGCTACGTTCAACACTGTCCTTATCCAGCATTTTCTGTTCAATTTAAAAAAATAGTGTTTGGAAAAGACTCTTCTTTAGGTGTAATCAGACGTAGAGAAATAATATGAAAGTAAGCAGATATGCAATGCAGAAGATCACAGATACAATTGTGCTTTTATGTACTAAGTTGCTGTTTAATGCTTGTGCCTGCAACAGAACTTACATTCATTTTTAGATAGTGTTTGAAGTGCAAATTACATATTAACCTGAAAGATTCAAGAAATAAAACATACACACACACACACACAAACATGTAAGTTTACTTTTGCCCTCTGTAAAATAATTTAAAAACCATTTTCTTAGTACTATTTAATTTTGTATGCATCTTTTCATGGGTGACTGATAAATTGGACTTCTAAAAACTCAGTTACAGAAATCACTCTCCAGCAACTGAAGGGTAGAAGTAGGTATCATTTATCAAGACTTTCTTTATTTCCTAGTAATTTTTAAACATTCTCAGAAATGAAAAGTTAAAAAAATCTTTATTCTTTGTTCTTCTGACACATATTGGGTAGCTCCACTGAAAGATAGTTCAAACTTTCCTAGTATCTGGATAGGGTATTTCCATCATCTTGAAGTTTATGCCTATTGCTTAGCCTACAATAACACAGAATAAATTCTCCATGTTTTTCCATCCTGCTAGACCCAAAAAGCACAGTCTGTCCATTACATGACAGTTTAATATCTGCTAATCACTTCATTCTGTTCCTTCGTTACACAGGTACAAGAAAGTTTTTTTGCTGTTAGTAGGAAAACTGAGCAGAGCTTCCAGTTCCTCAAGCCTTCCCTCTAAAGTTAGCACATGATGTATTTAGGTAAAGCCAACAAAGACACTGAAAACGGCTAAAACCATTCCCTCTTTTCCCTGTAATCACTAGCAAATATATACATACCCTTTACTTCAGATGAATAAACTTCAGTGCTTGACACTGCACTTACACACTATTCATGACACATCACAATCTAATCTATGGTGATTGGTTCCTCTGGCCAAATACATCACCTGCCTATAGCAAGGCACTAGATTGCATGGAAGAATGAAATCATGGTTGCAAGTGGTGAGGAATTACACAAATTCTCTTTTCCTTCATTCTTGTGCAACTTCCACATTTTTTCCTTTTTGCTATTGATGGGAGGAGAGATGAGGGTGAATGAGAAGAGAATGGAAAGGGAAAACAAACCAACCAACCAACCTCCTTCCCCCCACCCCGCAAAAAAAAGAAACCAACCCCAAAAAAACCAAACCACCAAACAACCCTCCCACCCCAAAAAAAAAAAAACCAAGAACCCAAACCCCCAAATTTAAGAGTGGCTTTCTGCAATGAATTAGAAGGAAAATAAAAATGGAAGGGGAAATCCTGCACCCATGGTCCATATAAATTTGGAGCCTAAGGAACATTTCTTCCCCCGGAAAACTGATTTTAAAAGCTTAAGCACCTGTCTTGTAATCATGCAGGAACACTCAGATAAGTGGTCTCATCCAAACAGAGTAAAATCGAGTAAGCTCATCAGACATGGTACAATGACAAAATGCATCTGAGCTACTTGTTCTGGTCCTGAACCAGAGCCTACACATATATCTCTGCTGCACAACTGGCAGAAAACATTACTTACTGTCCTTTAAGTTTTCTACTGAGAAAGTATAACAAATCATAATTGAACTCTGAATACTTCTATTATCCCTCCTGCAGGCATGACCTGAAAAAGCCACATAAGGTATGTTATGAGGCTAGTTACACAGCTAATATTGGGCCAGTATGTTCTTAAGAGAAGAAACACCATCTCTGTTGTAAAACTATGAATGTGCAAACACTGGACTCTATCCTGCCATGGTTCAAATTGACAAAGGCAGCATTAATCATTAGGCTTCAGCACACAGGAACAGTCACATGAAAATCAATCCCTATTCATAAATCTTCACTGTAAGAATGCTTGATAGACTCTCAGATATATTTTTTTTTCCATGCATAAATCTAACATGCTTAATTTTTGTATGTGATAAATGTGGCACAGAGATCCATGAAGCTTCTTACACTGTGATCTCTAACCATGCTGTGATACCCCTTATGGAGGCTGTTGGTATTGACAAAGAACACTTCTACACCTTTTTAAGGTGGAACAATGCAGAACAATGTAAGGGTGTTTCTAAGTTTGCACACAGAGTCTGAATGCTGACATCAAGCCATTTATAATTATGTGAAATATTAGACATTTGCATTAAAATTTGGATCATCAGTTTTTATTGCTCTGTAACTAAAAGTTCATTTGATTTCTTTTTATTCCTCTGTAAAGAATTATCTGTGGCTTGAAGAGAAAAATGTTTTTTTTTTTTAGGCCAGGAAAAGTTCTATTACTGCAAGCATTCTGGCATGGATTTTAGGAGACTTCAGTGTCCAAATGTTGATCAAGATTGGTAACATCTCATTAGTGATTACTGCTACAAAATAATTGTAAAGAGTCTTTTGAATATAATAAATATTCACGTCACTATCACTGCCCAACTAAAATGAAAAGAAAAAAGAGAAAAGCAAAACAAACCCAGGATGAACCCAAAACCACCCCCAAGCCTCCCAAAATTCCAAGAAATGCTGTGAATTTGACATGCAATCAGAGAGCACCTGGTGCTCTACTCCAGGCAGGAGATATTTCCACCACAGAACTGAAACACAAGAACTACCTAGTTCTGTTGGTTGCACCTTGTTTTTTTTCCGCAATGGACCTTAAACCTCTACAGACCATGCCTTCCTGTTAGGCTGTGGTCTTTTACCTTTGTGATGTCTATCTGCATTTTTGTAAAAAGCCATATTCCCTGCGATGACCAAATGTGTAGAGCTCCCCAGACCTGTAACTCACCATGTCCATGCTTTTTTACCGATAAGTGCTCATGAAGCAGTGAGAAAAAAATGTGAATTGATGGTGCTTTCCAACACTTCCAGTAGTACAGAGAACATGAATGTGGCCTTGGACACAAGTCCCCAGCTAAAATGTATTTCTTACACTTACTACTGGCTTTGGCAGTCCCAAAATGAGGGTAAAGAAAAACAGGAAGGAAAAGGACTTTTATCTGTATTCCTACTGTTGCATTTTACACATGGATTCAAGCTTGCAACTGTTCTGTATTCATTATCTTACACTAAGAGTATCATATCTACACTTCCCTGTACCAGCCTTTCAGCTGTGTGTACATTCTAGGGAAAAAAAAAAAAAAATCAGCTTGTATCTAAGAAATACCTGTAACTTTAGCACTGCTTCTATTATACAACTCTTGCACTCTGCCTGAGCACTTTGAAACATCCTGCTATAGTAAATGGTACTTTGCTGCTAACACTAAAATCCATGTTTTACTTCAAAGATGATGTCAGTTTATAGTATGTCGAGCCTTGTTTTTCAGTGATCAACCTTCAAAGTTCTTCCAGAACATATGCAGATTTCTCCCTTGGCTCCCTGTAGCCACAAAAAACTTGTGCAAGGGGCATGGTTTCAACAGCCAGATCTTACAGAATAACGCTTACAAACTTCTTCCAGTAGTAGAGGTTTTCCCATAAGGTGTTAATATTCACCATTATTACACTGAAGAAGGATGAACTAGAAACAGTAGTGGTTTCTAAATACCTTTTATGCACAAGCATCTTTACCCACAAAACAGATAAAAGAACATTAAAATTCTAAACAAAACAAGATTCCCTTGTTTTATTTCCCATGATCCCTGAAAGAACATGGAAACACATTATGTTTCCCAAACACATCCTCAGCCTAAACTGTTGCTAGCTACTTCTTATGCTTCAAACTTTCTATCTCACCCCTACAGATCACAGGCTAAATATAGATTTCACTCCTTTGCTCACAGAAATCCAAACTTCTTTACTTTACAAGCCATGTAATGGAATATTTTTGAAGCAAAGCATGTGATATGATCATTTGCTTTGGATATTTCCAAATTTCCAAACATCCAAAGAGAGAGGGAACCAGGAGTAGATGACAGCAAACAGCTCCCCATGCCACCAGCTTTGTTGTAGGACCTGCTCGGGTGGATATGTCTGGCCTGCAGAGACCGGTGTTGATTGCTTCTGCTGCTTTACTTGGGTTATGATGTGGATTGCACCCCTCTGTAACATGTTCTTGTGACGCAATATCTCAGGTCCTGCATGAAAGCTACACGCTTCACCCACTGGTGAACCTTGTGACAGCTAAACACAGGTCATTATTAGAGCTGAACACACCAGAACAGACTGGTAAGAGCAGCTCTAGAAAAAAGCCCCTGAACTCCCTTTGGACTATGGTCTATGTTGCTTCACAATATTATGGACTCAACTGTCATAGCCACACTCCAAAAAATTAAAGCCATTCTTCCTCTACTCAGCAGTCCTACAAAAGGAGAATAGCCCATGCAAATGAAGTTATTTTCTTGCTCCAACAATCGATGAGAATCTCATTGACAATACAGACACTTCCTCTTGGAAAAATACATTATTTCTAAACCAAAAACATCAGTTTACTCAAAGCTATGAAAATTACGACATGAAAGGAATACAATACCTGTTTGCTGTTTTCATTGGTGCAATGCAGCCTTTTGAGGGACACAAAGTGTCTTATTTTCCTAGCAACAGAAATAACCACTCATTACCATATCAAATGGTAAAGAGAGAAGTGAAGCGATATACTGCTGTTTTCTTAAGAAGAGGTCTCCAAACCCTCATGAAACAAGGTACCAAATCCAACACCAAACAGACAACTGGGTGGCAAGCACTTCTTCAGTGTCACAGCTATGTTTTTGCACCTGATCCTTCTGCTCCTGCAGGCATTCACCTGCACATCTGGGAGCAGAACCTGGCAATGTGCCCATACCACATGGCAAAGGTGTGAGCACATCCAAACACGCACATAGATATTACCCAGCTGCTGATCCATTCTGTAGAGTAACTGCATAAAGAAATGCCTGATAACATGAACATAAATGTCAACTTGCAGGTATCTATAGCAGTAACACTACTAATTGTTATGACTTTGCAGTCCTTTTAGTCAGCAAATGATGATACTAAAATGGACATGACCTTCTCAACTTTGCTTATTCTTTCCAGACTACTTGAAGTCAGCAGTTACATCATCATCCTGCTACTAAATACATGGAGGTTAATGTTAAACTTACAGGTGGGGAAAGCAGAGAGAAGGCCCTAAAAAGCAGAAAGCAATTATGTTCTGGACAAGTAAGTTACCCTCCTTGACCAATCACAGGTGTTATCTTCACATGCTGTTGGATATTGTCTCCTGTTTTGCTTCTTGCATAGTAAACTCCTTGCCATTCCTAAGCAAACACACACAACAGAGACATCATCTAAGAATACACAGCTGGCAGTCAAATGTTCATTTATTATTACATAATCCTTACATAGTAAATAATAATGTATTATTTCTGGTTGTATTTTTTAAAAAGTGTAAAATTTATTAATACAGAGTAGCACCTTTCATAGGCATTTCCTAACATACAGACAATGGAAGTATGTTTCTCTTGTGAGAGAATATACAATTTTTACAAAGAACTTTAGCAATCATCTGTTTTGAAGGTTACAAACAATGCCGGCTGCAACACATCCAGAGGATATCTCCCCTGGAAGCAGATGAACCAAACTCTGCATTGAATACCATTCAGCTTCGAAGTTGCCAATCATCAAGCAATATATATGCAAAATCACAGAAACCCTTGACCTAAGGATGTCCTTCAACTAATCTCAGGTAACCAACAGCCTATTCTCACTCCATGACTCATTTCCCATGACCATGAATATCTGAAGCGCTCTAGATCAGCAAAAGGAATAAACAGTTTCTTCATGGCATCTTTTATCCTGGTCTCTCATGCAAACGCCTGTTTCTCTGACTGGCCACTCATTTTCCCTCCATTCCCACTGCTACAGGAGAGCATCAGTAGGACTGCAGGCTAAACAAGAACCATATATGCCCCATCCTCAAACACTCTGCTGATGCAGAGATAAAAGATATCCTCTAGTATGGATTGAAAAAGAAAGGAAGATAAAGCAGAGGGTATTGTTCTCCTTAACAACTCAAAGAAAAAAGATTTTAAGGAAGGAACTATTTAGCCATAGAGTAGAATGAAGCTGGAAAATGGGTCGCAGATACCTTCTCCATCACAAAGACGGATGGATGCAGAAGACACAGGGTGCCTCTGAGTAGGCAGGGCTGGCATCTGGGCAGCCTATGTAAATGAGTAAGAGCAAAGCAAGAGTGGCCTGTAGGTGCTGCTAATGAACCAAAGCAAACCTGCAAACAGCTCCAGCAGTGACCCCCAAAAGTTCTGATTATTGCTGTAAGTGACTCAGAGGTTCAAGAGCTCCCCAAAGTTCACGAAGCAAAGAGTGAGACAAGGAAGGGTGAGATGTACTTCTGCAACCTCTGGGAGATGGGATAAGAGACTGTTGCATGTGCTGCATATGTCAGGAGAGCATATCCCCAGGAACAATGTAGTGCTTCTGTGGCCCATCACCATCGTGACAGGAGTTCATAGTGCACTGCAGATACTTTGACTACAGTTAGAAAACGAAACCCCACTGGGTACTAATATGTTGTGGTGCTTACAGCATGCAGGTGGTGAAGGCTCTGCAGTGTGACAGAACAGTTAAACCTTTTGGCTGGATGATGCAACCACCTGAGAGACTGACTGAAGGACAAATTACTACATTCCAACTAACAAAACCTCCATGGGCTCTAGGCAAAACAGAAACACAGAAAATGTTCTTACACTGCTCTTAAGCAAACAGATCAGTAAAGGATTTCAATCAGATCCTAAAAACAAAGCTAAAGAAATCTAGTAGTCACTTGTCTGAGGTGTGGGCTGTTGTGCTTCTAAGACATCTGAGAAGCAGAATTCTGGTCTTACATGTACACCCATGAAAACCACATCTTGTGTTCTTAAACCTATACTACTAAAAATGAAGCAGAGTAGAAATTTAAAGCAATTTTGCATGGGTTTATTTTATTTGCTTACCTTTCCTTTTTTAATAAATGTGTTGATATTGTCTAAGAGATCTGCACAGTTTTTATCACTTTTTGGTAGCTCAGTAAGTTCCTTGCCAATAAGCTCTCCCTTGGGATACCCCATCATCCGTTCAAAAGCTGGATTAACATACTGCCGAAACAAAAGTACTTTAAGATAATATGAAAAAGAACATATTTAAAGGTTAATTACTCACCTATAGCTACTAAATTGTTACAAGTTATGCATCTAGAGCCATTTCATATAAATCATAATTTCATATAAAAATACTATGTAATGGTGAAACATTTTATTCATGCAATGAGCTGAACACAGAAGACAATACGTAAACTGTTACCAGAAGGCACAGAAAGAGAACAAAACTCTACTGTACAGGTTACCTAGTTCTGCTGCACATTTCATGCTGTTTTTACTACATGTAACATTACTGAAAATTAGAATCTAAGTAAAGTTACTGAAGAAGAAGGTCTTAAAATTTCAGCAGGCACCAATGTGCAGCATGCAGAAATAAGACAGTTCATTGTACATGGCCTTCTAATGGGCAGCAAAACTAAAATACTACAAAATAGCTAACGTTTCCCCCCTACCTGAATGACATGATCTTCACTGGTTATTTCAATGGCTTCCTGACAGTGGTCTAATGCCGTAAACGCTGCATTACAAGCCCTGAAATTAGCAAATGATTCATGTTAGTTTTATTGTTAGAACATTTTGCTTAAAATAAATACATTATTATATTGTACTTATCAGCAGATGGATCACAAAGTAGCATGTTGGTTTGGCTAAACCGTATCACTATCTTATCAGCAGATGGACCACAAAGTAGCATGTTGGTTTGACTAAACCATATCACTATCTCCATTATGGTTTTTTTCAGGAAATTCAGCTTCAGACATCCATGTTGTTAACGTGTTTTTCCTGCAGATTACACTGTAAAATTATTCATGGGTCTTAACATGTTAATAGTATGCTTTTTTCTCCAAACATGCTCTAGACTGCAGGAGCTAACAATCAGCAGCAAAAATAAATGGCTGTTACAGCAGAATAGAAATTTGTGATCGTTAAAGACAGGGAAAACAAAAATCACCACAATAGATATATACAAAGGTTTCAATACAGCAAATAGTTTGGTGCTATCAAAGATGTCATGATACAACATCATTAAAGAAAACAGTATAAACCATCTCAAAGTCCTAGTCAGAAAAATACCAATTTTCCTGCTTCCAAGTAATAATTCAGTGACCTGTTTTCCATAGATCCTGATTTTTATGAAGGGCCAAAATGATCTTTGTTTTCCTTTATTTTCAGGGCTATCTTTAAACTAATGCAGGAAAACAAAAGCCTTACCTTCTTGCTACACAACATAAATTGATTACATGATTATTTACACAGAATGGGATTAGCATTAATGTAGGCTCCTAATACTATGGTGGGCGGGAGCAGAGAGAAAGTAGAAAGGGAGAGAGCAAGAGAGAGCGCATACTAAAAGAAACAACCTAGGCATACTTGCTTTGATAGATATCAGTACTCCACCTTTGATTTGGACTAAACACAAACTAATTATCTACTGTGTACCTCTCATAGCAGGGAGTTTAAATGCACCACACATAAACATTCTTGTATAGTTATTACCTAAAAGGAACACCTTGCTCCCAGACTTCATAGCAGGGCTTGAATTAATACCGATGACTAGAGAATTAAGAAATACAGGACATTGCTAGGCCTGCTCATCATGGAAGTAACTCAAAATCAAATCAGATACACCAAGAGATAATACACACAGAGACACAGACATGCAGCCACGCAGATGAAGATTTGTAGGAAAAAGTGTTGCATTCAGAAGACAGCAGTATTTCAGCTCATACAACAAATGGAACTCCCAGTGTTAATTTACAAGTGATTTTCTAGCAGCCCAAACTGGCTCTAATGCGTGATTTTGTGCTGTGTGAAATAACTAATTCATCTCAGCAATAGGTGCATGCCTGGTACACCAGCTGCTAACAAATATCATTACATGAACTTTCTGCAAGAAAACACACATCTATATTTGCAGTATTAAAACCTCAGTATTTTCATTTGATGTGGCAACCAAGCCAGTCAAATTACAGGTTTAAATGTCCCATATCCTCTGATTAATACACACCTCCCACAGATGTCCAATCAAGCTTCAAACCAGGAACAGCTCTCTGGAGAAGCGGAGCACCCGCTTGGAATGGAAGACACTTCTGACCACTGACATGACCTTACACACTGCTTTGTTGGGCTGATCCAGCTTTCTCACCACATTTTTCTTGTATCCAAACACCTGAAATATCCTGGTTTTAATTCCATTGACTAACTTTCTGAAAATACTCTCTCCCCTTTCACTTTCACAAATCTGCATAAAAGACCTACTGAAACAGCAAATAGATCATGGGCCCGGTGGAATAGACACACAGTGCAACACTTTTTCCCCCACTTAAATAAAACACACAGATGAAAGCAAATTATAGCTACACAGCAATACCAAACGCTAGTTCTGCTTTGTTTTCAGTGGCAAATTCATTTAGAGCACTTACCTAACCAGGCAGAAGTAGGGGGAGGTCCTCTGTTGCAAGACATTGACTTCTCTAAGTTATATATATGCCTTTTCAAAAAGAGTAATCTTCTAAAAGTCTACTTCATACCCGCAGATATTACAACAAATGTTGCTTATAAGCATTACTTGTGCTTGTTACATGATGAGGAGTATTTAACTATTTAACTATCCTGGGCCTGAATCTATTAAACTCTTTAAATTACTTGACTGGTCTGGGTCTGCATCTGGCAGCAGCAGTAGCAAACCCCAAAATACCACTGGTTGGGGTTTTTTTTCATAGTATTTTGCAGTGCTGCCAAGGTTTCCAAAACAGTCATGTTCAGAGGTGATGTGAATGTATATACACACATAAGTATATAGAATGTGTGTTCTCAATATACAAAAGATACTATAACACTGAATACATTTTCTATAATGTTATTATTTACATAATCAAAAAGAAGTAGGCTCACAGTTTATGTAACTACATTCAAGAGACCAAAAGCAAGCAGAATTATGAGTTGTCTAATGTTGTTTCCATAAACAATATGGATGAAAAAACTGTCAGTAGATGAAACATCACTGGAGACTGACTTTGTTTCCTTCCAGTTTTAATGAACTTTGAGATGTTTTTGGTGATGACTATACACAAACTTGCAGCAAAATGTGGTAGACAATATGAATCATGCTCCCTGTATTGGAGGTTTAATTATCTGCATTCATAATTGATACTTGCATGCATAGATGATGCTCAAACTGTATTTGCATCTTGTTTTTGAAACGAAACAAACTACAAGCATTGTGTTTATGAATGACAGCTTAATCTTTCTATATAAAACTAGTGTTTCTGATCTATGCTGGTTTAATTCAGAAGTCACTCATTTCATATTGCATTTACAACTGAACAACAAACCAAGTCAGGACCACCATAACATCTAATTAACTTCTAAAATTTCACAGGTGCTTTATTTTCCTGTTGAGTTTTGGAAAGCACCTATTAAAAATCATGGAAGCCCAAATTCTATTTTTTTTCCCCTGAAGATTGCCCTGTAATTGCACTTTGCATGTACAAATACGTAGCCACTTGAACATGAAGTCTCTTTGGGATCAGTTTGCAAATAAAACCTCACAAAAATCTATTTCTTAAACAGAAACACTGAAACCTTTAGAGAAGTGATATTATTTTCTGTGGATAGAAATGGAATTAAGTTATGCCACCGAGGTAACTACACCTCTGCGTTATGCAGCTCAGCTTCAAGGTTGGTTTTTTTTTCCATATAGTTGTATTGCAAACATATCTATGTGCATGTATACGCACCCGTATTAAACATAAAATTAGAATCTTCATATTAAAGAAAAAGTGATGATAAGAAAATTAATTTCTCACTAAGATACAAAAACTGTGTTGCTGCTTTTCCAAGTCTTGCCCAAGCAAGAAAAAGCTCAAGGTATGAAGAGCTGGATTAAGATTGCATTTAGCTGAAGCCATCATATATGAAATCTCACACACGTAAGATCAAGAATGACTTTTTGAAATTTTACTGTCATGTAAGTTTGCAGCCCATAAACCTTACCTGAGATAGCATTTTCAAAATGTTATCCTTGCAATTAAACAGGCTGAAGTTATTGTTCTGCAATATTTCTGCTAAAGGATCTTTCCCTGAATCTCATGTTGGTAAGAATGGTTGCTGAACATTGCCAAATTCCATATGGGCACCTCAAGATATATAGAATCATAGAATTGTTAGGGTTGGAAAGGGCCTTAAGATCATCCAGTTGCAACCCCCCTGCTATGGGCAGGGTCACCTCCCACTAAACCATGCCACCCAAGGCTCTGTCCAACCTGGCCTTGAACACTGCCAGGGATGGAGCATCACAAGGAAGCATCAGAAGACATATACTGCATTTTGCATTAAGAAAGGCTGTCATTTACACCACCAGTGAATGAAACATACACAGACTAAGGTTTCTCAGGGTACCAGTTACTAAGACACTTACATTGGTCCTTTACAAAATAACAGAATAAGGAAATAAGGGCATGGTATAGTATATTAGTTAAGATACAGATGAAAAACACATATATGGGCAGCTGGGAAGAAGCAGAAAATAACCTAATAAAATATGTAGACCAAGAAGTTGATGTTTGCAGTTTCTTACACTTCTACATACCGTAATTTGAACTGAGATCGCACTTCCCCATGCTCTATTTGAACCAGTTCATTGTAACAAGCAGTTATGCTGCTATTCTCCTTGAATTGCTGGAAGACAAATCAAGAGTGCATGAAATAGACTGGAATGGTTTAAAACTGTTATTTCTGTTCCTGAATCTAAAACTCTAACCTTCTAAAGAGAGCTGGCACAAGTCCAGCAAAAGGCTATGATGGTGGCTAGGCATCTCTCCTGTGAGGAAAGGCTGGAAAAGCCAGGACTGCTCTGCCAGAGAAGAGAAGGCTCAAGGCATTAAAATATCTGAAGAGACTGCGAGTGCCCACTAACAGAACCAGAAGGTAACGGGCACAAACAGAAACACAGGAGGTTCCCTCTGAACATCAGGAAGTAGTTTTTTTGACTGTGAGGGCTGCTAAGAACTGGCACAGGTTGCTCAGTCTCCATTCTTGGAGATCTTCAAAAGCTGTGCGAACATGGTCCTGGGCAACCTGCTTTAGCAGAGAGGCAGGGCAAGATGACATCAAGAGGTCCCTTCCAACCTCAACCATCCTGTGATTCTGTAGAAATAAAAAGCTTTAGTTGCACCTTTTGCATTCTTTTATCATCTTTTTCTCAAGAATGATTTTATAGTTCTTATGACAACATGGCTATCTAAATACAAAGCAGGTACAAAAATATGCTAAAACCTCAACTGTGAGTTTTCTTGTTTGGTTTTAGCAACCCAGTTAGAAACAGATAGTCTAAAAAAAAACAAAAAAAACAAACCCAGACACAGTCTCACACAAACTGGTATTGCCTTGATGTTTCATTTTCAACATATATCCTTAGTTCAGGATGGAAATGGAATAGAGACATAAAACATTTTAAAAATGTTAAAAAAAAGAAAATAAAAAAAAAAGGATATTTGATTTTTCAAGGAAATACTGCAGCTGAAGCTCAGAAGGTCAAAGTAACTTTGCTCCACAAGTAATCTCACTGAGCTGTCACTGAATTCAGAAGTGCAGAAAAGTACATAAAGTAAGAAGCAGGATGACAACAGTTAACAGACTTTTATATACTCCAGACCAGAGTGAACAGCCTCTCTTTGTAGTAAGCTGGAAGGTCTTGTGTTTGGTCCTGCTGAAATCAGAAACTTACGTTGATACAAAAGAAGTAGATTTTCTGACTTCAGTTAAAGTTTACTGCTCATTAGTAAGCTTCTGCTATGAAAAGCTAAATCACTCCTTCAGAAATACATGCACCAAGTCTACCTTTCACAGGAAATACCCCGTGTTGTCACTAGTTCTCACAGCACAGCTGCATGCAGAGTCTAGAGGCAGCACGCTAAACCTCCAAGGAACAAACAACAGCTTTAAACAAATCTATGCTTCTCTCCTGTATGAAAAATTGTTTTGGGAACCAATGGTTTAATCCCAAATTGTCAGCAAAATGTAAAAAAGTAAAATTAAAAATATCTCTTGACATGGGTCTGCTTCTCTCCTTTATGTTAAGATCTCAAAATACATCTGTAACTCTCACTTGACACACTAAGTGAATGCACGGGAAACCAAAAGGCACAATACGAAACTGACAGAAGCAAAGGTCTAGGGATGTTGTGTTTTTGCATAACAAACTGCCTGCAAACAAATGCGTCTTCTACAGCATGGCAGATTTAGATTTTCAGTTTTAGACTGCTCTTTTAAATATTCAAATATGCTTATGCTAAATTAAAACCAATATAACTCCAAATATAGCAATAATATACAAGTTAACAATGATGGCAACCTATTTCACAAACTAAACTCACTAGAACATACTAAAGCTCTTTATAAACTGAATTTTAAAGTACTGCTGTTTATTGAGAAAAATCAACCACTATCTTGGCACAAATTATTGGCTAAGAGCCAGGAACTGCAACTTGCTGAAGTGCTAAGCTGCTCTTAACTGTTGCATAGTCTTCTTCAGATATGCAGAATCTCTTTATTTAAGTTTATAGCCCTAATACCACTCGTTCACTGGTTCACTTAAATCTGAGAAATCAATTGGGACCTGAAAAAAGTACAAAGCATTTCCTTTCCTTCCCTAATCTGTGCATCTAAATGAGGCACAGGGAGATGAAAATCTATTAGCTCTCAAATATTAGAAGGCAGACAACAATACCTTCTTTTAAAAAGTTTAGTATTTATACATTACATTTTGATTTAACTAATATATACAGAAGGTGACACAAGCCTCAAGAGCCATCAGGTAGTAGGAATACGTTATTCTTTATGCTTAGCAATAAGTACTGAGTTTAATATTAAAGATTTATTTTGTTGCAAACCAGAAAGTTTTGATAGTAACTGGTCAATGAGAACCAACATGTCTTTAGGGAAAGAAGTAAAGTTCAAAACACAAGACAAGATTGTAATTGAGTAACTGCAATCATTAAGGTCCTCTGTTTGCTAATTTAAATCACAGTTAAAAATAATTCAGGATGCCAAATCACTTTACCAAATCACTGAACCAAATTAGTTCATCTTAGGTAGGTCATTACTGTAAGATTTATGAGGTTGAGAGGGAAAAAAAAAAATCAGTGTAATAAATGTGCTGCATTAACAACACCATTAAGACAAACACAGAAGGTGCTGATGATATAGGGAAAAAAATCAGAAGGTGTAATATAATGCACTTCCTTGAGAATGAGATGGAAAAAAACAGAAATGATTCAGCATAAAGAAAAATGCCAAAGGAATGTGTAAAGCTAACAGAAAAGACTCCTGAAATCTCTTTCTGTTATAAGATTTTTAGTGATTGTAGTGATCCAGGTTTGGATAGCAATCAATCATCACTGATTTCATTAGAAGAAATTAAAAATTATTTATTTAAGATTACTTAAAATATACGTAACATCTTAGCATAAACATAGAAAGATAATACTCTAAGTACACATGAAGGTAACAGAACATTTTAAAGCAGATTCAAATAAAATATTCACTGCATGAAAAACATTCATGGTTATTTACAAGAATATCTCCAAAGAAAGATTAAAGGAGTTCTTTGGAAAGAAAACCTGATGCAAAAAGTTTGGTTTTGTCTACAAAACTCTACAAAAAGGTGTCAGATTAATTGACTAGATGCACAGACTCTTTCCTAATAAGGTTGGAGATGCATTTGAAGAAGCCACCACCACAGCAATTGCATTCAGTGTTTTTTCAAGGGATGAGAATCAAGATGATGAGCAAAACCAGGAAAAATGCCAACACAAGGAATCGTGATGATGCAAAAATTAAGCTACCAGAAAGTTTGGACTCTAAAAATAAAAATAGTGAAGAGAAACTTCTAATTTGAACAGATAGGATATTCCAAAAATAAATTTCATATTATTGCTGATGAAGAGATTGTCTGAAAATATTGTCTATTTGAAGAAGGGCATTTTAAAATCTTTGTGTGCAGGGTGTGTGTGTGGGTGTGTTAATGGTTTTAGTCCCTACTGATCCCCATCCAAGTAGAAGTAATTCCTATGTCCACCCCAATGTGAAAATAGGATATTTGACATCACATGTGTTTTAAAGGATTAAAAATAATTCCATTAGGGAAATACTACATTATGCAAGCTCCCTGATAAATTTGGGACAGCTAGAAGGAATAGTCAGAGCAGCTGCTACGTGCAAAAAGATTTTACTTTCCTAGGCAGACATTGTGCCGCTGACATGTGTCGCAGAGCCTCACAGTGTCTCCTCTGGTTCTATTCAGTACTACACCTACAGTTACAATCTAGTCCACAAAACTCATTGTCCTGCACTGCTTTTGAATAAAATGCCAGACTTGAGAAGAAATAAAGATTTCTTCGAAAAGTTTTAAACCCTTTTGGTTTTTGTTTGGTTGTTTTGTTGTGGTGGCTTTTTGGGTGGGTTTTTTTGGTTTTTTTTTTTGAGAGAGGGAGAAGACTACACTAAGGAAGCACTGGCATTCTGGGGCTGACCTTTTAGCCTCAACTTTTCAAATTTTCAGGGCATCGAAGCATTTCAGAAATGCTTTTGCTTTTAATGCTTTTGCACCCACAGTACCCTTACAGGCAAGGCAAGATTTACTACCTCGTGTTGGAGATGATCTGCAAATGGTGACTCCAGTGCATGCTCTTTCTTTGTAAAGAAACTCAAGCTAAATATGAGTTAGCACAGACGCTGGACTCAATATGAGCATATTAGCCATGCATACCAACATTGGGAAAGGGTAAGAAATTGAACACAGATTTTCAGAGCTGAGAACTGCTGCCTTTCGCACTTCTTCTCCAAATCTGTTTGGGAAACAGTATGAACAGTATGTTCCCCTGAGCTGCCTGTATAGGACAGCTTCTAACACTGTCCTGAGAAGAATGGGTGCAAGTCAGCACAACAGACCTCATGACAAGAAAAGAAAATGTCTTCTTCACATCAGACGGAGCTGGAATGGGTTTGTAGTCTCTTTAGAAGAGAAATCCCAGCAATCCGAAGTGCACAGAAGTGTCTGGGTGACTAGTTAACATGCTGCGATATGCAGCACACAGTGATCAAGGTCACCCATCATCTTTTTAATGCAGTCATAAACAAAAGCCACCCACACAGACCACAAGAAGTTAACCTCAGTATTCCTGCTTATTCTGGAAGGATTAGCTAGATCACAGATTCTTCTATTTCATATGCTTCTTGGATACACTGTTGAAAAGAAAAGAATACCCAATCAATTGCCACTGGTTTCTCATAACTAAGTTTTTGACAGAAGCAAATGTATAGTTTTCAATTTGAGGAATTAGAAGTGTCTGTAACTTATGAAGCAATCATGATTACGATATTAAATATGTAATTTATACGTACCCTATCAAAGCCTGCATTAAGAAGTGGAAGAACAGAAGTTTCTTCTTCGTCAGCAGATCTACAAAACAAAAATAGACTCATAGGATCATTTTGGTTGGGAAAGGTCCTTAAGATCATTGAGTCTAACTGTTAACCTAGCACTGCCAATTCCACCACTAAACCATGTCCCTAAGCACCACATCTACATGTCTTTTAAATACCTGCAGGGAAGGTGACTCCACCACTTCCCTGGGCAGCCTGTTCCAATGCTGGATAACTCTCTCAGTGAAGAAATTTTACCTAGGATCTAATTTAAACCTCACTTGAGGCCACTTCCTCTTGTCCTGGGGAAAAGAGACCAACATACACTTTGCTACAACTTCCTTTCAGGTAGTTGTAGAGAGTAATTAAGGTCCTCTCAGAGCCTCCTTTTCTCCAGATTAATCCACCCCAGTTCCCTCAGCTGCTCCTCATCACACTTGTGCTCCAGACCCTTCACCAGCTTTGTTTCCCTTCTCTGGCCTGCTCCAGCACCTCAGTGTCTCCCTTGTTGTGAGGGGCCCAGAACTGAACATAGGATTTGAGGCGCAGCCTCACCACTGCCCTGGCCCTGCTGGCCACGCTATTGCTGATACAGGCCAGGATGCTGTTGGCCTCTTGGCTGCCTGGCCACAAGCTGGATCATGTTCAGCTCCTTCAATCAGCACCCCCAGGTCCTTTTCCATGAGCAGCTTTCCAGCCACTCTTCCCCAAGCCTGGGGCATTGCATGGGGTTGTTGTGGCTCAAGTGCAGGACTGGCACTTTGTCTTGTTGAACCTCGTACCACTGACCACAGCCCATCGATGCAGCCTATCCAGAAGGCTCTGCAGAGCCTTCCTATCCTTCAGCTGATCAACACTCCCAGCAAAATTGGTGTAGTCTGCAAATTAGTTAACTATTCTACATAACATTCTTATATTAAAAAAATCTTTTACAGAACAGTAATACTTACATGTGTGGAACCACAGCAAGTATCACAGTATGCTCTGATGGTTTTGTGGCACGAATAGATCTAAAGAAACAAATTTCTCAGTTACCCCACATGCTTTCCCGATGTTACTTTGAATATCTTCACAGAAAATATAAATGAAAACCAGGACTGAAAGACACCATTGAGGCTAGACAACGGGATATCACACTGCCAAAATCTACTTATCCCAACTTAGCCACTTAATTTCCATTTTGCTACCAGATTCCTCAGATTTTCCTCAGTGCAGTGAAGAGGCAAGAGCTCCAAAAACATAGGGCATGAACAGCAGCTCTTCAAATCCACTCTTATAACCTAGCAAAGGGTTGCCCTGTTTACTCAGCTTATTTCGGTCTGAGTGCCTTGAATGCATGGGTTGAGAAAGCTCAGTCTAAACAATGCCTTTTCAATACGTATTAGCTCATTTAAATATCTCCACCACTTTCTTCCATATTTACCAGTCCTCCTAGATACTGTAAAATTTTCTTTAAAGGGTGGAAAGTGCTTTTGGGGCATGCAAGTAAGGAAAGAGGATATAGCAGATATAGATGATAAGCTGTCATTTATGAAATGCCAAATAAAATTTTACCACTTTACTTATTACTGAGAAACTGAAAAAAATATGACCAACTATCAGAAGAACACCCCACTCACCTTTCACTGGCTAAAGATAACCTTTTTCAATCATGTCACACTGTCCTGAATAAACAGTCTTGTTCTTTTAGAAGAACTTCCATCAGCACAAGTATTTGAGCTTTAAAAAGCTCCCTGTCATACACATGGGACATTTCAGCTCAGGGTGGACTGAGTAGCACAGAATCGTGTATGGTACAAACATGCTTCAGCTGACACAGTGTATTTTAGCAAAGAATCACTTAGAGTTCTAAGTGCTTGCAACCTTAGAGCTACTAACACAGTCATGTGAACCAGAAGAGTGATGGGAACTTTTGTGAAGAGCTGGCAGTGCCTGACACAGTGAACAAACATGCACATTCCTTTGAAGCCCTACAGCTTCAGACTTTGCGGCAGCAGTAACCCAAGAAAGAAGCAGGCACAGACAGGAGGGAATAATTTCACAACAGCTCTCACTTATGCTCTGATAGAAGTCCATGATCTACAGAGACAGTTCTACAATTCAGCTTTGACAAAGTGTATTTTTTTGTATTGTTCTGCTCTTACAAATGCATGCAAACGTCCTGGCCTCAATCCCCAAACTTTCTTTTTACTGTAGGTTTTGGGCTTCTTATTTATTTATTTATTTTTAAATGTTCAGCATGTTCTGAAATTCAAGAGAAGCAAAAGAGCGTAAGATCCTTTAGGTTACCTGCAGATATCTTCTGCATCAAAACATCTGGAGTTCCTGTGATCTATAACAATTATTTCCTGGTGCTTATCAAGAAAACATTCAAGTGCTGACTCTGGAGTACGTGCAATATTGCACCTGTATCCAGCTCTGTCACAAGCCCACCAGAAACCATCACTCTGGCTGTCTTCTTTTGCAAAGATCAGCAAAACCTGCAGAGCATGCAAAACAACAGCATCACATTATGCATACAAAATAGTTTTCTGCTTGGTGCAAATCTTAACAAACTTCTGCTACACGAAAGACTGAGTCTACTTTGAAAGTGGAAAGCCTGATCTACAGACTGTAAAACAGCTGATGCAGTAACACAACTTTCTTAATAGATTATCAATAGATAATCAATAGTTAATTGCATAGGACAGATATTTAGAACAAAACTGGCTGCCAGATTATGAGTCTCTTCTATCTGACATTCAAAGTCAATCAGCAGCCACCCAGAGTAGGTAGGTACGTGTTCCAACATCACTGCCACTCTCATCAGGCCATCCCAGCTACACACACCTTTAACTGTAATGACATGTCTGAAATGTAACTGCCTTAATTATCACTCTTCAGGGACAATTAACATAACACAGTTTTATTCATTTTATCTTCTTTGATGTACAACAAAATGGAGTTAACCCATGTTCTTTCAAAACTGAAAAGAAAAACAGACAAGTAGGAATAGACAGGGCAGAGCACGGCAAGAAAACCATTCTTTCAAACATAACAATTTTTACCCAATAAATTATCTCTAATTATGTAAATATATGGGATAGTTTCAACAACCTCAAATGAACACTTAAGGAACTGCTCACACAAGATCAGTTAGGATGTGTGCAAAGGTGTTGTTCAAAAAATCAAATTGATGCTGTAGGAGGTCTGTTTGCTAACTGGCATATAGAGTAACAGAATATAGGTTGAAAACAGCTTTATTTGTGTGCTGCTTGTGTGAAAGAAAGAGCGTTTTTAAGAGGCAATGGATTTTTCATCCTTGCTGTATAATACATGTATTATCAGCATTTGAATTATATAGCTAGGAACACAAGTCACATAGACAACCCCTTCACAATTTGCTTATATTTGCCATAGCAACTGATCACTAAACAGGCCACCCTGTGTGACAGATGAAATAAAAAAGTTAATTTAGTGCAAATATGCTGTGAAAAAGAAGGCCTCAAAACTGCACAGAAAGGCAATGGGCAGAGAATTATGTATGAAACAATATCCTGTTCATTTCGGAAATAAAAGTAATCCCCTGACTTCCCTGAAAAACAAACAACTGTCTGAGCAAAATGTGAGATTTTGCCCCAAATGCCCATAGGAAATGTCAATAACCTTCTATCTGTGCTTCTCTATGAAGCTGTGATGTCACCACATGAAGTTCAACACCATCAGTCTAGAAGCCAGAAAAAGTGGCCACAATTTTTCTTGTTTCTTGAGCTGTCTGGATTGCTAACTTCTAAACAATAAACAAATCAATTAATGTTACTTTGGTGGGATAACCAGTCAAGGTTTCATTGAGCAGGGAAAGAAAATTGTATGCTTGGAATTTCCATAAGTATTAAGAAATAAGAAGTTTCAACTTATTAGAGACAGTATTTTTAATTACAGTTAAAGTAATTTAAAAAAAAAAAAGTAATTAATTACAGTTAAAGTAAGCAGATTTGAGCTACTGATACTCAACATCCAAGGCAACTGCTGTCACACTACCTAATCCCTGTTTTTTTTCCAGCCATCAAAATGCTGGGAAGGAGTGACACAGTTGAGCTGCAGACTTTGCAGATACTCAGGAAAGTCCTTACTTTCTCTTGTTTGGTTACAACTGGTATTAGTTTTATTTTGCTCCTATTTTGATCGGTACAATATGGCTCAGAAAACTGATATTTTTAGGGCACATATTTTGATATCTTCCTTCTCGATTTCCAAACTGGGAATGTTAAAAGGATTGCAAAATGTGATCATTCACCAGCTGTAAAATAATGGAGTTTAATTAAACCACCTAATATTCCACTGGTAGCTAACTATCAGTTTGTGAATCCTTCTGAGAATATTAACTTTTGAAGTTTTTTTTAAGTATTACTACCATGCTTTCTCATTAACATTTGCATGGAGCTTACTATAACCAGAAGTATATTGCAGGATATGTTCTCAAAGTCAAGATAAAAACATAACAATACATATAAACAATACCACAAGGAAAAGCTTAAATTCAATCCGTGTTTCTTGGCAACCCCCCCCATGTAGCCTCTGTCTGTGTGTGTGTGCAATTTGTCAGTAAACTGTAAAACTGTAAAAAGATCATTCTACTCAGTGCTGCCCTTGTTTAGGAGCTCTGCGACCTTCCCCTATGGAGAGCTTTACATTTGTTTGTGATTTACTGGAATTTTCACCATCTTTCTAAGTATTTGCTTTGCCCAAGTATTGCATGTCTTGTTCCCAGTTTATCATACAAACACAGAAAACAGACAGATTTGCTTTAAAGAGTTAAAAATAAAACAAGAGACACCAGCTGAGTACAGCCAGTAGGGTACCACAATAAAACTGAGAAAATTACAAACAGCAACTTAAGAAGTGAAAATAAAGTTACTTAATTATTTTTATGTTATTGTATCTCAGTAAGAGAGTCTTAAGGTGGAAAACACATAGTGGCTTTGCTCTTGTGACATTGAAAATAAGCATGGGGAGACAGTAAAATGCTGTGCATCATTATGCCTCCTTTGCAGCTCAGCAGGGAAGATGACCATCATCAGAACAGAAATGGAGTTTGATGTCAATGCTGTGAAAGAGATGGTGGCGAATGAATGTCCTAAGAAGTGAGAAAATGCAATATTTGAAGGGTGGGAAAGGAAGGAACAAACACATCCAAGCCTTGGTAAATAGTAAGGATAAGACAGGGTTTTTCATGTGCACTAAACTTTTATAAAACCCACCCTTCTCCTGTGTCCGCTGGAGAAGGTGCATTTATATGTACTTTTACCATGATCATTTCTAAGGTCTCAGAACCCAACTTGCCTATTTGCAAGTCTTGGTACAGAATCAGGCTAAACGTGCAAGCAGCATGTGAGGAGGATGTTTGGAGTGTCAGAGCTGGTAGGTTTTCTTTGGAATTTTCTCGTTGCCCCTTAAGGCGAGCAGCACCTGGGTCACAATCTAGTACAAACCAAACCAGATTTGTCCTTCAACACAGATGGATACGAAGTCCAGTGAGGAATCTATTAAAAGGTTTATGGCAGGTCACAGTCACAAGTAAGGTCACCTCTCAAGACAAAAAATACGGGCCATTTTGAGGTTGGCACAGGTGTCCTGTAACAGCATAAAACACCCGCCAGAATAAAAACAGCCGCTAAGAAAAACTCTGGTGGCAATTGTTGTAACAAAATAAATGGACTTATCAGACAATTGTGAACATGATTAAGCACCTGCAAATAGACATTTAAAATATGGTATTCAGTAGCTGTTTGCATTGCATAGAGAAACACGTAATTCCATTGTCTAGATGGAATAAAAGATTAATACACATTTTTCAAAAGCATAGATGTGTGCAATACTTGCCAAATTAGCTGAGATAATGTGGCTTGTTCCACAAAGGAGGTGAATTTACATAAAGTGTTTTCCCTTTACCGTAAATAAGTTAGCATATGGCAATGTCTTTAAGGAAAACACATCAGTTAATAGTTTTACTTCAGGTCTGCTTTCTGCTTTACTTAAGGACTTCTGTGGCAGCACCACAGATTCTCACTTGCGAACCCTAGAGACAAAGTAACATCCACACCTGACACGATACTAAGAAAAATGCCGAACAGTTAGAAAGAATGAAAACCCCATTTTCCTTTCTTATACGGAAAATCTTCCCTTATAACAGCTAAGACTAGTACTGTAATACTTTGGCAAATCGAGTTTCTACAAAGTAAAATCCTGACATAAGCAGTGAGTATATCTGTGTTTGTTAAACATCTGCTTGACATTCTCTCCGAAGATGATCACAGTCTAAAGAACATTTTTCTGTGAAGAGTTCCACACTTTTATGTTGAAATTCCTTGCAAAACCAAAGACTGGCCTACTGCTGAAGCCACTGTTCCACAGTCATCTTATGAAATACAGAGTTTCATCAGATCAAGTCATCATTAAGACTGAATGCTTAATACAGAAATAAAAATGTAAAGCTTTATGATGCATATACACATGATTTATTTTCCTTGGGAACAGCATTTCTTCCACTTGTAGGTTTTTCCTCTCACAGCCAGATACAATGAGAAAGAAGCCAACCCACAAAATGAAAAGGTGACTGGTGACTAAATGTCTCTGTGACCCAAAAAGTTAATTCAAACGAATGCTGTGTCACTACAGCAATGTTAAAGACTAAGATTATTTAATTTCCTGACATCTGAGAGCTCTAATACCCACTATAAGCTAAATTAAAAAGGAAAAAAAACAAACACTTGGCATCTGTTTACTGGCACAGGAACAAAATGTACAGAAGCAAGTGAGGGTGAGAGCTGTGCTCCTTAAGCTGAAGTTCAACCTGTATTGTTGGAGACGGTGAGATTTCTTGGATTGGTGACCTGTAGAAGCAGTTCTCTGTTTTATTGTGCAAAAACCAGCAAAACTCAAAGGGTACTTAAATTTTATAATGGAGCTTTCTCTGCTTTTGTGTATCAGAACAGAACAGATTTTAGATACAGAGAGGCAGCTCTTTCCCCTGCAGATGCACATACACACACACTCCTATTGACAGGACTTATAAAAGGAATGATTTCATGTTAATGGAAATCTAAGCACCTTGTTTACCAAGTTAATTTACTTGTACATCTCTTCTGAAGCAATCAGATATACGAAAACACCGATTACCCCTCTCACAGTCCTTGAACAAGTAAAATGAAAACATTATGCTTAACTACAGGGGTTGAACCTTCATTTCTTCATCCATTAACACTGAATTGATTGTATCAAGAAATGAAAAGAGCATCTCACCTGAACTGGATCTTGTGTCAGTCTCATGGGCCCAATTTGTACTTCTGTCGCTGAACCCTGCTAAAGAAAAGTAATACGGATATTTTTTCCCACTCTGGTTCTTAACAAGATGGCATTTTACATGCAAGAATGAAAGATCAAACAGAACCATGAAAGACTCTCAAAGGCAGGCAGACATATGACTAGCAGCACTAATACAGTTGCTTTGAAGGGTATTGTTCATGAGCATATTTTACCAAACTCCCAATTTTGTTTTATTTAAGTTAAAAATTGTAAGGTTTTAAATGAGGAAACAAGAAACACCACTTCCTTTCCCCTCTTGCCTCAACAGAGTACCTTGGTTACACAGAAGGACTTGTATTTTGCTTAGGACTACAGAAAGCTTTTTTTTTTTTTTTTTCCTGGCCAAAATTTGCTTATTCGTTTGAATGGGATACAGAACTTGTACTAAAGGTCTTGTGACATATATTCAATAATACCTTAATCGATTTGGTTAGGAAAAAAGTTACTTCTTTAGACAAGAGAACTTCTTTGGATTGCAGATTTAAAACTGTTTTTCAGAACCATAGCTTTCATTTTGCAAGAAAAAACCTGCTACCATGTGAACCATGACATTTTCAGAAGATATGAGAGCATATCATAATTTAAAGCAACTGTAAGAGAGCCAGCACATATTGGCTGTGGCTGCTTTGGTTGCCAATATTTCCTAGGAGTTGAATTATGTTAATAATTTTTGTGTCTTGATACATTTCAGTACACTTCTGTACACTACTGATTTGTTTCACTTCAGACCATTAGCCATAGAAGGTTGTTAAGCAACTGAACAATACCTATGTCCACCCACAGATGCATGTACTTAAGGAAAAGAGCCTTTGAAGCCTTAAAATACTGCTCCCCTCTTGTGTATGGAGGATTATTTGCAAGTTCGCGATCTCCAAAAGGGCAGATTCTCTGCGTTTCTGGTACCAGTTACCCCAGGTGTTGGCAAGTTAGAGCAATTGCTCCTCAAGGCAAGTAGTCTGAACGAAGCCCTAATTGTAGGCAGATTCCCAGGCTTGCTCCCTGGCACACAGGAATCCTGGAGCCTAATTTGTGCAGCATTTTTCTCTGCAGTTACTGTTAGTTTGACACTTCTGTCTAGGTGTTACCTTGTTCTTAATTTCAGTATTTTTCAAAGGAATGCATATGAACATTCGAAACGGATGAGGTTACCGGTATTCAGCTTTTTCCCGTAGAGAATACAATACTGTGTTAAGCATTAACAGCCTTGACTGCACATGAGACAGTGGTATTATGTATAGCTACAACTGACACGCTGGACTTTCATGCACCACTGAGCATCCATTCTTCTCAGCCCAACAACGTACGTCAGAAGGTGGTAACTGGCAGGACTCCAAAAGATCAAACCACAAAGCCTGCAACTGTTTTCCAAAGCAAAAACTGCCCCCAATATAAGTGTAGTTAACCTCTCCTTTTCTCATACAATAGCTTAACTTCCCACTTGAGCTCCTGCCATAGCAAAATGTAACTTAATGCCAGAAAGTGCATCAGAATAGAAACGAAAGTTAGCACCCACCACTAACCATGAGTTGTGAGTAAGGTTTGAGAAACAGCTGTCTGAAAGCTCCCGACTGCTCTTCCCACCCACCAAAAAAGAAAAACAGCACATTTACCCTCCAGTGGAGGGTCAGTACCAATGAAAAACCTTCTTTTCTTACAAGCTCTGACTGTCCCAGAATTTACTTATCAAAAGCCGAGCATCCTTCACAAAAGACAGTCGGGACACAGATATTTATATTATTATCCATTTATTAATGGGATACCAACATAGAATCATAAAAGCTTAGAATGGTTTGGGTTGGAAAGGACCTTAAGATCATCTAGTTCCAACCCCCCTGCCATGGGCAGGGGCACCTCACTCTAGACCATGTTGCCTAAGGTCCTGCCCAGCCTGGCCTTGAATGCAGCTGAATAAATGGAAGCGGGGAAGTCTATAAATACTTTTATAGAGATTCCTTTACAGGGTAGCCACTGGTCTTAGCCTGACTGTTTTAAAATAACAACAACAATAAATCCACACCACTGGGACTTGAGGTTTCTCTTCCTACTGCTTCTGTGTCAGTGTCATGAATAGAAAATACCTGAATATAAGAACCTAAAAATCAAGGTTTCTTTCTCTTCCTCCCTCCCAGTTTCCGGGTGTTCCTGCCTTTGCTAAGGGTACGAAAGCTTCATGAGATTAGAAAGCCTGAGAGCTCCAGTGTAGGTGAACTTGTCTCTATCCTGCTCTGCACAAACACAATAGGGCCAGAACCACACGGATGCAGAAAAGGTGCTGCTATACCTGAAAGATTGCCATAACCTTTTAAGTCCCTAACTTGCTCAACTTTGTTGCTTATACAATGCGTGGAAACAAATGGCAATGAACTTCAGCATAGGAAGGATTAATAAACTTCATCAGACACAGCAAAAAAGTATGTTTGAAATCCTCCTACCTGGACTTGGGGTTCTGAGTTTTTACTTTACAAGCTAGATCAAACCCTTGGATTTATATGCCCAAATTGCTCTGGGAACAAGTGACTGTCTCACTTTTCCCTTTCAAAACACAGCAACAGGATGCAGGAAGAATGAGGGCCTGGCCTTCACAAGGTCCTACAGATCTCTCTTTGGCCTGAAGGAATTAATTCCACATCTTTCTACCTCCAGAAGAGTCTGATTGTGTGGACGTTGCATATTAGTGATACCATGACCATACCTCTGTTCATTTCCTGACTTAAGTCAATATCTCATTGCTGATGATTTCCAATTTAAATAAATCTCTCATTGTGTGATTGACTGTCAGGAAGGGCTGATAGTAGATCTGGAACCTAAATCAATTAGAACAGTAGCTCATGACAAACTTTTCTGGTAAAATGGTGGATACAAGCCTGGTTCCAAAGAGGTCAGTGAGAAAACCCCAGATTTCAGTGAGCATGTTTAGAAGCAAAGAAATCATAAATAAACTAACCATGAGCAAACAATAAAAGCTGAAAAACAGTGAAGAAATTTTTATTTTAACATTTTAAACCATATTCTTTCCAATATCATTCTAATCTCCAAGGCAATCTCACTGGGAATCAGCTATTAACCAAGTAGTTAAAGACAAAGTCAATGATACTTTCTTAACCTGCATGTTTTTATGTAAATCAGAGATCGTCAATTTCCTTACTATCACAGCAGTACCATTAAGCAAAACATACTTACCACTTCATTAAAGTTCTGCCCTTTTAAATCACCAACACAAAAATTTTCACCCCCATTATGACTGCAGATTTACAGCCCCTGCAGTTTATGAATCATCAATAGTTAGTAACACAACCACTGTAAAAATAATCACTAATTAGTACAGCAAATCTTCTTGAACGATTCTTGATTGCTCCAGAGCAACAACAGCAACTAAAACAACCAACCAGTGAAGCAAAGGTGCTGGTGAATTTAGCCTCCTGGAAAGGCTTAGGATGGGTGTGCCTATTGAGAAGCACAGATGCCAAGGATCCTATGGACACCCTTTTGCCCTGAAAGCCCATTCCCCCTGCCCCCTATATCTTCTTTCCTCTTTAGTCACTCCCACAATGATGCATCCCTTCCCTCACTTTTGTAGCATGTTTTCAGACATGCTTTGTTTTGTAAGCAGGCAACAGGACTCTCTTTTTTGACCTAGCTCTCCCCATCTTTGCTAGGGCTCATTTGCAATTCTCTCCAGCTCAGCTTTCCCTATCCACACAGTTAGTGAGGGTTGACACCTATGCCCATCCTTTGGCTATTACCAGTTAGATATTCAATTATACCACTATTTTCAGCCTCAAATCCCTTCCTTTTTTTTCCAGGCCAATCTTCAGTCCTGAAAGGGATTACAACTGTGTGTGACTTTGTCCCTGCTTGAATTCCCTTACAGGACACAGGGCCCATATCTTGTTCTTCAACATCCCTGGCTTGGAGCTGGTGTCTTGCTCCTGTTCCTGCTACAGCACCTCTGACCAGGGTGTCCAGCTCCTCTTCTACTGTTTAGCAACATTCTACCACTCACTTTTTCCCGTTCTTTTCTTTGCCAGTCATTCTTAGAAGAATTATATCCCAATCTTTCTCCTGTTCTTTTACTTTATGATCACTTCTGCTCTATTCAGCTCCCACCCACTGGAATTTTCCTATCGTTTTATACCTCACCACTCTTTCTCTTTTTGGAGTCTTCCTATGTTCCTTTGCAAGCTTCAGCTGTTTCAGAGGATATCACTTGACCTATCTAGCAATTTGTGTGTATCAAAGAAGGGGCAGATTTACAGGGGAAAATTTAAGAATTCACAAAGATGAATTCAGTCAGATGTTACCTCTGACTGAAGAAACCCCGTAACAATAAGCTGGCAAAGGCTGTGAGAATAAACAGGATAGATCACTACACACTCTTGGTGGAGTCTTGGTCCTGAGCTAGATGGCTTTTGCCCTGACTGCCACGGCTTTTCCAGACACCGTCTTTCCCCAGTTCACTCATTTGACAAGCTGCCTCTGCTCATCTTCTCCACCCACCAATACAGCTACTCCCCCCAACTCTCTTTCATGAATCACCACTCTTTGCCACCTCTGCTGTGAAGTTCTGATCGGTTTTTGTAGGTTTTCTTGGTAGTGTTTTTTCTCTCCCCCTGCCCTCTCCTTTCTGTGGCTTTCAGTTAACTTGTCTCCCACCTTCCCCGGCCGCTCATACCCTGCACTCCGCCGGCTCCCGCTAGAGGGCTGCCAACTCACTCTGTTCCACAAGCTGCTCCCCTTATGCCGGCCGATTGCCACGCTTCCAAGGAGACCGGAGGAGCACTAAATAGTTGGATAGCGCAACTCTAAGGTTAATGTAAGGTCATGATGTTTTATTTATTGAAAATAAGGATCAAATACACATAGCATTTAGAAGAAATAAGGCTTCATCTTTGTTGATATTGTTGACAACTGCAAACTCTGCAAGCATCCATAACAGAAGCCTCACCCATCAGATACACAGGAACTGGTAAAAAATACTCATTTTTAAGAGCTAGATTTTCACAATATATGTGACAACACACACTGAGGCACATAGCATGAAAACACTATAGACACAGGCAATAACCTGGACCCAAACCTATAAAGACACGTAGGTTTGGCAGGCTTTCCCGTACTTTCATGCACCTAGCTCAAGGGTAATGTTCACAAACCTGCAACTGGTTCTCTTGCTTCTCAAACTGAAGCAAAATTGGGGTGAGGCCCTCTCAATGCCTCCAGTTAAACCTATATGTCATTGCACACAATAGAACTGAAAATTTGTGATGGAGAGGAAGAAAGTCAGGGGCCTTCCCTTCTGTGGTCACCCTCACCTCTGGGTGGTAAAGTGAGGCTCCTATTGCATACTGACTCCTTCACCCATGAGGGAGACCTGTGCCAGAAAAGGAGCATTAAGCACTGTCTAAATTCCTTTCCCATCTCCCTCTTCCCAGCTAACAATGTCTTACCCTGGTGGGGGAGCACTCACCTGGGAAAGGACCATTTGAAACCAAACTTGGCTGGACACAGGCTATCATACACCAGGTGACCCAGCCCACTATTGTTCCTACATTTCCCATGAACTCTGAGAATACCAGCCTGACTAGATCTTTCAGGGGACCTGCTACAGAAGTGTCTCCGGGTGTGAACTCCACATGTCCTTCAGTGCGTCGTGTATGCCAAGACTGTGTATCTCAGTAGAGCGAAGATTGGCAGGAGTTCTCATAAAAACAGAAGTCCAAGAACCAAATCGCTAAAATTGAGCTTCTGTGAATTACACAGTTGGTAGTACGTTGGATGCTTAAGCTGTTTTTGACTTTGGTTTTCAGAGTCTGCTCCTACAACTGTTTCTTTGCAAAGCTGCAAAGATCTGTATGATCAGAGTCAGCTTCAGGAACAGATGTTAAGATTCCTATCTTTCTTCCTTCATCCTCATTCCACTCTATATGATTTCCTGGCTTGTGTTTCAAATAAGAAATTAGAAAAGTAAGTATTTGAAAAGTATTTCTTCTTTGTTTCCCATTCCTTCTGCCCTCCCACCCCACAACGTAACTAGTCGCTTTTTAAGCAATTATAGATAGTAGTGATCTTACTGCTTAGATATAAAATAAGTAGTAAAGGAAGAAAAGCAAACCAGACAGATTCAGGTAAACCTCTGAAAGACATGGGGAAGAGAAAGGGGAACAAACAACAGATAGCACAAACAGGTCACAAAAATTGGATCACCCTTAGAGAAAAAGAAATGAGAAAGAAAAATGTACCAGTGTCAAGTTGCTAGCAATTTTAGGTAATCACTTGAAAAAGCAAGCTGACACTTGCCAAATAATTCTGTGAGCTCTAATATAAGTAATGTGTACCTGGTATAAAATGGTAACTGAAGAAGGAATATTATATCAGGACTTTTTGCATTCTGCTTACATTTTGGTAGCAGCTTCCTTATGAATACGTTACCAGTAAAACAATCAAGTAGAAAAGACACTATTTTTGGCTATTATTTTGTTAAATTTGACATACAAACTACCATTGTCAATCAGTCCTCAATTGTACTCACAGCAGCAACTGCTTTGAGACCTGTTAAGGGAAGATAGGTTACCAAAAACCCCACAACGCATAAAGAGTGGTCCGTGTCTCTCTTATTCCTACAATTTGCAAATTAATGCTTCCAACAGGATCTGGAAGCAGTCCTGCAGGTGTTTGTACATAAAATTTCACCCCCAAATTTTTCTTACATGGATTCAAGGCTCATCTTCTGAACATTGGTCCTATTAAGACTAGTACCACAACTCTGGTCTTTGATATTAGCACAAACTAGCTTTGGTGTCCAAGCTTCCACACAGTTGATTAGGACATCTGTTAATAAAACCCTACAAATCTCTGGAGAGGTTTCTAAACACATTCCCATGCCCTTTATACAATGTCTTTGAGGAACAACTGAAAGTTGGCCAGAACAACCAATCCTGGCCCAACATTCTGCCTCCCGAAGTGGCCAAAAGCAGATGACAAACACAAAACCACAAAACCAGGGCAAGCACAAAGTGACACTGTCCCTTATACCACCTAAACTCAGTGCTTTTAAGTAACCTCAGCGCTCTTAAGTAACCTCAGCTTATGCTTTCCTTACAGAAAAAGCCATGCTAACTCTTCCCCAGACCATCATTTTGCCCAGTTACATTCCACATGTACTTGTGCTGTGCTGTATCTCTAGACATAGTGTCTTGCCCAGTATGGAAACAGATGCGGTTCCTAGATCATCTCTGGTACCCTCTAAGGAAGACTAATGTGTCATTATCTGTTTTTCACTCCCCTGGCACTGACATCAGTTTAAAGGATAGCAGATACATCTTAGTAGTTCACCAATTCCAGATTTATGTTCCTTATGAACCCCTGGGTGAATAAGCTTACCTTCTGTCCTGGGTTCAGCAGTAGCAGTCATGTTTTTCCTTTGTGTTAACTGGTGCAGTGCAGTGTTTTGACTTTCAGCTCGGGAACAGAGCTGATAGAGATGTTTTGGTTTGGCCAAGGACTTTGTGAGCCTCATGCTCTGCCAGGGAGGAGGGGAAGCCAGGAGGAAGCAGAGACAGGACACCTGACCCAAACTGACCAAAGAGGTATTCCATACCACAGCACATCTTGCCCAGGATGTAACTGGGAAGGGCTGGGAGACTGCAGGGTTGGAGGAGGTATCGGTCGGAGCTTGGTCGGGCTTGGGGGTTGAGTTATCGGTCAGCTGGTGCTGAGGTGTTGTATTCTCTTCCCTTGTTATTTCCTTTATCATTATTATCATTGGTGGTAGCAGTAGTGATTTGTGTTATACCTTAGTTACTAAACTGTTCTTATCTCAACCCGTGGGAGTTGCATTCTTTTCAATTCTCCTCTCCATCCCTCCGAGAGCAGGGGGAGGGCAAGAAAGGGGGGGGGAAGTGAGCGAACGAATTACCTGACTGGGTTTAAACCACGACACCTTCCAACCCAGCAATCTTTCCTTCTCCTTCACCTCCTTCCTACAGCAGAGCAATAAATGGCCCACATCCCAAAATCTACTACCCACACATCTCTTGTTCAAGTGCAAAGTGCCCAGAGAGGTGGCTCAAATGACTTGTCAGCTATGCACATTGCTTGAGAAGGGCATGGTATCAAAAGATGTAGCTATCACTATCGGTGTACTCACTGACAGTGAAGCTTTTATGCCAGTGATGTTTTTTTTTTTTAAAAAAAAAAGCTCTAAATTAATTTTAATAGGTTAAATATACATCAAATTACAAAATGCTGCATCACAGTCTGATACCAAACACTTTTCTTTCATAAAATTCTATCTTCAAGGCATCTTGTCTTTTTCACTCTAAATTCAGTATTGATTTTTAGGAAAAAAAGTAATATTCCTTAATGGGTTTTCTGGTTAATATTTTACATGCAAGTCTACAGAAACAAGAAAAATATGGCATAGTTGACATTTCCTACCTTTTGATAAGAAAGCTAAGCATTTATTCCTCTTTACCTTAAGCTATTCTAAGGTATTGAAGGTTCTTTATTCTTATGTTTATGTAGTTTAGAGGTACATTTGTTTGTTGGATTGCTATACCATATGAATACAAAAATTTGAGAAATTATATTGACTGTGACAAGGTATCTTTTCAAGATAACAGCTTCTTATCCAGGTGCTGTTAAAATTTCAATCCCCTTGCCCCACAAAAAAAAAACCAAACAAAACCCACCACTAAAAAAAAACAAAAGCAAAAAACAACTTGCAGTGTTTGTTCCTAATTAGGGGATTGAGACATGTCAAAAAGTCTAATGCATAGCTTTCAAGTAGCATTTTGACTAGGTGCTCCTGCACACATTGCAGCAGGACATATAAATTAAGAGCATACCTTTCTCCAATGATCACCTATAGTGCCTCAAAGTCTATAGCTGTAGGGAACTTCCTCCCTTTCCCCCAGGTACTCAGAACCTGAGTAGGAAGAAGGGCCTGACTAATGTCTAGAGATGTCCAGTGAACACCAATGAGTAAAGAAACACAAAACTGTTGGCTTGAAGGAACTCCTGAATAGCATTTAGTCTCTCCAAGTGACGCTATCACAGTGCTCAGTCGGGTCAACCATGCCTTTGCTTATCCCCTTCCAGCATGTCTGCTGCTCAGGCAATCACCTCCAGCCTGCACTGACAAGAAAGGAATTAAATTCCATAGACCAGCCAAATGCTTCTGAACTACTGTGTAAGAGAAATTTCATAACATAACCCCTTTTTATTTTACCCCTTCCTCTTAACTGTAATATTGAGCAAGTTCAGATCAAATTGGCACTTTTTTTTAAAAAAACAAACAAAAAATCAACAGGCAAACAGATTTCTGTTTGAAATGCTTTAAAAAGTGAACATTGAACAGACACTATGGACTCCTCCAAAGATAAGAAACATTAGTAACTCTCAGTATAACTATGGTGGCAAGTTAAAAAATGGCTTCTCTAAGAAAAATATAGTTCCACATTTTAATCCAGCAGCACAGAGATAGTAAAGAGACTCATGTCACAAATGGCAACATTTCTGTGGAACAAAAGCCAATTACGGAATGTAGTCCCTAATAACATCAGATTTATTTTAAATAAATAGTGACTTTGTCCACAGAAATTTCTCTCAAAGTCTATTTATTTTGTTAGCACACATACTTCAGTAAGCATGCAAATATGCATGGCAGGTAAATTATGTTACTGTCCTTGAAGTATGAAGTGGAGTGGGGAAAAAACTCTTCCAATTATCTGTCAAAGTAAGCAGAATCTGCCCAAGGCTTGTGGAACTTGGCTTGGTGAGACCTCTTTCTGTAGATCCATTTATCATTACTGTCCATTCTCAACTTTGTAAGAGCATGAGTTGCACATATTACTGGAGAATCCAGTCAAGTCTTCTTATATCAATCTTAAGGAAAAATACAGCAACCAAACCTGAACTGTTTCAGAAATACATGCAGAGGTATTTAGGAGAGAGCAAAATCCAAAAATATAAACACAGAAAAATTTAAAAATTAATCTTATTTTAACCTTGTATGTTCAGCTAGCCAAAAAAGCAACCAGTATGAGGTTAGGAATGAAGAGCCAAACAAAATGACTTTATGCTGACATGTAAATTTATGATGAACCCACACTTTCAATACTATACATTATCTTTTTTTTTTTTTTTCTGTAACTTAATAAATTAATAGATATTCCAAGACATGTTCAGGGAACTCGAAAGACTAGGCTGCCTATGCCAGGAAGAGAGGTAACTAAGGAACACAAGAGGCATCTATGAAATCATGAGTGGTGTAGAGCTGAATGAAGAACGATTCATCAATAGTCTTCACAATACAAGAAATACGACGCTTTCACTTAAACAATCAGGCCACTGAAGGGGGTATTGTTTAAAAAGCAGTTGAACAAAATTTACCAAAGGTAGGCCCCTGAGTTGCTGTGAAATACATCAGTAGGAACATCACAACGCAGAAGCACTTTAGTGACAGGTTAATAGAAGCCCAGGAAGTGATCCCTCTCCATCTGCCCTCTTTTCTATCTCTTGCATAAGGCTCTTTGCTCTTGCCCAAGGCAAGATAATGGGCTGGCAGACTTACGGTTCAATATAGTGTATCAACTCTGAATATGGCTATTAAAATTGATAAAAAAAGATATGAAGTGAGTTTCAATATTGGAAGATTCAGGTAATATGATCATATAAGTATGAATGGAAAAAGCTAGAACAATAATTTGTAGCAAGCTGCTACCTAAATAATTCAAATCTTCTTACGTCAGCTCTTTGTCTGAATAAATACTCACAACTTATGAAGCACGCCATTAGTCTGCAATCAAACAATAATTTTAAAATGTAAAATTAACTCTGACTTCCAAAGACTAAGAAAAAACATCTGGAGGTTGTCTGCACTCACCAGAGGGGCTGCCAGCTCACCATTTGCTCTACAGACTGTTCAGTTCCCTCCAGCTCATATGGAAGGTGCTGCCAAAACAAATTTCAAGTCTCACTTCTGTAATGAGTCGTGAGGAGTATACTTCCAAAGCTCTGGGACGTCAGTAAGAGTTTGCTGAAATATAGTTATCATATTTGAAATTCCTCATGGAATATGTGAATATTCAGGAGCTTTCCACAAGTCTACTTCTACTAAGGAAGTGCAATCTGAATGAGATTACTGAATGAGAACAAATTAAGATTGAGCTGAATTCACAGGTTCTCTCTTGCCTTCAAAACCACTAAGATTATGCTCCTCAATAGCTGACAGCAGTCAGAAGCAGCACCTCAAATACCACTTGAAAATGCACGCATAGGTATTATGGACTCCAAGGGTTAAAAGGAAAGCAGCTTTTTGACCCAAGGTATGTACTATGTTTTCAGTCTACCATTTCTCCAACACCACTCAGTGAAGATGCTTCTGGCTTTCAATATCAACCTTAGAGTGGTTAGCAGGCTTCTTCAGAGATTCATGATGGAAGCATGATGCATGACAATGCTCTTCACATCAGAGATTTGTCTTAGTACCATCTTCCCTTATTTCTTAAACCCAGGTGGGCATAGCTGGAAAGAATTTCTCCCTGGTTCAACAAGGTGTGTTTATATCTTTTTTTTCTAGGTAGTATAAGGTACCTACATATTATCTCGGCCTAAACCCAACACCATATTTCTCTTTCTGGGACACAGAAGAACAAACAAAAACCTCAAAGCCAGAACAAAGATATTCTGATAAGCACTGGGCACTTACTGAAGTTTTCTGCGTTGTCTTTCTCTTAGAAAAAGCTCAGCTGTGAACGTTGATCTACATTTTACAAAAATACCAAAACAAGTTCTAGTAAAGAATAGGGTATTTCTCACTTCTTCAACGACATGATGATTCTCTCTCCTCCACTCCTTCACACTGCCAGACAGTGTTTGCTTCACAGTTCTTGCGTTTTGATTGTTCAAATCTGGGGAAAGGTAGCTGAAGCCAATTACTTTGGCATTTTAATTGAAATTTTACCACCCACAAGATAGATCTTAGAATTATACCTAGAAACTCTATTAAAAATAAAACTAAAACCAAACAAACAAAAACCCCAAACCAAAATAATCAAGAGGAATTAGAGATAAGTGCACATCTATGGGGTATGATATCATTGGCATCAGAGAAACACGGTGGGATGGCTCTGTGACTGGAGTGTTGGAATGGAATGTTATAGACTCTTTAGAAAAGACAGGCCCAGCAGATGGGGAGGGAGAGTATCTATTTATGTAAATGATCAGCTGGAGAGTTCCTCAATTGTGTGGAAGACAACTTCCTCTTGCAAGTAACAGAGGAGCTGACAAGGAGAGGTGCCATGCTTGATGTCTTGCTCACCAACACAGAGGGGCTGGTTGGAAATGTGATGCTCCAGGGCAGCCTTGGTTGTAGAGATTATGAGATGGTTAAGTTCAAGATCCTCAGGACTGTGAGAAGAGCGTGCAGCAAGCTCACTGCCCTGGACTTGAAGAGAGCAGACTTTGGCCTCTTAAGGAACCTGCTTAGTACGGTTCTATGGGATATAGCCCTAGAGGGCAGGGGGGGGCAAGACCATTGGTTGATACTGAAGGATCACCTGCTCCAAGTTCAGGAGCATTGCATCCTGACAAGAAGAAAATGAGGCAAAAATGTCAGGAGGCCTCTGCGGATGGATAAGCATCTGCTGAGAAAACTCAGAAGGAAAAAGGAAGCTTATATAAGGTGAAGCAAGTACAGGCAGCCTCGGAAGAATAGAAGGACATTGTCCAGGAAGCTAGGGATCAGGTCAGGAAAGCAAAGGCCCAGATAGAATTGAGTCTAGCCAGGAATGTTAAAGATAACAGAAAGGACTTCTACAGGTATGTCACTAACAAAAGACAAAGGGCCCTCTCTGTAAAGAAACAGAAGTGGCTACCCTGGATTTGGAAAAGGCTGAAGTTCTCAATGACTTCTTTGCTCAGTCTTCACTGGCAAATGCTCTGACCACACTGATCAAGTTTTGAGAGATATATGCACAGGCTGGAAGAATAAAGACCTTGGGCCCATTGTAGGAGAGGATCTGGTTTGAGACCCTCATAGGAACCTGAATGTGCACAAGTCCATGGGACCTGATGAAATCCATCCGTGGGTCCTGAAGAAGCTGGGGAATGAAGTTGCTAAGCCACTGTTCATCATATTTGAAACATCATGGCAGTCACGTGAAGTTCCTAATGACTGGAAAAAGAGAAATATAACCCCCATTTTCAAGAAGGGGAAAATGGATGACCCGAGGAACTACAGAGCAGTCAGTCTCACCTCCATCCCTGGCAAAATCTTGGAGCAGATTCTCCTGGAAGGCATGCTAAGGCACATGAAAAACAACAAGGTGCTTGGTGACAGCCAGCATGGCTTCACTAAGGGGAAATCCTGCCTGACCAATTTGGTGGCCTTCTGTGATGGGGCTACAGAACTGATGGCCAGGGGTAGAGCAGCTGATGTCATCTACCTGAACTTGTGCAAAGGGTTCGACACTGTCCCACACGACATCCTTGTCTCTAAATTGGAGAGACATCAATTTGATAGGTGGACCACTCGGTGGATAAAGAACTGGCTGGATGGCTGCACACAAAGAGTTGTGGTCAATGGCTCAATGTCCGGCTGGAGACCAGTAACGAGTGGTGTCCCTCAGGGATCGGTATTGGGACCGGTCTTGTTCAACATCTTTGCTGGTGACATGGACAGTGGGACTGAGTGTGCCCTCAGCAAGTCTGCAATGACACCAAGCTGTGAGGTTCAGTTGATATGCTGGAGGGAAGGAATGCCATCCAGAGAGACCTCGACACACTTGTGAGGTGGGCTGATGCCAACCTTATGAAGTTTAACTATGCCAAGTGCAAGGTCCTACACCTGGGTCAGAGCAATCCCAGGCACAGCTACAGGTTGGGCAGAGAAGAGATTCAGAGCAGCCCTGTGGAGAAGGACTTGGGGGTGTTGGTTGATGAGAAAATGAACATGAGCCGGCAGTGTGTGCTTGCAGCCCAGAAAGCCAAACGTATCCTGGGCTGCATCAAAAGGAGTGTGACCAGCAGGTCGAAGGAGGTGATCCTGCCCCTCTACTCTGCTCTTGTGAGACCTCACCTGGAGTTTTGTGTGCAGTTCTGGTGTCCTCAGCATAAAAAGGACATGGAACTGTTGGAACCAGTCCAGAGGAGGGTCCAAGAGGATGATCAGGGGACTGGAGCACCTCCTGTATGAAGAGAGGCTGAGAAAGTTGGGGCTGTTCAGCCTGGAGAAGAGAAGGCTGCGTGGAGACCTCATAGCAGCCTTCCAGTATCTGAAGGGGGCCCACAAGGATGTTGGAGAGGGACTCTTCTTTAGGGACTTTAGTGATAGGACAAGACAAAATGGCTTTAAACTTAAAAGAGGTGAAGTTCAGGTTAGATATAAGGAAGAAGTTCTTTACTGTGAGGGTGGTGAGGCACTGGAATGGGTTGCCCGAGAAAGTGATAAATGCTTCATCTCTGGCAGTGTTCAAGGGTGCAAGGAGTCTTGGGCGACATGGTCTAGGATGTGGTATCCCTGCCCATGGCAGGGGATTAGAACTAGATGATCTTAAGGTCCTTTCCAACCCAAACCATTCTATGATTCTATGATTCTAAAAGCTAACAACAACTCCAAATTGCAAATACACAGTACAACCACCAAGAGAAAATTAAATTAGAAATAGAAAATGAAATCTTTCAAGTTTTCAAGATAACTTTTTTCTTTACAATCTTTCATCGATTTTAAAGTCAAAAAATAACATATAAATATATGTTAAAATTAACTATTTTGCCATTGATTCTTTTATCAGAAACCCGCAGATAAAAAAATTATTCCCAAAGTAGACCCTACCATCTTAGTATCAAGAGTGATGCTGTCTCCAGTAACAAAGCCTCCTGCACAACACCACCTGTTATTGTGCATCTATAAATCATCAACATGGAAGTCTGTGCCATGTCTCACAGTAAAAACTGTTCAGATAACAAAAACGAAAGCCAAATTCTCATCAAAATAAACAACACGGAGGCTTTCATGCTGACTGAGTAACTCATGGTCACATTTAAGTTTCCAATTTAACTTTGAGAAAGACACTGCAGATAACCCAGACAGCAGCAGTAGTGTGTGAATCTAAGATTCTAATACTAACATCCAGATATCACCTTCTGGGATGTGCACAGTGCCTTGCCCTATGGTGATTCATGCGACTGAGCCATGTGGATGTTATCCCAAACAAGCATTTTCACCCTCTGCATTTTGTCATTCAAGAATAAAGTGGTTATGAAGCTTGTCTCATCTATTTAGATTATAAACCTAAGAGGCACTTACTTTTATATTACCCCATATAATATGGCACACAGGCTGACTAATTCTATAAGCCCTACCCAAACACAGTGAAGAGTGAGGAAGAGTAAAAGTAATACAAGGTGGGTATAAGGGCACACATGAAATGGTCAAAAGATTGGGAAGATCTGACCCAGAGGAACAGAGTAGTGGGTGTTAGATGCATCTGAAGCATTCATACCTCACACAAGTAAGAATTGCCATTATATACCTGGAAACTTTAACTACCCAGTCTTGCAAACTTGAATGCAGTCATACTAGTTTCACTGCCCTTACGCTACTCATGTAAATGCTGGCAGGATCAGCATCTTATGTTAGGGTTTAACTTTTGCACATGGCTGCAATCCAAAAAAGCTCTGCAGAAGTATGAAGAGAAGACATCACGTACTAGTTAGCTGCACCAGGGCAAACTATTACTTACATAATAGGCAATAATCATTTTGTTGTCACACATCACTATTCCCACAGTGGTAGTGGGGGAAATCATTAAAAGCTTTCTGGAAAAAGATGGGGTTTTTTTTGGACATTTTATCCAGTCATAACAGGAGAAGCACCGCCAAATTAAGTGCTGCATTCCAGACCCAGCATTGCAAGAGTCACACCAGTATTCTACAGAGAACTCTTACTGCTACTGCAGTTTTTACATACTGACATCTATTTGAACAGAATATAGTCATTTTAGTTCACCATTAGGACTGTCCATCATTAGGATGTATTATGCAACTCATTACCAACACAATACTGAGTGGATAAAAAAATTACAGTTCTATTCACTAACCAGATAATGAAACACAACTTTCTTGTAAACCTCTCGTCAACTGATCTTCAACCATAGCTTCCATATGTGCACAGTATGAACTTCCAAACTCAAGAATTAAAAGCAGAAGTCTGGCCATCAAATCAGTGTTAACTGCCTTGCTTCCTCTACCCAGAGAATAGTTACAGCTGCCTATTTTCAACACACCTTATGATGTAGAAGCCAAATTCTGTGCACCACAGCCTCAACTCAGCAATCTGTCTAGTTTTGTTTTATGAGCAGTATTACTGGAGAAAAAAAGGGCTTCTTATAAGGTTAAAGGTAGCATGGTGCGAATGCTCAACTTTTTGCACAATTAAGCAACTATTAAGCAACAGGAATTATATACATATCTGTATATGAAGTGCAGGAGAACATTAATCTCTCTAAGAGATCACATGGACTGTTCAAAGCCTGACACTTTTCAACCAGCTTTATCTAGAAATTCTGTCTCTGAAAGTCTTTAAACATCTGAATTCCAATTCACTGACAGAATTTTTACAACAAAGTTTTTAAAGGGCATGATCTCTTCATTTTAGTGGATTAGATTGAGTATCCCATACAGCTCCACTGAAGAACTGTTTATGTATGCATTATCCACAATCTAACGTTAACAGCACATGAGATTACAACAGAAAAATATATTGCTGTTATGTATCTTTCTTATATGTATGTTTTTATTTTACAACTGTCTTTGGTTAGGCTCTGTAGAGTAATATGTGGCAATTCCTGTTAATATTGTCTTTATTCACAAGTGCATATCACAATATAGAAAACCATAGCTATAAATTTCTTGCTAAATTCAATTTTCATTCTGTTTCAAATAAAACATTCCTTTTTCAAAGAAGCTGAGAAATATTTGATTGACATAAGCTGGGGGAAATGACCTGCTCAGAGAGCAGGGAAAGTGGTCTGGGCAATAATAGGCCCATCATATTGGCACTCATGCTAGAAATCTGTGCCAGAGTTGTACAGAAGAATAAAGACATACAGTTATATTGAGCAGAAGATGCAATTCAATTTAATTTTACCAAACTTACTGGGTCACCCTGACATGGGTGCTGATAAAAATGTATAAAATGATAAAAAATATTTTCTAGAGAAAGGAAAACTAATAAACCTGTTCTGTTCAAGACTGCTGAAAGGCATTTGTTGGCATGCCACAGGTAATCCTATTAAATGAGCTGAAGAAAATCAAGTGAATAAAAGAACTGCAAGGTAGGTAGGGTAATAGAAAACCTTGAGGGCATGAGTTGCAGAAATGGGCTAAAATTCAAACAGTGTGAAGTGCCACACTGTGCTCTTATGTAGGTTGCTATATGTTAAAAGCTTCTTAGCTGAATACAACAGAAAAAGCGGAAATGACAGCTTAGGACTCCCATCAGTCAAGTCAGAGAAAAAACTTTTCCAAGGTTCGGATGAAGTTAAAGAGGCTATAAAAAGTGGCTTCCTACAGTTTCAGGGGTCAGCTCTCTGGCCCAAGAGTCCTTCCACAAAATCACAGAATCATTAGGGTGGAAAGGGACCCCTGGAGATCATCTAGTCCAAACCCCTGCCAAGGCAGGGCCACTTAGAGCAGGTTATATAGGCAGGTTTTGAATGTCTTCAGAAAGGGAGACTCCATGACCCTCCTGGGAGCCTGTTCCAGTGCTCTGACACCCTCAATGTAAAGAAATTCCTCCTTATGTTGAGGTGAAACTTCTTGTGGTTTAGTTGATGACAATTGCTCCTCATTCTGTCCCTGGGCACCACTGAAAACAGCCTGGCACCATCCTCCTGGCACTCACCTTTGAGATATTGATATGCACTAATGAGATTCCCCTCTCAGTCTCCTCTCAGCTAAACAGGCCCAGCTCCTGCACTCTCTTCTCATAAGAGAGATGCTCCAGAGGCCTGATCATCCCTGTGGCCCTTCGCTGCACTCTCCAGCAGCTCCTTGTCTTTCTTGTACTGAGGAGCCCAGTACTGGGAGCCCAGAAACAGTGCTCCAGATGTGGCCTTACAAGGGTCAAGTAGATGGGGAGGATCACCTCCTTTGACTTGCTGGCCACATTCCTACTGATGAACCCCAGGTTACTACTGGCCCTCCTGGCTGCAAGGGCACACTGCCGGCTCCTAGTCATTTCAGAAATTGTATTTTACTTCACATAGCAAGTTACTATTAAAGTTTAAATGCTTCTCCAAAAGTAAATGAGAGTTGACAGGCTGCAAGGCATCCTAACAAAATACATCTGTAATGAAATGTCTGTAATTGTTTCAGTCATTGAACATAAAAGCCCACTTCTGGGCACACATAAAAGAGACCATAGCTTACTGGTCCCATCTGCAGAAACCTTGTGATGAAGTGATAACACAGTACTGATAGCTGAATCCTCCACACTGAGTGACAAAACAGCATCATGAATTATTTCAGTTATGGTAGTGCAAATATATTAGTACTCCTAACAGAATTTAGGCCTCAAGTCTTAAGATCCATATAACATTATCAGAACAAGAAATTTTCACATATGAAGCTCTTCTAGGGGAAATATCACCTTTCCTTTTTAGACCTTTGTTGTGACCCGGAGCTAATCAATTGTTCTATATTTAGCTGCCAGACACAGGTTATAACCACCCCAAGGCTGTTTTAGACTTCTTTTGAGTGCAATGACCCAGTGGTAATGTAAAGTCAAAGTGGTGCTCTGGTTTTTCCAGCCAAGCTGGGTGGTTTGACTCATGCACTTAAATATTCTGCTAAGTCAGGCTTCAGTGGAGGCCAGGATTGCAAACACACAACAGGTGCACTGGGTCAGATCAAGCCACCAAACTAACATCATGTCTCTGAGAATGATCAACACTGTGTAATACATACAAGGCCAGGACAAGCATGTATGAAAGCTCCAGCATCCACTCCCCACTGTGGGCCTTAAGAGATTTACCAAATTCACAGAAGTAATTTTTGATCTATTAGTCTTCAAAAGATCTCTAAGATCTCTTTTTCACTCAGTGTCCTGGTGAACTCACGTTATGTGGTTCATGGAACACTACCTTCTTTTTAGACATATAATTGTAAAGAAAGGCATAGGCTGACACATTCTGTAATTTGCAGTCATTATGCTTTTCACTGAAACTGCCATGTATCAGGTACAGATTACACAGAAAACTTTAATGAAAAATAAAGAAAAGCCATTTTTTAAGTCTTCAAGGCAGATAAAGATGTATTTTTAAAGTTAGTGTAAATCAACATCTCCCTGAATCCACAGTGTGTCTGAGACAACAGCTCTGATAGCCTTTAGGGCAGTTTAACAGGCAGCATGGTTAATTTGTCTTGAAGACAGATCTGTTCTGAAATGGGAGTTTGCCTTCTGTAAGAAAAGTGGCCTTGATATATCACTTAGATGAATCTTGATCAGTTGTGTTTTTACTGACAGACACTGAGGATGCTGCTTCTCAGATCCAAATCAGGATAACTTGATTTTAGGGAGACTTTAGGAAAATACACCCCACCCCCTCCCCAAAGTTAGCAATAAGATGAGAAAGAAGGTGAGAAATAATTTTGTTAGTTATGAGAAATGTATGGAATTTACAGAAGCGTGCACTGTTGACCCATTTGAGCATCAATATTTTTTTTTAAATATGTAATGAATACATACAAAATGCTGAAAAAGCGACATTTTTCCATAAAAGTCTGAGTGCTGGCTTATGCTCCGCTTCATGTTATAGAAATTTCTTGTGGTTTAATTCCTCTTTGCTTCCAGTAAAGAGGTACATTTGCAGATACGGTTCTTCCCGTAAAAGTTCTAATGCAACATGTTTGCATTAACTGGCATTTTTATATTTCACTTTATGAAAATAGCCCAAAAATATTTCCTTTGCCATTTAGAATAAAAACCTCAAAAAAAGTCATTCACCTGTTATTTTAATTTAAATCATGATGTATGCAGAAATATTTTAACATTATTCAGTCACTTGTACCACATGTAAAGTATGATTGCCCCAAAACACTTACCATGAGTCAGCTAAGGAATATACATTTGGAAGTTTTCAAAGGGTAACTAAAAGCAACTCAGTACACACTTCCCATTTTTCTCCACAATGGGATCTTCATCTCTAGATTGGAAACTATCCATCCAGCCCAGGAAGAGACAGCTAGGAGCTTGCTTCCACTTGGCGACACTGAGACAACCTCTGTGATGGCACAGGAATCCTCATGGCAAAGCAGGAATTCTCTCTGCATCCAGCCATCTCAGGGAAGGCAAAAGCCACAGCATTAAAGACACCAGGCCATTTCAGAACTTCAGACATAAAACTTTCAAACTGACTTTGCTTCTATCAGATTTGAAAAAAGTTTACCCTATTTCTACATGCAATAAAATGTATGATTTTGTAGTTACAGATCATGAGATTACAAAAGTGAATATATGATGTTGGACTAGAAACCTTACCTGTGTTCACAGCAAGTAAGAACTATTCCCCAATTTCTCATGCATGCTTGTTACTTTGAGTTTTTCCTTATTGCATAAGACACTTGCTATAATGAAGTTTTACACAGGTTCAAGTAACTATAGTATGAACATAGTAATTTCCCTTGTACCCACCACAAGTTACTTTATTATCCTTGAAAGACTAGTGAAGATGCTGCCACTGGTGTACAGAAATAGAATAGATACACTGTACTTGGGAAGGACTTGTAAGTGAGATCTACTGAAAAGACTAACTCTCAGAAAATGAAACAACTGCAACAGCACCTATCTTATTTAAGATGGCTTGGTTTAATGATTGTCTTATGCTACTGTTGGAAGGTAGACTGCAGACATTTCTGTCTGAGATTATTACTTATCACTGAAATGTGTACAGCATGAAGTAGTACAGAAGTCTCCATGAATTTTTATGTACAATTGACTGCTGTTCGCTTTACTTTTCTGTTGCTGACAGTAATATCAAGTAAGCATTTAACTCATATGCTTCCTCATATGACTAGGTTCTCCATGAAAAGAAACATAATGACAATGGATCGAGTAACAGCCCACTAGTCTAATTTAAAACCTTGCTTGGATTCTTTTGACTGATTTGGACTCAGATGCAAACCAAGTCAGAAACCGTATTTATTTAAAGATAGCTTGCTAAATTCTTCACCTTAGTGCTCCACTTCATCTTTTCCTTCAAAGGGAATGATTTCCCTATTCCACATGTCCTCACTGAATGCATCTGCAAGCACTAAACACAGACAGCAAAGCCCAATCTGTGACAATACAAATGATGTTTTATGGCTGATGGTTAGAAGAGTAAATAATCACTCATTTTATTTCTCACCCTGAATTTTGATCTAACAGTGCAACCTCTAACAAAGATGCAAAATACATCATTGCAAAAAGAAAAAAAAAAAAAAAACAACAAAAAAAATCAAGTAAGTTACCAGAGGAGAAGGAAGAGTAGCAACAAGCACTGCAATCTCATCTGTGGAGCCACTGAGCCTTTACAGATCTAACCCAGTTGTCCAAGCCCAGTTATCTGTCCTCTACAACAGTGGCACAACTGAGGTGTATAGGTACCTGGTCAGGCCCCTTAGTACAAAGCTGGCTGTATCTCAGCAAGGACTACGAGATCTCAGTCCTGTAATTCTAGCCTCAAAAGCATACATCATTGGACTGTAGTTAGGCATAACCAAAGCATCCAGCTGCTAAAACTAGCCAGCTTCTCAGTGTGTGTTTTACAGCTGATGTTGCTGTAATCATTAGACCTTGAGCTTTAGTAATTTAAAGCTGGTTATCTCTATGTGGGTATCTCTATAGCAATCCATCTTTGGACCTCCCAACTGCAACATGAAGTGATCAAAGTTACCATTGCCTGACAGTTATAAATTTTCTAGCGGATCCTTCAAGGCACCAGACTATTTTAATTTCTTAAAAGTAAAGCTTTATGAAGAAGCAGTAAATCAGGTGGACATTTTTATCAAAATATAAATATTATCTGAGATGGACTACAGTAAGCTCTGATTGATGTTGAAACATTTTTCCAGAATGCTATCTTTGAAATACTTTTCTTGTTGAAGTGACATTTCCAAATAAGCAGGAAATCCAACTCCCACTAGTTTTCCATCAGTATGCAGGCCAGTTTGCTAAGCAAATTTATGAGCAGATAAGCAGCAAAAGTTTGGAAGGAGTTTAAAGAGTGTACAGAGCAGACTATCTTTCCTGTTTTATGCTTAATCCTATGATAGGCAGCAACGAAAGTACTGTTTTAAGTCACATCTTTCCTGTCCATGGCATACATGCTAGTAGCAGAAAAGAAGATAAGCTTACTGTCATCAGATACTTACCAGTTGTGACAGTACTTGGAACAGGCAGACAGAACTGCTCTCCTCCAGAGTGAGAATGTTCATCAAAGAACAAACGAAGAGACTTGGTGGCTGGTAGACGCAGGATGTGAACTATGACCAAAAAGATGCAGGAAGTCCACACTTTTAAATGTATCCTGCTTTGATCCCATTCTCAGCAATGGCAACATCTCTGCAACTTGTCAAATGGGGGGAAGAAAACCCACTCAACCTACCAAAACTGGAGGGGAGAGGCCAGAATATGGCTAATCTAATCTGGAGACAATCTTACACCAAGTGTGCATACAAACATACAAAAGGATCACCTATTATCCCAAGAAGGCAGACTATCCTCTTCAGTGAATGAGTGAAAAGTTAAGAGTTCTGTAAGAGAGTGTTTTGTATTTTAAGCTCCTTCATTAGATTTTGAAATAAAATGCTGTTCTTCCTTCAGCGGTAAGTGTTAACACAAAAAATCCTGAGTACTCCTTGTACCTTAAGAGTACCTTACAAGAAAATCGCACATGTTCTGATGTTCATTTAGAAAGCTAGCTCTGTTAAATGTTCTTAAAATGTGCACACAATCAGAGTTGACCTGATCTCTCTTCTAAAAATTTCTTAAGTGCACAAAAGTTTATAGCTGCTCTTTACCACCCAGATATTCCCAGATCTGCCCAATGACAGTATCTTGTAGGAGTAGCTCTTTAATGCAAAGAACCTATCTCATACCTATCTCATATTCCTTTTACAGAACAGAAACTGAAACACCTTGCAACTGTCAGCAAGTTGCCTCCATTTTCTTTCATTTTGTTAATTTTGTTTCAGTGGATCCTGTGCAGCTGTCCTACTTGAATTCCCAAATAAAACAAGGGTATGTTGAAGGCATTCTTTATTCAACAGCTGTTTAGCATGCTATACGCCAAAAACTGTATGTCTATCATAAACCACCAATTTGTAAACATAGACATATCTCAGACTTGGATCGTTAAACTGCATTATGTACTGACACCCGGGAGTAAGCATGAGCATGGTAATGAAGGGTCGTCCTTTCACAGGGAACCATCCCCATTAATGATGCAGGAAAACAGTGTTCTCTGGAAAGACTTGACATGTGAGCTACACAACTATAGAGCCCTTTTCAATTTTAAGCGATTGATAGATAATTTGCAATCAGATGAAAAATAACAACAAAGTGAACATGAAAAGATGGCCTTAAAGGAGTTACTTTCAGCACAGATTTTTCAAATCTAAGGTGAGGCCACAGATGTCTCATAGCTCTAAGGGGGCGGGGAGGGGGGGAAATCCTTGATCTAAAAATAGCCTTTTGTACAAATCTGGTGGAACTCATGAAAACGATTCCCTTCTTTGAAGATGATTCATTACTGAACTCTTTGAACTGTATGGATAGTTTCTAAGCCACTAAAATGCCAGAGGGCCAAGAAGGATCTACGTGTGCATTGGCTGTTCCAGTTAACACATATGGGCAAACTGACAAAAAAGAACCTTCTGAATTGGTAAGGTAGGAAAAAAACAAACAAATGTAAGTCAAAAGTCTAAAACTGGTGGTTCAGGCTATTTTTAAAAAGAGTTTCTCACCACCTCCTAGCTTTCCTTCCCAAACTCTAGAACCATGTGTTGAGATAAAATGGTAGGTATTAAGAGCACACTGAACATACAAGATTTTTCCACATATGTTTGTGAGGGCCCAAATCCCCCAAAGTACTATATAGATCTAAACCCCCCAAAGCAGTATACAGATCTAATTCACTTCAGGATCTTAACAGCGATACAGGTGTTGTCTATCCGGAATTGTGTAAAGCCTTTGACAGAGTCCTCCACAACACCCTTCTCTCTAAACTGGAGAGATATGGGTTTGATGGGTGGACTGTTTGGTGGATGAGGAATTGGCTGGAAGGTCACATCCAGAGACTTGTGATCAATGGCTCAATGTCTGAATGAACACCACTAACAAGTGGCACCCTCAGGGGTCTGTACTGTGATCAGTGCTGTTTAATATCTTCATCAATGGCATGGACAGTAGGATTGAATGTGCTGTCAGCAAGTTGATACCAAGCTGAGGGATGGGAAGCTATCCAGTGGGACTTGGGCAGGCTTGAGAGATGGCCCCACGCAAACCTCGTGAGGTTCAACGGGGCAAGTGCAGGGTCCTGCACCTGAGCTGGGGCAATGCTTGATATCAATACAGGCTGGGGGGATGAAGGGATTGAGAGTACCTCACAGGAAAAGCACTTGGGCGTACTAGTGGATGAACACAAGCCAGCAGTGTGCACTTGCAGCCCACAAGACCCATCCTATCTTGGGCTGCATCCAAAGGAGCATGGCCAGCAGGGAGGGAGGTGATTCTGACTCTCTGCTCTGGTGAGACCCCACCTGGATACTGCAGCCAGCTCTGGAGTCCTCAGCACGGGACAGGCATGGACCTGATGGAGAGGGTCCAGAGGAGGGCCACAAAAATGATCAGAGGGCTGGAGCACCTCTCCTGTGAGGAAAGGCTGAGAGAATTGGGGTTGTTCAGCAGGAAGAAGATACAGGTAGGTCTTATTGTGGCTTTTCAGTTCTTAAAAGGGGCCTATGAGAAAGATGGGGAGAGACTTTTCAGCAGGACTTGTGATAGGACTGAGGGGTGAAGGTTTTAAATTAAAAGAGGGGATTCAGGCTGGATGTGAGGAAGAAATTCTTTACAGCGAGGGTGGTAAAATACTGACACAGTATTTTACCCAGACAGGTGGTGGTTGCAGCATTCCTGAAGGCATTCAAGGCCAGATGGATGCAGTTCTGGGCAACCTGATCTAGTTCAAAGGTGTCCCTGATCATTGCAGAGGGATTGGATTAGATGACCTTTGGAGGTCCCTTCCAACCCAAACTATGCTATGGTTATCCTAATGCTTTCTGGTTGAGTGCAACACTGATCAGTCCCACTAGTTTTTATGCTATAAATAATTTTATGGTAATTCACTTTTTTAAAACACCTGGCTTCATACCTGAAAGAAAAAGCATGTTATCTCTAGCACTAGAATGCACAGTCTAATTTAGAATAATGAAATTTTAAATATACTATTTTTAAGACTGTCACAACTTGTCTTGAGCTTGAGTCTTTAGTAGCATCAAACTCAAAGAGTTTTCAACCTACTAATGGTATGAGAAACAAACAAGCTCTGTTGCTTTCTCCAGGCCCACCTGAATGACCAGATTATACACTGAAATGACCAAAATGCTAAAATGCACCAAAGAAACTTGCACCAAATAAAATTACATTTATACAAAGTCACTTTAGAAAGGAAAAAAGTGCCATTAAGATTAAATTCACTCCCATGCATTGACCCACAGAGCTGATAAGACTGTGCTCTAATGGACTATAGATTGAATCCTCTCCTCGAAATATCCTATCTGAGCTTGGAACATAGGCATGCATGCTGTTATTTCACAAAGTTGTACCAGAAGTATCTCCGTATTTTAGTAATTTTGATTGACTGTTACACCCTGCTTGCTGGTGGTTTGTTGTTGTTCTTTTGTTTTGGCAGGGATTTTTGTTTGTTTGGGGATTTTTTTGCTTTGTTCTGGGGGGCGGGAGGGGTTGGAGTTTCTTCCCCTCCCCCCCATCCCCTTCTGTCAAAGCTCCCTTTCCTGTCTTACAGTAAAGCACTCATTTAGCTGCCAGCATTCTTCCCCCAGCTATCATGACACCACAACAAACCAGCATGCTTTGGCTGGAGCAGTACTCCAGACAAGGAGAAAAAACATGTGAAGCCAAGAATTTTCTTCCTTCCAAGAGTATGGAGTTTGCACTGGCAAACAAAATGGCTAGCAGACATCAATTTGTTTAGACAAATTTTCGGTATTTCTTTCTTGCTCTCAAGTATTAAATCGCATAGGCATTCTCTGATGCTGTGATGGGGTGGGAAACAAAACCACAGACTATTAGGTGACTTTAGGCAGCAGTGGATACATTACTACAACTCTATGCACAGAACACCATGTAGGCATTTCCTGTTGCAGTGAAACCAACATATGATTGAATTGTTTCAGAAGCTCATGAAGACTACCTCAAATAAAATCCAGAAATAGCATATTCAAGACAATTGCTACAATCCACGAGATTTCTTAGCACTGAGTTGCAAGCTATATTTTTCGTTGTGTAGCTATAAGATCTGGACAGAAATCACTAGATTCAGACGATCAAATCTCCTCAAGACTTCCAAGTGTCACTGGGATCCCCTGACATCAAGACAAACCTTTCTTTCATTCCAAACACTTCTACTCTACTTCTCCTTTCAGAAGGCAGATGCAGGGACTGTGACAATGAGGACCTTAGGCCCATTGTAGGAGAGGATCTGGTTTGAGACCCTCTTAAGAAACTGAACATGCACAAGTCCATAATGAAATCCATCTGTGGGTCCTGAAGAAGCTGGGAAACAAAGTTGCTAAGCCACTGTTCATCATATTTGAAACATCATGGCAGTCACGTGAAGTTCCCAATGACTGGAAAAAGAGAAATATAACCCCCATTTTCAAGAAGGGGAAAATGGATGAGCCGGGGAATTACAGAGCAGTCAGTCTCACCTCCATCCCTGGCAAAATCTTGGAGCAGATTCTCCTGGAAGGCATGCTAAGGCACATGAAAAACAACAAGGTGCTTGGTGACAGCCAGCATGGCTTCACTGAAGGGGAAATCCTGCCTGACCAAGTTGGTGGCCTTCTCTGATGGGGCTACGGAACTGATGGACAGGGGTAGAGCAGTTGATGTCATCTACCTGGACTTCTGCAAAGCGTTCGACACTGTCCCACACAACATCCTTGTCTCTAAATTGGAGAGACATCAATTTGATGGATGGACCACTTGGCGGATAAAGAACTGGCTGGATGGCCGCACACAAAGAGTTGTGGTCAATGGCTCAATGTCCAGCTGGAGACCAGTAACGAGTGGTGTCCCTCAGGGATCGGTATTGGGACCGGTCTTGTTCAACATCTTCGTCGCTGACATGGACAGTGGGATTGAGTGCGCCCTCAGCAAGTTTGCCGATGACACCAAGCTGTGTGGTTCAGTTGATACCCTGGAGGGAAGGAATGCCATCCAGAGGGACCTCGACACACTTGTGAGGTGGGCTGATGCCAACCTTATGAAGTTAACCATGATAAGTGCAAGGTCCTACACCTGGGTCGGAGCAATCCCAGGCACAGCTACAGGTTGGGCAGAGAAGAGATTCAGAGCAGCCCTGTGGAGAAGGACTTGGGGGTGTTGGTTGATGAGAAAATAAACATGAGCCAGCTTCAGTGTGCACTTGCAGCCCAGAAAGCCAACCGTATCCTGGGCTGCATCAAAAGGAGCGTGACCAGCAGGTCGAAGGAGGTGATCCTGCCCCTCTACTCTGCTCTCGTGAGGCCTCACTTGGAGTATTGTGTGCAGTTCTGGTGTCCTCAGCATAAAAAGGACATGGAACTGTTGGAACAAGTCCAGAGGAGGGCCACGAGGATGATCAGGGGACTGGAGCATCTCCCGTATGAAGATAGGCTGAGAAAGTTGGGGCTGTTCAGCCTGGAGAAGAGAAGGCTGCATGGAGACCTCATAGCAACCTTCCAGTATCTGAAGGGGGCCCACAAGGATGCTGGGGAGGGCCCCTTCATTAAGGACTGTAGTGATAGGACAAGGGGTAATGGGTTAAAACTTAAACAGGGGAAGTTTAGGTTGGATATAAGGAAGAAGTTCTTTACTGTGAGGGTGGTGAGGAACTGGAATGGGTTGCCCAGGGAAGTTGTGAATGCTCCATTCCTTGTGGTGTTCAAGGCCAGACTGGACAGAGCCTTGGGGTGACATGGTCTAAGGTGAGGAGTCTCTTCCCATGGCAGGTCCTTTCCAACCCTAATTTTTCTATGATTCTATGATGTTCAATATATGAAATATTTGGCACTGGATGGCCAAATCAGTGGGTAGAGATACACTACACAGGGCTTTGTTTGTTTGTTTGTTTGTTTGTTTGTTTTAAACAGTCTCCACAGTACCTCTCTATTTGCAGTGTCACTGGTAACCAAACGGAACAGAATGTCTCTAACATGTTTTGTTCTTTTAACAGGTGAGAGAAAGACATTTGTAAGTAATTAATTGCTGAAGACTGGGGCAGTGACAATACTGATTGACCTGCAAGTGAAAAATAAAGCTCATGAGCAAATGGACTAATGGTTTTCTCAAGTGAAAGAAGTTATCTGCAATAGACACTATCTCCAGAAGGCTTTGCAGCTTGCCATCTTTCTTGGAACTCATAACTTATCTCTGACAGCACTTCTTTCTCACACAAAACGAAAGCTGGTTCAAGCTGCACAAGCCAAAAGCACCAGTGTTTTGTGGGAGTTGTGCGAGCTCCTATAGAATGAGCCCAACATACCTTATGGCCTGTGAGAATTGTCCCCAAAAAGATACTCTCAGAGAAGCAAGGGGCCAATCAGCTGCTGCTGCCTGGTAAGACTGGTCACTTATTGGGCTAGAAATGCACCAACTAGGCCAGAGGGAGACAGTACTGCACAAGAGATCATCAGGTGTCAGTCATTACTGTAAGCTCATGCCCTTCAAATCCACAATGGGATAATGGCATATTTATCTTTACATTGGTAAAGGCAACTGCTGATTTTCTGAAGCCATAATCCCACTGCTATTGACTTATACTGAAGTCCTGAAAATACTGGGCTTGGTTACCATGACAATACTGCCCCTAAAGAGTTAAACTCTGCTACAGCATAAAACGCTTCACATGCTATTTCCTAGCAACCACATAGGTACATACAGCCTTCACTGAAGGCAATTTTAGGGAAGTTACATTAAAGAATACTCTACAGGCTTCACATACACCATGCATCTTTCACTTTGGGCTACACTAAAAAAAGCTTGTAATAGAGACAGACTTGAATCTTTTTTAAAAATAAGAGCTGTGACCAACAGGCAGACAGGAAATAAAAGCAGAGAATGATCAACATGAAAACTAAAGCACACTGCTATCTGACAGCAGTGGAGGTGGTGTAAGAGAATTTAACCCAAAGCATGGTTTCTTTTCCACCTCTCATTCCCCTTCACACCACTACTTACATTTTCACCCAAGTTTACTCTTCTGGCCTTGAGTTTTCAAGCAGCAATACTTTTGAGGGAGTACACAGATAATCCAAAAAGGGACTACAGTGTTCATGCAAATAGCATGTCTGCCTTGTGCTATGAAGATTTTGATTAAAAAAAAAAAAAAAATTTCCCCCAAAACACACACACACAAAAGAAACAAAAAACCCCAAACAAAAGCCCAAACAAAAAAGCCAAACACAAAACCAAACCAGAGCCCTCAGCTCTCCTGCTTTTTTTGCACATAGGACTAAGACTTATGAACATCCCCAGCTCCACTTGCATTAATCTGACAAGCTTTCTATGAGCACCCAGCATTTCAGAAATTACTATGATCTCTTTTAGAGTACAAATAATACTCTTTTTAACTTCTGCAGGCTTTAAGCATCATTACACAAAATTACGGACTGCTTCGCAGAAAATTACCAAGTTATTAAAAATACATACTTGCATTACTCCTCACTTCAGGAATGCCTAGGCTGTATAATCCAGCCTGGTACAAATACCTCATCTAGGAAACCATGGATGTAGAAGAGGTACAGCAACCTGTCTGAAATAAGAAACTCCTGGAGAAGCTGAAGGACCCCACCAGCGACAGGAAAATTTTTGTGAGTCAGGTGCTCAAACACTCATTACAGCAAATAGAGCAAGCTCATCATCTTAATGTGATAGATGTCCAAGGCACAGAGGGGACACTAAAGCCATGTGAAAGGAAATGCGTGCAAGAGGTGTTTGGTAGCCTTGTCTCTCTCAGACTACCTGCAGGGCAAGTGTGGTGCTTAATTTCACAACGTTAATCTGCTCAATTACTATGCTGTCTAAACCACTATTTAAAGGATGATAGATGACTGGATTATTCCTCAGCTGAAGGAGAGAAATGAGAAACTATGTGCCCATTTTCTGTATCACACCCTAACAATCATTAAGCATTCTCAGCTGCCAGAATTCAAACCTACCCCTTCATCCCAAGAGCATATGCTATTCCCCATGGTCTATGACACAGCTTCTTAGCTTTCATTATGTCTTTCAGGCCAGTTTTATTTGAAATCTCTCTTCTCTGCATTCAGTATGATCATGGAGCATTAGAAATTGTTAAAAAATACACATCGAGCTCCTCAGACAGTAAAACTTCAGAGTCTTATTTTGCACATAGCAAACGATACAAAGTAGAAAACAGATAATATCAATGCTCAGTTTACCTACAAATGTTTGGTGTTTTGGGCAGCGAAAGCAAATGTTCCAAAATAACATCTTACTGGAGGACTTAGAGGGGTGCATGCGTCCTTGAGGCACCTCTTGACTCTCAGTGCTGAAATGGCTGAGGTCCATTGCTCTCTGACAAGCTTCCAACACTCCTCTTTTCCTATTACCAAGGGAAGGCAGGGAAAAAAAAGAAGCAAGCATTTTCTATTTTATGATATAAATGCCTATCACTCAGAACAGTTGTGGAAGTCCAGAATGTTGTGTGACTCAACACCAAACAAGTTTAATCTACCAGGCTGCTCAGTTTCCTTTGCCAGCAGATACATTATTTTCTGAAGAAGTAGTTTTCTCCATTCAGTAACACTTCTCCTGTCCAGCATTACCTAAAAGCACACCTACAGTGCTTACTGAAGTTACCTACACCATCTGAAGGAGAAACTGAAAGGTCAGATACAGAGACAAATACCTTGCCAAAGTCCTTTTAGTGTATTCATTAAAATACAGGAAGTCTGGGCTTTGTCCAAGTAAAGCATCCCTCTACTAACAATTTTCTTTATGGTAAGAGTTACTCAGGCCACCATCTCTCAGAGAATAGCTAACCTAAATTAAAAATGCTTTGCACTGTATCATAGTTCAACTCTATTTGGTCTGCCCAAGTCTTTTGAACCCCAGAGTATGCTCAAGAGGACTTTGAGGTCTTAGGTAGGTGTCCTATTGAGTTGTGAAATGGACCCTGATCACACTAAGTTACAGAGTTGGGAGGTTTATTTTCCAAGTTTACCCTACTTCTGGTACTGTCCATATTCTGCAGAACATACCAGCAGCCAGCTGAAAAGCAATACACGTCAAACAAAACAAGAAGTGAGAAGTGACTTTTCCTAAACATAATACTGCTTTAAAGAGAAGAATTGTATTTGAAATCAAGGCAAAGCTTAGGGTTGCATTTCTCCAGAATCCATAAACCTGATGAAACTCTGGATTTCTCAATACTCTCCATAGCAATTTGTATTTGGCAGCTGCATCCTTTTCCCTATTCCCCCAGGTCTAAAACCCCCATGAAAGCTAGGTGTTTCATACATTGGGGTGCATTCTTCTCCTCAGTGTTTCCACCTTGGAACTTAAGACATACCAACATTGGTAAAAGATACTGTCTCACTGTATTTCTTATTTCTCAGCTTTACTTTGAAATTTTATTTTGCTATAGAAAAAAATAAAAACTCTCAAAAGCTGTTCCTAGTGTGACTGGCTTTCGAGAGAGTTTCACAGACAGGCTTTTCTCTTCCACGAAGAACACAGCATATGAAGAACCAAACCATTACACTAGCTGCACTTGTCATTTCAAGGAGGAAAATACAATAAAGTAATCAACAGAAGTCTGAAAAGGGTTGGGGTCTTTTTTCCCACCAGGCTATATGTTAGCAACAAGAGCCTTAAAACTTTTTTGTCCGTTTATTTGTTTTGTCCCCTAAACACAGTTACATGAGATTTCAACACAGCATATGCATGCACCCAAGCACTACATCCATTAAAACCATGTGGCATTACTAGACACTTTTTCTGTATCAAAATGACTAGTGTTTGTCTTCGTTTTGAACTTCCATGGAAATAAAGATTGTTATCATGTAAAACCGGAGAACATATATCCATTATTTTCAATTTCTTACAGCCCATCAGGTGCCAAGTAGTATTTTGCCACCATGATAGTTCTGCAATACCCCAGCCTTGCTTTGGCCAGACAAACATGATATTAACCTGTAGGAAATTGTGTCAGAAATACCAGCAAGAATGGAGGCAACAGCTTAGTTTAAAAAAATACATAAAGTATTTTACAGACCTTAAATCTCATGAGAATGGAAACATTTAAATTGTATCACTGAAGCAGTTGTTAAATAAATAAATGAATAAACAAACAAACAAAAAAATAATAACCCAACCCACATAATTCCCCTTAGATGCTTGGGACTCTAAAATTGTAAAAAGAACTGAAATTATTCAAAGTAATATTACAGTGCCAATTATGAACTTCAAAAATATCTAAAATATATCCACTTTTAATAACCAGAAAACTGACAAAAGTGTTTATTTATAAGAGCACACGATGCAATCCCTGATAATAAACAATTCATAAGAACAGAAAGGGGCATTACCACTTTAAAAAAAAAATATCTTTTTTCCATATCTCAACTTAATGAATTGTGAAAGAATTTCTATTTTGCTCTTCCCTACATTAACAAACAAACCAACCACAATGTATTTCATCAAAGTATTCTACTCTGAAAAAAACCCAAATAAATCCCTAAGTCCAAAAAAGTGGGTTTACTTTCTCTGTGATGTCTGTCACTTGTGTTTTCCTTAGATGATGTCTGGAGTTCTTCTTGTTTGTTATTTTTTTTTTAATTATGTAAGATTATATAACCTTTTAAGTTCTTAATTATAGTCTAAGAAAATACCAGGATGTATGTAATCCCCTGGAATTACTGTGTGACATGATACCCTGCTTTATTAGTACAACATAAGAGTAACCCAAGGTGCAGTGGGATCACAAGGCACCATTTGTTTTCATAATAAGATTTGGAATATGGCAACAAAGTAAAATTTGATTCTGATCTGAAAATTTTCAGGGAATTAATGAAATCTGCCCTGATACTAAGAAAAAAAAATAAATATACCACCTTCCCTTCCCTCCCCCCAACCCTGCCACAGCTGTCATCTCTTTTAACTGGTAAACTTCAGCGAGGAAGCTGACCCGCAGTTACAGCAGTGCTGCCTTATTCAACTGAGAGGGGGACTCAGCCTTCCAGATGTGGATGAGAGGACCCTAAAGCACAGCCACTGCCTGCCCCTCCCGGGAGCATCTCCTAGCCCGAGGCGTATTTGCCTGTATGCAGAGCATAGCGGCTCGGTTCCACGCCTCGCAGCAACAGTTCATTTTAACCAGTTACAGGGGAGGAAGAGAGAAAAAAGGGGATGAAGAAAACCCAACAGCAAGTACGGGCTTTCTGCTCTTGAGAACTGAGCAGAGGGAGATTTCATTCCGCCACATTAACACCCCTCCCAGACGCCCAACCTCTGCCATCAGCCGCAAACCTGGAAACGAACCCTGCCCTCCGCCCCCTGAGCGATCGCAGCACAGGGGATCCCCCAAGCCACCCCAGTGCTGGGGGCGCGGGGCAGCCCGAGGGGCCCGGCACTGCCTCCTGGGGTGCTCTGGGCCAGGCGCGCCCCGGCGCGGCCCCCCCGCAGCAGTGTCAGCCCGGCCCGGCCGCCGCAGCTGCGGGGTGTCAGTGGGCGCCAGAGCAGCCGCTCTCCGCAGCTGCATCCCGTCCGAGGAAGCATCACCTCCCGCCCTGGCGCAGGCGGTAGATGCTCCGGCTCCGTTCTCCCTCTACCGCGGCCGGCAGGGAGGACCCACACCGGCCCCACCGGGGCCCCCTCCTCCCTGAGCGGCAGCGGTGTACCTTGACGCTGGCGTTGCTGGTCTGGGTCTCCGCCTCGACGCCGCAGCAGGGGGTGGCCCTGGCCCGGGCGGAGGCTCCGGGCTCCCTGCGCTCTTTGCGGCGGGGGCCGGCGGAGGGTGGCGGCTGCTGCCGGCTCTGGTAGGCGAGGACGGAGGGGATGGAGTCGGCCGCGTCTGTCTTGATGAAGAGGCCGTGCAGGGTGGTGGCGCCCTGCGAGATGGTGGTGGTCTGGTGGGAGGAATTGGACTCGTCCGAGTCGCGGCAGTAAATCACGCCGCTCTGAGAGACGTGGATGCTGGGGGCGCAGCCCATCCCTTCCCTTCCCCTCCCCGCCCCGCCGTACTGCCAGCAGACCGGCCAGCTCCGCTCCCACCTGCCGAGCGAGCGGGCTGCGGGGCCGCCGCCCCTGCGCCGCGCACCCCGCGGCGGCACCGGCACCACCCCTCACCGCTGGCGCTGCCCCTGCCCCGGCCGCTCCCGCCCCTCTGGCGCCTCCCCGGCACCCCCGCCCGTCCCCCCGCGCCGCCCACAGGGACCCCAGACCCTTCCCTTCTCGGCAGTGTCTTACGAAGCGCCTGCGAGCACAGGGTCGTTGAGCCGTGCGGGCAGGGGCGAAGGAGGAGAAGCGTCACCAGCGGTGCAGCCCCCTCCCGACCCTGGCAGAGGGTCTGCTTGCAAGCGTTCCGTACGCACAGCACCACACCATCCGCCCCCCCGCCTCCCCATTGTGACAAATACGTTTTCCTTTCTTTTCCTAAAAGCAGTTAAAAATACTTATTTTGTCGGTCAAAATGCACCTACTTTTCTTAGTGAGCAAATCGCAATTGTCTGGGGACAGTTCAGAGCCACAGAGCACCCACTGCAAGCCAGGAAAAAGGCCAGGATTGTTCCACGATTTTTAATGCTGTTTTTCAATCGGGCCAAAATTCAAAGGCACGAGCTGCTCTTTTAACCTGTATGTCTGATAGCTGCCAATCCCTGTTTCCACTCCCTGGGGAGACAATCAAGCAAAATGTTTAATGCTGCAGAGATTTACACACCTTCTTAGCTTTCCACAGTGAATAGTTTCATTGACCTAAGCGACACTACCTATGAGGTGTAAAGCTAAACATGTGGGGTTTAAGTCTTTGCAAGATTCTAGTTTAAATCTCCCTGTTTTCAATGGCACATTGTAGATTTTTCAAGTACTGGTCTTGTCATCCAAGCAGCATGCTGCCTGCCTAATAAAGCATTTATCTGACACCCAGTTACCAATGAACACTTGTGAATACACCTTTTCTTCTGCTTGGAGCACTACCTGATGTTTGATCACTGTTTCACCACCTAGTTTTTAGGAAGCGATGTTAAAATACTACCAATGTGAAGCACAGTTAGTGCAAGGATTGTGATGCTGAATGACAAAGTTCTTTGAAAGTGTTATTTTGGTTCCTAAGGCTCCTGGATTGCTTTCATGCATTAGCAACTGGTTTATTCAGAAGTGGAGGCTTCACAGATAAAACACCTCAGTTTAGAGGACTGTTTGAGCCTTTAGCCTCTGCCCATCCAGACCATGGCTTATTCTAATTATGGCAATATGGACACTCACTCATACATCAACAGCTGGACTGACATCAATCTATTTGACAAACTATGGTTTTCCAGTTACCAGAGAAAACCTCCCTAGTTTTCCTTTTAATTGTTGATATTCACAACCCAAGTCATGACTCAATCCTAACATACTGCTCTGCTGGTGGCTGTCTTTGAGGACTACCTTGGAGACGGGCTTAATACCAATGAAATGAGACAGACTGCACTTCATCTCCCAACCATGCAGCCCTTCTTGCTGCTCAGGCTGCAGTTCTGGACCTCCCAGTCTCCCAGAGCATAATACATGAAGTTGCATATTAATGTACCCTAAAACTGCATTTAATAACAAAAAAGCAAGAAATAGTATGTATTCCTTGCTGTATTTTCAAGTCCCTTTTCATTTCTATTAACAGTTTGAAAACTGAAGTTGGGGATTTGAGTTACCTGCCCTAGACCACACCTTAGATGTGCAGCAGAGCCAGGAGTTCAGGAATGCCACCCAGGACATGCACATTGGTGTAAACAACATTGCCCCAAAAGACCTCTGGGGGTTGTTGACTATCTAGTTTGAGACTTTGCTCATAGGAATTTACGCACCCCAGGTATCAACAGCACCCAGCATTTTAATAAAGGGAGGAGTATTTTGACTTTGTAGACTGAGCTTGGTGAACATGTCATGTCACATCCTAAACTGTGTTACTAGCTATTCAAGGTCCATTTTTCTGAGTAGATATCAAGGATAAGTTATTTCACTCATCAATATCTAAGTTTCCTTAAAGTCCCAGCACTCAGGTTTCTTTTTTCAGGTTTTTTGTCCTACTGAATACTTTGACAACATTGCTACATTATCAAGACAGTGTGGTAGGCACCTGCCCATCCTTACATGGATTTCCCTTGCTTAGGTTGAGTTGATGTCAGAGAACAAGTCGTAGGAACAAAAAGCCACAGCTCTGGAGAATGTCTGCTAAACGCAGCTCTTGGCTGTTTCTGGGTAATGGGGAAGGATCACCACTGAAGAGGATAATCCTACCTGTGCACAGTGCCAGAGTGTTTGAGAGGAGTGAAAGCTGCAGGATGGGAAACTATGTGGACTGCTGAAAAGCAACAGAGAAGTGGGGAGAATAACTTAATGCTTTGTCTGACAGCAGAATCACAGAACTGTAGGATGGTTGAAGCCGGAACAGTCATCTGGTCCAACCCCCTTGTTGCTTAGGAAGGGCCTATCTGGGTGGTTTTTTAGTATGCCCAAGGATGGAGACTCCATCACCCCTTTGGGCACTCTTTTCCAGTGCTCAGTCACCCTCACAGTTCTCTCCTGATGTTCAGAGGGAACTTCCCATGTTTCAGTTTGTGCCCACTGCCTCTGGTCCTGTCACTGGGAACCTGCACTGTTTTCTTTGCACGATCCCTTCAGGCATTTACATCCATCAATGAGATGCCCCCGCGACTTCTCTTTCCCAGACTGAGCAGTCCCAACTGCCTCAGCTTCTCCTCATGTACGTGGTGCTCAGAAGGAACTTAGAGAGATGGAACAAGCAAGTGGCGATAGCACGAGTGGAGACTGGAATGGGGCAGAGTGAGCGGGTGCAAAGGAGAGGGATGTCTGTCTGCTGCTGGAGTAGGAAGTAAAGAAATGGAAAATTAAAGATTCGTTTTCCTAACATTGGTATTTGTCTTGCACCTTGCCTGTGAGAGGACAATCATGGATTTACTGGACAGGGAGGGAAAAGGGAATATTTAAAACACATGCATGCATACTAACACCACCTTTTATGGCATGCTTAAGTCACACTCCTGCAGGCATGTTGCTGCCACCTTCCCTGACTGATACCCACTAAAGCAGAAGGCTTTACAGTGAGCAGCACATATTAATTCAAACAGGGACTTCCGTGAGGGACTGTTAATGTACTGAAGCAGACTCTTCCCTCAGAAACACATATTTAGTATGGCCCAAGAATTAAGTCAATCCTCTGGAAGATATTCACATATACCATTTTTTCCACTACTAAAGAACCATCACTGCCTTTAGTTGTGACTGCATAAATCCTAACAATTTATTTAACCAATTTAACCAATTCCTTACATGTGACTAATTTTAGCATGATGAATTGAAGTGCATGAGTGATTCTGGAAGCCGTCAGTGGAATCCTGAAGTGTCTCATCTTTTTTTTCCCCCCCAGTAAAACCAGTGGATATACATTCTTTATGGTGTTTACACCTGCAAATCCCTCCACAATGAAGAAGATATACTCCTCTAAACTTTATATCCCTTCCAAAGCCAGTCATAGGCTTCACTCTGACCTCAATATTAACACTCTATGCTACGAGTCGATTGGTAAGTTTATGTTGGCATTATTTGAAGCAATATCTGTAAATCACAGTTCATTGCAGTAAGAATATACTACTTCAGAGGTCACATTTTACAGAGACTTAAAAATCCGGTACTTGACAACCAGCTACTGAAGACAGTTACCTCTATTCATGGTTCATTTACTGTAAAACCAGTTTAAGAATGTATAAATAAGCCTGTACAAAAAAAAAAAAAAAAAAACCAACAAAACCAAACCAAACCTAGGCTCATAGGAAGCTCAACAGTTTCTGTGTCCTTTTATACTGGTCCAAAAGATTTCTAAACTACACTAAAAATCTAACATGCTGTATTCCCAGATTAGAGCAAAGTAAATAGCTATAAATTACTTAAATTATCCAGACTATATGCTACGTTTTTAACTTAAAATAGATATGAGGAAAATAATCATGGCAGCTAGAATAGAACTCTTCTCTGTATACCTCTATTTTGTTAAAAATAAAAAACCAAAACCACCTCTACAATAATTTGGTAATAGATTATCAAATGTTAACCTTGTGCTTTTACTCATCAATACAAGAAATAGCGGTGCCTGGAAAAGAGACAGATATTAAATACAAGAGGAGAATATTATTTCTTTTGCCTAAGGAAAAGCAGGATGTATTTTTCAGCCCACAAATCCAATGACTATCTCACCCTTACGATCAAGAGTAACTTCACTGAAAACAACCACCTTTCTCCAAATCAACCAAAAAGCAAAATCAAGTCCTTTTTTGTTTTCCTGCCCCAAACTCCTTTCATTTCATAACTTTGAAAAATCAATTACTGCAGCAAAGCTGTGGTTTCATTTACCATGGGTTGGTTAGACTGCATTTGCATGCTATATTCTGTGAGTGCTGTGAATAACAGCCTCCCGATAGCAACACCCTACAACAAAATTCCCCTAGGTAGGTATTGCTCAGACAGAAAGGTTTTGCTGGGATTGCCTCCTAATCACACCATAAACCCAATCTTTGGCCTCCTCTTACAGTCAGATTTTGACTGGCTTGGACAATGCCAGCTATCCCAGTTTTCCCCAGAAGTTTGTGGAATACTTTTCATCCTAGACTGTGTCCCTACCTGTATCAGGTGGTTGGAACTAGATGAACTTTAAGGTCCCTTCCAACCCAAACCATTCTGTGATTTTATGGAAATTTTTCAAGCTCACTCAAAGAAGCAGAGCTGAAAAGGGAACTCAGTCTGGCTACCCTTCCACCAGCAGTCTGTGCCACCGTAAAGGCAGTGAGGCACAGATTCTGTCGAGAGGGCATGGAGGGGCATGCACCTTCCTGCACTCTGCCTCTCCATCCCTTTTTGTGTGAGCAGGGAAGAGCTACCGGTTCTGTCCTCCCCTGTCTGCAGCTGCTTCTTTCTCCCCAGGGGCAGGAGAAGATGCAGTCCTGGGTGTTTGCTCCTCAGTGCTGATAGGTGATGAGCTGCCCCAGGGATGCAGATTCCCTCCTGGGGACAGACACCTGCAGGACTTTTTCCTAAAATGGGCCACTGTCGTCAATATCAGCATATTCTCGGGAGACACAGCAACCCTTTACTACACTGCTGTGAAGAGGAAGAGTAACATATAGCACGGTAACTACAGGCTTCAGCCAACGGCAGTAGCCCTATGTGTTAACATTATTCCCCTTGAGGAGCTCAACTTTTTGCAAGACAGTGGACAGATACTTGTGGTTACAAGCAAATTTTCTACTACAACAAGATCCGATCGCATTTAAAAGGCTTAGATATCTGCTCTTCACCAAACCCTTTGCTTCGGTGGACAGAGAACTGGAGAGCAAAAGTTAAGCAAGAGTGGCGCTCCTACCAGCATTGAAAAGTCTTCCATCAAGACTTCGTTTCTTCACAGGAAGCTTGTTCTTTGCTAGGTGTTACTTTAGTAACACAACTCCCTTGATTTATTCTTGTGCGGGAGTATCTGGGCAGAAAACCGCACTCGAGTGGTCCCTGCATGCGCAGAGAGCCTCCGGCGCTGCGCACCGGCATAGCTGAGCGCAGCTCCGGGCGAGACAAACCGTGTTGAGCGGGGTCAGCAGGCGCTGCGGCAGCACCAGCACTCGGACACTTCTCCACCGGCCCCGGGGTGCCGCCCGCAGCTGGAGGCCACCCGCAGAGTGCTAGCACCCGCCGCCGCTGTGCCGCGGTTCCGGGCGCCCCGGGGGATCCCTCGCCATCGCCTCGCTGCCCCTCGCCCCGCCCGGCTACCCTTTACCTTCGTCCCCGGCCCGTTCATCCTCCAAGGAGCGAAAGGGAGTGGGATCGGCGCTACGGTGCGGCTGCCCAGGTGAGAGGGGCGGGACCCGCCGATGCCGCCGGCACCTCCCCCGGGGCCGGGCCTCCCCCCTGGAGCTCCCCCGCCACGCCGGCGGGCTGGAAGCGCTCCAGGAAAATGAGTCCGTGCTCCGGGGCTCCGCTGGGGAAGGAGGACAAACCGGCTTCACAGAGTTGTCCCTGCCCCCGCCCCCCCGGCCTCTCCCCGTGCCAGTGCCCCGAACACATCGTTTTCTGCCCCGATCAGGAACATTCAGTAACGGGGAAAAGCGCTCGGGGAAAGTAAGATGAACCGTGTTCTCTGAGCCCGGCTTGGTTCAGTATGCTAATAGTTTCACAGCCTTCGGTAAGAGGCAAACCCCTTAGAGAGAGCGATGAATCCATCCCTAAGCAGATAGCTGTTTGCTGATGGTTTTCAGGATCCTTGGGCAAAATCAGCCTGACAGTTGAGGAGAAAGGAGACAAACTGCCCTGGATTGAGAGAGGGCAGCACGGCCCTGATTTGTATCAAATCCCAACTGCTAGAGGTTGGACCAGAGGCATACGTCAAGCAGCCTACTTTCATCTTTGGGATGTTTTAGTTTGCAGCAAGTACTGGGTAGGTGGAACACATCAACTTGGGAATGACATCTTTGGGCTTGACTGGACATGATTCGCTTTGCTCTTTCCTTCATGCTTTAAGAACAGCTTGTGCCTGGTTTTCCTTATGGAATACTGCTATTTCTTGGGAGTTTATTAACATCATCATTACTTTTATTGCTCTGTAGTGGTATGCAAGGCCTCAATGAGGGAGTTCTACATGACACTCAGCATGCAATAAAAACCAGTCCTTACCCAGAAAGGTCAAAGGTTTGCAGACAAGATAGGGGACAGCACTTGAATGTCACAAAAGCAGAGCAATATTAAAGATGACTGGGAGCTGTGGGACAAGTAATGATCAAGTCACAGTAGCTGCCCCCGCAAAACTACAGACCACAATACAAAATATAAGCAAAGGGTTGAACCTGTGCAGAAAATCATTTCTAGAGAGGAGAAGCAGAACCAGCGTGGGTCAGCAAGTTCTGTTAGATTGAGGCTAAGGACTGTGAAGAGCTGCCCTATTTCTAGGGGTGAAGACACACAGTCAGCAAACAGTCCTTGAGCCCCCCATAAATCCTAGATAGTGCACATATGGAGATGTCCTCAACATCCCCCCACTTTGTGGCCATACATCTGCAAGAACAGCTGTCTGGGAGCCCATGTCCTTGGTAGTCTCCCAAAGGTCTTTGTCCTGCATGAATGAGGTGAATGGGAGGTTTGCTACAGCCTCAGCTGCACACAGTCATATTCTTGTATACCTGGAACTGTGGCCCTGGTACAGTCTCAGAGGAGGTATAACCTTTCCTCTTCAGCACCTCTGCAAAAGTGCCAGGTGTCAACCAGCCAGCTGCAAGCCTCAGAACTGGCTTTGCCCAGTTATTTCAAGGGTTTGTCACAGCCTGCCCTGGGACCCTGCTTTCCCCAGCGGGAAAAATTAGGGACTAATTAAAGCATGCCTCTTACTCCTGCAATTTTGTTCAGCTAGGCTGCCTTCCCAATAAAGACCCAGGAAAAAGAGGATGGATCTCACCCAGACATGGCATCATGATCAAGGTGAGGTACTTATATGGACACAAGGGCTCAAATGTGTCACAATGCTAAGTTTTGAATACAGCCACATAGACTTTTTGCAGTTCCCATGCAGGCCTTTCTCTGCATTTCTCCTTGTACCATCCCCTTCAAGCTGATATGGCTTTTGAAGACTCACTAGAGGAATGCTGAGACCAGCCAAAGCATCAATTCTTTGCAAGCTCTGAGAAGCTGACATGAGAAACACAGAAGGCGCAGCCTCATCACTAACAACTTAGTATGTGGCAGACAATTGTCATTCTGTGTGTACCCTGAAAGGAGGACACCATCCTGCAGCAATCGTGCTGTCAGCAAAGAGCACAGACACAGGTCCTCTCAACTTTTTATTCACCTGTAACTTGGGACCAGACTGCTGACACTAACTGCAGTGCTTTAGGAGATAAAAAGTAACTCAGTCTTTGTTTCTGGGAAAACAACCCAAATATAGGGGTTATTTCTGCCTACTTTTCTTCTAGAGGAAAAGTAAAACAAAAAATAGTTTTATTTTATTTTTTTAAAGTGCATTTTGCATGTATGTAGATTTTAGCATGTACTAAGGACCTTACTTCAGGCTCATTATAATACTCCCACTGAACTTAATGGGAATGTGGCTATTTATATTTTGATCGGGATGGAATTAGGTCCTTCATTTGAACTTTATGGACTTTTATTCCTTTTTTTGTTAATCTATTTCATAATTTTTAATTTGCTTTTGCTGTGTTCTGAGAACATTGTAAGTACATTCCAGCCTCTTGAATAGCATCTTTAATTCTAGTATGAAAACATTGTGCCTCCTAGTGGGTAACATACACAGGCTTCAACTCTCCTTCAGATTGCATTTTCATGCTAATTTCCTGGGACTTTCTTCTTTTAGTACCAAGGAGGTGATTTTCAATATTTTCATTGCTCTTGAAGTCCCCCATTTCTTTCCTATGCTGCCTACTTTGCTCTTTCTTGCATGTAGCCTGTTAGGTTCTGAACATTTGGCCTCTGCAATTTTCTTTGCTGTGCATAAATCTGTCATTAAAATTCCCATCATCCACAAACCCGTTTGTGAGGAGCCCATTTCTGAGATATTATTGCGATCACACAAAGAGAAAGAAAAAGTGGGTTTTTGCATACCAGCCTGAGTGGACTTGCCTGAGTACATATTCTGTGCCTGAATTGTACTGTGACAGCAGTAGAGTTCATGTTTCTTAGGCAAGTGAAATGCCTGCTCTGTGGATTTGGGAACTCTTTCAAGAGGTATCCAAGACTTGTCAGAGATAAGATCCAGAATACTGCTTTCATTTGGTGAATTCCTCAGTCAACAGAAGCAAACGTCAAACACCAGCAGCAGACCAGTAGATCTAGATACAGCAAGGCCCAAAATCTGTTTCTGCCTCTTTAGCTGGCTGCAGCCTGGCACTAGCTTCAGCCCAAAGAATCCACATGTAGTTTGTGAAGAGACAAGCTCTAGGTATCTGCTGGTGGTCAAGCTGAGGTGTCCTTGCCCAGACACTCCTTCCTGACTCAATTGCAAGGACCAGAGCTTGGTCTTCCTAGGCTTAGGCAGACTCCAGAGCTCAGATTAAGTTTCCACTTGACCATTTGTTTGGCATTAGCAAAGCTCACAATAAAATGTTTCTGGTCCTGCAGACAGATCTGGTCCCATGAATGGCATACTCAGTAACATCAGAATTTCCTCCAGTGATCTCACAGTAGGCAGGATTAGGATGGTTTTGCCACTTCTTAGACAAAAAGTTTTTCTTAATTTTTTTCATTTATATTTGGCCAGCATTAAAAATGCTGCTAGATCTTAACAGAGAGGAAATAATCTAAAATTAGCATTGCTTAAAATGAACAAAGAATTTTTATCCCTGAACACACATAACTCACATCTAAGTTAGAACATTAATCCTGAAGAGGCCACGATTTGCCAGACTGCAAGCTGAATTGGAGCATAGAACACAGTTTCACTATTTTTTTTAAGCCAGTCCTTATACACTGCCTTGGGTTTAATCTCGCCTTAGGTTTCCAGGTCATCGCAAGGACAAATAGCAAAAAAAAACCCCAACAAACATTAAAGGTTGACATTAGAAGCTGAGGCAAATAGATATCTAACAAGACGCTATGGCTGTGTATTCACAGCTGGGTGAATAGGACACTGCCTGATGGAGATTTGTCCTGTAATTTGTACTCAGAAATTCATTGCTTTTGTCACTGGCTAAGAAAGAACCATTCTTCAGAATGGAAGTGTCATTTACCAATAGTATTAGTAGTAGTATTAATAATGATAAATTTTACTTATTTTGGGCTTTATGTTGCATTTTACGTGCCTGGTTCTCGTATACACATCTTATTTCGTAGAATCATAGAATCATAGAATCACAGAATCATAGAATGATAGAATCATAGAATCATAGTTAGGGTTGGAAAGGACCTTAAGATCATCTAGTTCCAACCCTCCTGGCATAGGCAGGGACACCTCACACTAGACCATATCTCCCAAGGCTCTGTCCAGCTGAGCCTTGAACACTGCCAGGGATGGAGCATTCACCGCTTCTCTGGGCAGCCTGTTCCAGTGCCTCACCACCCTCACAGTAAAGAACTTCTGCCTTCTATGTAACCTTAAGTTCCCCTGTTTAAGTTTAAACCCATTACGCCTTGTCCTATTGCTACAGAACTTGATAAAGAGCATCCTTGTAGGCCCTCTTCAGATACTGGAAGGCTGCTTTCCAAGCTCTTCCTCTGCTTCAAAAGCCCTCAGATGAAATGAAGGGCTAATTCTGTCCCACACTGCTGCACATCTCCAAGGACTTTTCTGACAAAAAAACAAAAAGCACAGAGGAGTTTTGTCATGGCATGAAATGGTCACAGGCCACTTGAGAGAGGTCTCAGTTCAAAGAGTTTTCAGCAGGCTTTAGGTAGTCCTGAAAGCCTTTGACTTTGCTGGGACTGCTAGCATGAGTAAAGGTCTGCAGGATCCTTAATTAATTCTGCTGTTATCTATAGGTGTCAGACTGTATGAATTATTTGATTTGCCCTAGCTAAACTTTTATAGTGTAATCTTTGTATGTAGTCAATGCTGTAACATTTTAAGTACATATCAGCTGATCCTATAAACTGCATCAAATATGTACAGTGGCTCCTTGTCTTGCCTTGAAGTGGTTCATTTGGTTGGCAGACAATCAATTTACTGTTTAGGCTTTTTCTTTAACCAGTTTATCTGTCCTCAACTGATAGTTTGATTGGGCTCTTTTTTGTTCTTATGAAGTAAATAAAATGAACTATAAAACCAGTATAAAAATAGCACAGGAGAATTTGTAAACTACAAGCCAGAAGGCCACAAACATCACACAAAGCAAACACTCATGAGAGATATCACTTTCCTCTAGACTTACCACAAATCAGAAGAGAACACTATGTCACATTTTGAAGAAGATCTAAAGATAGCTAAACACTCAACTCAAGGAGCCAGTCTGGCAGAATTAAGCAGCACTGAGCCATTTGCACCTAAAACATGGAACATATACCTCATCACATATTTCAGACAAGATTTTATCTTCCTTAATATATTTAGGACACCTAAGGGCAGGTATTTTTGTCAGGGAAGTTCACATGAAGACATTTTTCTTTGTTCTCTCGTTATTAGGCACATAAGGCTTTGGTGGATCCCATGGTTGTCTCGTGACTCTGGAATAAACAGTGTCCTGGGTTCAGCAGTAGCAGTTATTTTTTCTCCTTCTCAGTAGCTGGTGCAGTGCTGTGTTTTTGACTTTCAGCCTGGGAACAACGCTGATAACACCGATGTTTTTAGTTGTCGCTCAGTAATGTTTACTCTGACCAAGGACTTTCTGAGTCTCATGCTCTGCCAGGGAGGAGGGGAAGCCGGGAGGAAGCAGAGACAGGAAACCTGACCCAAACTAATCAAAGAGATATTCCATACCACAGCACATCATGTCCATTGTATAAACTGGGGGCAGTTACCCAGAAGGCCCAGATCACTGCTCGGTTGGTCTGGGTATCGGTCGGCGGATGGTGAGTGGTTGTATTCTCTTCCCTTGTTATTTCCCTTATCATTATTATTATTGATGGTAGCAGTGGTTTGTGTTATACCTGAGTTACTGGGCTGTTCTTATCTCAACCCGTGGGAGTTACATTCTTTCCATTCTTTCCACTCTGGGAGCAGGGGGAGGAAATGGGGGGAGTGAGCGAGCAGCTGCGTGATTTCTGAGTGACAGGCTGAGCTTAAACCACGACACAGTGCCACTAATAAAATCAGATGAAAGCGGCATCATCTAATTGGAAAACAGCTTTATGGAACCCAGTAATTTCTGACTTGTACTGCTGTGTCTTTAAAAAATTAGGTGTTGCAGACCAAACTTGTATTGAAAGCTGCGCGAAATAAAAATCTTCTCTAGCTCAAGCAAAGTTCCTTACCCTTTTTTACTGTTTCCCACAAGCAAACACTAACTGAGAGCATTGGGAATTTGCTGACATGTGTTTTGCTATAAAATAGGATTCATCTTAGCCATTAAAGGGAAATTCCTCTTGTTTCATTTTGGCAGGTTGTGTTCTTGCTGAAGATATCTTCCCTCCTGGAGAGACATGAGCATGGCTTTCAAGAGCTACAGCACTTTGAAGAAGTCAGCTACTTGCCATGGGCACAAAAGAAAGAAGTGACATGAGTTGGTTTGTGCCTGTAAAACCTCAGGGTAATGCTTCAGACACAAAACCATGTATTTCACTCTTTTAGAGCACTCCATAGCAGGACTATGCTGTAAGCAATCCTTTGTCAAAGATTATGATTACATCACAGACTGCAACACCCGTACATGGATGGACAGGCCCAGGGCTCATGCCAAGGCAGCTGATGAATAAAAACCTCTCATGAGTCCTTAGCATTTTTAAAAGTCATCGGGGTTCTGGGACAAAAGACAATATGCCTGTGCAAAACATGTGTTAATATGATGTTTACAAATTAATATTTCTGCACCTGCTAGAATACAAATATTTTAACAGGTACATTTTAAATCTCTCCAGTGTTACAGCACTGAGAAAACACTACCCCACTCATTGTATAGAAATAATATGAATTTTTCATCTCTGCAATAATGCTATGAATCTGCACAAACACAATCACTCCTTAACAACTAAGGAGACAGATACAGCAGAAGAATTCTTGTATTTGCATGCCACAGTGTCTAACTCAGAGCCATTGCATCAGACTGTCAATATCCAGATCTGCAAGTCATGCCTAGCTACAAATATCCTCAGTTTAGAAAGTTCAGCCCTCTTCTTGGCCTTTCTACTTTCTATTATATGCATTGCTGAATTAATGTAAGCACATACAAGAAAGAGTAACATTACATTACCTAGGAATGACTAGAGAGATTTAATTTAGAAAACCTTTTTGTGAAGATCTACTCGATACAGCAATTGCCAGAGAAAAAAAATCACTGAACTGTTCTACTTTGTGTCACAATAAAATTGTATATTCTTCATTAAAATGCCTATGCTTGTCTCATGGTGTCTACAAAGTTAGGTGTAGTTGTGGAAGGTTTGGAGAAAAACAATTTCCAGAGCATGAACAGAAAGGCTCAACAACAATTTAAAAACAAAACAAACCAAGAACAAAACCAAAACCCAAAACATACCAGTTCATGAAGGAATATGGTGGCAAAACTACACATTTTTCTCATAACTGCACAATTCTGCCTGAGGTAAATTGCTGAAATCTGCTCATTTCCACAAACAATGCATATGACTTGAAAGCATCCAAGAGTCTTCACCATAGTTTAGTTTCTCTTCCCAGCTGTGGTAAAATCATCTCTTCATAGGGGTGTTAAAATAACATCTTCAAAAAGGGCAGAGAAGTCTTTCATACAGAGCAAATGAGAGTATGTAAGGCTGTGATTGGTTCAAGGTACAATGCTGGAAGCACAGCAACAAAGAGGCGCAGTGTCCTGAAGGTAGCCTGAAGTTCACGAACCTGTGGGGTGTGGATCAATGAATGGCTGCATATGAACAGTTTAGTCAGGAAGTGCAACATGACATCTGCCAAGCCTAGGGCTCCCAGCCTGGCTGTAGGCTGCAGCTCATCCAGCCATTAGACTGCATAGAGGTGTGGAGAATTGCTGGAGGGGTGGAAACCAGCTCCTACCCACCTTGCTTCCATCTTTGTCATCATGCTGGATTGCTGTATGTGCTCTACATGGCTATGTTGTAGAGCTATATATGGGCTTCTTTCCTGGGAACATGGCAGAGCACCCTGGGCTCAATCAGGTGCTGTGGTCACAGCTGTTACATGTCCTCCTTTAGAAGAGGCAGACTGATCGATCTGCTCGTAGGCCCCTTAGGTTGGAAAGGTTATATGCTTGTCGTAACACACAGACCATGAGATCTCCAAAGCAATGCACTCCTGGCAAAAGTCGCAGACAGAGGTAAAGCCACCACTCAGTTGAGTGAAGGCTTCCGATGTGAAGGACAAAAGGTATGAAAGTTACTACTCCTCTCCAACATTTTTCTGGTAACAGAATGAACACATGAAATCTCAGATCAGAGAGCAGTCCTACCAACTCCTGAAAACACTTTCTAGAAAATGTAATGAACTCCAAATGCAAAAATACCCAGGCTTTTGCATTCTGCATTGCAATTTAGAACGCAGACCATTTGCAATCACATACAGATATGTGCAACTCGTTTGCTGATCCAGACCATTTTCACCCAGAAGTCAGGCAGGTAAAATATTCTTTATTTGCAGTCAGAAATCACTGTGCGCTGTTTCCAGGCTTATATAATAAATCAAGTTCAAATCAATTTTAAAATCTGACCTTTAAAATGACATAATGGGCTTCTCAATGTACTGTTTGAGAGTGATTATTTTTCCATAGTAGGTAATTTCAGATAATAAGAAATACCACAACTGCAGCTAAAGAAGGAAACAAACTCCAGGAAAACATGACTCTGCCTTAGACTTAAGACAGTACCAGTTAATTTTAATTAAAAGAGAGATGTGCTTTTGCAGAGACTATACTGCCTCAGTTTCCCTTCAAACATCAAAATTAATCCCATTACTTTTGTATCTTTCTCCTCTTCTCTCTTTAGGGAGTTTCTTTCTTACAGTTTTTGCCCTTTCCCCCCACCTGCCTACAGGGATACACCCTTGTTTCTATTTAAAAAAAACAGTTTGCCATGTTTTCCTTTCAGCAATAACTGCTTTTCAAGCTACTGCCTTCTCTCACCATCCTCCTTTCACCTTCAAGATTGTGGACTATGCTGTTTGCTTTCTCTACTTAATTGTCTTGCAATTAAATGGTGACCCCTTACATCATGTCTCTGGCTTATGCTCTCTCCCTGTTCCATCAAATTGCTCTTTTAAAGGTTGATAACGTTCTCCGTCTATCTGATGGAGTTCTTGGAAGAGTAAATAGTGACAGTGCCCGTTCACTCAAAGGACAATTGGGATCGCTTGGTCATCTAAGCATAACCAGAGGTATGATTCTACATACAGGAGACATCAACTGGAAACAAGGAATGATCAAATACAACCAAGGGAGTAAAACTGTCTCAAAGCAGTTCTGCCTCTTCCTATCTATGACCATCATCACATGCCTATCCTACCTCATGGCCAAAAGTAACCGGATGATCAAACTGAAATTAATCTAACAGCATTCACATGATATTACTGTCCACTGCAAGAAGGTCACCATCTGCAGCTACTGTTGCTCTTTTACTCACATGGCTCTGAAATGAGACTGACAGGAAATACTGAAGGCAGATGGATTGCCTTCTCATCATCTTTTGTACAAGGAGGAGTTTAGCATTTGCTAGCAGTTAATAAGGCTATCATTACAAAGACACACTTGCTTCAGCCGAAGGTTAACAAAACTTCCTTGAAGAAATGTGATACCCTATTCTACAGAGGGGCAATGGAGAACAGGATCAGAGGTACAGTCCAGAATCAAAGGGAGATAATTCACTGAAACTCTGAGAAAATTCCTTGTCCTCGTCCCTGAAAGATTACATTCTTAGCCCAGCTACGTAAAAACTCTGCAAAGGCACCCAGATACACATCCACAGGCTGGTCAGGCACTTTTCCTGACTTCTTTCTTCACAGAGGCCATCTGTTTTTTCCCACCCGTCTCTGAATCATAGAATCATAGAATAGTTAGGGTTGGAAAGGACCTTAAGATCATCTAGTTCCAACCCCCCTGCCACGGGCAGGGACCCCTCACACTAAACCATGTCACCCAAGGCTCTGTCCAACCTGGCCCTGAACACCACCAGGGATGGAGCATTCACAGCTTCCCTGAGCAACCCATTCCAGTGCCTCACCACCCTTACAGTAAAGAATTTCTTCCTTATATCCAATCTAAACTTCCCCTGCTTAAGTTTTAACCCATTACCCCTTGTCCTATCACTGCAGTCCCTAATGAAGAGTCCCTCCCCAGCATCCCTATAGCCCCCTTTCAGATACTGGAAGGTTGCTATGAGGTCTCCATGCAGCCTTCTCTTCTCTAGGCTGAACAGCCCCAACTTTGTCAGCCTATCTTCATATGGGAGGTGCTCAAGCCCCCTGATCATCCTCGTGACCCTCCTCTGGACTTGTTCCAACAGTTCCATGTCCTTGTTATGTTGAGAACACCAGAACTGCACACAATACTCCAAGTGAGGCCTCACGAGAGCAGAGTAGAGGGGCAGGATCACCTCTTTCGACCTGCTGGTCATGCTCCTTTTGATGCAGCCCAGGATATGGTTGGCTTTCTGGGCTGCAAGCACACACTGCAGCCAGCTCATGTTCATTTTCTCATTGACCAACACCCCCAAGTCCTTCTCCACAGGGCTGCTCTGAATCTCTTCTCTACCCAGCCTGTAGATGTGCCTGGGATTGCTCCAACCCAGGTGCAGGACCTTGCACTTGACATGGTGAATATAGTGAATGGTCCACAGTCACACATGTTTTATTTCTTGTCCAACTGGTTCTCTCTTTCCTTCCAACCTATTTATTCCAGGAATCCCCTAAAAGTTGAGCCTGTTTTTTTTTTTTTTTTTAAGCTAGAATATCTCATACCTACATTTAATTAAATAACTGTTCCTGAAAAGGTCTTGACCTATCTTATAGACTGGAGCAGAAATGGAAAAATCTAACATTGGTTGGGTTTTGCTGACACTTTCTAAGTATGTGATATTTCACATATTACTTAATTGGTGCTAAAGCCTAGGTCAGCTACAGGGCTGGTTGTTATTCGTCTCTTGTGATTGTGGAAAACATCCTCTCCTTGTTCCTGGAGAATGTATAAACAGTCTACATTCAAGGTTTCTATATTCACAACAAAGGCTCTCACCTAGTGGAGGTTTTTTGACACAGGACGGTGATATTACACAGCACAGTGAAATGTACTTATTGGAAGAGATGCAACACACATCATGCATGAGGCTTATGCAAATGGTGTGGATTTGCTTAGACTTTTTAGTATGGGTGACAAAGTGAGTAATTTTAGACATGGAATGTCTCCTTGCATGGGAAATGGAAGTTGGTAAATCCAGAGAAGACAAATACACTTAGTTTTGGGATGGGGTAGAATAGGCAGTGAGGCAAGTACCACAGATTTGCTTACCCTGAAATGGTTCTGGATCCTCAGATTCTACCAAGTCCAATTTAAATATTTGGAAGCTGATGTTTAATTCTGTTTTCATGCCTGTGGCACAATAATTCATGTTTGGCCGTGATGTGAGGAGTGACGCAGTGAGATTATCTGTGCTGTGCTGACGAATGCTATTAAAATAGCATCAAGATGATGAACTACAAACTCATTCAAGGGTCTCTCAGCTTGCAGAAGCTCTAAATAGAGACAGAGGGGAAAAAAACAAGCAAACAAACAAACCAGCCAGATCCAATAAGTAGATGAGAATTAAAGCCACACCTAGCTTCACATAAGCAAAAAATTCCAGAAATAATGATTTATAAATTCCCAGAAATACTGCTATCTGAGCACCCTCTAGTGGTACACGGTTAAGAATAATAAATCCAGAAATGAAAATGTGATCCCACAGGTTAAAAATAAGCAGAAGATTTAGTATTTCATTGACTTTGTTCAGGCAATTAATCACTCTATGTGTGTGTCCATTTCGAAGACAGGGAAGTAACTCAACATTCAAAACCAGTTTTGATATTTATCTCTTGGCATTTTGTTCCCAGCATTTCCTTAATTTTCACATCATCTAACTCGTTAAAGGCTTCTGTTCATTTAGAAGTGTTCTATTGATTTGTTTTAAACTCATTATCTTTGGAATGTGAGATTAGAATAAAATGAAAAATAATAAGCCAGTATAGCAATACAGAGGGAAGGTGGGAGATCTAAATTCTGGAATATTTCAGACAGTTCGTGAAGCCTTGCGACCTGGCTGAGAGTACTGAATATAACCATGATCCACTAAAAATGTGTGTTCCATCTTAACCAGTCATCTATTGAAGGAAAAAAATCAAAGTGAGGACCCCAGCAAATATGTCTAGTTTCCAATTATCTCTTTTTCACCTTCTCCTTACATACCTGAGAGAAATAATTTCTACATTGATTACAAGATATGTAGCCAGAGGGGTCATTTAAAATCTTTGATGGAGCATGTATTTGAGAAATACAAGCAGAAAAAAAAAAACAAACCCCCACAACTTCATTACAGTTAATTACAGTTAAATGGATTTGGAAGAGAAACTACTCATATTTTAAAGGCAGCCATGAAAAAAAAAAATTGTAATGAGTCAGACCCTGATCTGCACTTACCCCAGCTTGCATTGGTGTAACCCTGCTGCCTTTGGAAGAGTTTTACTCCCTCTATACTCTCCAAGTGAGATGGGAATCAGGCCTGCAACCTACCTGCCCACCCTTGCCATGGTAATGATGATAACGATAATGAAAAAAATTAATGGACCTGGAGTCAGTATTAAAAATTGCTTGTACGTAATACTAATTTTCCTCATGGCTGTGAAGCCCTCTTTCTGAGGAGAAGGAAAACAGAATAGTTACCAGCTGTTCACATAATGACGAACACTAATAAGGGGAGACATGCATGCTAATGAGCTGGGGGAGGGGAACCAGAGGGGCACTCATCAGTGTGCAGCTGAAAGCGCAAATCCTCCCATCGAGTATTCTGGAAATCTGATGGCATGTCATGCTGGCAGATAGGCTACAAACTGAGATCAGTCCCAGATGAGTAAAACAGCATCTCCAGAATCTGCTTCCAGCTCTGGCCAGGTGAAGATCAGCCTGTCTTTCACCATGCTGTTAACAGTGTTCAGACAGGAATTTTCACCACATGTGACATCTTCTAAAAAATTATTATTGCAGTCACAAATGAATAGTCAAACTGAGATGACCTCATGGGTCCAGCAGAAAATAACAGTGAAGAAAGAAAGAGACGTGTGGATCAGAGCTGGGAGGAGAACAAAGATGCCCTTTGTACTCTCTGATCTGTATATCACACAAACAAATTGAAGCTTAAAGGCTTGCCTGCATGCAGAGTTGTAGGGTCTTCTTTCAAAGTGTGTTTTAAAACCTAATGTAGCTGATTTAGTACAAAAGCCAGAAAAATCAGTCATCCCTTAGTTTAAACTCAACTTATTTTAATTCAGTTTAGGTCAGACAAGCATGGACTTATGCTGAAATATGCTATTCACCCCAAAGTAAGGTCTGTATATAGGCTAACAGTACTCTAACTAACCCACTCAATTATGTGCAGACAGGACCTGCTCCCACGTCTTGCAGAGGCAATGGACTTCAGGCTACCATAGGTGCAAAACCTCTGCTTGCAATTCACTTCCTCCCAAATTTCTGTGAAGATTCTGAAGAGTTGTTAGGTTCTGGGAGGACCTCAGCAACATGAGTCCTGGCAGCTTTATTAGAAGATAAATTTGTTCAATTTGGTCATCCTGAGCAATCTTAGGAAGCTCATCATCAAAACTGAGCAATGTTAAAGGATACGTCTTCAGAAAGAGGCCTCCTTAGAAAGAAAATCCTGGTCCACAGCTTTTAACGTGCTGAGAATTGCTTGGCCACATCCACAGGTGCCAATCTAAGGATCTACAGATTATAGTTCTACATAGCCAGAGGCAAGATTGCCAATATGGAGAGTGGTGTAAAACAGAATAGGTGGGTAAAACTGCATAGCTGGGCCTATGCTGATGTACATCAGCTAAAAATGCCTTTGGGCCTTTTTGACGTGTAAATAGGTCTTTACAAAAGGTTAACATTTCATGGAGGAATACTCACCTACTGGGTTTTTATTTTTCAGTAACAGATGTGACACTTAAATCATTACTGAAAGTTGTTACATCAACTTCCACGTGAGGTTCAGATTGAAGAGAGGCTGCTGAGGACACTTTCTCTCCTGATTAATATGAAGATGATAGAATTTGTTCTTAGTTGCTTTTTTTTTCTAAATGCTAAGAGGAGACTGAAGAGAAACATTTGCCGTTTAGTTCTGTTTCTACTGATTAGGGAAAATCTCCAGGAACTCGCCAATAAAGTTGACAAGCAGGTATTCTTTATTGCGGTGCCAAGAGACGCGGGGGATAGCTCCTCCTAGCGTGCTTCCCGAATTGCTAAACAAGCCATCCTTATATAGTCACTAAACATACATATTCATTGCGTACATATATGCATATTCATGAGGCTACTTCTGTATCACATCATTCTTCCAGAAAGTTTCCCCACAGGTGGTGTTCCTGCTCCGGCAGGGGGATTGGACTAGATGATCTTTTGAGGTCCCTTCCGATCTCTAGCATACTGTGATACTGTGATACTGTGATGTGTACAGAAATGTGGTGGTGGTGGTCTTTGAGGGTCATTTACTTCTTCCAAACAATCTTCATCACTTCCGGCAGTCTTTGATGCACGTGCAGTAGATAATGCTTACACCAGCTTAACTGGCTCGGTAAGACTGCAGACATAATCATCCTGTCCTACTTATCAGTTAGCTTAGCTGCAGCCCATCCTGAACATCTGCTAGTTTCAGATACTCTATCTGTATGTCCTGTTTTTCTATCCTGTTTTTTCTTACACTAATTTTTGCACTAAGGTCATAAGGACCTAAAAGTATGCCAACTACAATGGTTTATCTTATACAAGGATTCTCATTATGTTTTCTAGCTGCACTCCACCATTTTTTTTCTGTGAAACATGTACCTCAGTCATTTTCCATTGCTACTGTTACAAAGCCATCAAACTTGCTTAGAACTGATTCTACTTATTTGTAAAGGTTTGTATTCCATTTTGTGCCTCCTTGTCTCAAATCCCCCCCCCTTTTTTTTTGTCCCTTTGCAAATTCTTGTGAAAGAAATAGAAAACATGATCAAGAAAGATAAATTAGAAAAATAATTTAGAAAAACTCAATTTCCTAGTAAATTCTAGTTAGTCTCACAGAATGCACTGAAATGAAACGCAAAACGGGAAGTCTGAATTCATCAAGATGCAATGGTTGCACAGTATGGAAGCCAGTGAAATTATATGAATCCCTTTAACTTTGGAAAAAGTCTTTAGAAAAGTAAAAGCAGCTTTGCTTTAGCAAATGGTTGTAGTGGCTGAGCTCGAGAGATGTACCAACAACAGGATAAAGTGCAGAGTTAAAAAAAACCCCGAACACAAGTGCTCTAAAATTTACAGTCGAGGGCAGAGAGCACTTCAAAAGGTGAACTAGTCTGATGCCTACCTGACACACAAACTGATCCCTACCTGAGTGATCCAACAACATTGTTAGATTGCTCCTCTATGCATTCCCTGCAGCTCACAAGAGCAGGGATAATAGGGCTGGAAGCAGCTTCAGGAGATCTACCCTGGCTGCTTTCGTGGAGGCCAGACCTTATATGAGATTAGGATCTACTGGGGACAGCTGTCCAACTCACTGTTACAAATGTGCACTCTGTCTGGAGATGACACTGGCCCATGGAAGGGTGAAAGTTTTCCAAACCCAGTCATATTTTGCTGCGTATTAGACTCATTTATACCTGTTCTTTCCCTAAGGACAAACAAACCAAGCTCTTCTAGTCCTCTAGTTGTTCTTGCGATGGTCCTCCAGACTACTTCCAACTTCTGGCACAGTGCAAGGTGCACTGAAAAAAGAGGTTTCGGAAGGCCAAATGAATGCTCAGGCTGTGTAGATGAAGCTGTAAATAACTGGGAAAACCACTGCCATTCACTTGGTGAAATCAGCCTTTGCAGAACTTCTAGCACTGCTCCTACATGCACACCAAGGACTTTAGTTAAGCGTAAACATGAAAGCTGAGATGTCTAAGTCACTTTTCCAATCTGAGGAACCCCTAATCATCAGCCACACAGGCAGCTGCATTTTCCACTGTGACTGCAATTATAAAGGGTGTGGAATCCACCAGATTAGTGAGAAGAGACTCTCTGCACCCCTTCAGCCTGTCTCTGCCTCAGCTCCCCATAATGGCCCATGTCAGGCCAGTGCAGAAATCTCTCCTCTGTCCCACTGCTCTTATTGTAATCCCCACTGATGTGGCCATGTTGCAGATAAAGTGGTCTCTGCCTTTTGCACTCCTGGTAATAGTGCTGCTGCCCAACAGGAACGAGGCAATGGTATGCCAGTTCATAGCTACTGCACGACCACTTCCGACAAGAGGCAGCAATGGAAAGCGTAAAGAAAATTTAGTGCAGGGAAAAATTACCTGTATGTATTTGTGATTCTCAAGGTTGGAATTTGGTCAAAATACTTCCATGTGTGCTGAAAACGTTTTGAAAACTTTAACAGCCTAAAGAAGTTAAGATGTTGGGTTTTCACCTTTTCTGAGAACAGTCAAGTCACTGGCCATGTACTGATCAGAACCTCCAAAGATTTGCTTTGGACATGATAGCACCAAAGCATATTGATTGACTTTAAATACATGAATAATCAACAGCCAGTATGGCTTCACTAAGGACAAATCATACCTGACAGATTTGGCGTCCTCCTACAACAGGGTTACAGCATTTGTGGATAAGGGAATGTTATCTTCCTGCACACTTGCAAAGCATTTTATGCTGTTTTGCACAACATCTTTGTTTCTAAAATGAAGAGACATGGATTTGACAGGTGGACCACTCAGTGAATAAGGAATTGGCCAGATGGTTGTACTCAAAGAGTTGAGGTCAACAGCTAAATGTCTGTGCTGAGACGAGTGATGAATGGCATTCTCCAGGGGTCCATATTTGGAACCCTGTATTATTTAACATCTTTGTCAGAACATGGACAGCAGAACTGAGTGCACCCTCAGCAACTTTGCTGGCAACACCAAGACGTGTGGTGTAGTTGACACTCAAGAGGGACCCTGACAAGTTTGAGAGGTGGACCATGTGAACCTCACGAAGTTCAACAGAGCCAAGTGCGAGGTCCTGAACCTGGATTTCAGGACTGCCCCTATATTGAGGCAATCCCAAACATGGAAACTATAACAGTAATGGGGGGATTGTGAGCAGCCCAAAGGTGAAGGACTTCAGGAACTGGTGGCTGAAAAACTGAGTATGAGCAAGTCAGTAATGTGTGCTCACAGCCCAATTGTATCCTGGGCTGCACCAAAAGAAGTGTGGCCAGCAGGTCGAGGGAGGCAATTCTGTCCCTCTACTCTGTTCTGGTGAGACCCCATATGGAGTACTGCATCCAGCTCTGGGATCACCAGAGTAAGAAAAACATGGACCTCCTTGAATAGGTCTAGAGAAGGGCCATAAAGAAGATCATGGGACTGGAACACTTCCCTGTGAAGGAAAACGCACAGAGTTGGACTTACTCAGCCTGAAGAAGCCTCTGGGGAGACCTTAGAGCAGCCTTCCAGTACTTAAAGGGGCCTACAAGAAAGCTGGAGATGGACCTTTTACAAGAGCATGTAGGGCAACAAGGGGGAATAGCTTTAAATTGGAAAAGCGTAGATTTAGATTAGCTATTAGGAAGAAATTCTTGAGCATGAGGGTGATGAGACCCTGGAACAGATTGCCTAGAGAAGTTGTGGCTGACCTATTCCTCTAAGTGGTCAAGGTCAGGTTGAATGGAGCTTTGATCAACCTGGTGTAGTGGAAGGTGTCCCTGCTGACAGCAGCGGGGATGGAATGAGATGATCTTTACGGCTCTTCCTAACCCAATATGTTCTATGATTCTATGACTTGAAAAGTAGGTGACTGATGTGCTTATATTTGAAATAATAAAAAAGTCATTTATTCAACTGATGGCACCTCGGGCTGCAGCTTCTTCAGCCTCATGTTCATGCACTAGTTGTAACTGAGCTGCTATAGCACAGATGGTGCAGTGCAGGCAGCATGTGAATCTCAATGATAAGAAGAAAGGATGGGCCAAGGAAGAGCATGAGATTTTTGGTGCAGGCCAGGAGACAGGAAGAGGAGTCGTGAATAAGGAAGGGGAAGTAAAGAGAAAATATCTGACACAGTTCCTAAGCACATTCCCTGCTGTGCAATAAAAGCTGTAGAGGGACTTTGGAAGTAAAGAGGACATGATAATGTAACTACACATTAAATTGTGAAGCAAGAAAACTACATTGAAACAACACCATTAGCATCATGCAGTTAAGCATTCAACGGCTGGAAATTCTGATAAATGTTCAAGCAACTGTGATTTTTGCATTTCTGCAACACTTGAGAGCCTGACTACAATGTTAACAGCATACTCTTCATGTTGACTTTGTGCGTGATACATCAGTGTTCTCAGCCATGTTTTGGTTATTACTTCCCATTCTGAGGATCCAGGACCTGGGACCTGTTTCTTTTCATATTAATACTCATGTAAATTCCAAGTAAACTGCACTGCACAAAGAGACACTGTCAGTAAAAAAAAACAACAAACAGATGCAAGCAGGAATGAAATGATATCCTAATCTTACATAATCAACAGAAACTTAAAGTGGCAAGTAGCTGGCAAAAAAATACCACTGTAAAATCCTAAAGTGAAGAGTGCAATCTTTATTTTGCAGAAAATGGAATTTTACTCTAAATGAGCCTTGTAGATTTCAAAATATGCTTTGTAAAAACATTGCTAATTGTCAGATGATTGAGTCACTCTAACTGAAGCCAGTAAAAAAATCATGCCACTGCAGCTGTCAAGATTTTAAGGCTCTAGACTATTTTTAACAGCATGCAAAAGAATATAAAACATGTAATTATTCAAATGAGAAATGCACGATCTGAAATGTGCAGTGTTTTGAAAATAAGCAAGCATCCTGACACCTGTAACATTGCTGCAATTTGGCTGGCACTGTGATTATGCCAACTATTAGTGCCCTTGTCACCCAAAATGCTGAATAGTAGCAGAGGCTAAATGCTTCATTTAGGTGAGCAAACATACCAGGGCTTCTAAATGAATTACAATAGAAAGATCTTCCTTGGCTAATTGCTGTGGTGCCACAGGAACAATTTGGCAGAAGGATGGTGCTGTCAAAGAGGAACACACTTCTCAGTTTGGGGTTATGTTATTCCTTCAATGTAAATGCTTTAATTTCTCCTCCACCTTGCAGAGTTAGGGTATGTGTATATGTGTGTAGACTGCTGTACCAACACCCACACTATTATCTATTTACTAACACTGGCCCATAAGCATTTGGGTCCAGATTATTCACTGCTGGAGGTTAGCACACACCCACTGAAATCATGGTGACATCCCAGTTGAGACTCCTGCTCTTATATTCCAGAATTTGTAGGCTGCTCTTTTAAGCTTTCAAACCCAGGCACACTGTCTGTATTCATGTCTGCTTAACAAAAACTTCTTCCTTTTAAAGCAAAACAAGATAAAACTAAGGTGAACAAAGTGACATGTCTCATTAGGTAAAATCCTCCAAGAAAACACATTCTTTACCTAAATCAGTTGTGGCAGCTATTAATATTGCTGCCAGCTGGTACAGGAGGCCTCTTCAAGTGTACTGAGGTCTCAACTTAAAGGTCTCCTGACAGTGCATCCACTGTGGCATTTTAAAAATAAGCCTTACTCAGCTAAGCCTGCTTAATCTTTATTTGTAATGACTTAAGTGATTATTCAGGCCTCAGCAGTTCATTAGTTTTAATGGTGAATATTGGTAACTGGAGTATCACCACAGCCAGGTGTCAGTAGTGTCTAGGGGAAAGGAAACACTTTCCTGAATGCAGGTCTCAGGACAGTAAGGAAACAGGTGAGGCTCACATCACATTTTGGAGATAGTCGTTTCAACATTTTTGCTATATTCCACAATACCTTGGATAACTCCAAAGATACAGCCTTGGAAGAACCAGCTAACCTCATTTATTTCCAGAAGGTCTGAGGAAGAACAAGCAGTGGCTACCCAAAGTGCGAATGGTTACAAGCGTAAATCCACATTAAATTTTCACTCAACTCTGCCTCTGGCAAAATTCAACTTAAACCAGCATTTGAACAAGCAAGGTGCAGACTTCAAGTGTCAGTCCAGGGGCAGGGTATCTTGAGGGTGCAACACTTACAGACGTGGGAAAACAAATAAAGCTGAAACTTGCAGTCATCTTTCACAAATATCTCCCCATCAAGTTAAAACATGCAAAAAATACCTCAATGCACAATAAATCCCAAATACTGCAAATTAACCAGACGAGCTATCCTTCTTTGAATACCTGCAACATTTGACACTGAAGATACGCAGTGGATAAAGAACTTTCAATTTTCCTCCTGGTGTGTACTATGTTCGATTTCCAACTTGAGTCTGCTGTCTAAAGACATGTCTAGAATGAAGCATTTATATGGTAAAATGAAAAATGGAACTACAGTCTCACACAAATCACACATGTCAAGAACTTCTCAACTACATTCCCAATCCTGTAAATTCTTAAAACAAACTAAAAACAGCTGGATGGTGGCTTGTCCACTGAACCAGAAAAAACACAAAAGCCCATCTCCGGTGCTTCCTGGTTATCATTTCTGGATCACACTGACCTCCTTGGTAAAAATTTTTATGACTGCTCATGGTCAAATAACCCACCCAGCCAGAAGCTCTGCTCTCCCCACATGAATCACAACCAAAAAACCTACCCCAAATTCTAGATCAACATGGATCAGAAAATCTCTCCCAAAAAAATCTCCAAACAGAAAACACACCTCAGAAACAACTCAGCAGTGTTTGTTTTCCCTGCCACTGTACTTGTGGAGGACCAGCGTACCTACATCACACTGAGCAATCGTCTATGAACAGTCAGACCTGCCTCTGAGCAAAGGTTTGTAAGACCAGGACTTTGCACAATGTCATGCAATGAAGAACTGCTCTTTATAAAGCATATGACATTTTAAAAGGCTGAAAAGGTCCAGCACTGTGCCACTTATTTGTGCACTGTATCACTTTGTTTTTTAACCTATTGTTTCTTTGTTATACTGCTTAGAGCAATGCTAGGCCTGCCAAGTTGGAGGACGGTGCTGGCCTACAGTGCCTGCCACCAGGGCAGCACCAACTGCTTTGGGCAGGTTTGTTGGGAGTTTTGTTCTAGCCTTTCCACTCCATAGGCTGACATTCACACTAAAGAACAGCCAGCTGTATACTTTCCAAAACTCCTGTTTAATATTTACCATTCAGTCATCGCATTTGCTTTTTCTTCTTGCAGCTTCACCTCTTTTGGGTCATGAATCCGGACCTCAAGGATGGCTGGGAAAGGAGAGGCTGAACAGCAAATTTTTCTTGCCGATTAGTCTCAAACTGCCCACTCTCCTTGGCCTTTTTGTTTGTTTACTTGCTATTGTCAGTTCAGGACTTCTTTCTGTCTTCCTAGAGGCATCTGTGGCCTCCACCCCGGTTGTATACAGCTGCAAGTCAGCTCTTCACCACATCTTCTGTAGTAATCACAGAATTGCAGAGAAGCTGAGGTTCAAAGGGACCTCTAGAGCTCATCCTGTCCAATCCTCTGATCAAACAGGGCAACCTAGAGCCAGCTGCCCAGGACTATGTCTAGACAGTTTTTGAGTATCCCTAAAGAGGGAGTGAAAACAAGTGCTATTATTCCTGTTGTGCAGATAAAGAATCAAGCAGAAATACTAGGGTTTTTCCAAGGAAGTTAAGGAACTACAACGTTAATTTTCATTCACACTAAGCCTTATTTAACATTGCTGGACACTTTAGAGACTATTCCTGCCTGTTTGTAGTACAGGCTGAATAAAGAAGATTAAAGGCTGGAAAAACAAATCTACTGAGTAGTGTGATGGTGGTAACTCAAGTAAGCATCACCTTTTTATTTTATTAACCAACACTTTGACATATTTTTTCCAATGGGTAGAAAAAAACCCTGGTGATCTAATAGAATGCCCCCCCCCCCCCCCCCCAATCTAATAGAAAAAAACAGGTCTAACAGAAAAAGATGGAGGAAACAGGAAGAAGAAAGTGAAGGACTTAAGGGGGAAAAGGTTAAAGATGATTAAAGATGAACAATATTAGTGCAAGATACAAGGTTCTACCAAGTCTAGCCTGACTACCTTTTGCAGACTTTTTAGTCTCACAAAGCCCAACAGCTGAGGTTTGGCCAAAGCATACTGTCTGCAGCAGCAATAAGGCTTTACCTAAGTAAGACTACTAAGACAAAGTCAGTCCACCATTGTTTGTGGTTAGAAAAGGGAGGGAGGGAAGACAGAGAGCACAGGGAGGCTGAGGAATGGGGTCTGCAAGGCATTTACAACCAAAGGTCAGGGAGCAGCTGATGAAGTTGGTTCTTTGTTGGATGAGGTGCTCTGCTGGCCCAAGAACTGGCTGAGGCTCCGGCTGTGCTGGCTCCTCCTGTCCTTTACTTCTCAGGATCACTCCTGAGACTCCACTCATTCACTCTTAGGATCAGTCCTGATCCTAAATATTAATATATATATTTATTTTTTAGAACTAGTATGTATGGACCTCATTTTCTGTCTGTTTGGTCTGTCGTCACGTTGTTCTGTTGTTAGAAAAAGAGTGAAATTTTACGTTAAAATGATTATCTAGAGCAATAGAAATGACTATATTTGAAAAGTTTTCGAATCAACAGTAGATTTCTGTATATTAAAAGAATGTTGTAACTTTGCTGTGGTAGCCTCAGCAGTAGAAACTAACAAAATAACAAGAAAGGCACAGGTTGTCTGGCCTAAGACCTTGTAGTTTATAACAAGGAAGCTTTGTCTAACTGTGCGTCTTGGTAATACAGATGTTCATAATTTTTGTATTGCTTACAAGGAAGCTTTGTCTAGAAATAGAAACCATATATCTTGAGCAGCAGAAAATTTCATCTCTGCAATATCGGTAGCTTTGTGAAATCATTGCAACATAGAAGGACAAGCCAAGTGAGGAAGTGAGAATGCTGGCGTCCACATAATGGTTGGAGCCTGTCCGAAGAGCAGAAAGGTGAAAAGAATAATGGGAGGAAGACTCCTTACTTCATCGGGACGACCACCAGAGGGGGCTGCGCAAGCGCAGAAGAGACTGATCTCTCTGGACTAATGAAGTAATCGTTAATGCATATGTATTAGTCAGTGCTGTAATCTGTGCTGTATATGTATTAGTTACGAAATTTTTAGTGTATAAATTGCGATCGCGATGTGACGGGGTCGAAGCCAGATTTGGGCGCGTGCCCCTGGTTTCCCAGCGCCGCAATAAAGAACCTCATATAACCATTCCGGTGGTTATGTGTCAGTTCTTAACGCTAACACTGTGATGGATTCCGTCCTCCTCCTTCTCCTCCGGGGCTGCAGGGTCCCACGTAAGAGGCCAGGCCGAGGGAGCAGCGCGGCAGTTCTCTGCCGGCGGGGCAGGACGAGAAGAGGAGCTGGGAGCAGCTGTAAACTGAAACGCGGGGCTCACACCGAGCTCCGCGGCGGCGCCGGCGTATATGGCCGGCCCTCCTGCCTCGGCCTCCCCCTCGCGGTGCCGGTGCCGCCGCCGCTGCGGCAGGGCGGGATAGGACGGATCGAGGAGAGGCGAGACAAGATGGCGGCGCTCCCGGAGGGGAAGTAAAGGCGGGCCGGGGCGGAGCGGGCCGGGCGGGTGTCACGGCCGCGCGGCTCTCCGGGCTCCCAGCCGGGTGCTGAGGCGGGCGGCCGGCTCGGGGAGTGGGGGAAGCGGCGGGAGGTGCTGCTGGGCCCGGGCCTTTGCCCGGCGTTTCCGGCAGAGCCGCGGGTGAGCGCTGGAAGAGTCGCGGCGGCCGGGAGGCCAGGCCGTAACCTCGTTTTTTGCCTTGTCTTAACCAAGGCGGCTGAGAAGCAGCAGGCGAGGCCGCGTGTGCCCTGTTTACTGTAGCACTGCAGTAACACCGAGACCATTCGGCACAAATGGACGAGAGCAGATGGTGCCCTGCTGCACTGCAGGGCTGCACCAAGTGCTGGCTGGGCCACGGAAACTGGTATGCAGGTATGTTCATCAACAGTGGCATTGTCACATTAAACTAAGATGCAGCTGAAACATGTAGAAGGCAGTAACTGGGTGACATAAAAATGCCACATTTAGTGGTCACAAAGATATGCAGCACTTGCATAAACTCCATATAGAACAAAGCCCGCTGGTAAGTACAGTTCATCTGGATCATACCCAGATGCCATTTTTGACATCTCTTCCGGCTGTTTCGAGTTTGTTATGTACTGGCAGAAAGGTCCAGTCAGTACACTTCATACAGCCACTTGCAGCAGGAAAGGAAGTGTTCCTTCTAGAACAGAAACTCCGTCTGTTGTATGTTTTGTAAAAATATGTCATATATGTAACAATGGTTCAGAGCCACGAGGTATTTAGTCCTATGGTTTTCACAGTGTTGAATGCGCTGTTTTTACTTGCCAGCTGGGTTAGTAAGCACTGAAGATACGAACGTACCTACTCTTTTTAGTTTAGTTTAAATCTCAGCAATGTCAGTGCTTTGCAACATTCACTATTGGGACTACAGAAAATAAATTGTTTGTGTAAACTGATGAATGTAATGTTATTTTTAACAGCTTTGAGATTATATGTATTCCCTAGCAGTATTTATATACACACAATCAATTACTAAAACAACTTTGGATGTATAGAAAGCAACTTTGTCTTAAGTGATCAAGTATCATAAATTGGAAAAGACAACAGGATGGCTGGAGGACTGAGAAGGTAAGACAGTTAAGACTTCATACTGTACTTTACTGGTTATAGCCTCCAACATTATAATAGTGCAATGGCAACTCATGTTCCCCTCCTGACATGAGGGAAGGCAGTACTGCATTTGCACATAAGGCTTGCACACCACTGGTGGCTTTTACCTAACTTACTTAAAACATTTTAAGAGGTCACTAAGGCAGGGGATGAAAAGCTCTATTTAACTCAAGTGAAGTCTTCCTACTCAATAAAGGTACACAGGTGCTAGATGAGAATTAGGCAGTATATTCAGTTGTTAACAATGCTGTGTGTATTAATTGCCCCACTTTTTCCACTTTCCTAGGCAGCTGCAAGAGATAATTGGATATGTCACACCAATGGTAAACTGAGACTAAGGATCAACCCTTGAAGTGGCACTGTACTTGAAGTGGTACTGTGAGGAAGCCACAGTACTGAAAGCAATCAGTGCTTGACTGCACGAGACCATGCCTCTCACAGAAGGCAAATGATGTCTTATTTCAAAAGCTTTATGAAATGTAAACTCAGTTACATCCTGTCGAGTTTCTTCTTTGCAGGGCAACAATAAAAGAATGATGGACTTTCTTAGAACTGTTATTTGAATAACTGAGGGAAAGCTTAGGTTCCTACTAATGTATGTTCAGGATGTCTGTCCTGCTCTCCCTTGAAACCAAGATTTGTTCTCTGATCTACTCTGAAGACCACAGAGGTCAACTTAAAAAAAAGTGGTGGATGGGGCAAAAAACTTATTTTCAGCTAGAAATAAATGGATTACCTCTGAAAACATGAAGCTGTCAATTTAAAGGAATGCAACAGCAAAGTGAGCCAAAAATTCATACCAGTCACTAAAAAAATCCCAACTGTGTATAAAGGCAAGCAGTGAACTGATTTAAATTAAATTAATACTGCTGCAGGCATCCAGTGCTTGTAACTGTATCTTCAACTGTCTACTGCTAAAAGCATGCTTCAGGTTGTTAAACGTGTGCTTTAATGATTTAAATAACGTATCAAATATTTGGCTTTATACTGTATGTGTCTAAACATACATCAAGATAAATAGCAACTTGTCCTGGTTTTATTCAACAGTGCTTTACAGTTGCATGTATGTTCCAGTATGATGCTGAGACTACCAGATTTCCAGTGCTTGGACAAGTACCAGAGCTTTAACTTGACTAAATTGGGATTAAGTTTTTCTCATTTTAGAAGAGCACTCCTAGCAAGAAGCACAGTGCTTAAATCAACAGTGATTTATTATGATTAGGAACATTCAATAAATACCAAGCTCTTAGTTTCAGTTTGGCAAACTTTCCCCATCAAAAATCTGTTGGTTGGTTTATTTTTCTGGCATAAACTCCATTGCCAGCAATGGATGTATCAGAACAAGAAGTTAATACACACACCCACAAAATATTGCTGTATTCTAAACATACCTCCTGTTTTAAAGGCATGAGATTTACTAAACAAATCTCAAGGAAGTTCTTCATAGAAGAAAATTTGACTACAGTCTCTTGAAAAATATTTTCTTCACTAATGCTACCTGGTAGTTTGTTTCTGGAGTATTTATTTTTGAACAGTATGGATGAATTGTTTAAAAAACAAGTTTTTTTCCCCCTCTTTAGCTGAGACATGTAACTAGTACTAAAGTGTATGAATTTAAGAGTGGTGTATCTCTTTTGCTGAGGATTTCATGGCAATCGTGAATAAGCACAAAATAGAGGAAAGGAAAAGGGCTATAATTCTCTGTTAGTAGGGCCCTGGGGAATTATTTTTTTTGTTATTTCTTTTTAACCACTGTTCAAATGTTAAAGGTATATAATATTTTAATTTAACAGATGTATTGACTTTCCATGAAGAAAGTGTTAACTGAGGAAATATCCTGCTCGTGATGATAATCACTTTCAAGTACTTCATTTGAATATGCCCCTAAATTCCATTCATTTTTTCTTAAAAATGTGTTTTTATAAAAGCATGAAAACAACAGAAAACCAATTAATAAGAGTTAGTCTTGTATATTTTTTTCCACAACTGTATTTTACATATTGCCAAACTTCTGCTTTAGCAAAAGAAACAAAGAATAAAAATAAATTCTCTCCCAGCTATTTACACACAGGAATTACCCTGCTGTGGGACTTCACTCTACAGTCCCTCTAACCCAAGGTATAATCTTAGGTGTATCTTTTTGTGATTTTGGTTCTTGGAAGTTTTCAGCAAACCTTTCTCTTGCTTTATCCCAGTTCTTTTTATTCTTGCTCTGGACGATCTGAACATCATCAGCTGAGGCTGGTCTACTGGTACCCAAACCTGCATGCATCTTGCGTAACTGAAGGTGAATCTGTCAAATACATTAAATACGGTAACTGCAAGTTAGGTATTCTAAATACTTTTTAATCATGTTTTACAATACTAATTCCAACCCCCATCCCCAAGCGCTTTTCTTTAAGCCTCTAATAACGTAGAATCATAGAACAGTTTTGGTTGGAAGGGACTTTAAAGCTTATCTACTTGGAACCCCCTCCCACAGGCAGGGACGCCTTCCACTAGACCAGGTTGCTCAAAGCTCCATCAGACCTGGCCTTGAACACTGCTGGCGATACAGCATCCACAACTTTTCTGGGCAACCTGTGCCAGTGCCTCACTGGCACACCCTCATAGTGAAGAATATACCTAGATCATATGCAGACATCTAAAGTACTATTAAAAAGATGTGTCAAATCATCAGTTCTGGAACTATGAGCTGGAGTGCTGAATGATGTAACCTGCCACTAACTGTGAAGTATTCCTCACTGAGTCAATGGTGTATAATCCCTGTGCTGGGTAGTCTGACAACAAAAGGTACAGCGTGGCTCTGAGCAGCCCTAGTGCCAAAAGACAGCACATCCCTGGTGAACAAAAATGGGGCTGCCGCAGAGGCCCAGAACTTGATGGCTGCAGTGACTTTAGCCAGTTGTTTCTTCCTCATGGTCCATTCACCTAGCTTGATTTTGTGCCACATCAGCCTCAGAGAAAGTGAAGAATTCCACCAAGTCCATCTTGCATTCTTATCACTTAAAATTATTTCAATCTTCCTCCAGACTTTATATTCAGTTATGAGATTTTTTAATTGCTAGAAGCTGCCTGTACTCCCCTGTTCCCTACCAAACACTGGTATTACTGGCATTTTCTACTTAAGGAACAGAATCACTGAAAAATTTCAAAATACTTCATTAAGTGATTTGAGATTAGCCCTACTAATTATTCCTTCCTAACCAGGAATTTAAAATGTTTTAAGTGAATAGTGGCTTACAATTGCACGTTTTCCACTGCAATTACATTTCTATTCCTTTTTGCTCCAAGTAAAATCCAGACAGACCTACCGGATCCTTGATACCACCACCATCCTTGCCCAGGCCTTCCCCCTTCTTCCATCCCATCTTCTCCAACATTTTATGTCCTTTATTGCTGTTGCTGATTTCACTTTGAAGAAAGTTTAAGATAACTGATAAGCAAGAGTTAATACAAACAGTATGCTCTCTACCCAAATACCAAAAAATGTTCATGCTCTAGAAACCAGGACTCAACTATGATACTATTCCTACTTCCACAAAGAGCTATGCAGGATACACTCGTGCTACATTTTGCAAGTTCTTTCATGAATATTACCAAAGTTATTTCAAGCCTCTGGTCAATACCAACATAAAAGTCCTTCTGAACTACTTAATTATTTCTGGAATTAACTTCTGGGTGGGAACTGACTGCACTAAGTAAAAGACAGTATCGCTGCCTCACCACCAAATCATCCTAACACATATTTCATTGTCTCATACTTCCTTTTACTAACCTACAAGTTCATTTTTTTTTTTTTAAGAAAACGTCACTACAACTACAGAAAGGAATGATCAAAGAGGAAGACTAAAGCAAGTGTCGTTACATCCTAAGATAAGCTGGGTATTGACAGTGAAAGAAACTGCAGGTGAAAAATCTGCGTGTGTACCATTAGTGGGACTGGATAAGAAAAATAGAAGCTGAGGCACTTGAAAAAGATAATATTGAAGGTGTTAGTAGTGCAGCTGGAGAGTTCTTTCTGTTTTGAGTTGGTAAGGAAGTGATCTAACCATTCTTACAGGCAAACAATTCTGTACGGAAGGTGAGAAAGAGCATATGAACTACTAACTGAGAACAGTTTACTATTTTCTATATCTCTTAACACATTATATATAGGTAATGAATACTTAACAAACTGTATCCTAGTAACAAATTAGTACTTCTTTATCGTAATTTTTTAAGATTCACTGAAGACATGGAAGATGCCTCCCTTCCACTCACACCAGTCTCCCCATCCCCCCATCAAACTTACATATGAACAGATGCTGGACTATCATCTCTCTGGAAGGTTCCTTCACTTCCAATGGTCTCTCTGCGTTTTCCCGCTCTGTCTTTGTACTTTGGATTCTTCAGTGCTTTACTGTCTTCATACTCTGTGTTCTTTATAAGCAGGTTAAATACCATCAGGAGAAATAAAGTGGACTTTACATTCTTTATTTTTGATAACTTTGCTGCTGCCAAAAGTAAGGCATTTTCAGTCTATTTCATTAATTCTACATCTTAGAACAAAACTCCATAATTCTCATTTAGTGGTTTCTTACCTTACAGCCATACTTTGTAAGGTGTGTGTGATGTTATTGCCATCATCACATAACAATTTTATTTTGCCAAATTCATTAATTTCAGAGGCTGTAAATAAATTAATAGGTTCTCCTGAATCTCCACTTGGTATGAAGAACCAATCTCTCCATTTTAAGCAAAAAACTATACAGACATGCTTTCTGTTTAAACATTCGCCTGTTCCTTGGCAATTAATTTCTTCAGAATAGGTGACAGAACTAAGCGTGTGTATAGATGCCATATTGGTATTATTTTGGTACCTCAAGAATTTGAGAGAATTGATGTCATTCTGATTTCTACACAAATACTTAGGACAAGTGCTAGATGTAACCCCAAGAAAATAATCTCCAAAACAGAAGTAACTAGAATACTTACATACTATATTGCCTGTAAATTCATGCTGACTTTCTTCTATAGCAAATCAGACTTAAAATAAAAACTTAAAAAATTTCCCTCTTCCTTCCATCAGTTTTTCAGTTGCTCATTATTTTTTCCTTTCCAAATAAAAAATAGCACTGCAATTTAGTGCAAACTTAATTTGCAGAAATAAAAGTTGAAATTACTTTAAAAAAAAAAAAAATCTTAAGCTCAAAAGGATGAAGACTCTTGCACACAGTAGAATGAATCTTCTTTTCCTAAACTTTTAACACAACTTTCATCACCTCTTACTATCATTTCTCTCTGTAAAGGTTTGTAAATAATTATTATTAAGTGTGCAAAAGACAAACTTGAGTTAAACTACCAGGTCCATCTTATAACAAAAAAACCCACACAGTTCTCATTTAGTGGTTTCTTACCTTACAGCCATACTTTGTAAGGTATGTGTGTGACGTTATTGCCATCATCACCAGGCCCAAGTCTGAATGAATTTTAGAGTTCTCCTTATTCACTGAATTCTATGACTTAACATAGGAATCACAAAATAGATGTAGACATCAAACCCTTAATCAACTTCTATTTTAAACTCACCTGTAAACCATATTTTTCCCGTATTTTTTTTAATGCTTTTCTTCTGACTAACTCTCTCTCTTCTTTGCTAAGTGCTGGGCAAACTAAAAGGAAGAACACAGGATTGATTTTCTAATTAATAATGTAACAATATTTTGAAACTTAAGACAACTGTGAGAGTTTTTATTCTAGTATTACTACACATGGACACACAGACCAAGAAAAAATACATCAGCATGTTGTCTTGGGTTCAGCAGTAGCAGTCATTTTTCTCCTTCTTAGTAGCTGGTGCAGTGCTGTGTTTTTGACTTTCAGCCTTGGAACAGCACTGATAACGCAGATGTTTTTAGTTGCTGCTTAGAAATGTTTGGTCTGACCAGGGCTTTCTGAGTCTCATGCTCTGCCAGGGAGGAGGAGAAGCCAGGAGGAAGCAGAGACAGGACACCTGACCCAAACTAACCAAAGGGGTATTCCATACCACAGCACGTCATGCCCAGTATATAAACTGGGGGCAGTTACCTAGAAGGGCTAGATCACTGCTCCGTCAGGCTGGATATCGGCTGGCGGGTGGTGAGTGGTTGTATTCTCTTCCCTTGTTACTTCCCTTATCATTATTATTATAGGTGGCAGCAGCAGTGGTTTGTGTTATACCTTAGTTACTGGACTGTTCTTATCTCAACCCGTGGGAGTTACATTCTTTGGATTTTCCTCCCAATCCCTCCAGGAGTGGGGGTGGGGAGGAAGGGGGGTAGTGAGAGAGCGACTACGTGGTTCTGTGTTACTGACTGGACTTAAACCACGACACATGTATTGTGCACTATTCCTAGGTCAGAAAAAAACTAAGAAAACTGAAGTAGTTATTATGTTTATAAAATAAACAGCCATAAAAATAAAGAGCCAAAATGAAAAAAAAAAAAGACCAACCCAACAAACATATCCTCAATAACATGACTAACCAGAAGATTCCTTTTTTCTGTCAAGGCGAAGATGTGCTCTGACTTGTCCTGGTTCACATCCATCACAAGTATCACTGCCAGGATGTATGTGAAAAGAAAGCACAGTTTCACCAATCTTCACTTCATCTCCATGCTCCAAGATGTAGGGATCACATTTTGTTTTAGGCTACAGCAAAAGAAAGTTTTGAAACCCATGTTAATTAGTTACTAATGAAGGGTACTTCTATTCTAAAGGCATTCTATTTCATGAATACTTCTCATAATTTATTAATTCAACTTAGTCTGACAAATACAGATAAGTGTTCAACTGCAGTGGGTATTTCACACTAGCAACTGCAACCATTGCAACCTAATATAAAGAAAACATAAAATATTTTAAGTAGCCCTAAAATGAGAAGGGAAACAATGAAAAGACAAATGTCTGAAAGAACCTACAATGATGTTGTTAGTGATTTGCCATAATGTGTTTAAGAAGCCCATATGACTAAAGTTTTCTTCAATGTCGCATTATAAACAGGTACTCACCTGAAGAATGTGATTTCCATTAACAACTGTTCCATTCTGACTGCCTTGATCCACAAGAACGTAATTTTGCAAATCGTGGTCAAAATACACTTCTGCATGGAACTGATAAATAGAAGCCTAAGTGAAGTGTTCTTACTAAAGAAATACTTAGCAATGTATATGCTATTTTAAAGTTAAGATTTCAGAATACATTTTAAATGAGTGGCTCTGGTATGATTAATAACCCAGAACACAGTTACTAACAATCATTTGCTGTTTCTTTTATATCCTTTCGGATACTGAGACTAACAACCTATTTTTTTTGGTTTGTTGTTGCAATTTTACATAGACACTGAACAGGCAAAACACAACTCCAAACTCAAGGATATACTCTACCTCCAGAAATGGCCGCTGAGCAAACTAAACATCAATTTCTGCAGCCTTTTAAGGATCTCAGTAAAAACCAGAAGTCTAAAAAAACCTGTGACTGCTTCAGATTTGACAAGCAAAGTTCCCTTTTGTTACAGTTGAGAAAAAAACTAAGAATCAATCTAGGAAGAAAATGTTCATTTAAAACCAAATCGCTTCTTATCTTTGAGCAATAATGGAATTTCTACATTCCGTTAATAATTAAAAAAAATTAATTAAAAAAGAAATCAAAGTAGCATTTTGTAGATTGGCTAGCATTTACAAGAGGAATACTCCCATAACAATGGAGAATGACTAGCTCATTCAATAAATAATTTAATTCCTAGCTCTGTTTTATTGATTAGGATGAACCCAAACTTCTGAAGATGCTCTATCTACAGGGTGCAGGTTTTTTTTTTAATCTCACTTTACACTCAAGAAAATGACAAAGTGGTACACAGCTATTAACTATGAATAGCAAGGTAAACAAACTAGTAGCCAACTTTTTGGTTCTACAGATCTGTAATTTATTTTCCTGCCTTTGAGTCCTTATCTGCAAAATGAAGTAACTTCTCATATAAACAGGCAGGTACTAAAATGGCTGCATCACAGAAAAATAAAAGACTTGGATTCTTCATGCACCCAATTTCAAATATGTGCCTGAAAAAAAGTCATTATTAGCAGGAAAAGATTTGTTCTGGAAATTATACAGTATGAAATATGACACATGGCTGATTAATCAGAACTATCATCTGAAATAGACATAGTGAAACAGTAAAGTGTATTTCAGATATTGCATCTGCAGACAGTTGTTTTTTTTTTGTTTGGATGACATGTGTTTGTCAATCTAGATTTTCTTTTATTAAGAGTGCTGTATTTTTGGTCTGCAAGAGCCATTAATTTATTTTTAATCCTTCTTAGCCAGACAAAAAGTTTTCCATTAAAACCTGTTCCTGAAAGAAATGATGTTAAATCTTCAAACTCTCTGTACATTACTTACATATTTATACAGTTGCCTTTAAGAAACATAAAATAAAATCTGTTAGTCTACCTCAACTGCAAGGATTTGACTACTTTATGGCAAAGTTCTAACTAAGTACATCAATATTCTACATACCATTAGTAATTAACAGAACAGTAAGGTTTCTTCCAGTTCAACAACTAATAAATGCAAGATTCAGAATTTTTTTTTACTGTGCATTAATTACACTGTGGACTAGTAAAAGTCCAATAAAAAAAAAAATTAGCTTTTCTGTGCTTTGAAATTGCACTGCTGTTCATGTTAAATTCCCATTCAGGAAAACAGTGTATGTTTTCCTTTTTCTAACTTCAAATATCTTATTCTCAAAGTTCTTAAGAAAATTAATGTAAGGTTTTGAAGAATGTAAAAACATAAAATATAAAGCTTCATTCATATGATGGTCTATCTTTCAGAAGACAAAAACAAGAGTTACCTTACTGACTCCAACTTCAGGAATCTCAAGTGTGTGTCCAACACCTTTTTCTCTGAAAAGCCAAGTTGATATATAAATCACAACAAATTAGAAATACGTGCATTTCACTAGAACTTTAATACTATGTTTTCATTCTGAGCTATTGTGGAGCTTTACAGATATAAACCACTGTGTTGCTATACAGACCATGTGAGTACTTGCTTCAGGTCCCTTCTTCCATCTATGAACTATACACAGTAGACAATAAACATATGATCAAGCTGTACCGTTACAGTTTTATCTGTAAATTTGTCATTTCTATCTGAACGTTTATACTCATACAATGCCTGTAAATAATAGTCTGAAGTCTGCATTTTTTAGGCTTTTCAGTGAATCCTGGCATTGGTATTCAATACTCAATGCAGAAGTTGACTTCTTGGAAGTGTTAAGCAGGTAATACAAGCAATGAAGGAGTAACCTGTATAATTTTTTTTTTTAATCAAAGATACTGCAGTAGGAGCAAGAATTTGTGCATTCGTTCCTTATACTAAGGATGAAGAAGCAACGCAGCTCGCAAAGGACCTACATGCAAAATACAAGAATTATCATTTGTTAATCTTCACATAAATGTACCTAGAACACTCAAGATGTCAGAATGAATCAAAACACTTCAGCGTTAGATAAGAGCAGTTGAAAAGGAGGAGTGAGGTTTTCAATAAACATGGAAAAAAGCATTGATTCATCACTAAATTCCTCACCCACAATGAACAAACTTTTTTTTTTTAATAGTAGAACTTAGAAAATACATACCAGCTAGCACAAACCCCGTTTTACTATTTAAAAGTGATGAACCAACCCTACTGGAATTTGAGTGTGTTGAGGAACTCTGGAATATGTTTCCTCATGCTCCTGAATTTCTAAAGTATGTTCTTCCATTTCTGAAAAAGTTATTAGTGGTCCTGAAAAAAAGCTACTTACTTTCTAGAAAACAACAGTTTTCAAAGAATGACTTGCAGTTATGCTGGCATTAGGGCTCAGACACGAGATCAAGTTATCACTAACAGTCACTGACTGCTGAGCTAAAATTAACTGTATATGCTAGTATCAACTTCTGCACACTAGGAGGACAAGCATGAAGAGCAGGGACAAGTAATCCTGACCGGCTTCCACAGCTTTGAAAGTGAGGTACAATTTCATATATATATATATATATATATATAAAACAAATCCCACTCAATTTTACCTTCCAATTGTAGCAGGCTTCACAGCTGTGATAATATAAAGTGATCCAGTCTGCAGAACTGGTGATCTTATTACAATCACTCTGATACAAGGAGGCCAGATCTTTTCTTCATCTGTAATTATATAAAAAACCCAATACTATTACTGTCGACAAATTACAGTTTTATCCCTATAGCCCATAGCTTTCAAGCAACTGATAAACATGCAGCGATGATCTGGCTGAATCCTATGCAACTTTCAGAAAAAGAAATGTATAAGCACATCTGAGAAAACTTTGACGAGACTACTGCTTCAAAGGCTTTCTGACTGCATACTGAAGTATTAAAAAGGTTCTCCTAATTCTGGTTATTTACATGTGCACAACCATTTAGTGAAAACAATAAAATATAAATACATTAATAAAATTTCATACTGTAAGTTTATGGATCATTAGCGATAACAGATGAGAATACAATTCTAGTTTGAGAAAAGGCAGCACCTATTTGTTCACCACATCTCAAACCAAATGCATACAAAATTCTGTATTTGATAATTTAGATGTCAAATGTATTTTTACTAGTTTTTACTCTTATTAGAACTATGCACCAATAAAAAAAGTAAAAAATAATAGATGAGCCTAAAGATACCTATGCTTTTTTGCCCCAGTTAAGTAATTATATTCCAACAGTTCTATAAATTCTGTTCTTGGGAAGTACATCTGCAAAAACAGTCTCCAGTGATCTCGGTTAGGAACAGACATGGTAAGATGGGAAGACACTAGCTCATAAGGTACAAAGAGGTGAGAAACTGTCTCCAGTTTTTATTACTCTAGCATTATTGCAGAATTTATTAGAAAACAGTAAGGGCAGGAAATCTGAAAGCCTGATGACAGCAAGCACATTTTGAATGGCATTAATCACTTAGAATCTGAATAGTTGAGTAAGTAAAGTAATGAAAACAGAAGAGACAAACTGACTATTTAACTGTGAGCAGGGGACAGGCTGCAGTACAGACTTCTAGAGGTTGTATTTTGCTCTGCGCATTTGCTTACCTGTATACTTTGCATATACATAGTTACAATTGGCTGCATTACAGTTTTCACAGGGTTTTGGGGTTTGGTTTGATTGGTTTTTTTTGTTTGTTTGGTGGGTTTTGTTTTTTTGTTTGTTTTCTTTTTCAAAAGACAGTTCAATTCTAGACAACTCTGGTACAAAACTATATACAGATTTCCTCTCTATACTCATTTTGTGTAAGTTGCCACTGGAATACAGACAAACTGGGATTTCGACTAGTACTGAGTACTCCATGCACATCCTTTTCACCACAGCGCACTCACATTGAATGATACATAACTGTTTATGTACAGTATCCAAAATGTTATACATTTGTTGGAGTTAATATACGAAATTACTGTGAGTTCTGTACTAGAACTTCTATTTTACAACAGACTTTCTCTTCTCCTGTCCCTCTGCTAATCTAAGCAAATCTTATACCACCAGTGAGGCTTCTACACAAGCACAGGATGCTATACCCCTAAAAAGCTTTTACAAATACACCACTACTTACTTCTGTGCAAGTAAAAAGAAAGAAACAAATGCTAGTAACATATATATAACTTCTTAATTCAAAGTATCTTAAAACACCTGCTTTTATGTATCTTTTTTTTAAATTATACAGTTTTCTTGTAGTTAGTTCTTAATGGACTCCTGTAAAAATACTGTAATTATCATACATAAAAGCCATAATAATTCACCTTCATTTTCTGAGTCTTCTGAATAAGCAGTTTCTTCACTTGTTACTTCATCCTCACTGCTGTACGCTTCGCGCCCAGAATCTGTAATTTCACCTTCTTCTGGCTCACTCTCTGTGTCTGCTGTTCTACTGTCATCTGTATGTGCTGCAGCATCTGGTGTACTTTTGCAAGAATGTGAATTTATATTGTCTGTAGAAATCGATTCTTTGGCTGTTAGACTGTTTTGTGGTTCTGTGTCCATTTTAGTCTTCTTTCTTATGCTTGGAGACTCTTCTTCTTCAGTAGAACTTAGCTGCTCAGTAGTGGAAAAGCAATTCAGACTGCTAGATGATTTCTGCTCTTCTGTGTCCAAATCCTGGAGGAGAGTTACAGAATAACAGATTGAGTTATTCTGAAGTCTGCTATCAGCCTGGAAGTAAATTCTTCACTAGGAAGAATTATTTTTATAACTATTAAGAAACAGATTTCCAGGAAGCTTTGCATATGCAGTCAACAGAGCATTTCAGTAGAAACATTTTCACGTCCTGTTAGGCATGACCGAGAGAGACCATCTTCTATCTGGGAGACTGCACTCTTCTTCTAAACTTCACTTACTGTCTCCTCTGTTCTCACACAAAACTCAAGATCCTCGTCCTCACTTTCAAACTGGTACAACAGCATCTTGAATATTTTTCCATTTTGACTTTATGACACTTACTTCTGTCCCTCTCTCACTCAACTGTTGCAACTTGTTTAGAAGTTCTTTAACTGATCTTCATCATATCTTCCTCCTTTTGTCTTCTTCTCACATTTTCCCCACAGTGGCCCAGAATATCTGTAATGCCCACCCATGCTTGCCTAATCACCTGTTCTTCCTCCTTTCAGAATTTCAGCTTTAAAAAAGCCTTTCATCAAGATACTGAAGTTTAATTTATGCTACGTGAAACAGTTCTACTGAGAATCCATTTTGTACTGCAACAAATTTCTCCACTGAGTAACAGATAAGATCTTTACCACTCCATTGCATCAGCAGAAAAAAGAACATCAACATTTTTTAAAGTGAGAAATATAAAACGTCAAAATGTCATACTAATTTTGTGAGAGTAATTTTTACCTTGAAAATTTAATTCTCAATCTATTAACCCTGATGATCATCTCAGGGGAAAAAAAAAGAAAAAAAGAAAAAGAAAAGGAAAAGAAAAATGAACACAAATGGCTTGGCTTGAAAGGATAAATTAAAAACCCTCGTATTTTCAGTTATTTACCATCTTAAATTCAAAATGAACGCATTCAGTTGCCCTGAACTGTACCAAATGCTGCAGCACATGTTAAAAAAAACAACAAAAATGTAACTTTTTTCAGTGAGTTCTCATACAGAGCATTTGACATTTCAAGATACATGCATTAATGTGAATGTTAACATCATGGAAATAAAAGCACTTTCAATTTTCAGAATTGTAAAATCTCTTCAGTGGCACAGGTGTAAGACAAACACAAGAATCCCTTTGAGCACACCAGCTGAGCTGTTGGATAGGCCTTTACAGGGTACTTTTGAAATACTTTCAGTAAGACAGCAGATTGTCAGGAAAACCCAGCACATTTTAAAAGACTTCATGCTTTAACTTAAGGATTGTTGATGTGGTTAGGGTTTCTCCACAATGTACTAGCTGTCCTCCTGGAGCCCTCTGAAGTTTCAAAACAAGGAAGGAAAAGGATCACAAGGTCACTGCCCAATAATGTTTATTTTAAATAAAAGATACAGTAATCTTGCCAAAAGTAATCTTTTTGGCAAATCTGATTTTCACTTTTATGAATGACCTTTTCCAGTGTATTTATCCTTGTCTATATGTTTGGTATATATATTAGACCGATATCCAACACACCAACGTGCTCTGCAAATCTAAATATATTTTTTCCCATAATATTGTGACCTATCGAAGTTTTACTCATGTGGTCTGAAAACAGAGAAACTAAATGGTCTACTCAAATCACAACTGAGGCAGAGCAAGAGATGACTGTGATGCACTGATGCCCAAGTATAATACTCCACCCATTCAGTCTTTCCCCACAGCGAATCCAGTGATACTAATTTTTGGTATCACTTCAGATATTCTACATTACAAAATAAAAAGTTGCTGTTTCAAAACCTAGTTACTAAAGGGTACACTCTCTCTTCCAGGCTGAAAACAGGAATTAAAAAAACCCCTTATAGACAGATGAAGCATTCTGTACATACATTCTGCCAATATGACCATTAAACCAGTTCTCAGCAGTTTATTTTTTCCGCTATTGCTACAATCAACTGGTAAGAAAGCAAATAAACTAAGTAGCTCTGTTGAATACCAATAAAAATGTAATCTTCACATTTAGAAATCCCTGTACAAAATTGAGGATTTAAAAATTGCATTCCTAAAGAATATGGATTTTAATCATGTTATGATTTTATGATGTTATGCTGTTATGACCGCCTGATCAAGAGGACTCTGTGGATGAAGCACTCCATAGACAGGAGGAACACCCTCACGCTCACAGGCCCTTGTTCTCATGGGGGACTTCAACCACCCTGACACCTGTTGGAGGGACGGTGCAGCCTGGCACAAGCAGTCCAGGAGGTTCCTCAATTGTGTGGAAGACAACTTCCTTCTGCAAGTAATAGAGGAGCCGACAAGGAGAGATGCCATGCTTGACCAACACAGAGGGGCTGGTTGGAAATGTGATGCTCCAGCGCAGCCTTGGCTGTAGCAATCACGAGATGGTCAAGTTCAAGATCCTCAGGACAGTGAGAAGAGCGTGCAGCAAGCTCACTGCCCTGGACTTCAAGAGAGCAGACTTTGGCCTTTTCAGGAACCTGCTTAGTAAGGTTCTATGGGATATAGCCCTAGAGGGCAGGGGGCCCCAAGACTCTTAGCTGATATTCAAGGATCACCTGCTACAAGCTCAGGAGTGTTGTGTCCCAACTAGAAGGAAGGGCAGCAGGAGGGTGAGGAGACCTCCTTGGATGGAAAAGGAGCTGCTGAGAAAAATTCGAGGGCAAAAAGAGGCTTATAAAAGGTAGAAGCAAGGACAGGCAGCCTGGGAAGAATACAGGTATGTTGTCCAGGAAGCTAGGGACCAGGTTAGGAAAGCTAAGGCCCAGTTAGAATTAAACTTGGTTACGGATGTTAAAGATAACAGGAAGGGATTCTATAGGTACATTGAAAATAAAAGACAGACTAGGGACAACATGAGCCCTCTCTGGAAGCTATCAGGAGAACTGGCTACCCTAGATTTGGAGAAGGCTGAAGTTCTCAGTGACTTCTTTGCCTCAGTCTTCACTGGCAAATGCTCTGACCACACTATCAGTTTGATAGGTGGACCACTCGGTGGCCGCACGCAAAGAGCTGCGGTCAATGGCTCAATGTCCAGCTGGAGACCAGTAACGAGTGGTGTCCCTCAGGGATTGGTCTTGGGACCGGTCTTATTCAACATCTTTGTCGCTGACATGGACAGTGGGATTGAGTGCACCTTCAGCGAGTTTGCCAGTGACACCAAGCTGTGTGGTTCGGTTGATACACTGGAGGGAAGGAATGCCATCCAGAGGGACCTCGACACACTTGTGAGGTGGGCTGATGCCAGCCTTATGAAGTTTAACCATGCCAAGTGCAAGGTCCTACACCTGGGTCAGAGCAATCCCAGGCACAGCTACAGGTTGGGCAGAGAAGAGATTCAGAGCAGCCCTGCAGAGAAGGACTTGGGGGTGCTGGTTGATAAGAAAATGAACATGAGCCGGCTGCAGTGTGCACTTGCAGCCCAGAAAGCCAACCGTATCCTGGGCTGCATCAAAAGGAGCGTGACCAGCAGGTCGAAGGAGGTGATCCTGCCCCTCTACTCTGCTCTCGTGAGACCTCACTTGGAGTACTGTGTACAGTTCTGGTGTCCTCAGCATAAAAAGGACATGGAACTGTTGGAACAAGTCCAGAGGAGGGCCACGAGGATAATCAGGGGACTGGAGCACCTCCTGTATGAAGAGAGGCTGAGAAAGTTGGGGCTGTTCAGCCTGGAGAAGAGAAGGCTGTGTGGAGACCTCATAGAAGCCTTCCAGTATCTGAAAGGGGGCTATAGGGATGCCAGGGAAGGACTCGTCGTTAGGGACTGTAGTGATAGGACAAGGGGTAATGGGTTAAAACTTAAATAGGGGACGCTTAGATTGGAGATAAGGAAGAAATTCTTTACTGTGAGGGTGGTGAGGCACTGGAATGGGTTGCCCAGGGAAGCTGTGAATGCTCCATCCCTGGTGGTGTTCAAGGCCAGGTTGGATAGAGCCATGGATGACATGGTTTAGTGGGAGGTGTCCCTGCCCATGGCATGGAGATTAATTAGATCTTAAGGTCCTTTCCAACCCTAACTATGCTATGATTTCACAGATCTCTATTAAAATACACATCTTGACAATATCTAAAGATTAAGCTTGGGGATGTTGAGTGGGGATGCTAAATTCTTAAAGCATTTGAGGGGGTCTTGTGCTGGAGAAATCCTTTTGCATTATATATGATTACAAGTACTTACACAGAACATATGTAACATGTAACTATGCAAACAGCACCTAATATCTTGCCTCCATACAGCCATTACTTAACAAGCAACTGGCAGTAAACATAACACTCAGTAAATACCATCCTGAATGACCTAACAAATATTAGCAATGCACTTCATTTCTCTTTGCCAGGATATTTTATCCTTCATCCCAAACTCAAAGAATCATAGAAACAACTAGATTGGGAAGGACCTTTAAAATCATCAAGTCCAACCTTTACCCTAGGACTGCCGCATCCACCACTAAACTACTAAGGGCCTCATCTATGTGGTTTTTGAACACTTCCAGGGACAGTGTTTCCACTGCTTCCATGGGCAGCCTGTTCCAATGCCTGAGCACCCTTCAGTGAAGAAATTTCTCCTAATATCCATTCTAAACCCCCCCTGGCTCAACTTGAGGTCACTACCTCTTGTCCTGTTACTTGGCAGAAGAGACAGATGCCTACGTCACTCCATCCTCCTTTCAGGTAGCTGTAGATAGATAAGGTCACCCCGAGCCTTCTCTTCTCCAGGCTAAACAATCCCAGTTCTCTCAGCTGTTCCTCATCAGACTTGTGCTCCAGACCCTGCACCAGCTTTGTTGCCCTTCTTTGAACTTGCTCCAGCACCTCAATGTCTCTCTTGTAGTGAGGGGCCCAGAAATGAACACAGGATTTGAGGTGCTGCCTCACCAGTGCCCAGTACAGGGGGATGATCACTGCCCTGGCTCTACTGGACACACTATTGCTGATACAGGCCAGGATGTTGGCCTTCTTGGCTGCCTGGCCACAAGCTGGTTCATGTTCAGCACCGTCAATCAGCACCCCCAGGTCCTTTTCCATGAGCAGCTTTTCAGCCACTCTTCCCCAAGCCCGGGGCATTGCATGGGGTTGTTGTGACCCAAGTGCAGGACCCAGCGCTTTGTCTTGTTGAATCTCGTATCACTGGCCACAGCCCATAGATCCAGCCTGTTCATATTCCTCTGCAGAGCCTTCCTGTCCTTCAGCAGATCAACACTCCCAGCCAACTTGGTGTCATCTGCATATTTACTGAGGATTCATTCAGTCCCCTCATCCACATCATCACTGAAGACAGTATACAACACTGGCCCTAACACCAAGGCCTGAGGGACACCACTAGATGTGACACCATTTACCACCACCCTATGAGCTCTGCCATCCAGCCATTTTTTTTACCCAGTGAAAAACATACCTATACAGGCCATGAGCAGCCAGTTTCTCTGTTTCCAATACAGAACTCTCACGATACAGCATACAAAGCATGCAAGTTATGCGCTCATTATAACCATGCTTGATACATCATTATATTAGGCACATACACGTTCCTTTGTGTGCTGCTTTGCCTGATTTATATAAATAGTCAGTAGTCCTAGCCTAACAGTCACATGTTGGATACAGATGACCTCTGTGTGATTCAGCTTTGAGAAACTTTTTATCTGTTGGGTATCACCACATGATCTCTGATTTTTCTCTCATGAAGCATGAGTAAAATTGAAAGGTGGGATGAATTTGCTCTGTAATGAACTACTTCTTGACTACAGGGTCGAGTTAGTTTGCATTTCGGCATCCCTGATAAAAAGACAGTCAAAGGTGCAAGTGAAATCAGGATTTTTATGTATCCCATGAGGATTGATCTTGTAAGAATTACAAGTCATGCTAATGTGACTGGAATTGATGGTTTTGCTTTATAAAGAATAGGCCACAAACTACTGATTACAACAACCCTCTGAAATGCAGACTGACCATCTTACAAAACATACATGAATGATCATAGTCACGAGTATTTTTAATGAAAAATTTAAAGTATTTTAAGCATTTAGCTATACTTTTTGCCTTACTGTGACAGAGCAAGATATTCTTTCAAAACTTCGTATTTTTCTGTATTACACCTGATCAACATGCACATTCATGCAATCCATCAGCATGCCTACAAATTAGAACGTACTGTGAGCATATATATAACTAGCATATATAACTAGCTTAATTTTAAGTGCACTGTTTATTGTTTTATAAATCAATTTTTTTTTCTGTAAAACATACAAGTATGATCACGGGACTGGAGCACCTCCCATATGAAGACAGGCTGAGAAAGTTGGGGCTGGTCAGCCTGGAGAACAGAAGGCTGCATGGAGACCTCATAGCAACCTTCCATTATCTGAAGGGGGCCCACAAGGAGGGCTGGGGAGAGATTCTTCATTAGATTCTTCATTGTAGTGATAGGACAAGGGGTAACTGGTTCAAACTTAAACAGGGGAAGTTTAGATTGGATATAAGGAAGAAATTCTTTACTGTGAGGGTGGTGAGGCACTGGAATGGGTTGCCCAGGGAAGTTGTAAATGCTCCATCCCTGGCAGTGGTCAAGGCCAGGTTAGACAAAGCCTTGTGTGACATGGTTTAGCATGAGATGTCCCTGCCCATGACAGGGGGGTTGGAACTAGATGATCTTAAGGTCCTTTCCAACCCTAACTATTCTATGATAAGCATGTACAAATACAACTTCTCAGGAATGCGTAGTCTGTTGCATCTTCGTTTGCTAGTTCAGTAGATGATTTAATGGAATCATGAGCACTCAACGCTCTCAACTAGAGGGTTGAATATTAGAATCTTAGCACTGACTATCAATTTGAAATATTAATCTTTAAAAAAAAAAATCAGTATTTTACTAAAACATTTTCAAACAGTTTTGAATAGCTTTCACTCAGATGACTAAGCTTTTACTTGCTAGCACTGTTTCACAAGTACTTCAGTTACCTGTTTCCACCCTACACAATACTTGAATTTCCAATGCAAAAAAAGTCTGATTAAAAGCCAGAAAAAGAGCAAAGCTCTTTCTGTATGATAAAGACGCCATTCTAAATACAGGAAGACAGCTCTGAAAAGACAGGAAACATAAATTTGCCTTACTTAAAGAATGCACAGTTTGTTTAGTTAGGACACTGTATATTAATACAGTAATGCTAACTATGTCTCTTGCCACATATTCTAGAATTGTCATCAAAGTTTTCTTCAGATGTTTTACTTATGCAGTGTTTCAACTATATTTCAAAGTTACTTTGTAGATGAACTCATTTTGATCAAATAGCTTCCAAAAACTTAAGTTCCTTTAAAAAAATAGGTACCTTAGATATTACTTTTCCTTTAATAAAAGTATCAAGATTAAAGGTAAACACCCACAGACTAATGTATCTGTTGTCTCAACTCTACCTTCACCAGAAGCTGCCAATCCAAAAGAAGAAATCTTCAGATTAGCCATGGTTTCTGTCAACTGACGTACCTAAAGATGGGATGAATATCAGCAAAAGTAAACTACACATGATAAAAAGAAAAAAAGAAAAAAGAAAAAAAAATAATCACTGCTTGAAGAGTTCTAAGGGAAATACTACTACAAAAGCCTTGTCTCTCCTACAGAAGGAGGTAGGACATATCTATAATGGAACAGAGTATGACATAAATTAATTTTGAGAATCACTTTGAAATACAATTTATTAGTTGTTTAAGAATAAACTGCAAAAACAGTTTCTGGGGAAAAATGGCATACGGCAGACCCCGCATCTAAATTTTGATATGTGTTTCTAATGTCCCCAGTACAAAAGCAGAACTACGTGATCACTACTGAACACAGTCTATTATCCAGCCTGTATAGCAGCACTGGATCTTGATATTGGGCCAGGGATCACAATATCATTTATGCAACCTCATGGTTGGCGTTTTTTTATTTTTCTTTTAACTTTTCGAAATTTACTTATGTAAAGGTTTTTCTTGTACAGCAGATCACATGGTATTTCTTACCCCACTGTTTTTTGGTCTGCCACTACAAACAGGTATCAGAACTGAACTGTATGCCTGAAAGTTCCAGTGTATTCCACCAATCCTTTTATGTGAGCTGCACAGGGGCTACTTAATACTTCAAGCCAGCAAATAAAATCCCTCATCATCTATTAAAAGCAAGCATGTGGGCAGCATGCTTAGTTTCACAAGTCAAAAGAAAACAGAAGTTTGGTGACTGAAAAGAATCTCTTTACACAAAATACTTGTATATATCAGGAACATTCCTCAGGAGATACTAATTACATGAGTTACTTTCTGCTTTTTTCTTTTTTACAATTAGAAGTACATTCATTTTAAAAGATACTCATTAGTATTTTGTTTCGTAGTGCAGCTTGTTAAAAATACAATAATATTTTAACATATTAGTTTTATTCTTTAGATCCTCAGATTTATGTTGCTTTTTCAAGAATGCTGCAACATTGGTGGAGACTACATTTGTCATTTCTGTATTTCTAAGCATCCCAACTTGCTACTCATAAATACATACTATATGTAACGTAGCTGAGTACACCAAATTTTTCACAATAGCTACAAACTAAACCACAACTAAAAAATCCTTCTATGACCAGTTACCATCTTTTAGATTGAAAAAATGTATTAATTTTGGTTTAAACAGAATAAATCATTCAAAATTCACATACAATTTCTGTAAAAACTATATGGCTATTAGTACCATCCACATAGAAATATTTGCTGTGATAATATACACATGTAGCTGCTAAATTTTGTATTTCTTTTATTTGGCAACTTCCAAGTAATACTGCATATCTATCAAAACTTGCTTCTATTTAACTCTTTAACTGGAAAAGAAAGAAAACAAGTTTTGCAAATGTTTTGTGTACTTGAGATTCTAGAACTACTGCTCACTGTCTTCCCTTGTTTCACATGCATATTCTTATAAACCACCTCATCTTCATTTAGGCATAATGAAATTCAAGCGTGTATGACACATTCCCAGAATTAGTCTCTGGTATTGCTTTATTTACCACTATTACTGGTCTACAGACCAGGCAATAAATCAAACTGTTCTCCAACTTGTACTGGCTGTAGAAAGTCAAGTAAAACATACTTTCCAGAAATTATGGAAGGAAAAAGGAGAAGGCTGGGCGTAAGTGTTCAGGAAAACATGTCTATAGACAACTCTTCAACCACAATGTCCTACTTAAAACCGGACATTCTGGGTTTTGTTTCAGGATGTAAATAACGCAGTAACTAGCATAAACTAATTAGTGACTTTTCCAATACCTCACTAAACTGAACAAAAGTAATATTGCCAAGAAACACCAGGCATCTCTGAACTGGATTCTGCACCATATAAATTTTTTTTTTTTTTTCAGTTTTATAACAGAAAAAACTTAAGATCTATTAGAATAAAAGATTAATCTCTTACACTAATGTACCTTTTTTTTTTAAACTAAGGAACAAATATCTTATGTGATTAAGAACCACATAAGAATGAACTGAGCTATGTAAAAAATGATAGGTTCTTTGTTTTGTCTAAATCTAACAGTTATGTAAATGACAGTTACAACAGACATTATTTTCTTTTTGAAATTTAAAATGAAGAGTAATTTTTTTTATTTTTATGCTCCCATTTTTTGTTTTAAAAAAGTAGAAAAGGTCTTGATTCCCTCTGTGACACTAACCTTCACTTACTGTTCACAAAGATCTGTGCACTAATTAATATGACTTAAATGATTTTCCTGTTATCTTGCTGGTCAAAGAAATTAATTCAAAATAAATCAAAGTATTTCATTCACTATGAGTAGAACACATCAGAAAGTGGATGCTTACTTCCTACCTTGTGACCGTGAAAGCTTCACACAAGAGTTGCTAACAAACCACCTATATAAAAATATTTTATCAACATAAATTAAGCTAAAGACAAGCACCTATTTCTAGAAAAATCAAATGGCAGAGGCAGACTCTGACTGGATCCCCAAAAGTAGTCAACATTATTTGTCAGCTCAGAGCAAATGTGCCACAGAACATTCATAAATACGCTTGTGTATTTTGGTAAGTATGTAACAGTTGATCATAAGACTAAATTTAGGAGATTTGTTAACAGCATTATACGATAATGCAATTAAACCCTTATTTCTACTAGCTTTCAATGACCCTTATTCTACTAGCTTTCAATTACTAGCTTTCCTGATGCATGATGAATGAAGTTCTGTATTAACAATGCCTTTTGAGAGTGACAGAATGCTAATCCAGTAGTTGTACACAACCTGCCCAGAAGCTGGATGCTGGTAAAACTCCTAGCTTCAACTGTGTTGGCTCCCCTCTCCGAAGTCTTAAATGATCATTACATTACTGCTGCTATGTATACATCTCATTATTTCAGAACAGAGTGGTTTACATGAAGTTTTCTCAGAGAAGAAACTCCCACATCAGCTATAATCACAGAATCACAGAATGATTGAGTTTGGGAGGGACCTTAAAGATCCATTAGTTCCAGCCCCCCAGCCATGGCCAGGGATACCTTCCACTAGACCAGGTGGCTCCAAGCCCCGTTCAACCTGGCCTTAAACATTGCCAGAGATGGGGCATCTGTTTATTTATTTATAAAATCTGCAGTCAATCCACTACCACTATCCATTTAACCTACCTTCACTGGTTCTTAATGTACACAGTTTCCATTTTCAAATCTTTCGTAAGATCTCAAGTCCCAATACAAAATTTTCAAACTTGGTACTGGTGCTACGTAACTGTTATGTAAGAAGAGAGTACCTGTGCACTAATACAATTACTTCAGATTTCAACCTATCAGCTTGACTGCGGCCCACAGAATGGAATTATGCATTGAATAATATGGCTTCAGTCCCTTATAGTGATCATTTATTAAGATGTACAGCTTATTCATGCACTGTGGACAACAAAAATGTATTGAACAAATAACAATAGGAGAACATAATATGCAAAGAATTTGAACTTCACAGATGTTTCCTCAATCCTAAATGATGTTAGAGATACAGTAAAATGTCAGTGGCGTGAGCTTTGGAATACAATCACAAAGAAGGGGTGGTGTGTGCATGTGTTTCCAAACCTTCAGTCAGTTTTTGATTCACCATATGAATTTAAAAAAAAAAACAACCAACCAACCAGAACAAAAAAACACCAACAAAAAAAACCACAAGCCAAAGCCCCAAAACCAAGACACTGAGGTAATACTGACTTTCTGATGTAAATCCAGCCCACACAATACCCTGAATTCATTCTGGTGTGGTTGCTGACATTCAATTTTAGAAATCTATACAGTTGTACTGTAATAAAATAATACTAAAAAAGTGACGGGATCCAAGTTTAGAGTTCCATCCTTAATCAGTCAGTGGGAAAATTATCTGAACACTAATCACACATTAGCAACCTGCTGTATACAGTTTAAGGATGTTTGAATCCTTCAGAAATACGCATACATCTTCAGCATAAAACTAAACCCCACATGATAAATTGCATCATGAAAAAAACCCTAGGTTTCATGCTTTCTGTCTGTCAGTTCTAATGTTACCTTATGGTCATTTGCAGTAATCCGCTCCGGCTCTTTTCTCTTCTTTTTCCCTTTTTTATCCCTGGTGTGCTGAGTACCAGAGGTCTGATAAGACTGCAGATCCACTCGTGAATGAAACTGGTATCGGCCACTTTCCACATCACAGTAGTAATAAATTCCAGTTGCTGGATCATAATATAGTTGATTTTCCTTTATAAGGAGCAAAGAACAGCGTTATCGTCACTTCAATAAATACACTCATCAAAAAAATACCTAGTTAATAAGGAACCATATACTAAGTTTAAAAAAAAAACAAACCAAACCAAAACTGAAATGTGGTGGGCTTGACAAGGGCTGACTACCCGGTGGCCTGTCCAGCCAGGCTCTTCAATTCTCCTCCTCAATAGGACTGGGGAGACCACAAGATGAAAAGCTCGTAGGTCAAGAAAAAGACAGGGATATCACCATCATGGGCAAGCGAGATTCAATTTGGTGAAAATAAACTGACTGAAATCATCAACAACTAATTTCCATTACTATTCATCTTCAGTAACATGTTTTTCAAATCAAAGTCAGTTTTGATCTTAGTCCTTTGCTCACATCAACTCTTACTACTAAAACTTTTGCAACAGAGAAAAAACACCAAGGGTTTTGAACATGATCCTTACTGAATTATAGTAGAATCCAGTACTATGGTCATAATACAGTCCTGTATTTTCATCATAAATAAATCCGGTTTGTGAAACAGCAGCTTCTGCAGCAGCTCTCAAGCTCTCTGCCAAAGAACCCTCCGGCAATGAAGTATCTTCTGCTTCCTGATACCAGAAAGTAACAAATTATATTTTCTTCCAAAAAGGAGCACTTTACAATACCCTATTTTAAATAAAACAAATTAGTGTTTGATGGACTTGGATTGTTTCAATAGCTATTAAACAAGAAGACAAAAATCTAGCTGTAGTTTACTGATTAATTCCTACTGTGCCTTTTCCCCAACCTTTATTCAGAAGTAGTTGTGATGAAAAATATACACAGGAAGTATCTTTCAGTACATTCCTGAAAAAGATTTCTGCTTTGTTCCACTTCAGTTGCTAGATGCTAAGGCACAAAATCAGCTAAGCTGCTGGATAACAGAATGAGAAAAACAAAACCCAACCGACCCCACAACAAAATAGACACTTACCCCCACCCCCCCCCAACAACTTCCTGTCTTTGTTGTCTCCTTATACCAATGGAAGAAAAGTACATTTTCAGATAGTTAGCATGACCATCTTGAACACACTCTACTGATTTAATGCCATGCTTCCACCCTATGTAGGATATGTTTTTTTTCTGTTTGTTTGTGTTCTTTTTAAACAAATCTAGAATTATATTACACTTGGAACATACTACAGAAAGAACTAGCTACATAATGCAAGGATGTTTGCCTGCTATTATCAGCACCAAACCATCACACACACACACAAAAACACCCAGCCAACCAAACAAAACCAAACACCCCCCTCAAAAAAAAAAAAAAGCAAAAAAAATCCCCACAAAACCAAACCCCAACACCCCCCTTCCCTCCCCAGTGACATCAAGACCAAAGCACATCTTGGAAATGTAATACCAACAGGGTGATAACTTCAAAACTGGCAAAGCCCCAAACATTTCTATAACCTGTGAATTCTGGATGAAATTTTCCTCTTCTCCACCTTCAGCAACTTTGGTGCTATCTGTCCTTAACGGAACATTAACATCTGTCTGCAATTCTTCTGTGGAATTATGCTCAGTGCCTTCAGTCTCATGATTGTGCTGCACTGGCAATTCAGCTGCACAATCCTGAGTATCAGTGTGATTGTAGTAATCTTCATAGCAGTAATAATCTGTGGATGTGGGAAGGGAAAGGAAGTTGAAGTAGCATAAATTAGCAAGGCAGTATCTTACACAATGCAGTTTAAGGATCCTAAATCTTAAACTGGAAATTTAAGGTTGTAAGTAGCCTCTGCTTTGAATTTATTCTATTCTTACTGAAGAAACTGTATCTTTTTTTAATGTACTTTGAAATCTGGTAAAGCATGTATGTGTGTAATACATGAGATTACTATGTAACAGACTACTATGACATGAGTTCTGCTACAGTCCGTGCTATGTTTTATCCTGTTGTAAAAGGAAAGGCTTGAATAAGTAGGAAACAGTCCATGAGATAATGTCAGGTTACTGAGCTTAATACAGAGTTGAAATATATTTTATATAAGATAATGCCTGCTAAATCAATCACTCCCTTTCTACCTGCTTGTGACCATGCAGCATAGTCCTCTGTCTGTTCTTCTACGCTGTATGTATCTTTCTCCTTCCTACTGAGGATCTCTTTAGTGAGCTCTTCAACCTGAAAGAAGAACAGCATCTTACAGAACACAACACTGGATTTTAGGGATCCACATCAGAAAAGAGTATCAGGCTATTCCACATTCTATAATTCAAACACAATACAATTGCACTACAAGTGTTTCAACTGGGCTTTGGGTGGCAGCACACAATTTTCTACTTGAATGGCTGGCATAATGAAAATCATAATTTCTGCTCACAAAGGCTATAATGGCAAGCGCTTAGAAGGAAAAATAAAAAATTAACCAAAGTTATTCTTAAAATGACCACCCTGAAAAGTTGGATTTCAAGCAACACTGTTCAGTGGTGACAAACTGTTTCATTTTATGAAAACACAGAACAGTTTGGGTTGAAAGGGACCTTAAAAATCACTCAGTTCCAGCCCCCCTGCCACGGGCAGGGGCACCTTCCGCTAGAACAAGTTGCTCAAGGTCCTGTCCAACCTGGTCTTGAACACTGCCAGGCATGGGGCAGCCACAGCTTCTCTGGGCAAGCTGTGCCAGTGCCTCACCACCCTCATAAGCATCCATAGGACAGTTCTTCCATTCTTCCTTTACCTCGCCTTGTTTATTAAGCTTCTCTTCTGCTGCTAAATGCAGTTTTCCTTCTGACTGCGAAACCAACTTTGTGGCTGAGAAGACGTTACCACTCCCACACCACCACCTGTCGAGCCAAACCTTGAGCGTTGACTCAGGACAGCAAACTGGAGCCAGAAGATGCAGCAGCACTCTTGCTGGTCGCTGAAGTCCCTCCCGCAGGCTAGGAGAGCCTGCCCCATGAGCTCGGCCAGGGCGGAGGGAGCCAAGGATACCAGGTCGGGGGAAGACGGCAGCGCGGATGCCTGACAGGGCTGGTACCGGCTGCCGTCCGGCCCGGAGAGAGGAGCGGGCCGCGGGAGCCGGGTCGTACCTGTCTCCTCAGCGCCTCGTTGCCCTCCCGCGCCTCGCGGTAGAGGCGCTCGGTGCGGCGCAGCCGCCGCTGGGCCCGCTCCAGCTGCCCGCGGCAGGCGCCCAGGTCCGCCTCTAGCGCCGCCACCCGCTCCCGCAGAGCCCGCTGCTCGCCGCCGGGCGGGGAGGCCATGCCCGACCGACCGCTCCTCAGCGCCCGCCCGCCGGCCGCCACCGGGCACCTGCGGCGAAACGGCGGCCGCGGCCTCCCGCACAGGGCCCGGCCATGATGCCCGGCTGGCCGCACGGACAGCGGTGGCGGAGCTTGCGCCCCCTCCCCGCGCGGGAGCTACCCCCGGGCGGCGCCGCCCAACCAAGACTTCCCCCACAGCGCGCCAGGACCGGTCCTACGGGCGGGAAGGCGGCGCGACCCGGAAGGGGCCGCGACAAGTCGGAAGTGACGATCGTGGGTGCGCGGCAAGCCGCTGGGGTGGGTGCGGAGCAGCCCGAGCAGGAGCGAAGCGGTGGGGGGTGCTTTGCCTGCCGCGGCTCGGCGCTTACGCGGGGCTGTCCGGGACTGGCACTGCTCTGTTAAGACGTCTGTGAACGGCCTCAGCCAGCGCCGCCGCTTGGCCGTGCCCTAGAGGGCGTGTTGCTGCTGTCCTAGTGTGAGGTTTCCCCTGGAGCATGCGGGGCAGTGAGAAGCGTCTCTACAGACGTGCAGCACGGTTTTGCTCGGAAGGTTGTTTTTCTTCCTTGATATTTCTCAGTGTATACTGTGGCACGCTGCTTCGTATCTGTACAAACTGCAGTGTTTGGAGAGTACTGCAGTTGTAGCTGCCTGTGCAGCATCCAGGGCTACCATGTATAAATCTGTGCTCAGTTGTTAACAGTCTAAGCGTTATCTCTCTGCCTTGCTCCAGAAATATCCTAGTCGGTCAGAGCCTAACAGTTCTTAGACCTGTCAATAGTAAATATGCTGCATACATGGGCATCTACTCCTGCTAGCAGATATGTCCTCAGTGATGCACCACCTTTAGAGGAAGTGTTCACCTGATGGTTTGAAGTAATGTGTGCATTTCATATATATAATAAATTTCATATATTTTCATATATGTCTCACACATATGCATATTTCATAGAACTTTATTGGTTTTGACCTTTGACTGATGGTTCTTACTAAGCTGAAAGACTTTCCAATGGGATGAGGGCTTTAAAGTTTACAGTGCATCATGATGCAGGCAACAAAGTCATAGCTATGCTTCTGTGGCTGCTGAATGCAAGGTGCTGGTTTATTGCCTGTCAAACTTTTGCATCAGCATCAAATTAGTGATTATTTTTGCCACTGCGACCTGTCAAGGCTCCTGTGAAAGACATCACTCGGCAGATAATACAACCCTTTTGGTCAATGAGTTACAAGCTGAGGTAGTACTACCTTTGTTCAGTTGGTTCCAACAGTTGCTGAAGTAATGACCCATTTTCCAGTAAATAATAAGTTCAAACACCTGTGAGCTGGAAAATCACAGTATGTCACAGTATTATTTTAGCAGGAACATTACTTTCTGCTGCAAAGGCAAGCAGGTCATGCGCAGCTCATTAAGTACCATACTGACCAGACACTGCCAGAACCAAACGCCTGAACTCCGCAAGGGGGCCTACCTGAGCAGGCAAGAGACAAATCTGTATTTATTCATATCCTAACTGAAAGGAAATGGGTAAAATATGTATGTAGCTTGTCTTCTTTACAGCATTGTGTAAAATGGGGTAAAGCTCTAGTGTGGACTGTAGGTCTTAAGAAACACTAAGACAAAAAAATACAGTTTTAGACCTCAGTTTTTCTCTTCCCTAGTTTCTCATTGGAAAGGTTATGTCTTATGATCTCAAAATTAGTATATTGTCTCTGTCAAAAGGTGTTTCAGGTACTGCTTTTGTTTATATCATAGTGGTTTTACTTAACATGTAAGTAAAGAGGGACCTGGGCTGGATGAAGATACTTTCTGAAAGAGCAGAGTCTTCATCCACTGTTTTATATTAATTTCAGGGAATCACACTATCTAATAAGATATTATTAAAAGATTTGCCTACTCTCAGGCCTTTGATCTGAAAGTCATAATCAGTCTAAAAATAACAGATTATGAAGTTGAAGCAGTGAAAAGATGATGAAGAATTATGCCAGCACTTCAAACAGTGCATATTCCTAAAGGTTTGCAGCAGAAGAAAATGGAGAGGATGGAGGAGATGTACATCCCTGCAAGCTGGGCAAATGCACTGGGGTGCCTTGGTTGTCACCACAGGCTATTGTTCCACTGAGCCTTGCTGTCAGGAAGCAGCAGACCAGGTGGAAGAATGGGGTATGCAGAGTGGGATTAATATCCACATGCAGTTGCGTTAAGTCTGAAGAAGAAGGAGGTGGCAGCTGTCATCACAACTAACCAGCTTCCAAACAGACCTCTTGTTTAGTGAATGGTTCAGCCACGGGTCTAACGTCTCAGAACACAGCACTTCAGAGCTTAAGTCTTCTGAACATGTTTCGACCATTCCTAGTGCTTTTGACCATACGACATTCAAGGATAACAATGTGAAGAAAACTCAAAAAATCCAAGTTCTAACCATGGCTTTGCACAGTGCTCCTTTTCTCTGTAAAGCAGAAATGTCACAACAAACTAGCTTTTACCACTAGATGGCATTTAAGGATTGCGGTTTTTTTGTTTGTTTGGTTTTTTTTTTTAACGTCCTGAAACACAGTCCTGAAAACTGCCTAACTAGGCAAAATGATGGATTTCTAACAATTTTCTTCCTCTCTTCATGCAGTTTGGGCTTGAGCACACGAGTGAGTTATTGATACGGAAGCACACAAAGAACTAAAACTTTCTTGGAATAACTGTGAAGCCTGCCTGTACATGCAAAAAAAAAGTCAAATCTTAGCTTGTTGAATCAACTGCACTGCAGACAGCCACCGAAAATGGCTTGTTGCTGTCCCTTGAGATGATCTGATCTAAGTGCCACCAGCATAGTAACAGAGCAAGGCTTGCATATTGCCTCTACATTAGTTGGTACCTTAGAGAGAGAGTGATTCACCTACCTTTGAGTCAGCTTCTTTGTACCCCTCTCCTTAGGAATCGCTGCCCCTGGGAGATATCTGTATCTCTAGTGCTATAGAGTGAACAAACACCTTAACACAGGAGCCCAAGTTGCTCCAAAGTTGAAATGGTCTTCTCTGAAATTGTGATTTATGTTAACTGCAGAGAAATAAATATGGATGGCCCTTTCTTGCTATACAAGTGATAGCGTTGCCTGCATTTTCTCATTACCCCCTGAGCAGGTTGTCGCAAACATCACATGCAATTACAGAGCTGCTACTGTGAGTCGCTATCTACCTGACAGTAGAAGGTCATAGGGGCAGCACCAACCTAAACTCCTTGGCTTAGATGCTAACTCTGGTTTCATGTTTTATAAAGGCTGTTCAATTATTTTTTTTTCCAGTGGCATAAAGCTGCCAAATGTCTGACATCTTTGCTTAGTGATTGCAAATAAACTGACAGCTTTGCTTAGTTGCAAAGGCAAAAATAGATTAATGTAGGCAAGAGTCAGAGTAGTAAATGTGGGCTGTTATCTGAAGACAGCAAAGCTCAATACCAGGGCTTCAGGAACATCTGCCCCTAATGATTCCAAAATTATTGCATCTAACACTCTCTGGGATGCTACAGCCTTCTCTAAGAAGGATGCCACTGTAGGATGATCATGCTGGATTTGTTAGCTTGTGTCATATGTGAGAGAAACAGTGCTGTTTTCACATATTGGGGATGGGGCTTTTCAATATTAAGGCATTGTAATATTAAGGCTTTGCCATAGTAAGACTTTGCAATATTGAGGCTGGGGCTAAGTTACTAAGGGAACGAAACAAAGGGTTTGAAATACCATGACTTAAACAGATACACTCTGTGGTTAAAAACAATATCATCTTTGGGCAGCGGACACACTCTGTGGTTAAAAAGAATGGTATCTTTGTATGACCTATGGAACTAAGCCAGTGCAAACTGGTTCTGTAGTTAAACAGTAAGTGGGGGTGCTACATGTATGCCAGAGAGTTATGAAATCGAACCACAAAAGGAGATAAATAAATGAGAGGAAATGGCATATGAAATAGCATAAGGGGAGATGTAAACAGAGGCGAGACAGTTAGCATGTAGATTATATGCATCAGATAGGCTATAAGCCTTGGAGTACCCAAAAATGGAGAAACAAGGAAATTTGTGGATGGGGTAGGAAATATGAACCAAGGTTCTGCTTTTGCTGTGTGTGCCTACTTGCTAGGACACCTCCTTTTGCAAAATCACTAATAAATAGCTGCTTCACTGTTATGTCTAGCCCTATCTTTTACAAGAAAAGTTTCTATCTAGAGACCGTTTCTCGCGTCATGCATGCCCCACTTGTCAGTGCAGCGGCAGGAAAGATTATTCTTTCTTTTCTTGGGGTATGCGGTTACGATGTGCAATACCTGCAGTATGCTTGCACCCACGGAACGTGCCTCCCCACTCTGCTCTTTCTGGGTACCCATGTACAGTCCCACTTCCATCAGCTCCAGCTGCACTTCTGCTCAAGCCCTGCTGATGCTGCTCCTGCTCCTCATCCTGGCCTCTGGCAAACCTTAAACTAACAAGAGCCAGGCAACAGCACAGAAGTGTGTCGTTTGCCTGCATTCTGTGGACAGGGACTTTAGCATACACAGGCCTTAGCATGCCAAAGAAATTAAGATGACTTTGGTTGTTATAGAAAGAAAAACAGTCACACAGGCCAATATAGAGGTAAATGGCTCAGAAACAAGAAAGCTTCCTGTGACTTATTTATCATGTTATAGCAGGGCAGAAATGACCAATCACATGTGAGAACATGTGGGTGTTACACCTATTTGATGTGCAATACATACATGTTAGCTGCACAGCTTGCAGTCTTCCCACCTTGCCCCATCATGGTCGCACTACAGGTTGCATAGTTTTTAAGTTCCGGTTTTAATGAAGAATCAAAAGAAGCACAGAAGCATTGGATGGTGTGCAGGTGTGAATTTGTAATACATTGTAAACAGTTTGTTGACAATTAAAAGCCTGTCTTTAAAGGATATATTCTTGCAAATGCAGTCCTTTTTTATCAGGGTTACTGTGGAAAAAAAAGAGACAGTTTTTTGAGGGAAGGTAAGAAGCAACCTCATCATCAGGTTAATTAAAACAGGCAGCTTTGTTCAGTTGACTCATCTTTCAAGAGAAATTCTATAGGTGTATTATCAGTTAATTAAAAAATAACTGGGGTAGTGATCACAAAACTGCTGTAGTCATTTATGGCCATGGAGAGATGCATGTAACTATTCATATTGCAAAACATTAGGTTGAGAGTCTCAATTAGAGCAAATCAGGTGTGACCTCTTTTAGTAAGTATGCGGTATGAAACACCTGATCAGCCACTAGAAGCCTGATGAATTAAAAATTATCTCAACAGCTTTATTATCGGAATAAGAACCAAATTGGATTTAATCTAGTTAAAATGAAACCCAATTATATTTCAATTTTTTTAATTGATTATTAGATAATCAAATAAAATCCAAATGAAATCCAAATGAAACTCAATGACCAGGCTATCAGTGGTTTTGACAGGAAGCCAGACTTTTTATTTTTTACATTTATTTGGGCTGAGATGCAGGCAATGCATCTGTTTTTTATCTAGTATGTACTTTTTTCTGCAAAAAATTACTATCTTTTCTGGGGTAAAGTAACAGTCGGGATTGCGGGTTTTAGCTCTTCTTTTCATTCTCAGCAGCCTCTTGAGTCTGATTCATTCCTCACATCCAGAACAGCCTCCATCTCACTGGAATGGAACAAAAGTTGTGTCAGATAAGCAATGTTCAACATGATATCCTGTTCCCAATTATGCCCCTGTGACTCTCCTGTGTTTTCTCCTCTGGGGACTGATGTGTCCTGGAAGAGAACTTTCAGGTTGTACTTTTTTTTTTCAGAGTTTTCCTTCTGAAACAGGGTCTTCTAGTATAAACTTAAAAAGAGTATTTGTGGATGTACTGTAGGAGTTTGTGTCTGCCTTTAACTGTAAAGTTATGTTTGCATGTCACAGACACATGTTTCAATCTAAGAGGGTTTAGTGCTTTTATCATGCAATCTTTTTCAGTCATTCTACTTAGAAGGACATACCTTATTTGCGCCTGTGATCCTCATTAGAAATATTTGTAACATTTTCCGAAACCATTCCATCAAGGTCTAAAACAGATCAGGAAGAATATTTACAGCAAGGAGGGCACAAAATGTCACCAGGAAGGCTATACTCAAAGGGACACACCGTACTTTGCGTTAACAGCTGGGGTTCAGCTCACCTCTAAAAACGCTGCTGAAAAGCCAGAGAAGGAAGGTGTAGCAGATGTTTTGGAGGGATCGCTCTGCATTGTGACAAAACTTGTGGTGTCTTTCTTTTTTCACCATTCTGCTTAGTTGGCTTTCCAAACATCAATAAACCACAAAAATCAGCATTTCTTTGGTATCAGCAGAGCCCTCCAAAAGTTTTCCTCTTGCTGTCTATTAGGAAAGCACAGAAAGTAAGCAGGAATGCATCTGTGTTTTGAAAGCAGGAAGGTTAGCAGTGAAAATTCCCCCAAGACCATGGTTTCAAGGCAGTTCTGCGCTCAAATGTTTTTTTCTCTTCCTCAGAAGCTATCGCAATGGTTTCTTTCCACATGATGATTCTTCTTGAAAGCCAATTGCTTCCAAACCTTTGCATTAACCAGGGCCTTCTCTTTATATGGTATTTCTTGGCTGTCTTAGGCAGTTTTCCTGTTTTTTTCATAGAATCATAGAACAACCTAGGTTGGAAGTGATATCAAAAGGCCATCTGGTCCAATCAGCATCTTGAAAACCTCCACTGTCAGTGGCTCTACCATATCCCTGGGGATGTTGTTCCAGTGATTGTTCTCAGTCCATACTTAAGTTCTCAATCCATACTTACTAATATAGGTGGCTCTTACCTTGGGTATAGTGGTGTCCCTTACACCAGAACTTTATAATCTTTGTTAAATATTCCTTCTGGTGATATACAGTGGCTGACATAGCACAATGGAAGTTGAAAAAAGGATGGATGTAAAAATGGAGGTGAATGCGAAGTTTGCCCAAATTTATTACAGCAGGTAATGAGTTTACCATAAATATATATATATTTTTTTTCCTAAGACTTAACAAGTCTTAGTAAGTAAGTCGCAGTTCTACTGCAGATGTGTACTGTAGAGTAGGTCTCAGCAGAGATTTCACTGGCCTTCAAGCTCCCAGAGAAGGGGATATGGCAGTTCAATGTGAGTTTAAAGAGGAACACGTAGAGAAAGGTTGCTCCCAAAGTGGTAATGGCCACTTTTCTCACTTTTCCAACACAGATATGTGAAATTCCTATGTTAAAATTATCTTAATAATGGATAGCCTGTACTGCTTGTTTTCTACTACAATGTTCTTTTAAATCTCTTTGTGATTTGTGTATGCATAAACACACTCAAGTCACTGCAACATTTCTGTAAAGATCCTTGTCAGCTGAAAAATGTTATAGCTCCCTCATGTTACTAACCACACCAGAACTCACTTTCTGGATTTCTTGTTCAAATATCGAACAGTGCAAATTTGCGCCTAGTTTTTGAAGGAGTAGGAGGCTGGCTACAAGTGAGACCAACAAAAAGACAGACTTCTCACTGTTACTGATGTGTTTGATACCTGATCCAGCTACTGAATTAGTGATGATGAAACAACTTTGAAATAGTACCAAGACTGAATGAAGGCCTAAATTATGTATGACACCACTAGCTTTTTTCTCCCTCTTTCTTCACTCTCCTGTTCCCTGCCGCTATTGTTGACTGTGCTGTTGTTCAGCAGCCCTCTTTTTCGCTACAGATGGAGCACGAACATTTCCTAAAGTTGACATTCTTGCTCATAGCCCAGCTACACATGTCAGGAATGCTGTAGTATGAAAGTGTAATGCTACTTGCTGTCATGTCTCTGTTCAAATGACTTTTTGGTCATTAACTAGTCTCAGTAGCATCACTCTGGGGCAAACGTCTGTGTTTTCCTCTGCTTAATGAGAGGGCTGAGAGGAGAATTCTATTACCACATTGCCAATACAAATTAATCACCTCTTCACTGAGGAACATACTAATAGTTTTTAAGATGAGAGGAGAAGAATCTGCCCTGCGCTAGCTTGATTTTTTCAAGATATTTTAGTAACAAATGATGTATCTTTTACAAGAGTAGCAATCAGGGAGAGATACAAAAATACTGCTTTAGTCTTTGGGTAACTTTGAACATGAAACTGGATAACAATTAGGAACTTACTTGAACAGCTATAGTGTAATGAGAAATAAATGTATTTTCAAGCCATTAAAACTCTCAGAGGGGCTGGATAGCTGCCAGTGGCAAAGGTCTGTGACTTTGATACACTCATCCTGTTTAATGACTCTTCAGAGAAATCTGGAAGACTTCACAACACAAAACCTGTTCTTTATAGTCAAGCCTTTCAGACCACTTTGTGCCACGGGGTGGTGAAATTTTCTCCTGATTACTTTGAGCCTTTAACTCTCTTCAGTGTTTCTGATATCCTACAGGGCTGTGTGGAGGAATTGAAGATGGACTGCCAGGCCTGACTACAGAAAGTAACAACTTACGGAAAAGACATTCTCTGAACTGTTCAGGGCTGAAACCTGGGGCCAAGGGATAGTTCTTTCAGAAGTCATCATCAGAAACTGGTAATCATGACAAAATCCAATGGGGAAGGCAAGAGTGTCTTCTGAGTGGTTCCATGCCCCTCATGCTCCCATTTCTGCCATGGCCAGAGCTGAGAGGTACCAGATTCTCTGCCAGCTGCCTGCCAGCCCTCGACAAGAGTGGCCAGCAGGGTCTTGCTGTCCTGTGCCGGAGCAGCAGAGCCACAGACATGGGTCATGCCATGTGCAAGGGTGCTGTCCTGGGGAACTGTACTTGGGACCATCCCCAGGTTCAATTTGTTAGCGTTGATGCAGCTGTGCTGTATCACTTTTCAGCCTCCCACAGTTTTTGCCTCAGCTTCTGGAGTGACAGAAGCAAGCCTCCTCCTTCCTTTCCCCTGTGTAGCTGTATGCAAATACTGAAGGTATGCTGGGGACATTCTTTGTGACTTGCGACTCTCCCTCCTTGAGACCTGCTATCTTGAGACACTGTGGTAAAATTGAGATTAATGAGAATTTTTCAGGGATTTCTAACAAATACAGTTTGTCTGGGGGAGTATTGGAGGATTCACAAGGACTGCTGAGATGCTTTGTCTCTCAGAGGAAAGTACATTGCTCCTTAAAGCTGCACGATCTTACTGTGTAGGGTGATGTGCAAGGTCTAGTAGTTACGAAGGACAGCAGCTCAGACCTGACCACTTCAAGGCTGTGTGTCTGGACTCAGGGAGTATCTGATCTCCCTGATTCATCTGTGACTAACCCCAGATTTTAAGTGAAGAACTATGGTTCTCCCTAACTTTTAAACCTCAAACATTGCAGACATAATCAGTCACTAACTGTTTTTAACTAATTAGCATAATCTTGTACACATACTTCAGATCTTTATCCCTGGCAAAAAATAAATTACCTTTAGCTGAAATCCGCATCTTTCATTGACAGATTTAAGTTTGAGCTACCTCTTGCTGTTGCCTGTAATGTGCCTGGACCTGGACCATGCGCAGAAATGTAATTTAACCTAGTCAGGTATCACAGTAACACAGCTGAGCCACTCCTAAGACTTGTAACAGACACCACCAGGGTTAGCACTGTGCTTTGTAAATAAACCTGCTTGCTAGCCACTTGCATTGCTAATGCAAGACACACTACACAGCGCAGATAAAGCTTCAGAGGCAGCGCATCCAACACACACAAGCAACAGCTGCAATACCCTTTCAGTTGCTCCCATCTTAAGATTAGAAAGCCAATGCTGAAATGTTGAAAACCTGTGACAAACAGGTGTGTGTGTGTCTTCTGCCTTTGTCTATTAGTTAAAGCATCTAGTGAAAAGTTTTACATCCTTCTCTTCAAAACAGCAGATTGAATATAAAGTTATCTATATAGAACTTAATTATTGAAGTTATCCCTACACAGAATTGATTCGCAAAGGTAATATTCACAAAGGACTGTCATTCAGACTTGTATATAATATAGAAACTTAAGATACCTGATGTACCCGACTAAAGTGGTTGAAAATGCAGTCTCCTTGGGGTCTTCAGAAGGAACCCTTTAACCTGTTACATGCTGGTAGATTGCAGTCCAAACACATGCTGCTGACAGCATGATTTTCCAAGGTGGTGTGAGCTTGCTTCATTCCTCTGGAGGACCCCCAGCTGCTGGCCTGTGAGCCCAAGTGGGACTGCAGCAAATCACAATGAGGTCACAACAGGGAAAATAGTTTGGTAGACAGGGTCATATTTTCTGTTATAGCTAGAAAATCTGACAGTCATTGACTGAAAGAGGAAAAAAGAATGCTTCAGCAGGAGTTGGAGGGAAAAGGAAGTTGCTATTCATATGATCAATGGGCTTTGATCCCCCAAGATTTCCCAGGTCACAATAAATCAGAAGAATGAAATTCCATGAAAATACATGGAGGAATGCATCAGTGCTGAGTGAAGGTGTCGGTAGCTGAAAGAAAGCATGCTCATATATGTAGAGCATGGCCAGTCATTGCACACCTTGTACAAACCCACACAGGCCAATGCAAACAATTCTGTATGTCCTATGTTTCATGGAAAACATTCATCTCCATTATGTAAGATTCCGGCTCCAAATTGTTGGTTGTTCTTCCTTTTTTTTTTTCAAAATGAAAATGCAGAGCATCTTGAAATCCATCTTTGCCGTAAGAAGCTGCAAAATGTTGATGTTCAGTACTCCATGCAGATGTTATCAGTGCCTATAACTCATCTTTTCAGCCGTCTTGGTAATGGGACATGGTAATGTCCCACAAGATATGTATTTTTCCTAAAGCTGAGACGATGACTTCAATGAGTTTGCTAATGAAATGCTTCGTAGACAGCCTGGAAAATCCTGCTCAAGCAGATGTGTACAAAGCCCTTTCCCCAAGTGCTTTCTGTGTGAAATCCATCCATCCATCCATCCATCCATCCATCCATCCATCCATCCATCCATCCATCCATCCATCCATCCATCTATCTATCTATCTATCTATCTATCTATCTATCTATCTATCTATCTATCTACCTACCTACCTACCTACCTACCTACCTACCTACCTACCTACCTACCTATTTTTAAATGGAGAGCCTTGAAGGGTTCCCAAGATGACATTTCACCTTGAAATCCAGTAAGGCAGCATCTGCGTTTTTCTGAGAAGGTTTTCAGGTGAAGTGAACCATAAGATTGCTCCCAAGTAAACATCCACCTTTACTTACAAATGGCCTCATTACTCAGCAGGTCACCATTCATTACTGGTTCTTGTCTCGAGAGCTTGCAGAGTCACCTGGCGTCTTGTCTAAGTGTTTTAGCACTGTCAAAAATGGGTATTAATGATTGTCCCTAATAGGGCCACATTGTAAGATTTGATCTGAATGCCACAGAGTAACTGGGCCATCCAGAATTGACCTGCCTTAAAATGTCAGCACAGCATGCGACTATTGAAAGAGTTAGGAGCTGCTGTTTCGATTAGTCATTTTATGACTCTGTGCCTAAATCCATCCATTCAGCCTTCTTTTGACTTAAAGCCAACATCAGCTGCTCAGGCTGGGAACTGCCTTCTCTTAGGAAGACCAAAGGAAATGTTGATTTGTGCTGTGTCTATTTGAACCAAAGATCAGCAGGGGAGACTTTCTTCCAATCACAAGTGAATTGAAGACTGTGCATGACAGGTAGGCCACCGCTGTAGCTTATAATGACTCTAGTTAAATCCCCAGCTGAATACTTCAACTGCAAGTTAAATTAAGATATTGTACAAAAAGGGTTCCAAATGTAGGTGTCTTCCTTTCTTAAAATAATCCCTAAAAAGCAGTCACATGCCTAAAACCCTGTGATGTGGTAAAACTTTTCTGTCAAGCCATGACAGGTACTGATGGGCTATGCAGTATTTGAATGTAAATCTGACTCCAGCTCCAACATTAGCAAGATGCCGTCCGTTGAGGTAACCATCACTGGAGTCATCACTGTTACTCAGAAGTGTAGTTGCACACTAGATTAAAAATAGAGATCACAGTTATAAATAAAGTGAAGCGGTTACCAGTTGTGGTGACTGATATCAGAAAAATGTGGTGGTCTCCACTTTTCAGTAATGATACAGCAATAATAGCCATATAGTCTGTGTTTGATTACAGGATCGTACGATAATTCAATTTGGAAGGGACCTTCAGATGTCCCTAGTGCAACCTTCTGCTTAGAGTAGGGTCAGCTACAAGATCAGAGCAGGTTATGTGGGATTTGTCAAGTTACTTCCACATGCACAACTCTGCAGGAGTTTTGTGCAGCTCATCCTTAGTTTTGATCCTTGCCCTCAGCTCCTTTCATCCTGTCCAGTCTGGGGGTCACATGCAGGTGCTACACTGAGTGAGACAGTCTCCTAAATTTTCTCTGAAGTGTTTAATATACGTATTAGCAAAAAAATATTGGCAAAATTACTGGAAAACACAACTCAAAATGTCTCTGTACTCATTCATACCTAATTAATTTCAGTTCATCCTTGGATCCGCGCCTCAGTGCCTTTCTTTGGGCTTAGATCTCACACAGCATCTTTCAACTTCTGCATTCAAAAGTGCTTAGGAAAATGTACTGTATTTCTTGGGAAATCATCTTTAATATGATTGGCTTGAAAGAAATACTTTATTTTTTTTTTATACAGCTCAGAATTGTGTTTCTGAGCTGCACACTAGCAGCAGGTCTGAGCAATTGGCTTGACAGCTCTCTTACATATGTCTTTTTTATGTCTTCAAATACAGAGTTCCAGTTTATTTTCTATGTGATCAGAGGTGTCTGTTGTTGATACCACAGTTCAGCATGGCAGTTGATTACAGGGTTCTAAGAATTTATTACCCTATTTCCACCACAGCCTGCTATGTCATTAATTTTCCTTGGAATGATCTTAAAGAGATTATTTTATACTTTCAGGCACTTCAGAGAGATACCTCCATTTATTAAGCTACGAATGGTACATCTTTAACATATTACGAGCAGAAACATTTCCAAATCAACACCAGCTCTTTCTGTCTGTGCAGAAATTGATCTTTCAACAAGCTGGGGAAGAAGCTCTCCCCTCCTGCTTCAAAGAACTCATCTCCCAGCTGACTGGAATGTTGGAACTTCCAATGCTGGAAGTTACCAATGCTAGAAGTTAGGAGAAAGCAGACAGACAACTTTTGCCTGTTCACCTTCTGTATACCAAGCACACCCTCCTCTTGGGCTGAAGGTGTGACTCAGACCTAAGTGAGGAAATATTTCAAGATCCATCTTGAGTCTTAATCATTATCCTCCACCAGGTGTCAGGGAGCTTACAAAGTTTGTCAGAGGCAGCACTCCAGTTCTTATTCATCTGCTCAAGGGCTAATTAAAATAAAGTTTGGATGAGACCATGACAGCACAGGAAGAAATATTGATAGTGAGAGAATTTTTGTGGAACATTCACCACTCTGCAGACCACAAATGTTCAGAACCAATGCCACCCTTTTGCACAGTAACTTTAATAAGCCAATTTTTTGTTTCTGTTCTTGTAAAGAATATCTTTAAATTATGGAATTACCTTGAATATCTATCTGGAGACACACAAGGCCATTTTGAACAACCAGGCTGATCTGTGTTGGTGGCTTTCATGTAATTTTGCAGCATCCTACTGCAGTCTGGTGTGGAGAGGTGTCTCTAAAGTCAGGAAATGTAAAAACAGTGTTCAGGAAAAAAAAAACACTGCTGAAACAATTCCTCTGTGGGAAATGCATTCAACCATGTCTGCAGGGAAGTTTTTTCTCTAATTTGACTTAGGAAGATTTTTTTTTTATTTCTCTTTTGGTGGAACATCAAAATTTGCACATTTTTGCAGATACCTGAGAGACCTATTAGTCATAATAGAAATCCTTACACAAAATCCAGCTTCTAGTAGTGTTGAAGTATAGAAGGTTGTTTAACCTGAAGAAAAGAAGGCTCAGGGGAGACCTTATTGCTCTCTGTAACTATCTGAAAGGAGGTTGTAGTAAGGTAGCTGTTGGTCTCTTCTCCCAGATAACTGGCATTAGGACAAGAAGAAATGGCCTCAGATTGTGCCAGGGGAGGTTTAGATTGGATATTAGGAAAAAATCCTTCACGGAGAGAGTTGTCAAGCATTGGAACAGGCTGCCCAGAGAAGTGGTTGCGGGACCATCCCTGAAGGTATTTAAAAGACATGCAGACATGGGGCTTAGGGACGTGGTTTGGCGGTGGAATTATCACTGCTAGGTTGCTTAGCATGCTAGGCTTGGACTTAATGATCTTAAAAGTCTTTTTTAAAGATTCTATGATTCTAAATAACTATTCAAAGTGAAGACAATCTTCATTATTCTGTACAGTGGGTAAAAAAGAAATATAAATCACAGAGGATTCAAGATGAAATCTCATTCTGGTAACAAAATTAATTGTTTCCAGAAGAAGCCCATACATAAGATGTATAATAACAGAAACATAAGTAATAATTTTTAAAGTGTGTAAATTGTAAAGACTCCTTTCACACACCTTATCTGCTTCACCAATGCCATCACAAAGTTATCACCCAGGCAGCAGAGGAGAAGCAGCGCTGCAGCAAATATGTGCAAGGAATTGGGAAGCAGATACTATGATAAAATACAATTATGGTATATAAAAAATATATTTCTTTGGAAACATTCATATTAAAGTGACAGCTACATCCCAAGAAGTACAGTACATTTTTCTAAATGCTTTTCTAATGTGGAAATTGAAAGCTACTGTGCAAGATCCTATCTAAACCTGAACAGGCTTGATTTCCAAACTAGCTGATGAGTGTATGTAGCAGTTTTTCAATTTATTCTGTAGAATTGTGAGATTCTGGCATAAAAGAGCAAAAATTAAAGATGTATTCAGTAGCTCTTGGGAGAAGATGCTGTGAGGGCCAAAAAAAGGAAATAAGGGAAAAGCTCTGCATTCCTGCTCTGTGTTTTCTTTGGATTCTGACTGATCAAATTTCACACTTTCTACCTGATCCTTCATCTTAAGGTACAAGTTGCTAAACCCAAAGGCTTCACAAAGCAATAGATGATCAAATTATGCCTTCAGCTGCAGAACTTACATGATATATTTAGTTATTTGAAGTTACAGCCTTAGCTAATTAGCTAACAAAATACAAGTTTTTAAGGCTTTTCCTTTTCAGTGAACAAGGATGTTTGTTTCTTTTTTTTTTCTTTAGTCACTTAATAATAAAAAGCTTTGGAATATGTTTGCCAAGAGAATAATGACTAAATGGAATTTGCATTTTCCTTTTGAATGTGTTCTTTTAAGGGAGGCTTAAAAACATCTTTCCAAAACACTTCCCATGATTTCTCTTGGGGGAAGGTTCACTGTTGGAGTGCTGTGTCTATACATTTGTTTGTATTTGGCTCCTGAGGAAACAAAAACTGAATAGAAAAAATTCAAGGATATTTTGATGACTGATAATGGCTGAAAATCAATAAATATTGGTCTGGTTTAGGTGGTTGGTTTTGTTTTTTTTGGGGGGGGGGGGTGGGTGGGGTGGGTGTATTCTTGGTTTTGATTGTTGGTTATTGGTTTGTTTGGTTTTTTTTTGTTTTGGGTTTTTGTCTTTTGTTTGTTTGTTTGTTTTTGTCTTAACATCCAAGGTAAGAAGCCCCCTCAAACACTATGGAATCATTAACAGTTAATGTGCCATTGTGGTCAATGGCTCAATGTTCGTAGTCAATGGCTCAATGTCCAGCTGGAGACCAGTAACCAGTGGTGTCACTCAGAGATCTGTGTTGAGACTGGCCTTGTACAACATCTTTGTCGCTGACACGGACAGTGGGATTGAGTGCGCCCTCAGCGAGTTTGCTGATGACACCAAGCTGTGTGGTTCGGTTGATACCCTGAAGGGAAGGAATGCCATCCAGAGGGACCTCCACACGCTTGTGAGGTGGGCTGATGCCAGCCTCATGAAGTTTAACCATGCCAAGTGCAAGGTCCTACACCTGGGTCAGAGCAATCCCAGGCACAGCTACAGGTTGGGCAGAGAAGAGATTCAGAGCAGCCCTGCGGAGAAGGACTTGGGGGTGCTGGTTGATGAGAAAATGAACATGAGCTGGCTGCAGTGTGTGCTCGCAGCCCAGAAAGCCAAGCGTATCCTGGGCTGCATCAAAAGGAGCGTGACCAGCAGGTCGAAGGAGGTGATCCTGCCCCTCTACTCTGCTCTTGTGAGACCTCACCTGGAGTATTGTGTGCAGTTCTGGTGTCCTCAACATAAAAGGGACATGGAACTGTTGGAACAAGTCCAGAGGAGGGTCACGAGGATGATCAGGGGACTGGAGCACCTCCTGTATGAAGATAGGCTGAGAAAGTTGGGGCTGTTCAGCTTGGAGAAGAGAAGGCTGCATGGAGACCTCATAGCAGCCTTCCAGTATCTGAAGGGGGCTAGAGGGATGCTGGGGAGGGACTCTTTATTTGGGACTGTAGTGATAGGACAAGGGGTAATGGGTTAAAACTTAAACAGGGGAAGCTTAGATCGGATATAAGGAAGAAGTTCTTTACTGTGAGGGTGGTGAGGCACTGGAATGGGCTGCCCAGGGAAGCTGTGAATGCTCCCTCCCTGGTGGTGTTCAAGGCCAGACTGGACAGAGCCTTGGGTGAGATGGTTTAGTGTGCGGTATCCCTTCCCATGGCAAGGGGGTTGGAACTTGATGATCTTAAGGTCCTTTCCAACCCTAACTATTCTGTGATTCTATGAAAATCTGGGTGTATTCAAAAAGGATAGAGAAGCGGGCTTGTATTATATTGGCAAGATGTTACTTTGTTTCAGTCCTCATCAGGTCTTAGCACTTCAGACAATGCAAAGACATCAGCTGGGATATGAGATCTTTGTTATACTTACAGCTAAGCGATTAATTTGAATTTTGGAAGGACTTTCTGTTTTAGTCATCGCTTCCTATGGCACCTCTGCTGCCATGCCACTGTAAAGCATTTCCACCTTCCACACACAGACATATATTATTATCCCACTGTGTACCCCATGGTTTGAGTCTGTCCAATATTTTCTGGCAATAACTAGGAAAACAAAAGTATTGTTTTTATCCTGCCCCATTTTCCTGTTCTGCTCTACAGTGCCCCCCAATGCAAACGAATGTCAGCACAGCTGCATGATGGGAAGTAACTACATGAGATCTCCAGTTTTACCGTGGGTTTATGTCAGGGGTGAAGAACTCAGTTAAACCCCACTTCAGCAGACAAAAAGGTATTTCAAAATGGTCTGCCCTAACAGCTGCTGCTGCTGTGACACAGACAGGGACTCAGAAGCGTGGCTAGACTAGTCATAAGCACTAATGGTTGCAGGAAGCCCCAGAACATGGTTGTGCTGCCAAGGAGAGTATTCGGATTTACATCAGTAGCCATGTGGGAGAAGGTAAGGGCAAGTGCAGTGGCTTTCACCTTGGGGGCTCTGCTAATAGTGGGGGGCCTGGATCTGGGAGTCTGCCTTTCTTGCTGAGGGCAGGCAGGAACCTCCCAGACACCAGGTGAGGCTGAAAGGGGCAGTGAATCTCAGCTCTCAGGAACTGCCTCCATGTATCCTCCCTAATTTCATAAGCCTTGCCTGTCTGTTCAATAAACTCATCTTATTCAACCCTTAAAGTGTATTTAATACTAAGATCTGCTTCAGGTGCAGGTCCCTGAAGGTATGATTCCAAAACAGGAAAGCTAGGTCCTCTCTATCATTAGTACTAGTACATTATCCAAGTACTTTCTCACTAAGTTCAAAGGTTGGTTTGCAACTGAGGAAGATGAGTTGTTGGTTGGAAAGATGATAAAATGGCTGATGATTTCCCATCACTAGTGGCAACTATTTTCTAGCTTATGTTTTGTTTCTTTTCTGTGTCTGCTCTGGAACTATTATGATGGTGATTTCTGGTACTCAGTGACTCAGTGGCTTTAAAACAGGGCTTTTAACTACAGTGATGCTGTACTATAATCTAATTGAAAATGTTGTGTTAGCTTTTCAACTCAACCTCTGACTAAAATAATTAGTACAGTATATGGGCACTGAAATATCATGCACAGCCAATTTAGAAGTAAAGTATTTGAAACTGAAGAAAATTAGACCTAATTGAACATGAAATATCTTTAAGCCATTTAAAGTAACAGTTCAGATGCACTGAATACCACCCCCTTCCTACTCCCAGGCACAAAAAGTACTTTTTTCTTTTAATGATCAAAATGTCATGAATGTGCCTTTCAGCCACATTTGTTAAGAAACTCAATGAGGGGTGGCTAGAAAGAAACACAAGTTTTAAATGTTCTTCACTGTTTACACTGCTCTTTGTACAGGCTTGGAGCTTGTTGACCCCAATCCAGTGAAAGAAACAACAGGTATTTCCATGGCTTGCAAGCAATCAAACAAATACAGAGTGTTTAGGTACTACCCTGTGGCTTTCTTGTTCCTTAAAATTTTAACAGCTGGTTAAAAATCCACTTTGGTCATAGCTCTAATCATTACAGAGCAGTAGTAGTTGCATCCAGGTACTCAAAATGCCAGCACAGCAGTCAGCTATCTCTACTCTTTTATTTCAAGCTTTGTCTTTGCCAGGTGCTGGACAGACACAATCAGATTTTCCAGTAAGATAAAGTAGCCTGGCATGATCACTTCCTTTGTAATTTAAGTAAGATTTAAGGATTTGAGACCTCTACCAACTTTATAATTTAAAAACAGTTGCTATTAATGGACAGCTTTCTTATGAAAGAAAAAAATATTTGCACTTCCATTCCCTATTCTGCCAATACAGTAAAAGGCATCTGAAATGTCAAGGATTGGTTTCATTTAATCAGCATATGTACTTATTCATCAGTTGAGAGATTTAGTAAGAAGCAGTGTCTTGCTGTCCACACCCCAGAGTGGCAGTATGGGTGATATTGCTTTTTTTTTTTTGGTGCAAAGACTAGGGAGGTATCCTTTTGACTGTGAAGCCTGAAACAAGACAAACATGCAGTCTGTGAGAGGAAAGAATAGCAAAGACAGAAACCCCAGCTCTGTTTCTGGTGGCATATGTCTTACTCCCTGCTTCACTACTGGCGGCATGCATGTGTAAAACTAACCCTATTAGACTTTATGTGGTCTCAAAGCTTATATGGAGCTTTTAAGGATACCTCGTGGGCTTCTGTGTCACAGCTGACTGGCAAAAGACGTATACTAGGGTATGCTCAGAATGAAAAAGCGAACAAAAACCAACCATGATAAATAAAAAAGATCTGTGAGGAGGATGGCAGCTCCCAGGTCTCCCATCCCGCTGAGGACACAGCTGCCTTTCCAAGAGCTGGCAGCATCTTAGAATAGAATCATAGAGCATCTTGCTGAGCACAATGGCCAGTTCTTGGTGGCTTTGGTCACTGAGAGCACCCTGGTCTGGGAGCCTTCAGGCTAGAGCAGGCCACCTGGGTCTCCAGATCCCAAGGCCCAGTGACTTACCCAGAGTGTACCAGGTACCCCCCCCCCCACCCCCCATTTTACATACATACCTCACCACAAGACATAGCTGCTGCAGTGTTCTCAGCAAGGCTGATGTGAAGGGCACAGAAGAGGTGGGACAGCATGGAGGAAGCACCTCTCACTGATTTTACCTGGACGAGGTCTTTCAGCCCCATGTTTGCTTTTTGTTATACTACTGGGCATATAAGTTTGGCCTGCAATCATAACATGGTTTTACAGCTCCCGTAGCTGGTATCTTGAGGGATGTCTGAGGGTACTCATCCTGCTGGAGACTGACTTGGCAGAGTAAGGTAGTCCCATACAGGTTGGTCCATGCTGCCTGGGGGGATGGGTCCCTGGAAGAAGCTGTCCTTTGAAACAAGCCCCGGTTTTGTACTGAAGAGATCTGGTCTAGAACAGTGGCTGGCAGCAGTTGCCCAGTCTGGATGGCAGGTGGTTCATTAGCTCTGTTTGGTCCCTGACAGCCTCTTATTAAATGATAGAAGTATTTCCAGTGAATCCCAGGAGTCAATGTCCAGGATAACAGATTTATGCCATTCCATTCACATATCCTCCTGCTTTATGCACTTAACTGGATTTCCTAAAAATGGAAAAATGGCATCTCTGTGTTTTGCCCAGCAAGGAATACCTATATTTCAGCATACAGTTTTGGCACATTGGTTTTCCTATCTTGCAATTACCTTATTTCATGGATGTGAACTCAGGCTTTGGCTTGGATTAATTCTATGTAAACTATCTGAAACATCTTTGCTATTAAAAATAAAGTCCTTTGCCACTGGACTGAAGTTTCCACACACATCTTAAAGTACTAGCTCCTTCCACTTTATCCAAATATCAGCAAAAATAAATGGACTGAAAAACCTGATACCGTTACAGCTGAAAGATGACCTCACTTTGTATCCCTGAGCTCATTCTCTTTAAGTCAGTATGGATGGAAGAAGGGTGGGAGATTCTGGATCCTTGCCAAGGTCCCTATTAAAGACCAATTTATTCTATTTTTCATTATTTAACAGACAATGTTGAAAATACAAATACCAGTGGGATAAAAAATGGTTTATGTAAGTAGCAGTGGGAAAACTCTGTGGTAAACCAGAGGTTGGACTAATCCCTTAACAGAGACGAGTGAGTAATAGCAGCTGAGAACAGACAGAGCAAGGTCTCAGTGGGTGCTGAGTACGTCCATGAGGAGCCAAGTGTTTCTGCTCCCATGACAGTGGTCGCTGTAGCCAGGCAGGACTGACGTGATCAGATCCTTTTTGCATTGGAACTTAAGAGGACAATAAGGACTAATAAAAACAATTTGGAGAAGACAAGATGAGTAAAGGGACTGCTTGAATTTCTAATGAAAACAGGCCAACTGTCTTTTTAGCTATCTGTATAATCAGTACTACCACTGAGCAGTGTATTACTGGAATTAAAATACTCCATGTCAGTCCTGCAAAAAAATAAAAGAAATCATTACTATGCATTTATTTAAAAAAGGCCATATAACCTGTTTGAGTGCTATTAATCCAAAACCAGCATTACCTAGAGCAAGAGACCTATTTCCAGTGCTCAATTAAGACTGTGCTACTTGATAGCTCTTGTTAAAGGGGTACAACATCAGTTAATATGCCATTTCTCATGTGCCTTATGCTATCTGCAGCTTGCAGCTTCAGGGTGCTCCTTGTTTCTCCAGCTTTCCTGAGAAGCCCACATAAATAGAGCGTGAGAGAGATGTTGGTTCAGAGTCTTTTTCCTAAATATTAATATGGAAGAAAACAAAACGGATGGTAGGGCCCAGACTGTGCTCTGAGGCTCACAAAGGAAAGTCATCTTTAACATACTCCATTTACAACCTGCTGTATCATGGGTTGTCCCTGGAAAGCAAAGGTTACCCACTGTGTGATCCCAAATCACTATCAGATGGTTAATTAGCTGTTGCTCCCCATTCTTTCCAACAAATCAGGAAAGGCTTAGGCTGTTCCAGTGACTTGTCACTGCCAGAAATGGGAGATCAACTTTCCACCCTCACTCAGCCTCAGCTACCTGTGCTGTCTTGAACTCCAGTGGCCCACTGGGTCCTTCACTGAGCTGAATCACTTCCCTGGCTCAGCAGAGGACTGATGTGACAGGCAAACCAGGCAAGTGGCACTGGACACATGCTGGAGAAGGGCACTAGACACATGCTGGAGAAGACAGAAGGAAGAAGAGGAGGTGGAGGAGGAGAGGAGTAGTTTGACTCCAGCCTCAGTCACTGACACTCTCTGAGAGCTCAGCAGAGCAGTCAAAACCTACTCATTTCCTAGCTTCTTTTGTTTTTACAGGGGAAGAAACAGCTTTAGACCCTCCCTCCCCACTGTTTCCACCATCATGAGGGGATAAGGATGAGATGAACAAAACTCACCCGCTGGCGTCAGTTGCTGGTGTGTTTATGTAGGCTCCTAGCACCTCACCTTGCATGTTTTGGGGTCTCTGTGCTCCCCAGCAGTCCCGGTGCTTGCTTGCCTTCATACAGCTCCTGAGGCTTGCCCGATCTCTGGGGTAAAAGCAGAAGGGTGAAAAAACCATGCTACAGATTCTAGTCAGATGTTCACTTTTAAACACAGACTTGACAAATAATGCTTTATCAGTATCAATGCACATCAGTGATCACATTGTTCAGTCTTGCATTTGGGAATGCTTTCCAATTAAAAGCAAATCGCTGAAAGAGACTTTCAAATTGGTTTCATTGAAGAAGAAGAAAGGAAGGGAAGCTACTTGAGATCTGACAATAGCTGAAGTGATTTGTAAGCATGAAGCACACAAGATAACATTTAATTAACGGCAGCAAAAATAGAACATTGCTTTGAATTTACGCAAGTTCTCTTGTCCTATGTATGCGCAATGCACTTTCTTTAAGTTTCTTTTTTCACAGAACTGTATTAACGCTCCATTCCTATAGATGATATACCAGTCATAGGTTGGGCAGCATTTCCTGTCCCTCTTTCAAATATTTCAATACTCACTTGTAGGGTTTGACCAGGCAGTACTTTCCAAAAATCTCAATCTGGCATAATTTTCCATAAAGCAGTGAAAGTGACTGTGTGAGGGAAATGACAAAAATTCCTGATATTTATTATGGCTGTGCAGAAGCTTACTTATCTACCGCTGCCTAAACCTGAAACATCTCTGTGGCTTAATCGAGTAATATCTCCAGAGCACATGAAGAAACAAAGACTCCTGCAACTCAGGTGATGATCCTGGGCCCCCTGGTCAGCGGAGCCAGACAGATAGCTTTTTGGTGCCACTCACTTGATCCATTTTGGATGCCTGATTCAAGGAGATCTTGAGCCACAGTTCCCAGACACTGCTTCTCCCTGTTGACCAGCAAGATGGCCCTGACACTGTGATGGCTCCAAATATGCAGATCATTCAGTGAGGCTGATCTTGAGAAGGTCCTGGCTCAAAGCACATCTCCCAGCATCATTCCAGTGGTCACTACAGATGGGAAACCCATTCCCACAACCTCTGCTCAGCACATGCTGTGATGGTATCTCTGTCTGCACCCAGCTACCATTCTGCATCAAGATGCCAATGTTGAGATGCCACTGTAATGGATTTACATCAGGACCCTCTCCAACCTGCCTGGCAGACTGCCTCTCACATCATGTTGAGCTGGCATTTCATGGGCAAGTGGTTGCTCTCTAGGGACAGCACTGCTGCCCATGTTCTTTGAGACACTGTGATGCTAGGCTGTATGCTATGCCACTAAGGCAGCTGTCTGCTGGGACTCATTATCCGGGGTTCCTACCTGATCCCTTAATCCTTCAGTTCCCTTGTACTGGAGAAACTACTGTTTTAGACCTAAGAAACAACCAGGGGGACTGGATGATCTTAAGGTCCTTTCCAACCCTAACTATTCTATGATTCTATGATTCTATGATAATGCTGAGCAGACAGGTTGTAGCTTCTCTGTTCATGGGGTATTCCAGCCTCCACTGGACAAGGCTCTGGGCAACTTGGTGCAACTGGTTCAACCTTGGACAAAGCCTTGGGTGACATGGTTTAGTGTGAGGTGTCCCTGCCCATGGCAGGTGGGGGGTGGAACTAGATGATCTTAAGGTCCTTTCCAACCCTAACTATTCTATGATTCTATGATTCTAACTCTGAAGATCCAGATGATCTGCAGAGGCCATCTCTTGCCAAAAGAGTTTTGTGAGGCTGGGGACCACAGTGAGAACACAGCTGTTGTCCATGGGGCCAGGGTGTGTGCAAGTTTCCCAGCAAGGGGCTGGCATTTGCACCATGCCCCATCTCACCAAAGGTAAAGGTTCCTCTTTCTCTTAAATAATGAGCCAGGATTTCTCTCTGGCTGTTGCTCCCTCTCTTCCTGTTCCACCATGAACCTTCCCACTAGTCTCCCCTGCTGATGTTCTGCTGGATTTTGAAAACCAGCATGCAATCTGCTCACAATGTGCACTATGCCCACTAGATTAGGCTGCTCCTCTTCTTTTCATGGCAAAAACATGCTGTGTTAGCTTTGTCTCTCTTTTTTTCTTTCTTTTTTTTTTTTTTTTTTTTTTTGTGAAGTTACCCTGCTGTTAATTTTACTCCAGTTTGGAATTTTGCAAGCTTACTGAATATGTGGTTTAAACTCTGTCAGCCACGCGGCTGCTCTCTCACTCCTTCCTTTTCCTCCTCCCCCACTCCCAGAGGGATGGGGAGGAGAATCGAAAGAATGTAACTCCCATGGGTTGAGATAAGAACAGTCCAGTAACTAAGGTATAACACAAACCACTGCTGCTGCCATCAATAATAATAATGATAAGGGAAATAACAAGGGAAGAGAATACAACCGCTCACCACCTGCCGACCGATACCCAACCCAAGCAGTGATCTAACCCTTCCAGGTAACTGTCCCCAGTTTTACATCCTGGGCATGATGTGCTGTGGTATGGAATAACTCTTTGGCTAGTTTGGTCCTGTCTCTGCTTCCTCCCGGCTTCCCCTCCTCCCTGGCAGAGCATGAGGCTCACAAAGTCCTTGGTGGGAGTAACTGTTACTTATCAAGAACTCAAAACACCGACGTTATCAGTGTTGCTCCCAGGCTGAAAGTCAAAAACACAGCACTGCACCAGCTACTAAGAAGGAGAAAAACGACTGCTACTGCTGAACCCAGGACAGTATCCACTCCTTATTCCATATCATTCACGTTGTGCTCAGATCCCACATTTTCAATATACCATCACTCTTATCTCATATATATACATATACACACACACGCGCGCGCGCACATACACACACAGATCATTCCTTAGTGCATGGACCAATCCCTATAAATCTGCTGAGCTAATCAGGTCCATCGTGTCAGGCTCCATCTCTTGCAACAGTCTTTCAGAGCAGAAGAGAGTGTGATGTAGTCGATTTGCCTGGCCTCCTCATATTTGTACTTCAGCCATCATCCTCCATACCAAAGAGGCTTTAACTGCTTGGCTTGCTTAATTGCAGCACGTTTCACAATCATGAGTAACCTGGGCAATAGTGTCCATTGCTAAGTCCACCCCTTAATCATGAGTCCATCTCTATGTTGCATCTCTGCTCTGATGGCCTGAGGTGTCATGGACCCACCAGGCTTAAAGTAATTCACTCTCCCCTTCAGCAGTTTCTGCAACTTGTCACTGGGGACTCCATACAGCTGCCTTCCATCTCCAACGCTTCCAAAGCACTGGAGGGGCTCACTGGCCTAAATACCTGCCCATACTGTCCCACACACCCTGCCACTCATGACTGTCCAGCCTCGGGGAAAATCTCCTGGTCCTCCTATATCATCGTCTAACCCTAGACAAGGCCCAAACCTGACTCTGCTTCACTCTTGAGATCAGACAAAATGGTCGCGGGTAAAACACTTTGTATACGTGCCAACATGGTGATCCCCATCACAATCAGCAGGCAGCTCTCAAGGGTACCTAAAGGCCATTCAAAACTTTCAGAACTCTCAAATGATGCTGTAAACGGTCTGGTGGGGGGCAGGGAGCATGAGGGTATGTCTCCTTCATGGGCTGACCACCCAAGAAGGGTAAAAAAGATGTATGGTGCATCAAGAACTGGTTGGAAGGAAGAAGGCAGAGAGTTGTGGTCAATGGGGCAGAATCTAGCTGGAGGTCTGTGACTAGTGGAGTCCCTCAGGGGTTGGTGCTGGGACCAGTGCTGTTTAGTATTTTCATCAACGACCTGGATGAGGGAACTGAATGTACCCTCAGCAAGTTTGCTGATGATGCTAAACTGGGAGGAGTGGCTGACACACCAGAGGGCTGTGTTGCCATTCAGCGAGACCTGGACAGGCTGGAGAGTTGGGCCCAGAGGAACTTGATGAAATTCCACAAGGGCAAGTGTAGAGTCTTGCATGTGGGGAAGAACAACCCCATGTACCAGTACAGGTTGGGGGCTGACCTGCTGGACAGTAGTGAAGGGGAAAGGGACCTGGGGGTCCTGGTGGATAGGAGGATGACCATGAGCCAGCAATATGCCCTTGTGGCCAAGAAGGCCAATGGCATCCTAGGGTGCATTAGAAAGGGTGTGGTTAGTAGGTCAAGAGAGGTTCTCCTCCCCCTCTACTCTGCCTTGGTGAGGCCGCATCTGGAATATTGTGTCCAGTTCTGGGCCCCACAGTTCAAGAAGGACAGGGAATTGGTTGAAAGAGTCCAGTGCAGAGCCACAAAGATGATTAAGGGAGTGGAACATCTCCCTTATGAGGAGAGGCTGAGGGAGCTGGGTCTCTTTAGCTTGGAGAAGAGGAGACTGAGGGGTGACCTCATCAATGTTTACAAATATGTAAAGGGTGAGTGTCAGGATGATGGAGCTGGGTTTTTTTCAGTGATGCCCAGTGATAGGACAAGGGGCAATGGGTGTAAACTGGAGCATAGGAGGTTCCATGTGAACACCAGGAAAAATTTCTTTACTGTGAGAGTGACAGATCACTGGAACAGGTTGCCCAGGGGGGTTGTGGAGTCTCCTATGTTGGAGATATTCAAGGCCCACCTGGATAAATTCCTGTGTGGTGTACTCTAGGTTACCCTGCTCTTGCAGGAGGGTTGGACTAGATGATCTTTTGACGTCCCTTCCAATCCTTAGGATTCTGTGATTCTGTGATAATTGTTATACACTTCTATTATGTACCTCCCAAAGTATAGAGGTGGTGAACATACTGGGGACGCAAGCCAGATCAGTTTCATGATCAATGATTCTATTGTATTACAAGTCAATACCATAAAGCACAATGAAACAAGAACCTTAGCCCAAGGCCCCCAGCCAATAAACACTAACACAGCAAATACCAGCTGTCAGTAAGGTACGACATGTTGAAACTCTGAGATCAAGAGCGACAGCTTTGAGAGCCAATAAATCAGCATTGTGACAAGTGACTATTAATCCAAACCAATGAATGCTTATCACAAATACGATTAAACACCCTCTGGTCAGATCTGTCGTTATCTCAACACTTCGTGCCCCACGTTGGGTGCTAAAAAGAACTGTCGTGGTTTAAACCCAGTCAGACACGCAGCCGCTCTCTCACTGCTTCCCCCTTCCTCCTCCCCCACTCCCAGAGGGATGGGGGGGAGAATCAAAAGAATGCAACTCCCGCAGGCTGAGAAAAGAACAGTCCAGTAACTCAGGTATAACACAAACCACTGCTGCTGCCATCAATAATAATAATGATAAGGGAAATAACAAGGGAAGAGAATACAGCCGCTCACCACCTGCCGACCGATACCCAACCCAAGCAGTGATCTAACCCTTCCAGGTAACTGCCCCTAGTCTATATACTGGGCATGACGTGCTGTGGTATGGAATACCTCTTTGGTCAGTTTGGGTCAGGTGTCCTGTCTCTGCTTCCTCCCGGCTTCCCCTCCTCCCTGGCAGAGCATGAGACTCGGAAAGTCCTTGGTTGGAGTAACTGTTACTTAGCAAGAGCTAAAAATACCAGTGTTATCAGCGTTGTTCCCAGGCTGAAAGTCAAAACCACAACACTGCACCAGCTACTAAGAAGGAGAAAAACGACTGCTACTGCTGAACCCAGGACAGTATTACACCTCTGTGAATTAGAAAACATCAAAGAAACTATATCCCAATATGAAAAATAGCAATAATTGATAGTAAGTTGTATAGGAATTAGTAGGGAATCCACGAGTAATCAGTAACTAATTATGCATAGCAAGTAATCAACTGTACAAGAAACATGAGCAAATGTATGACCTATTTGTATGATCTGATTATCTAGATTTATTAAGATCTTATTATCCAGATTTAAGCAGTCCTCCATTTTTTTGGTAACATTCTTTTAGAGTAATGGAGAACTGCTGTGTTTTCAATTATGGGGTCTCCTGCATCTGTATAGTAATATAATCTTACCCCTGGGTTATGATGAACTAGCCTGGCCTTTTCCAATTGATTTTCCTTTTGCATTTGATGCAATGCAGGCTCCAAAGACTGCTTGACTTTGATGTGTCCTCTGTAAAGTATGCAAATACACACTCGCCGAAACTTTCCCCTCCTGTTCCACTGTTCCCTGCTTAGACAGTAAGAACCACTGACCAAAAAGCCAAGAGATGAGAACAAACAATGGATTGCATTCCTGAATTAAGATGGTTTGGAATAACAACAAGCCAAAACCACTGGGGCAAATCCCCCAGGATCCAGTGTAGCTCATTCTTCATTTTAGATTGGATCATCTAAACAGAATTTCCACTGCATCCTCAGCTCCCTTGAAAATTATACCATCCACTGACTGTAGAGATTGACAGCTCAGATGGGCTGAGAATGAGCAGGTTTCTTATTTTGGTAACCCTCATTATCTGTGTTCAAACCAACCAAATTATGATAGCAAACACAGCAATTTCCCTGTTTTGTGAAGAATCTATTTCTGACATAAAAATTATTATATTCAGACAGGTAGGGCTGATACTGCTGTAATGACAAATGGAACAGCCAAAACCAGTCTCATTCCAAAGATAGCTATATGTTTTGATGTAATGAGATGATAAATAGATGTGTCAGCTGCATTAAGAATGGACTGTTATGCAGAAATAACTCTATAAAGCTTCCCAAATTTACTTCTTTGCCTCTTATTTTGACAATCCAACTCTTATTGCCTCTAGGTTGGTCTTTCCTAGTTTTCATCATCTACCCTACTTAAAGGAGTCCACTGGAATTTAAGCAGTCTTTGCTTTACCTGCAATAACAGTAACATTACTTGTTCTCAGAGCTTCAGCTCGACCCAGGAGCTTTCAGCAGCAAGAAAACACAGGATCTTTTGTACAGTAAGAAAGTGCCTACACATGCCCAAATGTGAGGCTGGAGCTTGACTAATTAAACAGTCAGAGACCCCATTTGGTCATCTGTTCATTTGGGGCATTTCATCTTTGCTTCTAATTAATTGTTGTATCTGCTGGGACTGCAGGAGAATTTACTGTATGTCTAATTAAGTTATGGCAGAATTGGAAGCATGTGTCATCAATCTCCTTTGCCTCACAGAAGAGCCAGATAGAACATTTTAAAGGCAAATCAGAAACCTGTGTCAGTGTTCAGACCTCCAAGAGTTGCCCAGTTTAAAGCTCAGTTTACTACAGTACCTGAATTTGAGGGGGATTGAAACGAAGAGCTACTTAGAGACGTTGTCTTTTTTTTTCTTGTAAATATAAACCTCATAATAAAGAAGCTTGTGAAACCTCCTCAGAGAGGTTAGGTTTTAACTGTTCTCCACACACCCAGCTGCATACTGAAGGGCTTTTGTGGATCTGCAAAATCCATGTCCAGCTACCTCTGATGTCAGGAGATGCCTGGATTGGCTTGCAGTTGGTGGCAGCTGCAGGGTGCGGAGCTGCATGACTCCAGCTCCTGTTGGGCCAGGCATCTCCAGTGACTTCTCACCACCAGAAGTGGTTTGGGACTGGGGACAGCAGGGTAGAATCAATGGAGACTCTCAGCAATGTTGCCCACCAGTCTTAACTGAAGTTCTGACATCTGAGCAAGATGTCAATAGGTGTCATCTTCAGCCAGCTTTTGTATCTGAGTACAGGCAGCTCTGCTGTGTTGGAGGTGCTTGCTGATATCTGTCAGTTAATTAAAGCTGAGTTTCCCAAAGACAGAATAATCGTTCTTCAGACAAATTATTATGATCTTTTATCACCTGCTATTGTGATGATTCTGTATTTTTTGATGATTTTATTTTTGTTGTGTGATTCTTAGTCATACCCTTTACTATTGCCTCAGATTGTTTCAGTAGCTGAGCTTTACATACTGTTTTATTTAAATACACGCCAGCACCTGCCTGTAGCAGTGTGTGTCCAAGATATGCGTGGTAGCCACTTAACCACCAGCAGTGGGATGTGTCCCAGGGCAGGAGGAAGCTCAGCTGGGACATCTTCCATGGGAGAGGAGCCAAGATTGCCTTTTCTTGACAGCATTTGCTCAGACTCACCATGAACACCAGGGAGCAGAAAGCTGCAACGCTGTAGGCTCCTGTGCTGGGGCTCCAGGAGCCTGGACAAGGCAGAGCCAGGGATGTGACAGCAGGGAAGGGGGAGAGCTGGGGGTCTGTACCTGTGAGCTTGAAGGCCAGAGATGTTTCTCTTCCAGCTCTGTGAATCTCAACTCCTTGTAAGAGGGAGTACTGCCAAACACAATGCTGCTTTGGAAGGCCTCCAACTGCCAGCCCAGGATGGGACTGTGAGAGATAGGACATCTGTGAGCAGCATGTCCTGCATGAAACAGCCATTATGTGCTTGATCTGAAAGATGTGCCTGGGTCCTTCAGAATTAGTCCTGATGAGGGGCACTGAGTACCAGTGTGTATCTGAAAGGCAAGTCTTGGTTATAAAACTGCTTGCTTTCCTGTTGAGGGGCAAAGTTATAAAAAAACTATTAGTCAACGCTGTAATTGGTGGTTAGATGGTAATTTGCAGCAGCACGGTATCATGAATATCAATTTTATTCAAAAGAACAGATAATGAAAACTTTTCATTTTGTAGTGACTCACGTGTAATACACTGCATTTCCTTTAATAGGAAATGATGTGCGTACAAAATCCATAGTTGCTATGATTAGTTGTTGCTGATCTTTAAAGATAAGAAGCAAAGTGGGGAGAAAAAGTGAAAACTGTGTCAATTTATCAACAAGAAAGTTACTCAGATACCAGAAGTAATGAGGCTCTGAATAAAAATGACTATAATGAATCACTTCCTTGAAGTATAATTTAGCTTGTGTTTAGAACTGAGTAAGTACAGCTTTGAGGTCCTAAGAAGTGTGCATTTCATGAAGGCAAGTGAAATTTCTTTAAGCTCTTAAAAATTAGTTGGGTCCCTGTTACATAATTGATGCTGCACGTATTCCAGTGCAGGATAACAGAGTTCAGAGCCTTTAGTACCGTATGTGCACAAAATAGTGTGGTCCCTGTAGCTAGCAAAAAATCCACTTGGCATGTGATGCCAGCACAGTGTGATGGCTCTGGAAATGTATTATAAATCTGCAGGAGTAGACATTCAATGGGCAGCAGGTTATATGATCAAACACCTAATGTGTTCTGCAAGTTCACTTCCCTTACTATTCTTCCTCTGTGTGATTTCTTCCTATCTATTGATCAAAATTTCACCACAGCAGAAGCAGGGCACAATTTCATAAAATCAATGTTAGCAGAGCAGATTTTTAGAAGATGTTGTAAAAGTAATTTAGACCATTCAGAAAGACCACACTTGTCTTTGTCTGAGCGCTTATTTTTGTTGTCAGTAGTGAAAGATAAAAATCAATATTAGTTTATCAGAACTACTCTAACTTAAAATCATATTGCATATTATTATGGATAATTGCAAGTTACTGCCAAGAAGTCTGTGATTTTTTCTCACTGCTTTAAGAATAAAGAATCTGATTTTGGGAACAGACGATCAACTCAACAAAACAAGAAATCTTTGTAACAGCTCACTATGATCAGTCTTTCTCAGTTACAATTGTTCTGCTGAGTTTTTACTTCCAAAGGTTGCAATTCTAACCTTAATAAAGCATTTCTACACCTTTACTTATTGATAATAATCCTTTACTCCTGAACAGTTTTGATTTGCTCTGTTTTTTCTCTTTAAAATCCTACAGCACTTGAACAAGTCTGTATCTATTCCTGTACCAAGACCTATTTTAAATGGCCTTTGGCGCATGCTCTGTGTTGATAGAACCCATAAAAATGTTCCCCTTTCCATTGCCAGAAAACGCTTGATGAATATTATTTCAGCTGACTGATTCTTACAAATGTTCAGGGCACTTCTACAGGGATGGGTGCTCAGGCTTTTTCCCCACTACCTCCAGAATATTTCCATCTTCTACGCAATTTCAACAACAAAGACTTACTGCTCTTCTATAAATCCCTGCAATTGTTATTAATTTATGTGGTAAAGATGAAAATAACAATTAAGCTGAAGATTTAGTGCATGGTCTTTAAGTAGAAGAATTTTAATTTTACCCAGGGTGGGAAATTCAGCCTCCCTCTGGGCAACTCACTACGTTGTTTTTTCTGAACAGCCACCTTGATATAGGCGTTAGTACAGATATGCAGGAGTTGATTCATGCTCTATGTCCCCCTGTTTTCCAAGTCTGAGATTCCAGTAAGAATTGCTGATTTTTTATCTTTCCCTGCAAGCAACAGTTTTTAACCTCGGGTTCTTTTGCAGTTTCTGTGGTGCTGTAGTTTTTCAGTTGCTTCTTGAGTATTGGCTGAGTGATCAGTTCAAGTTCTGTGCTTTTCTTTCTAAACCTAACATGGTGCTTCCATGCTCTGTAGTGCTATTGTGGGAGCATGCCACCTTTTACATCACTTCTCTAAGGGAAACTCAGTGCTGATTTTGAAAATCAAAAGGGTGAAGTGGTTAATTCTTCACCAGGAATCTTCACCAAGCCTGTTGTTCACATCTTCTGTCAATTTACTAGGTTTTAACTTTAATTGTGGTTTGTGTGATTTTGCTTACAGTGACAGATGTCAGGGTTTCTAAATTCAGGACATACAATTTCTTCTCTAAGCCAACGTTTCCATGCAGTGCCTCTTCAAAGTCTTTTGTTCCATTTTATTATTAGGAACTTGGTTTTGGTTGCTTGTTCTGTGGTTTATTTTGGTTTTTTTTTAATTCTTGGGAGTCTTTCCAGATCTTGTAAGCCTCCAGGGTACAATCTTATTAGCTCCTATGTCACTTTCTTGTGTCTTTCAACATATATTCATGTTATTGACATATTTCACATCCTGGCTTTCTTTTTCCTTTTACAATTTTTTCGTAGCTGCTTTTCTGCTTTGTTGTTGTTTGTGGAGTTTTTTTCAGGGTTTTGTTTTTTTTTCTTTTTTTGTTGGTTTTGGTTTGTTTTGGTTTCTTTTTTTCGTTTGTGGGGGTTTTGTGTTTGGCTTGTTTTGTTTTGTTTTGTTTTGTTTTGTTTCTTCTTACAGTGCTTTTATTGCCTTGGTTTCCTTTCTTTTCATTCATGAGGATACTTATTTCCCTACTTTCCAGACCTAAACCCTGGAGGCATTGTGACATTTGACACCTATAAGCTGACTGCTTGTGACTGAAGTTCTGCAACTCCTGAAATAACAAGGGCCTCCTTTAATACAGACACACAGATTGAAGTGGCTATTGACTTTCTTCATTAGGTGGGCTTTAAAGTGTGGGCCAAAGAATGCCTGGCTGGCTGTGGTCTGGGTTTTTCTAAGATAGGCAACAGACTGGAGTGATGTCATTGATGGTGCTGCCTAAATTAATGCTGATTAAAAGAAGTAGGGGAAGTGACAACCAGTTCTGGGAAAACCATGACTTGACTGGTCAACCAATACTTGACTATTATGCATGTAGCAATAGCAACATATGGTGCTGTCCTTCACCAAGTCTTGTTTTTCATTCTCCTTCATCTATAACAGGAAGTTTTGTTACTAAGAGACCCCATTTCTGTGTACTATGGGAGGAGAAATCTAAACCCTCTGAACATAAGTATCTTTTCTTTAAGGCCTTGGTGATTTGGAGGTATTAAAGTCATAGAATAAAATAAGTTGGAAAAGACCTTTAAGATAATCAAGTCCAACCTTTACCCCAGGACTGCCAAGTCCACCACTAAACTATGTCACGGGGCCCTATCCACATGAGACAGTGATTCCACCACTGCCCTGGGCTACCTGTTGTAATGCTGGACCACCTTCTCTGGGGAAGGGATTGCTCCTAATATCCATTCTAAACCTCTCCTGGTGCATCTTGAGGCCATTACCTCTTGTCCTATCACTTGTAACATGGCAGAAGAGACCAAGCCCACCTCACTCCATCCTCCTTTCAGGCAGTTGTAGAGAGCAATATGGTCCCCCCCTGAGCCTTCTCTTCCCCAGGCTAAACCACCCCAGTTCCCTCAGCTGTTCCTCATCAGACTTGTGCTCCAGACCCTTCACCAGCTTTGTTGCTCTTCTCTGGCCCCACTCCAGCACCTCAATGTCTCTCTCGTAGTGAGGGGCCCAGAAATGAACACAGGATTTGAGGTGCAGCCTCACCAGCACCCAGTACAGGTGGATGATCACTGTGCTGGCCCTGCTGGGGCCGGGATGCTGTTGGCCTTCTTGGCTGCCTGGCCACAAGCTGGATCATGTTCAGCTCCTTCAATCAGCACCCCCAGGTCCTTTTCCATGAGCAGCTTTCCAGCCACTCTTCCCCAAGCCTGGGGCGCTGCATGGGGTTGTCGTGGCCTAAGTGCAAGACCTGGCACTTTGCCTTGTTGCATCTTATATCATTGGCCACACCTTACAAGGATCACCTTGTCATAAGATGAGTTCAGGTTGTTCGCATCCTACAATGAGAAGCAGGACCTGCCCTTCAAGAACCATGCTGACTGGGTTTGATCCCCTGGTTTTCCTGCATGTGAATTTTAGGATTGAAAAAAAAAAGTGCCACATAAAGCTGAAAGGTGGGAAATACCACTATTAAACTGCACTAAGCAAGAGACTGTAAGTTTATCTTCACTGGTGACCTAGTACTGAGCTAGATATGTCATTGATATTTCATCTCCTCTGAGGTTTTTTAGTGACCAAGGAGCAGTACTACTACAGACCTCTACCCCTCCCCACTGTTAAGGTATGTGGACAGGTACAGTCTGATATGGGAACCTATGAGATTGTTCCCAAACTGTACAGCCCAGAAACATGACCTGGTTCACCAAAGGGTGCCCAGGAAAGGCTGGTGGGGCTGGATGAAGTTAGGGCCACCCTGAAAGTGACAGGAACCCAGAAAGGGTAAGCTGAATGTGATGCTGGGGGACAGAGGTCCTCTGTTACTGCAAATTTTCTCAGGAAAAATGGTATTTCTTTGAGTCTCGATTTTATTTTTTTTCCTTTTTTTATGTTTCAATGTCTCTAGTGCTGGGTGACCATACCAGCACTGCCAGCACCACACAAGGGGCCCAGGAAGCCCATGGTGGGTTGCATGGAGCTGGAGCAGAGCCCAGAGCCAGGCTACATGCCTCGTGGTAGCCAGCAGCAGCTTTATCTGGGTTTTTTTTGAACAGCCCGGCAGGGTCAACACACTTGTCTGAGTCTGACCATGATGCCAAATACATCCCTCTGTTCATGAGTCAGTCACCAAAACTAGGTTCCCAAAACCCTACAAAGGGAGAGACTGGGGCATCTTGTGGTTTTCACCCCCTTCAGCCAGGAGGGATTAACTTCAGTGCTGCTGACCACTCAAGACGTTTGGTTTTTGGTGACTGACTATGAGATTAGGAGCCACAAACCAGTGCTGAAGATATCCAGCATGCAGCTGGATTAATCAGTGTTGACGGTTAATTGAACATCGAAGGAGGAACTATTTGGTCTCACTATTCCCAGGTAGTACTCCCAGAAAACATAGGAATCAGTCCATTCATCTCCCTCCAAGCTAGGACACAACCCTGGTCCTTTGCTGCACTGTGCTTCCTAGAGCTCTTCAGGCTTACACTCCTCTTCTGGGTCACCAAAGGTTTGTAAAATAAGAATCTGTACTTTTATATCCATGCTTCCACAGGTCAGCAGGACACCTGACCAAAATTACTCCCCAGGGAAGGTGTCAGTGAGTGTACAGCTGGAACATACTCCACTTGGAGGTGTACACAAGATTGGCAAAGTAAGTTTCTGCCCATAGTGTTACTTTAATAGTCCACAGTTTTACAGTAACATATGATCAAAATTGTCATTTCCAGAAAATTGCACAAGACTTGGGAAGTTTAACCAGAATGCTGGAAGAGCTCCTCAGAAAAATACAACATAATAATGTTTTGCCAACGCTTTACATGAATTTATTTACATTTGGATTTATGTAAGGAAGTTTCCATGCTATAAATTTTTATTAAAAACATGTCATTAGAAATAAATAGTACATTTATAGTCATAAACAAACCAGTAGTTTTTACACACACTAATGCTGGGTTTCCTCTTACAAAACTGGAAGTGTATTCCACCATCTAATTTTTTTTGTTTATACCTGATATAAAAGGATAAAGTTGCTGCGTGAAGTTCATACTTATTGTGGGTTTCATTATGTACTCAGACTAGATATACAGAGGGTCTTTTTCTGTTTTCCTAATAATATTTATTTGGGAAACATAGCTTTCTGTTCTTGCTATTGATTTTGGGCATGGTAAATGAGCTTAAACACTGCAGAAATAATACCATGATAGTAACAAAGATTAATATATTGGTTGCTTTTTCTTGCTTGTTCATGGGAATGACTGATCTCTATGAAAAAAAGAAATACGATTGTACTGTAGAAAGACTTGATACTACCAGCTGTTTAAAGGAAAAATACATATTTTTTAGTTCACCAGAACCTTATTTTCATTAGCTATGTGGAAATGTGTGGCCTGGTTTTTCAGATACTAGGAAAGCAGAATTCCTCAATGCTGTTCTCCTTTCTGTTTTCTGTTTCCTGCAGGTTGATTTGTTGATACTCAAACGTCACACGATTGATATGTTTGCCACTGGAGACCATTCTCAGTACCGTATTGTCACAGCCAATTTTCATTTGTGCTAATTAAGGAAAAGAGATATTGAGGAGATATAAAGATACACTTATATGGAAGAGAGGGATAAAAGATAAATAACATTGAGAACTACAAAGTACTGATACATACGATTTTGAAAGCAGAGCAAATTTGTGTGTGAGACCAGCCAGTGGTGGTATTGCTGACTAAATACCTTCTTTTGTATTTGTTAGTTTTACTGTACAAAGGCTTGGGTATTTAATCAAGTGTTGTAACCTTTACTCATGCAAATGCCACTCACTTCCTATCCACCTATGGTTTTAGATATGCATAGGTGGACATGATGCAGATGTCTTGGGAAGATAAGGTATGCTACTGTTAGATACAAGGAACAATGGGTAAGGGAAATGTTGCCCTATCCTAAACGTACCAAAAATGAACAATATTGGAATGCTTCCTGTTAGAGGAACGAGTGGTTTTGTGTGTAAGGAGGTTCTTCACAGTAACAAAGGCATGTGAGAGTCCCACCAAGACAAACTCAAATGGCAATGGCCAGCGTATGGACTCTGCGGGAAATCGAGTCTATCAGTAGCTACTGCTTTAGATAAGCCATTTGAGCAGGGGTTTGGCAAAGCCTCTTTCATTTGAGGAGCTTGGAGCATCTTCCTCACTGGAGGAGAAATCTGGTGGGTCACTGGGAGAGCAAGGGCTGTTGAGATGGGATTTCCCTTCCTTCCCACCACCAGGAAAGCACATTTTAATCTCATCGCGCACCTCAGTATTCTCTCAACACCAGTTAAAGCTTTAAATAGTGCCTGGAAAATGAAGTTGTGGTGTGATGAAAGGCAAAGGGATACCACATGTGTGAAGTGCCAGACACATGCCTGTTCTCCAGGCCTGTGGATATGCTGCTTCTCAATGTTCCTATTCATAATTCTGAGGTACAACACATATGCCACAGGGGCTTGTCTGTCATATCACTGCAACACTTGGTGCTCTGCTAAAATGAATTTTAGGGAAACTGGGAATTCTCATTTTTAGGGGTAAAAATAGGTCACTGACGTGGCATGATAGTGAAACAAGAACAGAACTCCTCCAGGGTTCAAAGCAGAGTGGGACTTCTGAGGCTTCAGGGGTACGTGTTACTTCTGCAGCAGAAAAGGAGGCTTTGGGAACACCGAGTAACTGAGAAAAAAACTCCTTAGCTGAAAACGGAACCATTCTGCCTCCATTTGTTACGAATTTCCAGGCTCATCTATCTGTTGACACTCCAGTAATCCTATGTATTGCTGGCAAGCATTTTTAAAATAAGTGCAACTTTGTTACACAGTTAGTGCAGGCGCAAATGAAGGTGTTTGTGTGTGTGCTGTGTAATGCAGCCCAACCACAGGTTCAAATAGCTTTAGATTTCATGTTCTGCTAGATGTGAAGTTTACCATTCTAGCAGGAAATCCAGGTTTGGGGGGGCCTCTGTGTGACTCTTTCTGGCTAATTATTTTATCACATGGAGGTAAGTGGACCAAAGAGCTCTTACCAGACCCATGAAAAGAGTGACAGAGATCAGCAAGTGGAAACATCTTGGACGGGTCTAAGCCAGTTCCTCCTAGCAGCTCTACAAAGTCTCCCACTCCTGCACAGCCTGCTGATGGTTTCTGAAAAGGCAGAGATTAACAGTTATTTATAATTTATTTTCAAAATGTAGCAGTTCTCTAGACATGACTGCAACCACCAGTAGGTTTCAGAAGTTCTCCTGCTCAAACCTGCATGAAATCAGGCTGGTTTTATCCTGAGCAATACTACTTCAATTTGACATTAGTCAGTTAACTTTCTAAGGGATTCTGAAGAAACACCTAAGTAGGCTATGAAAATTACTGATGAGTAGTCAAGGTGTTGATTCAATTTCTTTTAGTGCAGATAAGCAGTCTGATTCTGGATGCTTAGACATGTAATCAAATTAATGTAGTCATGGGCTGCATGTGTGCACTCAGCTGGCATGCAGGAACTTAAGTTCCACTATGCCATACATATTGCTAAACAATAAGTGTTGCTTTTGGAAGAGCTTAATTAAAGTAGGAATAAACCAAAAGAGCAGTTTTGTATAATAACAATAGCTCACCGTATATTAGATCCACAAGCATTCTTTTCCTGAAAATTAATGATGTGTGCCAAAAACATTTTGCGCAGACACCTTGTACACCTTTGGGCTGTCACCCATATGGTGCTTTTTAAGCGCTTGATTTCTTTATGTCTTCTGCTGTTGTCCCTTTTCTGCCTGCTGCTGAGTAAGTCAACTCATTTGCTCATCTCTCAAAGCCTGGTTTGCTCAGATGCTAGCAGTCCCCCATGAGTGACCTGTGCTGCCAGTCTCAGTGGCTCAGAAAACAAACTTTCTTGCTTCTATGCTTCTGGATGTTTTGGAATTTGCACCTTCTTAGACCTTGCAGGCACAGGGGACCACCAACAGCTCTTGTCTTCTCCTGCTGGTCATCACCAAGGACCAAATGCTGTGGCCAAACCGCACCCCATGCTAATGAAGCAGAGGATGCTCAGCATGCTGAGCAAAGAATCAGTTGTGAGCACCTTTGTATTTTCTCCATGCTAATACCTCACTATCTAACCCATGTCGTCTTTCTCTGTTCAGCACAGCTGCTGCTTTCATTAGTTTAAATAGACAGAAAGCACTGCTTTCTTTCTAATGAAATTCTTACCCTTTGTTATGGCAACCAATATTTACGTGCATTAATGGTACTTTGCATAATTTGCCTCTGCAACATTACAAAGACAATAGCAACAGAGACATAACCAGCTCTCTTCTTTGGGGAGAAAACAGAGCCTCCAGCCTGTGCATGTGGGGCCCAGAGTGCACATGCCTTAGCATCCATGCCACAGGCTATCCCCTCTTCAACACTCTTCCCTCTCCCGTGACCAGGAAAACTGCACAAGGTAGTAATTTCTTAGGAAATAAGCAACTCACCTTCAAAAAGAGGCCATTTAAATGCCCCAGCATAAGATCAGATATTTTTATCACCACTGGGTATATTATGGAGAAGCTGCAGTTCCTGTGCTGATGAGGAATGACCATGGTAAACCTTCCCGAGGGAGTCTGAGAGATGACATTGCAAGCTGCGCACAGGAGAAGGTATAAGAATTACTTGTGCAGTCACTACTGTCTGTGGCAAGATTACGTACTTTCAGTACTAACAAAGAATAGATGATATAATTACTGAGAGTGACAACCAAATGCTGGAAAATATGCATGTGGTGTTTCTGGCATTCTTGCACAGCATTTGTTCCCTAAAAATTCCTTGTCTATTGCTTACTGTGTAGCATAAGGTCTGGCAGAATTTGAGGGTAAAGCAGTCAGTGGGAGAGCTCACACCTCAAATCCATACATCAGGGGCTCCTGTTGTTTTCCAGTTTGAAGGAAGCTAAATACAGGTGCAGGCCTTTTGTTTAGCTTTGAGTGGTTGTCTCCTGGTATTGCTAGCAAGCCCTTAAGTCCTATTCTGCTGCTCCTAAGTGGAGTTCCTTACCTTGCAAAAAGTCCCGTTGAAACTAGAGTGGTTACATGCTGATTTTGTCTTAGAGTTCAAGCTTAATAGTTAGGTGAGGGAGTAGCTTATCATCTGTGTGTGCAACACAAGAGACCTCCATACTTATCTGGAGGGCTGCAGCTGCTTTACCAGGCGAGTGAAGACACCTCCAGCAACTGCACACAGTAATCACATGCATGGGCATGGAAGCCTCACCAGTGTGGGGACCCAGCTTGCAGGCTTGTGTCTGAACAACTTGGAATAAGAGCAGGACAGACAGGCCATCATCTTCATCCTTTGTATGGTGAGGTGGATAAACCAGACTGGCCTGAACAATAATTGTTAAGTGGCCTGTCCCCCCTCAGAAAAATAATGCAAGTGACCATTATTTGTGCCTTGCAAGCTCACAGGCTTAAAGAAAGAACTTGTGCATAGATTCTTGGAATCATGTATCACTCATAACAATCACATAACATTCAATATAGTGGTTTTGCTGTCAACTGTTTTCAAATATTTTACCTCATTGTTCACCCAGATCTAAAAATTGCTCAGATTAAACTCTCTAAATTAATACTATTTGTTCCAGCCAAGTGGAATATGACATGCTAGTTTGGAAAAGATCTTTGCAAGAAAGAGCCCTCTTCCCTGAATTCTGAAGGGCTGCCCAAGCTATCTCTTACCCTTCACTGTCTTTTTTCCTTGAGACATGCTGAACCTGAGTCAAATCCTCAGGCTTGCAGGTGTGCATGGCTCCATTGCCACTACTGGAGCTGTGTGAGGGCAGATAATGCCAGCGAGAGAATTCAATGCAAATTGACACATTCGTTTTTCTTCCTGCCCCAAACTCAAGCCCGTTAGATGGTGTAAAATGCAGACTTACGAAAGAGGTTGGTGTTTTTCTTGACTGTGATGGTAAATCCATTGCCTGGCTGGTGAATCCTGAAGAAGATCATTGCCACGTTCTGTGATGACCTGATGCTCTTCTGAATATTGCCACTTTCACAAAAGTCTATGTATCTTTCAGAAGCAGGAAGAGGATGGTCCAAGGAACTGGGAAATTTCTCTCCTTTGAGTATCCAGCCATCAAATACCTATAGGTGTTCAATAATTGAAAACAAGGCTTTTGCTTATTGTTCTGTTAGCAGAGAAAAATGAAATATTACAGGCAGTGTTTTATTTTTGACACCAGACTGCCTGTTCAAAGCCACCAATTGAAAACAAAAATTCTTTGTATTTATCAATTTCCTACTATTTAACTAACTATTCAAGCGTCAAACTGCATTTAGGAAATACATATATATAAATTTTTGTTTTAATTTTCTTTATTTCTTTCAGGTGACAATGCTGGTGACTATTTTTGAGAGAAGCAGCTCTTTTTTTTGCTACAGTGTCATCACATTTGCATCTTTATTATTATTATTATTCCATACTATTTCAATTTCTATGTTACTAAGAGTTCTTTACCAGCTAAATTTGGAAACCACATGAAACATAAGTCACTCTCTCAAACTCGGGGCAGTAAGTCCACTGATCTGGCCTGAAATTTTCCACCATTCATGTTCTGCAGCTTGTCATTAAAGACCTGGATGTCTTCCAGAGCTATTGGAATACAATAAAGCTTCAGCTGAGGAATTATTGGCAGAGGTATAGCTCTCTCCTTTTTCTATCAGCTCATCTTAATCCCTAGAAAGCAGAACAAATGCTGCCTACTTGGCAGGACCTTAGGCAGCAACCTCTACAAATCTCTCCTTCACAACAAAAACAGTAATGGTTTGCCCTCCCTGTCTTTAGGAAAATGTGTCAGAACTAGAAATCTGTATTAAATTCTAGCATAGCTGCGCAGTTGCCTGTTTTGATTCCTTCCTAGCAGCTCTCACCCAGTAATCCCTTCTATGGTCCAGTTGGTACCGGAAAACCCAATGACTAGATTCTGCCATTACTTCAGTGAGTAATCTTAATGTATGTGTAGGAATTCCTCATAATAAAAATACAGGATCAGTCTCTGGATATGCCAGAACTATAAATTTTCTGAAGTAACGAGACATGGGTGCTCAAATTACACAAGGGAAAAGCTGCCTGTATAAATACAATGGTTTAATGCAGAAATTGGCACCCCATGATCAAAGGATGGAAACCTTTATAAAGCCTCAAAGATTTTTTTATCCTCCATAAGTGACTATAAGTCTAGGTACAAAATCCTTGGACCCAAACCAAGCTGAAATCAGCCTCCCTGTAACAACATTGGAAGAGATCATAGCCACGGGTATGGGAGGAAGAGAATTACCTGGGAGGAAAGCAAGCAGGGGGACAGCATCTCTCCAAGAGAGGGACACAAGGAAAGGGCTGAAGGGGAGCCTTCCACCTCCCAGAGCTTAATTTGCCACTGGGTGGAATAGGGTCTGTGCTATGCACAGCCAACACAGCGTAAAGAGCAGAGTGCAAGGTGTGGGGAGCAGCCTCCTTTGCAATCCTGACCTGAGTTCAGATCTTGGTCAGTGCTTTGCCTGCCAAGAAAATGCACTGGTGAAGTTTTTTTTGATACTGGAACATAACTGGCTCTGAGTCACAAACTTCCTTCTGTTCAGGGCAAACACCCTGGAAAGCTCTAGTGGGGCCATTTGAAATAAAGCCTGCAGTGATCCACTTATTAATAAGCTGATGTTAAGTGCCCTGCAAGCAGAGACCCTGGAGCAGTAACAGCCATTCAGAAAGCTGCATCATTATCTGGAGGGCTTGCATGCACTGAGAAAACTCTCTTCATGGGGCTGACAGGCTTGGCTCGTACTGACCAAATTTCAGTCAGTCCCCCAGGTATGGACACTCAGCAGAGATGCTCCTGGAAAAGCTCAGGAGGGCCGGTGCTGCGGTTTGGAGAGGAATCCTCAGCCTGCATCCGACTATGCTTTAAAGGGTGGTAATGCGGGAGACATACCCAGAGTGCCTTGGGCAGGAGAAACAGCTGTCCCAGAGACAGCTGCTTTGTGAGAGCCTGTTCTACACACAGAAACACACACACACTCATAGACACACGCATTTGCCTGCTCCTTCCACACATAGCGAACGTCTGACATGTCAGGAAGGTGACGCACAACAGAACTTGCCAGCCTCTTACCTTCAGGAAATCGCCCCCTTTGCAGTCAATGTTTACAAGGTCGTAGTCGATCATGATTAGCTCCTCAGGCTCCCCGATGAAGAAGGTTGCACAGTGCAGCTGCGGTTGGTCTGCAGTGAAGGTGAACTGCCCCTCTATACTCAGCATGTCAATGCACCCTGCAGAAACACAGACACGGGTCTGCTGCCTCATCCTGCTGGGGAGGGAGACTCAGCTCCAGTGCCCACAGCAGAGGGAATGGGATGGTGGGGAGAGACCTTTACACTGAGACCCGGCTAGTATTGAGGAGAGGGAGACTCAGCTGAAGCAATTAGGAGCCTGCTGAGCATAAGAGGATGCTCTCAAGTGTGAGCACAAGAATGCGAGGGGGAGTGCAGGGGGAGATGACAAGTCGATGCATCTCTGAGAAGAAAACTGCATGTGCATAAGTGCACAAAGACCCCGTTCCTTCAGATTTCCCTCTAATCACAGCTTCTTCACCTGCCCTGGAGATGTGACAATTCCCAGGGACACAGGTGGCCAATCCCCATCCTCCCATTATTGGGGACCCTCAGCTCTGAGCCCCAGCCTCGTCTCAGAGCCTCATTTCAATCGCTCTGCCTCAACCACAGTTTTCCCGACACTTTTAACACTTTGTTATTCTTCTCCCCCACCTTGCAGAAAGTGCCTGCAGCTCTGTTGCTCTGAGATAGCCCTGTTCCCCTCCTTGTGCCCTGAGCTCCCTCCAGGACTCTCCAACCCACTGATGGTCCCCACCAGAGTACCAAAGAAACTCACGGAGCGACCGCCGGTAGACCTGCCCTGCAGACAGCTCTCGCTTCAGATCTTCACTGAGAAGTAGGAAGGGCTCATCTTCACCAGCATCCCTCACCTGGTGAAGGAAAGAAGGCAGGAAGAGTGTGGGACAAAGTGAAATGCAGCCCCCTCCCTGCACCTCTCAAGAACAGGCACCAGCAGTTTAAATCCCTCCTCCAGAAGCAGTGCAGCTGTGGAAGAGCTCTGTCAGAAAGCTGCCAAGCTAAAGTAGAGGGGAGCAAACCTAGCACCTAGGAGGTGAGCCCAGAAAATCTCAAATCCTCAGTAAAAATGCAAGTTTGGTAAAAGGGATAAAGAAACTGGGGGGGACAAGGGCATGGTATGGGACTGTTGCATTAAATGTTACCCAGGTGTATGTTTAAGGAGGAGTGGGAATAGGAGGAAAGAGAAGAAAAAGCACAATGCTTGAAACCTGGGAGTACAAGTTAGAAGACAGCAGTTAAAAGCACAGCAAAGTGCCCCATTGCTCACCTCTAGGTATCTGGTCTCCCCCTTGGAGGCTGCCAGGAAGATGAGAATGAAGTGGCACTGAAACTGGAATGCAGACGGCATGCTGACACCTCTTCTGGCAGCCTTCCCTCTCCCCACAGCCAGGCTTCTGGTCTGCGCCAGCAGGCAGGAGCTGCTGGGGTATCTTGGAGAGACTCTTTTATAGAGCTGTTGAGAGGGGAGGCACTTGGTCCCTGTACTGATAGGGTAACCTATGGTAACTGAATTCCTCTTGCAGTGACACAGTATGTGGGCATGACGAGGGTCCAAATCACAGCCACAAATTTTCAAGCCGGTTGAACTCCCCACACTGACAGATGTCTTTTATCTCTCTGGTGGAGATGAAAAGCTCTGGGGAGGAGAGCCTGTCCCATACAGTCAGAGCACTCACACCGTGTTTTTAGTTCCATTTACCCCAAGCGAGGAACGAGGATCATCCCTTCCTCCATCTTGTGCTGCTTTCCTGTGCCAGGGCATTTTGGACCTGCAGGGCTCCCTTTCTGCCTCCTGCTGCTTTGTGACATGCATCTCTCCACAGCACCTGTGCTAGAGGTTTCCCACTGGCCAGGCCTGGGTAGCACTCTACATCCCAGCCAGGCTTGCAGCCTGGGGTCAGCGTCATCCCAGGGCCAGGGGACCTGCTGGCTTCCAGGTCCTGTGCCAGCAACTTTGGCACAAGGACAGTCAAAGCCAGACAGCTCTCCACCAGATAATGGCTTTCATACAAAAATTAGAAAACCTTGAGGCTCCCAAGGGCATATTCCCCATAGCTGATACTGCTCCAGCCCGGATCCTGAAGGGAAACGTGAGAAAAACCTTTTAAAGATGACTCTGGGAATGGACACTCATAACTCTGCCGAATACTAAATACCATTAATTCAGCAGATCTATTAGCTGTAGGGTACATTCTTATTTTCCCCTGACTTGCGATGAACCATCAATACTCTGCAGACAATAACTACCCTTTCCCCATCTCAGGCTTCTTACTAATGTCACCTTCTGCTCTATGCTTCCCTGTCAAATTATTATTTTGGTTCATCAAAACTTAGAAATATGTTTGTAATATGATCCAAAATTCAAAGCTTTAAGTTTGTTGCTTCTGATTTCATTCTTAGGGCTTGTAGATAGAACATTTGCTTGCTGTTTCACCAAACTTGTCAGTCAAATAAAGAGCAAATACGTAAATATTGCTCTGTCTGTATGCCTGTGGCTCTGCCTGTATTATGCTGTAATTCTTATAGTTTACTTTAATGTAAACTATACTTTATAATGTAAACTATACTTTATAATGTAAACTATACTTTACTTTAATGTAAACTATAACATTGTTCTATATCTGCATGGCTCTTCTGTGAATTTGCCATACCGTTGCGGGTTTCAGGAGCACAAAAATACTTAGGAAATGGAGAACATATTATTTTTGAACTTTGACATCAAGTTGCATTTAAATGCTGTTAAAACTGATTTTAAGAACTGTGGTTAATTACTGCATGAAGCAAGACTTTAGGTATGTGCCTTGAACTGTTTAAACAGTGTGTTTTTAGGAAAGTTTTATCAGAGGATTATCCAAGCGAATTTGGAATCTGAAAAATCCATTGAAGTCCTATGGGAATTACAAGTTTTGTTGGAAAACTGGAGGGTTTAGCTCCAACTTGCATTTAGAGGATGACTGGGAGGCTAATCAGAATAGGGAGAGGCACTCTTGTGATCACCAGGATCCTGTGGGACCAGTAGGGGCTGTGGGGCAGCCTAGTCTCATTCATGCTTCTTATCACATGTTCACTTTCTGAAGAGGTGAAGGATGTTAGAATTACAGCAAGACCCCTTCACTCCCCATCTTTGAGGCACTTTGCAGAATGCAGTCCCAGTTCTGGCTGGGGAGTCCCACTTCCCCTTCTGGCCCCCAGCTTCAACCTCATATCCTGAGTCCTTACCTATCTCCAGTAAAGGAGAGAGAGTGCTTGGTAGCATGAGAATTCAACCAGTTACAGAAGATCTGGTTAAATTCAACTCAAAAAATGAGTGAAGAACAAATGACACTGCTGCTAATCAACACAGCTGTCTAATAAACCATCTATGGGGTGATCTACTCAGAATAAAACATACCAACAGCAATTTCAACATATTTTAAGCCCTTGCACATGAATAGCTGAGGTCTGGGCTAGCATAGCATTTTCTGGTGGAGGTCCCAGACAAGCAGGTGGTCCCAGGGGCTGGAGGACATCCCAAAAGATGAGGTGTAGGGACTGCCTTTCTCCAACCAGCAAGGTGGAGAGAGGGAGGATAGGAGTCACCTCCATGTCTGTTGCAATTTCTTACTCACATGGCACCTATGAAGGCTTTACATTTTCTGTGCAGGAGTTTGCTCTGAGTGTTGCAAATATTCTGTATAACATTAGTGCAAAAGTTAAACTCACCCCTTGCTGTGGATGTGGAGCTTAGGTGTAACAGGGGCACTAAGGCAACCTGTCATCTACTCTGCATCATATTCCACTTTGCATTTTGGTTCTGCACTCAGCAGGAGCTAATGAAGCCGATGACATCCTGCCCAGCCTCATGACAAAGCCTCCTAGTACCCGGGATAATTGCTTGTGTCCTCAAACACAGGGTTGCCCACAGCCCCCAGATTCTTATATGCTTCCGTCTGCGCAGCTCCAACGTCTGTGGAAGGCAAGTGTTTGGGATGGGAATAAGAACCACACACAGAGAGGTGCAGCTGCTGCTGCCAGAAGCTGTGCCTCATGGTGCCTCCACAACTGACTCAGGTGGAGCCTTGGAAGATCGACCCACAAAGTGGACCAGTCCCAGGGGAAGGAGCGGGCTCATCTCCCAGCACATCATCCTGGCTGCCAGAGAATGAGGGAGGATGGGAGTCACCTCCTCAATCAATGCTGCTGCCTCCTCACAGGGTATTACAAGTCCCCTTCCCCTCTGTACCTCCCAGTACAGATGCTTTTGTTTAAGGCCACTGGCAGAGACTGATCTCTTCAGGAGATGAGATTGTGACTAACAAAGCAAATTAAAATTAGCAGTTTAGTCAGGGTTCAAAACATCGCTGCAGCATTTCAGAAGGGAAAAGCACCTTCAATGTGTGTTGTGGTTTAAACCCTAGCCAGACAGCTTGTTCACTCACTCCCAGTGAGTGGTGCCGGGCTGAGAGCAATCGAGGCCCCCCCCCGGGGCTCTCCCCTTCCCCGCTCCTGGAGGAATGGGGAGGAGGATCGAAGGAGTGCAACTCCCACGGGTTGAGACAAGAACAGTCCAGCAACCAATGTACAACACAAATCACCACCGCTACCACCAACTACAACAATGATAAGGGAAAATAACAAGGGAAGAGAATACGATACCACCGGCCAAGAAACGAGTCCCACCCAGAAGCCCGTGTCCTTCCGGGTAACTCTCAGTTACCCCCACCCCGGGCATGATGTGCTGTGGTATGGAATACCTCCTTGGCTAGCCTGGGTCAGCACCCCATCTCTGCTTCCTCACAGCTTCCCCTCCTCCCTGCAGAGCATGAGCCTCACAGAGTCCTTGGTCAGGGTAAACATCACGTAGCAACAACCGAAAACATCGGTGTCACCAGCACTGTTCCCAGACTGGCAGTCAAAACACAGCACTGCACCAGCTACCAAGAAGGAGAAACATGACTGCTACTGCTGAACCCAGGACATTATCCACCCCTTATTCCATACCAGTCACGTCATGCTCAGATCCCACATTTTCAATACACCATCGCTCTCCCACATATATACATCCATATACACACAGACCAAGAGAAAGAGATCATTTTCTTAGTGCATGGACCAATCCCTATAATGCTGCTGAGTCCATTTGGTCCATGATGTCAGGTTCCATCTCTTGTTAACAATCTTTCAGGGCAGGAAAGGCTGTGTGCAGTATTGGATCGTTGCCTGCTGATGCTGGTTGTTCCTTTACTGTGGAACTCATCTGGTTCTATCAAAGTTCATTCTCTGTTGGGATGATGGCTGGAGGGAAGTCAGGGCCAGTCACTGGTGACCTGAAGACATCTAGTTGATGGGCTATAAAAGTATTACACAGCAGGCAACAGCATACAATTAAGTTCATTGGCTGTTTTCCCCTAAAATCAAATCCCCTTGAGGTATACATCGGACTTCCCCATCTTTCCGCATTGCCCACCAAGTATATCCAGATCCCTGAGCAAAAGCAATCCCCCAGGTGGGTTTGCCTTTACCTGAAGCAGGAATAACCCAGACTGTCTTCCCCAGCAAATTCTTCATATGCACCACAGGAACTTTGTCCCCCTCTACAATATGTAAAAGTTCTGACTGGGCTGGGCCAGCCCTGTTGGCAGATCCTCTGGTGTTGACCAACCAGGTGGCCTTTGGTAAGTGTGTATCCCAATGCTTGAAAGTTCCCCCACCCATTGCTCTCAGTGTAGTTTTTAACAGCCCATTGTACCGTTCGATTTTCCCAGAGGCTGGTGCATGGTAGGGGATGTGATATACCCACTCAATGCCATGCTCTTTGGCCCAAATATCTATAAGGTTATTCCACAAATGAGTCCCATTGTCTGACTCAGTTCTCTCTGGGGTGCCATGTCGCCACAAAATCTGTTTCTCAAGGCCCAGGATGGTGTTCTGGGCAGTGGCATGGGGCACAGCGTATGTTTCCAGCCACCCGGTGGTTGCTTCCACCATGGTAAGCACATGGTGCTTGCCTCGGCGGGTTGGTGGCAGTGTGATATAGTCAATCTGCCAGGCCTCCCCATATTTAAACTTCAACCATCGTCCTCCATACCAAAGAGGCTTTAACCGCTTGGCTTGTTTAATTGCAGCACATGTTTCACACTCATGAATAACCTGGGCAATAGTGTCCGTTGTTAAGTCCACCCCTCGATCACGGGCCCATCTATATGTTGCATCTCTGCCCTGATGGCCTGAAGTGTCGTGGGTCCACCGGGCCAAAAATATGTTGCCAATCTAAGTCCATCTGAGCCACTTCAATCTTAGCCGCTTTATCCACTTGTTGGTTGTTCTGGTGTTCCTCAGTGGCCCAACTCTTGGGTACATGGACATCTACATGACGTACCTTCAGCACCAGGTTCTGCACCCGGGCAGCAATATCTTTCCACAGTGCAGCAGCCCAGATGGGTTTACCTCTGCGTTGCCAGTTGCTCTGCTTCCATTGCTTCAACCACCCCCACAGGGCATTTGCCACCATCCATGAGTCAGTATAGAGATAAAGTACTGGCCACTTTTCTCGTTCAGCAATGTCCAGGGCCAGCTGGATGGCTTTCACCTTGGCAAACTGACTCAATTCACCCTCTCCTTCAGCAGTTTGTGCAACTTGTCGTCCAGGACTCCATACAGCTGCCTTCCATCTCCGATGCTTTCCCACAATGCGGCAAGAGCCATCAGTAAACAAGGCGTATTGCTTTTCACTTTCTGACAGTTTATTATATGGTGGGACCTCTTCAGCATGCACCGCTTCCTCCTTTGGTGACATTCTGAAATCTTTGCCCTCTGGCCAGTCCATGATGACTTCTGGAATGCCTGGACGACTGAGATTTCCTATTCAAGTTCGTTGTGTAATTAGTGCAGCCCATTTACTCCATGTAGCATCAGTTGCATGATGTGTAGAGGAGACCCTGCCTTTGAACATCCAGCCCAGCACGGGCAGCCGGGGTGCCAGAAGGAGCTGTGCTTCAGTGCCAATCACTTCCAAAGCAGCTCAAACCCCTTCATAGGCTGCCAGTATCTCTTTCTCAGTTGGGGTATAGCTGGCCTCAGATCCTTTGTATCCCCGACTCCAAAATCCGAGGGGTCGACCTCGAGTCTCCCCTGGAGCTTTCTGCCAGAGGCTCCAGGTAGGACCGTTCTCCCCAGCTGCAGTGTACAGCACATTTTTTACATCTGGCCCGGTCCGGACAGGTCCAAGGGCTACTGCATGAACTATCTCGCGTTTAATTTGCTCAAAGGCCAGCTGTTGCTCAGGGCTCCATTTAAAATCATTCTTCTTCCGGGTCACATGATAGAGAGGGCTTACAATCGAACTGTAATTTGGGATGTGCATTCTCCAGAACCCCACAGCACCCAAGAAAGCTTGCGTTTCTTTCTTATTAGTTGGTGGAGACATTGCTGTTATCTTGTTGATCACATCTGTGGGGATCTGTCTACATCCATCTTGCCATTTTATTCCCAAAAATTGAATCTCCTGTGCAGGTCCCTTGACCTTACTCCGTTTTATGGCAAAACCGGCTTTCAGCAGGATTTGGATTATTTTCCTCCCTTTCTCAAAGGCTTCTTCCGCTGTATCGCCCCACACAACAATGTCATCAATGTATTGCAGGTGTTCTGGAGCTTGCCCCTGTTCCAGTGCAGTCTGGATCAGTCCGTGGCAAATGGTAGGGCTGTGTTTCCACCCCTGGGGCAGTCGGTTCCAAGTGAACTGGACACCCCTCCAGGTAAAAGCAAACTGTGGCCTGCACTCTGCTGCCAAAGGAATTGAGAAAAATGCATTGGCAATATCAATCGTGGCATACCACTTGGCTGCCTTTGACTCTAGTTCATACTGAAGTTCTAGCATGTCCGGTACGGCAGCACTCAATGGTGGTGTGACTTCATTCAGGCCACGACAGTCTACTGTTAGTCTCCATTCTCCATTAGACTTTCGCACTGGCCATATGGGGCCAGGCTCACCAAAGGGTGAGCAGGTCCTGCTGATCACCCCCTGACTCTCCAGTCTACGGATCAGCTGATGGATGGGAATCAGGGAGTCTCGGTTGGTGCGATATTGCCGCCGGTGCACTGTTGTGGTCACAATTGGCACTTGTTGTTCTTCAACTTTCAGCAACCCCACAGCAGAGGGATCTTCTGAGAGACCAGGCAAGGTGGACAGCTGCTCAATTTCCTCAGTCTCCAAAGCAGCAATACCAAAAGCCCACCGGTACCCTTTTGGGTCTTTGAAGTACCCTCTCTTGAGGTAGTCTATGCCGAGGATGCATGGAGCCTCTGGACCAGTCACAATGGGGTGCTTTTGCCACTCCCTCCCAGTCAGGCTGATTTCAGCCTCCAGCACAGTCAACTCTTGGGATCCTCCTGTCACTCCAGAAATATAGATGGGTTCCACCCCTTGACAGCTTGATGGCATCAGGGTACACTGTGCACCGGTATCTACTAGAGCCTTATACTTCTGTGGGACTGATGTGCCAGGCCATCTGATCCACACAGTCCAGTAAATCCGATTGTCCCCTACTTCCACCTGGCTGGAGGCAGGGCCCTTCTAATGGTCATCACAGCTTTGGACACTTAAGTCGTGGTGAAAGGGATTATTCTTCGTTATCACAGGAGCTGGAGTAAAATCAGCTCTTCCACTCCATCTGGGAAACTGCTCACCAGAGACTGAAGCCGTAGCTCTCATGGGACGATCAGTCTTGGCCCTTGCTCCCCTCTTCAGTTCACTCACCCGTTCCTCCAAAGCTGAAGTAGGTTTTCCATCCCACTTTGTCATGTCTTCTCCGTGATCCAGCAGGTAAAACCATAGGGTGGCCTGTGGTATATACCTCCTGTATCTCCTCTCTCGAACAATAGGACGCCTTTTTTTAATAGCTGAGACGTGTGTTGGTACACGTGAGGAGCTGGATAAATCAGATAGATTGTCCCTCAATTGTTTGAGGTCCTGGGACAGTTTTTCCACAGCTGAGATGGTGGAAGGGGTGAGATTGTCTTCGAACTCTCAGAGTTTATGAACCATTTCATCCACTGTTAGTGGTACTATGTCATTCCAGGTCACTGTTGCCAATGAATGGGCATATGATGACGGTGCATTCCGTGTAAGTTTTCGCCACATGGGTCGTGTACATTCAACTTCATCTGGATCTATAGGTGTATCCCCGTTATTCGGCTTGATGTGATAGATCATCTCTACGATGGCCGATTCCCTCAGAGACTGGATGCCTTTGTCTATAGTAGTCCACTTGGCCGAACGACTCGTAACATCGTCCTTGTACGGAAACCTTTCTTTCACAGCTGCCAAGAGCCTCCTCCAAAGGCTGAGGGACTTTTTCTCTCTTGCAATTGCTTTGTCAATTCCCCCTTCTCTAGCAAGTGATCCCAGCTGCTTGGCTTCTGTACCTTCTAGTTTGTGACCATCGGCCCCATTGTCCCAGCATCGGAGTAACCAGGTGATGATGTGCTCCCCTGGTTGACGGGTAAAATCTTTTCGCATATTCCGCAGCTCGGTTGAGGTCCGAGGTCGAGAAGTTACCTCTTCTTCTTCTTCTTCGTCATGTGATGATGACTCCTGATCAGATTCTAGACCAGGTTGTGAATACATTGTTTCCTCATCTTGCTTCACCCTTCTTGCCTCTTTTTTGCTTGTTCTCTTGCGTACAGGGGCAACTGATATTGGTACGAATTGGTCCTCTGGTTTGGCTGCAGTGATTATCACTGTGGTTTGAGTAGCAACTGTACTTGTTGCTGGGGGTGGTGCAGCTGCTGTGATTGGAGCTGGGGTAACCGCGCTGTCTGTTGCAGTTGAAGTTTGAGCAGCTGCTGTACTTGCCACTAGGGTAGCTGTGCTGTTCATTGCAGCCAAAGTTTGAGTAGCGACTGCTGCTTTGCCCTCAGATCCGCCGACATTCTTTTCCTTTTGAAGGTGCTGGATAGTGTTGAACAAGGCCCTGTAAGCATAGGCCAAGCCCCAGCACGTTGCCATGATTTGTCCATCTCTGGTATGGCCAGAATGACCACACACCTCATTTAAGTGTTTTACTAATTCTTCTGGATTTTGCAGTTGTTCAGTGGTGAAATTCCAAAGTACTGGAGGGGCCCACTGACCTAGGTACTTGCTCATACTATCCCACACACCCTGCCACTCATGACTGTCCAGCCTCAGGGAAAACCTCTTGGTCCTCCTACATCATCGTTTGACCCCAGACAAGACCCAAACCTGACTCTGCTTAACTCTTGAAATCAGTCGTGGGCAGAACACACTCTGTATGCGTGTTAGCATGGTGATTCCCATCATGATCAGCAAACAAGTCTCAACAACATTAAAAGGCCATTCGAAAACTTCAAAACTCTCAAATGTAAATGGTCTGGGGGGAGGACTGGGAGGGTAAAAGGATGTCTCCTTCACAGGTTGAGCACCTGAGAAGGAGAAAAAAGATGTGTAATTGCTAAGCACCTCCATCATATACCTCCCAAAGTATAAAGGTGGTGACCACACTGGGAACATAAGCCAGAACAGTTTCATGATCAATGATTCTATTGTATTACAAGTCATTACCATAAAGTACAATGGGACAAAAACCTTAGCCCAAGCCCCACACTTGAAAAACACTAATACAGCAAATATGGGATGGAAGTAAGATACGATATACTGAAACTGTGAGATCAAGACGAACAACCTTGAGAGCCAATAAATCAGCATTGTGACGAGTGACTATTAATCCGGACAGATCTGTTCTTATCTCAACCCCTCGAGCCCCACACTGGGCGCCAAAAGAACTGTCGTGGTTTAAACCCTAGCCAGACAGCTTGTTCACTCACTCCCAGTGAGTGGTGCCGGGCTGAGAGCAATCGAGGCCCCCCCCCGGGGCTCTCCCCTTCCCCGCTCCTGGAGGAATGGGGAGGAGGATCGAAGGAGTGCAACTCCCACGGGTTGAGACAAGAACAGTCCAGCAACCAATGTACAACACAAATCACCACCGCTACCACCAACTACAACAATGATAAGGGAAAATAACAAGGGAAGAGAATACGATACCACCGGCCAAGAAACGAGTCCCACCCGGAAGCCTGTGTCCTTCCGGGTAACTCCCAGTTACCCCCACCCCGGGCATGATGTGCTGTGGTATGGAATACCTCCCTGGCTAGCCTGGGTCAGGTGTCCTGTCTCTGCTTCCTCATGGCTTCTCCTCCTCCCTGCAGAGCATGAGCCTCACAAAGTCCTTGGTCAGGGTAAACATCACTTAGCAACAACCGAAAACATCGGTATCACCAGCACTGTTCCCAGGCTGGAAGTCAAAACACAGTGCTGCACCAGCTACCAAGAAGGAGAAAAATGACTGCTACTGCTGAACCCAGGACAATGTGATACAAACCCCTGGGTGAATGAGGAGGGTGTCATCTCTCTTTCATGGGGTTGAGTCATGTTAACACATTGTAGGACTATTTTTTTCATTAATATCACATTATGTAACACAGTAAAATGCATTCCCAGTCTGACCTTCTTGTGGCTTTCATGCTACAACGCCTTGACTCTGCTAGCAACCATAACTTAGCCTGGGGACAGCCCCTTTCCCTGGCAGAAGTGGGGGGATAAAATCATAGAATCATGGAATAGTTTGGGTTGGAAGAGACCTTCAATGGTCATCTAGTGCAACCCCCTGCAAGGAACAGGGACAAAAAGATGGTCTTTTGGATGATGAGATGGTCTTTTGCTGATGAGAAGTTGGACTGTGTGCAAGATGTCACCCACCAGACTCTGCTATGGATCAGGGAGGGTATTGCTAGGACATCCCAGCCTTTGCAGAGCCTTGGGTTGTTAAATGAGTGCTGATGGACAGGCTTTTTACACGGTTCAGCTGTGTGCTTGGGAGGACCCACCTGCCCCTTGGTGGGAATCCTCATGCTCAGAGCTTGTAGGTGTCTTGTCAGCTATTGTAGCAGAGGAGAGATCCCAGCTGCAGTGAGAGGTGGAGAAAATACAGCTGAATAGAGTAGTGAAACAAACCCCGTTTACCCTCCTCCCTGGTGATTAAGTGATACCCTGTGCTATAATACAAGTGGTAAATGCAGTTTATTCCCTCAAAGGTAAGGTAGTGGGTACAGGAAGATTGAGGATGTTCTTGGGTATCTTAATGTGCAGTGTTTGAGCTACAGACACTCCCCTAGGGATCCCTCCCTCATGCACAAAGGACCCAGATGTTATGAACCCTTTCTGCTCTTCAAAGGGTCCCTTGAGCCCCCAGTTCACTAACGCAGCACCCTGACATGCTTTAATTCCTGCAAAAGGCCATTTTATTTCAGCACTCACTTCACCACAAACACACTCCAGGCTGTGGCCACCATTCCTTTCACTCAACGTGGAAATTTCACCTGCAGCACATCTCAGCCTGTACCCCAGGTAAAAGGGATAAACCTGGAGACTCCAGAGAGCCTGCGCAACAAACCAGAGCTCCTGGATTTCCTACTAGCTATGGGCTGAAAACCGTGAACTCCTGGTTCAGGCCACGTTTCTTATCCTCCAGAGTACTTACCTCCTCAGCTGCAGCATGACTGCTGGCAGAAGCAGCTAGAGCAAACCAAACCTCCCTCTAGTACCGGGACCTTAAATAAGAGTTAGTTTTCCTGTTTAGACACAACACCATGAAGGCTCTGACTGCACAGGGAGCAACCAGCCGCTGCACGTCCCTTGGGGGCTGCACTGCTTGTCTGTGCCTTGTGGTTTCTGGAATTGACAGGAGCAGCAGCGAGTCCACAGTGCTACAACACCAGCTGCTCAAGTGAAGAGGATTTCTCCTGCCTCGGGCACTCCATCCTTTGCTGTTGATGCTGATTTCTCACTGCTGCTTTGCGCTGGCTGAAGAGATGTGGTGTGGGGTGATGCACAGTGTGAGACATCTGGTTGGATGTCAAACTTCCTAACATGCCAGATGATAAACACTGTGCTGAGCTACCTTTATTTACCCTATGGTCACCCCCACTGTAACTCAGAATTAATTCAGGGACTAGCTTTTTCTTTCCCCCAGGGTGTATGGAAGACATAGTACTAGCCAGTCCTTGTTTTTTACCATGTGGCTGCAGGTTTCACACTGATGTCCATGTCTTTGTAGGGCAGGAGATTGCTGCACATCACTTGTATTTTGTTACACAATCATACCATTCAACTGTTTGTAAACCCTTCAGTATATTACTCCTGAACAGTGGGATCAGTTAGCCCAGATTAAGGCAAGAAAGAAGTGTAGTGTTTCTCAAGTGTCACAATGCTACAGTGAGAGCTAAACTTTTGTCATTGCTAAATTGCATGCTAGCAATCAGCTATTGCTCTGAAAAAATGCCCCAGAAAAGGAAGCAAAGGGGAGGCTGTATGGCCAATCACAGCCCTGGAGGTCATTAGGAAACCCTATCCTTGATACAGACTCACACAAGACTTCACTTCAAAAAGTCTCTCAGATCAAGAAGCGGGAGCTGAATGTGTATGGGGCTTCTGCTTCTGGTCCCCTTCCCTTATGCTGTAAGTCACCAGAGATCACATTTTCTGCTTCATTCTTTTACTCTTATGTTGGTTTCAGTGTCAGACAGGCTCCTCAGCAGGTCGCAACCCAACCTGAGCCCAAGACTCCTCTTCCTCTGGTCAATGGGCATCTCTGCCACTGACTTCTGTTGTTACCCATCTGCCCCAGCTCTCTGTTGGGTACGACGATCTTCTTCCAAGCCTTGCTATACATCTCTCTACTATGACACTTCTATTACTTCTTTCTGTGTGCCTAAATTGTCTTTAAATAGAGCTGAACTTTCTGTAAGGTGAAGTAAGCGCAGCTTGTTAACTCTGGGCAGTTTGACACAAGAGATGTGAGATTTGTCATGTTGAGTGGTTTAGAGAAATGACAAACGCATGTGATTTATGAACTGAAAGCCTATCAGCTTCATGCAGGCTTGATGATAAGCGTTGCATTAACACTATTTATGGCATCGAATAAGAGCAAGGACTGTGAAGCTCACAGTTTAGCGGGTTACAAATAATCAAGCAAATGTTATATTCAGACACCAAGATTACCTTGAGGGCGGTTATCACTACCAGCACTGCCTGTGACTCAACCCAGTGTCTACACAAAAGAGTCAGGGCCAAGAAGTGAGAACAAGGAAAAGTTTTCTCACAGGAAGGAGAGAAGATGTGGGAGGGCTGGCAAAGGCGCATGCCATCACTCTGGCATTAAGAGTAGTGCTGGACATTTGTCGAGCTGCTGGATTTTAGCCTGGGCCTGCCTCTGCTGTGGATCTCCCCCACAGTACGTCCTCTCTCCAGGACTTATGTAGGAAGACCTCAACACCAGAGCCACACACAGGCATCAGTGAGGCTTCCAGGCAAGGGACCTTGGTACATGCTTCCTTCAGTCAATGCCTGTGGATCAAAGCTGGTCATGTTTGCCTTTGCTTGCTGCAGCAGCAGCTCTGATCAGTCCCAGTGCCCTTGCAGAAAAGCAGTCTCCTTTCCAAAACATGGCACAGTTATTGCAGCTGGACTTTGCCTGGAGGCGTACCTCTCATGGCCCATGTCAGGTCCTGTGCTGGATGTGCAGAGGACACAGTGCTGCAGCCTCTTGCACCGCTGCAACCTTCTCCCAGTGTACCTGCCTCAAGCATCAGCTCCTGTTTGTCTGATCCCAAATTTCCTGCTCAGCTCTGGGTTACTAGAACATTTGTCACTTTGTTTTCAGCAGTGAGGTCACTTTATTATGCAGAATATGATTTCCAGATGTATTGAGAAATCTTAGTATTGACACATCACATAACAAATTTTGGGTCACTGAGAAGAGCAAACGTTATCTTTGACAAAGCACCACTTTGACAAGTGATACTTTGAGATATTTTTTCCTATTCAAGGACAAGTATTTCTCAGCTGAAGTGACTATCTCCATGATTGAGTTTTTCTTATCCAGGAAAAACTGTGATTCAACCTAATTGTCTCTGCTAGTGTTAGGCATCACAGTTATGGGCTCATTTCAGAAACACTGTGGAGTGTTAACACAGTTCAGCTAGTCAATATGAGTCAGATATGAGATGTCAGCATACCCAGCATAATGATACATTTATCCTTTTAACTGCTCCTACCACTAAGTCCTTTACTTTTCACATGCATGCCATTCCTTACTACTTACCTGTAGTAGCATACAGGCTGTGCCATTGTGATCAGCTAGGCTCCAAACACTTATAGGTGAAAATACTGGAATATTTTGTGTATTGAAGTGTGTATTTTGTGTATTTTTTTGTGATTGTGTGCTTGTGTATTTGAATATTGAAGGACTTTGAGATCATCTGCATTTTTCAACCTCCTGAAGTCTAAAGGCAGCTTCACCTTTGACAGCAATGTCAAGCTTCACCAATGGCAGCAATGTCCTAGACAATCTTTACTTTGGGTCTACCAACAGGCTTTTTCATTTCAAACAGAAACTGTACTTACCTTTCAAAGGCTGATGATTCTCCTTCATGTAATGTTACTCCTGGGGCACCAAAAATGACAAAAAACATCTCCCCCAAGTGAAAATTGCAGAATTCAGACATTAGTGCAAGGGCAAAAAGAGATTTGGTTTCACCTAGCCAAGGCATTAACGATTTAATGGGATGGAACTCTCCAACCCTGCCGTCTCATCCAGACACCCTTTGCTCAGCCGCAGGGACCTATTTGCTGCTGCCACTCAGTGTCCCCAGCCAGAGCTGGGGAATCTGCATCTTTCTGCAGCATTCTCAACTTCTTGTCATATTTTCAGCCCACAAAACACAACCTAAACTAATGCGCCAGGTGGTTCTGTTGCTTTTTTGTGCTTCGCAAGAGGTTCTACACACAGTTTTTTCCTGCTGTAGCTTTATTTTGTGTTTCCACAAAGTGCTTTTCTGGGTTCATGCCAATGCTGGGAATGTAGAGTCAGAGCAACACATGGAGTTTTGAGGCAGACTGCACAGACAGGTATTTGAGAGCTACACAATGAAAACTTGGTCTGCAAACCTTGAAGTTAACCAGGACCTGACAGGACAGCTTAGAATTTAAAGCAGATGTATCACAGGAGCATTTTCCACTGATTTTCTCCCAAATACTTGTGCTCTGAGCAACTGTTCCTCCTGTCTTCCTCTTAGCTGCCTTGTTGCAACATTTGCAGTTTTACAGACAGGTCCTTATTTAGCCAACCAGCTAACAGAAACACAGCTTTCCATTGAAGGCTAATTTAAAATCTCTCAAGCACATGTCCTCAGCTGTTGCAAAATTATGCCACTAAGTGCAATAGGCTCTGTCATTTTACATCAGCTGAGAATCTACTTGCGAGGGCAAAATAAGTGGATGCAGCTGCAGTTCTCTTCCTTGGGAGTTGCCCCTCATACACAACTGACTGCAGGTGGCTGAGAGATGGTATTTAAAAAGGACAAGCTTTAATTTTGGGGGTTTGGAATTTTTTATTTTTATTTGTTTGTTTTGTTGTTTGTTTTTTTTTAATTGATATATCTGGTGGAGTTCATTCATGCGCTCTCTCTGATAGCTGCCTAGGGCCTTTAACCCATCATACTTTAACACAGAGGAACTGACACGGGATGGAACTATCTTAGAAAACAGATCATGAGATCACAAGTGAAACGTTAACTCTCATGCCGTATTGTGTGGCAGAAAGATAAAATTGAAAATGTGACCCCTTTTTTCTTCAAATAATACAGTGCCATTCAATCGACTTAATTATCCCTAAAGACACATCTAATAATTGTTGGCCTGTCAATCGAAACTCTTATTAGACATGCACATGACGTCACATCACAGTCTAACAAATCGTCCTGCCAGTCAAAAGGCTTTATATAGATAATCTGATTTCGAAGGCAAGTTTCTGTTTGACCTTTCACCCAGCTTCTTGAGGGCTGAAATTGGAAAGGAGCTGAGTGTGTGCTACTGAGGTGCAAGAATGGGCTCTGGGCTGTCCTTTAGGGTTTCCCCCCAGCCATGTTCTGCTTTATGCTGCAGAACGGAGCCTGGAAAGGGGGCTCTGCCTTGGATGGCTACGTAACCTGGGGTGGGTTTGCATAGCTACAGCAGAGCTCTTCATGCCCTTCTTCTGGCCTGTCTGTACCACAGTGTTAATTCTCTGGCTGCTTGGGGTATCACAAAGCCATGCTTCACTGAGATACCTGCGCCAGGTTTTGAGATGATACAGTCCATCCCCTGCACACTGTGCGTACCCACAGTGCTGCTGTGGCCATGCAGCCATAACAGTGATTGCTGTGCTGGGGAAATCCCAGAGCCTTTGTCCCAGGAGGAAATATCTGCCTTGCTAAGTGAAAAGTGTGAGTGCCTGAGCAGAGCAGGCACTGTACTGACTGCCCAGGGAGTTTGCCAGCCTGTGTGTCAGGGTGCCAAGGGGGAGAAGCGAATGCACTAATAATTACTGCGATTTAAAAGGCAGCTCCATTCAGAATTCTCAGAACAAACAGACAGGCACGTCAAACTGTTGTACTGCACACTGTTCAGGGTGCCATTGTGCCACCCTGAGCAGCTCTGGGCTGTCACACATACCGTATACGCTGCTCTGTGCCTGCCCAGCCTGTGACAGGCTTTGGAGATGCTGGATTCCCTGTGCTAGCAAGTGCAGGTTAACGCAGATACTGCATGTATTCAAGGCATCCCTGCAAGTGCAGCACCAGATTCATAGATGCAAATATAAAATTGTCACTGTCAGTAGCTTTCAATTCTTTCTCAAATGGCATTTGATAGAAAGTAATTCATGATATATCTGGTTGCTGGAAAGGTCACCTGTTCTGTTGGGGTCTCTTACTGTCACTTCTCTCCACATTCCCACAAGTCCAGGCAACTCTGTTTCTCATCTTTACAAGGAGGAACCGATGTTGTAAGATGATGATTACCCCATCGCGCTTGACACCCTCTACAATGTTTAGAGTGAAAAAGGCTGTGCTTTCCTAGTGGACCTGGCAGGTGAGTCAGAGCATGGAGAGACTTCTCCATTGCAAAGCACTTGTCAAGACAGTGGTGTCATACAAGGATTTTGATATCTGCAGCTGGACATCAGATCTGAAGAGGTTATAAATTTATTTACTGATAGTGCATCGAGCTTCTTGTACTCGGCTGTACTGCACTTCAAGTCTCTTTTGAACAAAAGCAAATGGCAGAGGCTGATGCTTTCAAGATAATATCATTTGTCTCTGAAAATCTGCTTTTTAGATGTCAGGCAAAATAATTTCACAATAGCTAGTAAAGATCTTGTCTGGCATTGCTGTATTTTTACTGGTCTCGAACGTAACTTGAAAATATTACGACCTTATTGTAGTGTTCAATTTCCTATCGATTTTTCAGACAGTCTGATAGCACAAATGATAAAAATGCATGTAATTAGACATCATTGCTAAAGCTGAGAGACTATGGAGAAAGCCACACAGCAAGCTTCCTCTGCACGTGAACATCAAAGTGCTTTCTAGATTCATGAACTACAGGCAAACTCAATGTCAGCAGGAAAAGTTTCAGTAAACAATGAGAAAAAAAAGCACTGCCTTCATGTTTGAAGGAGACATTTTCCCTTCTGAAAGAAGCTAAAATCAAAATGTCACATCTGCAGGACAAAGTTGCTGTACTGAGGTTGGCCCTGCAAGCATCATCTTGCATAGCCAGTATAAATGGCTTCAATGCAGCTCTCCTTCCTGAAGATTACTCACAGAAAAGGGGATTGCTCACACGTTCTTTTGGTTCAGAGGCAATTCAAAAGATCTAGGTGATTTTCAGCTATCTTTCTTGGAAGTGGAGTCTACTAATGCAACACTAGTTGACTCCTGTGGGAGAGAAACAGCAGAGGAATGACCAGCTGGTTCAGTGGACCAGCCTATGATTATCCCAACATTAGGACGGAAAAACCTTTACCCTATTCTGCTTTGTCTTCAGTCGTCAGTGAAAACGGTTTCTTCTTTAAAGCTGATAGAGTTTAACAGTTGTCCTTGCAGTTAAAACAGCAACAGAAAAAACCTAACCAAACAAAAGCAGTGACTGAGGTTTTATAAAACTTTTGTTGGAATAAATATCATTTGAGTCATTCTCCTCTGATTCACCTATAGCTCATGTGCAAGCAATCCCCTTCCACAGAGGAATTAGACTGCACTCAATCCCTAGTAAATTCAGCTGATGAGATGCCTCCACTGACCCTCCATCATGGCAGCATCTCTCCCTGTCTGACCCCAGGGCATGTTGATGTTGACAGCTGTAATTCAGCATAATTCTGCTTGGTACACAGGCTGCCATGTGTCCAGGGGCTCATCAGGGATGAGCAGAGAGTTTATGAACTTTCTGGAGCTTGCTTCCAAGATATCTCCTGCTCAAACGTCATAAAGAAGTCACTGGTCCTTACTGGAACAATCTTACTCCTTTTAGCTTGGGGTTCAAGCTTTAAGCTGCTCTTCTCTACCTTGCTCTTGGAGGAAGGGGAAAAGCTGGGAGACTAGAAACATTCTGCAGCACCTATAGTGAACCATAAAAGCAATCTTCATTTTTTCTGGCTGATCACTCCTGAAATCCTGGTACAACTGTTGAGGTGCATAACATTGAAGGGGGGCAAAAAGTCGTGTAATTGCTGTTAGTTTTACTTTAATATTTTTTGCTGTGTTCCTTTAGAAGGTCTTCGTGAATTCTATATAACTTCTGTCATGGAAGAGTTAAAGAGGCAGCACATTGTGGCTCTGCACCCACTGCTGTGTCTCCTTTAGTCTGGGATAACACAAGTTTGTGGTGGCTTCACTCTTAGGATGATGTCTGCCCCTTGTAATATTTGTTAGATCTTATAGAATCCCCTTCTTATAATAAATTACATCTTCTTAGTGATACGTAATTTTATACAAATATTAGAGTCTTTACTGAATGATGTCCATGGATATGGGGAGGAGAGGCAAGTGAAATGCATTCTTCAGCTGTTGCCTAGCAGGACAGGTCTTCATTGAGAGACGTTTCTTTTTATTAACCTCTTACACAAACAGCAAATCTTTATTTAATTCAGACACCTTTAATTATAGTTCGATGTTACCATAAAACAACAAGAAACAAAGAGAAATCTCCATGCAAGAAAGAAGGCATGACATCCTGTCGCTGAGGATTTGCAGCGGTTTGGAAGTATGCTTAATTCAAACAAGAGTGCAGAAGTACTTCTGATTCAACCCAAGAGCAGGTTAACACTGAAAGGGATTTTTTCTGCTCTCTCCAACCCTGGCCATTAGGTCCAATTGCCCCTTTTGTGCTGCTTCTATGCAATGTGTTGGATCACTGTAAGATGAAATCATTGTTCCATAAGATGACTCACATTACAAAGATGTACCCTGAGACCCTATCATTAAATCCCCCAGAAGTGGTCCTCTAAAAGTCCTCCTCTTAAGGGTGCCAGAATTGTGAAAGCAGAAGGCATTTGCATTTCCCTTGAAGACCCAGTCTCTCCATCAGCCCTCAGAGCAGTTTGCTGACTAAACGTTCTATGCATTTGAATAATTTAACATATGAATAAATTCATTTATGCTGAATGAAGAGGTGGACTACTGGGACGAAGTAATGCCAAAACAACAAAATCGAAGCAGGGGAGGTAGAGGAAATGAACGCATAACAATGACAAGTGGTACGGTCTGCCCAGGCACCAGGAGACAGCTGTGACCACATCTGAAATAGGAGAGTGTGGGGAGGTATGGAGCAGCACCTAAAAAGGGCTTTAGAATAAGCAGAGCTGAGCAAAATCCAAGCTGGATTTTCTGAGCTGAAAGAAATGTGATTGTTATAGAATGACTGAAAACTTAATTGCAAGTTTTATGTCTCATTCCAAATTTTCCAGTTCAGAAAGTACGTAAGTAACATTCCCATGCCTTTTACTTTCCACTGGCAGTTAAGAAATAGAAGTCTCAGCTTCTGCCAAATGATCTGTCATACCAAGTCCTTGACCTTGGCAGCTCATAGATGCACGTTACAGATGCATGCAGCACAAAACCTGAAAATATTAAAAGCCAGATCTCAAATAGTGTAAACTGGCATTGGTCCAACTTACACCAGCTGCTGATCTGCTCTGTAAATGTCTTAGAGCAGTAGCAGTTGGAGGGATGATGGTTTGCATTCACTAAATGCTGATGAGGGCTACCTAACTAGTCATGCTTTGCTCACATTTGTGTATTAAGCATTTTAAAAATCCCTCTTTCTTCAGCTGTTCTTCAAAGAAATCATTGCATGCCACAGTCAAAGCAGCAACCAGAATGACAAATTCGTGAAAATCCACTTCATTGTCTTTGTTGGAGTCCAGATCTTTCATAATGTTATCAAACAGATGCGGGTCTTTTTGTCCCTAAAGAGAAAGAAAAGTGACTTAGCTGCACAGATCTTGAGTGAGGAGGGCAGACACACCCGGCAGTGCAACCCACTGCTATGTTACAAGCCCCGGGGCTATTAAATAAAAGGCTGCACGCAGTATGCACCTGAATATTAACATGCCACTAGCCACAGCATTAAAAACATAGGTCTGGAGCCCCAGAAGTGCACAGCAATAGAAATCAAAGACAGCACAGCTTTTAGAAGAAATACAGGTACTATATAAGCACTTAAATGAATCAAATGGATTTCATGAGCTGCTAAGCATTGCTTTCTTTTGACAAGATGGATCTATAATGTGCATTTCTCTGTATCATTCGTTAACAAACAGTACTTAGATTTTCAATCCAACCATAAGTGGTAGTATTATACATCCATTCATCACATTCAGAAGATCTCTACTGAGGAAAAACCACATCCTATTTAGTGTGAGTAAGAACAGTGAATGTTGTAATAATCAATAGCCAAGGTTAAAAGAAAATCCAATCCAAGGAAATGGACATTAAGTAAAAAATCCTGCTGATGATTATAATGTCCACAACAATTTTTACAGTTAAGAGGATACCGAAAGCCAACTATGAGTCTGGTCATTGTTCCATTAAAAGCACCCATGCTCTGTAATGCAGAACATAACAAACATGCGAAGAGATATTCAGATCAACGGCTTACTGCTGAAAGGGCTTTCTTATCATCTCTGTGTAGGGCACACAAGGAGCTGTACTGTGTCTTCAGCTACTGTGCACAAGCTGCTTTCTTGTCTCATAAGAACTGGTTGCTGGATTTAATTCTTTGAAGGACTTACCTGTATCTCATTATTAAAAATTAACAAATTAACAAAAAATTGATTAAAGCCTGTTTTAGCATAAATTTTGTTATTATTTCTAGGCATCCTTTGTCCTCCTGCTATGAAGCACAGAGGAAGGAGTAAGTTGAGCAAGGTAAGTAAGGTACCTGTGTCTGTTGCTGGTGGTGCAAGGCAGAGCACCGGGGCTGGACAACCCTCTGAAAACACACTTCTCTCTGGGGACCTTGATCTCATCTCCTTCTGTCTGTCAGGATGTGCCTTTCAGAAGGAGATCCTGTTCCTGAACACTCGGGTAGCTGCTTCTCCCACCCATGAAACTAAATCAAGATGTTCAGGAGCTGCAGCTTACTGAAAGGAAGTCAGTGAGCTCGCTGGTGAGGAGCTCCTTGAGCTCTCCTTCACTGAGCTTGTATCTGTCTCCTTCTTTGCCAGAGTAGTGATGGAAAATCCTGATCAAGGTGTCCACCGCATCCTCCAGAGGTGTGGACATAACAATGAGAGGGAGATCTGTAGGGTAAAGACCCAGAGTCAGTGACATTGTGAAGGAGCCAGACCAAAGGCTGGTCTCAGGGAAGGGCTGGAGAGCTAGCTGAAGAAAGAAATTGTTGCCAGAACTGAAAAAAAGAGTTTTCAGTGATCCATTCTCACAGCTGTGTGTGAGCAAGGCTAGACTGTTAAAAATAAAGCATTGTCGTGAACTCACTAGCGATTGCTTCAAAAAGGTAAATGGAAAGGAAGGTCTTTATAAGACAGTGATCTACTGTGCATCATTTCAAAAGCTACTGTAAAATGAAATGTCTCATACCCACAGCTGAAAACACAGGAAAAATGAAGGCACAACCTCCTACCTGTTCATTCAAAAGTTTTCTCAATAAAATAAGATCAAGAAATAACAGCAGCCAAAGTGGATGAGTTATACAGAATGCTCCACACCAGTTTCTTAAATGGTTAGAGGAAAATCACCAATAATAAGTATAGATGCATCAGCTTTTGATTTATGCAGTTGTGTTTGCTTGGGCTGACGTTTTTTCTTGTCAATCGCCTGAAATAAACAGGGCTAGGCATTGCTGAGGGTTTACTTCATAGAGCATGCAGTAAGAAGGTACGCAGGGAAGCACCACCAAGAAAAAAGGTGGAAATACAATTAGCTGCTGACTAGCTGACTCAAAAATTAACTTAAAATAGAAATCAGGTGAAAGGGAAACATTATGTTGATTAAGCCTCAGGAGAGAGATTAAAAAGCCAGAATGAAATTCAAGGTAAGACTGGAGTTGTGAATGATATCACCGTGCAAAGGCTAAGGCTTACCTGCTTATGGGGTGGCTGAGGTGTTTACCAGAAAATGCTCAGATCACAGAAGATGATGGTTACCCTCCTTTCAAAACTTGTGCACAGACTCTTGTTTATCAGGCTGAGAAGGTGGATTACATATATACAGACAGACATATAATTGTCACAAGGATGACGGGGCTTCTGTTTCCTTCTGCATTTGCCTACTCTGCTCAATAAAAGCCGCTTGCTGTAAATGGGTCACTAAAATATTCACTAGGCAGAGCAGAGGGCTGTGTGTGGAACATAGGAGATGTTTCTTATCATTTGAGCTTTCACAGATATGCTCATCTGGGGGCCTGAAGGTCAAAATTAGAAAAATCCAACGATCACCATGTTAGTATAAACCAACTTTCAACACAACTCTTTCTAATCTGTCTCCCATCACTTATATGGCCAAGAGCCTATGTGGGTAGTGGCAACCAGTCAGTGTTCACAAAAATACTTGGGTACTAGGGGTACGTTTGCAGGTGAGCTTGCCACAAATCCCTGGAGACATCTGCCTTTATTGTCAGATGTCTCTGTAAGCCTAAAACGTTGGCTTTGCTGAATGAAATTCTTGCTCTGGTACACATATCCTCAGGAGGAAATGAGGAAACCAGTTTCAGAGGAAGCTGTGACTGAAATTACAGTGTGCACTTATCAACAGGCTTGGCTTCGTTTTTATTAGTGCCACATAACAACTGCAGTTCAGCATCTCTCTTTTAATAAGTGATCTTTCCCCAGAAGGGCTTCCTCTGCTCTGAAACCCAGAGACTTGTTGACCCTGGGGGCAATGGCTGAGGGATGTAAGAAAGATGCATGGTAGAGCCGACTTACCACCCAAAATTCCAAATAACCACATAACCACAGTGTTTTCTTTCCCTCAATAAAGCCTTCTGTCTGCTGTACACAGCAAGCACAACTGTGCAGAAAAACAGCAAGAGGTTACAGAGCTGCAGGTCATTCTTTCTTTTATGCCAGACAGGGGGAAAGAGAATGAGATGGGCACTGTTTTTAGCTCTGAAAGTCTCCTGGCACTTGTAGATTTGAGTGCCCAGTAGGTCTCATCCCACATCTCTGACTGCTGCCTTTGCTTCCAGACATCTTTCTTCTGTTTGCACCATTGTGACAAGTCACAACCTGAGGGGTCTTGTCTCTGCCTCTGGGAGAAGGGGGAGGAAAAGGGGGGCTACATATCCAGTAGAATCCAGTGGTATGAGAGGTGATTATGGGTAAAGCATTGCTCCTGAAAGAGTAGGATGGCTCTTCTGGTTAGAGGTCCCTGCCAGCATGCACCACACTGCATGCAGGGCATATGCCTTCACCTCCCAATCACTGCAGTGGTGAGTGCTCACCAGGGATGGGGGAAGCCAATGCTCAGATAAACTTCAGAAAAGGCCCAGGTGAAATCAGCTGGAAATGCTGATATGCAACAAGAGGAACCTAATTCCTCCTGGAGTCAGAGGAGAGCTGGGGAGGAGAGTTGCTCTGCGTACCTTTCCTCTGTTTGGGAATAGCTGATGAGTGCCCAGTTTTACACAGATGGAGTCCCTGTGCACCAGCAAGTACAGGGATCTAGCTGGACCATATGTAGCATGTGGGAGAATAACATGGGTGATGCCAGATGCAGCACAGCTCTCCCACTCAGATGCTGGACATTCTCTAGTCTTTGCAGATGCTAATTAAAAGCATGGAGTCTCTTACGTAGTTAGTTACAGCCATGTAGGGCTGTGTGTTGCTTGTGATTCACTAGTGCTTGTAATTACTGCACAGAAATACTAACCAGTTAAACATCAAAATACTGTATTTTTTTTTTGCTGTTTATTCAAGAACAGTTTCACCCACAGAACAAAAAACTATGGCTGCATGAATACGTAATTATAAAGTCCTTCTGTTTGTCTATATATTACATTGGTTCTCTGGCTGATGAATATTGCAAATTAATTATCTAAGCAGAGTCTACAGGAGGTACAACTTCCAGGAAGCAGGTATAATCTTTCAGTGCTACCATTCTCAGGACTAAAGAAAGGTTTCCTCTATCAACTGCCAGGACATCAGCTCAATAATTTATATAGTGATATAATCTGTGCAGTCTCTTTCAATAGCTACTTTCACTCCAGCTAATTGTGTAAGAAACTCTCTACTCCACACTAGTGGATTACATGTATACAGGGGATGGATGCACTCTGTTTGTCCAGAGGTGCAGCCAATTTGCTGTGTCCATCCCTTTCCTCCCTGGCTAGTGAAATCCTGTCAGTGGCTTCAGTGGCAGCAGATAGCTCCTAACTCCTGTGAGGGCAGGTCCCAGAGACTACACAAAGTTCATGATTATCAATCAACTGGTTTTAATCTTTGTCCAAAACTCCAGCAGAATTTGGTTTTGTATGATACCTAATGGGCACTGTATGATAAATCAGTGCATCCTGCAAGCAGTTCTGTATCAAGGCAAGATCCAGCTCCATGACAGCAACAAGCATTCTCCCATCAGCCCTTCCTCCCCTGCATTCTGGTTTCCACAGGCTAAATACAGAAGCACCACCAGGTGCATGATTGTCAGAGGGAGTAGGACTGCAGCACCTCGGATTCTGTGTTCAGTTCTGGACTCCTCACTACAAGAGAGACACTGAGGTGCTGGAGCAAGTTCAAAGGACAACGAAGCTGGTGAAGGGTCTGGAGCACAAGTCTGATGAGGAGCAGCTGAGGGACCTGGAGTGGTTTAGTCTGCAGAAAAGAATGCTCAGGAGGGACCTTATTGCTCCCTATAACTACCTGAAAGGAGGATGGAGTGAAGTGTGTGTCAGTCTCTTTTCCGAAATTAGAAGTGACAGGACAAGAGGAAATGGCCTCATTGAAAGCATAGTAAGGCATTGGAACAGGCTTCCCAGGGACATGGTGGAATCACTGTCCCTGCAAGTGTTCAGAAACTGTAGATGAGGCCCCTAGTGGTTTATGGTGGACTTGGCAGTCTGGGGGTAATGACTGGACCCGATGGTCTTAAAAGCCTTTTCCAACCTAGCTGGTTCTATGATTCTATGATTCTGTGATTCTGTGACTACAGACATGGTGAGTATTGGTGCTCCCTCATTCATGACCAAATTTTGTCAATCAGAACCTGCCAAATGTGGTGGTGGGAAGGTACCTCTGAAGGTGCCTAGTCCCACTTCCTGCTCGAAGTGGGACGATCACCATTGCCAGACAAGGTCAGTGATGGCTTTATCCAGTTAACTCTTGAAAACCTCCAAGGATGGGATTACATAAGTTCTTGTGTAACTTGATTCAGTGCTCTACTACCTGCCTGGGGAAGATGGTTACCTTAATATCCAGTCTGAGCAACCCAAACTGCAGACGTAGGCATTAGCCCATTTTGCACCACCTATCACTACCATAAAGCGTTTAAGTTTGTTGAATTTATAAATTCTCTTCAAAGAATCTTGGCACCTCACTCAAACTCAACAATAAACTTAAAAGTAACCTGTTCCCTGATTCACCCAATCTGGTTTTAGTGGTGTTTTAGCGTTCCCTTTATGTTACCTGCTTGCCCCTTGAGGACTGCTCCAGCTGTTCTCTTCTCAGTATTTCAGTATTAAAGTGTGCCTTGTAGAATCAATGGCTGAAGGGTAATGAAAAGCAGAAGAGTAGGTTTCTCAGCTGGCATGGCACAAATGCTCTATAGGTCCGAACTCTGCCATCTTTACTCAAGGAGTAATAGATGCTTACGGAATGTCAGCCATCTGATCTTACCAGAGGCTGCTGAGAGAGGCAGAGGTTGTTCCTTGCTCTGTAAACGTGAGAAAGACTCAACCAGCTATGACTGCTTCCTTTAACTCTGGTTGGTGTAGGGAAGAGATGAACCCAGCTGGGAAACTCGCTGGGACTGTTTCTTCCATCCCACATGGGGCAGCCAAACTACAGGCAGAAAATCTTATCACTGGTCTCATCTCCCTCAAAAAAGCTGAGCAGAGTTCTGCTCTGTGTGAAAGCAGTGAGCCCTTGACATAGGTCAGCAGCTTTTTTCTTCCACAGCTGGGAAGGAGAAGCTTTGGCTTCTTTACCGGAATTTTTCCTTCGTCTCTTCTTAAGACAAGATAACACGGGCTTCCTTTAGAGCCAGAGCAACCTAAAAAGTACCAGTCTAAACCATAGTAAAATACTGCTCAGCTTAAGTGGGAGGATCTCATACTTAGGGCATCTGGTTTTCAACATTTGCCAGAATGCATATGGGGAGTATTTTCTCACAAATCATTATTGCACTGGGAAAGGCAAGTCAGCCTCCCACCCACATCCTGTCATTATTTATTTTTCCCAAACTCACACTGTTTTTGGGATGCACGTGTTTTGAGTCAATGTTGCACTCCCAGAGTGGCAAATGGTGTGATGGGAAGCAACAGAGAACACTGCAAAGCTCAGAAGGACCAATACACTAAAAAGCTTACATTAGATTAAAGCCTAGATTAGTCTAAAGATTTTATTAATATAGACTAAGTGTTTAAGAGCTTTATGTTCAAAATACATTTGAACCAGTGTTTTTGTTGAGTTAAAATAGGCATGTTTACATTTTTAGGATTATTATCATTTTCCTTTATGTTTTGTTTCCATATATGGGTGGTTGATTGGTTCATCCATTTACATAAGGCACACTTCCCTTCCCCACAGGTTCTTTAAGACCATTTTAACCCCTGTGATTCCACAGGCAGCAGAAGAACAAAGGGCTGTTAAAGCTCCTGTCACCTAAATTCTGTGGTTTACTCTGTAGGCATCTTTTTTAATGGGTTACACTTCCAGGGCTGCCCAACTGAAGGGCATTCTGATCTCGTTCTCTGCTGAGCCCTGTTTTGGACAAGATTGTACACTTCTTTTCCACATATATAAATAACTTTTTTTATTGAAATGTCCAGATCATTGAACTCTGCTTGTTCCCAGAGAGGTCATTTCTCTTGTGATACTTGTTTAGGACAGAAATTGGAGCACTGTCTGTACTTGAGGTACTGACTTACTGCTCCCTTCTCCTCCCAGAACATCAGCCACCATTTCCTCCCCTGTGAGAAACCACCCATTACTACAATATGAAGGCAAAATCAAGTTGTATAGGAATGTACTGCTACCTGATAAATAGCCTAGATTGCCTTCATTAACCCTAAACTGGAGTTATGAAGTGACACTCTGGCTCGAAAATTCTTTCTTCCTCATAAGCCTCTGAAGCAGATATATGTATTCAGCTGTGTTTCAGCCATTTATTACTTTAATGTAGTCTATTTATGCCAAGGCTGGATACCAAAATAGTGTAAAATACCCCAGTGTAGACAAAGCTGGAGCCAACTCTGCCTCAGGTACTATTAGAGGTCCTGTTTCAGAGCAGCTCTCCCATCTGTAAGTGGTGCCAGCTGGCTTTGATAGCTCGTGTTTCAGCTAGGATTTGGCAATGCCTCATCTTCTGAACAAAGCCAAACCAGCAATTCCCTTTGTGTTAAATCCACTGACCAATATGCCAAACCCAGCCTTTGGAGACATGCTGGTTCTGAACTGACTCATGTTTCTTCTTAATTCGAACTCCTATCAATGTTCAGCAGCCTGTATCCTAATTCACTTCAACATCCAGTTATGCTTCATAACTACTGGGACCTGTGCCACAGGATGTTGGCCAGGTCACCTACCAGGTTGTAGCAGTAGGAAAACCTTAGACAGGTTTTCCCTGGTCCTGGGTTGGCTGCTGAGTGTCTCCTGACTCAGTTCCTCCTTCCTGGTCTCCAACCACACAGCAGCTATTACTCTGGGGATGAGTTTCCCAGGGCTGGTGTGACTAATTGATGGCAAAGAGTGCCTTGAGCAGCAAAAGCCCCTGGCCCATACAGCTACATGCTTGTACTTGCTCTTGACCATGACGTGATGCATCAACCCTCCAGATGCAGAGTTCACTGCATCTTTTTCATTCTTTCTGCTCTGTGTGTGAGCCGTGAGCTCAAGTGGGTCTGTCTTGAGATAACTGGCAAATAAACCCACCTTCCTTATCACCACTGCCAAAATAAATACAAAACATGCAATGGAAAAAAAGCGATCCATACCAACTTGATGCAATATTCCAGGGCACTGTTCATGTTAAATCAATATAGAAAAATTAGGCAAACAATGTTTGTACGTATATACAACTGAGGAAAACTTTTGGTCTGGGTCTGCCCCTTAGCGTCCTGCTGAAGAACTGCTGGTTTCAGATCTCACGCTGGCAACGATTACCAAAGCTGCAGGGCCCAAGGGAGACAGACTCCCGCCTGACTGCTCCAGAGCACACAAAGATGTTTCACCTCTGCATTACTACAGCAAGCTCTGCATAACGTTTTGAGTTATCAACAACGAGCCAAACTAGACATAGAGTCATTAAAAACGACATAGAAAAGAAATACCTGTTATTCACGGCTTATTAGCTAGAGCTATAAACTCTGCAGAGAATTTAAGTGCATAACATAGGTCAGTGTTAAAACAATGGGATTTAGGCATATGCTTTGCTGAATTCAGGCTGTATATTCCCATTAATGGCCCTTAAAAATGCACCCAAAACTTACCACCTGCTGTGGGAAAAAGGAAGTTTTTAAGGCAAATGCCACTGTTTGGCGGGTAAATGGAAGAAAAGACCAGAGTAATGTGATCTCCAGAGCTGTTACAGGAGCAATCTGCAAATAGCCATGAATTCTTGTCCAAATGCAATGGAATCAAGAAGCCTGAAGAGGGCATTATGTACCAGTAGATCGGCAGGGTATAGAAAGCACGCTTAAAGAAGGTCAGATCGTAGCAGAAAACCTAAATAACTATTTTATATGTGTTTTCACTATGGTAGGGCTTGGGGAGGCTCCCACATGACAGAAATCGGGACATGCTGAAGGATCTGTCTCAGACTGAATTGTAGATAGAAGATATTGTAGAGCAGAACCTCAAAACAAGCCGTAACAAGGCAGAACTGGATGGTATCCACCTCAGAGCTCTGGAGGAATTTGAGGTAGACGAACGATGGCAGCCACTGGCTGAAATGTGCTTCAGGACCATGGCACATAAACCTGGTGGGTACAATGCCAAGTGGATGGGTGTCAGGCGGTATCCAGAGAGCTGCTGAACATTAAGTCTGCTGTCCAGATTGGGTAAAGAGGTAGAGATCAACCTGAAAACCAAAAGGGTAGGAACATGAATAGACACAGTACACTGCGGAAATGTAAATAACAGTCATAATACATATCTACTGGCATTCCTTGAAGAAATTCATGATGGGTGACCTGCCTGCTTACTGTCCACCTTGTTCCCAGAAAGCATTCCTCACTCTTAAACTAGGCTGCCATGGGATATAGGGAAAAGACTCAAGTAGTAAGTGGCGAACTGAAAGATAGGAAATTAAGAATAAATCATTTTTTTACAAGTGAACTGACAGCATCAATGGTGTCCCACAGGAATCTGTCCCAAGGACAGTGCTATTCAACACATTCATCAGTGACCTGGGAAAGGGAACAAATAATGAAGGGATAAAGCTTTTTTGTTGATATAAAGCTATATAAAGAGAGCAAATTAAAGTCCAGCTGTAAAGAATGCAGAAGGACCTCATGGAACTATAGCGTCAGATCAATTCAGCTTTGATAATCACAAAATGGGGGAAATAAGGTTTTCGTGCACAGCTATGAGCTTTGAGTTGACTGTTAGGCTTCATGAATGAGATCCTGGGACTAGCGCAAGTGAAAATGTTGGCCTAGTAAGAACCTGAAAACAAACAGGATTAGGAAAGAAACAGAAAACAGAAAACCAGAAGCATTTCTATGCCTCTACATAAGTCTAAGGGAAGCCCACTTCTTCAATATCATGGTGATGCTCTAACTTTATTTTACAAACAGTACAGCAGGATTAGAAGAGATAAGGAAAAGAGCAGCAAAGAAACAGCTTCTGTGCTATAGACAGCTAAATATACAAGGCATTTCAGTCTGCAGAAAGACATAACTGGGGATGTGAAAGAAGTCCACACATTTGAGAGTTGCATGGAGAAGGTAAGAATGAATTATTCATGGTCTTTTACAATACAAAATTAGGAAGGAAAACCCCCACCCTCGTTCAAAACAAGCAGAAGAATGTTTTTGAGCTGCTAAACTGCTTGCTGTGAAAAAATTCCTGGGAAATACTTACAGTGAGCTGCTAAATACAAAAGCTTGTGTCATTAAGACAGCTCCAAAACACAAAACATCGGAGACTGGGTTAGTATTCTGGGGAAGTGCCAGTCTTGCTCCATTTTACTCCTCTTTCCTACATACCTGCATCAGCCACTACTCCTAGTAGGTTACTATGCAAGAACTACCTTTTGTCTGATGTGAAAAGCCCATTACACTCTTATATTATCTGAAAAATAAAAAAATCTCCCCAAAATAATGTGGGACCAGCACTAGTTCTGACAAACAGTGTCTGCTTTCCTAGAGAACTGTATGGCTCCAATGGCTGTCCCCGTAATACTGGAATAGGGAGAAAATTCCTTAAAAAGTCCTAGGTAGACAAAATATTAACTTCCAGGACAAGGTTACAGGAAAGCAAATCTCTGATAGCCTTGCAGTCCTCCCTGGATGATCTAATGGATGTTACAGCTGCTGTTGCTTCAGGGAACCTGCTTTAAAATAGTTAATTTTTGCTGGTACTAGGAATGGAACTGGACCAACACGACAAGAGCACTGATGCGGGAGCTAGGCTGAGTGTTAAAAGCTGATGTAAATTAAGAGCTAAAGTCAGAGAGGTTGTTAAGGTACAATTGATTTAATTGTCTTTAAAAGACAGGAAATTAGGTGGTTGTTCCAAGTCTAATGAACACCATAAATGGCCAAGAGATGTTGCACACTTTTGCAAACCAAGAACAGCTGAGATGGTGGGAAGAACAGAAAAAGCCAACACACATAATTTCTTCTTCTTGCCCCAGAGTTTACTCAGAATCTGGGGCTGCATGTTTTCTCTCTGTATGGAGGAGAAATTGAGAGCACACTGTGCTGTGCAGATACACTCAAGTGTGTCAGCAAGACAGACCACCCTGCCATAGTGCCTCCATCCCTCACCTTTGCAGGGCAGTAGCAGGATCTCCTGGCTCTACCAGCCCTGGCAGGTTCCACCTGCCAACGGTGGGGTTCCTTCATGTCAAACAACATGATGGACACATGGGTTTCATGTTGGTCTCCTGGCTAACACCTCAGCTATAAGACGCTCTCCTGCCTTATAGCACAGTCCTGTATCACCTGGCACGTCAGATGCTGAGAGGGCAGGTGTAAGCCTGGCATGGTGACAGAGAACACACTGAACTTGTGTGGCCCTGGTCACAGCTCAAACAATGGCAAAACCTATTCTCCAGCCTTCAGCCATGCCACTATGGAGTGTTGTTTTGTTCTGATCCTTCTATTTCAGTCCTCCCAAGCATAGCACTCATTGTCATGGTTTAAGCTGAACCCAGGAAACTCATAGAGCCTTTCAAGCCCTGCACCTGCAGGAAGACACTCCCTCAGCTCCAGCAGAGCTCATTGGGTCTCACTCTGAGGTTTTCTTAGCAGGTTGTGCATTGTTTCCCTTGATCTTGCTACGGGAAGACTGTTTTTTTTTTCTGTGGCTGATCAGTTAGCTCACTTTCAAGTCTGCTACATGAGATGCACAGAAGTAGTCTGAATGGAACCGGTTTCAAGAAACACCTCTAATGGTTAAAAACAAAGACATGAGATAGATGTTGGAAGAGAAAAACACAGTGACTGGAGAACTATTACTCAACCAATACACATCACAGTTAAAGTATGTTATCAAGATTTGGCAATAAACTGGAATAAAATCACTTAAGTGAGTTAAAATGAGTGAGTAAAAGTTTTGACAGAGAGAAATCCCGCAAAGCAATTATCTACTTTGCCTATGTGTCACTAAAAATAGCCATGTCTGCTGTGGAACACAGCAACTGTACACAAATCCACATAGAAATTTACTGCTCTGTTGCCTCATAAAGGGATGAGTAATGTTTTATTACTCTTACCCCGTTTTCCAAACACCCCTATAACAAAGCCTTGAAAGAGACTGTTGTTACATTCACAGAGTTCCCTTCTCGTCTCTTCCCTGCTGTGCTGAATCTTTGATCAGTGGGTCTTCTAATTATTTCAAAAAGCCACATAACACTGTTTAAATCTTTCCTCAGCTACAGAATGTTGCATAGGTTGCATTCAAACTCTCTTGATTCTGGTGAGCTTTCAACATTTATTATCCCTAAGAGTTTAATAACATTTATAATGTACCTTCTGAAAGGTATATATCTCTGTGAAGACAAATTCCTTCCTAATCAGAACTATATGAATTCCTGTTTTTTGCTTTTCAGATATTTGACCAAGGACCTTGAGCTATGAAAAGAAGAATGTCAGTGACTGATATCATGTGCAACATTTTTTAATTTAGGCTTTTATTTCCTCTGCAGGTTTTTCCTGCATTTTTTGCAGAGATTTTAGAGTGAAATCAGATTTTACCTTTACAGATTTTACCTTTATCTCTTGACTTTCTGTAAAAGGCTAGTCCAAACTAACTCTTTTGTCATTATTTAAAGATTGTCAGCATAAGAACATAAGGAGGATGTGGACCTGTTGGAGAGAGCCTAGAGGAGGCCACAAAGGTTATCAGAGAGCTGGAGCACCTCTGCTGTGAAGACAGGCTGAGAGAGTTGGGTTTGTTCAGCCTGGAGAAGAGAAGGCTCCAGGGAGACCTTAGAGCAGCTTCCAGGCCTACAAGAAATCTGGAGGGGGCTTTATACAAGGGCATGTAGGGACAGGACAAGGGGGAATGGCTTTAAACTGAAAGAGGAGAGATTTAGAGCAGACATTAGGAAAAAACTTTTCACTATGAGGATGGTGAGGCACTAGCATAGGTTGCCCAGAGAAGCTGTGGCTGCCCCACCCCTGGCAGTGTTCAAGGCCAGCCTGGATGGGGCTTTGAGCAACCTGGTCTACTGGGAGGTATCGTATCCCTGCCCATGGCAAGGAGTTGGAATTGGATGATCTTGAAGGTCCCTTCCAACCCACAGTCTCTGATTCTATGATTCAATACGCTGACACAAACGCTGAGACTGGTATTAAATGAGATTTCAGATATACTCTTGATTATAAAAAGCACTATCTCTGAACTAAAAAGTGTGATGATGGTATCGCTATCCTTCTTTGCTCTCTTTCTCTAGAGTTTCTTGGGGTAAATGGCAGATACAAAAGGCTGACAGATTCTCAAGAGCAAGTACATGCTACCATTTTGTTTCTATTGTGCGGAGCTGGATGTTTCAATATGTTAATTTGGTACAAAAGTGTAAGTAACCTTGTTTTCAGATAGAAAGAAGCAATCTCAAACACCTGAGCCTGTTAAGACTCCTTGGAGTCATACTGTATCAGAATTATGGCAGAAACCAGTATCGTATCAATAGTGATTGATGCCTTAATTGTACAGCCCTCTAATTATGGTACCCTTAATAATTATATAGACATATTTGTGTCTATAATGAAACAAATATAACAGGCATGGATGTCTTTTATTGTACGGATTATCTGAGTAAAATTATGTCACTCACAGAGCAAATGAACAATTACTTTTCAACAACCAAAATGACAGATGCTGCTGACCCATGGAAAGCTCCTAAATTATGATATTACAAAGTATCTAGATTATTATTTTTTTTTTGTCAGGGGACTGAATCCAGGCATTCCCCATTCTTCATTCCTCGGTTCACTGTCTAGAGAAGTTTGCAACAAAATAAAAGGCAGATGCTCTCACCATCTCCTCTAATGATACTGCCTCACTGACAGGACAGGACAGCAATTCCAGCTGTTTTCCTGGCTCATTCGAAAACTGAATAACAGCCTCAGTCCTGTCTTTGACACCAAAGAGAAGTGCACTTACAGCATCTTGCAAGAGTATTACAATTCCTCACTGGGGAAGATGAAAGGCTGGTACAAATGAGACTCTGCCTTTGCTCAAACGGTGGAGAAGATGCATTCCTTACTTAAGAAATGTATTTATGTCTTACTTTTCAACCCATGGGTTGAGATAAGAATAGTTTGATAACTAAAATAAAGTACAATACTACTACTAAAATAATAATAAGGGAAGTAACAAGGGGAGAGACTATAAAACTAAAAGGGGAATGGAAAAACAAACAATAAATGCAAGTGATGCACAATACAATTGCATCCACTGCTGATGGATATCCAGACTGACCAATACCCAGCCTGACCTGAGCAGCAATTGGTCCCTTCCAGATGACTCCCCCCATTTTCTATACTGTGCATGACATGCTGTGGTACAGAATACCCTTTTGGCTAGTTTGGGTCAGGTCTCTGCTCCCTCCCAGCTTCTTGTGCCCCTCCTTACTAGCAGAGCATGAGACTGAAAAGTCGTTGATCAGGATAAGTGCTACTGAGCAACAACTAAAACATTGGTGTGCTACCAGCATTGTTCTCAGGTTAAAGCTGAAACACAGCACTGCACCAGCTAATAGGAAGAAAATTAATTCACTCTATCCCAGCTGAAACCAGGACAGTCCACTCTTGTCAGGCAGCCTCAATCACCACCCTCACCAGCACAAAATTATTTGTAGCTACAATGACCATGGGAAACACGCATTAAGTTGCAGCCAGACATTTGCAGGTGGAGCAACATTTCCATGATGGCAAACTTCATGTGGGCTCAGATGCTGTAAAAATAATGAAAAATAAAAATAAAAATCAGTTATTGCTGCCAACAAACTCCTGCATGGCATTCTATTTCAGAAACCTGGGGATTACAGGAGGTAAGTGGCAACATCTTTTCTGTTCAGATAAGATTGTGCTTGGAAGATCTAGTTTTTACAGTAGTTTAGATCCAAGAAAAAATTAGGGAGACTGGAAGATACCATGACAATATCCTGCTTCGAAAGATACTCTCCAGGAGCCCCGTATCTCTCCTTAGCAATATGCTTCTTTAATCCCAAGTTTAGCAGGGATATTTAGAATCATCTGTTAAGTCCTTCTCTTTTTCTTACATCAGATAAATACATTTATTTTGAAATGTGGAATTACAAAACTATTTGCACACCACTGTCTTGGATTAAGCTTTTCACAGTTGTGTATTTGTTAAAGAAAATATGCAATAGCAGCTAAAAACAGAAGAGGGAGCCTTTAATCACAGTATCAGCTCTTTTTGCAGTTTTCAGAAAATGAAACAAAACATGATTCTATGCAAAATTCTTTCCCCACCTGAGCAACAGAGTCCTCAGTGAGCTTCTGAATGCCACCCGTCTCCCTGGGCTTGGGCAGACAGCTTGGGTGGTATGTGACATGTACCTCTGCCCTTTCACTGAGAAACCATGCCACTGCAACACACCCTGTGGCCTATGTCCAATGAGATGACATCACTTCCCTGTACTGCAAAGTATCCTGAAGCCTGGAGGTTAGAATGGAAAAGTGAGGATGTGATTTCATGGTGGATATGCCATGTAAACAACCAAGGGCCAATGAGATGCTTGCATTTCTGACTACTGCAGTGGCTTTGGCTTCTCATGTAAGTGGTGAAATGGATGCTCTGGGAAGAAGGAGGGAGGTTGCTAGGTTAGACATGCTGAACTACCCTCTATAGATGTCTTCCTGCCCACATAGAATGGTTAGATACCAGAGCAGAGATGTGTGGCTTGACTCCCCTCCCAGGTGCAAACTAATTGTGAGGAGCTCGCTCTCCTTTTAAGAGGGAATTTGAAGAATTACTCAGCAGAAAGGCATCATGAGTTCATGCTAAGGTAAACTGTGCATTAGCTGTTAAAGGAGATATGCCACATGCACAATGGAGTGACCCCACTATGTGCACAAGCTCCCAGAATGGTCCTCAGGCCACAGTGTCCTGTGGAGCCCATTTTCTTCCTGTTCATGTCTGACAGGTCTGGTTCAGTGTCTTTGGGTGCCTGAAACCAGCAGTGACTCTAGGGTCGCTATTGGTACCAAACGTTGCTTAAACTACCCATGGAAGACAAAAGAGTCTTGGAACAACAGGGCTGCTGACATCTCTCTTACCTAAAGCACTGTTATCTTGATTTGATGGCAGAGGAAGCTGTGACCTTAGCAGCCAAGTCAGGCACTGCCATTTCCCCTCTTCTGGCAGAGGTATCTCCAGTCCATGATGTCCTATGTCCTAGAGACAGGACCTTCCCTATCTGCCTGCCCACATGCTCCTGTAACACAGTAAGCAAAGTGAAGGTAGCCTTGAAAGGACCCTCTTTTCCCTGTCTCTCCTGCCATGTCACATTCCCCAGCCCTTCCTCAGCTCCTGCTGTGGAATTCAATTCTGCAGAGCTCACCCTGGGCTGAGTTTTGCCGATGTTGGAGCCAGCCCTACACCCTTTAGCAGCAAACCCAAACAAAGCTATCTGCACCTTCAGAGACAAACAGCTCCCTGACCAACAGTTTACCAACCATCGCTTTTAGAGAGCTCCTTTCTCATCTTCGTCACTGGCCCTGCTAACCAAATACTCATGCTGGCAGACTCTGGGAGTTGAGTGAGGCTCCTTGGTTTCAGCTACTTACCCTGGGTATGTCAGCAACTCAGACATTTACTGAGGATTGTCTTAACCAGATGCTACTGTAGTATTCAGGACTCCACCAATTTAACCATACACAGTGACATGGGGAGCTTGAAGACAAGCAGCCTAACAAACAACACAGTCCTCGTAAATTACAACAGAGCAGTTCCATAATCTTCTTACAGCATTGCATTTTACCATCAAATCACTCTTCACAGTGCTAGCACCCTCCACCCCAGCTCACATATAGCATCACCACAATACAGCTATCCCCAGTGTTTCCAGTTGTACTCCTGAAGTTAATGGAGAGACATTAGTTATTTTGACCAAAAGCAGGCAACTTCAGATGAATGAGATACAGCACCACTTATCTCCAACACATACTACAGTAATGCTATGGGCTTGCCCTCAGTATTTCTACACCAAGAACCATGTCTCAGTTCATCTGCTCACAGAAAGCAAGATGGGTTTGCCTGACTGGGATTTGAAGATTAAATGCCAAGGGGTCATGATGGGTCAAACTGGAAGTATGTCCTGAGTCACTGCCAGCTAAATCCAGCAAGAACCAGAGCATGATGTTCCCTCCATAACCCATGCTGCAGTTTTGACTCAGCAAGTATTTCCTTCATTTTCCCCCAGCTTTTGTAAATACATGATGCAGGAGACTCTCCAGGATTTGCAGGAAACTCCTGATATCCAGTGTGCATTATTTTCCTAATTTCTGTTCTACAAGTTAATTATTTCCTTCATTTCCTCTTATTCAGTGGGGCAGCCTCTCCAAATAAGCCCAATGTCCTTTGTTTTCCCCTGTTAAATTACTCCATTTTCCCAAGTGATCAGAAATGCAGATATCAGCCTTGTGCAAAAGGACTGTACCTCTCTGCAGCCCATAGTCCACAGCATTATGTGACACTGCAGTTCCATCACAGACATTCAGCCAGGGGAAGCACAGACCTAGCTGCTAAACCACAGTGCCAGAGTACATACATACCATCTTGAATTCAGACTCAATGAGGAGAAACCATGAATGCTGATGGTGTTCCCCACTGCATCACACCTATGCATTTCTTCCTCCCAGCAGCTGAAAGCTGGCAAGTACTATAAGGGGGGAGGGGTGTGGAGAAAGAATCAAACAAACTGCGCTATAGTTTTAATCTGAGATATGCTGAACACTCAATTCCCAGCAGCTTGCTTCTTGAAGGTGAGGCATGAAGACAAAGTACAGTCACCAAACCAAATGTTGCTTTTAACTGCAACAGAGACATCCATTCCTGAACCAGCTCACGCTCATTATCAGTCAGAGCACCTGTCACTTGATGCATGCAAGATTTGGCAATTAAAATCCTGCCAACCTTAAGTACTATACATTGATTTTTAGAACTGCCATAAAATACAGACATCATCCTCTTGTCCACTGTTTCCACAGAACTGTCTGCATTAGCTGACATGCCATGGGGGCTGCAATACCTGGAAGTGACCGGCTGACAGAGCTGAAAATTATTATTGGGGCATTTCTCTTAACTCCCCAATGTAGACTAATCAAATGCAGGCTTTTCTTTTCCTCCCCACTTGTCTTGCTTCATTACACAAGTGCTCATTAATTCTTATTACTGCTTATTATTAACACCTTCAAAGCAAACAAAGGAACAAGGTTTAGTCCATGTGATGACTGTGCTACCAGCAGACTGCATTGGTAAATCACTCCAGACACAGACCTAACTTTAGCAACAGGACTGTGCTTCACAACCAGTGTAATAATCTTAAGGAGACCAGATGGTGCAAGTTTTACCTGCAAAGTTGCAGTCTCTGGGTTACAGCTACATTGGGGCTCTTGCTGACAAGACTCTGGTGATCTTAAATTGCACCAGTTCTGTTTCATGTGCGCTCTGTATTGTAGCAAAAGCACAACACCCAGGTAAGCATTAAGCTGACAGAGGTAGCACGTAGCATTCAACAGCTGGCAGCATTATGTGACAGGGAAGCATGGTACCCAGAGAGATGGGAGTGGATACATTTTAATTATCTTTGGATTTGGGAATGCAGCCTCTATATTGAAGGGTACACACCGAGGCTTGGCTCTGACGCAATTTAGTCAGAGATAATTCTAGGTAGACCTTGGTGCCCTTGAGCTGGCTCTGTTCTGGTGTTCGCACCACATGAGCAACCCCACGTGGTTTATGAACTCCAGTGCATGAACCTACCTACCTCCATATACAGACAGACAGATAATGCCTTTCCCCCTTCCCTGCATCACCAAAATGCTGGCTGGGCCACCAGGGAAGCGGGTTGCAGACACACTTCAATGACTGTAAATCCCAAGTCATACAAGCTAGCACTGTAGCAGTGAGCCCTGATGGATCCAAGGGAGTTGTCACCATGTCTCTGCACAGCATTCAATGTGTCCCTCACAATCAGTAGCCCTTTTTCCATTGTCTGAAGCATCTCCATGTCCTTTGGCCTAGATGACAGAGAGCTGACTATGTAGTCAGCCTGTTGTACTGGTCCTGCTAGCAAAGAGTGCCTGGAGAAGGGTCAGCAGTAAGCCTACGGAAGATCATTGCTCCTAAGAAAAGTTGTAGGCAAAACACACTTTCCTGTCTGTTTTTGAATCAAAATAACCATGACTACCATGATCATGATGAATTTAACATTGGTGTTGTACATTAACCATGTTCAAAGTGCCCATGACAGATGTAACACACCTGTAACAAAACTTGAGTCCCAAAGGGCTGTTAAGATAGGTAGGAATTATGCTGCTTGCTTCCCATGACAGCTACATGTCAAGACGTGTGCTACATGTCTTCAGTCATCACACCACAGATAGACAAATTAGATGATTAACTTGGTGGGCCAAGATGGTATGTTACCTCTTGCTAAAATTATACTTGAATATGGGGAGCAAATAATGTAATCAATAATTAAAAGAAGGTTCTGAGGTGTCTAGAGAAGTAGTCTCCTGTGAGCCCAATATTTGTACTGAGCAATTATTGACGAGTAAGAAGGGACATCACTAAGGAACTTCTAGACCTTTATGGGAAACACCACCACAGCTTTTGTGAAGTCTGGGATTAACAGCCTTGTGGAGTTCTTGGGAGAGGCAAGATGCATACGGAAATAAGGGTGACCCAGTGGATCCAGTCTACCTAGATTTCCAAAAGGCTTTTGGCAAAATTCCGGATGTAGGGCTTTTAAAGAAAATTACATAGCCATGGAGTAAGCGAGAAGGTCCTCCCATGGAAGAGTAAGTTTAGATTACAAAAAAAGAAACAGAGGGTAGCAGAAAAATGGTCATTTTCACAATGCCAGACCTGTACCGTTCTGTATAGTCATAAATGGTTTGAAAAGGGTTGAGTAGTAAGGAACAAACTTTGTTGATAAAACAAAATTTGTCAAGAAAGGATTTAAGCAGGCTGCAAGAAATTGCAGAAGAACCTTGTAAGACTGAATGAGCAATCAACTGGTGGATGAATTGAGCACAAATAACTCAAAGCAAGTTGCATGAGGGAAACACATCCTAGCTTGACATACAGAACTATAGCAAGCTTACAGAACAGGCTTGCAAAACTGTAACCACTTGGGAGGCAGATGCAGTTACAGGCATGAAAACGTCAACTCATTGCTTGGGAGAGGGAAAAAAAAAAAATAAATAAAAAACCCCAAAACAATGTTAGGGGCTATTGGGAAAGTGGCTGGACAAGACAGGGACTTGTTCACATGCTTTTCTCCTTTAAGAACCAGGGGCCACCAAATGAGGATAGTGGATCACATTCAAAGCAAATAAAATGAGGTTGATTTTCACAGTCAGACAAGTGTTACTGATTTAACCAGACAAATCAGACTTAAGGAAGTTCTCATGCTGAAAATAGCTGGACGTTGGAAAGAGTACTGTCGGGGATATGATACATGCCTGCACTGACTTTACACCCCCCTGGGTACCTACCTGTAACATCTATTGCTGTTACACATGCTCGTAGCAGCAACTTTCCTCAGAGATGCCAATGAGCCTCCAGCCTTCATTTTTCTCCTTTTTTTCTGACTTTCAGAGCACATTTCAGCAGTTACATAGCACAGCACTCACAGGGTGCAAAGCATCAAACATCCATGGCTGTATCTTCTGCGCATCTGACAGCTTGCTGTCTTGATGACCTTCAAAGGCACAGGTGAGAGGCAGACTAACCTAGCTAAGGCGGATGTATCCCTCAGTCTGAGCTAGCAGAGCCATTCCTACAATCATGGGTGGAGACTTGCTTTCTGCTGCTTATGAGATTAGTCACAAGCTTTCCAGTTCCTATGCTTCAACATGCCTTGTAGTTGCATATTGCAAGCTGGTGTTGGTGGTGAAAGATGTAGTCTGACTCTCTCCCTTGTGCTGGGCCAAGAGTTCATCCAGCAATCCAGTCAAACACAAAACTCAAAAGTAAACTTTCCTCCCTCCTCCTGGTTAAACTCAGGACTGATCCAATACACCCCAAGGTTGCACATGCCTGTGACAGTATGAGGAAATGGTGTCACTGAGCACTCAGGTTAGGGGAAAGACTAGTCTACATCTCTTAGCTGCAGCACATGCTTTGAGCTGTTTGTGAAACCATGACATTGTGCACATATATTACACTGATTTCCAATTCCCAAGTGCTTTCCTGGATATGGCACCGATTATTTTTGTAGCATCCAAACATTAAGTGAGCCACAGTTGGGGAGAGTTTTCTGTATCTCTTGCTGTTCGAATTGCAAAGTTGACACTGTTCAGGAATATATTTGTTGTTTGCTGAAGCTGACAACCTTTATACCAATCAATCCTGCCTGATGGCACAGTCCCAGAAAAGGTTAAGCAGCCAGCTTCATCCTCCTGGGCTACATGTTCTTGCCCAATCACTACCTGGATGCAAAGGCACATAATTGTCAATTCAAGGAATTAATTCAAATTGATTGCATTACCAGCCTGGTCTACCTACTCTGTCAATTGGAGCAAACTAATCCATACTAAATTCAGGATGAGCATTAGCAATGCAGCTACAAATGGAGAAAATTTCCCACAATTTATCCTTATTTCAAGAACAAATGAAAGAACAAAGCAAAGCAATTCTTTATAAAGATTCTTCATCTTTGTCTGTAGGTTAGCTTTCATTGCACTAAGGTTGCAGCAAAGACACATTTGCAGCATTGTTTGTCTAGAAAATAAGGATCACACAAGCAATTGGATGCTTGATTAAACTTTTGAGTACCAGTTCTCTAACACCAGTTAGATGCAGAGGAAGATGCACCTCCCTGTTCCCCGTAAAGACACTAACCCAGATTGTATCACTAAAACAGCAAAGGAAATGCAAAAAGGACATTAGTAGTCTCTATTATAAAAAGATATTTTAACCTCCCAATGAGCAGGGTTTGAGGAAGTAAGCTTCACTTAGATGATTGTGGGCTCCTTGAACAGCGTTCTCCAAAGTTTGTCACACATAGTGCAAGCTCCTTTTAAAATAAATCATTCTATTAATTAAAACTTTTACTCAAGAAAGCTTTCAACAGCCCTGCAGTAATATCTAACTCTTACGCATGTCATTGGCAGACTTCCGCTGTTGCTGCAGGTAAAAGATGAAAGATTCTTCCTTGCAACCTACTTTGTCAGTCACAGATGAAGAAGGCTAGAAGAGTGAAGCAGTAAAGAGGACCACCTCCCGTGGAATGGTGTAACTGAGGGTCCCCAACTCCAATCCCACCAATGATAGGAAAGGAAGAACAAAAAGCAAGAGTATGGATACAAGCTGTATGTACTTGTATCTCAGAACTGGTGTACTTCTGATTTACTTAATCGGAAGTGGTGTACTTCTGATTAAATAGGAACAAAAATTAAATCTTGTCCCTCAAAAGACTGGCTATATTAAGAATATCACTTTTCAATAATTTGTCATGCATGAATCATGAGCAATATCTTTGTGGTATTATACAGACACACAGAGACAATTCATCATCTTTACAACACACAACCTGTAACCCTTGGACTCCTCACAGAACACACATAGTGCTGTAATCACGTGAACTGGATGCTCTTGCTTCGTGGTATTCCCTTCTGCATGTATGGCAGGAAGCACAAGAGGCTGTCTGGTAAGATAAAGGACATTTTCATATTGTATTTATCACACAGGCTGATGGAAGAGTTGACAGCAGTTTGTGAAGATGGTGCAACCCTCTTCTTCCCAAATCCTTCCAGTGAACTATGACCTCTTGCATACAATTTTCCAGTGAGGATGCTGCATTACAGATTCAGTTCAGTAATAAATAAGCAATTATTTCCTTTTGTCAGGAAATGGGAAGAGCAAACTGTTTATGCCAGAGAAACATTTGTGTTCCACATTACCTAAGGAACTGTAAACTCTGCTCCTCAATGAAGTATCTGTTAGTGTAAGTTGCTATTTTAGCTTGGACCTCTGAAATACCACCACAGAACATCCCACTTTCATGATGAGGACCTACTAAGAGTTAGCATACAAGACTGCAGCTGATAAAAGATGAGCTAGAGCTTAATCCTCAAGATGAGAGATCAAACACATTAAACAAGACTCTTAATTATGTGTGGGGTTAAAAAGTCCTGTTGTAGCAGAAGAATGTGGAAACCAAAGAATGAGACAATGGATGGAACAGATTAGCACAAATAATAATTTATTATATAAATAATGGACTTCAAGCTGTACAAGATTCTCTAATTCCTGCTACAGTTCATCCATCCCCTTCCTTACACTCCATATAACAAGTGGTGAATATTTTCTATCTGTATGCCAGCTGTCTCAGAGTACTTTCTGGACTGAGAGCTTTTCCGTTATGTTAACAGGAACTCAGCCTATGTCTCAGATACATCACTTGGATGCAAGTTCAACATACAAAGTGATGAAACATTTGACTACAAATTTGGAAAAAAAAAAAAAAAGAAAAACAAAAACAAACAAAAAAAACAAAGACAACAAAGAAACATTTAAATCCTGCCACCAAATATAAACCCATCAGCTTCTCAGATTAAAAGTAAATGTGATTCTATATTCCTGAGTGGTCACAAGTGGTAGGTGAGGGAAGAGGACTTCAGGTATTTCAGAAACCCACTGCGGTTAAATTTGCTATCTATCTTGTTAATGATCCCCCACAGTTCTGAAACATTTGATTTTAGTTATCTGCCTATAAAACAGGGAATAGGGAATAGTTTCACCCTAATGAAATATGTTATTAAGTAATTTTTACCTAACCCATTCAGGTATTACACCTATAGTTGTCAGACTTCTGATTTGCTGTTATAATATATTTGTGACCTGAAGCCAGGCAAGTTGTACTCAGCATTTTGAAAAACATGTAAAAGTAGAAAAGAAAGCACCCAACTCAAATGGGTTATATCTACATACATTAAAAAAAATCTTACTATGTATCTTAAAAAATACAAGGCACATTGTGTAAAAATCAAATAGCTATTCATCAAAACGTTGTTAAAAAGCCTCATTTAAGATCATATACCAGCAAGCATTAAGTAACAGTGGATAATTTCAACTAAAATTTTATCTCAGTGCTATCTGATAACAAGTTCAGCTTGTCATCTTGATAGGATAATCTTACAGACTTCTGCCATGTTACTATTTACAGCAAGGTAACTTGGAAAATAATATAGAATTATATTATACTAAAGATAACAAGCAGTCTACACCAAGATGGTGAAACGGATTCTTTTCCTTCTCTCCTCAGTTTCAAATTAAGCAGGTACACAGAGCAAGTCCTACATATACAATCTGTTTAGCTGTTTACTACATTACAGTTAAAGCCAAACAAAACAGATTTATCTGTTAATTAAATATACTGACAACACTACATAACATTCCAGCGACATTTTGCTTCTTAACAACTTTGATACTGAACAAAAAATGTCTTCAACGACAACTCACTTTCAGGTCAGCAGCATTTTTGCAAAGCATCTGAAATGTCATTACGATTTTTTTCCCCAGTCTCATAGGACTTTATCTGCTTACTGTTTCTACACAGGGTAAGCAGCTGTCAGTTCTCAAATCCAGGCTTCCATGCAATTAAACAGCAGAGATGTTTCTTTAGACTCTTGTAGAAAATAACTCTCTTGTCACATCCTTTCAGCAGCAGTAATAAAAGTTCATTTTTCAAGGATTAAACTCAGTAGGTTGATTTAGTGGTCCCATTTGAGTTTGAAGAATAAGAATTTGATTTCTTAGGGTATCTTCCTGATGAGAGAGACACCTGCATCCTCCGTGTAGTTCTCACACTTCGGCAGAGAAGAGCATTTTTAAGGTTGTCTCTGAAGTCTTTTGAAATATAGTAATAGATGAATGGATCAATACAACTGTTCAAAGTAGAAAGACACAGCGCAGTTATGTATGACACATACAGATAGCTCTGGTTGTAGGTTTTGAGGAGCAAATAGTGCACAACAAGCAGCACATTGCTAGGTGTAAAACAGATGAGATACATTGACAGGACAGCAATGACGAGTTTGATTGCTCTTTTTCTTTTCTTCCCAGTGCTTACATCTGAGATGGAAGCATTCAGAGTCTTAATCATTAGTATGTAAGCAACAGCAGTGAGGACAGCTGGGATTAAGAAAAGTCCAATTGCAAGGGAGAGAAAATAACTGAACATATCATGAGCCAAAACATTTTCAGGCAACACATCATGGCAGGTAGTAATGTTAAGATTTGAAATATATCTTGTCTGATTAACAAGATACAATGGGATGGTGCCCAACAAAATCAGTATCCAGATAGCAAGGGAGATGCCCAAGGCAATTTCAGATTTCTTTCTTGACTGCACTATGGGGTTCACTACAACCCAATACCGTTGCACACTGAGACATGTCATAAAGAGGATGGAGCAGTACATATTTCCGTAGAAAAATCCAACAAGTACTTTGCAAAGACTTTCACCGAAGAGCCAATTATTGCCGTTTACATGGTAAGCAATTTTCAGTGGGAACCAGACAACAAATAGAAGGTCTGCCAATGCCAAGTTAACCATATAAATCACAGCAGGATGTTTCTTCATTGTTCGGAAAAAAAAGACCCAGAGGGCCATGGCATTGCTTGGCAAACCAATGATAAAGACAATGATATAGACAACGGGAAGAAAAACTGTAGTCAGCTTTCCTGTGAGGGCTTTTGCTGCAAATTCATCCACTTCATATATCTCTGAAGAGCCATTATTTGTATTTGGAACTTGCCGGCTAGCAAAACTTCTTCCTTTAGAACTGTTGGTTCTACTACTCTCTAAAATAACAATTAAAAAAAAAAAAAAAAGAAGTTGCTGTTATCCAAGTACAGACTTTTTATCCTTTACAAAAAATAATCTAGACATCATGACTGACTCTGAAGAATTAAAAAGGGTCTCATCAACAAAAAATTAAGAATGGTTTTCAAACACATAACAATTTTTCTTCCCTTTACTACCCAAAAGACAACTATATCCCTATTAAAGGATTCTATTAGCAACCAAAATGCTCTTCCAAATCACTAATGACATTAAAAATACTCAAAATAGCTGAGAGGTACTCCTAGCATCAAAACAGTTACAACAGAAATTGGTTTCAGGGCACCATTATCCATTCACATGGTAGTGCCAGATTACCCAATTGCTGGGTATTGCTGTATAACTGCAGTAGAGGTTTCCTTAGTTTAGATAAGCTGAAAAATCAGGAAACTCCTGAAAATCAGGAATGCAGTAAAAGAAGAGTATGCTGCCCTCAGACAAGTAGAACTGAAACTCAGAATGTAATGCCAAAAGCTGCACACAAATCATCTCTAGGGACAGAAAGATGTGTTACACCACATTTGAACTTAAAATTGAGCAAACTTTGTGCATGATGATGCAATCTGTGATCTCCCTCCAATTCATGGGCAAGATGGTCAGACAATCTCTGCAGCTTCTACTCAAAGTGTTAGGTGGTAGAGCTGACAGCTGTGGTTGCTCCACACAACCAACTTCCGACAGCCATTTTTGCTCTGCCTCTTTGGACACCACAGAAACTTGCGAACTGTATGGGGAAGCCAGCCATTCCTGACTGCTCTTTCTGACAGACTTCAGCTGGCCCAGTTCTGAATCCCTCCAGACCCAACACAGTCCTCCACACTAAAAAGCTAAACTGTGAAAGTAGACACTGTCCATGAACTTGTATGTTCCATCAAGTCAGACATCCACCAAGCTAAACTGTATGGAAATTGCCTGTCTGTGGGAGAATTATTTTTAACCTTATCAATACTTGTGGATTATTTTAGCCACAAAAAAATTCCAACCGGAGCATAACGGAGAGTCTTCTTGAGTAAGCAGGTTTTGTACAACAAGCCATGAACAGTGTCAAAGGATGGTCCCTTTGTTATTCTGTTCACCAAAAAGCCCTGAAGTATTAGTGTATACCTAAGAGCTGTAATAAAAATTGATTGACGGATATGTGAACCACAGACAGCTCTTAGTATTGCAAGAGTGGCAGAATAAAGGCCTGGTTTATTCCATTTTTGATCCATAGTCAAGCTAAATGGGTGATTTCAGAGATGTCTTGCTTTCATAGTAACTTTAAGTAGTTTGAGCCTCAAAAGTTCTGACTGCACATACTGGGCAACTTTTGTAAGTTCGATCAGGGCCCATATAGGGAGACAATTCAGTGTCCTGTTTGTATTTAACATTCCCTCACCAAGCAGCCAATACTTTGTTAAGGTACGTGCATTCTCTACATCCTTTTCTTACTTTTTCTGCACTTGCAGTTTTCCATAACAATTGAGACTCTTCCAAGCCGAGTTTCACTATGCCCGACTCACAGAGAATGCAATTGACTTGCTAATCTGCCCACGGGAAATGCTTCCTTGGCATCGCAAGGAAAAAAAGTACTCTCCTCCCACAACAGACTGTTTCAACACCTTTGCCATTTGTCCAGAAGTTATAACCCACTGCATACCAAAACGAAGGATTATGCTTACCCTGCAGACACAAAAGTGAGAGCAGCACAGAGCATCCAAATTAACAAGCTTAGGTCATGGTAGTAATACCCACATAGGGTAAAGGCTAAGATTACCGTGGTTCTTGGACCTGCAGCCTGGATTCACCACAACCCCGTAATGGCACTAGCCTGTTTGAAAACAGCCACAAGAAGCCTCGGGCTTACAGGGTATCTCCCTTGGTTCGGATGGGATCATTCTGCTAGCTCATTTTGCCTCCCTGCTCCATAAGATAAATCACCCAATTAAAACTCTTAGGTGTAGTACCTCCCTCCCCTGCCCGCCCAGGTCACACAGCCAGGCTATGAAGAGGCTTCAATTTCAGAAACTCAGTTCTGAACAACTAAGTTTGCAGTTACCTAGGATCTATTGGTTGTTCTCAACAGGACCTGCCATAAAGCTTGGCTTCAATATTTACACAACCTTTACGCATATACATTTATTATGTAAATAAGCACAGGATGAAAAAATACAGGAAGACACAGTGAAAAGGAGTCCGTAAGTACAGCAATGGGGTGGGTTTTTTTTTTACTTTTTTCCCTTCCCAAACAGCATTTATGTTCAGTTATGTTCAGTTATGCTCAGCAATATAAACTAACATAGATAACAGTAGAGATTTTTAAAAAGCTTAACTTTTCAGAGTTGGGGGGAAAAAGAAAAAAAAGAGAACACGGTCTTAAAGGTTTTTTTGTGTTTAGAGGCAGCTTTCAGGCAAGTTGCTAGCCGAGAACCAGGTGAGATACAGCACCAATGCGGGTGAAGCCAGGCCACCCGTGCCAGGTCACCTGCGCTCCAGCAGCCCTTCCCACCCGCTCTGTGCGCCCAAGTCCGCGGGCGGCGGGAAGCGTACCCCGGCTGCATTTGGCCGTCGACCTGCTTCCCCTGCCCAGCGAGAAGTCCGAGGCGCCCTCCACGCGGGTCCCAGCAGCTCCGCAGCCACCGGCCCCTGTTTCGCAGACCTCTTCGGCTCCAGGACAACCCCGCCCGGCTCGCTCCAGCCTCCCCACGATTCAGAAACATGCCCTCCGGCGCGGCCCAGACCCGCGCCTCGCCCACCGAGAGCCCAGCTGTGCCCCGCGCACCGCTCCCGCCTGCCCCGCCACCGCCGGAGCCCGACCGGCAGCCGAGGGGCACCGAGCAATCAACCCGGCACCCACGGAGCCCTGTCAGAGCTCGGCCATCCCCGCCGACCCCAGCCAGCCAACGAGTTTTGGCACCCGTCAGCGGCAGCTCGCACTCGTTCTCCTCTCACCTGAGGGAGTGGCGGCTGCCAGCGCACCGAGCAACAGACCAACCAAACATAACCCGCAGCAGCCAGCCATCCTCCGTACTTCGGCCACTGCAGCCTTCCCAGCACGCCGGACTAGTTTCACCTGATACCTAAGTTAGGAGGGGGTGGAGGGCGCGGTATCGCCGGTTCCAGCCTGACGACGGGCGGGCCCGAGCCAGGCCACATCCCACATCCCCAAAGACTGTGGGGCTGCCCCTAAAATGGCGGGATGAGTCGCGCCCGCGGGACCGCTGCTCGCCGCAAAATGGCGGGGGCAACCCTTTACCCCTTCTCCGTGAGGGGGCGGCTGGTGTCGCGGCTTGCCTTACGGCCTACGCCCTGCTCCGTAGCTGAGCAGGTGCCGCGGCTCCCGGCCGTTCTTGCCTACTTCCCTCCCTTTCTCCCTGGCTGGTCCGCCCTGGTGGCTCTTGACCGCGGCAGGTGCTCTGCTACCGAAGGGGTATTCGGAGGCGGTCGTGGTCCCGGCCGAGCTGCTGGAGCGGAGCGGGCTCTTTCTGGGACCCAAGGGCCAGGGGTGAGCTGGAGAGGGAGCGGGGCGGAGGGACGTTTGGTGGGACAGCGTTACTCCTGCTGACTTACAACGCGCTGCTTTGTGCCAGCTTTCCTCCTCCATTATACTGTCATATGCAGACACGCAGGAAAACGTATGACGGTTGCTTAACCCAGATGCATTTGTGGTACCATGATGGTGTGACCCAGCATAAGAAAGGTGTGTTTTCACCTGTCAGCCTCGCTTAAACTTGGAGTACACCAACTTTGTTTTGTAAGTAAGGATTTCAGGAACAAGATGAAGCACAATACAGTGCCAGCCGTGTTTTCCACAAATACGAATTTCAGAAATGTTCATAAAAATAAAGCCCACGACAGATCAAATTCTAAAATTAAAGCTACATGTTCAACCCTGGTTCACACTTCTAGGCCAGTTCTCCATTTGCATCGGTAATGCTTCCTCTGCCTCAGTCTGCAAAATGCTTCATGTTCAGCTGGTGATAAAATTGTTGCTTCTCCTTCCCCTCTACCCCATTTTTGAGTGAATATATTATGAATATACTATGTTGTTCTGAAGGGAAAATTGTTCTTTTTGTGGGCTTTCTGTTATGGTTCTTAAATACGGCTGTGAGTTGAGGTCTGCACTGTTCCCATTTTACAGATGGGAAATTGAATACAGAGAGATCCACTTGGAATTTAGGGTGTCTGGGTCAACATAAGAGACCTCTCTTTTTGGAGCCGCTTTTATAAGTTATTCCATACTTAAAGCATGGTTCCCATTTGTCATCCACCCAGCTAAGACTGTTTGTAGCTTTCTCATGTTAGTCTCACCTAAGCACTGGGAAAGTAATGTCCCGTAGCCTATCCCTCCAGGCCCCCTCTCTATTTCTTTCTGCCTCACTTGCAGTGCTCTTATGTTTACCATTACAAACCGTTTCATGGGTGCTTAATCTCCTGCTCCTAATGGCCTTGTCCAGTGAGTTGTAGTCTGCTCATCTAGCTTTCTATCTAATCTCCCTTTCAAACAGGCATGTACACATGTGCTGGCTACTGTTCTCTACAGTGTTTTTCCTCTCAGATCTCTATATTAAGGTGTAGTCAGCCCTTCTCTCATTCAGTTCCGCTGTAGCTCTGCTCTTCTGCCAGTGCTCAGTTGCAGGTTTCATTCTTTGTTTTTTTTTTTCTAGATTTATTCCATCCAGTCTGTCTTTCTATCCGCTTTGCATTCAAAGCAGAAAGCTCCTTCCCTCTTTGCTTGAATCCAGCAACAGTGAAAGGGACTAAGAACCCCAGAAAAAGGAATCACTGCTGTCACTAAACAAAATCTACTCTAGTCCCATGACAGATCAGAGCTGCAACTGGAGAAGTCCTATGGATGTGTGTAGAGAAAAGTGTGACTGCGGCTGCATCTTCTGGAAATGCAGCTCTGGACTTAGCCTCTTTGAGTGTAAGGAAACCATGTTAACAGAGGTTTGTAGTTTGCCTGGGTTTCATAGGGATGTCAGACACATGTAGTTGATGTGAAGACTATCTCCCTTCAGTATCTTATAAGCAATTAATTAGATTCCCAAGCATTTAAACACGGGCCTTATAAGGGAGTGTCATGCAACTTCAATACCAAAGAACTCTTATAAACCTGTGTTACAAGAGAGACCTTATTGTGGCCTTTCAGTGCTTAAAAGGGACTTACGAGAAAGATGGGCAGAGACTTTTTATCAGGGCTTTTAGTGACAGGACAAGGTGTAACATTTGATTTTAAAAGAGTGTAGATTTAGATAAGATATAAGGAAGAAATTCTTTGCTTAGGGGGTGGTGAATCACGAGGGCAGGATGCCCAGAGAAGCTGTGGGTGCCCATGCCTGGAAGTATTAAAGGTCAGGTTGGACGGGACTTTGAGCAATCTGACCTAGTGGAAGATGTCCCTGCCCATAGAATGGAGTTGGAAATGGATGATCTTGAAACGTCATTTCCAACACAAACCACTTTATGACTCTGTAATGATCTAAAGAACTAATGGTCTTTGGCACTTGTAAGCCGTTATTCCTGGTACTCCATCTGTACCTTACTAACGAGGCTTTTGTTCTGTTTTTATTCTATTTACTTTTATTGAGAAGTTGGTGTTCCTAGCTAACGTTTTCAGCAGGGATAATAATTGTTAGGAAGATTCCTCATTTGTAGGCTACAAGTGAGTTCTGCCTCATGAGTTAAAAAATAGAAGGTAGAAATGCTCTTGCCACTCCCAGTGTTCACATAACTGGGACCTCTGTACAGAGCAATCTCAAGACTTCATAATTTTTAGTTGCCTTTATTGAAGACAACTTATTTGTCAAACTTGTTTACAGTTCTAGTGTGCCATTTATCAGACAGTTTGGAAAGTAAATGTAACAATTTGTAAATAAACACAAAAAATAGGTTCTCGTTGACACTTGCTTACCATTGGAAAATAATTGCAATAAGTACAGCTGCCACAGAAAGAATAAATACATGACTATAAATGCTTATTAAACCTTAGTTCTCCATTACATTGAGTGATTTAGCCTGTCCCCACGAGAGCCATCTGGCATCATAGAAACAACAAGAGTACCTGGGTACTAAGTTACAGCAAGGCAGTACCAGGTCTCTGGGTTTAATAATCCTTTTTGATATCTTATTACAGCACAATAAGGGCCTCTATCCTTTCTCCTTGTATTTTACATTCATAAAAGCCTCTGTGCCATCTTAAGCAGTCTCTTCAGCTTGTTTCCCTGTGCCTTTGAAAAGATCTCTGTGTCACCTGCTCAGTCCTTGTTGGCCTTGCTGGCAGGCTCATTAGGTACTAAGTAATGGTTACCACTAACGTTCTTGCTGTTCTATGTGTGTCCAGCAAGCGTCCTAGGTAATGAGGGATTACGGGCAGCAGCTGTATATTTTTCTGTTTCTCTGGTAGTAGAGATCCATTTTATTTCCTGCTGTATTTAGGAAGTCACTTCCATTCCTTCTCTTACCTCATCTACCCCAAGATTATTGCAGGTGTTGGAAATTCTGTCCGTGGTAAATATGTGCTTTATGAGCACGTCGTGCTGACGTACTATTATGTTGTTGATACTTGGGGTGCCAGTATGGTGGCATATTCAGTCGTGGCACTTTGGAGTCACTGTGCTGGGGGAAGGGATAGGTAGTATGGGTTGTTTAAGGTGATCCCTTAATAGTTTTTGGATGTCACCCTGATTTTTCTGACCTTCTGTCAGCAGTGCCCTGTGTTTGCTCCTGATGTTTGCTCCTGATGTTTAGCCTTTAGTTCTTCCTGTACTTTCACTTTTCTCAAAAGCAAGGAGATCCAGAGCTTGGGCTGGAGGTATGACAGAGAGAAGTGGCGAAAGGTCTAGAACAAAATGTTAGGTGTGTGCACTGCCTGTGGGGTAAAAACACATGGCCCAAACCTGACTTCACAGTGACATGGAAGTACAGATGTGACTTCTGTTCACTATGACCTTGCAGCAATAGAAGACATGCAAATTTAACAGAACGGTTTGGACCAAGCAGAATATAGAGCAGAGCTTGTGCACTTTTGTTGGCAATTGCTTAAACCATGGTACATCTGTCTTCAAGTGTGCCTACAGCTACATGAATAAAAGCATGTTAGAGTGCCAAAATCAAGCAATTGAAAATTAGGAAATGCTATAATTTGATCTTCTTTTGCAATTAAGTGTGCTTAATGTATATGCATTTTGAAAGGGCTTTAGTTGTGACATCACATCCAGTTTTTCTGTGGTGCACTGCATGGAGTGTGCTCATAAATACAGATAATCTTGTACTTGCACCTCTGTTTACATGTATAGAAATACTCAAGATACTACCATTTAGCTAGTACTGACTTCTTATCCTGCTGCTGGTGTAAAATGAGGAAGTACTCTCTCTGCATAGATAGGAATGTAGAGAAAGGGATATGCAAATTGCTTGCAAATCATCAGTGAAACCACTAGCTTAGGCTGAGTTTGTATCTATCTGATGTACATTAGCACCATTCTGTTTCCTGTGCTGAGGAAATGGAACAACAGATGATTATTGAAGTAGGATAAAAATATGTAATGGCTCATCAAAATGAAACATTGCTATGTATTGGCATGTTTGTTAGAGTGGGTGTGCCCTTTGTAATAGCCAAGTAGTCTTCAGAGCAAATTATCTGCAAGCAGATAATAATCTTGCATCAAAACATGGGGTTTAAAATAAGGTCAGCAAAAATGGAAACGGGGTTATTAAAGAGCTGTTATGCTTAGGTATGCAGAACATATCTATTTGCAGTAGAAATATAGTGGGGAAGATTGTGGTGGAAAATTAATCACAGTATTGGTTGTGATGAACTGGATAAGGATTTTCCACATCTTTCTCTTTCAGAATTGTGTCTCACATAGGAAGTTCATTTATCATTTATCACAGAGATAACTCTGTATTAACACTATGGGACTGTTGAAACACCAAATAACTTTTAGGAACAGATCTATATTAGGTAACCATTAAAAGTGGTAACTGAAAATGTTGAAAGCCTTCTGAAACATCTTAAAATCCCATAACATTTCATAGAATCATAGAATAGTTAGGGTTGGAAAGGACCTTAAGATCATCTAGTTCCAACCACCCTGCCATGGGCAGGGACACCTCACACTAAACCATCTCACCCAAGGCTTTGTCCAGCCTGGCCTTGAACACTGCCAGGGATGGAGCATTCACAACTTCCCTGGGCAACCCATTCCAGTGCCTCACCACCCTCATAGGAAAGAATTTCCTCCTTATATCTAATCTAACCTTCCCCTGTTTAAGTTTGAACCTGTTACCCCTTGTCCTATCACTACAGTCCCTAGTGAAGAGTCCCCTCCCCAGCATCTCTATAGGCCCCCTTCAGATACTGAAAGGCTGCTATGAGGTCTCCACGCAGCCTTCTCTTCTCCAGGCTGAACAGCCCCACCTTTCTCAGCCTAGCTTCATACGGAAGGTGCTCCAGTTCCCTGATCATCCTTGTGACTCTTCTCTGGACTTTTTCTCAGATAATTTTTACTCTTGGTATTCGTTTCAGTAATATAATTAAACCACATCAGTTTTAAGGAGTGATTAACTTAATTTTTACAACAAAACCATTTGGTGCCAGGAAAACGTTTTAAATTCTGATAGGTATAGTGAAACGTTAATCCTAGGCAGTGAAAAGAGGTAAATGGGTTTTTCTTCTAGAGATTAATTAAATTAATATTGGGATACATTGACCAAACTGAGGACAGACTTCTTTTTCCTTTTCCTCTCCCATTTCAGTTAAGCCACTGTTTGTACGTACTGGTTTGTGAAACTGTTTTGAAGGGATTTAAAAGTTATTTTCAGTATGGGTGTATTACAGTTCTTGTCTAATGTTTCTACATTTGCACTGGAAGAAATATAAGGTGGAGTGTATAAATTACAATTCCACTTAAGGTAATAAGAATTGTTACAGTGAATCATAAATGCAATGGGAGTCGACAGTATCATCAAAGAGGGTTGTTTGTAATGTATGTGAGGAAGTCCTTCATTTAGCATCAGTAAGTTATTTGTTGGAGAGTGTTTTTAATTCAGCCAGTATCTTCCTTAAAGAAAGCTGGACAAAGTGCAGAGAAGATGTGAGCAGTTGGAACGATCCAGAGACTGTTTGGAGCAATTAATTTTGTTTGGTCTGAAGAAGCTTGTGGAGAGACATGATGGCATACTTAAAGTATGTCTAAGGCTGCAGCATATTTTCCATGTACACTGAGTAGGCTGAAATGTTAGCAAAATTAGATAACAGGGAAAAGGTTGTTACAATTGGCAGTAGTTTTATTGACTTCTTACTTTCTAGGGATTCAGTAGGACCTTCATCACGGAAGTTTTAAAGTGGTTTATACAAACATAAACGATGTAGGTATGTATAGTTCATCCTGGCAGAAGTAGGTGATGCTCTGAGTAACTTTTCCAGTCCACCTGTTGACTCAACAACAATGTTCCTAGCAGAACAAAACCCTCAGTCCTTTATTACACAAACCTCAGTGTCTTAGTCTTGTCTGTGATCTGAATACAGTAAGATTGGACATAGTATTGTTATGTTGTGAGTCAGCCTTAGTGTTTTCATACTGGTGTAGCTCTGTTCAAAAACAAGTGCTACTGAAACGCTGTCTATGCCCTGTCTTATCTGGTTCTAGCTAGGAAGAGTTTAGATCCCTAGGTCATGCTCATCACTAAGCAATCATGGCTCAGGCAACAGCAGAGTCTCCTGCTGAGATCCATCATGGTTTTGCCTCTGGGGAGAGGAGCTTATTCAAGCTCCTCTGCATTTTTGCTTCCCCATTACCCAGAAGATAGCAGTTTTCCAGCCAAAGAAAGGACTAGAAGCCCAGAGGGAGAAGCATCCAGGTGGGGCACTGAGGGAGAAAAACCTGAAAGCAGCTAGGTTTCAGAGTGGCAGTAGAGCTCTGGGAAACCCCAAGGGATTTGTACCCATTTTGAAGAGCTAGACAACAGATGTTGAAAAATGCCAGTCACAAACCACAAGTTTGGTGGACACCAGGAAGAACTGTTTTTTGTGAATCTGAGCAAAAAAATCTCTAAGGATTGGCTCTTATGCCTGTGGTGAGCTACTCCAGGTTGGGAAAACACCATACAGGCAAACTGGAGTATGACACAATTTCCTGGTTTTATTATGATTCCTTTTCTGCCTTGTGTTCATATATCTCAGATTATTAGCAATCTGTAGTGAGAGTAACCCACAGTAGAAATAACCTACAGATATGCTAATACAGTTACTAGCCTGACTACTAGCTTCCTTCATTTCTGTCCTTGTTCATTTGCATTATTTCTCCTGCTCCTGCCAGCCTGCAGAATGGGATTGCTTACCTCATGCATTTGCTTTCACCAGCCTTTCCATGCTTCCTGGTTTAGTAGAAGCATGTTTATTTTTCTAGTGTTGTTCTGCTACTGCACAGTTAACTACTTCTTACACCCAGAATACTCTCAGAAGAGGATTTTCTTTTTCATCATCTTGCTCACCTCTAGAAGATGCCTATGGAAATGGAATCCACAAATCAAGGAACAAAGCAATGATTGATGAGTGGGGACCTGGAAATACATTGTTTTCTTTTTCCCTCAAGATCCCCTCATCTGTTGAGGTATTACCAGAATTATAAGATACAGTGCAGTGTTTAAGTAAATCCATTGCTAATCTATAGAAGACAAATGTATGTGGAGATGCAAGGATGGGTGAAAAAAGAGTTGTGTGAAAGGAAGAACAATCTTCCTCAGAATATTCTCATGAAAAGTTGAAGCTGCAGGCTTGCTCTAACCAGACCATAGTTGATAAAAGGAAGGTAGTGCTGTTACATATGCAGAACTGCTGAACATGCGATACAGAATTTGAGCTGTCATTTAGCCGATGCATTCTGGCTTAGTTTCAGAATGTGCTGGTTTCAGTTACCTCCAGTTTACTGACATGTAAACATCTTGGTGTAGATAAGGCCTGGGACAGCTGCAGGAATGAATGAATTCTGCCTGAGAATTGTTGATGGCTCCCAGGGAACCTAGGATTTGTCCAAGCAGTAATGCCATTCTCCATTGTGAATGGATGCCAAGAATCAGCATCCAAGAAGTTATTTAATGGCAACAGTGAGGTCCTGTTTATGAGATTAAACTCTTGCTAGTGCTGTTATCTGTCTAAGTAGTGTCTTTTTAGATTCAAGCTGATTATTTGAAAAAACTAAAATGGAAATAACTTCTGAGATATTCACAGAAGATTTCTAGTCTGAGCTTTTAGTTCAGTTGAATAGATAGATATGTGACATTCATTCATGACAATGCTGACTACTGTAAAAAATTGCATGAACAATTCCAGCATTGTAAAGTAAAGGGGGCCTTAAAAACAAAATTTCTAGATCTGAAAAGCCTCTTGCTCTATAAAGTATTTGTCTTTGTGATTGTTTAATTACGTTTCTGTTTTTAGGACCTGTCTTACACTTCCTTGAAAATTGATAATTGTAAATAAACAATTGTCGTGGTTTCAACCCAGTCAGGCAACTTGTTCACTCACTCCCCCCCCCCCTTCTTTCTCTCCCCCTACTCCCAGAGGGATGGAGAGAAGAATCAAAAGAATGCAACTCCCACGGGTTGAGATAAGAACAGTTTAGTAACTAAGGTATAACACAGATCACTACTGCTACCACCAATAATAATGATAAAGGAAATAACAAGGTAAGAGAATACAACACCTCAGCACCAGCTGACCAATAACTCGCCCCCCCAGCCCGACCAAGTACTGACCCATACCTCCTCCAACCCTGCAGACTCCCAGCCCTTCCGGCTAACTCCCAGTTACCTCCTGAGCATGACGTGCTGTGGTATGGAATACCTCTTTGGCTAGCTTGGGTCAGGTGTCCTGTCTCTGCTTCCTCCCAGCTTCCCCTCCTCCCTGGCAGAGCATGAGGCTCACAAAGTCCTTGGCCAAACCAAAACATCCTTGTTATCAGCTCTGTTCCCAAGCTGAAAGTCAAAACACAGCAGTGCACCAGCTGCCAAGGAGAAAAATGACTGCTACTGCTGAACCCAGGACAACAACAAAAGTCGTAACTGCTTTAACAGATTAAAAAAAAAAAATGGTTTTTTGAATCACAGTTATCGTTTTCCTAAATGGAAGTGAACTTAATCTAAAGTTTGTTCAGTATCAATCCATCTCCCCTTTCTTATTCTGAAACTCTTTTGAAGTCAATGATAGGCTGCTAGTCTGAATTGCTTTGTAAGTTGCATGTATGAAATATGGCATTTTGACCACATTTCTAACTAATTGTGGAAATTTCAACAACATCATGCATTTATTAACTTCTGACCCTGAATTCCATTTCAAGCATTTAACCTGAATGTTTAGCTGATCTGTTGGTATCTATGACACGTTCTGTGGTCTCATCCGTATTATACCTATATGTTGTTAATTTATGAGTGATCTAAATAAGATATGAAAAGTTACAACTTTTCTAGTGATCATAATAGTGAAACATTGTAACAGCTGTTTGGTAGGAGTATCGGGGAAAAAGAGAAATACAAGGCCGTAGCTTTTTTTTTTTTTTTTTTTTCTTCTCACTATGTCTGTGAACCTGCACCATTCCACTCCACCCCTGTGTGCTGGCTCATAGGTTATTAAAACGACACAAGGGTCATGAGATACTGGTCCAAAAAGAGCCAGAATTTTAACAGGATCAGTTCCAGTCTAGTTGATGGCATGCCTGTGTGGATGTAAAAGAGGGAGCGTTTCAGAGACATGCATGAAAGTCCAAGGACACTGAGTGGGTTGGGCAGTTCATGTGGCAGCAGTCCTGGCTTATGACATTTAAATAGTACATGTCATTATAGTTGAGAAAGCAGCATGAGAAGTAGAGAATTACTGTTTTGGCTTTGCCTGATTTGGCAGAGACATCTTGCCTGTTTTATGACAATAACTTCAAGTTAAGCAATGAATACATGAATGTCTCTTAAAAGCTAGATTGAATGGGATTTAAGTTAACTTCTGCAGCTGGGAATAACAGACAATATGGTTATCCAGTGACATGAACAATTTAGGTTCTGATAAAGTCCAACAATTTTTTGGCACACGATAGAATGTATTGAATAACTTCTGTGGGAGATCTGGCTAAGCAGCTGAGAGCACTTCAGCCTGTCTGTTCGTGTCCTTCACTACACAACTAGGGGCCGGGACCATCCACTCGAATACTGGAAGCCAGGTTCAAACATAAAAACTTTGCACAAAGAGCACCAAGTAGGTAGGAGACCTGTGGAGCTCCTTGCCAAAGGAGGCTGGGGATACAGGAGCTTTACATAAGTTCTCAGGAAGACTGGGCAACACTTGAAAGACAGGTGCATTGAGGATTACTAAAGAAACAACCTGTAGCTGGCTTGGGAATTTCCCTAAGCAGAATGTAGTATAAGGAGTGAGGGAGTAACTGAGGAAATACCATTTATGTTTGTCCTCCTCTTTTTCTTTTCTGTGCATGTACTTAACGGTCACTGCTGTGGCTGGTATCCAGGGCAGTGTGCCTTCCTTTGAATAGTGCAGTCATTTGCCCTAATTCTTAGGCTTTTCCAAGATGTAAGTTAAACTTGAGTTAGCCAGTTTGTCAATTGCTAACATGTCCATGTGTCATTATGGATGTCATTTAGGTTCAACTCTGAAGTCCTCCAGCACTTTCCTGTGTTTCCTTGTGCTCGCCTGACAGAGACACAGTTTGCTGATGGAGCACTCCTGGAGCAGCTCGATGCTTTCCAGGGAAAATGACTGTGTCACCTCTGCAGGACCTGCGGGCTCAGCTGGGTGAGCCCAGCTGAATCCCTCACAGCACACTGCAGTAAAGATCACAGTTCGAGAGAGGTGCTGGCATGTCTTAACCTGCCTTTGCAGAACTCCCTCCATCATAACTTATCTGAGGAAGGATAGGGTCTGTCCATGCTACCTTCTGAGACACCTCACTACTGGTTTGAGGACAGATACTCTTTGTTGCAGCTTGGAGACAGGGAATTGGAAAAGCTGGAGGGGAAAACATAGCTGTGCTAGAAACTGGTCATCTCCTCACTCACTAGCATGGAAAGGATGTGTCTGGCATTGAGCACACACGGTCTTCTTGTAGTTTCAGTGTCACCCCTCTGTCTAGATCTACCACATGCGCTTTTACTTTAATTCAAGCTGTTTTGCAGATTGCTTTTTGGGGTATTCCTGCTATCATTGTCATTGAAATGGAGGGAGGCTGCTTTTGTCATGCTTAGGGATTATTTGTTAAAAAGCATAGAGATTGGAACAATTTGTGTAATTATTTTCATCAGCAGGACTGTGGTCTGTCTAGAGCAGAGCCCGGAGTCCACAAAAAATTAATCCAGTGGAAAAAATATGCCAGTTAACCAGGACTCCAGAAAATTACTTGGAAACCCCCAATGCTAAGAAAGGACGTGAGGAGGAAATCCACACAGCTGTGCTGAGTCACATGCTTTCCACACAGCCATCCTGTCCTCACAGTGTTTTCAGTGTGGGAGAATCCAGGATCCAGCCTTGTCCCCTCCCAGCATCTCAGCCTACCTTCCCAGCTGTCTGTAAAATCAGGGGAAAACCACAAAGACCTTATCAGATTCAATGCTGTTATTTGGCCCAAAATTGAGAACTATGACGCTATCAAAAGAAGCTAGCATTATGACCAAAACCAATTTTATTATTCCATCATTACATTTTGAGAAGGGAGTCCTGTTTTTGTAAAACAATCATTTGTGATTGAATTGTTTAATTTGCAGTTGGATTGTTTAATTTCTGTTTAAGTTTAATGAACAACGTAGCCATAATTGTTCACATTTAGAAAAATATTTTTCTTTTACTTAATTGATCCTTGTCAAACATTTAAACTCTAGATATATAACAGTGTTGTATGATCTAGGTGCTGAGTATGAAAATGCTTAGTCAATGCACATTTAGATGAGAACAAAACTGTTAGGATTTGCAAATTATTTGCTGCATGTGCACAGCAGCCACTTTCATCATTAAAAATGTGAAAGGGAAAGATTGTTAGATAATGGGAAGGACAGAAAAAGGTGCTTCCCTCTGCCTTGCTGCAGGGCCATGTAGGAGCTTCAGTGCATTCTCCAGCTGCCACATTGTCCCTGCTCCTGCCTGGGGTTCCTTTAGGAGTGGGAGGGGAAAGTGATTCCACAGAGTACTGCACCCCAGCAGCCCTCCCTGATCTGCTGAGCACAGCATGGCAGTATAGGAGCCCACCGCAAATGTGGGTTTATTGCTGCAAGGCACAGAATCAGGAAATCTTCCATTTTCCCCTCTCTGCTTTAAACCATTCAGTGTCTTTGGCAAATTCACATGGTGGAAACAGGATTTGGATTGTTAATCAGCCCCTCTTGTGAGGAGCTAGCAGTTAATCCTTCAGAAGGGGTGCAGTATTTTCTTCTGACAGTACTTAGTCCAGTTGACAGTTGTAGTTCAGTTATGTTGGATTGCACCAGTCCCAGGCAATTTTCAAGCCTTTGTTCACCAGGGGACTGCTACCAAGATGCTTTACCCCATGTCACAGGCATTAACAATGCTCAGTAAGAGCCAGACCTCCCATGCAGTGGTGTGCTTAGCAGCAGCCAGGGTCTGTTATGGAGGCTTCAGATCCCTGCTCCTGTCGAGGTTCTGTCCTGGTGTCTGCTGCCCTAAGTCTGGGTTTCCACAGGCATAGCTCCTGCTAGGACCCTCTCTCTGCTGTGCTTAAGGCAACTAAGCTCATCATTCTCTTGCTGAGTGGGGAGCTGTTTACCCCTTTGTCTCTCCTGCTCCCAGCATCCCAACTGAGCATTGCTCCAGCAGGACAAAGATCTGCCAGAATGCTTGGTTATGAACTCACACCCACCAGCTTCCTTTACTAAGTCTAAGTAAATCCTTCAGCACTACAGTTAATGATTTTACATTTAAACAATGTAATCTTGCCTTTGTTAAGTCTTCTAGCAATCAGGGAGTGTCTTTTTTTACAAAACAGTGTAAAAGGCTGAAGTGCAAGAGCAGCAGTACTTGCATTTCAAGAGCATAAAAATTCTGCGTGGTTGTTAGAGGAGTTCAGTGTATTAGCTATCATTGCTGGGTTTGATGTCAAATTAACAAGGAATGTGGGGGGTGAGAATTAAGACAGTCAAAATGTTCCACAAATGTTTGCTCTGGGGAAGCTGTATTTCCAGGGTTGCTAAGGTTAGCTCCCCATATTTAATTCAACATATCACTTGATGATGACAGCTTCAGTGCTAGCCTTATTGCTGTGCATTTTCTGTGAAAATGAAGCACAGTGCTTTTCTACCTACTTTACTGCAGTACTGGAGATTTGAAAAATGAAAAAAAAATATTGGATTTTATTCTTCCCACTATGTTTAGGTTTGTTTGCGCTTTGGCAGAAAAGCTGGTTGGTCTGGTTTGTCTAGGATGGAGTCATTCCTGTATTACCTTTCTTCATGAAAGATTTTCTTTTTCTTTCCTTTTTTTTTTTTTTTTTAAAGTATGTACATCATGAACTACACATGAAAATAATTGAAATATGATTAAATTACCTCTACTTATAAATTACATTTATAATTTGTAATTAAATACTGAGTATAGGTCACAGGAGACTACAGTGAAGTACTGTATGAAGATTTGAAGGATTTATGAAGAGTAGTTGAGTGGTTCAGGGTGAAGAGCTGCTCCAAAGAGCTAAAACTTGTGGTATCTGGCACCTGACACCCTGCAAAGAGAGTAGCCTTGTTCCTGCCAGCCTCCCTCCCATGCTGGGCAGCACAGCAGGAGGCAACCCCAGTGAGTTCGGACATGAGGTCTGGTAACCACTTGAACAGAAGGCACGGGCTGTCCCTGCTGAAGAAAACCGTCTTTGGCCTTACTGGGAGTTTTCTGTATCCTCTTGTCAGGAAGGGAGGGTAGGAGAGTTGGATGATTGGAGCTGGGGGAGAGCATGTCCTACTGTCTTTGCTTTGTTAGAGCATGACATGAGAGTAAATGCCTTGGCTGCCACTAAAAAAAAAAACAGCAAGAAAACACCTGTGCTTTGGAGCAGGCACAGAGCTAGGGATCTCGGTGAGCAAGGGCTCAGGAGAAACTGCTAAGGGGAAGGGTGCAGCCTGCCCCTTGCCTAGGAGACATCAGGTGTCAAACCCAGAAAATCCTGTTTCTGCTTTGCCACTGGATGTGGCAAAACAAAGTTCGTCCTTGCTCTCAGACTTCCTTCTCTCCAAAAGAAAATCTACAGAGAAAGAGAAGTCAGAGAAGCAGTGCTGTGTTTTACCCATTACCTTAAGGGTTATAAAGCTAGGATCGAAGCGTAAAGTGGGTTGCAGCTCACGTATATCCTTAAAACAGAGCTCCTACCTCCAAGTTAAAAGATACTGTAGTGCTTAAACATTTACATTTTCCCCTAATTAAATTATGCCACTTTGCTTAGAGTATTTAGGTGTGTTCATTGGCACACTGGCTGCTTGCATCCTGTTTATTAACAGTTACCTGGCAGGATGCAACCTAACACCACAGAATCCTAAGAAGTGTGAAATAAAATCATGAAGGAACAATCTCTGTACTGCTTTTCACATTCTGGTGCCTACAATTAAGTGAACAACTAACATGCAGCAAAACTTCACAAATTTTTCAGGTTCATCCCCAAGAGCAGTAAATTCCCATATTGTATCACTGGCTTGGTAACATAATGGCAAGCATGACATCCCCACACAGAACCAATCTTTTGTATAGTGCTTGGTTGTGGACATGTAAAAGAATGCTTGCCTTTCGTTTGAGCTTGACAGTTTATGGCATTTTATTATGTATTTCCCCTTTTTTTAAGCCACTCTCTTTAGTTCCCGAAATACTACCACATACCAGGCCACGGGAAAAAAAATCACATCTGTTGAAAACTAGAGAGTGGTAACAGGGTGTCTGTAGTCAGGAGTTAAAGCAAAGGTGTTGACAGTCCCCACCCAGGTTCATATTGCCTTCCCAGTAATAAGCAGCAGCTTTTAGTTTACTGTCTGTAGCTTGAGCCATTATAATATACAGAAGTGGAATGTTTAAAGGATTTTTATTTCTTTTTGGAAAGTCAGGACTTTCTTATTTTAAACAAAAGTTGGATTCTCTTGTAACTAAATTCAGCATTACCACTTTAAGGAAAAAAACAGTAATTGTTATAATCCTCAAAATAAAGCCTCTTGAATGGTAATTATCAGCTCCTCAGGGCAAGGATTGCATAGTGGTTTACTCAGTAGGTGCCCTGGTTTTGCTTGTGTTTTGTATGTGCTATCAAAATATACATTCAGCTTACTTATAAGGAAAACTCAGACTGAAGTGAGGAAATAAGGAGGAAACCTGGAGTGATGCCAGCGTATGATGATGCCAACACTGAGCTGTTGACAAAAGAGCTCACTGTGCATGGAAGGCAACTGGTATACGCATTGCTTCAAATACTTTTCTCTTTAGTTTTCTGTTCCCCACCCATGTGTTCCTGTGTATTTCTGTTACCAATAAAATGAGTCAGAAGATACTATGATGTATTTTCCCTTCCATAGGATACCGGATCCCCTCCCCAATGGGAAGTGCTAAAAGAACAGACTTGAGGCCTCTCAATTCACCCAGTAAGCCTGTGCCTGAGAATACTAGCAGTGTCTTCTGATGATTTTCAGCAGTCAAATAGAATTCATATATATATGCCAAAAGACAAGCATATAGAATGACTGACCTGGCTAAATAGGCAGCTTTGGGTGGAAATCAGGAAAAAAAAAAGAGGTTTTGACATTTGGAAGAAGGGGCAGGGAACTCAGGAGGACTACAAAGACGCTGTGAGGTTATGCAGGGCAAAGCCTAGCTAGAACTTAATTTGTCTACTCCAGTAAAAGGCAATGAAAAATGTTTCTATAAATGCATTCACACCAAAAGGTGGCCTAATGAGAATTACCATTCTTTACTGGATGCAGGACAAAATGTAGTGGCAAAGAATGAGGAAAAAGCTGAGGTACTTAATGCCTTCTTTGGCTCAGTCTTTAATAGTAAGAGCAGTTTCTTCTGGGTAACCAGCCCCCAAGAGCTGGAAGACAGAGATGGGGAGGAGAATGGAGCCGCATAATACAAGCAGAATTTGTTAGCTACCTGCTCCACCACTTAGAAACACACAAGTCTATGAATCAAGAAGGGATCCACACAATGGTACGGAGAGAGCTGGCAGAAGTGCTCACCAAGCCACTTTCCATCATTTATCAGCAGTCCCAATTGACTGGAGGTTGGCAAATATGACACCTATCTACAAGAAGGGCCAGAAGGAGGATCTGGGGGACTACACACCTGTCAGTCTGACCTTGGTGCCATCTTGAGTGCCATCATGTGGCATGTACAGCACAACCAGGTGACAGGGCCATGTCAGCATGGATTTATGAAAGGCTGGTTTCCTACTTGACTATCCTGATCTCCTTCTATGACCACCTGATGGACTTAGTGGATGAGGGAAAGGCTGTTGATGTTTTTTAGTGGTCCTTAGTAAAGCCTTTGACACTGTTTCCCAGAGCATTCTCCTGGAGAAGCTGGCTGCTTATGGCTTGGATGGGTGTACACTTCACTGGGTACAGAAACTGGCTGCATGACCAGACTACAGAAATGGAATAGCTGGATCTATCACTTGGCTATAGCAGGACTGAGTAACTCCTGGCACTGCTCAAAGCACATATCTAGCTATGAATCCATTTTTGTCATGTAGGCAATTATACATTTCTAAACCAGCTGCGCTCCAGAACCAGTAATCAACACTGGTAGAACTGGGCTGAATAAGCATTTATTAGAGGATAAGGTTTTCACAGTTGTAAAGTTTGTTGTGTTACCAAACGTGTAACTGACAGCTTTTCTGGCTCACTAGAAAACTGCCATTACACAATAGTCTGAGTAAGACACTTATTTTGTATGTGCATTTAAGTAGGAGGATAGTCTATTTGTGGTACCAATTGAGAAACCCTTAAGACCTGTACTTCAGCACATGATTAGAAGCAGAGCAGGCTTTCGGCAGATAAAAGGCTCTGCAGTCCTGCCAAAGCCTGGGGAAAAGAAGGGAAAATCCCATGAATCCAAGAGGGAAAGCTAGTGAAAGTGTGGCAGTCTCACTGTTCTTAATGATTACCATATCCTTGATTTAGATCAACTGATAAATTTATGAATTTGTAGAGAGTTTCTCCACTTTCAACTTTTCGCAGGCCAGCTTATTTTTGGAGTCTATATAGTGACAAGAATCACGCCAAGGATAGCATGTGGAAGGAAGTAATCTGCAAAACAGTTTCGTGTTTGGATGGTTATGAAGTCATGCTTTCAACCTGACGGTGAATTTTAAAGTAGCTGTTACAGGAGCATTTCTGCCACACTTGGCAAGGCTGGTCTGTGTTAAAGTTAATCTCACTGGAATTACAGGGTGTAACAACTTGCTTCTAATTAAAGAAACAGTTACTCTTTATAGAACTGATTGCTACAACCTATACACAAGCCCATGACAACAAAACCAAGGTATGTGCAAAATCTGTTGGTGGTGGCTCTAACAGAAACCTCAACAACAAAGCCTAAAAATCTTTTCTGGGTTGAACATCAAATACACAACAGCAGGAACTCTGTGGCGAGAGAGCCCTGCTAATTCTATAGCTAATGCCTTCAATGTCTGTGAAATTAAAATCGTTAGTGCAATGAGCAGAATTGCCACAGTAAACAGTGAACTTTATCTTTTGTACCTTTCCAGATGAACTGCTCACAACACACAACATTCAATAGGGTCTTAGAATAAACAGCAAATCTACTGTATGCTTAAAATTGGTTATAAATCTGGGGCTGTGATAACAAGTTGTTGTGGTCATATACACAAATCAAGCTGTCCTTACTATGCTTCAGTCAAAACATATTACAGTTATAGTAGGTTCTTGTCCAATACAACAAACAAGTACAAAAAGCTGTAAGCAAACTCTTACACAAAAACCAGCAATGCCGTTTGTCCCTATTTCTGTCACAAAGCACTTGTTTGATGAGTTTAAGGAGCTATCACCACCTGCAAGGATCCTCACATATGATAGTTCAACTTTGCTTAGAAATCTGAGCTCCAGATATTTCTTCATGTGATAGTGTTCCAAGTGAACTATAATGGAAGATTATCCTTAAAAATTTCTTCCTTTGTTGTGTGCAGTCTTATTGCTGCAGAATGTAACTCATGGTTTTCTAGAGAAGCCCTGAGTTTAGTCTGTGGGGCTGGATGTCTTTATCAGTGTTATTACGAAAAATGATCATCTGGTTATGGCTTGTAAAACATCTGATTTCTGTATTTAAGAAAGGAATACAGTAAATGTCTGCTTGATAGTGCTGCTGTCACAATTACAGCAATGGATTAAAACAAATCTCTGATAAGTGACTAATGCACATACCTGCACACACATAAACATACCCATGCATACTGCATATGGGGCTGTCATTGTGGGTTCCCATCTTGCACACATTCCAGAGTGACTTGTGGAACAGCAGCATTTGGTAAGATGGTTCTGTAGCACTGTGTTCACAGGCCCCAGGTTAGTGGAGAGGCTGTCCGAGTTCAATAAGCTAAGGCTGATGCCGTAGAATCATAGAATAGTTAGGGTTGGAAAGGACCTTAAGATCATCTAGTTCCAACCACCCTGCCATGAGAAGGGATACCTCACACTAAACCATCTCACCCAAGGCTTTGTCCAGCCCTGCCTTGAACACTGCCAGGGATGGAGCATTCACAACCTCAATGGGCAACCCATTCCAGTGCCTCACCACCCTTACAGTAAAGAACTTCTTATATCCAATCTAAACTTCCCCTGTTTAAGTTTTAACCCGTTACCTCTTGTCCTATCACTACAGTCTCTAACAAAGAGTCACTCCTCAGCATTCCTATAGCCCCCCTTCAGATACTGGAAGGTTGCTATGAGGTCTCCACGCAGCCTTCTCTTCTCCAGGCTGAACAGCCCCAACTTTCTCAGCCTATCTTCATCAGGAGGTGCTCCAGTCCCCTGATCATCCTCGTGGCCCTCCTCTGGACTTGTTCCAACAGTTCCATGTCCTTTTTATGTTGAGGACACCAGAACTGCACACAATACTCCAAGTGAGGTCTCACAAGAGCAGAGTATAGGGGCAGGATCACCTCCTTCGACCTGCTGGCCACCCTGCTTTTGATGCAGCCCAGGATATGGTTGGCTTTCTGGGCTGTGAGCGCACACTGCAGCTGGCTCATGTTCATTTTCTCATGTGCCCCATGTCCTTCTCCGCAGGGCTGCTCTGAATCTCTTCTCTGCCCAACCTGTAGCTGTGCCTGGGATTGCCCCAACCCAGGTGTAGGACCTTGCACTTGGCATGGTTAAACTTCACGAGGTTGGCATCAGCCCACCTCACAAGCATGTCAAGGTCCCTCTGGAGGGCATTCCTTCCCTCCAGCCAATCAACCGAACCACACAGCTTGGTGTCATCAGCAAACTTGCTGAGGGCGCACTCAATCCCACTGTCCATGTCAGCGACAAAGATGTTAAACAAGACCAGCCCCAACGCTGATACCTGAGAGACACCACTCATTACTGGTCTCCAGCTGGACATTGAGCCATTGATGACAACGCTTTGTGTGCGGCCATCCAGCCAGTTCTTTATTCAGCGAGTGGTCCATCCATCAAATTGATGTCTCTCCAATTTAGAGACAAGGATGTCATGGGGAACAGCATCAAATGCTTTGCATAAGTTCAGGTAGATGGCATCAACTGCTCTACCCCTGTCCATCAGTTCTGTAGCATCATCACAGAAGGCCACCAACTTGGTCAGGCAGGATTTCCCCTTAGTGAAGCCATGCTGGCTGTCACCAAGCACCTTGTTGTTTTTCATGTGCCTTAGCATGCCTTCCAGGAGAATCTGCTCTAAGATTTTGCCAGGCGCAGAGGTGAGACTGACTGGTCTGTAGTTTCTGGGTCATCCATTTTCCCCTTCTTGAAAATGGGGGTATATTTATATATAACCTTAGCTTTATATATATCCTTAGCTCCCTGGTCCCATGCTGCTCACATAGTTCCTTCCTTCTCTTCCCCACTGCAAGGTCTGATGCAGGTTGTTCTTGTTAAGAGAGGAGTAAATGTGGGCTGCTTGTACATTGCTCACACAATAAGAGGAGACGCTGAAGGAAAGCTGGAGGCAGCTAGGCTTTTTTCTTTGGCACTGTGATCAGGACAGGATATTCTTCAGTCAAAGGAAAGTCCTGAATTAGCCTATCCAAGGCCATTCACATGCGCAAAACCCACATGCTTTTAGGCAGAAGTTCATTTGCTGTCTCATCAAGCTAAGTCCTGTTTCCTCTCCCCAGAGGTGGCTAAATCTTAATGAAGTATTATGAAACTCAAGAGCTGTGCCTCGCTTGTTGCACAGGTGAGGCTGGCACTTGTCTATTGTCCTGGGTTCAGCAGTAGCAGTCATTTTTTCTCCTTCTTAGTAGGTGGTGCAGCCCTGTGTTTTGAGTTTCAGCCTGGGAACAGAGCTGATAACACCGATGTTTTAGTCTGACCAAGGACTTTCTGAGCCTCATGCTCTGCCAGGGCGGAGGGAAGCTGGGAGGAATCAGAGACAGGACACCTGACCCAAGCTAGCCAAAGAGGTATTCCATACCACAGCATATCATGCCCAGGAGGTAACTGCAAGTTAGCCAGAAGGGATAGGGACTGCAGGGTTGAACAAGGTATCGGTCAGTGCTTAGTCAGGCTGGGGGGGGCGAGTTATTGGTCAGCGGGTGGTGAGGTGTTGTATTCTCTTCCTTTGTTATTTCTTTTATCATTATTATCGGTGGTAGCAGTAGTGATTTGTGTTATACCTTAGTTACTAAACTGTTCTTACCTCAACCCATGGGAGATGCATTCTTTTCGATTCCCCTCTCCATCCCTCTGGGAGTAGGGGGAGGGAAAGAAGGGGGTGAGTGAGTGAATGAGCTGTCTGTCTGGGTTTAAAACATGACATCTGTTAATGGGAGCTTAAAAATCCTTGCCCTTCATATGCTAGAAGAAGCCCAACTCTGCCTGGCCCAAGCACCCTCAGGCATGGCTGTTCCTGTGCTTGGGGCTAGAGGCTAGGCAAGCTCCTGAGCTCCACAAAGACGTGAGGCACGGGCTTGCCTGCTGCACACCCTGGACCTTGTATGCTGCTGCATGCACGAGCCCAGGCTGAGGTACTGAGCTTCAGCCATGGGGATGGAGCAAGGTAAAGGCTGCCTTCATCCTGCCTGCTGCTCCTCCTCCTCCTCGGTTTGGATGTGCAACTCTGCTGATAAGAGTGGGGCAGCTGGGTAATTGGAGGGTCGGGACAGCCAAGCTACAGCTGTAGAGGCACCCACTGCCAGCCCAGCTATCCCTAAGGGGCTTGGGGGCTGTTTGTCACCAGCAGAAACCTGGGGAGATGATGGGTGCTGAGCTGGGTGCACAAAGCTCTCAACATTGCTGCAAATTGCTTACATGCCCTGCTGAGAAACATCTCACTAGTTTTTCACAAATAGATTGGCCTTTCTTTAATGGCATTGAAAATCACGTCAATTCAAGAAAATACAAAATCCCATTTAGATTCCAGTATCACTCTCCTGTTACTACAGCTCTCTCCCTTGAGCACCTAAGCACGAAAAAGTTTAGAAGAAGACACTGTTAGTATCTTTGTAGAGGTTCCCATATACTCATAAGAGAACTGTAACCCTGTCTCTTGGCAATGTTTCTACAGACCTCAGTTTACCCCCAGTGTCAAAAAATAATACTGAATGGAGAAGTGGCTTCTCCTTGTAGCTGCTCTTTGCTCAATTTGGTTTTTATGTGCTAGTCCAGTAAGACAGGGTGAGGAAAAGATAAAAACCCAACAGCCCATCTTGTTTCATTAGAGCACAAACAGGAGGTACTGTGATTGAGCAAAAATCAAATATTTTTCTCTAAATAGCAACAGCTCTTGATGACTTATTTTCAAGTTAGGAAATACTTTCACTGCTTTAACAGAACGTGTCAGTTCTGTTCTGTAGAGAGTCTGCTGCACCACTGATCTTAGTTTAGAAACTAAGATAAAAACATACAACCCTGGAAAACTACCCAGACTGGTTTAAAGTACCCAAAACATTATCTTCATCACCCCACCTCCCCCTCACAGTGTAGCAGTTGGGCTAATGAAAGATACATCTTTAGAACAGTCTGTCTTGATATTAAAGACTGTCTTAAACAGTTTTAACATTGTAAATATAATTTTGAAAGAATTTTCACCATCTCCCATGTACATATATAAGGCTTAGAACTGTTTTAACTGCCTAATGAAAAATATCCATGAGTTCTGAGCAAATTTACAAATATATTTCGTCTAGTGAGTGAAGTGCTGTAAGTTCCTGCTTTCAAAAAATTTTACTAAAGACAGTATGCAAATAAAAATAGAAAAAGAAAAAAGGTCAAAGTAAAGTGAGATATCTGAGCTGAGTTTCAGAGCTTCTGTAAACATAATTTTCAGTGATGGGAGTAGTATTTTCTTGGTCACCCCTAGCTTGTGTTTGAGTGATAGAAAGCAGAAATGTTCAGCATATATGTTATTTCCTCTGACATGAAAACTGTGTTAACTAACTGGATGTATTATAGTTTTTGTTGGGTAGAATTGCATGTACCTCTTAGATTCAGTGAAGATGGAGACAAAAAAAATGTGTGAAAATATATTGAAATAAATTCTACAAGTGGCACTGGTATACAGGTTTATTCCTTAAATGACATATAGGAAAAACATGCAAGAAAAATATTATTGGATTTATTCCAAAGGAGGGAAATTTATTAGCACTTGATCAGGCAGATAAAACAATATAAAGAATGGGTACCAAAGTTTTCCCCCTCCTTTCTGCTCTTCACCATCTGGGACTGGGTTCTCAATATTTTGTTCTTTAGGTGATTGTAAACCTTTATCCACATATACATAATGCAACTATTCTGGTTCTTTACCTGACCCAATTTTTGAACGTGCTTAGCAGATTTCTTGCATTTTATGGTTCCTGGAAAATGTGTCAGATGTCAGTGGTATCACTTTACAAATCCATGAGTTTGCTGCAGGCAAGAACACATCATCTTCAATTTTGTTTTGCAACAGTGTTGATGAGAGATTGGACTAGGCAGCAAAAATTGTTTGTTATAAAATTGAAAAGAGAAGAAGAAAGCCGGAGGAGTGACCACATCCAAAATAAACACTCAAATCAGTGTGTTAAGTTGTAGTGATTCAAGAATAACTGACAGTAAAACTGGTGTGATTTGAAAGTAGATCCCCAAGGCCCCTTGGTGTGTATATTGTGAGGAGGACTCTGTGGAATATTGTCTTGGACAAGAAACACCCAGTGTTTAGGGAGTTTCAGTAAATAGGACATTATAGTTAGAGGTAGCAGTGATAAAATGGACCCTCTGGAGCTGTATGCCTGTTTCCAGTTAAGTGCAATTCTGAGGGAAAGGAAGCAGATTCCCACAGCATGTGTTAGGCAGCATCATTTCCCATCAATGAAATGGTGGCTTCTGTACCACTCTATCCCCTTCTAGCAGGTACAAAGGGTTCAAGGGAGGCTCCACACCCACTAGGTATAAACTGAGCAGGTGGACTTAAGTGGCTGGCTGAAACAGATTTGAAATGTTTGGTCTTAGGATCCTAACCTGCTTAGCTATTGCTGATAGTGACTGCTCTTTCCTGTTTATAAGCCAAAAAGGAAAAGATTTAAACACATATGTAAAACAGACAAACAAACAGAAAACCACTATAGAGAGACAGTAGTGATCAAATATTTATCGACAATCTGGCTGTACAAGTCCATTCTCCTTCTCTGTTTTCAAGCTTCTGAGGGAAGCAGCAGTGTCCTGCTTGCCACCTCTAGATGAGTTGATGGGAAAAATATAGCAAGTTAGTGTGAACAGGCTGTGAGCCCCATGGGTGTATAAGCTGGAAGAGCCCTGTGCCCAGGCCCTGTAGCATGACCTGCGGCGCGTGCTGCCCCATCCACCAAAATGAAAAAACACATGTGAGGACTTCCCAGTGATTGCTGCCTCTAGTATATAATAGTGCAGTGCGAAAAAAAAACCACAAAGACCCCAAATTCCTAGCACAAAACCCAAAACTGATCAAAGGCAAGGACAATGACTTTCTCAGGCTTACTATGGATGAATTTGACTCAGTGTCATCCATTTTTATCATCCGTGTTCCCCTTGGTAAGGGAACACCAAACCAGATTTTCATTGTTGGTTGACTTTATCAGCTCAGACTTTAATGGACTGCATTTGAGCTTAGTGCCATGCTTTAAATGTCAGGCCTTCTTTTAAGGAGAGAGGTTTATTTGTGGCACTACAAGCACCACTATTACATGGTTGGTAGCACAAAGATAAGGAAACATATTCTGCAAAACTTTGCTGAAAGTTTTAACAAGTTCTGTTTAAAATAAAGTCACTCACTTTTCCAATACAATTCCCATAGCTTTTCACCTTTACAAATCCACGTTTGTTTAGAGGGCTAATCGGTAGTTTGCAATCCAGCATGGTGTTCAGATTTGGTTTCTAATCGTCCTTCCCGAGAAGCCAAATTACAACAGCCAAACCTAGTTATTTTAATGCTCTCTAGTGTTGACTTGGATTATAGCACATTATTTGGTTGGCTTCTCCAGCTGTATTAGGTGTCACTAAACCATTTCTATAGCACTTGCAAAATGCCATGAAAAAGGTGGGTCACTAATTTTAACCACATGAGAGGGATGATTCACTTTTTAATTTGCTCAGCATGTTGAAAGATCAAACTGTGATAAGATCAAAAACCACGAAAATGATCAATTAAAAAAAAAAAAAAATTCCTTATCTAGGAATTTATTTAACTATTGCAACCAGCACACCAGGCCTTTCTGTTTGCTCCCCCAGCTCTTGCAGAGCCCCAGTGTGAAGCCACAGCTGGTGATCTACTAGCTGGCTCATACTCTTTAAATTTCTGGATCCCATCTCAAGTGGGGAGAGATCCAGTGACCTGATCCAGTTTACCTCATGCAAAACTTTGTGAACACACTTGCAGCCGTATTCACATTTCTGGCTATGATTCAATAAATAGGGAAACAGAGCTAACAGCTAGCAGACCATACTCTGCAGTCAAGCTGCAGGGAGCAGGATGTAAGGCAGAAGCATGATAAATGCTTCTAGTGTGAACACACCAACCCCTGCAAAATCCTTGCCATGCTAACCTAAGCAAATCTTCCCCTGTGAAATAAGTTATACCAATGACAGCCACTATTTCAGCAATGGAAGCCATGCTGATTACAAATCTTGCACCTGCCAATATTGAGACAACATGAAGCTGGCATATCTGGAACATTAACAAGCTTTCTTATGCATGTTTAGTGCCTGGCAATAACACTCCTCATCTCCAAATGTTATCTGGTATAATTTTATTAGTGTATGGGTGAAGCAGCATGTAACATCAGTGGGCTTAATTTCTTTTTGGTCTGATTTCACTCCCTCCATTTCCCCTGAAACAAGCTGTCCATTTTCTTTCCAAGCTAGCAGTGCAAGGGTGCATCAAGCATACGGAGATGGTTAGCTTTTCCTGTTAGCTTAAGCATGTCAGTCTAAATTGTGGTACCTTTCTGGTTTAGTTTCCTCAAAAGGCTACCACACTGTGCTTTGCTGCATGGCCATGCTCAACAGTTCTTATAACCTGTTTTGCAAATGCTGTTTGTGCCTGAGGTTGGCTCCATAAACTGCTGCTGCTTGAGCAGGTCCTGCCTTTCTTCTTGGCATCAAATACAGCAGCAAAAGCAGACAGTGAGAACTGTAGCCTGTTCCAACTAACTCACACGTAAATGCTTAATTCATTAAGAGTAGGATGCCTATGCATGTATCACTAAATGGTTTGGGTTGGAACAGACCTTTAAAAGTCACCTAGTCCAACCACTGAAAGTAATGAAAGGCCACAATAAAGTCTCCCCAAAGGCTTCAGGGGGTTGGAACTAGAGGATCTTTAAGGTCCCTTCCAACCCAAACCATTCTGTAATTCTGTGATTCTAACTCTCTCATAGGAGAGGTGTTCCAGCTCTCTGATCATCTTTGTAACCCTCCTCTGGAGTCACACAAGCAGGTCCACATTCCTCTTCTATTAGGAGCTCCAGAGTTGAATGCAGTACTGCAGGTGGGGTTTCATGAGATCAGAGAAGAGGGGGAGAATCACCTTCCTTGACCTGCTGGACACACTCCTTTTGATGCAGCCCAGCATATGGTTGGCTTTTTGGGCTCTGAGCGTACATTTCTTGGCTTATGTCCAGTTTTTCATCCAACAGTACCCCCACACTTCTCCACAGGATTGCTCTCAATCTCTTTATCCCCCAGGCAGTATAGACACTGGCGGCTGCTTGGATCCAGGTGCAGGACCTTGCATTTGACCTTGTTGAAGTTCATGAGGTTTGTGTGGGCCCACTGCTCAAGCCTGTCAAATGATGCATTTTCAAGAATGCTTAAGCAACATGAAAACACTTTTCAAAGGCAACTTGGAAAAACTAGCATTTTAGCTAGTTACCAAGAAGTAGCTACCAAGGAGAGGATCTGGTTTGAGACCATCTTAAGAACCTGAATGTGCACAGTTCCATGGGACCTGATGAAATCCATCTGCAGGTCCTGAAGGAGCTGGTGAATGAAGCTGCTAAGCCACTGTTCATCATATTTGAAAAATCATGGCAGTCAGGTGAAGTTCCTGACGACTGGAAAAAAGGGAATATAACCCCCATTTTCAAGAAGGGGAAAATGGATGACCCAGGGAATGACAGATCAGTCAATCTCACCTCTGTGGCCACCAAAATCTTAGAGCAGATTCTCCTGGAAGGCATGCTAAGGCACATGAAAAACAACAAGGTGCTTGGTGACAGCCAGCATGGCTTCACTAAGGGGAAATCCTGCCTGACCAAGTTGGTGGCCTCTATGATGGGGCCACAGAACTGATGGACAGGGGTAGAGCAGTTGATGTCATCTACCTGAACTTGTGTAAAGCGTTTGACACTGTCCCACACGACATCCTTGTCTCTAAATTGGAGAGACATCAATTTGATGGATGGACCACTCGGTGGATAAAGAGCTGGCTGGATGGCCGCACACAAAGAGTTGTGGTCAATGGCTCAATGTCCAGCTGGAGACCAGTAATGAGTGGTGTCCCTCAGGGATCGGTGTTGGGACCGGTCTTGTTCAACATCTTTGTCGCTGACATGGACAGTGGGGTTGAGTGCGCCCTCAGCAAATTTGCCGATGACACCAAGCTGTGTGGTTCGGTTGATATGCTGGAGGGAAGGAATGCCATCCAGAGGGACCTTGACATGCTTGTGAGATGGGCTGATGCCAACCTCATGAAGTTTAACCATGCCAAGTGCAAGGTCCTACACCTGGGTCGGAGCAATCCCAGGCACAGCTACAGGTTGGGCAGAGAAGAGATTCAGAGCAGCCCTGCGGAGAAGGACTTGGGGGTGCTGGTTGATGAGAAAATGATCATGAGCTGGCTGCAGTGTGCACTTGCAGCCCAGAAAGCCAGCCGTATCCTGGGCTGCATCAAAAGGAGAGTGACCAGCAGGTTGAAGGAGGTGATCCTGTCCCTCTGCTCTTGTGAGACCTCACTTGGAGTATTGTGTGCAGTTCTGGTGTCCTCAACATAAAAAGGACATGGAACTGTTGGAACAAGTCCAGAGGAGGGCCACGAGGATGATCAGGGGACTGGAGCACCTCCCGTATGAAGACAGGCTGAGAAAGTTGGGGCTGTTCAGCCTGGAAAAGAGAAGGCTGTGTGGAGACCTCATAGCAGTATCTGAAGGGGGCCTATAAGGATGCTGGAGAGGGACTCTTCATTAGGGACTGTAGTGACAGGACAAGGGGTAACGGGTTAAAACTTAAACAGGGGAAGTTTAGATTGGACATAAGGAAGAAGTTCTTTATTGTAAGGGTGGTGAGGCACTGGAATGGGTTGCCCAGGGAAGTTGTGAATGCTCCACCCCTGGCAGTGTTCAAGGCCAGGCTGGACAAAGCCTTGGGTGAGATGGTTTAGTGTGAGGTGTCCCTGACCATAGCAGTGGGGTCGGAACTTGATCATAAGGTCCTTTCCAACCCTAACTATTCTATGATTCTATGATTCTAAGAAGCCTACTTATGTACCCTTTTTACTTAAGGTATCTGTGCTGGAATTGCGTTTCCTGTTTTTCTTTTTCTTCTCATTGTTGTGCAAGCCCAAATCATCAGGAAACTCAGCTTCAGCAGTATGTGTGTAAGAGCTGGGATACTGGCTTACAACCATGCATAAAATCTTTCTTAGTCACTCTTATTCAAGATCTTTTTTTGATGCTCTTAGCCATACGAATAAACAGTTGTGTTCACCCCTCTCATTTTTTCACCCTGCAAGGTAGGAAGAAGTTGCTCACTTGGAAATGTTCTTGAGCACATGGAGGTTACAAGTGAAACTACCCAACCACAAAGCAAAATGAAGTAAATAATCGCTGATTGCTGAGCTGTTTTCTACATACTCTCTCCCAGCATGTAGTACTGCTCCTTGCAAAGCAGACTATAATGTCTTTTTTTGCTACCTAAAAATAAACCATTATTGTGAACCAAAATACCATGACATTAAAACAAATCCCAACTATCTAAGAGGTCTAAAAAGCAGTCTTCAAGCCTGTAATTACAGGAGGCACAGATGTATTTTTTTTTCTGCCAGCAAGAAGCAAATCTTAAAATTCTTAAGATTTTACTGAAAACTGAAACTTCCCCTAACATATTAAATGCGAATGAAACTTAATATGTCTTATTTGTGGGGGTTTAGCCTTACAAACTACATATACATGTATTTTTAGCACTCATGTACTTAGGAAGTGGCATACCTGAGAACAAATATCTAGAAAGACTGCGGTAATGCAGTACTTAATTATGTTCAAGTCCATTAAGGAACAGACACAATCTGACAAGAGGTCATGGTTAGAAAGAAGTTTCTGTCAGACTGTATGCAGAAAGTTTACATTTCTTATCATTTATGCTGGACTGAAGAGAGCTTTTATCCATTGTTGCACTTCTTGGCAGATTCCTATGGCAAAATTTTCATTAAGCAGATTTCCTCTTAATCTGATTTCCATTTTCATGTATAGTTCTATTACCTACATGCTCATTTCCAAAAGAGAATTCCTGTTACTTGGCTTTAGCATCCCTTGTAGTAAAAGAATGCTACACAGAGTGAAGTTAGCTACTGGGCTCTATACCAGATTATTTTAGTAGATGTGGACACTATGTAAAATACAAAAAATTTCCAGACTTGGCAGGGACAAAGGATATTTCTGAGTCCTAAACTCATACATGATGATTAATCACGTGCACCTAAGCACAGGTTTGCAAACTGCATAACAGGATGATGAATACAGCTTTTTCAACATATTTTCTGGAGGCCCATTCAACACCAATTTCTTGTGAAATAAAATGTCACTTTTTTTTTTTGTTAAATTAACTGTGAAAAATAACACATTCATAGCCAAGATGCCCAGCATACACCAAAGGAAAAGCTAGTTCTAGCTGCTGAAAATTATCTTCCCTGACACATTGCACCAATTAATTGCTGGTTTTCAGTTGCCCACGTTCCTAAAACCGCACAGACTCTTTTGCAGTGGAATATATAAAAACAGGGGAAAAAGTTTTCAGTGTCCAAAATGTGAAATAATGCTAAGATTATTCCCAAAATATTAAGAAATAGGGGAAAAAAAAACCCATAGCCTGGAAAGATATTTGTACTTTCTTCAGGAAGTACTGGATAGATGGAGAGGTTCTATAAGTAAGAATTTAATCAACCTGATACAGTTAAAAATCCTAAAATGGGATTTCATAAAATGCCTGAAAGAAACTGACTAACAATGCAAAGGATTTGTCTGAAAAAAAGGTTTATTTGAAAAACACTCAACAACTATTATTAAGGAATTATGTCTATGTTAACTTATTTACATATATAGAATACATGTACATATACAGAGTTATAATATGAATGGTGCATTACTATAATAAATCCACAGAACTATGTATTGTACAAAAACTTTTAATATATAATGCAGTCTTCTTTTTTTTGTGTGTCTGAAATTGCCTAAAAATTAAGCATGTGTAAGACATGTTTTCTCAATGAATTGCTAGTAATTTCTTGTAGGCACTGTTGTTCACATTAGTAGAGCACGTACCCCTTCTACTAGTGGTAGACATTGACTGGCCACTGCTGTTACTACTGTTAGGATCAAGTGTCTCTTTACAATTGAAGAGACTGAAAAGTTGTCTCTGATACTGAGAAGAAGCATAGTAGTAAATGAAGGGGTCAATGCAACAGCTAATGCTGCTGATACAAACACAGAGTAGATAGGCAAAGTAGAGATATTCTAAGCTGTTGTCATAAGAAAAATGGACATAATGAATTAATAGGAGAATATTTGTTGGTCCGAAGCAAATAACAAAAACAGAAAAAACAGCCACACACAAGAGCAAGGCACGTGTCTTCTTGTTTTGTTTTGTAACAAGAGTAGAGGAACTAAGACATCGAATGATACACACATAACAGACAGTAGAGATTATAAATGGCACTACAAAAAACACAGAAGAGAAGATGGAGAAGAAGTGAAGGTAATAGCCACGAAGTTCAGATTCTCTTAGCACATCGTGGCAAGTAGTTATATTTAACTTCGGTATTTCCATTGTTTGCTCTCTAATGAGAAAAGGTATAACCCCACTTATTGCTACAAGCCATATGATGAGACAAATCAGTGAGGCACGTGTTAACGTACGCCACCCAAGAGACTGCATGGGATACACCACTGCTAAGAAGCGATCGAAGCTTATGCTTGTCATAAGCATTATTGAACAGTACATATTACAGTAAAAGGCAGCAGTGATGAAACGGCACATTTTGGGTCCAAAAGCCCAGTCATTTCCAGAAAAGTGATAAGCAATCTTAAAAGGAAGCACGCTTACAAACAGGACATCTGCAAGTGCCAAATTCAGCATGTATATCACAGCTGGCTTTTCAATTTTCATTTTTTTCAGAAACACGAGTATTGCTGTAATGTTCAGGGGGAGACTCAGCACAAGCACTATGGTGTAAACTGAAGGAACAAAACGCGTCAGCCATGGACTAGTGAGGTATCTTGCTGTTTGTACTGACACTATTCGCTGGTCATGTATGAATGATCTAGTATGGTTGGTGGCTCCTGATCCAGCTTCCAAGTCATTTTCAGTATCACCTTCAGTAGGTATGCGGTCATCCTGGTGACTTACAATGGAGACCATAAAACTTCTGATCTGTAGTGTGCTGCTGTTATACAGGGAGGCTGAAAAATAAGAAATTATTGAGATTAATAAGCAAATATTTACATCCTATGGGGAAACAAAAACATCTTTCAAAAAGAATAGCTAAGATATATTAGCAACACAAAACAATGAGGTTAATTCCTGATTCGAAGTGCAGACTGCCCACAGATGTTAGTCCTTTTTATTTTGACTTCTGTTACAAGTTTGGGTAAGATGTTCTCCTTTGCCTCCTGGCTCGTGGCCTGGAAGCTTTTATGGGAGGGACTCTACCTAGCAAGTACTGAATATTTCTGTGGGCTCTGGAGACATCTTACTCAACACGACAGCCAATAAAGACAGGTGGCAGATATCTTCATGCAGTTTTCAATGCAGATGTGGTTCAACCTTTTGCTTGTACAAAGACTGCATTGAAACACTTCCCAAGTTCTACCTAACCTGCCCCACAGCACATATCCAGTGTGCCGTCAGAGCACTTTTGAAACCTGCCACTAGTGTTCCCTCTATAGCACGGTCTTTGCAGCATAGTCGTTGGCTGAGTCTGAGAAAAGAAAGTGCCAGGACAGGGTATCTCTGCTTTCTGAATGTAGCTGTAACGGGTTAGGAATTTGGCATTACAAAGTGTTGAATGTGTGGTATGGGTTTATTTCTGGGAAAAAAAAAAAAAAAAGGACAAAAATACCCAACCAACACCAAAAAACCCCACAAAACAATACCAAAAAAACCCAATCAATCAAAAGATCTATTTTGGACATATTTCAGAAAAGTTATTTGCATGGAGTCTTATTTTGGAAGACAGTTGTTTTTCACATCAGCTTAATCTAGTTAGGTGAAGAATAATTCAAAAATATTGTGGGCAGACAGAAGTGAGAGCTACTACTATTTAATCACTCGTGCATAGCTGTGCAACTGATCCTTTGTTGAATCCTAGACAACTAAAACTAAAATGAAGGTGTGTTAGCTTAAATCAGTGAGCTGAAAGTACATCCGCATGATTCACCTTGTTACAAGCAATTGTTTTTTCTACAGTAATTCACACTTTTTAATGCAGATGAGAACAAATGCGTCTGAAAGAGGCAGAGGGCAAACGAGGAGTGGCTGCAGCTTTAAGCAGGCAGTTACCTCCGTCTGTGTGCAGGCTGTGTGGGAAGGGCCCAGCCCAGCTTGAGTTTTGGTGAAATTCAAACTTGAACGTGGGGTAATGAGTGGTAGGGAAATTTGGGGATTTTTTACAGTTCCTGTGCTGTACCTATCATGTTGTCACAGCAGCATTCATGGGGCAGGGGGGACAAAAGAGGGGAAGTGTCTGAGATAATGGTTTTTGTATGCAAAGTGACTAGACTGCCACCACCGTAGGCCAGAAAAAGGATGTTGGATGAGAATTTCAGCCCAGATGCCTGTTGCATAGACTGCAGCAGGAACAATTTAGTACTTTTCCTGAAACACAAATGCACAGAAGTATTTGTACAGCAGAGCACTAAATCAATTTATACAAGGGGCTATTCTGCTGTCTAAAAAGGAACACTAGTAAAATGTAAAACTATAGATCCTTAATCTTTAATCTTACTTCAAAAATTTAGTCCAAGCAGGCAGATGGCTCAGGGAATCAGCTCCTAGTTTGGCAGTTCAGGTTCAGCACAAGCTCTATTTTACTGCCAAGATTATGTGTGCGTGATGTGGTAACGGAGGTGCTTCCAGCAAGCACTTCTCATATCCCCGTGTACCTGAACTTTGAACCGGTCAGCGTCACTGAGCCTTTATGATTGAGGTTAAGAAACTTAATGTGAAAGTCCTTGGTGGTAACCTGACCCACTTCTCATCAGTGACTCCTAACTTAGAACAGTATGACAATATGCTAAAGGGAAAAAATGATTGGGCTAGTTCTCCTTTATTGACTAGTGACCTCTGTCTTAGCTATTGCTTATAATTACTAGAACATTGATAATAATTTTAACTATATCCTGAATTCTTAGAGCTACCTTATTTACAGCTTTTTTAGATGAAAGGATTTAGAGTCTGCATTACTCAATATCAAACTTTTCTGTAAGTACAACCCTATTACAACAGTTCAGGACAAAAAAAAACATAAATAATTTTAGTTTAGTTGAAATTATCTGGTTTAACTTAGTGAAAACTATGTGTTATTTGTAGAAGCAGACTTCCTCAGTTCAGAGTTGAACTCAACCTTGATGCTGTTAACAGCACCTCCATGCTGTGTCCCTTGCTCACTCCATGTCTCCACCTTGAACTTCAATGACATGAAGTACCACTTGGAAGCCATCTCTTTGGAAAAACGCAACAAGACCTCAAACCTGCCGTTTTTCTGCCACGTCATACTACAGAGAATGGGAATTTAAACTTGCTTGATGAAATTCAATTTCATTTTAATTTAAAAGACTGATAGTCACAGATCAGTTCCTTTTTTTTTGCAAAGATGCCTGTTTGTATGACACAGCATCTGCTTATTAGAAAAAATACCAGTGCAATTCATGCTTTTTGAAATGGAAAGGAAGATGGTTACTGCCCTGAGGTTCTGAATTCCTTTTGTGCTAGTGTTTATTTGAAAAAGCTGATGATCAGAGATTTATACACAGAAAGGAAGAGGGTGAAATGATATCATATTACCTAAAAAGATACTAGTGAACTTGACAGTAAACATTAAGGTCAGTAGTGGGAAACAAGCATTACCTGTAAGTTGGGATAGTAAAAAGCAGCCAATACAGTAGCTCTACAGGAAAGATTTTAAAACTGCTCTGACAGAGCCACAACTATACCAGAACCTGTCAGATGTTCTTTTCTAGCTGTTTTAAAGCTGTAGATACCATTTGTCTACAACATACTTCACTACAGCTTAAGTAATTTCTAATAAAACAAATCAGCTGTTAGAAAATCAGAGGTAAAGCTTGTATAATGATCATAAATATTCAGACAGTCATCCTGGTTTTGCTAGGCTGTCATCCAGTCCTTTTGGAAGAGGTCAAACCGGGTAGATTACAATTGTTATGCGTAACAGTACTCTCACGGCTGATATGACAGAGTAAACAGCTCTGTCTACTTGTAAACTATAAAGAGGTACAAATGAATAGGACGAAGAAACTAAGAAAGAAAGAAAGGGATAAAGCACCGAGGTTTTATCTTCATGGTGTGCAGTCAGGACACTGAACAATACACATGGAGTCTTTTCTTTGCTTCCAGTAGGGACTTTGAGAGGCAGAAATTATATAGAACGATACTCAGATTGCCTGAACTTTTCTTTTACTGCCTGTGGTCTTTGCACTGATTCTCCATCAAGGATACAGAGAAAAGATGTAGAAAGCTCAGTAAGTCTGGATTGTTCAACAATCTATACTGTGCTGTTTTCTATTGAGTATTACATATTGTTTATCTCACGATCACCATATGCATATTCTGTTTACCCTGACACTGCCTTTTTTTCTTTTACGCAGACTTATGTCATAAATTTCTGTCTATTTTCACATGCAAGGTGCTACTGCACATACTGTTCTGGGAAAGGAGAAGTAGAGAACAAAAAATATAATGGCTTCAACCAACCATAAAAAGCAGTCTTGATCTCCAGAAGAAAATGTCAAAGTATTTCTGTAGAGTCATAAATCTGGACAGGATGTTTACACACCAGCAGTGTTCATGTCCCAGGGGATATCTTTGTGAGCTGAAAAACTAGAAAGTAGGCTCCTACTCAAACCAATTAAATTTGTGCTGCTGGACAACAATTAATATAATTTCTGGGTATTACTGCTGACAGCTGCACCCATACTGCTGGCTTGTAACAAAAGGTTGGTTTCTCTTATCTCTCCTATGTATAATCTGATAGTGATAAACATTTGGAATCTGAATTACTCACTGGCCCATAAATCAGTTACTCGCAAGCAGAATGTGAATTGCATGCCAGGCATATTTATAAACAAGGTAAATCACAACTTTGTAGGGCAGTTAACAATTATTTGCTTTTATAAAAATATACACTGGATGTCTTTAAAAAAAAAAATCTTCTTTAGCCCACACGTCTGTTTATACAGAATTTGTTACTGTATTACACGAGTAATGAAACAATTTGAACATATTTTCCTAAAGTGTTGTTTTGTTGCAACCCTAGAAGGATCCAGGGTCTCACCAGTTAGAGCACGGTTGTTGCCACTAGTTCTATTTCTAACGGAGCATCAATGAAGGTCACCTGCCTGGGGTGGATACTCTGAACTACTTTTTGCTGGTGGATCTTACAAACTTTGTGTTACCTACAAATTCAGCTGGCAGTGCATCTCCTGAAGTTGTGTACGAAAGGCAATGCCATTGTTTTGAGGAAGTCCACCAGTATGTCCCACCAGGCTGGTCACTTCTTTCCACTGTAACTTGCTGCTGCCTGGCCACCTCCTTAGCCATGGGACAACTGTAAACCGTTCTTCACCATCAGTAACCTTATCCGTGACACTGCGTTTATTACAGATCTATGTATTTGAGATCTGTGACACGTCCTTTATTCAAAATATACTACTCAAAAAGCATCTGCCTCACTTTGCTTTACTCAGGGCAACTTCATATTTCAGCCTGTTCCCTCGCCGCTGCTGTGAGAACCAAGCTAGCGCAGCGGTCCACAGCGCCGAAGCAAGATCGCTCCTAAGTACCAATTAAAACTTCAAAGCGGGAGACCCCTGACCAGGCCAGCGATGCCCTGCGTTTCGGGTATTACCCTCTGCCAAGCCGCGCGGCCCCGGCCCCGCTGCCAAGGCAAACGCCGCCCGGCCGGGCTCCTGGGGCCCCCACCTGGAACGGGAGGGTGAGGGCGCGGCGGCCTAACCCGGTCCTCCTCGGCCGTCCCCTGCCCTCCGGCGCGTTCCCCGGCAGCTCCCTCCGCGGGGCGGCGACTCACCGTGGCTGGCGGCTGCGGCTGGCGGGCAGCACAGGACGGCCAGCGCGCAGAGCAGAGCGAGCAGCGCCCGCGGCCCCATGCCCACCGGGTCTGGGGGGGGGCCGGGCTGCGAGGATCTCCGTCCGTCTGTCCGTCCAGCGCCGGAGCACGCGAGCGCAGCCGATGCGCGGCGGGTAGCAACCGGCAGGAGGCTGGGGCTGCTGAAGAACCGCCCCGGGGCGGCCGGGCCTCCCTCCGGCGGCAGGGGAGGATGGAGCGCCCTCCTGCCGCTCCGCTCCGCGCCGCGCCGGCAGAGGGGGCGCATCACGCCGCCCCCGAACCGCCCATCGTGGAGCGGGAGGAGAGCCGGGTCCCGGACACCGGGAGGGACGGGCAGAGCCCGCCCCCCCGTGCGCTGCAGCGGGGAGCGGCGGCACCCAGCGGAGAAACGGGAAGGGGCCGAGCGGCCCGGCTGGGTGAGGGGGCAGAAGGAGCGACGCAAGGCTTGCTCTTAAGGCGCTGTTCTGAGCCAAGTTTCCCAGGTTCTGTTTGTGCAGTCCCACAGCGTTACAGTTACAGGGCCAGCTGAAGTATCATTACTCTTGATTGAGAGATCACATTCAGAAAACCTCAGTCACACACGGATCTGCTTTGTATAAACAGTACCAAAGCTTGCTTGTAGTGGGTAAGTGCATGCTCTAGAAATACAGGACGACCTAAAACCCGTGCATGACCTAGGTTTGCAGTCCTCACATCTGTTCTGGCAAGATCGCTGCAGAGGTGGTGCCACTCGTGAGCTCCAGTGGCATATGCCTTGGACAGGCACTTTGTTCTGTCCTTTGATGCTGCTCCTGAAACCAGAGCTGTTTGGAATGAATCCTGTATGAAAGCTAGAGTGGAATACATTTTGTCAACTTTGCAGCTAGTATTCTGGCTCTTTTCTTTGAAAATACTTATTCCAGGATATGGTGTCCCACCCTCAACCGTATAGTGCTCTGTTTACAGCAATAAAGAAAAAAGGGGTGGGGGTGTCCATTTAGAAGTTGGTCCTATTTATGGCATGACTTTATTACAGAAGAAGCACTGAGTTTTGCTGTTAACAAAGTAAAAACAATGGAAAATAAATACTCTTGATCGCAAATACTGTTTCCCAGTAAGTTATGTTCCACAATCCTATCACTTGCTATGTTACAGCGCTGTTAGAGCTGGCTCCAATTTGTGTAGAGCAAAGGCAAGTAATGCAAGTTTAACAGCTGGCTAGCCTTTTCACAGCTCTGTCATCCCAAACACTAGGGAACCCCCACAGAACACCTTATACTTCATCATTAACTAATTTTCTTCATCTATTTAGAAAACACCCCAATAAGAGGTAATATTTTTTTCCCCCGTCTATTTGGGAGGAGCAAGTGAAGCTGTTATTTGGCATTCTGTGGTCTCGCAGCTCTATAAATGTACCCAAAGGTAACAAAGATTTTGAAACACCAAAATAGAATTGAACAAAATATGTGTGTCTTAAAATAATCATGTATTTGCAAATGTTATACCAGACCCTAGAAAAGCATGCATTGTCAGCATTTGTGTTTTTTCCAGAAGCCTTAACCAATGGGCTGCTGCTTGAGAGATAAAGCAGCCTGCAGAGTATGTAAAAGACATGAAGGGAAATGCAGGCTGTAACTGCAGGGAGTACCTTAGTTGCAGATATAAGGAACAGTCACAGGGTTGTGTTCTTTCATCTTTGTAAAAGAGATTACTACAAATATATTGAGTGAATAAAACACCCAACACCTGTGTTTTGCCATTTTTTTTAGCTGCATATGGGAACCAAATTTAAGTTAATTTTGTAACCTGTAGTCATGCAAGTCAGGCTGCTACTTTTTCTTATATAAAGTGATTGTAATGGAGGTGAAAAGTTCATGACTTTTAAAGCTTTTACCAGTTACCCCATTCTTTACTTCTGCCTTTTGCTCCTTTTCAAAGCATGTTTTTTGGTGGTGGTTTTTTTGTTGTTTGTTTTTGTTTTGTTTTGTTGTAGGTTTTTTTAGTTCCTGTTGAACACACTATGTCTACCAAAAAAGCCTATAATTGTCTGGTAAGATTGCTACATCATTACTGCATCACTGTTTGGGGAAGGAGCCATCTTCCTGCTGTGCATGCCCATGGTAGGTAGTTACTGCTCGATGAGGTTAGAATCTTATCTCAGAGGCAAAATAAGCCCCCCAGGAAGAGGGCTGTCAGTCTAGTTATGAACTTTTTCAAAATCGGATGTGGCCATCAGTTTGAATTAGAGGGAAGATTGTTATGTTGCTTCCATATTCTTTAAAAAACCCAAACAAACAAGGTTTGCAGATGAGCACAAAGTGAAACAGAACAAAGGTGTTATTTGTGATGGTGTTTCTACTTGGCCAAAGAAAGAGGTTCTGCAATTCTGTGGATAGTTTTGGAGCTTCAGAGCCCCATCAGAATGGTTACTTCCCAAAGCAAACTATGTTAGCTGACAGGCACTCTTAAGTCAACTCTAAAGACATGCAGTAGAAAAATGCAAACTGTGAGGCTAACAGAGTAAGACTATTGGCTATTATAATTTCTTTCTCTTCCTTAATCAGCAGTGGTGAAAATTGAGAGATACAGGCAATTCTTTCAGTGAAAGTTGCATTTTTATCTCCTATGGTAACAAGTGCCAAGTAGGCTCCACTCAGCTGTAATGGCTTTTTCTGCAGGTTTTGCACCAGCAATGCAAGTCTTTCCTCAAGACCATTTAATGAATGAAACTAGTTTTATCACATCCTATCTAACTTTGAAGACCCTAAATGGAGCTTACAGCAGCCTCTAGAAAGCCATTCTTTTAAATTGCATTTATCAGCTGTCGGCAGCATAGAACAGCAGTGGGTAAGCACAGAATTACTTTGCTCATTTGCATGGTACACTTAGGTAGAATCATTGTGTTCAGTCCTGTTTAGCAGCATTCACTGTTCAGTGACAAGGCCCTAAATTGAACTAGTTAAGACTCCAAAGGAGTTTAAAGAAATTAAATGGAAATTACACTTTGATGTGCGCGGGAAGAGCAGGAAGCCCAAGAAAGGGCTGGAGAAAAGGCGAGTGCTAGCATGCCAACTGTGTGCTAGCATCACATGTGTCATTACCTGGGAACCACGCAAGCTTTCCTCAGTTTATACATATCAGGAAATGACTGAGGAACATGCTGTTCACATTAGAACTAAGCAGTCACTAAGTGTGTCAAGTGTCTTATGCAAAACTGCATATCCAGGAGTGACTGACTCCTGCAAAGGCTGTGGAACTCCAGTATGTTTCACCAGCAAAATACCAGGCTTTTAACACGTTACCTCAAAGGCCTGGTCTTAGGATCAGCATCCCACATGTGCAGACATACCAGCTCAGCTAGAATTTGTCATGAATACGTAGGTATTAGTTAAGTCTGTTACACATAAAAAGGAAAACAAAAGATTGTGAGTTTAAGTCATACTCCAGTACAATTAATTTCTCTCCTTTGGAAAGAGAAGTGCAGCTTTCACCTTTCCATCCAGCTATTTTAAGTGAATGAGGGGCTGGAGCTAGATGATCTTTAAGGTCTCTTGCAACCCAAACCATTCTATGATTAGGGATATCCCTAGTAAATGTAATAGCTGTTTCAGCTTGTATAATTCCACAGGTCCGTATACTGCCTAAACTCATAGTCTATATATCTGCCACTGAAAACTCATAGTTTATGTATCTGCCACTGACTTTACACTGTTTTAGTCTACCTTCAGAATTAATATTTGTCTTATTTATTTTTACAACACACTCCAGAATGCCTCACTGTCCATCTTTTAAAATGTTTGTCATGAGGAAAGTGAAAGTAGAAAATATTTTCTCTTTGTTTACGTGTATCTATCACATTACCTACTGTGCAAAGCAAAATTATCATCACGTTCAGTGGCACAAGGGCCACGAGGTCTTCACTGCTGAACAACTCTTGTAAAGTGTATTGTGAGGACAATCAAGCTTAATTAGATTAATTTTTATAAAAGCACTGAAGGAAGTTCTTTCACTGTGGTCTGTATTGCTGCTTTAACAACTCTTTTAAATGAAATTTAGGAAGTAAGCCAGTTTAATTAGGCAATGTTTATTTTACATAGAACAATCTTCAAAGAATATTAAAAACCCCAATCTAAATACTGATTTTATTGCATTTATTTTCTTGCAATAATTAAAAAAAAAAAGAAGAAGACAGGCACAATTTACGTATTCAAATACTTCAAACTGAACAGTGTATGTTCACTATCCAGATTTCCCCAATGCCACTCCAAAGGCTGTGAAAGTAGAAAATGTCATTTTACACAAGGCAGTAGTGCATTTAATAGGAATGAATCACAAAATATATTTTTGTACAGTAAGAAGTTATTGTCAATGTATAATTACCTATAATTTTTTTTTTAATTGCACCAAAAGTTTGCTTTACAATTGACAACTGCCACGAAATAGGCTTAGTATGTAACTATTTGTCCAAACTATCCCCTAGAAACAAATTAGGATTTCTTTTAGTAAAAACTTAAAGTCTAATAAGAACTATATTATATATCTGAGGTCATTTAGAATGTTTTGATAGGAAAGGGTTTATAATATTCAACTAAATTCAATTTCTGCCTACCCTAAATTCCATACAGCCACAACAGCAGAGCATCCGAAACAATATTTTGATTTGAAAGTACCAACACCAATGAAATCTGGAACTGTTTAATTTAATCTATATTCTATTTTTCTGCTTCATTATCAGTGCTGAAAGGCACTGCGTACATTCCTCTGAACATTTGGTGTTTTAGTTTTTTTTAAAAGTTAAAGCATGTACAATGACAAACTCCAAACGAATATTTAAAAGGAAAAAAAAAAAAGTACTGAATAAGCTTCTCACTGATGAATGCGGACCACAATATCTGAAGACACTCATTTTCCATAGAACTTCTTATTCAACAAGAATATGAGCAAATTCACATTCACTTTAGCCTTATCAAACATTTTCATTACAGCCACACCTTCGTACTGCATCTGAAGCAAATCCTGTAATCAGACAGAAATAAAATCATTAATCTGTGTTTGAATCCATACCTTACAACAACAGGATGGGGTCATTTTCATCATGTGATAACCACCTCAAACTCCAGCTCCTTAAAAATTTAGAGAATTACCAGCAACTACTGGATAGGTGTAGAAAATATTACATGCTTTCTAGATCCCAAATTGCAGACTGTCAGTAACAGTGAACCAGAAGAAATACTGTTTTCTGTGTATTTTTGTTTTCTCATGGCTTTTGGGGCTTGCCACTGAATTAATGTGGCATTTGTTTTCATGCAGTTGCCCTAATATAAACATTAACCTAACTCCGTGCCCAGCATCTTGCAGAGGCCATATAGTTATTCCCCAATGACCTCCTGCGCTGTGCTGGTTGAACAATTCATGAATACATATTAAAAAAAAAAATGAAATAGTTTATAACTAAAGCAACTGTGACTATATACAAATCAACAAAATTCAAACTCTACCTGGAAATGGAGCTGCACTTTTTCCATCTCAACCCCCAAGAATTTTGCTTTGATTTCAAAGTCACCCACTTCTTCTCCAGGTGTGATATCAAACATCACGTTCTTAAACCTTGAAACAAAAGGAAAATTGATTATGTATGCTGTCCAGTTTTATATAGTCCACAGTTTCTAGAAAAAAGCCTACAGAACTCAAAAGAACTTTGGCCATGAGCAGTGTAAATGATGTCAAGTGAACCACTCCATCCCTCCTGCAACCTCTTCTTGGAGACTTTCTGGCATACATATAGTATGGAATGCAGAACTCTCCCTTTTGTATTGGGTGGGAGAGGGGAAGAGCAGAGAAAACTGTGGGAAGTTCAGGGAACAAAGATGATGAATTGTCTACAGAATACAAATGCGATACCCAGATTTTTGTTCTGCCGTGCCCCAGTGTCTCCTTGCAGGTGCACACACACTCTCCCTAGGTTTCAGTCTGCCTCATGTGGCATCGTCTGTCTGACAAACCCAATTGGAAAAAAAGTGCATCTGGAAAACTTTTTTCCATGCAGAAGACAGATGGAAGGGTGCAGAGGAAGAAAGGTTTTCGCTACAGTGGCCTCAAAATGGGTAGATACAAAATGGATGTTAAACCACCCCATCTGTTCACCTTGCCATAGAGAGGCAGTGCAGAAAATGAGGTGTTTACTTAGTATATAAAAGTGAATGGTCAGTAAATGAAAGAAATAACTGCTACAGCTGCTTAACAAGTCAGTCAGTAGCAGTGAGCCTGCTGGTGGACTTCTACTGGCTTCATCTAGAACTAATGCCAAAATAGACTTACTTAAATATTTTCCCAAGATAATCATATAGTGAGGTACAAGGGAAAAAATGAATTATAAGTTAGGCTTTATCAATTTTCTGAATATAAAAGTCTGAGGTAATTTTAGGTGTGGCATAGGAAATGACAAAGGTTTCTTTTAACAAAGTCCACTTAAGAAGATGTTGATTAGAATATGCTCTTAATTGTTTATACCACACTTACTGGTTGGTTTGAAGATCTTCAATTTCTAAGATGACACCTTTTTCATGCAGTCTTGCAGCTGTGTACTTTAATGAGGTCTGCTTCACTTTTTTGCTTCCCTTCACCTCTTCTTTTCCATCTACTTTAATAGACCTCCGTGAATTTCTGGTAAGAGAACAAGAAAATGGCTTTTAATTTATCTATCAGATCTTTTATACTTCAACTGCTCTTCTAGCCATATTTAGCTTTCCTTCAGTCTTTGCCTTGTTGGACTCCTATTAATGAACAGAATTAACATTCAGAACAAATCTAAGAATTATAGGGACTTTTAGCATATAGTGAATAGTCTTAAACATTTTGACAGCAATCTTGAATTAACATTTTTAGCACTTTTAAAAAGTTTAAACTCTGCTGTGAAATGTAACCCCAATCCAAAAGAGTCCACAATCACTGTAAAATAGCAATTTGTAAGCTTACAGTGACATAGGTGTTAAATAAGATCGACCATTAGAGTTCATTTTTGGATCAGTGAGGTAAGCTCCTGTTCATGTCAGTAAAGTGTTCTCATTTTGATATATCAGTGGCACTAATGGGGGCTTCTTCTCGAGTAACTGCATTGTACCCAAAAGGTAAGATTATTTAGGCATATGGGGCAATCCCAGGCACAGCTACAGGCTGGGCAGAGAAGAGATTCAGAGCAGCCCTGCGGAGAAGGACTTGCGGGTGTTGGTTAATGAGAAAACGAACATGAGCCGGCTGCAGTGTGCGCTCACAGCTCGGAAAGCCAACCGTATCCTGGGCTGCATCAAAAGGAGAGTGACCAGCAGGTTGAAGGAGGTGATCCTGCCCCTCTACTCTGCTCTCGTGAGACCTCATCTGGAGTACTGTGTGCAGTTCTGGTGTCCTCAACATAAAAAGGACATGGAACTGTTGGAACAAGTCCAGAGGAGGGCCACGAGGATGATCAGGGGACTGGAGCACCTCCCGTATGAAGACAGGCTGAGGAAGTTGGGGCTGTTCAGCCTGGGGAAGAGAAGGCTGCATGGAGACCTCATAGCAGCCTTCCAGTATCTGAAGGGGGCCTATAGGGGTGCTAGGAAGGGACTCTTTATTCAGGACTGCATTGATAGGACAAGAGGTAACAGGTTCAAACTTAAACAGGGGAAGTTCAGGTTAGATATAAGGAAGAAATTCTTTACTGTAAGGGTGGTAAGGCACTGGACCAGGTTGCCCAGAGAAACTGTGGCTGCCCCATTCCTGGCGGTGTTCAAGGCCAGGCTGGACAGAGCCTTGGGTGACATGGTTTAGTGTGAGGTGTCCGTGCCTATGGCAGGGTAGTTGGAACTCAGTGACCTTAAGGTCCTTTCCAACCCTAACTATTCTGTGATTTATTTCCCCCTTTTCCATTTGAAAGACAAAACCCAATCCTTCTAATGAAGGAAAAAAAAAAAATATCAATAATTGCTTCCAAAATCTGCATGACTTCAAGGCGTGCTAATAGATCTGTGAAGTAACACCAATTAAATTGATTGAAAACATGTATACATCTCAAGCCTCCTTTTGTAAGGTAGCTTTAAATAAATGCAAGACTTTACTTTCCAGGTTTTGGAAGTAACTTTTTCAAGTTACAGTGATAACTTCCATGAACTTTCTAATCCATGGATTGTCAATCCGTCAGAATCAAAACTTTCAACTACAGATTTATACCTGCTTTCCCCACCTGATAAAACACACTGAAATACTAGAAGACAAGACAACTCAACTTACTTTCTTGTTAAGTTGTCTAAGCAAGTTTTTATGTAGGTGTTGTAATAATTAATTTGTTCTTCATAAAATGCTGTCTTGGAGTTAAGTGCATTCAAAGTCTGCTGGAGTTTCACCAATTCAGCTTTTCGATGATGTCTGTATCTTCTTTGATTCCGGATATCCTAAATAAATCCATTAATGTAATTAGTTTGTTAATTTGATATTATTAAAAGTATCAGCTTACTGCCATTCAAATCTGTAATTACACAACCTGACCTAATTAATCGGAGAAAGCACGAAGTATGAACTGCCATATTAGTTTTCATAAGCATAGTACAAATAGTAAGTACTACAGTTTATGTGAATGTACAGAAGACAACGATCACAGTGCTACTCATGTATACAAGTGGCGGTAATATCTTCAACTCTGTGATGGTCTCCAGGTCATGACAGACACAGCAGTCATAAGGAATATGTTGTCTTCATGCTATAAATGGAAGCTTTCTCACATCTAGTTTCTGGTGAGAGAGCTTGGGCTTCAACTAGCTACTGCTAAGCTGGAGCTTGGGTTTAAGGGAATGGTTGAATTAGGGTAATTGAAAAAACATAAATATAAGCATCTTCCAGTCCTAAGGCTCATCCCAATTTTTAGGTTGCCTTAATGTCTCAGAATAAAGTGTCTGGGCTTATAGAAGAAATAAAAAAAGAACGCAGCACTTAATAAATATGTCGAATGGTTCTGTCTCAAGCAGAAGCAGATGCAGACACCTGAACAGAGCAGGGCTTTAAAGTGGCACTTCAGAATAGGTGCAACATTACATAATTATATTACAGACTTAGCTCACATGAGTAATTCACTCATTTATATACTTAAAAGTATTTGCAACTTAAAAAAAATATATATTGATAGTATGTAAATCACTCGTGTCTTAGGAGTAATTTACTTATGAATAAAGATAAACTGATACTACTCATGAGCAATTAAAGGTAATCCAATATTAGTCATAAGCGATTAAAGACAATCCAATACACTAAGATTCTTAGAGCCAGTATCAGTGTGGACTTGGAACAGGATTTGCCTATATGTACACAAGAGCCCTGGTGCTTTATCAGCCACTGGATGGGCACTGCGTTGGTCCTCTATTTAGCTTGAGTCCTGCTGAGCCACTGTAGGTCAGTGTTACTACCAATCAGAGAATGTTTTGGAATTTTATTAAGTCTTTTTAAACTTTATCAGCACTACATTAATTATTGATTAACCCACTAATGTGTAATTCTGATTCCTTTTAAGATATAAAAAGCTATGTTGGAACACGTTGTACTGAAGAAGTTAAAACAGCATCAGTATTAAATATGGATAATCTGGAGTCTACAGTGGTATGTTATTCAGTTCAAGTATTTATGCATGAGAGAACTGTCTTTCACTTATTTTATCAGTAGACAAAGATGATTTGTTTTCTTATGTGGATATTTCTGCAATTTAGTGTAGCATTCTCAGGAAAATGTATGTTGTACATCTTTAGCTGGAATGGATTTAGGTCAGATGCGTAAAATCTGTCGATATACAGCATGTTCCATTTACCTTAGCGATCTCATTTATAATTTCTTGGTACTTAGTTGCTGAAGACACCAGTCCTGCTTGTTCCAACATCCGGAAATTTCTCTGAATTTTCCTTTTCTTTTGTTCTAGTGGTAGCTGTCCATCTTCGAAAATAGACTGACTGCGCTTCATTTTCTCTGGAGTTTTGGAATCTAAGATGGCACGTTTTTCTGCAAGTTTCAGATGCTCAGATTCCTGTGTAGGAAAAAAAAAAATCCAGAACAGTTATTTTCCAGCTCATTATAACAGTTAAGGATTCAGGCACATTGAATATTCAAATGAGGTTGGCAAAAATCAAGGTGCAAACTTTATTTATGTCCTCTTACCACATGGCTTTGTTTATATCCTCTTACCACATGGTCTGAAATCGCTTCATTTACTATGCCTTTTGGCATACCTTAAGTATCACAACACCTACACATATGTTTCAGTTAATCAAAGCATGACTAAAATCAGACAGACAAGTCAATGGCTTCACTTAGTTGTGAAACGATGGCCCAAATCTCACAGATGTCCGCTACATAAACACACAAGCTAAGCTAAAATGTGCACATTATTGAGATGTAACTTTGTGTGTCAGTGTCTACACAGAAGTCTTTAACTGGAAGCTCTTCCTACTCAATTCCCATACAAAGGATAACAGTAGTTACCCAGGCAGATGTTTGCTTTTATTGCTTAAGCAAATAAACTAGGTGTCAGGGAGCTTAAGTTAAGACACTGGAGTACATGAAGAAAAAAAAAGAATCAAGCAGAAGTATTAACCTCAGGCTATTTGATTGTGTCATAACATTGGATACAAAAGACGCTGTTTAGAAAGAAAAGTTAAAGGGAATATTATCACTGTGCTAAATGACAGCAAGATACAATTTTTCTTTTCCTTTGAAGCTGTTACCAATTATACAGTAGAAGAAAATTTGCAAGTCTCACATTTTGAAGGCTCTAGATCTGAATAGGACAAAACCTGCAACATTGTTATTAAGCAGCGGAGAAAGCTGTTGGAGATCTGTGAGGCTTTCAAGTAGCTATAGTAAAGCAAGCAATTTCTTCACTATTCAGGCACAACATAGCACTTACCTGCTGTGTGGTGGCCGGTGTTTCTAATATCTCTAAGAGCGTATCCCCTGGCTGTGTTCGTATCACATCCACAATGAGTCTTTTGGTCCTTTTAAAAACAATATATGGGTATTACAAAACAGTTGTCACTGGATCACTCGTGCATTTCATTTCTTCAGCAGTAAACCTAGCAAGTTCCCATTGTTATGGATACTTAGTAATGTTTGTGTGTCCTAGCTTTTTGTTTCAGAGCTTTCATTAATAATGTTGAATGCCTGGCTTCTACACAGGTCTGAACAGAGAAATACATCCATACTTCCCCCCACCTTTTATTTTAGAAAACAGTTAACCAACTAGCACGGTAAAACAGTTGCTGTTAGCATGATAAAAATTCAAGCAACAACTCATGTGGATTTTAATTACAATCATAAAAAAAACAGCAGCTAGGAACGTAATCTTTGCAAAGCCTAATCTATGCATGGTTCCATTAAAGGTCATATTTACTGAATAAAGTGCAAATGCACTCAAAACTGCTGAACTCCAGGAGTATTACATCCACCACAATGCATTTATGGACACCACTTAAGGGCAGATATTTCTCTAGTGGTAGCACACAGGGAGCATTTCCTTGCTAAAAAAAAGGAAGCTGCTACACACCGATATGTAAACCAGTTCTTTTTTTGGGTCAGAATTTATCTAATTCCTGCTGCCTTTTCATCAATAATGCTTCCAAGAATGTCCTGCTACAGGGTTCTGTTAATTCAGGGGACACAGTTACAAATGAGATATACCACATTATTCTTAAAAATTAACATAAACTTGAAGATGCAGCTCAAGTTTCCTAGGAAAATGTCTAAATATGATGAAGGCTTCTATGCTAAAACCTCAAACCTCATGACTAGGTTTAAAATTATCATTTACCTATGTAAAGTTGTGGGTTTTGTTGGTTTTCAGGACAAGAAGTTCTCATAAATGCAAGATTTACTCATATATAGAAAACATTATCCAAAACCAATGAGTATTTGGGTATGATCCAAGTTTCCACTGAAGGACTGCTCCTTCCATGTAAGAAGGTGACCTGCTAATCCTCCTGGAAACTAATTTGTCATTCAGAGCTGCTGTTAACAGCACTGAGCAGTTCTAGCACATTGCTAGAAAAAAAAAACCAAGCCCAAAAACACACAAGAAAACCCAGCCAGAAAAGCTTTCTGAAGCTGGCCCACTTGGGCTACATCAAGACATTGTTGGCTTTCTCTGTCTGACACAACTTTTGTCAGTCTTTATTGGTCACCACTGCATTCTACATTAATGTATATGGGATGGCATTGCTATTTTATGCAGCGCTTAGAAAAAGGTGCTGATAATGGCTGGTAAGACATGAGGCTTATTTTGACTTCCTCTCCCCACGTACCAAACCTGCTCAGCTTTGTTGTTTTCTAGAAACAGCACACTTGGGGCTGGATGCCTTCCCCTTCACCTGCCGCTTGGCATGCAGCACTTGCACACACAAACCAGGCAGACCAGGCACTCTACATGGAGTCCTCTGGACAGGGGTGCCAGTAAATATTAGGGCTTTTCAGAGAAGCATTAACAAAACCATGTAAAAAGCAAGTATGTTGCTATTTCTATAGCATGTCACTTGCAAGGAAATATGGAACACGCAGTGAATCAACTGACTTGAATTTCAGCCAGGGGCCTAACATTTCACAGCGGCATTAAAATATTTCTCTGCAGCTAAGGTAGGAAAGTTAAGCATCTGTATGTACACAAGTAACAGAAGTATTTTTTTACATTGATATTGTTGCAATGTAACACATGTTGCTAAATAGTCTTCTGTCAGATTGTTTACTAAATTTGCTCAAAATATGATATTACTTGAAAGCACTTATGCAATAGGGAAGTTAAATTCTTTTGTTAATTCTCATGCTATTAGTTCAGCATATTTCTGCACAGTGTACAGGATTAAAGACATTTCTTTTGGCCTTCATTTCATGTATTTTTAGAGATTTCATGTAGGGGTAGCATTTTACTCCTACAGAGAGCAAAAAAAGGACAGGAAGCACTCTTTTTTTCTTTTTTAAAGGGACAGCAGCAGGCATATCCTTATCATGAAACCAGCCTGGGAACAGCTGTAGAGCCTTGGTCTCTGAAGTATCAAGTGACAAACACAAATTTGATTCAACATTGTCACTGCAGTCCCTTTACTTTAGATCTCAAACTATATTTGATAAATTAAAGCCTCAGTGTTTTCTTGTTTAAGATTCAGATCAAATATGCACTAATAAAGTGGAAAAGCAGGAAGAGCTTTCTTGCACTTAAAAGCAGGTTTTTCTCCAGACCTTAAACAGGCATTTATGGATTTCACAGGTATTGCATGACTTACTACAGACATTGTAGGGAATAAATTTTTTCAGAAGTAAAACTTCACATATTACCTAATAAATTCCTTTTACTGTTTTTTTTTATTTATTTTGGAAACAAATACTAATGGATTAGAATTAATTACAGCTTGTATCTACACCCCTAGTGCTTGCAAAGGTGTGAAATCCTTATCCTGTAATTCCCTTTAAAGTGAACTTCTAACCTGCACATTTGTGGGGTATAAATAAGTATAGTACTAAAAGAGAGCAGCATCCCATTCTCCTCCAGGATCTTAAATAAGCCAGTCCTTATTCTGCACAGCTTGAAATAACTTCAAAAGAGGGGTGCCAATAATTTGATACTAAGTGCTTTTATAAATACATTTCTGACTATAAAAGTAGCCTATATCCCAGGGTACCCCAATGGCTGTTTCGTAATTTGCTCACCAAATAGAATAAACAATTTTCTTCCCCTGGATAAAGCATGCGCTATTCCTGCAGAAGTGACAGTCGCATCCGGTTCATTGAGTGATGGCAGGAAGTCAAGGAAGTGTTTTCCTTTGAGGGGGAGGAGAGGACAGCGTGATACTGTCTATCCCTTACAAGGCTAGACAGCTTTTCGTCTCTTGCTTTCCCAGGGCTACAGTTTTTAAAGCAGAATGCTTTTACAAATTTATGGAAGAGCACTTACTAGGCTAGATAATGATCAAGTCATGCTCCAGAACACAACTGCAGCATGTTTATCTTTCTGAAGCTTTCTGGAAAAACTGGCCCTTTCTTTGACTTCTGCAAAAGTTTGAGTAAGACCAAACAGAAACTGGCTTTGGAAAACTGAGTGCACTCAGTAACTCAGTAACTCAAAAATGCATTTAGTCTGGACAGCACAGTAGAAGGAACCTTTAAAACAACAAAAAAGATAAAACATTGCCAAAAGTATAGGTTTTTGAGCAAAACATACTTTATCATCAGGCTCTTGAGATCCTGATCTTCACCTTCTCGTAACTCATATTTGCTTGTTAGGGACAGCGAAATCTCTGTTTTTGCAAGCTGATTCAGTGTGCTTGCCCGGTTAGGGTCATTGGGATCAACAGCTCCTTCTCCTGTAAGGAAATATCTTTTACTCTAAGTTTGCCATTTCTCCCATGATTCAATGCACAAAGCAAACAAGAACCTAGATAATAAATACAAAAGTTTATTAAACAGCACACCCATTCCTACCATTTAGAAGTGGGATTTTTTATTTTTTTTTTATTTTTATTTTTATTTTTTCCTAGACATTGAACAGTCAGAACCATAAGCCAGTTATTTTTAAGTCCAGTTGGAGTATTTTGGAAATGCCACCAGCTCTTGCTTTTCAAGCTACTGATGTGCAAGGGACTCACAAGTCATCTTCTCAAAGAAGAATACAATCGCGATGATAATCATTTGTCAAAAAATGCAGTGATAGTGCAAAATGAAAGAGTAGCATATATGTTATCAGGCTTGGAAGCTGATATAATCCATGAAAACCTAGCTGATTATATTAGTTTGGAAGCTGATATAATCCATGACAACCTAGCTGCTTTCTACACAGTTCACATGTTAGAACAATTAAGACAAATATCACAGTCACATTTATTCCCTATAACTCTAATAAACTTACATAATTTCTTAAATTTTTTTTATAAGTATCAATAAAAAATTCTGTCTTCTCTGTGCACATTTTCCAAGTTCTTAGCCATTAGTAGCATATCTTAAAGTCATGATATTAAAAAAAAAATCACTTGTTTTCTATCTGCAATTTGAGCACAACTGGATCATTCTAGTCGCAAAATTACTAATGTTTGGATTTTGAATCACATCACTCTTTAGAGTGAATATTGCAAATTAGATGAAATTTCAATTATAAGGAATGATATTACAGAAAGTGTTCAGAAAATAGTTCTATAGTAAATGAGCAAACTGTAACTATGTGAGACACAAGAGTATTTAAAATCAATCCTCATTTCATTCTGCCCCATTTAGTGAAGTTAACCATAAGGGTGAAGAACAGCATACCAAGGAAAGACTCTACATCAGGAACAGGTCCCAGCCCTTCCAGCAATTCATTCAGCAGGTCATTTGGCTCAGTGGCAATGGCATCCTGATGCTCCAACAGTAGCTATAAACAGATGTAAATGAAGTATCATCCAAAAAAGTAAAGTAAAAATTCCACCCTTTCCTCTTCTACCCCAAACATTCTCAGTGTCTTTACACTTGTAGATAAATCTGGAGACTCAATGCTGTAAAACATGTGATCAGGATTATTGAGGACCCAGGGTGGGGAAGCATGTTCAGTTCTGGACTATGAATTTGGGATTGCTCTTGCTGCAAAACAGCTTGCTGTGCTTCTCTGGCAATCATCTCTGAAGTGGAGATACCTATATATAGCTATTTCAGTAGCTTACAACAGCAACAGTGATACAAATACAGTAATTTCTGACAGGAAAGCAAGAAACAAGCTATGCGGCAACTGCTGCACAGTTTCTAATGGAAGTTGCAGGAGATTTGTGAACATATTCACAATAACTTCCCTTGCTTCTGGGCGCATCCTCATAACTTTAACCCACTGGTAAGCCAAGCTAAAGAGCATGAGCAAGGCAATAACATTTTCTTGAAAACAGGCTCTCATTATCCATGAGAAAAGTAACCTCATGCTGAGTTAGATAAAGCCAGCAGCATTAGCGACTACTACATTTAACAGTCCGTTCCTTATAGAAGCAATGCTCCTTACTTGGAGAGCTAATGGAAAGAGAGTGTCACCAAGCATCATTGGAATTTAGCAAAGCATGCGCAGTGGCAAAAAAATAGGATTTGAAGTATTTTAAAACCTGCAAATTATAGTCAAAAGTTACTGGTTACTAGAAACTAACTGACAACCAGAAAGCCTACATTCAGAAGAGAAAGGCATTTCAGACGTACTTGTAGGACAGAACTGAGCATTACAAGCCCATGACCATTAACCTGTTTAAAACAAGTTTCTCTTATGTGCAGCAGCTACCTCACACTATACATAATGTTGACTATGATACTGTGAGACCTGCTGGGAAACACTATGCACTGATTAGAACTCCACCATACTTGGTGCTATACAAGCACAGAATGAAAAAGACATTCACAGGACAAATTCTTTGGGGCAAAGGCAAGAGATATATCTGGAAGCACCAAAAACCAAAGCTGATGAATGCAACATCTCCCGTTCCAGCTAAAGCCAACAGAGGTGTGCAGTGAAAATGGATTGTAGGCAAGTGCCATGGGAGATGATGGCAGAGGGCAAATTTGAAAACTTTTTCTGAAGCTGAGCAATGCATGACAAAAGACAAGATATTTATGCATCTCCTCTTATTCAAACTATTTTTTTGACCTGCATGAGCAGAACAGAAAGTTCAATTTACATTTGCAAGGAAGGTGCAGTGGGAGAAGGCAACTCAGATGAAGGTTCAGGCTGCCAAAGGACCTAATTGTTTGATTCTTCTAGGCAGGCAAATGCGCATAATCATGTTATCAAAAAAGACATCTGCTTGACTGCATTTGTTTGGCAATTTATTTTCATCATTTTACCGCATATTTTGTTTGGTATTTTATCAGCTAATATAAAATTACATAGTAATACTTCATCACATTAGGATCAAATAACACCTTAGACATGCAATAAGACCCACTAAAAGGAGTTTTGACCAAGACTAGTGTTTAAATGCAACCACTGATCATGTAACATGCAGGCATAGGTCTATGCCTTAAAAAAGAGAAAGAATAGGCACAAAAGACAATCCAGTATATATGTTTTTTAACAGACCAGGTTATTAGTGGAAGGTTCTTCTTGGGTTTTTTGTGCTTTTTGAGGGTGGTATTTATTTATTTGGGGAGCTGGTAGAGGGAGAGGAGGGCATTGCAGGGGATAGTTTGCAAGCCAGGAAACAGGTAGAAATATCCCAGCTTTAAAAGGGCCATGTGGTAGACATTTAACTTACACCCTAATGAGTCATACTAAAGACTGCAGTTAATCTTTTCTTTACCCATGATAAAGAACTGGCAGGATGCCACAGCTTCAGTCCTTCTAAATCAGACTTCTGCATCTGCTTCCAACAAAACATATGACGCAACACCAGAGTCATGAAATACACTGACTTTTCCTCTACTCCCAGAGTGAAAGGAGTATTTGAAGTGACACTTCAAATTAGTGTCACTTTCTTAGCCAAGACAGGAAAATTATTATAAATATAAATAAATGAGGAATGTCACACTAGATTAGAACAAAAATGTTTCATATTCTAATTATTATTCAAGATGGTGCTTTTCCATGGAAGCAGTCTTCGAGGAAAAAGCAAATACTCAATTCCAGACCACTTCAGAGATGAACTGAAGAAATTATTTCAAAAGGAAGGGCAAACACTTAAGGCTTTCCCCTAGAGTGTTTGTCACAAGTATTTAATAATCTGTACATAAATCTGTTGACTAGTATATTCTCATTGATTTACCGAATGGGTATTGATAATTTCTTCAATGGAGATATATATGACAGGTTTGCTAAGGGTCACCATGTCAGAGTATTCATCAATATTGAATTTCTCCTCTGGTTCAGGAACATCACATGCTGCTTGAAAAAAATTCCTAAGAGAAAATGAGAAAGATTCTGTAATTGTCTCCTATAAAGTCATTTCAGTTAGCGTGTATAAAACAAAAACACACAATCAAGTGTTTGACACATAGAATCATAGAGTAGTTTGCATTGAAAGGGTCAATTCAAAGGTCATCTAGCCCACCCTTCCCTGCAATAAGCAGGGACAACTTCATCTAGATCAGATTGCCCAGAACCACATCCAGCTTGGCCTTGAATGTCCCCGGGGATCACACATCCACCACCACACTGGGCAATTTGTGCCAGTATTTCATCACCCTTAGTATGAAAAATCTCATCTTCATGTCCAGCCTGAATCTCCCCTCTTCTAATTTAAAATCGTAACTCCTTATCCTATTGCAACAGGCCCTGCTAAAAGTCTGTCCCCATGTGTTACATTTGTCTTATATCTGCAATCTACATTTAGTGTTTGAAGGAAACTTTTGGAGGCAGTGCATTTACACATGAATACAAATGACAAAGTGTTCTATCTTTCCTGGACAGGAAAGGAAAAAGGGACTGGGATTCCTTAGTTTGGAGAGAAAAAGCTGAGGAATATGATCAAGTTGCACAAAAAAACAGTGGCATTGAATGAGATAGGTGCAAAATTCATTTATCAAATCCCACAGTTATGGGACAAAGGGGTATGCAATAAAACTAGCAGAAAAGTACTATTTTCAAATGAACAAAGGGAAGCACTGTTTTAACTGACAGGTAGCAAACTTCTGAATATTGTTATAGGAGGAGCTTGTGGAGGCAAATGATCTCAAAGGTTTAAGAAGGATTTAGACAAATTCCTGCACAAGTTCATAAATGCACAGCAAAAGATCTAGGCAGGGTTGGTAGCTTTTAACATAGCTTATGATGCATTTGCAGTTGCTGGGTGAGTACAAGAGGAACAGGCAGCTGAGAGCAGCCAACGCTGGTGACTAAGGAGGGTTTAGTTAAAGTGCACAGTGCAGCCACCCAGAGATTCAGTTTTGTATAAAGTTAGCTTAATTAGGAGAGGAAATCTTCCTTTTGTAGCAATCAAAGGGCCAACAATGAAGAGTAGGCTTTTACATTAGCATTTGTTATTGTAACACTTTCTACTCTATTATTTCTTCATGATTATGTCATGCTCTTAAGTACTTCATTAAAGAGAATGGCTAATTTTGAGTATCTTTATGTTCATGGCTGATTTCTCAAGGAAACTCAGTCTATGAACAGTGCATTTAATCTCATGAAGGGCAGACATTAAAGACACGTTCTGAAAATGAATTTGTCTCAAGACTCAACAACTAAAGACTCAGTTATAAGCTAATAATAGCAATCACCCCAAAAGCTGGGCTATAATCCTAAAGAACTTGTGTTCCAGAGTATGGCAAAACATGCAAATTCCTACGAGTGTGCAAGATGAAAGAATAAAATCTGCGTGGAATCTCTCTGCAAATATGTAAGGATAAAAACGAAGACCACAACCTTTTCCTGCCCAATTCTTTTCTTCAGACAAAACATTCAACTGTCCTCCCAACCAAAAGAACACATTATTTCTGCTGGATAATCGATTAACCCATGATGCTCTTACAATCTGTGTTTGCAGTAAGGAAGCCTTACTGCAACCAAGCCAGCAGAGACGATGAGTTCTCAATGTAAGGCTCAAGCAGAAATACATCCTGTTACTCCTGCTTCAACTTCCTCAACAGTGAGGATTTCTTCTATGGCAGATCACTCAAAATTTTTAACTCTAAGCAAGGAATTTCTACAGACAAGGAGTCCACCTGCTCTACACACACTAGAGGAGGGCTTTTACTGTATAGGTATTTGTAAGGGCTTTGCATACCTGAACTTCTGGTATGTCTGCGAGAGGTAAGTGTTCATAGAAGATAGATGTTCGCTCTCTCCTTCAAAGAGTTTGTTAGAAGCAGCATGCTGAAGGACTTTTGCCACACAACCTAGGTTCCTTCTCTGGTCAGGGTGTATCTGACCCCCAGCTGTTATATCAATGATATCAAAGCCATCAGGAGCAACAATGGCAGGGTTCATGTAGCGATAGTACAGGAGATTGCCAACAATCTAAAAGAAAAAATAAGGAGATCTTCCCTTCACACACAGTAATTACATTTAACAAAACATGATCAGTCTTTTCTACTTCTGAATTAGACCTATTGGAACCAGTGCTTAGAAGAACCCCTAAGACATACATGTTACCATGTAGCTAACCTAAAAGAACCTGTAGTCTTTTACAACATGTGCCTCTTGCAGCACCTCTGTGAATGTCAGTTACGGACTTTGACAATCACATCTGAATTTGGTGCTGGCTTTAGGTCAGCTAATATAAGGCATTGAGTTGAACACAAAGACAAATACAACTGTTTCTTCCAGATTTTCAAGGTACATCTCCAGAGGCTTATTTGCTACAGATGTCTGTCAGCATTTATTGCATTCACTGACAAGCAATCCACTGTTTCTCATGAGGACAACATGCAGACCTGAAAGATTAGAGAACAGATTTTCCAAACTGCAATATCTATAATGATGTTACAGTAATTTATATTGTGTGAATGGTCACTTTTAATCATTCCATATCTCAGAAACAGGCAGGACTTTTCTTTCTGCTATTTGCCTCTGTGTAGTCACATGCAGAACTTCCAGTTTACACATTTCAAACTAGAATTTCAATTGGGTGCCTTATGTTCTACTTGCCTGCCTTTTTTATTTGCTTTGCCACAAATTGAGCAATGACTTAATCTGTGTTTCTGGAGTGATGGACATGAATACCACATAAATGCTGCATGCAAGGATTTCCAATTCATTGGTAAACCACACAAAGGTAGAATTAATTTTTCAGCTGAGTTTGAAGCCCTGTATGCACCATATATATATATATATATATATATATATATAAAACACTGAGCTATAACTTTTTTAAGAATAATGGGGAAGTACCATTAAAATTAATGGCATGTTAATTTTAGAACCATGTCATTAAACACTAGTGAAAGAATCTTTATTGAAGGGTAAATAATTCTAATTTGAGAGAGCTGACAGTCTCTCAGCTAGCTGGAAGGCTCATGGAGCACTTTTCTTAAGCCCTCTAAAGAGGCACCCTGGCTGTGGTTGTTGAGTGATGGCCAGCAAGCCAGTACCATTACTCACGCTTTAATTTTTAGTCTGTACAATTGTCATTCCTACAACTTTTGTAACCCAGGACAGCATCTTTAAGTATAATGTAATGATCTACTTGCAATTCATTTTTAGAGCCATTTCTCATTGTATTTATATTACAATATTAATGCATATTTTTAATATTTTTTTTTTAATGACATATTATTTAACAACTCGAGGGAAGGTATATGACCAGTCTTCTCTATAAAAGGACTGTTGATGGTAAGGACCACAATACAAATACAAATCCCAAGATGATTCAGATAAACTTCAGCTTTCTAAGAATACCCCTTTTCAACCCAAGAAGTGCCAAGTTACTTCAGTAAATGCTGGTGTTCTTAGTTCCTTAGAATGCTTGGTGTCAAAAATCCCCTTTGGCAGTACAAACTGATAACAGTTTTCCCTCAGGTGTCTACCTTCAATAGTTCATCTTCTGTTGCATCTGGGAATTTCTCATGGAGTGAGCTCTTCAGAACTTTGGCTATGTATCTCATTCCATAACTACATGTAGAACAGATGAAAAGGAAAAACATTGGAAAGACTTAAAAAAACATAAACCAGTTATTCTAGTCAGCCAAGTAACTGTTTTTTTTTTTTACAGCCACTTAAAAAATAAAATGAGGTGATAACGAAAAACAGAATTTTCAAGAACAGGGAGTCTTTCATGAGGCTGACAAAGCAGAGTAGAAGTGGAGAAACCACTCCCTCTACTGGGGAAATTATCGGAAACCATGTGATTTGAAAGGGTGCCCATCAGTGAGTTTTAAGCGGAGCTTCACTGCGCACATGAACTGCATCTTCCTAAGTTAACACTTACGGCATCATGTTGAGAGAGGAGAATATGGTCGTGAGAACTTTGTCAGTTACTGCTCGCAAACTCTGAATTGATGATTCCAGTTTACTGACAACTTCTGTGTGTGTCAGTGCTTGCTCTGTGGTTACATCATATGGCAATTTGCTGTGAAGCAAATAGATATTAAACCAGGCTAAACGTATCTGAGATTTCTTTTTTTTTTTTTTTTACTTTGTAAATGCAATCAATGAACAGAAGAGAAAAAGAAAAAGTCAGACAAATAAAGCTGAAGTTAGCTAAGTTATGAAAGTCTTAAATGCATTAGCATTGTGGTTTTGGAGGGTGGCAGTTTGTTTAGGTGGAGGTGCACACACTATCATGTACCTTCCCTTAATTACAAAAGGGGAATGGTAATTTAAGGCATTCATCTCCACATCCCAGTCCAACATAGCTCCTCAAAAGCCTGCAACACTACTGGCATGCTATTATAAAAACTGGGCAAAAGGCTATAAATTCTTCCATGGCATAGTCTACTACACTTATAATGATTAAGTAGTTGACTTTGAAGTTCATGACCAGGAAAGTATCCCTGTGTTGTTCAGAGCAGGTTAAAGTACATGTTTTTCAAGCATTTCTGCCCCCAGACTTTCATTATACTGCAGAAAGGTAGGGAAGGGATGCATGGGCACAAGTGCAATTTGTCAGAGAAGGAAAGGGACAGCAGAAATGAGGGATCCCTCATGTATTGAAACAATACAGTATGCCCACCTTCCTCACTCACCTGGCCTCACCAGTCTGCATTTCTAGCTGGTTTACCCATGACTTGTATACATCCACAGGACTAGTGTTGATTATGAGGGACTTGTCCTCCATGATCTCCTTCACCACAGGGGCCAGGAGCTGGCGCAGAGTATTCTGTCCACGAGCACCTCGGTTGAAGCTGACGACCATCTTAATGACTGTGGGGTTTCCAGTAACGATATCCTGTATCTGGTCTACCTTAGAGCTGTATCAAGAACAGATTAGTTCAGATCTGACTTATGTATGGATTTATGCGTGTGTTCAAAACCCATACATATAAAATTATCCCTTTTCTATGTTGAAACAGGTTTATACAGTCTATTTCTTAGGCTTTCAAATAAATTAAGATTCTAGAAATTACTACCTGAGTTCTATATGTGTTATAATAATGCCCCTGAAACATAGCATAGCTAATGGCAGCTAATGTATACCTGATTCAGGCCCAAATACCTGTTCAGCAGGTACCTGTTAAGGGCATAAAATAAGATTTTATTGTTTTAGGATAACAAGCCACTACCCTCCACTTACAGAGAAAGGAAAGACTTTTTCTACCCTTAAATACTCAAGCACAAAGCAAGAAACCCCAGTGTCTGCTTTTTTTCGAGCTATTTTTTCATACAAAAATATTATCCACCATAATTTTTTCATGAATTGGAAATAGGTTGAGTTAACAAAGGAGTTATGTGAAAAGTTTTCTCTAGAAACAAAAATATGCATCTAATTTTACAACATCTTAAAGATTAACCGTCAAATTCTTTTACATATGAAGTATTCATTGAACAGTCTCCAACACAAAGCAACTAAAGTCTTCCTTTGAATAAGCATACTTTATCTCCTCTTCTAGAGCAGTTTTGAAGAGTTTGAGAAGCAGATACTCTTCCCGTTGATTTGAGGCATAGTTGTATAGAGTAAAGATGACTGTATCCATAAACTTGGTTGATTTGTTTTGTGGCATCTGGAAAATCAGCTTTGCCAGATATGTGGGATTAGTCTGTGAAAAAAACAATGATTGAAATAGTACTGGTCCAGGACAAACTAGGGGGCAGTGCTCTCTACCTTTCCATCATCACTAAATGCATTTATGTTTGTTCCTGTATATGTGACTTTTCTACACTGGCTTTATTTTTTTCCAAATTCTGAGGCGTAAGAAACACTGAATATTGAACAATTAGATATCTGTGATTAACACCAGTAAGGATTTTATTTGTACTCTCTGAACAGTACCCCTGTGCATTAGGTCCATGGATCCAATGACAATGATATTTTACCAAATGAAAATGGCTATCTACCAACATGACATAGCATACTACATGTCCACCTAGGTATCAGAGAGCGTCTGCCCTGGGAAGATCTAAAATCCTTCTAGAAAAACTTCAGTGAGATGAGACGAGATGAAAAGACCACAAGAACAGATACATCATATACTGCCAGCTGCACAGTATATAATGCAGAAGCTTCCTTTCCGTAACATATAATGCACAATAATAGGGACGGTAATTTACATGGACTAAGTGATAAGGAGGAAAACATTTCTCTCTGGCTTCAGGACAGACTGAAATTATTCTAAGAAAAAACAGCTATATTTTTTGAATGTTTTAAAGACATGAAAGATCCTCTCAATTACAGGAAATACTAGAACTTGACCATAGTGTTTGCTGCAGTCTGCATACTACAGCAAAAGTCTTCATAATCACTACCACAATCACTAAAACAAAGCAAGCAACATATATGTAGTTTTTCCTCAGGAATTTCCTGCCTTGTCAACTTTTTACATTAATACTTACCTGTAAAAGGTAGAACAAGTGTTGATAAGCCTCCAGTTTCTTTCTTCTCTCTTTACTCAAACCTTTGATGCCCTGTTTATCAACCATAACCATCTCTTCCAACTGACTTTTGCTCTTTTTGTTTAGTTTCTTACTGTGCAGTACCACATCCTGCAGACAGATGATCAAAAGTCTAGATTATATATTCACAAAAAAGGCAAATTGAAAAAATTAACATATTCCAAACCATGCTAACTTTATTAACAACTTTGTATATTTTGCTCTTCCATTCACTAGCCAGCCTTTTGAACATCTTTATCTTGTCACCAGTATGGCTTGCCAACAGTGATCATCTGGGAAACCTGATCTCCTGTACAGGCTCATTCATCATTTAGTTAACAATGAACAAGCTCTCTAATATGATCAGAGAATTCTACTCCAATCTCCTGAAGTCTACTAAGCAATTACTATTCTCCACAAGTAGCAAAACAGAGTGACATTCAGCAGCAGACTACCATACCGCTCAGGACAACAGGACAACATCTACTGCAAGGTATTTTGATGAGATTACATACGACATGCAAAGAAAGTGCTTAATTTACCAGGAGTATTTTAACTAATTCTTAAGCACTGACACAGGTTCCTCTGAGAAGTTGTAAAGTCTCCAACCTTTGAGGCACTCAAAAGCCATCTGGACATGGTCTTGGGCACACTGCTCTGGGTGACCCTGCTTGAGCAGCAGGGTTCCACCAGAGGACCTCCAGAAGCTCAGCCATGCTGTGATTGAGTAACCCTGAGCTCCTTAACACACAGAAGTGCTCAGTGCATGCTACCAAGGGAGCTTGAACAGAGCCTGCTGACCTGAAGCGTGATTCTGTTTTTCACCAGAAGTCCAATCTTTATATCCATTAAGTTCAAGTCCTTCTCCAGCTGTTGATTGGATCGAATTTTTGTAACCACTTCTTCCCTTAACCTTGTTACTTCTAGTTCTTCTTGAAAGTCTAAGTCACTTTGGTCCAAGAGGTAAGCAAATTTGCGCAGGACAGTCAGGGGTGGATTTTCAGCACCGACTGTAGTTGAAATAAATAGGCTTGTTAGTTGACATAATACTGTTTGTTGACATGAGACTCTTGATGCCCTCAGAAAACTGGAACTTCAGAGGGATGTTTATGCCAGTTAGAGCAGTATTTTTGACATACTGTGTAAGTACAGTTAACCAAAATGCTTTTAGCTGTAAAACAACTGGTATGCAAACACTTGCATCTGCTTTTGAAGGGGAATAGAAGATTGAGAAACCCCAGGTGAAGGTTAAAAAAACAAACAGAAAAACTGAACATAGTACCATACTTCTCTCCAAACATGCAGCATTCACCTGTTAACCACTTACTTAGTGTTCTGTAGTCCTCCCTGGCTTTGTTTGCTCTGAGAAATGCTTGTATCTTCACAATTTCATTGTTCTGAAAGGGACCAACATTAGGCAAAAGAGTCTAGTTATGAGACATCTCTGCTCAGAAATGCGCATTGCAGAATCTCTTTCCTGAGATTCCCAAAACTGCCCGTACAGTTGTATTACCCTATTTTAATGCTTCATATCCAAAGTGAAGGAAAAGGACTTACATGATCCTTGAAGTATTGCAGACGTTTCCTGTAAGATCTCTTTGCAAGCCACATTTTGACCCATGACTGAATCTGAAATTTAAATGAAATAAAAACTTAACAGACACTGCGCAAACTGTTTGCACGTGAATGTTTTAAACTTACTTCTGAGAGTCCTGTTATGCAGGCATACTGTTCTTATAATCGGCACCATAGATGACTGTACCACTGGGCTCCTACAGTCCAGTGACCAGATTAATGGGCTTTGACTGAGACAGCAAGTCGAGCTGGAGGGTCTAACCACCTGTGTGTAGCATAATCTTTGACAGCAGTTTCTACCTTCAAGCCTCAGCTCTCAGTTGTAAACCAGTCTCCTTCAGACACAGGAAACCATATCGTGCAATACTCATGACATAATATCCCATCAGCATCTCAGAAAGGTGAACACTTTTCAAACAGATTTGACAGCTTTTAATGAAATGTAACACACTGTCAACTCAAATATTTTTTAATTTAGCATTGTGGAAAGGGAAGTGTAAGGAAATCTTTTAGGAGATGCTTAAGTTCAGGAAAGCCTGATAGAAGTCAAACACAGCACTTTCAAGAAGTGATTCGCTTACCCTGTCAATTAAACAACTTTCAACACCATCAACATTTCTGGAGCACAAGTGTCTCCTGTTTGTATTCCTTGCCTCTGATTTCTAGGTGGTGGAGGACCAAGCCAAGGGACAAAACATACTCAGGCACCAAAACATAGGGGGATCTTACCTTAACAATAGCAGCAACATTGCCTTGAAGCACCTTTAGTCTGTCAACATAGCTTTTCCTTTGTTTGTATCCTTTCCAGAAAGCCTGTTTTATAAAAGGCAGGAGACCATTACTACTAACAAGAAATGCATATTTACACTAAAATTAACGACAGTGTTTATCATGTAAATAAAAACTGCCATTGTGGTAAAAAGATAACTAAGGTGTAGGCAAGCTTGCCTTTATATTTTTAGGTGCCCTGATACATTTCATGTTAATTTTGATCAATCTTAGAACAAAGTTTGTTTTCCAGTGCCATTTCCTTCCCTTCCCTGTAGGGAGGGACAGAGATAAGAATCCGTATCCTTATCTCCAGTACACCCATATCCTTTAGTATCCCTGTCACTGGCTTCATCCCACACAAGGAATACTGTGCCAGCTCTTGTTCATTATATCCAAAAGCTGTTCCCTACCTAGCTGGACCCCAATTGTTCCTGGCCTGAACTCCTTCCCAAGTCTCTGATCTTCCAGGGTCACTCAGGATCATCTTGTACCACAAATTACAAGCTCCCAGTTCCCTCAGTTGGCCCCCCCTTTGCTAGCTCAGAAGCAAACTCTTGGTAAGGAACCCAATGACAGGAATAACTGATATTCTTATCACCTTTACATATTTTGCATCTCATCTCTATCCAGCCAGTGACTCCAGCTTTTTAATTCTACGTATTATCTTTTCACAGTTCATTTCTATTTTAACACCCATAGAAAATAATCAGAGATCAACTTCATTTATCTACATTTCTATATATTTTTGCAGACCCAGAATTTCTCAAAGAATAGACAGTCCTTTGCTGGGCTTAGACACCGTGCAAGAAAGTGAAAAGCTAATCCCAGTGGCAGCTGCTATTGGTAAAATCATGAGTTGTATCATTATAGATTAGAAAACATCAGTTGTAAATTCTTCTATTATTTTTGGGAAGGTTGAGTGATCATCTTTCAAGACTGGTGTAAATTGCTTCTAGCGGGAGGTGGCTATTTCACCATTTAAAACCACTGTGCATGCATTCATCCATGTTCACACTCCTAGCAGAGTTTTCTTTCTACTCTTTAAAGAATTCTGCAAGCTGAAGACATTGAAGAAACACTGCCAGAGCCTGAGAACACCAGAGTGGCTGCCACTCCCTACCCAGCTATGACTTCAAGGAGCAGAGGGAAATTACTTCCAACTGGGGGTAGTCTAGAAAGGAATGTATTTCCTAAGCTGTTCTTTGCCAAGGAATTTTTGCTTCAATACGCAGTAATGTGTTCTGATTTTGTACTATGCATAGTTAGGTGTGTTGCACAAGGCTGAACAGCTGAAAAGAAAGCCAGGGCTATGTATTTCTGAGTTTCTTCATTGAAATAACTTAGACTGCAGGTTGGTATGAGCTATTCTTTTAAAACTGATATTTGTTGTTTAAAAACACAATTTCTCCAATGAGGACAAGAACATATTTGCAGATGTAGAAGTTTGAACTGCTGATCATGAAAACAGGCAGACACACCTCTTTGAAAATTTTGTCAGTGGTAGGAATCAGCCAGATCACCTGTCACATGCAGAAAATTACCCAAGCCCTGTCACCGTCTCATTCTAGAACAATACCTGTATTTTGATGGCAGATGGTTCCTGGCTTTGAAGGTAAGCTTTTCTCTCCCGGTAGTTTTTTCTGACTAAGAATCCCTTTGCTCTGGCTTGCAGCTGAACAATCAGATTTTCATTAGCAAGCCACAGCTGCTCTCGATTGTAATCTGCTGTAACTTGCCCAACAATGCTCTGTTAAGAAATAATGGAAAAAGGTCATTTAACAGAAAAAAAAGCCTCATGCCAAAACCATCCTGGAATTTGTTCTGTATTCTCTTCACCATATCACAGAATCATTAGGTTTGTAAGCTACCTCTGGAGATCGTGTAGTCCAGCCCTTGTATATACAGCTTCTGCTCATCCCATCCAAGCCTCTCTTATTTACCCCTAGATTTTTATCAGCATGAAGGAAAAGCTACTTTGTTACCATTGCAAGTAAAAAACCCTAATTGTGCAGAAGCTTCTGTGATCTACTTTGTTCCAGGTTATATTTCATGTTAATGCAAAATCTCTACAGTAAGAAAGTTCCAAGTATCACACTCATCCTATTGAACTTGGAGGTACAAGAATGCTGTCAGATAATTAGATTAAAACATAAAACAGTGTTTCCACATGCCCCTACATACATAATGAAATTCCTTGTCACAGACCAATGCAAAGTCCAAAAAAATATAAAAGGGTATGGAAGCTATCAGACTTTCCTCCACCAGTTTCTGCTGGTGGCCATTAAAAAGTATGCTGTAACTTCCATTTAGGAAGTCCCTGAAGCATTGTCAGACATCAGACAGGAAACTGTGCTAATACTGCTTAGCCTTAAGTTGCTGCTATTGTCAGAAGCAGCTAAAGTGATCTTCAGTCTCACCCAGCACAGCCTCAATCCTTGATATTCACATATTTTGCTATCTCTCTCAAATGCTTATGCTGCATTTGCAATAAAAGCAAACATTTCAGCCACCTACCTGAATTTCTTCACCAGATAACCATGAAGTTTTTGGTACAACTCCTTTGGGGGCATCACAGGTGCCTTCCTCAGTTTCCACATTGTAGTAGTAATCATACATGTTTTTCATTACCAGTTTAATCCATGGACTTTCATTAGAATCTAAGAGCAATATGTACCATTAGTACACATCTGTGCCCTGCTGCACTGTTACATTACAGCTCTTTCTACTCATTTCTCATCTCTGTGTTTGCTACATAGCCATTTTACATGCAAAGGTACTGTATATCCTGGGCCATTTTCTAGTAAGGATGTTTTCAAAATATTCTGTTAGGTGGATCAGGATCATTCTTTTAGAATGATACAGCTGTGATGTAGTGCAGGTCCTCTGCCAGCTGCTCCAAACCCCAACACACTGAATCAGTGCTTGCTTCTGAAGCAGCATGCAGTGTATCTTCCATCAACACTCACATAAGTGGAACTGAGACTGTTTATAAAAAAATGTTGTTCTTGTCTTCTGGCCAGATGCTGGCTTTATTGACACCTACCTCACATGGGACATTTTCTAAATCCACATTGTCTTGTTTAATGCTTCGGTAAACAAGGCTGTATCCTGACAGACAGGAAAAGCCTCATTTCCTCATGGACAAAAGGCCCCAAGGTAAAGCTGAGAGGACAGCTGTGCAAAATGCTCCCTTAAACCCATGCTGCAGGATGAAATATGTCCACCTACTCTAAGAAAGTGTACTACATTGACAGTAACTTTTCCTCTTAGTTGTTAGCTAATCTTGGCTGCGTTAGCTATGATCAGCTTGCGGTTCTAACATGACAGAACATCCTATCATCCTGCTACGGGCAGATTCTAGCCCAGCTTTTGCTGATACCTGATGCTCTGGCAATGTCTAGAGACCATAAGTGGACTACGGACACTCTGGCACAGCCTGCCTTGCTCTTTACAGAAACCTGTAAGGCTGAATTGTGCAGCCTAATGCTTCTCTGCACCTACTACCAGAAAACAAAACAAACCAACCAAACAAACAAATCAGAAAACAAACAAAAAAAAATGCAAACAAAACAACACCAAACTAAACCAACAAAACCCCCAACAATAAACAAACAACATACCCCCCCCCAAACCAACCAAACAAAAATCCACCCAACATCCTTACATTGGAAAATGACATGGTTTTCTGAGGGTATGGACTAGTCTATTGACAGTCAGGAAGCTGTCGTAAATTCACTCAGAGGCTAGTTTGAGATTCTAGAAAGTAATAGCTAGACTCTAGAAATAGCTAGACCCATTCATCAGCATGTACTGTGGTCTGGATGACACGCACAACCGTGCAGCATCTCATAAAAAGCTCTTGGGCAAGTATAACACTTCTCAAAAGATTTAAAACCAGCAACTGCCTTCCTCAGTTTACAGTGATTTTACGTAAGACTTCTGTACTGGTTTTCCTGTTGTCTCAGTAATACAGACGCATGGAACTGCGCTATTCGGGAAGTTTTTTACCTTCTATAGCTTTCAGATTCTTGGCTTCAGAGAGTTTCCTGAAGTAGGTTTCAGCACACTCGGGAATCAGCCTTAATCCAAACTTGGACTGTAGTATCATCAGGATTGGCTGTGAATCACCCTTCTCCAAGCTCTTATTAATCACTGATGTTCCAACAGCCACTAGGGTAAAATAATGACAGAAAATTAAGTGGTTTATGCACCCACAGCTCTAGCCTCCAGCAACCTTGATAATGGACTTCTAATGTTGGCACACACAGACAGAATAACATACTCAGTAATTCAGTGCTTCACCCATTGCAGCATCGTTCATGCTTGTAAGGACAAGCATTCTGGAGAGCAGCAAGCTTGTTAGGTAGAAAGAGTGCACTCCACCCATGCTGGGATGCAGCACAACAGAGAATGATCTGAGGGCATAGCTGCTCCCCCCCATCAAGTGACACACCAGATGATACCAGAGCAGAGGTTGGGGATGGTAGGTACCCCTGCACTTAGTCTGCCCTAACAGAAAGACCATCATCTGCTGATCATTTTGGAGACTTCTAGAGAAACCTGAAGTCATTAGGTTATAAGCTGTAAACCTTAATGCTCATTTTTACCATGGAAAACAGGAATAAAAACTGATTGCCTTGAGCAAAGTCTTTAAAAACTAAGCATCCTAGTCAGGATCCTTTTTTGTCCTCACCCATTGGGAGCTTGTTTAAAGCTGATGCAGCAAATGCATGCCTTTGAGTTTGGCATAAATGCAGCTCTTGCTTTCAGGGCACAAAAGTGCCCTGAAAGGTGATGCTATGAAGCATTTTCAAAGTTATATGATGTTACACACACTGATTCAGGACCTCGTAAGTGTCCTTTGCTTTGTACAGGTCCCACCATCACCAAAGGAGCTGATACCACCACACCTGACATCATGTGGTAGAAAATGCCACTTCAAAGTGCCTTACACACTAGAGGTATACACGGCTTTAGAAACTGTTGCTCAGGTCTTTAATGGTGTTCCCTTACATCTAAACTCAAGATCCATGCACAGAAAAACAAGTGATTAGACATATAGCCAGAATATCTACCTTATATACTGACCTAAGTGAACCTGACTACCTTTGCATCCCACAGCTGCACTTCACACTGCAACACCAAACGCTTCTCCTTATCTTGTGTATATCCAGATTAATACAAAAAAGATCCCTCCATGTGCTTAATTGCTCTGCCTACACAGAGCAGACCCAAAAGGTGAGTCAGTATCAGAAGCCTACACACAGGAGGCACAGCATGAGACCTAGCTAGCAGGGGAGCATTTCAGCAAAAGAAAGTTTTTCCTTGTGGCTAGTTTGACAAAGGTGAAATGGGTAGATTTGGCTAGACAGTAATAGATCAATCTCCAAATACTCTCACAGCCAGCTGAGAAGAAGCGAACACCGCACCACCACTGTCTGGATTCCTACAAGACAGGATCCCAATATATTTCTGTGCTTTGAAACAAACACCTGCCAAGCATACATATGCTCCCCGTGAGACTGGAGAACGCTTTATACCACAGTTGTGGTCTTGTGATGCCCAGGCATTCGACTTCAGCAGTGAGGAAGCAGGAAAAATTGGGAAGTCATGGATTACCAGCTTGCTGCTGCTGGCCTAGGTGGTTCTGGGGGCTCAGGCCTACTCATAATGAGTCCTATGTGCCTCATTAACTCTGGGCACCTGTATTTGAATGCTTTTCTTCCTCTTTTTCATCCTGTAGTTACGGGCGCTGGAAGCTGTTCTGAAGACAGAACAGCACACAACCTAGCTAATAGTTGTTTCTCGAGGTCCCCTGCTGCCTGGCTTTTTCTTAATCTTTTAATTAATTATGCCTCTGTTTTTGAAGGAAAAAAAATAAAATATGTCTATAGGGCAAAAAGAATTCAATAGAAATTATTTCTTTCCACTGAAGTGCTAACAATTAATACTGCAGATGTTGCTTTAAAGGAGGGCCATGTAAACCCTGTAAAACTATAAGATAAACAGAGCTTAGCCACCCTCAGCTGCAGAACTGCAGAGTCCAGTCTGCTCCTGCAGCAGCTGGGATGCCAGTACCAGATCAACACTGCGAAGGGCTTTTTTTGACACCCGTCCTTTCAAACAGCTATGATATAGACAGATAGATGCAGTTGTCTGGGGCGATAAGGCCAAAATCTCAAAAGGGCCAAATATTGGCTTTTTCCCATAACTGAGACCCTTTTATGACAAATCCTGTTTTGACAGACAGACTTCCTGTGCAAGACTAAGGCTGGAATTGGTGTCTATTCCCAAAATCTATACAGCTGATATTTTGCCAATCTCATTTTGCCTTCCACTTAGATAAGGAGTACAATAGTTGAATTAGTTCAAGGAGTGAAGCAAGGTGGTGCAAACCACACAGCAACACAAAGAGTTAGGGAGTCCACCAGCGTTTACTGAACACATCTTCCTAAATGAATACAAGAGAAAGTCCTTTAGTGACAGGGAAGACAGTTTGTAAAAATCTTTTAAAATTTTAACACTGTAGTATTTAGGATTTACAGAAGTCATAAAAATTAGTTTGGAAGGAATCAAGACTGCTTCAGTACAGCTGCCGATACCTTCTTTTAGTTTACTGCTGGTTTTATTGTCATTACTGCCGCAATCTCAAAAATACATTTTGTTCTGACTAAAAAATATCTCACTATGTTGCAAAAGTTTTGGAGTGGGATGTGGGGAGCGCCTTTCAAAAATAGTGTCTCTGAGATAGATCAAAGCGAAAGTTCATTCCCAAGTTGTGATCAAGCTGAACTTTAAGTTTAGACTACGTGAACACACATGCTAACTTCCTGAGACAGGAAGTGTTTGTTATACGAAGTATCAGGTTCTGTGCCGTGGGGAAATTTTAAATCATGGATTTTAGCTCCAAAACCTTAGAGCTCTTCTGAAGAATGTGTTGTGCTGACACTGCTTCCTTTCAACCTAGAGGGCGGAGTACAGGAGATTAGTAGCTATTTCCACAAGTGACTCGTTACAACAGTTCTACTGATCATACTTGATTGTGAAAAGCTGTGAAACATGGATTAAATTAAAAGATTTTACTGCAAAACTAGCTAGTAGATGGAGTAGTGGCCTATCTGAAGGGGGGCTAGGGATGCTGGGGATGGACTACTCCATCCATACAGTTAGGGACTGTAGCAACAGGACAAGGGGTAATGGGTTAGAACATAAACAGGGGAAGTTTAGATCAGATATAAGAAAGAACTAGATGGTCTTAAGGTCCTTTCCAACCCTAACTGTTCCATGATTGTATGATTCTATCATTAGCAACATTGTCTGGTATTTGTATTTGGATAATCCTGTGCTAATTCTTACAGGCCATTTATGAGATACATTCTCAATGCTTTTACACCAGTGGACACAAATCAGAATGTTTTCAAGTTGCTCTTTAGCTTTAACTTACACCTGTTTACAAGCTGTGCATTTCCTTCCCTTCTTTGTGCTCAGATAATTCCTCATGCCTCTGGATGGCATTGATTGAACACCGGTTTTGTCCACAAGAGAAGGTACCAGTGCTCTTGAGTATAAAAGCTCATTTGGGACAATATGAGTCTGACTCCATCTCAGAACACATAAGTGAGGCACTTTTCACTGCAGATGTGTGATCTATGAAAATACTTTAGTGTGAGGTGTCCCTACCCATGGCAGGGGGGTTGGAACTTGAGGATGTTAAGGTCCTTTCCAACCCTAACTGTTCTATGAGTCTATCATTCAGTGTATTTGATTACAGTCATTACATCATTAAGACTGTACTGACCAATCAAATCAATTCTAAAGTAACAGCAACACTACATGCAGTGTTTCTGTAGCAGGAATAGAGGATTTTATCATCATAGCTAGCCGTGTTTGTTTTCTTCCACCCACAACTTCCCAAACACTAACTACTGACGTAACCTGCCTATAAGTAAACATTATGCTGCTGCACTACACTAACAAAAGCTGAATGCAGTGCTGCAGGAATGCACCGACTTCAGCAGTTGTATTCACAAGCTCTTAGGGTGCAAAAGAAGGCGACACTGACTCATCCAAAGTCAAGTCAAGCAGAATGTGAACCAATACCCAATGCCAAGCTATCAGTCTCAGCTGCGCTGTGCTGGCCCAAGGCAGGAAAAAATTGGGACCCCGTCATGTTCTTCAGGGTGCCCCATACACCTAGCTACACTGGCTTCGACATTAAGTGCCAAAGTGTATTTCATATTATGAATAGGTCTCTAAAATTATTGTATTAAATCTAAACTTTGACAGAAGGTCTTGAGCACATCCAGTACAAGCCTCCACATTTTTGCTACAGATTTCCTCCTCCTTACAGATTGGAAGATTATGCACTTCAAAAAGCCTGAGGGCTTTTTCTACACCATTTTAAAGTTGTTATATTCCTATTTCTTGTTTGTTAGCAATTAAAAAAGGCATTATAATAAAATTGGAATAAACAAAGTTGCAAATATGTAAGAATTTGGTCTTACAACATGCCTCAGGATATTAGACTTGTATAAGCAAAATAAGATCCTGAACAGTATATCCTTTCTTATTCACGTATCTTAACATTTCACTAGCTTTATGAAGATACACTGACAGTAAAAATCTTAGTCATGATGTTAACCTATATAACCAAATCCACTGAATTATTAGCCAAGCCTCAAGGATTACCACTTTGTATAAAACCAATACCACCGCTGAAGATCCAAGTCACCCAAATTTTCAGTACGACAAAGAGAATGCATTCATTTCTTTTGATGTATTTAAATGGCTACCACACTTCCCTGATGTGGAAAAAGTGAAATACAATTTCAGTTTTTCAAGACTAAGAAAACAATGAAGATGCAGGGTAATGCTTACAGATTGCTGCCTCTTTTATATTATTATTGCCATCACTGATTCCTTTTTGTATTTCATCCAGCCACAGAAGTGCTGATTCATCTTGGGATTCCTAAAAAATACAATACAGAAAAGCCTTGAAAAAAAAGAATTATAACAAAAGTTATCTGAACCTACTCATACAGCTCTCCTCTTTCAAAGCTCTTGGACACTAAATGAATTTGGCTGCTTAAAATCAGCAATAAACCACATTCATATTTTATTTGCCGACTTCAATAAACTCCTGCTCAAATAGAAATCTCTGACAGTTTCCATGTATAAAAGACGCCATCCTGCTAAAAATCAATAAAAAACTCGAGTGAAGGTAGAAACATTTTTATTTCTATGATACAAAGGCAAAGTAATCTGACTGTCAAATGAAACCACACATTATCAAGCAGCACTGAGACAGCAGCATAAAGAGCACAGAGAAGAAGACTCCAGGAAGTTGGTTTTCTTTCAGAATACTTTATTTGGAAGGGATCCGCGTGTACACCTGAGTACACATTGTGCTAGGAAATAACAGCACGAACTGACATAGGACAGCTCAGGATTAGTAATGATAACCTAGCTCACGTGGCAAATGCTTCAGGAATTAAGCAGTAGAGCAGGTCTCACTCTTCCTACAGACTGACAGTACATGGCATTAAATCCAAGTTAAAATAGAAGGTGTAGGAAGTGGGCTCAGCATTCCTGCTTGCCAACCCTCCTCTGGCTGCCCATGTTCACAGGTTAGCCAATGCTTCAGCTGAGAAAACAGGATTTCAGAGCTAAAGTGGCCTTTAAAATCTAATGGTAGAGAGGAGGGTGAGGTGCGGTGGAGGGGTGGGAGGGGATGGGGAAGGGCCATGTGGAGTGTGGGAATCCTTCTAAAGAGGAAATAGGAGTGCCAGGTCTGTAATAGGCTAATAATGACAGAAACAGGAAAGTACTGATTTGATAAAGATCTAGGACTATTTCACACAAATATTTCATTAAAAAAAGAACCCAGAAACTCTCAAGCTAAACAGAGTGGACAGAGAACCAACTTTGCAAAGAATATCCCCTTGTTTTGTGCCCAACTCCAGGCCAAATATCCAAGAAATTTGTTACCCACAGAAACTACAAAGACAGAGGCAAAAAGCCCTGAAGGCAGATTCTTGGAGTCTGCATCATACGTGTAAACAAGGTAGCAGAATATCTAAATAAAATCAAACAGTGTTAGGCAATCTCATGACAGCGAACACACACCACAAGTTTTTCCAACAGGAAAGCTGGAGTTAACACTTGACAGAGTATATACTAAATTCACAAACTACAGCTGATAATTTTGAGAAAGGGACTGAAGAATTGAAAATAATTCCTTATCTTGTATCCAGCTTTGACTGGATACTAACTAAAAGAACAGATGCAAATACTGCTCTGGAGCCAAGTACAGCTTACGCTGAGCCTCGCTGCTAGCTTGGAAGCCAGACCAAGACTTGGGTTTATTTTTTTTCTGCTGAAGATAGCCATTGTTATTTGGCATTCAAGAAAGAAAACAAAACAAAACAAAACAAAACAAGCCAGACGGAAAAAGGAAGAGAGCAACAAAACAGCAGATGAAAAAAGGGGAAAGGTTTTAGAGGCTGGAGGGTTGGAGGGGTGGGAACTGTCTGAGTGGAGCCGGCAGCCAGACTGCAGGAGCACAGACAGTTAACAGTGGGTAGGGAAGCAGAAGGCAGAGCAGATCATAGTTTTCTTAAGGCATGTTTGTATATGTGGCTTGCTATCACCTTTGCGTTTGCTAAACTGGGATCACTGCACTCCTCTTCAAGCCTGACTGCTTCCTTGAGAAGGCTACAGAGTTCAGCAATTTCAGTCTGTGGACGGGACCCTTGAGGATTTACTAAACACACCCTTTAATTTTTTTCCAGAAACACCTTTTTACCCCAAATATCTGTATGTGCAAATTCCAGTAGAACCCCCCCATGTCAGCTCTGGGCTTGTGGTGAATTAGGAGTTAAACTGCTGCTACAAAACAATTTTATCTCTGTGTTGGGCAGGGGCTGAAACTGAGTCATGTGTGCATAGATGGATACGTCACACCCTTTTGCTGTAGCAGACAAAGAACAAGCTAGCTGCTTGCCATAAACCTCATGCCTACAGAATGCTTCTGGAGGACAGATCAATCATTCTTTAGCCCCTTACAGAGGGGAAAAAGTCCCCTCGAGAAACAAAACACTTCGAGATGAACTAGGTCAGCATTGTTGTTTGGCTAGCTGGATTTCATGTACTACAATGAAGATACTGGTTTTCACTGGACTGCTCTCTCTTACCTCCAGTCTTTTCACAACAGGTGAGTCTATTCCATATTTTAAGTCAATAGCATGGGCTTTTTGATAATGCTGATGCTTTGACAGCTTAAATGAGCTGTACATGCATCATTACAGAAAACTATAGGAAGTCTCACTTCAGGCAGATTTTTATCCTTCCATTTCAGTGACACCTTACCTCCCCCCAGTCACTTTCTACAGTAAATTTTATTTAAGGAACTTTCTGTGCTAACTGAAGACACATCTTCTCTATAGTATTTCTGTAGTGACATGACAACCTTAAACCTGTAGAGTGTCGTTCTTTCTGCTTTGAAAAGTTCAACAGAATTACGCCTTCACAGATGGTGCTATTAGAAGGAAATGCTCAAATAACTTGTGTGACAAAAATAGCCAAAGCAAATTACCAAATAGTAAGCCCTTTTTTTCCTTACTAGAATTAAATCTTTTTTCAAACCATGCTTATTTTTAAAGGTGGTTTTCATATATACAATATATATGTATGCACATGCATGCACATATAGGTCTTTAAAAGAGTGATTAGAATTCACTTCATGGATTAAAGATCCAGAAAATTACTAAAAGAGGAGCAATTTACTAATTATAATTTCAGAATATTCTACCATAAATCTTTTAGTGAGCGCCGATAAAACTGTTTTCCATATTTTATTCCAGTATGGAAAAATAAAAGAAAAACACTTAGGTTTTCATCCAAACTTCAGTCCACTCTTGAATTTCGGTTTCAAGATGCATCACAAGATGTGGTTTTAGAAAAGTATTTTGAACATGTTTGTGCTTCATTTGGAAATGTTGGTGTCCCGACAAAGGTCTCTACTAAAGACAGAGGAACAGGCATTAATAAAAGTGGCATCATTGACCTTGCCCACATGCTACAGATATTTACACACTGAAAATACAAGTCCAAGCATTTGTTTTTTGTTCTCAAGATGAACTCCCCATTCTCACACACAGATGAAAAGATCTGGTTTACTTTAGTCAGAAACTGAATAACAACATTAATTTGATATGTGACACCAAAAATATTGAGGGTTGTTTCCATTTTCTAAATTGAAACTTTCAGACTGTGTTAGACATGATAGCTTTTTGCATCTTTTCAGTCATGGATTTCATCCACGAAGTGACAAGGAGAGTACTGCTGTTTGCTTTGGAAATTCTGATCAAGCCTAGACCAAAGCTGCTGCTTATATGATGAGTTTCCAACATTGTTTCTACTGGAAAAAACCCTCTAGAGGTGATAGAGATCGCCCAGATGTCTGATTGCCCCCTTTTGTCCACCCCCTGCCCAAGATTACTGAAAACATGAAAAATGCAAAAAGCTACACCTAACACTTAATTCATTCTAAATTTTCAAGGTTGGGTGTGAGATGACAAAAATCAGTGAAGACTGTCCTTTGGTTCATTTGACATGAACACCCAAAGCAAAGGAGAATGCCACCAAATCCAAACATATACTGTTTTTCACAAGAGATGTTTATTGTTCTCCATTTCTGAAGGTGAACTGTATTGCTAATCAAATAGTTTGGTCTTTTTAACAACGGGTTTGTTTTTTTTTGTTTTAAGCTTCAGAATTTTCACTAAATGGCTCTGCAATTAAAACTGTGTCACTTATCAAGACTTTCCGTGGAATTTCAGCAAGAGACTATGATTACATCCCTCCATATGCTATAGAAGGCGAAACAACGACCATTCATATCAAAGAACACAAATGCTCTTCAAAAAAATCAAATGACTCCACTTTAGCAACAGTGAACAACACCACGCTGGAGTATCTGACTAGTTCTCTGAGTACCAAGCTAATACCCACCATCTACCTCAGTGCTGTTTTATTGGGTGTACCATCTAATGCCATCATTTTGTGGATGCTGCTCTTCAGAATCCGGTCTGTGTGCACTGCCATCCTCTACACAAACTTGGCTGTTTCAGATCTGCTCTTCTGCATCATGCTGCCCTTCAAAATAGTGTACCACATCAACGGGAACAACTGGATATTTGGGGAAATGATGTGTCGAACTGCCACAGCAGTGTTTTATGGCAACATGTACTGCTCCATTCTGCTGCTCATGTGCATCAGCATCAGCCGCTATGTGGCCATTGTTCATCCCTTCACCTACAAGAATCTGCCGAAACGTGTCTATGCCATCACAGTCTGCGCTGCTGTATGGGCCATTGTCTTCCTGTACATGCTGCCACTTTGCATAATGCAACAGAGCTATTATGTGAAACAACTGGACATTTATACCTGCCATGACGTGCACAATGCCTGTGAAACCGTATCTTCCTTCCAGTTCTACTACTATGTTTCTTTAGCTGTCTTTGGCTTTTTAATACCTCTTGCAACTATAATTTTCTGCTATGTCTCAATTATACAAACTCTCAAGACTCATGAATGGTTCTGGTATGTTAAAGTCAGTCTGTTGATCCTTACCATCTTTGCTATTTGCTTTGTGCCAAGCAATATTATCCTTATTATCCATCACATCAACTATTACTATTACAAAACAGATAGACTGTATTCTTTTTATCTAATTGCTTTATGCCTTAGCAGCTTAAACAGTTGTCTTGACCCTTTCCTTTATTTTCTGATGTCGAAAATTAGAAATCAATCCAATATTTATCTAACAATGGTTAAAATAGCCAGGGAGAAATGAATTTAGTTCTATATTTATACTACTGGAATTATGATTTTGTATAGAATTAACCCAGGCAGCAACAAACCTCAGGTGCAACAATTAAACTTAAAAAATTAAAAAGTGTTAAGGAACACAATCTCAATAAAAATTCACTTCCTTCCACAAGCCACACAAGGAATATCTTCAGAAATATACTTTTCCAGCCCTAAAATACACCGTCACCCCTCCATTTCCTTCTGAGAAGATCAGTTTCAGGGCCACAGAGAGGAAAACAGAATATCAGTCACCACAACCTCTGAACACCAGAAGAGGGATCAATGTTCAAACAGCACTTTAGGCCCATTCATGATTTACAAATACTTCGAGTTAGCTCCCGGCCCACAGTTACTGCAGGAACAGTGATGTGAATAAGTTTTTGGCCCAGTGGAAATGGGAACAAGTAAAAGCACTTTCTACGTGCGTGGGAGCTGTTGAGCTTTGCAGGACCTCCCTGTCACATGGCCAAGAAAAAATACTGCCCTGGATGCTGGAAATAAAGAACCAGAGTCCACGTGGGTTCAACAAGCAATAAATCTACAGCTGTAGAGAAGCAGCCTGACACTTCCAAAGGCAGAATCTCCTATGATTCTGCTTAACCAGCTTTGCACAGGAGACTTGTTCTTCCACTTCGTCAGCGCCTGCACTCCTTTAGCCCATGAGGATTGCTGGGAGCTAACCCTTATCAGTGTTAATTCAGGCAGTTTTTATTCTTGCTTGGTAAGCAAAACAGGGAAGCTGTTTCGTAGCATTCTCTATTTCCACATCCTCACAGGAAATACCTACAGTGTTACAAATACTGAAACTAGTTATGATTTATTGTCCATGTTAACAATGTACAGGGTCAGCTTTTACATTTACAGAAATTCAGAAGCTGCATAAGTTCCTGCAAAATGAGCTCAATGGTTGGCATTTGTAACTACAGCATGTAAGACAGGAATGTGAAGAAATGTTTTACATCTGTTTGATTATAGCATTGTAAAAATCTTTACTTAAATAAAATAATTTGCACTAGAAAACGTCTTCAAGGAATTTGAAGCCTGATAAGACTTCCCCTCTTCAATTTCTTCTGGCCCCTAATTTAAGTTAGTTTTAATCATAGCATTCCCTCAACATGCATAAGAACAGATTTTAAAGGTAACTAAAATAATCCAGATGTTATAAAACTATTGTAAATAGAAGAAGCCATTAACCTAGCTGCAAAATCTGTATGCCTATGACTCAAGAAATAAAATAACACAAGAACCATTTCAGAGTTTGACACATCTGTTTAACTTTTAAGCCATCAATAATACCCTCCCTAAACACAGGGTTTCTCTTCACTGGAACCTGAATACTCTTGGTTTGAAATGGTGTTGGGAACTGCTACATGCTGTGGTTTAAGATTACAGGAACAAACAAATTCCAGGTTTGCATTTTCAGTTTCAAGCAAGGAACAAAGGTGCGATCTGAGATTAAGACCTGTAAAGGGTATTGAGAGATTTTGATGCAGACTCTACTTCTCCAAAGCAACCACAGCTACAGGGATGTGACAGCAGGCTGGCCAGAATAAAGCAGGCAGGTTTGGCCCATATGTTTTTCCAGACACTGGGGAACACAGGAAGTTCACAGAGAGATCTATCTGATCCTTGTAAATCAAATATTGCCTTTTACTATGGCTCACTCTTTAAACATGCAAAATACAATTAAAGGCAGATCTGCTTTATAAACAGGGCTCAGAAGAATTTGGGACCAGCAAGATTTAGACACTGTATCTTTTCAATTCTGTTTGGACTTTTTATTTTTTAAAGGAAAGTTCAGTCTAATTCATATCTTTACCTAAAGGGTAGTAATGTCCTTGTGATGGACCAGCATAGAAAGCAAGTCAGATCAATGCATCTGAGTATTTATTTTGGGAGCACATACAGTAGAGTGTCTTGCTCTCTTCCTAAACAGGAGCAATGTTTCTGTTTACAGAGGATTTTACATAGCTATCAAAGGGCTGCAAAAACAAAATACCTCAGGAAAGAAAGGCCAGTGGAAGTCTCTAGGAACATCAACAATTTTTGAACAAGAAGATTTTAAAGAGATTGCACAATTTTTGTTCCAAAACTGGGAGACGCCCATTTGTTTCCTATCAGCACATTCACAAAGGGATGGGATCAGGCACCGGGTTTGCACCCAGGGAGTGAGTCCAAGCAGGGCTGCTGTGTACAAGCATGAGGGCACCTGTGGGCCATAGGTCCCTGCCCTGGGGACATCCCAGCTCACTATGCATACACAAAGGGTCTGGCACATCCCAGGCCAGCACTGCAGAGCCACCACCTGTAAAGACACTTTCTGCACACAAATACCAACCCTGACCCTTGCAGGACCGGTAAGGTAGTCAGCATGTACCAAACCCTCCTCAGCACACATGGAAAAGGAGGATGCTTCTTAGCATTCAGGGCTCACTGAAACCAGCCTTTGCCTGGGAATCCAAGCAAGAAATTGAGATGTGCAAATGCCCTTTGAAAACTCTGACAGTAGATTGCTGGAACACGCTGTGTCACAGCAAGTACCGCTAGTGGCCAGGTAGCTAGAAGGTATTTTTACAAGCCAAAGTTCAGTTACTTTCTCCAGCTGACCGCATTACTTTACGAATGTGTTATGTGAATTTTAAGCATCTTTTCCAAACACCGGACATTTTAAGTGCTGTACTGGTAGCTTTAAGCTAATCCTGTGTTCAGTCACATCCTGCAAGCTGCTAGGCTGATCTTTGTTTATGCTTCCCTGAGCTGTGATGCTGACCAGGGCACTGCTTTTGGGGAAGCAGATGGCAATATCCTGCTCAGATAGGCTTAACTGAAGGCACATACAAGATGGTCAGCTTGTTGCATGATAAAGCAAGAACAGAAATACGTACAAATCTTCACTGTTATGAAACGTGAGATTTAAGCAACTGAGACTCTTCAAAGTACTTACCTGAGGTCTGTTAAGGAACACTGTGAGGCCTTCAGCATGACTATGACTGCTTTCTGGAAAAAATCTCAATTCCCATCCATATTATAACTACCTGCCTGACACAGTCTAGTAACTAGATCCTTGCACAAATTCATAACTACATCAGGGCCACTGCTGCCTACATTTTATAATAGCTACAGCAGCCTGGTAGAATTAAAAATAAGCAAGGTTACATCAAGTCAGTAGTGACACATATACAGAATATGCCTTAGTATTAATACCTTGAGAACTGATCCCTTTTTGCTAGTCAGAATAATAGTGGAAATTACTTAGTGGTAGTTTGTTATCATTAGTGTATTTAGAAACATCTAAATAATCTAAACAGAGCAACAGGACAGGAATACATATGTAAGTGAAAAGAATTAGCATTTCAGTTCTCACGAACAGCAACAGTCAAAGCTCTAACCTTGCATTTCTGTGCTTTGGCGTGGTGCAGAACATCCTGATAATGCCTTGCATTTACTGGTCTCACATCTTGCAGCTTGGCTGTGGGCAACAGCAGGGTTTCTAGAGTTTTCTCAGGATTTCCTTGGTCAATTGCTTCATTAATCTGACCAATTGCAATGATTCCTATGAAATGGAAAAGTTATTAGAGATGTAGTTACCAAAAAAAGATGCAGCTTGTCTGATAGTAGGTACAAACAAAGCAGCAACATGAAGAACAGAAAAATCAAGTAACAAGAAGCAGAGGCAGCAACAGCAGTTGATTTAAAATAATTTTTACTCAGATATTCCTGTGAAGTTGTGCAGTGTCCCTTTCTGCCACAGTTACTGATTCATCTGAATCTACCTCTTCATAAAAATCAAACCTTCCTGAAAAAAGGAAAACTGACTTCCCTACTTTCAGAGTACGAGTATCTACACAAAACTTGAGGAAACATTGGGCATCATATTTAAATATGCTCTCCTACATATTGGCTCAGCACAGAAAGGTTTATTCTCAAGTCATTTCAGACCAGATTATTTGGAATCCTGATTTGGACAAATACATACATATGACCTCTCAGCTACAGGATTACATATCAACTTAACCTCACTGCTTTTAATTTTACCTTAAATAACCAACCTGATAATGTTGACCTTAGGAGAAATCACTTGATTGTTCAAACCAGTGACACCCAGAACTTCAGTCAACAAGTAACTTTAGGGCTTGCTTATTGGAACAGAGGCTACCCTTCTTCATCCCTTATCTGCCACAAATAACCATCCCCAGCTAGTGTCATTGAAACCAAGTGCAGCTTATTTAGTACTAAAGACTTTTTGCAAGACCACCTTTCTTAAGGCCTTTTGCAATTCCAAGTGACTTCAGAAATTCAGACAAGAAAGTGATGATTTCAGTCAAATGAACTGCTCAGGATCCCATCCTGCCAAAGGACACAAACTTCAAGCAAGCCATGAGTGTCCACCACAACTAGATTTAGGAAGCAATACACAGTTTTATATAGTCAGTTTTAGTATTTCTGCAATTTAAAGCTTCCTTCACCGGTATGAAACAATAGCATGCACAACACAGATGGCACTACGGGAAGCACACAAGTGCTGTGCATTATTGCCACCTGGAAACAGCCCGAGCCTTTTGAAGTCTCTTAAATTACCCTCTAGGCTTCTTCCCAATGACATACAGTCTGAAAGCTTCCCTTTCCTTTCTCCAGCAAATTGGGCATAAATAAACTCTCCATTTATATTAGAAAAGTAGGCATAACAAGGTACTCTCATATAGGAAATCAAGTTACCTAGAAGGACAGCAGGACAGATAATTGCACTAAATAATTTCTCACCAACTCCCTTTTGAAAGAAGAAAAAAAAAAAAGGCTTGGAAATAATTTAATATTAAAAAAATTCCTTTTCCACAGGACACTGCCGGTAATTTCTTCCCATATCCCCCAGTATTCTCTTTGACTGTAATTTCTGCAAAATCCACAAAGCAAGACCATCCACTGCAAATATTGAACGATACTGCCAAGTGGGCAGGACCATGGCGTTTGTGACTGTTGGGGTTTAAACCCTGCCAGACAGCTTGTTCACTCACTCCCAGTGAGTGGTGCCGGGCTGGAAGCAGTCGAGGCCCGCATTCGCCCCCCCCAGGGGCTCTCCCCTTCCCTGCTCCCAGAGGGATGGGGAGGAGAATTGAAAGAGTGCAACTCCCACAGGTTGAGACAAGAACAGTCCAGCAACCAATGTACAACACAAATCACCACTGCTACCACCAACGACAACAACGATAAGAGAAAATATCAAGGGAAGAGAATACGATACCACCTGCCAACACACGAGTCCAACCCAAAAGACCATGTGTCCTTCTGGGTAACTCCCAGTTACCTCCCCAGGCATGACGTGCTGTGGTATGGAATACCTCTTTGGCTAGCTTGGGTCAGGTGTCCTGTCTCTGCTTCCTCCCTGCTTCCCCTCCTCCCTGGCAGAGCATGAGCCTCACAAAGTCCTTGGTCAGGGTAAACATTACTTAGCAACAACTGAAAACATTGGTGTTATCAGCCCTGTTCCCAGGCTGAAAGTCAAAACACAGCACTGCACCAGCTACCAAGGAGAAAAACTGACTGCTACTGCTAAACCCAGGACAGTGACACTGCAAAAGGCAGACACCGCCCAGTACCTTTCAGCCTGCCAAAACACAACTAGGAATACTTCAAGGACATTCAAAACCCAACAGGTGTTCAAAGCTGTTTTAATACTCTTCTCTCTCAAAGAGCATCTGAACAAGGTCGTTCAGCACAGATACTTGGGTATCTAGGATCAGAATATCATCTGGCCGGGAGATGTAGAGGCAAAATTACTTACTTTCATTTTCTTCTTTAATTTGCATATTAACCATGTCAATGCAGTTCTGGATATCATTCCAGCTTAAATAATCTTGGCCTTGAGATGAAGCCTCTGACTTAATAGACAATAGTGTATCAGCGTAACTATAAGAAGATATAAAATACATAAGTGTATTTCATACACAAGATAAACTGCCATGAAGAATTAGTCAGATGTATCATCCATCATTTAGTGCCTAGTATTTTTTTCAATTAATGAATTTCAGACAAACTCATCTCTTGCCATAAATTACACACGCATGCAATCTTCCTTGCTTGTTCAACATATGCTTGTCAGAATCTGAAAAAATGGCCCTGTACACTACTTCAGAGCACTTTACTTGACAACAGGGGATGATGGTAATACATAGGCTGGACATACACTTTGCTGCATGGTACTACAGATAAATCTAGGAGAAACTATGGTTGGCTTCTTGACACAAAGTCAACAAACAGAATTCCAGCCCCAGTATGAGGCAGCAGCACCTCCTGCAACCTCCATGATCCCTCCATGTGGAGGATGACGGACTATAGGCAGAGGAAGGGTATAAAAAAATGATGCCTCTCTCCCCTACAGCTCAAGGTCCTCCTGCAACCTCCATGCAAACTCCATGCAACCTCCATGATCCTTCCATGTGGAGGATGATGGACTATAGGCAAAGGAAGGGTATAAAAAAACGATGCCTCTCTCCCCTACAGCTCAAGGTCCTCCAAGCACTATTTAAGTGTTTTGTGAGATGGCAGTTCCTTATGTAAATTTTAAACTTGATATTTGATAGTGTCCAATTTTTTCTTGCTCCAATTCTCAAAAGAAAATGAAAGCTAGAGTTATAAAAGAAAATAGCAACATTTATCAGCCTGCCCCACACACGCATGCTTTTGCAGACCCATTTCATATTTCCCCTAAATTCTCACTTTTAGGTGACACATTTTTAACAAGTTCATGACTTCTGGTAGAAAGCCATTGAACACCATCTCCCTCACTGAATTTTTTCTAGCTCTGCTGTAATCCTTTGGGTATTGTGTAAAGCTTCCTGCAATACTCAGTGTATGGTTGGCAGTACATTTACATAATGACATCAGAATCTTATTCTCTAGTCCAACTAATTCCTAGTACTTCATTCGCATTGACTGGCAGCTTAGTCTGAAAGGTCAGTTCATAGTAACACCAGCCAGAAATGCTGCACTTGGGCACTTTGGGGCCTATTTCTTTATGGGGCCTGCTTACTGTATTTGTAATGTTGCTTTTCTTACAAGCACCACCTCACATTAGCAGAAGCCAAGTGGCAAATTAATTTTGCTTCATCTTATGGCACTCTGCTAACTCTAACCAAAACACTGGCCTCTTATTCCTATCCTGACTGCCCTCCTTCGTGCTCTAAGACACCTAAGCAAGGGTCACTCTCAGTTTCCTGTCCCCTTAAGGGCCACTACTGCCCCTTCTGCCTAGTAATGTCTTCCAGCAGCACATGGAGGTTTTCCCTACCTGTGATGGAGAAGCAAGAACTGTCCTATGTCCCCATGCTCTCCCCCACACTCTGGGAGCTCATGTCTCACACATATCAGTGTTGCCTGAGAGTTTTTGCAGGTACACAAAAGAATGGAGAGATAACAGCACATGGCTGTGACAAGTCAGGCATGTGGCAGTGCAGGCAGCTGGCAGCTGAGTGAAGGTTATAACTCAATTTTAAACATGCACATGTGCCACAGCAGTGTACTCAGCTTTTTAGCAAGCAAAACTCTGCTAATTTTTTCAAGACCTTTGCAGTTCTCAAGCAAAAAAGCCCCAACAAAACCACAAAATCCAAGTCAGCCATTCTTTAAGGGCCCTCCTGAACCTTAAAGCATTAAACACTACCTCATTCCAAAGATCATCTTCCAGTATTGCAGAGACGTTACTGATTAACAGTTTCCAGCTACAGTTTGTTCATGTCTTAGTGTCTGCAAAAATTCCTGTCGGATCTTAACGTTTGCATTTGGAAGATATCTTCCCTGCACTTCAAGTCCTCTGCACTCAAACATCTGAGGGAGTGTAATTTCTTATACTTACAGACACAGCTGGTTCAGCAATTGTCATGTGATGCCTCATTAACTTATAACACAGCTGTTTATCTTGCAGCTCTTTCAGCCTCATTCACAGCATAACAGAGGACAGCCCACCTAGTAAAATGCTTACTTATCCTTTTGCAAAAGTTGCCAAGTTATAGAATCATAAAATAAACTAGGTTGGAAAAGACCTTTAAGATCATCAAGTCCAACCGTTGACCCAAGACTGCCAAGTTCATCACTAAACCATGTCACTAGACATCCAGTCAAGACAAAATGAGCCTTTACCGTTGAAAGTCTTCCTCTTCCAGATTATTGAAGCCAATACATGGGGTTCTGAGATGATTCTTTATCATTAGGAGGTCCTTATTTTCCAAGGCCTGGTTTAGCAACACAACAGCTGACAACATTTCTACTGCAATAGACAGTTCATCATGTGCCAGGTAGTTCTGTAGGACAATAATGTACCACAGTCAGGAAGCTAAGTAAGTAGTGTAACGAATTTGAGTTACACAGTCTAGATACCATCAAGGAGATGGACTTGATTTAATAAGCCTGACAAATTTCCTACTCACAAGCACGTCAGGTTAACACAGCACTGGTGGTAGAGCTTACTGGGTTTGCTACGTATCTCTTCAGACTTTTCTGCCTTTGGGCCACAGTCCCATCTATTTTGGTCTTACTCTCATTGCAGAGGATTACTTTTCTACACTACATAGTGTATTTACAATAAATACAGTATAACAGCGTTAGTCCTCATTAAGGGCATGCAACAATTAAAAAAAAATGTCAGTTGATTTGTTGCAACACAAGAGCTCAGTCAGAGCAAAGTGTCAAAAAATTCATTTTGTGATTCAATATTGCCTATTCAACCAGACCCATTCATGCAATATGTAACACTATGGCAATAGAATCAAGTTTGATTTTACACAACAACATGCTATGTTTGTGCTCTTTCATGGTTTGACTACATAACATCAGCAAGCAGTTCAAACTTTTCACTCTTACCACAGCATTCTGTTGTTGGAGGTTGAACAGCTCAGTCTGATAGAAAACAGCAGCAAATGAGTGAACAACAGGCAGCTGCGCCTCCGGTTTCATCAGTGCAACCAGTGTTTTACTAGGATCACAGTTACGAATTGTAGTATTGATATTGTCAACTGCTATAAGTTCTAGAGAACAGCAGGGAAAGAAAAGCCTATTAATTTTCATATACAATTTGCTCTTTATGCCATGTAGACGACAACTAGGTTATTCCAAAGACTATAGTTTGCTGTCATTAGAGAAAAACCAGATATATTTGTGTGAGATTCTTCAAGACACAACTGCTGAATGTTGCAAAAACAGTGTCTGTTAAAAGGTATGCAGCAAATAATTGGCTGGAGGACTTTGAAGTTTCTGGACTTTTAGGTATTAGCGGCTGCTTATTCTACCTTTAACCCAAAACAAGGAGCTGACCCCATCCTACCACACAGAAAGCCCTAACATCCCTCCTGGCTTTGCATGCGGCAGGTACTGCTGGGTATGTCAGCTCCAGTGCCCCAGTCTTGCTTCACCCCTAATGACCCTTTCCTTCTGCACTGTGTTCCTCCCTCGAATCCTCTCTTCGTCAGGACCTAACTCAGCTAGCTAGAACAAACCTGTACTGTAACAAAGACATTTTATTGTCCATTTCAGGAAGCCTGGTTGAAATCAGCCGTATGTTGGGCGTTTGGGAATTTCAGTAGCTGAACGAAGGGAAAACCACATGCTATGGCTTCTAGGACTTCCTCTTCCTGCCATCTCTTCTTTGCTTGTCAACCAGCATGGAAGATCAGCCCTCACAACACTACCATCTGGGAATTTTCCCCTTCTCTACAATTCAGATTTAAAATCAAACAGACCACCACAGAGGAGTACAAGCGCTACTCTTTTCAGCACCTGAATAATTCACCTGGCTTGCTTTTTGCTGAACTGACTTCAGCAGATGTTTGAACCTAGCAGAAAAACGCCAAAAAACACTTTCCAGTTGGGCAGCTGCAGAAACCTTACAAAAGTCCTTAGTTTAGGCATAGCCACTGTAATTGCACACCTAGAGTCAACTTTGAAGAAACCCAGGCCAGGACACACCCAGGAACACATTGTACAAGGCACTGCTCTGGTCTTGCACAAAGGGAATCAACCTTGAAGGTTAGACTGTATGTGGTAAAGAATGACAATTATAAGTGTAATTTCCATCTCCTCCCTTATCTTATGGATTTTCTGTACACTATCATCCAGGGAATGTTTTCAGTCACTACTGACTGCTTAAGTCTGTACAAGACTGCTTGTACAGCAGACACCATCCACAGTTCATGTATGCAGCAACACTCAGATCTTATTATACGACACAAAAATGCTGAAAACCTTTCTATGCAATCAGGCCCACCTAAACAAGCCTCTTGGTCATACAGGGCCACATTGCTCTTGAAGGTCTTCACTGTTGGCTTTTCCTGAGGTTACAAAAAGGAAAAAGCACTCAAAGCTACAGCGTGCATGCTTTTTTGAGAGAAAAATGCAAAGAGAAAAAGAGTCAGAGTCCACAAATGGACTAGACAAGCTCTCAGTGAATAACCAAGCTAATGATTTCTAATTCAGGAAAAGAGCATGCAATTTGCGAAATATAATTTACATTGTTTACATTCCAATAACAAAACCCACTGTTTTTTCCTTTTCAAACCAAACATAAGAAATATGTTGGTCTCCAGATCACTGTTACTGATTTTCATACATCACATTTTCCCTTCTCATTTCCTTTACCAAGGAGCAACTCTTCTAGAAAAAGTACTGCTCACCATGTCTAAACAGTCTAAAATAGGCTAATATTTGACATAACAAGTCAAACTTCTCTTCTGGCTTATATGGACTTCACAGGACAGCCTTTCAGTCACATTACAAAAACAATCAGCTTGGATTGAAAGCACTGGAAATACCACCAGAAACAAAACAGCCACTAAGCCATGCCCAGATGTAGCAGTTTAATGAAAGCTGAACTTCCTAGCAAACAAGATTCCAGTCAAAAGCAGCAATACATGCACTGCAAATTTAGATCCCCTTTAACTATATTTTCTTTAGAAACTATAACTTGTCTTGTGACATTCTTAGCAGGGTAAGAACAGATTAGACAGGTAAGCGTGTCTAAAACTGAGAAAAGTTTTCCTCTGTGGCGTAATTGCAAAATATTCTTCCATGTGGTCATTCTATTTTAATTATACACGGATGTTCATCACTCCCAAATGAGGATTACACTGGTAAATATTTGTTCAAGACATCAAGCTGTGCACTGTCTTCAGTTTTAGCCAATGTGTTTACCAGTGGCTCAAGTTATTCAAAGAAAAAATAGTCAGCTACCTCAGATAAGAGTATATCCAATGTGGCACAGATTGATGGCTTGGAAATCGTGACACTGAGAACAGTTTCAAAAATAAAATGCAAAGCATTTCTTCTCTTTGAGAAACCTTGTTTCACTCAGAAATGGTGGGTTCAGTTAATCAGATTAGCGTAATTAAGTGGTGATGGTAAAAATTGAGTATTAAAAGTTACTCACTAAGCTTGTGAGCCTCAGCCTCCGCATTGGCAACACTAACTTCATTCTGAATTTCACTTTTGTCGAGCATATTTGGAACCCCTGCTATCTAACAGATCAGAAAAAAAAAAAATTAGTTACGCTTTTAAGTTTGATGGAAGATAAGGGATAAAACCCCTTGATGGGACACTGGGATTTGATTATACTATCCCCTGTGCATCAAACACATAGTAAATACAGAATTAGTCTTTCCCTGTGATTTTTATCTTGCTCAGAATGATGTCTTTTCTCCTTAAAACCCAATAAAATCTCCTTAAAACCAATTCTTTCATTTGCCATTAGTGATTCAATATTGCCTTTGGATATACTCAAGTTTAACTGATTTTCAAATCAAACATAGTATTAGGGGTTGCATGCTATATATTTTCTTCTTATGTCTTAGTAACTACTTAAAAAGGCATCACGCTCTTTAGAGCAAATGCAGCTGCTTCAGTGTTGATTAGTACATCAGTTATTCAAAAACTTCTATAAAGCTGTTTTATAAGTGATGCTGAAGGCAGAGTAAAGGTAATCTTTCTCTGGATTAAAATCTGCTAAGAAAAAAAAAAACAAAACCAAGCTGATGTGTCGTACTATTCCATTCCATTACCTGCATTTTCTGTTCTTTAGAATTGCACAATTGCATTAGGTACCATGAGGAATTTTGTGGCAGAACTTCAAGTAGGCTCAGAGCAGCCGAGTTCAAACCTGCCATCAGTGCCACTTCATCTTGCTGGTCAATAGCCTCATTCACTTGGACTAAAGCTATGTGAACTGAAATGAAAACAATGCTTATAAACAGCAAATATGCTTTTGTGAAAAATAAAATTTCATTGCTGTCAGCATCTCACTTCTTGTAAAAGCCAGCTAGAGTGGCAATCTTTATCCAGCAGAGGATTATCTGTTTCAAGACTAATCCTACAAAAGGAGTCTCTGGCTCTTTGCAAGCCTGTCTGTGAGGGCTTCAACCACAGCTTACTGGAAGGTTATGAACTAATTTTGGCTCTATATAGAAAAGGGGGTCAAAATTTACAGTATTCTGCACATAAAAGGAGCTCAAATGTAAGGAAACAGGGCAGGCAATGAATGATTTGAGGGTGAACTGAGGACTTCTTACAGCAAAACCCAGAAACCCAGACCATTAGTCCCCCAAAAGATCAGTAAAGAAGGAGCAGCAAGAAAATGCTGTTGTAGACAGACATAAGCTACTTCTGTGTATTTTATAATATTCCATAGAAATATTTTGTTTGTTCACGTGGATTCAGGTCACATTCAGCTGGAATCTGGGAGATCCCGAATTATGTGCACACTTCTGTGATCCAGATCAGCTTACTGTTTATCTTATTGATATTGCCTTGAATCTCAGCTTGTGTCAGCAGCTCCTCGTAGACATCTCTCTCTTCTTCAGAGATTGTGCCATTCTAGAAAACAAAACTGCTGCTAGTACAGGCAAAAACTTTACAGAGAGAAAAGCTATTAGCAGGAGTCATTAAAACTCTTATCAGCTGAAATATTTGCTGCATGTATTTGTAAAGGAATTTGTCAACCACAGGAACTAAACAAATTAGCACTTTGCAGTAACTTGCTGAGCAGAATTTAAAGCATTTTTTTGCTTCCTGTAAAATAGCCATGTAAACATAGTGTAGTATTTTTCAACTACAGAAAGCATTATCTCTCAAGTAAAAAACAAAGCAAATAATTCCACATTAAAGATCTGTGGCAGAGGTTATACTTCACACTCAAAAAAGATATAATTGTTTTTGCAACTTTTTAAACAGATTTTTGTTTTGTTTTAATTTTACTTCTAAAGCAGCCAATAGAGGAAAACCAGTCCTTTTTGATTTTAGTCTTCCAGTAATTTTTACTTTGGTTGAAGATAAGCTACATCATACTCTAATTAATCATAGTCTTAAAAAATTGGCTGCCAGCTTGTTGCATTAATATTATTCATCTTTTTTAGTTTAAAAGTGTTTTTTTTCTAATTGCTCTATTATGATTAAGTTAATTTTTAAAACAGTAATACTACAAAATGACAAGCAACATGAAGGAACATGTATGTATACTAGGAGTGCAAAATACCACTACCTTAAGTCTTGCATTTGATTCTTTTCTTCTTTTAGCTTCGAAGAGTTCATTCTGATAGTCTTGTGCAAGTTCTTCATCCACATTTAGCAACATTGCATTTGGGTTCCTCAGAGTTACAATGGTTTGCTCAGCTATTCCCTTCTCAATAGCTTCGTTAATTGCTATTACTGCTGCATGCACTGAAATGAAAAGCACAATTAAATTTCAGGAAGTAAAACACATTCAAAACTATCACTGCTTCTTCTGATTTATTTGAATTGAGTGTTTAATATATATTAAAAAAATTGCATATTCCCCTTCAAACACCCCATTCCTAGTATTTCCCTTAGACATGAAAAAACATGAAGTCAAGCTATACATTATCATAGAAGGCAGTTACTGGACAACTTGCCTAGCTCTTGGTGGATAATCCATTGCTTAGCATTAAATTCATGCTATAAAGTTGGTCTAAAATGATTTTGCTTTATCTCAGTTTACCACAGCATCACATGGGAAACATAAGCAGCTGGCACACTGGAAGACAAACAAGCAGAGACACACACACTGGTTCCTTTGACACTGAACTTTACAAACAGAGGAAGTTCAGACTGGACATTAGGAAGAGATTCTTCACTGAGAGGGTGGTTGGTTGCTGGAACAGACTCCCCAGGAAAGTGGTCACAGCGTCAAACCTGTCAGAGTTCAAGGACTATCTGAACAATGCTCTGAGTCATATGTTTCAGTTTTAGGCTGTGCCCCAAGGAGCAGGGAATTACACTCGATGATCCTTATGGGTTCCTTCTAACTTGGAGTATTCTATGATTCTATGAAGACCCAGGTCAACTTCAAGGGGCCAAAACAACTGCCATTCTTAGACACACATATCACCCCTACATCCCCATATAATAAAACACATAGGAAGGATATAATCTCTTCCACAGTTGTAGAAGAGGCCTTACTGATGTAAGTGGAGATACCAAAAAGTAGTCAAAAGACAGCTTCAAGATTAGGAGAGATATGAAGAGGTATTGGTGAATATTGTGAACCCACCTACCAAGAGAAGCTGTGAGAAGCCTGATTCGACTTAAATAAGTAGCCTGCAGGGATGGGATAATGGTGAGAGTTATAAATAAGCTTGCTTTGAAAGAGCTTAAGCCTACTTTTTGCACTGATTTCTACTACTGCTGACAGCATAGCATGAGTAATCAGTGGTTTCATTTCATATCTCCTTTTACTTATTCCATTTCAGAAGCAGAGTGGTAGACCCTTTCTTCCAGTAGGACCTCCACATTTAACCTCACTAGCCACTTGAGGGTTCCCAAAGCAGATGTTTCCTGTGCTGGGGCAGTGCCTGTTATCTACAGCACAACCCTTGCCCAAAGGGACAGAAACAACATCAGGAAACCCTGCTTTTCTATGGAGACTGAAAACACTTCAGAAGTTAAAGGAAATCCTACGCATTCTATAATAAGCTTTCAAAGAAGGAAGTTGCAGCCCTTTCATCTTCAGAGGCAGAAGGCAGCTCCCTAGAAAAGTGCTTGGTAGTCATTATATCTCTGAAAATTTGCTAAAAACAAGAGACAAACTACCCTCACTTCTAAAGGTATTGTTTTAAGAGCTAGCTTTACAGAAGCATGCATATACTGAGCTATAGCAGTTTCCAAAATATACAACACAGGCAATGCAAATCAATGTGAGAAAGTGCGTTTTAAGTTAAGGTCTGGAAATCTCAGCGCAGTAAGTAACATCATAAATCAGCTTGTTTCAATTATTCTACTTTGCAAGGTTTAACAACTTTCAATGGAACGTAATATTATAATTCCATGTCCTTTTTATGTTGAGGACACCAGAACTGCACACAATACTCCAGGTGAGGTCTCACAAGAGCAGAGTAGAGGGGCAGGATCACCTCCTTCGACCTGCTGGTCACGCTCCTTTTGATGCAGCCCAGGATATGGTTGGCTTTCTGGGCTGCAAGTGCACACTGCTGGCCCATGTTCATTTTCTCATCAACCAACACCCCAAGTCCTTCTCCGCAGGGCTGCTCTGAATCTCTTCTCTGCCCAACCTGTAGCTGTGCCTGGGATTGCTCCGACCAGTATCTGAAGGGGCCTATAGAGATGCTGGGGAGGGACTATTCATCGGGGACTGTAGTGATAGGACAAGGGGTAACGGGTTAAAACTTAAACAGGGGAAGTTTAGATCGGATATAAGAAGGAAATTCTTTCCTATTAGGGTGGTGAGGCACTGGAATGGGTTGCCCAGGGAGGTTGTGAATGCTCCATCCCTGACAGTGTTCAAGTCCAGGTTGGATGAGGCCTTGGGTGATACGGTTTAGTGTGAGGTGTCCCTGCCCACGGCAGGGGGGCTGGAACTAGATGATCTTAAGGTCCTTTCCAACCCTAATTATTCTATGATTCTATGATTAAGTTTTATTCCCCCTGCCTCCCCATGTACAGTCTACAGTACTGTTAACTGGGTTGTATCAGTGATCCACTGTAATCCATTGATTATACTCAAGCCAGCCCTTCTGTTCTTCAGAACAGCTGTCCGAAAAAGGCTACGATTTTCAACAGAATAACCAGAGCTGAAATGTGGACTGAAGTGAACACACTTTGTTTCATGTCATTTAAGTTCAAGCAAATTTTTTTGTTTTGTGGTTGTGGTTTTTTTTTTTTTCTAATATGTCACTTCATTCCACAAAAATCCAAAACCACCAAAATAGAACAAACAAAAAAACCCTCAAAAAAACCAAACATCCCCCCCCCCCCCCCCCAAATATAAAAAAAAAACAAAGGAGAAATAACAGATGTACTATGATGGATAAGCTTGGGCAGCAAAAAAGCATTAAAATATGTTTTTGAGTGGAAGCTATTCAAATCAGACTCAAAAGGACCATAACTGTGCATCAATCTCCCTAAAAAGGAAAAGCTTATTTCAATATCTCAGGTTGATGTCCCAACAAAGCAACCTGATGTGTTTGAGGAAAGCCTGCAAGGCTCCTGCAAAAACACAACACATGAAGGAGGCACAAAGGAGATACCACATTCCCATGGCCATATCTCTGCTGAGCCCTCTACAGTGCAGGGGAACACGCAGAGATCGAGTCATCATTCTGCAGGAGCACCTGCTACCAAAACATTAAACTTATGCAAAAAAATGGTAAGAAATCTTTATTTCTGGTAGCACTTCCTATGGTTCAACAGAGATGCTCCTGCAGACTGAATGCAGACTGAAAACTTGCAAGAGGTCTTGTAGCAATGATGCAGAATGATAACCAGTGAAAATTTGTATGCTTTTCCTGCTATTTATTAAGGGGTGCCAAACATGGTGAATTAAACCCCAGAAAATATTTAGTTAGCATTCTGTCAAATTACCCAGTAGAAAACGGAACAAAAGCCACACTTACATGCAGCTTCATCCACTGATAATTCACTGGCCAGAATCCCACCAATTTTACTAAAAGATGGCATCTGTATGCCATACTTCTCTAGCTCCTTTCGCATGTTGCTGATTTCTTCCTCTGTTTACATTAAAAAAAAGAAATATTATTAGAAGAAAAGTCGAAGAACTTCTTTATGAATCACCGTACCTATAAATATGGGTGCAATGTTTTTGAAAGTGTGTGGTCAGGGCTTCTTAGCAGTTTTTCCTCCCCATTTTGAAGGAATCTAAGACATGACAAGTATTCCATGCAAATTCACTCCCTTTCATCCTTCCCAGTCTGACATTCATTAAAAATAGCAGCCTCCCCCCCTACTTTATTAGAATGTGTTCGCAACAACCTTGTGGGAGGAGAAAGACCATAATAGAAAATATGTACAAAGTTAGCAGATTTACTGGGTGATACAACCATCTAACATATGATCAGATAATCAGTTTATTACCTGTGAAGTCTACTTTCCCCAGTAGGTCCTGGATTTGTGGTGCTAATCCTAGTTTGAACAGATACAAACTGCAAAGAAGAAATTTAAAATGTAAAATCCTGTATGTGGTTGAGATGTCCATTTTCTGTACAAAACAAAAGTAGTTTTATGAATCTTGTCTTTTAACCCTTGAATTTCATGGGCCAATATGGAATAAATTAACCCTGCAGTTTTCTTTATTCTGTATTTTCAAATTTTACAGAAAGAGAAGTCTGTTTTTACTTGATATTTCAAAGAAGCATCTCTAAGGCGGGCACTGTCATTGTATCTCAGATCACAGGGGATGTGTAAACAAGTAGGAAAACTTAAGGGAGGACAGTTAAAAAATTTCAAAAGCCCACACTGGGGGGGGGGGGGGGGGGGGGGGGGGGGAGGGGGGAAATCAAGGTGTGAATGCACTTTAGTACAGCTTATAGCTTTGGATCTATGTACTGTCTGACTTGTGTTGTGTCTGCCCTGTAATTAATACCTGAAGACACGCAAATCACCGATACCCTTCTTACTAAATGTAGAGGAACAAGAACCTGTAAGTCCATCCGAGCCTATCTCAAATATATTTGTGTGATTAACTATTTATCTTTTTGGAAAACAAAGAAATCTCAATTTAAAGTGATATCCATGAAGTGATATTTTTGTTTCAATATAGCATGCAGAAACATATATACTCATTCCTAGAGTTCTAGGGTGCTTTCTGAAATAGAAAAAGGAAAAAAAAAGTGAAAGAAAGAATAAAAGAGAGCACGAGTACATGCATGTTTTCTCAGTGTCTTTCAAAGGTATGCATTCACCCATGAAAGATTGATGTTTCTATAGTTTATCAAATATCTATATATAATTTCTACTGAAGACCAACAAACAAGTGCGTTTTGCAAGCTGTGATCAAAAAAGTACAATTAAAAAAAAAGACTTAAATAATGCATTCCTCCAAAAGGATTATTTTGCACCACTTATTTAAATTACCTCACCCCAACTTCATACACTGCAACTGTGTACTGCAGATTAGGGGTTTTGTTTCTAGAAGGGTACTCTTCCCTGTTGTGTTTTGTTGCTTGGGTTTTTTTGCTATTAGCAAATCACAGGATGAGACTTCAAAGCAAGTGTTTGTAGCTGTCACATTTGTTTCAGAGCACACAGAATCAACATTTCATCTTCCATGATACCGCTGCTGCTCTTCTGCCCTGTCACAACCTGGATGAACACAACAGCACTTCTCATGTAGGTCAACACTTTTGACTGCTGCAGCCCCTCGAAATCACTGCTTTCAAGGCAGTCTTAAATGCAAGTTTTCTGTACCAAGACTATAATAATGAAGGATCACGTTCCTCCATTACCCTTATCTACGTACCAGTATTTCCTTGTGGGCTTTGAAAGAGATTTTACTTTAAGCTTGAGACAGGGGAACAGTCCTGGCTGCGGGACTGGGTGGGTAGGAAGCTGAAGGGTGTTACACAAACAGTTATGGAGACCAGCAGCAGCACAAGGATACACTGGTTTTTTTTTTTGTTTTGTCGGGGGGGATGGGGGGGTGTCACCACAATAAAAAGGCAGAGCTAAAAAAATGTGGTATGAACATCTGAGACTAATACTTTTGCTGCTCAGCCCTTCCTGGAGGGTACTGAGCCATGCGGCTCTTCTACACTCCTTTGCTTGGATAAATTTATTAACCACCAGGTGGTGCTGAAAATGCGCTTCTAGTCTTGCAGGGAGCACCAAGACGCTTCTATTCTGTATTAGGTTATAATTTCACTTGAAACAGCTTGCTTAGTGCTTTTATAGTGTGACTTGAACCTCAGGGAACCCACATAAAATCAAAAGCAGGGGATCTTGGCGTTAAGAAGCTTGATATGAGGCTTCAGGAGCAAGGGAGAAACAAACAGGAAACGGAAGTCGCCAGGTGAAGTTCCTCTTTCTCGCCCACACAGACCTGCCATTCATACCAGGCAGAGGTTCATGGGTCTTGTTTTATGGTTAACTCATATATAACATGCCATAAAAAAACAGATCTGAAAATAGTGTGCTTTTTCTTCTTTAAAAAACGTGTGTGTTTTTCTACTGCTTATCTGGAAAACAATGTTTTGAAGCTGTCCAGCTTCAAAGGGATAATTTGTCCAGGAGGTAGCAGTGATCTACTTGCCTTTGCAAGCAGATTTGTCATTTGATAACTAAGCTTTTCAGGGGAAGGGGAAAAAACAAAGTCTCAGAAGCACTGTTATTTATTAATATGAATCACTCTCAGCATCTTAATTTAAGCGAAGCAGCTCTTAACCTCATTTAGTCCAGGAACAAATCCAAATCGGCTTGCACAAGAAAAATGGTGCAAGAAATGAGACCTATGCCTTTGTATTTTTCATGGGCTTTAAGTATTGAGGTTTCAACAGGAAAAAAGTAAGAGGGTAATTATATTCAACAGGAGTCTAGAAATTGTTTGTTTGCTACGTCATTCCTTCCTGGACAGAGCAGTGCTGTATTTGACAGTGCAAGTTGTTCCGCATACAGTTGGTGCAATGGTCTTCATTTCAGACCTGAACCAGGACATATCCTAAAAAATACATTTAAACCATATTGCTTAGAGTCATTTTCTATCTTCATGCGCTCTAGCAGCTCAAAGATCATCAAACCCCAAATAACCAGAAACTTCCCTGTGAAATGTTAACATTTCAGGTGTCAAATAGACCCTTCAGAATGATGGAGATTTTTTCTCCTATTGCATCCAGTTAAGGCTATTTCATGCTTCTTAAAGGGAAATTAAAAATAATCTTATCAATTTTAAGCACTTTAGTTATGCACACTAACTGTCTATAAATGAATTCAAGCAGGAAATATCTGAACTAAAGATGGCTCCAGGATTTCCAAGAACGAGAATAAGAAAATATCCTATGTTAAATTTACATAGTTTTGTTAGAAAGCTCAAGAATCATGTTACTTCAGAGTAATGACTTAGTAACAACTGAAAAAAGAATAAGTAGGTCAACCCGTCACCTCTGAGAAAGTGTTCAATTTTCCGAAGTTATAAGCCTTTGAAATTTGAGCATGCGCTCCGAGATGCATTAGAATTTAGCTTTCCATCCCAATGGTGATTCTTCATACAGTGGTCACATATATATGCTACAGCTGCAAAGGTGAAAAGCCTGACTAGAATTGCTGTTTCTGGATGCTGTGTTGCTGGACCCTGAGAAAAGCAGGGATATGGACTTTTCCAGGGTCAGTGAACTATTGATGACTCCCTGCAAGAGGATTCTCTAACAAACCCAGAGAGTAAAGTGGGTAGGGTGCATGATCTTGAAGCTGGGGGAACAGATGCCAGCTGCAGAAGAGGAACATAACCAGAGTCCTGCTGTTCACTGTTCCTCTGATGCCAGTACAACTGGGAATGTTGCTAGCCAAGCCAATGGCCTGCCCTTAATTCTGTTTGCCAGACTGCTTTCAATGTAGGCTGTGTGCCATTTAATACTAGCATAGGAGTTTAATTTGAAAGGCTGAAGAGAACTGATTTGAAAGTAAAGGGCCTACACTTTTTAGGAAAAGACATAGAAATAAATGAAGCTTAACGATTGTTTCTTCAATTCTTTCATCCTGCCTGCAAGTCTGTTTCTAAAATATTAGTTGCAAGTGCAGAGTTATAGCTTTGCATTGATAAGCAGCAAGGAAAAGTAATTTAAACAAGACAAATGTAAGTGGAAGCTAAGACAATACAGACTAATTCTGATGTTGACATATGCGCTGGGGCCTGTCAAGATCGAGAAAGGAAAACTGCTGAAAAGGTCAACCTATTGCAAAATTCAGTTCAAAATGAAAAGAGTTATTGCTGTTGCAAAGACTAGGCAGAACTTATGAAGGTATTTAATTGATGGGTTTATTGTTCATGCAGCATTCAAATGCACAGTTGATGAAGTGTTCCTCCATACATGAGGGAGCAAATATTGGAAAACCTCATTGTGTTCTTCCACCTCCTGCAAAACATTCAAGCCAGTCCATAACATGGCTGGAGGGGCACTCAGCAAACCATGTCACCTGAGCTGGTTAACATCAGAGGCCCATACATCTAATTCAATAAATCACTTTAAGCTTACACGAGACACTCGCTCACAGAACAGATTGCACTATCAAATTTTAGGTGAGAGCTACCCTCAAATTGTCCTGGTGATACTCTATAGTTAGAATTACACCAGACATAATAATTTCAAGCAGCAACACTTGCAAATATGACCAAACCCTCCCCCCACCCCAAACCAGCAACCCAGCCCAACAGCAAATACCACAACAGAACCAGGACTCTCAACTCCTAACATGTAGCATTTGAAAGAAATAAGATGAACTTTGGTGGTACGACCTATTTATTGGCAGTGAGTACACACAGAGTGCAAGAATGGCCACATCATTTCAAGGATTACACCTTAGAAAGTTTCAATTACAGCATGTATTGAATAGTTTCTGACCTATAGCCTTAGAGCAGTTGACATGCCTTTGAACAGCACCATTAGGAACACAGAAGAGTGTCTGGGGTGCAAGGTAATTATGTTCTCTGCAAGACTAGTTGCAAGAAAGTTAATGAAAGGAAAAGGTCTCCATGTGCAGGAAATGAGCTAGGAGAGCCACAAGAGGGAGGAGCTGTCTGCTAACACCCTTGCCCCTCACACCAGGGACAGCACAAGGCAGATGCTTATCACTCTTGCTAAACATCGAGAAAACCTTTGAGGCAGAACATATAAAAAAAATTAAATAAACTAAGCTCTACCTTCAATGGTGTGGTCAAAGCCCTCCTGAATTTGCATTCAAAATCAAGTTGCTCAGAACTTTAAAATCTTGGAAAATCTTACGACATCACAGTGATGATGTCGTAATACAATAGTTATTTGCTCCATTTTGGGAGAGTAAGATGTCAGTTTGCCGTGATTTTCACTCTGATCAACTTGTCTGCCCCTTACAAAGTTTTATTTGGTTTCTACTGTAGTGTGTGTTTTGGAATCACGTGTGAACTTTGTGAGAGGGTGTGCTCATTGAGAGAGGAATGTCTGCACTAAATTCAATTGTCTTTAATTTTTATTTTTAAAATAATTTGGGCAATAGTCCTGAAAAAAATGGACTTTTTGTTTCCAACTTTAGATCAATGAACACATAAATTCTGTCAGATTTTGATATACTGGTTGCCCTAAAGCCATTTCGTGACCTACACTCCTAGATTTGGTGATTACTTTAACTTTTACTCCCGTCACTAGTTACCTTAGAGCGTGAATGCAATATATCATCCTCGGGATGTTTTTCCTGTCGTAGACATCTGTAGTCTCTGGATAAAAGATCTAAAAAACAAAGAGCATACAGTTAAATGAGAAGACATATTACTGAGCAGAAAAGTAACTAAAAAGAGCTCTCTCTGCAGGACTATACCATAAACTTACAGAATTTCAGCTGTTACTTCTATACATCTGTGAATCAAGTCCTTTCTGATGTTATTTTAACTTTACCAGTTGTTTCCATAAGCAAGAATTCAGTAAAGCATTAAAAAAATACTGGGGGGGCAATGGAGGAAAGGGGGGGGGGGGCAGAAAGATAAGCAGGCAGAATTTCAGCAGGATTTTTAGAAAAGGTCCTTTTGCAGAAGCTTCAGTAGTAGGACACGCAGTAGGGCTTATGCTCCTACAGACATCCAAAACCTGGGATGCAGATACAATTTGCAACACCTCCTTGCAAACCAAGCTTATCAAGAATGGTTTAAAACCTCAAAATTCTAATTGCCAGTACCCCTAACTTTGTGAATACATCATTCACAGAGAAAGATATTCAGAGAGGAATAGAGGAATATTAAGCAATTTTGCCAAAAAGTCACATCATAAGTTCCAATTCTGGTTCTACCACTAATTTGTTCCTGGCCTTGGTCCCAGCCACTAAACACTGTTTCTCAAAAAAAAAAAATAGACTTAGTTAACCGTGAGAGTTGGCAGTGCACTTCCAGCCCAGGCTGGGAACTTGGGACTGTGCTGTCCCATAGTTAATGAGACAAGACTAAGTAAGTCAGTAGTACAGTGCCCTCTTCATCATTCACTCACAATAGCTCTGGGAGGGAGAATAAGGAAAGCATTTGGCCATGACCACCTTCTGCAACAGAAGCAAAGTGTTTCAGAAGAGAGATGGCAGGGTGGAAATCAGCCATCTGAATGGATGACTCAAGTTACACTAGCAAAAAGCCTGACCTGGGAAAGGCAGGACCCTCCCCATCTCTGTGGCATTTCTGCTGGCAGTCATGGGTGCCCTTTTCTGCTTGTGGGCACCTGCAGTGGGTTTGTTTGCAGTGACTGGCCACTAGTCCCTACAGCCCTTCTGGCAGCTGCCTGAGCTTCCCTTGCCACAGGCTAGGAGCCCCAAGGCTGCTGGACAACCTGGTTGAGGGATTACTTGCCCCTAGCTGTGTGCAGGTGCCAAAATGTCCAAACAATCAGGGTAGGTGTTTCCACACTGCCTTTCTTAAAGAATTTTCACCTGAAAAAGACTCACTGATGCCCAGAAACAGCAGCAGTAGGGGAGATGACAAGTGAAGACCCACAAGAAAGAAGACAAATACAAGAGGTGACCCAAGAAAGCAGCTGGCTGAAGAAGAGGAGCAGCACAGCCACATAGGTGCACTGGAGTGTGCAAAGACAGTCTGGAAAAAGGGTAGAGGCAGAGAAACTGGAGATACATTATGAAGAAGAGGCATCAAGAGACACAATGAGAGGCAGAGACCAAAAGAAAGCAAAGATTTAAGTTTTCTGTTTTAAACCATATTCCTTTCAGGCCCCCACAAGGACTGTACTACAATAAAATATAGCTAAACCACTACTAGCACTTCTACTTCCCACAGGAGAAGCATCCCAAGAATTTCTACAGATAGCACTCATCCACAGTAGCCTCAGCCCATGCACACTAGCAGCAGTAGCACATAACTGACACTCCCACTGCTCTCAGTGTTACCTTCACTTCAGTTTCCCAAATAACCCCTTCCCTGTAGAGTTACTGTAAGCACCTGTTTATGCTTAAACAGATTAAAGAGCATCTCAGCGAGTCAGTGCCTTGAGCGGATTTCTTTGCTAAAATTTGAAGGCTTACCTTAGGCAAACCAATGGACTCCATTGCTCTTAACCACTGCACGGTATTGTCAGTGTGCCGAAAATGAAGGCCAGATCGCTATTGCAAACAGAAGAAAAAGATGGTAAAAGTCACATAAAGCCAGTCTGAACCTGGAGACCAAAGTGTCACAGTCTCATTGCTGCTCACAAAGCATCCCGATATATCAACATCCCCATGCTGCGCAGCTCATTCGTTTAAGTAACGTAAGCCAGATTTGTACCCATCTGAGTGGGCTTTGACTGAAGTGGCCGTTTGTACAGTCTTAGAGTAGTCTTTGGGAGTAAAGGCTTGCTGTTAAATACTAGGAACCACTACCTCCAAAATTCAGAAGTGCTAACACTGCTCAGCACTTCAGTGAAGGAGAATGGGTAAGGAGCTCTTACAGACTCATCAGACTTACCTGAATACCTGATCCTCCCTACAGTCTAGGCAGGCAGCAATTAAAAGAGGAAAAATATTTTCTTTCTTTAATATTTTCTTTTTTATTATTTTTAAAAAGTCAGAGGAAAAGGGGAAAAGAAGCCCAGACTGAAGTTCTGGAGATTTTCAGAAGCAGTGTTTAAATGTAATCAGGATTCTTAACCATTGTTATGTAACAATATGACACCTAGAACAGCTTAATTTCTCAACTCTTGAACAACAGCCAGTGATTACACCTTAAAAATGACCATTTCATTTTTTTCTGCCTGTTCTACATGTTGAAACAATGCAGTCTGTAATGGGGTTGCTCATATGCATGTATACATTTCTGTATTATTGATGATCTTGGAGTTAATGAAGAGCTTGCACAAATAGCAAGCAAACCTTAAGTACTGGGAGCTTGGTTTTGCTTCTCAGTGTTAACTTCGATAAAATAAACACACATATCTAATGAAGTGAGTGTCTTTCCATACAAGATGAATAAAGTTTGGATTAGTCATCAAGTTTAATTCCTGAATTACTTTAGTCTCTTATTCCTAACAAGAAATAATTGTATAAATGGCAAAGCTCATGTTCTCCCTGGAGCCAGCAGCATAATTTGTTCAGCTTTAGAAACAGTAAGTGACACTAACAGGTTTTGTAAGGGTAAAACATTTCTAACATCATCCTGGTCTAGTGATGTGTGTCTTCCATCTAATCCTGACAATCTTACAGGGGAGGTGCAGAACATCAACCATGCTAAGTATGTTTAAGAGTTGGAAAACAGACATCACTTTTCCTTTTTCTGTCTTGTCAGTGAGAGAACTGAAAAAAGTTATTACCTTATAGCGTGCCTGCTCCACATCGTATATCTTTTTGTCTGACACCACATTAGGGGCAAAGAACTTTGCGAGCTTGGCTAGGTAAACACCATTTCTTAAGCCTTCCTCCAGCTCTGTAGTTGGGGGCAGCTCTTCCTCCAAGCAGACCTCCATCCACCTACAGAGACGCCATTTGAGAAACATTGTTATTTGTGGTTTTAATAGAAGTGACACCTTTCAGCCACAACCATTGCACTTTTAATGTCACTACCATAACACAATCGTAAGATAAAAGGGTACAGGCCAACGACAAAATTCTCACATTCATTCACTTGGCAGATCAAAATGACTAGAGAATCGAGTTTGCACTGTGTGACCCATCAATAACCAAACAATATGCTTTGAAGTATAAATCCACTAAGGGGGGTTTTAACTTGGATCTTTTGAACAGAACTATGCTTTTAAATAGGCAATAATTTAAGATGAAACCAGGAAAAAACCCAGACTACAATGTATTATTGATGTTTGCATTAAGAAAAGAACCCATGGTAGGAATGCCAGGGCTGAACCTCAAGAGCATCAGGGCCAATAATGTGCTACATAAATGGCGGGTTCCTGCAGCCAATGTGCTCTACAGCCCAAGCTCACAGCAATGCTCATCTCAGCACAGGGCACTCCAGCAGCTCATCCTCCTCCCACAGTATGTGACAGCCCTCTGTGTGAACCTGTGAAACACATGGTGCCAGTGCTGGGAGGAAGCAGTCAAGCTTTTTGTTGAAACAGCCCAAGGTACTGTATGTATTTGAGGCCTGCCTGGCCGTCAGTCGCCCAAAACATTTCCGTCACCCATCATGTGGGATGGCTTCTCACCAAAGAGTGACTCAATCCTTCAAGGAGGTAAACTAGTTATGTTTTTGAGACTTGGACGTGGTACATATGGTAGTAGATATAAAGCAGTAATTATTAAATACATAGCCAGTTCAGAAAGCCAGTAACAGACGTTAAGCTGTATTATCCAGTATTTTTATATGGAGTAGCCAGGAGAAACTGCTACCAAAGAACTCCTGAAAAAGGTTAGCATCCTAATCACTAGACCAGAAGTTCCTTACATTGGTGGTCTAAGTGTTTTGGCCCTGTAATATTATTCTTATCTCTAGCAGCTAAATCACTTTACAAGAGCTGTAAATCTGGCTAGTTCTTTCCTAGTATTTTTTTTTCCCCACTTAAGCAATCTCTCTGTTGTTAGAAGGACATTAATACCATTACAAATGGACAAGAACAAAACTAAAGAAATTAGTTTGTTTTACTTAGTGTCAGTGAGGCAGCATTGCTATATTCCGCCCGAGACAACATTACAAATCTAACACCACCTCCACAGGGATGGCTTTAGAAACCAGAAAGCTGGGATCCAAGTTGAAAGTGAGCCAGTTTCTTCTCCCACCACAGAGAAGAAGAAAACCTCACTACATCATTTTGTTTCAGGTTAAAACTCAAGATAAATTACCTACTCCATTACACTTTTGGATTTGTTACAGGACATATGAAAGTTTTTTCACTGAAGCACAGACTACCCAAATAGCTGTTCAGGAAACCACCAGACATAAGTCTGGGACAGTAACACACAAAAATGTGTGGAGTGAGTGTAATTAGGAGAACTGTAGTTTGCAGTGTAAAAGCTGGTTCAGTGACAAGTTTCCTTGGTCCATGTACATGTGTTATTGCCAAAGGTCACAAAAGGCATCATCATTAATGACATTTTGTAGACTAGATATACCCATTAAGGCAAAATGTCATAACATTTGTCTTCTCCAAAATGGAGGACAAGGAAGAATAAACAAAGAATGTGTACATCCAGCAATGTGGGTTTCACCCAAGCCAGTTGGCTTTTCTACAGAATTTATTTCCTAAAACGTGCCTTCCAGAAAAAAAAGTTGTACAGATTAGCAGAACAAGCTTCTGAGCCACAGGAAGCAACCACCATGAGCTGAAGCTGACCCTGTTGGTCATGGTCAATGCACTGTCACCAATGAGAGGAGCTGTTTACCCTCAGAACACTGTTTGCTAGCTTTCACTGAATCCTTTATACTTCTAATTCTCTTTTTTTCCTTATTGAAAGATTTTTCTGATATCTTCAGTCCAGAGCACCCAAAAAACAGATTACATTGGAACTGTTTTTGAAGATACATATATGTGCCCCTGGAAGGGTCCATATATAATTGAGTCATTTCCCAAGCTCTAAATGGGATTCTTACCCAAGGTGAAAGCTACTCTTCAGCTTTAAAAACCACCTGTTATACAACAACTGCAAAACCAGTTTGGATTTGTTTCCAGTGTGGTGATGAACCTTTAAGATTAATCTGGAACCATCCTGTTCTGGATAGGAAGGCTACCCAGTCTAGTGGGTAAATGCAATACATTGAGGAACAAACAGGAAACAATATGAGGAAACAAACTGGGGAGGAGGGGTTAAAAAAAAAAAAAGAAAAAGAAGAGGTTGTGGGTGGGTAATGAAGAATACAGTTGTCATTCCAACAAGTCCAGATAAACTAACAAAATCAGTCTCTTTTTAGAGCAAGCATGTTAGTGGCTCAGTGAGAAAAAAAGAAAAAAAACATAGAGAGAATTAAATTGACCAGACTTGAAAGATACAAAGAGTTTATTTCCATTTATGGCTAAAAAGAACACTAAGTCGTATGAATTCTAGACAAACTCAGATGTCTGTAGTAAGACACCTGTACTGTAAAGCTTTTGGGAATCGGTCTTCAAGACTGAGCACACCTACAGCTTTCACAGGTTTTACCAATATCTGGAAGTTGCAGAACTTAACTACAAGAAGATCTACTGTGAAAAGATTTCGTCCATTTTTCACACTTAATCAGAGGCAGGGAAAACCTTTGGATTTGCATGAAATCCCGCAAATACACAACCAACCTTGTGAGTTTTAGTTGTGCAAACAGCTGCCACCCAACTCTGTTACTTTCTCCTAGTATTTATTGCAGCACATTTATGTAGCACATTTATATAGCACATTTCTCCCCTGTACTTGCAGAAAACTAGTTTTTTGTTCCCTTTACACCAATTCAGCTAAAAGGGAATTGTGGTTTTAAACAGAAAGAAGCATTACTTTAAGGTTGTGTGGTTCTGCTTTTTAAGGCAGAGTTCAGTGAGTTTCATGAAAGTTATCATTATGACATGCTACTGATAGGAGGAGTAGGCTGGGTTGAAAAAGAGACAAATCCTTCTACTTCCATTTCTTTAAGTGAAACAGAGAATATCCACCTGACAATAAAGATTTATAGTACCTTAGGAGCAATTTATTTTTCTTTAGGGTTGAAAAAGCAAAACTGCCTTTGGCTCACTCACTGTTTTCCTGAGCATGCAGGACTGCAGTATCAGCATCAGATTTAAGACTGCTGCAGAAACTGTTCCCCACAAAAACTACTCAATACCCTGGCTACACAAGAGGAAGGGCCTACAACCCAGTGTTAGATGGTATGTTTTCCTTTAGTATGAAGCTCATGGAATAAAACTATTATAACCATCAAATGTACAAGTGTATTTCATAGGATCATAGGATAGTTTGGGTTGGAAGGGACCTTACAGATCATCTAGTTCCAGCCTGTCTTCCATGGGCAGGACACCTCCCACTAGATGAAGTTGTTCAAAACCTCATCCAGCCTGGCCTTGAACTTTCCACAATGCAATCCCTACAACTGTGTTTTTAAAAACCTGAATTTACTGACAAATGTATGACGTGAAAAACTGCCACAGTGAACATGGTGGTTGATTTGATCACTCATTACAGCTGAAACCCCATTCCACAGTGGAGAGACAAAGGAACCTCAGGAAGCAGACCAAAACATTAAACATCCCCGAAGTCCTGGCTAGTGCCACCAAAAATTAGCTATCGTTAGAACAGCCCTGCAGAGCTACCAATGCCAATTTAAGTATTTTTCTAGAGACACATACTTGGGATCGTATACCAGTATGCATAAATACAGCCTGCTTAATTTTCATAATACTGCAGTACTTCCTAGTGCAGAAACAAAGGATTTGCCTTAGACAAAAACCCAAACCGAGACCTGATCAATGGAAATTAATCTCCAAAACTTTAATTCCAATACATGGAACTGGGAAAGCCCGCCAGGCGTGAGTGTTGACGTACAATTTCCTTTTGCTTTGCTCAGTTCTGCTTGACTCTTGGCAATCTGCTGCAGAGCAGTTCAGCAGTGAATTTTTGGCAAGGTAACAATGACTTCTGTGCCAGACCCATGAGCAGTTAACAGTATGCTGCTCACCAAGAGATTGCAGTTTCCACATTTGATCACACAAAACAGCAGCAGTATAATGAGCTCAGACTTGCATTTCAAAAGCAAAACACCCCTGAATCTCATTCAAGGGAAGGTCAAGGGAACTGGAAGCACTGCACTGTGGACTTAACCAGTTATGAAGTTGTCTTTGACAATCTGTGTGGTCAACAAAGCACACACAGTTGGCTAAGGGACTGGAAATGCTAGAGCCAGCGCTCAGCAGAGAAGAGAGAATATATAGTATAACCCACCCAAAGCCCACCACATTCAGCACACATTGGATATAGCAGCAAAATTTATACTTGTGCTGCCTTGCCCTTTTGCATTTATGCTGCAAGATGTGGATCCAAGGGCATCAGGTTTTCACTTCCTGGGAAGCAAACCTTTGGATAAAGGTGGGACTCCAGAGCCAATGCTCAGAACACTGGATGCTGCTATATGACAAAGGTATAGTGAAGACAAGGTAAAGATAAGTTACCACCCATTTACTACCCTCTTGGCTCACAATTACAGCCTTTCAGTATGGTTCAACACAAGTGAAACAGGCTTGTTGTTAGTAAAGTAACAATCAGTCGCAAAGCAAATTGGTGGATTCTAATTTTGAATGTCTGTGAAGTGGCAGGATTATTTTGAATCAAAACTTTTATTTGAAGATACTTAGCAATACAAAATAGCCTGAAGCATGAGAACTCATCATAGAGTTCCACATTGTTATGCCTCTAATTTCTGAATGTAAATATTTGTTAAGAAACCTCATGTCTTAACTCTTTATTTGCTTCTGGTTTTTAAATGCAAAAAGAGAGTTTCCCCACACACACCAACAGTCCCATAAATATTGCTTTAAAAAGGAGGGTAAGAGCAGCAGAAGCAAGTTAGGTGTGTTGTTTGGCTGAGTAGGAGTAGTGCTGGTGGCATTGATTTTTTTATAAGGAAAGACTGTGTTAACTCTGGAATTTGTTCTCAGACTGCAAGCTTTAGCGTGATACAACCCTAAACCAGAAACCTTATAAAGAGGTTGTTTCACAAACACGTACAGGCTATTTCCAGATGAAATGCATGCAGAGCTTCCACACAAAGATAGATACAATTTGAAGATCATCATGGAAAAAAGTGTGAGTTGTGTAAAAAACCTGCAAAGATTGGAGGTTCCACTTAGAGGCTGTGGAGAGGAGTGGCAAAGCAAGTAGCTGAGAAAACTACTTTCTTCAGACCTTTTTTTCTTCACATTCTGGTGCACTCAGCCCCATATCTGCTTTACATTTGGAAGCCTTGTCTCAAATCAGAGTTGTAGTCCTCTGCTACCAAATTACTTCTGGAGCCACAGACTCTAGAAACACTGTCTTCTAAATTTGAGGCTCTAGAGTCATACTGCAGTGACAGCCTCTCCTGAATCTCAATTTTATCTATCCTAAAAAGCATACTTTGTGTGAAAGATAAATATTTTGTGATTGTAGGCTACTGGAGCAATGTGGGGAAGGAAGGTGGGAGATGTCACCACCAGTCACTTCTATTATGTTGCATGCAAGAAATTACATGAAGACAGCATTGTGGAAGACACCATGAATCACTTTGCTACACAAGAACTCAGAACTTCAGCATGTAAAATGAGGATCAAATCCTTTAGCAAGAGATTTTGGATTAACTTCTAGAGCTCTTACCCTTCCATAAATCAGTTCAGATTCAGATTTGCTTATCTAAGGCAGATAGTGTTAGACTTAGCAGCATCTGAAATTTTTGTAAGTATGATTTCACCAGGGAGGATACTGACTTTCAGTAAGAGCTACACTGAAAACTATGAAGCATTCATGTATGGGTTGTCTGTACATAAGTATTAGAAGACAGATTTCACTGTGTGTTATTGCGTTTTGTTAAGTTGTGCACATGGGCATGAAGTTTATTGTGACATTCATTTCCCTGATCAAAGCAATTCTGATGCATTTCTTATTCAATTTAAATGAGTTGAAGCAAGCAACAGTGACAAATTGCCTGCCCTGTACCTTGCACTAAATCAGCAATAAATAGTTTTGGCAATGTTTTTCCACACCAGATCTCTGCTGCCATAGCAACACTGCCGTATTTACAAAATAACCTAAAAGGTGTTATGAAATTCTGGTTCACAAGATGGCAGCACAGATATTTGTTGTTTTAATCCAGCCATCCCTTATGTGGGTTAATCAGAGATTAGAGCCCACAAGGCAAGATGCTGCTCAGGAAACCTGCTCCAAAGCCCCAGCATGGCCCCACTGCCATCAATGTCTGTTGGGTACACAGAAGCAACCAAGTTTTGTTTACTCAGCACTTCTATGGTGGGGGAAAAGAATTACTTAGAGACTCTCTAGCAACAAGCCAACAGGCAACATCAGCACATGTGCCTGCACTTCGTCACAGCCCCCAACCTTTGCAAAGGCTTTGCTTTGCTGTCTTCTCTGTTTGCAGAGACAGTAAGATTTAACAGCAGGAATCAACCACAAACTGGATGACTGCTCTGTGAGATAACATGCAAGTGGGGGCCAGTGCTAATGGAGCCCATGGTGACGGTCACAGAGATGCCTCATCTTATTCCCCTGTGTTGCCCTGACTCCAAGCTGTTAGGGGGTGGAGAAAAATATTGAAGAGGCAGGGGAGGAAGTGGTAGCAGGAAAGGGGATCTCAGCACTGGTGAAGCCACGATATGTATTTCTCGCTAAGAAACTTCACCTAATTCTTCTCAGAAGGAATAACAGCAACCAACAGGTTATGTAAGTAAACTAGGTAAGAATATTATAGGATTTTTTTTCTTTCATTTGGATGAAAAGGATGAAATGGAGATGTTCTCTCCTAAAATCCTAGCAAATTCTGTGCAACTAAGTTAACACAACTCAGATTAATGTGCATCACCCAGCTGCAGAGCTTGGGCCTGGTTTAACAACCCTCTCTCCAAGAGGCAGCAGAGACCACAGCAACAGAAACAAGTCTTTCCTGTGTTAGTCTGGCAGCAGCAGCTCAGTGGCCCCTGAAAAGTATAATTTCAGACAGACAACAGACTCAAACCACTAATGAAATTTTAGAGCGTGTGGACGTGAGCTCCATAGAAAGTCCCACAAGCAAATACAAGAGTTCTCCCTCCAGCCTTACACATCAAATAATGATTTTATCTGAAAAGAAAGGAAGCCAGATTTGGTATGTGGATTTATCTAAATTTAGTATTTTGCAAATCTATATAGATAATAATTTGACAAACAGAAGCAGACAGTAATAAAAGCATTTTCATACAAAACAGCATTTGTTGGTGTGGAAACGTTACAAGTTATTCCCCCAAACACATCGTATTTGCTTTAGAAAACACTGTGACTGCAGATTCCAAGACCATAGTTTAGGCTTGAACATTATACCCACTTGCTACATGCTACTGCAATTTGCTTTGCTCTGTTATGTCTTCTACACCTGCAGAATGAAAATACACTTCAGGGCATCATCATGAAAACCCCAGCAGATTTATTTCAGATATTATTTCAGATTTACCAGTTTAAAGGCTTCTGGCCTGGCATAATTTAATAAATCCTCAAAGCAATCCACTTGAGCAGAAGAGTAAGAAGAAGATATGTGCCACTGGCAAACCACAAAAATGTTACAATAAAATAGCCAGTAATGGGTCCTTCAGACAACCTTCATACTTTTGTCACACATTAGCCTTACTCATCTTAAGTCACAGCTACAGTATTTACCCAAGTCAAGACCCTGCCATGACAGTAGGTACTATCCATATCCATAGGAAACAGAGCTGTAGTCTCTAGGAAATGATCTATCCAACAGTAACTTTAACAAAGCTACTGCTAAAATTTAATCAAACTAGTCAATCAGGGACCCTACATCTTTTGTTCACCCTCTCTGAAACTTCAGTTCATCACCAGATGTACTTTTTCTAGCAGCTGTCAAGCTAGTCACACATGGGAAGACAGCTAAAGAAACATCAAAACAATAGTCATTTTTACATCAAGATCTGGTATTTTATGTGTTTGCCTGTTACCACTGCATGGTGCCTTCCACTCAAGTATTAGTCCTTATCTTTCCAGAGGGACACGCTATTACTTTTATTTGCAGGTAATCCAACAGGCATAAACATTACCACTATGTCTGTAATCAACACACTTTTCTAGAGTAGAAAAGTGATTCAGGGAAGAACCTCCAATGTAAATTAAGCATAAAAGATTGTACATTGTGTGCGCTTAGAGCTAAGTCCATTATTCAAAACCAGCAACAGAAAGACACAGCCCTACCTGCAAACCTGTGTATTTACTTGACAAATGATGCAGCTGGGTAAGCAGAAACCCCAGAGAAGGGGACAGAGGACTACAGAGAGTGTCAAGGCCATGTAGGAGACCCATAGCAGAGCAAGAAATCAAATTCAAGCATGACAGGGTTCAGAATATTGTTCTGACTCCTTGGCTGGTTGAAGCCCACTGGCTTGGATTTGGGTATTATATTTTACCTCTCCAACGTCTGACAAAGGCTACATTTGTGAAAACAGCTAGCAGCCATTATGCAGGTACAGAAACTAGAAAAAGGACCCAAGAAGTATATCTGCTAGACTGGCAGCTAGGAACTCAAAGAAAGGTGCAGGACAGCAGCCAACTAAGAATTAAAAGACATGGATGAGAGAATAAGATGTTAAAGAAGTGGAAAGACTGAAAGAGCCAGCTTGTGAAAGGCTGAACTGTTGTTAAAAGCATTTAGTGTTACACAAACCCTGCAAAACTGCAACAAGAGGGAGTTTGTGAGGTTTAAACATTGTCCCATGTCAGAAAAGAAACACAAGATAAAGGAACAAAGTTAAACCCAAGACATTTAGCTGAGAAACTCCATGCACAGCACCTACAGTTACCTTTCTCTTTTCTTCATTCCATGGTTATGCAAGCCATACCCTCCACTCTCAATGGCTGCGAAGCAGTAGTTCCCTACCTACTCAATAACAACCTAAAATTCTAAAGTGTATGGACACAAATAAGCCTGCATTAGATGACAAAAATGTAGGCAACAGTATAACAACATTTAGTAATCCACAAGCAAATGAAAACCCAAGAAATTGGTAGGATTGCTTTATAGAGATGAAGATAAGCAGCATTTAGGAAGTAGAAAAAAAGAAAACAAACAAAACCAAACCAAAACAAAAACCCAAACACACAAATGCTCTACAGTCTTTTTATATTCAGAACAAAAATAAGAACTGTTGAACAAAGCTTTAGATTCTCCAGGATCATATCATTACTCCAGTTTCAAAACTACTTAGCATTTTCTACAGAGAGTTGAAGCAGCCAGTTAACACAAGTTTACACTAAGGGTGATATTCAAAATTTCTATATAATGTGTAGCTATGAGGCCTTGGTGAAGACCTCGCTACAATTTTTACAGTGCAAGTTGAAATTTTTATTGAGGACATATGATTGAAAGATGTATAAAATAGAATCATAAAATCATAGAGTAGTTTGGGTTGGAAAGGACCTTAAGATTATCTAGTTCCAACCAACCTGCCATGGTCAGGGACACCTCACACTAAACCATGCCACCCAAGGCTCTGTCCAACCTGGCCTTGAACAGCACCAGGGATGGAGCATTCACAGCCTCCCTAGGCAACCCATTCCAGTGCCTCACCACCCTAACAGTAAAGAGCTTCCTCCTTATATCCAATCTAAACTTCCCCTGTTTAACCCGTTACCCCTTGTCCTATCACTACAGTCCCTAATGAAGAGTCCATGTCCATCATCCTTATAGGCCCCCTTTCAGATACTGGAAGACTGCTATGAGGTCTCCATGCAGCCTTCTCTTCTCCAGGCTGAACAGCCCCAACTTTCTCAGCCTCTCTTCATACAGGAGGTGCTCCAGTCCCCTGATCATCCTCGTGGCCCTCCTCTGGACTTGTTCCAACAGTTCCATGTCCTTTTTATGTTGAGGACACCAGAACTGCACACAATACTCCAAGTGAGGTCTCACGAGAGCAGAGTAGAGGGGCAGGATCACCTCCTTCGACCTGCTGGTCACTCTCCTTTTGATGCAGCCCAGGATATGGTTGGCTTTCTGGGCTGCAAGCACACACTGCAGCCAGCTCATGTTCATTTTCTCATCAACCAGCACCCCCAAGTCCTTCTCCGCAGGGCTGCTCTGAATCTCTTCTCTGCCCAACCTGTAGCTGTGCCTGGGATTGCTCCGACCCAGGTGTAGGACCTTGCACTTGGCATGGTTAAACTTCATGAGGTTGGCATCAGCCCACCTCACAAGCGTGTTGAGGTCCCTCTGGATGGCATTCCTTCCCTCCAGCGTATCAACCGAACCACACAGCTTGGTGTCATCGGCAAACTTGCTGAGGGCGCACTCAATCCCACTGTCCATGTCAGCGACAAAGATGTTGAACAAGACAGGTCCCAACACCGATCCCTGAGGGACACCACTCGTTACTGGTCTCCAGCTGGACACTGAGCCATTGACCACAACTCTTTGTGTGCGGCCATCCAGCCAGTTCTTTATCCGCCAAGTGGTCCAGCTATCAAATTGATGTCTCTCCAATTTAGAGACAAGGATGTCGTGTGGGACAGTGTCAAAAGCTTTGCACAAGTCCATCTAGGTGACGTCAACTGCTCTACCCCTGTCCATCAGTTCTGTAGCCCCATCATAGGAGGCTACCAAATTGGTCAGGCAGGATTTCCCCTTAGTGAAGCCATGCTGGCTGTCACCAAGCACCTTGTTGTTTTTCATGTGCCTTAGCATGCCTTCCAGGAGAATCTGCTCCAAGATTTTGTCAGGCACAGAGGTGAGACTGACTGGTCTGTAGTTCCCTGGGTCATCCATTTTCCCCTTCTTAAAAATGGGGGTTATATTATCCTTTTTCCAGTTGTTGGGAACTTTACCTGACTGCCATGATCTTTCAAACATGATGGCCAATGGCTTAGCAACTTCATTCACCAGCTCCTTCAGGACCTGTGGATGGATTTCATCAGGTCCCGTGTACTTGTGCATGTTGAGGTTCTTCAGATGGTCTCAAATCAGATCCTCTCCTAAAATAGTCATGGCCATCTTAAACACATTATTTTAACAGTATTTTAGAGTCAGGAATAAAACCACTCCTTTAAGAAACAGATTTGAGAATCTAAAAATTAGATCACTTGGATTAAGCTGCAAACCTCTAAAATCTTTCCTTGGAACAGCTTATGTTAATGCACTTCGGTAACAACGGGACAGAGTGACATCATAGATGTGGTTCGAAAACTAGGCTAGGAAGGAAAAAGTGATTGCAATCAGTATAGTAAGAATTTAACAGTGTAATTAATAGTAGCTCATGTAACAAATACTCAGTGTCTGGTGACAGTACTTCAGTTTAAAGGTTTTGAGATCACCATTCCCAACATCTACGCACACAAGACAATCTTGCCTACAAGAACAAAGAGTGAAATAGCCCTATCAGAGTAATCAACAAATGATAAAATCTGTCATCTATGACCCAGTATTCAGGTTACTGAACACAGTAAGAAGGGTTCAAGAAATACTTAATCAGTTAAGAGCCTGCCAGTCCCAGACAAGATATTAGGCACTGGCAGAAGTGAGCTACCAGAACACTGATTCAAAAGCAACAAAAAGGTCAATGGTGTATCAAAACTCTGGCTTATGGCACCAAGAACTCCACTACCACATGCTATCACCAACCAAGAACTCCACTACCACATGCCTTAATGTACTAGCGCATAAATTATTTTCTTCCAGCCTGTCAAAAAGAAGTGTTATTCAATAATTCAAATGTGCAAACCAGCTATCAATATCTTTGTCATTGGCTGACACCCCCCCCAGCCAGCCCTCATGCTGCAGCAAGCTCACCCTGCAACAGAACCACCACTTGTCACAGCTGACCCAGGCTCTGCTGTCCTCTAACACCATTCCCATTACTTGTCACCCTATTTAAACACGAGATGCCATATGCATGAAAAATCTTATTAAACTCACTTTTTGATGTTTAAGACTACTTATGGGAAACCTCAATTGTTCATGCAAAGCGGCAGATGTAAAACAAAGTGCTCCTTTCTTCCTTGCTCATGCATGAAGAGGAAATAAAAATCAAAGAAATTTAAAAACAGAAGGAAAAGCTTGACATGTTTTAGAGACTATATTAAACTAGTCACAGAGCTTATGTGCTATAACTGTGTTTCCAGAGAGATTTCAGCTTGTTTTAACTCTCTGTAAAACCTTTACATGCATGAACCCTAGAGAATAGTTTGCTCATAGATTTCTATAGAAGTAATTTCTCTGAAAAACTTGAACTACAGAGAAGCTCAATGGAACCAAAGGTGGTGAAATCTGCTTCAGCCAACACAGTGGCCTATTTGAGGAAGGTGGTACAGGAGTGCTTCCAAGATCTCCCAACTGCTTTCAAGCACAAGAATTAACATAAAATTAACATAAAAACCTCTGCATTAGAAAATGGAAGTAGCACCAATCTCTTTCTATTATGAAATCAAAGTGAAACATAGGACATGCACCTGGGCACCCCGAGTCCCCTTTCATTAGGAAACTAATATTTTAGACTGATATAACTTACTTTGCCATGGCCACAGAAACTTTACTCCATCTTTAAAAAAGCATAAGGGGTTAACAGGCAATTTCACATTAACAAGAAGACACATTAAGACTTCTCCAAAGGTATTTAGTTCAGTTGTGTTTTACTGAAGTGGAAATTAATAAGACAAGAAGAAACAAATACTAAGATGTTTTACATTTTACATTTATAGGAGCACTCTCTTGACTATTTTCATAAACAGCAGCTAACTCAGGGTCTCTGATCAAGTCAACCAACAATTTAACACAGCAAAAGAAATCCCCTACACCCATAAACTTGAACCAAAAAATATATAAAGTCAATTTACCTCACTGCCAAGCCCATTAATGACCTAGATACTTTGATCAAGTTAACAAGCTGTGATGGCTCGCTGATTAACTCTCAGCCTTACATCGAGACCTAAGCGACTTATGTTGCTATTTTGACCTGTGAATTTGCTCCTCCTTTTTCTCTTCCCTTTTCTCTGCACTTCACCCCAAGCGAGTACAGCACGTGCACAGTGCTAGCAATGAATGCTGGGAAGATGTTGCTGAGGTTACAGATAGAAGCCACACGATGTTAAAACTGGAGGTCCACTTTTGCCTATCATTTTTAGGGCATGTTTTTGTATGGTTTTAGGACAGCTTATGTATTTTGAGCTACTGGTAGTTGCAGCCTGAAGAGCCTGTCTTGGGCAGTCCAAGTTCTTCTGTAAGAGGGCCATCAAAATACTTATAGCTTCCATGGCAATCTCTCCCACGCATGCCCAAAGCTTAGCTGGGAATATTAAAAAAAACCAAAACCACAACACAAGTAACAAATCAACCAGCCTGCACAGTGGCAGGCAAAGTGACAATGGAGAGCATGGGGACACTAGTCATCCACCAGTGCGGGAAAAGCAGCAGTAATGGGTGAGAGGAAGAAGAATGCAACCATCACCAAGCCACACAGTTCCTGTCAGCAAGAGAAATGGGCAGGAAGAGCCAACCACAGCAGCAGCTAGATAAGGGGGATCAGCAGGATGAATGCCAGAATAGCAAGATTTACAGTGGGGAAGAGTAAACCAATTAGGCAATGTTGACTAAGGCCTGAAAGGGAGTGTGTGGGGTGTTGCGTCTTACACCAGGTCATAAAAAAGATGTGGCAGTACCACAGCAAAAGAAAGTTTTGCCCAACTATAAGGAATGCAAAATTCCTCATTGTGCAGTGACAGATCAATTTAAGGTTTAATATCAGAAGTGTCTATGTGGACACTGGAAGAGGTGCTTGAACAAGGGAGGGGAGTTGCCCGTGGTCACCATAGATTCTGCTGAAATACAGACTCTAAAATTGCTCAAGAAATTCTTTTGAAAGAAGAGGGAAGAGCCTGAAAAAAATTGGTGGAGGATGTGCACAATTGCATTGACAGACACAACCTGAAACTAAGAATACACTGTTTTAACTCTTGACACAGAGCATCTTCCTCCTTAGACATTTGCCTTCATCTAGGATTTAAAAAGTATGTCTTGCAGAACTTCTGCACACTTCCTATGATACCCAGCCAAATCCTTAAACAGCATATTTTACTTCAGCTTTCCATATAAAGATGCAGCATAATCAAAATGTCTGCATGCTTTTTCTCCTCAGGAAGACTAATACATATATTCAAAGAAAATTAACAGCCCAGTTGCTCCTGATTTTGAACATGAATATTACACTCTAAGACTATATTTCAGGAGTCCATATGCTCTTGCAATGAAATTAAAAACCCTGCTGATGTCCCATCTCCACTGTTGCAGATCAGATTTTTCTTGTGAAGAGATGCAAGTCTTTTTGGTTTTGTTTTTTTTTTTAACTCACTGGGCTGCAAAAACTGTTAAAGATTCTAACAACAGCTTTCCTCTACTTCAAATGGAAGTAGAGGAATGAGCATAGTCCTTTTGCCATTCTTGCTCCCTCATAACAGTCAGCCACTAAAATTTCAGCTGCTTCCTGTACCAGCTTATAAGCAGCAGATATTTCTGTAGACAGCCATTTCCAAGTTGCCTCGGTTGGTGGTGCATTTTTATCACCACACTACAGTAAAGGGAGCTTCTAGCAATTGGAAAAGCAGATCTCCATCTCTTTGCCAAGTAGTATCTCTCCCAAAGGCAAAGTGACCCCATCTCCCACGGCATCAAGCTCTCAAGCAAGCCAAACATTTGCAACAGTACCCAAACTTATAATTAAGCATTCAGCTACTTTCAACATATTTGCTGTCAGAGGACTAGGTTTATCTTTAAGAATAAACTTAAGAGGACCAAGTGTCCAGGTCCTTGAAATTCTAAAACTACATTCAGAAAATGCCTGCATGTGTCCTTCCTTGTACCTCACCCCAAGACTGCACATAGAGCAAGCCCTACTGAGACTATGCAGTAACCTGCTAAAAGCTTCATTAAAAAAAAAATAAATTAAACCCCACAATAAATCAAAACCATAATTCAGCTGGTAAGGGTTTGTCAGGAGTTGGTTTCTCATGAAGGAAACTAATAAGCATTCATACAGTAGAAATCAAAACCAACATCACCAGATTCATTAAGGTAACCTGAAAATCCAGTATCTAGATGGGAAGGATGTTTATAGATACACACATACAGATGTCTGAGGAATTTTGATGACAACATACGAGACAACTATCTGAGGCATGGCAATCAAAGCAAGTGGCCTGGCGAAGAACACTCAAGAGCAGGGCAAACCCCATGTGTTGCTCACTGAGTGAATCAGCATCTGATCAAAATCTGTCACTCATACTACATGTCTGCTGATCACTGCTGTGAGAAGGCAGCAATCTTCAAGCACATCAAGGTGGTGGTGGGCAGGTGAAGCATATGAAAGTAAAGCAAAACGTAAGTCCAAACTAATGAGCCAAATAGGGATGAGAAATACGCAGAGTGGATGAGGTGTAGGCAGCTCCTAAGCAGCAAGTTTGGTGAACTTACTTGATAGCTATTGGAAACCAAACCAGTTGAATAACAACTGTTTTTCTACTAATACTCATAGCTTATGTTGTTATTCAACAAATATAAATTATGTTTTGAGCAGTAATAATGAACCTGACATTGAGAGAAATCCCAGACATTATTTTGTCCTTCAACTGATCACAGCAAGAACGCAGTCTTTACTTAACTCTAATGAAAAGCAGCAGAATGTGCCCAGCATGCGCAAAACATTATGTCATAACTCAAAGATACCCACTCAGACAAAGAGTTGGAATTACTATTTTCTAGGTATCTGCACAAAAGCGTTTTGTGTTCAGTATGGCTGACCAGGGAAAGAACATTTACTCTTCAGAAATAATTTCTTCTTTCTTTGTCATTGGTTCTTTTACAAACAGGTTAAATGAAAGGTAAGCTGCTCTTTTCAATGCCGCTCTGGTGGCAGATGTAGTCTTCAGATATGAAGAGCTTGTTAGCAAATCCTGAGTAACTCAATTTTACATATATAAATATATATATTATTCTTGAATTATAGCACACTCCTTTCACACAGCTCACTTTACATAAACACCACCTCTCTGCTCCATTCTGGCTTGTGTTGAAAAAAAAAATACTCTCCTGCCTCTGCGGCACTGTATGACAAGCAAACCACACCTTAGGCTGAAGTATTTACAACTACTGGATGGAGAAACACCAACTGTGTGGAGCAAGAAACAGAGTCAAGGAAACTCTTGATTTAGAAAAAATCTAGATTTAGATTTTTCAGAAAGCTTTCAGGATTTTTTTGTTTGCTTGTTTGGAGTTTGTTTTTTAATGCATTACTTTTTTAAACTGATTTCAGTCGATGTGTATTCTATTACTGGCAGTGCTTATCAGCAAACAATCAACTCCCAATCTCTCATGTTGATTATGGTTAATTAGACCTTCTTCTATGCAAATTTACACCTTTTCTATTTGGTTTCTAACCAAACAAACTTTACATACACTTTTTTTAAATTAAAATGAAAATACATGCTTACTTCAGCAGCAGCACCATACATTAGAGTAGTTGCTATATAGCAGTAACCACACATCTGCCTTTACTTTGAGAAATTTTATTAGGAAATGATGGTGAGCCAATTACCACCATTCAACAGTGACCAGAACTCAAAAGCTGCCTTTTTATTATTATTCGTGTTTCATCCATTTCTGCTCTTTAGATGAAACAACAGCACTGTCTTGTAAGAACAAAAACAAACCTGTGAAGAATTATAGCTTTTTGGTTTAAGGAAGACCTTTTCAGTCTCTCCTTGGTCCTCTGTCAAAGTGACTTAATTTTCTATGACAAAATACCTGCACAACAAATCTTAATTCTGTTTGTTTTCTTAGTTTTCAGCAATTGCCACTACCTTCATCTTGCTTCTTCTCAAAGAGCTAGAAAAGGTTTTTTATGGAATTTTTGACTCAGTTTATTGCTATTTTACCAAGACTAAAAATAAATTTATATCGATGTAGTAACTTTTATTAACAATATTCATGCTTACAACCACATGCATAAAGTTGCTCAATAATCTTGCAGTTATCCAGTTTTGGATCCACAGATCTTGTCACAGTGAAGCTTCAGTCTAAGTATTTGAATCATTTCAGCTCTGTTCAACATATGTGAGTTTGCACTGCCAGAATTTTCAGAGAGAAGGCTACACATGTTCAAGAGAAAGCAGAGTGTTTATTGATACTCAAAAGCTTCTAGAAATCTTGACAGAATATAGATGCAATTCAGGGTCAGGGCTTGAAATAAATGAGAGGAGAGACATGTTGCAACCTATTTAAGTTTTGCAGTAATCGTATCAGGTAGTTTAGTACTTTGTTCTCCTAATGCCTAGCGTATTTGATTTATGGGTTGGTTTGGCTTTTTAACACTTATTTAAAACCATGCACTGCAGGCATCTCTTGGGCAATGCATTTTGACTTCAGAAGGACAATTATCTGCACTGGGATAAACAATATCTGATGATCAGTGCTCTTTAGTTAGAAGTTAACGGAAGAGTAATCTTTTTTTGATAGTGCCTGTCACATCAGTGCATAAATGGTAGATCCCACTCCAGAGGTGGAAGGCAGTCAAATAACAAACCATTCAACCTCCTTTTAAGTTATGGGTCCAAGATGCAATCTGGGCTATGGATAGTCAAAGGGCAAAAACCCCTTTCTGAAAGAGTTTTAAATTATGATGAATTTGAGTTCAACACTATGTTTAAGGGTCTTACCAGGAACATCTGTTTATATTCTGGTTGCAGTAATCAGGAGCAGCAGGAGCAGCAAAGCATGATGCTGTAAGAGACAGAGCCAGCACTTTATCATGCATGGAAATGAAGTGCACAATCTAAGCATGTAGACTTGTTTTGCTTAGTGCTGTGCTTAATACAGGTGGGTCAGTTTACATGCCAGTTTTTATTCACTGTTTAGTTTTTAATACAGAACACAGAGACAGAGATGAAGTAATAACAAACATGCTGCTCAGTTCGTTTATCTTGGGGATACACTGTACATTATATTTCCAGGCCAGGGTCAAACATCTGAAAGCGTGGTGGTTCGCAGCAAATTAAATTCCACATACATTCCCAAAGCAGAAGAATTCAGGTTGATATATCTGCCAGTGACAGAAAAGGAACAAAGGGAGGTAGTAAAAAGGAACAAAGGGAGATAGCAAAAATAGGGCTTGTTTCCTCACCAAATTTTACTTGCTGCCCTCTTTCACCTTTCTCACCTTTGAGAAAAATTTTGGGCCGCAGTCTTATTTGATGCAGGTTCATAGCATTTTGCCAGCCTGTGCCTGGCACTGGCCAGTATCCTCATCTGATGTGTTTCAGGGTTAGACCACCAGGAGCTGCTGGGCAAAGGGCTCCTGAGGATGTCCCAGGGCAACCCTTCCCCAGGTGCCACCAACAGCACAGGGACCATCAGCATTGTCTTTTTGAACCATGTGGCAGGCTGGAGAAGGTGATACAAAGAAACATCTTATGTCAATACATTACATATTTGCATATGTAATTATATCAAGCCACTCTAGTGAGCCATCATTTAAGGGCTGCTTTAAGGTGCAGATAGATGGCCACTGGACAAGTCAACATTTTCCTTCCCTTTTTTCCCCTGCTCATTCTTCCCTGCATTTTGCCTCCAGTTTTTGGCCACACTAGAGACCCAGGGGCTGCGTAGAAAATGGATCCAGGGAACCTGCTGAGAACTAAAGCAACACACCAACATACGTTGGTGCTGACCAGATCAGTTCCCTGGTCTGACACAGCTTGGCTGCAAGAACTACTGCTGGCATAAGGCAGACAGCAGAACAGGATTACCCACCCTGCAGTTATCTGAAAACAAAGTTCAAGGAACACACTGCAACTTTTCTTCATGTCTTATGCATTACCTCTGTGTTTAAGTGCACACACAATTATACTGATTTAAAAATTGAGATATGCATCTGATATACAGATATTTCCTTTTTGTTCTTGTCAGCCCGATTTCTAAATAGCCTTTGGTTTGTACGTGGGATATTACATTATCCAAATTACATCATTTTCTGGCAACTATGGCAGGCCTAGCCTGTGAGTCATTTTCCAAAACGAGGGGAGAGTCACACTAGGGAAGAACATGCAATTCAAAGGTTTCTATTGTTCTGGACCTTGGGGTCCATGCAAGTTCAGTTGCTGCTCAGTACAGAAGAGCTACTAAAATATCTCACTATTGACTTAAACGAAAAGGAGCATCTTCAAGAAGTGAACAGGCAGATACAACTATACAGTCCCCAAAACCTGGAGTTACATGGTCACTTGCCTGCATGTGTTGGTTTATCGATGGTCAATGCATTGCAAGTATGCGAGCACACATTTAGCTGCAAGTTACTTTATCTGCACTTGCCAGATAAGCATTTCCACAGCTGTAAGCAGTAGTTCCACTAACCCGGTGCACAAGGCAGGGCCACAGGACTGCAACAAGCCTTCTCTACTCAACCCTGTCTGACTATGCAATTAATCAATCTGAGAAATAGATTGAAAGAGACCCAAAAGACTATGGAAACAATTTTTCATTACAGACTGTCTTGAGGAATAATGCTAATTATCACAGAAGTGTTTCCAGTTCTTCACTGAATCCAGACAGTTATCCACCCCAAGAAGAATGTTTCCTCTTTAGTCACTAACTGGATCTTGTTCGTAAAGCCAGTCTTTGTTTCAAAGTCTGACACAGTCTGGGAACTTAGGTGCTACAAGGAAAAAAAAAAGATTAAAATGCCTTTCTACAGCTGACAAAGACACTATAAACATTAGCCATATATAAAAGCATAGGGCACATTAACATACATTATTTGCCTTTTTGTATTTATTTTGTAGCTTAGGTAAAATATGACAAAACACTTTTTGGAGTATATTGGAAGCATCTGATCTTGCACAACTCCTGAGTTTCATTTGAAGTATTTACTAACCAGGAAGGCTAACTGCACACCAAATCAGTCACTTTAAATGTCAAGTTATGCAAATGATGGATTTGTTAATTATTTAAGCTTAGAAAGTTAAGGGACAGTTACTCCAAGAAGGAACAAGCATTGTTCATTGAAGGCAGTGCTGCATACAGGAACAAGATACAAGTTTGCTGTACCAATGTCTCCCTGCTTCAGACTCAAATGCCCATTTATCCTCTCTCAGATAATGAGCATACCTGAAAACACCACCAGAAGTGCTGTGGCTGAGTTTGCTGCATGTGCACGCCTCCTTCACAGAGGAGGCGTGCCTCAGACTTTTTCCATAAGCTGCTACCTCTGGTCACTAGAGTAATAATAAAAATTTTGACAGTTGATAACCAACTTATGTACAGTGCATGTGATTAAGCTCTTCACAATGCTAAACCAACACAGATACTATTAAAAAACACCACCCATCTGCTATTTCACCTTTCTGACCCCTAGTCAAGTAGAGGTCAAAGCTAAATTATACTCTTCTGGCTGTAGCAGAGAGCACACCACCCTCTGGTATTTTGTGCTCCATTCATTGAGCATGCCAGCTTCTCCCAAACAGCACTAGAACAGTATTCAGACACATATACCAGTTCCCCTCCATGGGCCAAGAAGTTCTCAGCAGAAAAAGAGTACAGAGCAAAGATGATGCTAAGCCAGCTCCCATTTCCACCCTGAGTCAGTCCACGCCAGTCACTGAAACATCATCCAGGCAGTCTCAACCTTCTGACAGCAGAAGAGTAGCAGAGGTGTATCATTGTCTGTGATTTAGACCAATATGCAAAAGAAAACTCACATGTGCTGTCACGTCCACCACAGCATCACTGCAAAGATGCCAGGTTGCAACAGGACTAGCTGTTCAGCTGCCCAACATCCCCCACTGGCTAGCAGAACTTCACATTTAGTCCCTGAGAGCAGAGAGATCTTCATCATGTTTTGTTTTTTTCATCAGGTTGCAGTACCAAAATACCCTTCAGTTCCACCTCTCTGTTTTCACTACACATCTGAGATGTTGCATCAGCAATGCATTTCTTAAAAAGAATAGTCGCAAGGAAGGCTGAGGTATGCTGTTCTGCATTTAAATGTTTTTAAAGCTCTAGCTTTGAATGCTAGAAATTATTAATTCCACCAAACCATGATGGGGTGTGCTTTCATTGCAGGAGTGCAACAGACTTACCAATGTATAGTTTGCCTTGTAACAAAAATGTAAATGATGATTTCAGAACACTAAACATTTTAATGTCAAGAAATCCTACTGGTTCCTCTATTTTATATGAAATTATTCAAAGCAAAATGCTTCAAGTCAGACAAATTGCATGCTTTACAGTCCAAGTCCAATGCAATGCAGTTTCCTCCTGCCATCAGGACAAGGCAGGTACACTCACAGAAGACTCAAAGCAGATAGCTTAAGACAGTTCTTGTCTTCTGTCTAAAAGGCTGCCTTTTGAACAGGATATGTTTGTGCTCATTTCAAACTTCATAACAGCCTGAATATCAGAAGCATGTCAGAGAATATACGTTGGGGTGACAGTCACACAGACTGGACAGCATAACCCATAACTCTATACTTTGCTCCCCAGCACATACAAAGATGTGCGAATATGTTTACTAATTAGTCTTATACCCTTTGAGTCTGTATTTTCAGAATTTAGCAGTTTATTTTTTCTTTTTAAACACGTAATTTCTCTGAACAATGTACTTCAGAGGATCAGCTCATAAGGTCAACAGACAACTTGTGGATGCAGGCATAACCACAGCTTGAAGAAACATAGCAGGTTTATAACCAGCTTCAGTTCTGAGTACCATTAGCCCTAAATTTAAGGTACAATTCAGACTTCTTTGCACACAACAGTATTGGACACTATTCAAACAGCTGTTAGAGAACCAGTCATTTATTCCAGCAGTTGTACTCTGAGAATGCACAGGTGTGCACAGATGGTGCACAAGAAAAACAGCATTCCCAAGGACTGCAGGCTCATAGTTGCTTAGTTGCTTCCAAAGGGATTGAAAACCAGCCCTTAGAGGCATGTAAGGTTGAAATTCAATCAATACTTTTTGTGTGTGTGTCTAGACATTTTTCAGTGCATTTACATGGAATGTTCAAATGACTAAAAGGGACTAGACTATCTTTAGGAGAGTTGAGCTGATGCTCAGGTGTTTTTTTTTTTTGGCTAGTGCTACAGATGAAAACTTCTTAGCTCCATAGAGAACAAAGGATTTGAATACATATTCTATGCATGTTTGTCTTCAGCATCTCTTCTACAAACCTACAGATTTCCATGAGTCTGAGGACAATGGTACTGAACCTTTAAAAAATGCTTTACTCTGCTTTCAGGCACAAATGGCCAGAAACAGCTAAGCTATTGTGCAGCTCAGTGTAAGTCTACATTTTTGCCTGAATTCTAAGCCTAGGATTTACGGGCCGTATCTTGATTAGTAACAAAAAAGTGGCACCACATACACAGCATATGAAGTTGGCAATCTGGACACAGCCAGTTAGATGCTACAGCTGTACAACTCATCCATATTTAGCAGTGAGGAAAGTACAGAAAGGCTGTGTGTCTCTGTCACTACCCTTCAGGTGACAAATGCACTGAGCTGCAAAGGCTACTTTCTAAAAAAAATGACTCAGCATTATCACTGAGCATACCAGATATATTGAGCTTTTTATTCTTGACCTATATTTAAACCTTTTTTCTTTGTAACTAAGCAACATTTAATTGCATCATGGATATAAATAATTTAAAAAACAAGAATTGTTTTAAGAATTCAAATCTGGTACTTTGGGTTCAATCATTTTAGATTGGAAATGAGAATATGAGTGGGCTTTTCTGCTTTCTTTCAAAGCCCTGACACAAACCCTTCATGATAAACTTTCATCTGCTCAATAGTGCTTGCACAGAGGTCTTCTCCAATATATCCACTTCAGAGAAAATGGAGCTTGGACAAAAAATGAGCTTGGCAACCATCTCTAAGAAAATGTAGTTACTGAACCAAACTGTAACAACTAAGCCTAAGACATTCTGATCCAGAACAGGCTACTGCAACTGCTAAGATTCCTCCAATCTCCACAAGTATCCTGACAGAAACAGCAACAACCTCAGACAAGTTATTAGTACCTAGGGAGCAACCTTGGCATCCAGCAGAAAGCAGTTTTCATGAAGCCTCATTATTATTTTTCCACATATTATAACCAGCCTTTGACTCATTACTGTCATTTCTAGTACTGATTTCTGCTGTACCAGAGAGTTCCCCAGTAAAAGGGAAGTCAAACATCTCTTTTCATTATCCGAGATAACAATTATGAGTAAGAATAGTTAGGCCACCAGTACTGATGTTTATTTACACACTTCCTACTTAATTGTGACAATGTCTTATCAGCAAGTCAGTGAGACTTAAACCTATGCACTGTGAGAGAACCAGACAGGGACACAATCTAAAAATACTGAATTCTAATTTGATTTCTAGATGCAATGAAAGCCACAGCCAGCACAATTTGTCTTCATTTTCCAGTACCCCACCGTATTGTTCTGCATTCCTTCATCAAATGCTAAACTGAAATATCAAGTGAATTGCACTAGCTTCCAAATTCAAGGATAAAAGGCAATCATTGTTTTAATGCCTGGAATCTGTGGGATGAGGATTAACAATGACAAACATCTGGCTACCATCAAATAACCCTTTGAGGATCAGAGAACAGTATCAGCTAAGCAAAAAGTATCTGGTGTTTCTACCTTTAAGCATATCAATCAAAAAAAAAAAAAAAATCAGTCATCAATAAAGCTTGCCTTCTCCTCTCCACAATAGAGCCAAAAGATGTTGCAGGGGTTAATAATCAGCAGGATAGATAAAGGAAGCACTGAAGCAATAAAAAGCAGATGTAATTTGACTCTGGATCTCCATTTCAGGATGAATTCCTAGCTAAAAATAAATTCCAGGTAAGTGGTATTAGATCTCACCCTCCTCAACTAGGCTGTCCACAGCATGAGTGAGGGAAACCGGAACTGCACAAATAACCCAGTGTGCATTTCTATTGTAAAAGGGACTACATATGGCTTCCACCTTTACTATAACAAGGGTGTCTTTTGCCAGAATATATTGCTACTACCACTGCAATAGTATTTTCCCTGCATAAAATAAATGGCTGTACTGAAGCCGAATTGATTCTCCCTTCTAGGGTAAAGAGTGCCAGCAAGCAAAAAACATGGTACAGGAGCTGCAGCCATGTCATGGCAGCCACTTCCTTCTCTTCCAGGTTGCATCACAGCTACTGGGGTTCCACTGTGAAAGAGGAGGAAAGCTACTCAGGCCAGGGAGGCTTAGACTTTGGCAAGTGTGATTTGCATGAAAAAGAAACCTCACGCAAACAGACTATACCAAGATGTAAACACACGCTTATTAATAAACCAAATGTCTAGATAACTTATTTTGACAAATTTTGCACCTATTAGGCCACAGTCTAAACATCAAGGGAGAATCAAGAGATGCAGATGCTTTGCATGTCATTATGCTTGTTCTCATGTAAAAAGCAGAATTCTTGAGTTGATAGCATGTACTTATGGGGTAGGGTGGCTTGAAAGGACAAATATTGCACAATGATTCCTTTCAAGCAGAGCATATTGGCAAACCTCCATCTTTTGCAAACAAAAAATTTGGCCCACGGGAATAAACTTTCCTAGAATTTAAGAGCTCATTAAAATATATAGTTACTGTGTCTTGTTACATCAAACAGCTTAAAATGTGAAGGCAGCATAACTTAAAAATATCACCAATTTTCTGAGCACAGATTGCTACAGTGTTTTAGTCACCATTTACTGTCTTTACAAAATCAGGGAAATGATACTGATTCTTGTACACTGTTCCTCTTGTCTTTCAGGATAAAGACTATATGTTTGAGGCAAAGTGGGCAACACCAGGAAAGAGTGAGAGGCTAATCACCAGTTATAAAAAGGCAGCAAGTCTCTTAAACCTCCCAAAAGTAAAGGCTGAGGAAAATGCAACAGTGGGAAAAACTGGGTTTGTCTGTAAAAGAAAACAGTAGGAAGGAAGTCACGAAAAAAAAAAATCCTCTTTTTAAAAACAAAATAAGGAGGCAGAACAGGAGTTAGAAGTTGGAAAATTTCAGGAAGTTTGGGGTTTTGGGTGGTTTGGTGCTGGTTTGGTTTCTTGGGGGGGGGGCGTGGTATTTTTTTTTTGTTGTTGTTGGTTTGGCTTTTTTTTTGGTTGGTTGTTTTGTTGGTTTTAGGGGTCTTGGGAGAGGGTGTCTTTTGGGGGATTTCCTGACACTTTCCCCTCCAAACTTAAAGAGACACAATCTAGACTTCATCTAAGGCTGGAAACAAGACCTGCTGACCTGCTGAAAAATACAAGATCTTACTCCCACAACAACCTTCCTTCCCAGTGATGAGGCATGCTTCTTATAAAGCTGCTCCCCTGAGCACACTTTGATGTTCATGCTTGCCATTAACTGTCAAGTGGCTTTTTAAGTATCACTCAGATTACCTAAACAGTCCAGGATTTTCAGCTTGCTTTCAGTCAGGCATACCAATTTGAGGCAGATAGGAAAGACAGCAGCAAGGGACTATCAGGTCTTACCCCAAGAAATTCAAACTAAAGATGCACTACCTAGGACAGGGAGACTTCATTCCCCTTTCTATAGCTAAGTAAGTCCCCTAAGAATTATATAGCTAATATCTCCCAACAGCTACATGGGTAGCATAAATGTGTTGATAGTTAAAGCATATCTAAGCTACTTTGAAAGAGCAAGAAACACAATGTGCTTTAGCAATTCATTATTAGATGCAAATCATTGTTTATAGCATGAGCAGACAAAGTTTACAGCTCAACATTTGAATGGAGCAGAACAAAGATCTTCTCCCTACAGAAGTGAGCACTCATTAGCACTTGTTCTGAGGGAGGAACAATGCTTGAATTGTACCAATTCAGAATTCCCAAAATTGCAAGGAATTAAAAAAAAAAAAGGTAATCAAGACTAATATCACTGCAACATTACACAAAATATTCCTATCCCAGCTGCTAAACTGAGAGGAGGTTCCTTTAGATTATGTTTCAGCAGCCACCATAAACCTACATCGGGCAAGCCTCTAAGCTGCCATCTCCCTGCATATCAGGTTATCCCGAGTTTTCATCTATGCTTTTCATGGCAGCTATAACCAGACACTCTAACCAGACCAAGCAGAGAAAGCTGACAACTCTGATCACACTAAACACCAGCCCTTTCTGTGCACTCCTTAACAGCACAGCCTTGCAGTCCTCTTTATCCACCTCCCACCTGCTTTTTTAAGGCAGGGAAAGAACAATCTATTTTCATCCTCTGAGAAAGCTCTCATCAAAAAAAGCCATCTTCAGGCCCCTATCCCCTCCTTCATTGCTTTTCCAGCTGCTTTGACTCCTTGGCTGTGATCCTGTTGAGACAGGCTCTTGGGAGAGGCTTGCAGATTTTGATGGACCTTTTCCTCTGGCACCCTGAGTGGACCACCTCCACTCCCCACACACCACAGTTTTGCCTCTGCACTTTGTCTGTTTCCACTGCTTCGAGGTCGCACTTCAGTTTGCTTGACATCCTGATTTAATTTTTGCCATAGAGACCCTTCACAACTTCACTGGCTCTTTTTCCCAGAACATACTCAGAGGCTAAAGCAGATGAAGGCCAGACAAACATTCTTCAAACTCAGGAACAGGCTTTTTCAACGGTGGCTCAGGAACTGCCGCCCCTGACTCCAACCTCAACCCTCAGACCCAGGTGATGGGACAGAAGTGCCCAATCAAGCCTTGCGCCCAACATAGCTCTTCATCTTTCTTTTACTTCCTTCCCTGTTGATGAAACCATTTGGTTGCAATATCAGAGGGAAGCTTTGAACATCTTTCACCTATTTGTTTTACCAATGCACGTCCAGTCTAAGTACTGCTATTTCCGTCTCCAGATCTCATGCTACGACGCATACAATGACAGCAGTAGACCATCTGTACTGCACTATGTTCAAAAGTTTTCATTCTCTCACCAGTCAAGCAGAAAGCCATGTGTGTTACAGCAGTGCCATATTTACTGTGCAATGGCTTTTATAGGTATTGAGACAGGATTTTCACTGTATTTATCCCTGATCTATTCAAATAGGTCACTCAAAGTTCAGTGTTGCACACACTACTGCTAGACTGGGTATCTGGATTACAGTATTTTCTCGAGTACTTGAGAAAATCATGACAAAGGCAGATCTCAAAGTGACTACCTATAAAAAAGCAGATTTAATCAATGCAATAACAGTGTGAAAGTCTGACGCTTTAGCTCTCCTAATCGGCAGATCCATATCTTCTGTTGTATGCGATGTTGGTGAAGCACTAATACAAGACCTAATGGGAATGTAAGGAAAGAAATTGCAGAAAAAGAGATCGTGAAATATTTCAGCAGCTAGCATAAGGTCTATATTAGAAATATTTCAGTGCCTTTAACACTTGCCAGCTGTAATTCTACACCAGAAGAGCAGAGCTGCTGCTGCTTTCAACAGATAAGGCACAGAGAGGAATAGGTAAACAGTTAACCCTAAGAGACTGCGTTCTTTAAGTTCTAGGAAAAAAGCTAACAATGGGATCCTTAGCAACCTGGATGCATGATTCTTTACCATTCACATCATGGAAAACTGTCAAGCCCACTGAATACACAAACAAGTCAAACAGAAGAAAGCTATCATTCCCTTCTCACTTATCCTGACACTTTCCCAGTGCAAGAGGAAGAACAGGTCAGGTTCATTACAAAGCACCTACTGGAGTGCTTCTCACACGGTGTCACTCAGGAAAGTGGCAGGAGGCCATCTTTGACTCCCATGCAGGTATGCCAAGTTTATAATTCAAAACACACTTCTTCCAGTCTCCAACCTTGAAAATCTGATGTGAAGTCATTTCATTTATTATTTGCAGCTGTTAAAAAAAAGGCACTTCTGCAGATCAAGTATTTAATCTGTCTTGACAGGTTTACATCAATCAATACATTGCAGGTAGAAGTCTTACCTCTAGAAAATCCCAGTACAGTTCACTTTTAGCACCACAGGCCAGCGTAGCTAACAGAAGTGAATTACAACAAAAGCTCATTTTTACCACCAGCTCAAACACTTTTGACCTTTAAAACATGACCTCTATTCAAGTCAGGATTGCACTTTAAACTGATTAAGCCACTTTTTAGGGCATACTATGTCAGGATACTTCATCACCATTTCTGAATGTTCGCCTTGAGAAACTTTCCAATAGATGATGCAGCAGGAGGAAAAAAATGCTTGAGGTTATTCAGTTTTTGGCTCCTTGATCAGACTCCTCAGAGTAATATGGTCATCATGAAAACATTCTGCAACACTGACTCAATAGTATTTCAACATTTAAACGCCAGAAGTGGATGAAAGTGGTATTGTGCAAAAGCTCTAACAACTGTTATTTTAGAAAGTGCTTTATCAGACATTACCAAAGTTGTACTTCTAAACAAAGCAATTTTCTTGTTTTACTTGCATGCTCTAATGCTCCCCAGACAGAAATTTTACTGGTAGGCAGCCATGTGAAAGGATTCACTGCTTCAAGGTGATATTTATATTACACTAGACATACACTTATTTTACTAGGAAGACTCAAAAAACTGAATACTTACTCTTAAATACTTGGACACCTAATTCACATAACAGGTTTGCACATCCTTTTCCCAAATCCATACTTGGTCAGTCTTGAGAAAAGCAGATGTTCCTCTTCTGCAGCAGGAAGAGAAAGTCTCAGCTGTAGTCTCTTCTGCTATATCTCCTTATGTTTCTCTCCTACAGAATCTCAAGCAAACCATGCTCTCCCTGCAAGGTGCCTTTTCCATCATACTGCTGCATGTCCTAGCACAATTCTCTGAAACAGATGGCTAAGAAAAGAAAGTGACCAGCAGAGAAAGGTCAGAAAACTTTGTTCACCTGACTCTGAAAATGAAACTGAGAAGTGGGAGACCTAAAGCCAGCAAGAGGAAGTCATTCCTTCAGTGACTTACCACTATCATCAGCCAAGAGCTTAAAATCGTTTTCTTCAAAGAACTGGGCTGGTTTTCATGCCTTCCAAAAGCACAAGTAACTGTCATAGCATTTAGTTTACAAAAATTGTTTGTTTCATCCTATTCTGTTAGTCTCTTAGCTTTAAGAGAGGACTATTTTGGGGTACTGTTCTTAAAACCTTCTGGAACACCAAATTGCCATTTTCATTTTCAGCTTTGTTTTCACCAACTGCAGGACAACAGGAGGAAAAAAAACAAAGTGCCAAAAGGAATTTGCTTTCCACTGAGAACTCCCAAGTATCCCTCACATTTTCTCTCAGCACTATTGCCTCACATTCCTGTAAGCAAGAGAAAGCTAAAGACTCAGATCAAACCAGAACATTCTACAAATTTCTTGTTACCCTTTTTTTTTTTGTTGCTGAAGAATCATAAGCCTTTGGTATTCTGCAGGCAGAGACAATTTTTAGTAAGTCACAGGCTTATTCACATCCAGTGCTACATGAAAGCTACACAGCACAGTCAGAATTAATTATTAATCTAATCATGCTATCAAACTACCAGCTAAGCAGGGTATTCACAGAAGATACAATTCTTCCAGTGACATTCAGTTCACAGACAGCACAGAAACAGCGTAACTGGACGGCCCTCTGAAGTGAGTGAACTCTGCCCTGAGAAAGTAGCTTCTTTTGCAACATATGGATCTTGACACTGCTGTAAGTCAGAAGCACTGCATGCATGTTTCATCTTTGAACTTGCTGGAAACTAAGGGACTGCAATATAAGTAATGTTTTTGGAAGCCTATGAAGCAACAGTGGAGTTCAACCCTATCATTTGAAATCTAATGTCAAGCCACAAGAAAAGTCCTTAAAGAAGGACAGATCCAATTCTTTCTGCACTAAAGCAAAATCCAAACAAAACCTGCATTAGATACAGTCTTTTGCCAATAGAGATTTTGGCCTCACTTCCAGAGAGCAGAGCAAATACAAACAACAGCTTTGTTGACCCCAGTGAAGGCTCAGTACATCAGGAGCCCTTTACAGATTGCAGAGGTCTCAATTCAGCATTGCCTCTTCCTTGACATCTCAAGTTACTAAAGGTCAATCTTGTTAAATCCTCCAATAACCCATGCTTTCCTAGTCCACCATAGTGGACAAGCTCAATCTTTTGTTATATATCTCTACAAAGGACTGAAAATGTTGTTTAACACATTTTGTTAAGACACAAAATAATTACTGTTGACATTGAAAATACCATTGCAATCTCAGCCAGTAACCACCACAGCAAATGGGTTAGTCTCCGATCATTTCAGACACTGAAAACTCAGACACCACCTTTCTTACTTACAGACTTTTCTAACATTACACAGCTTTTAGAAAGAACACAAAATGCTAGAGAAATACTGAGAAGCCTTCATGTACTCCTAGCTTCTTTTTACCATACTAAGAGTGCATAAGCCCATGAGTAAAATACACCTTCTGGAATAAATTCCTGGTTTAAAGTCTGTCCTCTCCTATTACTTCTCACTAAGGAAAACAGTATGTACTAACCATCATGTGACACCACTTTGACTTTGAGGAAGTGGTGAAAATGTTGAAATTGGAATCACAACAGAAGTATATCTATTTAGCAGCAACAGATCAAGGTCCCTCTCTGCGAGAACAGAAAACAGCAGGAATGTTAAAAAAACATTCACCAGCTTTCTAAACTGAACACAGAAATATGTCAATACTACTCAATACTTTACTTTTGCATTTACTAAGACTTCAACTAAAGTATGCACTCTTCCAAAAACCAGATAGTAGCCATCCCAATATTAAGTATGAAGTGAATCACAATGTTAGATCAGTGTTCCTGGGGAGGAAAACAAGAAGGTGACATGTACAGGAGATTTAAAAATGCTGTGAAAACATGCTATTAAACCCAAAAAACTGCAAATGGCTCTTTCACTGCCATCAATATTATAACATAAACCACAGCACTTATGCACCCTCTCCCAAAAGCACATGCTCGGCATAAATAATTTAAAAGTCTGGATTTTTGTTTCTGAAAGCAGCTGAAGAAATTGCATCTAAGGAGTTACTGGGTGTATCAAGTTGACTCTTCCCTATTCTGGTGTATCAAGTTGACTCTTCCTTATTCTGTAGATGTTGATCAGGAAAACGGGAAGCCCCAAAACCCTGCTTAAGTCATGAATCCCACTGAACTCTTCCAGCAATGACAGTCCAGCTGACCATGGGCTGACACTCCCCCAAACACACTGCACAGCAAATCCCGCATGACCAAGTCTGTGCAACACGGAAATGCAGGCACGCTTGAGTGAATCACAATGTGCTTTCCTTGGATCATTGTAAGGAGGTGATGCAATTGGCAGCTTGGAAGCTGTTCCAGTTTTTAATGTCCACCAATGCTATATTATTTCATTGCTTTGTTTCTTTAACAGGGAAAAAGGTTTAGCACACTGCATAGGCAGATGTTTGATGTAAATCATGCTATTTATCCACCTTAGAGCAGCCTGTTTGACAGCCAGGCTTTAAAGACACTTCTGCCTGAGTGTGATTTATGAGACATTTGATGCTCTGATGCTCTCTGTAAGATCAGTGACAGGGTGTCCTGTGGGCAAGCATGGCTGGCATGCAACGTCATCTTCCATGCACCCACCCAGCCTTGCAGTCCAGGAGCAGCAGTCAGGGTCCATTCCTACTGTTAAATGGTCATGTACAAATTGCTCCCCCATTTAAGCGTCCATTCTGGGTACTTTTTGCACAACACCAGTGAACCATTCCCCTTTCTCTCCTTGCTCACATTGCTTTTCCGTATTCCTCTCACTGGAAAACAAGCACACCAGTGCCCTGAGCATAACTAACACATAGCAAGACAATTCCTGTGCAGTGAAAGGTGCTTGGCTGCGGAGCTACTGCAGCTTTTGTTGTCTTCATGCACAAATTATGCCTTAGGCCCTAATACAGGCAGACTGTTACAAGGTAGAATAATAGGGGTGATGAAAACCATTGGTTTTATGGCAATTTCATTCATTACAAGAGGTCCTCTTTTACTTTTTAGACAAAATTTTATGATGCTCCCATCTGCTTTGATGGTAACCAAATTTTAGAAATGGTTAACACACCGTAGATGACAAAAGAGCTGAAGTTGTCAGACTAGATTTATCGCTTCCCTTGCAGGGCAAATGCATCACCAATAACCCAAAAGCTTTGACAACCCAGCCAGGTGGGAGCAATAAGAACCAGGATTAGAATCCAGGCTCCCATCTCTGCTGCCTTGCAAAACAACTAGGTTACTCCTGCACCACAGGCATTTACAGAACATCTTTACAATTGCAAAACTATAAGCTGTCATCCCAGGGCAGGCTAGCTGTTTGTCCTCTAGGTAGCTGGAAAACTATTCATGCAGCTAACCATTTATTCCTACCAGAATAAATCTGTACTCAATGCCACAATAACAACTCACTTGTCAACACTTCTCAAATCAATTCTAATAAAAACAAAAACCCACAAGACTCTCTCCTCTTCAAGCTGGTAGAGTAGTTGCACTTGTAACTAGTGGAAGCCTCTGCTTGCAAGCCAGAACATGCATAGCATTTATAGTCACTGGAAGCTATGTGAAATCCTAGCACTTCAAAAGCAGCCCCATTCATTCACTTGGATTCATTCACAGCCCTTCCCCCAGACTCAAATTTGTCAGGCTCAAAACCCATTCACAGCTCTCAGTCTCTACTTTTGAGACCCATTTCAGGCCTTAGTTGTCAAGAAAGATGCTAGCATCCAGTAGCAAGTGGAATACATTAAGTGCTCAAGGCCATGTACTGCTGCCACTGAAGAAACAGAAAACCACTATCTCACCTCTTCATTTTGCAGCAAATACGAGGCTAATTCTGAATGCATACACTGTGGGCAATTTCAGCAAAGACATTTGGGGCTACTGTTTATCTTTTTACAAACAGAAACAGTACGTTTTTCGTCATGGATTTTTTTCTCATCTACATACGCATTCCTGTCTAAGAGGACCTCTGACCACCTCCTGTGATTTTGAACTGCAAAATAAAAACCTTGGCAAGGAATATTTTTAATTTGGGTTTTAAAGAAAAAATGCCTTCACACGTACTGAATTAGTGTAAGTTGTACTAGTTCAAGAATGCATGAGAGTTCCTGAACCTGGTTGAAAACCAGATAAATCACATAAATTTCCAAGTAGTGGCTTGGCTTAGAGAACGCTTTCCCTGGTCATTGTTAAATCCGCGGCTGAAGAGATTACTTTGAAATCTCTCTTGCTGTGCACCACAGAAAGTGCGTAAGCAATTGGAATAAACATGGGCTGCTGAAAAACAGGCAAAGAGTGAAGTTCTGAGAGCCATTTTCACAGCCCTCCCTATCTCAAATGAGGTGGGGAGAATTTGAGGGGTTTACTTAGCCCTGCATAGAGGCCTGCATGTATCTATCTCTACACCTGCCAACACAAATAGCAAAAGCAACTATGAAAGGCTGTCACACTGCCAGCTTCAAATGACAGTGACTCCAGAGCATCAAGAAGAGGTGGTCATGAGCTCCTGCAAGGCACATCCATGGTTTTAGCAAATCTGGGACACTGCTATACCAGATCTCTTAAAAAGATCTTTGAATTTCAGTGCAGGCAAATAAAAAGCCATCTTTCTTAAAGCACATGAAACAGTGAGGGCAACAGCAGTCAAGAGCAGTATACAGTACACGCACTGAGCCACAAAACCCTGTGACTTAACTAGCTTAGTTAGAAGTCTGACCATGTGCTGCTCTAAAAAGCATGTTCTTCAGTCTTAACTGTCAACAGAGTCCCTCAGAGAAGACTGCCACTCATCCTGTGGTGGAAAACACCATAGCAATAGCTGTGCCTACTAACACAGGATTCACATGTCTGTAGTGAGAAACATCAACAGCCAAAGCACTTCCTAGCGTTACTCCATGCCTAAAGATAGGAGGTACAAACTGTCACAGTGTTCCTTCTCCAGCTAGCCAATTCTTGAGATATTTGCACCAAAAGAGATTTTTAAGGAAACCCAGACTTGTGTCCCTCAGCAGCTGCCTTACCTCATAAACCCAGACTTGTGTCCCTCAGCAGCTACCTTACCTTACTGCCATACCTCAGGATGTGCTTGCCTGCAGTATTTAGAAGTCAAAAGCCAGGTGCAAAGTCACACCTACACATTCAGTGAACAATGACCCCTTCACTCCCCCTGTTGTTTATCCAGTCCAAAACTGGAGGTATAGTGGCACATTGGTTCTTTTAAAAATCTCAACAATCCTGACCCACAAGAATTGGTCAGCTCCTCGTTCATCACCAGGCAGTGCTCCAGCTGGTCACTGACATACAGGGCAACACCACCTCATTGTGCCTCCTGCCTGTCCTTTCTGTACCCTTCCATTCCAGCACTCCAGTTGTAGAAGCCATCCCACCACTTCTCATGAAGCCAAGAAGATCACAGTCCTGCAGTCATGTGCTCATCTCTAACTCCTCTTGTTTATTCCCCATGCTAAGTGTGTTTGCATCAAGGCATGTACATTGAGACCCTGATGAAGCTGACTTACTACTGGAGTGGCTGGAATTCCTTTGTGCTGCTCTTCAGCTGACCTGTGATCCCTCTCCAGGCTCTAGGTATCCACAAAGCTGGAAGCATGTTTCTTGTGAACACTCAATTTCTTGCTTCCAATACACTGAGATTCTCACCGGCACATATCTGCGGGCTCCTCACCAGCAGCAGTGGTCTACACAAGGTAGTGCTATAAAGGTCACCAAGTAAAGCTGCTCTCTCACCTCTTCTGATCTATGAAAACTCATTCACATCTTGCCACAGCAGTTTCTACAAGTGCCTAAATAAACACATCTTCCAAAGATCAACAGCTCTCCAGGACATGGCACTTGGAAAAGGAGGATCTCAGCATGTGAAAAGTACACTCCTGCAAGGGAGCTGTTAATAAGCAGATTCCATCAGCCTCTTTAATTTCCTGCGCTAATGCAAAGCAAACAGACATATAACCACAAAACAAAGCTTTTTGAATGCTGCACTAGAGTTACTGGACAATGGGAAGTTTGCCATCCAGAATGCACCATTTGCTAGTCAGCTACACAACCAGTGTGGCATACAACCATCACAGCCCATAGCCCAGCGCAGGTGTCATGGTCACACAGCCATTTATTCTGTCATTAACAGACAGGGAAATACAGGACTTGGCTGCTCTCAGACAAAATAGGAACTACATTGTGACTTACTGAACAGAGTCCAAACAATGCAGAAGGACCTATCCAAAGGTTAAGAGCAAAATGTTAGCCTTTCAACGCTAAGCAAAGGATAAAACAGTACCCTTCCATCCCTCAGTTACCATCACAGGTTCTTCCCAACAGCAACTTTATACGAATACCTCAGGCAAGGTGCAAACCTCAGGTACCACTGCTACCTCTAATACCCAAAGCTGCATTCCTCCCTGCACAACTCAGGCTGAAACTTTCCTTTACCATCCTTCCAGAAGTAGAAGTTTTGGTCAGTGATCTCTGCCAGCCTCCCTGACAGCCTGCTCCCCTACTTCTTGGTGCACTCCACACCATACCATAGAATACCAGCTCAGCTACAGCTGATACCTTAGGACGCCACCTCAGGTTACACTTAATATTAACTAGGAGCTATGCAGGGTGCAGAATGAAGCCATCAGTTTGATCTGCCAAACAGCTAAGCTTATGGGTGGAGTATAAAGGCAGGCAGGCTTTTGTGTTGCACCGTGGAAAGTCCAAATTGCAAAGCAGAAAGAGGAGGAAAAATGAAAATGCCATGTACTCTCTTGGTGAAGCTGAGCCTACAAACTATCCCCATATGATGCCATCGGAGCACAAACTACCTTCAGGTTTGTCACTCTTTATTAAAAAAAAAAAGCAAAAAAAAAAAAAGCAAAAAAAAAAAGCCCTTCCCCCCAAAAGAACTCCAAACAAAATGCAATACCTTTTACAAGAGGGTGGTACCAAAAAGAAAGGTGGAAAACTGAGAAAGAGCTGGCTCTTCAGAGACTATACTGTTAGATTCAGTACATGATACAGGATAAGTGCCATATGATTTAGTCTCCAAAAAACAAAGGTCACATCCATCATTACTCAGCAACATTATTCTGCTGCTATAGATGCTGAGCAATGGCCCATAACACGTGCACAAATTACCTCAACATCCCAGTGAGCAGGTCAATGCATCCTGTACAGAAACTAACACAAAGGTTTCTCTCTCCTTCAGATCTTAATAGTAAGACTTTTCATATGCCAATATTATCCAAGCAATTATTGGGTTGATGATTGATATTACTCACAATTGCAGAAACCTCTGGCATATCTGCACTATTGTGTAACTACGTGGAACAATTCAATAACTGCCAGTCTTCTTCCAGGTAAGTACCCTTGAGGATCAAGACCTGAAACATGGAGTATACTTGCTGATCAGTATTTCTGTGCAGACTGACCTACTTCAGGGACAGGTATATTCCAGCTAAGTAGGATTCTTCCAAGGATTTCAGCTCATGAAGCACCCTAATTTCAAACATTTGACCTTTACAGATCTGCTGTCAGCCATGTTCACTGGTGCTTTATTAGGCTTAAGGCAGAGGGGAAGATGAGCCAAAGTTCATAATCTACGTGTCAGTAGACTACTGCTCCTGGAAAACTGATTCTTTTGAGGGAAAAATCCCAAAACCACATACAAAACAGATTACCAGAAAGTAACATTATCTTAATATTTTTTACTTAAAATCAACAAGTTGTACAACTATATTATAACGTTATCGATTTAAGTCTAAGTACAAAAGTTTAAAGACTTCCTATAGTCTGAAAGAAAAGGACTTAAACCAGAGAATTTCGTAGCATTAATTCACTCATGAGCTGCCAGGGCTGCACAGTTTCCACAACTTTGCTCATGGAGAAACAGCAGCATGAAACCTGACAGAATTCACTTGTAGTACCAAGCCTTTGGAAGACACCAGTAACCCACCAAGAACGGGGTAGGCTCCAAAGCAAACCTCCATGGTCCCACGCTCCTGACAACTGGAGCAACCTGAGCTTCCTATGATGCTATAGCACTGCAAAACTCTTAGCTGTAACAGAAGTCAAGTAAGCCCTTCAAAGTATTTTAAACTGCGTGTACATTTTTACACAGCAGCTTCCAACTGTGATCTTTTCACTGACCAATACTGCAACTACCCACTGGAGACCAATACAATGAAGGAGGCAGGTTTTTATATTATTTGATTTTCTGTTATAATGAAATTTGACAAGAATGAGGATTTACATTTTCAAAAGAAATTACCCCCTGGATAGTTTTCCTATGATTTTCCTAATGTGTCTTCATTATCTTAACATTGAAGCTAAAGCTTCAGTGTTTCACACGAATTCCTGTCCTACTGAACAGCTGAGCAAGAAAAGTCAAAAGTGTGACGAAGGCTGGCAGTTCTGCTTATGAAATTGCAACATATACTTTGTGAAACAAAGTATATTCCATTTCATACAGAGAGGGACAAGGTTAGTAGAATGAGGCCTCCCATGGTCCAAATTCAAGTTTAACATAAGAAGGTATAATTTCCTAAGAAGCCAAGAGAAATAGTGCCTGCTTAAGTATGGATGTATATAACCCTAGCCAGACACAACAGATTTACTGTAAACTTGATAACTTGATTTGCATTATTTGCCAAAGCTTCAATCATGGTTTTAAACCCTTCAAATCTGTATTATCATTTACAGTGCTGTAATTGCACATCTGCAGAGAGACATGCAACAGCAAAAGTCAAACTCATGGCAGAATCTGATGTTCTGGGTAGTACAAAGATGATCTTTGGAAAGGAGGATGTTCTGGTAAATTTTATCTATTAAAATGCAGATAACTGAATAAAACATTAGAGCTTGTGACATGCCTACTTTAAGCCTTTTTTATTTAATAGAGTAATTTCCAAGCAATAATGAAAATGTGTTGCTGTAATGCCTGGAAGGTTTCTGTTCGAGATACCCATGGCTGTATTGTTTGAGTAAATCCCTACTCCTAATTACTTTTCTTGGTTTTATTCTTCTCAGGAGTTCAAGGTTACTGGATACTATTAATTTTTCTCTACTTTGTTGTTTTAGATCCACTAAACTTTCCTTAAAGACAAAATTAATAAATCAAATTACATATACAAGCCACCAAAACCTTCATTTATCAGATGAGGGATTTGGGGTAGAAAGGAGACTGCAGTCTAACAGAACAAAATGTTTTTTCTTCAATTCAAATATTTTTTTCCATATTCAAACTTACCAGCCACTGCAGATCCTTCAAGCCTGCTCATTGTGTTTAAAAGGCCATTTTCTACGCAGTACACAGATACTATGCCAAGCACAGAAAGTATATGCAGAAGCATCAACTACCAGGGACAGGGTTCTTCCATGTTAAATGTTTTCATTAAAGCTGGGCTACAGGAAGTAGGTATGCAAACAGTGGTCTGGAAAGCAGCTGAAAGTAGACATTCTTCAACCTTTTAATTAACTCTGGCATTTCAAAATGCAGAGATGCTATGCAATAATATTTTGATTACGAATAAAGTGAGAGAAAAAAAAAACAACACAACAAAACAACATAAACCCTGTACTGTCCCAGCCATGCTCTGTCCCGATCTTTTGCTACTTATTGTTTATATCAGTATTTATTAATCTTCAATATGGACCAAGACACATGGTGTTTGCACACTGCTGATCAGCTGAAACAGTAGTTGCTGTCATTTCAGCAGCTGCCAACTGAATGGAAAACTCATCATGCTTTACCTATTTTAGTCTATTTCCAGTGCTATCCATAGTGTCCTGAATACAAGAAAATCCTTTCTGTGCAGTCAGGATTTACAGAAGCAAAAAGAGCTTGTAACTGTAAACAGAAATCAAATATGTCAGCGAGGCAGCTCCCACTCAACAGGTTTTGCCCAGAAGGGTAAGCAGATGGCAGCCACCATTCAGTGCTGCACCTGGGGCCAAAGGCTTCTGCCTTCTCTGACTAAGACCTACAGCCACAAGCACAAGAAGGACTGGGAGCGTATGCATCCTACAGGGGCTGCTCTAGTGCTGCAGGGTAGGGATGACCACCCAGCTGGGATCTGTTTGGGAGCAGCAAAAGTCAATCCATCAGCAGGTGCCTCCTGCAAAACTGCCCCCAGCATGGCTGAAGGGCCGGAACCACTGTGTGTAGTTGAGGTGGCCTGGACCCTAAACCCAAGCCTCCCAAGCTTGTACCGGTCTAGTTTTACTGCAGTTTGAATTATGACCCCATTGCTCCCCCTGAGGTTGCCATCTTGCTTTCCAGAGTCACCAGTTTTGTTTACACTCTGATGTAACAAAGAAAATGCTAAAAACATGCAAATACAGAGCAGAGATCGCACATCAACATGTTTCAGCCCTGATCAAGTACACAGAGAGGACGTGTAATGTCCAGTGAGAAGAGATGGCATTTTCTCATGCTGCTGTTCTACCAGGTCACGGCTGGGGAGAATGTAGTTGTGTACCTTTGCCACCCCAATCTCCCTGAATGGTATTACTCAGCTTCTGAGGAAGCCAGACTAGGGGTTACATAGCCATTAGACACAGGCATTTCTTCTCGTTTCTGCAAGATTTTTGTACATGTTTTTTGCCATTAGTAAGAGTCCAACTCAGGACAAAATTTCATGATGCAACTGAATTATCTTCTTTGTGAAGGGAGAAGTTTCCCTCACCCTCTTTTTGCTGCCACAGCAGCTCTCTCCACAGAGCTGGGGCACAGGAAAAAGATATCCAACATCTGACTACTGCATCACTTCCACCTGTGGAACAGCCACAGCACTCATCAGCACCTCATGCAGTACCAAGCATTGCCCAAGAACATTACCAGTAAATTCCAGTTTTCCAAATGGGGATCCAGAAATACTTCCAGGTACCTAACTGCCCTGGGAGCAAGTGTTCTGGCTGGAAAGTCCCATCGCCTGATGGCAGAACTAAAGGAGTATTTCTTCTACAAAACTGCTAATAGCATGAACTCATATACAAATAAATACAAGGAAGAGAAGGGAGTTACTCATAGCAGATGTTAATTTAAGTCATTAATTGTAAAAATAACTTCATTTTCTTGAAAATGTCAAGGGAGTTTTTTCATCTGAACTAGAGGATTTGAGTTTAAAGTGAACAACAGCCCTGGGAAGGGGGAGAGGGTAAAAAAAGCCTGAAAGATTAATTGTTAATAATAATAATAGAAGAAAGAAGGCTGGATTTGGAGACCAGATGTTATTGTTACCTTGCAGAAGCCAGCGGGTAGGTGATGTGCAACAAACCTAAGGGGAACCTTGAGTAAAATCAAAGCTTGACTCACTGAAGTTTCTTGAGATGATGGAGCCAATTTAATGTCTCAGCAAGTAAGACCTGATCTCTCCCCTCTCCCAAGCATGCAACTGCACCCCATCCCCTTCCTCTTGTCAGCATTGATTCTCCTCTGACCCCCTTGATCAGATCAGACAACTCACTAAACCCCTAGAAAACTAACTCGGCAAAAGAGCTACTAATTTCCTGATGAGATAGTGAGCCAGCCCAGCTGATCAGGGACAATCTCTTGCAACTGCACAAGAGGCAACAAGAGAGTGCAGGGCAGGCCAGTCCTCTCTGGCAGCAGTAAGACGATTGCCATCTTAAATATGTGAACAGGGAACCACTCTGCAATAAAAAGAGGAAGAAAAAGCAATGGAGGCAGTATTTACTACAGCAAATGGGACAGCATAGTGAATAGGAAGGAAGAATGGCTGATTTTTAAAATAATGCCCCTAGCACAAGATCGTTGGCAGATAGCTGCCCCATGACTGCTAAATAGGTAACCCTCAGTGCCACATAGTGATGGCGAGGGGAATGGTGTGGAAACAAAGCCCAGGGCCCGTTTTACATTTGATTCCTGGCTCAATACACTGGATTACTCCTTTCTAAAGATCCTATGGTTTCTCATCGCATTGAGGTTTCACAGCTTGTGTTACTAATCATCACAGTTCAAGTTTCCTTTTCTCTAGGAAATTCTAAGAGTCATTGCAACTAACGGTTAAGACTAAAATGAACCTCATCAACAAATGCAGAGGCAGAAGCAAAACGCTTCATATTGCCCAGGGCAATAAATTGAGTACAAGAGGCATCTCTGAAAAACCGCGATCAAACTGAATGTAAGATATGCTTTCACACACGACATTAGCATCTTCAAGCTACTCCAAAAGCATAGGGATATTGTACCTTGTTTTCTTGCTCACTAATTATGAAAATTTTGTTCAATGTTCGTTTTGAGAATGAAGTGTAGTACAGTACATTTGCACAAAGATGATAAAATCCCTGTGCACTTGCAGAAACAGTACTTCATTACTGATTGCCAACTCAAGAGGTGCGTACGCCTGACCAATAAAGAAAGAACAGAGTCCATGTTACCTTATTGCCCTGCCTGCAGTTACCCCTGAAACACTGAGATGATATAGATCATTAACTCAGGTGATATTCTGCCATTTTAGCAGCCTGAGTCATTTCATAAGAACTACCAGCAAGAAGGGAGCATGACCACCACGCAGCCAGGAACAAAAAACTTTGCAAATTAGTCATAAGCCTGATTCAGCTTCTCACAAAGCCACAGCCTTGGGTTTTATTACCCACCCCTACTTTAATTGAAGACAGCCACAGTCACCACAGTAACACTGAAAAAATTGTCTTGATTGCTTCTAAATCCATCTTTGAATTAAACTTTACACATTGGTCATTAGTTTCTCATTCTGAATGCTATAAAATTCCAACATCAAGTTAATCTAAGTAATTCAAGAAGTTGAATAAAAATTACAATGCTCAAGGACACAACAGGGCTGAACTTGTATATTTAAAGCCGAGATATAAGCGTGCTTTCATTTACTTACCTTTTTGCTTCTTCTAAGTGGCACAGGTACTCATAAGCAATGTTCTGACGTCTTCTCTCATCCATTTCTTCTGCTGAGAGCCTTTCATCGTCCACAATAGCTGCAAACAGAAACCCATATCAAGTTACATATGGGTCAGGGGTGATTCTTAGAGCCATGTTACTGAGAAACTAAGCAAATTACCGCATAAGAGAAATTAAAATAGTCATCATTCCCCATCAAAAAAAGGCCTTTTATAGTACCATGTACAAAGATATTCAGATCACCAAGAAGATGCTGCTCATCATACAGTGAATTTCTCAAGTTTCACTTGTTCAAAACCAAGAATGTGTTTGTTTTTTGTGCATTTCCTGGTTTGGGGGCAAGATGGAGCACTCAAATACACGTGGGGTTGGGACCCAGCAGAATTTCACCTTGCACATCCTCAGAGGAGTTTCAGGACTTCTCTGTGAAAGCTCAAAGCAAGCAGAAGTTGAAGAAACCATGTGCTAAGCAGAGCCTCAGCAGTAGACATGAAGATAGCAGTGCACTGCAAATGCACCTCAAGGGGTGCTTGGGAACAGGCTGCAGTATCAGGAACCTGTGAGACTGCTTCCTCCCACTGACAGGGGTAATAAGGGCTGTAATCACATGAATAAGAGATATTCACTCTCCTACTATTGTTGCAATCAAATCACACTCTCCCAGACTATTAAGGATGACTGAGTGCACATCTTTAACTGCAAATGACCCTGATTATTAACAACTACTATTCATGACTGGTCGTCCTCTCTTTGTAGGGTACAGAGAGTCTCTGAGCAAATTTGCAATTCTTACAAATGTTTCTATCAATGAATCTGATGGGCCATCCAGTGACACTGACTTCTGGCTGAATTTTAGTCACTGTGTGTGAGGTTTTTGGGAATAGCCTTCAGCACAAACCAGTTACCAAAATTTGTGCTGTTTGTTACACAAACCCTATTTGTGCTAGTGGCTCCTAAAAGCGCTGGCCCGGCTCTCCCCCATGTTTCTCTGCCGCCTACTTTTGTCATCTCATGTGTCAGAACTGGCAATCCTGAAGACATGTCACTGAACCAGAACAAGGGACAGCCCTTGCCAAAGATCAACAGCTAAGAAGAGACCCATCCCATGTCTAGGAAGATCAGGTCGTTGGCCTAAGCTGCTGTGCACCTGCAGGCACAAAGGGAGGGTACGGAAGTGCAGGGGTTGGCCAGACACTTCCTGCAGCAGCCCACAAACTGGTTAGCTGAGAACATTAAGATGCATCCTTGGTAAAAAAGAAAATGTGGTCCCCTTTCATCCTCAAAGACACTGTGAGATGTTTGTTAGTTCAACTGCTACACAGATTGTGCATGCCATGAGCAAGTTTTTGGTGTTTCTCCAGCACAGCTGCCTCATGCAGTAGGTAAGCACCCTCTTGTAGCCAATAGTCAACTCAAGTCAAATACACTATGATAAAGCAAAGAAGCTGGGCTCCTCAAGTATATGCGTTCACTGAAGACTGTACCTCAAAAACCAAAAGAGAACATAAATCAAACAGATAAATGATTCCACATGCTTTTACTGAAGACACAAAGAATTTACACTACTTCCCCACGTTTAGGACTGATGCTACCACGCATTTGTTAACGCATCACATAGCTTCTTTAAGCTTTGTAGTTTCAGTTTTAATCACCACAAGCACCAATATCTCTCATCTTCCTTTGCCTTTAAGATGGCTCTTCCTAATTACCAGAAGTTTCATGCACTGATAAAAAAAATACTTGTCTTGCCCTGAGTCCCTTTTAAGTCTGGTAACTCCAATAAGTGTGACTCACTCTAACTGGAGCTCTCAGATATTGTAATCAAGTCATCGCTTGCTATGACCCAAAACATTAGTTTGGAGGCAAACATGAGGTGCAGGTGGTAAAATACTTAGCCTGGCCAATTGGCCATGAAGGTTGCTCTGCTGCTGCTCTTACCCACACCACCATCAGCATATCAGGCTAGGTTGTTCCCACTCCCTAACACAGCTCTACTGCTGCAGAGGAGTCCTGGCTCCCCAAAGTGAGGGAAAAGTATTGATGAGCCACCACACTGAAATTTAACATATCACCTTAATACCTATGACAGTGAGTTCTAGGGCCACTTTTCAAACATCATAGCTCCCCCTTCTCTGTGAGATCTGCCCTGCTCCTCTTAGCTCATTAAACAGCCATTTACTCCTGCCCTCCAAACAACTCACCACAGCCATAAGCAAAACAGCAAAAAAAGCAGCTTGTCTGAAATTAGGAGTACGAAAACCACACAACCCATTTGGTAAGTATCACTCTAGGAATTCACCTGAGTAACACCGATGTTATACAATCTAGTCCTGGACCTACACAACCACAAGGTCCCTCTCACCCTCAACAAGGACATCCCAGATCTAGCAGCCCTTGCCAGCCTCAAATACCTCCTTAAAATTATTTGCAAAGATTGGTTCAGAGGGTGGATGAAGGCACTGACAGATACTGTGAGATTGTAATAGCTGTTCTGTTTGGGAAACCCTCTGATAATAAGGAGAAAGGACAAGAGGCAAGAACAAGTAACTTGTAAAAAATGAAAACCCCGTATCATTTCTAGACAAGGTACTATGTCATCAGGTCACAGATAGGAAATCAGGCTTCTTTCCCAGCAGGGCCAAAGCTGCTGTTTCTGTGTTTAATACCTGAGCACTAAAAAGGCAGAGCACAGGGAGTGCCAACACCTACAGTGCTTATGCTGGGAGGAGTCTTTTGCAACACTGGCTTCTGATTAAGACTGATTACATCCTTTCCCCTTCCAGCACATACCGGCTTCAAAGCAACAGTGTTATCACATCAAATAAGTGGTTATAGATACTTCTAGAAACAAGAGTGACAACATGTAGAATAGAAGTGGCCCCACAGCTAAACTCCAGAGGAAGCTACTTTAGACTTGGGTGCTTAAAGTGTAGCCTACTGCAGTGTATTTTGGCAAAGGCTTTAGTCTTTTACTAGGGTCCTGCATATAGCCTTCTACAACTTCAAACACCCTGTGAGTGCATCCATCAGTCCAGCCACACCAAGTTCAACACACAAATGAACTTGGTCTGAGGACAGAAAGCTCAATCTTTATGCCTAGCAGGCCAAGTATTAGTCAGAAGACTGGGCAGAATGTTGAAAGAACAAACATGTTTCTGCTGTATCAGGAATTTCTTCATAGCATTCATCTCACAAGGGAAGGCTGTATTGTGATAAAGGATGTCAATGAGGCAGAACAAGCAGAGCTGGGCATCACCTGAAGACCTCCAGCTCACTTGGTAAGGCCAAGCAGGATCCAGAAAGACATAAAACACTGTGTCTGAAAAGATCCAAATACCACAGAACTTGCATACACATTAGATACAAGCTATATGGGAGTGCAGGATCAGGGGGAAGGTATCTAAACCAGCATCTTATTATTAAAGTTATCAATTTTGTGACTTTGACTTTGGAATTGAGAGGAAAATACCAAATATTCCTTCAAAGAGTGCATATTAAGAGTATGTCTGGACAACTGAAAAGAACTAAAGAAAATGACAGTGTAGTTAGCCAAAAAGCTCTCAGTTTCAATTCTTTTTTAGATGTTGCCACCCTGTTGGACAGCAGTCAATACATATAAGCATGTGTGAGTTCCCTCAATATAGATAGTCCTTCATGGAAAAACACTAAAGGAAGAGTGGGCATGCAAGACTGTATGGAGCGGTAAGCAGTACTAAATTTAGATTGACACACCTGACTTCAAACAAACACTAGAAACAAAAAAAAATGTTGTGTACCAGGGCATATTCATAAATTGAGACACCTGAGAATCTTCCATCAGCTGACACAGCACACTTACATCCACCCTTGTCTTTGTCTGAGATATTTGTCTTGTATACCACCATCATTGAAGAAGCAGAATAGGCAAGGCAATAGCTAGGACTAGTTTGGGCTTTGGTTATGGATTGCAAAAAAAACTTTTTGACATGCCCTGACCCAAGATAGCTATTCCAGTTGCTGGTAAATACTTTGAGTTCTTTCAGCTGCTGATGGCAGGGCTGCCAATGCAACCTATGGCACGCCATGTACCTATACTCAACATGGCACAAGCAGCATTTACTGAATCTGACTTGGCATTAGTTGACAACATAAAAGAATTTCAACCTTTTGGATTTGAGTAAGTTTTCAGAAATAGGGCCACCATTTCTAAAGCTGCAATATAATTACTGAAACCAGCAATCAGCCCAGGTACACAAGAACCTGGAGCTATGACCTTACGAATAGTGTCTGGAAAAAGATTCAGAACACCAGGTTCATGCAAGATTGCTCAGTTCACACAAGAATTTTAAGAATAGGTACTGGCTGTGTAAATGTTGCCCAAGTTCAGAGTTAACCCTCTTATCACAGCCATGGCAAGTATTCTGGAGGTCCCAGGATCACAGAGATAATCCACATTAACACTGAACACACAGGATCTCTGCCATTAATTTGTTTATACGTCAGATGACACTAAATAAAAAAATGTTTTACAGGTCTAATTTGCAATACTTTCCAAATGAGCCCATGTGTCCATGGATTACGTTTTTAAATGAAGCTAAAATTAAAACTTCTATAATACATAACCAAAGAGCGTATAAGGAAAAGTAATACTTGATTTGATTTCTAAATACAAATTTATGGACAACTTTACTAGGCATAATTCGAAGTTGCTGAGGGATCACAATTCCCCAACGATTTTTGTTATCTTGAAACACTAAAGCTGGGAAAAAAAAAAAAATGCAAAAGCCTCCACCAGTATTTAAGGCTTCCTCATCATTCATTTGCACTCAGACATACGGCTATCTGCAATAGTTCAAGAACAGCACATGGCTCCTTCTAGCAGGCAGACTCTTTAATAAAGCATTTGCCACAGACATACCAAAAGACTTCTTATACTGAAGAAGGCAAAGAAAGGAACAGAAGCTTTTATTTCCCAGGGCCTATTCCCCTCAATTTCCTGCCATTAGAGATTTTTTCCCATGGAAAGTGAGACATCAAGGAGGAAGAGGGATTTTTTGGCACCACAACAGGAAAGCTCAATACATAGGACATAACAGAGGATGGAGAGAACAAAATCCTCTTGCAGGGACAGAAAACAATTTTAAAGTCAGGATTGAGGGAGAAAAAGAGATACATGAAAAATACTGTAAAAAGCTGGAATGACAGCTTTTCACCAGTGTATTTGAATTAAACATTAGCTAACTCATGTTTGGCAGTCCCAGATGTATACCCTCCTGGCCATGCAGTAGGTGAGGCAAGGTAGCTCTCCAGTCCACTAGTAAGAAATTCTGCATATTCTGCTTATTCCCTCCTTGTACTTTTCTGTTTCCTCCACCCAAGCCTGTCCCTACATCCCTGGTATTATCACACTGAAAAGTGTTTAACAGAGGCATGCTGTAACAGCTGAAAACACACACAAAAAAGAAGCCAAGGTCCTCTTGCACAAAAACTCCTGACTGACATTTTGCTGGCAGCCCCAAAGAAAGCTGAGCCCATTACAATAGGCTCTAGGCAGCATCCCATTTATGTCTGCCTGTACCATGAGGATAAGCTGTGAATCTGAAGCATTTGTCATCACACTTTAGTGCTGTAGTTTCAAGAAAAAGCTGTTTGAATTATAGATGATCAAGGTGACTTCAAACCTTATTATATGACAGCATATAACTATTTTGTCCTCGTGTGAAAGACGACAATGAATTCCATGTCAATAAATTCGGAGGTCAATACATTCAGTAAATGCACCTTTTTATTCCTAGTAAAGTTTGAACTTTCACTCCAGGAGTGACTGCTCAGAGCAGTTCAGCTCCATGGCCACTCCTAGGTTAGCAGTTCAGATGCTACTACTTCACCAACGTATCGCCATCCAACCCCTGTAACTGGAGCAGGTCCAAGCTGATGACGTTCTGAGGCATACTTGCTGCTACCTGAGGTGCCCTTACTGCAGTGGGCAGGAGTTTACAGAACTGCAGCTGGAAACTATGTGGAGAGGATTACATGAACAGATATCAGAAAAACACTGCTCAAAGCTGCAGAGACAGAAGGAATCCTTTTCTGAGCCTTCACTTCCAATATCAACTCATGGGTATCTAATGAAACAAGTTTATTAAATGTGGAGCAGAAAGATGCCAACTTTAATTATGTGAACTTTAATTCTGTGAATCGGAGACCATTCAATAGGCTAAGGAAAAAAAAAAAAAAGGCTTTACCGCACAAAACACTTATTACAAGTGCTCTGTTATTAATATATTTAGTACCTACAGGTCTATCATTATACTGGCAGAAATTTAAGGCTTCAATCAAAACAGCTTTCTACGTCAAAAATCACAGTCACAAGCAGCTAGCACGTATCCCACAACAATACAACCAGATGGCCTGAGCCTATTTCTGTGGCTCCAGTTGAAGTAATTCAGTCCATTCCCTGATTATTTGCTCCAAGAAAGGGCTCTGGACAAAGGCAGGCACAGCAAGAACTCAGAAACCTACCACAGCTATGAACTTGGAGGGCAGATTCACTTGAGATAGTAGATTAACAGAAAACTCAATTATAAGGTTCTTCAGTACGGCATTTTCCAAATCTTTCCAACATTGCACTACTCTCTCCCTCCCTTGAAAATTACTATCTCTCTCCTTATATAGTTATTACAATACCCAAAGCAATCAGGCTCAGATTTTCATACAGAACTATACACGCATCCTCTGGCCAGCAGACAGATATTATCCAACTCTTACAAATTGTGAGTCACACAGGATCTTCAAGGCCACTGTTCTGGACAAGATCTCACTGCCCAAACACTGCAGAAACATGGAAATTAAGCACACACCATTAGTGTGGGAGTGTTGACAACAGAACTCCAGTAAAATGACATCGTGATGCAAAACTAAAGATGTTTGTTAAACTAATCTTTCCCTTGAGCTTTCTCAGAGAGTCGCACTCTTGTGTGTTCACTTTCCTGAGTCCTCCTCCCCTGTTTCCTTGAAAAATGGCTTCTTTCACTGTCATGTGTCTATTACCATAAGTCCAACTACATCCACTTACAGACTCTTAGCACTATTACAATATGTGGACCTTAGGACTATCATACCAAGGAGACAAGGATGCAACAGCAACCACAGCCCTTGCTTCTGGAGCCAAGTGTCAAAACTGCTTGATTTCTCAGTCTGTCAAGAAGGCAATAGGACTCCAAGGATGCGGAGATACTTGAATTCCCACAAAGTTTAGAAAGTCTCATTTAGCCGCATGGACACAAGACAGCTTTTGCATTCAGCAAGTAACTACCTGCACTGCCAGAACATTTAATAACTCATTTTTTTGGCTTATAGGTAAATACGGGCTTTACTCCACTTTTAAATTTCAGGCTTTCTACAGTACCTTCAAGTGAGACTTTGGTAGTGGCAATACATTAAAACACATTCAGTATTTCTAACATCTTATTGCATTATGATAACACACATTCATCTTTTTTAGTAGGTCCTTACCCTTGTGCAGAAAAATAACACTGCTCATTTTATCTGAACTTCAGTATAATTATTCTGCATGTCTGGAAGAATAAGGAGACAGAGTAATGGAGTTGAAGGAAGTATATGAAAATCCAACTCCATGCAATTTTGGTTAGCTTCAAGCGTTGCCATCTACAATTACAAATATGAAATGCAATTAATCAGCCTGTTGCCCAACTGCTTCCACCTTCCACCTATATTGCACTGCCAGTCTCACTGTCTCCAGCAATACTTCACATAAATCCTTAAAATTGTAACTGTTTACCTTTGCACAATTTGCAAGGGGGTCACCTCAAAGCACAACAGGTTTCCCCAAGATCCAGGTTCTCAGGGAACACCTTTAAAACTCTAGCTCCTTTTTATGGACTTTACAGTTGACCTTAAAGTTCTTTGTTAATATAAACCCTCAGTCTATGTTACTGAAAAAGTTACAAGCCTGAGAAAGCACTCAGACTGATGGATCCTGAAGAGGCAGTGAGCACCAATTACAAGTTGCTTCTTTCCCTTACAAGCCATGTTATCTCTACTTGTCTAGTCTAAAAGCCATTAACACAGCCATGCTTGAAGGCAGCTTGAAAAAGGCTACACCGGGAAGTAGTCAGTCTGGTTGGAAGGTCTGCTTAGTTTACACATGCTTACAGAAAGAATGACATATTTCACGTGGTCTTTAAAAAAGGCAATGCTTTGAAAAGGCTGGTTGATCAGGTTAACACATCACTGGAGGCTTGAGGCACTCAAATGAATATTGCACATTCCATCAGGAATTTCCAACAGGCTTTCCTTCTCTAGAGGCTAATTCATGAGGAAACAAATAGCAAAGCATGAAAGGTTCCTCTGTAAGCTCTATACACTCACTGCTTTCTTAAATAAAGAACTTATGATTTGAATTCCATGTATTTTGACACATTTTCCATTTGCTCCATTCATTTCACTGGAATTATTTTTACCTGTTTGCTTTTTATTAACAATAAACATTAACAATACTCAATAAAAGAGCCAAAATTTTACCATATGGATTCCATTTCTTTACTTTTTACCTACTGCGACCTCAGTTCAACTTAAAAGCAGAATGTAAATGAAATAATGAAGAAGACAGTTTAATATTGCCAGGCTAGTAAAATACACTATTCAGCTATGAAAGGCAAACATTAGCATCTACAGCACTCTGCAGTATCAAGTCTGTAATGGGATTTAGTCAGAAGAAAAATGCCAAGTAACTTCTCTACAAATGCCATCAAATTTATTCCTAGGATTAAAAATTTTGTATTTCATTTTTCTCTGAAAAGAAAAATTGCAGATATATGAGTAGGTCAAATGCATACACACACCTACATAAGAGGAGAAGAAACTTGTGGAATGTAAAATATTTTGAAGGGTATCAAAAAAGGTGAAAAACACATCTGAAAGGCATTCATGCTTTTCAATGAGCTGGACAGAAAGGCACAAATTAACAGGAAAAGGAGACGTGCCTGCAGCCTTCTGCTGAACCCCAAAGGCACTTTCATTATATGTAGTCACACCACCACTGCCTGTAACTACAACCGCACCCATAAACATTTGTGGACCAAGTACAGAAAGCCACTGCAGAAACAGAGTGGAAGAACAGGAAAGAGGGCTGGAGATGATCAGAAGGAAGGGCAGGGCAAAGACTGAACTCACCACAGTGGCAGCACAAAACCCAGTCTCAGGGTCACCCACCCCTCATCTGCTTGCAAATGTTGATGTTGACCCAGGGCTCTATTGCACTCCTACTGATGCCAGTTTAGATGCTCTGCTTTGCAAACAGAAGCTAAGATCACCCTAATTGTTTAACACAGAGAACCAAAGTAAGGTAAGAGGCTTACTGTGGCAAAGGGGGACCACAGGAACTCAAGAAGCTAAGCATGTCTAAAAACAGCTACTGCAGTTTCACCAAAAGGCAAACTCACTGAAGTCCACAGGGAAACACATAACACTTTGGTCACTGTTACTCTCTGGTAGAAATTCAGATGACTGATGGCCATTTAGACAGTAATCTATTAAGCTAGTGCCCTGTAAAAGCTGCACATGATTTTTGGCCAAACCAGAACTTTGTGCAATTTCTGTTTCAATCTTGAAAGCGTCAAAAACCTCTCACCTGCATTACAGTCTGAGATCAGAATAGTAAACTGCTACTACCTGGAGGCTGGTTAGGGAAGGGCTACTCTTTGCTGTGAGAAAGGAGGAAGACAAGAACAACAGCTACAGGGTGAGTGAGAGAGGAAGGGAACATCCCCTCACACCTCCTGAAGAAAAGTCTAGCATTATACTCTCTTTAGAGGGGAAGAGTTACTGAATAGATTCAATATTCAGATCATTAGAAGGCTGAGATCAAAAAACTTCGTACCAGCAAACTCACAGTATGAGCTGGAAGAAATCAGCTAGAAGAAATGTGGTAAGATATAGCTTAAAGAACAAGAGAATGACAAGCAGGAATATCGGAGTGAAAGATTAAGAGAACCTGAAGAGAAAGCTGTATCTGAGTGTCAATGGACAACTCAGACAAGAGCTACATGAGTCATAGGCTCTGAACCATAAGACTTAGAAGCACTGAAACACCCGTCTAGAAAAAGCCATAAGCAAGGGCATCATGTAAGCACTGGGTAGATTTGAAATCAACTGCAATGTAGAAACCCTCAGCCCTGACACCTGGTCTCAATTCTTCCTTTGGCAGTGTATCATCTCCTGGTCCTTCCACAGCTGGTCTGTTGCAGAGTCCTCCTTCTACCAAGGTCTGAAAAATCATCTGCTTTACTCTCTTTTCACTTGGAAAGGAGCTGCAGAAATCACCTGAAATGTTGCAGCACATTTTTCCTTCAAGATGAACACAAGCACGTGTTTAAAAAAGAAAAGCATGCATGCCATGAGGTTTGCAGCCTAAAACTTAGAGAACACATTTCCTTCTAGCTGCCTTGCTTTTTGTTCCTTAGTAATTATTACAGTCAATATCTTTGAAGTCTGTAATTCAGATTCTTTAATATACAGACACAATGGCTTTTTATTAATATTAGCGAGGAGAAAGAAAAAAAAGCATTGAGGATAACATCTGAAAATTTAGTTTGCACCTACAGACCCATGAAATAGGATTGAACAATTTTGATACAAAAAATGGTTTGAAATTCAGAGGAACATAAAAATAATGATATATCGTGCATAACATTAACATACAAGTATGGTAAGGTTAGGTGATAAACAGGACATTTGGGCACCCAGAGGCAGAGACTGAACAGAGCCATGATGGTTCCTGCCCTCTCTCCAGCATTCCCAGCTGCACTGAGAAGGCAGCTGAGCTTCTTGTGAAGCAACACCTAAAAGCACTGTGCAGTCAGAAATGGTTTCTGCAGCTGAGATGGGCCAACACTAGCAAGAAAAACAAACAAACAAACAAAAGATGGAGATGCAACATCAGGCTCACAAGGTAGGATCCCATCCTAAACCCTCTTAGTCTTGCTAACTGTGTTGGTCAACACAGGTATAGAAAGGCACAGGGAATGGAGATGCGCCTTCTTTGTTCTTGCTTCATCGCTAAGATGACACATTTTCACAGGAGGAAGGCTGACTCAGTGTATCCATGCAGTTAACCAGTTTAGAGATGGTCTCATGTCAGCAATAACCTCACCACTTGAAGCCTGCTTGGCTGCCTCCATTTTGCAGTGGGCAAGCAAGTGCTTGCAGAGTTATTGGAGCTGATCCTACTGGCTCCAGGGTAACCTTCTCCCAGTACTCTCTGCTAGGTCACTTCAGGAGAGCACCACACAGGCAGGCAAACATTGCTTGTGGGGCAATTGCCCACACTATTTTTGGACAAATCCTGCTCTTATTTCTCATCTACATACATGCTCAGTAATAAGAGTTATTTTTTCCTTCATCATCAGGAGTTAGAACCCCAGGAAAAAAACAAAACCACAAAAGGTTAAGTTTCTAATCTTTGCCAAGGTTTGGAAAGAGCAGAAAAAACACCACTTTTCACTCACTACATCCAGGACCTAAACATGGAAGCTCAAGACTGCTCCAAGTGACAATGACACATCTACTGTTGTACCCATCGTTGCAAAATAAGATACAGAGTGAACCAGCTGTTCCTTCTAACTTATCAATAAATCAAGTACTTCTATTTCCAGAAGAAGTCACCGACAACTGCACTCACAAGATAAGTTTTCATCCAGGTCATACACTCACAAGTATAACCACATTCATTCTACTAAATTCATATTTCCTCTAAACTGTCACAAAACTGTCAATCTCTCGTCTTGAAGATCTGCATTCTTCGGGTTACTTGCTTATGTCCACTCTATAGCCAGCTCCAAAAATTAAAGTTTGGTTTAATGCAGCATATACTGACCACAGGACAGCCTGCTTGATGCTTTGAATCCATCTCCACTAGGAAACCACTTCAGTGACGACACTGAATATCAGCTATCAAAAACATTGTGTAAACACCTCAAAACAAGAATTCTGCTTGGAATAGAATTGGAATTGCCAAACCCACCAAGCTAAAGGAAGTGTAACCAGCTTTCAATCACTGTTACAGCAACCGTAGTATGAGCAACACACCTCAAATTAAGCTACACATCTGCAAGCTTTGAAGTCTACTGAACAAGGAAAGTCGTATGCATTGACTCTTGCAGTCTTCTGTGCAGCCGCAGTCCATTTCCTTTGTTGAAGTAGTACTTCAAAAATCAACACTTTTGCTAGGACTTGTAATGGTTCTTTTTCCAAGTTTTACCCTGGTTTCCAGCTCACACACTATGGTCAGCCTCTTTATTACAAGGCATTTACAGCTGCTACAGGGAGCAGAGCACTCAAAAAATGGCCACTCCATCAGCAGTATCTTACCCATGTGAATCTCTGCCATTCCTGATCTATATAGGAAATATTTCTACAAAGGCCCAGTGTTACAACAAGCTTTGTTCATCACTAATATTTCTACTTCTCCTGGCCTGCACATTAAAGGCTATCAAAAGTAAGCTCAGGTGGAATGCTTCTACATAACTGGTAACAGTTTTAATGTAAATGGTCAACTTCCAAGAAAGTCTCTAACTGGAGGAAATTAAGTTGTAATAACTTGATCAGACACAAATCTGCATTTCAGATGTGACCTAGAAGATAGCACAGACCAATTCTGCTACTGCTATAAGAGCCCAGAAGTCTTGAATGCTCCTTTTTTGGTCCTTCTGGGGAGTCTAAGATAGGCCTGTCAATGGGCAACATTTGCAGCCTGCATAGAAGCAGCCTACCAGTCAGCACCCTGCCACCACAGTTTTAAAGAAAAAGGGTACAGATGAATGTTACAGAAATCCACCTCTATTTTTATCAGAAGCCTCTGTAAACATTTATGGAACTAGTTAATTTTAAGTGGAGGAAAAAAAAAAACCAAAACGAAACTGCTGAGTGTTATTGCCATAGTTCAGTGTTAGAGGAAACACCAGCCCTTATTTTGCCCGTTACTACCCACAATGCTAAGAAACTTGATTCATTTTGTTCTGAAATAACTCACAACTGTGAAATCTTCAGCAAAACCATGTGGTCTTACTTCTCATGATCTGTATGAAAATAGAAACTGGAGCTTGCTTTACACATGATAAAAACTATTTACCGAAGCATTCTAACACAACTTTTAAATATCATTGCCATTGTCAAAGGTGACATAAATTCAAAGCAGCAGTCAACCACACCCAATCCTTGCAGGCAAGTTGTCTACCTACCTTCAGCAGCTGGCTGCCATGAAATTTCAAATGCCAAACCAAGGCTGGTTCATCTCCCAGCATCTACTAAATCACAATGAAGAAATTTATGCTATGGTCTGCATTATTCAAAACAACTTCTGAGCTCAGATGTAGTGAAATCACATTTACTATGTGCCTGGTTTTGTAAAAAGAGCTGGTAATTTTTTCTTGGTAAAAATTCTGCCCCAGATTGATCTAAATGTAATCCCTGCTTTCCCCTGGACTCTTTAGTTCTCCTTTTCAGTTACACCAGCACATATCCATGCTGATATTTCAATGCATTAGTTGTTCTGCTAGACTGTATTGAGAACATATGGAATTTAAGACTTGTTTACCGCTGAACAGGGGCCAGACAGTTATTGCTTGGGTAAATCAGTTGGGCATGAAGAACTAAAAATCCCAGAAATAAGCAGCACATACCACAAGTGACACCTCACCCCTACATTTTGGGGTGCCTGCAAGTCAAGAGTAATTTTAGCAGCAGAGGAGGGTTCAAAAAACTTCTTGAAACTTATTTTATGAACAAAAAGCATTTACTTTTCTTTCTTGTTGAAGCAATCTAGTATTTAGACAAGTATTTCTTACAAGTTTCCTACCACTGCTGCATTGCCTGGCAAACACTGCCATGCCTGTATTGACACTTAGGGATTGAAGCTGCAGCACTAGAGACTAAATTCCCTCAAAAACATTTCTGTAACTCAAAACTCCCTGGGCAGCAGGAGAGCTGAGAGCAGCCCCAGTCCTGGCAGGCAGGCAGGGCACCCAAGGGGAGCCCCCCTGCTTCTTCTCATGTGCCCCAGTCCACTCGTGGGCTCTCTGCACATTGTTTCCCCACTGCACACACACTTTCCAAATCTCTGTGTGCAGCAGTAACAACTTAAATCAACTCGACCTGCCATTCTCTCTACCCCTTGTACTCTTCCCTGCTCCAGCTACTACATCGCGTTGGCAGACCTGTCTGCGGGTTCGTGCTGTGAGCCAGACTGGGGAATCTAATCCAGCCAAAAATAATCCCATAGAAGGAGTCGAGGTTGCCTCTTCCACCAGCAGAGCTGGCTGAAAACATACACCACAGCTTCAGGGTGCGGTTCCAGAGCAATTTAAACACATTTAAATTCTGGCTGCTACAGCCCCACCTGGCCAGAAAGTCCCTCCTGCCTCAGGCCAGCAACGAGATCTGCAGCCAGCCCCTGCAGAGGCTTGAAGTGACTGCTAATCCAGCAATGCAAATCAGCTCTGCAAAGACAGATTAGCGTCTTTACACATTAGGTCTCTGTGCCATTGTAGAAGGGCGAAGACCACAGTAGCCTGACAGAGCAGCTGAAGGCACATTGGGAAGTTGAGGCTGCTGAAACCTCACCAGTTGCAACAGTCTGCAGCAAGGCAGGAGCTGGCATGGCAGTGTAATTAACACCAGTTAAAACCAGCAACTTCTCTCATGAGAGATAATGACCCTAGATAAAGGATCGTGTTTTTGGAAGAGCAAACCAATGTCCTTGTTTTAGCTTTTGATTTTGTTTCTAATAATTTCAACAAGACTATTAAACATATATCCCCTGTACTTACCTATGATTGCCAAGAACAACTTTGAAACATTGATGCTACAACCCTGTGAAAGTGTGGTTGCCTCAGTGAAGCACATTTCTGTATAGAGTTTGGGCATTTCCCATTCTGACTGCCCTTGTATTCATCTGTGCTGTGTTTCCAGAAGCTGTGAGGCTCTGATCCTGCAAATGTAACCAGTGTACACAGCGGCTTTACAAATCAAGCACAATGCAGGAGATACCCTCAGTTTTCAGCTGGAACAGAAAGCAGAGAACACACAGCATGCACAATTACATATTTCCCTTCAGACTTTGGAGCCTGGTAAAAATCTGTTTAAATACTTTGTTACGTGCCACAAAAGCTTCTACTGCACTTTGAAAGAAGCAGGTCAGAGTCCACAGGGGACGACTTGCAGAGACCACATCCTTCATCACCCACTTTAGCTGAAGCCACAGAATACTTTGCCTGATACACCCAACCCAGGAGAAGCACTTGGGGTGAGGACAGTAGCTTCTGCCAGCTCAGGCAGGCACTGCACCTTGAGGCAGCAGGTCCTCAGGGTCTGGAAGCAGTTTGCCAGCAGTTGTGAGTCAGAGCTCTAAGGTGCTCCTTGAATCTGACTCCTGAAGAATTTATACCTCGCCAACCTCTTAACTTGGGCAATAAGTGATACCTAAGAACTGACATAATTCCTCCAGGTAAGTTTTTCTTGCTAGTGCATGCTCATTTGAATGAAATAGTAATTTAACACTGAAATTGGCCACCAGCACAGGTTCTTAATAGCTTTTTGCTTACGTGTATCAGAAGGTATTTAGGAGCCATGCAGAGCTTGTATGAACACCACCTGGTTCAGTATATCCCTTGACGGGTAGCAAGGAAGGTGATTAAACCAAAGCATCCCTGTTCCATGCACAAGACCTCCATGCGAGGACCATGGCCCCATTCCCTCTCTCTTCCCAGCCATATGTACCACCCTGACATCCTACCAAGGCCCTTGATCACTACGGAGCACCCTGCAGGCACTGCCTGCCCCACCAGACCATCACCACCGTGAACCAGGCTGGTGTTCCAGCAGTGCCGGGGCAAGGTGTTGGTCACCAGCACAAACCTGTCCCTCTTCTAGGGGCTCAGCAGCCCCCTTTTCTCCCCAGCTATGAAGGTAAGGCAGTATGTGCCCTGCAGACAACCCTTTTTGAATACCAGCTGGCACCAGCCTGAAGAGGATGCCACTGCTTTCTGATGGTGAACATTGAGGTGCAGGAAGCACTGACCCACGAATGAGCTATGCAGGGCACAACTCTCACCCCAGCCCACCTCATCAGGGATCAGCAAAAAGGTGCCTGCAGCCAGCACTCCTCCCTTCGCCAGGATGCAAGCGTTTGGCCTGAGCCATCCCTGATCATGCTCCCCAGAACGAGCAAGCACAGCTTTGGCCCTGACCTGCACTCATGCTTTCATTCTACAACCTGTGGCACTACAAGGATACCTGTTCCAGAAAAAAAAACAACACTGAAACAGCCTGAACAAGAGAAGCAAACAGCAGGTTAATAATTTCCTGCAAGGAGCAGAGCACAGGAGAGCACACTCGCTTTTCATCTCACTGAAATATGACCCACAAGTCCTGCCTATCACTGCCAGGCTTTTTTTTCCACCTTACACGTAAGATCATTCCTAGTAAATCATAGTCAGCTCAAATCAGCAATAGTATCAAGCAAATCCTGAGCTAGAACTAGGTAACTGAAGCACCGCTTAATGGAAGAGGAGAGCTGCAAATCTGCTTACTTCCCTGCCTCAAGTATTGGACTCGATCGAGCACACTCGTGTATGCTATAAATCCTGTTTCCAACCCAATATTAATATTTCCTGTTTCAACAGCATTCAAGTAGCTTTAAGCATGCTCTAACATAGCTCCGTCCTTTCTTTACCAAGAAACTTCAGGGGAGATGAGTCTGCTTTGTACAAAAAGCACACAGAGAACCACTCCTACCAAATAAATTATGTGTACTTGGCTAAACAAAGCAGTTAAACTTTTCAAGTTCTCATTCAGCAGTTTAATTATTAGCAATCTACAAAAGAGTGGAAGAGATAAACAGTGTATTTGGTTGCCAAATTACACCCATCAATAAAAAAAGGAGAAGTGTTTTCAAAACCCGCAAGTGCTACAAGAAAGTATACACCCAAAAGAATATATATGCATAGGATACAGCTAAGGTTTTGGGTGAGGGGTTTGTTTTTGAGTTTTTTTTGTCTTTTTCTTTTTTTAGTTGTGTCTTTTTTTTTCTCTTCTCTTTTTATTTTCCCAAGCTTTAAAAAACCCATTTTCAGATAGAAAAATCCTATGGAACTTCTACTGAAAGATCTTTCCCCAGCTCTATTAAAATATAACCATTTGTTTCCCTGAGCTTCACAGACCTGTAGACAAATTTATAATTTCCGAAGTTATGTTTTTTAAAAACTACTAGTATGCAAGCTTTCACATCCTGCTGAAGAAAGAAGCTAGGTGCAGTTTCATCAAAAGGTGTAGGTTCTGTTTCACTTTAGATTTGCCCTGCTTGTAGAAACAGGCAGCTTTCCCTCCCGAAGCTTCATGATGTTTGTCTTGTCTCCTACACTTTAGTGCCAAACAGAAGCAGTCGTGGGAGCCAGGACCAGAAGTACAAGCAACGCCCTTACCATGGATAGCAAAGTCAAGCTTCCCCCATGTTTACCCACCTACACCCAGTGAAGATGGCTTTCCACCTTCAGCAGGAGAGATGTAGTTTTCTATAACTGCTTGTCTCCATTAGATGAGTTTGGTGGTGCTGAAGCACCTAGTTTCTCTCCCACTCAATATACAGTGACCTAGGATGTATGTTAATTCAGTTACTCTGAACATGGAAATGCCTGAAATCCATTGCAAATCCAGCCACTCATGGCCTCATTCTCTTTGTTCCTGCACACAGGTTTCAGTGAGAACTAGCTATAAAAGACCAAAGAGTATTAAGAAAAAGGGATTCTCACACACTGCTTCCTGATTTGTTATCTTCCTATGTACAAAACTTCACATTTAATCTGTGAGGCACATGTAAGATTTATACTTTTTCACTTTATAATCTTCAACAGCACCAAGCACTTTCATTGTAAAAATGGCTTATACCTCAAGTTGTATTACAAGTTCCAATTCTCTGCAGTTATGTGAACCTCTGCATCTGATTGTGCTAGGATTGAGAAATAAACCAGGCAACAGCTGTAGCCAGATTGGAAGAGTCAGTGAAACACCAACAGAAATCTCTTTTAAACTATTGACAACATGAAGAGCTGGAGGCATCTCCCATTGCACAGTCCAAAAAGCCACAATACTTTGTCTCTAACAGGCTAAGGGAAGGCTCAAAGACTTTGCTTTGAGCTCCTGTTCATCCCATGAGCAACATTCATCCTGAGCTAGCACCCACCCACAAAAGGATACTCTTGTTTGATTTCATTCTGCTATTTCCTGACTTTAAAGATTAAAATTATCAGCTCTAAGATTTTTTTTCCTAGGTGTGTGTGTTTGAGTTACTACACCAGCAAAATTTGTAATGCAAAATAAGTTTATAGGTTAGGAATATGTCTTCCCAGTTACTTGCTTTGGGCTATGATGTTTTATGCTCAGAGACACTTTTTATCCCTACTAGTACCCACCAGGCTACAAAATGTAGCCAAGATCTACGTATGTCTTCCTCTCCATTTATCAAAATGAAATGCTACTGATAACCATGCACTAGTCCATACAGTTTCTACCACAGAATTATCATAGTAAAACACTAACCTTCTTCAGAGCAATACAAACTCAGCCAGGAGCCTGAAGCCAAAGTCAAAAGTCCAAGTTAAATGTTTAAAACAATACTAGGTCACTAAAGCAAGGAATCTTACCAATTTGATAGCCTAACTTGAACAACTTATTAAGTCTTGTTCGGCTTCACAAGCAAAATGCTCATTTTTGCTAACATACTGGCATGGTCACCCAGCCTAAATCTGTAGTAACCACTCCAAAATACATTATCAGTACTCACAACTGTGAGCACACCTTCCAAAGCATCTCATCCACCTGCTATGCAGTGCAAAATTAAAATGAAACCTACCGACAGGTTCTACAGACTGCCAAAACTGGCAGGCATCAACAGAGGAAACTGCTCAGGAGAGCACAGCATCCTCCAAACTGAAGGTAAAGCTGCCAAACACTGCCTTTTCTGTCAGCCCTGAGTGGAAGTGAAGTGACCCAACCTCTAACACTGTCAAGGTGTTTTCCCCTTGTTTCAAAACAGAAGTTTCAGAGCTGTTTTGAAACAAAGCTGCTACCCTAAGACTTGTAAAGCTGCTCATCAGAATGCAGGATGCCAAGGTTGTGTTGTTCACAATTTGCAATGCCTGAAATAGCAGAGCCACTTCCAGGGATAGCACAGCCAGGGGCTTGCCCTGCTCTAGAACCGGGGGAAAGTACAGCCCAGTACAGGGTCCCAGGGCAGCACAGCAGCGCTGAGAGAGCCGCCACAGGCACAGTAACGTGCTTCAGGGCTTTTCTTAAATGCAGGTTTGGGAAGTAAATGCACCCTCTCTGAAAAGAGACCTGCACCTTTCTCACCTCACCCTAGTTATTCAAGTTACGAAGTTCTAAGCCAAAGTTATAAAATCAGAAAGCAAAATTTTAGTTTCACGCTCCGAAATTCCAAAGTGATAATCCAAAGGTTACACAGTTACAACCCGAAGCTACAGTCAGAACTCGTTATAAAGTTACAATCCTAACATCAAGTTACGAAGTTAAAACCCCAAAGCTCCGCTCTAACCTAAAGCTCCCAAGTTGCAGCGCGCAGTCACAGCTATAATCCGTTCAGAGAGTTTTCGGAACAAAACCCAGCCCCATGAAAACCTGTTCAAAACGCAGCAGGAGCCCACTGCGAGCTACCCTAAAACAAGCCGGATCGCTGCAACAGAGTGTGCTGGGCGGGTTTTACTTCCCTCCAAGTCCCTCTTTCAGAGTTAAACCGAGAAAGCCGGCAAGAGAGCAGAACAGAAAGAAAGGCGGGAGGGGGAAATAAAAGAGGTCCGGGGCTCCCGCCGCTCCCCCCGACCCTACTCACAGCCATAGCGGGGCCGCTGCAGGGGCGCCAGCTCCTCATGGTGCATCCTGCCGCTGCCGGGAGGGACGGCGCCGGCCCCCGCCCGCCCTTCTTATGCGCGGCCTCGGCACGGCTGATTTGCTCCGCCCGCGGCCGCGACCGCCCCGCGCGGGGCCGGGGCCACCTGGGTCTGCTCCTCTGAGCGCCGGGGGGGGGGGGGGGTGGTGTGGAAAGGGACAAAAACACGAAGAAAGGGTGAAGGAGAAAGAGCCACCTCCCCTCCCAGAGTCACCACCCCCTAAAAAAAAAAAGGGGGGGGGGGTAAAAAGAGGGAAAAAAGAGCAAAAGAAAAAGAAAGAATGTAAAAATTAAAAAAAGAAAATAAAAAACAAACATGAAAAAAAAGAAAAAGAAGAAAAAAAGAAAAAGAAAAAAAAAGAAAAGCAAAAATACCTTAAAGCAAAACAAAACAAACAAACAAGCCAATTAAAAAAAAAAAAAAGAAAACAGGAAAAGAAAAAAAATCCCAGGAAAAATCAAACCCAAACAAATAATAATACCATCTCCCTGAAAAGCAAACCCAAAACCAAAAAGTCCCCAAACCAAAAAGAAAAAATATCTCACCCCCCCCCCCCCCAAAAAAAAAAAAGGAGAGAAGCAATTAAAAAAATTAAAACCAATCAGTCCCTTCCCTGTAAGAAAGGCCAAGGTATCTCTGCTCTGGTGTTGTGTGTGCTATGAAGAGAGGTGAAAAACCAAGTCCAAGTGTCCTTCCTGCAATTCCATCCTATTGAAAACTCTCACAGTCCACAGTGGTTTTGCTGCAACAGGAAGCCACCACTTCAATCTGCAGGGCAGCTTTGGAATGGGGAGCACCCACATAGTCCTGTGCCATGTTTGTGCCCCTTTCTGAGGAGTATTGGAGAGAGCAGAGCATGTGCCTGCCTTCATGTCTTCCATGAAGGGTGTCCCTCATATCACCAGAGAGGGTTTCCTTGTAGACAGCAGAGCAACAAATCCATAGATCAAAAGGTTTGTGCTTTGTCGGTCTCCAGGTGACATCTGGAAAGCACCTGGAGATGGGCAGGGCAGCAGTTTCTAAAATGGAAGTGTATTATAGGGCCGGACTGTACCTTCCTGGCAGTCTCTATGTGAAGTTTGCTGGAGAACAGAGAGTGAAATGGTGTCTCTACAGAGCCATGACTAGTTTCACAGAGCCAGGGGGACATGACCCACCTGAGCATGCTTGTGGTTTAGTGCATAGCCAGGTGACTCTGATGAGTGTTTGCAGATTGTCAGGAAGATTTCAGTCATCTCTGTTTCAAAATAAAACAGTGGTGGATCTAGAGAGTCCTCTGTAGTTTTCCACAGATTTAAGGATGCCTGTAGGTTGTTTGAAAGACCTTAATTTTGCTCATTCCTTGTCTCCTGGTGTGCTGGGTACAGGTTGCAGGTTGAAAACATGATGAGGGGTGACAGACACTCCTGATAGTAATTAAAACATGGATTATCCAAGAGTAAAAGACCAAAAGGGTACAGAGGAATTACACGCAACGGTAAATGCCATTATTTTTCTTCAGGTCACTTTGATTTTTCCTGCTCTTTTTTCCTCCAGCACAGGGACAATTACTTACTGTAAAGGTGTGTGATACAGGCACTGGTAAAGCTGCAGTCTGCACTTGGCTTTCTGAATGCTTTCTTTTTAAACAATTTTGAAGAATCACCCATTTACTTGCTTCTCCTCTTATGAAAGAAAGTGAGTGACAAAACTCAACATGAAAATGAAGAAATTGGCTTCCACAGTTTAAAAAGCATTTGAGTTGATTGAAAATACTACATTTGCTTTAAATGACCACTTTTACTGCCTTTTATGCTGTTAATACTTAGCCTCAGTCAGGAAAATACTGAAGTACATTTTCTCTCTCAATTTCTTTTATGCTTCAGTCAAAATCAGACACTTCAAAGTTTTCTTTAAAATATTTATTCTCACTAAAATCAAATGACTTTATTCCTCTGAAAAGCTTTTTTTTTTTTTTTTGACAGAGGCCATCACGTTTTAAATTACATCACATTTTAAATTACACCCCTCTCTTGAAAAGCTCTCAGCCTCATCTGCAAGATGTGTAGATGTGGTGTGACATGGCGGCTGAGAGGTCTCTCCCCTTGTAAAAACCATCTGGCAAAGCCACAGAGGGTCTCCACAGTACAGTGCCAGTTTCTGGTGAGGTTTTGTACTCCCTCACTTGCTGTGTTTGGGAAGACAAGGGTATGTGCAGTTGTGGTGTCACATGCATGAACATTGACTCTGTGCCTGAGAAAATGTTCGCCCTTGTCTTTCAGCCTCTGTACCTGCAACATGTTCTCTGCCTTCTCCACCCTATGGCTCCCCTTGCCCTAGGCTGTCACCAGCATTTTACTCAACCCTGGGGACCCAGCTAACTGACCCAGATGAAAAATTGTTTTTTTTTCTTTTGGTGGGGCTATTTCCTAGGGCAGCGGTTCCTGCACCGCTTTCACACTGCTGCCTCTTGAATGCAAGACCTAGCATTGAGGAGGGGCAGCCTGAGGGGAGAAATGAAAGGCCAGGGTAGTGAGAAGTGAGAGTGGTTTTTTGGCTGCAGTAACCTCCATAATGCTTGCAGAACAACAGGCACGACAGGAAACAAATACTCCCAGTGGGAGATGAGACAGGTAAAAGAATATTGGAGTAACAAGCAGCAGCCATGCAGGTCTGGTTATGACCTTTTGCGCTGCATTTGTTAATCCCCGTTTTTTCCGACTTGAAAGGCAAACTCCATCAGCTGTTCATGGCATGAAGGTTTAGACGCTTCTGGCAGGAACCCCGCTGAGGCAGTCTGCCCCAGTGAGCTGCCCAGTGCTACATGTCAGTGATGACAGCAGCCCCTCTGTACCTCCTTTCTCTCCTTCCTCCTTCTTCCCCTTCTGAAGTGCCACCGCAGCTGCACCCAGTGCCCACTTGGGCCGCCTGGAATGTTTTCCTGCAAGAAAGGCAGCACACCATGCATTCTCTCACTGTCTTACAGGAACCCAATTGCAGTATATGATGTAGAATCAACCACTGATTTTTAGTCAGCCTACACCGGACCTAAAGATATGGACCATATTCACTTTTTAAGTACTTAAGCGCTCCACTTTTATACTTGCTAAGAAGCATGCACTTCAGAAATCAGGGTAGCCAGCTATCTAGAGTAAATGTTTGCATGTGAATACTTCCTGTTCGCACTCTGCATCCTTTAATGGAGCTTAAGATCAATGTCCTTGCTATATTATCAAGGACGTTGTGCTGTGGATAACATGTTTCCCACATTAGCATTGTTGCTAACCGGCTAGCCCCAGCCTCCATACCTGCGGGTGAGCGAAGCAACATGCCCCAGTAGGGAGAGAGCATGGAAGCAAGCTTGGAGTGAATGGGTTGTGTTATATACACTCCGTATTTTCAGAAGCAGCTATGGACTGCTCCAGATCTAGCAGAGAAAAAAGCAGACAGAAAGCCGATAGGAAGAGATTAAAATGTACCCTTCCTACATCTCATTGCCTGCACTTGGATCAAAAAAACTGCAGAGGACTCTGTTACTTCATGCTTCCTGACAGTCCTGTTGTGTACAAAGGGATTTCATATTGTGGAGGATATTGATATTTGGAATTCTTGGGTGGCTTATGTAGCAGTGACGCAAGTACATGCAGGTAATTAGAGACACTAGGCTTTTTGTTGAACACAACAGTTTCAATGTCACTTTTTCTGTGACAATACTTGCATTTTATTGGTAAATCATATGCCTTGGCTGGCTACATTTGTCTGACAGAAAGGAAAACTGCATTTGCTAATTTAAAAGAGGTGGGTTTGGTTTTGGGGTTTGGTTTTTTGTTTTTTGTTTTTTTTTGTTTTTTTTTTCTTTTTTTGTTCTGTTTCAGTTGGTTGGTTGGTTGTTTTTTTGTTTGTTGGTTTGGTTTTTTGTTGTTTTTAGTTTTTTTTTTAATTTCTGTTATTATGTATTTCACAGAAAGACAATATCCTTTTTGTTTTTGCAGGAGTGAAAGCCTGGGCTGGAGAGTTTCTCTCAGTAAGTGGGAGAGGGAAGCTGCTCCTCAGGTGGGTCAGCCTGACTGCGCAGCACAATACGGAAGAAGATTAGCATCAGGCTGGTCCCAGTTGTTGCAAGGACCTTTTTTGATTGTTTCTTTTGCTCAGCTAATTAAAGGGCGGCAAGCTCAAGCTGTACTTGCTACACTGCCACTTGCACCGATCCAACCAGCAGCGTGTTATAACCAGAAATGCCTGGCTGTCCTTAACACTCTCTGTGTAGCCAGCAGATCTTCCCCTGAGCAGGGGCCAAAATGGACCTGGGTGCTTTAGCATTTTGGGAGGGCTCACTCAGCCCTGCTGGACATTAGAGGTGACTTGAAGGGACAGTGGCTCACAGCGGCCGTGGTGGCAGAGCTAGTGCTCCCATACGCTGATGAAGATTTCAGTGGGAACACTGGGGGAACCCAGATAAATAATTTTACACAAACTGCAGTGAAAAGGCCAATATTGCTGTGTTTCAGAATTCAACCCAAAGGCCAAGAGATACTCAGGAAACATTAGGAAAAAACAAAATAGGGAAGTGCCCCCCGGTGCAGGATGCCTGTATGGTCTGCATGGGTCTTGTAATCTTCTGCCTCTGCAGGGAAGAGGATCAGCGGTGGGAATCAGCACTGGGAACCAGGCTGGGTTACAGCCTCCTCCTCAGCATGGTATTTGTGTTATGCATTATTTATTGTTGTGAGGTAAGTAAACAAATAAGTCATGACATAATTGGCCACAGGGATCCTTGAAAGAACACAGCCGGTGTCAGGGAAGGAGGGAGCTTTAACTCCCCTGCTAGGGAAAAGTAAAGATCATCACTTGCTTTGACTGCTTGTGTGCCCTTGTGTGCCTAGAGGGGAGAGACAATGGTGCAGCCCAGCTTTCCCCTTCCTTAATTTCCCTCTCGGCACTCTCCTTCCACTGAGTGAGGGCCTGTGGTCGCAGCAGAAAGCCTGATTTAAAAAGTACATTAAACTCAAGCTAGACTGGAGTTACGTTAGCCACATTCACTAAAGAAATGTGACATTTCATAAATTCAAAATACTGTGGCAAACTTAAGTGGTGGATAAAATGGAGATCAGGAACAAGAGTGCTGAAATACACTTCTCTCTTAGCAGCAACGGTTCCTTCCTGTTGAGGAAGTGATTTTAACTTCTGAACTCTCCTGGCGTACAGTCAGAGGCAACACTAAATACCAAAACTCAGTGTCTAGAGGAGCACTTTCTGCAGATTTTGTAACAGCTGCTAGAATGAGCCGAGGTAGTTGAAGATATGCTGAACTGAGGCCTGTTGGGCATCAGTCTAAATAAAAAATAATAACTATGTTGTTATTTATCTTGAAATTGGAAACCTATGTTTTAAAAGCAAAATAGTTTCTGGGTTAGAAGGAAAACAAACATATGAGTAACTTTGAGCCAAAAATGTAGAGAAAGAACCAGAAGGTATGTATTAACATATTCACGAAAGAGTGATTTTGTATAGCACTGACATCCAAAAAAGAACATGATTAGAGAAAAAACTTCAGTGTTAGAATCATAGAATAGTTAGAGTTTGAAAACACCTTAAGATCATCAAGTTCCAACCCCCCTGCCATGGGCAGGGACATCTCACACTAAACCATGCCACCCAAGGCTTTGTCCAACCTGGTCTTGAACACTACCAGGGATGGAGCATTCACAACCTCCCTGGGCAACCCATTCCAGTGCCTCACCACCCTCACAGGAAAAGAGTTTCCTCTTTATATCCAATCTAAACTTCCCCTGTTTAAGTTTTAACCTGTTATTCCTTGTCCTATCACTACAGTCCCTAATGAAGAGTCCCTCCCCAGCATCTCTATAGCCTCCCTCCAGATACTGGAAGGCTGCTATGAGGTCTCCATGCAGACTTCTCTTCTCCAGGCTGAACAGCCCCAACTTTCTCAGCCTGTCTTCATACGGGAGGTGCTCCAGTCCCCTGATCATCCTCGTGGCCCTCCTCTGGACTTGTTCCAACAGTTCCATACCCTTTTTATGTTGAGGACACCAGAACTGCACACAATACTCCAGGTGAGGTCTCACAAGAGCAGAGTAGAGGGGCAGGATCACCTCCTTCGACCTGCTGGTCACACTCCTTTTGATGCAGCCCAGGATACGGTTGGCTTTCTGGGCTGCGAGCGCACACTGCAGCCAGCTCATGTTCATTTTCTCATCAACCAACACCCCCAAGTCCTTCTCCGCAGGGCTGCTCTGAATCTCTTCTCTGCCCAACCTGTAGCTGTGCCTGGGATTGCTCTGACCCAGGTGTAGGACCTTGCACTTGGCATGGTTAAACTTCATGAGGTTGGCATCAGCCCATCTCACAAGTGTGTCGAGGTCCCTCTGGATGGCATTCCTTCCCTCCAGCGTATCAACCGAACCACACAGCTTGGTGTCATCGGCAAACTTGCTGAGGGCGCACTCAATCCCACTGTCCATGTCAATGACAAAGATGTTGAACAAGACCAGTCCCAACACTGATCCCTGAGGGACACCACTCGTTACTGGTCTCCAGTTGAGCACTGAGCCATTGACCACAACTCTTTGCATGGGGCCATTCAGCCAGTTCTATGTCCACTGAGTGGTCCATCCATCAAATTGATGTCTCTCCAATTTAGAGACAAGGATATTGTGTGGGACAGTGTCGAACGCTTTACACAAGTCCAGGTAGATGACAACAACTGCTCTACCCCTGTCCATCAGTTCTGTAGCTCCATCGTAGAAAGCCACCAAATTGGCCAGGCAGGATTTCCCCTTAGTGAAGCCATGCTGGCTGTCACCAAGCACCTTGTTGCTTTTCATGTGCCTTAGCATGCCTTCCAGGAGAATCTGCTCCAAGATTTTGCCAGGGATGGAGGTGACACTGACTGGTCTGTAATTCCCCAGGTCAACCATTTTCCCTTTCTTGAAAACAGAGGTTATATTTCCCTTTTTGCAGTCATCGGGAACTTCACCTGACTGCCATGATTTCTCAAATATGATGGCCAGTGGCTTAGCAACTTCATTTGCCAGCTCCTTCAGGACCCGTGGATGGATTTCATCAGGTCCCATGGACTTGTGCATGTTCAGGTTTTTAAGATGGTTTTGAACCAGATCCTCTCCTACAGTGGACCCAAGGTCTTCATTCTCACAGTCCCTGCGTCTGCCTTCCAAGACTTGGGTGGTGTGGTCAGAGCCTTTGCCAGTGAAGACCGAGGCAAAGAAGTCATTCAGAACCTCAGCTTTCTCCAAATCCTGTGTAGCCAGTTCTCCTGAGAGCTTCCTGAGGGGGCCTACATTCTCCCTAGTCTGTCTTTTATTTGCTATGTACCTGTAGAATCCCTTCCTGTTATTCTTAATACCCCTAGCCAAGTTTAATTCTCACTGGGCCTTAGCTTTCCTAACCTGGTCCCTAGCTTCCTGGACAACATCCCTGTATTCTTCCCAGGCCTCCTGTCCTTGCTTCCATTTTTTATAAGCCTCTTTATTCCTTTGAATTTTCCTCAGGAGCAGCTTTTCCATCCAAGGAGGTCTCCTCACCCTCCTGCTGCATGTTGGGATGCAACACTCCTGAGCTTGTGGCAGGTGATCCTTGAATATCAAGCAACAGCCTCAGGCCCCCCTGCCCTCTAGGGCTGTATCCCATGGAGCCTTTTTCAGCGGGTTCCTGAAGAGGCCAAAGTCTGTTCTTTTGCAGTCCAGGTCAGTGAGCTTGCTGCACGCTCTTCTCACTGTCCTGAGGATCTCAAATTCGAGCATCTCATGATCGCTGCATCCAAGGCTGCCCTGGAGCATCACATTTCCAACGAGCCCTTCCCTGTGGGTGAGCACGAGGTCAAGCATGGCACCTCTCCTTGTCGGCTCCTCTATTACTTGCAGAAGGAAGTTGTCTTCTACACAATCGAGGAACCTCCTGGATTGCTTGTGCCAGGCCGTACCATCCTTCCAACAGATGTCAGAGTGGTTGAAGTCACCCATGAGAACAAGGGCCTGCGAGCGTGAGGCTTTTCCTGTCTGTCTATAGAGTGCTTCATCCACAGAGTCCTCTTGATCAGGCAGTCTGTAACAGATCCCCACAGTAATGTCTCCCATAGCTATTTTCCCTCTAACCCTGACCCACAAACTCTCTGTGGACTGCTCACCTGTCCCCAAAGAGAGTTCCATACTCTCCAGCCTATCCCTAACATAAAGGGCAACTCCCCCTCCCCGTCTGCCAGGTCTGTCTTTCCTAAAGAGCCTGTAACCTTCCATTCCAACACTCCAGTCATGGGAGCCATCACACCATGTTTCTGTGATGCCTATTATATCATACCCCCATAGACATGCACACATCTCTAATTCCTCTTGTTTGCTCCCCAAGCTATGGGCATTTGTACAGAGGCATCTGAGCCGAGCTCCAACTGAAGCCGGCTCATTGGCTGGAGTGGCTGGAATATCTCTACATTGCTCTGAGCATTTATTATAGGTTCTGGCAACTGGCTGGGTGTGTTGGAATGGAATGATGCTCCCCTCCCCCAACACATCTAGTTTAAAGCTTTCTTGACCAGTCTGGCAAGCCTCCTACCAAAACTGCTCTTTCCCTTCTTTATCAGACCAGCTCCACCAGCCCCCACTAGACCTGGCCTACAAACTTGGGTCCCATGTTCAAGACACCCAAACCCCTGACTATGACACCACCCTTTTAACCAGTTATTAACCTGGCCAATACTCCTAGCTTTTTTTAGGTCCTCCCCTGTACCCTGGAGAACTGATGAAAAGACCACCTGAGCTCCAGAGCCCCTAACCACCTCCCCCAGGGCTCTGTAGTCCTTCTTTATGTTCCCCAGGCTACTACTATCTATATCCCTAGCACCCACATGTATCACCAGAAGTGGGTAATAGTCCATGGGACTTACTAGAGCAGGCAGCCTCTCTGCAACATCCCTGATCCATGCCCCTGGTAGGCAACACACCTCCCTTGAGACCACTTGGAGGTCTCATGTTGTTTGCCTTAAAGCTGCATCTACCAAAGTAAGAAGATACTTAAGCACCTGCATTTCAGTTTTTCTGAGAAAATGAGACTTTCCAGACCTTGTGTTTTGAAGGAAAACCTGCAAATAGAGTTCTGAAATATCGAAAGTTATATATCCTCCATAATTTTGTCAGTAAACCCTCATGACTTCCAAGTTAGTGCCATGAATCCAAGGATTTTGATTTCATACACTACCCCATGGAAACAGCAATACTGTGACTCTGCAGTGCCTCTTTCTGCATCCCAAATCGCACTTTACAAACCAGAGAAGCACCACTCACACTGATGCTGTTTTACTCATGGGGCTATCTGCAGGATCACACCATTATCTCAGTCATGGGTCTGAGCTGACTTAATGCTCCTCTTCCCCGCCCAAAAGCTGTGATTTTTTTCAGAAGCTAACTCAGCTCCCAAGGAACTGCTTAAGTATAAAAGAGAGGGGAATGATACGCCCTGTGCTGAAAGTGAGAAGCAGTGGTGGAGCTTGAATATGGGGTTATATGGTAGCTTGCTGTATCGACTTCTAACTTATTCATGTTATGCATCCTAGACTTACCTAAGGTGCATTTCTAAGGTATACTTTTGTATGTCCTTTCCTACTAGGTGAGGGCTTCCTCCACTTTTCCCATCCTGGCAAGACTTGGTTAAATCCTGCCTGCCAAGGTACCTAAGAAACCAGTTTCTCTGCTTGAACAGGTTTAAAAAAAAAAAGAAGTATTTGTTGAAAACATCTTGGACAAATGCCCTGGTTCCTGCAAAAGAGGCAGGAGTTTAGCAGTACAGAGGTTCTTTCTGCAAGAATTCTGCCAGAAAAGAGCTTTTACCATTTGTCTATTGGAATAAATATTTATTCGTTTAACAGAGTACTTCATAGTGGAGTGACCCTCCTTGTCTAGACAAAATGAATGACCATAAAAATGAATTCAGACCTGTTTGAAAGCCGGGAACATCTGTGCTTGGCTCCAGCTCACAGATTCAGCAAAAAAACCATTCCTTATTGGGTTGGATATAGCAAAAGTAAAGTCTTGATTGTTTCCTCACATGTTATCCACAAGCTATGAGGTCTGCTTGTGGCAATGTTTCTTTTGGGGGGAGATTTCTTTGGGGGTTGGGGTGGGATTTTTTTGGTTTTGTAATACAGCATCTGTGTGCTTCTTTGTGATTGCAAGTGCTTAGCAATGTTTCCACTCCACTAAAAGTCTATACATTATTCACTCATTAATGTATTATTTACTTATTACTCTCGAAGCAGAGCGCTAGGAGCTTTGCATTTACAACATACCAAATGACAGCTACGGCAACCCTACAATTATTTCTTGCCTGCCAACAGTTGCCCCACAGATAAAGCACAGGCTGAACTCCCATGGATTTCCACTAGACTAATTCTGGTCTCCTTATTTCCAGCACTTTTCCACTGGCACAGCTCCAGCCTTTTGAAAAGCTCCTCATTATTCACATTAGTGTAAAAAAATGAAGATTGTGTCTAAAAGACTGACAAATTCAGGCTCTAGGAAGCTCAGTGAGGAAAGCTAATTCAAGCACCCAGGACCCTTCACACAGGGAACACAGTATCAGCAGCCTCCTCTTATTTAAATGAAAATCATTTCAGTTTGAATTACACTCTTGGAAGTGGCTTTGTTGTTTTTCTAAGGGGAAAAGGGTATTCCTCAGACAACTGGATTCCAAATCAGTTGCATCTGTAGTGTCAAAATCAGTATGTGAAATTCCAGGTAAAATTGACCAGAAGCCTTTGTCGTTTGGTGAGCTCTGGGATCCTGACACTGGCTCACTGGTTTGTGGCAGCACTGCTTGTGGAGAGGCCCGGAGCTGCCCTCTGCTCTAGACTTGACCCATCAAAATGTGTGGCTGAGGGGAACCAGTTCCCAGCTCAGGACACTTTGCTCACCCATTGAATAAGACGCCTGGTACCTCGGCAGTGGATTCACCCACAAGTGAAAGATCAAAGCGTGTTGCTGGGCAATGATAGCTGAAACCAGCTTTATATTAATCAGGTCTTTCCTGATCCTTTCCAATAGTAATTTTTCCTACTCCACCTGTAGGTCAAATTGGCAATTGCACTGTTTCGATGTCAACCTGTTTATTTTCTATAAACAGATTGCTGGCAGTAGAATATGCCCCCCTGATGTTGCCAACATTAATGTTTCCACGTAGGGAGGGTCCTGTGTTGTCATGAACATGCGTTCTTCCTTGGTTTCAACATTCATGCAATAATACAATGTAAGGTAAATGTTTAATTAAGGATGACTTCTTTAACAGATGTGCACTCTTATCCACCTTTTTTTCTTTTGCTTTATGATCAGTCAATAGTTTCGATATGGTTTTGCCACTCTAAGTCCAGAGGTTTTTTCCTGGCACTTGGAGTCTGTATGCCGCTTTTTCCAGCTTTTAACTATTAAGGCTTTTATACGTATTTTTGCTCACAAACACAGTATGACAACCCTACTGAAGACCAGTTAGAGCTCAAACTAGCAATGTAATACTGATATTGCTATATCTCAAGAGTATAGCAATATCTTACTGTTCCTTGGTCCTACTCTTAACCTCTGTACTAGCAGCTAGTGAACTTTTTTATTTCTGATCAGATTCAGCATTTTATTAAAATCTAAAAAGCTCTGTTTTTAGTTAAGGACTGAAAGGAAAAAGTCAAACTCCTGCATACTGAAAACTGGGATGCTGAGTAATTGGTCTCCAGGAGCCTGAGCTCATTTTCCATTTAATTTTACTGGTCAGTTACGAAGCAATCATATCTGTAATTCTTTATTGACTGAAGGGGAAGGAGAGGGGAACATACTCATAGATAGCAGTTCACAAAGGGCTCAAAAATGCTGGATAGTAAATAAACCTAGGAAGAAAGATCCTAACGGATATGTAATCCTACATACCAGGATGATTGCCTTTTGGATAGACTAGCTGTGCCACCATTGCTGCAGTGCTGTTTGTAAGCTGAATCTGGAGTTCACAAGAGAGTCTTTGGGGAAGTTTGTTTAAGGACAGCCACTTGAAGTTAATGGTGTAGCAGATATGAGAGTCCACTAATGGCTTCACTTTCAGGATGTTTGGGAAGGTGAATTGCTTAGTTTTATCTAATTTCTCATTCCTAGTCTCTGTAAAATCTGGTCTGACTGCAAAGTGAAAGATATTTTTATTCAAAGTCAGGAGCCTCTTCAGTGTCCTGTGGGGATAAGGGGTTTGCAGTCTGTATGAGCGTGAGACACAATTAAATGTGTTATGATAAAACCTGTTGTATAATGCACAATTCAGAGATATTGTAGCCACCTACAAAACCACTGTTGTTCTGCAATAATACAACTCTGTGGATTATTATGAAGCTTTTTACATAAAAGTGCCATTTACCTTTGCGAGAATTGAGATCAGATCTCCAGCCTAGGATGTATCTGATCAGAATTCAACCAGACTATCTTGATATCCAACCAACATTTTAAGTGGTTATAGCAGACATTTCACAGTTCATTCATGTAGCAAGTGATTCTTAAGTGATTATTTTTTTCAGCATTGGACAATATGTTTGAGGAATACTTTGACAATTTCCCATTCTGTGACTAGAATTGCCACAGTCTGGCTTTTCTGAAGGATAGCAGTAGTCACTCAAGGATTGGTAAGGCTGACAATGGTTTGTCTTCTCATGTTGAAAGCTGGAAGTATTGCCTGGATTGATTAGTGTAGGCATTTCCAGATGTAGCTTGTTCAGGCATTATCACTGACGACAGTAACTGCAGCTTCCGCTTCTAGGTCTAAAGGTAGTGACAGCATTTTGGCTTTCTGGGCAAATATCATACAATATTTTGAAGACAGCAGTGTACCCTTGTGCAGTCAGTAGTGATCAGCAGATCACTGCTGACAGACCTTTGTGTTTGTATAATTTAGCAGGTGACATGGTCCGCCCCTTTCTTCAAGCTCTATCTTCCTCTCCCAGTAAGTCTTGGGTGGTTTTGGTGTTTTCCCAAGCTATTTTGTACATGCAACTTTAGTCTGCTATAGTAATACTAAATTGTTACTGAAATCCTAATCACACCAGCTAGGTCCATTCGAAGAGACAGAAGTAACATGATCTGAAATGCATTTGTATAAAGAGGGAATTCACCTGTATACTGTGAAAGTTATGTATACTGTGAAAGTTTATATATGAACCAGAAAAGGTACAGAATGGTATGAGTTTTGTTTCAGCTCAATAGTTTTAGGACAGTCTATGAGGAACACACACACAGTGCTCTGAATTAAGCATCACCTTTTTGCCAACATAGCTATGTCAGCTATACCCATGCTTTCAAAATTCTTCCAAGAAATGCAGTCCTTAAGCCATAGTGCCTTTTTTTGCAGGGTGATGCTGTCCAACACAAAATTCCCTGCTGCTGAAGGGAAGAGTTGATTTTCAACCTCTTTTCTAGCTTCTTTTTTATTTTCTCTTAGCAGCCCTCCAGTACCTAAACGGGCCTACAAGAAAGCTGGAGGTGGACTTCTTACATGTAGTGACAGGACAAGGGGGAAGGGTTTTAAACTGAAAGAGGGTAGGCTTATATTAGACATTAGGAAATAATTATTCACTGTGAGGGAGGTGAGGCATTGGAGCCTCTGTGGCTGTCCCATCCCTGTTACTGTTCAAGGCCAGCTTGGATGGGACTTTGAGCAACATGGTCCAGTGGAAGGTGTTTCAGTCTGTGGCAGGGGGTTAGAAATAGGTGATCTTTAAGGTCCTTTCCAACCTATTTGATGATTCCATTATATGATTTTTCCCAGAATGAGACTAGGAGGTACAAGCATAAAATCTTCATCTCCACTAGAGGATGAGAGCACTGAGTTATACTTCTAATCCCCTTCAAATACAGGTGGAAAGGGTGTACATCTAAGTGGACTTAAAATACGGATTAGTACTTCAGTTGCTTGTACTTAATGAACAGATAAAAGATTTTCTGTACTGTAATACAAAAAACTCAATTTGCCAAAAGACAGCCACAAAATCATACATGCCCATATATCTGTTGCATGAGCTGAAAAATACTTCCATTCAAGCACTGGTTAACTTTTCCCTGTTGGTGACACAGCTGAAGAGGCAAATGTGTTTTGTTTGGTGCATCATCTGTCTGGAATAACCTATACTTGGAAATGAATTTCCAAACCAGACATGGAGGTGGCAGAATATAAATAACTCAGCAGTTTGTGTTATTTTAAAGCTACCATGTTTGATCTGTTGAAGCTTTCTGGAGGTTTTTAGTGTACAAATGCAATGAAGAGCTTGCATTGTTGCAGGGCTGCTTCAGTTTTTCTCTGTTTTGTTTTTTTGTTTGGTTTTTTTTTTTTTGTGAATACCAAGTTCTTATGGAACCATAGTTTTTTGTATAAACTCCCATTGGCCTTTCAGATGCATGGATCATCATACCTTGCAGCAGCATGCTTTTCACATAGAGTTAGATTAGACTCTTTGGGTGATAATATACCCCTGTATTGCAGTTATGTAGCAAAAGGCCAGTTGTCTATTTTGTGAAATTATGTACCATAAAAGTATGAAGCCCAGATAGTTAACTAGAGAACTTTGTCTCTTGCTACTGTAGCAACTTTTACTCTTTTTTTACAGCCATTTAAATTTCCATTGTTCCATGTTTTCTTTTAATACATGTTCAACTTCCATTGCAGGCATTAAAGGTGAGGTACATAGGGAGCCTTTGTAAAACAACTAGTTATCATAAAACAACTGTTTTTGTGGAATTTTATGGGTTGTAGAGGGTGATGTTCTGGCTATCATCACACCTGATATATATCCATTGCAAAGAACAAATCTTTATTTGAATATAGTGAAGCAAAATATCCCCTTTATTAATCTGATGTACACTAAATAGCTTTTGCATTTGTTACATGGATGATAAATATTTGGCAGATAAATTTATAAACACTTCCACATTTTATAGATTTATACTGTACACAGTCATCTTACACAGAGCATGCCCTTTCACAAGTATACAAGGAGCTTTCCTCAGGGGACTTAATCAAAACACTTGGTCAAACATTTTTGAAGTTTCAATCCAACACAGAGGAGCATACTGGAAAGATGAGTTCACAATTGTACCAGCTGGACTTGAAATGAAAAATTCAGAACTCCAAAGAGAGAATTTATCAAGGCACACACATGCAAACACATATATACAATAGTGATGACTGTAACCTGCTTTGCAGGAGATCACACACAGCCATAAAGAAAACAAAGAAAGAAAGAAACAGAGAAGTCAGGACCATTGCCAAGATCTTGTTGCAGATTAGCAGATCTAGAAGTAAACATGTATAAATGGGAATTCAACTTCAAAGTAGCTCATTACCATATATACAATATGTACATGTTTCCTTGCCTTAAGAAATGGAGACTGTCAGAAATGGTTATGAATTTCTTGACAGCATATGCACACTAACACACCTGTGCTTTTGTACACAAAAGACAGTTTGAAAAAATGTACTCCCAGTTGGCTCAGAGCAGTTGGAAAGTTGAGTGGAAGTTTAGTAGGATAAACCGGGAGCAGAATATAGCTTATGAAAAACTAGGAAAGAATATATATTTTCCTTCTGTGGCTCAGCATCAGAAAATGCTCCTAAGTTTTTAAGAAAGTCAGCAATCTGACAGTGACAATAAATTACAGTGAAGGCAAAAAGCCCTACTTTGCCTTATCCTTGATGTCTGAGTTCTGCACATATTTCATTATGCAGGGAAACTGCCCACTTAAAATAAAAAAATCTAATTATGCCTAGTACATTGCCATATATATTTGCGGCCAAGTATGAGATACAATTTAGTTGTTACAATGTTATACAGATGAAAGTAATACAGCAATTTTGGGTGAAGTTTTATTTGGGATTTTTAATACAATGTCCTATAGAATAATAAGCTGTCAGTTGATTCATTAGTCTTGCAGCATGTGGTGCTATTATAAATCCTTCTACTGTTTGGGAAACATTACATTCATCTGAAAAAGCTAGGCTAAAGTTATTCATGCTAAAAAGAAGGCTTAAAACCCCACACTTCTCTTGCAACAGCAATCCCAGCATGACAGTACACAGAATCATGTATTTAGTATTTTTGAAAGAGAAAGCTAAGATCTCAATCATGCAAATTGCTTCACTGATTTAAACAGGGATCAATTTACACATAAAATACAAGCTTAATTTGACACTTTGTAGGATCTTATACCACTAAGAAGACAATTCAGTCATGAACAGCTTGGTGCATTTTTAAAAACTGTTTATAAATAAGCTGGTTTTCCTACAGCCTAATACTGTGCCTGCTCTCATTTTTGTTGCAAATGTCAGTAAAAACGTTAATTTCACTAGTGGGGCCCAAATGAAATCAGTCACCATATCGGAAGGGATGTGTGGCAGGAGGAAACAGGAAAGAGCTGTATGGTTTGCCCAAAAGAGATAATGGGCAGTTGTGTTTTGTAAGTTGCTCTCCAAATATTAATATTCTCTTTTTCCTTCTAAACTATAGATTTTAATCTATGTTCACAAATTTCTGCATAGAAGCTAGTATTATGTACTACTACTTTGAATCTGAACAGCAATTTTCTACTTAAAACTGTCTATTCATGATCACAGTCTCTCTCAGTGACTATGTGTTCCTTTTAGAAAGGCCTGCTACCTTTCCAAAAGTACTGTCACTTAAGCATTGCTACCCTTTCATAGTCTCCCCCTAAAGGTTTGGTATAGACTAGTATTCGGTTTATCAACTCCTAGAACACATGGAGAAAAAGGAAAATTACAGAAAACCTCAACTAACTGCAAAGCTGCTTGGCTTTGTTTGTTTGTTTGTTTTAATCTTCTTATAGAGTTGGCTTTGTTATAGCAAATATACATTGTTAAGTCTTGTGGAAGGAATACACTCTTTCTTCTGCTGCTTTCTTAGCTCTGTAACATGTGTGCTCTTCACCAGACGAAGCACACTACAAGAAGCACATGTCCTGCAAACAGGGGAGGAGAAAAGTAGCTTTTGAAAGAGCCCTCTCCACTCTCACTGCTCTGTGTGCATGTACTGCTATTTTCACTCTAGATTTGCTTGAATTATAGATGTAATTACTGTGGAAGATCTTTGTGGGAGGTGTTAGTCATTAATTGAAAGACACCCTGGCAATGGCTCTGTTTCAGGCTGGTCAAAGATTGCTGACAAGAACAGCAGCAAACAATTATTTGGCCATATTACTAGAACAACAGCAGCTGTGTATGCAGAAACAATGGAAAATATACAATACAGCAAGACGCAGACATTTTCTCATAATGTTACACAGAAGTTTACAAGTTGAGATCCCCATGGAACGTTTTGAAGGACTTCTAGTTGTGTAAGGCAAATTTCATAGCTTTTAGGATTTTGTGAATCTGAGAGTGCTGTGTCTCTTCGTCACTGGAACATGACCAGTGCCTTTGACCACATGCTATTTTGCTGTTTGGCATAGTGGGGCAGTAACATGGAAGGCTACAAGTAAGTCAGAACCCATTTTCAGAGCATTTCAGGAGTTCTCTTCCAATGATGAAAGCTAGTAACTAGCTAAGATGAATTTTGGCATCCCTAAAATTTTGCACATGAATAAGTAAAGGGTTCTGCACAAGGAATGGAACAAGATGTTACTTAAGTTCTAAGCATCATGCACAATGCAAAAATAACACTTAGTGTCATGGAGAATGAGATGAGAATGTGATTTGTAAGTCTTACATCCACCTGTGTTACAGGGAACTGTATGTGTATATATGCATGTATACTCAGCCAGACATGTGTCTATGTGTTCACTTCTAACTGTGTAATATTTCTTTACAATATATAGTATTAAATAGCTGCAGCCTAGGATTTAAGGAAAACAGCTGACAAATGAAAGTAATAGAAGCCTAGGCCTTGAAATCCTACTTTTCTTGGTTTGCATTTGATTTTATTCCCTTTCACTGTTTTTTCCTGATCCTTTTCTTTTAAAGTATCACTTCTTAAATAAGTAAGACAGGCCTATATGAGATTCACAAATCACTTTTATCACATAGCCAGTGGAGGACAGGCGTGTATTTACAAGGCAGACATTAAGAGAGTAAAAGACATGTCTTATAGGTTAGAAAACATGCAGTATTATCTTATCAGAGAGAAATGTTGGATGACAACTCTAGCACTAGACAACAGATGAAACTGGAACAACACATAAAACATTGCACTTTTACAGAGTACTGTGCATGCAATGAGTTATGAATGCTGTCCATTAGCAGCAAGTAGCTTCAACTTGATTGGTCAGGACTACTGGTGAAAACTGAGTGGCAGGTAGAAGATGTCCAAAACTAGAAAGTAGAAGGCTGAGCAAAAATACCAATCCCTAGGATCAAGCAAAACGAGTTTGGGTGGCTAGTTGTGGAGAGAGTGATGAAGGCCAGCCTGCCAGCAATTTCTCTCTCACTTGCAGACTGATGTGTCTAGCTCCAGCTCAGAAGCGTTGAAGCCCACAGTAGGGGCAAGATCTGTACAAATCTTATTGGTTACATGGCATTATAATATATGTTCATGAATCCCCTGGATGGAAAGGACAATACTTTTGTGTCAGGTTATCCTCATCCAAACACCTTTGTTATTAAGTAATATCCAGTCTTTGGTTATTGGGCTGTATGCTGGTCAGAAGCAAGCAATATATTCTAGACCTTTGTCAAGCAGGGAAGATCTTCTAGCCCAGAAAGCAATCACACCTGTATTTTTCCCCATTTTTTTCCTAAGAATTTTGGTCCTAGTAAATGTAGCTGTGTGTATGCTGTGGGAGGAGAAAAATTATTGCTTTATTCATTTTTGATTGGACAGTATGTACTCAAAGGGCTAGAATGCCTGGCTACATATTACAGGTTAGCATCTTTGGAGATAATTCAACCTGCTATCAAATAAGAAAAGTAAATCAGGCCCATTTTGTCTTATTTCCTGTTTCTGACATGCTAAGTCCCTGCATCAAAGAAAGGTCCTGAATGTGGATGAAGTTCTATATAAAAATCTTACCCATCCTGAGTAGGACTAAGTATCGGAGGATACTTCCTTTGCATTAAGAAATAGGGTATTCACCATGGCAACAAAAATAAAGAATGCAGGTAACAATAATGGATCCAAAAATATTTTACATCATTTGTTTGATATTATCAATATTAGAAGAATGGGAATCAGGCTTATTTCAGCATGTGGACTGGTTGCAGGCTGGATAGGAATACCTGCAATTAGCACTATATATTAGTGCTTTCTATTTAATTCAGGTTCTGAACTAAGTTCCAGATTTTTTGGCCAATATGTCTCTGCTAATTCCACAGCACTTCTTGATCCTTGTCTTGCCTCCAAACTGCATGCAAAAGTCTGTCTTTTCATGCTATTTTTTGTGAACTAGCAGCATTGGAAAGTACTAATCCAGGCCAGTACCTAATATTTTACAGTAAGTTTAATGAACACGAAGGCAGGAAATGCAGAAGAAAAGCAGTCTCTCAGACATGTTTTCTTCTGGAATATGATTACTGAACATGTGTTTTCTTTCAAGACTCCAGAGGAAGTAAAGGATTCTGTTTTCACTTCTTGTCTGTTTGAGCCCCTGAGTGCAAGGATTCATTTTTTAACATTGTGATTGAAATTTCAACTGCATTTCCAGGTTATTAAACAGGAAACATGGCTTGTGGGTTGTATTAGCATGATATCATCTTGTTTAGGTAAAGAGGTGCAACTGGATGTAAACATCTTTCTTTGACTAATGAAAATCATTCTAAAACTCAGAATGGGGAAGAGAGTTAAAGCCCAGCACACAGAGGCTGTCCATATGAGAGGCTGAAGACTATATTATATTTCTAAGAATTGGAATCAGCAGTTGTGCCTCATGAGCAGTTTCACAAAGATAAGGATCCATAGTGGAAGAAAAAGCTAAAAGAGAATACATATGTTTCACATGGGGCTACACTAGGTGCACAGACAAAATTACTTCACAGCTGCACCTAGAGCAGAAAAGGCTCAGCAAGGGCCATTCTGACAGGAGACCCCTCCTTGTATTTGTTGGGCCTTCTTGATATGTAAGGAAATGTAGGTTCTGGCTGCTTTAAAAGGATAAAATCATCTGAAGGACTTTTGATGTCACTTTCCATCTTCATTTAAGATCCTTAAAAAAGGATGGACAAATTGCGAAAAGTAGGTAGCAAACCTTCTTACTGAATGTTACTATGAAATCAGAAGCAAGTGAGAGCATGATCAGTGAGTTTTGGCTGTCTTTAAGGTTCACCCTCTGGAAAGAAAAGCAATTTGGGATGGAATTAATGGAATAGCAGGAAGACAAAGAGAACAGGGTCTGAGTTAGCAGTCTTACTTTGACCCACTCTTCTAAGATTAGGAGCAGGGTAGACTACTGAAGCCATTAGGAAGGAGAGCTAACACCTTTTTACCCGTGTAAAAATTTTGTAATACATACCTCTGGAAAGGCACTGGCTAAAATCAAGCATAGAGGAAGAAGGCTTCCCAATACATTATTCATTAACAATCCCCTTCAGGACTCCAGAAACCATTAACACCTAGACCTGGTTCCCTTGATAGGAGTCTGTACTCAGTAATCAGTGTAATGCATACCAAATGTAGTAGTACATGCTTCCAACCAAGAAGGTGCTAACATGAATATAACCAATCTGGTTACAACGTTCAAACACAATGAATAAATTTCTTTCAAGAAGTAAGAATCTGCTAAATCAAGCTCTGCTGTCAGACAACCTGTAAGGAGTAAAATTACATAAATACTCTGACAAAAATGAAAACATGTGGTTTCTTCTGTAGTTTTTGGTTTTGAATTATGAAGTAGTTCTAAATGCTTTCAGTCTTCTTTGTCTTCAAAAGCCATCGTACTTTTTGTCATTGCTGTCATCAGGATAAGTCTTTCATCTTTAGTGAAGAAGAGAACTAGACCTTATATTCTACTTCAGTTTAGACTGAAAAGAGTTTCCAATTAGTGGTCAGTCAGTTCGGTGACCAAAACAGAAAAATTAACAGTTCTTACTACGTATGTTTCATAGCTCTCATACACAAATGCTATCAAGGTCAGTTTCCTGTGGTGTATCACGCATCTAACCAAGACACTAAGTGGTTCTTTATGTGAGATATAAGTGAATAGACAAAGAAAGGATGTGCAGTTCCTATTGTCCAATATTTATTACCTGATACTGCTTTGGAAACAAAAAAAAAAAAAAAAAAAAAAGATTCACTACAGAGCAGTCCAAATCACTTTTGTTTGTAACATAAGAAACATTAATGTCTAGATCTCCATAGATCAAGTATGTACCTAAGTATTTATAACTTGAAATTGCATTCACTTCTTTTGTCTTTATATGAGACAAATCTTCACTGCACTCAAGCCCAAACGATTGTTCAAACAGCTTTGATGCTGGCTTGCTTCCTGGTTCAAATCTGTTGAGCGAACTGGCTCACCAGTTAGGGAAATTCTAGCTTTAAGTTTTGTTTCATAGGGTGGAAATGTTCGTGGATCTTTTCTTTGTTCTTCTTGGTTTTTTTGTTTTGTTTTGTTTTGTTTTTTTCCTTTCCTGAACACTATTCTTTTTTTTCCCTTTTCCTACCGTAGAACATTCATTTTAATTCTGGACCATGCAAGGTCTGTGTAGTTGAGAATCTTATTCACCTTTACTGATTCCTATTGTTATATTCTACTTCACCCAGACTTGATCGCACACTAATGATGTACTCAGGTTTTATGGTAAGAACCAGCTTTCAGATCAGCAGAATTTTGCATGTAATGAGATTTTAGTGTGTTAACCATAGCCCTCAAAATTCAAACCTTATTTTTCTGTAGCACATTTTCACCCTACTGGTCAGGCGGCATGAAGTGTTGGATCTGGGTGGTTTTCAGAATAACATACAGAGATGGGCAGAATATATTACTTCAAGCGGACAGTGGACAGCAAGACAATGTAATATTTTACCATTGCTGTTGATGTTTACTCCAAGCATGTACAGAGGCTTCAGATTTCGAAATACGTTGTGCAGTAAGTACAAGAAGGTGGACACATACTATTGAATGTAACAGAGAAAGAGAGCTCAAATATAATCTCATTGGAGAAAACAGCCTTGAAATAATACTAAGGCTTTGACTAGTGGACAGAAGCCACAGATGCAAAAATAAGGCCAGCATTTTTTTCTTAACCTGGTACTTGGTGAAAAATAATCCTTCCTCCTTTTTATACCATTGTTTAGAAATTTAAAAGACATGTTTAAGTCAGATTGAAATATAAAATACTTCATCTCATAAGTCTTGATCATTTATATTCTAAAATAAAAACAATTACTAAACTTTGTTTTTACTATATCATATTTAAATTTTCAACATTAAAAAAATACTCAGTTTTCCCTACGTATGTATTTTTAATTCAGCTACCTTTCTCACTTGTTAATAGCAGAAAAACACTTCTTGGGGTAACATTCTGGTGCTACAATGTGTAGCACACGCATTTGTTAGTAACTGAAAAATGCAGCTTCTAGAACCAGGAAATAAACAGTGAACTTTAAATGTAATGAATGATGTTCTTATATGGACTTTTAGTGACTCTTTCAATATGATTAAGACAATGACTGACACAGAATGCAGTGATAGGTATTACTACCCAATGCCAAGTTCATATAAATGAGCAAGAGACAAATTAATGACAAAACCCCAAAAATCTATCTTACTATATCTTATCTGAGACCCTGATTTCTTTGGCAATGGTTCAACCACCTAATGAATGTTGTCAGACATAATTAGAAAAAAATACTGATAAATTTTTCCTTATGTGTTATACCAGATTTGTTCTCTGAAACTTGAAAGGGTAGATAGTTCATCAGCTTATACATGTTGTCTTAGCTCCACTGAAAGCAATGCCAGCTTCTGCCATCAGAGGATCTACCCCTTTTTTTGGATAATTTTATAAATGTATTTGTATTGAATTTTTAATGTTAACATTTTAAAGAGATCCTACTATTATCAGTCTTGATGCGGTCTGTAGAGTTTCCTAATTAATGCTGCGTGCATTGATACATTAACATTCTCTGCACCAACACTGCTAAGTAATGGACTTGTGTGTCTGTACTCGTACAAAAGCTCCAAATGCTGTTGCCGAATTTTTTAAACAATGTGACTGCTCACATTTTAAATACCTTATCATCAGTATTGTTTTTACATACCTGGACATGTCACCAGAAGTGTTCTAAGAGGTAGCTTTACAGTTTTAAGTGATTTTTAATAGTGATATATGCAAGCAAACAAAATTGAAATCTGAAATTTTCATACAGAGGTTTCTAAATCTCTGCCACTCCAAATGCGTTTTGGGTTTGATTTCTGACATTTGAGTACTCTACTAAGCATTGAGAATCTGAAGCCTTTGCACCATTGGTCAGGAGGGTTGACATTTGTACAAATAAATAAATAAATAAATAGTAAATGGCTTTTTCCCATTACATCAACACCTGGGTTCTTGTGTCAGGAAGACGAAGTCCTACGAGACCTCCACATACTAGAACAGTAGAAGCAAGGAGAATAGGGATTGCTTTGGTGATACCAACAAGGGAACCGAATATTAAGTTTCCAAGCACAGCTGCTGCTTTGCATAGTGCATTCAAAAAGCCAAAACCTGTTGCCCTAGAAGAGAAAACAGAAGAAAGTTTAAAAATGGGCTAGAGAGTAAGGCCTTTCAGACAAATCCTCAGCAGGAATAAATCAGTATAGCCCAAACATCTTAAACAGAACTTATGCCAAGAAGGATTCTGTGCTTGTCTCTATAATGCAAAATAAAAGCTCAGCTGTTACAATATTTTATTAAAGCAAATTCATTCTGCTGCCTCAGGGACCAAAATGGGGAATGAATGACTGAATAGCTACGTTCACACCTCCACAGTAGATCAAAGGCCTGCAAATGAAAATTCAGTAATACTTCAAATGCTGGATTGGGAGACAGGAGGAATCAAAAGAGTTCAAAATAGAGCTACTTGGTGATTTTGGAAAGAAGCCATCAGAATAAAAGAATGTTCATCTTGGGGCACTGAATAGAAATGGATTTCTTACAGGTGGTGTACATATTCAACCAGTGCTTTTTCAAAAAAATAAGACCTCTAGTAATAATGAATGTTTGTCTCTTGGAGGCAATGAGAATAGGGTATATAAAAACCTGCTTGGTGCAGGAGTGATATCTGAGAAACTTTGGAGAAAAGGGAAAAGAAATAGAGTGACGACAGAAAGTATGACACAGGCAGTTCTGAGGGGCTTTTGCATTGCACTGGTGTGATTTTAGTAGCCTGTATTAAGTATTTTAGATGCTTGGTAACCTGTGCATAGATGTATTACGCAAACTGCAATTAAATTAATAAATTATACTTTACTTGACTGTATGACTCATTATTGCAACAATAGCCTCGCCCTAACAAAAATATCTTAACAAAAATATCTGTACAATAGAATCTCAAAAATGTCTCAGATTTCTTAGAAGTGAAAGAGGGAAGGAGTATGTGGAGGTCACACTGTGCTCTCTGAGATAAAATAATATGAATTAGGAAGGTAGCTGTTCTTCGTTTCAGAACAAAATATTTCTTTCCTGTTAAGTATTGCCATTAGAAGGAAAAAAGACATAAACAATATTTTTCCTAGAACTAGTCTCTGACTTTGAAAACAGCAAATCGTGTTGTCAAGGGAGAAGGATCCTCTGCCTCAAGAAACTGCTGGACATGGCCACTGCCCAGAGCTACCAATCTCCTCTGTTCTCCTGCAAACTAGATCTCAAGAGTGCTGGTTTCCTACCTCCAGGCCTTATACCGGGGAGAGGTAAAAACTTCTCTCTAGTATAGCTGACCAGGATATAGGGGATTTCAGGATTGTCTGTGCCCTGGCTGTATCTGACATGCTGTGGTTCAGAATTCTACCACTCCTGATAGACTTGAGGACCCTGCACCAAAAGAATGATGAGAGTAGATCCTTCTGGTGTATTTCTAAGTCACTTTAGTTTAAGAAGCACAACTCTAGTTAGCTCATAGAGTCAACTCCAGAACCTGAAACAAGATTCAGAAATGTGCTAATTTGAAGTAACGGTACTTTTATTGTCAAATTCTTAAATCAGTTAAAAAGACATTTGTAGAACAGAGTTAAAACATGGAACAGACTGATTATTGTACCTCCAGAAAGTGTTTCTTTTCCCATTATTATTAAATATTCATTTGTCCATGGTTGCAGACAAAAGCCAACACTCTTGCATAAAACATTATGGAAGTAAAACCAGAAAAGCTGATACTTACTGTTCCAGTGTCAGCTCTGTGTATTACATGCTTTTTCTGACCCCAAGACAAAACACAAGTTCATTTCTTCTTCTCAGTGATCATTATCATAATATATTTATTATTAGTTTGGTGATTAGTCTCTAGCAATCAAAACAGTGTCTCTTTAAAATACCTGAGATTTTAAAAAGTAATTACTATTTGTCTGAAGTAATCATAATTCCTTTTTGTGCTAAGCATTGTACCCATTCACACGCTGCATGCCAATATGTAGCAATATCTAAGGAAGGAGAGATCAGGCATGCAAATGGCAAATCAGAAACTACCCAGAAAAAAGTTGAAAACAAGCAAAAGAGACTCAGATATACCTCCTGAATGTTCAAAGTCCTTACCTACTTGTTTTTTTCTACATTTAATTAAACCTGCAATATTTTTACCTACCTACTGCCAAGAAGAGCTAAACATGCACATCCTGAAAATAAGTAACTTGGAAGTTGGAGGTTGGAACTAGATAATCTTAAGTTCCTTTCCAACCCTAACTATTCTATGAGTCCACCATTCTATAAGCAACATTCTATGCTGCCTGACAGTGCAGACCAGTGATGGCTACTGGAGAGCAAACTGCTGAGGGCAGCAGTTGAGGAAACTTTGGAGGTGTTGTTTATGAAGCTTTCTGACAAAGAAATATTTGCAGCAGCTCCTTGAAAATATGTTCCCCAGAGGAGGAATGGGTAAGTTAAAATTTGCCCATTTTAAGAATGACATTTGAAGGAACTGGTGTAAAGAAGGAGCAGGAGATGCACTGAAGGAAGTAGCCAAGAGCCACCCTACTGGAGTAATCCTCCAAAGCCTATGAGAAGATCAAATCCCTACCACAGAAACATCTATACTGCAAGGCCAGATAAAGCCCAGAATATCTGGAGGAAGCTGATCCAGGATGGGGAAAAGCTCCTGAGTGGGAAGGAGCTACAGACTGATGCATCTTCCAGGGTAGAAGAGAGTGCAGGTAGGAAGAAGGAGCATGAAGAGAAAAGGCTGTTGTAAAATAGACATTAAACAGGCAGGAAGAGGTTAAAGATGACACAGCCAGCCTGGAAAACACTGTTTATGTGATAGGATATAGCAGGTTGTAGCTATTCTGAATAAGTCAGAGAAGAAGGAAAGGAAAAAAGAACTATTCTAATTTCAGCCACATTTATACACAGAAAGTATTTCTGAAGTTGCGGTGGTGGTTGCAGTCAGTGTCTGTACATGTGAATACAATTTCTTCAGCTGCTGGTGCTCCTGTGAAACCAAACTTGCCCCCAAATAACAGTAACAAGAAAAAAAAAACAAAACAAACCACAAAACAAGCATTCATATGCAGAAAATAGACACCTGGTCATCAACAGCCTCAGGATATTCAGAGGTATACCAGAACTCCCTAAAAAATACATATATTTAACTAAAGCAAATTTGGATGGATACATGCAGGAAATCTGTGGAAATGCACAAAAGCACAACATATGAGGATATTATATTCAGCGTTGTTTTATACTGCCTTATAAAGATAAGCTGTTTTACAGATGCTGTTTGCTTGTATCAACTAGAAATAGCAGGATCCAAACACAGTTTGCTGAGCAATTTAAATCATTTCTTTTCCTGTGCAATATATTTCTTTTCCTCTGCAAATAGCACATTCAGGGCTGACAATGTGTTTTAGGTATACTATAGGTTATATAGCCAAGATTACCTTAATAAGGTTTAAAGTAATTCTGTAATACAGTATCTTTTATGTCTGAGTAAAAGTAAGTTAATCTGTTGGCACTGAGAAAATGGCTCTGCTTTGTAAAATGGACTTACTTAATTTTTCCAATTGTAAAGGGTCAATTAATCTAATCCCATTAATATTATAAAATTTTAAACAGAGTAAGACAAAGTAAGCCCATTTTCATTGCTCTTGGCTGTTCTTATGATGCGACATGAATAACCCCGCAGAAGTTCAATCTTTTGATCTTAAAGCAGTTTTCAGGCACATCTTTTTCCCTAAAATACGCGCTTCATTGGCAGGAACAGCAAGAATTTTACAGGCTAAAGTAAAATATTGTTGCAACCTGTTCAGTAGTCTGCTTTCATATCCTTCAATTTTAATGCTGTGTTTGAATATGTATTTGTTGTGTACTTACAGAATAAAGTCATTAAGCAAACTATTGAGCTCTAGGGATAGTAAATTTAGACTTGCTGTGTTTTAAACATCTTTCTTAGAAGAGTGTTTGCGATTCAGATCAGTCAAAATCTGCATTAATTCATGCCTTTATACTTAATCCTGCTGAACCCAGAATAAAAATAGCTGGGCAATAAATACGCGGCAATTCACATGCATGTACAAGAAGAGTCTTCTGTTGCAGCACTAGCTCAGCCTCTGCTACAGTGTTTCAGGAAAGTGCTAAAGTGTACAGGAAGTCTGCAAATGATCAAAGACACTTGATGCGTCACACACATGTATAAATGAAAAAATCCAACAGCATAAGGCCATTACACCAATTTCTGTTATGTTGATCAGTTACTAGGTGAAGCACTGGCACAAAAATGTCGTTTTGACTTCACGAACAATCCTTATTACTTGTCAAAGGAGTATGGCAGCAAGATTCCCTTGTCCAGCCAGAGAATGTCATCAAAGCCCCTTGGCACATCAGTGATACAATGCTGGTGAAACAGTTTGGAATTGCCTTTAAAAAACCCCAAACCAAACCAAGTCAAACCAAACCAAACCAAACCAATCCAGAACCAAAAAAATTAAACAAACCCCCCCCAATCCAAGCTAACAAAGAAACAAAAAAAATCACAATGAGTAAAACCAGTTACATAGTTTAGTATTGATAGAAGAAAAATGCAGCAGTCTTATAAGTCTTGTAAAACTGTCAGGTCTGATAGAAAGATGCATCTTACAGAGAATGAATTTTCCCCAATGTATTTTACCTCTTGCTGGGAAAGCTACTACGAAGTAAAATGCTCATCTTCCTTTCACCCAAGCCCCACACAAAAATGATAATAGTCCAAACAGTTAAAAATAGAAGGATTATCCAGGCCTTCAGATTAAAAGAGCTTGTTCCGTGATTGCCACATATGTTCCTTCTTGGACAGGTACGTATATTCCCACATATAATACTTCAAGACCACCTTTCCATTGCTGATAGTTAGAGTACCTAAACACGTCATGGTCCCATAGTGCTACTGAATGTGTGTAGCACAGAAATTTGGTAAGTTTCTTGCCAGAGCTAGTGTGAAGCCTACCAGAGAAAATTATAAAAACATCTGAATATAATTTTGTGGGTGTTGATAATATGCAAAGACTATTACAACGACTTCTGAATATGCTACAAACAATTCTCTCATGTCCGAACATCTCAAGTTCGTAAAAAAAAAAAAAAAAAAAGAAAAGATGGATATCATATTTGGGTGAATTACAGCATTCAGTGTGCAAGTAAGTAAAACTGTGGTATTTGTCTCCCTGCTTCAACTACTGCCCAAAGCCTCCTATAGGTTTGACGTGTCATGCCTTAAACAAATTAACATGAAATTCCAGCAAAATGCAATTGAAGCACATCCACAGGATGGCAGTAGAAAATAACTATCAGGAGGTCTGCTGTAAGTCTATGACTGTGGTCATGACTCAAAAGAATAGGAAACATCTCTTCTAACAGCCACAGCAAATCAAAGTTGAACTTAAATACCCTACAAATAACATTTATTACTCTGGGAACAGATTCTCAGGGCTCAAGAAAAGGAGAACAAGAAATGTAACTAACTAAAGATAGGTGACTTAATTACAACCAAGCCCTTCTGAGCTTGTTTCTGAGGTATTAAAAAAAAGGCAAAACAAGATGACTTCATTTTATAGCAAAACCTGGATTTTAAATATTCCTGGCCAAGATTCAAAATCAGATGTCTGGCAGCTGTAATAAAACTGATGAATTGTAGGTTATCTGATACAATCTGACCTTGATTTACTTTGCGGGAGTTGACCTACTTCTATTCCACTTGCTGTTTGGGTTTGGGTTACTGGTTGTATCTACTCCTTGACAAGAGTCTGGCCTTAAAAAGTTTGTGCTTCCCAAGCTAGTTCACAACAAGATATTTATCACTTATGTAAAACTAATGATTGCATTTTAAAGTCATAAAAACCTCCTGTATGTTAATTCTTCAGAGAATTTTAACTCTCTTCCATTCATATTTATATTACAGGCAGAGGTAGGAAGCTACAATGTTCTTGCAAGCCCCTTGGGCACACATTACAACACAAGCCATAATGACCTCATCACACAGTATTTTTTTTCCGCATCACTCTGCCAGTGCAGAGAACAAAGACAGCTTGAGGGTAAAACACAAACTTGGTTTCCTTCATCTGCTGCAGAAATTTGGAAGACGCACTGTGAATTAAGCTGGGGACTGCAAGATGAGAAAGCAGTCTCATTGGTTAAAGTATTTGAGTGCTATCAGAAGAAAGTATACAATCACTACCCCTGCCACAAAATTCATATATGACGTGAGCAAGTCACATAAAACTAACTAAATAGTCATAAAGTATGCATTTCACATTTTCTGGATGTTCAGCTTAGCACCTTCAGGTTTGTGTTGCTGAAGCGCTGAGCAGTGGAAGTTACATTTCCAGACATTCCCTCATCAAAAATGCTTAGGGATAGTTGGTACCATGTGTGCCAGTCCACAGGTTTCCTTTCCTAACAGACAGTGCTAAAGTAAGTTTTAACAATCTATTTTTCCTCTGTGCCTCAGTTGCTACAGCCATCACCTCTTTCCAAAGCAGTGTTTGAAAAATATGGAAAGTTTATAAAAGAGTACGAAAGCTCTCTGGAGCATCCAAAAATGATTAAAAGACATTTAACAGATCTTCTTGAGAGCAGAGCTATGGAATATATTGGTTTGGCCTTCAACAGCTGACCAAAGGCTTCTTAGAATGTGCTGATTAGTCCAGAATACCACATTAAGAAGAAAAGGTAAAACAGATATGATGAGACAAAAGATGACTTAAAACAAGTTCTTCACATTGTGGAGCTGGGTTAATTTAGTTGCTTATTGGAAATCATCTGGTTCATAGCTAGTCATCATGACCATCCTTTAAAATTTGTGTATGAAAAGAAATATCAAAAGATTATTTATCACCACCATGAGTGTCATCTGGAAGACAGAAAACCACCTAGAACTACCATTAGTAAAGTATCTTCAGCTTTTAACAGAACTTCATCATCTACCTGACAACCACCTGAAATCTATACAACCTTGAACATATTTTAGCAGTTGTGTAAATAAACTGAGATTGTATACAGAACATGCAGGCAAAAGCTATGCTAAAATAGCATAAAATTTGATAGTGCTCATCAAAAAGACAGGACAAACTACTTAATTACCTCAAATCCACACACTAGAAAATTAATATGTGGTTACGTAGATCAGTGTGAATGCATACAGAAACCAAATCTATCAAGATTTTGAAGCAACCTTAACTCTGCCTTGCAGGCAGCTGATGAAGAAGGAACTGAGACGTGTGCTAGATGTGTGTGTGTGTTGCATATAGCACATTTCCAAATTGCTCACCACACCCTTACCTGGCAAAAAGCCAGTATAGTCCCTAAATAACGTGGAGTACAATTTATGAAACACCTTTTGTATTATGCTGCACAATACTGTCAAAGTCCCACTGATTTGGCATCTGGCTAGTCTCCAAGAGGAGTTGCACAGGAGGAAAAGCAGGGGCTACCCAGCTTGGTCTCTAGTGCATGGCAGCATGAACTAGCCTCCTTTACATACTTTTCTTCCAGTCCAATCTCCAGCTGCACTTTGCTGCTCATTTGTGGTCATTTCACTGACTGGGTGTACAAAAATGTGTCTATTGGAATAGTAAAATAGTGACAGAGTGAGCAAAGCTTTTGTGCCTAGATTATCTTTTGAGAGGAAGCTGAAAACCAGGTTCAGGACCAGATTCTCTCTGGATGCAGCTTTCCACTGAAACAGATCATCATTATAAGTATGAAGGACCTCATGTGCAAAAGCAGATCATACAGCTTGTTGCACCATATATGCCTGGGAAGGCTGCTCAGCCCTACACCTACTTGCAGAAGGTGAAAATTCCCAGCAAAATATGGCAAGTTATGGCGAGTTATGACCGGCTGTGGAGATAAGAAATCTATTAGAAGGGAAGACAGGACCATCAGAGGTGGGCAGTGACGGCTTATAAACTGCAGTTGGTCTGGATAAAAAAAAAAGAAACAAAGAAAAAAATCCTGGGAAGCAAGTTATTTGAGTCCCTGCAGGTATTAGTTTTCAAATAATTCTATGAAACATGAATAAGCTTTGCCAAAGTCTAAAAAACCACATCTAGGAAGTGACTTTAGAACTCAGAATTTTCTTACGATCAGCTGGCAAAAACTGGCAGTGACAGTTCCATCACTTTTAAAATTCTGAAAAAAACACCTCATCTACAGTATGTGTGGGCAGTGCCTTTCCTGGCACAGGTAGACTTGGCTTACCAGCGTTTTTATGTTGATAATACAAAGGGCTAAGCCCCATCTAAGTTGTTGCAAAAAATGCCAACAACTCAGCTGCAAGTAAATTTCTGAAGTGGAGTTCCAGAAAGCTATTATTGCACACATAAGCTTTTTAAAAATTAAAAATGGGGAAGAGTTTCTGCAATCCCAAAAATAGCAAAAACTATTTGAAACAACTATTATCTACCAGTATAAATGATCTGGAATACATGTCAGTTACATTCCTTTTATCATTCCTAGTAATGATTATTTTTGCTTCCATTAACATCAATGGCTTTTCCAGTTGTTTTTTCTTCACTTCATTTTAAGAAAATATGTATCATTGCTACATTCAGGAATGCAAAAAAAAGATAGCTATTTCTATATATTTATTAGAATTATATTATAGAGTTTAGATGATGGAATAATTCTTGCCAAGAGAGCAATTTTCTGAGGTATAATATAAACATTATCTCTCAATATTAAAGCTTAGTTTTTTGGATTCGTAAGTAGCCTAGTATGGTTATTCAATACAAACACAACAGTGCATATCAATGTCTTGCATGAAGAAGCATATACTTTCATAATGCAAATAAAAAGAAGGTGTCATGCATTTATAAACTGGAGATATTTTTTGTCATATTTGAAACTTCTAGTGAATGACATAATGAATAGGACTGTGACAGGAGAAAAAGCACACTGTCCCTAGGCAGAAGCCTGAGCAATTTTGCATAAAATTTGTTTCAGGAGAGAAGGAAGGAGAAATATCCCAGTTTTTCCAAGAAAATGTGTTCTTACACATGACATACAATAGCATAAGACTCAACTCTTCTTCCTTTATTCCATTAAGTGACATAAAATTAGCATGAAAATGTTTCTGGGAATAAAAGCCAAACCGTGTCATCTAGCAGCAATGCTTGCAGGACATGAAAACTGCTCTGAGTTTTCTGGTAAGAGCTCTGAAAACTCAGGAACAGTGCCTGAGACATTTTTGTATCCTCTTAATGCTGAGTGTGTACACTTCTAGTGACCCTGAATACAAATCTGTAGCAGACTGATTAACAGCTCAGCATGATTCAAGCCCACAGTCTCATCCAGAAGATGATGTTCAGCTCCAGACAGTGATTTTTATTATCATCCCCACCATTTCACAGCTGACAGACTAATGTAGCTTTATTGCTGTTTCGGACCAACAACTGTCTTTATAGCCAGCTGCACTAAGAGAAACCCAGAAATATTCCATTATTGTTTTCAGAAATACTAGTCATTAGCTGTGTTTTAAATGAGAGTAGCAGTTAGACCTTTTTTTTTCACATGAAGTTACATTTGTGGTATTTTCCTCATTAGGTGATGTTTGATGCAAAATCCCAAATAGCTCAAAACCACCTTTTTTCCCCTTTGTAAGTCAAACTATTAATTCAGCCCACTCAAAATACCACTCACCTCTGTAAAGCTCATAGGTAACCATTTCCAATTACCATTTCTGCTGATACATAGTGTCAGTAAAGTTAGGGGAGATGTATGTGCCCATACCTTCTGTCAGTAGGATATAACTCCACAGTAATAACATCTAGAGAGTTCCATGCTGAGATGGTGAGGCCATTGTAGAGGCACAGCATACCTATCATCATGGATTCACTGGTCCCAAACCACAGGAAAAAACAGCTGATGCCAGAGAGAACCATGGAACCACCTAGGTTTGAAACAGGTAAAACGAGCATGAGGCGGAGCTGTATTTTTAAAATTACCGTTTTTTGTTTTGTCTGATGTTTCTAAACACACAGTGCACCTAAATAAATGACACATATACTTGAGTTAAAGAGACCTCCTCTGCTAGAAAGACCAGTCAGGCAGACTTTTCATAGGAAAAAAAAAAAAGTAACTCCTCAAGTATTAGGATATATCATAAAGTATGTAGTATAAAGTTTATTGAAACCCCCTCTGAAATCCATAATTAAGCTATTCAGGGAAAACAACCCCATTATCCCTTGTTTATCATCTTCTGCAATTACATGAAACTCATTTAAATATTGTAGCAATAAAAACACTGAGTGGGAATTGCACTTATATAGAGATATTATCCTAGAAAATATACTCACTGAACTACCACATAGTTATTTAAGTAAACCAGATTTAAGTAAATTGAAAACAGATTTGTCATTGACGATAATCCACGGGAATTATCTTTCAGTTGTCTTACTTTGCAAGGTAGGTAACAGCAAAGGACTTCTGACTCTTCCAAGGGGCTGCTCCACTAGCTGAGGAGCATCTCAGCACATCTCACCTGTGCACATCTCTCTTTTCTTTCAGCTGGAGCAGAGAGGAGCCAACGGTCATCACTCTCCAAAATCTCATCTCAAATGCCTAAATAATGGTTTTGTAATATCAATGTGGAAGAGCAATGACTGATACTGTGGCTATAGCAGAACTGGTTACAGAACCTTTTGTTCCCACAGTTTCTAAATTGGTGATGCTTTAAAATGGCACTTATGATGCCACAGAAACAAAGTATCTGCAGAAGGAATGTTCTGTGTCTGTCTGAACTAAAGTCTTTAAAAAGAGCATGTATTACTTTATCAGGAGAGCTTTAGATTTTGGTGTTGTTCCCTGTTTTAAATCAAAGCCTCTACCTAGCATCGTTAACCGTCCAATTCTATCCATCAGGAGAGCGGACACAATATTCCCTGGTAACACTGCCAAGGTTCCCAGGAAATTAACAAAGTAAATCCAGTAGGCACTGTAGTCGTCATCAAAAGAAATCTGGCATCCTGTCCTGATGTGGAAAAATGTGCAATTTATCAATTCGCTGTCAACAAATTTATACTGCTCGAGATCTGTGAAAAGAAGAAAAAGGGACATTTCAGGTAACAGCTGACTCCATGTGCCGCATTTGAGTAGAAACATTTCAAGTTTACACAACTTTAATGACAATTCTGAGCTTTCATTGCTTCATAAAATGGAACTAGTTATTGCTGCTAATTTTGATACCTTTTTATCTTAATACAAAAATATGCAAAGCTCATGAAAAAAAGGATCTAAGGCCTTGAGTTAGGCAGGATAGACTACTGAATTTCAGTTCTGCTTGGACTGTATTTGGTTAAGTTCTTTCAGCACCAGCTGGTCTTGCATAAAAGGTACTGGATATCTGCAAGTTTCTATCACTCTGTTTTGCTTGGTATCAGATCTTCTGTTTCCACATCAGACAGCCTTTTAGATGAGACTGCAAATTACGGTCAGTTTGGTTTGACTTCCTTTATAGTGAGACATTCATACAGAATTCAGATTAAACTAATTTTCATTTCTGAGAAGGCCTCATGGTCTTCAGCTCAAACACAGATGAGCTCCCACATGCCATTCTTCCAATAGCATTTCAGAGATCTCTTCCTAAACTTCCACTTGCTTTCCATTCCTCCTGTCAGCCTTATAACCCTGAATCATGAATACCTTCCTCTCATGCAAAGAAAGATGGGTGCCACTTGCTTTGAAACCTAGGTCTATTAATAGTATGACTGATGCAGTTGCTTGAAACTGGTAGGAAGTGCCCCATCTTTTCCACAAGCTTAGCTGGCCATGTTCTACTTTCAGTTATGATTTAATAAAGTGAGAAAAAAAGAGTCCTCTGTTTAACGTATGAAAATATGCATTCCCATTTTTGTTACAATACTTAGGAGAGTGGGAATGATTATAGATCAGGTAGGTTGTATCATGAACTCTGATTCTCATGTCACAGGAAGCACAATGAACAATGTATTTCACCAGTCCTATTTAGATGAAGTAACCTCCCCCCCAGGTTAAACCTACCAGTAAAGCAATAAATATATTTTCTCCCTTCCAGTGTGAATCTCTTTAGAGATATTAATATCAAAGAGAAGTTTATTATCTGAGTCAATATTAGGCCTGATGTATGCAGGTGTGATCTGATCCTTTCGCTTTTCTGTTACATTACAGAGGCCTGTTGCTTTTTTATAGCTTTCTATTCCCTACAAGAGGGCTTTTAGTATGCCTTATCAGAAATCCAGAAATTACAAATGTGAGAACACACAGCTGAATGGATATTCAGTGTTTTTTCTCATAATACCTGTGTTGGAGAAGGTGGTATTCACGAAAGTACAGTTCCTGAAGTATGTGTTCAGTGAAGTAATATCTTCAAACACACAGTTCTTAAAAAGTGAATCTTCAAAGGTTACTGATTTAAACTTCATCATAATAAACCTGCCCAGTAGAAATAATTTCTGTCAGTCTACCTTCATAGGTTAGAAAGAGCAACAGGTCAAGCTGACGCAGCTGTACAGGTCTAAAAAATATTAACCCCAGTAACAATGATTCCTTAAAGGCATTCTGGGGATGTAATTAATGATTACCTGATTCTAGAATACTATTGTTCAGAAAAAAACATTAATAAGAAGCATAGCTCCATACAGCTACCGGCCACAACAATTCCTTTGATAATATTTCAGTTATTAGTTGTCCTTAATGATCAGCAGAAAACAATGTCATGACATAAATGGAATAGCCTTGGAAAATAACTATTACTTATAACTTGACATTACAGTCAGAAACTGGGAGATCATGCTCCAGAAACTCAATATCTTGGAACAAACAATCGCTCGCTAGTACCAGGAAGCTGGAAGAAAAGAATATTTTAAAGAACTTGTATCTTTCCAGACGGACACAGTGAGTGTTGTATTAGCCTCAAATGCAAAACAGGAACACAATGATTATATTGCCAGTTACACAGCTACCTATCTAACTGGAAGTTTATGTTTATTCCCCCTGTGCATGTGAGTGCAACTTCAATTACTGTGTACATAAAACAGGTATAAGCAAATTTTTAGTAACTTTTTCTTATTTCTGAACATCCCTCTTCCTACTGACCCATATAGCTTCTGGAATTTGATCATGACTGTCATTCAAGTAATTCACAGAAAAAGTCAATGATGAAGTGCATTACTAGCAATAATTTTCTACCTCGATGTTAATAGAATAAAAAAATGCTGTCAGCCTTTTTTAGTATAATTCTAGAAAATAACATTACTATGCTAATAATTAAAAAAAAAAGAGATGTAGAAATACATCATTATTTTTGTGATGTCTTCTATTTCACATGAAGGTGTGGAACAAGCTCATAGTTTTGCTGGCAGATTTCACTCAAAGTGGCAAAAGTTTTAAAAGCAGTGCTTTGTTATACAGCTGTAAGAACTGCTAAAATGTCAAAGCCTTCAAAACACAGACCTGGCTTTGCTCTAATTAAACATGGTGTGACTAGCTAAATAATTTTCTTATTATAAGACTGATAGTAACAATAGGACAGAAAATATGTTACCTACAAAATAGTAGGAATTAAACTCTCACCAATAAAGTTCTTGGAATCTTTATGAGAAAGGAGAGAAAAGATGACCATGTTTGCTACAGGAAAAGATTTCCAGCTAATGAATTCTCTTTGTCTATTGGTCAGAAGAATGGTGTTTTCAGCCCATTAGTTTCATTTACTGTATCATTTCTTATTTGTGACAGACTGATTAAAATCAGTGTTTAGTGTCAACTCATTATCATTTTTCATATGGCACTTGCCATTTCAAAATGTAGCCTAATTCCAGAGGAGAACAAAGAAAATTTAGCAATTAAATTAGTCAGTTGGAAAAGAAATGACAGACTACATGTCCTACATTCTTCTGATGCACTTTCTAGCTTTGGATAGGAAATATGACTATATTAAAATTCGTGTTGCTATGATTTGCATTAAAACCCAAGAGAGATGTAACAAAGCAAAAAGTCAAGTACTAATCGATCTTCTATTTAAGAAAGAACAGGAGGGAAATACACATTGAGGGTGGGTGGAGTATTTAAATCTTTGTGGAGGAAGAATATCAAATGAGCTAATACTTCTGCGGAATATGTTTTGGTCATCTCATATAACTGTCAGAGGCTTCTTAAATTTGCACATTTGAAAGAGTAAGTTAGTGTTTTGGAGCAGATAAATATTAGATCAAGTGTTTTACAAGAATTTTCAGTTTAAATTGATAAGACCCCAGCTGATGGAGTGCTGCCGGTTACTGACAGTAGATAGTTCTTTGCTTTTAGGAGAAAATTTACCTCCTAGAAAGGAGTGAAACTGGAAAGCTATGGCTAGTTTGAAAATGAGATAACTGCATCTTTTTTTCTGAAGTGCATAAACTTCCAGTTGTGTCAAAACTCAATTTCTTACCATTTTAAAAGCCTTGTATTACAAAAGCCGGTAATTTTATTCACCTAGATTTATTTTCCTATGGAAATAGTAATTACTTAGCATCAGAACTCCAGCAGACCAGTCACATGGTTATAACTTAAGAGAAACCAGATACCTTAACCAGCTGTGTTTAATTTTCCCCTAAGTTCCCTAGTTATCTGTGAAGTCCAGCTAGAGCCTTAATATGTTCAGATTCAGTTGAAAAAAAAACCCAACAAAACAACACAAAAGTCATTGCCAACGTGTTGTTTCCCATTCAGATCTGTTTGTACTTTTTATTGATTTATGGTAACATTTAGGTTTTAGTTTTCTGTGGTAAGATGCTAATGTCTCAATGTTCAGCATTTTCATAGAAGCATCTTTCATTCATGTAATAAAGAATTAGCAACAGAGATGAAAGTATGTCCATTCTCAGGCCCCTACAGTATGCTGCATGTGTTGGGTCTGAAGATCTTTGAATCCCAATGTGAAAGGACGTACTGTTAATTTAGGCTTTTTGGTCTATTTTTCAGGATGACAAGGAAGCTATGTTTGCTTGGGGGATCCTCACACAGGAACCACTAGGACATGTATAGATTCATTTCTCCTCATGCTCCACAGGGCACAAGAAATCAATATCAGGAATAAATTCCCATTAAAAAGTAACAAAAGCAAGTATCATTAGCTGATGGAGAAAAAGATGAGATTATTAGGACATGCTTTAAAATGTCATTTTTATTCCAGCTAAGCCAGTATATTAGGAAATCTCTAAACCTGTCATTGATGTATTCTCCATTGCTGTGAATCTGATTTTCCAGTGTGAAGTTGAAGACGAAATGTGAAACCTCCTCATTGCGGAAATGTTTCACTCGGGATGCGTACTCGTCTGACTGCAGATGTTTAATGACGTCGGGAAACCAGACAGATAAGCCATAGTAGCTGCAAAAAACAGCAAAAAGGTCAGTCGCCAGTCTTACTTATTGGGAAATCTGTCTAAGTTGAGGATGAGCAGCTCTTATATGATGGAGCAGTTGTTACATGTCCTGGTTTCAGCTGTAACAGTTACTTATTCTTTCTAATAGCTGGTGCAGTGCTACGTTTTGGCTTTAGTCTGAGAACAATGCTGATAGCACACTGATGTTTCAGTTGTTGCTAAGTAATGCCTGCTCTAAGGACTTTTCAGTCTCATGCTCTGCCAGTGAGGAGGGGCACAAGAATCTGGGAGGGAGCAGAGACAGGACACCTGACCCAAACTAGCCAAAGGGGTATTCCGTACCACAGCACATCATGCCCAGTATATAAACTGGGGGGGAGTCATCTGGAAGGGACCAATCACTGCTCAGATCGGGCTGGGTATCAGTCAGCAGGTGGTAAGCAATTGTATTGTGCTTCCCTTGTGTTTTCTGAGCTTTCACTTCTTCTTTGTTGTTTCCTATTATTATTATTATTGCTATTGTTGGTATTCTTTCTACTATCAGTGCATTTTACTTTATTTTGGTTATTAAACTGTTCTTATCTCAACCCATGGGTTTTACATTCTCTCTATTGTCCTCCCAGCCCACCTGGGGAGGGGGAAAAATGGGGGGTGAGTGAGTAGCTTCGTGGTGCTGAGTTACCAGCTGGGTTTAAACCATGACAGTCCATCATAGTAGAATCCACCACAAAAATAAAAATATTGAGAGATGCTGACACCAGGAGATAATCTTTTCTGAAGCAAATGTTTTTGATGAGGTAAGCTTGCAGTAAGAACAGGCTAACATAGATATACATTTTGTGGAAAGATAAGGGATAAAACCCTTCTGAATAAAAAAGATAATCATAGTGATAAAAATTTGCATGCAGATGATTCTTCTGTCCTTCAAGTCTATCAAAAATTATTTAAGATTTCAACCACTCTTACCCAAAAGACAGGGTGAACCATACAGCTGTAAGTTTGATGGTATTATCCTTCACTGGGTAGTTGAAGCATCTCATAAATGTCAACCAAATCTGTAAATCATTAGGAAATACATTTATTATAAATTGTATTTTGAACAATTTTGTTAAATGATAAAACCTTTTTTGATTCTGATTTGCTTGCTTCTTCAGGGCCTCTGAGATAGGAGGTAACTCTATGTTAATCACAAGTCATTGGTCACATAAGTATGTTAATCTCCAGATATAGCCAAGTTGTGCACGTTATATGACTTTTGACTTCTTTTCATAGAATCATTGAACAGTTTAGGTTGGAAGGGACCTTTAAAGATCATCTCTTTCCAACCTTCCTGACACAGGCAGGGACGCCTACCACTAGATCCAGTTGCTCAAAGCCCCATCCAAACTGGCCTTGAGCACTGCCAGGGATGGGGCAGTCACAACTTCTTTGGACAGCCTGTTCCAGGGCCTCACCACCCTCATCATCAAGCATTTATTCCTAATGTCCAGTCTAAATCTATCCTATTATGGTCTAACATTCTTACTCCTTCTCCTGTCACTACAGGCCTTGGTGAAAGGTCTCCCTCAATCTTTTCTATAAGCCCCCTTTAGGTACTGAAAGGTTGGTATAAGGTCTCTCTGAAGCCTTCTCTTCTCCAGGCTGAACAGTCCCAACTTTTCAACCTTTTCTCATAGGACACGTACTCCAGCCCTTAGATCATCTGTGCAGCCTCCTCTGGACTTGCTCAAACAGTCCATGTCCTTTTTACGTTGGGGGCCCCAAAGCTGGACACAGTACTGCAGGCGGGGTCTCACAAGAGCAGAGTAGAGAGGCAGATCTGCTGGCTATGCTTCTTTTTATGCAGCTTAGGATGTGATTGGCTTTCTGGGATGCAAGCACACATTGCTGGCCTATATAAAATTATTTACACACCAGTATGCACAGTGTTTATTAATTCACCCTCTGCTCTGATCACCTCAAAATTTCCAATATCTAGGCAACTTCATTTCACTATGTCAAATAAACAGAGATCTTGTAAAAAATGTTTTCTTCTGACTTCCCAGTATTACACTGCTTTAAGTTTAGATAAACTATATTCCATAATTCAATAGTGACACAGAGTTTGATCTGTCATAACCTACCACAGCTAGAAACTGGTACTTTATGAGGAAAAGATGGGACTACCTCCAGGTCAGAGACACTACAGCAGAGCCAACTGAGAATGGTGGTCTCTCCCCTCTCTCTCATCTCAAGATGATTTTCTCTTTTTGAAGAGACGTATCAGCCTGTCTAAGGAGGTTTCAGCGCACATTGTGCAACAAGGAGCTCTAACCCAGGGTCTAGTCCAGTGAGATAACAAGCATGTGAGACAGCCGCTCTGTAACTAAGTGGTTTAGTTTTAAAGGTGGTTTGGTAACAAGGCAAAATCATAACATTTCAATCTTCAACTACTTCATTTGTGTACAAATAACTATAAAAGCAGACACCTTCTGGGTTTGTTTGGTTGGGTTTTTTTTGTTTTTTTTTTTTTATAGTGAAAATGCCATTTTTCCAAGCCAAGCAGTATTGTGACAAACCTTGTTTTACAGCACTTTATCATAGCTCTGGAGACCTTCAAGATGCCAGATATTTAACAGCTGTTAAAAGATATTCCTAACTTTTATTTTTTTAATAATGAGACTTTTCTCAATTTTCATTACAAGGTTCAAAGGTACTGCATAATTTTGGCTTTGCAAGGAAGTAAAGAAGAGCATACTCTCATTGAACTTGCATTAAACCCTCTGAAATAGCTCTAACATAGTTTTCTGGTAAAACATTTAACATGCTTAAAAATACATGCAGATACAAAGCCTTATAAAGATTTTATGGCATCCATTTACACAATTTATTCATGACTTTACCATTTGTACTTAATGTTGCTGCCTCAAGTTCATGCTGCAAATTTTCCATCTCATCATGTGTCACCTCTTTCTATACGTATTTATTGATACACATTTCCAGTACGTATTATACCATGGTGCTTGGGAATATGGCTACATAACTATCAGCCATTTTCCTTCTCACAAACTGGGACCAACCTCTATGATTCACCAGCATTTCTCCTGGGTCAGGAAATGAGAACCTTGCACAGGTTCCTGAATCTGCCAGTGCATGGAAAATGCAGCATTGCAGCAATCACCAGCATGAGCTCAATAATCCATCCCATATCTGAAGACTAATTAAAAAGAGGAAAGTTAACAGGTTACAGAACAAACAGAGATGTTGTTACTTACGCCATACAGCTCTGTGCGAATTCTAACAAAACACCTCCTGTACCAAGTTCCTGTATCGCTCTCTATTTCTATAAGCTCGTCTATCTGCTTTGGAGTTTTGATTCTGTTAACCTAGAAATAAAAATAGAACAGCAAATATTTGCATTTTATGGAATAATTACCTGTCTCTCAAGGAGATTTGGAAGGTTTTAATAAATCCCATAAATCAAAAATGAGCGGATGTTAAACCTGTGTATACACTTGGAATGTATTAGAAATATAAAGGAACAGTAGCACACTATAATGCCAAATTTTGTTATGGATGCAACTGTACTGGAAAAACTTCAGATTTAAAGCATGCAGGAAATCAGTTTCCTCTGACTGAAGCAAGCTGTTACTGTCAGGTTCTGCTAGACCGTTGCTGTCCATATCCCTAATGCCACAAAGGATAAAACAGTATTTAAACCCTCAGTTAACCATGTCTGGATTTTGCTATCAAGATGTTTCTGACTTCCTATCACAACATTCTTGAAAGTCTATTGATTAAAGGTACAGTGATGCAAATAGAATTATTTGAAATGCCAAGAATTAATAGTTGAGTAATATTATTCTTTTGTTCTTATTTTCTTTACTGTTAGACAGGGAGCTCTCTTTGTCTTTTGGATGTTGAATTTAACTATCTAATGAAGAGAGAAAAAGTTAGGTGAAATGATCTGGAACCATGCATGTTATTGCTGCTATGAGCAATCACCTACTTCATCTAAAGTGAAATGAGATAAACAGACATCATGGAAAAATACAGAACTATCAGTGACAGAGAATGTGATGTTGCCTACAACGCTAGTTTTCACTTGCACTCTCCTGTGTAGCAGAACAAGAATGCGTTATATTGTCTTTCCAGACACAGGGTCTGACAAACTTAAACCACTGTATAGTTTTGGTTTTGGTTTCTACTCCGGTCCCAGGTTCATACCAATATCACAAAAGGCAGTGCATTCACCCACAGTTTATTTTAAAAGAATAGAAATAGAGAACAGAAAAAAAAAAAGATAAAATAGGAGGGGGCCTGATATATGGGGAGGGAGACAGCAAGACACCAAGTGTTCAGTGTATGGCTGACATTTCTGAAGGTCACAATAGCTTGTGCTTCTTAAGAGAACGGTGACACCACTACCCACAGATGCACCACAGTGGATTAGAGGACATCAGGGAATAGCAGTATTGGTGGTAAAGCTCTAGTTTTCAGCTCACTGCTTTTACAGATGTACACTCTTTAAGATGTACCAGCAGCCTCATCCCATGAACAAGAACAAACAAATGCCCACTAAGTGATTTAGCTATAATCACCATCATTTCTGAAATACTACAGCTCACTGTCTTGCCAAATCATGACTGCATCAAAGACAAGACTGTTCTCTTCTCATCATGCCTTTCTCAATTGCAATAATCTTGTCTGCATCATTCAATTGATTTTAAGCTTTTCTTAAACTGCTTTTACGAAACATGCTATACAGAAGACTGAGTTGGGTCTTCCAAGATTATTTATCACCTTGCATATACAAACATCCTCACATGTCACACCTCCAGGTAGAAAGGGCACGCTTTCTGAATCACACTATAAACCAGTGCCACATTTGTAAGCTCAGGGGCAGCCTTTTCACCTGACTCATTTGGAGCTTTGGAGGTTGGGGGAAGCATGTGTATATCCTAGGACCACTGTATGTGACTGGAGACAAAGAGCTGCTGGCCTTGATGGTTTTTTTTTAACATAAGAAAAGTCCTATTGAATCAAGACAATGGTCCATCTGGACCATGCAAATTCAGCTGTCAGTATATGAAGAATGAAAGAAAAAAATAAAGAATACCTATTTTAATGAAAATGGAACTTCTGTTTAAAAGCAATGGCTAGAAATATGCAATGGTTTGAATCTTACAAAATCAAGACTTGCTGCAAAGTTTTTTGCAGAATAAAAGATTATCACAAAGAGTAGATAGAATTTGGGGTTTAAGGATAGAAAGGTTTTTTTTTTTACTTAAACGTTTAAACCAATAGATCTAATGAATGTATATTTTAAGGACCCAGGAAGGTAGTTAAGCATGTACATAAATGTTTAACTTGGATAGTTCCCTAATAGAAGATACTATTAATTTTCTACCATCTCTACTAATGTCACTGCTCTCGAGAGAGATTTTCAGAATTTTTCAAAGATACTATCACCTCAGTAAGTAACTAGATATACTTATGCGAGTTTCTAACTCAAAACCCAGTTGTTCATCCGTTGATGCCTTCCCTTTTCTAAAGGTTTGAAGATAAAATCCTCAATATGAGTAACAAGAGTAAACATGACATGTGAAAAAAGCTTCTAGGAAAAGATGAAATCAAGATAAGATAGGAAAACATACAGAAGGAAAGAACATTAAAATTATAGCAGTAATAAAAAAAGTTACATCAGCTGTGGAGTTAGAAATACTATTAAAGCATATCAAATGTGACTAGTAACATGAAGTGGAGAAAAATAGTAACACAGAAGTCATAGAATGGCACTGGATGAAGAAACAGGGTTTAGGAGAGCTATGTGAATAAATTCCTGAGACAAAATGTCACAATAGGAATAGCTTATATTTTTTTAAAAAAGAGAGACTAAAAGTATGACCCAAAAAATTTATGCATAAGTTCTTCACTTTCTGGGTTAATAAGATTAAGTGCTGATATTTCCAGTGAGGAGACAATGACGTATTTTCTAATCATATTAATGCAAGCTAAAACCAGGGACTTCTATATATGTGTAACCTTTACATACAATATGTCTAATCTTTCCAATCCTCAATATCTGGAATTGAGTTTTCCCAATTATCATGGCAGAAACTGGCAAATATCCCAAGAAAGTGGTGTGTTTTCTTTATTCATGCCCTATTCATGGGTGACAGATTAACAAAAAATAGCTATAAATAAACTGTTGAGTTCAACATGATTCAGTGTCACATTTTAACAAGCGTAGAAAGACTTGTTAGATCACAAGAACTGGAAACAACAAGCGTGTGCTTTGTTTTCTTCTCCACAGCTGCTTTAGGACATGATTATGATTATGCTAAACTAATGTGAACTGATCCTTCCTCCCACCTTTTGTCCCAGTATATTTCTGTCTTATTCCTCATGCCTAAGCCAACACTGCAGGGGGATGGCGTCTGTGCTGTGGCTGACTGTGCAATCAGTCAATGAATATCAACACTGGCTGAAGAAAAACAAAGAGTGACCAAGGGCAGGCACACTTTGTCTGAAAGCAGCTCAGATCAGCAAAAGCCAGTTGTGAAATTACACCCTAGCCGTATGGTGTTAGGCAAATCCCTTTATCCATAAATGAAATCAGAAAATAAAATACTAGGTTAGATGGGATTTGAGGTAGATCACAGGTGTATCAATAAATGTGGATTTAACATGATAAGCATGCTAGCCAGCCTTCTTTCAGACTAAATAGGAGATTTTAAGCTTCTCTGTGGAAAAAAATTAAATAGAGTAAATGGAAACTACATCCAAGGCAATAAACTGCAAGTCTCAATGAAATAAAGTTATATGGTCAGATGGTCATTCCTTGAGACTGCCTGCAAATGCAGAGCCTTTAAAAGGATTTCTTAATTGAGTTATGTGTGCATTAAAGTAAGAAGAAAGCCTCTGGAAGAGCAAAAACATCCCAAACATGGCTCTGAGTGGAAGCAGAGTGCTTACACTCCCACAGCACAGCACAAGTTGTAAAGGGAGATGATTGATTTTCAAAGCAAGAAAATGCCTTCTGCTGTTTGGTCCTACTGTATCCAGGAAAAAAAAAAATTATTGGGTATATTTTTCATATTTAAGGAACATGCCATAAAAATCCCCCACATTTGAATCACCAGTTTATCCTCCAAATAGAAACAACCTATCAATGCTTTGAATCTGGCCTTTTCATTAAATAAAACACAGATTGAGTCTATTAAGTGTCTTGGTACACCAAAGGAAAACACAATGTGGATTCATAGGTTCAAGAACATGTTGGTCAAAGGCTTGTATCTTTACAAGACTTGTATATATAGCAATTGTATATATAACGACTTCAGTAGGAATTTGGTTCTTGTATTTAGGAATTTAGAGTGCAAATTATTTACTTGGTCATGCAGAGTATTAATATTGGTTGCTTAAGCCCTCCAGACCTTGCCAATCAGCCAGCTTACTGATGTGTTAAAGTGATTAGCTTTAAAAACAATACTCACTGTGAAGACTTTCTCAGGCTGACCACGAGCTCGCATGTTTGTGTCATGAATTTGCTTGAGTATCATCCAAGCTTCATCATGTTTTCCAACCTAAATGTTCATTTAAACACAATATACATACAGATTAATATATTCAGTATTACCACTGAACAATCTTAATGCCTGTTATACAGAGGTCGTGATATAAACACAGACATAATTTTGACTGGAATCTAAAAACAATTTGGAAAGTTACATATACCTCCAGCAAGAACCGTGGGCTTTCTGGCATAAAGGTGAGGGCTACCACGGAAGAGACACAAGGCAGTGCACAGACGATCACAAATACTCGCCAGCTGTGGAACTGGTAGGCAGAGCCCATGCTGAAACTCCATCCTATGAAATAAGAAATTCACAGCATGTAGAGAAATAAGGAGTATTGTACGTGAGAGTCTGCAGCTTCTTTGAGATGCAAAATGATACTTTTAATTAAATGAAGCCTGGTTGGTCTCCCTCTTCTATTTCCACAAATATTGATGATTTCACAAATAATCTTACACAATGAGTTTCATGCTCTTTCACGTGATTAGTCAGGCTGGAAAATTGCCAATATTATGCAGGGTGGGAGATTTTCTTGCACAGGGATGAAGAAAGCTCATTGACATCTCTTATCAAAATCTGCATGAAAGTAGTTATAAAAAACAAATAGGGACACAATCACCATACATAAGAATACGTACACAAAGAAATAGTTTCTAAGAATACTGGAAGAAGGAAGAATTAAAGAGCTACACTCAGATGACATGTTTTGTGGAATTTTACAGTCTTCCTTATTAACTTTTTCTACAGAGAGTTAATTTCAACACTCTTAATAAGAGTTTCCTAACATGATACAGTGCAACACATAAAGCATTTATAGTACCTAACTTCTGTTTCCATCTTGTTCCAGAGCACTATACCACTCCTTAAATTCTGTTAGAAGTAAACTGACAGTTGACCCCCCTGCCCCATAACTAGATATTCAGGAAAAAATACTCAGCATTTAAGTTTATATCTGAGATGAACAACCTTAACACTGAAGTAGAGAGAGAATTTATGATTATATAAAAAAAATTACAAAAAATGAACAAGAAAAGAACTCTTATCTGAAAAATTGGTTTTGAGATACATCTGAGTGTTAATAACATGCTGTAGAAGCCATTGTTAAAATATTCTGAGAAGAACACAAAAGGAAATACTGGAAAACTTGTATGTGTAATTGCAGTGCTGGTAGTTCAGCTCTTTAATAAAATATCTGATTGTTCTGTATATTATGACTGGACTATTGAAATGGCATAATTTTAAGAAACCTAAGAATTTCTCTAAAGAAAGAGAAAAATATTGTTTGAATAATTATCTGGCCTTTTAGTCTGTCTTCAATACAGCAGAAATTTTCAAGTACAATTTTCAAAGGATAACATATTAAAAGATGAGTGGAAGATAAGAATGATAAAGGACAGATAAGTTACTGGAATTAAATGGAACCCTGACTGATGAAAAAGATGATACCAGATTGTTCTGATATATTTCTTTGCTAACTGATATTTTTTAGACAAAAGACATGGTTAATTAGATCTGTCTGCATGTCCATAAACAGCTACTACAACATGGTTTCAAAAGGTCACAGGGAAGACAGCACAGGAGAGGGGGCTTCGTCTTTCACGACAGTGAGGTCCAGGTACTGGCTCTTGTCATTAGAAACTGTCCCAGAAATACACAGACCCACTGGTATACTTAGACAATATGCCTTTCACTGCTTTGGTTTATGTTTTACGAGATTGAGCTGCACAATAGGCACTTCTGCTGTAAATGTAATCAACCTGGCTTTATACCTGTTATAAAAACCAACAGTAACATCTTGTGATCCATAGCCAGCCCTGGAAAATGAGAATTTATTTTAAGGTGTAATTTATTAATGTAAGTGAACTATATCACACTAAATTAAAGACAATGAGTGCACCATTCATCCTGCTGTCATCCTGACAACCTACAAAACATCTTCTTTGCACCTCAAAATATTGGAGGGGCATGTTAAGTGAAATGTTTATTATTCTGTTAAGTGAAATGTTTATTGCTGTTATTCTGTCTTTTTCTCTATTGTATTAGCTGCTGCAATTTATCAACATATTTGCTGAGTTAATTATAATAATAAATGTCAGGATTATAAGAAGCAATTGGTAGAAAAAAGCCAGCTGCAACACAGCTGTCTTGATGTTGCTCTCCTGTCTATTCCATCACCACCAGCACTAAATCAGCAAAACAAACATGTATTCTGAATTAAGAACAAGTTTAGAGTTATTCTGATGTTTAACACATCCCAATTTCCTAGGTCATGAGCTCATCTGGAAAATGAGGCCATTAGACTGGCTCTGAATTTAGCTCACAAAGCGGCTTTCATTCCTCTTAAATGTAGGTCTTGAAACCAAACGGAAGTGTGTTCTTGCCTGTAACTCAATTTGCTTCTCACTTCCGTGATTTATGACACAACAGCAAAGACTCAACAGCTCTATGCAGTTCCATTCAGAGCACTGCACAGCAACCTAGAGATAAACTTCACCCTTGATCCCTGGCTATGCCATATTTGAGAGTCATTAATCATAAAAACAGTGGCAAGTCCCAATGTTTTACGAATTGCAAAACACTTGGCCCAAATGCATCTTGGGAATGATGTCCTGTACAGCAACGCAGAACTTGCAGTGACTAAGTATGAAGATGCTGCAGCAACCTTTGTGCTGAGTACCACTCTCCCACTCTACTGACAACTGAAAAGGCCAAGTGAATCACAGACACGGCGATTACTGATTACAGAAATACAACACCACACAGCAGAGCAAAATGTACAAGATACTAATCTATATCTAATTATATGTTGAATTTAATGTAACAAAATCTTCCCTCCCAACACAGCAGTTCATTCACTCCATAATGTTAATAAATTAAAAGCCTGTTATAAACAAGGTCTTGCTCCAAAGGAGAGAAAAGAACATTTATGTCATAGACTTTCTGAATAAATATAGAGGTAAACCTGTTCACATTATGCTGAATTTTGTAAATTTATACTACCTGATAAACAGCAGTATTTTCAAATACAAGGGTCATCTTATACAGTGGGTATGTTACCAGAGAGCAGACTAATGAGAAAGATCTGCTTAACTTTTCAAAATGAGGGCTGAAAGGGAACACAATAGTTCTGTAAAAATCCATAAGGGTTACACTAAGGTGCAATGTGGGCAATGAAATTACGGGTGCCTACAGCTGTGAAACACCTTTGTAAGAGACCAGTGTGGATAAAGAAAGCTAATCAGAATAGAGGGATTTTACAACATAGCTAGCTAAAGATTGACCACTCTCGATAACAATTTTTGTTAGTCATACAGTAGAAATAAGAGGAAAAAGATTCCTAGCAGTTTCAGAAATTTACAAATGCGAGTTTGCATAAAATTCTGTCTTTTGGTAGATCAAAAGAGGAAGCAGATGGAAGAATATCCCTAAAATTAGGGGTGGAGGGATAGCCAAGGAACTTATATAAATTCATAGACTAGATAGATTCATCTACACAATCCCTTCTATTTTTTTTTCCTTATTTCTGTTTCATCACGCAGTCTTTGGTCAAAATTCAGCTTTCTAGGCTCTATTTTTAACGTTTTAAATTTGAAGTATTTCCAGCAACGAAGATGTGTGATTGCCGCAAATTGCCACCTGATGGCACTGTTACCTCACTTAATACAAATAAAAAATCTGCAAAAATACTTCTATTAAATATTGCTGTTTTATTTAGCATTTCACAAATCTAAGCTAAAATGAAATTAGAAGCAGGACTGGAAATATTTTGCAGCTAGCAGCGCTGAAATACAAGATTATTGCAGTGATATTTGTCTGTCCTGACGTTACCAAGTTTAACTGAGAGTGGTATCTAGGATTTGAGCATATGTATTTTAGTGGTACTGATTAGAATAATGGTAAAAGTGACATAGGGGGGAAAAATAAAGTTCAGGTAAGTTATATAGCTGGGGAAGCTCAATTAGACAGACATTTTTACAAGACTGAGTGAAATAATAGTTTCCAAGAAATGCAGAAATAATGTTTTCAGAATTATTCTGTAATGGTATTTATGTGAATTTCCAGTAGAATGCATGTCTTTCCTGTTATTAGTTTGTTAATATCGTATTGGAAAGACAGTGGTATTTTTAGCCTGTTGAGATAGTTAGATACTTTACAAACCCACTGCCTCAGCGGGTCATTTGCTGGTAATTTCTGCAGAAGGAATCTGGTAATAAAATAGCTGAAGTGTGGCAGGCCATCATGTGGCATCTTAACAAAGGTGCCTGTAGAAGACTCTCTAGATATCATCCACATTTGCCTGGTTCTTTAGCTGATGTTAATTACCCATGGGAGCCATAAGGATCAACAGTTCCATGGAAGAAGAAAGTAATAGTGTTAAACAGATATATTTTACAAATACATTACACTCAGGCTTGGTCTGCTGATGCTTAAAACTGTGATTAAAAGGGACAAGGCATTCTCTAAAGACACATTTTGTCTCCCACAGAGGTGGTGGCTGTCAACCACTGACACTTATCACTTCCCTGTGCCAGCACTGATCGTATCTGAAGACCTGAGATTATCGTGTCTCCAATCACTCAGGTAACATTATCTACCATTCAGACAAGTCCCAGGAGAGCTGTGAGCAGGGCTGACCTTCTATATAAAATAATTTGGTCTGTAATACCATCAGACATAATTCCTGTACCCAGTGCCTGGCACTGCAGTCCAGGTGATGTCTCCAGCTGTACTCTGTCTGAACAGTGATATCAATAATGCACTTTTAAAATGTTTCTAGTACATGCTGTAGTACTGCCCAGTTTTACTCTTCATTGAGGAGGAAATCTGTGTATCCTCATATTTCAGACAATAATGCAGTATTATATGTCCTCAAAATTCATGGTTTACTAATGATATGTCAGCCTTTCACTTAACTTTTCATATACTCTGTGCAGATTACAGAGCTGTGGTGCTTATTTCCTTGCTATGGAATTGCTAATGTGTCTGTGACAGACCTGATAGAAAAAAAAAAAAAAAAACAACAAAGCCAACCAAAAAAAACAACAAAACAAAACAAAAAAATAGTTGCGAATCATAACATCTAGCAATGATCAGGGGAAAAAAAAAGAAAAGATGAGGGAAGCTTGTAAGTCATTGTGTGCACAGATTGAAATGATCTGTCTGAAATCTGACTTTCATTTGGCCCTAGAGTATGACTGTAGCAGGATGTTGTGACTCATAGTAGCCATCACAGGCAAGAAGTTAATCTTTAAAAGGACAGAAGAGATGAACATGTATAATTTTCTAGAAGAACTGAAGCACTAATAAGAGAACTGCAGATACCAAACAGCCTGGTCATGTCATCTGTCAAATCTTGGCAGACGCTAGAGGTGGCAAAGGATGTTTAATTAGTGGTCTATTTACGATTAGGAAATCAAGATCTCACTTGCCTTCCTATCTAGATAAATATGAATGCATGTAGAGACTTAAAGTAGGCTGTTGATAGTATGGAGCCTGATGGGAATGGCATGTCTGCCTCTTGACTTCAACAAAGGAAGCTATTCTTGCACTGCAATTTTCTTTCTGAGAAGAATACTGAGCCAACTAAATAAAACAGACATGAGTAAGGCAAAATCACTCATTAATAGTTCACTTTTTATGAAGTCTTACAGGACAGAAGAGAAGCTATACAGAACCAGAGAGAAAGGACTTGAAACCTAAATTGACCTTCGTACATTTTTGGCATATTCACCCCTTCAGTGATAATCTTCCCTTCGGTGGACTGTTCCAAAGACATGATAGTTGTAATGGTGAATAGTTGAAATGGTGGCAAAAGAGTAGAAGAATTTTCATAAGAGGTAGCTTATAACATTTTCAGAATTGGTTTTCATCTTCTGTGCTTATTATATGACTAAGAAAGGTCTGATAGCAAGGAGATTCCTGCACACCTTACAGTTGGACCTTTTACTCACACAAAGCAGAGACGAAGCAAGCCTTGGGTAAGTGCACTTGGCAGAAAACATTCTGGTTTGAAGAGTAGCCCTAAGAATCATCTGACAGCAAAACAGCTTGCAGGAGATGAAGATTCCTCTCCCTCTATACGTATTATTTAATAACTTCAGTTAGTCTCCAGGCCGTCACTCTCCATAACATTATCCTCCATACAGGAAAGATATGGACCTGTTGGAGTGGGTCCAGAGGAGGGCCACAAAATTCATTAGAGGGATGAAGCACCCCTCCTGTGAGGAAAGGGTTCATTCAGTCTGGAGATGAGAAGGCTCAAAGGAGAACTTAGAGCAGCCTTCCGGTACTTAAAAGTGACCTATAAAAAAGACAGGGAGAAACTTTCTAGCAGGGCCTCTTGCAATAGTACAAGGGGTTTTAAACTAAAAGAGGGAAGATTCAGGCTGGATGTGAGAAATAAATTCTTTACAGCAAGGGTGCAAAAACACTGGCACAGGTTGCCCAGAGAAGTGGTGGATGCGCCATCCCTGAAGACATTCAAAGCCAGGTGGTTCTGGGCAACCTGATCTAGTTCAAGATGTTCCTGCTCATTGAAGGGGGGTTGCACTAGATGACCTTTAAAGGTCTCTTCTAACCCAAACTATTCTATGATATATGATTATATTCAATTACATGGTGAGTTATTGGCAATCTGTGGTGTTATATTGTGCTTTTCTGTGTATTTATATGCTACATCCATATCAATAAAACAGGAATAATGATACTTACACAGGTTAAGTCTTAAGTCAGTGCTGGAAGTTCTCAGAAACACTGCAGGGGCATGAAAATAAGAGGAAAATCAGAGCCAAAATATACATCATTTGGGAGAAGACTGTACTCTTCAAATCCATAAAGAAAGACATTGATATGAAATGAAGAGCCACCATTCCTTAAGGGGAGAGGGGAAGGATAAACATCAAATTTGTACAAAACCCTTTACATGATTTCTTGATATATCCACACCTTATTCCTAAGAGAATTAGAGTTTGTTCTCCAATACATGGGCCTGGAGATGTGCTCAACTGATGTGGGATCATCATACAGAACTTTGCGAGCCTTTGCTAGATTGATCCCCTGACTTAAGCTCATTGTTGCACCCATTAATATGATACTGCATAAACATAAAGGCTAAGAGCAAAACATTCCATGTACAGGAAAGGAATAAAGAATGTCACCGCTTAGAAGTGGAGACATCCCAGCAGTCTTCTGCTTCTGTTTAACTCTGGCCACTTAGAATTTTCCATTCTCAAACTAGACAGAAATAATAGAAATGCACTTTGGTAAGATGTCATGGTGATGTAAATGCCTCCACCTGGCAACCACCATGTAGGATCTAATTTTGTACCTTAGCAATTCTGAATGCAAATGCAATGCATCCATCCTGTTGGGCTGGAAACCTACCAATTTTCATAGCACTTCAACAGAGAATTCCAATATATTGATTTTCATTACCATTAACACTTCGGTCTATGTTCTGAGATGTTTTGCCAGACTTCAGCCACCTCTTCCTATCCTAGGAATCAAGTCTGAATTACTTTCACACGTCTTCATTCTGAAGGCAAATATTGTTATACTCCTTGGGAAATGAGTATATCCTCACTCATTATGATCCCTGGATAATGAGCATAGACCTTGAAAATTTTCCAGTGCAAACCTGTACATTTCTGCTTAAATAATAAATCTAAAACATTCTACTTGTGCACCCTCACAATAGCTTTCTTCTTCTTTACCTCATACTTTATAATATACAAATCAGTGCAAGAACTCTCTTTAAAACTTATGTCTCTTAAAATGAGAAACACCATGTTGCAATTAAAATTATTAAGTAAATATGCATATTCACGAATAGAAGAATAGGATGTTCTGCACTTCCCTTTTATGCAGTTATGAGAGACTTACTGAGAGAAAACTGCCCAAGACCAGTAGAAATTAATGTAGATGGATACAGATAAAATTTTGTCCATGGTCCATCTTCAAAACTTGAAGAGAACTGTGATTTGTAATCAAAAGTTCAAATGTTTTATTTCCCTATAAATGCCTGCTTTTGTCATATTTCTGCATCTAAATTGGATTTGGAAAATTTTATCCTTTCAGTCAAAGATCTGATATAGATCTACATCTACTTGTAAGTAAAGATATTAGGACTCATATGGCAACTTCCTCAGCTCTGTGGAAATCAACACACGCTACAAGTGCTTGGATGTAAAATTCTTCCATACATACATGCAATACGATGGAGTCTGAAAAAAAAAAATAGTGCTGGGATGCAATAGTTCAGTGACTTGTGACCTTCCTGAATTTAAAACAACTAGACATTTTTTAAGTGGATGTGTAGACTCCTACACGACCAGCTAAGGCTTGTGGATGAAAGATTTATTTGTCTTAATTATTTTTACACGCATATAGCCTGGAAACATTTAATGAAATCCCTGCTATTGAAAACCACAGCAATAGCTGGCAGGATCTGGAAAATAAACTGAATCGAAGAATGGTCTAAGAATTTTCTCAGCTTAAAAATCCGATAAAAAGTATGTATAAATATTAATATGTATTTTTCAAATATGAACAAGTTTTATTCAATAATTACACTGAGTTTACATCATAGTCCAAAACGGAATGGACACTGAGGAACTGCAAAAACGATTTTCTAATTACTTACATATTGAACAAACAAACGCATGATAGGCCACCAAGGGTTAATATTTAGCTGATACTATTGAAAATCTCATTACAAAGACTGTAGCACATAATTGATGTGACTGTTTGCCTGCCTGAGTCAGTGGCCCAAGAGATATATGTACTCATGCAGTTCTGCAAAGTCCTTGCCTGTGTCTGGCTCTGTGCAGCTGTTCAGTGATGCACTTCACAATCTGCTAAACAAAGAGAAAAAGCTGCTGGCCACTACTCGGACAACATCATAACTTACAGGCTTGTCGGTCTAATTAAAAAAGGCCATGTCATGCTTTCCACAAATGATGGATCAAGCAGATGCAACTAATGTAAAAAAATAAATGGGTGAGAGCACACATTAAAAGATGCTGCTGTCATAGCTTAAAAATATCATGGTCAGTGTCAATATTGAGACTGTGCAATCAAATTTCACTAAAACGTGCTTTAGATTTGTTTGCATGACCTTACTTTTGATTTCTTTTTAAGTTTTCTACCTCTGGTCTTCTACATGTACTTAGCAGTACTACTCTATTTTTCTACACCTAATTAAGAGTTGGATAATGGTTTGTGTATTAAGCTCAAAACATCTGTTTGGACAGTGATAAACAGCACAATAAGAGTAAATTGTACTCATCAACAGCAGACAAAATACATTTGTATAAGTAGACAATATAAAATTGCCAAATGCATTATGCCGTAGTCATTACAAATCAAGTGTGAAATAAAACACTTGTCTGCAACAAAATCTGATTATATTGTTGTCCTACCAATATACAAAATAAATATATGATGGTACGTCTGCAATTTTTGTGTGGTGCCTCCCATGGCCTACCCATAGACCTGAGTGCACATACTGTGTGATGACTTATTGTAGACACCATTACCAGCAGCTGTTAAATGTGGAAGCTAATTGAAAATGTAAGTGTTTCTGTCCTGGTTCAGGACTTCCAATGATTTATGTGCATCTGGACTAAGGGTATTTAAATGATGGGCTCACAGTTGAAGAAGAAAAGAGAAACAATTAATCAAAAAAGACAATCATGAAAAGGCAAAATTAAATATTGCAGTTTATGAAAAGAAAATGGGGCTTTCTTATCTAGCCTAACTTACAAACAAAATCATCATTGAAATACTGGAACATTTTCTGAAGAATACAGGCTCTGTCTTTTACCAGTGACAAGCTTTTACTTTTCACATGCTGCTGCACTGTAGCAACAGAATATAATGCAGTTCAAGAAAGTCTTTCAGAATTTAACCTTGTTATGTCTTATTTGCTTGAAAGTTGTAAGAAAAATATTTTTTAAATGCACATTTCAGTGTTGTGTTTGAAGTGTCATTTCCTTTTTTTTTTTTTTATATTTAATTTACTTCTAATGTTTGGTTGTTTTTTGGTTTTTGTTTTTTAATTTTAAACTACAATGATCAATATGCTATTACTAAGAGAGAGGAAGGCAGTTATGTGACCTAATAAGTAGACCAGATAAACATTCTAAGAATTATCTTCCAAACTATCAGCAGCCAATTAAATAAACATGTTTGGTTGAATACATGGAGCTTTTCCGTATAAAATGTGAACCATGGGTCAAAAGTCTTGAATTCAAATTTGGGAAAAACACTTCCAATACAAATATTATTTGCACTCACAAATCATGTACCAATGATCGTCAGTTATAATCTATCATAGATACTGAAGGAAGAGGGGTGGGGGTGGATTTTGTTTACAGACATGCAGTCACAGTGTTTGAAGTGTAATTATCAAAGGGAACAAAGAAAATACAGTATGTTTAATAAACAGAATTATATTATATTTTTTTCTTTTATAAAGCTTCGTGACTTCCTCAGAGTCTAGAATACCTAGAAATCATGAAAGAATCAGATGCTTATATCAGGTTGAAATACATAAGGTTTCTGAGCAATCTAAATGTGTTACCTTGATCTCTTTAGATGTGACTCCTCTGTTTTTTATTATATGGCAATGCTACCTTCAGGAAACAACTAGGAGGGGCCCAAACTTCCAGTGCCCCCAAACGAATAGCCCCTGTACTAGAAATGGAAGACAATACAGCAAGAAAGGAACAGACACTGGTAGAATACATTATCTCCTCACCTTGGCCAGCATCAAAGCTGAGGAGACCAGGTACCAAAACTGCTGCCCAGAGCCCTGACTACAAAATCTTGCTGTTTCTCTTTGCTCGTTTTATACTATTTTCTGCTGGTGTCTTTAGAAAGTGTAAAAATAAAATTGTATTGAGAATACTGAGCGCACAAACACTATAGGGGAGGTAGATCAGGTTTTTACCATATATTTATGCAGGTCCTTCCTATATATACAAGAATAATTTGATCAGATGCTGTAGTCACCTACTCAGATATAGATGGATGATTGAATATACCTTGAAGGAACTACTTCCACTGAAGTAGGCATGACTTTCAAAACAATATTTAATATTTCAAATTGAGAACAGATATAAACAAGTTTCCTGAAAAAGAAATCCAATGCCATTCTGTAGTGGATTATGTTAATTATTTTTTTTAAAGGCAACTGCACTGCAAATTGACAAACGATATTACAGTTGTATATCAAATCCATAGATATAGTGTATTATTAAAGTGAAAAGAAACTGTTGCTAAAAGGACAATTGCTATCTCCTTCAGAGCAGACAATTTTATAAGCCAGACAAGCAATATGGCAATATGACTGACAAACTTGTACTGTTGCACTGTGTTCCAGAGCAAATGAATATATTTAGGTATCAGAATAATCATACAATAACACCAATGACCTCTTCCTTTGTCCATCTGTACAAAACACCTTCTTCAGCTGTCACAGACCAATCATAAAACCAAAAGCTTTTTCTGTCTTTTTAACATTAAAATCTTGTCAGATTAGCATCTTATTTGTTTCTACAAGGAAAAAGCAAGGGTTATGTCTGACACTGCAGACATTTCTGATAGTCACTGAGCAGACTTCTAAGGCAGCTTCATTAACTTGGATGTATTTTTTTTAATTTATACTGCAGGACAATTCATTGTGTGAAACTGAGTTTTCAGTAAAACCAAGGATGAGGAACTGCCATTGTTTTACTGCTGTAAGAATGATTAACTATTACTAGTGTCTGCAGAAAACCATGTTTATGGCATTAGGCAGTGGTGTTTATGGAAACAGACTGTTCACCTGTCTGTCAGTTCCTCCTCCAGCATTGCTTAAAGTGACTGACCTGCTTCAATCAAATCTGGCAGTAAGAAATAGTCTCAAAGATAATCACAAAGGAAAAGGCTGAAGAAGCCAGTGGTCCCTCAGGGGTGCTGTGGCCTGCCTGGTAGCTGAAACCATGCCTTGGCTGTGTCATCCATCGGCTCTGGAACCAGTCTGACCCAAGCCAAAATTTGTTGACTCCACACCAACAGCAGCTAGACTGGAGCAGGGCTGCAAAACAGCAAGGAGCTCTGTGAGCTCCTGGTGAGCTCACTCTCTCTAGTGAGTGTGTTTCTTATTGCACAGTGTTGGGGACAAGAAAAGGCAAATGTGGGCACACTATAGCAGAAAGGGATCTGAAAAAAACAAGGAGAAACTGGGTACTGCTGTGGTGTCCTGAAAGGTATATAGGGGATGAAAGGAGAGAAGGGTGTTAGCCTGGATAACAGGGACATTGCCAAAAAAAAAAAAAAAAAAAAAATAAGAAATTGCCTCATAACTTCTCTGCCCACAAAACAATTTACTAGCTTTTTACTAAGCCTCTCAATAAACAAATTTTCTCTTTCACAATCAACCTGAAGAGACCAGGGGAAGATTATATTTGAAGCTCATTAATGAGTATCTTTAGTGCTCATTAAGTAGATGTGCTAAAAGCTACTTAAGCTTCTAGCAATTGCAAATATAAACATTCAAATGACCGTATCAAACCCTGCATTAGGGCACAGAACATAGTAAACTGATAAACAAAGTGATTTGTTTTGCTTTCCTAGCTGGATCTGCATAAGCATCTATTCTAAAATTCTGCTGCGTTCCATCGTTCTTCTTGCGCCTAAAGGTGAAGATTTTTTTAAAGTATACACATTAAGTATAATCTAATTTCACAGGATTATTTCAAATTAAGAGCAATTCACCAGTAGGAGTTGATAACTCAGGTTAACATTAAACCTGCCTCATACCCACTTTAATTAATGAAGTTTTAAAATAGCTTCAGCCTGCAGAATACCAGATTAATGGAAGTGCACTAAGTATGAGGGGAGCATAACACATTGGGGATCATTTTGTATCCTAGTGGAATGCAAAACAAATCAACAGATGTTGCATTAGGTAGTAGATGCCTTTATGTCTGATCTATTCCATTTGTTCAGACTGACACAGCCTCACAACAAATGCAGATCCAGCCTTAAGGAAGCTTCAACAACTTCCATTAAATCTCAAACAGTATCTTTCATTGGTTTAGGCATTCATAAATTCATGAATTCTGAAGACAGAAGATGTATCAGAAAGGCAGATGCATGAAGTAAAAATTGAAGAGCAGATCTTCATTTCAAAATTTGGATCAAATATTTCCACCAAGATAAAAAAAAATAAAAAATCAATAACTAAATTCTGCAGATTTATTAGTCCATTCAGGAGCTTTTTAAAAGTAAGAAAAGACATGTGAAGCTCATTCCCAGGCCATCTTCCCAGGTCTTCTTTTTTGGTATCTCTTTGGTCTGGGCAACTAATAAAATTCAGAGAATAGAAGCTATTGTATAATAGAAAATACAGCCTTGGGCTCAGATTTTTCCAAAGCGGCTGCTGCCACAATTTGGATTTGTTCTGAACCACCATGAAAGAATAGACTATTAGGAAAAAAAGAAAAATAATACTTTTTAAATTGAGGGTCTAGATTAGAGAAGGATCAACTTGTTTCTGTGAATGTCCTGCGCTACTTCTTTTTTGTTGTTGTTTGATCCTTCTAATTTCTGAAGTTCTGTTCTTCTTCTGTCTTTGTTTTGTTTGCTCTTTTCTGGCCCACCCCAGCATTCCTAGGAGCAGCAGTATCTGTTTAATAGTTTGCTGAAAACAAGCGTAGATGGGATTTTGAGGGGGCACACACTTGCTCCAAATCAGGATCAACAATAGCCTTTACAACGTTCTCAAAATATCATCTTAGACCTACATTGAGTTTTCTCTAGTTCCGTAGCAGTTTTATTGAGGTGCTTCATTTATTTAGATGCTTTATTCAGAAGCTAACACACCATTAGAAAGTCTTTTTCATCATCTATACTACCTCCTCTTGACAGAAAGTTCAGCTCATTAATTTTTGTCTTATCAGCAAGCAGTTTATTTCTTTCCATCTGCAGCTAATCATGCTTTTCTCTTATTTGCCTTCTGCAGGATTAAAGAAGACATCACTGATGCACCTCTTGCTTGTCTGAATCACTGATAGCACCCTATTTCAGTACGTTTCAACTTTGAACAAGGAAACAAAACAGCCATCACATAACTGTTTTTCCTATTTCCAACTCACATTAATCAGTTGTTGACGTACAAGTACTGCAGTAAATCACCTCTGTAGATACGACTATTGAATACATTTCTTTCTCTTGTTGTTTTGGGCACAGTCACTGCAGAGATGCAGCAATATGAAATCAGTCAAGTGTGGCTCTTTTTATTATAAATCATGTAAGCACATCCTGGTCTTTTGATTGGATGGGTGCACTGCATTAGAGATAGTCAAATTCCTCTCTGAGGACTACAGCAAAGAAAAGGGTGGAAGAAGGAACTTGGTAATCTTTTCCCTAAGATTAAACCACGATTTATAACACATTTATGAGCTGCTGGGCACCTCACTGCTGAGGAAATGCTAGCAGCAGCTGAATAAATAGCTGTGAGTGAAATCAAGCTGTTCCTCCAATGCTCAGACCCACCTCTAACAAACATTTCAGAATCTAGAAACACTACCAGCAATACTTGAAATGCGGCAGTAGGTGACAAAAATAACAGACACTTATTTACAGCATCACCATCAACTTTGACACTTTGAAGCTCATAGATCTGAGGACACAAACTGTGTCTAAAGATGCTTTGCAGATATTGATCTGTGCACTCTCAACAAAGTAATTACTAGTGTTTTGGTTTTGTTGGTTTTTGTCGCTTGTTTTTTTTATACGCAAGTAATAGTGAAGTTAAGACCTTAACTTTTCGAAGGAGTCAAGAATTTTCTATTTCTATCCAGGTACCCTGACTTAAACCTTGAGATACTCAAGTTCATGGGTTACATTTGAAGAAATTGTAGCTTATACAAGCTGCTAGTCAAAAAAAATCTAGCTTCAAGTCCTTCATCTTCATAACAAAGCCATTTTGTTAACCTTTAAATTTCAATAAAGATAAACGCTGTCAAACAGAAAAAGCTTTACCACTTAACATTTAATGTGCTGTGAACTATTATTTCACAGCATTTATCTTGGAATAACCATCACCATGGAAAAGTGCAACCTTTTGACTCTTTGATGTTTTGCTGATGCAAAAAAACCTCTTGTCTCCTTGTAATGGGAGGAGAACAGCAGACTAGACTGAAACATCTGTACAGCCACACTTGCAGCTCCTACCACTAAGATCCAGCTCTGTTCATCAGAAGTACTCAAAGACAGACAGCTCCTAAGATACTTCTGCTTCTATTGCTAAGCCAGGTTGGACAGAGTCTTGAGCGACATGGTCTAGAGTGAGGTCTTCCTGCCCTTAGCAGGGGGGTTGGAACTTGATGATCTTAAGGTCCTTTCCAGCCCTAACTTTTCTATGATTCTATGATTCTAAGCATTCACCATGCCCTATAACCCCATTGATAATACAGCATTGGTGTAGGACTTTTTTATTCTAGTGTTTCTACTGCCATGTGCCACTGAGAAACCCTTTAACACCCCCCCCAACTCATTGAATAAGGAAGTTAAAAGTTTTTCTGACTTTATTGCCACTGAACAGTTTTAGTCCATCATGTTCTCAGTGTAGTCTGCTGCAGGCTGACAAATTAAATCCCCCCTCAACACTGAACGATGCTGTACATGCCCTGAGTTGCAAAATGAGCCAGTAGCTCTCCATCTTCTCATCTCTCTGCTTACTTCCTTGCCTTTTTTACTACAATGTAGCTCATGATGGGAATTGTATTGCAGGTTTGAAGATGTTTACCTTTTTTATATGTTTTATGTCCAACTGGACACAAGAATAGAGCGAACATGAAAATAGAAAATAGTACCAAAACAACTCTCAAGCCACCTACCAAAAAGGTGATAAAAAGATCTTTTTGATTGCTAGTCAAGTTAATTTCTTTAGACAAATTGATCTGTTTCACCTTGCCAATCTTCTGCTACAAAGAGAAATCTTCGTCACTTTGCAAGCCGCTTACTCTAAAGAAAAACAGATTGTTCCATTCTAATCACAATTACACTTGGTTAGAAATAGAAACTACTCATGGACTCTTATGCCTATGAAAAGATCTACCTACTTATGGAAAGCAGATTTAAGAATGAGCAATGTGCTTGCCTAACCTGGTTTGTTTCCAGGACGGTACAGCAATGTATGACAACATACTCCCAAGACCCAGAGCAGGGTTTGCCCTGGGAGCCCTTGGCAATGCCTGAAAACTTGGCACAGCATTATAACAATAAAGTTTGCCCTGATCATGGGCTAGGGTGACTCCAGGTGTGTATTATGAACTAAGACACATGTTTTAAATTTCACAGTGTAATAAAAAAGTTTGATCAAAGTGAAAACTTTCTTACAACCTCATCAAAATCCATAAATACATTTTATCTAATTTTGTTTAAATTATGTTTAACCCCACTTCTTCTCCTGTGAGAAAGGATTGTTTCTGTTGTTCATAGCTTGCTTTTTAGCCCTCCTTTTGGCTATTACAACTTTCTTTACTATACTGTAAGGAGAGTGATTTATAATCCCCCTGTACTCAGCACTGGCGAGGCTACCTCTTGAGTCCTGTGCTCAGTTCTGGGCCCCTCACTGCAAAAGAGACATTGAGGTGCTGAAGCGGGTCCAGAGAAGGGCAATGGAGCTGGTGAAGGGTCTGGAGCACAAGTGTAATTGGGAACAGCTGGGGGAACTGGGCTTGTTTAGTCTGAAGAAATGAGGGCTCAGGAAGGACCTCATCAGTCTGCACAGCAACCTGAAAGGAGGAAGTGGCTAGTCTCTTCCTCCAGGTAACAAGGAATAGAATAAGAGGAAACGGCCTCCAGCTGCACAAGGAAGGTTTAGACTGGGTATCAGGAAAAGTTTCTTCACCAAAAGGTGATCAAGCATTAGAACAGGCTGCACAGGGCATTGGTGGAATCACCACCCCTGGAAGTGTTCAAAAACTGTGTAGCCCTTAGTGATATGCCTTAATGGTAGACTTGGCAGTCCTGGGGTAACAGTTGGACTTGATGAGCTTAAAGATCATTTCCAGCCAAGTTGATTCTATGATTCTACAGCCAACACTGAAGAATACTGTCTTTTAAAATTAGTTTTTCTGATTGCCTTAATATTATTTCATAAACATTTTTGCAGGACACAAACACACACACAAAAAGAGGTGCAGAATGTATTTTTGTTGCTGATATTCTTCCACTGCTAAAGAAAGAAGAAAACTTTTCTCTCTACTGCTACTGCCTTGGTATAAAGAAGTGTATTATCATCCACTCATATACTGCCACGTGGTCTTTCAAAAGCACATTAGTAAAGGTTATGGAGTTATTTATAAAATCTACAGTGAACTCAAACAACATATATCTGTCATAATGTTTGCATTTTCCACTCAAAGATAAGGAAAATAAAAATCCATAGGAAAGTGAAACGTGCTTGGCATTAAGAGCAATTTATTAATTGGACAAAAAATAAATTATCCACATTATACTTTGTCAGCAATAATTACTCTTTTTACTTCCAGCAGTTCAAAGACAAAAGGCAAGGTTGAAGACATAGATTCAGGTTTGTGGAAAAATTAATTTTAATGCAACAGTCTAGATATTTTATTAGTCTGAATTATTATAATTCATTTCTGGACACAACAGCTTGCTGAATGTTCCAATCACTTTGGGCAAACGTTATGAAGTTGTCATCTCTTCCACAATCCAACTGTGATAAACCTCACTGCTTGGCTAAAGAAAGCTGCTTTGGATGCCAGCTAACTCACAGCTCTGCTTTACTGTCTTGAGGACTACCAGAGAGAAGTGCTTGCAGAGGTTAATTTTTAAGAGCCCCTGAGCTGTCACAGGAGACCTGTGAGCACTTAACACGTGCAAAAGGCAAACCCAAGAGACTAAGAACTGAATCTGTACCTCCACATAATGTTTAACCATGTCAGGGCAGTAAAGAAGTCTTTCACAAAGTGGCTTATATTGCATGTGTGTATAACTTCAGCTATTGCAAGCTTTCTGTACTACCTGTCCTCATTCTACCCCTACAGCACCCTTACAGGATTGAACAGTACACTCTGTTCAATTTCTCTACTTCTAGACTTCTAGTTCTTCTACTAAGAATGAAACATTCAGCATAGCTTCATATTCAGAATTAACACTGTAAGCATTAATTATCCTTACTCTTCTTTCTCAAGAATGTGTATTTGACATTTGACCTCTGAATCATGCAATGTGAGCACAAGTTTGATATCCAGCAATTTAATGTTTATTTTCTCGGATGCAAATCTCCACACCTACTTTCTCCAGATTAAACACAACCACCAACTGTATTTTTATGTGTCCAAGTTTTCAGTAATTTAAACAATCTGACTAAACATGGGGTTTGACTATGTTTCACCATTTTAATACATTGTTTGTTATTTAGGGTACAACCTATTCTTATTATTCCTACCAGAAGGAATAATATTTTTTTCTTGACAGCAGGGTCAGTATTTTGGGAGCAGACATGAAGTCCCCTTTTTAAACTATACTTCAGGATCTTTACTTTCACAGTGGAAGAGCTACAAGTCACTAGGAGATGTTCTTTCTTACCATAATGAGGAATTATTGCCCAAGCCATTGCAGAAGCATAGATGCCACCAATCATCCAAAACATACAGAGCCAGCTCAGGTGTTCACCTCGTTTCTCCCGAGCAAGCACTTCCGAAAAATAGGAGAAGACTGTAGGCACAGCTCCACCAATCCTAAAAGGAGATACAGATTATGGATTAAGTTGAGAGAGTAACAGCTAACTGAAGTTTGAACAAGCCCATAGCTGCAGTCATTGAAAAACCAGACTGCAAGCAGCTTTTCTGGTAAAGAATTATTTTTTTTTCTCAAAGTGCACCATGTATTGGGAAACTCTTGAGGAAATTTTCACAAGTTTGGACAATTTTTGTCACGTATTTCCTTTAAAACTGTATGTACTATTAGTTGCATTCAGTGTTCAAGGGAATTGTCAACGGGTCAGCTGCTGGAACAGGTGGCTACACATAGTGGTTGACTTTCACCATTACAGAAATCTTAAAATTATGGGAGTCTGCTGACAAGTGTCAAAATACATTAATGTTATCTGAAAAGACAAGTAATTTTCCAGAAGAATAATAGAAATTTCTCTAAATCTTACCTCCCATGCTTTAGGTAATCAAGAAGTAAGTAAATGCCAGCTATGTTACTAATACTGCATATTTAAAAAGAGGTTCTACTCATTTGTAATACATGTTTTGAGAAGCCCATGATGGCTTTTGACTTAAGTTTTCTATGAAAAGCCTATGCATTCATAAAATATTCTTTTTTTTCCACATGGTAAAAATAAACACTCTCTGAAAGTTGGTTGGACAAAAAAAAAGAAAGTTTAACTCGGTTTTACAAAAATTAGAGTAACTCAAAATATGTATCATTTTCAGTACTGGTTTACAGATTATCTACTGTCTTTACCTCTTCGTTATCAATGCAAGTTGTCAAATGTTCCACAGCAGGATGAGTCCTTGCGGATTTTATTTTCCCTGCTAGGTAATATCTGTGAAGCTTGAAGAGATATTCTCACACACTAGATTACATACTTGAAAGCAGTACCTTGCATGGATTGAATTTTTAACCGAGTTTCAAAGATAAATACATATTTATGATGTCATCTGGGAGCTGTCGCACCGGGAACAAAAAGAAGGAAGCTTGAAACAGATTAAAACAAATATTAAAAAGGAAAATATGCATGCAGAAATGGTTTTTCACTCCGAAGAAAATTCAGTGCCATAGCAATACAGTTTATTTTTACACTGAGAGAGAACGATAAAATACTGGATTGAGTTGTTATACTTGTTTAGTGGTCTGATGTTTTGTCACTTCTTTCTAGACAGCTCTTCATGAGGTATCACTTGTCAGCTCTCACCTTTACAAGGAATGTTTACCATAGTTGACCCTGCTAGTTCAGGTTCAGTTACAGCCAGTGCTGTAAAGGTTTATACCTCCATTAACTCTTGCTAGATCCTGGTCCCAGTTTTGGCTGGAATGGAGTTCACTTTTTCTTAGTAGCTGCTGCAGTGCTGTGTTTTGGCTTTAGTCTGAGAATAATGCTGATAACACACTGGTATTTTAGTTGTTGCTAAGCAATGCTTACCCCGATGAAGGACTTTTCAGTCACTTATGCTCTGCCAGTAAGGAGGGCATGGGAAGCTGGGAGAGAGCACAGCCAGGACACCCGGCCCAAACTAGCCAAAGGGGTATTCCACACCACAGAATGCTCAGTCCATAAACTGGGGTGAGCTGGCTGGAAACCCCCAGTCACTGCTTGGGGACTGGCTGAACATCAGTCAGCAGCTGTGTATCATTTGCATTTATTGAGTTTTCTTGTTGTTAGCATTATTATATTATTATATTTTAGTTCATTTCAATTATTAAGCTGTTCTTATCTCAGCCTATGGGTCTTACCTTTTTCTGATTCTCCTTCCCGTTCCATGGACGGGTAGGGAGTAAGCAAGCAGCTGTGTGGAGCACAGTAACCAGCTGGGGTTAAACCGTGACAGATACACAGCTAACAAGGGCTGTATCTCATTTGTGTTCATAGGTGAAAACACTAAAAACCTTCATGAGTGAACTGACCCATTACAGGTAATGGGAGAAGTTACACTCAGTGGTTCTCTTGGAAGTCCAGAGTAAGGAACGGTGGAAGTGGCATGACCAAGGGTGGAACTGCAACTTCTTTTGAAGTAATGGGGAAGCCATGCTGCCTCAGTGATGCTATGGATTTGGGGCTTTCCAGTTCCCAAAGTATAAGGAGATTACAAATATGATTTCATATCCTCCAGGGCTCAGGCACAGATTTGAATTGCACAGTATTGCCCAAATACAGTACTCATGGATCTGATTAGAGTGGTTCTGGGGGGTTGTGGTCTGGGGGGTTGTTTGTTTTGTTTTTCCTGTAGAAAATTCACTATCAGAACCAGAAACAAAGTCTTCCAGCTGGAAAGTGCTGATGAGGAGTTATAGGAGCCCACTTTCAAGAAGACAGAAATTAATAGATTGCTCATGGCATGTAGGACAGTATCATTCATGTAATAACACCGTACCTAAAGAGAGTAATTTTTGGTAAATCCGTGCTTTTTTCTCTGATTGCTTCCACTTGTCAAGAAAAGTATAGAAAAGAGTAAGTAAATATATATTTGGTAATTTTTCTGTTCTTTTATATGATCTGTTCTTTAAAGTTACAATTTTCTTCATTTCATATGATTGTTCATGAAGAAAAGAATCTTCTCTTTATATTATAATGCAGTTACTATGGTAGTAAATATAGCCTGAAACCACCTGTGATATGTAACACAATTAGCAGTAAATCACATTTAAAACTTTAGTAGTTTTCCTACTGCAAAGTGCTTGGAAACATTCTCTATAAAAGGTTTGCTTCAGGCAAATGCAGTTTTTATGCTTATGAAATTTCAGACTTTACGTACAATCCTCATGAAATCTCCCTTAAAATATCCTAGGCTGCAATTTTGAAGAAGTGAGACTGTGGAGAGTTTCCCGTGGGTGGAGTATGTCTGTAGGATGTACAAATGTTTGTGGGATGATGGTTTAGGAAGTGGGTGGATGCTTCAAGTGAAAAGAACACACCCTATTTTAAGGGCATAACAAGTACAGAGATCCTGACCAAAGGCAGCAAAAAAGGCATCTCCTACCTATCAGCATTAACCAGCTATACCATGAGGGATGGGAAGTTGATGCTGCTTTAGCATACAAAATCGATCCAGGTGGGTTGACTCATATGCAATGTCCTAAATGTCCTCTAAGGCTACACAAGAAGCCTTGGCTATAGCGACCAATTTAATAGGGTAACTTTTTTTACAAATAGACCTTTTAGACATGCAAGAGGAATTTTGGAGCCAGCAAACTAAAATGTTTATTTTGGATATGCAAATAAACAGAAAACAATTCATCAGCTTTGAAAAACAAAACAGTTTTTCTGTTTCATCGGATGTAAATGACATTTACAGCAAGCACCTCAACAGGCTAAGAGAAGCTTAAAAATCTAGATATTACTTTCATCGTGGTTAAACAGTGAAAATAATGTCTAAAGGATAAATAGAGGATGTATTTTCATCATACAGACAACATCAGTGATTTAGAGTTGTAGGTCTCTGTTTCATAGCAACTGTGTAGTAAAGTGTGCTGTGCACTTCTTCACACCTTAAATGTGTGAATGGAAAACTTACTTCTCTGGTAAAAACTGGTAAATTCTTCCTTCTGTCCTTACGTAAGTGCAGAGTTATACTGCCAGAAGCTTTTAGGATACTGGTACCTTGTGAAGACTTGGGCAAAAGAAGATCAAAGCAACTCTGAATTCTCTCCACTGAGGATCTTTCACATACTTCAGCAACTATTGCAAATTCTGAATTAATTCATAAAAAAAACCCAACCATCATATCACCCAGTAGCTGGAAAGAAGAATGCACTTTCTAGTAAAAAAAAATCTAGGCTAGATCCCACCTTCACTTACGTTCATATAATCCCTTAATAATTCAGTGGCTCCAGTTGAACTCTTACATATTTACATGGAAGGAACAGAATTTGATCCTCAACATTTTTGTATTATAGCTTTGAAAATAGACTACCTCTGTGGTAACCCACCAACATTGTGTGAAATGGATGGTGACATGCACAGGAGGGAATTCCAAATAAAATCAAATGCAGAGTTGCCTCTGATTTTAAAGTAAAAAGACCTCACCTTTTGTTTTAATGGAAATACAAGCACTCTTTTCCCATAGGGTACAGTATTAAATTGGTTTCTGGCAATTAACTGGTTTGACACAGACAGCTGTTTGCTCTTACAGTGTTTGAAAATTTATGGAATTTCTTGAAAAGAATTTGATACATAAAACTATACTCCTCATCTGTACGTGCAGACTAAAGGCCTGTGAAAACCTTGCTGACTTGAGACAAATGTTTATTCTAAAACATAGGAAGGATTTTAACTTTCTTAAATACAAATGATTCAAAAAACCTGAAGTTTTTACATCTCATCTGTCATTCATGTACATGATTTCTTCAGTCATCATAATCAAAGCAATGGACATAAACTTGTTATCCAGAGATCACAGAGATGAGTCCATGCATTACTTCCTAAAGGGTGACAAAAAGCATCTATGAGATGTGAATATCCTGTGAATATGCACATATTAACTATACAGGGTTTTTATACCTCCAATGAAGAACTGAGTAGAGTCTGAACATTTTTTTAAGAGATTAAAAATCCACTGTTCTATACCTCTGGGTTGATGATCATAAATGATAACTGTCTCCAGAATAACAGATTCTGTAATAAGGCACAGCCTAAACTGACAGGAGGCAAAACTTTATTGAGTGGTTCTAGACCATAAAAGAAACTCTCTTGCTCTATAAGGATCAGTCTCTGTACTTAAAACAACAAAATGCATTCCTTCAGCCTTGCCTTTTTTTAATAAATACGTATGAATATATACAAGAAGGACACTTAATAAACAGCAGGACTCTTTTTCCACTGCACATATTTTTACATATGTGGAGAAAATGACACAAATGACAGCCATAATCTTTTTCAGCTTTTTTTTATCTTCTGCAATAAACCCCATCATAAGTAGGCAGAGCAAGACCAGAATGCATATTTTTTTTTTATTTTCTCAAAAAAAAAAAATTAGAAGGAAATACGAATTAATCAGCATATTGTTACCCTTTTTCATGCAAAAGATAAGTCAGTTTTGGAGCTTTCTAGATTTTTTCTTTTTTGGAGAAAAAATAATGACTTAAAATATTATTTGGCACCATCCTGGCTATAAAGAATATACACAATCTGCCCCAAAATTATTACTTTGCTCTTACATCTTACTGTTATTTCTAGGATTATGTTCTTAGTGTCTTTCTAGCTACATTTTTAGGATTTAGCTATCTCTTTCTGTCTGCTTTTGGTCATATACAGACACATGCATGCAGATTTCTCCACTATCTGGTACCTATGCCCTGCAGCTGCATTTAGTCTCTAGTGAAAGCCATTTTCTACATAGTCCAGCTTCCACTGAGTGTGCATATGACATGTGTTTTGGGTGGTAGGTCACATCTTCTGAGTTCTTACTTCAAAAAAAAAAGAGTTGTACTGTTTCTTCTATTTATTCACAAAGAAGGGTGTCTCCCTATCCAACATTTTGATGCAGTTTCAGTTTGTTTGGTTTTTTTTCTGTTTTTTTTTTTTGCGTGTTTGTTTTTTTTTTGTGAGGTTTGTTTTTTTGTTTGTTGATTTGGTTTGGTTTGGGTTTGTTTTATTGGGTCTTTTTAGATTAAAAAAAAAAAAAGCAACAGCTATTCAGGGGGAAATGACAACACAGAAAAAAACAACTGGTCTAATCCTACTTGTCAACAAAAGGTTCAGTTTCCAGCCCCAGAAAATGATGCAAACTGAAAGCTGTTATTTTAGAATGTCATTTCTGTATACTCTCTGTTCATAATTGTTCTGTGAAATATGGGCAGATTTAAGCGATGCACCTTTGGAGGGAAGGAGTCTGTGAAAGAAAACAATAAGATAAGATACATTTTTGCTTACTTTGTCACAAACAACGATGATAGATGTCTGCTAATCTACCTTCAGAGCTGTGATTTGTCACAAGATTTTGGCAACTGCACAGTGTGGCAGCTGGGATGAAAACATTTCTGTGAGCATTCAGGACCCTCTGACTTCAGATAGAAGCCTTTGTATATTTGCAGATCCACTAGCCAAAGGGGCTTGAAATGCAAAAGCATATAAGGAATAGAGATGATTAGGAAAAAACCTTTACAGAATACTAATTGCACAGGCAGGATGGTGTTCTTCTAAAATACCTTGTCTTCTTCCCTTTCAAACTTGGACAGCATCCAGACTAAATATATAGTGTCTGTGTGAAATGGTATTTGCAAGTTGTCCCTTGTTACTTGCAATTTTTTTAAAAGTGATAGAGCTTAAAACACAGATTTAGTGTTACACTCCTGAGATTTGGAAACTGCCCACCACCCTTTGCCCTTCTGCCAAATTGCACTTATTTCTATTCTGATTAATAGTTCCCTTACCCGCACTGCCACAAGTCCCATTAAAAACATCTGTTGATTTACTTTTCAGAACTGTCATTAGACTGGCGAAGTATCTGAGAGTAAGCAGCCAAATTGACCAGTTCTCCTTGAAAACTGCTGGATAAATCCCTTCAGAACTACAGCATGCTATAGACTAAGCTTTGTTATCATTCTACCCTTGTTTAAATACAAGTGCCTATTTTGATTGTGAATAGTATAGAAGCTGTCTTTCAGGTACACGTGTGGCTTGTCTGTTTAACAACAAGGAAGTCCTTGGGGTAAAGATTCACGTGATTGTTTCCTAAATTCTACCGTACTGTTTGTTCTGATGGAAGCTGGCCTGATGAGTAAATAATTCCCCAAATTTACTCAACACTACTTTGAAAAATCAAGTAAAATTTGATGTCAAGTTCAAGCATATAATTGTAAAGAATTTGCCTGCAGTATTTGCTCAGCTAGGTATGTCAGATATATTGCTTTCATGTTCGCCAGTATTAGTAATCATAATATTGCTGTTTATGAACATTCTCTTTTGCAGATTTTTATCTTCTTCATTGTTCTTTTCAAGTTTTCATTTGAAAGGCAGACAACATAGTGGGATATCTGTTAAAGATGACACAACCAATGAAGAGGCAGAAGGAATATTCTATAGGCAGCCAGCAGAAGTCTCACAATCACTAGACCTTGTTCTCATGGGGAACTTCAACTTACCAGATGTCTGCTCGAAATGCAATACAGTAAAAAGAAAACAGTTCAGGAGGTTGCTGGAATGCGTGGAAGATAAATTCCTGACACAGCTGGTGAGGAAACGTAGGGAAGGTTGCCCCTGGACTTGATGTTTGTGAACAGTGAAGGACTCGTGGATGATGCCATGGTTGGAGGCCATCTAGGCCACAACAATCATTAAATTATAAGAAATTTTAATTCTCGGAGAAGTAAGGATGGGGACTCAATAGGACTGCTACCTTGGGCTTGTGGAGGGCAGACTTTGGCCTGTTCAGGAGCCTGTTTGACAGAGTCCCTTGGGAGGCAATCCTGAAGGGCAAAGGAGTCCAGGAAGGCTGAATATTTTTCAAGAAGAAAATTATAAAGGTGCAGGAGCAGGCTGTCCCCATCCATTGAAAGACGAGCCATCAGAGAAGAAGACCAGCCTGGCTAAACAGAAATCTGAACTCGGGAAAAAAGGGAAAGTTCACAGCCTTTGGAAGAAGAGGCATGCTTCTCAGAAGGACTACAAATATGCCATATTGGATGCAGGGGGAAACAGTGACAATGGATGAAGAAAAGGCTGAGGCATTTAATGACTTCTTTGCCTCAGTCTTTTAAGACCAATTGTCCTCTGGTTGACCAGCCCCCTGAATTTCTGGGAGGCAGGGATGGGGAGGAGAACGAAGCCACATAATCCAAAGAGAATTTGTTAGTCCTGCTACACCACTTAGACACATGCAAGTCTATGGGGCAAGAAGGGATCCACCCAAGGGTAATGGGGGAGCTGGCAGAAACACTCACCAGGTCACTTTGCATCATTTATTGGAAGTCCTGGCTAACTGGGGAGGTCCCAGTTGACTGGAGGTTGGCAAGTGTGACACTCATCCAGGGAGGGCCAGAAGGAGGATCTTGGGACTACAGACCTATCAGTCTGACCTTGGTGCAGGGAAAGATTATAGAGCAGATCATCTTGAATGCCATCATGTGGTATGTACGGGACAACTAGGTGATAGGGCCCTGTCAGCATGGTTTATGAAAGGCAGGTCCTGCTTAACTAACCTGATCTCCTTCTACAGCAAGATGACGCACTTAGTGTATGAGGAAAGGCTGTGAATGTTGTCTATCTAGACTTCAGTAAAGCCTCTGACACTGTTTCCCACAGCATTCTTCTGGAGAAATTGAATGCTCATGGCTTGGACAGGCATACTATTCACTGGGTAAAAAACTGGCTGTATGGCCAAGCCCAAAGACTGCTGGTGAATGGAATTGAGTCCAGTTGGCATCTGGTCACAGATGTTGTTCCACAGGGCTCAGTATTGGAACCAGTTCTGTTTAATATTGTTATCAGTGACCTGGATGAGAGGATCAAGTGCATCCTCAGTAAGTTTGCAAGAAACCACCAAGTTGGGAGGGAGTGTTGATCTGCTTGAGGACAGGAAGTCTCTGCAGAGGGATCTGGACAGGCTGAATTGACGGGCTGTGGTCAGTGGTATGAGGCTCAACAAGGCAAAGTGCCGGGTCCCACACTTGAGCCACAACAACCCCATGCAATGTTCCAGGTTTGGGGCAGAGTGGCTGGAAAGCTGCTCATGGAAAGGGACCTGTGGGTGCTGATTGACAGAGCTGAACGTGACCCAGCTTGAGCCCAGGTAGCCAAGAAGGCCAACGGCATCCTGGCCTGTGTCAGCAATAGTGTGGCCAGCAGGGCCAGGGCAGTGATCATCCCCCTGCACTGGTGAGGCTGCACCTCAAATACTGTGTTCAGTTCTGGGCCCTTCACAGGTAGTGAAGTGTGTCTGAAGAAGGGCAATGAGGTTGGTGAAGGGGCTGGAGAACAAGTCTGATGAGGAGTGGAGCAGCTGAGGGAACTGGGGTTGTTTGGATTGGATATTAGGGACCAGGGGAGGTTTGAATTGAATATTAGGAAAAATTTCTTCACCTAAAGGGTTGTCAAGCACTGGAACAGGCTGCCCAGGGAAGTGGCTGAGTCCCTATCCCTGGAGATATTTAAAAGATGTGTAGATGCGGTACTTAGGGACATGGTTTTGTGGTGGACTTGGCAGTGTTTGACTAATGGTTGGCCTCAATTATATTAAAGCTCTTTTCCAACCTAAATGACCCTATGATTCTGTACTTTTTCTTTTGATTGTTTTCTGTCATGTAGGCTCTCTACCTTATTTATATGTTTCACTTGTCTAGTCTTTCTCTCCCTTTTGTATAATCTTTGCTCCTCATAAGGCTACTGTCCTCTTCTAACACCCTAATCAAAGATCACTTCTTTCACAGCTACCCCAATTTTACATTAGTCAACATTTCCCCACAGCTGAAGCTGTTACAGATGGATCAAAGCTGTTTGGAAAGCTCAGACCTTTCCAACTGCTTCCTTGGCTTGATCGAAAAGTGTGTCTACCCTTTTGGAATACACTTTCAGCTTTGAAGCCAGTCACCTGTAGAGCTATTCATTAGCTCACAGCATAAAAACGCTGATAGACATGGGTCGGAGATAGCTTAGAGCTGGAGAGGAATTAGAGACAGCAGTATTACAGCCTTGTGAGGGTGAGAGGACATAAAGTATTTCAAGAGACAGAAATGAAGAAAGTGGGCATGAAGAGGTAAAAGATAAATACAACATGATAGTAAATACTGATGACACACAGTTACAAAAGCAGCCTGTTGGTCTAGATCAAAAGTTCTTGAAGGCAACTGCTTGTTCCAGGTCAACCATCTTGTGTTGTGTCCACATGGTCCATACCCCTGCTGGAACATTTTACAGTTATGCATTTGGGCTGCTTGTATGTCCTTCCTGTCTTGGCCATTAAAAGAAGGGGATATACAATAGGAATAGTTTCTTGACACTACACATGATATATGAAAATAGTATTAAAAGTCAGCATGGGTGGATTTACACAAGCAATCACCTCAAAACTGCTAGTTACAAAAAACTACAACCATGGTTTTGGATTTTTTGCTAACTATTGATTCACATAAGAATGTGAAGAATTCAATGAAAGATCTAAATGATGAGTTTGGTGTTACTACATTGACACCAGCAATCTTTAGCAGATCCTAGTAACATAGAAGGAGTACTGCAAGCAGCTTTAGAGGTATTTCTGAAGGAGGGTTAGGAAAGCTGTCTGAAGGTGAATCTCCAATTCAGTGAAGTATATTCTAGAAAAGAAACATTGTATGATAGTATATCTCAAGAGAGACAGTTATTCACAAAGGGCAGTGGGCAGGAAAAAGGCTTTTTTATAGCTTTTAGTTACATAAGTTAACTGCATCTGTGAGTAATACCTCACAGTGGCAATGTAAAATAGGCAACAACTCTGGTTCCATTCAAGTTAACAGTGATGTTATGAATCATGTTCTAGTATTAGAGAAACCTTTGACAATTTCAAAGACAGATGTAACAATGTGCTTTTTGATGATAAATCTTTGCACATTTCCCACATGGGCGCTGATAAATACAGCTCACAGTTTATTGTCTAGGTCTTTTTCCTTTGTAGGTGTCCTGGGTTCAGCAGTAGCAGTTATTTTTTCTCTTTCTTAGTAGCTGGTGCAGTGCTGTGTTTCTGACTTTCAGCCTGGGAACAGAGCTGATAACAGCAATGTTTTAGTTGCTGCTCAGTAATGTTTACTCTGACCAAGGACTTTGTGAGCCTCATGCTCTGCCAGGGAAGAGGGGAAGCCAGGAGGAAGTAGAGACAGGACACCTGACCCAAACTAGCCAAAGAGGTATTCCATACCACAGCACGTCATGCCCAGTATATAGACTGGGGGCAGTCACCTGGAAAGGTTAGATCACTGCTTGGGTCGGGCTGAGTATTGGTCAGCTGGTGGTGAGTGGTTGTATTCTCTCCCCTTGTCATTTCCCTTATCATTATTATTACTGGTGGCAGCAGCATTGGTTTGTGTTATACCTTAGTTACTGGACTGTTCTTATCTCAACCCGTGGGAGTTACATTCTTTGGATTCTCCTCCCCATCCCCCTGGGGTGGGGCGGGGCGGGGGGGGGGGGGGGGGGGTGGGAGAGTGAATGAGCGAGCGGTTGGGTGGCTTAGCTGCCGATTAGGCTTAAACCATGACAGTTCTTTTTGGCACCCAACATGGGGCACGAAGTGTTGAGATAACGACAGATCTGACCGGAGGGTGTCTAATCATATTTGTGATAAGCATTCATTGGTTTGGATTAATAGTCATTTGTCACAATGCTGATTTATTGGCTCTCAAAGCTGTCGCTCTTGATCTCAGAGTTTCAGCATGTCGTACCTTACTTACAGCCGGTATTTGCTGTGTTAGTGTTTATCGGCTGGGGGCCTTGGGCTAAGGTTCTTGTTTCATTGTGCTTTATGGTATTGACTTGTAATACAATAGAATCATTGATCATGAAATTGATCTGGCTTGCGTCCCCAGTGTGTTCATCACCTCTATACTTTGGGAGGTATAAAATAGAAGCGTTTAGCAATTACACATCTTTTTTCCCCTCCTCGGGTGGTCAGCCCGTGAAGGAGACATTCCCTTACGTTCCCTGTCCCCCCCCCCCCCCCCCCCAGACCGTTTACAGCATCATTTGAGAGTTCTGAAGGTTTTGAGTGGCTTTTAGGTACCCTTGAGAGCTGCCTGCTGATTGTAATGGGGATCACGATGTTGGCACGTATACAGAGTGTTTTACCCACGACCATTTTGTCTGGTCTCAAGAGTTAAGCAGAGTTGGGTTTAGGCCTTGTCCAGGGTTTGATGATGATATAGGAGGATGAAGAGGTTTTCCCTGAGGCTGCATAGTCACGAATAGTGTGTGGGATAGGATGGGCAAGCATCTAGGCCAGTGGGCCCCCCTCCAGTGCTTTGGAACTTCACCACTGAACAAGTGCAAAATAAAGAAGAATTAATAAAACATTTAAATGAGGTGTGTTGTCATCCTGGTCATACCAGAGAGGGACAAATCATGGCAACATGCTGGGGCTTGGCCTATGCTTACAGAACCCTGTTCAACACCATCAAGCACCTTCAGAAAGAAAAAAAATATCCCTGGATCTGATGGCAAAGCAACAGACAGCGCAGCTACTCCAGTGACAAGTACAGCGGCTACCCAAACCCCAACTGTGTTTAAACCACGACAGTAGGAAACCATGTCTAAAGCCCTCTTAGACCTTTACCAGCCTTTTGGGTTCAAGTTCCTTTTGAATTTTGATTAATCAATCGAAGAATCACAGCTATGATATTATTTTCTGTAAAAGGAAATGATTTTGCATATTGTTCAACATTCCTTTATTCTTTTCACTAGCTTAAGTTTACCTTTCTTATCCCTCAATATCCTTTATCCAGCAGTATCTTAGTATTATTGAGACTGTTTTGAATTCTAAACAATTTTTTGCATGCAAAATTTTTACTAGCCATCAGTTTTTGAGATGCAGCATAAGTATTTGAAGGGAGTTTTTTCTCTGAGCAGTTTACTTGTATAAACACATTTTGACTGCAAATAAAACCTAAGAACCTGTTTCATAGTATTTTTTATAAATAAAAACTTCTATCAGATAATGTTTTTATTTTTTATGCTTCTTAGTCTATTTTTATATTATCTGGCAGATAACAGACCAGTTTAAACTCTATACATCTAAATGATATCTTCTGAACACTTCTTAATATTTTACTGACTTTGAATTATATGAAATTATCCAGATAATTCTTTGGCTCTTCAAAAAGCTCCTCTTCAATGTGAGTAACAATACTATTCTGCATTTAAAGCACATAATTAAATTCTTTACTTACAATTATTCCTATTTCACATTTGGGCTCCCTGATTCAACAAAATTACTGGAATAAAGCCACCTCTCTTGCTAAGAGAGGTATAGAGGTATGTCAGTGAAAAAAGAGAAGACTGTGGGCCCTCTCCAGGAGGTAACAGGAAAGTGGTCACCCAGGATATGGGGAAGGCTAAGCTACTCAAAGATGACTTTTTCCTTGATCTCCACCAGTGAGTGTTTCAGACAAAGCACTCAGAAGACAAAGGCAGGGACTGGAAGAATGAAGAATTGTCCTCTGTTGGAGAAGATCAGACTGAAGACCATATAAGGAACCTGAAGGTGTGTGAGTCCATGGGACATGATGAGTTGCATCCGTGTGTCCTGAAGAAACTGCTGGATAAAGTGGCTAAGCCGCTATCCATCATATTTGAGAAGTCATGGCAGTCCAATGAAGTTCCCACTGGGAAAAGAGGAAACATAGCCTCCATTTTTAAAAAGGGAAAAAAGGAAGACCCAGGGAACTACAGGCCAGTCAGTCTCACTCCAGTGAGCTATGGGATGTAGTAAAGAATGCAATAAATGCTCAGGATCCCTTTAAGCAAATTTCCTGTCATGCTGCAAGAATATAGGGCTTCAAAGCTGGCACAAACTTCTGAGAGTTTCTAAGTGAGTGACACGGGCTTCTTTCATAGCAGCTGATGCAAAGTATCTGGAAACAGATAAGTGTTAGATGCATGCTCTAACAGTAGCATATATGTGTTTAAAAGTGAAAAGATTTGCTTTACTGTCTCTGTAGCTGGAACATTCTAGCCTCTCCTTTCTTGGTGCTTGGCATATGATGTGTCTGTTTGCTGTTACAGCTGCTCTCAACACAAGATCATACCCAAGGCAGGGTTGAAAATCAGAGGAAAGGCAGATATGACAAAAATACCATCTTGAATACTGCTGTTAAGTGAAAAGTAAGCCTCCTCTGAGGTCCAGTGAGCAGATGAAAAAGAAGAGCACCAAACATGCAAAGTCTGGTGGTAAACTACGTCATCACAGCAAACATTGAGAGCAGAAGAAGAAAGAGTTTTCCCTCATAGAATCATAGAATAATTAGGTTTGGAAAGGACCTTAAGATCATCTAGTTCCAACCCCCCTGCCATGGCACCTTACGCTAAATCATATCACCCAAGGCCTCGTCCAACCTGGCCTTGAACACTGCCAGGGATGGAGCATTCACAGCCTCCCTGGGCAGCCTATTCCAGTGCCTCACCACCCTAACATGAAAGAATTTCCTTCTTATATCCGATCTAAACTTCCCCTGTTTAAGTTTTAACCCGTTACCCCTTGTATGGAGCACAGATCGAGTTCTAGAAACCTCATGGTTTTTATAATGCTACTCTGATAACCAGCTGAAAGGGATTATTCTGAGCAGAAGTCTGGTCTTTGAAAAAAATAGCAAATGTGAGCCAGCCGAGCATCTTTCTCTGCAGCAATTGCTATGACCACTGCTGTGGTTTAACACCAGCCAGCAACTAAGCACTAAGAAAGAATTAACTCTATACCAGCTGAAACCAGGACAAGGAATGACTTTGTAGTTCATCGTGTCTTGGGTTCTTGTTGTCATTGTCTGGTTGTTCTCTTTTATGTTTGGTTGGGGTTTTGTTGATTTTTTTTTTTTTTTTGGGGGGGTGGGCATTTAAAATGTAGTTGCCAAATTATCTATTACCAATTGATGCAGTTCTCAAAGATGAGGTAGGAGAGTTTCAGACAAGTGGAGACCAAAACAAGTGGAAGATAAAGATCTGAAGGGCTTGTTCTTTCAAATCATAAACTGGGTACACAATAGAACATGCTTCCTAATCCAGGACGTACATTTATCACAAGTAAAACTATAGGAACTGCATGTTACTGGAAAAGCAACAGGTATAGGTGATGAGGAGACCCTGCAGGCAAGTTTAGCATGAGGCATGACAAATACACATTTTGTCATATGTCCCAAGGGGGAAAATCTGGGAAACTGACAGTGTCACAAACCTGCCTCACAATAGACAAACCTTTGTGGCACAAGGGTCCAGTACTGCCCTCATGAATTGGTCAGTATATAACCCAATAAGCAGATACACAAGCAGCTTCTGGTCTTTGAGAGGGTCATGGAACATTGAAAATGTCATGTAAAGTGAGCAAGATTCGTCTATGGAGAGAGAAAACTAATACCTGAAATTGAGAGTGACCTATAATATGGAAAAAAAGTAAAGTAGCTGGATGGGATTTTTTTTGTTTGTCTTTCTAAGTTTTTTAAGAATTGGAAGAGTTGCCTCTTGATCTTTCTTAAAGTCACATTTGACAATTTGGTGACTAAGGGGATTCTTCTAGAAAGAAGACTCCTCACATCTCCTTCTTCTCTCCCTTTGCCCTTCTACCCTCATTCCTAAAACAGTTTAATAATACTTAGTGCTGTAGTAACTTCATTTTGGTATTTTGAGTGGCTAGTCCAACCCTACTTCAGACCAGTTCAAGGGGTTTCTAAAACTGCAGACATCACACAACAGTGTCAGTACACTGTGGTCACATAAACTGTAGCCAACAAACCATAGAAGTGGACTTCATGTGCATATCTTTACAATCAGCATACTGTGCTCTCACCAGATCCTGTCTGTTCAGCATCCTAAAAATTGGTAGTAGCGTGAAATGAAATTGTAACTGGGAGTTTTGATCTGAGCCAAGGAATTACCAGAAGTAAACTAACTGCTCTGCAGAACAGTACTCTTGATTATCCAATGGTGCAGTAAAGGTAGAAGCTTTCTCATAGTAATTTACTTCTGTATCTCGATCTCTGCTCATGTAAGTTTAAAATTATAAACTTAATTGACCATTACCAATATCCTAAACATTTCCAACAACTGAGAAGTTATTTAAATGAAAAGTAAAGCAAAACCAAAGTCAAAAAAAAACATTCTTATGGAGAGAGCAATAATATCTGGCACACTCCAGGGCCCTGTTTTAAATTTTATAGTATTGAATTCAGTGGTATTATAAACAATAGTATGTGTGCAAAGACATGAGAAACTTTACAAATATTGCTGAAATCTTACAGTACACATGTGAGGAGGGTATTATTTTGCTGACTGAACAAACAATACATGGAGAAGCTGAGGCGTAGAAGAGTTAAGCAAATAAATCAAGTTCACAAAGAAAGTCTGTTGAAAACTCAATTTCACAATTTGCAGTCTGTGTCTTTCCCCTAAAATTATTATTCTTCTCCTTCAGGTTATTATTGTTATTATGTTGCTTAGGGGTACAGGAGCTACCTTGTTTAATTCTCTCACTCCTGACACAGACTATATTTCTACATTAAATAATATGCTTTTACAAACAGTAAAGTTTTATTAACATAAAAAATTGTGGAAAGGAACAAAACCAGAGAAGCTTACCCAAATCCAGAAAACAAGCGACAGAAGAGGAAGAAGCCATAGCCCTGGACAAATGATGAAAGGAAGGCAAAGAATCCATTGACAGACATGCATATCAGGAGTGACTGTCTCCTTCCCACCTTGTCTGCCAAGCCTCCCCAGAAGAATGCCCCCACCATCATCCCCAGGTACACTATGCTACCTGCAATACACAAAAAAGAAAGATGTTTTGTGAGCTACATAACTGACCATAATTGATGAGACCAAAAATAATTGACCTTCTATATTGACAAAACAAACGGTATACAGATTGATTTCTCCTTTCTCAGGGATTATAAATTATATGCACATTTTTGAAAATATATCTAGTGAGAACAGATTTCCTACTGTGTCTTGTCATCTGTTACCAGACACACTGAAGCTTACTATAATTATTAAACAAGGTACCTCTAGCTAAAACAATTAAAATAGAGGTAAATAAGACTGAAGGGGAGAAAGAATGCCACTGCTTCCTCAGTAATCAACTACGTTCATGTTAAGCACTGCGAAAGTTATAACTTCCCCTACAGTAATGAATTGTCGGAACATTTCTAGTATATAAGCAGTTCTGTAGTGGTTTAGGCACTGGGAGTAAGATGTGCTGAGTCTGGGAATAATGAAACAGGCACTTTCCCATTTAAGATCTATAGAATCAAAGATGTCCAGCTTGATTAGTTTTTTCTCTCTACTTTTCTTCTCTGTACTACAGTAGTATACTGCTTTATTTAAAAAGGCACTGTCCTGTATACAGAAAAGTACTGGAATGTTTTGGTTTGTGGGTTTTGGTTTTGGGGTGGTTTTTTTTTGGTTTTTTTTTTTGTGTTTTTTTTCCTCAAAGAATTTTGTACAGATGTATTAGTTTAGCTACATATATGAAAATGGGATAGGAAAAAATACTATGGGGTGATTTTATTTTATTTTTTCTACATTAATGATGTTTTCAACATGAAGTATTTTCCCACAGAAAGGTAAGTTGAAATATTTAACATATTAACCATTCACACGTAGCATATTGTGCATCACTTCCTTTCCAGGGAAACATCTTCTGTGAGACATTCGCGAAGATGCACAACGCAATGAGCACACTGTCAGAAGAAAAAGTATATACCAAGCTTTGAACAGAACCAACCAGATTTCTATTTTATTTGATACATGTCATTCTTTTTCCACCTACTTTCTCACTGAACTTCCCAGTTTGCTTTTTATCTACCTAGCAGTTGCTGTCATCTTCTATGTCTACTACAGAGCAGGAATTAAACATCAAGTATCTGGAAGCAGCTAAAATACTAGCAATCCAAACTGTGTCACTTTTCAAACAGCCACAAGAGCAGACAAATTCCCCAGCAACTCTGCTGGGCTCAAATAGCTGTTTTGTAAAATTCTGGTCTCCAAAAGAAAGACCTCTGCCTTGCAGCAGGTAGTTGGAATAGAAAGAAAGCTGGAAAAAAAAACCAACGAAACACTTAAAGGCCTGGACTTTTTTAACTGCATATTAATATAGAGGTCACTCATCAGCATTTCCATGCTTGGAATTCTAGATGTTAACATTTGAAGTCCTGACATCTGCAGGGTCTCATGCACCCCAAAATATCCCTGCTCCCTCTCATGTGTTGTACAAGCAGTTCCCGCTGCTGCTTCCTTGTGAAACATCATTTTAAACATCCAACAGAAGACCCATTGTGTGAAATTAACATTAGCAAGATAGAGAATTTTACTTTGTCTATGTGAATATGCTGTTTGCATCCATGTCCTTTGCCTTTTATTGTTACCAACACCAGCAAATCAGGTTTTTCCTGCAGCTGCCTTTTTAGCCAACTTAAAATAAGAACAGGATATTTCTAGACTGACCATTTTCTCCAAGAGTCCCTCAGGACAGTCTGACAAATACACTGTTGCTCATCACAGGAACATTAACTATCCCTTTACATAAGCAAGAGCAACAAGCTCATTAAGAACAACAGTTAAACGTCCCCTCAGAACAACTTCTATCAATGAACATTTTCTAGCTGTTACTGGGATCTTTGCCTTTCATCAAAGGATATTAATAAGAATGTAGGTCAATCCAGAATTTGCAGAATTACTGATATTTTTGTTCTTCTTTTTAGCCTAGGAAGGACATGGAGACTACAGTATTCTTTCTGGTTTAGAGATGTTTAGCAACAGACATTTATCAGATAGCTCCTTCATTCTGATCAGAATTTTTTTTTTCCAATAGTTGAAATTTTCTTGTGAATGCATACATTGCTCATACACTTTCTGTTCCTAAAGAGATGAAGTTTGGCAAGTGGCTTAGCATATTTGCTCAACTGCTTTATCTCTTTTGTGGGCAAGGATACCGTACCACGCTCCACGTAGACCAGTACTCAAAAGCAGTTTGGAAACTCCATCCAGCAGACCTCATACTTGCTTGTCAATGTTAGCAAAATTCAGTAGCTGCATTGACAGCAGACTGATTTTAAAGGGAAAATAAAATGGTTAATTTTTACTTTTAAAGTGAAATTCCGTATAATCTCTCATATATAAATCTTGTTGGGCTTTCCCAGTAAACACTCTTAATACTAGAAATACTCAGAGAAGGCCAATCAAATAGTAGTGTATTTCTTTATGTAGATAACTTGGAAATATTTTATGCAAATAGTAATCATTTTACCAGCTACTTCCTTATGATGCACAGAAATACCAAAACCCTGCGAACAACAGAATAATAAAGTTTTCAAGTCTTGACAGTTAAAAACATTAACCTTTCTTTTTAATGACAAGTCACTGTACTGCACTTTGGTCTCTCTTATACCCATGTAATTCTTCTGAAGAGCATTCAAAAGCCACTGCTTAAAATAATATTCTCCTTCTATCAATAAACTGCTATAATAAGCTGGTCTCTGAATTGCAACATTAGCTTATTCTTTCCCATTATAATAACCTTGAATTTTGTCCTAATTGCCTCGCAGACTCTTCACAATCCCTCTCCTCCCCCCCCCAGGAGATCCATTCCATGATGAACTTATTGCAGCTGCCAATGATACCCGTTTCCATGTATTTTCCTGTCTATTTTCTTTTTCATATTTCTTGTCTCTCTTTGTACAGTAGGTAATAGAAACATAAAATCATAGGATGGTATGTGTTGGAAGGCACTTTTAAAGGTCACCTAGTTCCAAACCCCCTGCCATGGTTAGGGACACCTTCCACTGAACAACCAGGTTGCTCAAAGCCCTGTCCAACCTGACCTTGAACAATTCCTGTCATCAGGCATCCACAGCTTCTCTGAGCAAACTGTTCCAGTGACGGACAGTGTCTTAGCCACCTAATCTGCCAGTTCCCCTACAACCTGTGATGCATGTCACCAGGTCCCACGGACTTACACATCTTCAGGTTCCTTAGACCTTTTCCTACAGCAGGTGGGTTTTCACTCTCCCAGTCCCTAGTCTTCTGTGGCTTGGGTGGTGTGGCTGGAGCTCTTGCTGGTGAAAGACTAAGGCAAAATGTCATTGTTGAGTACCTCAGCTTTCTCCATATAACCAGATCTGTTACCTTCTGGAGAAGACTCACATTTTCCTAGCCTTTTTTTTTATTGCCAACATACTTACAGATGTTTTTCTTGTTGCCTTTAATGCCCCGGTCAGATTTAATTCTATCAGGGCTTTCACGTTCAGAACCTAATCCATGGCTGCTCAGACAATTTCTCTGTATTCTTTCCAGGCTATGCATCCTTGCTTCCTCTAACTGTAGGTTTTCTTGTGTGTCTGAGTTTGTTCAGAAGATCCTTGTTCATCCACACAGGCTTCCTGGCATTTTTGCCTGCCTTCCTCTTTGTCGGGATGCATTGCTACTGAGCTCTGAGGTGGTGATCCTTAAATATTAACCAGTTCGCTTGGGCTTTAAATGAAATTAAAACAGCTTTAAACTGAAAGAGGGTTGATTTAGGTTAGATATTAAGAAATTCTTTACTGTGAGGGTGGTGATACACTGGAACAGGTTGTCCAGAGAAACTGTGGATACTCCATTCCTGGAAGTGTTCAACACCAGGCTTGGTGAGGCTTTGAGCATCCTGGTCTAGTGGAAGATGTCCCTGCCCATGGCAGGGGGATTGGAACTAGATGACCTTTAAAAGCTCCTTCCAACACAAACCATCCTGATTTTATGATTCAATGATCCTTACATAAAGAACTACCACAAAATAATATTCCTCTGTAACAAATATTCCTTCTTTTCTCTAAACAGTGCTTGAAGTGGTGGAACAATATGCCCAGAATTTATGGAGTAGGAAATTTTTAAGGTGTAGATCTTAGTGGTTAAAGGAGTAAAACAGTCAATTGTTCAGACATCTGAAAAAGTCAATGGGTACTGTTTTCCAGCAAACATGTAAGATAGCCTCCATGTTAACTAAAATAAAAATTTTGCACGACTCTTTGGAAGTTCAAGACTTCTCAAGCCATGGATTTCCTTTATCTAAGTGCTTGTGATTCCAACAGCAATCATTTTGTGTCTTAATTTCAGATGTTAAATGATTGCTCTTACTTAACTATATGCAATATATGCAAATCCCTTAATGCCACAGCATATCATGTTCTTTTTCTATTACGACTCTTCAGACTAATCCACTCTCTCTGCATTCCCTTTCAGGACAGCTGCAGACAGGCTTCAATCTGCTATTTCATACTCTCTAATGCAGATGCTTAATTACATATTTGGTTTGAAGCTTTTCACTCTTCTGCTTAATATATATTTACAAACTGTTAAGTTCTACTTACTATTAGATTATTAGAATTATTTTTAGCAATCCTGGTAATAGGGCTTATCTGTTTCAATAGGTTAGAAGTAGAAAGCTATTTCAAAATGTTAAAGCTCTTCAGTCTCAATATAAAATTTTGTAGTGCATCTCTCACGCTAGAGTGACTCTTGTACCTTAGAACGTGACTTGAAACTGAGTAACCCGTATGTTTATTTCTCTAATAGAAATAATTCTGAAGTGACAAGTCTTCACATAACAGACCATTTAGCTTTTGCATACTTTTTTAAAAAGCACCTGCTTATACCACTTCTAAACATACCTACAAAACATCTATTTGATGACATCCAATCTGATACAAATCCAGAAACTTCACATAAATAGAAATTAAATTAACTCTATCTGGTTTTCTTACAATACTGATGAATTGCAATAGAGAAACTTAACCATAAAAGTCAGCAAAATGGAACTTAAAGTAAAGCTGAGCAAATGTAAGATCACACTCTGTTGACCAGTGTAGATAGGAAAATGAAATTACAAGTAACTCAAGTAATCCAATAGTTCTATGTGCAAACCTATTTATGATCTTCAAGGTAATAGAGGGGAAAAAATAAGCAGCAACACAAGTAAGTAACTCAAACTATACAGGTTTGTAATAGTATGAGGGGAATATTTTGATGATTGTATAATCAAAGGAAAATTGCCATGAGGTAAACAAGCACTCTACTTTTAAAGAGTAGCATCACAAATACAAAACAAAGATAGAGCCTAGAAAAAGTACAAACTATTAAATGAAAATAAAATTAGGTAGGGGGGGAACCTACACATTTCAAAAGGATCAAGTCCAAATTTCCCTAGAACTTAATTCAGAAAGGGTAGTAGATACAAAAGCCCGCTATGGATCCTCCAAGATAGTTGTAATACAACTGAATCTAAGTGAATGGGACTTCAGGCATATACAGAAACCAGAAAGCACCTAATGCAATAAAAAATTTGACAGTACAAAATTTTAGGTCAAAAAAACTTCAGACCAACAAATACCTACAATATATTTGTTTTGACTTAACACTGAGACTAAAATGAAAACAGTCTCATGGCATGGCTACCCAAATTCATCAACCAGTTACGTTTTTGTAAAGGTCAAATATAAGCCAGGAAGAATCTTTTTTTTCCTTGGGAGGAAAGGAAAAGTGAGAACAGTTCTGTCCTTCCCATGAAATCAAACAAAACAATGAACCAACCACATTCCTTCCCCTCCCCCCCCCCCCCCCTTTTTTTTTTTTTTTTTCCCAGGGAAACAACTTGCATATATTTTCAAATCTTGAAGCAACTCCAGTGGAAATTTCAGAGATAAAAACTCATAGCTGGAAAGGATTGACCAAGAGTTTTCCAGTGTTATAATGGAAATACCACCCACATTAAAGTCAAAAGATCCCACAAAAATCATTCACACAAATTTCATTTATGTATTAGCTGATTTTTTTTCCTCTGGCATCTTTTGTTAAATTTATGTGTCTAATATTTCTATTTTTTATTAGCTTCCTGTATCTCAGGGGTGAAATTTATAACCTAAAGTGGTTTAAGGCTTAATTTAATTCCAACAGTAAAAAAGTTGACATTTTGCCTTCATGTTTCCTCTCATTTGGCTAATGAGACCAATTCAGAACAAGGTGATTTAGCTCTGCACTTTTAAATTATCTGTTAATTTTGAAAAATATAGTATTACCTTGCTTTGAGAGTCTATGCTATTAATTCTTGTTACAGTTCTAAAGAAATTCACCTTATAATACATCTGAACTTACACAAGCAGGTGTACTGATACATATATTTTTATTAATGAAATAATACTCTGTCTTAACAGATGAGTTTCCTGTGTACTTAGATAGTATTTTAATTGAAACACTGTAATAACAAAAGGAATAACTGCTCCTGCTTATCCTCAGATCAAAATTGGATAAATTAATAAATGCATAGAAGAAGCTCAGCAACTGCAGAGATTGTGACAGGTAATAGATTACTAGCTAGGATGGGAAATTTTCTTCACAGCTGTATTTTCTGATAAGGCAGCAAAAATGAAGAATATGGTAAACCAGAGCCTTTGCAGTGTATTGTCATCATCACTTCTGCTTTAAGAATGTTTTCATGTCAATAACCAGATTTCTCAGAATAAAAAAAATTGATCAGAGCTTTTCCATTTTCTTCATTAGAATTATTTACAAACTGAATACTGGTAGCAACTATTGCACAAGCAGCAGCACACCATTTCATACTGCTATTTCTTGACTAGCAATATCAACCATGCATTACAAAAAAAAGAGACCAAAGCACTACTTCCTTGACACAACAGAAATAACCAATCAATCAGCATTCAAATTTAGTAACACAGGGCTGTAAGAACCAGCCAATCTGTGGTATCGTTCTTCCTACATAAACAATATTTTACAAGATGGAATATATAGAGCACAGACTTTATCAAAAAACAGTGTAATCCCAGGTGATGATGAGAAGCTGTTGACAGATTCCTTATGTGCTATCACTGAACATACTTTTTTCACATTATCTTCTCGTTTGATCCAATAGTTCCCTCTGACATTAGTGAGAAAATCCTAACAGACAAGCTTCAGATAAAACACACCTAGTTAAGCTGTCCTAATACCACTAATTCCAGTTTTCTTTCACTGCAACTGTGGAGGTTCCTCTGGATTTTTCTACTCTCAGATTTAGATGCTAAATTCATTCTTTGCCCATCTCTGAATTGACCCTGTCATGCTAGAAATTGCTGTGACTTTGCAATTTGAAATGCACTTCCATGGCAATCCTGAGAATTAGAATGATTATAAAGGTTGCATATGATTGAATAGTGCATAGCATGGTGCAATGTGCTAGGATTAATTAAATTTCAAAGTAAAAAAATATACTTCACTAAAGGTTTAAATTGCCCACACAATAATATACATTAATCCTCTTATTTCCTATCAAAACTGTTCATTTTGGCTACACGTTTTACTGCCTGAATGTTAATCTCTTATTTGCCTAGTACTTCTTCTGACTCAAAACAGGTAAGTGCATGAATATAGCTAACTTTTCATTAATGCTGAATTAAAACAAAAAACCCAAAGTAGATACGCCTACATTAATAATAGATGCATCCAACTCAGGAAATCAAAGCACATGGTGCTAAGAATTAATTAATAAAACTAGGCTTCTAGTAAAGGTATGTGTATAGTATTAAAGCTAACAGTTATTATTTCTCCTGGGTTTAACAAACCATTAACTCTCCTTATCATAACTGTATTCCAGCACTGTGTAAACTTCTTTCCTCGTAAATGGGAGGAAATATTTTTTATTTTGCTTCATCCATACACTGGCTGTTGCCATTTTCATTCCAATGAGATGAAAGCGTGGGAAAAGAGAAATCATACAAAAAAATACAAATCAAAAGCCAAAAACTAAACCAAAACAAAAAACAAACCAACCTTCCACTGGTTTCAATAAAAGATGCTGAATTACGCTAAACCTCATCAGGAACAGGTTACCAAAATTAATAAGGGCCTGAAACATCTTCTGAAGTGCTGAGAAGAGACCTGGTCAACCTCAGCTAGCACGCAACAGTGTAAAGGAAACTTTTGTTGCTAATGGTCCCACATCTTTTTTCTGTTTTCCCATTTAGAGTCAAAGAAATAGATTAACTAATCCAATGTGGAAAGAAGAGTAACAGATCAGAATAATCCTCTATATGGTGCCAATACACCTGCAGGTGGTGGTGATGATAAACAAGCTTTTTAGTTATGTATTTACAGTAGTGCCAGAGGCACTATTATAATGACTAATTGGAAAATTGTTTAGATGACTGTATCTATCAGCTCATGATCTCTGTTTAACAAGACTTGCTCCTGGCAACTTCAGAACCAGCCTTGAAAATTGCCCTGAATTCTAGTGAATTTGGAAAATACGCGTGCTCTGTGAAAAAGAGCAGGTCTGACGAATGCCAGAGAAAAGCAATATAGAGGACAATAGACAGGGGGTACGTTCATCCATATTCCCTCAACTTCATATGAAGCTCTCGAATGCTAACCAATATACAACAAATAAATTCAGTCTAGCTAACAAGACATGAAGAAATTTGCAAATGGGCCACCTTTGTCTATCCTTGAGAACACAGACCTTTTTTTTTAATACTATGGATGCAAAGCCAGTGTCACTTTACACCATTTTCTTAATTTCCCTACTTTAGATTACTCTCCCAACTTTCTACAATCCCCCCAAAGTCATATAAAAACATCTGCCTGACTGATATATGGGTTTATGTGAGTCTTTGAAGACACTTTGTCCATCACGTGTTTATCATGATGTCCTGGGTTCAGCAGTAGCAGTCATGTTTCTCCTCCTTGGTAGCTGGTGCAGTGCAGTGTTTTGACTTTCGGCTCGAGAACAGAGCTGATAAAGATGTTTTGGTTTGGCCAAGGACTTTGTGAGCCTCATGCTCTGCCAGGGAGGAGGGGAAGCTGGGAGGAAGCAGAGACAGGACACCTGACCCAAACTGACCAAAGAGCTATTCCATACCACAGCACGTCATGACCAGGATGTAACTGGGAGTTAGCCAGAAGGGCTGGGAGACTGCAGGGTTGGAGGAGGTATCGGTCGGTGCTTGGTCGGGCTTGGGGGGCGAGTTATCGGTCAGCGGGTGGTGAGGTGTTGTATTCTGTTCCCTTGTTATTTCCTTTATCATTATTATCATTGGTGGTAGCAGTAGTGATTTGTGTTATACCTTAGTTACTAAACTGTTCTTATCTCAACCCGTGGGAGTTGCATTCTTTTGATTCTCCTCTCCGTCCCTCCGAGAGCAGGGGGAGGGCAAGAAAGGGGGGGAAGTGAGTGAACGAGTTACCTGACTGGGTTTAAACTACGACAGTTCTTTTTGGCGCCCAACGTGGGGCACGAAGGGTTGAGATAACGACAGATTTGACTGGATTAATAGTCACTCGTCACAATGCTGATTTACTGGCTCTCAGAGTTGTTCTTCTTGATCTCACAGCTTCAGACCGTTGTAACTTAACGTAGAGCCGGTATTTGCTGTGTTAGTGTTTATCAAGTGTGGGGCCTGGGCTAAGGTTCTTGTCTCACTGTGCTTTATGGCAATGGCTTGTAATACGGGCGGGCTCCAGCAGCAGGGCGGGACGGACGTGGCCGTGGACTTGTACCTGGCCGTCCGGCTGCTCTTCACCGTCCTGGCCCTCACCCTACTCTCCATCTTCGTGAGGCTGCGGGGACCCGAGGGGGAGCGGCCCCGGGAGCCGGCGGCTGCTGAAGCGGCCCGGGAGAGCGGCCCCGGGGACCAAGCGGCGGCGGGAGCGGGGCCGGAGGCCGCCAGGGGACGGCTGCCGGTGGAGGAGGCCGGGGCGGTCGAGGAGCAGAAGGAAGCGGCTGCCGAGCAGCGGGAGAAGGCGGCGGAGGAGCCGAGCCCCGCGGAGGAGCCCAGCCCCGCGACGGCCGACAGCATTCCCCGGCAGCCGCCCGCCGAGCCCCAGGAGGATGCAGGAGACCACGCAGCACTTCCCAGCAAGGCAGAGGAGGAAGAGCTGGACTCAGGAAAAGAGAAGCCGGTGGTGGGAGAGCCGGCAAGCACAGCAGCTACACCAGCCCCAGTGACAAGCACAGCAGCATCGTTTGAGAGTTCTGAAGGCTCTGAATGGCCTTTGGGTATCCCTGGGACCTGCCTGCTGATTGTGATGGGGATCAGCATGTTGGCACACACACAGGCTGTGTTCTACCCACAACCATTTTGTCTGATCTCAAAAGTTAAGCAGAGTCAGGTTTGGGTCTTGTCTAGGGTTAGACAACAATATAGGGGGACCAAGAGATTTTCCCCAAGGCTGGACAGTCATGAGTGGCAGGGTGTGTGGGACAGTATGGGCAAGTATCTAGTCCACTGGGCCCCTCCAGTGCTTTGGAAGCATTGGAGATGGAAGGCAGCTGTATGGAGTCCCCAGCAACAAGCTGCAGAAACTGCTTAAGGGGACAGTGAATTATTTTAAGCCTGGTGGGCCCATTGCACTTCAGGCCATCAGAGCAGAGATGCAACACAGAGATGGACTCATGATCGAGGGGTGGACTTAGCAATGGACACTATTGCCCAGGTTATTCACGAGTGTGAACACTGCACACAGTCTCTCCTGCTCTGGAAGACTGTTACAAGAGATGGAGCCTGACATGGACCAGATGGACGCAGCAGCTTTATAGGGACTGGTCCATGCACTAAGATAAGAGTGCACTGAGATAAGAGTGATGGTATATTGAAAATGTGGGATCTGAGCATGACGTGAATGGTATGGAATAAGGGGTGGATAATGTCCTGGGTTCAGCAGTAGCAGTCATGTTTCTCCTCCTTGGTAGCTGGTGCAGTGCAGTGTTTTGACTTTCGGCTCGAGAACAGAGCTGATAAAGATGTTTTGGTTTGGCCAAGGACTTTGTGAGCCTCATGCTCTGCCAGGGAGGAGGGGAAGCTGGGAGGAAGCAGAGACAGGACACCTGACCCAAACTGACCAAAGAGCTATTCCATACCACAGCACGTCATGACCAGGATGTAACTGGGAGTTAGCCAGAAGGGCTGGGAGACTGCAGGGTTGGAGGAGGTATCGGTCGGTGCTTGGTCGGGCTTGGGGGGCGAGTTATCGGTCAGCGGGTGGTGAGGTGTTGTATTCTGTTCCCTTGTTATTTCCTTTATCATTATTATCATTGGTGGTAGCAGTAGTGATTTGTGTTATACCTTAGTTACTAAACTGTTCTTATCTCAACCCGTGGGAGTTGCATTCTTTTGATTCTCCTCTCCGTCCCTCCGAGAGCAGGGGGAGGGCAAGAAAGGGGGGGAAGTGAGTGAACGAGTTACCTGACTGGGTTTAAACTACGACACATGAGAAAGCACACTTATTAAGAAAAACTAGAATAACTTGACATATGTTATGTATCATTAAAAACTCTTAGGTTTGTTCTCACTGGCTGGAACAAAGACTGATAGATGTTGGGCAAAAACGTCATTAGTTTAAGAGAGCCCGGGAACAACATTTACACTAGTGGTAGCTAAGTGCCCATCTAGAGTACTGATGAAATCCACAGAAAAAAGACATAAGAAGAAATTTACTTAGCTGTAACAAAGTGCCATTAAATTATGTTCGTTCCATGTCATGTCTTAATGAAGTTTATTAACATTTTACTGTGAAAATATTTACTTTTCTTGCTGAGGAGGTGATATGTCCTCTCTTTCTATTCAAAGCTCAGCATTAGATGCAAAACCCAAAAAAACAAAGCTAAAACGACAAAAATAAGGAAGATAACATTTCTATAAATGAATGCTTGCAGATCATAACTTAATGCCATTGCAGAATTAACCAAACAGGGCTTTGGATGAGAGTCCACCGTCATGTATAAAATGTTTGAACAACTTCATTTGACACATTGATTTAAAAAATGATGTATCAACAGTCAGAGATCCCATGGCATTTGAGAGAGGGAAGAAAAAGTGGTGGCAGAAGCTGAATTAAAGGTGTGAAATTACCATGGCCCTCAGGATTTTCCTTTGGGGGGAATTTCCTTCCTTTGGCCACTTCTATAAAATTATAGATTTGTGTGATGTAAGCAGTAAAATCACTGATCTGTGGTGGGATAGGTACAGCCAGAAAATAACCTGTAGTACATAAAAAAACAGCCCAGTGATTTTCAATTATTTTAGACATAATCAGTCTCTGAGACAGATGTTTGAAGATAACAACATGTACATAATTACTTAGTTTTAATACTGTGTGCAAATAAAAGGTATATGCATACTTTGACATGGTGGTAATGCATGTCCGTAAGCAGTCAAATGTACAAGTATCTACTGGCTACTCACACAATCTTCCCAAGTACATACATTATCCCAATTCCAGGTTGTATTTTTATCATTTAAATAAAAGCAAGTTTCCCAATATCCACTGAACTCACTTAATTCAGCTAAAGAAATTATAGCTTAAACCTTGAAGGAGTGCTATATTCTGGTGATAAATATGAGGCACTAGAACGGGCTGCCCAATGAAATGGTGAATGCTCCATCCCTGGCAGTGTTCAAGGTCATGCTGGACAGAGCCTTAGGTGACATGGTCTACTGTGAGGCATCCCTGCACATGGCAGGGGGCTTGGAACTAGAGGATCTTAAGGTCCTTTCCAACTGTAACTATTCTATGATTCTATGATTCTATGTTCCTATGATTTTATGACTATATGATTCTATGATTCCATGATTTTATGTCTTGCTCAAAAAGTTGCCTACTACTTTATTAGTTATATATGCACTGATTGATCTCTGATGTGTTCCAAGGTACACAGGTATAGTTAGGTCCATTTAACTAAAAAAAAGAAAAAAGTGAGAAGCACTTACTGCATTATTTACAGAGCTTTCAAAACGTGAATTGGTTAAAACAGTGTTTGTGCTAAACATGAATGCAAACAGCAAGACTCTCAGCTATGGACTGCATTGCAATCATTTCATGTTGTCTCACATTGTGTTCCTCAGCTTAAAGCTGCATGACTGAAACTGGGTATTGAGCTAGGGAAATATTATGTTTAGCCCAAGTTGCTAAATGGTGCACCTCTTAAAAACTAAAGTGAACATGTAAGTTAATGGTGTCTGGCACCTTGTTTTCCTCAGTAAAGCTGCATGCAGGAACACCACAAAAGAGTAAAGACATTTGACATGGTGGTACTGTTTTCCCTGTTGGCAAAGCTTCAGTAAGGTGGTTTGGGAACAACACCTCAGAAAAGGAAGGCAGCTATGACCACCTTACTGGCTTATAGTGGGAGCTTGCGACAGTGCAGAGGACTGAATACACAATATTTCATTAATGGTTCAAATCTGTGCTCCTAGTTACTGTCTTGTGACAAGCCCATGACATTTCAGGTTTACTTCAGTTCATAGTAGACAAAGATTACACTGCATATTCTCTCAACCATCCTTGTTTTCCCCTCAGAAAAGAGAAACAAACATAACCAACATATCCACTGGTCTACATAATGTAGCTTCTTATAACAGAAAAGGATATTTCTTTTAATTTTTCTCACTCAAACAATTGGTTTTGGAAGGCAAGCAGAAAAAGCACTGCAGTAGGAGCACTTTAATAATGTCATTGCAAGGGAACGGAACTATACCAGAGGTGAGCAGCGTGCATGATGTCATTTGTATTTCTGGCATTTCCTTCTGAAGAAAGAAGACATTAATCCTACAGACTAGTTTTCACCTTGCTCTGGAATATTTAGCACACATTTCAATGACTGTGGCTCTATTTCTAAATTTTTCTGTCATAGCTAAAGATTTATTACTAGTATTAACTGCAAGTGCAATGGAGTTTCACTGCTATTTCAGTGAGACTCCTCACACTCAAAGGTCTGCTATGGTTTCAGTAAGTATTCTTAACCTAGATACATTTCTTGTGAATGCAGTAATTCTCAAAGCCATATGCAAGTGCCTTACATTTTGAAATCTGTGCTCTCTTCAATAAAATTTATACCACTGCCAAGACCTCACATTAAAAAATTAGTTCTGAATCTCTTCCTGTAATCCTGAAGTCTAAAATCATTTTAAGAAAAGAACTTCCACATGCTTTTCACAATAAAAATATGAATCTTGCCATGGAAGTTTTAACTTTTTAGAAGCCAGCTGCACACAACAGTAAAATGTAAGAGTGGCAGAGGCTGGTTTTCCTTTATTTTACATCACTTGTGGTCTATTATGTCATCACAAATCCAGTACCTTGCTAATAACTGGAATATAACAATATCTCACCTGTATCTAGTGAGCTGTAGTAATAATGAACAATAAAAGAGAATAGTATTGTATAGCAATACATAAAAATCTACTCACAGCAGCAGAAGGAATTTTCAGTGCTGTGTAAGGTCAGTTTTGTGACAATCAACTCAAATTCAGACCTGTAAATAAGTAGTGTCATGTGTTCTGTATGATAATATATAGAAGCACCATGCTGTCAAAACTATTACTGAAATCAAGTAGATGAGAGAAAACCATGATGCCTGAAGTAGACTTTCTTTAGAAAGAAAGTCTTAAATGTCTGAATTTTAAGAAGAAATGCAAAACAGAAAGTCTGCTGCTCAGCATTATACTTCCTGAGTTTTCAGTCTTTGAATTCTGGACTTGGTCCTGAAGTTAGAATTTCAGTTAAGCCACAGGTGTAACATAACGTAGAATAAACAAGGCTGATTAAAAATGGTTTAATGAATTCACAAAAAGGAATAATCATAATTGATAAGTAAGATAAAGACATTTAGTTTTCACGGCCTTTTTTCAAGCTTTAAAAATACGTTTATTTACAATTCGTAAAAAGATTATTTATTTTTTTAATAAAATGTTTGCTTAACCATCAGTTAGCAAACCCAAAACCTTTAGCTTCCATATTAAATCATAGTCCTCAAAAGAGATTAGCAATCCCCAGACAGCTCCTCCTCCCCTTCAAATCATGATGTGTCTGTATCTGGCCTGCACAGAGAACTTTCAGCTACTTAATAAGTGTTAAAACGAATGAGTACCAAAAGCACTGAACAGCAAAGAAAGCTCAACATAAAATTTTATTTAAGATTGTTTTAGTTTGAACATCTACAAGAGAAGTCTCTCTAAAATGGATATTTGTTGTTTCAGCAACTAATTACATAAAGGAAACCTATCCAAATGTGCAAAATGAAAACCAGCCTGAGAATAACAATTTGATTGCAGATTTTTTCATATATTTATGCCTCTAAAAAAGTATGCAATATGTCTAGTGATGTAGACGGTGCCTAGACATGTTGGAGAATCCCACTAGGCAATTAGATGCCTGAATATTTATGAAATGGCCCACTCAGACTCAGGTTCTGCAGTCCTTTAGTCACCGACATTTTGTCACACACTTCCAGATTTCTGCCAAATGCAGAGACAATCCACATAGGCTAGGAGAAGAGTGATGGACTTGGCAGTCCTGGGGAAATGGTTGGACCTGATAATCTTAAAGGTCTTTTCCAACCATGGCTAGTTCTATGTGGCCTCATTGTGGTAACAAAGGAAAATAATCACTTCTCTCTAGTTACTGGTCACTCTTCCCAATGCAGCCCCGGTTGTGGTTAACTTTCATTGTTGCAAGGCACTGGTGACTCATCAACTTATTTCTTACTAGGAGCCCTATATCCTCTTCTGCAGAGCTGTTGCTGCCTAGCAAGACAGTGCCTAGCCTATACCCATGATTTGTGTCATTCTCTCCCGGGCAAAGGACTTGTATTTGTCATTGTCAAGTTTCATGTTGAATATAGATCTGTTGCAAAAGATCTGTACAAAACCAGATTTACCTTAAGTAGCAAATATCTGGCAAACCAGTATTTTTTAAACTGGGGGGAAAATGCTCAGTAATGACCTGGTATCCTTAGCAGAGTTTATAAGTGCATCAACTACTGTGCCTCTGGGTAGCACTTCCTCCCATGTAAGAGGAAGCATTGTCTGGATTAGAATTATGCTGGGTTATGTTACATAGTTTTTTTAAAATAGAGTAAATGTAGAAAGCATTGCATTAAGCCAGGTAATATGCAAATAGGCAATCAATGCCGAATGGGTAGACATGTCATCTGTTGTCCCAGACTGAAAGCTATTTCAGTCCAAAAGACTTAATTATCACCTCTGCACTTTCTTTCCTATGAATATTATTAAAGGTGTGATTATTAAATTCTGACAATATCAGAGAAGCCTTTTACATCGAGGCATTATTTGACATTAAACAGGGGTTTCAGAAAATCCTTTCATTTCCTTAGTAAGATGTTTGTTGCTACTCACATTTACAATAACTCCATTATCAGACCAGTGATTTATCAAGATACTTGACTTTTCTAGATGGAAGAAACAGTCTGTATGGCTCAACAACTATGAATATCTTTTACAAGGAAATTGTCTTGTTAAATAAAAGAAAAAAAAAACAACAGGTAGGCTCTATGAATATTATCACTTGTTTTTAATTAGCTCAAGTTCCCTAGTAAACTATCATGGCACAGTATATGAGAAATCAGTTTTTTACAACTGAGTCAATAAGTACTTTTCAATGACAAATTAACATGTTCTTAGTGTGTTTCTTAACAGTCTAGAAAATTGCCTGGAAAATAAACACTGTGTATGTATACCAGCTCCAGCCTATAACACCTAGGGCTGGTCCCATGACTTCAGTATTTTAACAGCATTAAAGCTCTCTGGATTATGGAATTATAACTATGAAAAAAATGTATGCCTGTCTGTAAGACACCAGTTAGACTGTAATTATGATGCGAAATCACAATGGCAATATAATTGTAGTGTTACATTATTACAAAAGGAAGATACAGGGATATCCATTACAATTTCTGTATTTTAGGCATGAGAATACATTGCTTGCACACCTAGGCCTTCCAGAGTAGTTTCCTTCATTTTGTCAGGAAGCATCATTTACATATACACACGTATCCATGTGATATTTAACAGCTTACTGAATTTTAGTTAGACATTGATGGAGTCACTCCAATATACCTCAGGACAGAATCATAAGAAGTTTAATAATGGGCAAATCCTTAATGCTCTTCTTGACATGGGTCAGACCTAAACAAGTGGCTACAAATCCTCATGGCAGCCTCATGGCAGCTTAGTGTCAACACTTCTCGTACCAAGTTCCAGATATCTCCATAGTACTTACCACAACTGTTTGAATGAAACACTGTTTTTAGAAAATATATTTTCCCGAAAATTTCAGTTCTATATAGCGAAGAAAAAGCATATAACAAAGAAAAAGCGTTATAACCATGCTCTCCACACTCGTAACTTGACAGGAGAAGCCAGGAATATTAATGTGTTCAGAATATCTTAATTGTGAAAAGATTTATTTCCCAGTCCAACATTTAATGTAAATGGAAGGAACTGCATATGTGGATAAGTTAGCTACTGAATGTGTAAGCATCATGAAGCTCCCTCTTAATGTTGCATAACTTTGTTTTTTTCCATAACTCCATACAAACTAATTGCAGAGAGATGTGGTGGCTGCACTTACATTGTTATTGTTCTGGAAAACAATGACAACTTTGACCGTTCAACTTGTTGGGAGTGTGTGTGTGTGGTGAAACAAACTGTGTTATCAGTGAAAAAAAAAATAACAAAAAATTAAAGGAGTCGAGATCCATCAATTTTTTTTCCAGCAATAAACAGGACTTACAAAAAGTGCTTATTAGAGTTTAAAGATATTCTCAGCTGCAAGTACTGGGTAGCAGAATCACATTCTGCTTGTGCTGATTTTATAAAATATATTCTGTGTTACTATCTGCACTGACACAGTAATATTTTTCTAGTGTTACCTTTTGGAGTTTTTATTTCTCTTCTTTCTCTCTACTGAGTAGAGCTCCATAATAGCTATATACAGACATGTTTATGCACTTTCTTTCTTTAAGAAGTAGATCAGAAAACTCAAAGGTTGAAGCATGGCAAATACAATGCTTGTAATTTTTTGTAAAAAAACAGTACCAAACAGGGTATTTGTATGCAGCCTCTTTAACAATAAAAGCTTAGATAATTTATTTTCATTTATTAGAAGTTTAACCACTGTACTGTACAAATAAGAGTAGTTGATTTCTAACAACAAATGATCAAATGGCAAGGAATGACTCAAAGGACTCAGCCATTTGATAACTCGGCTCCTGTTTCCAGTCATGATCCTCTCACATGGAGGGAGGCTTACAGATATAAATGAGGGTAACTACAGCCCCCATTATTGAAACCTATAGAGCCAAAAAGCTCATATCAATATGTCAGAATACAACCTGTCATGGCCTTAATGATCTGCCCAGAAAGCTTCTGTGTTACTCAAATAGCACAAATAGCCTTGTGTTGTCTAAAATTCTGAATCTGATATTGATGCATTTGGTATCTTCGGGTCCTTCTAATTGATTGTGAGCAAAGAAATAAAATCTGGAGACTGACTTAAGTTTAAATCAATTATGTTAAAATGAGACTGTTGCAACAGAACCATGCACTGTAAGGATGCAGTAAACAAACAGTACATCTGCTAGAAGACAAAGGTTCCTAAATATTTTATGAGAACTCTCCTTTTCTGTAATAGCTTGGGTCCTTCAGGCCTAAGCTGCTTATCTACACACATACACTCCATTTTCTGCCACATCCAAAGCCCCCATGCTGCTACCTCCCTTCATCCTCAGGGAACCATTTCTACACCCTTTCTCCACAGCCCTGCCCCATGAGATCCTTGCTTTATCTGCTGCACCTGAGTATATGCAGGGAGAGCAAGCACAGACCTGCTCACAGCGCTGCTACTCTCTTCAAGTCACACAAGGCTGCCTCAGCCTGCCTCTTTGCCGCACTGCGGGAGAGAATAGGCAACAAGATGAGACACAGCCCATCCCCATCAACTGAACAGATAAAAAAAAGGATACCCTATGCTCTTCTTCAGCCATTTGGCTGACTGATTCTGTGTCCCCCTAATCAAAATAAACATTCTACTTTTCGGATGGCCAGAGAGCAGTCATTGGGATAAAATGAGTAAAAGACAAGAAGAAGGAAAAGGCTAGGCAGCATTTTCCCTGAATTTCTTGCATTTCCCAGATTGCATTCCACTTTGCCCTTGGAGTGGCTCCCATGTAGTATGTTTCTGGACAGTTGTATCGTCTTCTCTTTATTATGCCTGTATAAACCCAGCAGAACTCCAATACTCTGAGAGTGGTTTGGTTTTTGTTTTGTTTTGGGGTTTTTATTGTTGGTTGGTTGGGTATTTTTGTTTTCTTGTTTGTTTTTTTGTTTTATTTTGGTTTTTAATTCTTTCATCTGCATGTCTACTCTTGTATATGAGAGCAAAATATATCCCTCTGCTCTTAAGTTTTACTGCGCAGACTTCCATTTCAGCAATTTATTTATACTTACTGAAAAAAAAGTCTAAAAATAAAATTATAATCTTCATTAAATCCATAGAGCTCTTCATGCACTTTGTGGATCATATATATTCAATACAAATATATTTTTATATAAGCATTGGTGTTGACAAATACATATTTAGGCATACTGTAAGCAGCACTTGTAATAGCACAAAGACAGAGAAAGGACTTTACTCACCAAGCCATCCTGATCCAGAATTGGGTATACACATGTCTGTTTCAGCACTGGGCAGCACAAATCCAACTACAAAAACTTCAACCCCATCAGCCATCAGGGCCATTCCTAACACAAAGAAGAGGGCCCACTGGAAACGACCATGGCCACATTCTTGTATTATCAGTTCATACTGCTGTGCTAGCTCTTCTTCATCAGCTTTTCTCTCTGTTTCCAGTTCATGACGATCCTTATATTCATCACTCATAGGCTGACCTAAGGCCACCATGCCATCTTTACCTCCCATGCTGGGGACGCCCTGATACTCCCCTTCATAAATTTCATCATCTTCATCATGCCCTTCAGTTGCTTCACTTGATCCTTCATCATCATTAGCTTCAACACCATAATTTCCTCCTTGCACATAGTAATCATCATCATCTTCCTCATCCTGGAATCGATTGTAGGACCTCTGTGTGTAGCCATCCTGAGCCTTTTCAACAGCTTTATTCACTTTTTTCACTGCTTGCCTCTTCACTTCTTTGGCAATATCTTTTGCCCCTTTCATTAATGAAGTTCTATCTTTGTATGTTTCCTCCATCTTGTATCAAAGAAGGACTACTGTTATGCTGCTGCTATGCTGCTGTGGGACCTGCTGAATACCGCGTAGAGCACCTACTGTGTGTTAGACATCAGTGGAAAAGGCCCAAGTACGTGTGAAGCCGTAATGTTCAACCTGCAAAATACGAGAGAAAAAAGTTAATACTTTGCTCCTTAGTTGCTTTTTCACACTGATACAGTGCCATACCAATCTTTATTTAAGCACACAACACTATAGTTCAGGCCTTCAAATGTACAATTGTGGATTTTCCTCAGAGATACAAATATCCCAGGTTACAAAGAAAATATTCTAAAGAAAAAGCTGACATCCTTCCTGTTTCTCAAAATGAAATTTATTACACTCTAGTCTTAGATACCAGGTTTTATTCTGAAATAAAACAAGTGATTCCATGCACCATACATCATATCAACTCTGTCGGCAATGTCCTTCTCCATTTGATCTGCTTGCTGTGTTTTGAACTGCCTGCTATGTAATAAAACACTGCTTTTCTCCCAATTAGCTACCATGAAATAGCTGTCCTCTGTCCAGCCTCCCACTTACATGAATCTTGTATGGAGTTAATATTCCTGAAATCTGTACTAGTCTCTCAAACTTACTGAGCTTGGCCAATGTATTCACAGTGCATTCATACTGAGTCTTAGCAACATGTATTTCTGTGCTAAAAGAGTCAGCACAGGGAGCTGGGTGGGTGGAAGTGATGGGACTTCCACACTTCAGAGTTTTCCGATACCTAAATCATGCCCAGACACATCCCTCTTTCCCCATACCCATAGTAACAGTAGAGGCAGCCCAAAGCAACTGTTTATAAACAGCTAATTCACCCCAGAGTGTGTTAGTCTGGCACAAGCTCAAGCCAATCTACATGCACGAAACCACCAAGACATTTTATCCACATTCTCCTGCTGGACTTTTCCATCTCTCCCTTCATGCAGCCCCAGGATCACAAATACAGGCACAATGAGTCAAGAGCAGCTTGCTTATTTGACTGAAGACTAACCATTCTCTTCTTTTCCACAAAGTTTTCAGGCATATTAGCAAGGCTATTTGCTCATCACACATCTGCATAGTTGCTAGGGGTAGTAGTAGGAAATGGCAGCAGCATGCAAGCAGGTGGAGGGGAGAAATGCACTATCCTTCTTTGGCAACCATCCATAGCTATAACAGCTGAAATCAATTACAAGACTGTACCATTACTCATATGTCGAAAGTTAAGAGGGGGGCGAACTTGGGCATTGCAACAGGACTGCAGAAGCCTCACCCCTGGGACAAAGCAGGCTAAAATCTCTTTAGCAGTGCTTCCAAGAAAACAGTGCCTCCTTCCAGCTTGGGGAAAACTTATTTTTAAACATGACCATTTTAATAAGCATAACCTCAGAAAAAGCTGCAGTGGTACAGCTAGGGAAGCAGTGAGATGTAATGCAGGAGTAAGAGAAAATGGCTGGAAACTTCTGAAGAAAATCCTATTCCCTTTGCTAAAGTAGTGTGAACTGCCCACCCTGAACTCCATGGGAGAAGACCAGGGTAGTGCTTCAAGAAGCTGTCCTTTACTTATTCAGCTGTAAACACTGTCCCAGAAGTACATTCCAGACATCAGTTTTAAGTCTGGTAGTGTTTTGAGGGGTAGGAAGAATCACAGACTGCATTAGATAAATTAAGGACATGATGTACTTCTGATTAAAAAAAAAAAAAAACAAACCCTAAAATCACACAGACATGCAGGTAGTATGAATTAAGACCCTAAAAGATATTTCCCTGGTTTCTTTGATAATGACTATAGAAATTCAGCTATAGTGGAAAACGTCTTTATTTTTAGTTCCTTCCTCTAGATTACACTCTGACTGCTTCTCAAAGAAACCAAACGTGATGGCACTACTTAGCTATTCAGTGTAAACTGAAGCATTTACTAGAAGACAAATGCAGCCTTAAAATAAAAGAAACAGAATGTAATATTTATGGCCGAAAACTGTAGCCTGATCTTAGGTACATAATGATCATTCTAAGTAGGTCATCCCGATGAATCTTTAATGCTAAGGCAGATTCTCTAACTACACCTTTTCAGTTTTCAAGGCACTTCTTAGAAGTTATTGTGTACTGAATTAAGCATTTGATCCCTATTGTTACCTGTGCGTTAATACCGGGTCTACTATCTGTTATTAAACACACAGTGCATAAAAATGTCCACTGCATCTGCTGTAGCTTCTACAAATACTTTGAAGAAGCTAACAGTCGCCTAACAGGGACTTCTGACTATGATGTGATCCTAGATATTGACTGTTTTAGATTTTTAGATTATTCTAGATTATGTATGCACCCTATTTACCCTAAACTCTGAATTTATCTAATTCTTGTTTGTTTGTTCGTTTTGTTTGGGTTTTGGTTGGTTGGTTGGTTGGTTTTGGTTTTCCCCAGTGAGTACAGTCTTCTATTAAAGATTTTCAGTTGTCAAATGCCATTTTACTGTAGGGTATGTCCATGGAAGGGAGACAGCAGGAGTCTGAATGCCAATGTAAGAGTATAAAGTCTGAATGCCAACACTGGCAAAACTGTGTGTTGCATTCCTATAGTACACCTAGCTCATGAGTTCAGCAGACTCTAAAAACACAGATTTGCAAAACCAACTGAGCTTACACTGTAGTTTATGATATAATAGGTATGGCAATAGGAATTATGCATGCTGAAACTCATCAACCGTATAACTCTGCCAGCAAAATCCAGCACATAGAACATGTCAAATTTCTGTCTGGGCAGAGTACAAAATCAAAAATTTATCTTGCCTAAGATTACCTACTTTGAGCACTGTTTTTTAAACATCTTTGCTTTCTTAGGGAACTTAAATCCCTGCCTTAAGAGTGATAAGCACAAAGAGGAATTATTTACAGCCCATGCATGGTAGCTCCCCACCCTTTTAATTATGTTGGACTGATTGAGTACAAGTAGCTGGAAAGTCTGGAAGAGTGAGGATTAATGACTACCTGAGTAGCATAAAGCAGCAAAAGCACAAGGTTTGTACCGACTGTCTTACCCAACGAGCCTGCTCACCTTCACTAAACCCCAAACACCACATTCCCATTCAATTCCTTCAATTAAAAAAAAAAAAAATATTCCAGGAAAAGAGTGATTTCACCTGGAAGAAAAATACTATTTCAAGCAATAATTCCTTTCTTTTTTTCTCCCCACAAAACACTCAGAGATGCACTCACCAAAAAAAAAAAAAAACCCAACAAATTTTCTCTAATGTTTACTCTTTTTCATCCTATTACATTCACAAATTTCAATACATTTACACTTTAGACATACTATGCTACATCTGAAATGAAGGTCAGACATTACAGACCAAATCAGTGAGGCCCTATGAATATGTAAATCTACGAGAAGTCAGAAAACCCATTTCTACAAAGTCTTACGTCATTGCTTAACATAATCTGTAAGAAGACTCACTAAAGACTAATAATACATGATATCAGCTATATGTATACCTTGAGATAATAAATTTGTCAGAATAAACACGGAAATCTATTCTGAACTATCACATTTCAGATACACTTGGGGACCTGCTATAATAACTTATTTGCTTTTGAATCCGTGATTCCTTTTCAAAGGAAAATAAAACAAACAACCCCCACCCCACCCCCAAAATAAAAACAAAAATAAAACCACAAAAGCAAAACAAAAGAACCCCCCCAAACATTTCTTATATAAGAAGATGCTTTTTTAAATGAACATTTTAACCAATATTTTGATTCTGGTTTAATTTCAGTTTTTCTGCCTTCATTTTTTATTAATGAGTTTTGCATAGATACAAGAGTTTTGTTTCTTCTGAGTTTATCTGTTGTTCAGTGTTAGTCTTCATCTGAAGCTATAATCTTCTATTAGATCATAACTAATTTTAATTATATTACTCTGATGTGTCAAATGATTTTATTTCCAGGTGAAATATAAGCACCTGAACTATGTGAACTCACAAACACAAGATATTTTTCTTTTGCATTGCTGTCAGTTATTAAAAAACAGGTAAGAAAAAAATAGAAGATTACGCATTTCTATGTCATGACAGAGAACAATAGTATACAAATTTTGTGGAAGTTCAACAATTTTTGCATGGTACAGTTCATATAACACAAAGGATACAATCCTACAAGTCACCATAGATGTAAGCCATATGCAGTACAACCTGTCCTTTCATTTATTGGGACAGCTGCAAACTTCACACAGCTACACCTCTTCATGCACAAAACCTGTTCTGTAAGAGCTGTCCTGTTATAATTCCAGGGTATGAAATTCAGAATGCCCTGATAAAGAACAGGAGCCTCAATAAAATATATTTATTTATAACTGTATTACATATATTTATTTATTCAGGTCTTTATTCATAACAAATAAGAGCTGGCACCAAAGCTGATGAGAATGAGATTTTTTTAGGGTAATGTTAGCTGATTAAAATAAAAGCTTCTATAGTCTAAACAATTTTTCTTTTTCTCATGTTGAAATTCACACAGCCAGACTGCAACTCTTCTATCTCAGGCTGCAGTTGCCAAAGCCATGTAAGTCACTGTAAACCTGCAGTGCCACGACCAGCAGCAGTCCCCAATCCTTTCCCAGTTCAGATGGCATTCTCACCATTTGTCCTGTACCAGCAGTTTTCACTGTTCATTCTCAGTGCAGGCACAAAACACGTACACAAGATGAGCCTGGAAATTCATTAATCTAGTACACATCAAAGATCCTGAGCTCAGCAAAGATGGACATTACATGGTACATTGCACTCGCTCCCTATTTTATTCCTTTCCTTCCTCATTAACCAGCAGAGATAGCTTTATCTCTCTGCATTGTATGCTTTACCTGCCCAGTTTCTCTTACACTATTTAACTAATCTACCTAATAGGAATAACACTAGAGGAATTGATTTTAATTTGATTTTGCTTGAAATTTGATAACCCTTATCAGAAAAAAAAAAAAAAGGACATTTTTGCCTGAAAGCATGTTCATTTTCTTTTATGGACATTAGCCATTAGCAAAAAAGTACTATCTTTAACTGTCTCCTATGGCCTAAAAGTATTAATAAACCCAGATACCTTTACTAATACTTTTCTCACAGTTCTTTTGATCACAGCCTTAATTCTACCTCACTTACAGCCGGATATAAAAGCGTGGAAGCAGGATCTGCAAAAGCTTTACTTAAAGCAGTACAAATGACTGTGTGAGATCAAAAATGAAATACTCTGTCCAGTGAAAATCAGCAAATCTTAATTGAATCACTTAGGATAAAAAGTCAATAATATTGTAAAAAGGAATTCTCCTTTAATCAGGGGACACAGAGTAGAAAATGACAGGTATAAAGCTGGGAGGTGGGCCATTCTCCACATCATATTTGCACTTTATTATTCTTTTCTGCATTACTTCTATGCTCTAAATATCTTTCAAAGAATATCCCAAAGGAGGGTGCCACAAGGCTGCAACATTTTATGGGCACCACCATCATTTTAAACAGTGCATAGATATTTCTAATTCAGCTAGCTGTCATTAAATACACTCAGGCTTCAAAACCCCTCTGATCCACTAAGGTCACAATCTCCACTGAAGATTCATCTATGGTCCACCCTCTCTTATAATGCTCTTTTTTTTGACCTACAAAACAGCTTTATTACTGACAGTAGGGGAAGATGTTATTTACTCTCTGACTGTAAAACTTACCAAACTATCTAGACTCGGCTCAATGTGTCCCTCCTCTTCAACAGCAGGGCTAGATAGGGTTACAAAACTGAAATAATAGTATCTTTAAACTATAGCATCAAAACTGTAAAGACTTTATAGTGGAGTGATCCTTTCCTTTGATTTTTTTTAAATCAAAAGGTTACTTGTGGGGAAAAGGTGATTGAACAAAAAAAAAGACATACTTTGAAATTTCTTGTTATCTCTTACATAGCAAACCGGTAACAGAGAATAGCACATACAAAGAAAACAACTTTACTAATAAGGGTTCTTTTTAACCTAATTCTAGTTGCTTTTTTTTTTGCTTTTAAGTACTTAAATACAAGAGTTTTAATTGCTTTTGTTGGTTTTGCAATCAGTTCCATCACTATCTGATCACTATCTTGATGCTTAAAGATGTTATTGGTTTTCACATGGCAAACACTGAAAAATTCGTTCTCATTAAAAGCAAGGCAGGACCATTGGAATCCTCTTCCAACACTGTTTTTATTTGCTCTTTAAACACTCTTCCTTGCTTCTTCACATGCTTCCTGTGGACCTATTAAATGAGCATTTCCGGGATTATGTTGGGTGGTGGTCACTAAAATGCATTGACTTGTTCAGTAAGTATTGATAAGAATCAACCAAGGAGAAATTTCAGACAGACTGGATGACAAAAACTAAGTTTCTTCAGTAAGACTGCATACTGTACCCACACTGCCTGCAATGACTACCCATATGTAGGGGAAGCCGAAATTCTGTTATTTTAAAAACCTTCATTTAAACCAAACATATTTGAACACATTTCTGAAATTTTCAGGCACATTATTAAAAAAAATTGTATTTCCCAGTTGGAGCTGAGAGCTATCCCCCTTTCTCACACCTACTTCTCTTGAAAATTCACTTTCTTCAGCAGGATATGTGCATCCAACATGCCTTATACTTTTCAGTTGCCAGAATTATAGTGAAAATAATCATCCTGCTTTTCAATAGTGAGAAGGTGGACAAGCAAGTTTTCATTGCTCATCACTGCCAATCAAAAATAAAAATAGAACACCAAAACCACGCCTGCCAGCACTTTCTTGTGTCTGCCATGGTCATGTCTGCTGCTGCACAGAAAGCAAACAAGAGTGTCTTCTAAACGTAAAGGCCCACCTGCTGGGAAGAACGACTCAAGGTTGAAAGAAGATGGAAAAAAAATTCCCCTCACAATGGAGAAGGGAGATGGAAAATCCGGAGATAGGTAACTAAAAAATGCATCTTAAAAGTGCCAAGACTGAAGTCCTGAGAACAATAGCCAAGGAATCCCGCCCTGGAAGGAAACTAATGACACGCTGTCGAAAGTCTCCAGGGAATAAAATCTGCAGGACTCAAGTAGCCGTTCCTGAAATTACTTTGCATAAATCTGTGATGCACAGGTGCTGTGAAACAGCACTTGTACAAATACTAGACAGACAGGTGCCACAGAACAGTGCTGGAGCTTAGGGAAAACATGGGAAGGTTGAATGGTATCTTGTAGGGCAAGCTGTAATACAAGTTGGAATTACGCATCTTTTCTTTCCTCCTGGAATAAATCAGGCAAGCCTTCTTTACATTTAAGGAGGAAACACAGGGTCACAATCATGGCTACCCTTCGCAAAAACTTTCTGAAAAGAATCGGCTTTCTGTGCTGCCAGTTTGCTGCCGGGGCAAGTCATCCCTGCACCACCACAATTACAGTCCCAAGACTCTTCTCCGTTCTGAGCTAACACAGTCTGCCAACTCCCTCCTTTTCTGCTGCTAGTTTAGATTGGACTCCTCATGGGGAATCAGCTATTGCAGCCAATAAATCTTGGTAAAAAAGCAGTGGTTTCTTGGCACAATGTTAAAAGATACTTTAACACCCTGTGTTTTAACCCACGCTGCCTTCCAGGCATTTTGCTATTCAGTCAAAGCACATACTCTTTCATCTTTAACATCTGTTACTTTTTTATTGTTTGTAACAGGGTATGAAAAGTTGGAAAACACAATCCTTTTATAGAATTCCATAGTTCTCATTTCCTAAATATTTTATTTTGCTACATTTTCAACATGACAACAGCTGAACTTGTTATTTCAATTTTATTTCTCTGTTTCACAACCACATCAGACTGATGCTTGTTCCGAGAATCTCAAGCACTCAAGTTAATCTGTTCCTCCTTTAGTGAAAGATGTTTGAATTGTCTCTCCTGAACAAACAAAAAAAAAAAAAAAGAAAAAGACAAGCTATATATAGTGTTTTCTGTGACTGAAAGCCCATTTCCTCATTGGCATTCAGCCAGCACACTTGCAAAACTATCTTGTGAGAAGAGATAAATAATAAAAACAAGGATGACATACTAAGCCTTTCTGATGAGGGACTGCTTCAGCTGTGGGAATCTGAGAAGAAACTGCGCATTCATCAATTTGACCTAAATAGTGAGGAGGAAAAGGAATAATTCCAGGTGTATAATGAAATGAAATGAGCCTGGGTGGAAAACATGAAACACATCAGTGAGGGTAGGTAAAAAAAAAAAAGAAATAATAAATTAAAACAATTATACATATAAATGTGTGTCTTTTAATATACACACGCAATTATATTAATTATACAAATTAATATTAATTATGCAAACGCATACCTATTAAATGCTTCACTATAAACAAATCATGAGTAACAACTAACTTTGCATGGGAAAAATTCACATTTTCAGTCAAAAAGGAAACATTTGTGCTTGGTGGCTATATTGGGTTTGCGTGGCAAGGTTTGGAAGCTGGGGAGGGATAGAGAGGTGGTTTCTGTAAGAAGCTTCTGGAAGCTTTCTCCATGTCCAACAAAACCAATGCCAGAGGGCTCCAAGACAAGACCCTCCACTGGCCAAGGCTGAGAGCATCATCAGCAGTGGTAGCATCTCTGAGATAATATACTCAGAAAAAAAGACTGCTGTGGAACAATTGCAGGAGGAGAGAGGAAGGAAAATACATGAGAGCAACACAATTCTGCAGATATGAAGGCCAGTGCAGAAGGAGGGGAGGAGGTGCTGCAGGGGCCAGAGCAGAGATTCCCCTGCAGCCCATGGTGCCTCCCATGGTGAGGCAGGCTGTGCCCCTGCAGCACATGGAGGTCCATGGTGGAGCAAATCTCCACCTGCAGCCCAGGGAGGACACCACACTGGAGCAAGGGGATGCTCAAAGGAGGATGTGACCCTGTGGAAAGCCTGCACTGGAGTGGGTTTGCTGCAGGACTTGTGACCCTCCAGGGACCCACATTGGAGCAATCTGTTCCTGAAAGACTGCACCCATGAAAGAGACCCACACTGGAGTAGTTTGTGAAGAACTGCAGCCCATGGGAAAGACTCACATTGGAGAAGTTCATGGGGGACTGTTTGCTGTGGGAAAGAGCCCAATCTGGAGCAGGGGAAGAACGTGACGAGTCTTCCCCCTGAGGAAGAAGAAGGGGCAGAGACAACATGTTATGAACTGACTGCAACCCCATTTCACATCCCCTTACACCACTGGAGGGGAGGAGGTAGAGGATACATGAGTAAAATTCAGCCCAGGAAGAAGGGAGGGGTGTTAGGAAGGTGGTTTAAGATTTAGTTTTAATTAAATAGATTTCCCCAAGCCAAGTCTATTTTGCCCATTACGGTAACTGGTGAGCGATCTTCCTGTCCGAATCTCAACCCAAGAGCTTTTTGTTAAAGACAGCCTTGTTTCCCCTTTTCAGCTGAGGGAGGGAGACACAGAGAAGATTTGGCAGACAGCTGGTGTCTTGCGCTGGTCAACCCACCACACCACAGTAGCATAGAATGGTTTGTTTGCTGTTTGTTATCCAAATAGTGCTAGAAAGCGATGAAGGAAATGAACAAACAAAGCATTCTCTGATAACTATTTTAATATAGAGGCTTATTGCTATATTTCTTTAGGCTGGTTACACCAAAAGCAAATTTAAGATGGAGAATGTATTCCCTGAATGAAATAATACTTACATAGGTTAGGTTTTAGTCACTGTATTATGTCTGCAGAAAGGGACCTAAGGGTCTAGGTGAATAACAGGCTAAACACAAACCTGCAGAGTCCCTTTTCAGCCATAACAGAGGTAAAAAAAAAACAAAAAGAAAAGAGGAAACAGCTGCAAGCTGCAGCACGGAAAATTCCAGCCAGTCCTAAGGCAGACATTCTCTACAATGAGGCTGGAATGGCTGCACATAGGAGCTCAGGGATCCATAGCCTTGGAGGTATTCAAAACTCAACTGGACAAGACCGGGATAACTAAAGTTCAGGTTTGAATTTAGATGACTCCAGAGTCCCACCTAAATTATCCCATCATTCTAGCACATTCCTTTTTTTTTAAATCAATGGTCCTATATTAAACAAAGAGCTCATTTTTTATAAATTAAAATCAAGTGTCAAGTGCTGGACGTGACAGTGTACAAATGTATCTTTCACTGAAAACTGAAAACATTCGGAATCCAGTATAGAAAACTCAAAGGTAGGGGATGGTTTAGTGGACCCTGGAGGGCAGGTGGCATATATACACCCAAAAGTCACAAAGCCTAAATGGCTGGCTAAAACTGGTTAAACAACCATTGCACATAAGAGAAAAGGAAAGCAGCCTTCTGGTTTCATAAAAATTTGATCTCAGAGAAGCATTTGACAAATATGTCAGATCTGAACAGTAGTTAAATATGGATCAGGTATTTGTCACATCCTTGTCACGTGACATAAATATACCAACATTTTATGATTTTGCTCTAGTTCAAAAGATCTGATCTCGAGTTACTTTGGGAAAAAAACAACAAAGCCTCTGCTGACTGTGCCTCTTAATTTTGCCCCATTTTGAAAAGCAAAATTAAATGTCATATAGCCTTTATTTTTCTTGTTGCAAGTGAATTAAGATATACAGGAAATATAGAACAAATGCTTTAGACTATCAATGTTTAAAAGAGCACAAAAATTTGCTTTTAGATCGGTACCTCAGATGAACTACAGAAGCAGGTTATTCAATAATTTTCTCTTCCCTGCTTTGAAATAGTGGCAATTAAAGCACAGAAAAGTTAGGTCACTTGCCCAACTTGACATGGACAGGTATCAAAATAGGTCTTAAAATTATATGGCAACTTCAACATCTTGCTCTTTGAATTATAGATCATTTCTTCCTTGTGTTTTTCCATAGACTCGCTACCTCTGAGAGAAAACAACTCAAAAAATACCAGACTCAAATTAGAAAACTGCCTAACTACAGAAGTAAGAGCTGTACACATCCAGTACAGATCATTACACAGAATAAGGCAATAACAGAGTTGATAAGTGTACTTGCACATAAGAAGTAACAAGGACTTTCAGAGTCATGGTGACATGGAAATTCACCAATATGGGAACTCAGCTATAGTCAAGAATGACAAGAACATTCATAGAGAGCTGTAATAAAAACAGTCTGATAATATGCAGATAACAGGTACCTTGGCAAATGCAGCTTTAGTGATTTCAAAATAGGTTTATAAATAGCAGAAAAAAAAAAATCCTACGTATGGATGTAGAAATTAAATTTAAAAGCTTTATTTAGCTTTACTTCCTTTTTTATCCTGAAATAATTAAAAGTTGATGGCCTGTCTTAAAACATTTGGCATCTCATATAAAAAAGGAAGGGGGTTAATGAGCAGATTATTTTAAAAATAGCTTGCAAACCTAAATTCTTCTCAGTTTTGTACCACTAAAACTGCTAGGCTCCTTCTTGCAAACAACCTGATTTGGTTTTACATCCACCGTATCTTTTCTCTGTTTTTATTAAAGAACAGGGTACTTTCTAAACCATTAGACTGAAAAAAATGTGTACTGTGTATATTCCAGATGGTGTACACCTATTCTTTCTATATCATCCTGGTCCTTTAGGGTTTTCCTAGGACTTTGCTGCACCATGCCAGATACAGTGTTTTCATTGGAAGCTTGTGATCACAGCAACGTATCCTTCTGCTTCAGACATACCTCAGCTATTAAAGATTATGGAACATGATATCCAAATAGAGCACTAGTTCTGCTGCATTAAAAAGGAAAAAAGTGATTCTGCACACTCAGAAAGTCTTACCTCTCCCTATTTATTTAACAATTTCAGGTGGAAATTACTTTTTTCATCATTAATCTTGACTCATGGTCTTCCAGGCTTTAACTGGGTAAGAAAGGAAATCACGAGTGCTCTTAGCTCCCAAAATGTAAATGCCACTGCTAAAAATTGAACTGCTTTTTTTTTTTTTTTAAGGCTGAACTGGCTTACAATTGTTCAAATTGTTTACATAGTTTTATTCCACTGTGGAAAATAAAGGCTTCCTAAGATCCCTGTAACTCAGGTTTCAGTCATATTCAAACTGTCATTTGCTGATCACATATTTAATTAGATCTCTTCAGTTTGTTAACCCAAATCACACTGCTATTACAAGTTACACAGTGCACATGTGCCTCAGGGCATGCAGGCTTTTAGCAACTTCAGCCCTAAAGTAAGTAAGTTCAAATGGCTGCATGTGCATGGCTTCCATTAAATCACAAATTTAATATTTTAGTTTATATCCCTACGCAGTTCAGTAAACTTCATAAGCCTTTATTTTGTAGGTTTGGTAACATAGGGAAGAAGAGAGTGTGGAAACAGACTAAAACAAGGGACTGATGAACAGTGTACTGAAAATGCATCAGGCCCTAGCTTTTCAGATTCTGCAGCTTAGACCTCTGACAGAATGGGATTTATCTGTATCTCGGAGTGCATTATGCAATCCAAACACTACTTCAGTGTGGTTTTCTTCCGTTGGGTAGAATATGTAGGGGTGAATAGCACAACTGAACAAAAAACAGTGCTTTATCACTGAGAATAGACAACGAAATCAAGATAGAAAAGCTGATGAACATTGTTTTTATTTATTTCAGTAAGCTTCCTGCAGCTTATTTTGAAAACTACTCATTGCCAACCTGGAAAAAAAATGTGTTTGATGCTGCACAGAAAAAAGGTGTGGTGAGGCAAAACATTTCAGAAACAAATTCTGCCATATGAAACCATTTCTATTTTATTTTAAAGAAGAATGACACAACAGCCTTTTTTCCAGTGTGTGCTTTATGGACATGGACAACTCACCAATTCACTAAGACCCTCAGTCTTCCCACTTATTCTTAGCCTAATTCTTAGTCTGGTTCTTAAAATGCCTGACACCCAACACTGAAGTTGACCATCTTCCCGCAGTCCCCTGCCTTGAAATGGTTTTTCCTTCTTCTCCTGAAGAGTTTTAATTGACTGTTGGGACCCCAGGGGTCCAATAGGACTTAATCATCCTTCCCAGCCTCACCTGAGACCCTTGCCAGGCACTCACATATTCTGCCATGGACATAAGCTGCCTTTAAGCTCAGACCTGGGCAGCCCAACTCTGCCTGAGCTACACCACAGGGTGCCTATCTCCTATCCCCTGCTCTTCCTGAATCTCAGACTGGATTTGCCTCACTAACCTTGAACATTGCACTGCCTGCCTCACCTTGTCCAGTGAGTTTCAGGCTATTGACAGAAAACTACTGCTGCTGCTTCCACCATCTCTGTATACCCTGCCTGTGGACCATACTTCATCAGCAAAAGTACCACCCGTACTATAATCCCCCTCAACTCCAGGCAGAAGCTTGAGTTTAAATAAAGCTCCTGGACCAGCAGGCAGATGATGCTTGTGTGAGGGGTCTAGTTGAGACTCATCAGGACAAACAAGGTCTGTTGGGCACTCAGCATCCTCACAGAGACTGAGGGTATGTGCCTGACTTGCAGTCTACTCTTAGGACTGAAAAAGCTCACTAAAACCAGAAGTGAGACTACTGCCAGCAGGCTGAAATTTTCTACACATGGATCCTTATCTGTACAGGAAAATCTGAAGGCTTCTCTGTCCTGGGAGTGAGTGAACAAGTTGCCTGACTGGGTTTAAACCAAGACAATCTCTAAACTCCAAAAGGCTGGGAATTTCTTTATGCATACAGAATGGTATACCCAAAAATATGACACCTGTTGTGATCAAAACTATAATCTGGAGGAGCTCCAGTAACAGACAAAGAAAGATACACATTGGGAAATGTGACAGTATTTTTCATTAGCAATCACTGATTATAGTTGTTACCAGGATGGCTAAGAGGATACTCACTATTGGCACATGTAGTAAGCCTAGTTTATCAGATGTTAGCTTAGTTCTCCTTTCTGGTGAGGTGTGGGGAGCACTGCATTTCATATGCTAACTGCCAGTTTTAGCATCCAGCCTCTTATCTCTGTGTGATCTCCATTTTCTCTTCTGACACGTGAAGCAGCTATACAATCTTCAAGACTGAGGAGACTGTTTCAATGGGACATTAAGGATGAACATTTGGGACTGGATTAGAATTAATTAAAATGCTCACAGTGAAGCCAGTGGGATTTGGAATGAATATACACCACCTTTTCTGGAGTGATTATCTTCAGCAGTTTATTAGGAGTACCTGCTAAAATCACAGAAGACACAACACTAAATTCTGCACAACTTTTAACATTGACTAGGATTATGAATTTACAACAATTCTTCATTATTTGCATCATGAGAAAAATGTCACTGAAAGAAACCCTTGAAAAGACAGAAGGTTGAAAGAACAGGACCTTTGCAACACTGCCGTTCTCGGGCGCCATGGGTTTGATTTCCTGTGCTGCCACTCAAATAGTATATTATAAGTTTTATCAAAGCAGTCTCTGTTCTGTCATATACAAAGCTGCAAATAGAAGCAATTAGACATTTTTTGAAGGGGGTGGTTTAGAAAGTCCTAAGTTGGTTAAGTCTTAATCATAGCGCACTTAGAAAAGTTGTTAACCTCACACTTCCAAAGGGAGGACGTTAACACTGCCAGTTGCAGAGAATGAATGTATGAAATGCTCTCCTTTCTTAAGTAACCTTAAAAGGGCTTTAATGAAAAGAAACTGCAATAAAAATGTGGGGAAAATAAGTAATAAGTGTTTAAATAGGAAAAAAAATCTTGCTTATTTTTCTGTGTCTTTCTACTAGAAGAAGTACTTGTTTTTATAGCAATGTGGACTACAGCACTGAGGAGCTACACAGCCATACTAATGGTTTTCTTCTAACTCTCAAGTTTCAATACCGTTTGATAAACCAAACCGTTAAGAGAGAGAGTACATAGTACCCTTATTTAATTTTTCATGTTACCTCCATATTTTAAAAGATGGAATATCAGCAATATTTACAGCACTTAATCATGACAGTCAGGAAAGCAAAAAACATGTCAAGAATGCATATTGCAAAATAAAAAGTATCTGATAACTTCCTAAAGTCTAAACTCAGACTGGCTCCATCCCCAAAACCCATACACCCCCAGAAGGTAAGAATTATTTAAGCTTTTCACCAACTTATTTTTAACTTTGTTTGACTTGCAGCAACAATATTGAGGTCAATAAGGCACCATCCCGGCATAGCTGTGTTCTGAAGTAATTTCCCATGAATTTCTGCCTTCAACCTGACTAATCATTATTGCTGTTTTTCACCCTGCCTCTTTGCTGATATTGCCCTTGAAAAAAACTAATCATGGCTCTTCAGCAAGTACTGAAGTACAAAAACCTGCATAGTGCTACCATGTTCACACGTGCTTTTTGTGTAACTAAAGGTATTACTACTATTAGTGAACCAGGGAAGTAATGCCACACCAGTAATGTCCTCTGAATGCCACAGATAAGGTGGACCACCCCTTTACTGGCACCTCAGTTACACACACACACACAAAGGATGTTGAAGGGCCACTATTCACACTTGGCAGGCTCCTCCAGTGGGATCTCATTTATGCTTATGCTTGGGCAGCAAATTATTTAAATGTTCCACATTACTATTGACATTTGTAAGCATGCCCATTTTCTCTCTTCAGACTTGGCCTATTATTATCACTTATTCAAAAGAAACATTAAGACTCTTCTTACCCACCCACAATGGGGGCTCTGGATGACTCACATCAGATAGTATTTTGGGTTCAAGAACAGAAAACAATCTGTAAACCATCAGTGCCTGCTGACTAATGAAGGAAACAGGTGTATGCTCAAAGAAGGTCTCTTGCCTGCTCTGTTGCTGGGGGAGTATGAAGAGAGTACGAGAAGAAACAATTCACTATGTGTGTAGACATAGGTCCAAGGTAGGCAAAATAAACCACTAAATCCCAGTAAAACACAGCAGCAAAACTCTAAAAACAATTTTTCTTTTCTACCAAGAAAAGATTAAAAAATCAGATGTCATGTTTAAATTTAATAAGCAAAGCAAGTTTTGAAAAGAAATTCTTGCTTTATCAGCCAATTAGTTCCTGATTATAGTTTATAATTAGCTTTTAAAAAGGATCACTTTGTGGTAGCCTGAGGATATAAGTCACATTGATTAAGTGTTGAATGCATAAGTCACATAGATTAAGTGTTGAATGTAACATTGAAAATAGTTTTGCAGATTGTGTATCTGATGCCATGTTAAGTGTTTGCATCCCTAGAGCAAGGGACATTCCCATTGAGGAAACAGATTTTTTAACTGAATCTAAAATTTCACAGAAATTTGGATCAGTGTATCTTTTCTTATAGCCAGGCTAGCCTCACAATTAGATCAGGTTGCCTAGAGCTATGTCCAGGGAAGTTTTGAGCATCTCTAAGGACAGAGATACCACAGTGGTCCTGTGTACCTACCGTAGTACTTCACCACCCCCACACTGAAGGATTTCTTCCTTCTATCTGTCTTGTTCAAATTTCCATTCCATTTCCTGACTCCATCTTTTTTATAATCAGTCATTAGATTAGAGAAGGCAGCAATTAGGTCCTCTCCATTTTCCTTTGGTCTTCTCTCCCCAGCTGAGAAAACCCACGCATCCTTATGCTAGACTACCTGTCTGTCTCTGTCTTTCTTCACCCAGTGGAAAATGTGGTTGTTCTGTTCTGAAAAACTGTACATGGAGCAAGCACTAGGGAAGTTTACAACATTAAGCAAACATTTGCATCCTATTCCTACCAGAATAACATATATCTCTTGAAACACCAATTAGGATGTTACACAGGTTTCAGGTTATCCCCCTGAGTTGTCCATATTTCAGCGAATATACACAATAACATAATTCTTTAGTAACTTCTATGAGCAATGTTTACTTTAGAGAGCAGTTACACCACCAGCAGATTGAAATAAATTGGTTTGCAATAGTTTCTCAAATACTGGAAGATAGATTTTCTTCCTTTCAACTATGGAGCAGGGAGTCACCATATTTATTTTCTACAATTTCTATAGTGAAAATTGGTTATTCTTAGAGATACCTAACTCCACAGAGAGAAACAGTTTCTCCTTTTACCAAATGATTAAGTATAATAGCAGCAGAGTGCTGATCTACTTAATAATTTTGTACAGCTGGTGATAGCAAGGAATCTCCTAAATTGTGCTCCAAGACCACATGAACGATAAGCATTCAGTAAATACTGAATAGGGAGGAGAGGGAGGAGTGGGGAGGAGTGGGGCAGTGAGAAAAAGAAATAACATTGAAAATAATTATGTCACTTTTAGTAGTTTTCTGCCATGAAACTGTAGCTCTAGTGAAACTGAAACTTTAAAAATGAGAAGGAAGAAGATTCTTAATATTTTTAAGTTATTTTTATGAAGTCTTAGAAAGTTTGTCATATTATGTGGGAGAGCGAACATCAGTCAGGAGGCAATACAGTCATCTTCTCAGGCAAGATGATGAGCCAGATATGACAAATAACCATTACTCAAAGTTTTTATGAATTTCAATCCCAGACAGGAATTTGAGAAACATTTCCTGGATTTTCACAAATTGAAGTACACTAATCTTCTCTAAGTAATTGATAAGTCAAAGAATGGCTTTGATATAGTAAAGGAAAGCATCATGAATGGGTTACTCTTGAGTTGGTCCTTAGTCACTTCAATCAAAAGATGTCTCAGTGAAATTATCAATATTTTCTATTTAATGAATTAGTTTTACTGGTTGATCTAGTTTTGTAATCAAAACTGTAATGCTATTTTACAGCAGAAAAAAAATAACATTGAACAAATGTGAACTGAAAGAGAATTTCCGGGTGCCTTTATTTCTACAAAGGAAGCTAGTCCAAAACAAGCAGCACTCAGGACAGAACTGCCTTGAGGAGGTAAGGTGTTCACTAGCAAAACATTAGGATTGCTTCTAGACTACTAATAAGTAGTGTCACATCTTGGATTGCTACTTTCACCATGGACAGACATGGTCATGAACAGACAGTAGAGAGCCAGGCTGTAACTCCAGTAAATACCACGTGAGATATTTATGATTCATTCATTTTAATTTTAGCTGCTAAGGTTCTTCAGGTAGGAGCCAGTTTTTTCTGTTCCATATACGACCTAATAAATAATGGTCTTTGAATTTATTTTAGCTAATTAACACCCATTTTCTAAACATCCATTTACTAAAATGTGTTTGGACAACTGGTTAACAGTTCAGGTTTTTTTCCTGCTGTGTAGTTTTCCTGAGCAAATACACAGAACCACCTGAATGGCATTATCTTTTAAAGTCTGGGAGTTTGCTATTGTTTGATTGTTCAAGATATACAAGGGCTGATATCTCACTTGGGTTTTTTATTACAGGTATCTCCTGCTTTCAACTGGAATACATCTTCTAGTTAGAGTATTTCCAGGGTCTCAGAAAGTGAGGCCATGATAGTTATGATCATAAACATGGGTTTAAATATCTGTTTAGATATTAAAAGTGTGTTTCTGGAGTAGAAGATGGCTCACATCCTTAGCACCATGTACTAAGCAGAACTTTAAAGAGCTTTGCAATTAATTAGTGCTTGGATTCCTCCAAGTTCAGATGTGAACTGAGCATGGAATTCTATTTGAAGAAGCAAAAATTAAACAGAATGTAATTTATTTTAGCAAACAGCTTTTAGATGTTCCTATATGGTGTGTAACATTTATACCACCTTTTTGTGTTTTCTAGGAAAAGCATACTCACTTCTCCATGTCCAGGTTGTTTCTATTTTCCTTCCAGGACTTCATTTGAAGGCAAGAAGAGGACTGGAAAGGAATTAGTATTCCAGCTAAATATACCAAAGACATTATCAAAGAATATTATACAAGGCTTTTCCAGCTTTCCCAGGAAGTCAGCTGAATATTCGCTGCATCAGACTTGGCATACACAACTTGGGAAGACTTATGGAATATATTAAACTTGCAAACATATTTGATAGTTTAGAATACCAAAGAATGCACTTTAAGTGTACACATGTTGTGGCCCTCCAGGATTATACCTGCAATAGGCAAATGTAGTGACCTGAACTCCTTTAGAAATACGAATGTCATACATTTTCAGGGGATATGTATTTTTTAAAGTCAGTGTGATTTGGCTTGATATTTTTCTGTTCTTTACACAATAAGTTTGTATTTCCATTCACAAAATGAAATAACATTCCTCGTTTACAATGTGTATACCAACATTTAAAAACTGAAATATTACAAACATACATTCTTCCAACTACTCACTCCACATAGAGGTTATAAGGAAAAGCTTTATTCTGAATTTAACACTTAAATAGTCTAATTATGTGACTGACAAGAGCAACAATTTAGATTTTCTGATGATTTTCCTATCAGTTTTTGTAACACTATATTACAGTATATGTAGCTTTGGGTTTTCATACTCTCTTCTCTCCTGTTTTTACATCAGGTCCATGTGAGTACACAAGCTTTCTAAGATACATGGGGGAAAACTGTCAGAGCAGGTATATCTGAAGAATGTGCAATGCATAAAATATATGGGTAAAGGCTTTCAATTCCTATAAAAGTAATTTTTCCTTTGGTTATTTTCAACTTTAATCCTCTTAGGTGCAATAAAAAACTACAAAAGGTGCATGCAAAAAATAGAGGGTTTTTTTTCCTTTTAAAAATCTTTATGACCTTCGTAAGGTTTTATAAGGTAGATGTACACCATAAATGAGATATGGGATATTTTTTTCCTTATGGTACTGACAAACATATCCATCTGAATTTTTTCCTGCTAATTATCATGACATTTGCCTAGGCTAACCATGAAGGTTCTATTTAAATACAAGTTTAAGACATGTCTGGATACATGGAATCTTAGAAGGATACAGATTTTCTGGTCAGATACTTATTTACTTATCAGTATAGTTAAGACTATTTAAAATTAAAGAGAAAATAATTATCAGAGAAAAAAGATCAATGACTTATATAGCCTCTTTTCTACAATAAAACCTCCAGACTGATAGATCCTGAGCCAAATTCCCACTGAATGCAACTCCACTCACCTTATTTGAATTACTGTGGGTTATACTGGGATCTAAATTGGTCAATATACATATGAATGTAGATCTGTAATAATCTATGGCACCCTTCCTCTCACAAATGGGGTGAAGACACTTCTGGATGTCGTCTTAACCAAGACTTAGACCCCTATAGTACCTGATAGCTCAGTGGGACACTTATCTTCATGCTGTTTATAGGCAGTCATCCCAAAATATTTTTAATGGGTTACCACACTTCAAAAATTGCACAGTACTGTAACACATTTCTAACAGATAATGGGAAATATTTTCTACAACAAAAATCAGGGCCTCTGTACCAATGCCAGGATAATGGCAAAGGGACAACATTCTGACTTATGCTGCTATGCACCACAGTGTACCCTGTAGTAATGAAGGATAATCGCACCCTGGGATGCATTAGCAAGCCTTTTACCTACAGTAATTATTCCTCTCTGCTTGTGAAGCTACTTCTAGTTTAGTGCGTCCAATTTTGCTCCCCTTACTAACAGGTAATAATAAGGAAGAAACCCTTCATGATGAGGCCAGTGAAGCACAGGAATGGTTGGAGGTTTGGAGATTTTCAACCTTTGACAGGGCAAGGCCCTGAGCAATGTAATCTAACTATAAGAGTTTGCTCTGCTTTGGGATGGGGACTGGATGAAATGACTTCAAGGAGTCCCTTCGGATGTACATTATTCAATTATTCTTTTGCATTGCAGCAGTGTTGTGCAGAAACCTTCTTACAAGTTTTAAACTAGTTAGCCTTGAATGGAAGGCAATCTACCTGCATTGTGGCCCACACTGTAGGATAACCTCAAGCATGTCTGTGGTTTATTCAGAGCATCATCCTGGTGTACAAGTTTGCAACAGGAATTAGCTATTTTAAATATCTTCACTATGACTATGGCATACTGCAGCTAAGGGTGATGTGGCATGCCAAGGGAAACCAAGGCAAAGACAGACTATATCTGCATAGCAGGGATTCCCACAAGCCTTAATACTCCTTGGTTTGTTTGTTGGGTTTCGTTGGGGGGGGGGGGGGGGGGAGAGGGAGAGTTCTTGTTTTGTTTTTTTTTTCCTGGGTTTTTATTGGGGTGGTTTTTGTTTGTTTGTTTGGTCTGTGGTTTTCTTTTTTCTGGACATATCGCCCACAAGCCACAGGCACACAAGCTAATGAGTTCGTTAGTGATATGTCTTGTATCAGTAAGCACATTTTTCTCTAACAGTCTCCCTGTTGCCAGAACTTTATTTCTTTAACAAAGCTGAGTGGAAATAGCAGTTGAGTTGTTAGAAAATAAGGTGCTGCTCATACACTGAGACAGAACGTTAAAAGGATAAGTGAATCTGGTGGCAGTGGCTGTCTGTGCACCAGCTAGACATGAAGACAGGCAGAGAGTCCTGCTCACGTGAGGTCTAGACACCAACAAGAATACTGTCCAAAAGCAAAAGCCACTGTCAGCTGCAAGCTATATGCCAGTGTGAAATGTAGGAGACAGACACGAGAAATGTTAATATCTGGTATCTACTGTATTTAGAAATACCTTCTTTTATTTGTTCATTAAACCCAGCTCAGTAAAAACTGAGGAAACTTTGCTTTGTAAAATCAAGCATATGCATTTTCTAGACTCACAGGAGACCACATAACACTTGGTCTTACCTTTCCTTTGAGGACCAGCCTTGCATGACTTACAAAGTACCCCAAACATTCACAGATCCATAAACCTCTCAAGAAGCACTAACAAGCCATCATTATAAGATCTTCACAGTTTGTACCGAACAAATTACTGTGTTGGTGTGAAAGTTAAAAAGGGAATAATATCTTTCATATAGGTACAAGAAAGTTATCACAGGTGTGCTGCAGACAGCTTTCAACACAATCAGGAACACAATCAGGAAATGGAAAAATACACTATTGATCTTATCTTTATTGTTCGGTGCTTGGATATATTTTGTGATGGAATTTTCAAGTGGTTCCTTTTTAATGAAAATGAATATTTTCTCCCATTTATACAGACAGCAAGGATGTGAGACATCAGCAGACCAAGAGAAAGGATTTCAAGAATCCACACAGACAAAGGAGAAAAAAACAAAAAGCTACATGCTGGATACCAGCAACTTCCATCTGGAAGTGCTGTTCCAAGGAATCGCTCATTTTCAGCCTTAGGAGCAGTTCAGAGGACCACTTCATTTGTAAGGCTGTGGCAATGACTGGCATCCCTGGATAAAAGCAAAACTTGCCATGCCAGAGCAGGGCAGGGAAGGGGTGAGAAAGGTGGAATCCCATTTACAAAACCATCTTCTTGGGATTAGCAGTGCAGTTTTTTGGAGAAAGAGAAGCTTACCCTCTAGCTCTGTGTGCAACAAAAATGGTGCCACTTAAAGATCCAGAGGGCCTATGAGATGCAATGAGCAAGGTTGTCTCTCAGTTCCACATTTAACTGTAATAATTTGTTTCCGTGATGTATTTCACAATGTTTTTTCCTATAGAAAACCTCCTATGATCATTAAGGGGAAAAAAATCCTACACCACCCTCTAATGCTGCTACCAACTGTATTCACTGCAATGTGGATTTTCACTCAAAAATCTAGACGTGCTTGTGAGACACAGGCTATCATTGTAGAACAAAGCACGTAACTAGATCCACACAGCCACAACCACAAAAATAACCTGCTGAGAATGAGAGAGCCAGCTACAGGGATGCTGCTTTATCTTAAAAAAAAATCTTGCTGCTGGCAAGGAAACATGAAGCTGCAGCAACACCAGATTTTTCAGGAGTCTCAGATCAGTATAAAGCCTTGTGTGCGCTAAAACAGCTACATTACATGGTAGGTATCATTCGCGTTTTCAATATGGTGCAGTTTTAGTTGAATTAGAAATATTTGGATGGAATACCCACCTAATTATGAAAATCTCTGACAGTCTGTTGATGCATGGAAGGTCTTTACTGCCAGCAGCTGGCCAGCAGAAATGCAGTCAGAGGTTAGAATTCAGTCTTAAAAATGAAATGACGTTATGGTATCTTAATCGCATTACACTACATTATACCTTAATCAACATTTAAACTTTTATTAGCCTCTCAGAGGGAAAGTGACTAAGAGTTTGAATCATAGAGGAGGAAAGGATATGTTCAGCATTGCTTTACCCCCTCTGTTTGGTTTTTAATAAGAGGACAACAGCTTCAGTAATAATCGTGAAAAAGAAATTTGCATTTGATTATATTTAGTATACACACATTTATCTCTCACTGGCATAAAAATAGCAACTTGAAACCAAACCTAACATAGCACAGACAGCAACATATATATTTACAGGCAAGTAGGTAATCTGAATGTTTAGGATGTCTCCAGAAGAACCATGTAGCAACACACAAAATTAGAGATGAATTAAAATGGGAGGCTATCAACTGGTGCTTTGTGGAAAAAAAGGTCCACCACGTTTTGTAGCATAGTTATTAGAGAATATATCACATTTAATTAAAAACTGAAACAGCTAATTTAAAAGAAAAATTTAACTGCCTTTTTCTTCCTGGTGTAAATACTTTGAGCATACTTTCAACTAATTTTTCCATTCTAGTGCTTACAAACACTTAAAAGAAGACAAGCTCTAAATCCAGTCATCTGAATAATTTTTAAAAGGACTCTATTCTGTTTCAATAGGAAAATGTTATGCACTACATAATACAAAGGCGGTGGCAGCAGCTGTGCTTTCCCTATCGTAGGTTTGCAAACACATTTAATCTAATTGATGAGCTTTTGTTTAAACAACCATTGATATGCATCCTGTGATGCATATGGGTTGCAAAGATTCACAGCAACATACAATCCAAGTGATCTGCCTGTGATGCTGAAACAACTTTTATATGACTGAGAATGAAACATTAGTATTTTCACACAAAACTACTAGCTAACTATATAGCTGAATTCATTGTGCTTCACACCAAAATCTACAATAGATTTCACACCAATTTTAATGGGATGATCAGGACCACTTTGAATAAACATTTGTCCTCTGTGCTCTGGAACACACCATTAAAAAAAAAAATTGACATCCACCATTACTGCAAACAACTTATAAAAGCTTATATACTCAGGTACTTACAAAATTGATTATATGTTTCATATTGTCACCTGAAGTAACATCATGGTTTGCAAACATAATTGATCGCTTCATGCGATTTTCCTTTGTTGCAAACATCTTTCTCGCGTGCTGCTGACAACTGAGAAAAAACCTAACAAACATCTTTGCTTTGCTATTATTAAAAAATAATTAGATCTAGCAAACAAATACTCAGAAAAAAATTGGCTTGATATCATTTGGCCAAATACAAATCTATTTTTCCAGAATGCAATGACATTTTACATCAAGTTGCCGTCAGGGAAAGTCTATGTCTAGTCTTCACCACTGGTATTAAGGGTCATCTTTATTGAATAAGCAGTAGGAATACAGCTTCAGAAACACAGACATTAAACAGTTTCTTCCTCTTTTTCTCCAAGTATCATTTGAAGATGTTTGGAGGCTCAATATGTGTCAATAATTTTAATTGACAGTCTTTTTGTTACTATTTGCCTATGCAAAGCTTTTCTGCAAATATAAATGAAAGACTATTTGGAACTTACTGTGACTGTATTTTAGTGTATTTTGTATTTCTCTGGAATACAGAAAAGCTTCGCACTCCCACATTAGAGAAAAATATTTATTTTTGTTAAAAAGGACCAAATCCATAAGATTTAATGTTAACATTTATGGGATGTTGTCATTCCATAAATGGCCAGGTGAGAGGGAAGGGAAGAAAAGGAGTCTTGGCTTTACCATGGTGCCTTGTTCTCTATGAAAATGCTGAATAAATGCACAATTACAGGGAAAATTATGAATATTGCACAAAATAGTGCAATAGTAGTTTTCATTCCCACAGGGACATCAGTCAGAGAACAAACAATAAGACAAAGAAGATCATTGTAAAACTTCAGTAATTCAGGAGGACATATGGCATAGTTAAAACAGGGCTCTTTCCCATACAGAACTCAGAGGAAAGCAACAGCAGTATACCATTTACAATTTTTCTGATCGAAGAACTTCATTTGCTTTGGGTGTTGCTAGTTTTGTTGGGGGGGGGGAGGGGGGGTCTTCTTTTTTTCTTCCCTCCTGCCCCTTTCTTCTCCCCTCTTCCCCCCAGATATTTTGTGGTTAATTGTGATTCATCAGGAAGTTCCTTCCAAAATCTCCTTACATCTCTGCTTCCAGTTCTATCTGCAATTCCCCCACAAAGCAGTAATTTTGGCAGTTTGTGCAACCTCTACAGATCAATTCAGCATCTCCCTCTCCCTTCTAAGGCAGAAGTTGCTGTGAGCTCCCTGCACTGCAGCGCAATGCAGCCCAAGTATCAGCAGTTACCAGTTGTGTTTGGCTGAGTAGGTTTCCCTTGTGTTGTACTAACCACTGCAATCTGCCACCCCCTCCACCAGAGTTACACTCATCAGCCTCCTAACCCTGTAAGGAGAGCAGGGTACTATCAGTCACAGAGGAGTCTCACGGTGATCTTGGCTTCTTTTGAAGAGATGATCTGCCTCCTCCCTGCCTATCTTTATATGCGTCTTTCTAATCTTTTCCTTCTCACCTCAGCCTCCCCATTTCCGTACAGATGTGCCATGGCTGCCCCATGACTCAGCTCCCACTCTCGCCCCCTACTCGCACTGCGCCCACTGCTTGGCAGGATTAGGCTCCCAAGACTTGTCAGCGACCTCCATGCTCCGTTACCCCCATTTCAATCGGCCCTCAGGTCCCTGGGGTGTCCTGCCTCCACTCAGGACTGCCAGACCCGCTCTTTGGCCTTTTTGCATCCCTTCTGTCTTGCTATCCTCTCAAAATTGGATGGAGTCGCCCCCCAAAACGTCACCATCCCATGGCTCTTCCTAACCCTAGGACTAGGACTGTGACTTCTCTGTGCTTCCCTGCCCATATACTGCCAGAAGCATCTCAGAATCTAAATCCCTAAGCACTAAGAAAGCAGTAACTTGGTGTTTTGGCAAAGTCCTTTCCTAAAGCTGCAAGACAGTCCACCCTCCCCTCTGTGGGTCACAAATGCTAAACCATTCTCCCAACATAGTCAGTATGAGTTACAGTCCTTGAAGCAACCTAGAGTGAGAAAAGCAACAGTTTCCCAAAACACCTAAATTGTTTGGGGTTTTGGTGGGTTTTTTGTTTGTTTTGTGGTTTTTGTTTGGTTTGGTTTTTTTTTTTGTTTGTATTTTTGGTGGGGTTTTTTTTGTTGGTTTTTTTTCTGGGGGGGGGGGGGGGGGGAGAGAGAGTTGGGTTGGTGGGGTTTTTTGTTTGTTTTTCTGTTGCAGGGTCCAAAACCCTACCGTTTCTCTTCTAAACACATCTTAGAAAGTGTCGGTTCCCTAAAGAGCTGGAGTCTTGACACCCTTCTTGCATCTTTGATTCTCTTTGCCATCCTTATCGCTAGGACATCTGTAAGCATGTTTTCTTCAAACATTTGGAGTCTGCGAACCTCAACACCCCTGGTTTTTGCTCCCCTAGTGTGCAAAAGTTCTGCCAGCGTTAATATGCCTGTCAGCTTCCAAAGCAGAGATTAGACCTAGCTCGGATCTGTGCAACCTAGTCTAACTGCGCAGAAGAGCGACCGAGCTCTTGATAGAGCTGGAGTGAGTAGCTGCCGAGCACAGGCTGGTCCTCCAGCTCACAGCCGAGAAGCGAGGGAGCCCCGAGCTTCCTGCACCGCCCGGCCCGCCCCGCAAAGAGCTCTTCCCGCACCCCAGCGAACAAACCCCCCGAAAGTCCCGTGGAAAAAGTTGAAGTCCAGAAAAAAAAAAATTAGGAAGGAAAAAAAAAAGGAAATGAATTAAAAAAAAAAAAAAAGAAAAAAAATAAAAGGAGAAAAAAAAAAAGAAAAGAAAGGAAAAAGGGGAAAGTTGCTCGGGGAGCAGCAGCGGCCGTCTGATTGCCCGGAGCATCACTTACCGAGCGGCGGGGCAGCGGCGGAAAGCTGCGGAGCGACTGGGCTGCGGGGCGTTCCCGGCTCCTCCGCTCCCCGCCTGCCTCCTGCTCTCGGCGAGCTGCTGTGGGAGGGAGCGCCGAGCCTCCCGGAGAAGCCGCCAGGCGTGACGGACCAGAGGAGGGGCGGACCGAAGTGGAGGTGTGGGCTTCGCTTTGCGGTGAAGCCTCTGCGGCAGTGCTGTGGAGAGACGGGGAGCGCAGAGGGGTGCAGGGCGGCGCGGCGCGGAGGCAGGCGCGGGCGGCCGCCGCCACCATCAATAATTGAAGGCGTGGGGATAGGGGAGGGGGATCCCTGCCGCAGGCAGCAGGAGAGAGGGAGGCACAGAACCGCCCCCCCCCCCCCCCGCGGGGAAGGCTGGGAAGCCTCTGCGAAAACAAGCCCTTTTTACCCGGTATAAGCGGAAAACAGAAACAGTGACATCCACACATGCACTTATTTCAGAAGACAGTGTTTTATGAAAAGTGGTGTCAGGGCAGAGCATATGAAACGGCTTGTTTCAGAACGGGTTGCAACAGGCCCTCCGACTACCGAAAGATCTCTCCATCCTTCCTCCTTGCTGTCTTCCAGGGGCACAGGCCATGAGCAGTTCACAGCAACAGTGCAAAGCTGCCTGCACTCCGCATGCAAAGACTGTGTGTAGAGATCAGGGTGAAGGAAGTGAAGTTGGTCTAGGAAGTCCCACAAGCAAGATTCATGTCCCTCTGTGGAAAAATGACTGACTATGGGAAGAGTGAAGCATTGAAAGGATTGCCTTGGGTGATGGTGGAATCCCCGTCATCCATGGCTTTTAAGAAAAGCATATATTTGAAGATGATTGATTGATTTGTCTTGCGAGAAATGAATAACTGGATTACCTTGTGAAGCGTTTCTTTGGACTCATGTTCTATGAACAGTAGGAGGCGTTTATGTTTATTACCATTACCAACAGAATTTTTAATGCAGTGGGTCATGATGGACTGAAAGTGATAGCATAACTTTGTTGTACTAGGTGTAACAGCCACTGTAGAATAAAGAATGTGGAAATGGTTCCTCCTTTATGTGCATTTACCTGCAATTTCACTGGCAAAGTGTATAATGTGACAAACATAGCGGTACCGCCAGAGTGAAGACATCAGAGAAAGTAAAGACAGTAGGTAGGACTCTGTATTAAAGCTACTTTTAAAAATCATCAAATATTCCACCAGCTTTATTAACCAATGAGGGTCTTGGATTCATCTCCAGAATGTGTTAAACCATGCAGTATACCTGTAATAGCAAGGTAGAGTAATAGGCAGATACCACCACTGCTTCTGCCTTGTAGCCAGCACATGCCTAGTCTGTGGCTTCCGCAGAGCTGCAATTTCTGCTTTGGTAGTTCTGCCTTGGAGTCTTCCTGTCAATACTGTGAGTTTATATGCATGTTTTCCTTTCCTCTGAAATGCTTTTCCTTTCCTCTGTTGTTCAACAAAAGACTCAAACAGCAAGGAAACTGGCTTATTGATCAGCTACCCAGAGGGAAAAGACTAGTTGAACTATGTATGGAGTGCTGTCAAGTGTGAACACAAGTGGAGAAATAGAAAAGAAATACCTATTACTTTTCTGTCCTTTTCAGTAATCCTAGCATTAGAAAATTTTACCTGGTGTTAGAAAATGGCAGCTCTTGGTTAGTAAACTAAACTTGCCATGTACAATATACAAGAAAAACAAAGATTCCAAAATTTTCCTGTGGCAACAAAAGACTGTTTGTGCTACACAACAAGAATGATAGGAAAATGTTGTTTCCATACATTTACTGTTGACTATCTAATAGGAACATTTCTGTATATGAAATGCATCTTAAACCAACCCCACTCTGTTTTACTGACACAAATTGATTAGGACAGAAGACAGGCTCCTTGTGTGTTCTTGAGTAAATGTAGCAACTAACTCTGAAAGAAAACACACCACCACACTTAGGTTTTGAATATATAGGACTAAAATGCTAAGGAAAATCGATCAGTTTGATACAAGCACAACAGACAGACTCAAGGCTTTTTTTAACCTCACTTTCAGATTCCAGAGAGAAAGGGCCACTAAAGCAGCCATGTACCTCTTCGCCTACTACATTAGACAGAGGAAGGCTCACACGGTAGGTTTCAGGCATTTCTAAGAAACAGGCAGATAGACTGAAGGATAAACCCAGGAATTTTTTTCACAGAAGTAAAAGTTGTGCAGTTTCATGGTCGAGTTACTGAAGTAACACTGCTGCTGCTGCAGAGAACAGCTCTTCCACTTGTCTGCATGCTCTGCCAATTTCTTAGCATCAGCTTTATTGTTTGTGTGGTTTCAGGGAAAAAATGGGCTGGTGAGGAGATTCAAAGCAGAATAAGCTGCAATTAAGCTTATGATATCTGCTTCTCTGCTAGTTATCTGTAGAGACTCCATGACATATTCATTTACAGCTATCACAGACCAAATAACAAAGTTATTTTTCTAGTGAAAGATCTGGAATATGACTTCATACATATTGCATTTAAACGAGGCAATGCAAAATGAAAAGAATATAAAGTGCACAGAAATATTTAGGGTTAATCCTCAGCAATGAGTCCTGTGAACTGCTGTGGTAAGCAGCTTACCTCAGTCACTAAAGCACTTCTTTATTTTATTGTATGCACTGTATAAACTTTTCAGACTACACCTTTGCACAGTAACCTAATAGAACAGGACCCAGTCCTGAATAAGACATTTGGACACCTCTTTATTTCAAATAAATAACAGCAGGAAAAGGTCACTTAAATGTACAGAAGGAATTCATTATGGTTACAAGTGACAGAGGCAGAAAACTATTTCTACAGTTTGTCTAAAAGACAAAGAATAATTAAGTTTTGTTAATTTTTTCTTTAAGTTTTCTTTAAGTTTTCTTTAGTGATATATGAGATACTTGTCTGAATCTGACCCTGAAGATAGTGTATCATAATGCTTAGCTACATCTAATTAGAAATATTAGACAAACATAAAAACCACTACAGTAAAAGGGAAAGATCTGATACTTCTTTGCTGTCAAATAAAAATCACCTTTTAAATCAGCCTATTTCACCGTGATTCATACACATAATACATCAGACCATGTTTTCCTGTGGCCTTATTAAACAACAAAAAAAAAACAAACAAAAGAAAAAAAAACAAACAAAAAAACACCAACCAACCAAGCAAGCAAAAAACCCCAAAAAAAAGTGACAGGTAAAGGCTGACATTGAGAAAAATATCCTCTATCTCTTCTAGAACTGAAAGTAAAAAATCGCTAAATATATCTTCATATAATGTAAGCAGGAGCAACATTATCAGAGCAACATTATCAGCTGATTAAATACTCTACCAACTGGAGGAATATTAACACCTAAATACTTTTGGTCATCATACAAGCATGAAAAACATATCTCTCACCTTCTTCACATAACGTGTTTCTCTCTTGTCTTACTGCTGCCTAAATTTCAAATCTGATTGGTAGGAATGAGTGGCTTCCTGGACAAGAAGGAACATTAAATGTGCATCTCCTAAATCCTAGTTTAGGGTCTTCTGCTGACCTGCTGCACTGACCTTGAACAAATCATCTCCTCAAGCCACAACTTCATTTCTTGTTCTTTTCTGGACTTGTCTATTTAAGATGCTGTGTCTTAGACATAAGAATAATATGGTTGCACTGCATATGTGCACTGTTCTCATAATTAGTGTTGAAAATAATTTGTAATTCATACACCTCTGTATCTAAATATAATAAAAGATTTAGGCTTCATTTCTGCAAAGACTACTGCATTTCTAGCTGGAGGTCTGTGACTAGTGGAGTCCCTCAGGGGTTGGTGCTGGGACCAGTGCTGTTTAGTGTTTTCATCAACGACCTGGATGAGGGAACTGAATGTACCCTCAGCAAGTTTACTGATGATACTAAACTGGGAGGAGTGGCTGACACACCAGAGGGCTGTGTTGCCATTCAGCGAGACCTGGACAGGCTGGAGAGTTGGGTGGAGAGGAACTTGATGAAATTCAACAAGGGCAAGTGTAGAGTCTTGCATGTGGGGAAGAACAACCCCATGTACCAGTACAGGTCGGGGGCTGACCTGCTGGACAGTAGTGAAGGGGAAAGGGACCTGGGGGTCCTGGTGGATAGGAGGATGACCATGAGCCAGCAATGTGCCCTTGTGGCCAAGAAGGCCAATGGCATCCTAGGGTGCATTAGAAAGGGTGTGGTTAGTAGGTCAAGAGAGGTTCTCCTCCCCCTCTACTCTGCCTTGGTGAGGCCGCATCTGGAATATTGTGTCCAGTTCTGGGCCCCGCAGTTCAAGAAGGACAGGGAACTGCTTGAAAGAGTCCAGTGCAGAGCCACAAAGATGATTAAGTGAATGGAACATCTCTCTTATGAGGAGAGGCTGAGGGAGCTGGGTCTCTTTAGCTTGGAGAAGAGGAGACTGAGGGGTGACCTCATCAATGTTTACAAATATGTAAAGGGTGAGTGTCAGGATGATGGAGCTGGGTTTTTTTCAGTGATGCCCAGTGATAGGACAAGGGGCAATGGGTGTAAACTGGAGCATAGGAGGTTCCATGTGAACATCAGGAAAAATTTCTTTACTGTGAGAGTGACAGATCACTGGAACAGGTTGCCCAGGGGGGTTGTGGAGTCTCCTACATTGGAGATATTCAAGGCCCACCTGGATAAGTTCCTGTGTGATGTACTCTAGGTTACCCTGCTCTTGCAGGAGGGTTGGACTAGATGATCTTTTGACGTCCCTTCCAACCCTTAGGATTCTGTGATTCTATGACGTCAACTAAGTACGATGTTCAGTTGAATCTCTGAGGAATACCCCTTGTATAAAGCAGTTCTATTCAGTGCTGTAAATCTCTACAGCAGCAAGGCCTAAAATTGTAACAAGATAATTCCTATTTTTCTTCATGGCAATAAAAGCTTAATCAAAAAAACAAAACAAAACAAAACAAAACAACCCCCCAAAAAGAAAAGATACTGTTTAATATTTTTCAGTGTATATGTTAATGTACATGTACAAGTGTATTGAACTTGTGATGAATTCTGAATCACATAAAGCATGTAATCTGTAATTAGCTTCTTTTTCAAACATCATGTTGCTTCTGTGGTTGATCACTTATTAAAGTGATTTCTGATACTGTCATGTACTGTTCGGAGTGGCTTATTCTTTCAGGTTTACACAGTGCTACAGCATACATCATACTCGAGCACAATTCATACTCATACATACTGTCTTCAATACTGGGGACACCATGCAGATACTAGGAAGAAAATTCCTGATCAAAGAACACAAATATGAATTTAACCCAAGGAGAAGTCATTTAGCAACATCAATTTGATGGATGGACCACTCGGTGGATAAAGAACTGGCTGGATGGCCGCACACAAAGAGTTGTGGTCAATGGCTCAGTGTCCAGCTGGAGACCAGTAACGAGTGGTGTCCCTCAGGGATCAGTGTTGGGACCGCTCTTGTTCAACATCTTTGTCGCTAACATGGACAGTGGGATTGAGTGCACCCTCAGCAAGTTTGCCGATGACACCAAGCTGTGTGGTTTGGTTGATTGGCTGGAGGGAAGGAATGCCATCCAGAGGGACCTCAACACGCTTGTGAGGTGGGCTGATGCCAACCTTATGAAGTTTAACCATGCCAAGTGCAAGGTCCTACACCTGGGTCAGAGCAATCCCAGGCACAGCTACAGGTTGGGCAGAGAAGAGATTCAGAGCAGCCCTGCGGAGAAGGACTTAGGGGTGTTGGTTGATGAGAAAATGATCATGAGCCCTCTTCAGTGTGCCCTTGCAGCCCAGTAAGCCAACCGTATCCTGGGCTGCATCAAAAGGAGCGTGACCAGCAGGCCAAAGGAGGTGATCCTGCCCCTCTACTCTGCTCTTGTGAGACCTCACTTGGAGTATTGTGTGCAGTTCTGGTGTCCTCAACATAAAAAGGACATGGAACTGTTGGAACAAGGCCAGAGAAGGGCCACGAGGATGATCAGGGGACTGGAGCACCTCCCGTATGAAGACAGGCTGAGGAAGTTGGGGCTGTTCAGCCTGGAGAAGAGAAGTCTGCATGGAGACCTCATAGCAGCCTTCCAGTATCTGAAGGGGGGCTATAGGGGTGCTGAGGAGGGACTCTTCGTTAGAGACTGTAGTGACAGGACAAGGGGTAACGGGTTAAAACTTAAACAGGGGAAGTTTAGATTGGATATAAGAAGGAAATTCTTTCCTGTTAGGGTGGTGAGGCACTGGAATGGGTTGCCCAGGGAGGTTGTGAATGCTCCCTCCCTGGCAGTGTTCAAGTCCAGGTTGGATGAGGCCTTGGGTGATATGATTAAGTGTAAGGTGTCCCTGCCCATGGCAGGTTGGTTGGAACTAGATAATCTTAAGGTCCTTTCCAACCCTAAAGGTTCTATGATTCTATGAAAATCATAAAACTGAAAGAGGGCTGCAAGAAATACTTTTATTTATTACTTTATTCATTATTTTCACTTATTGACTGATAAAATGGCAGATGAATTTAAAAGGTGCTAAATGCAATTCAATGTGTACTTGTGAAAACAATGTCTTCTATGCGCACGGTGATACGACCTAGAATTGAGAACCCTGCTACAATGTAACCTGCCTTGTTAGTATGTTACATTAAGTATCTCATGTTGAATATATTCACTTTTGTTACTTAAATACACCTTCTTTCAAAAAGCAAACAAACAAACATTTCTATTGTGGCATGACGAACTGGTGCAAACCAGTTTTAAAGCTCTTTTACCCACAACACAGCGTATATATTATGCCATGTTTCCACCTAAATAAAACTTGTAAGGTGCTTTTTCATATTCCTGACAGGCAATGCTGAAGTGTCTAGAGGTTATGCAATGAACCTATATTTTCATAGCTACATATTTGTACCTGTATTCTTTGAGGTATATTCTCTGGGACTAGGTAAATGGCATGAAGATGAAATGGCATGGCAATGAAATTATGCCAGGATTTACCTTTTAAATTAAGAGTATGCTCAAGGGAATATTTTATTATTTAAAATCTGTACAAACCATGTAAATAATCTGGTCATTCAATCATAAACCCACAGTCTTTTGCAGGTATCTCAGTCATGCATGTGATGCCCAAGGGTGTTGAATTTCGTATACGTATATAAGGAATAATGAAAAGCCATGTTAATCATGACTGAAACTTTCCTATGGCATGTATGAGCATCTGAAGAAACTTGCAAACATTGTTTGTAGTACGAAGCTAGAACATATCACAGAGCTGAAATATGAGTTGATACGCTAGCTTCACAAAGAATCCGTAAAAATAACAAATATAATGGGCTACACTCGAACAGTGTTATTTATTCATTGTACCATTTCTAATTTTTTTCCATATAAGATGGTGAAACAAGTGTATTTGTCCTACTGAATTTCTAAGAGAAAACAAGTTAATCCCAAGATCAATAGAAATTCCACAGAAGACTTTTTTCATTACATATATTGCTCCGACATTCTATCAAAGACCAGAATAAAGACAAAAAAAAAAAAAAAAATCAAATTCTGAAGATAAAACAGTAACAGGAGTTAAGAAGTAGGTCTATACAAAACACTTATAAGAAGTGGCATTAAATCAACACCATTAAACACATATAGTGCGCTTTCCACATGCATTGCTCATTCTGGATCAAGTTAATGAAAACAATCTAACTTTCCTGGATTTCTTCTAGTCAGGTAGCAACTCTAGAAGCCTTTCCTTAGTTTTTTTTTAACACTGAGCATAAAATACTTCAGAACCTTCATTAGTTTCTTTTCTATTGTGTCTTCTGAGTCATCCTGACAGATTTTGAGCCTTACACATATAAAAAGCTCCTTTAGAACTGCATTTCTAGAAGTATTTTAATTTGGGCATCCTGATCTTCATCAGAAAGCAAATTATTTGATGATTATTTGGTGCTTCAGGAATTCATCAGTTCTCCTCACGTTCTTACCAAACACTAACAGTGCTAAATCAGCAAGAAATAATATACTGGATTGCAGAGATTTTAAATATAAGAAACTGTATTTAGAAAGAAAACACATTTTACTTGTTCATAAGCTTAGAAACATATTGCTTAAAGTGGAAAATGCTCTATGAAACAAAGTAAAAGAGTTCATGAAGTTAGTGAATACAACATGTTGTGATTTGGCTACGGGGGTACCCTATGGACTACATAACTTAATTTGCTTCTAAAAGTAAAGCCCAAATTCCCTATAACTAATGCTTTTCCCTGGAGTATCTCCATTGGAGACACCCAGTGGAATAGCTGACACACTGTTCTACAAAACGACAACTGGGATCAGTGTGTTTGCTGTAGTACATGAATTTGTTGAATGCTGCTTTTATAAAAGGCAATTCAGTTCAACAGAATTAAACAAATGGGCCAAATCTTGCTTACATTAGACTACTCATCACCTGAAATTGGAGGCAATTTCTTCAGCATAAAGGCCTTATGGCTGTTCACACAGAAGGGAATTACTCCAAGAAGGGTCAGTAATTTGAAAAAAAAAACCAAAACCAAAAAACAAACAACCCCCCACCCCCCCCCAAAAAAAATCAAAAACCAGCCAAACAAAAAAAGAACCCCCAACCAACAACAAAAAACCAAAACCAAAAGAAGCAAACAAAAAAAGACAAAACAACCCAACAAGAAAACAAAAGAACACAAGATTTGGCTTAGGATTTCCATCCAGAAGAGTAAAGCAAATCTGTGAAACAGCCTTTTAACTCTAAGTTGCAACTAACAGCATTTATAAGACTGAATAATTCTTTTCTTAGTACAAAGGGAAGTAAAACGACAGGTGTGAAACAAATCGGTGAAAATCAGTACTTAATTCTGCAGCAAGACACAAAATCCCTGTCTTAGAATTGCTGTATTTTATATTCCTGTACAACACCCAGACAATGACACTCTGAGGTGACTGGTTTCCACATGCATTTAGTGGTCAAATTATCACCAAACGTTCAAGCATATAAGCAAAAGCTGAAATTACAGTGAAACTGTAAATAAGGGTGATCACATCCTATTCTTATCCTTCCTAGTAGGAAGTTTCATGCTATGCTCCTTGCTTTGTAAGTGATACCTAGTTTGCAAATATCCTGCGTGCAGTCATGAATCCTAGATCCAACTACTTTACAGCTTGCCAGGAGAAGGGCACATCAGTTTGCAGTGCGTTATTGTCCTGGGTTCAGCAGTAGCAGTCAGTTTTTCTCCTTCTTGGTAGCTGGTGCAGTGCTGTGTTTTGACTTTCAGCCTGGGAACAGTGCTGATAACGCCGATGCTTTCAGTTGTTGCTCAGTAATGTTTATCCTGACCAAGGACTTTGTGAGGCTCTTGCTCTGCCAGGGCAGAGGAAGCAGAGACAGGACACCTGACCCAAGCTAGCAAAAGAGGTAAAGAGGTATTCCATACCACAGCACATCATGCCCAGGGGGGTAACTGGGAGTGCTCCGGAAGGACATGGAGTCTTCTGGGTCGGACTTGTTTTTCAGCGGGTGGTATCATATTCTCTTCCCTTGTTATTTTCTCTTATCATTGTTGTCGTTGGTGGTAGCAGTGGTGATTTGTGTTGTACATTGGTTGCTGGACTGTTCTTGTCTCAACCCGTGGGAGTTGCACTCTTTCAATTCTCCTCCCCATCCCTCTGGGAGCAGGGAATGGGAGAGCCCCAGGGGGGGCGGGGGGGGGGGGGGGGGGGGGCGGGAGATGCGGGCCTCGACGGCTTCCAGACTGGCACTACTCACTGGGAGTGAGTGAACGAGCTGGCTGGCTGGGTTTAAACCACGACAGTTATGTACAGGCTATGAGTGTGTTATGGAGAACAACCCCTGAGATGTTTTATATTTAAGGATCAGGAGCCAAATTTTGATGTCACTTAAACTAGCAGAGATTCTGCATCTTGGCAGGAGTAGAACTGAGCTGCAAATCTGCTAAAGAGTACTCACGGCTATGTGTAAATAACATGTTCCAAGAGAATGTCTCATTGCAAATATAATCTCATGAAACATTTAAAAAACAGAGTGAAATTAGGAGTTCCTATAGAGTGCATCCATCAAGCTGCTTCTTATTTAAAGAATAAGGAGGACTCATCAACATAAATCCAAAACATTCAGAAATCCTCTGGTATGACACAAATGTTGCCACAGCTGTAGAAGGGGTAAGTCTGAATCTTGTCTTCCCCTGCCTCTCCCCTACCCTTTATCCTAGAATTATCTGAATCAGCTATATCAAACACCTACACACAGAATTACTATTTTGGCGATTCATTTGAAACACTCACAGGCCCACAGTTATAAGGATATCTTTGAAAGCTGAACTTGAAACATGTTGTTTCGCCCAGTGATCAGTTCACATAGGAAGGGGTCTAAGTAAATAGTCATATGACTAATAACTCACTAACATTCACACGAGTTTTTGAAGGATGTTTATTTTTCACTCTTGCTCCCCAAGTGATGCCTGTATCTAAATTATAAAACTGTGCCCTGTCAAATAATTTGCAAAACTAATCTAAAAATGCTTAGTAAGCCTTTTTTTTCAATAGCAGATAATTAAATTTATCATAATGTTATCAAGAAATTTATTTAGATTTTTCCATTTCTGGGCAGTATTACTGATTTAACTTTTACCTTGAATAATTTTTCCAACTGTCTTTTGCAGCTCTTCAATTAGTTTTTTCTCTGACATTATTTCTAACATTAAGAAAGTTAGTTCCCAAAATGAGAAAACTGGTATAAAAAGCCCACCAAAATTTAATTTTCTTTTATGGTGACACAGCTTTTATATCCAAAACTGATAAAGCTATAATGGAGCATTAGAAATCTACATTGGTCTCTATTTTTAAAAAGAATGTCAAAATGCTAATGCAAAATAATATAAATTTGGACAAAAAACACCATATAGGAAATATTCTCCTGAAAGATTTCTGACTTCTGCTGTTTCATAAACAATTAAAGGACTTGATTTAAATTAATCACTGTTTTTACAGAAACATGCAGCTGCAGTTGATCTTATCTCCTACTTACCAAGTTACAAATTTGCCTTAGATCACATACATAAAATATAATAGTACATAAGCAAGGATATAACAGAAAGTGAGATTTTAGTTTTCTTCATCTAATTTTTTTCTGAATACATATGTTCGAATTGAGAATTTTGTTGCTAGGAGCAACACCATACAAAGTATTCTCTCAGCTGCCTCAGTTACTCCAGCTCCATCTACTTATCATCACATGTAATCTCTACATGTAATGTCCTCACTACTAATTTTATTCTCATAAACTTCAAAGTCAACCATTTCTTCCAGAAAGCCCACAGAGACAATCATCCAAATGGTTGTTTTGTTCCAATAACATATCCAGAAATGGAATGATGTTACAGAAGAGAGAAGTAAAAAATACCAGAGTTTGGTCAATGCCAAATGTTGATTCCCAAGACACTAAAAATAGCACATCTTCCTGAAATTCTTTCACTCTAGGAGGAACTTTTGACTAATATTGAGTATGCTGGCAGACATGTGATGGATGAGAATACAATCAGAAGTACATACAGACAATCACTGTAGAAAATGGGGATTGTTGAGCCTTCTCAGGATGAAGTCACTAGTAGGTAAAATGATGTTCACCTACCTCTTTTGTACTTTTCAAAGATAACTTCTGCATCTAGTTATCTGATTTATGCCCTTCCATGAGTTTATTAGAAAAGCTTAAATACATAAGGACCTTCAGGTACATTGAGGGCTAGAACTTATCTAAATGTGATTTCCCATGTTTGGTTGCTCAACTTGAAATGCTTCTAGGAATCTGATCACCAAGTTTAGTAACTAGAAATCTAAATGAAGGTAAATTATGTCTGTGATTAGGTCTGGATTTAAAAAAATATATATTATATGCCTAATGTCAGGGAGTAGCAGGAGCAGGCTGCTCAACATGAGCAGCTCAACATGTGAGCTAAACATGAGAGAAAGGCAGGCAGTGGCAGTGACAAGAAGCACAGGCTCACAACAACCTAACAAGGCAAGCAGGACAGGTCCAGCGACAGTAACAAAGTTCAGCTTAGAGTCCTGATCCTCAGACGAGTCCACAGGCATGCAGCAGGTCCAAGGTCAAGCCAAGAAGCTGAGTCAGCACGTCAGTGACAACATCAGGTCTGGAGACAGCAAACAAGACCAGCCGCAGTCCACTGACACCCAGTCAAACCCACAAAGATAACACAAGTCTGGGATGAAGGTAGGTCAGGAGGTCAGGGCTGGAGGGCAGGAAAGTGCATTGCCAGGCATGGGAAGGGTAGCTACAGTGAAGGCTGAGGGCAAAGACCTGGGCTTAAGAGCAGTTTCCAAGCAAATGGGGACAGGGTTACACTTACAGAATCATAGAATAGAATCATAGAATCAGCTATGTTGGAAAAGACCTTTAAGATGATCATGTCCAACCATTACCCCAGGACTGCCAAGACCACCACTAAACCACATCACTGAAGGCCTCATCTATACAGTTTCTGAACACTTCCAGGGACAGTGATTCTACCACTGCCCTGGGCAGCCTGTTCCAATGCCTGTGCACCCTCTCCATGAAGAATATTTTCCAAATATACAATCTAAACCTACCCTGGCACAGCTTGAGGCCATTACGTCGTCCTATCTCTTGTTACCTGGAAGGATAGACCGACCCCACCTCATTACAACCTCCTTTCAGGTAGTTGTAGAGAGTGATGAGGTCTCCCCTGAACCTTCTCTTCTCCAGACTAAATAACTCCGGTTCCCTCAGCCATTTCTCATCACACTTGTGTTCCAGACCCTTCACCACCTCCATTGCCCTTTTCTGGACCCACTTCAGCATCTCAGTATCTCTTTCCTAGTGATGGGCCAGGAACTGAACACAGGATTTGAGGTGCAGCCTCACCAGTGCCCAGTACAGGTGGATGATCACTGCCCTGGCCCTGCTGGCCACACTATTGCTGATACAGGCTAGGGTGTTGTTGGCCAGCTTGTGCCCAGTTAGCCTGGCACAAGCTGGCTCATGTTCAGCTCTGTCAACCAGTGCCCCCAGGTCCTTTTCCATGAGAGGCTTTCCAGCCACTCTTCCCAAAGCCTGGAGCGTTGCATGGGGTTGTTGTGGCTCAAGTGCAGAACCTGGCACTTTGCCTTGTTGAATCTCATGCAATTGGCCTCATCCTATTCATCCAGCCTGTCGAGATCCCTCTGCAGAGCCTTCCCACCCTCCAGCAGATCAACATTCCCATCCAGCTTGGTGTCTGCAAATTTATTGAGTGTGCACTCAATTACCTCATCCAGATCATCAGTGAAGATCTTCACCCACAAACATTTAGCCTTCTCACTCCCAACATTGAACTCAAGGCAGTCAATGCACTCCCTGACATACAACACAACCCCACCACCTCTTTTTCCTTGACTATGCCTTCTGAAGAGCCTTTAGTCATCCATTGCAGCACTCCAATCATACAAATTATTCCATCATGTTTCTGTGATGGTGACTATGTCATAATTGCCCTGCTGCACAATGGCTTCCAGCTCCTCTTGTTGCCCAGGCTGCAGACATTGACGTAAATGAATTTAAATTGCCCTGTGAATCTGGGCTCCAACAGCAGCATGCTACCCCATGGCTCATGTTCAGTGAGCCTGGTGTTATCCCCTTCTCCCTTCAAACCTAGTTTAAAGCCCTCTTTATAGGCCCTGCTAGCTCCTGGGCTAGGATCCCTTTCCCCCTCTGGGACCCCTGTCTGCCTCCAGCAGGCCCAGTGCTGTGTAGGCTGACCCATGGTCAAAACCCCCTAAATTCTGGCGCTGGCACCAGTCAGAGAGCCAGGAATTAAGTAGTGATATTTTTCTGATGTAACCATTGTCATTGTGACTGGCAGGAAGGATGAGAACAGTGCTTGGGCTCCCAGCCCCTGAGACAGTTCCCCCAACACCCCCAGTTTGTTTCCTGAAGTCCTTCTTGAGTCCCCTCACGCTTCTTGAAGATATTTCCTCATTGTCCACCTGGAAGACTAATAAAGGATAGCAGTTGCAGGGCTGTACCAGACAACTGAGTTTTCTGCTGGCATCCCCCACCCTGGCCCTAGGGAAGCAGCAGAAAGCCCTGTGAGCCTGGTCAGGCTGATATATGGGGCCCTCTGTTTCCCTTCTATCTTCCCAATCGCTACTACTCTTCTTTCTATTACAGCTAGTCTTAATACGAGGTGTTCTCCAACTCTTCACAGTATCACAGTATGCTAGAGATTGGAAGGGACCTTGAAAGATCATCTAGTCCAATCCCCCTGCCGGAGCAGGAACACCTAGATAATGTTACACAGGAATGTGTCCAGGCGGGTTTTGAATGTCTCCAGGGAAGGAGACTCCACAACCTCCCTGGGCAGCCTGTTCCAGTGTTCTGTCACCCTCACTGAGAAGAAGTTTCTTCTCAAGTTTAAGTGGAACCTCTTGTGTTCCAGTTTGTACCCATTACCCCTTGTCCTATCATTGTTTGCCACTGAGTAGAGCCTGGCTCCATCCTCGTGACACTCCCCCTTTATATATTTATAGACACTTACAAGGTCACCCCTCAGTCTCCTCCAAACTTTAGAGACCCAGCTCCCTCAGTCTTTCCTCATAAGGGAGATGCTCCACTCCCTTAATCATCTTTGTTGCCCTGTGCTCGACTCTCTCCAGCAGCTCCCTGTCCTTCTTGAACTGAGGGGCCCAGAACTGGACACAATATTCCAGATGGGGTCTCACCAGGGCAGAGTAGAGGGAAAGGAGGACCTCTCTCGACCTACTAACCACCCCCCTTCTAATACACCCCAGGATGCCATTGGCCTTCTTGGCCACAAGGGCACAGTGTTGGCTCACGGTCATCCTGTCGTCCACTAGGACCCCCAGGTCCCTCTCCCCTACACTGCTCTCTAACAGGTCGTTCCCCAACCTATACTGGAACCTGGGGTTGTTCCTGCCCAGATGCAGGACTCTACACTTCCCCTGGTTATATTTCATCAAGTTATTCCCTGCCCAACTCTCCAGCCTGTCCAGGTCTCGCTGGATGGCAGCACAGCCTTCTGGCGTGTCAGCCACTCCTCCCAGCTTAGTGTCATCAGCAAACTTGCCGATAGTACACTCAATTCCCTCATCTAAATCATTGATGAATATATTAAATAATACCGGACCCAGTACTGACCCTTGAGTCACTCCACTAGTTACAGGCCTCCAACTAGACTCAGCCCCATAGACTACAACTCTCTGGCTTCTCTCCTTCAGCCAGTTCGCAGTCCACCTCACTACCTGATCATCCAGGCCACACTTCCTCAATTTAGCTGTGAGGATGCTGTGGGAGACTGTGTCAAATGCTTTGCTGAAGTCAAGCTAGACCACATCCACCGCTCTGCCATCATCCATCCACCGTGTTATTTCCTCATAAAAGGCTAAGAGATTGGTCAAACATGATTTCCCCCTGGTGAAGCCATGTTGACTGCCCCTCATAACCCTCTTATCCTTGATATGCCTTAAGATGGCACCAAGGATAAGGTATTCCATCACTTTCCCAGGGATGGAAGTGAGGCTGACCGGTCTATAGTTACCCGGGTCCTCCTTCTGGCCCTTTTTGAAGACTGGAGTGACATTTGCTTTCCTCCAGTCCTCAGGCACCTCTCCTGTTTCCCAAGACTTGGTAAAGATGATGGAGAGTGGTCTAGCAATGACTTCCGCCAGTTCCCTCAGCACCCGCGGGTGCATCCCATCTGGACCCATGGATTTATGGATGTCCAGATTGCTCAACTGGTCTCTAACCCATTCCTCATCGACTAAGGCAAACCGCTCCGTCGACCTGACTTCATCTAAGGTCGAAGGGGTACAGGGCTCTTCAGGACTGCCTGCAGCAGAGTAGACAGAGACAAAGAAGGCATTCAGTAACTCTGGCGTCTCTGTATCTTCTGTCACCAGGGCACCCATCCCGTTCATCAGTGGGCCTACATTGCCTCTGGTGTTAGTTTTGTCTGCCATATATTTGAAAAAGCTTTTTGCTGTCCTTGACCCTTCTCGCCAGGTTTAATTCTAAGGATGCCTTAGTCCTCCTAGCTGCCTTCCTACATCCTCTAGCAGCAGCCTTATATTCCTCCCAAGGGGCCAGCCCCTCCTTCCATGACCTGTAAACTCTCCTCTTCCACTTGAGCATACCCAGCAATTCCCTATTTAGCCACGCAGGTCTCCTGGCCCTCTTCTTTGACTTCCTACGTGTCGGGATGCTCCGATCTTGAGCACAGAAAAAGCAATCCTTGAATGCCAACCAACTATCTTGGGCCCCTTTACCTTCAAGCAGCCTTGCCCATGGGATTTCCCCTAGCAATTGCTTGAAAAGGCCAAAGTTTGCCCTGCTAAAGTCCAGGGTTGCAGTTCTACTTGCTATTCTACTAGTCCTACCTCTTCTGTGGGAACTCTTCTGACCTGGATGGTCCCTTATTCCAACCCCCCCTGTCTCTCAGCTCCCTTCCATCTGCCTCATGGCAAGAAGTTAGAAGATCCTGAAGTTTTTTTCAGGTGGCTGGCTTGCTTCTCCCAGGGAAGTGTGTGTCCACCCTTCAGTCTCCTCCTCACATTCCCTTATGCTCCTTAGCCATTCCACCTCTTCTCGTAGCTCGGCCACCATGCAGAGAAAATCATCAACCTGGTCACAGCTACCATCTAACATCACGGACAGGCTCTGGCACTCACTACAGTCAGGCGCCGGGACAGCTACGTGTTTATGAGGGCCCTCTGGGTCGCTCGGTTGCCGTGTCCTTCCCGGCCAGCAGAGAGGACCTAGTTTTCTTTGCTTTCCTCCGCGAGGCTGCAACGCCGCAGCGCTGTCTCGATGGCCGCCGGCTGACCGCACCTGCGAAGTTTGCCGTGATGCTGCTACAAGCCTGCGCAAACTGCCGCGCCGCGGCCTGCTGCCGCCCTGCCCGGACGATGTTTACCCTCTCGGCGCGGTGTCATCCCTCCTGGCACTGCCCTCTGTGAGTGAGCTGCTGTGCCAGACTGCGCTGCCTGCTCCTGGGGAAGTCCTGTCGAGGCTTCGGGGCTCTGTTGGTGGCTCTGGCCATTCAGGATCGAAGCTTCTGAAGGCCGTTTCCCCTCTCTCCGGTGCTGAAGGGGCCTCCCCGGAGCTACTCGCCTCGGCAAAGCTGCTTTTTACACAGCAGTTTCCCTGGTGCAAGGTTGGGCAGCTGCACTGCCGTTGCTGGCCTCCAGGCCAAGCAGCCAAATTCGCTCGAAAGGAGGGTGCATTCAGGTCCCTAACAGGAAAGTCGGGTTCCTGCTGACCTACTGCACACTATGCGTACCCTTACGTTTGTAATGTAAAGCTTACTTATGATTTTGTTGGTTTAGGATACATGGTTTGACTGGAAAAAAATTCGCACAGTGACAGGGAGCATTTGGGGACAAATTTCTAAAGCATGCTTCCTGCTAATAACAGATGCTATTAACATATTTGCAGTTTGTATGTATGTGATATATGTCATCTTTATGTTCATTGTATTATGTATACATGCATACAAATATATATTTATAAATATTTCACATACAAATGTACACCCTCCTCAATCCTGACATATATGTGTTAAGCCTTATTCTCAGTATTTCAGTTTGTTTGTACAATGCGAAAGAAAACCCTTTGTTATACACAGAATCTAAAGCAGCATACTTAAGGCAAAGAAAAGGTCAAAGAAAAGTTAATTGCATTTCTTGACATTTCACAGAAAATGCAAGTTTTTTGTGTAGTTAAAGTTTAAAGGAGTAGCTGGCAGTACTGGAAGAAAACTAGGCAGTTGTGAAGAAACAATCAATATACCAACACAAAAGGGAAAAGCTATACTTTAAGTGTAATTAGTAAGGTATTGTAAAGCAGTGGGAATGATATAATTGTAAGTACAACATTAGCTCAATACTGACAAAAATAACCCAACTGTTTGTTTTCTGAAAGTGAGCTTTTTTCATAACATACCCTATTTAGAAGTTGGAGAGGAGAAACAAAACCAGAAAAAAGGATCACTAATGGCTTTCATGGTATATAGAATTCAAATGCTTAACAGACAGAAATACATGTAATTAAAATGAATAAGCATATTTAAAAGAATCTCTCCTATCAAAAATGTAATTTCTGTTGCACTTTTTCTGCACTTTTCAGAGTAATGTTGAATTCAAAGAGAAGGGGCCAAAGAGTAGGACTTGGAAATAACCATGAAATATCTTTTTCATAAAAAGAAGCATCAGGCATGTTTTCTGGACTAATTTTTTAATTTTTTTTTAAAGCATGCCTTGAAAAATTTAAAAAATATCACAGCCAGACTTCCACTTGGAGAAGTGGTTTCTAATGCATCCAGTTTCATAAATAGCTGTCACTGAGAGCTGTCACTGAGAGATTAAACTGGTTTAATCTCTGATGTTCTAGATGCCTTTTTATATTGTGTTTTCCCAGCCTCGATGGCAGCTGTCTCTTTGCTGCTTACTGCCTGTCAAATGGGCAATGATTCTGACAGTCAAGGGAGACTTCTTTCCTCTAACTCATATTTTTATATCAGCAGCCCTTAAACTGACCATTGCAGGTTAGTGGAAACGATACATTCAAGCCCCTTAGAATCCCAAACACCAAAAGTGGCATAACATCTCTTTGAGCAGTATTTCTGCACAACATAAAAGAGGTGCTGATGTTACATGGTCAGGGTAGGCTGCAGGAGACTTGATTACAGAACTGAAGCCTGTCATCCAGTTACAGACGCACATTACAAATTACCATGCCCATGAGTTTCTCTGTGACACCTAACATGCAAGTCTTCACCTGCTTGACCTTCTGCTTTGCATGCCCAAAATGGAGACTACAGCACTTCCTTACTTGAGCAGGTTAAGGAACTGTAGGTACACTAATAACTGATACCATAAAGAATGGGCTGTATAGTGAGAGATTGGAGGGCAAACTCAGATTGCTTCGCACAGCTCTAACAAGCTCGGCTAAGCTTGGACATAACTACTACATTCCTTTGGCACAGATTGCTAATGACACAGCGCCATGATAATGTTTGATGGATTATGAAAGGCCACTGTTCACACTCATATGATACACATATCTATGGAAAATTGAGTCTTACTTTACATAGTATTGTCAACTTTGGTATTGTTATGTAATCCTGAAGACTGCCTTTCTCAGACATCTTGCACTTATCAACAAACAGTATCACAAAGAATTTGGGAAAAAATTAAAGCCAAGTGTAGATCATAAATCATTCTTGTTTTTCCTCTGTTTTTTAAGATCACATACACTTTACAGCAGAGTAATGAACCAAGCTTCCAATTTACACTTTTGCTGACATAATGAACAGGTATTTTTCTGATTCTAGTAGGTTTTAATAGATACTCACATGTACTTTTAAAACAAACATTAGTGCCACATTAATTGAGTTAATTGCTGAATGAAATAACAAAGATTATACACAGTTGTAGAAAAAAATCCATTGTAAGAAAAGCAATTTAGTAAAATCCTGAAAGCAAAGCTGCAGTTTGTGAATATAGAATAAGTGCTCTAAAGAATGGGCAGACAAATACCTATATGAATGGAACATACTGTAAGTCAAATCTGTTTCAGTCTGGATAACAGAATATTTGTGACTCCATTAAAGAAAAAAAAACAACAAAAAAAGACACAACAGGAGAGAAAGTGAATTTAATTTGACCACAAACCAGCAAGTTTATCTATGACAAGGCACATGCTACATTAAAATGCCTGTTGTAAGATTATCCACACAATATTACCCACAGAGCCCGAGCACTGTTGGATGTTCAAGGTGTATGGTGTTTCCATTTTGTCTAACTGTGGTTAAAACGTTATTGTGTCACCAGCTAATTAGGTCAAAACCGCTGTCCTCACCAGTCAGGTCTTGGGTAACATGACTTTAATTACAAGCATAATGGCTGTTCATAATTTATTAAGCTGATCCTAAAGGAATTTTATTTTGTTCCCTGAAGACATGAGCAACTTATTAGGTTGGTCAGTCTAAGAAACTAACAGATAACTGAAATGACACTGAGATTAAATTAAAATATACTGATATACTCCTCTTTAATGTTGTAGTATTCCTCTCATGACCAATATCCATATCTTGCATAGTGTTTTTTGTATCAAAACACTTTCACACTTCATTAAGTTTTAAACTCATTGCCCTATAGAAACCATGTAATATGCCATGTTGACTTGAAGAATTTGGGTCCCAGAATGTTAGAAATACTCACACTCTTAGAAAAAAAAACCAAACAATTGGCTAAGATTTAGCACTGTGGTTTTTAAGACACCAAAGGGTTATCGATAGAGTAAGCAGTAATACAACAGTACTGAAAATCAGAAATTACTTAACTAATCTTGCCCAACTTGAACTGCTTGAACTTGAACTCTTCAGAAGAGTTTTAAATAGCATCAATTTATAAACAGCATAATGGAGTTAAAAATAGTGCCATACATTTTTAAAATGTCAATAGATAATTTGCAGGATATCTGCATAATAACAATGCGACTAAGATTAAAAGTACAGACCATATTTTCAATTACCTTAGCAGCAAAATGTCATATTTCTGTCTTAACTTTCCCAACTTATTGATATAGTGTCCCTCAACCTACGAAAATGAGCCTTTGGAAGCACTGAGCACCCGTGTAACAGGTGTGTTTCCTCAGTCCTTACTAAGTGCAATCTGCTTATGTTTACATGACTATATACAACTGCATACTTACTGTCCAGTCATAAACCATCTTTACTAATTGCAAAGGCATTCAAAAAAGAATCACTATGTATTGAATATAAATACTGGTGTATTAAAATACCACAGAGAGGGCCTAGTGTTCAGAAAGCACTGAATGCTAAAATATTGACCGACCTTGACCTACATGCTTAGAAACAGAAGTAGCTTTACTGGGAACTTTGGTAAGTATCCTAATCTCAAGGCTAGCACTGAAGAGCAGATAGACACCAACATAGTATCGTTCCTTAATATGAGCTTAAATACAGAGGCAAGCAAGGTCTCACTCTTTTCATTTTCTTAACAGAAAGAACTGCTAAAGCAGACTGAGAATGAAATAAACATCATGTTCTCCCACGTCCCACATGCACTGGTATTTTATTTGTACTCTATTTGATACAGTTACTGTACACTGAGGAACATTAGAAGGATAAATTTTCATCACATAGTATTTTGTTCTCAATAAGATCAGTATAAATTCGATCCTGTTTCTCAGAAGACAGCAGTCAAGTTTGCCCATGATGAACTAATTATAAAAAAAAATATATATTTTTTTCAATAAAGCAGATTTTCTGAATCTAAAAGCTGCATTTTTTTGCAATCTATTAATGCCATTTATTTATTCAATTTACCAAAGTTACTACATGCAAATAAAGATCTTTAACAGAGATAACACTGATGAGTTGCTTACTGGAGAAGTACTTTGGAATCCTGAAAAACAGGTCTAGAAGAAACCTCAAGAAGACCTCTGGTGTTGCCTACCACAGAGCAAGATCAGTCATATCTATCTCATTACTAAAATATGTGTGTGGATTTAACACCAATACTGACTAAGACTCCATGCCCTCCACACAAGCTACTGGAGGGTTTCACTGTCCTACCATAAATCATGCCAGAAAATAAAAAAATAAAAAAAAAAAAAAGAAGATAAGGCTAACAAACATAATTTAAAGAAGACAGAACAACTGAGGTGACAGAGAATTATATCTTTTGATTTAACTATAACTGTGTAGGGTTTAATTATACATAATTTGTTAATGTTCTATGTATCTTGTATTCCTTGAAATCTTTTAGAAATGTTCTTATTTTGCTGGTATTTAAGATGCAAAGTACATAGAATTGACCACTTTCTGTTTCCTTTTTGATTTGGAGGTACTCAGGCTCATGTTTCTATAAAGGTTATTTTAGTTCATACAATCAGAATTTACTTTTTGCCAGTAATCTCTAATATTTATTTAATATTTGCTGCTTCCATGAACATTTCTGGCAGCAAGCTCACTTGCTCTAACCCTTGCAGAAGCAAATACAAAAAACTTCATAGCACTCAATTCAGCTTTAAAAAGATTTGATGAAAATGTGAGAATTCACTCACCTCTAACACCATACCAGACTGTAAATATTGGAAGAACAACTAATCTTAAAGTAAAATAAAAATAACATATTGTAATATCATAGAATCATAAAATAGTTTGGATTGGAAGGGACTTTAAAGATCATCCAGTTCCAACCCCCCTGCCATGGGCAGGGACACTTTCCACTAGACGAGGTTGCTCAAAGCCCTGTCCAATCTGGCCTTGAACACTTCCAGAGATGGGGCAGCCACAACTTCTCTGGGCAACCTCTTCCAGTGTCCCAACAGCAAAGAGTTTGTTCTTAATCTCTAATATAAATCTACCATCTTTCAGTTTAAAGCAATTCTCCCTTCTCCTATCCCTACATGCTCCTATAAAATGTCCCTCTCCAGATTTCTTGTAGGTCCCCTTTAGGTACTGGAAGCTGCTCTAAGGTCTGCCCAGAGCCTTCTCTTCTCCAGGCTGAACAAGCCCAACTCTCTCAGTCTGTCTTCATGAGAGGGGTGCTCCAGCCCTTGGAGCATCTTCATAGTCCTCTGGACTCACTTGAGTCAGTCCACATTCCTCTTGTGTTGGAAGCCACAGAGCTGGATGTAGTGCTGCAGGTGGGGGTCTCAGCAGAGTATAGGGGGAGAATCACCTCCCTTGACCTCCTGGTCACTTTTGCTGCAGCCCAGTTTACATTGGCTTTCTGGGCTGCAAGCACATACTGATGTGTCATAGTGAGCTTCTTGTCAGTCAACACTCCCAAGCCCTTCTTCTCAGGGCTACTCTCAAGCCAGTCTTGTGTTGGCCCACATCTCAAGCCTGTCAAGGTCCCTCTGGATCCCACCACTTCCCTTTAGCGTATCAACTGCACCACACAGCTTGGTGTCCTTGGCAAATTTGCTGAGGGAGCACATTCCCCCACAGCCTCGCATTGTTGGTGAAAACACAATCCAGCATAGCACCTGCCCTCCTTGGTTATTACTTGGAGACCAAAGTTATCATCAACATACTCCAGAAACCTCCCGGATGGCTTATGCCCTGCTATGTTGTTCTTGCAACAGATAACAGGGTGGCTCAAGTCTTCTATGTGGACCAGCGTTTGTGAACATAAGGTCACTCCTGTCTGTCTGTAGAGGGCCTCATCCACTTGGCCTTCCTGGTCAGCTGCATATAAGCAGCTGCAAGATAATAATGTCAGTGACATAGAATTTATAAAAGAACATTTAGCTTGATCTTTTAAAACCTCCATATAATAAAGTCTGATGTACTGAATTCCCTGATGTGAAACACACCAGGGAAATCACTAGATGTCACTGACGCTGACTTCAAAAATTAGAGTATAAATGGCATTGCTGGGCCCTATGTTTAAAGTGCTATAACATCCCAGTCTACTGAAAATCTGCCAGGCCTTGAAAAAACAGTGCAAAACTCAAGAATCAAGTGGGTCATTCTTGTGCCTCTCTAATAACTTTCAAGAGTGAATCTTTGGATCAAACAAAACCTGTAACACATAACCAAAGTCAGCCATAGAAATATTGAAAATCTGGAGGAGATTGTATTCTTCCCACTAGCTTTATTAAGAGCAGAAGTATTCAAGGCCACATATTACAGTTGCTCTCCTGTCACCCTTCATTCACTCTGGGAAGACCTAAGCCCTAACACAAGTGTTCAGCAGTAGCAGTCATTTCTCTCCTTCTTGGTAGCTGGTGCAGTGCAGTGTTTTGACTTTCGGCCTGGGAACAGAGCTGATAACAAGGATGTTTTGGTTTGGCCAAGGGCTTTGTGGGGCTCATGCTCTGCCAGGGGGGAGGGGAAGCCGGGAGGAAGCAGAGACAGGACACCTGACCCAAGCTAGCCAAAGAGGTATTCCATACCACAGCACATCATGCCCAGGATGTAACTGGGAGTTAGCCGGAAGGGCTGGGAGACTGCAGGGTTGGAGGAAGCAACGGTCGTTGCTTGGTCGGGTTGGGGGCGGGCGAGTTATCGGTTGGCTGATGGTGAGGTGTTGTATTCTCTTCCCTTGTTATTTCCTTTATCATTATTATCACTGGTGATAGCAGTAGTGATTTGTGTTATACCTTAGTTACTAAACTGTTCTTATCTCAACCTGTGGGAGTTGCATTCTTTTGATTCTCCTCTCCGTCCCTCCGGGAGTAGGGGGAGCGAAAGAAGGGGGGGGAGTGACTGGGTTTAAACCATGACAACAAGACCTAAACATAACACAATAATGCTATTTATATTCTTCTCAACATTTTTTGGTTTGCTTTTTTATTTAAAAAAAAAAAAAAACAACCGAAAAACATACCCAAGTCTATAAAGCCAGAAGTTGTAACCCAGAATATACAGAAGAGGCAGGTTAATTGATCTAAGAAGCTGCCAGCTCTATATAGTCACTCTTCATCTGAATTTCATGCTTTCAAGTATTAGGCAACAGCAACACAGTCATAATGCATTAACCAAAAATATTAAAAGAGGGCTGATTAAAGGGGGCTGCTATCCATCACAGAATGCTGCATCTCGTTACTATTAAACCTTAAGTAGTGATTAGTGGCACGACAAACATAATTTTGATGGGTTTCTACAAAGGAAAAAGCTGAAAAGTTGTTGTTTGCTAATGATTTTTTACTGTCAAAAGGGAGAGGATTGGTGCTGAACATATGAGGAGGAAAAGTTGGTTTCTGAACTCTGAAATGTAGGTCATTTAAGAGATCTTCCTAACTTGCTACATGCTTACAGTAAAATAATCATTTGTGTCACTAGAAGACTATTAGAACCGTAATTTACTGAAGTATTATACTGAAGTATGTACTAAAGTTATATTTATGCATTTAAGGTTTTGTTTGATAATTTTGTTTGATTCAAGGTTTTGATGATAATTTATGAAAAAAGATTCTAGGTGGCTAAACAAAATTATAATGATATGGTAACTCAGTATTCCATCTATGTAAAACTGAATGTACAATTTCCATCGATGTCAAACTGAATGTACAATTTCCATCTATGTAAAACTGAATGTACAATTTATACATGGAAGTTTCAGTTTATTAGTCTAGACCCCTGAAGAAAAACACATTTTGATATTGTTCCAAAAAGCTGCTCTAAAATGTAATTCCTGATAAGCTAATAGTGAGCTTAAAAAAAAACACCAGACACTAAAGCTAAACAGCTCTGTATTTGGTCTGCAAATCAGATGCAAGAGAGAAAGGACTGGCATTGTAAATCACAGACACGTTCAAGGTTAGGAGCCAGCTTAATGGGTGAGAAGTGGATGATAAATTCTAGAGTTCTGAAGTGATTTGAATGAAATACTGTAGAACAGGTCTCTTGTGTTGGTGAATATTTTGCCTTTTCTATACCCTGCAAAGAAAATCTCTGCAATAAAACATAACAAAGCATATTACATAGCCGTCAGACCAAAGGTGCATCTAGGCCACTAATTTAGGCAGTGTTCAGAAGTGGACGTTTAGGAACTTTAAAATTTTTTGATATTTCAGGTTTTTTTAAGTAAAACTGGTGACAGTAACTGAGCACTGAGACAGATTGCCTGGAGAGGTGGTAGAGTCTCTATTGTGGGAGTTACTCAAAAGCAATCTGGATGTAGTCCTTATCTCTATGTGAGCCTGCTGGAGCAGGGAGGGTTGGACTAGATAACCTCCAGAGATCCCTTCCAACCTCAACCATTCTGTGATTCTGTGAGGAAGGATACAACATGTAAGTATATGGTGGTACTTCCAATACATTTTTCCTACTCCAAGCAATCCGTGGATTTGCTTCCCTTCCCTTCCCTTCCCTTCCCTTCCCTTCCCTTCCCTTCCCTTCCCTTCCCTTCCCTTCCCTTCCCTTCCCTTCCCTTCCCTTCCCTTCCCTTCCCTTCCCTTCCCTTCCCTTCCCTTCCCTTCCCTTCCCTTCCCTTCCCTTCCCTTCCCTTCCCTTCCCTTCCCTTCCCCCTTCCCTTTCCTTTCCAAATTTCCTTTCTTTTCCCTGCAGAATTTCACTGCAATGTAATATTTAAGACTTCTCATGCCTCTCACCCATTCCTCCATTATTCACTGTAAGCCTTCGTGTATTTATGTATTTATTTAAAGTGTTTTACCTATTTAACTTTTTTCCTGTTTCAGATTAGTCTGGACTTCCAAAAAAAGTGAGTCCACACTTAAGATATCAAGCTCTATATCCTTCATGTCTAAGAAAGATACTCAAAATACTTACTAATGTATGCTTAGTCCTTGACTGAAGTTGCAAGGCAATGTAAGTATTTAATAATAATGGTGATAGCAAAGGCATTCACCTGTCTGACATCAATTATTGCTAGAGCACTGAAGTTGAGTGTAAACTGTGATACTTAGTATTGCTGGTGTCCCAGTAACCAAATAGTTCTTTGGCTGCAGGCTTTCTGTGCAAAGTATCATGTAGGCACAGCACACCTCCCACCCAGGTCCCATCCCAGCATTCCAGAGGCAGCTGAAAGTTGGGAACTGCTCCCAGGGTCATCCCAATTACATACTAAAGTATGGTATTATGATTTATCTCTTTACCAAAGCTTTGGAGGTGTTTCTGCTAGTATGAAAACAGTAGAGTTGGGGAAAGTTATAAAGCCACAATGAAGGACGCCTATTCTTAACTAATGTTGCCCTGCCACTGGAATTTTTAGGAAAATATAATAAAATATCTAAATTGAAATTTTCAGTGTGATTTTATGAAAAGACATGCACAAAGCAAAGTTGAAATTAACTCCATCATGTCTTTGCTGACTTGTTCCATTATATACATGCTTGGTAATGAAAAAAATAAATGATATATGTAAATGGATAGGGTTTACTTGCAGGAAACATTTAATCTTCTCAGAGCTATTTCACAAGCTATTGAAGTGCTGTAAAAATGGAAAAGAAATTAATTCCAAGTATTCTTCCTGCCAACAGTTTAGTGTATATACTGCATAGTCTCTGTGTCTATGAATACTGAAATTGGTTCAATAGTTTCTTGAAATAAATGGCACTTTTTCCAGCAACTTTATAGTTATAATCGGTATTTTATCTTTTTTTTACTAGAGAATACATTTATAGATACAACTAAACCCCAATATTTTGCATTCTACTCACTTTTTGAAATAGGCAGTACCTGTTACATAAACATTAATCCTTTCACAACTCTCTCTTACATTCAGAAAGCTTTTTCATGGATTTAGTGTAATCTTCATATGTATAGATATAGGATAAATATGGTAATAAATTAAAAAATCCATATTCTTCATATATACTGGAGAATAGAAGAAATGTAACAACTTCCAAAATCTTTCCATTTATCACTGTTTTTTAAAGGATTTTTTTGACTTTTACTGTCACATATCTCCATGGAAACCGAGTTCACAGGTCATCCAAAACCAAAAGCCCTCTCAGAATTAGAGGACTGTAATCAGCAACATGTTGAGAAATAAGTGACTGCAGCAAATCCTAAGTGAAATCTGAAGTGTGCCACTTCAGAAACTTAATTTTATCCCAATTATGATTATAAAAGTTTGACATTAAATCTCCTAAAACTCTCTGAAACTTAATAAGATAGTACAATGAAACATGAGTAGATGGCCTATGTTTGTGTTACTTCCTTTTTTCCCAGTGGACTAACTAAAATTTAACGGAACTCCTATGTACAGATATATATATATGTATTTTAAAAAATCAAGTCAAAGGAAGAAACAATTTGTGGGGATTTTTGTCTTCTTTTCTGTTGTCAGGTTTTTGTGCCTTTTCTGTTTGTTTATGAAATTCAACCTTGATAATTGCCTGATCTTAGGCTGAAAACATAGCATGAAAGCAGAAATTACTGACTTGATTTCATATACATATGCAAAATACAGTAGACAGGGATTGTAATTGCTGTATTTGTCACTGAACTGCTGTTGCCCATCAGAGATCTGTACGTTGCTTTCAATCTTCCTACAGTGCTTTCTGCCAATATCCTTCAATTTTCTCAGATAACATACACGAAAATTGTTGCATACACTAGGACAAGTTCAACTAGCCACGGACACAGTAGAAATTAGGCATTTCAGAATTACACAAGGAATTACATCAATAATCTTAATGTAAACTGGCTCCATTTTATGACAGGCTCTTGGTATTTTGAAGTTGTGACTTCCTGCAGTTTACCTGTGTATGCCCCAATAATCAAATAACATTTCATTACTATTCCTTCAGGGTGCAAAGACCACCACATTATTTGCATTTAATTTTGATATTGTCTGCATGTGGAGTGGATATCTGGACAATATTTACATTACTACCAGCTGACAAATCAGAGAATAATAGCTACGCCATGGGATAGAGAAGGTTTCTTCCTGTTGTTACAATGCATTGTAAGCATCAGCTAGCATCAAGCATATAAGAAATTTTCTGATGTTGAACATTTACAGTTTCTGTTGCTTGCCCCATGACTACATAGCAGCATATACTCTGACCAAGAGCAAGCAAAACTTTGCCATCATTCCTACACTCTTACTGAGGAAATTCTGCATGCAGGGACCTTGTCTCTGCTGATGCCCATCCCACTGTTTCTAAAGAAAACATTTTCTGTCACTTCACACTGCTAGTAATCTGGGTATCACAAAAGTGTGTTAAAGATAAGAATAATATGTTTCTTAACGTTTAAGCGATTTCTCAATACGCTGTGGAAAATCAGCATGGAGAACATAGGTTGGGCATGATGTGCTGCAGCTGTTGAAATGAAACGTCCTGTGTGTCATGTGCTCTGACTGTTTTGTACTATATTGCTAAAATTCCATTGGGAAATGCCCAAGTTAGATATACCATTGAACTAGCCATTTTTTTTTTTAAGACAGGATGCTGTCTCCTCATGATTGACAGGTGATGCTGTACAAGGTCGGCAGAAGAATCCCTACCTTTAAGCAAGAAACCAGGGAGCTAATTATTTCTCTTCCATCAAAAAGGAGAATCCTGTGGCCAAAACGAACCCTGAGCCCCTTCTTGTGACAATCAGCATAGCCTGTCTTTTCCTGGCTTCTGTTCTAACAAATTGATCGGTATCTTCCTATATTTCTTGGCAAAGTATTGGGCTGTATCTGTGGTGTGGTATTTTGTGTTATTCAAGACAGAAAAAAGCATGGAGCTTCACGCTTAGTCTGTAATACTAAATCAGTAATTTCTGTGTTTATCAATGTTTAATAGGGTTAGATAACAAACTAATCATGAGGCTCCAGAGGTAAGGGAGATACAGTTTCTCAGCATGACTAGTACATGTCTTCTCCGCTAAGAGCATTAGGCAGTCTGTTTCCCTGGAATTCCTCCATCTCCTTCAGACATATTAATAGGTCAGGAATGAATAATTCAGAAACATTTGTGTACTCTTTACCAAAGGCAGACGACCACCTAACTGAGAGAATGTTGTTCCTGTCCTGTGTTTTGACCTAAATTCAGATTGTGCCAGGTCCAGGATGTTTCCTATAATTAGACGTGTTTGGAAACAACTTCAGAACCCTTTCTGTAAGCTTGCTTGAGACAAGGAGCATTTGACAGTGGGCAGTAAATAACTAAGTCAGGTTTCTTCTGGATTGGTCACTGTTTGTCTGAATTATATAGAGGTAGCTATTTCAGTGGGAAGGAGCATCATCTGTTTTAATCTCACTGGTAAATAGAGACAGCATCCCCTTGAAAGGTGACTTTGTAGAAGCTCACTGTCTTAGGAAATTTGGCTCCTTATGCTCTAAGCATCTTGCTGAATGTGAATGATATCTTCAGCAGATGGATTTCATATCTTTCCAGTAGATTGCAGGATTTCTTGTTTAATTACTTAGCCCCCACTTCAGGACATTATTTAACATCTCCAAAAGAAGATTCCTCTATGACTGAAAACTTTGCACAGGCTTAGATAATTTCTATATTGCATTGTCTGCTGTTTTTTATTTTTATACTTCCATCCTTTTTTCTACCTCTGCTGTGGTACCTCAGATTGATCCATGCAGTAGTTCTCCACATCTTCAACACTTTGATTGATAGATTGTGTCTACCTAAACTGCAGTGAATTTTTTTAATCTGATGTAATCCTTAGCCAAAGATCAGGCTTATTAAGTCTGTTTTTAGCTGCAGAAACCCTGGTAAGTTAATGTTAGTCCTCAAGAAAAAGACTGTGTAGAGATAAATGGCTCTTATATGTAGAGATTTCATACAAAGGCATGTTAAAGTGGACAGAATGTACAGACATGTGGATGATAGGAAATCTACAAGAAGAAGTGACAAAAGGAATATTTAGGCATTCTCTTTGAGATGTTAAGATGAGATGGTGAAGTCTCTTAAGATGACAAATCTCATCATTAGGACTAAAAAACTTAGTGATGCTGTGAAAAATTGGCCTAAAAGGAATAAACATATTAATTTTGGATGTGAAGCCTCTGATTTCTGGATGTTTACTTTTCTTTTTTTTTTTTCTGTTTTCTTTTTAGGAGGTCCCTCATGAACTGAATAACCTACAAAAATACAAGCTAAAAACACAGTTGTCAAGTTTTCTCACTGATTTTGAAGGTTTCTGTCACTGTAGCCATTGCCTGAAAATACCTTGGTGAGATATGGATCTGAGGGAAATGTAACAGTAACATACTGCCTGTAACCTTTATGGTTCAAATATGCATTCCAACATCTTAAAGCTTTCAGGTCCTCAGAGAAAGTTTCTTTCCCTCTTGGTTCCACTGTGTCACTGCAGGGTATTTCTCTCTTTAGCCTTTTGCAGATGAAAGAGAGGTCCTTTATACTACCCTTTGGGTAGTATAAGAAGTGTGCTAGTGAGCTGTGGAAACCCTTTTTATGTGTTTGTCATACTTTGGAGAGAAGATTGCCATGTTGTTGCCCAGCAGTGCTTGACCTGGAGCCCCTTACAGGTCAAATGCAAACAAACCATTTATATATGACATTCCAAAGAAATAGCATGCTTGATACTTGCAAAAGACATAGGTAAATGCACAGAATACATTTAATCTACCTATGCTGAACCTACACTATTGCCTACACTATCCCCCCATTGGCTTGCTCGTTGCTTCTATCAAGGCTGAAATATATACAAGGATCTCATTAACGGACAAGGGAAGAACTACTGATATCATTTACCTGGACTTTTGTAATGTCTTTGGCACAGTCCCCACAACATCCATCTCTCTAAATCGGAGAGGTATGGGTTTGAATGAATGGATTATTAGGTGGAGAAGAAATTAGCTGGATGATTGCATCCGGAGAGTAATGGTCAATGGCTCAATGTCTGGATGGAGATCAGTGATGAGTGGTGTCCTTCAGGGGTCTGTAGTGGGACTAGTACTGTTTAATATCTTCATCAGTGACACAGACAGTAGGATCAAATGCACACTCCGCAAGTCTGCAGATGACACCAAGAGGAGTGGTGCAGTTGACATATCTGAGTGACAGGATGACATCCAGCGGGACCTGGACAAGCTCGAGAAGTGGGTGCATGTGAACCTCAGGTGGTTCAATAAGGCCAGGTGCAAGGTCCTGCACGTGGGTTGAGGCAACCCCCAGTATCAATACAGGCTGGGGATGAAGGGATTGAGAGCAGCCCTCCAGGGAAGGACTTGGGGGTACTGGTGAATGAAAACTGGACGTGAGCAGCAGTGTGTGCTTGCAGCCCAGAAAGCCAACTGTATGCTGGGCTACATCAAAGGCAGCTTGCCCAGCAGGTCAAGGGGGGTTTACTCTTCCTCTACCCTGTGCTCATGAGACCCCACCTGCAGTACTGCATCCAGCTCCGGGGGCCCCAGTGTAAGAAGGATGTGGACCTGTTGGAGCAAGTCCAGAGGAGGGTCATGAAGATGATCAGGGTACTGGAGCACCTATTCTATGAAGACAGGCTGAGAGAGTTGGGGTTGTTCAGCCCTGAGAAGAGAAGGCTCTGGGGACATCTTGTAGCAGCCTTTCAATACTTAGAAGTGGCTGATAAGAAAGGTGGGGATGGCCATTTTAGGAAAGCCTGTAGCGATAGGACAAAGGCTAATGGTTTTAAACTAAAAGAGTGTAGATTCAGACTAGGAAGGAATGTTGTTATGATATGGGTGGTGAAACACTGGAGCAGGTTGTCCAGAGAGGTGGTAGATGCCCTATCCCTGGCACTGTTCAAGGTCAGGTTGGAGGGGGGTTTGAGCAACCTGATCTAGTGGAAAATGTCCCTGCCCATGGCAGAGGGGTTAGACTAGGTGATCTTTAAAGCTCCCATCCAACTCAAACCATTCTATGATTCTATGATTGATCCTACGATTCTATGATTTTTGTATCTCTTTAGTAATTCCCAACTAGTCTTTTGATGTAATCACCTGTACATGACTGATTAGTTTACTTTCTAACAAACTGTAGAATTTAAACAGAAGTCAATAAGAAGCTAGGTGACTTGTTATATATCAGAGGGAAGACCTTTTTTCACAAAATCTCAATTCTGAATTAAGCTGTAAATTCACAAACCTTCTTAGCAGAAGGGCATTAGGAAAGTATTATTCACTGGGAGAATAGTGCAACACTGTTTCACAAAAAGGTTGTGGAATCTACATCCTTGGAGATATTTCAAAGCCCTCAGCAATGTGATTTAACTCTGAAGTTAGTTCTTCTGAAGACAGATTCCAGCAGTCCCTCCCAAACTAGATTTCTCTCCATCATTTATTTAATTGAGACATGCATAAGTGTCTGATGAGATGTTATCTCATCTGATGATGTCTGAGATCAGATGTTATTGTAAGTGAACATTTTTGGGTGGATTTGGGATAAACTCAGAAGACCTACAGAAAGCCTATAGGAGTGAAGTTATTTGCTTTATTTCTGTTGTTTCTGTTGTTACTGGTAAAATTTCCAGTGAAAAATGTCCATATTTTGTTTCGGTCTGCAGGAATACACATCTAGTTGATGAAATAGCCTGCCACTAATGTAGTGTTTGCTCATGGTGAATTTAAAGTACAAAACAGCTGTCAACTTGGCAAGCCTTTGGCTGTCAGGGATGATGTATGTAGAAGAGATTTGGAATCTAGTGAGAAAAAGGTGATTTATAAACAAGCTGTTTCACAGCAATTGCTATCTGACAAAATTGTTTTGCAGATCCACGAAACTGTTTCCATTCACATACTCCCCTCAACTAGGTACAACTTCTACTTATTGCCACATTGCTTTTGACACAACATAGTATCAATAAAGAAGATGCAGGAAATGCCGAGGGGTAAAACTTAAGATGGCAATTTAAAATGTGAAGACAAAGCAGTCCAAATAATGAGATGTTCTTAAGTTTTTACTGCTTGTCTCATTGGTACCAAACTACTTGAAAGTGTCTCTATCTGTAGATTCCACTACCTACTCTTTTTTTTTTTTTCCAGTCATTCTCTAAGGAAAAGTATCTTGCAAATACTTTCTATTAACTTGCATTTAACACAAAGAATTCAAGATCATTTTGCAGGCAGGGTCATGTACATTGAAAGATAAGCTACCTCCATTTACTTCAGGACGTAGCTATGTAAAAACACATTCGTCACAGAGCAGCTGACGCACTGCAGTATTACTCCCAGATTCAATTTCCAGTAACTTTTCCGCAAGTGCTCACATTCATATTGTCCAAGAGCAGGTCATACTCTATCTGGCTAATGAAGAACAGCATGTACCCACTCAAAGTATGGGCTCACTCATCTCAAAGTGATATTGTTATTCATGAATATGTATTCAATTATTTTTAGAAGTATTGAATCATTTGACTTCAATTAAACACATTTTCTCAAGTCCATCTCAAAATACAGTGAATGTGAGAGATATTTGGCTTAAATATTTATTAAGTAGGAAATAGCATTTCCAACAATAGTGCAACTTATTTAAGGTTTAGAGATAATTTTGCTGATTAAGCATGTATCTGTATATAAATAATATCCTCGTAGATTCATCTAGTGGTTATAATATTAATTCCTGTGTTTATTACTGACCAGTATTTCAGAAATACTTGTGCTATAGGTCAGTCCAAGATTTTATTACAAGATGAGGTACCTCAAGCAAAATATACACCTCATTTCAATTCCCCTAAGTCTCAGGAAAATTCATACATGTACTTCACAGAGCCAGAATGTCCTTATGATACAAACTGAATGAGGAACAAGCTTTGAATGCCTTCTCTGCTCTCTCTGAATATTGCACCCCTCTCCTTGAAAGGGAAGGACACACTTTTGCAGTGGATAGTTTTATTCCCAGTAATTCAAAGGTTTATACCTCTTCAGCTCTGGATAAAATAGACAAAGAGGATGAGCTCCTTTAGATCTTCTCACCCAATTCTCATCAGACTATGAGTCTACCAGGCTTCTGCACCTCGTCCATTAGAGAACTGGAGAGAATGATGCTTCTCTACTTGTCTGCAGTGTATAGGTACCTTAATGACTGTGCAGTGTTCAAATTCTAAACTGTTGGAAGCCACAAAAGGATTGGTAGCTAGTGGGTGACAGCAGGAGTTCACTGGAGCAGGCTGAACCTGCTCCAGTGTTTTCATTTTGTAGAGCACTGAATTACTTTGCTGTAGTTGGCTGAAATCTGAGTTATGAGGCTCATGCTCGCATGTATTGTCCACCATAGTTGCAACAGCAACAGTAACTAAATTAAAACAAGAGAAAACAAAATAAAATTAGATGTAAAGTATGCAACCAAGAATCAAAAGGTGTCAGAAGGAGCAGCAGTTCTCAGCAAGGAAGAACTTTGCCCCTGGCAAAATGTGGCTGAGCAGGACTTCATGGACAGAAAGAGATTGTCCATGAAAAGCCCCCTAAGTATCTTGTGGTTTTGTGATGAACTTAATCCAGTTTAGTGACCTTAAGTTGCTAAGCCACTGGCCATCATATTTGAAAAATCATGGCAGACAAGTGAAGTCCTCGACTACTGGAAAAAGGGAAATATAACCTCCATTTTCAAGAAGGGGAAAATGGGTGACCCAGGGAACTAGACCAGGCAGTCTCACCTCTGTGCCTGGAAAATCTTGGAGCAGATTCTCCTGGAAGGCATGCTAAGGCACATGAAAAGCAACAAGGTACTTAGTGACAGCCAGCATGGCTTCACTAAGGGGAAATCCTGCCTGACCAATTTGGTGGCCTTCTATGATGGGGCTACGGAACTGATGGACAGGGGTAGAGCAGTTGATGTCATCTACCTGGGCTTGTGCAAAGGGTTCGACACTGTCCCACACGACATCCTTGTCTCTAAATTGGAGAGACATCAATTTGATGGATGGACCACTCGGTGGATAAAAAACTGGCTGGATGGTGGCATGCAAAGAGGTCAACAGTTCAGTGTCCAGCTGGAGGCCAGTAATGAGTGGTGTCCCTCAGGGATCGGTCTTGTTCAACATCTTTGTCGCTGACATGGACAGTGGGATTGAGTGCGCCCTCAGCAAGTTTGCCGATGACACCAAGCTGTGTGGTTCGGTTGATAGGCTGGAGGGAAGGAATGCCATCCAGAGGGACCTTGACACGCTTGTGAGGTGGGCTGATGCCAACCTCATGAAGTTTAACCATGCCAAGTGCAAGGTCCTGCACCTGGGTCAGAGCAATCCCAGGCACAGCTACAGGTTGGGCAGAGAAGAGATTCAGAGCAGCCTGGCTGCAGTGTGCGCTCACAGCCCAGAAAGCCAACCGTATCCTGGGCTGCATCAAAAGGAGCGTGACCAGCAGGTCGAAGGAGGTGATCCTGCCCCTCTACTCTGCTCTTGTGAGACCTCACTTGGAGTATTGTGTGCAGTTCTGGTGTCCTCAACATAAAAAGGACATGGAGCTGTTGGAACAAGTCCAGAGGAGGGCCACGAGGACGATCAGGGGACTGGAGCACCTCCCGTATGAGGACAGGCTGAGGAAGTTGGGGCTGTTCAGCCTGGAGAAGAGAAGGCTGCGTAGAGACCTCATAGCAGCCTTCCAGTATCTAAAGGGGCCTACAGTGATGCTGGGGAGGGACTCTTCATTAGGGACTTTAGTGATAGGACAAGGTGTAAAGGGTTCAAACTTAAACAGGGGAAGTTTACATTAGATTTAAGGAAGAAGTTCTTTACTGTAAGGGTGGTGAGGCACTGGAATGGGTTGCCCAGGGAAGCTGTGAATGCTCCATCCCTGGTGGTGTTCAAGGCCATGTTGGACAGAGCCTTGGGTGACATGGTTTAGTGGGAGGTGTCCCTGCCCATGGCAGGGGGGTTGGAACTTGATGATCTTAAGGTCCTCTCCAACCCTAACTATTCTATGATTCTATGATCTTGTTCTTTTTTGAAGGGTTCAAACTGGATACAGTATTCTAAAGTATTTAAATGAATGCTAAGCAGAGGAATAATCCCTTCCTTTGGTCTACAGGATGCACTGTTAATACAGCCCAGAATACCCTTGTTGTTCTTTGCTATCAGGGTGCACTGCTGGCTCACAGCTTGCTGCCTACTGGGACTTCCAGTATCTTTTCTGCAGAGCTGCTCCTAGGCCTTTCTTGGATCTGTAGCAAGAGGTTTCTCCTTCCCTGGTGGAAGAATTTGCCTTTGTCCTCCAACCTGTCTGTGTATATCCGATGACAGCCCTGCCTTTAAGCACATCAAGAGGTCTCTTATTTTGGTGTCAAGAGTGAACTTGGCAAGTGTTCACTCTCACATCCTTCAGAACATCGGTGAAGATGTTATCAGGACATGTTCTAAGACAGATTCCTGCAGTACTGTATTTGTTAATCAGCACTGAGATAGAGAACAACCCAGTAACCACCAGTCTTTGAGCCTGGTCACCCAAACTCATTTTTTAAAAAATTCATTGAGTTGCATATAGACTGCAACATTCTAATTTGGATGCAAGACTATGGTGGAAGATGGTATCTAAAACATTGCTAAAGTCAAAGACAATCTACTGCTCTCACCCACACTGGCACCAATAATTTAAAAAATGGTTAAAAAATTATTTTCTATCATGAAGTTATAAAACGTACCAGCAGAGAGCAGAAGCCTTTGCCCAATGTGGTGAAGTTTCTTTCTTTTATTCGCTTTAGATTTCTAGGAGCTACTTTAAAATTTGGTGCAAGCTAGGATATTACATAGCAAAACCATAAATGGAAGTATGAAATACTGACACAGTGTTTCAAGTGGAAAAACTTGATTTCACTATGGTATTGAGTTAGGTCAAAAGTCCTAAACATGATGGACAGACTGTTGAGAATTCTGGACGCATTAGCAACAGAAGGTCAGCTCTTAAAATGCCATGTAACCTCTCAGTCTATCTCTTCATCTACTTTTTAGAAACCAGAAAAGTTTAAAATTAGAGATCACAGGTAATATTTGAACTTCTGAGGAAGAGAAAACCTAACATGAAATTCCATTAAGGATATTGAACCCAGCTACTTAAATTCAAAAGAACGCTGAGGCATTTACTTCCAAAGTAATAAATGCTACAATGTACCATATTCAATCCAAACTGAATAGAAAGGCTATAAAATTATGCAAAATCTGAAGTCCTCACACTAACTGAGAATATTACAGCAACACCATTTTAAGATACTCTTCACATATAGGGTTTCATTTTCCAAAGTCATCTGATGTGAATCAAAGTATCAGGCTAAAGAAAGATTACTGAAATCAGCTCAGAAGCATTGGTTAGCTGATGCAGGCAAACAAAATTTTGCACAGTGACGAGTAAAAAAGTGAACCTGGTGGAACAGACAGAATTTATCAATTTTGGAGTAAAAAATAGAGAAAACTCTTTCTTCTCATATGCCCGTTAAAGGGAGCTTATTCTCACCTACAAATTATCAGACACTAAAGTATCCAAGCTATGAAATAGAATTTCTGCTTTAGTAAATTTATGTCTAGAAGAGAAAAAGCTACAGAAGAAGACCTGGAGGCTATACATACATTTACATTTGGAAATAATTCAAGACAGTCATAGATCTTTATTATGCTTAGATCGTTTGTTTCATCTCATCTCATCTCTAAGTCATTTAACATATTTGTGCTTAATACTTGTAAAGAGAAAAAGACAGAAGGAAAGAACCCCTCAGTTACCCTTCTCTAATTCCAGATGGGTGTATGACAGTTCTCATTTCTAGAAAGAATACACAGGACAACAGTGAAAATATTCCTTTTAGCTCAATCTGAATACATGCTTTTTCGATGGTAATCCAAGCACAAACCCCTACAAATGTTCATTAAGATGTTACTGATCAATGTTAGCCTTCCCCAAGACCAAAAAATTAGTATTCCAAAACAGGTAGGCTTTAAATTATGTAAATACAATAGAAACTTCATTGCCTTAGAGCAATCTTGAAGCAGTTTGCTTTTCAAATTATACCTGGTGTAAGTTTTACAGACAGAGGGGTAAATAACTGTGATAATAAATTTTTAAAAACAGTGAATAATGTATCTCTTGTTTTCATATGAAAACTTCTACACACACGCAGCTTGAAATCAGTTCAAGAAATTGTGTGGGGTTTTCCCAAGCACCTAAAATAGGAATAGTAGTTTTTGAATAAAATAGTATCCTTCACAAAGCTATTGTGGAAGGATACATGTTTCAATTGCAAAATTCCTCCATGAATTTGTTTGCCTAAGAACACTTCAGTCATTCTGCATTTCATAAAGAAGAAATGAGCAAGTTATGGACAGCTTGAGGCATGAAGAAGTGGCAATGATACAACTCAGCAGTCTTCTGACAATGGTGCTAAAGTCAGTAGTCATCAAGAGGAAGACATAGGATATTCTCATTGTTAATAATCATTAGAAAACAACCAATTTAGGCCACACTTACTCAAGAACCATTATATTCAAAGTGGGAAGCCAGATAGTCAAGGGAGCCACAGTTCACTGGCTCGGTTTTCATGTTTGTGACACACAACAGTAGAGTTCACACTGTTTGTATTTCAATTTGTTCACGAAAAATCACTATAGTTAATTTATTGATCACTTTTTATATGAAGAATCAAAATCCAACTCCAACTGTTTTTTTTCCCCTATAACTGCCAGCTGAAACTCATGCTGAATTAATCTGAGTCTTCTTGTGCAACACACAAAATAGGGCTTATGTTACAACCTGATTCAAGCACTGAGCATGAGGACAGATCAGATGAGCTCCAGAGGTATGTTTTGGTCTAAATTATTATGTGATTCTATACATTCTTGCACTGCACCTTTGCTGTTTCAAGGAGACACTAGACAAATGGCAACATTTTCTCCCTCAGTGCTATATTTCCTTTGATAATTAAGTAAAAATTGTTCATAAGTTTTGGGGATATATTTTAGGTTAAGAGTGTAAGTATGACTTTGGATACACATCTGGCATCCCTTAGGCTTCAGAAGTGGCTTCAGTCAGTGAAACAATTTGGCTATTGAGTGCTTGTGGTAAAAGTTGGGAAGGGTGAAAAAGACCTCCTTTTTTGTATAGGTAAAAGGTTCTTTATTTAATGAAAAGCAGCAAGAAGGATTTAGAGATATTTACCCTCAAGCATCCAACTAATCATACAGGCAGAGAATTCATCTGAGAGGTAGGAGACATAAACTTCAGTTTCTTTAAAGTCAGAAGGCAGTGAAAATTGAGTCCAGCATATTCACAGTAAGTAGTCTGATCATGGGTCTTGTGGAAAATTCTGATCGTTTCTCCTGGTGCTGTGTTGAACAAGAGCAGTGTAGTCTAAGACACAGAGAAATACTTTCAAACTTTATTAAATTTGCATAGGATAGAGAAACCCAACTGCTTCCTGCTGGCAAGCCCTGATGTCCTTTTTTTGCATGCTCATTAACAGCTACTCAAGCACTTCAGCAGTTTTCTAAGGAAAACGTTAGTGCCTTAGTCCACCAGGTACTTATGTGTTCAAAAGTAGCTGAATTGAAGTTTGGGGATTCACATTTTACCCTTCACTGCTTAATACATCTAAATACTGGTGGATAAAACAAGGCTATATATACAGAAAGAATTAACTTGAGGAATTAGGAAGGCACACAAAAGACAGGAAAAATCCATCAGTCAGTCTGATAGTAGTGAGAGGGTGATTCAACAGAAGAAAGTGCTCTCTCTGTAATGAAGGAGAAATAGCTCCCCGTGGAAGGGAGACCAAAGGTCAAAGCCACAGCTTTTCTGTGCGCAAGATGGAAGAAGCACACACTTGGCTTCACTAATTTAATGTTCAGAAAAAAATTCTGCAATAATATCTGCATGCCTCTGCTTTTTAAAATTGATGTTGCTCTTCTGCAGTAGCTTTGATGTACCAAGAAACCTAAAATTTAAACACTTCTCTAGTTTTGAGCAGAGTTACTGTAGCTGAAGTTAATTGATAGGAAGAGCAGTATGGTTTCAATTTGAATTATATTCCATTCCTTTCATCTGCAAATGGTTGCTAACTGAAAAACCACACTAGGGACTGACAAAAATAGATATGATTTTCCTGATATTGTAGGCTGTACAACGAAAGGACGCCTTTTGGTGGTGAGGAAAAGAAGAAGAAGAACTGCTATTACAGTTCCTAGTAGAGTTTCTAAGGCTGGGGAAGTAAGTCTTGTATGGATAAAGGCAGCCTTCCCTGAGGATGGAAAAGAGGTTTTTTTCTCTAAGGCACTTCTCTCAGTTAAAGGGCGAAGAAAAGAAGAAAGCAGCTAACAATCAATTTCTGGGCATCAGCCAAGGAAAGATATGCCTCAATCCATTAGGCTGAAAAGGTTTCATTGTGTAGCTGTTCTAAAAGATTAAGTAGCATGGCTGACTTCAGACTAAAGAACCTGAATTAGAATTACAACATCCACTGATATAAGTGACTGACAACAGACTGAAGATTGTACTTTATAGGCCAATATAACATCCTGTCCTGATACAGTGTTTAAATACTAGAATCTGTACTGATAAAGATGAATAAAATTGAAATTGCATTTGAAAATCAAAATATGAAAAAAAAAAAATTCTTTTGCTCAGAGACACTTGTTTAAATTTCATATGCCAGAGCTCAAAAGTCCCAAATGTTACTGCAATTTTTCAGATAATAGCTTTCAATGCCAACTGGAAAAGAATATCTGCACTCTAATCTCTTGTCAGCCACAACTAAAGAAAGGATTTTGAAAATGAGCTGTTGTGCCCTGATTTTCTCTCTGTCCTCTGACTTATTCACAGGTCCAAAAAAAACTCGTGTCTGAAGGTAAGACCTTCATCTATACTAAAATCCCCACCAGCTGCCATGGAAAGAGCAGGGCAGTTTGTTTTGGGACTCTTATGTACCTTTCTTCACATGAGAACAGGATGCTGTGTACAATCAAATGTAGTAAGTGTGAGTGTAGCAAGAGAAAATACTTCACATCCAGGCCACATCTCAGTCCAAGGAAAATGTCATGGTTTACAATTCATATTCAGAGAGCTAAAGTCAGACAGGACTGGGTGACCTCATCTGCTTCTCTGTATTATAGAAAAGTATATTTGAGGTCATAGAATCATAGAACAGTTAAGGTTGGAAAGGACCTTAAGGTCATCTAGTTCCAACCCCCCTGCCATGGGCAGGGACACCTCCCACTAAACCATGTCACCCAAGGCTCTGTCCAACCTGGCCTTGAACACCACCAGGGATGGAGCATTCACAATTTTCCTTTAAGCTGTCATTCAACTCAAAAATAACTTTTATGGAGCTTTGAGTTTTTAACCTGTGAAGGCCAGAACTGCAGTATTCTAGCATCAGTCTCACCAATAATGAATACAAACGCAAATAGTCTTTGCACTTCTTATATTTAAATAACAAAAATTTGGTTTCATTTGCTGCCACAATATCATCCCAGGTTCATGTAAAGGTACTTGTCCATAAATTTTCACAAGATTCATGCTTAGAGACTGCATTGTTCATATATCAGTCCTATTCCTGTCCCATGGCTTCTTGACTTTGTGACTGGGTTTAGGAAACCAAACTTTGTAACTTTCACTGCATGATCATGTATCTTAAGGCAGGTGGTCATGTTATGATGTGCCTGTGCTCCAGACCATAATACACACATAATACACACACTTCTGAATAGCAGTTTAGGGAGGAAGTCCTAATGTGTGGTACTGTTTGAGTCTATAATTACATACATACATACATTACATACATAAATAAAATGTTATGTAGAAACAGAAGAAGACTAAGCAAAACCTGTACAACTTCTGCCTCTGTCCCATGACCAGGTCTGAAAAAGGTGCAGATGATTTCAGCCTAAGAGGAAGTTATTGTTGTGATACTAACTATCATAATAACTACCATAAAAATAGATTCTTGAACCAGTGGAAGAGAAACTTCAAAAAATAAGAGAGCCAGGGTATGTCTCATACACTTTATGAATTACACAGCATTTTGTGTCAGGTACAATTCAGATACAATATGCTATGCACAAATAAGTAGGAAACAAAAGCCCACCATTTTTAGATTAGTAGGCAAAAAAGCCAAAAATATCTCTTTACACTTCTTACTGAGACAGTAAGAAATACAAAAGACAATTATTATGAGTCATTACTGAAATATCCCTGCTTCTGTGATATGCCATAGGGACAGAATGTAAGAGCATCGCTAGTCAGCATGTGCGAGGGAAGGCCATGCCAAGATAAAACCGTTCCAAACCACAAATTCTGTTAAGTACGTAAGGATTACTTTGATTTTTTTGTAATACTTGAGAGAAATGTTGTTACTTATCTTACCCTTGTAGTGAAGCTGCAAAAAATCCTTTGGTTCTGCAGAAAGTAAGTTCCTTAAAGGAGATAAACTAAGACAAATTAATTTCCATTCCCCTGCAAAACTGGTGGCATTTGTACCACTCCTGGATTGTATGCAAATGCAGATAAATTCTACATTTCTGTTGATATTTTTGCTTTTGTTTAAAAAATGAAAAAATTGTTTTATTAGTAGCCAGAGTAGTGTTGGTCCTAACTTCTACGACAGTGGTTGGAGTGATAGCTTTGCACTGTTGTGCTGGTATTTGTATTTTTCTAGTTAAGTAAGCCTGATTTGAAACAATATTTCATGGTAAGTAATGTTTCATGGTAAGTATCAACCGAATAATTAATTGTCTTGCTAACAACTAGTAAGCACAATATCTGGATTTTTTTCTGTCTTTCAGCAGTATCCCTTGCACATGGTGCTACTGCCAGGAAGTAGAACAACACTAGGAGGTTTGGAGTTAATAGTCCTTAAAGTTTAAGGGATGGCTCTTAGGTTTTTACCTCCGTTTAGTACCTTGTTGAGGAAGTATATCTTTCTCCTTAATTCTGCTTTGTGAAAAAAAGATCAAAATACATCTTGCAGTGAACTGTGCATAACAGACACTGAAGAAGTAATTCTTCCTCCATTTGAAAATGTTTATTACTGCAAATTCCAAACCATCTCAGGCCTCAATGTCAGGAGGTTCACAAGAGGCCATCCATGATTCTTTACACATGTACAGTTTCAAAAGTAGGAATTCTTGAATAGCTTTTAAATAACCAGCTCCTGCAGGAAAGACTATTAAAGTAAACCACTGAGAGAATTTGTACAAATACTAAGAAAGTCACTGTACGAAAACAATCTTGCGCCAAGAAGGCTTTTACTAATACAAAAATAAATAAATAAATAAATAAATAAATAAAATCATAATGGTTTCAATCTTATTAATGAGGAAATTATAACGCCCATGTTGGAACAGATGAGCAGGCTGAACTCTTCTCTCCCATTGCCAAAATCTGAAATCAAAATTCTCTGCTTACCTGGCAATTGACTTGTATTTGCTGGCTAAAGTATTTTAGTGCTGTGTAGAATCATGGCCCTGTATATTTCGAATACACAGATGCAGAGGTAACAAAACTGAAAATTCACTCCTAACTCTGGCTGATGATGCTCTTGGAAAGAAATCTTGCTGGCCTTCAAAATCTATGTCCCCTTGAGTGTGGTTAGAGAGGGAAAGCTATTCAGAGAATAAGCAGGAGAATCTGGCATTGATTTATTGTCCTACTGAGATGATTTATTTATTCTGATTTTCAGATGCATCTGTTAGATTCTGCAATAATTCAAAATGAGATCTTTAAAAGATACTATCTAGGCAATCCTTAGTAGCCTGTCCTAAAAATGTTCATAAAGCTCATGCTAAAAAAAGGATTTCAGGAGATCATTTTACCCACCATCCTGAACCAAAATATTTCTACATCACAGCTGGCAGCATACATGTCCTGCCTACTTTTTTAGAATAGTCATAATTTCCTTACGTAATCCACTCTGAAGAGTTAGAATGTTTTTTTCCCATGTCTAACCAAAGCTTCCTTTACAATTTCAGTTCATTACTTTTCATCCTGTTCCTAATGGCAAGTTCAAATTGCAGGAAGGGAGAGTTGATTGCACTAATTTATATTAGATCAATGATTTGTATTAGGCACTAGGTGAGAAGTTACAGTTGGGTCATTGACACAACTCTGATATCTGATAACTTCTCTGAAAAAAAGGAACTTTTTCATATTTTTCATATACATGCCACACAAGTTAAAAGAGGCGATAACAAAACTGAATTGTCCCAGCTGCTTACTGCAGATTTGACTCCAGACAGCTGCAGTATGAAGCTTATGTTGGTTTCCTGCTACTCTAACCCAATCTTTATTTTATAGTGTCCCTAAGGCATATATCCCCAGGCACTCCACATAAAAACATAATTAAAACAAACATTAGACTGAATAAGCTTTTAGAAACAAAATATCCTTTTACTGTTAGTTCCTCCTAGCAAAGGGAAATGCAATGATATATATTCAAATGGTTTACTGGGAAGATGAACCTAGGGAACATTTAGAAGACATAGATCAAATGAGCATGATGTACTAATATATGCTGATCCTATGCATTCACCATGAGACAAAGATACTGATGAATCTGATGCATCAACAATATTTGCATATTAATTCCTGGAGAAATTGACAGCCAATGCAGCTGAAACCAAATAAGAGCTACAGAATTTTTAGTAAGATTAACTCACATTAACAGGAAAGCTGCAGTATTCTTCACAACTTTGAAGAAGGAGAAGGTAAAAAAAAAATAAAAATAAAGACTAAGGGAGATGCTCATCCATTTGTCTTTTTAAATTAGTTTATATACCAATTCTGTTGTCAGTATACCTTCTCCAAAATTGCATTAACTGGTGTGAAGAAAAGCAGATTTGAAACAAACTAGCATTTAACAGTAGAAGTCTGTGCCTTTAACCAAAGTTCTATTTATTTACAGCACCACTTCATGTAACCCAATATTTTTGATCTTAGCAGCCCAGTGGACTGGTTATCTTATATTCTGAATGTTCTGGTTTAAAAACAGCACAAATTCAAATTCTAAGACAAGCATTCATTAAACCAAGCGCATTTGTATGTTCATCATTATCCTTCTGTTTTTAAAGGGTCTTATTTCTTCTAGAAGAGGTTCCCAGTGTAATGAAGAGCTTATATATTTCTGTATTATATAGTGTCTTTATCCCTGTACCTTCTTTTCGCATTACAAAAATAGATCTTCTTATTGAAAAGAAGAATTGTAATTGAAAATTACAATTGAAATTACAATTAAAATTGAAAAGAAATGTAATTTTAAAGTTTAATTTTGGAGATGGCTAGGTTGGAGTATTTTAACATTATTTTGCAACTGGGATACCCAGTTTTATATAATTAGGACTATCCTATAAAACTGATTAAAGCTCAGGCTTGTAATCAAGGAAATCTGTATATGTGCAAAACAAACAAATCCCAAACAACTACTACACAAATTTACACAAAATAAAATTATGTAAACCCAAGAAGTTATTATCAACCTCCACCATATAGGCAGAAAAAGCCCTTAGATTTCCCTAGGTGTCCAAAATAACCTATATACACTTAAAGAATGAAGAAACAAAATCCAACACCACAGCTCAAAGGAAAAATTAATTATCTCTTTGAGAACAAGGAAATTCCATCTTTTCTGAGCTTTAATTTTATCTTTTCTGAATATTATCTCCCCTCACTTGCATCCCTGTACATCCAGTAATATTAAACAACTGGTATGTGCAAAGGGCAGTCACACATAGTAAAAAGCAGTAGAATTATTACCTTTGCAAGACTAATACACTGATGACCTGATGACTTTCAGTTTGAACTACTGAATTGCCTCACAGCCTTCAAAACAAGGTAATAGCATTAACTGGCTATAACAGTTCCCTTAGATGCTGAAATACTTCTAGAATCTACAAAAAAAAAACAAAACAAACAAAAAAAAAAAGCACACAAAAAAAAAAAAAAAAAGCCCAAGGAACCTTTCATCACAGTAATACTTTCAAAAAAACAAAATTATTTCATCTCTAAACCACTTAAAAATCAACTCAACTTTAGCTAGTTGCATAGCCACTAGAAAGCTATCATATAATGGAAGATTTTACCCCCAGACTTGGCAGGATTCCTGGACAATAATGAATCATGAAAGCTCTAAGATTTATTTAAAAAAAGACTTTAGAGACGACCTTTAAGTTGACCCCTTCTACGTACACAATACTGGAATTAAAGGCTGTGCAAGGTCTAATTATTTGAGCCCTGTTTGCCACAGAAATACTACCTTTCTTGCCCTTAATAGGGAAACTGTTCTCCTTCTTTCTCAAATACTATTAAGTAATTATGCAAGTAAATACAAATGAGGAATAGAAAAGGCAACATTTCATTCAGAATAGTGATGGGCATGTAAAGTTCAAGGTCTGTCAACTAATTTGGTAAACAAGGACAATAGTATGATCATATATTTAGAAGCAGCAGAGATACAAAATCAGAATATTCAGGAAGAAAACATGGCTGTCCCAGTTGTCAGGGCGTGATTTCTTCCTCTACTGACATCATCTGAGGACATTTTTCTCCATCCTGCATATTCCTTTTGTTCCAGGATTTCTTATTTCTATTCTCTTGGGTTTGGCTTGCAAGACTTTTGTTTAGTGTCTATGCTTTGTTAGTTCTGGAATATAAATTAAAATGCCATAGGACCCAGACATCTGATGGTATGAGCCAGAGCAGAGGCCACAAAACAATATTTCAAATTCAAATGGCAAAATGAGTAACTTAATATAGGCAGTGATGGAGTCTGCATGGAGAGCTACATTTGAGAGAACAGAATGTGCAGTATGATGATTGCTTATTCCTTTACTAACACAGTCAGATATTGCTTTTAATTTGTTCTCACTGTGAGAATGTTTAAAATTTTGTTTGTTCCCAGCCTTTCTTCCAGCCATGGCAAAAACCTGAAGGAAACTGAAGTCACTTATATTCATTATTCATGCCTACTTAGATGCCAGTGACACTTAGTTGTTCATGGATTTTGTAAATGCCATTGTAAAGTCATTGTCTTTTGTTCTTCCCTCACTGTTGAATCATGTAGTTAACAGGCTGACCATTAGAAAAAAAAAAACAACCAACAAACAAAAAACCAAAAAACCCAAAAGCTTTATAGATATCAGAAACATGTTTGCAGCTATGATTTGGCTTAGGAAATGTTACTGTGGTGTTTGTGAACAGAAACCCCTTCCTCCTCAGATTAGCAATGGTTTTACATCTGCATTTGAATTGAAATGATATTTACTCAGAGAAAAGATGTTCTCTATCTAGTGACACAGAATCACAAGTATGCCTTGCTGTAGGATTGTAAAACTGCAAACCTGTACCACAGTGAAGTGTGTGTTCTAATTTAGTCACTTCTTAATGTACTAGCCCTATTCATAATTCTTCTTGTACTGGACAGCAGAACCAGTATTGGCTAACTGGAGTCACTACAAGTTTTAAGATGCTGAATCTGCAGCTTTCTGAAACACAACTGCAAAACCAGAAAATATGTATTTTTTTAATATTTGTTGGAATTATTAACATAGTGTAGTTATAAATTCATTTTTAAGATTATACTGTTTCATACTTGGGGCAATTTTATATTTTCCTATCTAGAAGGTTATTCTGCACAAAGGATTTAATATAAAAATGTCAAAACTATATCATTATTTTTCAGTGCATAGTTGGATGGCTACCTGAAACTGTGTAGCAAAATTGTTTTTCTTGTTTTCCCTTTGTAATGATAAAGGTAATCTTCCAGCACAGCAGTGGCTGCAGCATTCTGTTCTTTCTTGTATCCTTAGCAACACAGTCTGTTCCTTTATTCGGACAGTTTACTGTAATATAAATGTGTCACATCCTTTCTGAAAGGGTATGTATCAACAATTCCTATCACTCAGTGTACGAATACAAGTGGTTAAAGAGTTCATCAGCTCAATAGAAACATGTTGTTTAGAAGGTCAACTGGTGTCATAATTCTAGCACATTTTCTTTAAAGCTATTGCTCAACATGAAATCCACAATCTCGTTTTTGATAGCTTCATTACAACCTACATTACAACCTACAGTTTATGCCCATATTTAAAATGTCTAACAGATTAAAAAGTGACCATTTTTCTGTTTTGTATCTTAACATTTTGAAAATTATAGAGGAAAATGATCTACAAAACTCCAGGTCAGCCACAAAAATATCAAGACAGAGACACCATTAACATCCAGCAGAACATGGGAGATTATTATTTCACTCATACTAATTTCATATGAATATGCAGAATGAAAAATGGGAATAGCATTGATTTAAATGATACAAAAAATACTAAACATATTAAACTTTTTTCATTGCTTCAACACAGATGTGATTTTCAATGAGGAAATTGCATCGTTAACTCAAGTGAAGAAAGAGTCATTTATTGTTATTTTTCTCAGAATCTGACTGATACTCTTTGAAAAGTTATAAAACAAAATATGGAAGCTTGCAGGGTACTGCTATGGGTGACATTGCTAGCCAATGAAATCAAAGAAAAAAACATTTATTATTTTGAGAGGTAAAAAGTGAAAAGGCAAAGTTTTATTTTCTTGATATTGTCAGTTCTAGCTAAATTTTGTAGTATTTTATATAAGTAATATTTTGAAAAAAAGCTAGGTAATTATACTCTGTTTTTCAGCAAGTGACAATAAAACTATGGTGAGACTTACCTTCCTTCAATAATGATGTGTTCCTTTGTGTGTTTTTATGCTATTCCATTTTTGCCCTATCTGACAGCTGTTCATCACAGCAATCAATGGTACACCTCCTCAAAGGGAAATAATCTCTGGGTACCAGATAAGACTGCTATTTGGAGACATGTTCTTTGGAGATGGGAGAGAAAGCCTTGATGATTCTTGCATTTTCCCACCCAATTAAGGTTCCATCTGTCAGACATATCTTTCTATACAGGAGCAAAACGAAACCCTACCATGACAGTCAGTTGTAATTCTCTGAAGCAGCTAGGGAACAATGGAGGGCATGTCCCTATTGCAGAGCTGGTAGTATGTTCACATTTATTCCATTTCGGATATCAAACACAATATAGGACTCTCATTTTTTAGGTTATAAAAACGTTTCACAAGCCTCCCCTTTGGCAAGAGCAGATAACAGGTGTTAATGACCATTCCCATTAGCAAACTTTTCCAACAGACCTTACCTCATTATCCAGTCAAGGTTAATTTTCTTATCAGTCTCAGAAGATTCTGTCAAGGCAAAATGACAAACCACACCTGAGTTTGATAGCAGCTCCTTTAGGTATGCCCTGTAGTTGATATGATCAAAGAAGCCATGTAGTTAAAAAAAAATCTTTGATTCCTCTAGTCAAAGAATTACCCTAATTCCCCAAATAAATGAACTTAGTAAGCTGTATTTGATTTGACACAGAATCACAGAATCATAGAATAGTTAGGGTTGGAAAGTACCTTAAGGTCATCTAGTTCCAACCCTCCTGCCATGGGCAGGGACACCTCCCACTAAACCATCTCTTCCAAGGCCTTGAACACCGCCAGGGATGGAGCATTCTCCATGGGCAACCTATTCCAGTGCCTCACCACACCAACAGGAAAGAATTTCTTCCTCATATCCAAGCTAAACTTCCCCTGTTTAAGTTTGACCCGTTAACCCTTGTCCTATCACTACAGTCCCTAATGAAGAGTCCCTCCCTAGCATCACTATAGGCCCCTTTAGATACTGGAAGGCTGCTATGAGGTCTCCACACAGACTTCTCTTCCCCACAAGCGTGTCGAGGTCCTTCTGGATGGCATTCCTTCCCTCCAGTGTATCAACTGAACCACACAGCTTGGTGTCATCGGCAAACTTGCTGAGGGCACACTCAATCCCACTGTCCACATCAGCCACAAAGAACGGTCTCAACACCAATCCCTGAGGGACACCACTCATTACTGGTCTCCAGCCAGACATCGAGCCATTGACCACAACTCTTTGGGTGCAGCCATCCAGCCAGTTCTTTATCCACCGAGTGGTCCATCCATCAAATTGATGTCTCTCCAATTTAGAGACAAGGATGTCGTGTGGGACAGTGTCGAACGCTTTGCACAAGTCCAGGTAGATGACATCAACTGCTCTACCCCTGTCCATCAGTTCCGTAGCCCCATCATAGAAGGCCACCAAATTGGTCAGGCAGGATTTCCCCTTAGTGAAGCCATGCTGGCTGTCACCAAGCACCTTGTTGTTTTTCACGTGCCTTAGCATGCCTTCCAGGAGAATCTGCTCCAAGATTTTGCCAGGCACAGAGGTGAGACTGACTGCTCTGTAGTTCCCTGGGTCATCCATTTTCCCCTTCTTGAAAATGGGGGTTATATTTCCCTTTTTCCAGTCATCGGGATTTCACCTGACTGCCATGATTTTTCAAGTATGATGGCCAGCAGCTTAGCAACTTCATTCGCCAGCTCCTTAAGGACCCACGGATGGAATTCATCAGGACATCTCTGTCCCCTCATTTCTTAATGACCTATTTCCACTGTAGCTCCAAAAAAACTCTACAGTGCCTATGAAACCAAAGCAAACCAAAGCAAACCAAACCAAACACCCCAACCAAACAAAAAAAAAACACACAAAGACACCTCCCCACCCCCGCCAAAACCCCATAGATAGGAAAACCCACAGAAATCTATTTTGTATCTTATTTACAGGTTCAAAACTTTCTTTGCTTCTACAGTCTCCTTCCCCCATCTAAACTCATTTATAGTTAGGTGAAGCAGAAGCAGACAAACTTAACATAGCATGTCACCTCTCTGCGAACCAAAGACAATCTGTCAGACGGACTGACATCCACAGCGGTTGTCTGACATGTTCTTTCAAATCACCTCTTCCTTCCCTACCTCTGTATTAGGTTTCAGTATCCTCTTAAGTCCCAGTTAGTGGCCTGGCAAGACCTGTGAAGAATCTGATGGGCAGTTTCTTCTCATTGTTACAAATCCATTGGTATCTGAAATCTCCAAAAGTATACATGATACTTACAAAGTTAGTAGTGATACTTTCTTATCAATATGAATTGGAGGAGATCCCTCATAAAACACTGTTGGCCTTGAGAGAGTGATTCTGAGCATTTGGTACTTCAAAACATACTCAAGTTTAATAGCTCATCAAAACTTCCCTGTACTTCATGCTTAAAGCATAATTTTTAAGTATATAAGTAGAAGAAAATTCTTGTCATATATAAAATTAAAAGCAAAGGAAAATTCCAGAGAGCAAATAATATACATAATATAGTATGACTTTTCTGTGAATTGGTGTTAAAACTTAGTACTTCTTTGAGACTACCTAATTGCAATCCTTTTCCCCATGGATGATTATTCAAAGAAATGGCATATGGGAAAATACTTGATGGATGAAGTACCTTTAACAGGCAAACAATTCTGTCATTGCATGGTCTTGAGTAAATGGAAGAATAAACACATTAATTATCCCAACTGAGTTATATCATAAACCAATGTAAAATAAATGTATATTTGATGAAGCAGTAATGGAAAATACGCAGAAAAGTTTCCACAAAAAAGCAAAGCCAGAAAATGAATACTTTAGTGACAGAGTTAGACATATTTACAAGAAACCTCCAAAACTCTATTAAAGAAGTTCATTATATTAAAATTAAGTCTGCTGAGCAGTCAACCTGTCTCAGATTTCCAGGTATAGCTGAAAAATATGCATCATTGATTGAGTGTATCTGAGAAAAATGGTAGAAATAAACGTGCATTAAACTTGACAGCAATGAAATGACATAATTAGTTCTTCTGAATGTTTTGTTCAGAGCTAGTTAAATGAACCTCAGCTTCTGAGACATAACCCAGACCACAATATCACAAAATATAAAAGCTTCATGTTTTTAGAATGTTGCTTTTTTTTTCCTCCACTGAAATGCTTTTTTGAACAGGCAAGCTATGCACTCACAGTGGTTTTTCCATACAGTTATATTCAGGATGTTATATTGACAATTATACACTAGAGACTAAATTTAAGGAATAAGCATCTCTGACACACTATTCATTATGGCTGCAGTTTAAATTTAAGACAGAAGAGAAAAATAGACTCCAGAGACTTGTTTCATCCCATGACATACCACAACAGATCTTGCCACCTTAGGATTCTGTGCTACAAGGGACAATGGCAAACTGCAGTAAAAAGCTAACTACAAGGAGAGTGCATAACGCTAGATCATTTAAAATTGATCAGAAGTTAAAATAAAGATAATGCTTACATATCTTACATATATTGCAACTATCAGGCACTACTCAATCATATAACATTTAGCTGCACATATAGAAATATCTTGTCAGAATGTTTGATTTTATCTGCCGAATTAGAATTCAACACACTACTCAGTACTCCAGGAGTAATCAGGTAAGAACTCAAATAATATCTGACAATCAAACAGTTGAATGTGTCCCACACACAACAAATTCAGAGAACTCCATGTATGAATAGACATGAGTGTGCCCATATACAACCATACTGTATATTTGTTTGAGTCAGATATCAAAGGATGAACTAACACGTGATGCAGACCCTCCTACTGATGTAAAGCAGTAAACTGATTTTTTTGTACTAAAAACATATGGATATTATGATGAGGGAACTGGGAAAAATGCTACATGTTGTTTATTACTTCACAGCCACAGAGGTATCTAAAACTTGGCATTGCAGCTTCTTGTTGCTATTATTTCTATTATGATAACATTAGAGAGGATCAGCTTACATCTAAAGAGTTAGATGTCTTACTGCAACTGACTTTTTAGAGAATTAACATTCATTTCCTAAAGAGGTGTTTTAGGTTTCCTGGGGATGTAAGAAAAACAGTTTAATGGTCATAAAGGTAAAAAGAAAAGATAGCATATTTGTATGCTCATTGTCACTGTGGAAGGACTAAAGCTACCTCATGTACCCATACCCAGCCAGATTTGGCCCTTCTTGCTTATATTCACAAGCCTCTGCATCCTCCAAGCTATAAGAGTGTGTCAAGTCCCTGTGATCTCAGATCTCCTTATTTTGGGGAAATGGAGCAAAGAATACTCTGGGGATAAGGAGTACTATCACATTCTTGAAAACAGCCTTCTGCTATTGTATTTGTTGTGTTTTTCCTAGCCCACCCATCAAGTTAATTAGGACTCTGGAGTATGTTATCCCCACAACAAGGATTTTTTCAGCCCTTTGCTGAAAAACAGGTGTGAGAAAGTCTATCCTGTTACATTACATTTGGTAGCATACATCACTCAAGTGAAAACTAATTCTCATTAGAAAGCATTCACTACTGTAGTATTTATTGGGCTCCTTAACTATTACAAAAGATAATGTATTTTAATACAGGTTTCTCCTGTCATGGATATGCTTCTGAAGGCATGTCGAAAGGTCTGGCTTGAAGCTAGGGAATTTTTCAATTTAATGCTGCGGATTCTAGACACAACACTACCTGGGGGTGGATGATAATGACATCACAGTTCAGACATGACGATTCCACTACCAAAAGGGATGCACTGTCTGTGTGAGAGAAAGCCCTTGTTTAGAAGAGACCATTGGAAACTTGGAAAGAAGCTTTAGAAATAAACAGTAATTAGATCTATGATACGTTTGTGGGCCACATAGAAAGGTATTGTTATTGGGCATGAGTTCATTCTTCTGTATAATTTACTGGAAAATATTCTAAAAGGAGAGAGTTGTTCTCATATTTCCTCAAGAAGTTGTATTTATTTTGAAGTATTTCAAGGAATTAATTTTAAGTGAACAGATCAGGTAACTCAGAGCCAACAGCAAAATAAGATATAATATGTACTAAATGAAGAGATTAGAAAGAAAACCTTAATAGCAATGAGTTATTGTTTATTATACGTTTTCTGCTATGGTGGCAATGTATCACAGGTGAGACTACTGGTATATATGATGCTCTGGGCAGACTTCCTGAAAGCATTGGGTTTTTTGTACAGTTCTAACACAAATGATGTTATCTGTGACACAGCATGAAAGATGGCACATACAACATGCATGAGAAATGGTGCGTAACACCTGAATAGATGATGCTAGGACTGGGGATCTGGGACTGACCTTTACATATCTATCGTATGTATAGTATAAATATGATTTCATTGTGATGAATGCTGATTTCTTCTGAGTTACTTTTGTCTTGACAAGGGAATACTGTAGCCTTATCTTGGCCAAAAAACAAGTATAAAGTGATCAAGAAATGAGTACTACAAGCCATGATAAGCAGAAAGAGAGTGTAATCAGCAACAACCAACAGTGGAAGAAACTACAAAGGTAAGCAGCTATACTATTAGGGACAAATCTTACTGGTGGCCTCTGGCAACACCTGGCTACAAAACTGTCAGTGGTAGAGATCTGGGAAACATCTGTATCTGGATGTCCAGTACCACATAGCAGAAACATGCCCAGATAGAGGAACTGTAACGTACAGGAGCTAAGCTCTTTCCCAGGCCCAGTATGGAGGCTGGTCAGAGGGATTATTGTGTTCCCCAAAGCTCTGACTCAGAGACAGAGTCATAGCTGAGGCAGGTCTACATTGACTATATGTGCATACATGTGAGTATGAATGAGGTCTTACCTTTCACTCGTTCTGCCTCATAAATCAGACTTAACAGTGTCATGTTTGGTGTGCATTACTTCTTTTTGCACCATATTTTTTTATTACTGCTGAAATCCAACCAGATTAGAATTGTTACTACTAGAACCAGGTTGCTCTGGAGTCTCCCATTAAACATATCAATCCCTGTTTATAGGAAGACTATGAGATATTAAAACCTGTTTAGCTGCTACGTATTTGCAGTTATTGTATAATGGTGTGTTGTAATACTCGTCGCAGACATTATCTCAGTGAGTTATGACAGGCCTGGAAGAAAAAAGGTCTACTTATTATCATGTTAACCAAGCACAAAGTAATAAAACCTCATCTGAATCTCCTCCACTCCTGACCGACGATAAGGCCTGTCTTTATGCTGATACAGTGGCTTGAGCATTCTCCAGAAAATTCACATAGTATAGAGGAGAAGAAGAACTGTAGTAAGGCAAATTGAAGTCTAAAAGATAGGGAGCATTAATTGATTGCTACTCCTGGCAATGGGTAAAAGTAGCCATCAGCTCCTATCAGTTTAGAGAGAAAGTGAGAAAAAGTATTCTAAAGCCACCATGTATTCTCCACACATTAAAACTGAAATGCAGGCTTTTGTTGAATGAGGAGGCATCTCCTCTTCAGGTGCAAACATTGCCCAGGGTGCTTATACTGTCCAGACATTTGCACAGCATACAAAATCCTAAATTAATCTGAGAAAGTCACTACTAGTTCTGGGAAGTTTAATACCCTTGGCAATTTCCTGTGAAATCAGTGATTGTTTCACTTGATTTTCCCACTGAAAAATAAAATGTTAATTTAATTATGCTGAAAAAAAGTCTCACAAATTGGTTACCATCAATTGTTTTACTCCATATATACAGGTATTGAAAAGGTAAAAAACACCTATCAAGTTTCAGTCTGATGATCCAAAATCAATCTTCTTTAGTTAAAAGGCTAAAATAAAAGACCTGCTTCTTTTTTTTTTTTTACCACCTCATTATGTGCCTGAAGTTGAAGTTTACTCTTTCATTATAATTTTGTTTTATGACACAAAAGTATTGTTGGGCCAGGCACAACAGAATCATTTACCCCTCAAGTGTGCATGGGAAACTCTTAATGTCAATGAGCTATGAGAGATGCATAGATCATCAGATTCAGAACCTGAGATTTCTCCTCTATATTTTTTTAAAAAGACAGCTTATTTTGCTTTTGTGATTTGTAATGCTGCCTATTAGGCTGGATAATGACCTTCCATTGCACACCATTAAAAAAAAGCCATTTGTGTCTCCCTGAAAACTGTGAGGTCTGCAGAACCAAGAAAGAACTAGAAGTACAGTAATGCCTGATGACTAAGAAGTCGCCTAAAGCAAAGACTGACAAGTAAAATGGATTTAATCTCTCAATAAAGCCAGACAGATTGTGAGTCTCCCAACCTAAGAAGTAGTAAAGCATAATCATCCGACAAATGTCTACTTTGAGTGAAAGCCATTTTAGCTCTAAATAGTACTTCAAAAAGAAATGGGAGAGGAAAAAATCAGTGCTTTGAAAACAGTGTATGTAGCTTACAGGAAGTATACACAAAGGCTCAAATTACAGAGAACTGTAAATCAGACTGAATCAATACACACCAGAAACTATCATGGAATAAAAACCCAAAAGCTTTAGCAAATTGGAATAAAAGTTCCATCTGTCCATAAAAAACATAAAAGAAAATATATGTAAGAACAAAAAATCTACTCAGATATAATCCTATCCAAAGTATGTCCTACATTATAGGTATGTCTGGAAAGAACAGCACCCCTCTGGCCTTCTGAATCAATGTATTGATGCTTTACCCTAAGCCATTTTTTATATTTTTTGCAATGGCTACGTACACTTTTGACACACACACACAAAAATAACATATTATTTCTCATTGTTCTCTGAGATTTTATTTTTGTTCCAGCTCTGCAAGATGCATGTTTTCCTTAAAAAGGAGAATAAGCACCCTGAACTTGGGAAGACAGCATACTACTTAAAAGAAAAAAAAACAACAACCCAAAACCTGGACATAAAGCTATGATGGAAGATGTGAGGAGGATTCCAGATTCTTTAGCAGACTGTCAAGATACAGTGTTTATTTTCTTGATTTGCTATTTGAAGGGTGACCTGACATTTTGAAGTGATATGGTATCTTCTGAGAACACTGAAACTCAACAAAAAGTAAGATTGCTTCTTTTATTGCTCTCGAGTGAAAATGAACAATTACTCTGTTCAAGTATGAAACAAATAGGCATGTTTATGATCTCTGTTCAGCTGAAAATCTTTATGATTTTACTTAGGACATAGAGATTTGGATTCAGCAAATCATATTCTTAACACTAATCTTTCTACTGACCTTCTGCTATGAGTAAATTTACCTCACTTAACATCTGTGTATACATTTGCATTTATACTAGTTGTGTACGTTTTCCTTGTAGCTAACTAAGCAAGGAAGGGGCAACTGTAAGATGATTCCTCCTAATTCTCATAGACACCTGTCTCAGGATGTAATGATTCCCACCCTAGAGATACTTACCTCTTTCCATTAAGTATTGAGAGAACCTAGGCAACTAGATTAGAGTGGCGAAAAGCTGGTAAACTCATTATCATTTGGTGTAGGTTGGTGAGTCTGATTCTACAACTAATTAAAAAGCTGATGATTATCTCAACTTGTGGGAGTTACATTCTTTCAATTCTCCTCCCCATCCCGCCGGGGATAAAAAGTGGGGAGTGAGTGAGCGGCTGTGTGGTTCTGAGTTACCGGCTAGGCTTAAACCGCGACAACTATAAAAAGTAGCAGAAAGAAGCAGATACCTACAAATTACATTTCCTTTTCATATCTCTTACTTTTCTAAAATCTCTTATTTTTCTTAGATACAAAGAATACTTTATGCATTTGAAGTTATAGTCTTAGGGAGGCTAATGGTATTTATATGTCACCATGAACATCCACACCCAAAAGATGTCCCTTAAAATTCACCATCTAAACCTGGAGGCCTATGAATTTTCTCAATACAGTTGTGAGCACGGTGAATTTCTGCTACTGGGCAACTACAGAGTGACCTGTGGACTCAGCATGTTCAGTTTGTGTCATGCCAGGCTCAGTCAGGAATCACATAGAAGGAAGTTCCTCATCCTCTATTTCCAACTAGGACACTTAGAAGCTGGAAGAACTGTCTTGAAATTTCTTCTGTCTGGATGTAAGTCTTTCTCTCAGAAATGTAGCCTAAGCACAGGTCTGCACATTAGCTTGTGGAAAAATGATAGAAGTTTGGTGAGGCAAATTGTAAACATGCTCATGTGACTTGCAGCTGAGATGTTGAAAAAAACATATATCATACTAATGATGTTTAGTCCTTTGTGTTTGACAAGTAGGACATCTGTGTTTAGATAACATAGGCCTATAATGGCACCCAGATGAACACTCTTGAGATTCCTGCTCTGCCGTGGGAAAGATCAAAGCACAGTGGTAAAATAGACCTTCATGAATCCCTGATACACAGATGAAACCAACAGGCTTTGTGATGCTCTAGAATGGATTGAGCTCCATGATGCCTATGCCCCTGTTAGCATGCCTCCACCCGGGTGCTGCTTCAGAGATTCCCCAACTGGCAAGGTAACAAAAATAAGTCTACTAATTGCATTTTGCCTATGATTTTGTGGTTGTTCCTGCGTCCTGCCTGGATTGGCTCATGCATATCCTTACGATCCTCTTAATATGTTATCACAATGTCTTCATGAATACCACATCTATGCACCTGACGCTCCTGAAACAATGTACAGGGAGGGATGAATTCCAGGACATAAGAAGGCATTTGAAAATTAGGTTAAAGTTTTTGGTGGTGCAGCACCATCACAAAAGCAGACTATGCTAGCAGAAGACTGTGAAGGTGCTCTAAGTGTATTTGAAAGTCTGATCATAAGAACTATGTGCTAGACAAACCAATGAAGCTTGAAATTCTGCTTGTATTGTTAACTGCCTAACCTCCAAAGTTCTCATTACCTCAGCTTCTCAAATATAAATCAGAGTCCACGAAAAGAAAGAGAAAATGCATGGGGCTTTTAAGGGAGGGGGTTTGGGGGTTTTTTGACATTGTTGCATAAGAAAAGTTTATGAAGAAAAATGGCTTTGGAACAAACTCTTATGGACTAAACCCGACAAGCAACAGAACTTGATTGTCTCACGGAGTTTATTTCCAAATGTTAGAAGCTATGACAGCTTCATAAACCAGGAAAATTCACTGTATGGCTTCCTCAGGATTATAGGACTGAATTTCCACATTTCACCTACCGACCTCTTATTTCTTTCTAGTCAGTGATATTTCATTATACAGTGTGCACATGATTTGGAACTAGAAAATCAGTTCCATGAATCATATCCCCTTTTCAGATGGGGATTAAGTGATCTCTTTTGAAATAAATCTACAAAGAAATCAGGAAAATACTGGCTGTAAACGGAAAAAAAAAAAAAAAGAGTTTCAAAGAGGCTTTGTGTTTAGTGAATATATTCAATTGTAAAAATGTGAGAAGGAGCCTGGATGTAAAGTTTTAGCTTTAATTTGTGTGATAAATTACATAAACACCGACAAAACTGAATAGAATGAATAACCCCACAGATATTTAGTGCTCAGTGCCAAGCTAACATGCTATGTCTGTAGTCCATCATATTTCTGCTCTCCTGAAGTCCATGTTTGTAATTCTGTTAATAATCTTGATCACTTCTCTCAGTATCTTAAACCCTACCATTTCACAATTGATAAAGCCAAGACAGCCCTTCACACTCCCAACCAGTTCTTTCTGAGAGTAATAGATCAAGTAGAGTATCTTCCCTAGTCAGCTTGTATCAAGAAATTGTATTAAGCACAATCCAGGAATCTCCTGAATTGCTTCTGCCTAGTCATCTTTCAGCAGGTGTTGGAGTAGCTCATGTTCCTTAACTCTTTGATGGTCCTTTACCATTAACATGAAAATTTGAACTGCTTTGGGCCTTTGAACTTTGTGCCTTTGTGTAGACTGCAACCTCTCCTCCTTGCCTTCCTGATCTGTCTTACCTGAAAACTCCACATTCATTAACCACAACACTCTATACAAGCAAACTATCTCACCATGTCTCTGTGATCTCAATGAGTCCTGCGACCACACCTGGACTTCTCTGATGGGTTTCCCATGCTGTGTGAATTGGTGCACAGGTGTCTGAGTTAGGCTTTCCATAACACCTCTTTCTGAGTGGAAATAAGAGAGTCTCCTTCATGTCATATCCCCAGGAGCATCCTTACTGCCTCTCATGCCTCCCTGCACTTTTAAGCAGTCTTTGATCACCATATCCCAGTAAACCTAGATTGAAGACTTCCTCACTTGCTGGCAAAGATGCTCTTGCCTCTCATGTCAGCCCATATCTCCCCTGTGGTTTTTATTCTTCAAAGTGAATGAATTGCCTATCAAAGACAAAGCCTTGCATGTGACATCAGCTGTTCAACCAGGCATTGACCTTACAGATGCCCTTCTGCTCAACTCAGAATAAAGAATGTGATGTGTGAGAATAAAAAAAAAAGTAAATACAAAGAAATTTTTCAGCACAGAATGTTGTTTTACTTGGGCAGTTTCTTTGTCACAATAAGCTACCTAGTTTGTCACAGTTCTATTTTCCACAGTGCTTTGTGATTTCTGTGCATTCTCAAAACTACCTCTAATTTTTACGGTTTTGTTAATTTTTATGGCAAACACTGTAATGGTAAGACCTTTTTTTCCAAAGTATAAAAACAGAAAGTGAAAGTAACAAACTTGAAATGTCACAGCTGTGCTCTGTATTGAAGAATAAATCCATAGGATTTTGAGAGAAAAGAAAAACCAGATCACTGTTAATGAAATAGCATTAGTGAATCAAAGGTTGCCTGCCATTCAGGAAAAAAAAAAAAAAGAAAAGGCTGAATCCAATCAGTTTTCTTAGGCCTGCTCTGAATATGTCTAAATAGCATATTTTAAAAGAAGAAATCTTTGTATGAAACTTTTTATTTGTTCTTTGTTACTGTTTCTGTTGTTTCTGTAGCAACTTTAAATACAACACCAAGGAAGAAATAGGTGCTCTCAGACCTTTTTTTTTTTTCCGAGCTGCCTCTCCCAAGCATATTTATTTCCTCCTGTTCTTCACCTACTTAATTAAAATTAGGTAATTAAAATGATTACCTCGTCTTTTTCAAAATATATTTTAGGGAATGAGAGAAGAGATATTGGTGTAGTTTTGAAATTAAGTATCTGGCAGTCTGACTAGGGATATACCCAAGTTGATAAAAGTGTTTGACAAGCACAAGTTATACTGTATGACAATAAGCCGCTATTTCCCAGATGATGTACTCAGCGCTAGAGTGATTTTTTACATTTTCCATAATAATTCTTAGTCGATGTTCTCTTTCAGTCCATGGTACCATGTTGCATGCTGCATAGTACCTGAAGAAAGACATGACTCTCAGAAAATAAAGCTCAGGGAAGAGTATCTGGGTTATCAGATAGTTAGGAAAAATTATACAGAGGGGAAGACCAAGAACTGAATTGATGTAGCCCAGAGAAGACTGAGAGGATCAGGAGAATATTTTAAAATATGCAACAAAAATTTTCCACAATGAAATAACAGTTTCTTCATGGTCCTGTGAAATAGACAAGAAGTACTGGTCTAACCGCAGTAAGTGAGATTACCTTAAGCATTGGGTAAATTTCTCAGAGATAAGACAGTGAAGCACTGGGATGCATTGCCAAAGACTGAGAAATCTTCATGACTGAAGGATTTTTGAAAACCATTTTGTATACACAAACCTATCAGAAATTAATTTAGTACAATTTGGTTTGCTTTGGAGCAAGAAGGTTCTAAAATTCATCTCCTGAGGTCCTTTTCAGTTCTACTTAGCAATATGAGATATTTACATCACTACTATTAGGAAAACAAAGAGCAAACCAGATCAATAAAGAGAGAAGTACTAAACACTCAACTTGATCAAACAAAAGAACAAATAAATAAGACACCCAAAGCACCAAACTAACCAAAACAGTTTTTGTTTTTTTTTCTCTGAGAGTGCTTAAACTCAGTTGTCCAGAGAGGTTGTGGAGTATCTTTCCAGAGAGATATTTTAAATTTGACTGGATATGGCCCTGAGCAACCTGCTCCTGATGACCCTAATTTTAGCAGGCAATTAAACTCTGTAATCTCCATAGGCCCCTTCCTATGTGTGTGACATGCAATCAAATCTTTCAAATATATTTAAATCTGTGATTCCTATCTTTCACTCAGACTGTGACCAAGGCCTTGATCCAGCTTATTTGCAGTTAGTTGTCTTATAATTGATTTATTCTCCCTTTTGTTATAACTCAGGCTATCCTGTTTCTTAGAGAAAGAGACGGCTTGGACAAGAGAAGGGTTCAAGAGAAGGGTTGGACAAAGGCTTAAAGTATCAAGAGTTGCAGTCTTATGAATCAGTTCACATGCTGGTGAGCAGGGAAGCATCCGAAGCATCTGGGTATTCAACCAAAAATTTGAGAACAGAATGTCTACTAGTAGTAGGCAAATATTAATCTGGGCTGATATCTGATAAAATAAGAACTGTGCTACAGAAGACTTTTTCCTAAAAAAAACCAAATTTTTGAATACAGAGACTCCTGTAATCAGCGCATTTTTCTTCATGGTTCTTTTAAATAAACAGCTACTGAAATCTGAACATAGCCTGTCATTATCATGAAATAACATCTTAATTAAAAATGCAGATTAAATTAGGTAATTATCTTTAAACATTAGTAAATAAAATAAGCATAAATATGTCATTTGGCATAGTATGTATACAAAAATAAAGATTTACTTTTTAAAAGACTTAATGATTAGTAAGACCATGATATTTGGAAATGCTGGAATACATTTACAGTTTTCATGCAAGAATTACAGTAACCTATAATAACAGAAAACTTAGGAAAACATTTAAATTCAAGCAAAGCTGTACACTTCATTAAAATTTAGACAAAAAATTTTTCTTTCACCTATAGTACTATTGAATTGTAGTCCTATTAGATAAACACATGAAAAAGCTATGCTGATCATCAGCTTTTTAACCAGTGCATTTTTCATATTCTAAATCATATCATATTTTAGAATTTTGTTCATCATATTTGAAAAATCATGGCAGTCAGGTGAAGCTCCTGATGACTGGAAAAAAGGAAATATAACCCCCATTTTCAAGAAGGGGAAAATGGATGACCCAGGGAATTACAGACCAGTCAGTCTCACCTCTGTGCCTGGCAAAATCATGGAGCAGGTTCTCCTGGAAGGCATGCTAAGGCACATGAAAAACAACAAGGTGCTTGGTGACAGCCAGCATGGCTTCACTAAGGGGAAATCCTGCCTGACCAATTTGGTGGCCTTCTATGATGGGGCTACAGAACTCATGGACAGGGGTAGAGCAGTTGATGTCATCTACCTGGACTTGTGTAAAGCGTTCGACACTGTCCCACACAACATCCTTGACTCTAAACTGGGGAGACATCAATTTGATAGGTGGACCACTCGGTGGATAAAGAGCTGGCTGCATGGCAGCACACAAAGGGTTGTGGTCAATGGCTCAATGTCTGGCTGGAGACCAGTAATGAGTGGTGTCCCTCAGGGATCAGTGTTGGGACCGGTCTTGTTCAACATCTTTGTCGCTGACATGGACAGTGGGATTGAGTGCGCCCTCAGCAAGTTTGCCGATGACACCAAGCTGTGTGGTTTGGTTGATAAGCTGGAGGGAAGGAATGTCATCCAGAGGGACCTCAACACGCTTGTGAGGTGGGCTGATGCCAACCTTATGAAGTTTAACCATGACAAGTGCAAGGTCCTACACCTGGGTCAGAGCAATCCCAGGCACGGCTACAGGTTGGGCAGAGAAGAGATTCGGAGCAGCCCTGCAGAGAAGGATTTGGGGGTGCTGGTCGATGAGAAATCTAACATGAGCGGGCTGCGGTGTGTGCTCACAGCCCAGAAAGCCAACCGTATCCTGGGCTGCATCAAACGGAGCGGGACCAGCAGGTCGAAGGAAGTGATCCTGCCCCTCTACTCTGCTCTCATGAGACCTCACCTGGAGTACTGTGTGCAGTTCTGGTGTCCTCAACATAAAAAGGACATGGAGCTGTTGGAACAAGTCCAGAGGAGGGCCACGAGGATGATCAGGGGACTGGAGCACCTCCCGTATGAAGACAGGTTGAGGAAGTTGGGCCTGTTCATCCTGGAGAAGAGAAGGCTGCATGGAGACCTCATAGCAGCCTTCCAGTATCTGAAGGGGACCTATAAGGATGCTGGGCAGGGACTCTTCATCGGGGACTGTAGTGATAGGACAAGGGGTAACCGGTTAAAACTTAAACAGGGGAAGTTTAGATTGGATATAAGGAGGAAATTCTTTACTGTGAGGGTGGTGAGGCACTGGAATGGGTTGCCCAGGGAGGCTGTGAACTCTTCATCTCTGGCGATGTTCAAGGCCAGGTTGGACAGAGCCTTGGGTGACATGGTTCAGTGGGAGGTGTCACTGCCCATGGCAGGGGGGTTGGGACTAGATGATCTTAAGGTCCTTTCCAACCCTAACTGTTCTATGGTTCTATGATTCTATAATAGTAATTATAAGAATAGATTATTTTTAATAGTGGTATGCCCTATTGCAATTTTAGTGTTCTGGGAGAGAAGTCAGAATTAAGCTAATTGCTGATGTTTTCATAAAAAGTGAAGTCTTTTTAGTACCCATCGGAAAGCCTATGAACTGCCTGGGAAAAGTTTCTGCAGACATTGATATGTGACTCTCATAAACAGTAGTGATGCAAAAATAAAGAGAAAACCCACACAAGTCCTTGAAATATCAAAAATCCACATCTTATGGAAGACTACAAAAGATCTATCTCTTGCCCCGAAAATAAAAGCAGCATTGCCTGATTAATGTTGACATGCATGAAAACAACGTGAATCAAAGCTTCAAACTAGACAATACTAGAGAAATAGGCATAGCATTTTAACAGGAAGATTAATCTGAACTATTTCCAGGCTTCCAAAAGTTTTTCAGGGGTATTAACAAAACTAATTCTTAGAGTTATCCTAGCACTTCCTCTCTGCTGCTAGGTTTCTTTCTTACTGTGTTTTTATATGAAGGCTCTTTCATTCAGATCCTTTTACAAATTCCTTCAATCGTCTTACATATATCTACCATTTTTTAGGCATATCCCAGATAGTTCCATTTTCTTTTACAGATAATGTAAGAGAAATAGGAATGTTGACATTTCTGACTGGTCCTTTCATGTTCTGAATTTATTCTACTAAAATTGCTGCATATTATATATATATAAATACTTTCAGGCACATTCTGTCTGAGATATTTAAAAGCCTATGTATTGCTATAGTGGACTTTCAAATTTAATTTCCATAAATTGAGACAGAAAAATAATTTAATTGAAGACCTATATGGGTTCTAGACTTTCAATTGCCAACTCTTTCTTTATACTTAAGACCCCTCTGCTTTCATGTCAATTTACAATCTGCTCCTCTTCTAGGCTGTTACCCTATGTAATATGATGAGAAGAATCTGTGGTCTTTCTTTGCATGGTGGCTGAACTGCCATAAAGAAGACCTCAATTTTGCTAGTGATGCGCAGCTCGTCGTTTCTTCCTCACCTCTTTTTAAGGGTATTTTTAAGGGAATAATTATTATTTGACAATTATGACCATGTCAAACCTTTAATACAGTGTTACACTTTCTTGAACTGTGAATGCTGAATCCTGAAAAAAAACATCCCTAGTGAAAAAGTACATTCAGCTTCTCAAAGGACCCAAACTTAAAAGAGTGTTGTTTGGTTTTGGTTTTACTTTTAATGGTGGGAGAAACTCCTTTTATTATGCTCACTAATTTAAATAATTTGAAATTATTCTTTTCCAATTTTCCCACTAAAAATAATCACTTTTTATAATAAACAATAAGGAAAACACTAGGTGAAAAAGTAATTTTGGGGAAACCATAGATCACTGGGAAAGCTTTGAAGAAAACTATTGTCTGGCCCAGAATTGTAGTACTCTGAGAACAATATTTTACTAAAATTAACCTCACAGCTAAATTTTAATACAAACTTGTTACACTCCTACTAAAAGCCTTCTTTGCTCAATGCCACCAAGCAAAACATTTTGCTTTCAACACCCACCCACAGCTACTCAGAAGAGAAAACACATGTACTGCACTAGTGCTATTAGCTAGTCATATAGATTATGAGAACTTGTTCAAATCTGCTAGCTAGGCAAAATGGCATTATAAATACTCCTAAAAGGGGTATAAATATAACTTTCATTTCTCTGCATTTTCGGTGAATCTTCCTAAGTCCTCTAACATAGGACAGAATCAAAAGTCAAAAGTGTTATAGGTACATTGCAGATTTCTTGCCCTTTAAAGGGCAGGGGATAGTAGCTGGCATTAAACAGACTACCTGCAAGGATGGAAAATAACTGAGTGGGAATTCACAGTGAGAATTCACTGTTCTCATTTTCTCGTCATTTATGGGAAGACCTAATGCCGTAAATGCAGATAAGTATTTCAAGAACTGTTAATTCAGGAAAAGAGACAGATTTCGGCGTCACATAACAGGCAAAAGAGTCCAGAAATTATGTTGTAATGCCCAAGATAGGAACTTACCTTAAAGAAATTATGAACCTGTGAGTACCTATGAGTAGAAACTCAACGTTAACAAGTCTACCACAAAGAGCTGCGGAGAAGCCACTCCAAAATCTTGCTCTTTCTATCTTTCTGGCTTGGAGAAAGTATTACTACGCTAGTAGGTATAAGGGCAAGCTTCTCCAGGATAAGCTTAATAACAGCTATTTAGGAGAATCTATAAAAATGAATTCAGTAAAATCAGCAAACTCAGAATACCTATAAGACAATCATTATGTTTAAACTTTTTTCTCTCCTATCTCAAATAGAAGTAAAGAAACCAGTGTTGTGTTCATATATCAGGGAATGCCATAAGATTTGTTAAACATTTTGTCCTGGGTTTAGCAGTAGCAGGCAAATTTTCTCCTTCTTGGTAGCTGGTGCAGCGCTGTGTTTTGACTTTCAGCCTGGGAACAGAGCTGATAACACCGATGTTTTCAGTTGTTGCTAAGTGATGTTTACTCTGACCAAGGTCTTTGTGAGCCTCATGCTCTTCCAGGGAGGAGGGGAGGCAGGGAGAAAGCAGAGACAGGACACCTGACCCAAGCTAGCCAAAGAGGTATTCCATACCACAGCACGTCATGCCCGGGGAGGTAACTGGGAGTTACCCGGAAGGACACAGGGCTTCTGGGTCAGACTCGTTTCGGTGGGTGGTATCGTATTCTCTTCCCTTGTTATTTTCCCTTATCATTATTATTATTGATGGCAGCAGCAGTGGTTTGTGTTATACTTTAGTTACTGGACTGTTCTTATCTCAACCCGTGGGAGTTACATTCTTTCAATTCTAGTCCCCATCCCTCTGAGAGCAGGGAATGGGGGGGGGGGAATAAAAGAAAGAGGGAGAAAAGGGGGTTAGTGAGTGAACGAGCTGTCTGTCTGGGCTTAAATCATGACACATTTGAAGGGATACGAAATCTTTTTTCTTCTTTTCAAGAGGCCAGAGCTGTACATTATTTTAAAGCCATAAATTATCATTTAGCAAAACTGAGTAGACAACACTTCCATGCCGAAGGTCCATTTTGATGGACCTTAATGTTGATTATGATGTCTGGCTCAAGCTGCTCACTGATTAGTGAATGCTGGGTAAAGTGTTTCTCACTGCTTAGAAGTCTAAATTTCCCAACTGCTGATTACCCCATCGATTTTTCATAACCGGATTTCAGTTTCACTCTCACTGAAATTGACATTGGCATTGACTGTATCCTTGAGCAGTTTCTTCCTTGCCTGAAAAGGCCTCCACCCCCTGGAATTTTTCTTGAGGTTTTTTTGGTTAGTTTTATTAAGGACTGTATACAACCTGTCTTACTTGAGATATGTCCTTTGACTTCTCATTTGAAAGATGGGACTGTCTGCATGAACAGAGACTGACAGGATCAAATCGCTGATATGTAAATTCTTCAAGCTTTTGAAGCCAGTAACACTAGCTCTGTGAGTAAGGGTTCAATAATGTCAATGCAGAGGTCACTGGCTGACCCAGTGTCTGCTAAACATCTCATAAGCAATCGAAAATATAAAAGTTTCTTGATGCAGGGTTTAAGGTATAAGGTCTACAGTATCACAAAGCAAGAAGCAGAGCAGAAACTGCATGTTGTTTCACTATCCATTAAAAAAGCGGCATACAGGAAGAGTATACCTGGGGAACAAAGTCCAGAAAGAGTTACACAGATAGAAGAAATGCTACAAGAGGAGATCATTCATTTCAGCAAGGATGAATGCAAATTCCTCTGGCAAACACAGATACAGGATCTGACAGGCCCAGGGAGCAGCTCTGTAGGTAAGGCAGCGAAGACAGCCAACAGCATTCTGGGCTGTATCAACAGCAGCACAGCCAGTAAAATCAAGGGAAGTACTCTACTCAGCACTTTTTGGACTGCATGTAGAAAATAGTACCCAGTCTTGTGTTTCCCAGTACATGAAGGACATGTTTCAACTAAACAATGAGATTGGTGAAGAGCCACCAAGGTGTTCTTTGGCCTGGAGCACGTGCCCTAAGAGAAGAGGCTGAGGAAACTGGGTTTGTTCAGCATGGAAAAGAAAATATTTCAGGCAGATGCAACAGCATTCTTGCAACATCTATGGGAGGCTAAGCCAGTTGTGGTGATGCATGCTGGGAGGATGAGAGACTGCAGAAGCTAAAACAAGAGAGGTTCAGACTTGACAGAAGGAAAAAAAATCACTAAGAGGACAGTGAAATGGAACACATTACCCAGAGAGGGTGTGCAGTCTCTATTTTTGGTTGCCTTTTTGGAGCCTCCCCAGCACAAACTCGTATTTGCTGAAGTCCACTGGAAAGCCACGAAGATTGTTAAGGAACTTCAGGATAGTTCACATGAGAGCAGGCTGAGAGAGATTGGGGATTGTTTAGCCTAGAAAATAGAAGAAGAAATCTTATCAATGCTTATAAATATCTGATGGCAGGGTGTAAAGTAGATGGAGCAAGACTCTCCTCAGTGATGTCTAGTGTTAGAACAAGAAGCAATGGGCATAAATAGAAACACATGAAATTCCATCTGAACACAAGAAAGACATATTTTACTGTGACAACAATCAAACACTGGATCAAGTTGCCAGAGACCTGTGGATGGTCATTCGCCAGTGTCATGGTTTAACTTCAGCTGGCAACTAAGACTCACAAAGCAGCTCACTCACTCCCTCTCTGTGGAATGGAGAGAATCAGAAGGCTAAAAGTGAGAAAACTCACTGAGATAAAGACCGTTTAACAGGTAAAGCAAAAGCTGCATGCACAGGCAAAGCAAAACAAGGAATTCATTCAATCCTTCCCATCAGCAGGCAGGTGTTCAGCCATCTCCAGGAAAGCAGGGCTCCATCACATGTAACAGTTACCTGGGAAGACAAACACCACCACTCCAAACATCCACCCCAGTTCCTGGTTCTTCCTCCAGCTTTTATTGCTGATGCCATATGAAATGGAATATCCCTGTGATCTGTTGGTGTCAGGTGTGCTGGCTGTGTTCCTTCCCAGCATCTCATGCACTCCCAGCCTACTCACTGGTGGTGGGATGTGAGAGGCAGAAAAGTCCTTGATCCTCAGCAACAATAAAAACATCCCTGGGTTACCAACATTGTTTTCACCACAAATCCAAAACATTGCCATATACCACCTGTAATGAAGAAGTTTAACTCTATTCCAGGCAAAACCAGTACACCTGGAGATACTCAAAACCTGACTGGACAGGTTTACTGTCCAGAAAGGTGTCTACATTAGGACTGTATTTTCTGTGAAGGAACAATAGAAGAGAAGTCCATTATAAGAGAAGCAATTAACTGAAACTTAGAGCTCAGCAACAGCAAAGAGAAAGAAATGCTGTGAAAAACTGAAGATGAGAAAGAAAATATTCAAAGTATTCTTCTAAAGGTCAAGGAAAATATCAAGGAAACTACTCAATGGAAATATCATTAACTTTAAAACCTTGAGAGTTGTGGCAGTATGCACGGTTGGAAACGCACCCTGATTGGCCCTTACTACAGCTACACTTAAATGTAGTATAAGTATAATGTATTGCATTGCAAACATGACTTGTTTTTTAAAAAAGAAAAGGTTGCCTGCCACTGACATTGTTTCCTTTCAATAGCCCAATTAACCATACATAGTAAATGCAAGAAAATAATTGTCTTAGTGAATATGCACCTCTCAGGAATGAAAAGAGGTGAAACTAAAATGACAGTAAATCAGGTTTATATCAATATTTCAAGCTTAGCCAGAAAGTTCAGTTCCATCTTACCGGATAAATATCAGCTTCTTCTACTGAATATACTTTTAGTGGACGTGGACTTTGATCTCTTTTTGTACAATTGCTATTGTCTGTTTTAGAACATTTCAGTATTTCCAGGAATGCTTTTGGTTTCTACAAATCCACCTTACTTTTTAAATCTTCATGGTAATCCTCTGCATCAGTTTCTGAACAGAAAAATAATACAGGCCAAAATTTTCCTATATGTTTATTTCCTATTGGAATATAAACTGTGCCTCATTCAGTTCAGATAAACAAAATGTCAAGGAAAAGAAATAGAACAGTGAGAGAACATTTAAAAACATATTAGTAAAACTACTGTCTAGGAAAATATCAGATAGCATAAACTGCAGTTTCTGCATGGACTTGGAATTCTGTGTTAAAACAAAAAACAAAAGCGAGCTATTTTTATTGAATATACTGATGCTGTAAAGCCAAAGATGTATTTCAAAAGAAGATCTCAATGAAACAAAATCAACTGGTTTGGTTGGTCAATATTGGCTTGATTATCTATAAACTATTAGTAATATGTAATAACTGTTATAATACTGCAATTCCAGCAATTTAAACCTGCATGTTTTTTTTTAAAAAAAAAAGATTAAAAAAAAATATCAGAAGAGCAGGAAAATCATCTTATTAAATATTCTGGGTGACACAGTCATTAGATGTAGGGTCCTCATGGTCTATCCAAATCTGAAGAGCACCAAGTGTTAAAACAGAGAACAGAATTCTGTGTTGGCTGAAAACAGCAAAACTCGTTTAACTTCAATTGAATCAATGTTTTACCTACATACAACTCTAACATCTTCAGTGGAAACAACGCACTGAAATGGAGACTACAAGATGTGACTTGAGGTTATTTTTCTAATTGATTACAAAAAAACAGATTACAAAAACGTGCATACAATTTACATTTGCATAGTCCAAACTACTCTTTTATCTCCTACGGAATTTCAATGCTCTTGCATTTTTCTTTAAACTCCCACAGTCTTTCATACAGAAGAATACGTTTTCCATAGGGGCTGTCTGACTAGTCACAAAACACTGCTGCTGTCAAGGTTGTTTTGTTTGAGTATGGTCTGCTAACTTGAAAAAGGGCTTGAAAAGTCAGGGCACTATATTAAAAAAAGAAAAAAATCTTACTATCTTAATATCTTAATAATCATATTCTAATAATTTTATTAATATCTTAATAAAAGTATTTTCCTGAATATTTTAAATATTGCACTCTGAAGTAATTTATAAAAATTAACAAGAGCACTTTTTTTCTGTGCCCCTGGCATACACGTCTACCTCTTATGATTTCTTTCTATTTAGAAAACCAGAGCCATATTCTGAACCTTTTTACATCACAAAATTCTGTGTCCCATTTGTAAATTGGATTACGTTGTCCCAGTGAAGTTCCTACTCTCCTCCTGGGCCCTTCTTTATGACTTCAACTTTGCTTTGAGAAAAGCATGTAAGCATACTAAAAAAGAAACACTTTGCAATGTTCCCTATGTTATTGTCATTGTGGGTTAGGTACCTTGGGAACTTAGGCTGCTCCACAGAGAGACAAAAAGCTAGCATTTCTCAGAGTAAAATTTCAACAAGGGAAGTTTTCTGATGTTCTGTACAAGCATTCATTCCACAGTAGCCCTAAAACAAGTCCTGCATTTACTTAGAGAAGACTGTAAAGTTATGACGTGCACTAAAATATTAATCAAGAATTTTAACATGCAGAGGAAAAAACCTTCATAACGAATAAAAAACTATCAAGTGGTTGAGAATATGGGTGTTTGGTCTACATCTTATTAATAAGGCCACAATAAGTAATTGTGTACATACTTGTGTTTTTTCTTATATACAGCTTACAATAAAACCATTAATTGTTACACTGGAATATTCCAGAATTTTCCTGTTTCAATTTGCATCACAGACTTACCTTTTCCTGTTTTCTATTGCACTGCTTACTTTCTCCATGACTTTTCCAACAAAAATTAACCTACTCCTCAGCAAAAGTTATGGAATAATTTCCTCCTATGTTCCTCCCACTTTGTGGCTCAAGACCATCTGCTGGCATTTCTCCTCCGAAGTATTCTGTTTAAGTAGATAGAACAGATGTAAGTAGACATGTATTATGGTAAGATATGTGCTAGAAAGGGAGAACAAGATGGAAAATAAAGTTGTAATGATATTATATTTGCTCTTCCTCATCTCTTCTGCATCATAAAGTGACAGGAAATACAAGGCAAGAAGGGTATTACAGATTAGGAGCTACATATTTTCTTTTTTGCTCTTTTGTATAGATACCCATGAAACCAAAGGAGTTTCTGTAACCCTGGAGTCAAAAGTCTGCTTTCCAACGTGAGTTGTATTTGATACAATATTGCATTGGGCTATATAACACAGCACTGCATTTCTGTATAAGTACTTTAAAGGACTGAAGCACTAAGTTCTGTGATAAAGGAGGTGGCGTATAAACTTTTGAAACTGCATCAAACTGACAAAGATGTATTCAAGTATCACAGAACTGCCATTGTCAGAAAAAAAAACAAAATCTTTCAGCTAGGTGAGATCACAGTGAGATTTTTCAAAAGAACAGCTGTTCATGACCACTTCTGCCTCGTAAGTGAATCTTCAAGACATCTTTTTTTTGTATCCAACAGAGATTCCCAGAATTCTGCTGTCTACCTGATAGCCAGGTCAGTAAACAAGACAGCTTATCATCAATATGCAAAGTCTGGTAATAGTTAAATCAAAATTATCTGTAACTGGGTTAATATATGTGTGTTGTTTGTGGTTTTCACTAAATTGCTTTTTTTCTCCTACGTCAGATAAGTTTCAATAGACATTACTAGAATTACAGGTGGGGTTTACTGTAGCTGCCAGATACCTTGAAGAGAGGCAAATACGCCTGTGATGCTAGGTCAAGCCAGAATTTACAGAAACTGAGATCAGAATATGTCCTTTTCCGAGGCTTCTAGGAGACCAAGTATCTTACATGTGGAATGAGTAGCAACTCTTCGGAAAACTTGCAGTTTACAATGTTATTTCCAGAGTTTCAGAATCATACAATGGTTTGGGTTGGAAGGGACCTTAAATCTCATCTAGTTTCAAGCTCCCTGCCATAGGTAAGGACACCTTGCACTAGATCAGGTTGCCCAGGCCCTGTCCAACTGGGCCTTGAGTAATTCCAGGGATTGGGCATCACCACCTTCACAGTGAAGAACTTCTTCCTAATGCCTAATCTAAATCTACCCTTTTTTCAGTTTAAAGCCATTCTACATTATCCTGTCACTACATGTCCTTGTAAAAAGTCCCTCTCCAGATTTCTTGTAGGCCCCTTTAGGTATTGGAAGGACTGTTATAAGGTCTCACCTGAGACTACTCTAGGCTGGACAAACCAGCCTCTCTCAGCCTGTCTTCATAGGAGAAATGCTCCAGTTCCCTGATCATCTTTGTGGCCCTCCTTTTGATACTCCTCAGACTAGTCCTGGCTGTACCACTGGTGGCAATGTGAAACAATAGAAGTGGGTAACAGTCACTGGACTGTATGAAGCTTGGTGACATCCCTGATATGAGCCCCTGGTAGGCACGACATCTCTAGAAGAACGTCAGGTCAGCAAAGGGGTGCCTCAATACTTCTCAGAAGAGAGTCTCCTACTACCATCATCCGTTGCCTTTGCTTAGTTGTGCTGGTTGTTACGTAGGCATCAAATCGGGCTGCCTCACTCAGCTCCAGGCTCTCTCCTGATGTGACAGGTTTTTACTCTTTACCCTGCATAGCAGTGAAGCAGTTCTGCAAGGGAATCTCAGGCTTTGGGGGAAGACTCTTCTTCCTGTAGGTCCTTGGCCTCGCAAGCTTCCATTCCTGTGGGTTATTGGTCCCTCTCCCTTCTGTGTGTGCTGCTGGGGGAGTTTTTGGCTTTTTTGGTCACTGCAAACTGCACTTGCACCCATATAACTGCTTCTCCCTGATGCTCCACAGCCTTCTTATTGAGTCCTGCAGCCCAGCCACATGCCGCAGGAGGTCCTCCATTTGGGCACACTGTCTAAAGATGTCCTGCCCCAGGAGAGAGGTCTAGGCAGCTCCTGCAGCCTCTCCCTTCAGCAGCTCCATCTGGATGGAGGAATCTGCCACCGCTAGGGTAGGTGGTGAAGACACACCAGCTGAAGCTGCAACCCACCATTTTGCCATGATGGTCAAACAGAATGAGATGATTGTCCTTGACCTATGCAGATGTTGCCCAGTTGCTGGGTTACATGGACTTCAAGACTCTTCACAAGAGAGTGGAATGCCCCTCCTTCAAAGACACAAAGTGCCATGCTACGCTATTTGCCCACTCTGGTTGCAGTACTCTTGGTCGCTTGTGGTCCCATGGGATGCCCTTTGTTGGAGTGCAGGGTGACCACTCTTACTCTTGGACATGCACACGCCTCACCAGCAGGCCGCCAGCTCCTGGCATGCTTCAGTGCTCCCCTGGGGTTTCTCTGGGTCAGGAGCCCTCCCTGTATGCTACCATCTCCCACTCCACTATAGAACATGACTGCTATGGAGCTATCGTCTTGGCAAGTGAGACACACATCATTTTTACTTATAATAATGAAGCATGACTGTACTGCTGAATTAAGGATAGACAAGTTCACAGAGCTGCAGAATTATGATATTTAACAGTAATAATAATTGGCCTTCTGAACTAACAAGAAAAATGCACCTCTGTATTAAGAACAAAAGTACCCTGGGTCTCAACGTATTTTCTGAACTAAGTATGTCCACACTTCTCATTGAGAAGCAGCATAACGATATCACAGCTAACATCCAACAAGCTGGTAATGGTAGTGTGGAACTCTGTATTACTGGCACTGTACTGTTTTACTTCTCAAATTACTTCTTTCAATGTCTGAGTACACTGTACCATGATGTGTACCAGAAATGTATTCACAGTTTCTGACCCTCTTATACTGCATTTGAACTAGTTCTTCCTTGGGCTCACTTACAATTAAAGATTGAATATGCCTTCTCCTCTCTTTCCAGAAAGACAGATAATAAAACCCACATTTTTTTTATTTTGACAGTGTTGCCTTATATCTCAGTTGGGCAAATCAATTTAACACTAAGCTGTGTTTTCTTCTTTTAACTTCAAACACACCATTTATCCTGAAATGTTCTATCACCTAGCATGCAAGCATATTGTAGGAAAAGAGAAACAAACAAGTGGTGCCAATGCCAACAGTGTCCCAGATATCTTTCCAAGTTTTCCCATATGGAAGGCTAAGTGACTCAGAGCAAGTCTAGTGAATGAGTTTCCAACATACTAATTCTTCACTGGAAATTATGATTTGAAGAAATACCAGCACTCAAAATATTGACTGTTTCATCTCAGTTATTAACATGAATTGACCAGAACATGTCCACTCACAGAAATTAGACCCTTTTCTTTTGATAAATCCTTTTTGACTGTACAATAACCGGTTGCAAACTGCTGTAACTGTTGTAAAGCAGAGACAAACTTTCTGCACTCAAACTAGTAAAACCGCCAAGTAAAAGCAACAAGGAATCACCACCAGCAAAAGGAAAAGCTGATGTATGGTCTGGAAATCTGAACAGTTACTAATAGGAGGAAAATACTTCTGATTATTCCAGTCCATGCTGATGACTCACAGGTGAAATTGCTAAAAATCAATTAAAAACTAAGCTCTATACTTCCTCTCTTGAAGAAAACATAACAACATACTTAAAAGTTGAATTTAAAGCTATACAAACAACCAGTTTATTAATTAAACTAACTAGAAATATTCATTTTGAGTCTGAAGTGATCTGTATTTTTATAGGGATATGCAGAACTCTGGGACAACAGAATTTTGTTCTGCAGCGGTAAGTCTATTAGCTGTGGCTGAATGAAGTCCTAAGTGTCATGTTGTCAATTTAAATTGAAAGCAATTAGAAATTAGATGTTATTGCATATCATTTTAACAAGGAATCTGAGTTTTTCAAAGCATAAGATTAATATAAAATATTTATTATTCAAACAAAGAGTAAATAGTCTTACTGTAGGTCTGCTTGGAGATATCATCACAGTCAATATTCTAAAAGTTTAAATGTTACATTTCTGCCTCCAAGAACTCTGATATTCTGTCATGCACTTCTTCAGTAGTTTGCCAAGTAAAAAATAAAAAAGTTTAAAAAGTGGTCCTAAAAATATTCAAAGAGTAAGGTGGTGGGGAATATATGTCCTTCATGGCCAGAGCAAAATGGTAGTATCAAAGAGATAACACCAGTTATGTGCCAAATCAGAGGTGGCTTCTCCCATCTCATAGCTGGAGTGTTCATTGATTATTGTCACTTCTGACAATTGAAAATACTGGTTGATGGAAGAGAAAGTTACAGGAAAATGAAAGACCAGAGGTGGCACTTAGGACCATGACAACTCTAAGTAAATTTTTACTCAAAATTACTATACCAACCTACCTGTATTTCAGGTCAAGGGGATATGCCTTTCCATTGTGTGGAGTGGTCCTGAATTCCACTGATGAGTCTGAGTTTCCTTGCAAAGCTGTGACAAACATAAGCACAGCACAAAGCTAACTGCTTTATTTTAACTGATTAATTAAGTAGTATCTCTGGTAAATTCATGTCTTTTCTGTTTGATACAATCATATATGTTTGCCTAAAATATATTTATTACAATATTCCCTAAACCTAAAAGCAAATAAGATGCCACCCCTCTTTCTGAATCTGTTGATATTCAGCTTTGTTAGTGCCTGCCTGTCCTGGGTTTGACCACATGATAAAAGGACCTCATCAATACTCTGATAGATGCACTTACAATGACAGCAGTGCTAGGCAAAACTGCAAGGCAGTTGTAACATTAGGCTGTGCAACACTGACTAGAGAATCCAGCCTAGTCCATTTTTTATCATCTTCCTTACATTTGTATAGGCTGCATATAAAAGTTAAAACACATTTTAAACATTAACTTCTGAAATTCAAAATATGTGACACATCTTAAAAACTGATGCCAGTTTCTGTTGAATCACAAATTGAAAAGCCTTCCATTTTCATTTTATTTTGAGTAGATGCTTAATCCACCCATGCCTTTAGAAATATGTGTTTACAAAATGGGAAGCCAGTATAACTACTGCTGAGACAGAACTGAGTTCAATGGGTTGTAGTATATAAAATGTGATTAAATAAGACAAAAGCAGTATCAGCTTGGATCCACAAAAATTAGGTTTTGATGGCATTATTTGATTTAAAAGGCATGTTAAAAGATCAAGCAAGAAAATTGCCATGCTCTCTTTTTTAAGACTTATAGGTGCATTAAAGGAAAGGAGACAATATGGTGTAAGATGGGTCTAATGATAACATTAATAAACACTTGACTTTTGTAATGCAGTGATTTAGCAAACTGTAAATGGAGACTGCCAATGATGTTATTTTGCATGATTGCACTGTAATTACTTTTATGTCATTGGTATCAGGCTGTGCATGATTAGAGGCTATTTTAATTTTAATAACAAATAATACATCTTTGTATTGCTAAAACAAAACTGTACAAAACTGCTCTACAACAGTACTGTTGTTCTGACTAATTGCAGATAATAGTAACTGAAGTTACAAGAAAGCATCTGTGATTTAACTAGTTATCATCTATCAGTTTACATTGCAAAATGTTCTTTTATGCACTTCTAGCCAACTGAGAGAAGAAAATTACCAGGAGAGATCATTCAAGCTAACTTAGCTGCCAGGAAAACACGAGAGCTCATTTAAATTGTTTCCTACAGGCTAGATACATCTCTCGGACAACTTCTGTTTATTGCCAGATATATAGTTACTCTTTTTTTTTCATATTATTTTTTCTGCTTCCATACCTACAGATTAATTTTATTTCTCCTTCTAAAACACTTTACTTTTGTCGAACAACAAATTTTTCTGCTGTTGCAAAGAAAAACAAATTTCCCCAAATTTATCCTCACAACAGTTTTTACCCAAAGTGAGATTCTGCAAGTTTTCTATAAGCTACTAAAGTTATAGTACTTCAGAAATGTTCCTCTCGCATGCACTTTCATTTACACTAGTGGTACATGTAGAATGACTTGGTCTATAAAACCCATATTTAGTTTTGCTTCTTAAATTACCTGCTTTTTTTTTTTTAATTACAGTCTGCAAAGGAATAAAAGGGGGATTGTAAACTTATAAACAGGTCATATGAGAGAATGGGAGAGCTGTTTTCAAAAGCACCAGTAGAGACATTTAAAAGAAGTGCATAAAGGAAATTTTATTTATACATGAACTACAAATAAGAATTCATTCTTTTTCTCCAATAGTTTTTCGAGTTGGACCCCACAAACAGGTACTGTTCATGAGCAGATACTTTTTCCAGTTCTTTAATATTTGCCAGCTTCTGTCACTCTGTGTCTACGTGTGACAGTCCTCACAAACTCAATAATCTCTGACAACGCATTTCTCATTTAGAGAAACCTCCTCAGGTTAGTCTTAGTTTTAATCTTCCCTTAAACTGCTTCTCTTCTGCCCCAGATCTGTAATGCATGGAGCCTAAGCTGATAGAAATCTTGGAATCAGAATAACAATGCCTTACTGGCTTTAACTAATTACACATATGTAAATACAAAGACATGAGAAGTTAAAGCATCATTTTGTGGATCATTAATTTGGAGACAAATAAAGAAACAGAGAGGTTCACAATTCAACTATTTTTCCATCTGTATTCTGATGAGCACAAATCTAATCATCAAGATACAGGTTCAATCATGAATTATTTGGACAGATCTAATGCCTAAATCATTTAGCCATTTATAGCACAGACAGCTCCAGCTGGTCTGCTGCAGACGTAAACTATGCTTACTCTTCCTTATGCAACAGAAGGGTCAAGTTGATTTGTCATTTCCGTAAGGTGCAGCACCAGCAGTTGTGCCATTTCCATTCCTGGCCTCCCCAGTGCTAAGGCTCATCTCGTAATCACACTACTGTTGGCACCACAGCTGGCTGCTGCATTTGATTTTACTTTGAGTGAAACAAAGTAAAGGAAGACAATTTCACTCTCTCCAGTTTCTGGCCTGCTTCCTCTATGCTTCTTATCTGCCAGAGAAGATGCAAGAATTAAAGAAAAAGCTACACTGCCCAGGGACAATATAAACCTTTCCAGGACAACCACTACAAAGTTCTAGTATATTTTGGCTTCCTTCAAATCAAATGCATTTTGAATAATAAAACTACGGAACAGCAAAAAGATCATAAAGCAGCATAAGAGAGAAGCTTTTGAAAAGAAAAATATTTTATTTTATTCTTCAAATATTTCAGTGATATTCCGTGATTAATTTTGAGCATTTAAAATAACGCCATGTGAATGCTAAATTTGATAATGGTATGGCTAGAAGTAAAAAGTAACATGCGTTTGCAGATAAGTAATAAAGAATAATAAATAAACCTTAAAGAATAACCTATCCAACATACCAGGTGGTAAAAAAAAAACACATACAAATAAAAATTAATGTTTGGTTTTTTACATATTTTATTACTGTATGAGAACACAAAACGTGTGATTTAGTTTCTCAATGCAAAATAACTAAAAATTTTTAAAAAACCCCATTGTTAAAAACATTTTAGCAAATAAACTTTAAAATATGCAATTGTATCTACTGTACCAACTAAATCCTAAAACATAAAAAAAAAAAAAAAGAAAAAATTCAGTGACGAAAAAATAGGCTTACGATCAAAAAGCTTCATTTCAGCTCTGAAAGTCTTACAGTAATTCCATGTTGCAGGATATTTGTCTGATCTGCCACTATTTCATTATCTTTTCCCATGTTGCTTCTCTTCTGCTTTCATTTCTTTCCTTATGCCGCTGATGTTTTTGCAGCCTTAAAACTAAACCAGCAAAGCCAATGCAACATTTATCTGCCAAGAGCAGCAGATCATGCTGCACATGAAAATCAACAAGGTACTTAGTGACAGCCAGCATGGCTTCACTAGGGGGAAATCCTGCCTGACCAATTTGGTGGCCTTCCATGATGGGGCTGCAGAACTTATGGACAGGATTAGAGCAGTTGATGTTATCTACCTGAACTTGTGTAAAGCGTTCGACACTGTCCCACACGACATCCTTGTCTCTGAATTGGAGAGACATCAATTTGATGGATGGACCACTCGGTGGATAAAGAGCTGGCTGCATGGCCGCACACAAAGAGTTGTGGTCAATGGCTCCATGTCCAGCTGGAGACCAGTAACGAGTGATGTCCCGCAGGGATCGGTGTTGGGGCCGGTCTTGTTCAACATCTTTGTCGGTGACACGGACAGTGGGATTGAGTGTGCCCTCAGCAAGTTTGCTGATGACACCAAGCTGGGTGGTTCAGTTTAACTATGCCAAGTGCAAGGTCCTACACCTGGGTTGGAGCAATCCCAGGCACAGCTACAGGTTGGGCAGAGAAGAGATTCAGAGCAGCCCTGCAGAGAAGGACTTGGGGGTGTTGGTCGATGAGAAAATGAACATGAGCTGGCTGCAGTGTGCGCTTGCAGCCCAGAAAGCCAACTGTATCCTGGGCTGCATCAAAAGGAGCGTGACCAGCAGGTCAAAGGAGGTGATCCTGCCCCTCTACTCTGCTCTTGTGAGACCTCAGCTGGAGTACTGTGTGCAGTTCTGGTGTCCTCAACATAAAAAGGACATGGAACTGTTGGAATAAGTCCAGAGAGGGGCCACGAGGATGATCAGGGGACTGGAGCACCTCCCGTATGGAGACAGGCTGAGGAAGTTGGGGCTGTTCAGCCTGGAGAAGAGAAGGCTGCGTGGAGACCTCATAGCAGCCTTCCAATATCTGAAGGGGGCCTATAAGGATGCTGGGCAGGGACTCTTCATTAGGGACTGTAGTGATAGGACAAGGGGTAATGGGTTAGAACTTAAACAGGGGAAGTTTAGATTGGATATGAGGAAGAAATTCTCTCCTGTTAGGGTGGTGAGGCACCGGAATAGGTTGCCCAGGGAGGTTGTGAATGCTTCATCCCTGGCAGCGTTCAAGGCCAGGTTGGACGAAGCCTTGGGTGACATGGTTTAGTGTGAGGTGTCCCTGCCCACAGCAGGGGGGCTGGAACTAGATGATCTTAAGGTCCTTTCCAACCCTAACTATTCTTTGATTCTATGATTTTATGATCCCTTGCCAACTATAAATTAAGGTCAGGTGTGTGCATTAGGATGGGGACAGTCAAAGGTTACAACTTCTGATATTTTGACTAGCCCCAACCCTGGAGGTTGATCTAAATTCAACCACAGGATTATGATGGTAGAAAATCAGATCCAACCAGCGTGTAAAAACTCCTTACTCTGGCTCTAAACACAACAGAAATTTCTCAGAGATAGGAAAATTGTTACATACGTATGCACCTGCAGTCTGTACCTGAAGTTGAAGATTTCATTTGCACATGTTCTCACTTTATCTTAATTTTAAGGTCTGCTCTTAAGTCATCTGGAGAGGGATGGTATTTATACACTCTTCTCCTTGTAAGTATTACCATAATATCTGACACAGAATATATTTGTGCTTAGAAATACTGTGTTCTCCAAGTTTAACAACTTAACATGGAATTAATTCCAGGTAGTTCCATGGGGTTTTTTGATAAGAACATGATTGTACTGCAAGGTTACATTTATGTCCTATAATACATCAGCCAGTATGTACCTACACACAGAATCACCAACGGTTTATGAATAAGAAGGCAGCTCAGTACCACTAACCCATCTGAAGAGAATGTGGCCAGTGTTCTGCCCTCAAAAGTGATTGCTCATTATGTGAGTGGGTTTAGGAACATGGTTACAACTAAAAATCATGATTGGTATCTTTAAACTGAAAATACATGCTAGTTTTAATGGATATGTCTAACTTTCCTTCAATCATTCCCTGCAGATTTCACACGAAAAATTTAATGAAACTTTTGGTTTTGCACAGATGCCGGCACAACATATTTTTTTATTACTTTTATTTCCCTACACAGGTAAAAGAGGAAGCAAATATCAGAACAGTGGAAAGAAGAAATAGTAAAGATTCCTTTATTTATTTATTCCCTCTATTTGGCAAGATAGAGTTATATATTATGTACTTCATGAAGCTAAACTTCTGTGCTTTTCCATTTGAAATCCTGATTTTCTTCATGATATGGTCTATTTAGAAGTTAGTTCTTATTCTCTAGAAAGGAATTTTTCAGGCTACTGATTTTGGTGTAGAAGTGCTGCAGAGATTCTGTAGGGTTTGGGAGGACATTTGCAGAAATAAAGCCCTGTTGGAAGCTGATTATATTTGTGATTACGAGAAAAATTGTGTTAAGAGGTCTTTGTAGGCGGAATTAGCAACCATAAAGACAGGGAGGTTTAATTATATGTACTATTCTTCTGGTCTGTACAATGTAACCTTGATATGCAGTGCCCATTATCTGTAATATTCTTCTTTTTTTTCTCTTTAATATATTTTCAGCATATGCATGCCATCTAACAAGAACAAAAAAGCTCCAGAGCTACAGCTAAAGACGTGGGGGAAGAAGGGAGGTGATACTGAAGTGCTCCTCTTTCTTTTGTGGTTAATTATAGGAGAGCCATTGTCTGCTTGGGGAGTGAATACCTTTAAGAATACAATTACTACTAAAAATCATACCTGGTTTCTCATTTATTTTCTAGGAAAAATGGCTTAATACAGAAGCATACAATTCACACTGGAGTTGTGATTTTGGAAAGGTATTTTCACTACAAGCAGAAATTTTATTCCATCACTGAGTGCCCCTCCTAGAGGATGTGAGAGCCAGAGGATGCCGCAGAGTATCTGCTTGAGAAATGACTTCAGCAGCTCCATAATGAGAAAGCATAAGGATTAAAAAAGTTCAATCATTCTTCTCTCTTTGCTTTCACAACAAAATAAGAATATAGGATACAACATTTTCTTCTCCACATCATTGTAATGTATGAACAAAGAAAGCCAAGGCACAAAATACCAGCATACAAAGCAAGGAACCATTTCAAATTTTATTAATGACTTTCTATGAATCCCTAATAAGCAGGCAGAGAATTAGGTGCTTTCAAGCCGCAAAGCAGATCACAAAGCTATGTCTAAATAATAAAAAGGAACTCTGTGACTAACTGCAGAAAGAAGACACCAGTATACAGTGATGTATATGACACAGATTGTGCATAGACAAGGTCCTCAAAGGCATTTAGACATTTAACTCCTATGTAAACTGTAAAACAGTATTGAATATACCAGTATACTGTCACATACAACCCAGACAGTCTGTCTTGAGTTCCAAGACCACGTGTGTTTAGTCCTGTGTTTAGCACCTTCTGAGCGCCTCGCTTGTCAATGTCTTTCAAAAAAGAACCCATAGATTAAATTATATATTCAGAAAGTTTACAGAACAAAAGAGTGTTAAACTGGAAATGACCTTTTGTCCCTATTTCTTTCATTTTTCATGTTTACTTCAAAAATAATGTCTTAAGATAATAACAATGTTGGAAGACCACACACCTCAGGCATTTTATAGTTGACTTCTATTTTAAATAGCAAATCAATGTTAATTGACTTGTGTTCCAGTAATATGATAAATAATAAATATCTTTCCCTAATATGGAATGAAGTGTGACATAACAATATCACTGAAGCGTCTTGTCTGTTTTCCTGGAAGACTTTTAGGGGTGGAATAAGAAAGCAGTGGTGAGAAGAGTACGCATCAAAAACATCTGACACAAAATAACCCAAGAAGACAGTAAAAACATGTGTACTGTAGAAGTATACATGAACTTCTTTACATTCTAAAGACACAAATCAAATTTAAACTTACATCTTAATTACACAAGAAACAGCAAAAATATATAACAGTTTTTCTTGTATCTGCTTGCTAGGTACCACTCCTGTTCTAGAATGGAGTATCCATATTAGGGAGTTTTACCGGCAAAACCTTATTTTTCATTGTAATACTGTTCTTGGAACAATACTGGGAAAATAACAAGGGCACACAAGTCTTCCTGAAGGATATGTCTTCAGGAACAGACATAAACACATGGCTGGAAGGGGCTACAAATTAGACATTAATGTGAGCCAGCCATGTGCTGTGGTAAATTGCCAGATCCCTGCCGTGGCTGCGATAGAACAGTATGGAAGCTGACAGTCATTGCAGTGTTACCCATTTTGCTTTGGTCATCTGTACTCTGTCATCAAAGGAAACTTCCATATTGTAGTAATTTGCCTATAAAGACAAGGGCAAATTAAGGTCTGCCTCACATTACCAACATGTTGTTTACAGGCTTTAGGCCATAGTAAGAATCAAAAGCCACAAAAGGAAATTAGACATTGAGGAGTGATCTCTCATATGAAAACACCACAGAAGGCCTCATCTACATCTTTCAAGATTTCATCACCTGATATTCTTGTGTGCCATCCTTAGCTGATGCAAACTGGTAGTTTTACTGAAGTCTACTTTCTGCATCCTGTTAGAACTATTGTGCTGTGTGTCCCAGAGTTTACTCCCATATATTCTGTGCACAGGACCAAAGTAGTTTCATAACCAAATGAATTTATGCTTAGTAAATGATTCATCTTAGGGCTTTTAAGATATTCTTCATCAACTTCAGCAGATTTCCCGTATGCATTTCAGAGTTTATTTGCAAGTTATTTAACCTGGTGTTTTTCCTAACATTTACAGTAGGCTGCAAATTTGTCTGTGGCTTTGCAGTCAGAATAATATTCTTGTATTTAGCTGGTGAACAAACTTCATTTTTAAATAGATGAGTGTCAATTTTGCAAACATTTCACTTCTGTATCACAAAACCAATACACAGTATAATAATTCCAAAATTTAATGTATGCTATATATAATCTCTCCTTGACTGGAAAAATAAATCTGATTATGATAATGTCCACACTAACATTTATTAGATGACTTGCCTTAAAAAGTCCAAGAAAATTAATAGTTTGAAATTTCAGATAGCCTCCCCTCTATTTATTGAGATTCTCAGAGGAGTTAAAGGCAAATTTATTGCTTCAACATCAGAAGAAATTAAACTAATTGATGTTTTTCTGAAGAGAGGCAATTACATTTAAAAAAGTAAAAAAGATGGTTACTAAGCAACTACATCCAACCTCCATACATTGTCTATTCATAATCTCCACCAGAGTACAGGAAATGACAGGCTGTCACTACAGAACAGAGACATGCACAGAATTATGCCATTTTTTTTCTATGCTACCTCCTACAGGAGAGAGAGCAATTATATCTTACATACACTGATTAGGTTAAATAACTGCAGTAAGGTTGAAATACTGAGATGTCTCAGAGTAGTCACATCATGCAGTGAGAATGCTTCCAAGAATATAGCCACTTATGTCTAAAACATCACTACCATCTATATGCTGGACAGACATCTATTTCACAGCTCTCTGGGTAAAGATGAGATTGAGTTCCCCCAGAGTTTCAGAGATAGAATTAGCATTTCAGTCTGGCCCCAATGTTGTAATTTACAAGTCATTGTCTCCATCTTGCTTTTGTAGCAGATGGGCAGATTGTTGTATCAGCACCAAACACTTCACTGGGGCTCCGCATGGGTGTAACCTTCAGTCTACAGACAGTACATTACAGGATTAGCGCCTATGATTATTTTTTCTGGGCTTCTAATAAATGACAGCATCACACTTTCCCAAAGGTTATCCTTGGTGATTTCTGAATACATGGCAGAATTGAGGCTTAAATTAAGTCAGCAAGAATGACACCATTAACTACTATGGCAACTTCATGAACTTCTTTATAATCTTTATGTCTAAAACAATCATGGGATTAGGGGACATTTACTTTCAAAATCAGTTTTGAGGGAAAAAAATGAAAAGCTTGAAAGCTGATATTGCTGCAATTTTAGCAATATGGCTGGGATAATGAAAACAGATTCCTCTGTGGCAACGATGGCAAAAGTACTTGAATATGTCTGTATGTACTCAGGCAGCATGTTTCTCACTGACGGCAGCAGACAGGTACTGTAAAAAAGAATTAGAAATTTTGCAAAATCATTCAATTTCACTGTATTTTTTTTCCTGTTTTCTCAAATAGATTCCTCTTGTCATAGACCAAAAGGAATAAAAAAATGGAAAACAATTGGCTTATTTGTTGGCTAATTGAAGGAAAAGAAGGCACACACTTTCTTCTGTAACCCAGGAAAACCACAAAACAGCAAACATAAATAATCAGAAATACATAGAAATGAGAACATCAGTGCTTGCTTGTCTTTAAAAAACATGGACTTTATTCTTAATTTTCATACATTTCTTCCTCCTTTGATTGCAGAAAAATTCTTTAGAGTTTATTTTCCTTTTTACTGCATTCATGTAAGTTCATTCAGTCAGGAAAAACTTGCTCATCCTCAACTGCTGAGACAGACATATTTCCTACCTTTTTTTTAACGAAGATCTACAGATCCTACATGGAATTCAGGCTCTGTAAACATCACTACACAAGGAGTCAGAGAAAGACTGTGGGGGGGGGGATTTGTTTAGAGGAGCAAGAAAAGATACGGTTGCTCAAACACAAAATACAGTTTGCAAAGAAAATCCATTTTCTTCTCAGGTGGCAAGAAAAGCTGCTTCATCAGGGTCCATGTAACACTGATCAGCTACTTAGGTCAGAAGCAGGAAGCAGACATATTGTTTCAAATAGTACACTCTGAAAGCAATTGAAAAGAAGTTGTCACAAATGTTTGGAATAATGTAACAAACAATTCTTCTGGAGTCAAGAGATCAGAATATGAGGATTTGAGGGGAGGGGAAGTTCAGCTATATAAGGCAGTATTACTTTATGCTGGGCTTCTAAGTTAGTAGCTACTAGCTCATTAAGCAGTTTCACCTTTTTACTAGTGATTGTATGTTTCTGGAACTAGCAGAATGCATCATTTGCATATTGTATAGAATCCATGCTTCATTTAGCATACTAAAAAACTAAAAATAATCTACAGATGGTAATCACTGAAAGCACATCTGAGAAATACCTGACTAACATGCAACTTTTGTATCAAGTTAGTCATCATAAATCATGAGTGAACAACTGCATTTATTCTGATAAAATTTTTATTCTATTAATAATCACCCTTATCACCAAAACCAGAGGCACCTCACAATTTTGCTTAAGCCCTTGACAAATCAAGGAATTTGAATGGCATTAAATGAATGATGGTGTTTTTTTTCTGACAAAGAATAGGGCTAAATCCTAGGAAGGAAAGAATGTAAAGGCAAGGCAGTCTAATTAACAGTGGTTTCATGTTCAAAGGAAAAGATGTAAATAAATTATTATGATGAGTGAACAACTATTGACCAGAGGGTCCACAAGAAGGGTAAAAATGGCTTACAAGATAACAGAAACCACCAATTCATCATGCACAAAAAGTCCTTTCACAATTGCCTATGTTTTTGTGATTTGTATCTACTTTAAAAATTAAAAAAAAAAAAAAACAAAAAAACACAAATAAACCATTAACATCTTCCATGTACTGCCAAAGTATTTTCCTTCCTTCTCGTTAGTGGCAGTGCTTCATGGGCAGCACATTGTTACGGTCACTAAGTACATATGATACGCATATGATACAGTCACAAAGTGGGACACAGCCCGTGCCATGGAATGCCTCATCAGCCAACTCATGCTCATGTATCCTTCATGAGATTAATTCATTGTACAGATAATTCTGGCTACCCTGAAGAAGCCAAACAGGTGGTCCTTCGCGGAAATACATGTAACGGAGAGAGGATGTCAAATGCTGTCTTAAGGCTAGCATTTGCACTTTTTCCTAGTTAGGTTGCGACTAGGGGCATCTAAGGAAATTCTTCTGAGGGTTAGTTCAGCCAAGACATGTAACAGCTTCCTTATGATAAAAAAATGGCTACTGTGCATGTTGTTTTACTGTCACCAGTAACTTGCTGATTGAAATGTAGTAACAGAATGATTTTCTCTTCAGTATCAAAATAGCTTTAAAATTAAAAACATTGTACCTGTGGTATTATTATAGATTATTTACATGAAATTAAATTTTTTAGATTTGTAGAAGCACAGTGTTAACTCGTAGTGATTCAGAGCTCCATCTGGGTAACAGCTGTTGCTATTAAATGACTAGTAAAAAAAATATTTTTTTATGGGCATTTCTTTGAAGAGTGGAAGAATTAAGAAGGTGTAAAAAGAACATTAAGAAAAATCCAAAACAAGAGCAAACAGCAGGAAATTTGTTCATTCTGTGCTCTCTTATTATTATTTTTTAAGTTATTACAGATTTACTGCTGCTGAGAAAGTCTTTTATTCTAATTAGAGATTAGCTAGAGGTGTGCATCAGTAAAATCTGTTGCAGAGTCAGTTTTACATTCTCAGTTATTAGCCCAGGTGGTGGACTGGAGAAAGAAATAGAACAAAAGATTTCAAAAAGTCTTCCCCCTGTTTTGCTTTTCTAAGTTTCTTAACACCATTTTGTGGGGAAAAGGCTCTACTGGTGTTCAACATTGAGGTCTTCTCACTACACTGAACCTAGGACTCAAGACAAATGGAGCATTAAGTCTTTTCAGAGCACTGAGTCTCCAGCTTAGAGTCAATTTCACTTGACTTGCAGGGAATCCATTTTATTGATAGGCTTCTGAAGGCTAATAGTCCCAGATGGAGCTTGGCATTATTCCAACATATAATACAGACTAGGATTTCACGTCTGGAAGACAGATCTAATGATTCTGTTATCATAGACCATTTGCTCTCAGATACCTAAGCTTCAGAAACAAACATAGATAGCAGCTGGCAGCTAAAGCTATACTGGCTTTCCTCTTTTGTATTTCTCTATTTATCTTCATTATTTTTAAATTATTTTCCCTCTAATTTTGAAGAATTTTGGACAATGCTAGAGGCTTTCACAATGAAAAATTAAGAAAAAAAAGCTTTTGTTTTTTTACTTTTGGTTTGTTTTTTTTTAAGTATCAGTATATTACGTCAGAACTGTCTTAACTGCTACAAAAGAAAGACCCATGGGCTTCCCTTACCTTACCAGAATCAAACTATGTATCAGTTCTGTAAGCTGCACCATCCATTTTTATCTCTAAAGGGCAGCCTGAAAAATATCTCATGCTTAGTTCATTAATGAATCTTTAATATTAAACAAGGATATTGAGTTTAGCCCAACAGCAGATGGAGAATATAAATCTCTCAAATGTATGAAGGGGGACACTTTCTCATCATGCAAGAGATGGAAATAATTGAGTCTATCACTATGCAGCATTTCTCATGTGAAGAAAGGCAGGACTCTTTTTTTGAAAGGAAAGCCTTCAGAAAAGGCACAATCTGTAATGTCCAATTTATTTGTTTGGGTTTTTCTTCTAAAGATCGTCAGTAAGTTGATCATAACCAACTGTTTCTAGGAAAAGCTTTCAGTCCTAATAAATTAACATTTTCTGGTAGTCGCAAAAATGTACTGAAAAAATCCTGAGCAGCTTCAGTTCTGGACCAGATATTAATTCTGAATTGTTTTCAAAAGAATCCACTGTTATAAGACACTTACTTAGGTAAACATAAACCAAACACAGAGCAGGTACGGCTCTTGTAAAGTTCAGGATGGACATAGGTTCAGAATAGGAAGACAAGACCTCAAGTAAGTTGCTAAGTTTCAGCCAATAATTTCAGTTAACTACATCCCTCTGCCGCTTTAAAAATAAAAACAAAGCTAGCCAGATTTCAGGTATGAGTAGAATAAGCAGGTATGTATATAAGTTAGATTATTCTGTGATTCTGCGGTTAATGATTCTATGTTTCTAAACTGTTCCTGGGAACTGGAATTTGGCCATCTATTCCTTCTGGTTGTTAAAATCATGCCTGGACCTGTGACAACCAGCACTTTCACAAAAAATGATGGGTTTGTGAACTAGCAGAGGCTAGAGACTTTTCTTACTAGGTAGTTAGGCTTACCACTGCTTTCCCTAGTTTGATTTCTTCTCTAATATACACTGGTTTTGCTCCAGTTCATATCAAAGTGAGTACATAATGAGGTCTGTGACCCGCTTCCTCTCTAAAGATACATGCCTTTCTTCAGGTGGTCTTCATTCCCCCTTGCATCCAAGCTACACTACAGCCAAGTTTACTACGCCATCAGAACTGGGAGCATAAAACTACAAAACTACAAAAAATCTTCTGGGATAAAATTTTGCTTTTATACCAGTTTTTCAAATAGCTTGCAGGACTGACACAAAAGTGGTAAGAACGGAATCAGCAGGAAGGAAAAAAACATTCCTTACTTATTCCTAACTTACCTTATTGGTAAGCTGCACATTAATGTCTTTATGAGTACTTCTGCATGACCTGACACACTCTTCCCTTCTCCAGCTTTATTAACATCATATTTTTTAAAGGCTCACCAATCATTTAAAATTCAACATGATACACAGGCACTGGGCTGCAAAGTGTCTCTTTGCAAGCCATACACTCGTTCGTTCATAGAAACTAAATGCAAAGACTGGCATTTTTAAAGTACAAAATGTTTCTCCAACTAATTTAATAACAGGATGTTATTCGTTTGCTCAGCAGTGTGCAAAAGGATAGTACTTTCAAAAAAAATAATAATAAAATATGAAACTATGGTAACAAAAATTGAAATAGCACATACTGAATGGGACTAGAAATAATACAGAAGCATTATCCTTTATTGCATATTAGGCTATACCAAAACTGTAGGATATGTGAGTGTTCCCACGTGGTGCTGGTCTACTTTTAAAGTTTTGATAACTCACACCACAGTGAGACAAGATTCAGTAATGCATCACTGTCATGGTTTAAAACCAGGACAATCACCTATCAGATATTTCCTGTCCCATTTGCTTCTTTCTCAGGGGTGGCAAGGGATTGGATGGAAAAGAACTGGGCCATACACAGTTTTGTGAGCCAGAAATCAGAACCTCTGTCATTATATGGTAACAAGAGATTCATTCACAGGTCAGGATGCTGGAATGCCAGGTACAAAAACCAGCATTATTTTCAAATGAACAATACAAGAACACTTCTTTACAAAGAATATTCAAAAAACATAAATGTTGAAGAAATACATCTTTTTTATCAAAATTAGGTTTCCTCTAGGCATTTCATGAACAGACAAAAACTTAAAAAACATGGAGAGGGTAGTGTATTATTACTGCTTTACCTTAAATCTCCAATATTGAAATGGACTAATTTAAAAGCTTATTTTCTTCAACATTTCATTATTCCCATTACATATGACATATTACATATAAATTTCTGAACTTAGGTGTGAGGAGTCTTGTGACATTTGTGACAGGCTGATCCAAATTCTTTTGAGGCAGAACATGTATTTCAGTTAAGTCACAGGAAGGATGCATTTGGTTTGCTGCATTCTTTCTTTTGAGTGAAATATTTCATTCAGAATTGCAAAAGGCAGTTTCTCAATTTGTCTCTCTCTAAAGGCCTGTTTCTCAGATTGGCCCAGGTTAACTTGGTTTTACTCTATGCACTAGAAAAACACACTTAGAATTGACACAAGTAACATGACAAAGTCAATCAAACAATACATTTGTTTGGTAGAAAGGAAAGCAAAATACAATCTGGAGGGAAGGAATGTCATCCAGAGGGACCTCAACACGCTTGTGAGGTGGGCTGATGCCAACCTTATGAAGTTTAACCATGACAAGTGCAAGGTCCTACACCTGGGTCGGAGCAATCCCAGGCACAGCTACAGGTTGGGCAGAGAAGAGATTCAGAGCAGCCCTGCAGAGAAGGACTTGGGAGTGTTGGTCGATGATAAAATGAACATGAGCTGGCTGCAGTGTGCACTTGCAGCCCAGAAAGCCAACCGTATCCTGGGCTGCATCAAAAGGAGAGTGACCAGCAGGTCGAAGGAGGTGATCCTGCCCCTCTGCTCTGCTCTTGTGAGACCTCAGCTGGAGTATTGTGTGCAGTTCTGGTGTCCTCAACATAAAAAGGACATGGAACTGTTGGAACAAGTCCAGAGGAGGGCCACGAGGATGATCAGGGGACTGGAGCACCTCCCGTATGAAGACAGGCTGAGGAAGTTGGGGCTGTTCAGCCTGGAGAAGAGAAGTCTGCATGGAGACCTCATAGCAGCCTTCCAATATCTGAATGGGGCCTATAGGGATGCTGAAGAGGGACTCTTCATTAGAGACTGTAGTGATAGGACGAGGGGTAACGGATTAAAACTTAAACAGGGGAAGTTTAGATTGGATATAAGAAGGAAATTCTGTTAGGGTGATGAGGCACTGGAATAGGTTGCCCAGGGAGGTTGTGAATGCTCCATCTCTGGCAGTGTTCAAGACCAGGTTGGACGAGGCCTTGGGTGATATGATTTAGCGTAAGGTGTCCCTGCCCACGGCAGAGGAGTTGGAGCTAGATGATCTTAAGGTCCTTTCCAACCCTAACTATGCTATGATTCTATGATTCTATGAATCTGTAATACTGTTTGTAAACTGGAAAAAATAATTACGTAGCATTGTGCAAAGGGACACATCACAAGCAGGAAAAATACATACTACTAAGAGAAATGGAAAACCTCACAGAATTTTATATTGCACATTGGGGATTTTTCATGGTAGATTTGCCAACAGATTTGGGGGGATTTTTTTCAGCAGATTTGCAAATATGGCAATGGCTTTCTGCCATTGATAAGAACCTATGTTCTCATAGTGACACACAAAAAAATACTATTTAATTTATTTTTAAAATACTATTTTATTATTATTGAGGTTAGAAAGGAAGAGTAAGTGAAAAAATGCAGCCTAACTTATCTGGACTAGATATGTAGGAACAAAAAATATCAGAAGAAATCTAGAGCAAACAAAAAAATGTGGACCTGTTAAGACAGAATATGCCAGGCAAATCAAGGGCATTTGGTACATAACACAAAGCTTGGTATCAACCACTTTTTTGCCTTGGTCTTCATCAGCAATAGCTGCAAGTACACTTCCCACGTTGCAGAAGGCAAAGGCAGGGACCGGCACAATGAAGAACTGCCTGCTGTTGGAGAAGATCAGGTTCAAGATCATTTAAAGAACCTGAAAGTGCACAAGACCATGGGACCTGATGAAATGCACCTGCAGGTCCTGAGGGAACTGGGAGCTGAAGTTGCCAAAACATTATCTGTCATATTTGAGAAGGCCAGTGAAGTTCCTGCTGATTAGAAGAGGGGAAATATAACCCCCATTTTTAAAAAGGGTAAAAATGAACACCCAGGGAACTACAGGCCAGTCAGTCTCACCTCAGTGCCAAGCAAGATCATGGAGCAGAACCTCCTGGAAATGATGCTAAGGCATGTGAACTATAAGCAGATGACTGCTGACAACCAACATGGCTTCACCAAGTGCAAATCATACCTGACAAATCTGGTGGCCTTCTTCAACGGGGCTGTGGCTTTGGTGGATAAGGGAAAAGCCACTGATGTCATCTACCTGGATGTGCAAAGCATTTGACATTGTCTCGCATGAGATCTTTGTCTCTAAATTGGAAAGGCGTGTATTCGATGGATCGTCCACACTGTGGATACGGGATTGGCTGGATGGTCGCACTCAAAGAGTTGTGGTCAATGGCTTAAAGTCCAAGTGGAGATCAGTGACAAATGGTGTTCCAAAGGGGTTAGTGTTGGGACTGGTGCTGTTCAACATCTTTGTTGGCAACATGGACAGTGGGATTGAGTGCCCTCAGCAAGTTTGTCGAGAACACCAAACTGTGTGGTGCAGTCGACACACTGGAGGGAAGGGATGTCATCCAGAGGGACCTAGCCAGGCTGGAGATGTGGGCCAGTGCCAACCTCATGAAGTTCGACAAGGCCAAGTGCAAGGATTGCACCTGAGTTGGTGCAATCCCAAGCATAAATAAAGGCTGAGAAAGGCCCCGAGGAGAAGGACTTGAGAGTGTTGGTTGACAAAAAGCTCAACATGACTCAGTAGTGTGTGCTTGCAGCCCAGAAAGCCAGCATATGTTGGGCTCCAGTAAGAGGAGTGTGACCAGCAGGTCAAGGGAGGTGATTCTCTGACTTTTCTCCACTCTTGTGAGACCCCACCTGCAGTACTGCACCAGCTCTGGGGCCTCCAACACCAGAGGGGGACCTGCTCAAATGAGTCCAGAGAGGGGGCACGAAGATGATTAGAGGGCTGAAGCACCTCTCCTATGAAGACAGGCTGAGGGTTTGGCTTGTTCAGACCAGAGAAAGCTCAGGGGAGACCTTTGAGCAGCTTCCAGTATCTAAAGGGCCCTACAAGAAATCTGGAGAGGGACTTTATACAAGGGCATGTCGGGATGGGACAAGGGGAAGGGCTTCAAGCTGACAAAGGGGAGATTTAGATTAGACATTAGAAAAAATTCTTCACTATGAGGGTGGTGAGACACTGGCACAGGTTGCCCAGAGAAGCTGTGGATGCCCCATCCCTGGAAGTATTCAAGGCCAGGCTGGATGGGGGTTTGAGCAACCTGGTCGAGTGAAAGTTGTCCCTGACCGTGGCAGGAGGTTGGAACTGGATGATCCTTAAGGTCCCTTCCAACCCAAATCATTCTATGAATCTATGGTTCTATGGTGTAAGAAATATCGCTCAGATGGCTTTGTGGAAGTAAAAATTTTAAGACTCTCAATACTGAGGTCAGTACTAAGAAGCAAAAATTAAACCAATATACTATTATCCTGCCCAGTATTAGGATGACAAGGTCCTTCAGTTGCTATTGGCTATGTTTTTCAAAACCTGCCCATTACTTTTGTATTTTACCCAATTTTAATTAGAAAGGAAGAAGCTTCTGAATTCCTTGGTACTCTACTCCAGTACTGGTTGAAAATGTAGACTTCCACCACAAATATGGAACAAGATGTGAAACAAAAATCATGCTGAATTTATGTATCTATGAAATGGCCATTCTTTTCCTTATGTTAATGTCCATAAATGTTTATGTCTTCTACAAACATAAGATTTTCCACTGTTACATTAACTTAAGGAGCTCAAGTTTAAAAGCGGTTTAAAATGTCATTATTGCTGTAGTTTCATGGCATAACTGGTATGCCTGCAATTTTTTACACACAGCCTTTCAAGATGGAATTTTTGACACTGTCATTTGATTTGGACAGTGCCACAAGTCTCATTTTGATGCTCATCTCCAGTTTTCCCCAGATAACTGATGAGCTGACTCCTGGCATTTCTATCTCAAGTTTCTCATTCTGGGCTGTCAAACAGAAAACTCCCCTTTTTATTAAAAAAGAAAGAACATATGAAGCTCCTTCTCTCTGGGAAGGACCAATGATTTGTTGTACTAGAACACATTATGTTCTCTGTAAAAAGAAATTATATATTTTTGGATTTACTGAAACACAAAATCTACAGCGTATTAAAACAATTTTTTTTTTTTTCAAGAGCTAAAGAAGATTGTATATTGCAAATGAGATTAGCTCACACAGAGCTGTGGGGAACACACTGATGAATTCCAGCCTACGTTATGCTTCAAGGGAGTGGGTGGGGGTGTATGTGTGTGTATGCATGCACACGCATGCAAGATTAATTTCTGAACAGGAAATATCAGGGAGAAAAAACAGGTTTTGTTCCCTGAAGCTGGCTCCTGCTGCTGCAATCAGCACACACTTTCATAACACATACAAGTATATACACACACTGCTGGGAGAAAAGCTTTTAGCATTCTGGTTCCTTATTTTGATTTCCAACCAAAAGTAAGTGAGAAATGATAACAGAGAAAGGAAAGACTGGAGGCCCAAATTAGCAGTTTAGTTGCAATTTATAGCCAATCATGGTTCTCTTTACAATTCCAAAATAATGGTGGTATATTGACAATGAAAAAACAAGCTGCTGCTTCTGACATGTTTTATGGATCAGAAATTAGGTATTACATCACTAGAGAAACAAACACCATCCTGAATGCTTAAGTAGCAGCTATTCAGAGATTTCATAGTTTAAGAGGAATCCTTACTTATTGTAAATTTGGTGTAATTTTCTTAGGGCTTTTATTCAATGTAGGGAAACATAAGAGGGCATTTGACAGTCTAGATGTCAGAAGTACATAACTGGAAAGCTCGCGTCCTTCAGTACCACAGTATTTTTCTGTTGTCAAGAGCAGATTCATAGTGGTTGGTGCATCTGGACACAAATTGGAGTGACCAAGTACTTCCTCAGATAGACCACAAAATAAACGGGGAATTGAATGGCCTGAGAGCTGAGACAGAGAGAATACATGTTGCATAAAATCACCTTTCACCAGGTGCTCAGAATACAAACAGGCGTGCTGACTATGTGGGTAGATATTTGTAATGTAAATGTTTAACCTCGTATATGTGTTTGCTGAATTTCTTGACAATGCAGCATAACTCAACTATTATACACCTGCAGTATTTCCTAATTTTAAATGACTCATGTTTTTTGTACAGTTTACAGTGTTTCATACACAGTAATTGCAGAAGGTTCATGATACTTTTGATGATGAAATATTTAGATATGTATTCTTTGAAGGCTATATTTAGGTGGTTTCTTCACCACACACACTTCGAATAGTAGCATCACTTTCCACCACACCAGAAATGAGGTACTTAACTCTGTTATTAATTTCACTTTGGATAGAGAAAAATCTAAGTTTTCTTAGTGTTTCCGTTGCTTCCAAACAAAAACTGTTAAAAGAGTAAAAGCCTCTAAAGCAAAGAACCAAGAATGGAGGTGTATTTGGTTAACATGTACGGTTTTGGTAGGGTGGGGCTTAGAGAAGGCATCTCTAACGAGCTGCTAGAAGCTTGCCCCCTCTCCAACAGAGCCAATGCCAGCAGGTTTCAAGATGGACATGACACTGGCCAAAGCTGAGACCATGAGTGATGGCAGTAACACCTGTGGGATAATATTTTAAGAAGAGGAAACAAAACTGTGCAATGCCAATTGCAGCCAGAGAGAGAAGTGAGAATACATGAAAGCAATAGCTCTGCAAACACAAAGGTCAGTGCAGAAGGAGGGCAGGAGATGCTCCAGGCACCAGAGCAGAGATTCCCCTGCAGCCTGCGGTGCCACCCATGGTAGAGGCAGGCTGTGCCCCTGCAGCACATGGAGGTCCATGGTGGAGCAGATCTCCACCTGCAGCCCAGGGAGGACATGATGCTGTGGGAAGCCTGCACTGGAGCAGGTTTGCTGCAGGACTGGTGACCTGGTGGGGGACTCATGCTGGAGCAGTCTGCTCCTGAAGGACTGCACCCCATGGAAGGGACGCTGGAGCAGTTCATGAAGAACTGCAGCCTGTGGGAAGGACTCACATTGGAGAAGTTCATGGAGGACTGTCCTGTGAGAAGGACCCCATGCTGGACCAAGGAAAGAGTGTGAGGAGTTCTTCCTCTGAGGAGGAAGGAGCAGCAGAAACAGTGTGTGATGAACTGACTGCAGCCCCCATCTCCCACCTCCCTGTGCTGCTGGGGAGAGGAAGGAGGGGGGGAATTCAGGAGTTACATTGAACCCAGGAAGAAGGGAGGGGCTGAGGGAAGCTGTTTTCAAGATTTGGTTTTATTTCTCATTATCCTATTCTGATTTGATTCATAATGAATTATACTAACTTCCCCAAGGTGAGTATGTTTCACCCATGACACTAACTGGTGAGTGATCTCTCCCTGTGCTTATCTTGATCTACAAGCCTTTTGTCGTATCTTCACTCCCCTGTGCAGTGAGGACTGGTAGAGCAGTTTGGTGGTCGCCTGTCTTACAGCCAGGGTCAACCCACCACAGGAAGTCCGTGGTGCTTAAGCAAACTTGATATTAGCATCAATATAAAAATAATCAATTAGATGGCTATTCTACAGTTCCTCATGTGGAGTACCTATTCCATTCTACACTAAATGGTTCATACTCATTCAGCAATCGTCTGTTAGGCTTTATCTACATTATTTGGTGCAAGACCCTAAATCTAATTTACACCATTCCACACAAGCCTTTCTCTGATGTCCAAACCAGGATTAACGATCTGTTCATTTTTTTTAAAGTATAGTCACCATTTTTATATTTGTTTCAAGCAAATTAATGTCTGAATTCGGGTGCCTAAACATAGACATCTAGCGCTATGCTATAGAACATATCAGATACCTGCATAAGTCTGTCATATGACACCAATCTAAAGAGGATTCATGTCCTTCAGAACTGGGCAAATTGCAATAGTTTACAGTATCAAAAATGCCTATGGTCATGCACTTATAAAAAGGAGGTTTGATCCCCAAGATGTGAGTGTTATTTTCCTCTGAGGACAGAGAATAATAGGAGCGTAAACTTTGTGTTTGTCCTGATATTTCTGGAAATATGTGTTAGGAAGGATCTCTTGCAACTTGACAAAGGAATACTTCTTATGTTAAATTTCTGACAGCAGTCTTGGATATCCAGTGCATACTTTTGTAATCTTCCTTAATTCTTATCTGAAATTCCAAACTACGAAACTGAAAATGTAATACATATATACTTAGCAAAGGCTCATATCCTAACTAAAATCAGAAGCTCATCTAAAAGGAAATTACCTGAGAATTAATTTTAACCTTCATTTGCCAGTATTTTCTTACATACAGTATACAAATGGCTGCTACATTACAAACTTATTACATATATTACACATTTCCACAGACAAAATGGTTGATCCATATAACATGTATCTGTCACAGAATTTCTTCTTTGTCTAGGACCTCATTAATTTTACAAGAAAATAAAATGAAATATTTCGCATCTACAGTAGACTAGGACCATGCTCAGATGGCTCATAAAAGCACTTTAAGCTGGTATTTTGGTCACTGACCATGTCCAATCCACTAGTCAACTTAATATACATCTATCTGAAGCATATTTTCTAACAGGTGATAAACCCACATGTGCCTTGGCTTTCATAAACTACCACCCCAGCACTGATAAATGAAGCCTCCAAATATGGTACAGATGTCCACTGTGTAACACACTTTTTTTCACTCTAGATCCCTTCCATTTCACCCAAATACACACCGAGTATATTTGGTTTCAAGTTGCTATCCAACTTCCAATTAAACAAATTTGTTACACAAAATAGGAAGAACAGGCCAGATAATTACTACGTCTGTTTCACAGTCAAACCGTGCTGCAGATTAAATGCTTGAAATCAAAGCTCACATTTAAAAGGACCCTGTCAAAATATTTTCATAAAGTAGACTTTTCTCTTTTGTTATAAAGAAGCAAATACAGAAGATAGAAATATATTTCTCACCAAATCTCTTTCTTTCCTCCATTCATACACACCACATGTTTTTGTATGGTTCCTCAGGAATAATAGCTTGCTGGCAGGTATTCATTCTTTTTACAAAACACCAGTAAAGCATTTATTTTGAGAAAAAAAGAATGGGTAAATACTGCAGTTTGATTGTACTTTTTTTTATAAAAAGAGAAATACCTATGGCAAGTCCCCATATATTACCTTTAGAAGCCCTTTTCATTCTGTAATAGCCAATACTTCTCAAGAGAGACTGCGACACTAATTCCAGAGGCTCTCTGGTGCCTTGAAATTAATGGGTTATACTTCTATGAATCCCAGAAGAATAACGTCCAGGGTACTCTCCTGATCAGCAGCATCTTACCATTCAGCATCAGAGCCCACTCTTGAAATTTGCTGCAATCATTTTTCCATTAAAACATAAGCATTTTCTTTTTAAGACTAAGAGAAGAAATTAAAGCTGGTTCTAACAACACTGCTTGAATTTACCATCCGGAGGGTTGTGGAAAAGGCAGTCTACGCAAAAGACCAAAGAACTCAAACTACACTGTACAAGGTCTGGAGCTGGTTATAGCACTGAAACTGTTAGGCTTGAATCTAAAATGCAGAAGGCATTGGTATTGTTATAGCAAAACAATTAAAGATTTGGACTGTGAGTAGCCCACTGAAAACAAACCAACTTGCTCATTTCAAGTCAAAGATATGAATCAGCTGGGGCTAAAATGCTGATTTCTGATGAAACTCATTCCTTCAGTATTCTTCACTTGAGCAGATTCATCTTACATAGCTAAATAAAAAGCAAAATACCTTAGCTTCCCTGAAGCTCTCCACAGTATACTCCACTACTCTAAGAATATCATTAACAGTAGAAATAGCATAGAAAAACACTAGAAATCTACTGCAGCTCTCTCAACTGCTGTGATCAGACGGGCTGCTCAGCTGAGCCTCATTTTAGAGGCTCTTCACCTCTCTACACTGAAAACACACTGAAAACCACATAGTGCTGCAGCTTTAATCTAACATCCTGTATTACTGTATTTATTATTTAACTTAAATCTGTCAATAGCCTTACAATTTTACACCATATTTATAATCTTCCTCTCTGAAATCGATGGAGTTAAAGCAGTTCAAAACAGGTTTGATGTGGCAGAAAGAAATATCAGACCTTCTATCTACAGAGACAGCCTTTTAGACCATGAGCTCCATTACCTCTGAAGTTAACATGAAAAGCTTTTTTTGTTCCTGGCTTCTTTTCATGCCATGTACATTAAGTTAGTGATCAAGAACAGTAATGAGTTAATACAGGAATACTTCTTTAGAGATACAATTTTGTATCTGAATCACACTCCTCCAGGGTGGGATTGGTTTGAACGGAGGAGCATGGGATGCTGTTTTTTAATAGGGCAAGCGAAACACATTTAAATTTTCCAGGTAAATTATTATCACTCTAAAGGGAAGGCAAGTATATGTTTTGCCTGGACTGATAAATCTTCATGACAATTTTGTAAGGCTGCTGAAAGATTTTTTTCCTTTCCACTCACACGCAATCACATGTAGCTGGGAACAAAGACTACAGGGAACAGAGTTTAATGGATTGTGATTACTGTTCTGGAACAGATTGAGTCTCTTTATAGCCTATGAGAAGACAATGTGAACTGAATCCAAACAAAGAACTGATAATGGATTTTACTGAAAGCTACACAGTTAAAAAAGACACTTTCATAATTCATAGCCATGGAAAGTATCTCAAAGCAAAAAAAGGATTTAAAATAAATAAGAGATGCATTACGTCTAAAACAACAGGCTTACACATTTTAGTCTTATATAGTACTCTACTTCAAAAAAAAAGGAAAATCCATACAATTTTCTTTTATTTTAAATATTTTCATTAATAGTGTCCTGGCTTTTTTGCACTAATACAGTAATTTCCCCCTTCTTCCTTTTCAGGCAGTTCTGTTCATGTTTCTACCTAACCTAAGTCCCAGCTGCTATCAAAGCAAATCAAATTAACTGTACTTCAATCAATGCTTTAAAAATAAAGCATATTTCATGTCAGCCATTCTGTTTCCTCTACTTCTTACTCCAAATCAACTATCCAGACATTTTCTTCTTCTCCCATCAGTGAGATGAGGGAGCAGGTGATTTTTCCGCTATAATGATCCTTCTTAACTTGCTCACAATATGGGGGAGGGAAGTGCCTCATCCTTGTATAAATACCTCCCTTTGTGACTATAGATGTCATTTCTAATGTGCTATCCTTGGTGGCTGTCTTCTTTAATCTGATATCTCTCCAAGCAGCGGAGGAGTAGGCTGCCTGTTTCTGAGTAAACAGCTTTTGAATTTTAGTCAGTAGATGAGAAAATTAATTTAAAATATATTTATTGTAGTGCTATCTGCTTCAAATTCTACCTTTCACACAAGGAGGTAACCTTGTTTGTAAATCAGAATACGCCCTACTAAACTTCTTACCCAATGAGACTGAAGGACGAGAACAATGGATAGAAGTTGCTGTGCTGTTATCAGTAAAACTGATGAGTTAACCAATAAAATCACCAAGTATCTCACATTCTGATTTCTGAGACACATTTTAATATATAATTCCACTAATGTTTGTCACAAGAACTGACCCAATATAAGAACTGCGCCCCAAATCTACCCCCAAATATATGACTCTTCACAGTCCTTTTTCACTGTATTAAAGAGGATTAGTTTTACATGTAAGCAATCATTTCCATACCTGGAATTACACTGTACAAATATTTTAAAATGGAAATATTGGCAAGTTATTAATAAGCAAGCTCAAGCTTTAGTTTTTCTAATAGGTACTTTTCCTCTAACTTCAAATCCTCCCACCAGACGCCCACATTCTCCTAGTCTTTTTGTACTGCTTGCATAACAGACATCTCCACTAGAAAAGACTCAAACAATTACCTAATGGTGCAGAACTAGCTTGACAGCCCTTGCTGCTGTGCACCCCATTTCAATGAGGTTTTGTATGACTCAGAATGAATCAGACTGAGGAAAGAGAACTGCGGTCCCAGAAATAATAAACAAAAGCATACAATTTGGAAGAAAGATCCTATGCTGATTAATAATCACTGCCCCATAGCTCATTGCACTGCCAGTATATTGCATGCCTAAGTACAATACATGTGTGGATGTATGATCATGTTTCTAATGAACTCCACAAATATTAATCAATGCCTTTTGTTGAAAACATCAATCCCTAATCAATCATGATCAGGTATTGATACAAAGCTAGATGCACTAGGAAATAACATCAAGACATTAAGAACTCAGTTTCCATACCCATGCTTCTGTCCCCACAAGGCAGACTGATGCCTACCTGTAGTGGGGAGGAAGGCACATCACTTAGGGGGCACAAAACCACTTCTTCCAAGTACCCAGTACAAAGGCTAGGCATGACAGGGTTTTGAGTCATGGTACTCCAGAATGGAGAATGCTTATGGAGACACCCATTTCACGTAGCTGGTCTCAAAGCTTGCAGAATGCTTACTACTTTTGGAGGGTCAGCAGAGCTGTCCTCCAAAGGAATAGTGAGATTGCTACTTATTTAACAAAGACCAGGTGTCATGTCTTCACAGTAAAACCACACACATATTACAAGGTTTCTAACAGTTTCTGCCCTTAGCCATGTGGGTAGAATTGGGGCACAGCCCTTGGAGAGTGAGGGGGAAAGGCATTGGTGGACCCCTACCACTGCAGTGACTTCACATGACTCTTTCCTCAACTTACAGTGTTACACCACTCATGACCAGTCATTGCAGCTCTGTAAGGCTCCACATACTCCCCAAACTGGGTCAGATTTATTTTCTAGAGTGGCAATGTCAAAATTGGTGTAAGATACACACATCGAGAGTATGTCTCACCTCAATCAAAGCTTCTACTAAGTTCTCCTCCTTATGAGTGTTATCTCACTTATCATCACATATTTCTCAGAACCCCAATCCCATCTCTTAAGCACAATTCTGCGGCAGCTGTTTTTAATTACAGAAAAATCTACTCTATTTCTCCATAAAACCAAAAAGGAACAACTTTTATTAAAATGCTATCAACACACAGTACTTCCAGTATAAAAGAAAATGAAAAGCTGTGTTAGGTAATACAAAACAGCAATAAAACTACTGCATTTCCATATCCTATTTTTCTCTCTTATTTACTTTCTGGTTTGGTTTGTCTAGTCTTTTCTTGCTTATATTGATGCTTCTAAGATCAATGATTATTTAATCTCCTTCCTTCTTACATTTATGTAGAGGTCTCCTTTTATTCCATTATTTACATAATGCCTCTTATTTTCATATATTTTTAGAAGAATAGTTTTTGTAGGTCAAATTCTAACAATCCACCATGAAAGGCAATTAACCTCAGTAAAGTCATCAAGTCCAGTTCCTTCACTTCTAGGAAGAAATCCAATAGTTAGAATCACTGCTCACAACCAAAAATCCTTGAGATGTCCTGTACTACACTATCTTATGGTCAACTGCGTTTGTTAAAAGACCTGAAAGTACTGCAGTATTCCCTAATTTTTCAAGAGAGGATTACATTCCCTGAAGCAGTGTCTCAGGGGTATCACAGCTGCACAGTTTTCTTTAACAACATTATTTATTTGTGTTTTCAGTTCATTACCTTTGGCTGTGGTGCCAAACATCTTACATCCCTAGGGCTGGAATCTCAGAAGGGCTTCCCTGAAAGATTTTAGCTGTCTCCACAGGACAAAATGAAGTCAAGAACATGTTTCTTTGCCAGATTTATTTCAAAACTTATTTAACGTCAACAATTTAAATGTAACATTTTATTACTTCCAAAGTTGGAAAAAAACTGAATATATAGGATAAACTACCTCAGCAGTCAGTAGCTATGTCTACTTTTGTTTTATAACCTCTTCAGTGTTTTTTTGCTCTACAAGGGATGACTGCCTACCGGTTTTCGTTTCCTATCTAACTACTATGATGCACTTCTTTACAAGATAAGGGAACTCTCAGATCTTCCCAGTGAGATTGATAATGGCTCACAGATATGTTACATCACTAACTTCCAAGTCATTTTCTCCCTATCAAAAATGGAAGAAAGAGGATATTAGAAAGAATTGCAGTCAGTGTACAGACATCCTAACTTCGTTTGTTTTTTTCCCTTTCACATTTCTGTCAGGTAATCTCTGGAACATCCAAGTGCCAGCTTAATTCTACTGACTTCCAGCAGGGCAGAGAGTGGCTTTAGGGAATGCAGGGAATGCAGGCATGATTTGGCCTTTTCTTCTGCAGATCTCAACTGAGAGCACACTTCAGCTCACATACAGGCATTAGCCTACTCTTAGTGAGGCTCTCAGAGTCTCACTTAGGGAGAGAAACATTAATGTTAATAAGAAAATGCATACCTGAACTGGCAGTGTGTTAAGCCACTGGGTTGTCTGGACACACAGATCCCACTGGGCTTTCAAAACTGAACTAGTATTTGTAGCCTGGTTCCTGCATAGCTTGTGAGCATGGTCATGAGGACAATGCTGAAATTGCTGTAAGAAAAGAGTCTGGATAAACAGAAAGTTAAAAAGAATATATTTATTTGTATGCTTTTCAATGAAAAATAGTCAATTAATTTAAATTTAAACAATCTCAGTTATAAGATATTAAAGCAACTGAAGACACAAATTAACCCTAGACTTTTACAATCCATATACCCAGTCAAATCAATACTTCTGCGAGTCCAGGCCCTTAACTTTACAATACCTAGTATGAGGAGAAAACTATCTGTATTTTCTCTGTGCTAAACAGAAGATAGGCTTCATGAACTAAGGGTTCCATTATCATCAGACCTTTTGGTTAAAACAGTTCACTCAGCCTTCCCAGTGGCATTTGACTTGAGACCACAACTCATGTTTGAATTTTTAAGAAAGTTTGAATCTTTAAGTAACTAGGAAAAATGGAAATACCATGCCAAGAAGTTAAGCTGTAAAAAAGAGCAGCAGAGACGTAAAAGTTAGAAACTGCTTTCTGGGCTGACATTTCTGAGGACTTCTGAAGAGCATTCCTTGGCTCTGCCGTACAAATATTCCAGATTTCTGCAAAAATGGTGTTACCCACATTCATGCTGTATAATTTGTCATCTTAATTCCATGTGTCATTACCTCAAGTTATAACTGTCTTTTTATATTCAAGACTTTGGGCCTGAAAGCACCTTTTTCCACTATTCTTCTGTTGAATTGGACTGAATCAATTAAAAAGTACCCAGCAATGACATCTGTTTAGAAGAAAAAAAGAATCCCAGGTCTGAGTCTTGTCACAGCCAGTTGCTGTTCATTGTCACACACAGATATATGTTGCTGGCTATTCCCACAGCCAGTTGCTCCACTACAGGTATTTATATCAGCAGAGATTTGGCTCACAATCAAAGAAGCTAACAGGAACTAAAAAAATTATTAGGCTGAATGACACTGGGCTAGCTAACCTTGCTCCTGATGAAAAGCATTGAGATCCCTAAGAATCTTACTGGCCAAGCTCTGGAAGTTACAGTTCAATCACAAAAGACTTTATGACTAGGTATTTGTAAAGCTAAAGAGTGGCTATTCTCCACAAGTGAAGGAAGAGAATGCCTGTGACCAGTAAACTTTTCCAAGCATCCAATAATACTGGCTGACAAGCAAGTTCACAAGTACTGTTCAGTTCCATGTGTAGTGAACACCTGCAGCTTCTACTGCTTTTGAAAGAACCTGAGTATTCGGCACTTTTGAAGAAAAACATCATGAAGTCCTATCCTCAAAGGAGGATCTTTCATCCAATTCTTTCTTGCTTATCTTGTAGTCACCATGTCCAAATTGCCACATGCAAAATTAACAGCCGATTTGAAAATTGCAACATTGCAATTCTCTACATTTCAATTTCTTAGTTTCTTAAAGCCCAACAACAGTCCTGGGGAATGGTATTTAACTACTTCATCATTAAATAATATTTGAATACTAAACCATGATCAAAACCAGTTAGTTGTAGGAATACAAGGCTATCTCAAAAGTTCATCTTGACCAGGCTTGTATTTTTATCACTGCATCATTTCCTGTGCCATCATCACTCCCTTTCTTCATTCACTTTTTTCCTTTTACAAAATATGTAACAACATGTGTGCTGGAAAAATTGATTTGATGATTTACATACCTCCTCAAGAAAAGCTGCCTTCAAAAATATCCTCAAAGTACACAGAAATCCTAACCACAAAAGTGGTCCCAAAATCCTAAATTGGTTGGTATGCAAGATTATATGAAATGAATTGGTAAACAAACAAGTTATTACATAGGCTATCAAATAAAATAAAAGTTAAAAATTTTAAGCTTTATTCCTCTCAGTACTGCATTTTCAGGTGCTTACATATTAGCTATTTTGGGAAAGATGACAACACAAAGTAAACAACACTAACATTCAGAGGATCTGTATTTGTGTGTATATTATGAAATCCAAAAGAGAATTCACAGTGCTATCAATTTATGCAGACAGGGGAGGGCACATGCTAAATCTGCAACACAACCGAATGACCAAACTTGAAGAGATTTTAATAATATATGTTGTATAATGCCAAGAAAATTGAGATCAGACAAAAAGATGAAAAAAGATTCACTTCATATGAATGCTAAAATTCATGTAACCTCAAGAAAAACCAAAACCAAAACCAAACCAAACCAAAGAAAACCCAACAAAAAACCAAAAACCCAAAACCTCAATAAATTGAATAATCATAATAAACCTGACAAGTATAACCATCACATTAGCACTGTCTACTGGGAGAGCCTGTATCAGAATATTCTGGAGATGGTCTGGCACTACAGAAGTCTTTCCTAGAGGGGAAATTAACTACATAAGCACTGCTCTGTTAAGGTAAGCAACTACCAGACATTAGTAAAATAGGAAAAAATGTGGCTTTTGGAAGACGTACTATAGTAATAAATCAATTAGTCAAACAAATCGTAACACTGGATCCACGCTAAGGCATTAGAAATGTAGCTTTCTACGTGAGCTTAGAAAAAGAACAGAACAGTTAATGCCTCTCAAAGTCAGCAATTAAGAATCCATATATCTTGTAGCTTTCCCAGTCATGAGCAGAATCAGGCATTTGTTTGGTTTCACTAAGTTCTCCTTTTAAATGTACCATTTCTCATTCTGTTGAGCTGCTGGTCTCATTGATTGGTGTTCATGACCTGAATGTAGAAAGAGTAAATAAAAAGACAATAGATTAAAAAGTATGTTGGATCTGATTATTCATTATGCATAATAATTTTCTAACTAATAGGGATATTTTGCTGTACATATATTTTCTAGCAAGATTTCAAAGTGTTGCACAAACATTAGGATATCAAGCAACAACCCAGAACTCCTTAATGCCAATTATTTTCTCTGTCAGGAAACTTTGATCCTTCTCTTTAACAAATATTAGCATGGATAGGCTGGAATATCTTGGGAAATCCTGATTTCTATGTACACAAAAAAGAGAACCACACCTACCTGATGTTAGAAACATATATAGTCATTTTAACATAGAGAAAATTGAGAAGTCCATGTCACTGCAAGGCTAGCCAAAACTCCTCTCTCTGATTATACAATAACATACAAACACTTCTATATTTAAAATTGTCCCTTAGATACAAGGAATAAAATGAGCTACAGAGCTGACAATCTGATGTCCAATCTGCATTCAGTACACAGAAATCCAAACAGGACTCTGAGAGCATCTAGAAATCATACATTCTTGCGGTATAATACCAGTGATTATAATACTTAATTATTCTGCACTGATGCAATGTTACACCTGAGTGACTGGAAAAAAAGAACAAAAAACTACTTTTTGAATAACAATGTGAGTTTTCTTAAGGGTTACCAAGGCCACCAGTTAGTTAGAGTCTTTATGCAATCTACTTTATATCACATTTCAATTGCTCCCTTTAGAAGTAAAGAAAAATTTTCTTTTCAAGACACACCAGTATCTTTGTAAGAACTGAAAAGATAAAACTGCAGTATCAGGCAACATGAAGAAGATAATTAAGATGAAATCTTGCAAATGATGTCTTAATGACAAAAAATTAACTATTCAAGGATTGTGCAGCTGCACTTCACCACCAAGACAATGCCTGATTTCCTCAAAGTGTGTTAAAAGTCTCAACACAGATCACAGTCTTGGCTTACAGTACACATAACTTTGGGGCTTTTTAACAAAACCCTTTAAGATAAAAATATATTCACACATAGTATCTCAAATGGGGAAGTTTAAAGCTTTAATCAGTTAAAATTGTAATATTTTAAAAACTAAAGCCTATAAACTTGATACAACCTCTAGAAATTGTTAGAAATACTGAAACATATCTTAACTATGTCATCTAACTAAAGGAAAATTGGTTCCAACTATTACTCAGTTATCTCTTTTATTTCCAAGGTTTTGATCAAGACTGTCTTTGAGGAATCTGTTCATCATAAAACTCTAGAAGGCAGCACTTTACATAGTGTTTCACAGAAAATGTTCTTGGTGCGTTATTAATTACCATCAGTAATGTTTGTTCTACTTCCCTTTTCACTCAAATCAGAATGAATGAATTGTGATCATTCTTTCCTGAATTATGTTTCTTAATCAAGCTCCTAGTTTTACATGGATTTTCCTCTATTCCTCAAGAACTATTATAAGTTAACTGATACAAAATGAAGACCTTTATTGATATTGTCATTGTATCTATAGGCAAAAATATAAAAGTTTCAGCGGTAGGGATTTCAGAAACTGGTAAGATCTTACCATAAACCGGTAACTTCTTTATCACATAGCTATTAACTTCGCTATTACCCTACCACAAAAAACTGTTTTCTCTTTTGTGGTGCTGTACTCCACAGCTGTGCTTACAGCATAGCAGCGGTAACAGTATCTTCAGTGTTCTTCTGCTAAACATGATATATTATCACAGGGAAAAACTGCTCAGTTTACATCAAAATCAAAATTTAATCAATTTATTAACAACATGTAATTAACCAGCAATCAGTGAGCTGTATATTCAAGATTCAGCAATACAAGTGAACCACAACATTAGATGCATACAAAATGTTAATAAACCACGATAGTAATGCATATGAAATGCTTATAATAAACACATACAAAAACAACCTCCTACAACAACCCTCCCAAAAAGCTCTAATCACACACAAATGAACAGTTACATGTGCACATCTTTGTCACATGACCTGTGAGTATTTACAAGCACACACCCCTCATCTGGGAGCTTTCGTTCCCCTCCTTACACATCTCCTGCTAGAGATTTGGGTGCTGTAGCTCTCCATGCATCTGTGCAGCTCCTTATAGCCCCCTGAATCACACCAGTGCAAAAGCACTACACAACTTCACATATGCACATCACAAGTGTGGGTGTTTATTATTGCAGCCTGTATTGACAGTTCACTAGCTGGATACAGACTGAGTCCAACAGGAAGGACGCTTCTTGCTTAGGCAGAGGTTTTGACACCATCAGAGCAATTTTTTATACTTCTTTTCAGGCTGTCTCCCCCTTCCAACAGTCTACATGCAACTATGACTGCATTAAGCGAAAGAAGCTATAGTGATCAATCTCCCAATGTAACATTCTCATAAAAACAAAATCACAAACATTGTGTCTCCAGAACTCAAATCTGAAAAAGAAACTTTTCTTCCTCCTCATCTTCCATGTCCTACACAACAGCACAATTAGGGGGACCCTTACACCAATAAAGAATGGAATACTTCTCACTAAACTTTAGATGTTTGCATCTGAGCTCATCACCTGAGTCCTGTAACAGGTTTTAGATTTCTGCTTTAGGATGAAACAAATCACATATTAGACATGTATGTTTCTCTCCACTGCCAGAAAAGGGATTTTTGACTTCTAGTTCAGATGTAAGTTTGAATTGTATAGCTAAATTTATGCAAGCATGTTGTGGTTTAAACCCAGTCAGGTAACTTGTTCACTCACTCCCAGTGAGTGGTGCCGAGCTGACAACAATTGAGGTCCGTGTCCGTCTCCCCCCCGCCCCGCACTGGGGCTCTCCCCTTCCCCGCTCCCGGAGGAACGGGGAGGAGGATCGAGAGAGTGCAACTCCTACGGGTTGAGACAAGAACAGTCCAGCAACAAATCACCACCGCTACTATCAGCTAAAACAATGATAAGGGAAAATAACAAAGGAAGAGAATACGATACCACCGGCCAAGAAAGCGAGTTCCACCCGGAAGCCCCTGTCCTTCCGGGTAACTCCCAGTTACCCCCCCCACCCCGGGCATGACGTGCTGTGGTATGGAATACCTCCCCGGCTAGCCCGGGTCAGGCGCCCCGTCTCTGCTCCCTCACAGCTTCCCCTCCTCCCTGGCAGAGCATGAGCCTCACAGAGTCCTTGGTCAGGGTAAACATCACTTAGCAACAACCGAAAACATCGGCTTCACCAACACTGTTCTCAAGCTAGAAGTCAAAACACAGCACTGCACCAGTTAACACAAAGGAAAAACACGACTGCTACTGCTGAACCCAGGACATTATCCACCCCTTATTCCATACCATTCACGTCGTGCTCAGATCCCACATTTTCAATACACCATCGCTCTCCCACATATATACATCCATATACATACAGACCAAGAGGAAAAAATCATTTTCTTAGTGCATGGACCAATCCCTATAATGCTGCCGAGTCCATTCGGTCCATGATGTTCAAAGTTCATTCTCTGTTGGGATGATGGCTGGAGGGAAGTCAGGGCCAGTCGCTGGTGACCTGGAGACATCTAGTTGATGGACTATAAAAGCATTACACAGCAGGCAACAGCATACAATTGAGTTCACTGGCTGTTTTCCCCTAAAATCAAATCCCCTTGAGGTATACATCGGACTTCCCCATCTTCCCGCATTACCCACCAAGTATATCCAGGTCCCTGAGCAAAAGCAATCCCACGAGTGGGTTTGCCTTTACCTGAAGCAGGAATAACCCAGACTGTCTTCCCCAGCAAATTCTTCATATGCACCACTGGAACTTTGTCCCCCTCTACAATATGTAAAAGTTCTGACTGGGCTGGGCCAGCCCTGTTGGCAGATCCTCTTGTGTTGACCAACCAGGTGGCCTTTGGTAAGTGTGTATCCCAATGCTTGAAAGTTCCCCCACCCATTGCTCTCAGTGTAGTTTTTAACAGCCCATTGTACCGTTCGATTTTCCCAGAGGCTGGTGCATGGTAGGGGATGTGATATACCCACTCAATGCCATGCTCTTTGGCCCAAATATCTATAAGGTTATTCCGGAAATGAGTCCCATTGTCTGACTCAATTCTCTCTGGGGTGCCGTGTCGCCACAAAATCTGTTTCTCAAGGCCCAGGATGGTGTTCCGGGCAGTGGCATGGGGCACAGCGTATGTTTCCAGCCACCCGGTGGTTGCTTCCACCATGGTAAGCACATGGCGCTTGCCTTGGCGGGTTGGTGGCAGTGTGATATAGTCAATCTGCCAGGCCTCCCCATATTTATACTTCAACCATCGTCCTCCATACCAAAGAGGCTTTAACCGCTTGGCTTGTTTAATTGCAGCACATGTTTCACACTCATGAATAACCTGGGCAATAGTGTCCATTGTTAAGTCCACCCCTCGGTCACGGGCCCATCTATATGTTGCATCTCTGCCCTGATGGCCTGAAGTGTCATGGGCCCACCGGGCCAAAAATAATTCACCTTTATGTTGCTAATCTAAGTCCATCTGAGCCACTTCAATCTTAGCCGCTTTATCCACTTGTTGGTTGTTCTGGTGTTCCTCAGTGGCCCGACTCTTGGGTACATGGGCATCTACATGACGTACCTTCACCACCAGGTTCTGCACCCTGGCAGCAATATCTTTCCACAGTGCAGCAGCCCAGATGGGTTTACCTCTGCGTTGCCAGTTGCTCTGCTTCCATTGCTTCAACCACCCCCACAGGGCATTTGCCACCATCCATGAGTCAGTATAGAGATAAAGTACTGGCCACTTTTCTCGTTCAGCAATGTCCAAGGCCAGCTGGATGGCTTTCACCTCGGCAAATTGACACGATTCACCCTCTCCGTCAGCAGTTTCTGCAACTTGTCGTTCAGGACTCCATACAGCTGCCTTCCATCTCCGATGCTTTCCCACAATGCGGCAAGAGCCATCAGTAAACAAGGCATACTGCTTTTCACTTTCTGACAGTTTATTATATGGTGGGGCCTCTTCAGCGCGCATCACCTCCTCCTCTGGTGACATTCCGAAATCTTTGCCCTCTGGCCAGTCCATGATGACTTCTAGAATGCCTGGACAACTGGGATTTCCTATTCGAGTTCGTTGTGTAATTAGTGCAGCCCATTTACTCCATGTAGCATCAGTTGCATGATGTGTAGAGGAGACCCTGCCTTTGAACATCCAGCCCAGCACGGGCAGCCGGGGTGCCAGGAGGAGCTGTGCTTCAGTGCCAATCACTTCTGAAGCAGCTCGAACCCCTTCATAGGCTGCCAGTATCTCTTTCTCAATTGGGGTATAGCTGGCCTCAGATCCTTTATATCCCCGACTCCAAAATCCGAGGGGTCGACCTCGAGTCTCCCCTGGAGCTTTCTGCCAGAGGCTCCAGGTAGGACTGTTCTCCCCAGCTGCAGTGTACAGCACATTTTTTACATCTGGTCCAGTCCGGACTGGTCCAAGGGCTACTGCATGAACTATCTCGCGTTTAATTTGCTCAAAGGCTTGTTGCTGCTCAGGGCCCCATTTAAAATCATTCTTCTTCCGGGTCACATGATAGAGAGGGCTTACAATCGAACTGTAATTTGGGATGTGCATTCTCCAGAACCCCACAGCACCCAAGAAAGCTTGCGTTTCTTTCTTATTAGTTGGTGGAGACATTGCTGTTATCTTGTTGATCACATCTGTGGGGATCTGTCTACGTCCATCTTGCCATTTTATTCCCAAAAATTGAATCTCCTGTGCAGGTCCCTTGACCTTACTCCGTTTTATGGCAAAACCGGCTTTCAGCAGGATTTGGATTGTTTTCCTCCCTTTCTCAAAGACTTCTTCCGCTGTATCGCCCCACACAATAATGTCATCAATGTATTGCAGGTGTTCTGGAGCTTGCCCCTGTTCCAGTGCAGTCTGGATCAGTCCATGGCAAATGGTAGGGCTGTGTTTCCACCCCTGGGGCAGTCGGTTCCAAGTGAACTGGACACCCCTCCAAGTAAAAGCAAACTGTGGCCTGCACTCTGCTGCCAAAGAAATTGAGAAAAATGCATTGGCAATATCAATCGTGGCATACCACTTGGCTGCCTTTGACTCCAGTTCATACTGAAGTTCTAGCATGTCCGGTACGGCAGCACTCAATGGTGGTGTGACTTCATTCAGGCCACGATAGTCTACTGTTAGTCTCCATTCTCCATTAGACTTTCGCACTGGCCATATGGGGCTATTGAAGGGTGAGCGGGTCCTGCTGATCACCCCCTGACTCTCCAGTCTACGGATCAACTGATGGATGGGAATCAGGGAGTCTCGGTTGGTGCGATATTGCCGCCGGTGCACTGTTGTGGTCACAATTGGCACTTGTTGTTCTTCAACTTTCAGCAACCCCACAGCAGAGGGATCTTCTGAGAGACCAGGCAAGGTGGACAGCTGCTCAATTTCCTCAGTCTCCAAAGCAGCAATACCGGTACCCTTTTGCGTCTTTGAAGTACCCTCTCTTGAGGTAGTCTATGCCAAGAATGCATGGAGCCTCTGGACCAGTCACAATAGGGTGCTTTTGCCATTCCCTCCCAGTCAGGCTGATTTCAGCCTCCAGCACAGTCAACTCTTGGGATCCTCCTGTTACTCCAGAAATATAGATGGGTTCCACCCCTTGACAGCTTGATGGCATCAGGGTACACTGTGCACCGGTATCTACTAGAGCCTTATACTTCTGTGGGACTGATGTGCCAGGCCATCTGATCCACACAGTCCAGTAAATCCGATTGTCCCCTACCTCCACCTGGCTGGAGGCAGGGCCCCTCTAATGGTCGTCACAGCATTGGACACTTAAGTCGTGTTGAAAGGGATTATTCTTCATTATCACAGGAGCTGGAGTAAAATCAGCTCTTCCATTCCATCTGGGAAACTGCTCACCAGAGACTGAAGCCGTAGCTCTCATGGGACGATCAGTCTTGGCCCTTGCTCCCCTCTTCAGTTCACTCACCCGTTCCTCCAAAGCTGAAGTAGGTTTTCCATCCCACTTTGTCATGTCTTCTCCGTGATCCAGCAGGTAAAACCATAGGGTACCCCGTGGCGTATACCTTCTGTATCTCCTCTCTTGAACAATAGGACGCCTTTTGTTAATAGCTGAGGCGTGTGTTGGTACACGTGAGGAGCTGGATAAATCAGATAGATTGTCCCTCAATTGTTCGAGGTCCTGGGACAGTTTTTTCACAGCTGAGATGATGGAAGGGGTGAGATTGTCTTCGAACTCTCAGAGTTTATGAACCATTTCATCCACTGTTAGTGGTACTATGTCATTCCAGGTCACTGTTGCCAATGAATGGGCATATGATGACGGTGCATTCCGTGTAAGTTTTCGCCACATGGGTCGTGTACATTCAACTTCATCTGGATCTATAGGTGTATCCCCGTTATTCGGCTTGATGTGATAGATCATCTCTACGATGGCTGATTCCCTCAGAGACTGGATGCCTTTGTCTATAGTAGTCCACTTGGCCGAACGACTCGTAACATCGTCCTTGTACGGAAACCTTTCTTTCACAGCTGCCAAGAGCCTCCTCCAAAGGCTGAGGGACTTTTTCTCTCTTGCAATTGCTTTGTCAATTCCCCCTTCTCTAGCAAGTGATCCCAGCTGCTTGGCTTCTGTACCTTCTAGTTTGTGACCATCGGCCCCATTGTCCCAGCATCGGAGTAACCAGGTGATGATGTGCTCCCCTGGTTGACGGGTAAAATCTTTTCGCATATTCCGCAGCTCGGTTGAGGTCCGAGGTCGAGAAGTTACCTCTTCTTCTTCTTCTTCGTCATGTGATGATGACTCCTGATCAGATTCTGGACCGGGTGGTGAATTCATTGGTTCTTCATCTCGCTTCACCCTTTTTGCCTCCTTTTTGCTTGTTCTCTTGCGTACAGGGGCAACTGATATTGGTACGAATTGGTCCTCTGGTTTGGCTGCAGTGATTATCACTGTGGTTTGAGTATGTCATGGCTACGACAGAGTAGCGACTGTACTTGTTGCTGGGGGTGGTGTAGCTACTGTGCTTGGAGCTGGGGTAACCGCGCTGTCTGTTGCAGTTGAAGTTTGAGCAGCTGCTGTACTTGCCACTGGGGTAGCTGCGCAGTTCATTGCAGCCAAAGTTTGAGTAGCGACTGTGCTTGTCGCTGGGGTTGGTGCAGCTGCTGTGCTTGGAGCTGGGGTAACCGCGCTGTCTGTTGCAGTTGAAGTTTGAGCAGCTGCTGTACTTGCCACTGGGGTAGCTGTGCTGTTCATTGCAGCCAAAGTTTGAGTAGCGACTGTCGCTTTGCCCTCAGATCCGCCGACATTCTTTTCCTTTTGAAGGTGCTGGATAGTGTTGAACAAGGCCCTGTAAGCATAGGCCAAGCCCCAGCACGTTGCCGTGATTTGTCCATCTCTGGTATGGCCAGAATGACCACACACCTCATTTAAGTGTTTTACTAATTCTTCTGGATTTTGCAGTTGTTCGGTAGTGAAATTCCAAAGTACTGGAGGGGCCCACTGACCTAGGTACTTGCCCATACTATCCCACACACCCTGCCACTCATGGCTGTCCAGCCTCAGGGAAAATCTCTCGGTCCTCCTACATCGTCGTTTGACCCCAGACAAGACCCAAACCTGAATCTGCTTAACTCTTGAAATCAGTAGTGGGCAAAACACACTCTGTATGCGTGTTAGCATGGTGATTCCCATCACCATCAGCAAACAAGTCTCAACAGCATTAAAAGGCCATTCAAAAAATTCAAAACTCTCAAATGTAAATGGTCTGGGGAGACGACTAGGAGGGTAAAAGGATGTCTCCTTCACAGGTTGAGCACCTGAGGAGGAGAAAAAAGATGTGTAATTGCTAAGCACCTCCATCATATACCTCCCAAAGTATAAAGGTGGTGACCACACTGGGAACATAAGCCAGAACAGTTTCATGATCAATGATTCTATTGTATTACAAGTCATTACCATAAAGTACAATGGGATAAAAACCTTAGCCCAAGCCCCACACTTGAAAAACATTAATACAGCAAATACAGGATGGACGTAAGATATGATATACTGAAACTGTGAGATCAAGAGGAACAACCTTGAGAGCCAATAAATCAGCATTGTGACGAGTGACTATCAATCCAGTCAGATCTGTTCTTATCTCAACCCCTCGTGCCCCACGTTGGGCGTCAAAAAGAACTGTTGTGGTTTAAACCCAGTCAGGTAACTTGTTCACTCACTCCCAGTGAGTGGTGCCGAGCTGACAACAATTGAGGTCCGTGTCCGTCTCCCCCCCGCCCCGCACCGGGGCTCTCCCCTTCCCCGCTCCCGGAGGAACGAGGAGGAGGATCGAGAGAGTGCAACTCCTACGGGTTGAGACAAGAACAGTCCAGCAACAAATCACCACCGCTACTATCAGCTAAAACAATGATAAGGGAAAATAACAAGGGAAGAGAATACGATACCACCGGCCAAGAAAGCGAGTTCCACCCGGAAGCCCCTGTCCTTCCGGGTAACTCCCAGTTACCCCCCCACCCCGGGCATGACGTGCTGTGGTATGGAATACCTCCCCGGCTAGCCCGGGTCAGGCCCCCCGTCTCTGCTTCCTCACAGCTTCCCCTCCTCCCTGGCAGAGCATGAGCCTCACAGAGTCCTTGGTCAGGGTAAACATCACTTAGCAACAACCGAAAACATCGGCTTCACCAACACTGTTCTCAAGCTAGAAGTCAAAACACAGCACTGCACCAGTTAACACAAAGGAAAAACATGACTGCTACTGCTGAACCCAGGACAAAGCAGAATCTCATACCAAATGTTTACAATGTCTTCTAAATTGGAAGCACCAAAAAAATGGAGCACCTCTTTTTTTTTTTTTTTTCTCGTTTAAATGGAGAGGTTGGTTAGTTGCTGCATCTCCTTCACTTTTTCCTCCTGCCTCCAGCTACTATCCATCAAAGTCAACTTGTATTCCCAAAAAAGAATAGCATTAACACATAACTATACTGTACTGGTCAGATACATTACTGGAACTAATACCTCTATTTCAACACAGTAAGACTTACTCAACACAAGAGCTCATCCATTTGAGGCATTCTTTAATGGTCTTTTTCCTACTACAACTTTTCAGTAACTGATGACTATGCACACTTTGACAAAGACTCTTGATATGCTATTTTTGCAGGCTGCCTGCTGAAAAAACTCTTTTTCAACATAACTTTGAGTACTGGTTAATTATATAATGGAAAAGAAAGCTGGGAGAACTTTATGCCTGCCTACAGACGGGTGGTATGTTTCCAAGTACTGCAAAAAGTAATTCCCACATAGGCTTTAGTGGCATCAGCTTGATAGTAGAGAAATCTAGTATTTTTAAATGTGTTCTACATTATTGTCTTTATATTAATAGATATATGTAATCTAATATAAGCAGTTCACCTTCAACTGAATGCTGATTTCTGTATGTCACTTCTGATTTTCACATCATACCAGATAGAAGACTGTAGGGCAGGTAACACAAGCTATTTTGAAGTTCACACATTCAAAAATCCTGTTAAAATTCTAATTACATGGATGAGGTGTCTTTTTCCTGTCAAGCCATGACACCATCAAAACAAACATCTGGTTTTTTCCTTTCTTCTTTCAGGTCAAATTTCTTATTGGTGTGCTGTTCTTTCCTGCAAATTGAAGAGTAATCTGTAGCCATATAAAATGTTGGAAAGTGTGTAATCTGCAATCCTGAAGAAGGGAAGAAGGAAAATGTGAGTGATTGCAGCACTTACCACAGATTTGGTACTACTGAGTAGATAGGCTATTCCATAAACAGAAAAGAAACGCACTGGTGAACATGGGAAACAGTAAATGAATGCTCTTGGGTTTCCACAACCACGCTTGCTCCTCACCTAAAGCAAGTCAGAGATAGCAAATTATACAAAACCTAGCAAACTAAATACAAAACAAAAGCAAAATATATACGTTTGAGGAAGAAAACCAGAAGATAGCAGAATTAAAAGTAACCTGCCCCTTTGTCATTAATACTCTTACCATAGAAACACAGAATCATAGAATCACAGAATCATAGAATATTTCAGGTTGGAAAGCACCTTAAGATTATCTAGTTCCAACCCACCTGCCATGAGCAGGGACACCGCACACTAGACCATGTTGCCTAAGGCTCTCTCCAACCTAGCCTTAAACACTTCCAGGGATGGCACATACACCACTTCTTCATGGTTTTTGCTGCAGGACTAACATATTGGAAAAGCTTTTTTTTTTTTTTTAAGGACACTCTTGAAAAGAGAGTAGCAACAACTGTAATTCACACTCAGATAAAGCATTCACTCTACCTTAAACGAAATCTGATACATTTCATACACTTATCTGAAAAAAAAACCTCAATATAAATTGTAAACTTCTGTTATAAATCTATTTTAACACAATCAATCCATTGTTCTTTACAATGAGCACTGTTTCTAACATAAATGTGATTCTAGGTCAAAGCAAAGGCTAGTGATTCATCAAGCTTAGCATCTTGTCTCCAAAAGAGAACCCAAAGTAAAAAGAGAACAATATGGCACATAGTGGGATTTCTCCCTAGTGATCTCCTAACCTTCACAAATACACAACATTGGGACTTCCTCAGTCAGAGATAATGTCTTTGTATTCAATAGGTATTGGTGGATTTTCCTTTCATGAACTTGTCCACTCTTCTCCTGAAGGCATGTAAAATTTGATGGAATTTGTGGAGCTTCTTCCAAAAGATATTACAGATGCTAAAACAAGATGAAGACCCAAATCTTCTTGCTTGCGTTGAGTGAAGCTTCAGTTAGCTTCAACTGGTGCTCTCCAGCTTTTTCATTGGAAGAGAGAGTAAATAAGAAATCCTAATTCACCATCTTCATTCAACTTGGAGGTTTTTAGTCCTCAATTACCTTTCTATAGAATTTTTTTTTTTTCTCTAGGCTGAAGAACTCTGGTTTGCCTAATTGTTCTTCTTATTTATAGCCACTTCACATTTTGGTTACTCTTTTTACCTTTCTTTTCTTCCAGTTTGACTGTAGCTTTTTTAAGAGGAAGGGATAACAATGGTTGAGTACCAAACTCATGTCTTCTAAAATCTCTTTTAAACTCAAGACCTTGTTCCTGAAAGAAGACGGACAGCTCAAAATCCAACATATTATGTGCAAAGTTGTGGGTGTTTTTGTATGCATCGTGAGACATTTTAGATAAAATTGTATTTAGACACATTTGCCACCTCAACTTCCAATCACTGTCTCTGTCATCTTGTAAAGATAATCAGAGATGGTCTGTGAGTGCTAGGCAGTGTTTATTTTACCCTGCAGTGCTAGTCACCTTTAAAGAAGAAAATTTTGCACGTGGTACCATATGGTCTCCAAAAATTAATAATTAAAACCCAGCTATTCTTGCACAATTTCCAGAACAGTAGCCTCTGACTTTGCTGATAAGTCAATTAATTTAAAGTAGTTCTGAACAAGCTTACATTCCACCCTGTCACTGTTTCTGTTTGACTTCACTCCAATGCCAAAGCTTTTGCTGTATTGCCTAAAATGCTGTCACTTATCTACACCTATGCCCCTATCTTCCTCCCTGTCCTCTGTCTTCTTTCACGTAGGGCTGCAAAAATTTCAATAAGCACTTTTATTCCCTTAATTTCAGTTCACATTCATGGATTTGATTTTGCCTATATCATTTCTTTCACATACACTTTATCTTCGTATTCTCTTTTATAATACTGTCTTCCACATGTCTCATTTGCCAGTTTGTTATCTGCATTTTACATAATTCACAAACTTTGATTTAACCAGCTACGTTTTGATTCTTATATTTGTTGTGCAAACCTCACAGAATAAGCCATTTAAGCATTTAACAAAGACTCTTCCCTTACACTGCTTTTACTGTTTTTATTATGTTAATACAGTTAGACAGGCCTTATCAGATTCATCTCTCACCTGATGCAGGGGGAGACATGTCAACTTACTCCAAATACGAATTAGAATTACTCAGATCAATATATATAAGCCAGGCTTGCAGTATCTGGGTGTCAATCCAACAAATTCTAGGGTTTAATAATCAAATCCTCTGAGAGTCTGTAGTTCCATTTGAAGTGCAATTAAATTCAAAAGATAGGAATCATCTAAGCAAATGCAAATGTCTAAAATGTAGCTATATGAACTAGTTGTCTAGACCCTCTTTATAGTCACAACAGAAAGATAAGCACTTTTGTGGTATGATTCATCTGACCTTTTAGAAATGTATGAGATCAGCTGAACCCTGCAGGCACTTGTTTCTGTGCTAAGTACAAAAGACTGAAAGACTTTTCAGACTAGGCTATCTCAGATGCCCCTTAAGCACCTATAAGTGGAATCCAGAATGAATAGCCTTAAAGATGTCTGCAATAAAAAGGCCTCAAGTTAGCAGGATGAATACCAAGCAAAACATTTCAGCCTAACTGCCACAGACATACACAGACAGACACCCTTTCTGAACACTTGTTTGAAAGGCATTTTAATAGCAACCAAACTTTTATTACAGTCTGAATTGGGGGTGCTAGTCCTTCCCAGATTAGGAATCTTTCTTTATTAGCAGAGATAACTTCTTTTTAGCTAGGTTAAAGAAAATAAGAAGGAAAAACTGTCATTATATATTTTGAATGTCAATAATCCAAAATTAAAATCCAAAATTAAAAAGGTAACTTTGGTGTACACTCTTAAACTGTCTAATTAAATTACTTTCTTCCTTTCAATTGATGGGATTCCATTGATCTTTGCCAACATTAATACTATACAATGTAGTATAAATAATGATACAAGTTTCAGAAAAACTTAATCTGGTTTCCAAAATGAAAAGGTGTAACAGAGCCAGGATATTGCTACTACATTCATGATTCTAAGACTAATCAAGAATGGTCGTTTTTATCAGTATAGAATCTGACTGTCAAAAGAGCATAAGTTTCCACTAAGCCCCAAATTCTAGAAAATCTCACAACCTTAAAAGATATCTAAAACACTTGGTCATAATCTGTGTTGTGATCTAAGGGACAGGAACTAAACTAAGTGACATTTGCCACATTCTCAACCTGGCAAGCACAGTGACAAGAGATGTTTCTGTACATCTTCAGCAATGCAAGCTCAAGCTCCAACCTAATATATTTTCATCCTAGTACACACAGAATCTTGGGGTATGTCCAGAGAGCTATCCAACAGCTGAATGTCACGATACCTCCTGTGGAACATCTCAACCTGACTGGAGAGTTTTCAGGGCTTTTTAATATAGCAATACTTTTTTAAAGCTGAAAAAAGTACCCGGGGAATCAGGCAATGAACAAATGATTCAACATCTAAAGCTGCTTTCTCCTTCCTCTACTCGCTGAACTCTACAGACGGCTGCACGCTATAGGCGTTTGTTTCTTTTAACACAGTTCACGAGCAGAGCAACGTGATACGTTGCCACCTGCTGTAGAGTTGATGTAAAAACCCTTGCTGACTCCTGTATGAGCAAAGGCTGCGTCACAGCAGAGGCACATCTCTGCGTGACCCATCCCGGCAATGCCGTCAGCTACATTCCTTGCTGACTCACGTCTTGCAAAGAAATCCGCTCTGGTGAAAAAAACTGTCATGATGCGGAGCAGGCAAGAAGTGGGACTGCAGAACTTGCCTCAGAACGGGGAGAGAGCGCAAAGGAGCTGGAAGCATTCAAGCAGGAATGCAAATATACATGTTTACAGTTGTCAACAATCAACGTGTTGATCCTGCCATAAGATGCTGGAGAGATGCTGAAATTTTATGACTGTTACACAATCACTCATGTAAGTGGGCTGCTTTTAGAGGGAGGATGAAAGTCTGCCTCACATTAATAATTTCAAGCTTTTCTTGCACATAATTTAACAAACAGATCTATGTTTTATAGTGGAAACCGTGTTCAAATTACCTGCCCAGTACTCCTTTGTGCAAAGGGCCTCTTAAAAGTGGTAAAGCAAGTACAGTGCAGATTTTTTTAAAGACAGCAATAAGCTCACAATTGCCAATTATAGTGTTTTCCTTAGTATCAGATTGTGAATATAGTTAAGCTTGGAAAACCTTTGCCTTATTTCCAAAAAAAATGGTTTTACTTGCTGCCAGTTGCTTTCTATATACTCCTTTATAAAATCATACGAGAAATATGGTTTTCCCTTTCTTTAAAATACACTATTCTATATGCTGCTGTGAGGAACTATTACAAAACCAATATTCATTCTTCAGATGTGATTTTCAGTAGCAGATTTATGGGCATCCGTAATGCCAGTCTTGAAAGAAGTCGATGCGCATTTTATAGTCATTCAATACCCTATAGCACAGTGGTGTCCTACTGCCCCTGCAGCAGAATACATCATCACAAATATGTTGTACATGTGCACCCTGACACTGAAAGGTCTCTGGGGACACTGATCTTTTGATTTCCTGTGAGAAGAGGATCACCGTTTCTCTACAGTTTAAAAGGAGAAGTTAGCATTTCTACAAAAATATTCCAGGTGCTTTTTGGCAAAATTGTTGACAGATGTTTTTGGACAGTTCAAGAATGTTTTTTATAGCAGGAATATAGTCATGACTCCATGGCTTACAATGCTGGTTTGGCTTATGCAGAGTATCCATGGCATTGTGAAACATTATCAAACTGAGGTTTGGGATTTTTTGGGGGGTTGGGTTTGTTTGTTGGTTGGTTGGGGTTTTTTTTTTGTGGTTTCTGTTGTTTTTTTTTTTTATTAGATATATTTTTTCCCAATTCATAAGTTTGTAACAGAAATTATTCTGGTAATTATTAAATTATTATGATTATTTAAAATATATAAACAATGTATTGCTTTTAAGTGTTCTACATAGAAGAACGGGAGAATATATCATTATTCAGTGCACTGTAAAGAAGCACTTCTTTCCATGCAACTGAAAATCTTTATCTAAAATGCCAGTAAGTCATTATGGTAGAAAAACCTTTCTTGCAATTAATGCAAAATCTATTCATAACTTTAGTCATGATAGGTTGTTACTCATGGGGAAAAGACTGGCAATTACATGGAAAAGCTTACTTGAGTGAAAAAATCCAGATGCCCTAGGAGAACCTTTTAAGTATATATGAATACATTCAGTAGGCATGTAGCATGTACAGGCTCATCAACACTGTCTTGTAAGTGTCTGTCAAGCTATCAGCTGATGTGTCTGTGGAAAAAAATGGGAGAATGTCTTTTCAGACATAGCAGATACTAGACTCCAGACTATTTTCAATCTCTCAATACTGATTCTAATTCACATGTTTTCTCTGGAAAGGATATATATTTGATACACACACTAACCATTATATAACAAATGACATAGTCAGAAAACCAATTCTACAATGGCGGAGAGGGATATTAGAAAATAGAGCCCTTTTGCACTGAGGTGTTCAATATCCATAGGATATTATTGTTACTACTATCATCATCACAAGAAAAGAATGCTGGAAGGTTCCAAAATACATCAAACTTCACTGCCACAGCGCCCATGTCAATTAACGTTAGCCTTTTTTTTTTTTTTTTGTCTAAAATTAGGATTTCAATTGTATACAAAATACTGGTGTTTTGAAAAATGTTTCAGTTGGAACAAAAAATTTTAATGTGAGTCTTGAAATGGGTGATCTGATAATCAGCTATGTCTAATATTTCAGTTCACATGATGGGCAGAGAATGGTCCTGGATCATGCAATTACAAAGGCCCCACTGCACAAGGCAGTAGCCATAACATGACAGCCCTTTGAATGTGAAGCCCCAAAAGACACAGATTGGTGCCTTGTACCCTCACCTCGGATGCTCAGTGCTTCTGTCAGAGACATGTCGAGCGGAAGAGAAATGGTGATACTCTACCGTACAAGGCACAGATCCACCTAGAGGCCACAGCTGCATCTAACACTGCACGTGAGGAGACAGACCTTGTCACACAGTAAACAGCCAAATACTTAACCTGGCAGAGTCAAACTGTAATCAGTCCAGTATCCACACATAACTTACTACAAAGCATCTGCTTTTCCATCACAGTAATCACAACAGATACTGAGAAAAAACGGAAAACACAACATTGAAAAGGTCTTTCAACAAGCTACAGAACTACAGATAACACTAAAAATTCATTAATGTTTCATGTAAGCTAGACTATGTTTACTTTGTATTTTGAGTCCTTCAAAAACCGTTTCAAAGAACAAAGATGACCTTTTGTAATTAAATGTGCTAACGCTGTTATATCCGTTCAACCTCCTTCCTCCTGCTTCCCTTTTCCATATTTCCTTCAAAAAAAACCATGACAGTACCAGCCTTTGCCTGGCTCCAATCACTGCTGTGGCATTTGCTTGGCTAGAGCAGCATATGAACATATGTGATCATAAAAGCATGGGAAAATCTCCTTCCCCCTGTGAAAATAATTGTATGTTCTACTGTTCTATAGAATCCAACATTAAGGATTACTGGTATTTTTGAGATACAATTCAAAATCAGAAAGTTTCCACAGAAGTTTTTATCAGATAACTCCATAATACCCACAGTGTGGGAGTAGGGTAATTACTGTCATTTCATTGCTCTGTATCTACAATTACCTCTTTGTACTAGTAATCAGCCTTATACCATTTGATCTCCTTTGCTTTTTAGGCGCTTAATTACAAAGTACCAGTAGATGTTTGCATCACAGACTGGTTTGAGTACTCATTGCAATCTTCTTCAATTTTCAAATGTCTGCATTTCCCCAAAGAGATAAGAATGAAAACACATATTTAAAGGCTCATGTACCGAAGGCAGTCATGTATTTAAAAAACTATTTTATGCAGAAAGATTTCCCAGATTTTTTACACCAGCAGTGTGCAATACAAATTAGCATTAACAGATGATCATAAAATCATAGAACAGTTGGTGCTGGAAGGGACCTCCAAAGGTCATCTAGTCCAACTCCCTGCAATGAGCAGGGACATCTTGAACTAGATCAGGTTGCCCAGAACTACATCCACCTGGCCTTGAATGCCTCCATGGATGGTGCAGCCACCACCTCTCTGGGCAACCTGTGCCAGTATTTTACCACCCTCGCTGTAAAGAATTTCTTCCTCACATCCAGCCTGAATCTCCCCTCTTTTAGTTTAAAACCTTCACCCCTCAGTCGTATCACAAGTCCTGCTAAAAAGTCTCTCCCCATCTTTCTCATAGGCCCCTTTTAAGAACTGAAAAGCCACAGTAGGATCTACCCATATCTTAGCTTCTTCTTGCTGAACAACCCCAACTCTCTCAGCCTTTCCTCACAGGAGAGGTGCTCCAGCCCTCTGATCATTTTTGTGGCCCTCCTCTGGACCCTCTCCATCAGGTCCATGCCTGTCCTGTGCTGAGGACTCCAGAGCTGGCTGCAGTATCCAGGTGGGGTCTCACCAGAGCAGAGAGTCAGAATCACCTCCCTCCCTGCTGGCCATGCTCCTTTGGATGCAGCCCAAGATAGGATGGGTCTTGTGGGCTGCAAGTGCACACTGCTGGCTTGTGTTCATCCACTAGTACGCCCAAGTGCTTTTCCTGTGAGGTACTCTCAATCCCTTCATCCCCCCAGCCTGTATTGATATCAAGCATTGCCCCAGCTCAGGTGCAGGACTCTGCACTTGCCCCGTTGAACCTCACGAGGTTTGCGTGGGGCCATCTCTCAAGCCTGCCCAAGTCCCACTGGATAGCTTCCCATCCCTCAGCTTGGTATCAACTTGCTGACAGCACATTCAATCCTACTGTCCATGCCATTGATGAAGATATTAAACAGCACTGGTCACAGTACATACCCCTGAGGGTGCCACTTGTCAGTGGTGTTCATCCAGACATTGAGCCACTGATCACTACATTCTGGATGCAACCATCCAGCCAATTCCTCATCTAACGAACAGTCCACCTAATCAAATTCACACCTCTCCAATTTAGAGCATATGTGCTTATGACAGATGTGTACGTCATCTCCCTATGTCCAAGACAAGGAACTTGTGTCCTGTTTCACTTACATGCACCAGACATAAGCCTTGTTGAAAACTTAGATGTGGCCAAGCATTTCAAAACATTACAGTAGTTCTACATTCACATGACCTTATTTCAAACACCAAATAAGTACCTAAATTTGGAGGCTGATTTTCAGTAGTTACATAAATCAGAAAAGATTGTTTGGATTTCGTGATCTAAAATTGCTCTTGGAGGAGCTTTTCTCTCACTTTTAACTATACTGCTTCTTAAATACTAGAGATATATGTAGAGAAAGTCCTGCAAACAGATGTCCTGTCATGTTTCATGACTGCAAATGTCACTGCGCCTTGTGGCCTTTCATATGGAGGCCAGCTCAGACCAGTTACTGTGTCATTCCTCATTACCTTTATTTTAGACTTTAGGGGTGGTCCAATCCTTCAAATTCATGTAAAAACTCTACTTCCTTTTATCCAGGAATACTCTGGTTTATTATAAATTCCTCCTTCAGCTGTGACCTTGCAGAACAGTCAGCTGTGGCAACAGAAAATAGCTTATGCCTTACTTTGGTATAGGCACTGGTCACCAAGATATGATTACAGCTGCATGACAAGTACAGTTTAGTGTTCAAAAAAAAAAAAAAAAAAAAAAGAAATGGTGCCAGGACAAGATGTGAGGCCAGTGCTCCTCCTATTCATGCAAACCTTACAAAATGCACTTCTTTTTTACCTCTAATTTAACCCTAACTGATACTGAAGACCCTATTAGAGATACCTACAACCAAATCAATTAAAGATGTTTCTCCAAAGACATCTGCTCATCCAGCCTTACTACAATCAGCAAAAGCAGTCATTCCATTCTGTTTTTCTGGAAACTAACCTCAGCAAGTGTCATCATAGGCCTTAATGAAACAGAATGACTGCACAATAATGAGAAGTCACACAGGCTGCAGTTCTTGCTCATCAAATAATGCAGACCTTATCAGATGCTGCAGTTAAAAGCATCAACTATTCTTAAACAAATGCAATATACCCCACAAGAACAGTGACCAGACAGTCTTTTCTGCAGATTAACAGCTCCATCCCCTGCCTGGAGACCTCACAGTATCCTGGAACGAAACTCATCTTCAAACCCCACTGGGATCAAAACTGAATCTATCCACTTTCCTGTTTTCAGTCATAACCAGTGTCTAATAAAGCCCATGTGCATCACGGCTTGTCACTTCTGCAAAATGGAAGGTTCCGTCCTAGGTCTCAGACAATAAATGCAGTTTATGACAACAAAACCCACTGTGTTTATGTTTTGGTGTAGTTGTTTCTAACTTGTCTATGGTCAAGGCTAAAAGCAAGAATGTTTTTGAGGCCAAGACTTGTAAAATGAATGACCAAATGCCTGTTTATTGTTCAGTTCTGAGCATGCACTTGGCTAAGATAGGAGCTAAGACAGAGAAGGACAAACATGTAAAGGTTTATAAAAGGCAAATTATAAGTTACAATTTTGTGGATGTTAGGTTATTTTACATCTCTGCCAACTTTCTCATACTATCAGACAAAATGCTGCTGCAGTATGAGGTATATTTACATACTGTGGAGCTTGACCAGGACATCTGTGGCTCCAGTATACTAGATGGTACAGCTGTAGCTAGAGTTCAGTTCTGTAAATGATTTTGAAAAGATTTTCTACGTCACAGTTTGCATTACAGAAAGAACAATTGAGATGGTATCAGGGTAAATGAAAAAGAACAAACAGGAGGACTCTCCACTCCTTGATTCCTGATTGAAAATCTTTGAAACTTGGTGTTGAATTTCTATTATAGCCCTGAGACTACATCAATAAAAGCAATTCCCTCTGGGATCACACTGAAGATGCTGCTCCAGCTGCTGAGCAAGCAGCTTTGCCTCAGATGGGGTGTTACGCACAGCTGAATTCATTTAGTGTGTCTACATATGAAAGGCTTTATAGAAAGGCTGGATTGGAGAGAAATGCTGGAAACTGTAAGCCCAGAGCTCCGTCTGAAGCATCACTACAAAAGTTAATTAAAGCTTGTACCCGGGGAGATTTCCTAGCTTCATAATTAGCATCGGTGGAAACACTGAAGAATGAAGTTGCTCCACCAAAGAATCCACTTTTTGGGGTTTTCATTCCATTCTCCACAGGAACGCCCCTGGAGCGGCTATTCTCCAACATGGGTAACACCAGCTCCTGCAAAAAGGTCTTAGGCTAGCAAGGTCCATTCCCCCCCACCCCGCCTCCCCGCACTGCCAGGGCCATTGACTACAGCCATGGCGCTCGGTAGGGGGCGCCGCAGCACACCTGCCACCTCCGCCCGCCCATAGCGGCACCTCAGCGCCGACCAGCCCCGCGCGCAGCGGCTCACGCCTCCGCTAACGGCCAGCAGCTGCCCGCGCACCGGCCGCGGGAGTGCGACAGCCAATCAGCGAGCGGCAGCCGCTGACAGGCAGCTGCGGCGGGAGGCGGAGCGGCCGGAGCGCGGAAGAAGGACGGCAGTGGGAGGGACTGGCCCGCCCCCATCCCCGGGCGAGCAATTTAATTGGCTATTTTGCCGACAAACTGCCGAATCGGAGAATAGTTTGTAAGCGCGCCTTGAGCCTATCAAAGACGTGCTTCTTCCGGTCCGGTAGTTTGAACCGCCTCGGTCGGCGGACCGGGGCCGCGGGTGCCCGCAGGTGAGAGGGGCGGTGGGGGGCGGCCGGGGGCGCCGTGACTGACACAGCACCGGCCCCATGAACATGGGGGTCCTGCCCGGCGGGGTACCCGTTGGCAACCCCTCTCATCCCCCTCCCGAGCTTGCCACCACTCACTAAGGGAGTCTGTGGGCACCTCCTGCCCCCGGGTAGTTGAGCTGGTTGCCTTAAAAGCCCTGTAAAAAGGTGTCCTATTCACCTGCATAACTGTGCTCCCACCTGCCCCTCCACCCGTGTGCTTACCTGTCTGTGCCTCCCAGGTGTCTGCGTGACTGCCGCGTCCTGACTGTTAGTTGACATGGCAGCGGTGGTCGCTGTAGTGTGGTTATAGGGATGCTGCCGTGAGAAGCTTAAAAATGTGGACTTGAGCAGTGCTGCTTTGCAAGGGGATACAGTGAAAGGGAAATAGCATGTCTTGTGGCTGCTGGAAGATTGAGTAGTTCTGTTTACTAGCTGTTGAGCCCTCTTATCTGAGGGCACTGTTAAATTATTTGAAAAGCATTACTTCTAGTCAAACATAAACCCAAAAGCAAAAATCCTGAGCACATCTCAGGTGATTCAAAACTAAGGATTGGAGCAGCCATGGTGAGTCAGGTCAAAGATCATTATAATTGTCTCCTTTTCCAAGAATAGCAGTCTTAACATTGTAGATGTACACTTACGATTTGGAAGAAACTACTGCTGTTAACAGGAATTTTTCTTTAATGAAGCCAGATATGTGTTTTGGCAGATGCTCAAGTAATAATAGAACAATATAGTAAGCACAAAGATGCTCCTGTCACTCTCTGACCATATAGTGGTTTTCAGCTAGTAAATCATGTTGTTGACTCAGAGATGGTGTCTTAGTTAATATCTTAATTTCTCTCTTAGAAACTTACCTAGTGTTTTCTTAAACTTAGTGCTTGTTCACTGAGATCACATGGCAATGATGTCTGTAAACACTGCATTAAAAGAAGTGTATTAAGTTATTGTAGTAATCCAATCTGTTGTTCTGTACCTAAGCAGATTTCTAGAATTGTAGGTTTACTGTGATTTTCACTGGAATGTTGCAATAATCAAATTGCAAGGTTAGGCTCTGGACACAAGCATTAGAGGTACATACAGGCAAAATAAACATGAGGAAAGCTCGAACATAAAGGGATGGGAAGAGGAGGCAAATACAGAGAGCTTGAAGTGACAGTGAGTAATTTTAAAAGATTATGTCAAACAGGTAAACTGCAGTTACAGATTTGAAGAGAAGGTGGTGTGGAGTGGAGAGATAGCATCACTTGTAGTGAAAGAGGCTTTTGAATTTTGGAAGACCACAAAACTTAAGAGTAGTTTCAGTGATAATCAGAGAACTAGATACATGAGAATGAGTGTCAGGGCATGATCTCAAAAACCTGAAAATAGAAATCACAACAGTGGTTTTAAGTTATTAGACAAAAAATTTTTTTTTTTTTTGAAGAAGAAACCTTTCTCTTCTGCTTCTTTGGACTCATCTCTTTTCACATGAAAGTCCATTTGCCTTCCTGTTCCTCTGGAGAGTTTGTTGCAGTTTACTACTTTTTTAAGTGGACTGAGAAGGGAAGAGAACGGTGTCTGTATGGCTGTAAATACAGCTTTAATTCCTGTAAGTGCTATATTAGCCTCCCTATTCCTCCCTCACCCCCCAAAGCATGCACATTTTCATACCTCCACAACTTTTAGGGTATTCAGGACCCGCAATTTGATAAACTATATGAGTGCAAAGGCATATGGAATTGAAGCTGACTTTTTAAGATTAGTGAAGAACTGTATTTTGGCTATTAAAACAATATATTGACTAAAGGGGTGCTAGTATAGTTACTTGATTAGGTATAGAGGCCAAAGCCAAAGGAACAGATAGGGAGTAATTTCTGGGATGGAGGAGAAAATGGAAATTATCAGAGCAGCAGACAATAAAAATGGAAGAGATGAGGAAGGTAGTATTTCTTATCTATGTAGTATTTCATCTACAGACCAATATACAGCAATAAAAGTATTTAGTAAACCTCCCCGAGGCTTCATATTTTGTAATAAAAACCATGGTCAGTATATTAGGGCTCAGCAGGAAGTAGAGCAATGGTAATCATGTCTTTTGAACCTTGGGCTCTAGGAAATCTCAGCGTTTAAAATTGTCTTTATACCATTTTTATAGTGTCTATCTTAAGCACAGAAACAAGCTTGCCATTCTGAATGGTGCAGATACCTGTGGCAAAGAGAGCTTTTGTGGTGCTAGGAAGAATCAGCCTCAAGAATAACTCACAGAACAGAAAGACTATTTCCATCTCTATTCCATTATAGAGAACTATTGTGAGTTTTATGACATTTTGAAAAATTATGATGATGCTTAAGGAGGCTATTCCTTTCAATTTAACGACAACACAACTAGCAATCTAAAAATAACATGTCAGAAAATGCATCTGTTTAAAAAACAATTGAGAATAATTGATAGTTTTAAAGGTCTCTCTAAAAATAAATTTTCATTGCATGGTTGTTTGCTACATTCTACAAGCAGTCAGTTCTTCTGGTTATTTATGGTGGTCCTCTTCCCAAACTTACTCTCAGCTGGTAACTCCCCGCTCAATGTGTCTGGTGATCGTTTTACATGTGCATCAGCCAACTATATCACTCTGCCATTCATTCATTAACAAAATAACATTGCTCAGTACTCAGTTCCCACTCATTCTGTAGTTTCTTCCGTTACCCCCAAATACCCTTCAGAGTTCTTTTTTTCCGCATACATTCTAGGATTTTCCCCATACATTCTAGAGATAGAACCCTACCAAGCCCCATCACAAGAGCTTCAGTTCTTCACTGAAAGACCTTTACAAGGCTGCTGTAGATTTAAAGGTACATACATCTTTCAGAAAGTCTTCAAGTTTATTCTCAGTTCTACATCATCTGCTTCCCAAATGTTCAAAGAATACCTCGCTATTTTGCTTAGAAAATGCTGGAATGATTGACATTATCAGAATCTAAAGCATTACCTGTTCTTCCATGTCTGTGTCTTCCTGGGCCTATAAGGCAAGAAGTGTCGAGAAAGTGGAGGGATAGTGATGTTGACCAGTAAGTGAGGGCTTCAGGTTATTGAACTGGAGTGTTCAGGGCATCATTGCAGCTTGGGAAGTACTTCAGGTAGTTCAAGGGGAAAAAAAAGTCATACAGGAATTGAGTCATTCTTGTAGCACTCTCCTGGAATTTTGTAGTGAAATAAGCTGTTAATCTCCAAAAAATACAGTGTGAATAAGAAGGAGGGATTGACATTGTCACAGAAATATATCTGTGAATTAAGGCTTCAGTTATTCTTGATCTATGTTTCATTTGTGGGTTTTGGTGTTTTGTTTTTTCTCTAACAATGTATTTCATTTACCGTTGATGTGAAATTTTTTATCATGAAGCATTAGGTATTAAACTTATTCAGTCCATGTAAAATAAAAGAAAACTTATATTCTTGCTTTTGGGTCTTCCATTGTGGGTTTGTTTTTCTTTTTTAAGTCAGTGGAAGTCTTCCGGGTGTGGATTGGGTCAGGCAGTTTCCTACCTAGCATTATATAATGAAAATGTACAATCAGTTTAGCCTATAGCATGGGTGTTGATGCAGTTTCTACAGTAGAATCTCTTTTTTGTGAGGGAAATGTTGATGAAAATACAGTAATCATACTGGAACTGAAAAATGAAGTTCAGCTTCTACTGTTTTATAGACTAACTTGTGCAGAATGTCATCAGATGAGGAGAAAAGCACAAGTCCTGTTTTGCCAAAAGACACTGTTTGGGGCAGTTCTGTTTCTTCAGATCTTAAGGTAGGAAAAAGGCAACCTCATTTGGTTCACTGTCGTTGCATTTTATTTGTCAAAGGGTAATTATGAGCAAATCTAATAAAACTTGCATCTCTTTCATTTTATGTATACAGGAAAATAATAAAAATGTTAGTGAAAAGAAAATTAGATAAAACCAATCTGGGATTAAAATATCTTCACTTGGATTCCCTTCTGTGCAATTTTGATTTATGTGAAAATTCTTATCAAAATTTAAGAGATTGATCAGTGACAGCTATGAGTAAAGTAGTAAAGTTTTCTTTTTTCTGGGCATGTACAGAAGCACTGTTAAGTGGATTTCTTAAGGTATTTTCTTCATGTGGGTTAACTTTTGTCCGTGTTAAACTGCCTGTTTATGGGCAGTTCATTTCTGCAGTTCGTATGCTTCTCTGTTTGTGATCATATCTCATGGATAAGTTCTCTTGATCTTTGCTCAGCAGCAGTAATTCATCCATGTTTCCAGAGCCTTTTGTAGTCAGAAAACAAGATGAAGGTGTTGTGTCATGAATTTTGACAGACTAAAATTTTTTTTATGACGTGATTGATTTATAAGGAGGTTCTAAGGCCACCTTGTTGACTGTTTCACAACTGAGAACACATCTAGAATACAACAGAATATTTTGGGTGGAAGTAACTTACGGCAATCATCTAGACCACTTCAGGGCTGGCCTAGAGTTAAAGCATGTTATTAAGGGCATTGGCCAAATGCCTGTTTAACACTGACAGACATGGATCATTGACCACCTCTCTGGAGGCCTATTCCGGTGTTTGACCACCTTCTTGGTGAAGACATGCTTCCTAATGTCCAGTCTTAACCCACTCTGGGTGCAGCTTTGAACCATTCCTATGCATCCTGTCACTGGATCCCAGAGAGGAGAGATCAGCTCCTCCCTCTTGGCTTGCCCTTCTCAGGAAGCTGTAGAGAGCAATGAGATTGCCCCTCAGCCTCCTTTTGTCCAATCCAGACAAGCCCAAGGTCCTTACCTGCTCCTCGCAGAAGACTATTGGAAAAGAAGAATGCTGGGGTCAGAGCTGAGCAATATAAATGTTGACAGGGAAGTACTCCTTTTACATAATTTTGAAGGGACTTTTGTTTTGTTTGGGTGCTTTTAAATAGAGGCCAGAATTAACTTTTCCTTATGAATCCACTAGCTCTTAGAGAATTTCCATTTACTTATAATTGAATTGTGCCTGACTTTGTCCATTCAATTCATTCTTTTCATGTTGTTTTAGTAAATTTGAGTGCAGTCCTAAGGATAAATGCTAAGCAGCATCTGTAGGTTTTTATAATACTTCATGAAGGAAGAAAAAAAAAAAAAAGAAACCTCTTAAATGCTCTTGTGCTCTTTGCTCATTGCAACACTGATTTATTTACTTCTACAAAACCAAGGTAGTGTGAATTAAATGATCAAAACTCTGACCTTCTAGCCTTGGACTATGTTCCTCTAGTTTTATACTTTAACAGGATTTTTATGGTTGACTTTAAAGTTTTGTTTTAAGCAGAACAAAGATAGTAAATGAACCAAGGATGTATTGTTAATTTTATTTTATTAGGTTTTTATTTGAAATTTATTGGTCAATCTTGTATTCCACTTGCAGTGTTATTGTTAAAGAATACTTAAGACTAAAACAGTAAAATACAATGATAGAATTAAGTAAAGAAAGAATGATTACTGATGCCCTGGTTTAGTACTTTCCAACTGGCCTTTTTTCCCAAATGTTAATTAGTGGCTTTGATCAGTTTCAGCATTTAGCTGCTGAAACTTTTAATTTTTTTAATTAACTTTTTTAATTAATTACTTGTTTGTATGTTTAAGCTATAATACAGGTTGTTCACAGTTTTGCCCTGAACTTTCATTCTAAAAGTCTGTTTAATTAGGAGATTTTTTAAAAATGTTAATTGGCTTACTTCAGTACATAGTATAATGCTGCACACCAGTTAGATTGGTTTATAACTTTTTAACAGGAAAGCTTTTCTGTTACTTATATATATGTGTTCCATACACCTGTATAATTTTAAAAATTCATAATACAAGGTAAGAATAATTCTATCCAATCTAAAGAAAATACTGGATACTCAAGTATCTTTTGATGATTGGTTTTAGAATTCACAACAAAGAAATTGTAATGTTCTGGAATATTGCATGTGACTGTGTTCTGTAGCATCTTTTCCATGCCTATAAAAATATGTATTTTTCTTTGCAGTAATAGTAGTGCTTAGAAATAATATCAGATAATTCATTGCTGATATGATGTGGAACTTTTTTTTTTTTTCATAGTTCATGTTTTTGTTTAAGATGGCTATTATAGCATCCAGTTCTGGCATCTAGCAAAGTGTTTCTAGCTGTAATCGGAATGAACATGAAACAGGAGAAAGGTAAATTATTATAGTCATGGTAGGAAAACAGCTTGCTTTTACTGCTTTAAGGGAAATCCTCTTTTAGCCATGATAATAATTTAAAAAGCTCCCCCAAATTATTGAAACCCATTTCTACTCCTAGAAATACCTTATATATACTCTTGTATATTCCTACATAAACCTAGATTTTAGAAAAGTCATTGTAGTATTATAATTATTTGTCATCACCTTGGGACAGGATGAATATGAAGAGCTGCTTCATTACGCTGTAGTGGCTCCGAAGTTTGACCAGTGTTTCTCAAAGGGGTCAGAACCTGCTTCAGAGCTGAGAGCTGGTGGCAGGTCTTCAAGTGCAGCAGATGATGCCATTCACCATAAGACTCCAGGTAGTATGTGCAAAGCTATGTGTTGAGCTTCCAAGAACAAGCATAGAAATGTTTTGGCTTAAGTTTTCTAATAGCTTCTGTTTGAAAAATACATGTAGCTCATATACAGTACATTTACATTTTGCACAAGAAGAAATTTAGGAAAGCATATTCACTGAAGGGGTTTCTGACATCACTTTCAGATAATAGTATTGTTCAGATGACAGTTCCATGTGTTTTGTGATGCAGATATTTAAAGTGTTTGGAGTAATAATGCAAAAAGAGGTGCCCTTATGTGCAATAGATGACATCGGACTGTTTTTGCTGCTACCTGACTGCCATGATAGATAAATGAGTATTTAAAATACAGTTATTTGGAAGTAAGAGTTACCTTAAAAAGGCTTTGTGTAGTGACTAATTATGTCACTAATAAATATCATTCTCAGTCTTTTAGTCACTCTATTCCAGTTTTACTTTATTACTTGGACTGTATAAACTTAGTGTCATGTGATGCATTAGTAACAATGCTGTTTATGGTTATATGTTATTTGCTTTTCCCTAGCATTTAGATAAAGGAAGCTCTGTTAATTTTGCTTCAGAAGAAATAGTAAACAATCATACCTGCATTATTTCTTTACTAGGGAGTTTAGCTTAATCAGAAAGAACTGAAGTTAAATTAACTTCTATTCTTTGTCATGCTATTGCATGATAAAAACTTTTGCCTACAATTTTCTCTTCACTCCTCTTTCTTGACTCATTAGAATAGCTTTATCTCTACTATTGAAATGAATATGGAGTATAAAATGTGTAGATAATTTTATTATTAGAGACAAAGCAGCCTTGAAGTGCTGTGTAAGTATAGCACTAATTGTCGTCTTGGAGTAAATATTGTTTATGGCTAATGTATGCAAGACTTCTCAGCCATGCTGATCCAAGCTGAACAACTCTCTGCTAGCAGGAATTGACTAGTGTGATTGCAAGGGGTAGTGCAGAAAGTTGTTCATTTCATATTAGCAAGAGAACTATGAATGAAAACCAGTCTATCTTCTTAAATTGCACATTGTTTTCACTAGAATATAAAGCAGTCTTGGTAGGCTGTCAACTACCATTTAGTTAACTCACGTTAATGCAATATGATAAAAACTTATCTAGCAACAGGCTCTTAAAATAAGGAATGTGATTAAAATGAGAGAGGTGGTATTGGTAATGTTCTGTATCTTTCCACAATGAGTCTGTGCAGTGGAGTTTGGGTATGTTCAGACACCCAAGCTAGCACCTTTCTTCCCAGTATGCCAGAAGGAGAAACGTTTTATCATTTTTATGAAAATTGAAAATCTTAGTCCTTAAGGACATCATATTTGCAACTTCTCCCCATGCAGAATTAGTGTGGTTGTTCTTCTGAATATCAGACTGCTTAGGAAAAGATAGAAGGCATGATTTTGAGTTCATTTTAAGCATGAGAATGGAGCTTTGGAGAGAGAGAATATTCACATTCTGATGCCAGATTTACCTCCAATACAGAATAATGTTAGAAAAACTTCTGCCAACAGAAAAGTTTAAAGTGCAGCCTTTTAATTTTGCTTTTTACATATTGAATTTTATTAACTGATCCAGTGTAGTTATCCTGTGTGGGAATTATACCAAGATGCATAAGAAATCAGATCAATAGAAGCTGCTGGTATTTTGTACTATGGCAGTTACTCTTGAACATTCAAACACAGAAAATTCCACTATAATAATAGGTAATCCTGCAAATCCTAGAATGAGAGCAGTTGCTTGGTGTTTAAAGAATTATGATATAAAATGTTTTGATAGGGGAATGAAACATCCTCGTTTGTTACGTAAGTTCAAGGTCTCAAAAATTGCAGATAGATTCAGCTGAAGGTAACATTTAAACTATCTGTGATTTCCACAGCCAAAGAACTTTCCATGGGTACTGTCATGAGGTTCCTTTAGATCCTGTACATGAAGAGGGTTTAGTCTTCTAGTACCAGTTTACTCGTCTGAAGGCATTTGCTGTTACATGGGATCTTGGTTTAGCGGAGTGATACAGCAATGTACTGAAATTGCAGTGCAAGCACAAATCACAGCCCATGGGATCTCTCAGATTTTCAGGTCAGCATACTCTGTTAATTAAACTCTCTTTTCTAAACTCAATAGGAAAGAAAGCAAACACATCAGACAAGGGCTCAATCCCCTTTGTACAAACTAGTCTAACGTGAATTCACTTATCCCTCAGTTCATAAGGTTTTTAGAATCCTAGAATAGTTAGGGTTGGAAAGGACCTTAAGATCATCTACTTCCAATCCCCCTGCCATGGGCAGGGACACCTCCCACTAAACCAAGTCACCCAAGGCTCTGTCCAGCCTGGCCTTGAACAATGCCAGGGATGGAGCACTCACAACTTCTCTGGACAACCCATTCCAGTGACTCACCACCCTCACAATAAAGAACTTCTTCCTTATATCCAATCTAAACCTCCCCTGTTTAAGTTTTAACCCATTACCCCTTGTCCTATCACTACAGTCCCTAATAAAGAGTCCCTCCCCGGCATCCCTGTAGGCCCCCTTCAGATACTGGAAGGCTGCTATGAGGTCGCCATGCAGCCTTCTTTTCTCCAGGCTGAACAGCCCCAACTTTCTCAGCCTGTCTTCACACAGGAGGTGCTCCAGCTCCCTGATCATCCTCATGGCCTCCTTTGGACTTGTTCCAACAGTTCCATGTCCTTTTTATATTGAGGACACCAGAACTGCACACAATACTCCAAGTGAGGTCTCATGAGAGCAGAGTAGAGCGGCAGGATCACTTCCTTCGACCTGCTGGTCACGCTCCTTTTGATGCAGCCCAGGGTATGGTTGGCTTTCTGGGCTGTGAGTGCACAGCTCATGTTAAGTTTCTCATCGACCAACACCCCCAAGTCCTTTTCCGCAGGGCTGCTCTGAATCTCTTCTCTGCCCAACCTGTAGCTGTGCCTGGGATTGCTCCGACCCAGGTGTAGGACCTTGCACTTGGCATGGTTAAACTTCATGAGGTTGGCATCTGCCCACCTCACAAGCGTGTCAAGGTCCATCTGGATGGCATCTCTTCCCTCCAGCATATCAACTGAACCACACAGCTTGGTGTCTTCGGCAGATGTGCTGAGGGCGCACTCAATCCCACTGTCCATGTCAGCGACAAAGATGTTGAACAGGAACAAAAATGTTGAGCAAGAAACTAGAATAACTCACAAGTTCAGCAATTCGTAACTTGCAACCCATAGCTCACATCTCTGTGAACACCTGCCTGAACAGCAGAGAGAGTGCTTATCCTTCCTTCTTCATCACAGTGCAGGATACCCTGTATCACAGCAGGAAGCACAAAAGCCTCATCAGTCTGGCTGCTGTTGGATGTGGTTCAAAAGCGTTTTGGGTAAACTGACATATTTGTGTCTTGCAGCTTAAAAGGTTGGTCTGTACTATTTCTGTAAATTAGTGGATTCTGAAGGAACTGCCAGGCAAGGTTGCGCAAGGTGTTATGGCAGCAGGAGATAGCAAGCTGCAGGTGATAACGGCTGTGCAATTAACTTCAGCCTTTCTGTCCTTCATATCCTGTCTGCATGCTGCTCTTGCCTTGACCTGGTGATACTACTTCCAGGATGTACCAGGCCTTAACGTGCGTTAGGCAAAATCTGAGCAAGACTTGAGTGAACAGTCACAGCGCGATAGAATAATCGTAATACACAGTTAGATCACTGTTACAGTCTCTTTACACTAGCCATCAAGATATGAGGTGTCCCTTGTTGCTGGGAAGGACCTGTGTGGGTTAAGTCAGCGCAAGCTTGTTGCTCAGTTGAAGGTTCATTTTGCTGGTTATTCAGTTTTCATATGGTGTTGGAGCCAACACTTCCTGCAAGCTCCTTTGGCTAGCACAGGAATAAATTTGTACTTTTTTGTTAACTAAGGCCAGTTGATCCAGTCAACTGGTACAGCATTTTATGAAAAACAAAGGCCACCTTTTGCCCGCCCCTGTGTTGAGAGAAGTTCAGTAAAGCTGTCGTCACTCCCTGTATTCTTCTCTGAGCTTCATTAGCATCTCATCTCCTCTGAATCTTCTTCCATTACAGGAGGCTGTTGATCACTCACAGTAGGAGATTGTCAGGATTCAAATACACTTGCAAAACTCTTGAATTGCAGATCAGTTCAGATCAGCTGCTGGAAGCATTTCTCAGCCTGAGAACTTGTTCTTACATGGAAAGAAGAAAATTCCAAACACAGCAATGTGGAATTATATATTATGGAGCAAATTCTAGTTCAGGTCTTTTCCCCAGTGCTGTATCTAATTACAGTTTTGTCTCCCATTTTGAGTGGAGCATTGTTTTGCAAGGGAATATTTGTGAGGTGTGATGCTGCTGTTCATGACGAGATCAGAATCAAAACAGTAGACTTGGGGGGGGGGGGGGGGGGGGTTGCTAGACGACTGTATTCTATTTTTTTTATCAGACTTGTCTGAACAGAAGATCTTAGCCAGCACTGTCTTCTGTCTTTAATGGTGTGAGACTTTTCGTTGTTTTGTTTTTTTTTTTTCTGCTGGGGCCAAATATGTAGCCTATGAAATCTGTTCCTCTTTACTGCCTAAAGATGTGCAGCAGATCTGAGAGGGTGAATTTACATTCAATTGATTGCTTCTCTTGAAATATTTGAATAGAGTTCTCTCTTAATACACATGGTATTGTCAGATAAATGTAGTAATTTGCAAGCTGTACTTAATTGTTCAGAGACAAGGGAAAGAAATGCTTCTATACTGGATGGTGATCAAAATTTTACATTGAAGCTTTATGTACTGCTCATTACAAAGAACCATGTATTCCTCCCAGTTACAGACACTCACATGTTTACTGTCTTTGCAAAGGGCAGCACCTTGTAAAATGTGGCTTCTCTTTTACTTTCAAAATTTTGTAAAATGGTTAAAAAACAGTAAAGGTGCTCTTGATCTTCTTGGAGACTGAGATAAAAAGAATATTTACATGGCCCCACCATGCCTCTGTTAGCTATACAGTATAAATAAACTTCTGGCGTTCTCCTGCTTTATCAAAACATAGGTTTGCTTTTTAAAATGTCACTACACCATGTCAGTCTAGGAAAGAGATGTCTTACATCTTGGTTGTTGTTAAAGGATCACCTACTACAAGCTCAGCAGTGTTGCATCCCAACCAAAAGGAAGTGCAGCAGGAGGGCCAGGAGACCTCCATGGGTGGATAAGGAGCTGCTGAGAAAACTTAGAGGGGAAAAAAGAGGCTTATAAAATGTGGAATCAAGGACAGGAAGCCTGGGAAGAATGCAGGGATGCTGTCTGTGAAGCTAGGGACCAGGTTAGGAAAGCTAAGGCTCAGTTAGAATTAAGCTTGGCTAGGGATGTGAAAGATAACAAGAAAGGAATTCTATAGGTACATTGCAAATAAAAGACAGACCAGGGACAATAGGGGCACCCTCCAGAAGATATCAGGAGAACTGGCTACCCTGGATTTGGAGAAGGCTGAGCTTCTTAAAGACTTCTTTGCTCAGTCTTCACTGGCAAAGGCTCTGACCACACCACCCAAGTCTTGAAGACACAGATGCAAGGACTGTGAGAATGAAGACCTTGGGCCCACTGTAAGAGAGGATCTGGTTCGAGACCACCTTAAGAACCTGAACGTGCACAAGTCCATGGGACCTCATGAAATCCATCTGTGGGTCCTAAGGGAGCTGGCAAATGAAGTTGCCAAGCCACTGTTCATATTTAAAAAATCATGGCAGTCAGGTGATGTTCCTGACGACTGGAAAAAGGGAAATATAACCCCATTTTCAAGGGGAAAATGGATGACCCGGGGAATTACAGACCAGTCAGTCTCACCTCTGTGCCTGGCAAAATCTTGGAGCAGGTTCTCCTGGAAGGCATGCTAAGGCACATGAAAAGCAGCAAGGTGCTTGGTGACAGCCAGCATGGCTTCACTAAGGGGAAATCCTGCCTGGCCAATTTGGTGGCCTTTTATGGTGGGGCTACAGAACTGATGGACAGGGGTAGAGCAGTTGATGTCATCTACCTGGACTTGTGCAAAGCGTTCGACAGTGTCCCACACAACATCCTTGACTCTAAATTGGAGAGACATCAATTTGATGGATGGACCACTCGATGGATAAAGAACTGGCTGGATGGCAGCACACAAAGAATTGTGGTCAATGGCTCAATGTCCAGCTGGAGACCAGTAACGAGTGGTGTCCCTCACGGATCAGTGTTGGGACCGGTCTTGTTCAACATCTTTGTCGCTGACATGGACAGTGGGATTGAGTGCGCCCTCAGCAAGTTTGCCGATGACACCAAGCTGTGTGGTTCAGTTGATACACTGGAGGGAAGGAATGCCATCCAGAGGGACCTCGACACACTTGTGAGATGGGCTGATGCCAACCTCATGAAGTTTAACCATGCCAAGTGCAAGGTCCTACACCTGGGTTGGAGCAATCCCAGGCACAGCTACAGGTTGGGCAGAGAAGAGATTCAGAGCAGCCCTGCGGAGAAGGATTTGGGGCTGCTGGTACATGAGAAATCTAACATGAGCGGGCTGCGGTGTGTGCTCACAGCCCAGAAAGCCAACTGTATCCTGGGCTGCATCAAAAGGAGCGTGACCAGCAGGTCGAAGGAGGTGATCCTGCCCCTCTACTCTGCTCTCATGAGACCTCACTTGGAGTATTGTGTGCAGTTCTGGTGTCCTCAACATAAAAAGGACATGGAACTGTTGGAACAAGTCCAGAGGAGGGCCACGAGGATGATCAGGGGACTGGAGCACCTCCTGTATGAAGACAGGCTGAGAAAGTTGGGGCTGTTCAGCCTGGAGAAGAGAAGGCTGCATGGAGACCTCATAGCAGCCTTCCAGTATCTGAAGGGGGCCTATAAGGATGCTGGGCAGGGACTCTTCATTAGGGACTGTAGTGATAGGACAAGGTGTAACAGGTTAAAACTTAAACAGGGGAAGTTCAGATTGGATATAAGGAAGAAGTTCTTTACTGTAAGGGTGGTGAGCCGCTGGACTGGGTTGCCCAGGGAAGGTGTGAGTTCTCCATCCCTGGCAGTGTTCAAGGCCAGGTTGGACAGAGGCTTGGGTGACATGGTTTAGTGTGAGGTGTCCCTGCCCATGACAGGGGTGTTAGAACTAGGTGATCTTAAGGTCACAGTGGGAAGTTTCCTTCTCTTCAGGCTACCAGTCCTTAGTATTGATCTATTAAATTTATAAGAGGAATTTAATTTTTAATTTTTTTCAACTGTGCATTTTAGCAAATTGCTGCCCTTGCTTTGGGCCACTGGTAGCAGATCATGTGTGAGAACTTTGTCAGAACTTACTTACTTTATGAAGCAGAAAATCTCAAATACTAGAGGAACAAAAATTCCTCTAAACAAATGCCCCCAACAATAGTATTGGGATAACAAACACTTTGAAAAAAACAGCCAATTTCATTACCGCCATGATAAATACAGTCTAGAGATTTGTCGGTGTAAATGCATGTGGGCATTATTTAATGAAGCATATTTTTATACTTGATCATATCCAAATGGTTCCATGTCCTCGGTACCTTAGGGAACTGTAACTGAGTGTCATCATGTAATGCAGTGGAAGGAATAGAGGTGACAGAAGGAGACCATTAGGAATAAGAATGAAGTTAATATGTATACAACTAGAAAATTATGGCAATACTGGAAGGCCAAGATAAAGTATGTAAGATGATGATATAAATATGTAACAGGTACACTCAGTGGATTTAGTGAAGGATACATCCTGTGATAAATGAGAAAAGTGGAAGCTGGGTTAGCATAACCTGTATTTGGGGAGGATTAAGGGGAAGGGAGTGGTGAATGTATAATATGATCTCGGACTATAGCTTTTGTCAGTCTAGTATCCTGTTTTTATTGATTACCTTTTGTTCGTTTTTTTGCTTTGTGAATATCTTGCAAACTGTGTTCTGTAAGTTGAGTGTCTTTTAATCCAAACTAATATTAAAAGTTTAAAAATAAAGACAAGCCATCATGCATTTTACAGCAACATCACAACTGAAGGAAAAGCACAGTGACATGCAGGAATGGGAACAAGTGGTGAAGGACAAAACTGGGAGTATTTGACAGTAGTAACACTGCCAAATGCTTTATATTATGAAAGGACAGCCAGATTCCTCATCACTGAGATTAGATATATTTCAAGTAGCCTGGGTCATCTGTCTAGCATATATTTTTTAGAGATCCTTACTTGCAAAAAAAATAAGCAATTTCTGCCATTAGCTAAGCAATGTTTTTCTCATTTGCAGGAGAAGCAATAGCAAAAAGCTAGAGCCTGATCATAATATATCAGTGTGATTTGGGATAATCTTTTAATGGTCTTCTGCTGAGGTAATATGGTAGGGTCTATAGAAATGGTGTGCTAGGTCAGACTTCTTTAGCTGAAGTAGATTTCAATTTTATGTGTAGTTCTGTGTGACCTTGGAATAAGCACAAAAAAGCAGTTGTAACTCTGCATCACAGTTCTTCCTTTTTTCCTTTTTGTTTCAGAGGATGAATGTAATAGTTTCAATTCAGCCTACTTCATGGGGGGGAGGGAGTATTAGTCAGACAGCTCTTCTCATTTCCTTTGGACAAGGAGACCTAACAGTGACAGTAACTGAGTGTCGAGCATCAGGCTTGGCCTTGGATAAGTTAGAAAATACTGCTTTGTGACAATTAGGTCTTCATGCTTGTACCAAAAAATAGTACCCATCCACTATCAAACAGCTGTACAGACAATATTCATTTCCAGAAATGAAGACTAACAAGTTGTAGGTTTCCTCTCTCCATTTATGAAAGAAGAAGAGTATTCTTTTGAAGTTGTCCTGGTTGTTATTGATACCAGGAATCTGGTAATCCATTTCCTTTCCAATTTTTTCATTCAGCTGTCAAATTAATAATTTTTCTGCAGTGAATAAATATGAAACAATATTTAATCTCTTCCATTGACTTAAATATTAATTTCTCTATTCTAAACTTCCCCCCCCCCACTTGGAACTCAAATACATGCCCATTTGCTCTTGGACACGACTTAATTTTTATTGCACCTGAAAGTGAGGCCTTATTGTGTAAGGCACTATATAAATTCATAGTAGATACTTCCTTACTCAAAGAGTTGGAAATCTAATTATATGAGGAAATTGAAGGCTGTAGGAAAATTGATGCAGGTACGTACCAATACTGAATTATATCCACAGGTTGCATTGTGAATGCACAAAGGAAGGCTGCTGACCTCAGGAGTTTACAGTCTCATTAGGGAAATTGGCTAAAGTTTTTCATTTTTTGACCAGGGATGTTAATCGATGAGAAGTCTTTCCTGAGAAAGATGCTTTTTATTTCTGGCTATGCTAATTTTTTGGTACTTACTGTGATTATCCTCTTTAAAATGGAATCAGATTAGAAGATTCTGTTCTCTAGGGGAGTGGTAGTTTTGATTTGACTTAAGGTTATGATGGGACTGTGCATTTAAATATACTTGTATCTTTGCAGCATATCTTTGAATTAGGTTGTTTGTTTTACATGGGGGAAGAGGTATCTGATGGCATAAATATTTTGGGGTTGTTTTGTTTTTCTTAATGCCTGGCTTCTGACTTCCATCCAGAATGCAAGCAGTGCAGCCTTTCCAGAGTATCAATCCTTATTCTCTGTTTCATTTTTAGTCATAATATCAGTGGAGAAGCCTTCTGAGGCCAATATGGAACAAATTCACCCTGCTGTTTCGGGAGAGACTTCTTCACAAGGGTCCACTCACAGTCCAGGAGAAAGCAATGATATCCTAGTGACTGAATTAACTTTACCTGACGAAAAAGTAACTCAAATAGAAAACATACTTGATCTCTGGAGTGGAAGTCTTAAGGTATTTATTTCTTAAAAATCACATGCAAATGTTAATGTGTTGTAAAAGAAGTGAGACTGCAGGAAAAGTTGCAGTGTGATTGCACTGGGAAAGAGTGTTTTTCTTTGATTGTTGTGTATTGCATATAAGCACTAGAATATATTCTTTCAAGAACTTTGGAATAACTTTCTCCTTTAGGGATGTTCAGTTATATTCAATAGTTCACTATGTCTGATAGTGTTTATAAACAGCCTGCCTAATGAAGGCATCATTGTAAATGTTCATGTCTCCTTAATTGCTAAATGTTTTAAGTTTTAAAGATTGGGAAGAAGGGAATAATTTTATCAATTGTGCTACTGTCATTCCTTTAACTTTTCAGACAAATGTTCTGACTGAACTGAGAAAATGGAAGCTTAGTTTGATTGAACACCACAAGCTTCAAATGAGACAAGAAAAAGAGAAGCATGCTTCACATGTGAGACAATTGAGCAATGAGATGGCGAACCTGAAGGAGTTGCTGCGTACTTATGAAATCTCTATTGGCAGGAAAGATGAGGTAGTAATAACAATTTCGTAACTCAGTAGTTCCCCTATTTTTAAAAATACACTGATGACTTTTTGGATCCGTCTGTGAACAAAATTCTTCTTGCAGCAAGTAACATAGAGAAATAAATGTACAGCAGAAGAAGAATCATTGTTGCTAATAATGTCCATACTAACAGTGGAAACTTAAGATACTGAACATGTTGTATATACATATTTTGTATTGTTTGCTTCTTAAATCTAGGGTCTGATGTTGTTCATTACTTATTTCATGCTTAGATGAGTCCATTAGCTCTTTTTAAAGACTTTAAAAGTCTTTAGTTTTTCAATTTTAGGTTTGGTTTTCTTGAATTTTAAATGGGCAGCAGTCTCCTAAGTGTTTAAACAGTCTCTGGTTCAGGATTCTTAGGAATTGTGTACTTGTACAGATTCATAGGATTGTACACTTGGAGCCCTTGGGCTTTTCTGCTATCAGCAATATCAACAGCTTCAGAATTAACTAGAATTGTGGAAACGGACATAAAATTTTGCCAGCCCTTTGATCACATAACATAATTGAACCCTCTTATTGCTATCTTGAATTTTTAACCTTGTACTTAAGAACCCTTTTTAGAGTTAGCTTTTTTTAATTTCTTTTTACCTTTTTCTAATAAAAAAATGCATCAAAGGAATTAAAGTATGGAGGAAGCTGATTGTTCTGTGTCCATTCAGCAGTCTAATCTTAGACTAAGCAAATGCAAGTGTTGTAACATTACAAGAAAAGGATGAGTATAATGTCATTTAAGTGCATATTTGCAGAACCGTAGTTATTTCAATGTATACCATTGAAACATACCTGATTCTGTTGGATATCATTGTCACTCACGTTTAATGCAGCATAATTCACGATGATACTTTGAAAGCATTTTTTTTCTTCTACCCATGAAGAAATCAGTTCTGCAGCCAATAATATAGTTCAGTTTAAAAAAAAACTAAACATATTCTCAATACAAAATGATTATTGCCATCACCTTATCAGTAGGTGTTAGTGCTTCCATGTATCACACCATGTTTACCAAAACTGCTGTATTCTTATATGGGCATAAGCTGAATCCGTCAGCCTCCCAAGTATTACAAATACTGTAGATTCTTATTTTCACGTTGTAAGTCTCACAAGTGATTTCTAGTGGCAAAAATATACTAATCAAGGAACATGGATTTAGGCCAAGACTTCTAGGTGGGTATCAACAGGTATGCAGTGTCAAAAGTTAATATTTTATGTTAGTATATGACATATTTTCAAATGTATGTAATTTATTATACTAATTTGCTTTCTATTTTCCTAGTGATCTGTTGAAATGCAAATTTAATTCCAGATAAATTCTTTGTTACTTATATAGCTGAGACTTTAGTTATTCCCAAAATGCAAAATGTTAAAATTGGTCATTTTAAGGAGAAAAAACCTTATAGTAGATATATTAACATACAGTAATGTGAAGAATTCATTCTAGAAATCTAGAGAATAATCAGCTTTAAGTGTATGAAACTTATCTTCATTTGTTTCTGACTGATATTGTAGACACATTAATGAAACCAAGTTTTTTGCTAGTAATATTTCATTAAACAGCCTGACTGTATGAAATTCCTTACTGAAACAAAATAGGAGTTCTCTACTGTTTGCTAGATAGCTGTTGATTTAAGGGTGTATTTTAAGTATAATTTATTTAATTGATGTATGTTCAATAATTACATGTAACACATGCAATATAACATATTAAGATATGTTATCAAATAGCATAGAATGTTGTTGTACACAGTCTTAATGTGGTAGTTGAAATAACTTCTTGTTATTCACTGGAGTCCCAAGATTGTTCACTAATGCCCATTGGAGTTGCACAGATGTGACTTGATGGCAGAATCTAGTTTAAATTAGGCAAAAATATAGAGAAATACTCAGTGGTTTGGTGTATCCCATTTTGCATCATGACACACATAATTTGTGATCGGGAACCTCAGCTGCTTCTGTATGCTAATTAAAACATATTTAAAGATAGGTGGTAAAAGTCCCTAGTTGCATTGCCTGTCTGGTAGGCCATCTTGCCTCTCAGATGTTTTGAGTGCTGTAGGCCTATATGATATCTTTAATGTGAACTTTTAAAAAGAATAACAGTTCTTGATCAGATTTTTCTAGTTTTTGGCAGCTCCTTAGCTTGCTAAATCTGTTCAAACAATTCAATAAGATTTCTGCAGATAAATAATTTTATTTCAGTTAATTAATAAAGCACTAAAACAAACTTTTAATATAAATGCACCTGATGTATCAAAATCATCTGTGAAATAAGTGATTTTTGTGACCCTAAGCTACAGTAACATTTAATTATTAGAACATAGCACAGAAGCCTGCAGATGTAGGGTGAAATAACAATTTAGTTGAGCTTTTCTTAAAACTACACAGTTGTTTTTTTTTAAGTACAGTCTGAGAATTGAAGCCACAGGAATTCTACTTCTGATTTGAACTCTTGATTGTTGTCTCTTGCTCCGTTAGAGTAAGGGGAAGGTTGAGTAGAAAGCATCTGTTAAACGCAAATGCTTTAAATGAAAAGTAACTGGTGCATACAATGTATTCTCTTTGACCTTAAAAAGATCATAGCTATTGAAATAGTGTTAATATTTTTGCAGGTGATTACTAACTTGACCAGAGCATTAGAGAGGCAAAAGGAGAAAATAGAGCTGATGAGAAACTTTACGCTCTGGAGGATTCAGCATATTAAAGCCAAACAAGAGGTATGTGAGTAAAATAAAAATGCTATGAAAATGAAACCTCTGCATATAAAAGGGTCAGAGTTGCTGCAGTTCCTGTTACAGTTTGAAAAAGTGACAATGTTTCTATTTTGATGTGTTTGACTGTGTTAAATAACGATTTGAATACATCAATTCTAAAAAGACCACTGCTGTCATCCACTCTCCAGGATAAGGAAAAAAATCAAACCTGTACTTGTCTTATATTGCCCCAATTACTGTGATCAGCTCACAGCAGATCACGTAGTCTACATTTTCAAGCTGGTGCCAAGGGAATCTCATTGTAAATTTCAAACTCATAACGTTTGGAGAGCGATATGATACACTATCACATTTTTTGAAGAAGCCACTTTCACAATTAAAACTTCAGCTCCCCTCTTTTCTCACACTGTCAGAATTTTAAGTAGTTAAGAGCTAGTCACACAAAATGTTGAATGTTGTTTCATGCATCTAATGGTAAGCAGTCTACTACCTGAAGTATGACAGAAAAGAAGGATCACATGTTCAGAGTGCAAACCTTTCCCGTACCAGGTACAGATTCCTGGCTGGACTCAAGTTCATTGACCTTATGCAAAACTCGACTGATTTGCAAAGAGGGATAGCCTTTACTCTTTCCTTTCCATCTTGTAATTTACTCATCATTTTGAGTCTAGTTTATACAAAGCTCTTTTTATTTTTTTGTAATTCATTTTTGGAAAAATAATGCTGAAATACATTTTCTGGTGACTATTTTGAAATAGAGGAAAACCAAAATTGTCTTATAAGGATTTTTTAAAACATCCTGAAGTCTGAACTTATTAAAAAGATAGGTGTTACGTACTAATCATCTGCAATCTTTGTAACTGCATGTTATATATGGTTCCTGCAGTGAATCAAGTTGTCCCACATACCCTGTAAATGGCTTTACATATACGTGGTTACATCATATATGTGAGGTTGTTGATTAAGTGTCATTAAGCTAAGGGTAAAAACACTCGTTTGTGGAATCTAAGTTCTCAAATTTGGTTTCTGATACTGGGGACAGTAACACTTCAGTGCAGGGAGAAACATTTTGCTGCTGATGCTTTTTTTTTTGTACCATTTTGCTGCAGCACATGTAACTCTGTTTAAGTGCTCCTCCTGCAGGCTGTGTAATAAGTTGTAAAACAATCATCCACACTCTCTTGGGTACTTAAATTTTTAGTAAACATGAACTTGTATATGAAGTGGTTATATTTGTTTCCTAAGGAATATGCAAACAGAATAGCAGACAGACAATTCCGGACAGCTTTGATGAAGAAGGTATGGACAGCATGGCGCTCTCATAGTGAGGAAAAATGGAAAGAAAAAGTAGCAAAAGCCTGTCAGTTAAGGGCAGAAGATGTCTGTGTTCAGCTCACCAATGATTACGAAGCCAAAATTGCAGAGGTAATATCGTGGGGGGGTTTATTCTTTCTTTCCTTCACTACCTTATCTCCCATCCATACAAAGTATCTCTTTCTCAGCAAACTTGAAAAACATGAGGAGTTTCCAGTAGAACAGAGCTACCAAGTACCCAAGAACGTCTGAGATCTCCATTATGATTTCTAGATGTAAATAGGTTGGGTTTTTTTGGTTTGGTTTTTGTGTTTTGGTTTGGTTCTTTTCCCCCCTTTCATCTGATATAAAATGCTGTTTATCTGCACTCACAGGTGAAGTAAATTGGCTTCTTTCTGAAATGAGATAAATATCTATCTGCCTGTCAGTAAGGATGGTATTTTGTTTTCTAAAAGCACATTTAATATTGGCTGTGTGTTTATAGGGGTCTTATTGAAGAAGACAATGGAAGTAGAAGACTATTCTTAGTATGAATGATTATGATGAGTACAGTCGGGGTTTTTTTCTTACAATAACTACTCCGTTAAAGGCTGAACCTAAGTTTGCTTTTACCTTCAACTTGCCAGTTAAGCTTGTTAAATAATTTTCAATGCTTAACCTGAAGTTATCAATATGTGCATTGGTGCACGGTAAGTAAATGAAGTTTTAAAAGATATGCTTTAAATGCTTTGTGTTTTAAGAAGAAATTAAACCTGGAATTTTAAGGACAGGCTTACAAACGTGGCTTACCAGCCCAAAACCAGTAAGCAGTGAGTTACAAAGGTGACTTGGTCTGTCTTTTCTCAGCATTTTTAGGATTGGTATTTATTTTTTTTTTTTACAGTATCTAGAAGTGAGAGATTGTTGATGACTATTCTTACAAATGCTTTAAATAGTTTTCTAAGAACACTTATACTTCTCTTGAGTAAATCCATGTTCTTGCAGAAATCTAGCTTGTGCCAGATGCCTAACTTCTGAACTTGCAAGACAAAGCTGGTTGGGTAAAATCTGACAGTGATTTTGAATGCACTTTTGTTCTTGGTGTTCTCTAGTAAAAGAATGTGCTGTAGTGTAAACAAATGACAAGTAGCTCTTCATTTGTGGTGAAAGAGAGATTTTGAAGTAAAATTCGTATCTTTGTAAGTGGAGTAAGTGATTTTCAAAGCTACTTGAGGAATATTCATGTAGTTTGCATTCAGAACTATGAGACAGCTGTTTCCTCTCTTTTGTAGCTAACTGCTACTTTGGAACAAACAAAAGCTGAGGTTCTGCGTCTGCACAGTGAAAGAGAAGAGTATGAAGCAACAATGAAGAAAGCCTTTATGCGTGGTGTATGTGCTTTGAATCTGGAAGCAATGACCATGTTCCAGGGCAAGGATAGTAGGACAGACCCTGGTCAGTATAAAAAAACCGCTCTAATCTGGTAGTGAGTGTGGAGTTTGTTGGGTTCACTTGTTTGGGGGGTTTTGTTTGTTTTAAAGGATTCTCTTCTCTCTCTGTTTTTTTTTTTTTTTTTCAGGGCTGTTTTGGTTTTTTTTTTTCTGTTTTTTTTTCTGTTTGTTTTTTAATTTGAGGACATACAGCAATACAAAGATTATCAAACTTACTGGTTTAGAAAGTCCTGTTGAATATGTTGAGAAATACTTGATGCTGAGCTTTGTACTGCTGTAGCTGAAAGGTGGAACACGTTCTCTTCATCTTGCTTGGAGGGTGATAGCCTGCAACTGCAGTAAGGACAAGGGATGGCAAACATCTTAAAACACTGTGGAAGACTACCCAGAATTCTGTCAGCACCTGGGTTATGGAGTGGTGAGGGGAAACCCTGGAAAACCCTCCTCTGTCCCCTAGAATCTCAATGTGCAATGAATCTGCTTTTCCCAGACAGCTCTCCCTTCTTTCTTAATCTTGCCGTATAATGCAAAAAGGGTAAGTGAATCTCCCAGGTTCTGTGTTTAGCTGAAGTTCTGTGCCAGAACAGGAAACACCAGTCTAATTATATCGCAATACACTCATAAAACTTGTGCAGCCATACAGGAAAGAGTTGCATACTGTTACTGATGTAATGCCTACTGTTACTGTCCTTAGAGTGAGACAGTCTATAGCAGCAGGAGCATAATCATGCTGGTGCAGCAGTCTACACTGAAATGAAAATAACTGTGCCAGCAGGAGTCTCACAGCTGTACTTGTGGCTTAACAACCCACTGTACTGGCAGCAGCTGTTAGTGGCCTTAGACAAGAAACTGAAGTTGCTAAACTTAACAATCTTATACCAGAAGTTTCTAAACTACTTCAGAAAAATTCCTCACTAAAAGCATAGATATGAAGAGAAAATAAAAACCTGAAGAAGGCTTTTTTAGAGAATAATTACCTGAGCAGCTGTCTGAGCCTGTGAAGTATATGCAGTGTTTGTGCAGTTGCTTAGGAAATTAGAATATGACATTGGCTAAGTGCAGTAGCTGTGTGTTAGTGAAAACACAGGATCAGTATTTGAGGAAGGTCAAGAATGAATGATTTCTTGAAGATACTGTGTTTGGGAATAAAGTTACAAGGCATTGTGAAAGTACTTGTTTTACTATTTCATAAAGTAAGAACTACTTTCTCTAGAAGATTTAGCATATATTTCTTTGTTTATTGTGTACTAAAACCATGCAACAGACAGTGGTCTCCCTAATAATGATGGGTGACTGAGTGGTGTGAAATAGGAAAGCATTGTTTCTGTAAATCTATAAAGAAGAGGGTAAGTAGGAAGGAAATTAAGAAAACTGAGCTTTAAAGCTGCCACAACTAACCCCAGAGGTTCATGGGCTGAACCACTTGAGCTATAAAGCAGGAACTGATATGCTACACAGGCAAATGCCTGAGATTTTGCTGTAATGGACAACACTGCGGTGCCTATACCTAACTTTCTGGGTGTGCAGCATCATGCTCTTTAATTTCCTGTGGTCAGTGTAGTCCTCATCAAGCTTCATAGAATCTCACAGTCTGGTTTCTGTTGTCTTGTCGTGGTCCTCTGTTGTGGGCCATCTTCTTCCACTGCCTCTCATACCACCTCCCCTACTCCAGACACACTACCTTTCTTGCTACAGCCAGACAGTAGATTCAATGAGGTTAGTTAAATAGTTATTTAATATGGTTGTACAACCATTTATTTTCAGTCTTCCTTAGGTATAGCAGAACAGTGATCACGATATCAGGGAACTTAAAATATCAGATTAGATAGTTATTGTGATTTGTTCTAGTCTTGTAATCTGTGGACATTGGAACTTCCATGTGTCAGAGTTAGTGGTTATATATGGAAATGAACACTGCAATGCCACCTACTGTCATTGAAAAAAAAAGCAGAATTTGATCCATTTACCTGTTTATTATTACTAGTTTATTAGTGTGTACATTTAATGTACAGATAACATACCTATTATGTATACATTATAGTGTATATTATTGATATTGTACAAGTATTGTGACTTTAATGGGTCCATAACATTTGGAATCAATGTTGATGATCTAAAATCTGTCTGGCTGACACACTGACAGGTTACTTAAATTTTTAATAATTACTATTATAGTAAGATTATTTTTAATCTCTTTGTGTACTTAAAGGAACATTGAACCTACAAGAAATACTGATTTTTCTTTAAAAAGCTGACACTGCATTTTTAAGTAACGTAGATCAGATCTGATTGGTCTGTAACGATGCATTGGTTCTGTCTATGCATAAGCTTAATGTGAGTGTACATACGTATGTACGTACAAAATGTGTATTCTGGCATACTTTCACTCTTTAAATCCTTGAGTACCAATTTGAATCTTCATTATGTTTTTCCTGCTCACTTCAAGAGAAGAAAAAAACACAACTACCACATGGTGTCACTGAAGTCCCTGAAATGAGCAAAGTTTCCTTGGCCTGAAACTGCAGATAGGGTCATCTGCTTAAGAAATTGGAGAATGAGTAAGAATACCTCTGTTGGCTTCCTTTAAGGAAGTTTGCATTCTAAAGGAAAAGATTGAAACTGCTTGGAAAAGATATAGGGCTTAGGTCTACAGATCTGACCTCCCCAGGATGTCTGCATTGCAAGATAAAAGAATCCTGGATGGATTTTGCACCAGCACAGGTTTACCCAGCTGCTGGGAGAAGATGAGAGCTAAAGGGCACTCATAGGTGGTCCCAGCCCTACAGATGGGATGTGCCCAGTGTCCAGCCATATATGTGGAAATGAGATGCTGCTAAGCATGGTTTTGGCCCCTTGAAATGGCAGTACATTCTCAGGAAAGTTAAAATAGCACTTTATTTTACTAACAGTGATCCCCCTTAAGGATGTTATACCCTCACAGAAGTCTGGTGTGGTCTTTCTGTGGTTTGCTAATTTCTATCTGAGCTGGGTTTAGCCTTTTAATATAAGAGCAGCTCTTGCACACTGAATTTAATATTGGCAGGCAGTACAGAGAAACTCAGTTCTTTGCACTACAAGTATGTGACGTGTCACAGGGATGTTGAGGCATAACACAGAAACAAGCCCCTTGAAAAATATTACTTCCAAGCATCTGAGAAAGGTCAAATACAGGAATGTTTATGTATTTTTATGCACACACCCCCTGCCCCCAAATGAACAGGCTGATCCTTTTAATTAGATTGTACAGAAGTTCCAAAGAATATTAGAATTTTACTCTGACTTGACCTCTTCCCTTCCCCTCCGCCCTTAGGGTTTGCTAGATTATGTGCTGATCCCATTACTTTGTGTTTCTAATAACAGATATAGGAAGTAGGAGAAATGATAACGGTACCATTGTTACGGGAAAAATACCTGCTTCACAATATAATCTGCCCTCACCACCACCTCCACCAGCAAATACTCTTCAGATGGAAGACATGGTAAGTGTGTAGCTGGAACAGAACTATGTTTGATAGTGACAAAAGCTAACTTCTTCAGCTGGAACATTATGAATAGGAGCCCAGGAATGCAAGGAATTTGAAAACAGTCTAAATGTAAAAAACCTATGAGTATGTTCAGGCTGCATTGTATAAATGAAGTGATTGGGGCACAGCTGCTGTTGTTTGCTATACTTTCATTAAGCTCTGCTTTTTATTTTATTGAAAATATATGAAACTAAAGAAGACAAGATCACTATGATAAGTAGAATTTGCTCTTTAAAGTTCTTCCTTGGAAAAAAACATTAAAGAGTTTTGGTTGGGGTTTTTTGGTGTTTTGTGTTGTGGGTTGTTTTCCTTCAAAAAAAAAAAAAGAGCTTAATATAATAACCTGAAAAGAAGAAAAACTGGCTGACTTGAAGCTTCATTTTAAGTGTAACATATAAAAGGCACTTAGAAAACTCAGCTTATTGTCCTGTCATGTCAGCTTAACAAGATCATTACCCAGTAGCTTGGATATTTTGGACCTGCCCTGGAGTCATTCTGAAGATACTGCCACCATAAAACAATTTCAAGCTAGAATACAGGTTAGAGCAGAGAAGATGCGCTTGCCTCTTTCCTGATTTTTCTTTCTAATAGTATCAAATGTTATTCACACTGTTTCCACATTTTTCAGACAAGTATTTTTAAATTAACCAAAAAACAGTGAACTAGAGAAAATATCTGCAAAGTTAGATTGAGAAGAGTAATTGAAATAGTCAAAAACTGACCGTCTAAAGAGTGAAATTATATTTTGTAGAAAGTTGTACTTATTCTTTGTAAACTCTGGTTTCATTCACAGTTTTCTGCCCACCTGGGTCATGCAAGCACTTCTCAAACAAGGCTGGATTCTGATTCTCCAGTAATCATCACTAGCACAGCTGCAGGGTCTGGTGTGGCATCAACCCAAAAACTGGTAACGTGATAAAATTAACTTTTTGGTTTCTAAGGCATAATTGTAGCAGATACTAGTTTGGGTATCATTCCATATTTTTCAGAGCAATACAAGTATGTAGTTGAGAAAACTGCATATGTAGTTGGGTTTACATAGCTGTGTGAAGACACTACCTTGCAAAAGTTCATTAATGTTACAGAAACCTGTTTATGTTAGGAGCAATTCTAAATGATTTTTGCAGTGGGGAGCGGAGGGGTGAATGCACACTTACATATAGCACAACAAGAACAATTAGTGCTTCGCTTGAAACCGTTTTGTTGCAGAAAGAGTATGCTTTGCTTTAGTATCATCCTCTTTGGAATATCTCTCTTGTTCCCTGTTCCATATTTGTTGCTGAACTGTCTTTTTTATTTTCTCCATTGTCTTCTGCATTGCCCTCCTTTCTTTTTCCCATCTGATACGCTTTGCTACACGCTGTCAGAGAAAGATGCAGCATTTTACTGCTTGGAAGCTTTTTTGTGTCTGCTGTGTCACTGCTAGAAAGTCCGTCCAGGATGATGGAAGTGCCTGCAGCTGTCATTTGAGTATGCAGCCAGTGAGCAAACCTAAACTATCCATACTGTTTGAATTTTATCAAATTAGCCTTACTTCCCTCAGGACAGATGCTATCTCATACTTAAGGTGGAAAAAGATGGAATAGACCAGGTTGTGACTAGGTGGAGGAAATTCAGTCCTGTATAACATAACTAAATTACTTGCAACTTCTTCTTATGTTCTGTTTAGGCATGTAACTGAAAAAAACTAAGCAGACATATTAGAGCATCGCAAATATGTTTAGATTTTTACCAACCGATACTTCATTTATTTCTAGCCCATGGCAAAAGTAATAACATCTGCTCAACAGAAAGCAGGAAGAACAATCACTGCTCGAATCACGGGTCGAGCTGATATGGGACAAAAAGCCAGAATCTGTGGTAGTTTAGCAGTGATGGGAGTTGCTCCGCCCATTAGTTCAGTCATTATTGAAAAACATCACCCAGTCACTCAGGTAAGTCAGAATTATGCTTGTAACAGCATTCTTAATACCTCACATCTGGTAGTAAAGAAAAACAACCATTGTAAAGTGGTAGTAGACAAAGCTTAAACTGGAGGCCTGTTCAGAATAACAAACAGTACTATCTTTGGTCTGGGTAGAAGGCACAGGTGAATAGAGGAAGTCAATATTGCCATTTTAATGTATTTGTTTTGTTTCTATATAATTATTTCACAGCAGCAGCATTGGCTGTCTCTTTCTTGCCCAGCTCTTCCATGAGTCTTCCTCTTTGTAGAAGTGGTCAGTTGGTACAGCAGTTTTTGGTGTCATCACCATGCGGCCACAGTTTAAAGTCAAGCTTTGTGGTGTATGGCAGGAAGAGTGACTGAACTAGAAGTGGCAGAGATATAGATTAGTCTGACAGACTATAGATCAGGCTAAGTGTACTGGGGGAGGGGGAAGTAAACCTGTTGTCCAGAGGCAATCAGATTCATCAAGCCTGCTGTTTGTTGTGGTTTGAGTACTACTATGCCTGTTTATCCTGAAGAAAACACTGAAATAAGTGCATTAATAGGATACAAGATCAGCATACAGGAAGATTGTAAACAGTGGCTTGTATGGCCTGCCAATCACTACACTTTTAGACCAGTCTAAGCAGAAAATGTTTTCAACTGGAGGTGTATGAAACAGGTGACTGGTTTTTATATATTTTAACCTGTAAAGTAGGATCTTAGTTTTCTGTGTGTTATCTGAAAGTCCAGTTTCTTGTCAGTGATACTGCCAGAAGAAGCAGATTTACATCAGGTCCCTTAATTTGAGCTGGAGTCACTGGTAACTGTGGGAGGAATATTCTATTTTCGCTCATTTCCTTTAGTGAATCAGGGCCCTGCAACAGGCTGCACATAGTTTTCAAGAAGTTGGGCTCCTAAGCAGAAATTCATATTTAAATTCTACGCCCTTAGGGGTTAGGGGTTTGGTGTGAGAATTCTTTCACTAGGAACAATTTCCAAATTCAAACTGTGTGACTAGTGTGACGAGTGAAGTACCTGAACTGCTGTACCAAAAACTGACTTCTAAAAATATAACAAATATGACAGTCCCAAAGAGATATTCCATATGCTCTTTTCTGCACAGAAATGCCTAAGTGGAGGTCAATCAGATTGAAGTATTTCTCTTGAATTATTTTGACAATGGGAGAGAGTTTACCTTGATTGAAAGGAGAATTACTGCTGTTTATTGCAGTAAGGTATTAGCTTTTTGAAGGGAGAAAATTAATTGTTAAATAAATGGAAACCTTTTCCTTTCAGAGACCAGAGACCTTTCAGGGACTTCCTCATAGCAAATACTGGACTTCAAAAGGAAAGTTGGCATAATTAAATTAGCACTACAGAGGAAAATTCTGAACAATTTGGTAAAAAAAACAATCAACTCTGAAAAAAGATTGAAGTGATAAAAGCTCAGGGACTTAGTTAACTGAATGTTTAGCATTTTATTAGCATTTTGTATTCTAAAAAGTATATTACAGATGAGGAAGAAAAAGATTACTCATTAAGTGTATTTCAGTTTGCTGGGTTGTGAATCTTTCTGTTTGAACTACAGCTCACTTAGAGCTATTATAAGGTGGAATTCTTTGTACTGTTAAATGTTTTGATGTATTACTTTTCAGCAAACCATATCTCAAGCCACTGCTGCTAAATATCCTCGAACTGTGCTCCATTCTTCTGGCTCAACCACTGTGATACCTGCAGGACAAGTTGGGCGAATGCTTCAGGGCCAAACTCATGCCAGTGTTCAGTCAATAAAAGTTGTTGACTGAGTAACTTTCTCACTGGTGGGGGTTTTTATCAAGGTACAATTTAAACCTCTTTCCAGTCTTTACAGATTTGATGTATCAAGGCCTAAAATATGCATCATGTTTTTATCCTTTTCTAAATGAAAAGTGCTTTTATAGTAAACATCTGGAGGGGATAAAAAGAACTTGAAATGTTGTTCTACCTCCAAACTATTTGAGAACTTATTTTATTAAGATAAACAGTTTCTATTTAAGGTATCTTTTGCACACTTTTAAATAAAGGATGAATGCATTTTTTTGTCTGAATCACTTTGTTCAGTTCCAATGTTACTAACATATATTTTGAAGTGAAAATTAAATTTATTTTTGTTACATATGCTTTTTTTCAGTTGCCAGTGCAAACAAGTGTAGTTGATGTGCATTTTAATTATATCCTACAACAGCATACTTAAACGAAGGTGGTATACTTCATATCCAGGGTGCAGCTTAGGCCAGGTGAGGTACCGAGTCCATCAGACTGATATAAACATTCTCATTTTCCAAGCTAATGTGTCAGAACTTGGTGCATACCTGTCAGGATCCAAGAATTTGTGATCTGGTATCTCTAATACTAGTCTGTGCTTCATATTCCTGTGGTGCTCTGCAGCCACATCAAAACAGGCTGCGCACAAGAGGGCAGTTAGGCATAACATTTCAGACTAAGACACAAATCATGATCTTTTTAGTACAAACAGTAAGATTCAGTACAATATATTGCTAGCTATATACACACAGACAAGGCAATTAAATTCTTCCATTACGTGATAAAACTGTTGCTGTTTTGTTAGCGAAGACTACAAAGAGAGACATGCTATATAATTTTTTAGATATGAAATATATTCAGTAAAGAGGAAACCTTTAAACATGTTCAGCCAGACACTACCAAGTCTTAATTCAAGATATGGCCAAGAAATAGGTAAATAATTTCTAGATGTATTAACTATTAAATATAAAATATTCTTTTTTGAGTATGTATTCAAGGTTATGCCATGATAGGCCATCCTCACATGGTTTTAAATATGATATTTTTGTGTATTTTCACTACATAAATCAAATGCTGAAGGAGGAAGACTTGTCCTAATCGTAGCTCTGTTTAAACAAGAGAAAAGCCCTCTTCTCACAGGAACACTATAATCCTAGCAAGCCCTTACGTAAACCTGAATCCCAAATGAGGCCAGGTGCCAGCCTATTTCTGGAAGTGTTGATTTATACACATAATTTTCACCTATTAATTTTATTCAGGTAGAAAACATCTCATTTACATTTCATGTCAAACAAAATATCTTAATTTGCAGTTCCAGTACAGAATTAGCGTATCAATGTTAGGCCAGGTGCAGAACCTTGGCGGGGGGGAACAGAGGAGTGTGGTTCTTGCTTACCAGTATACTAATAGCCATTCACTCTTAATTCTTTAAATCATTGTATAGCAAGCTTATAAGAGAACTAACCAGTATTTCAGGACTACAAGTTCTTCTAGGTTGGAAAAAGTCATACAACTTCAAAATAGGTTTTTGTTTCCAGAAAAGATACTGTTTGTATTTGGAAGTCCCCTTCCGTCTGGTATGTAAATCCATCAGATATGCCGTGTTTTACTAATGAACTCATGAAATAGCACATTTTCTCGAGTCCATGCCAGTGCTACTTGCACCTCTGATGTTCTCTGTAAAGTAAGAGGAGAAGTCACTTGCTTGACATGCTCTATATTTCACAAGGTCAGACTAACTTAACTAAGGGCTAGCCAATCACATTCACTTGCAGGACAAAGGAGGGAAGCAAAGTTTCTTTGTCTGTTTCTTTGTCTTCCTTTAGAAATCACAAGTCTTGCTTAAATGCTCTTTCTCAAGGAATGTCACCCACCCCCATGCCACCCCCAGGAAGAGCATAGTCCCAGAAAGGAAGGCTGTCTTCCAGCTCGGCCACAGTTACACCTTCCCGGCAGCAGCAGCAGGCACCTCTGCACTGCACTGCAGCCTGGCAGAGGACAGTGTAAGGTGGTCTCTAACAACTTACCAGCTAAAGGCTGAAATCCTGCTTCCACCAGATCCTCGTATATGTGCTTAACAGGATTCTGACGGGCCAGCAGCATACCATGTAACCAGATGAGCAACATTCTATTTCCATGTTCCTTGTAACTTTTTTTCCCTATGCAATACACAAAGCATTTGTCTGTTCCATGTGCTGGGAACAGGATATTTTGTGCTTTTGTACTTCTAGAGTTCCAAGAGGTTTTAAAACCTACTCATTTAACTATTCCCTTTCTTGCCCAGAAGCAAAATGATGACTGAGGCTTAAAAAGTTGTAAAAGCAGACAAACAAATTATAGTTTTATTCTAAGGCTACAGTAAAGGGAGAGAAAAGCTAATACACCTTAATACGATTTTTTCCTTTCATTTTTCCTCAATGTGTGGAAGTATATTGTGGAGTAGTAGTAAGCAAGTACAATGCATACTCTAGAAGTATGGCTTTCCCAGCACTTGAGGGGCCTGAAACCAAAAAATGCTGGTTTATGGCAGCTGTCAAGACAGGGCATGAACAAGGTCTTCTTGTCACGAGGTTTCCCAGTTCCTCACTTGCAGCATGACCTGCAAGACCCTTCCATGCCACTCACTGTTTCTGATTTCTAAAGATGAAGATTCCTTCAGGCAAAAAGGGAGAACAGAAGTGGCCTGTACTTCTACATCACCGCCACTCGAACCAGGGACAAAGCTTGTACCCACTCACTGCCCTTTTTCATTATTTGAATAAGAGCAGTATGGCCATTGTGAATCTGACACTCATGTAGTTTAAAAAGCCGCTCTGCCTTGTGGTTTTTATAGCTTACCTATTATGTCTAGCCATTCAGATATTGTTACCTGTCCATTGTTCTTCAATAGCTCTAATTTGTTCACCCGTGAACTTCCAGAGCAGGGCCAGTTTTTTCCATTCCTGGGGTTTTAACTGGTTATATGCTAGATTCCAAAGGGAAGAACGGATATGCTTGGTCTGTGTACTGTGATCTTGTTTGAAGGACAAGCTGAAGTCTGGCCCATCATCACTGTGAACTAGATGTTCCTGAAGAAGAAAGCAGATGATAAATGTTGTAATGAAGCTGGGAACTTCACTTAGAGAGCAGTGAACATTATGTCCTCTACAGCCACATGTAGCTCCTGACAAGTGATTGTTCAGTGCAGGTAAAGGAGCTGTGTTTGGCTAGTTGAGCTTTTTGGAAGATGTGTCAGCGTGGATGATGTTATTACAGTCGAAGTAGTATAACGGAAATGAATCCCACCTGTGTCTGTTCCTATGTCATATTAAGTTAAATTCAAAATAAACCACTTCCTTTCTCTGGCACTTGTTACACAATAGCAAGTAGCAGCAAGTCCCATGCCAGTACTGCTGTGATCATTGGCTCTGTCTACTTTGTATGCCATGTTTTGAACATGGTTGGGTTTCAAGCACAGCTCTTACTCTTTTTTCTTGCTTCTAGAAGTATTGACTTCTACCTGAGAAGAGGCTAGGCACCATCAGCATGGTGCTGCTCAGGCTGTTCTGCCTCTGCCCATCAGCTCAGCTCGCCTGAAGTGGAGACAACCAGGTCATTTGGTGCCAGCATGAAGCCATTGGGTTTTGTGCATGGAGCCCCATTCAGCAAAGTGTCCAAGCACTGGTAAGCACATGTAGTTTGAACCTGGATCTAGTTTTATTGCCAGTGTAAGCAAAATTAGATAGAAAACAAAACCACAAGCACCCTCCAAATGAAAAGTGGTGTTGCTACCGTATGCATGATACAGGAGTGAAGGTATTGCTTCTTGTTTGGGCACCTCTGCGAAAGCAACATTTAGAATGTAGCAGTGATTTTAGCCTTAGCTGAGCAGTGCCCAGTGGAAAGCCTGTTTCCTAGTGTAGGTAAGCCTAAACTACTTTTGTATTTCTTTTTGTTTACATGCTAGTCTTGTTTCAAATCATTCTCCAAAGTGAAAAATGTCTTCAGGAAGTTGGTATGGGATTACAGAGCAGCTACTAAGCAAAAAAGGAAATGGCAGCATGCCACATTTTAAAATGCTAAGCATAAAATACTCCATTCCAGATAAAATTTAGAAAAATACAACAGCGTTGTTTACTAACCTTATGAGAGTCTTGCAAGAAAAAAATAATCTTAGTTCAGTAACTAAGCTTTTTCATGTATGTTTGATTCCACTTTTCTAGTGCAGACTTTATTGCATGCAAGGTGAGGGTCAGGGCATTCTACCAGGCAGCTTCAGGCTCTCCCTGGTTCAGAGGGGGTATAGAAAACCTCTGAGGTTTAGAAAAACAAAACCAACAAAAACCCTACAGGCAAACAAATAGAAAAAAGGGCAAATGGAAAGAACAAGGCACTCCCACACATTAGTGTCATGTGCACTTCCTCACAGCAACGTGACATTTCCTTTTGTAACTAATGCCTTGTCACAGATGGTAAGTCAGCTCAGTGTAACAAAAAGTTCTCAAAATAATGGTTCAAAACACTCTAGTTTCTTATATGGTAAAGCCACCTGAGCAACATTATATTCCATACCTGTAAGATCTAAGCAGCTGCCAAAGGCTGTGCTCGTAGTAATGGGATACAAACACTTTTGTTTCTATTCCCAACACCTGTGGAGCTCTTGAGGAAGACCATCTGCTTGGACATCTTCTCCTCAGGCAATTCAGTAAACAATGCTAAGAGTTAGGAGCATTAAGGGCTCACTGCTGTCAGACTTGTCATGTCTTCTTTGACAAGAGATTACTTCTAATTCCCCTTTTAAGCCAAAAGAAACAATCATGTACCTGACAACTCCAGCTGAACTGGTGCAAATCTAATATGCACAACACAGAGAGTTCATGGAGGTGGTTTTCATTATAGTTAATCTAGATGGGTGGTTTACCAGCACAATGCCCTGTAAAACGAAGTATCACGGATTTGGGCACATAGGGATGAAGTGGGGTGGTAAAAATGGCTAATTCATGTGCTGGCACTTGGGCAGGATCCATATGCTTATACCACCTAAGTGTGGGAGGCACTTGGCTAACCTGGTACAACAAACACTCCCTGACAGTAAGCAGGAGTGATAATGAAGTTAGATATTTGTGTGGCAGCTCAGCAATGAAGCACAGGAGCTGACAGTCGAGTGCATTCCTTTCGCTAGTCCTTTTGCCCTGGTTTGCTAGCTCTGGCGCTCACAGATTTACTTGCTTGACATAGATAAATTGTGTCAGCATCTTCTTTCTTGCAGGTTTTAGGGTGGATGCTACAAGAGATGTCTTATACTGCCTCACCAGGACCTGCTTCCAAACAAAAGGTGTACCTGAGAAATCTTAGGGGTTTTAAACTGTGTTGTGTCAAAATCATGACATGGAACCCACATAAACCAATTTATCAAGGCCAGTCTTGCAGCTTGCCAAAAGGAACCACCTCAGGCAAAAGGTGCTTCAGGATCAGAATCGGCTGTACTCCCTTAGTGTTTTCCTCAGTGTAATGAAGAGTGTTTCTTACCTGTTTCATGGCATAATACCTTTCTGCTTTAATGATCATATCTACAATGAGGGCATGATTGCTCCTTGATGCCACAGCTAGTGCAGTTTTTCCATGCTGAAAGCAGAAACAGTGAATCAGAACATTATCTCTTATATTTAGGATAAGTATATGATAGAAAAAACAGGAGGTTTGTTTACAGAGCCATATCCCTTCTCCTCGAGAAAATGTATTGCTAGTTTTATGGCTTCAGGGTAGCTACTGTGAAAGTTCTGTGCTTTGCAGGATCCCCAAGCCCTGAGTAGTCAACTTTTTCCTGCCTTGAACTACCCCTACAGAATTTCTGTTGAGGTACAGCTGCTCCAAGAAACATTCTACACTCAGACTCCTGCGTACTTCATACCAGCTTCTGGCTCCTCAGTCACTGCTTTCAAGTGCCTGCTGCAAGCCCTTGCACCTACAGGCTGAAAATACTACACACAGTCTGTTCCCATGTTATGATTAGACTGGCATTTCAGATAAGGGTAGGCTAGCAGGGCTGGAAACCTCCAACTTTTATGGCAAACCTGTCCTATTTCAGACGGTAAGAGAAACTGGCTCACAGAATCACAGAATCACAGAATACTTAGGGTTGGAAAGGACCTTAAGATCATCAAGTTCCAACCCCCCTGCCAAGAGGAAGAACACTTCACTCTAGACCATGTCGCCCAAGGGTTGGTCCAACCCAGCCTTGAACACTGCCAGGAATGGAGCACTCACAACTTCCCTGGGCAACCCATTCCAGTGCCTCACCACCCTTACAGTAAAGAACTTCCTTATATCCAATCTAAACTTCCTCTGAGTTTTAACCCGTTACCGCTTGTCCTATCACTACAGTCCCTACTGAAGAGTCCCTCCCCAGCATCCCTATAGGCCCCCTTCAGATACTGGAAGGCTGCTATGAGGTCTCCACGCAGCCTTCTCCAGGATGAACAGCCCCAACTTCCTCAGCCTGTCTTCATACAGGAGGTGCTCCAGTCCCCTGATCATCCTTGTGGCCCTTCTCTGGCCTTGTTCCAACAGTTCCATGACATTTCTATGTTGAGGACACCAGAACTGCAGACAATACTCCAAGTGAGGTCTCACAAGAGCAGAGTAAAGGGGCAGGATCACCTCCTTCGACCTGCTGGTCACGCTCCTTTTGATGCAGCCCAGGATACGGTTGGCTTTCTGGGCTGCGAGTGCACACTGAAGCCGGCTCATGTTCATTTTCTCATCAACCAACACCCCCAAGTCCTTCTCCGCAGGGCTGCTCTGAATCTCTTCTCTGCCCAACCTGTAGCTGTGCCTGGGATTGCTCTGACCCAGGTGTAGGACCTTGCACTTGGCATGGTTAAACTTCATGAGGTTGGCATCAGCCCACCTCACAAGCGTGTCAAGGTCCCTCTGGATGGCATTCCTTCCCTCCAGCGTATCAACCGAACCACACAGCTTGGTGTCATCGGCAAACTTGCTGAGGGCGCACTCAATCCCACTGTCCATGTCAGCGACAAAGATGTTGAACAAGACCGGTCCCAACACCGATCCCTGAGGGACACCACTCGTTACTGGTCTCCAGCTGGACATTGAGCCATTGACCACAACCCTTTGTGTGCTGCCATCTGGCCAGTTCTTTATCCACCGAGTGGTCCATCCATCAAATTGATGTCTCTCCAATTTAGAGACAAGGATGTCGTGTGGAACAGTGTAGAACCCTTTGCACAAGTCCAGGTAGATGACGTCAGCTGCTCTATCCCTGTCCATCAGTTCTGTAGCCCCATCATAGAAGGAATGAGAGTGTGGGAATTCTGTTCTTGTGACAACTGAAGTGAGGACACCGACTGTTTCAGCAAACAGGTGTTTTTCAAGTAGTACAGGCAGTCAAAGGAATTACAAGCCATTGCTTTAATTCTAGGTGCAGAGGACTGCAGCTGCCCACTTCCCTCTGCAATTATCTATTTTCAGCGAATTTTCACTGGTGGAACTGCCTCAGATTTAAGCATTCAGGTTATTCTCTTCATATCAAGTGATAGGCATTCTAGAAAATTAGGCCTAAAAGAAGCCAAGACCTTAATTAAAAGGTTCAGTAATTCAATTAGGAGGCATTTCAACTTTCCAGCTATTACAGAGTTCCCTTTTGAGTTCTGCCTCCAGGCTTTGCTCAAGATCATTCTAATTAGCCTGGTTTTAGAAAAGCATCACATTGGAATCCAAAGAATTTACCTTTCATAAAATTTTTATAGCACAGACATACTTTGTATGTGAAGAGTCCAGAGACCACAAGAGCTCCTTGGGACCCAGCCCTGGAAAGTGCTCTGTACTTCACAGAGAGGTGAAGGGGATGGGAAGAGGGGTTGTTTCTGGCCTCCTGTATTAATGCAGACACTGCTGGCATGCTACTGCACACATGGCGCAGCAGTCTTGCACACCAGATTGTGTGCACAAGTCTCTGCACTACCAATGACAACCAACAACCATTATCTCTGCAGATGGGAGGGAGGAAGGAAGAGCTCCCAAGGGAGTTCATGACTCACACAGATGCATGACATGTTCTGGAGATCTGAGGACTCTTGCTGCCAGGGCACACAGGCCAGGAAAACTGTGCAATTTGAAGCTGGCTCCACTTTTCCTGCCTACTGTTCAGTGGGGATGGAAACATTTTTGGCACCTCGGCAGCGATTTGATTCAAGGAGAGCTGAACTTTCAAATGTTCCCAGAAGTGGCATGGCCTCAGGGTTGAACCAGCAAATGGGCAAGGGACAAGCTACTCCTAGAAATAAAACCAGAGCAGAAAGGTGACAGAACTTGTGCTGGCTGAGAACCACCTTCTCATGACATGTGCTGAACAATGTCAACTTGCTGTAATACTGAAGCACTACCCAGCCCAAAGGCTTGAGGTGCTTAAGATCAAAACAGGCAGTAAGAAGTAATTTTCTGTGCCTGCCCTTGGAATACGACTAGGTGGACGCAATTTTCCCATGGCAAAGGCACTAACTAAAGTAGACAAGATTTCATTCTGGGTTAGCCCACATGAGAACTGCAGCTCTCCAGCTAGTGTAGGTATGACTCTTAACGGCAAGGCTTAACTGATAAGGCATAACTCTTAACAATGCAGCATGATAAACACCAAATCTGTCAATCCAGTTATACAGAAAGTCAGTATAATGGTAACAGTATAAGAAGGGGAAGCTCAGTCTTGCAATAATTTAGCAGAATTTGTAAAAGCTGTATTTGGTACTTTGTCCTTTCGAAAGCACTTTGGCAGAGGCTCTTAGTTTTGGCACTTCTTCCAGCCATTCCTGCCCCTGTCTTTCCAGGCTGAACATCAGCAACAGGTCTAAGCACCCACTTGAGCAGACCTGGGATGTCTTCTCAAGGACACAGCACCATCACTTCCAGGTGGCCCAGAGGGGTAAAGGGAAACTCGCCATCGCTGCAGTTAGTGAAGCTGGCAGTACCTGTGCCTCTCCTGGCAATGAATGCTGCAGGGACACAGTTACAACAGCCACAGGCTGTTTTCCACTCCATAAGGCTAATCCTTTTTTCCAGCAGAGGTCTCTGGCAGCAGGGTTTTCACCCTTCAAACTATGGAGCTTGGAACCTCTTCACTAAAACCATTTCAGATCTCTGCAAGCTGTGTAATGCAATATAAAAAGGAGACTTCCTTTGTAACAACTAACAGCTTTACTTAGGAAAGAGAACTGCCAGTAAGTGCTTTCTGCATCTCTGGGAAGAAAGTTGTAAAACAAAACATAAAATCACAATGTCCTTGCACATATGGGGAATGCAATCTACCTTATCCACAGCCCTGAGATCACAGCCAGCCTTCAGCAGCACTTCCACCAGCTCCATGTTGCCAAGATCAGCTGCCAGATGTAGTGGGGTTTCCTGCCTCTGTAATTAATGACACCAAATAAATACAGTAAGCCAAATTCTCTCTTAGAAATAGAGTGCTCATAATCTGAATCTGAAGAAGATTCACATGAGATGGCCTTGGAAAGAAAACACTGAACAGGATGAAATCATTTAGCTTCTGAGTGATCTACCTGCCAGTTTTGTTCCAGACAAACAAGACAGCATCTGGGATCTCTGCAGAAAAACCCGGCAGGAATTCCAGCTGGCTCAGGAAAAGGTCACTGTCATGCTCCTGTAATGTACTGTAATTTAACAAGCTTTCTTTCTTCCCTCTTAAAACAAGGTGGTTTGGACAGAGTGCTTCATGCAGCTGCCAACCCCCACCCATACTGTCTCTCAAGTAACCTCTTCCCAGCTGAAATTCATACAAAGACAACTGGACATCCGTAATTTTCAACACTACAGCAGGGTTTGTTAGCCAGCGCTGCCACAAAATGGTGATATGTGTTGGAAGTCTACCAGCTCTGTAATGGGTTCGGTGAACCTTAAACCATGCAAGCACACACAAAGGGGGAAAAATTTAAAAAAAAAAAAAAAAGGATTAAACAAAACCAAATTATTAACAAGAACTACAGCTAAAGGGGCATTCAGCTTCAAGTCTAATCTTTAGGTCTGAAATGAGGGTTGTGTAGCCACTACAAGACTGCGTGCACCCAAATGAAACCTATTTATTTATCCTTCTGCAGAATATTAGAAATTCCAGCCATCTGTGGGTGTAATGCAGCAGCAAATAAGATATGTTGTCATTTGTGGAAGCCCTGCATATCTTCTGGACATATCCTGTAGCATGCTTCATGTGACACAGCATCCTTTTAGGTGGAAGGTTTTGTACCTGCACCTCTCTGATGTTGCAAGTCCACATTCTGCAGGTCTGATTAGAAAACTTTTGTTCTTTAAATCTTGACTTAAAGTTTGCAGAGTCAAACAGCAACACCTTATGAAGAAACACCAGCCTCAGGGTTCCGCCTTGGAGTGTCTCATCAGCTGTTCTAGGAATACACACTATGACACGTGACCTCATGAATTTCCCACTGCAATACACCCTACTTTCTTTGCTGCAGTAGTTCAGAGATATACGTGCAGCTAATGTATGTAACTCAGACATGCTAGGGACAAAGCATGGAACATTTCTAAATCATGTGCTCAAGAACAGAATTCTGTATTTTATGTGATAGAAAGACTCATTGTCATACTTGACTCAAGCCACTAACTACAGCCTCTGCTACTAAAATGTGTACAAATTAATCTTTAGCAATAAAATGATCAACAAGAAGAGGCAAACTACAGATTTCTCAAAGACTACTGGGGAGCATCCCCATCCGACATGTGAGAGTTCAGAGTGTGTTTCACCAACAGGGAGCCACAGTCCCCAGTGTGGGACTTGAGAGACCTGGTGGGTCTTCCCACAGCTGAGAGGTAGGGCTGATGGAGAGGGGAGGAGATTCGCTTTGAAGGGACACAGCTGGCAGGCTGGTCTATACACAGCTGGTGTCTCAGTGTCTGCCCAATCCATTGCGGCCAGGGCACCAATGTACTACATCCACATGGCCAGTGTACAAACTTCTGCTACTGGCCATGAGACCTGGATGTCATTCAGATCTTTGGAGGCCTGGTTGTTGGCTAGGTTGCTGTAGACCACCTCCACCACCATTAACTCCCTTAAATACTGGATACCTTCTATGATAGTCTACTTGTCTTGCTGGTTTACAATACCTTCTTTGAGGAGCTACCTTGCATTCAAAGTGAACTGGGGAGCAGCCAGCTAGGCCTCCAAAGACTGCTGGTACCAAGCGGAAAGAAAAAGATCCTGGTAAAGGTGGAGAAAGCAGATGCCAATGTCCCTGGGTGACTTCCAACCACAAAACTTTCAGTTAACACCCAGACACACCAACTGATTCCACCAGACAGCTGTGACCTCATCCTTCAGTGTGATGTGTTGTGAGAAGCAGCTCTGGACCTTTGCTTAGTTGTGTCTCCTCCCAGGCTCTTGCTCAATCCCAGCCTATGCCCCGGGAGAAGCAGAGTGCAAAACAGAGAAGGCCTTGGTGCTGTGTAAGCACAGTTCAGTAACAGCTGAAACTCTGACTTACCAGCAGTGTTTTGGTCACAAATCTGAAACACAGCACACTATGGGTTGCTATTAAAAAATTAACTCCCTACCAGCTAAGTGACCCTCTGTACTGGGTTTCTGTCTGAGGTCAGTGCTGTTGAGACAATTTTGTCAGTTATTACACATGAACTGTAATACTTGAACAATCAGATATTTTCTGGGTACATAGCATTTTGCTATCCTTATCTTGCAGAAACAATACTAGCACAGCATGTACCAGTGACTAATACATATGCACACATGCAAAAAGATAAGGAGGGAACTGCCTCTTCCTTCCTATTTTTTTGTACCCTGAGCTCAGGAAGAAAAAAAAAATACAATGTATTTCAGGCAAAATCCACATAATCTCCTTGTTAGAAGTGATGTTATATTAATTCTCAGCTTTTCTTACGTGATTTAAGGAGTTTATATCATGATTGGCATCCAAGAGGCTTTTTACTACTGGTAGGTGGTTATTGATGACTGCTAAATGGAGAGGGGAATTCTTCTGCTGTGGAGGGAAAATAATAGACTATTATCCTTGGTATATTATTAGACGTCCATTTAAACAAGAAAGAGGTTTTTTTTAAAATCCACCCCTTGGAAAGGCGAGATGCTCTAGCAGACTTTCCAGACTGCAGAAAACACATCTGGAGGTGCAGAGCTACGCCAGACATGGTAGCCTGCTCCTGCAATGGCTCAGCAGCAGGTAAACAAATGCTAACCGAGGAACTTGGAAATGTTGAGTCCACGGACTGAGTATCAGTGTGTCACCACTTAGGAACACAGCAAGGTACTCCTCTGATGTATTTATACCTTGGATATGCTGCTACCCTTGGCTGACAATAGAGAGTTTAGGACAATGTTTCTGTTCCCCCAGAAAACTGGGTTTGCTCTTAGTTGAATAGGCTGGACGCAGATTTATTCTCTGCTGGGTAAACAGATGTCAAAATCTACTTTCCGGGAATAAACTCTTGTTAGATACCGCTGCTGGAACTATTCTTCATATGAAACTGACTTCCTGTCATATTTATACAAAGTAAATTACAGCTAGAAAGAAATTAATTTGGTTTTATTTTCTTTGAGAGATTACTATTAAAATAACTGAGGCACAGACACACCACCAGTCACAATCCAGCCATTAGATGGGCAAGATCACTTTGTATGTTGAACCTGTGAGTTGTCAGTTTCTTGTTAAACACAGCTAAAGAATAATCCCATACTAGTGCCATTGATGGGTGCCAGACACCTGTTCATTAGTGTCTTTATAAACCACAGCCATTTCTTCAGGGCTACGGAAAAGTAAAGCAAGCTTTTATGTAATGCTGCACTGGAAATGTTTCCAAAATGAAAGTTACAATTTTATGAGTTGCTTCTGCTACAGAAAGCCAAAGAGAACAGGCAGCACAACAACTACCTCATATTCAAATAAATAATTGCAGGCACATCATGAGTTCTTCCTTGATGACATTACACAACAGGCCAGTGATCATGGCATAAGTCACAAAGCCCAGTTGCTATTTTCATCCTGTATTGTAGAAGCAAAAACTAATTTCCTATACACAGAAAATCTCAGATGTAACAAAAACTGTCACATCTTAATTGAGACAAGATTTTTATACTAGAAATACCTCTTTCTTTTTAAACCCCTAAGAACAGTGGCAGATTTTGAAGGTATATGCTTTGAGTGCAGAGGGCAAAAGCACTCAAGTGTTTATTTACCTTGTATTTACCTTCACTCATAATCAGTTGAAAGTGTTAACTCTGCTCACAGCACACAGGGAGGCCTACATCACTGCTGCATAGTTCAAGCAGGGTTCTTCACTCATCTTAATGCCTGGTCCTTGGCTTAGCCTGACCATCTCTACACTGCACTACACCAATCTGCCCAAGTGCTCACTGGGTTTGTGCAACAGAACCTTGTCTTTTTTGGTCCATACATATTGCTAACCAACATCCATAAACCACATAATAACATGTCTAGTAAAAAATCAAGGAACTAGTCAACCTCCTTCAGCTGTCTAAATTCCAAAAGAAGGTCATAAAAGACAGGACAGGCTGAACAACAGAATGGTTAGACTGATATATGCTCACCTCAGGTTTAGGAACCAGGTCAATGTTCTTATCAATAAGAAAAGTAACCAAGGATAGATGTCCATTCTGAATTGCAACCTGCAAAGCACTGCTATTGTTCTGAAACAAATGATACATATAGCAAAAACTTACATTTTTGTTGCTGGAAGAAGAGTATTAAAGAGAGCTGTCAATATAGGATGATCTTTCACTTAAATTTGTGTTATTATCCCACTCCCAAAAAAAACTCCCTTTGACAAAATTATATAAACCGAAGTGGATCAGCCGTTAGCATGATGGTGGTTTTGTAAACACTGAAGGAACTTCCCATTTTTACTCTAACACAACAAACATGCTAAAACCAACAGTATTCTATAGTCCTCCTCAATGTCTTTTAAGAAACTGATGAATCAGCATTGCCAGCTGATTTATCTATGCCATGGACAATGACAATGCCCACGTCTCCTCATCTATTACTTCAGTTTGACCTTTAACAAGCAAGTACAGTCACATTAACAAACTTTTAAAAATAAACCAGTAGAAAATTTTCAGTTAATTCTGCTAAAACAAACAAGCCCTCAGTCTGCTGGAATCATAAACTTCTCACAGCAGGCAGGCTAGCACCATTTAACAGATGTGAGCTGGACTAAAGTCTAGGAACCAGATGTGGAGAACAGGTTTGCCATCAGTTCAGTCATATATGCTGCCAAAAAGGAGGATTTTCAACCCTAGCTGGTTACATTTCCTAGTCGTATGTTTTACTGTTGGATGTACAGTAAATTAATGTCTCCACCACCGTACTCCATGAAATAAATCTATGCTATATTTCTTCCACATCAGTTTTATTCTGTTAGCACTCTTTACATCCCCAATTCTACTTTATTAATTAATATCTTTTTTTACCATTTCATAAAAATTAGCAGAGCAAATATACTGTTAGCACACACAGAAAAGAGAAGAGAAGGTCCTTCCCACAGGCCAGGATGTCCCACTACCTGTGTGCTGGTGCGATATTGTGTACATACTTGAGTTAGAACATTGATGTCACTTCCTGCTTCCAGCAAGAACTCAGCACATTTTTCATGACCTCCTTCAACAGACAAGTAAAATGGAGTTTCTCCATTCTAGACCAATAGAGAGAAAATGTCTGTTCCAATTTAAGACATGTGAGTGCAATGCTGTGACACAAAACAGGTTAGTTCAGTAAGACGTATCCAGCTCAACAGAAAAGGAGAGATGTTCACACAAGAACACAATCTGAATGCTCCGAAATTAACACTTAAATGAAATAGGCACTCACCAATACTTAAGTGGCAGATGGTATTTATGCAGACAGATGTCTGGTGAGGTTTATGATACAGATAGCTATTTCATAAATATTAATCACACTCTTAATGAAAGAAGATTGCAAGCAACAAGCACAGAAGCAAAGACAACAGGTAGCAATTTCTGCTTTTCAACTCCAAGCAACACTATTATCACACTAGCACATATCATCAGAACCAATTTTTGTCACTCTAATGCCATGGATTTGTGATGAATTCCCAACTCTGGTGCACTTTTAGCAGAAATAATCCTGTTACATACTTATTTGAAATCTTCTCACTCCCAAAGAGTCTCCAAGTCTCCATAGTGAATCTCTAAGGTAAGTTATATCAGCTGAACAATGATCTAATCACTGCTTCTCAACTCCTAAAATACACAAAACTTTACTGAAAGTTACTTTAGTGTTTTAGCATTCACAGAAGCATCAATAAATCCTGGTTCTTCTTTGCTTGAACTCCTGCCACCATTATTCTGGTAAACTTAATGTAGTGGTTTGCTCATGCTGAAAAAAGAGACCTGTTTATTCATGGAGCAGACCATCAGCTGGACAGGAAGGTCACACCACTAGCCAGGGCAAGACAGGGACACAAGAAGTACAAGTCTGAGTGCAGAAGCAACATTGTTAGACACGGCTTGGAAACAGCAGGGCTTCACATTTCAAAGGGATTCCCGTCCCTCAGAGCTTGCATAGCTGGAAATACATACAGTTTGGATAAGAGAACCCATCGACCCATGAATCTGTTGCTGATTAAGGAAGAGGAGGGCCGTGGGTATGAGTGGGCATTCATTTTGCGAGCTGAGCCAGCAGAACAGACTTCAGCTATGTGGCAACTTCAAATAGTGGGCATGCCAGCTGCAGCAAAACAAATTAACTTGCCTAGTTTATTCCAGCTGCCCCATAGGAGAAACAGAAGACATAAGGACTCTCTGCAAAGCAGGAAAGCCAAGTTGAGTAGTTAGTATGCATTCCCCTCCTTTACCCCTACTTTAGGCCTCAAAAATTAAGCTCATCAGTGCACCAGATCAAGGATACAATTTTCACAGCTACTGTGCAATTTATGAATGTGCTGGCTGAGCTGAGCTCACTGGCGCTGATCTAGGAAAGAAAAAGTGGGTAGGCAGTGTCTGCTGCCAGTTCTGTGCAGTCAACTGAGATCAGATAATCAAGGTACAAACCTGAGATCTCTTTGCTGAGGTGTCTGTGATGGTATGTGCTGGGTGTGCACAATGAACTGCCTCAGTGAATAGCCTGAGAAACACCAGAGATGGTAAAGGAATTGGGATTACATAGCCAGAAATGCTGGAGGACAGGAAGCAAGGTGGAAGTTAGGCCCTCGTCTGTTTCTTTCTGCCAGTAGTTGTTCAAGGGCATGCGGGATGGATGGGAAGCCATTACGTGAGGAGTAAGGTACAGGGCAAGAGACAGTGAAGGAGTTAAAGGAGCTGAATTTATCGGAGAAGGTACAACAAAACAGGATGCAATGGTACTAGAAAAGCAGCTGAGGTATTGAAATCTTCTCAGTGCAATACTTATTTATTTATTTATTTGCTTTTAGTTGATCTTTCAAATCTCTGTGTATTTCAGTAAATTCTGTGCCCTTACCTCATTGAGGTCATTTATTTCCCCCCACTGTTCCAGCAGAATTTTTACAACTTCACTGTGACCATTTTTGGCTGCTAGATGCAATGCTGTGTTTCCCTCCTTGAAATTGAAATGTCAAATAGTATGTTATGAAACAAAAATGAAGTCATAAGAATGAAGTTAAAACATCAAGTAAAAGCAATACAAAGCCTTTTGGTTTTTATGTACATCTCTCTTTTACATACAAGGAGAAGCATGTTCCAAGATTAAGACTGAAACGACATCTGTATGCAGACATGATCCTGCTGGTTAGCTAGTTGTCCTATATTGTGAAAACTGTAGTGTATGCCCAGGGAAAAGACCTGAAATTCTACCTCCTAAAGAATAATCAGAAGAAAACTTTGGGTACTGTTTCTACAATGTTGAGAATAACACCAAGCCCTCAAGATCACTGATTTAAAGATTAATGGCCAAAACCTAGGTAAGTGTATAGAAACTTGTAGTGCCTTTGATGCCAACATGGCAATCTTCAATCTCCTTCACCATCAATACAATTTCTCACTAGCTAATTAAGAAAAAACCCTCACACACCAGCAAACAAATAAAACCACAGAGCAAGTTCAGGAAGAGCATTAGGATTTGAGCTAAAAGACCATGCTGGAACAAGAAGGAGTATCAAACTGGCTAAAAGAACGCTGAAGCTGCAATTTCAAAGACTCCTAAGCATCAGAGAAATTAGAGTCCAGAACAGCTTTCTGTTCACAGCTTGGGGGAGATGGGGGTGGAGGACAGAGGAAGTCCTTTCAGTGATTATGGATACACTGTGATTGCTTTTAGGAGATGATTTTCTGCCCTGGCTTCTCATCTACTTACGCTATAGGATCACATTTGCTTTCCATCATTGCTGTTTATACCTTCAGCCTGCTAGATGTCTGGGACAACACTGTCTTCTAACATCTGCTGATAAACTCCTTAGCATGTAGAGCTCTGGGTTACACTGCAGCTTTTAAACTATTACCAGAATACCAAGAAAAACACCATCACTTCCTGGGTGCTTACTTATATGGTTCTATTAATACAGTATCTGTCCATTTCATAGTTTTAATGTCTTTTATCCTTGCAATGCCTCAGATGAGGAGAAATACCAACTTGCTCATTCCACATATATTGAGTAAGGAAACTTTGAAAGACATTTAGATACCTTAAAATGCAGTGTCAGAAGCAAACTCAGATAAAAGTATTAAGACACTTCTGAAAAATCCTCATAGGTGTTTGTTTGCATCCTGACATATTTAAACACCTTTGAAAAATTAGTCACGTGGGATTTAGCAGTGACAGAAAGAAACAGTCAAGCAGAGTGAAAAACAGAAATATGATCTCCCAGTACAGAGGCTAAAACACCTTAATTACCAGCCTTTCCCACTTGTCCCAACAGACAGCATATGCTGTCATAGTAGTCATGTATGTCATACTTTACATGCACTACTTATGCATATGGAAAAGTCTTCTGGCAGTAAGACAAGAAGTCCCACTGCCTTCCCTTAATTACTGAAGAATCATCACCCATGTGTTTGTTTGTCCAATGAATATCATTACCAGCACATCTGTATAGCTTATCCACAATACTTGATTGCATAGTAACTACACTGAAATGAAGTAATCTTTCTTAAGCATGTATTTAGTTGTACTTCTGTGAAAAAGAAGCCTTTACCTTATCTTTTTCAGACGTAAACAGCTTCAGAGTAATCAAATTGTTTATCATGTCAACATGGCCTTTTTCAGATGCCAGAAGGAATGGCTTTTTACCATTCTAGAAAACAAAGAAACAGTGTTATTGAAAATAAAAATACTTGCTTTCAGATACTAGATATATGGCCTGCATATGTGTATTAAAAATTATATATGATTAAGTAGATTAAAAAAGTAGATGTACACAAGAGTAAGAATTTTTAAAAATTGCAATATTTAGTGTGAAAAACCAGACTACACATCTTGCATGCGCTGAAGAAAACATCTGAAAACTGTTCAGAAATGGTGACAAGGTAGAAAATGTGCTAAAAATATTTAATTATTCTCAGTATGAAAATATTTATCAGAAGAACTGTGTCATTAAGAGTCTGAGGATGCTCAGAAACAGCCAGTGAAGAAGTTGCAAGATTCATTTCCATGGCATAACATGATCTGAATTCTGCAAGAACAGACCAGAACAATCGTATCTTGGATGTTTTATCCAGGAGGTCTGAATTCAGTGCTCTGCATTGTGGGTTTTTTGGTGGTGGTTAAACTAACAAAAAATTTTCCAGCTGTTTACAGCTCAACTGCAGAAAGTTATCCTGATATAAAACCATACCACTGGTCAGAAAGTGGGGCCATCTAATCAAATAACTAGATGGCTTCACTACCTTATAGTCGCCTATATTAAATGTCTCAGAAAAAAGAAAATGCAAGCAACTAATAGATAATTATGAAATAACCTCAACATAAAGAAGATTCTTCGTCACCTTTCTTTTCCCAAGTCCTAGGCCACAAAGGTTTCTTTTGTTAAATTAACTCTGCGCCTTGTCTTATGTGGAAAAAATTCAGAATTTTGCATCATTGGGTCAACAAGTCTTAAAAAAAAAAATAGGGAACCTTTGTTCTGTTGTTGAGAGATCCTACAAGAATAAATTTCCTCACGTAAAGATAAAATACCCTACTTAGCCAAGTAAGCCTTCAAAGCAAGATCCCTAAGCTCTGGGAAGGAAAACTTAAAACGCAGCAAACCTGATGAAGACAATGCCCTGGCACTGTTACACAGCTAGTGCACTTCTGCTGAATGGCTACACATAGTTTTATGTTCTGTGTTGGTGCAATATTCCCATGTTGGCCTTGACTGGCAGGTTTTGGTAAGGACGGGGGGCTGCAGGGTGAACTGTGTGGGAGGAGGTCAGAGGCTGCCTTATTCTGGTCACAGCCATTTCCAGATGGCTCCACAAGGCACAAAACTGACACAGTATTAACCACGTGTCAGCACTCAAGCCATCAGAGGAGTGCCTGATGGCTCGGTGAAAATGCATTTAAGAAAGGCTGGTCACTGCTAGGGGGAGGATGCACAAAGGAAGGTACAGGAGGAAATACGAGAGGATGTGAGAGGAGACTCAGGAGAAGGTACACCCACAGGGTGACTGTAGCCCACAAAAGAACCCTTGCTAGAACAGACAAAAAGAGTAAGAAACGAAGAGTGAAAATATAGGAATGGATTGAAAAAAAAATCAATCTCCTCTGCTTTCCACCACCTCACGGATGGGACTGAGCATCACATTCAGTGAAAGCAAGGGAAGCATGGCAGGAGAGGTGTCTGGAGTTCAGCTGAGACAGCCAGAAAGGGAGGAAAAGTGTTTTCACTAAGTGCTTGTCTGGCCGTTTGTTTTACTTGTTTCTTAATACCCAAATCAATAATTAAATGCTTATATAGCTGGCAGTAAAATAAATTCATTGAAATTCTCAAGTCAAGATTGTTTTGCCCACAACAGATGCCTCATGACATCTAGAAATAAACAAAAAGAAACATACTGTACCCTATCAGGCTTGTTCAAGTCATTCAGGTGGAGATCTTGGAGAACATAATCAACTATTTTAACGCTGTTGTTCTGAGCTGCAAAGTGCAATACATTCATTCCTTCCTGAAAAGCCATAAGCAACTCTTTAAGAACAAGTCTGATTTCTTTTTTCCAGCATAAACACGTTTAGAGCTGGTAAAAATTTGTAACCAACAAACCTCATTCTTAGCCTTTTGATCAGCTCCCGCTTTAACTAATTTTCGCATTATATCCAGATTTCCAGTCCAAGCAGCAAGATGAATCACTGTCAGGCCGTGCTTCAAATAAAATGATACAGGCAGAAATTACCACCAGAATACCTCATGCCAAATTTCTTTAAATCTTTTTTTCTTAATTCAATGTACAAGTGGGTTCTGCTCTGTCGGCTCTTAGAAAACCAGTATTAACACCTGGCAGTGTGAGTGGGATTCATTTCAGTTACGTTAAGCTAAATGTCGTGCGTCAAGACCTAGCTAAATGTTCAGGCTGCCCCTCTTCTTAACAAAAGGTCTTCCAGGAAAGGACTGATCTTATTTTGTGATGGAGGAATTAAATAGTCCCTGGAAATTATTTCCTTTTACCAGAAACCACTAGCACTGGCTGCGGTGGGTGACATTTCAGGTATCATTTGTAATGACTGTACTTCTGTGAGTCACCATAATTTGCTAGTTAGCCCGGTTTTTTAAGTTCCCTTGTCTTTCAAAGTCTCTTGAAAAGTTCTTTTTCTACAGGAAAAAAGAATAGCTCTGTTGTTAACTTCTTTAGAGCCAACAGGAATAGAGATATAGAACTTCCAGCCAGTGTTCTCCATCTTTGCCACAGATGACTCTAGCTTTTCCGCATCTCTTATCATAGAATCATAGAATCATAGAATCACCTTCCTCAGTTTGTGTGTACTGTGTTCAGGTGCAGCAGCATACATCATGGCTCATTGTGCTATGTGCTGTGTAAATACAAGACATTTCTATGCCACCATAAAAACACCTGGTCTAAGAGATGAAATCAGAGGAATATAAACATAGCAAGAGGGAGAAAGGCGTTCCCTTAGCAGCTATAACCTCACCCAGTTATATAAATAGGCTGACTTCCACCTCTAATGGAGAACAGGAACAGTTTTTATGCTTGTTGGTATAACACTTTGGAGAGCAGGATGCTTGCCATGACAGGGGACAGGGGGGAAACGTAAATGATTTGTCTATTTGCATTATTCAGTTCACTGGAAAACTCCTAGTTTGAATAGCCTGTTTATTAATAACATACCATACATTTGGTTTTAATATCTGAATAAATCCTGCACTGTGGATCACCATCTGGCCCAACCAAATCAGCCATACACTGCTAAACTCTTAATGTCTTGGAATCTGCAGAGTGGTTGACAGTTTTGCATTAAGCTACTCACATAAAAATGGAAGGGAAGAGCACAAGGTGTTACTTTCTGAACTCCTAGCAATCTCCAGAGCTATCTTTTACTTTCAGTGACTGCTTTCATATAAAGTGGCCAGTGATTAACACACAGCTACCACAGATGGTATATTTGCACAAGTCACTTCAACCACCCTTGTGCTCACTCAAGTATGCAGCGCAGCCAAAGCTCTGGGCAATGCATTTCATCTCTAATATTTTTCCTTATAAACATGTGCAGTCTTAAGACAAACTGAAGATTTTACACAAGCACTTAATTTTGTAAAACAGGGAGCATGAGGCAAATACCAACCTTCCCCCTAAGATGTTCCTACACAGTGTGACTCAAAACATGTAAAACAGCTTACCTGATCTGCCATATCAAGTCTAGCTTTGTGATGGAGAAGAAAATCCACTACTGATACATGACTTCTCGCAACAGCAAAATGGAATGCAGTGCGCTTCAGCTGAAATAAGCAAAGCTTTGGTTGTCAGGTCCATAATACAGGTCTTTTCCTTGTGCAGGTGATCAGGATTTCTGAATTCTCTGATTAATAAATGTACTTGTTAATACATATATATTTATATATTTCTCTTTCAACAGCTATGCTTGGTCTTTATCTGCATTTTTGTTCCCTCGGGTGGAACTGAGGCATTGATCTTAAAGATTTCTTGTAGAACCAGAATGATTTAGTTTCTCTACATAGCATCGTCCCTTCCTGATATGTCAAAATGTGATTAAGTAATCATATCCTCCCTAGAGGAGATGCATGCAGTACAAAAGCATCCATGTTTACTATTTTATTATATGGTTTAATTTGAAAAGCTGACAACTAGATTTATACAATTAGATTTGCTTTTGGTATCTTCCTTCCTTTTTATTATCTCTCTGCAATGCATGATGAGATTCTTCCCCTACTCAGTTACCTTGCCAGACTGAGTCATTATGCATGTAGATGAAAGCTTCCAGTTGCCAACAGTGAGTAATTTTACACAGGTGAATAGCTTCAGTGCTTCTAAGGAACACTTGATTAATTTTCCTTTAAAGTAATTTATGGTGTGAATTTAAAAAAGGATTGGTTAAATTGCATCAAACTTTAGTGGAGAGAGTTTTGCTTCCAGTTAAAGTTAACAGAATTGGGTTTAACAAAATTCATTGAGAGTTTACATGCCAAGGATACAGAAGTGATTTAACCAGCTAACTTTAAAAGTAAGTTTGGATTTGTTATCTTAAGCACCTATGCAGACCAGCTGACTTATCCATGTATAAGTTTAAATTTACAGTTTATATGCATTAAAATAATTCAAAGGTGGGATTTATGACATGCATTTATGCCAGAAAAACCCTCTTGCACAGAAATAGTTCTATCAACAAAACTCACCTTTTGGCAGCCTGGTTTATTTGCCTTGGCAGTGCAGGGGCAGGAATGATCAATGTGAACAAAAGAAAAGTTTTGCCAGTATAAGCTACATCACCCCTAGGAGAATCAATCAATGCTCAACACCCATGCAGCTATGCTAGTAAATCTCATGTACTATTGGTCTGATTTTAGAATGACAGAGTAAAGATTCAAACTGCTGGGCTGGAAAAGTATTCAGTTTAATTTCCTGGGTTCTGGAAAGCAATAAGGAAGAAAGAACATTTTAAAAGTGACTTTTTAGAGTACTATGTAATTGATGGGAACACTCTCATTGTTCAAGAGTTTACTGAGAAGTTTTTTCTTCCTCTCTTTCTCATAAACAAACCAAGCAATGCATCTGTGCTATTTCCACAATTCCCCATGGGAAAATATGCACATGGGCATGGGAAGCAAGGTTTTTCAGAACTGATGGTTAAGTAACACTTGATAGTCATGGGTAGATGATTTATACATAGCCACTGAGGGCAAACTGTTCTCCACAACTCCCAGATTAATATCATGACAGCTCCATTGCTGTTGAATTACTTCTCTTGTGGAACACAGCACTACATTTTGTTACTGTGAAGTACAGATCCTCATAATTCAGGCCTAGAGCTGATATCAGCACAAGAAACGCATTTTCATCTGTCTAGGGTAAATCTGAACTCTGAACTCAGCCTGGGGCCAGTGGGTGTGGTAGAACACTCCTGTGGTTCCATACAAACTGAATGGAAACACTTCACACTTGAAATTTGTAATGCTAGCAGCATAAATTCATTCTCAAAGTGACTGTGAGGTTAAGTCCTCTTACTCTGAAACATGGGGAATTCAAGAAATTAGAACACAAAGTAAATAGTAAATCAGAGACCACAGTTCAGAAGTCCTTAGTTCCTAAGGACTGAGTTCCTTAGTCCCTGTGACACACAGACTAGTGGTTAAAGACCTGTGAGCTACACTGCACAAGTCCTACTGAACATTCTGGATGCATAAAATATTTCTTACTGAGGTCCTAGTGGGGACTCTGCAGCATCACTACCTTGCAGTTGACACTACCTTGCTGTCATTCCACTATGAAATGCCAAGAAGTCATATTACAGATCTGTTACCTGTCAGATGCTTCATACTCACAGTATCTACAGCATTTATATTAATATTCTTTTTAAACAGCTTTTCCATGGTTTCCAGATTGTTCATTTTAGCAGCATATTGAAATTCTCTCTCATCTGGCAATACTGTGGAAAAACATGATGAAAAAATTGTATTATTAAAAAAATAGCCATAACCAACATAAGAAATTATGGTACTGTTCTTACTTTCTGTTATTTGTCCTGATTACATATGTTATGAAAATCATTTGCTTTTCTCATGATAGAGGTGTTCCAGGATTACCTTTTTCTCCTCTAGAGACATCTGGCTAATGTTTCGAGTTCCAACTTCTAAGTGCAAAGAGGCAGACTTTTCACAGCATGGATTACTATTATTCGCGCTGCTCACAGGAACAGGAGTTAATTTATAAGGCTCTGGCATCTAAATGGGTCCCAAAATATTTTACTGGCACAAAACAGTACAAATGGAAGCATTTATTTCCTATTATTGGAAAAGTTGGTCTGTTTGAAAACAGAACACATCACCAAAATACATAAAAATGTAAAACAGTAACCAAATGGTATGATCCAACTGGAAACAAAACAAGCCCCCCCAAACAATCAAACAAATCAGCGGTTTCATGGGGGGTGGGAAGAGGGTGTGTTGAAAGAGATATGTACTTGAACTCAAAATTTGGCTACTCTGTGGAATTTACTATTAAATTGGGACCTTCCTTTAATATCTAAACCTAAAAATGAATATCCGTTTGGTCAATTGAAGTAGCTGCAGTGTGCATTTAGACTCATAATATTCAGTAACTTTGGAAAATAAAATTCCAATGTCTAATAACTGGTTTAGCTAACTTAGAGGTAAGAGTATGTCTTATGTTCCTACCTTAGCATTTAATGAAACATTTACAATAAATTAGTGTAGCAAAATGTTAGTAGATACTTTTAATTTCGTAGGATATAACACTTTAAAAGTTAATTGCTTAGGTATCTTCTGTCTAGACTATTTTGGCCTGAAAGCCACTTGTCCAATGATATCGCCAAAGAGGACAGCAGTCTCTGTTGAGCTAGAAACTGCAGCAATTATCTGTTCCTTAGAGACCTCTCATGAAAGTTCATCCTACTGCATTATGTCTAAGTTCATTAATGCCAAATGAGAATACAGCTTGAAGTATTATAATTGCAGAGCATACTAAGGAAAATCAGTATGACATTCACTTAATGCCATTCTACATGATTATTATCTCAGTGGAAATAATTGCAGTTGCACTATACATAATGAGCTAGAAATTAAACTGGACATTTTCAGAACTGTTTTCAGCTTTCCTATAACATTATCCAATCACCTCTAACAACAAAAGCATCCTCCCAAAATCCTCTGAAAATCACAGAATACACTACACAAAGCCGGTGACAAGGAGAGTGGCTGACAGCAACATCAGCATCATGAACAGGGATCTTTGCAGAGTAAGTATCTCACTTGTTGTGATACAAGTGTGTTTTCATAGTCTGCACTCTAAAGAACTATCCAGCAGGGCTTTCACTATCTAGATTTCAAACACTGGTAAAACAACGGTCATAGGGTATCTTGCTCAAAGCAATTTTGGTCAAACATGAAAACACAAAATGCAGGGCACCAATTAGCTGCAACTAGTTGCAATTAGGCCATATTCATTCCTACTGCCTGCTGCTGAGCACTCATACATGTATCTTGCACGAGGATGCAAAGATAAATGCTGCTGCATCTCAGGACAACCTGGCCCAGTGGAAGGTGTCCCTCCCCATAGGCAGGAGGATTGGAACTTGGTGATCTTAAGGTCCTTTTCAACCCTAACATGAACATTCTGTGATTCAGGAACAACAGTTTACTTGCACTGCCTTCAAGAAAAAAGAATTATATTTCTTTACTGTATCTGCATTTTGTTGTGGTTCTGACAAAGTATTAATAACTGATCTTTTCTCTCCTGTCCCAGAAGTCACAAAAAAACAAAGGCCTTTTGCTCTGGGTGTGTTTTTCCTTAATACATCTTAACTCAGGCATTAAGAGCAGTGGCAATCCAGAGACACTATGGCACCGACTAGCTGCATAACCTTTTGCTGCTCTTGAAAAATAATTTTTTTATGCATGAAATTACAGCAGTATAGAGCTGTCAGACTACAAATTCCTGGAAGCCTTCTATCCAAGCTGTGGTATCCACGATTTGGCAGACCATGCGTTATTAGAAATCACTCTATTTTCATGTGACAGCAGCAACTGATTATGTATTTGTGGCTGTCAGTCTTTTTGGGTGGTTATTTTCTTTGGCTTCATGCAAAATGTCTGGCTCATTGCCCTACAGGTTCTATTGTAACTATATAATTAGAAAATAGATTCAATTTTTCTTTTGAGCTAATAAAGTAGTAATTTTCACTTCATTTCCTTTGTAGAGGGTACGGTCCGTGGCAAATTGAACATCCTAACATTTCTTCTCTCTTGGAAGGGAAAGGAAGTAAAAAGAAAAGTAAATCACTTCGTTGACCTGAAAACAGAATGTCTTCTTCACAGAAACTCAAGCTCTGAAGTACCTTCAATTTTTCTTTCCTCATATTTACATCTGATTTTAGTGGCCTTAATCTGTCTTTCAGTAATAACACAAATAAGGATGACTTCCCATGGAGTAAAAGAGCGCAGCAGAGGTTTCAATACTCATCAGCAATGGAAATTTTTCCACCTCCCTACCCCTGCTCCTTTCTTAATTTCCTGTTGTAGTCATTCACAAGATGAAATCTGTCATTGTCTCAAAAAGCACTAAATTGTCTCAAAATTGCTAAACAGGAACTTGAATTGGCTGAAGAGTTCCAAGGAGAAAAAATACAGAAATATGAACAATATTCAGATTCAAATAACAAAAATATTTATTTTTTTCTAAAAATTAAATAAAATATTTAATACTTTGGTAATATTTCCTTCTACATTTTCTTGTTACTGGAAATACAATGACAGGGGCAAAGCAGGTATTTCATTAAGTCATGAAGGGTCTTTTTCTAGAATAATTGTTTTCCAGTTCAAAGAAGCAATGGGAAGAACTACCTATTGAGTCCAACTGTACTTTTGTTTCTTTTCTATCTGCCCTCTTTGCCAGCCTGGAATCAGAAAGCACGGTGCAGGAGGACGGCTTCTGGCTGTCATGCTGTGATCACAGGACAGGGCTGCGGCAGGACTGAAAAATTACCACTCAGTTTGCACAAATTAATGTGTTTTTAGTAGTTGCAGCCCAGGCCAGAGTGGGCTTTTCTTTCACAAGCCGGTTTGCGTGCTGAATCCTCACCGGGAGTTGTGCTGCTGAGGGCAAGGCCACAAGACTGACTGAATCCCAGAACAGGGGTGCTGGTCAGCTGTGTTACTGCTGGCAGGTGCTCAGCCCCAGGGATGTGACTAACTCCAGCGACCCCCCTCAGACCACTGCGGGGTGCAGGTAAAGCGGGCATTGTGCAGTTCACGGAAAGCACAGGTGCCAAACCCCAGCTCCCAACCCCACATCCACACATCCTTGCTGATGTCTTCTACTACATATAAAGCAGCTCACATTTAATCTCTTCCTTCCCCCCCAATCCCTTTTGTTCCATGGTTGAGGCAAAAGGGGGTTGGGGTGGGCCCCACCATCCTGGCACCCTGACAGGGCAGCCTTGCCTCTGACCCCCACACACTCACGGCCATCATGGCTGGCTGCGGTGGCTCCATGTGTGGCCTTCTTCCCGGCATGGAGCAGGTGGTTCAGCCCCTTCATCGCTGTCCTCGCCTCTTCTTCCTCCTCACACAAGGGAACGGGCCCAGGTCGGGTGCTGAGGGAGGTGCCCTTCACTGGCCCTGACAAACCGGTTCTTGGGGCCCAAGCTTTGAGCAGAGCACACCCAGGCAAGGCCCAGCACCCCTTGCGGGTGTGCCTGCAGCAGCACCCGGCACTGGGACACAGCGCCCAGGGAGGTAGAGGTGCTAAGCAGCCTTAGGAATTCATTTTAAAAGAAACCAGGCACTAGCTACACAGGATTTCTTGACATGGTTTGGACTAGATGACCTTTGAAGATCCCTTTCAACCCAAACTATTCTGTGACTCTATTCAGCCTGGAGAAGACTCCTAGCAGACTTTCAATCCTTAAAAGGGGCCAATAAAAAGGATGGGATGATTCTATGAACTAGCTAGGCACCGAACAGGGTCACGCTTGCACAATCCCCCCAAGATCTTCTCTAGCATTACATGCAGATAGCAGTCTGCACCAACAGATGCACTCACAAGACAAAAAAATAATCCTCGTTGCTTAAGTGATTCCCCTATCATCTCACAAACGAGGCAGTTTTGAAAAGCAATGCCACAAGTACATAGGTACAGACACACAGAGACATTGCAGCTCACACAGGAGCCCCAGAACCAGGCGACTTGTCACCAATTACAGGGTAGTCATGGAGCTCTCTGCAAAGCTAAAAGTTATTTCAGGGAAAATCCCTCTTGGCAGTTATTCTTGCTGCTGTCAACCAGTGTTCAATGGAGTGGAGGGGGTCACATTCCCTGTGCCCTTGCACGCTTGATACAGCCTTGGGAGGTGAGAGACTGAGGTGCTTCTGCCATAGATGTGGGCAGAAATACACATGTGCAATAGCGGCATTGATCCAGTCGCCAGACTCTTCATTTTCAGGTAGACTTTCATTTACTTTGTCAAAGTCCAGTCAAAATCAATACATACATCCCAAAAGGTTCAGTTTTTGTGAACTGATATACCAAGGTCCACCTAATCTTCGTATTTCTAGGTTTATCTTAAAGTCAACAGTTACTTTGGCATACTAGAGCCAGCATTGATATTTCATGATTTCAGTGATTTTCAGAGATAAGCATAAAACCTCTTTAAAGTGACTAAATTAAATTTGACTTTACAAACAGCCTTTGATATTGCTGACATTCCTAAATAAATATTAGAGGAGCCGACAAGGAGAGGTGCCATGCTTGACCTCGTGCTCACCAATAGGGAAGGGCTCGTTGGAAATGTGACTCTCCAGGGCAGCCTTGCTTGCAGCGATCACGAGATGCTCGAATTTGAGATCCTCAGGACAGTGAGAAGAGTGTGCAGCAAGCTCACTGACCTGGACTGCAAAAGAACAGACTTTGGCCAATTAGGGAACCTGCTTAGGAAGGTTCCATGGGATACAGCCCTAGGGGGCAGGGGGGCCCGAGACTGTTGGATGATATTCAAGGATCACCTACTGGAAGCTCAAGAGTGTTGCATCCCAACCAGAAGGAAGTGCAGCAGGAGGGCCAGGAGACCTCCTTGAATGGATAAAGAGCTCCTGAGGAAAATTCAAGGGATAAAAGAGGCTTATTAAAGGTGGGAGCAAGGAAAGGCGGCCTGGGAAGAATACAGAGATGTTGTCCAGGAAGCTAGGGACATCATTAGGTATGTAGCGCATGAAAGACAGACTGGGGACAATATGGGCACCCTCCAGAAGCTATCAGGAGAAGTGGCTACCCTGGATTTGGAGAAGGCTGAGGTTTTTAATGACTACTTTGCCTCAGTCTTCACTGGCAAAGGCTCTGACCACACCACCCAAGTCTTGGAAGGCAGACGCAGGGACTGTGAGAATGAAGACCTTGGGCCCACTGTAGGAGAGGATCTCGCTCGAGACCATCTTGAGAACCTGAATGTGCACAAGTCCATACGACCTGATGAAATCCATCCACGGGTCCTGAAGGAGCTGGCAAATGAAGTTGCTAAGCCACTGGCCATCATATTTCAAAAATCATGGCAGTCAGGTGAAGTTCCCAATGACTGGAAAAAGGGAAATATAACCCCCATTTTCAAGAAGGGGAAAATGGATGACCCGGGGAATCACAGACCAGTCAGTCTCACCTCTGTGCCTGACAAAATCTTGGAGCAGATTCTCCTGGAAGGCATGCTAAGGCACATGAAAAACAGCAAGGTGCTTGGTGACAGCCAGCATGGCTTCACTAAGGGGAAATCCTGCCTGACCAATTTGGTGATCTTCTATGATGGGGCTACAGAACTGATAGACAGGGACAGATCAGTTGACATCATCTGCCTGGACTTGTGCAAAGCATTCAACACTGTCCCACACAACATCCTTGTCTCTAAACCGGAGAGACATCACTTTGATGGATGGACCACTCGGTGGATATAGAACTGGCTGGGTGGCCGCACACAAAGAGTTGTGGTCAATGGCTCAATGTCTGGCTGGAGACCAGTAACGAGTGGTGTCCCTCACGGATCAGTGTTGGGACTGGTCTTGTTCAACATCTTTGTCGCTGACATGGACAGTGGGATTGAGTGTGCCCTCAGCAAGTTTGCCGATGACACCAAGCTGTGTGGTTCGGTTGATACGCTGGAGAGAAGGAATGCCATCCAGAGGGACCTCAACATGCTTGTGAGGTGGGCTAATGCCAACCTTATGAAGTTTAACCATGCCAAGTGCAAGGTCCTACACCTGGGTTGGAGCAATCCCAGGCACAGCTACAGGTTGGGCAGAGAAGAGATTCAGAGCAGCCCTGCGGAGAAGGATTTGGGGGTGTTGGTCGATGAGAAATCTAACATGAGCGGGCTCCGGTGTGTGCTCACAGCCCAGAAAGCCAACTGTATCCTGGGCTGCATCAAAAGGAGCGTGACTAGCAGGTTGAAGGAGGTGATCCTGCCCCTCTACTCTGCTCTCATGAGACCTCACTTGGAGTATCGTGTGCAGTTCTGATGTCCTCAACATAAAAAGGACATGGAACTGTTTGAAAAAGTCCAGAGGAGGGCCACGAGGATGATTAGGGGGCTGGAGCAGCTCCTGTATGAAGAGAGGCTGAGAAAGTTGGGGCTGTTCAGCCTGGAGAAGAGAAGGCTGCATGGAGATCTTGTAACAGCCTTTGAGTACCTGAAGCGGTCCTATAAAGATCCTGGGGATGTACTCTTCATTAGGGACTGTAGTGACAGGACAAGGGGTAACAGGTTAAAACTTAAATAGGGGAAGTTTAGATTGGATATAAGGAAGAAATTCTTTCCTGTAAGGGTGGTGAGGCACTGGAATGGGGTTCCCAGGGAGGCTGTGCATGCTCCATCCCTGGCGGTGTTCAAGGCCAGGCTGGGCAGAGCCTTGGGTTACATGGTTTAGTGTGAGGTGTCTGTGCCCATGGCAGGGGGGTTGGAACTGGATGATCTTAAGGTCCTTTCCAACCCTAACTATTCTATGATTCTATATTGGAGAAGTAGCACCAATATTGGAGAAGAATGCAGTACTACAGATATTCAGCCTTAGACAACTGAAGGCACATTTCAGTTCTTCACTATAATTTCTTCTTTATACTAAAATTACAGTCATCTTAACTTCCGAGATTATTAACACCATACATGTCCATAGCAGAATTAATCTGACAGACTCAAAAGCTTGTAAACTGAGCAAACTTGGAACAAAGCTATTTGTTCAGATTCTGCTTATCATACAAGAAGAGATTTTACAGTCCTTTTTTTCCTTTAAACATTTTTGATGCAGTCAGGCTGTGATGCATAAGAAACTTCACACTTGATACACCTAGGCTTGATAAGACAGTTTCATCAACTGTACTTTCAGTAGATGAATATTACTCAGCTGAAAAAAACTCTCTGAAAATAAACCCAGAGTGAGAAGAACAAGTAACTCATTTAGCCATAGCTGAATCACAGGATTTCACTTCTTGCTTCCTGTGAACCAAATGTTACAGCAAAATTTCTTTAGAGTTTCTTTTTTTTTCCCTGTATGATGACTGGGCTACTAATACAGACCCATTGTTTGCAACAGAAATGTTCCTTTTAGAAGTAAGAGACAACAGACAACTTTGGGGTAAGTAGGTTTGCCTACAAAGCTAGCACCAAAGGAGAAACAGATTTACAGCCTCATGCAGAGCACGAGTTACAGTGTGAATCTTAAACCAAGATCATAATTTTACGGTCTGGAAATACCAGCTGTTAGTTTCCAGTTCTAATTACAATCATACAATACTCTTTCACAGCCATATCCCCAGTTTCTTAACTAACTCTGCCAGTAGAACTATACCTTATGTGCTCAAACTTTGCAAATAGCAAGTGTGACACACTTCTAAGCACTTCCCACAACCTTGGCTCTTCCGAGCAACCCCAGCAACATGCAGAAAAGACTGACACTAACAGAAATGCAGAATCCAGAGCAATTTGTTCAAGCACATTATTTTACTTTTTGCTAAGGAATGCATATTTAAAAATACACATTTTTAAAGAAATACACACAATGACAAGTTAATAGTTATATTCTATACTTTATTGAACCAGATAGATAAAAACTAATAAAGGGACAGGTGTCCACTTTCTAAACAGCAGCGGCAGCTTAAGTCATTGTTCCCTCAGTTGCTTTTATGTTAACTAAAACTTTCCAGCTCCCACCTCTGCCAGCTCATGCTGAACGCTCACTGACCCAGTTTAGAAAAAATCCACACAGTCAGCTTACACAGTCAAACTAGTCCAGATGATTTGGTCTGAAGCAGATAAGGAAGCACTGACATGATTTAAAGTGACAGAGCTGTGGGTACAGTGGCATTTGGCAAACAAACAGATGAGCAGGTAGAGATAGTGAAACAATTCTAGGAAGTTTAGAAACAAAAAAGCACATTCTGGACTTACCCTGGGCATCTAAAACATACAATTTGTTCAAAACCCAAGCAAACTCAAAGTTCTTCTAATACAGTTAAACAACAGAACAGATGCTTCTATAGTAACTTCTCGTAGAATATTTTCCAATTAAAAATCATTTTTCATATATAGTTTGACATTGATTAATTTATGAGAAATCTGGCTGTCATCATAAATTATTTTCCTGATACTTTATTATAAAAAGATTTCTACATTTAAGAAAGAAATTCATCTTGAACAGAAAAAAAACTAACCAAAATATTCTAAATATTTGCACTTTACAGCTTCCTCCTTCCACATACGCACTCACAAAATACTGCTTATTCAGAATACAAAATAATTTTAAAGAGATAGGTATATAATACAAAAACCAATATCTTGCATATTTGCACATAATTCATATTATTATTGCACCATTAGCCCTTTTATTCAGAGTAAATTTATCGCTACTGACCAGTAAGAATTTCACAATTGTGACAAAAATTGAAGTTCTCAGTCTCTCTGGACAGGGTAAGGATTAAACAGCATTTGTCTCACCAGCCTGAACACATCCTTCTTCCACCAACAGGTTTATTAACATTTTTTAAATAAGTCAAGTCATCCTGCATCTCATCACAATGAATGCTTCAGGGCTGGTCCATCAACTCTTACTGAAGACATTTTCAATGACAACAATGAAAGCCAGATAGTGCTTTATGTTTTTGCTCTTTCCCTTTGAAACTGCAAGACCAAGCAATTTTTGTATCTACTGAGAAGACAGACATTCATAGGCTGAAATCAAGCAACTCAGGTTGTCTTTGTTACCACACAGATCATACCTCAGTTAAATTTGGTGTTGAATTGTCCAAGAAAGTGTCTGTCTGAGCTACTATGGCTACCATGGCCAATACAACCAACAGAGAAGATGGCAGGTAGGTGTGGGAAGGGGGCCATCAAGTAAGCACAACATGGTACCCTAGCTAATGATTCCTGCTTTCCATGGACCTTGCCCTACAGGCTTGCTTAATGGCAGCTGTTCTGTTTGTTGAACAGCAGAGAGAATTCATGAGGCTGTGCTAGCAAATTTTGATTCTAAGGAACAGCTGGAAAAAAACCTCAATATTATTCTCAAAAAAATGCCACACAAACAAATAAAATTACCTCAGCTGCAGCTCTTTCTACCTCAGTCATCATGTTTACACAGGCATACCATGGCTCTAGAGTGACTGGCATCTCAATCCAGCCTACCGTCAATGCTAAATTAATTTGCAGGATAAAATATTATGAAATACTTCATATAGAATATGCTGCTACACAGTCATTTAAAAAACATTTCAATTGTATGCTTGGAATTGCCTGATTTGGCCTTTTTTGATGCTGACTGTGAAGTTGTTAGTCCAGACCTAAAAAAAGAAAAAAAAACAACCAAAAACTGGTAAGATATTCAAATACACAATGCAAGCCTACACAATTTTTACAACATTGGATTTCAAAACTTTATTATTTTAAAATCACTTGTGTACTCAAGTTTCCAGAAAAACCTTACCTTTTCGTTCCTTGTGATGGATTCACGCATTGCTGTCCTCTGCTTAAACCTCCTGAAAAGTAATTGGAAACCACCAGAATTATTTAATTCAGTAATGAAATGACACGTCGGAAATGACACATGGCAGAACTTTAAAAAAAAGTTTTTGGTAAACTTATTTTTTTTCATAACTTAATTTGATCTATCTGAAGGAGCAAATAACGTATTATCTGCAGTTAGAGAACTGTAGTTTATATTAACATTATTAAGAGAGGAAAACAAAAAGCCTTTAATTTATTGAATCCTAAGGGATTTATTTGAATCTGCTTGTGGTTTTCCAGAAGTATTTTAGCATAATGTAGTTGATTTTCAAGGTGGTTGCTGAAAACTGTTTTGTTAATTTTTTTTATCCTTCAGGGAGGAAATAATCTTTGCCAATAGCAAGTTTTTTCATTTAAAACAAAGCCTGTCTGCACAACAAATAATACTGCTTATAAAGGGTTTTTTTTGTGTAAAAGATTCATATTGTAAGTCTAAGTTGTGTTCTGAATATTCTAACACTAACATTTTAAATTCCTCTTATAAAGCCCCAAATTTAGATTAGTGACAAAGTACTGTATGTAGATACTTAACTACCTTCACATATCCTCTAACATGGCCAAAGATTAACTCTTCATCAAAAGGAGAAACTACTTGAGTCATGCTGCTGGTTTGGCATGTTACAGGTGGAGTTATGTGATACACTTTATCAGATGTAAAACACACTTGCAGTTTCTGCCTTTATGCTCTAGCTCACCACCTCTCTGTATTTGCCAGCACGTTATACAATAGAACTTTCTGTCAGCTGCATCTTTGCAACAATCCAGGTTGAAGATGTTTTCACTGATTTTCATTTAGATTCCAGTGGCCTTACAAACACCCTTCTGAACACAGCTGGGGAGTAGCAAAATGCAATTCACAGAAATGAGCAGTAATTTCTCCATTTGCTACCATTATAGCAAATGAGAATGCACTGTGTGACTAACATTGCATTAATAAATCTAGTTGCAATGAAAACTAGTTTGATATAAAAAATGCAAACTCTTACATAGCCTTTACTCAAATTAATTTGTTGGAAAAATCATAAAGCCCTTTTTGAAAAGTTCCAGGTATACCATTACCATATTAATTGTACAAGCAAATAAACTGAATAATCCAATGTATCTTAGTGCGCACACTCACCAACTCTGTTTGAGTTTTCCGTATTAGAAGTCTTTGTAGGAAAATCTTTCTTTTCTGTCAGTTCCTGGATAAGGCCTTTATTTAAGCAGACGTCCACATGTCTGTTAAATGACACAAGACTTGTTGTTTTCTGTTCTGAATTACAAACTGGACAAACAAGAACACTGTCTTCTTTGCTTTCAAAGAAACAGGATGAATTATTTTCTTCTGTATGTTCAGTCTTTTCAAAATGGTCTTCACTGTCTTGTGAGATTCCTTTGGGGAGGAGACACTGTTTCATACACATGCTTCTAGCAATATCACTGAGACTGCTAGGCTGTCTTCCTCTGTGAGGTTTATCAGATATTATTTGAGTGAATTTTTCTGTGCTATTGCTGATAGAGTTCCCAGATGTACTCGCAGACTGGTCTGTTCCAGCTAGTTGATCTGGTTTATTTTTTTGACATACATCAACATTTTCATTTTTAAACTGCGGAAGAAAGTTACACGTATTTTCTCTTGAATCATAATTCTTGGTTATTTCCACAGTATCTTTAAAAAGAGTCCCACTGAGGCACACATCAATATGCCTGTTAAGCTCTTCCAAACTATTGCTGCTTTGATCCTCAAAGCAAACAGGGCAGGTGAAGATCTTACCTACATCACTAGAATCCTGCAAGTCTGTGACTTCCTTTGTTTCTTCTACAAAATTTGCTGATGATTTCCTATCATGAAATAGATGCTTACCTACAGATTTATTTGGAGAAGGATTCTCACCATTTAGCTTTCTTGCAGCTCGCTTTTTATCAAAAAAACTCCCTGTGGTAGATGCTTCTGATTTGTTTCTGAAATATTCTTTGTTGGACTTCCCTGGCTGAAGTCTAAGAAAACCAGTTTCTTTTCCTGATTTTAAGAAACTCATAATGCTTTTTTGTTGGTATTTCCTCTCTTCTTCACTCAGAAATCCTGATACTCGTACACCTGATGATGAAAACAAAATTTATAATATCAGTTTTATGAAAACTTAATACTAATTCTAATTAAAACCTTTTCAGGTTGTCCTGGTATGCATACACTCAATAAAAATGAATTTTATCTCTCAACAGAGCCTATACTACCATCAGATACTAACAATAGATCACAATACTATTTTATCAGATCCGAACACTTGCCCAACCATATACTGACTTCAATATCCATGAAGTTTTAACTGACTGAACCATAACACTACGGCAGAACCTTAACATACATAATTCAGCATGAAAGAGTTTTGCACTATTTTTTCCTACCAATATAATTTTTCTTAAGTGTATTCTAATGCAATCAACAAATAATTTTTATGTATCACTGAACAGTTCAAGCAGAATGTATAAGCATGTGAAACACATGGATCTCAGAATCAAAAGTCTATTTTGCAGAGACGTTCAATTTTCTCGCAGAATATAGCATTTGCAAATCTATAAGCACTTCTATTTAAAGCATTTGTTTCTAAAACAGGTTATGAAAAGAAACTACGTGGTGCTGTGGTGCAAAGCAGATTTAAAAGCTCTTTCAAGACAGCAGAATTAAGCACTGCTATGCATTAAGATTCTACTTTTGTGCCAGTGTGTTCCGGGGCTAACAGGTGGTAAGGAAAGTAGAACCTCAATTAGGAAAACATTTCTCAGTCAGGACCATTCAGGACTCCACAACTGATTCTACTTTGCAAGAAAGAATAAAGCAGTGTGCACTCGCAGTGCAGAAAGCCAACTATATCCTGAGCTGCATCAGAAGCAGCATGGTCAGCAGGTTGGAGGACTTAATTCTGCTCCTCTGCTCTGCTCTCATGAGACCCCACTTGGAGTACTGTGTGCAGTTCTGGTGCTCCCAACATAAAAAGAAGATGGAGCTGTTGGGCAAATTCACATGAGGACACAAGGATGATAAAGGGGGTAGCACAGCTCCCATAAGAAGACAGGATGAGAAAGTTGGGGCTGTTCAGTCTGGAGAAGAGAAGGCTGCATGGAGACCTCATAGCAGCCTTCCAAAATCTGAAGGGGGCCTACAAGGATGCCATTCTTCATCAGGGGCTGCAGTGATAGGACAAAGGGTAATGGGCTCAAACTTAAACAGGGGAAGTTCAGGTTAGATATAAGGAAGAAGCTCTTTACTGTGAGAGTGGTGAGACACTAGAACAGGCTTCCCAAGGAAGTTGTAAATGCTCCATCCCTGGAAGCGTTCAAGAACAGAGCCTTGAGCAACCTGGTCTAGTGGAAGGTATCCCTGCCCATGGACAGTGGGGCTGGAATTAGATGATCTTAAGGTCCCTTCCAATCCTAACCATTCTATAATTCCATCAACCATTTATACCATTACTTTAGACTACAGTCTATTATTTTTATGCATTATAAGAGCTAACTCTGAAAAGGAAGAATAAGTTTGAAATATTTTACCCATAAGTCGTATCCGTAAAGGGTGAGGAGCAACACTATCAATTTCTGTTCCTAACAAGTCTTTAGCAACAGCAAATATTTCTTCCTCAGTAGAAACAGAAGACAGCACACTTGAAGCTCTTGTTTTTACTTCAAAGTTCACATTCTTTAGTTTCAAGGTAACAGTTTTACCCTGGGATGATGGGGGTGGGAGAGGAGAGAAAAAGGGGGAAAGAGAGAAAAGAAAAAGGTTAAGCGTATCAAATACAGCACAGAAAACAAAAAAAATTACATAGCATCTATATAGCCCTAAAGCTATAGTCAAGACAGTGTGCGTATCTGTGTACAGCAAGGGGCACTACCAAGAATTTGTCTGCAAGCTTCTGCGCTTGCTCCTAAACTGCTGCCAAAGTTGAATTCTCTGACTGGGTGATTTGGCTATGGTTCCCAACAGACCATCTGCCACCAGTGCATGTTCAATAGGTTTCATGCTCTGCTACAGTCACAACTTCTAACCTGCCTACAAAACAACTATTTTCTTAACTTTCAGTGCCTGATATCTTAATTTTGCAGGGAAAATTACTGAAGTACAAGAGCTATCCAGTTGAGGATTCACTGAAGACTTCCATCCTCTTGCATTGTGCTAGCAGAGCCACACACAGCATCTGTCCGGCACAGATATTCCCCTGGTCACACCTTCTACACCATTTGTGCAATTTAGTGTGTCCCTCCAAATGTAAACAAATGGCATTCCTTTTGTTCTGGTGCTGTTGTAAGCTTATCTCTTCATCCTTATTAGCTGATGATTTCTTTTTCAACCTATCATCTTTTGAGACAATCTTTTATGGTTGAAGAAGACTAATCACAATTCCCTTAGGTCCTGAATGTCAATCCCTGCTTTACCATAAAGACATCCATAGAAAATATGAACTGTTCTTTCCATATGAAAGACAGAAACTTGGTGAGAAGGAATACAGGGACTGCTCCTATCATTCATACCACTGAATGGGATGAATAACTTGTAAGCAAGTCTGGGACATGTGTACTTCTTAAAATACACTACTGGCTATTGACTGGATCCCGTATGAATATGGGAAAGAAACACAGCGCTTGAACACATTAGTATCACATGATCGAACAAAGCACAGATCACAATCGGTTCCATTACTTGTTTATAAACATTACTTTAAGCATAAAATGCTTGCATGCTAAACAACTTAGTTAATTAATTTTTCCCACTCATTATTAGATTGCCACCTAATGAGTGCTGCCTAAATCATTCTAAGCATCTGCAAATTAAAGAATCAAAGACATCCTATGTATGGTATGATGCTGCTGAAAGCACTCACGTTACGAAAATAACACGCTAACATAACTAAAATATTTAGTAAGTTTTAGTGCAAAGTGCTGTCATTTTGCAAGCTACAGAGAATAATATAAATACCTTAAGTCCCTCTTTCTGTAGGTCTTGAGCAAGGTCTCTGCAGAGTTCTCGACACAGGCTGTATTGGTCTTCTGCTGTGTTCATTTCACTGAATGTTCTAAGACAAAGATATGACATCTTTTCAGTATGAATCCTAAAAATTGCTCAGTGGCTGCCATCTAAAATTTTCTTGTACAGTTAAACAAACCTGCATTAGTAAGTTGTATAGGTTTGAGTGCTCACTTCAAGGAAAAAAGAATATTAATAGCCAAAATATACAGAAAGATTTGTGCACATTTATGCATTTCAAAATGTTTGCGAAGCCTTTCAAATAACAAAATAATCTGGCTTTCAAATTTTCATGCACTATTTGAAAATGTATTAGATTTAAGGTCATTAATGCTTTAATATATGCAAAAGAACACTAACACTAATCGAACTCATGAGGACAGCTAAATAACTGGTATTTAATCTCTTTTGTACAGTGCTCTGTAATATCAAAAGAAAGAAAGGATTGGAAAGTCAACATTAGAGACACATATCATAAATAAATAATGCAGATGCTAACAAAAAAAGTCAGCTAGGATAATTATGTTTAGCTTCAGAGGAAGAAAAACTATCTTTCTGCCAAAAATGTTGCTAACTGCTACCAGCGGAATTACAGCATTATTTTTCTGTTGTTGTGCATCTGCTTTTTAGTAATAACATGACAGGAAAGGCAACCTTCAGTTAGTAGTGGTTTTAAGAGAAACAGGAAGCAAAACTTACTGCAACCAGATGCTTTTGGAAAGGTCTCACAGATCCATTATTTCATGCCAAGCTTTATATTAACAAGTGTAAAGTCACTATAGTCACACTGCATTTTACATCTCTAAGTTATATTCAGATTTACCGGATCATATTGAAAAGTCATCCTCTGTTATGATTCCCGTTTCCCTAAGAATATATGCACGCTGCTGAACTATTGGGATGAATATTGTGCTGTGGGTTCCATGCCATTATCCAAGTCATAATTTATGCTGTCCTGGCAATGCTGCAGTTACAACACTGCAGCAACTGGGTTGTAAATCCTGGGTTTGAAAGGGGCAGGATAGAGACAATGCCATTTCAGGTCCATCTTTCCCCCCCTATAAACAAGTTTCATGATCTCACCAGCTCACTAACATCTCTGATCTAAAACTGTTTCCTTCAGGGAAAAAGGAAGTTAAGAAAAGCTAAAGTACAAGAGGCTACCCAGATTATCTGTCTGCCTGCAAACCAGCACAGGACTACAGCCATAAAATCCTCAGTTTTGGTTGCACAAAACCTTATGGAGCTTCCATAAGATGCCCACAACTACCAAGTCCGTAGGAATAAAAATCTTGTTTTCTAAGATGATGCAACACATGAGGGTAGAGATAATTATTATGATGCTATACGCATTCTCCTGGCAGTATTTATTTTTTTTAAATGAACTTCTGAGAATGACATACACCACCTTAAGGAACTTAACACTGGTAAAAACATAAAAGTCAGAAATTTTATTTAACCAAGCAAAATTATTTTCTGCTTTACAAGTCTATCTTACGCTATACTTGCTATGCATGGGACTGAAGGCTAATAGGCTGATACTGACATTACTGGAACATATAAAAAAAAATTCAATCCGTTATGTATTTCCACCCTGTATTATGGCTCGAAGACCACTTTGATGAATTAAAGGTATTAGGAGGATCACATGATGAGGAAGAGAACACACAAACTGCCAGAACAATTACACAGTATTTTGAAGTCAAGGGGAAAAAAATAAAAAAAAAAAAGGCAAGCTTGAATCTGTTTTAGTAGGCTAGTGGTTTGTTTTTTTTTTTAACACACATTACACAATGAAATTATATTTACAGTATACTCTATCTTGTATTATATAGGATTAGTGATTACTGTTTTTTCAGCGTTAAAGAGGCATACCTTTCAGTGCTCATACTTTTTCTTTCTCCATCCCTTTAAAAACAAAAACAATTTAAATTTATTAAACTCACTTTACCGTCAACTGTTACATTTTCAATAAACTCTTAATTCAACCAATCATGATTCAATAACTAACAGCAGTATCTCAAAGATCTGGATGCTAACTTCTTCTATAAATCTTCTATATAAAATTTAAATGAGTATGAAATTGAAGAAGTTTCTTTAAAAAACCTTATACTGTAGATGAAAAGTAAAGACACAGATCAGGCAGAGATGTCAACAGTCTGTAAAACGAAAAAAAAAACAAAACCAAACCATCAACAAACCCCTCAAAACTCCCTTCTCATATCAGGAGTCTTACTTAAAAACAAAACTATGAATCCTATGCTGTCTCACCTGTAACTATTAAGCACTCTATACTTGAATATTTGTTTATCTGAGGAACTGATTGCTTTATGTCTAAATTATTCCCTATGTTAAAGATATGTTAAGGCTTTTTCTGTTTCTTTCTTTCATTTTTAATTGAACCCCCCTTTAACAACTTTTCTGCATGTAAAGCGTTCTCCAGTGCATTTCTTTCTTCTGTTCATAAGTATTGGAAATAACGAGTTTGGTATTCTCAAATATTCCTAAAAGAAGGTGCTCAAAGACAATGAACCTTTATATGAGCCATATAAAAATCATATATGAGCCACACTAAAAATCACTGAAATCAAGTTGGTGCTTGTAAAACAAAGAAATGAATTTCTCAGACAACACCATTAAAAATGTGTTCCCCTTCACAATGATAATGCTGGGTTTTAAAATACTGGTGGGGTTTATTTGCTTCTTCTTGAACATCTGTGTGTGGTTGGTCCTATTGATCATTCTTCATGTGCCCTCTCTTCAGGATACACGGACTGCTTGGCCTGTCTTCCTGCTGCTGCTTTCCGTGGCTCTGTAGCTTTTCTTTCCCAGACTGCAAGGGATGTTTTTTCAAGCTAAGCTGAAGAAGGCATCAACCTGCTTCTGGCTACACGTGCATTTTGTTGATGCTTGTGAGCTCTGGAATAGAGTAAAAAAAGCAACCAACCCAAAACAAAAAAAAAACAACAACAACCAACCCCCCCATTAAAAAAAAAAGTATATAAAATAACATAAAAGTAACATGACATAAAATTAAAAGTTACAAAACCAAAATCAAATGGAATCATAATATAAAATCCTGTTTTCACTTGTAAGCTTTGTGATTTGTGTCCTTCAAAGTGGTTTTGGAGTTTAAAACCCCTGTCACTGCACGGAAATAACAGTCTCAGCATTATTCACCTCAGGGTGAGCATAGGGAATAGAATGGGATGGAGAAGCATGGAATGGCATAGAGTGGAATGGGGTGGAATGCAACGGAATGAAATGGAACGGAATGGACTGGAACAGAATGGACAACACTAGACTAGAACAGAAATGGAACAGGTTACACTATGTTACACCTACAACCCTGCATGACAAGTGATTACATAGGTCCAAGGTGTCCACCCACAAAGGTGAATGGCTTCATGGTGACAGAAGGCAGATCTAGAACTAAGAAATTCTTCCCCGTGAAGGTGGTGAGACACTGGCACAGGTAGCCCACAGAAGCTGTGGCTGACCTGTCTCTGGCAGTGTTCAAGGCCAGGCTGGAAGGGCTTGAAGCAACCTAGTCTAGTGGAAGGTGTCCCTGCCTGTGGCAGAGGAGTTGAAACTAGATGATCTCTGAGGTCCCTTTCAACCCAAACCATTCTATGATTCTATGAAACATGGTAGGAGAGAGAGAAACTCACTTACTTTCATTAGAAATATGAAAATTTACCACCAAAGATCAGGTTTTTCATTACAACAGATAATAAACAATGAATGTATATTGTTTTTTATACAAGAAACAGGACTGAATGCCTCTGCTTAGGATATCACATTTCTCTCTAGCTATTTTAATAATTATGAGGTTATCCTAAATGACACTGACTTTACTTCTTGATACATACTTATGCACAACTTCTCTGACAGACTTTTTGCATTTTGTGTATTTGACATGGTTGTACAAACTTCTGATTTTTAATACCTGGCCATTGTGTATATTTTAGCCACAAGTATAACAGTAACAGGTAGATCTTTTAAAATATTAAGAAAGCCAAATTTTAGTATCTGCCAATAAAATACCTTAAAAATATACAGTATGTAACATACCCAAGGAAAAATTTTGAAAATTATAAACAGAAGAGGGAAAAAAACTACCAAAACAAAACATACTTTTCCAAATATGTAGAACCTAAACCAAGGGAAATATCCAAGAAATTACGCCAAGATGCTTCTGAAAAAAGAAGTGAAAGCAGTGCCCTCTGCTGGTAAAGTTCTGAGCAAGTCACAATTCCAAGGGCTTTTAACATCTTCTCTGTAACTTTTCCAATACCTGGCACCTGAAAAAGAGGAAGTTCATTATGCTGGAAACTTTCCATTTGTAGATTTAATACCAGTAATAATTTAAATTAAACACAACTGGACAGACTACCTAGAAAAGTCCATTGCTTTTAGAACATAAGAAACATGATTGCATTGTAAATGTCATGGTATCTCTTACCTTTCTAATGGGTAAATCTTTTAGGAAGTCTAGAATTGCTTGTCTCTCAGGGACAATTCTGCACTGCCCATTGGGTTTATTACAATCGCTACACATTTTTGCTAACAGGGTATTCGGTGCTATTCCTTAAAAACAAACAAACAAAACCCGTATTTATAAAAAATGGAAGACAATGTTTAATTTCAACTGTTCAATACTTAAAAGCACAAAAGTAGCCTACATTTTTGGCAAAGACAAAACATAAGCAGAAGAATGACAACAGCTGCTAACCAGATGTGTTACAAATCTGCAAAAAAAATTTATAATAGACATGTGAGAACATAAATGCATGTGGTAGATCAAATGTAATGGATAAAGTGTACCTACTATTTTAAGATAGAGTAACATAACATGCAGTACTCGGTCATGAGAGGTTAAATATCATGTGTTTAATAATAACATCAGTTACATTATTGACCGATTTTATGACAGTGATCATGATAAGACAAAAGGAAATAAAATGGCAGTTATAATGACCTCTTAATGAGAAGGAGATACTTCTCCCTTGTATTTCAGCAAAAAGACTAAATTATTTTTGACAGAATTTACCAAATTCAAGTCTTTTGTGGGCTACCACTGCTATTCGCTATTGCTCTTCTCTATCAAAGTAACTGTTTTTACAAATAAACTTGGAATTGGTTTAGCAAGAAAAATAGAATTACTCTGTGCTACAGCCCTAGTGGTCTAAATTTTTATTTGCTCCCTAATATATCATAATATTCAAAAGTTTAAGTAATTCTATTATTACTGATTACTAGTATTTCTTCAAGTAGCTTTCTTATCGTTTTTCATTTTGGGGAAAAAAAAACCTGATGCACTTATACAAAACATGCCTGTTTTGTAAACATTAACTCATTCTTCAGAAAGACAAAATTTCAGTAGACCAAAATTATTATTTTGCTACTACTCATGGGGAGGGCTGTCTCATCCCCTGCATGGGAGGGTCGTCTCATCCTGCTTATTAGCTGTTCCTTTATGTCTGCTTAACATTCAACACTTCCTTGGTCTTCCACATCTGTTTCATAAAGCTCAGCACTCCCTGACACCTCACTGACCTGGTACACAGAACAGATTAGATGGCATCCAAACTAAGTGGCTGGGGACACACACATTAGTGACCTAATCCAGATTAATATTAAAATGACAGAGATGGGATGAATTTTGATATTGCCTTAAGCAAGGAACAAATGTGGAGTTCGAAGTACTTAACAATATGGATCTGCTATGCAAACTAACATCAAACTAGCAACCAGTGACAGATTTGACTTGACCACTGGCTTTCAAAAACAACTTACACAGAACACTAAAATAACAACTACCAGTGCTAAACTTAGCTCCTGAGCACGCTGGTCATTGTTCCACACTACATGTATTTCAAGAAGAAAGAAGCAAAGAGGTGATAAACTACTTCTGTGATTAAAAAAAAGGCCAAAAACTAACACGAAAGCCAACCAAAGAGAACAAACAAAAACCAGGAGTGACACAACACCCCTGACATCTCTTGAAGCACTTGAAAATCACAGTCTTTGCAGTTTTGGCAAAGAGTGTGTATTTCTTTGCAGCACAATGCTGTGGCAATGCTGATTTCCTAAGTAATGCTCTCTGAGATTAGAGCAGCAGATATTGTGGAAATACAAACCATTATTATAATTCATGTGTGTTTGAATACCTGCACTCGCAGTCAGCTGAGTCTTCTGCTCAATCCTAAAGCGAATTTCCTTCACAACTTCCTCTGCAGAAGTTCCAAAGGCAACTGAATTTTCCACCAATTGATCTCTTTGTTCAGGATGGTCATTAATCGGAGGTGTGCTGTCTTCAAACAATACCGGTGAAGAACATCCATGTTCATTAAATTTGGCAGATATATTTATATCATCTTTATCTATGTTAGAAAGAAACAGAAACAATTAATCCATGTGTATAAAACACATACTTTACCGATTTCCTTCTGCACTGGCTGAAAAGAGTTCATTAGCAGGTGTTTTTTTCTGTTTGGAAAAAAAAATAGCCAAAGCAATCGCATTGTTTGTTTTTCTGGGTTTTTGTTTGTTTTTTTTGAGAAAGAAATCATAACTGCTTTGTTCTTAATGTGATTTGAGCTTGGCTGAGATTGGAAGAATTCGCTAGGAGAGTAGATATAACTTCCAAGAAGTTATACTTACTGGCCTGTTGCTCTAGCAGCAGAAAAACATCAAGATTTTGGCATTATTTTTGATTCATATCAGAATGAAGGCCAGATGCTCCATTTTTTTGTGGAAATACAAATCCTTTGCAGCAGTTTTTTCAATATTCTCCAAAGAAAACCAGGGTTCTGGAATATCTGGTTTTAGAACCACCAAGCTGGTGAGCTTCTTATTTTCAACTGCAGTCATGATAAAACAAATAATGTCAGCAGCCATTCGTCTGACTCCACAAACTTTGCTGTTATATTTTCACATTCTGAGTGCTCAGTTGTATTTTGGAAGGATGAAGATGATCAAGAAGTATGAAAGGCACATGACTACACTTAAGTGATATTTTGTAAAGACTATGCCTGGTTTTTTCTTTCTATTCTATTAATACTTTCCAGTCATAGTGAATCCTTCATTATCCTCTTACTATTTAGATATTTTTTTAATAGTTAAAATATAAATGTTCTCATTTGTGCATCTGTCAACCATTTGTATGATTCCTTGTTTTTTTAGTATTCCTGATTGTGTATACAGTTGTGGATGTGGTTCCAACTCTGTCTTCTAGAGCCAAATGAAATTCAGTCACACCTCAAGAATTACCACAACTTCTGCAGCGCTCATTACTTTATCCATTTTTATTCCTGTAAAACAATCATGTAACTAGTGTTTACACATACTGTTTTTGCAGACATTTTCTCCTGTTTCTGATGAGCAGAACTCTATAGTATTTTTGGAAACATCTTTACAAAATACAAATAACTGTTAGAACAGTAGTTTATTTCACACCTCCTTAAGCAAACTTACTACCACTTTTCACACATTTTCCTCAGGTTAAAAAAGAAAAAAAAAAAATCCTATGAGTCCAAAACATTAGCTGCACACCTTTTATGCACTTTCAATGAGTGCATCTTATCTGAAGCTTACATTATGAGTTACCCCCCTTCTCCTGACATCTGGTAATGCATTTAGTGTAACTAATATTATTTTACAGGGCAAGCAGCCATTCTGTGAGACTGACCACGTCATGTATTCACTCCCTCCCCCCTCATTATCAGGCCCTTAAGCAGACAAAGGAAACAGATTTCTCCTTCCCCTTCCTACCAGCCTTGGTTCATGGGCATGAGGCCGACTACTCCTGTCCTTACTGTCCTTGAAGGTCCCAGGCACCCAGACAGCTTGGTGGTGTTGATGACTCTGACACAGAACAAGGATGGTAACAGCACCAGTGCACCGTCTGTAAAATCAAACTCAAGTCCTAACCGGGAACATGGACCAGAACTGTGCTGGACAGGGAGGGAGACTAGGACCTGCCCAGGACACCTCCACTGTGTCTTCTGCTTCCTCCAAGGACTGAGTATTCTTTAATATAATTCAAGTCTAGGTTATGATTGTTATATTGATATAGCAATCCATGTATTGAGATCTGACATGACCCTCGGAGGATCCAGATGATTAGAAACTTTAAAGTTAAGTTGTCTTAGAAATTCTGTATTAACGTTGCTCAAAGATTGTACTTCATTGACTCTGCTTGGAGAAATTCTGTGCTATTCTGATCATGACTTCCTATTAGGAAAATAAAGCTTTAATTGTAACTATTGTTTAGTGCCATCCTCATTCTGCCAAGGAACCCTAAAAGAAACTGACTGTTCCCTCAGTCTCAGGTAACTGCATAAAAAGACAATAACTTCCTTACCATTTTCTGTGGTGCCTTCTGTGTTAAAAAAGAATCTTCTCCTATTTTCAGGCCAGTTCAGTCTTTCTTCCAAGTGCTCTGTTATGTTCAGGTAGGCTTCATCTAGGCCCACAGGCATGAAATTGGGATCATATTCAGCCAGTATTTCTCTAACCTTTATAAACACACAGTGGAAGTTTAAAGCTGTGTTGCTGTTAAGAGCATATCTTGACACACAATTAAAGTAAACCAATATACTCTGAAACTTGAAGATGACCAAGTAATATAAGCAAAATTAATACATAAAATTATTTATCGATACTGGTAACTACTGCTACTTGCTTCTTACAAGGAGCAAGATACCAACAATAAGTGAGAACTAAATGGATTTTGAGCAGTGTACTTTAATCTATGCCTTGATTTTACACAGGTCATTCAGATCAGTGTATAGCGATTTCAGAGGAACTCAAAAGGTTCACAGACATGGTAGTACCACCTGAACAAAACTCTGTGGACCTGGGAACTCAGCAAAGCACATGAGTTGATGCACCTTTCCAGGGACTGTGCTTCAGACCTCACACATGCAAAGGTTAAAAAAATCCCCAAAACAAACCCAACTAAACAAGCCCCCCCCCCAGCCAACCAACCAAAAAACCACTGCAAACCCCCACACTTAAGTCTTAAATTATATTCAAACTGAAATTATAGCCAATGTTTTAAATCACTGGTTAATGCCACAGGTTAGAAAAATCTTCAGTGATAATGTGTCTTCCCAGAAGGCAATATAATAAATTAAACAGTCAAAATAAATTATCTACCTTTTCTCCTCTCCCCAACCTTTTTTTTTTTTCCCTAAAACAAGGAGGACAGTTTGACTGTGTCATGTTTTCTCTGTTAACTTTAGTCAAACATGCGCTTCATCTTTCTGAAACTGACTGAAGATAGGATTCACTGCTCAACTTTTAAAGACAAAATGAAATAAATTTAAATATTTTCAATGCAAATCCTAAGAGAAAAACATAACAACCAAATAAATCTCAACGTTTAATATATTACCCCATCAAACAAAAAGTGAAATACATATCATGAAATCTGAGATCCTTAACAAGTTAAAATGCATTCTGAAATACTCATATCTATATATGCTTTATTAAAATAGAAGTGAGAAAAATCAAATAGGATCAAAATTAGTAATTACCTTCATTTATGTAAACAGATAGAAGCTTCATAAGAATAAATAAATATTGGCATGTTACTGAAATCAGGAGACTTGTGCCATGCATTAGCTTGGTTTCAGGTCTACAAAAGATACTTTTCTTCTTTTTAGTAGGATTTCAGGTAATCCTACGTATTTCTCCTGGCACTAAGTAAAATTAGTTCCAGTAAAGCAAAATTATTTATTTTCTCCTTAATTTTTTGCCGTTTGTTTCAAGCCCCTTCTTTTGAAACAAATGAATCTGCATTTAGAAATCACTAATGCTCTTTGGTCCTCTCTCCAGTAATCAGCATTCAAAATAATGATCATGCATTCTATGAAATTATTATCTCCATTTTACCTATGTGCTTTCCCAGTAATTAGATTATGCTCCATGGTTTTGATGTTTTAAGAATAGTAAGGCTCAAGTGGTACCACTGGCTTACTACACAGTTCTGCAAATCTCTATCAGCATCAGTAATGATGCTGATAGATATTTGCATGCTTTTAATGAAGCATGACTTAAATAGCAAGATGGGTGAATGCAATGCTTTTCCCCTCCTTTTTTGTTTTGTTTTCAAAGCCACATCACTGAAGCATTCAATATTTAAACTACTACTTTTCATATTACCTAAAAGTTATGTATTGATAGAGTCTAATACCAAGTTCATTGACTTTTGGTTAGAGAGAACTTTTAGACTTACCTCTTTACTCACTTTGCTGTATTTTCCAAAGTTTAAGGGTACTATAGTTAGATGTGGACATAACTTTTTAGCAATAAATCCAGGCATGGCTGCACGCACACCAAATCTCCTAGCATGGTAATTTGAGGTAGACTTAGGAGAGATTAAATAAATTTAGTGCTCAGTAATCAGGTTTTTCTTAAAGTTCAGTGTTAAATAATCAAATTGTATCATATCTCCACGAAGAAAAAACTCAAAACACTGAGAATTTATATGCATCTCCTCCCACCATCTTTCAATCTGTTTACATCCCTTAAACTTTCATCAGTACACTTTTTACCAAAAAATAAAATCCATCTTACATGGTCTAGTCTGAGAACCAATGTTCCCTCTATTATTTCTGTTAGTGTTCCACACTTACAAATTTTTTCTATGTAACAGTGTCATATTGCATTATGACTGTATAATTTATTAGGCTTTAGATTCACGTAATTGATTTCTATATCAGTTTGACATTTGGCCATACCAACATACTCATTGATCCCACAGCTATAGGCTTTTCCTTCAGGTCTGGTTTGTCTCTCATCTCCACAGCTGCATAGAAGGCATCCATGTCAATGTGTACAATTGTATTGCTAAGGTTACGGCTCTGTTCTAGTTCTACCACAAGTTTGTCCACCTGAACAGAATAAAACAGTAATTGAAAAAACTATCAACCTGGCAGAAGTGCAACAGTACAGATGATCCTAGAAAATCAAATGCATCTGGCATGTAGCTAAAAAAGCAAACAAAACAAATGAGCAAACCTCACCAAACCAGCACCACCAAAAAGACCCACCACCCTCAGCCAAGTTTCTGATGAAGCTTGCTCTCAGAACACTGCCGTTACTGCGGCAAATGCTACAAAAAAACAAACAGCAAAACCCCACCTATGGAGGTGGGGAAAGGATATATCACCTGACTAAAACAGAAACTTTGTAAGACCACTGAATATGCAATTTTAGCTACAGGATACAGGTTATTTAAAAAAAAAAAAAAAGCAACAAAACATGCTTTCATGCTTTTAGAGAATTTCCAGTGCTCCTAAACTAAGCTACCACAGTTAAGAAAACCGGCTTAGACAGACTAAGAGAAGGCCAACAGCTCACAGGGCAGATCCATTTATCTTGTCAGAAAAATAAGGTCTCAAACAAACAGGTTCATTTACTGCTAAGTAAACTACTCTTAATTGGTTCGGAGAAAACTCCAGGAACAAACTTGCCAACAGAGTTTCAAGTTGACAAGCAGGTATTGCGGCGCCGGGAGACACGGGGGATAGTTCCTCCTAACGCGTGTCCCCGAATTGCTATACAGGTCATCCTTATATGGTTACATCATTTTCCGAAAGGTTTCCGGCATGCATACAAAATGTGGTGGTCTTTAAGGGTCGTTTACCTTTCCCAACAAACTTAATTAACATTACAGACATAGCAATCATCCTGGCCTTCTACTTATCAGTTAGTTTAACTGCTGTCATCCTGGACATCTGCTAGTCCGGGATACTCCCCATCCCTGTCCTTCTATTCTGCTTTTCTCACACCTTTTGTATTGAGGCCCTGAAACTATGTCAACTACCTCCAAGCACCGCAGTTACTTTCCATTACAAAGCCATCAAACTTAACAGAACTGATTACATTTTGTACTTTTGTGCCTCCTCGTCTCATAATCCCTTTATAAAATTCCTCAACATTTGTTACAGGAATCCATATCATACAAGGCTAGATTGCTAGGAAATAATCCAAGATGAGTTTTTAAGAAAAGCCGATGCAAAAGGAGCACATTTCACTTGGAGTTAAACATGTACTGTCTCCTAGCAGGCGGTGAGCAATACTTCTGCTGCATTAGTTCCATGATGTTGTGAGGCAGAAGCCAAGCACAAGGACATCTCCATGAACTACTTTAATTGGGCTTAATTTGCTTATATTCTTTTGCAAAAAGACTTGCAGATCATTTTTCTGAAATATCTTTCAAATGTGAATGAGCTATGAACTGTGTGACCAGGAAGTGTGAACGCATTATTTGGCAGGCAATTTTTAAGGTCCACTGATTTAAGAATTTAAGATGTCTATGTTGGCAGTACAGCACACCATTCTGGAAGTGAAGGAGATAATTCAACAACACTAAAAGAAAAAAAAAAAAGAAAAAGAAAAAACCCTCACCAAATAGGCATAATAGAGCTCAAGAAATTTAAGTACTCTTTGCTCTCAAGTACAAGGACGCACACACATTAATGACATCAGGATACAATTACAGAAATGTCTCTGGATTGATCGCAGTGGGTTTATGGTCCTGGAGAGGGACGTTTATGTGTAACTTGCATGGTTACTTGAAGACATTTTCTGTCTTTTTCCCCTCAACAGAGCTCATTAATAAAAAACACAAAACCCTGATCCAAAAACCCGTGTTTAGACTCTTGAACCAAGGCAAATGGGTATGAATGTTCAAACTAAATTGCCGAGTTACAATTTATGAAGTATCCTGTTTTGTTCCAAGTTGATTTGAGGGATCAAAGGCTAGAATGGGGCCTCAAACCAAGCTATTCCATAAGAAGAGCACAGTATGCTCCCTGAGGCCAAGAAAACTGGTTTAGAGAAGTTAAAAACGCACGGGGAAAGCCATTCAAACAACAAAAACTGGGTGATTTACATCATTTTCATTATGCTACTAATTCAGTAAGAGTTCAAGTCATGCAGTGATAATGAAAAACATCCTTATTTTAAAATATACAGATAATTTTCAGGTTACTTTGAAACTCAAATTGCTTAATTAATTCTGTAAATTGCTTCTCTAGTTACATAACTTCTGCATTTCAGTTGATCAAATTAAGAACAAACTTTTTTGCCTTTTCTCCGCAAATGTATCATCATACTTACTGATCAGTTAACACATGCATCTGAAGAATAAAGCAAAACTACATAAACTAATCAGAAATACAAAAAGATAACACTTCAGCAAAAGCCAAACAAAACACACCCAGACATACTCAGCAAATTCAGGCACCTACAAATGTTTCCTTAGTAAGATAAGTCACAGAATAATTTCTTAGAAGGAAGCCAGGCTGACAAGTTTTTAAAAGCTGCTTCCAATTTTTCCTTAAAGACAGAAAGAGATACTGAGACTTTTTATTTCCAAGCAAGATGAAAAGAAAAAAAAAAAACAACCTAAAAAATTACGAATTGTAACTGAAGTTTAATTCTGCTTCTAGTGACTTTCAAATGACCTAACGAATAACCTCTCACTTCTTTTTATCTCATGATGCAAAATACAAGTTTTCCATCTTAAATTGCTTTGCCAAAGTAAGACAGAAAAGATCATTCAAATTTTTTTTTTATATTTGTAAGCGCATCTGACTGATTTTGAGTTAATAGTAACTATTTACAGAATAAACATCTGGGAAAAATCCACATGGATAAAAATAGCCAACATTAGTACAGCAGTTCGCAAATCTGGTAGCAGCTGGATACTTTTTAAAGCATTATTAACTACTGCTGAATTTCAAGCAATTCCACTCTAGACTGCTGGAATAATCTAACTCTGTTACAGAAAAGTTTTCCAAAATTAAGAATCACATAATACTGTACAGTATATCATTTCTCTTAAAATATAACAATGACAATCATTAGAAAAACTTCAAACTACCTTTCAAATTTAAGATTATTTTAAAAACTCCAGCAAACAAAAAAAAAAAACAAAGAAATATCTGTACACATAAATGGCAGTTTTAAGAAGCTTCATAAGCACATTCTACTGTGCTAATATTTGCAAAACATCAGTGCACTTCTGCAAAGAAGGCCTTCTAAAAAAACCTGCAAAAATGAAAAAGATCCTCACAAATTTCCTGGCATATATACACTCCGGTAGTGGTTTACCTTGCAGATTCTACATTCTATTTTTGTTACTGTTTCCACCATTTAACTAGGATTTTGTCCAATAAATCCAGTAAGCAGGGACCTTTTTGCTTATTTTTACATCACAGAATCATTAGGACTGGAGGGGACCTGTGGAGATCATCTAGTCCAACCCTGCTGCTAAGGCAGGGCCACCTAGAGCAGGGCTACACAGGAATGCATCCAGGTGGGTTTTGAATGTCACCATACTGGGAGGCTCCACAACCTCCCTGGGCAGCCTGTTTCAGTGCTCTGCCACACTCAGTGTAAGAAGTTCTTCCTCACAGAACCACAGAACGGTTTGGGTTGGAAGGGACTTCCAAAGGTCGTATAGTCCAATCCCCCTGCAATGAGCAGGGACAACTTGAACTAGATCAGGTTGCCCAGAACCACATCTGGCCTTGTCTTAAATATCTCCAGGGATATCACCACCTCTCCGGGCAGCCTGTGCCAGTATTTTACTACCATCATCATAAAGATTTTTTTCCTCACACACAGCCCGAATCTCCTCTCTTCCAGTTTAAAACCATCACCCCTCATCCTATTGCAACAGGCCATGCTAAGAAGCCTCTCCCCATTCTGTTTTAATTTATGGCCATTGCTCCTTGTCCTGTCACTGAAGAGTCTGGCACCATCCTCCTGGCACCCACCTTTGAGATACTTATATGCATCAAAGGATGCCCTCTCAGTCTTCTCCAGACTAAACAAGCCCAGCTCCCACAGTGTTTCCTTGTAACAGCCCTGATCATCCTTGTGGCCTCCACTGGACCCTCACCAGTAGCTCCTTGTCTTTCTTGTGCTGAGGAGCCCAGAACTGGACACAGGAACTCCAGATGTGGCCTCACCAGGGTCAAGTAGAGGGGGAGGATCACCTCCCTTAACCTGCTGGCCACACTCCTCCCAGTGCACCCCAGGTTACTATTGGCCTTGCTGTCTGCAAGGGCACACTGCCAGCTGATAGTCAATTTATCATCTACCAATACTCCCAGGTCCCTCTCAGGTCAACTGCTCTCCAGTAGGTCAGCACACAATCTATACTGGTACTCAGCCTTCTTTCTCTCCAGGTGCAGCGCCCTACACTTGCCCCGTTGAACCTCATTAGGTTTCTCTCCATCCAATTCTCCAGCCTATCAAGGTCCTGCTGAATGGCAGCACAGCCTTCATGTGTATCAGCCACTCCCCCCAGCTTCATATCATCAGCAAATCTTCAGCCTCTTCAAAGACCTACTTAGAGGAATCCCATGGCAGTGTCAATACCTCATACTTAAAATTTTAAGAAAACAAATTCTCTCATGGTGTATCCGAAGGCAGAAATGAAAATAAGAGTTAACTCGACAGACAAAATTAAAGAAGATAATGAGACCTGAGTATATATCCAAAGACCCAGAGAAGCTGATTAAACAAACACACAGCACATACTAAAAAAAAAAAACAAATAAGGCACTCAAGACTTGCAAAGTTAAAGGTAGAGATAATGACCTGGGAAAGAGTAGCTGGCAGGTAAGTGACAGGAAAAGGGAGAGGCATTCTGAATATCAGGCATAGACAGACTGCTGGGCCAGGAGACTGGAGACTTCAATGGGGACTCTGGGGGCACAATGACTGCTCTGGAAAGAGGACTGATGGAATCTGGGGATGTGGGGCAAGAAGAGGAAAATCAAGGGTAGGACAAATTAAAAGAAAGGCACAGAGAGAGCACAAAAGGGTCAGAACTTGCAATGAATAAATGAGGGCAACAGCAATCATGAACCAGGAAGGATGCAACAGGAAGTTATCTTTTTCATGATTAAATGACTTAAAAGCCACCCTAAAATAAAACCAAAACAAAACAAACAAAAAACAAAACACAGAAAAGAAAACAAAAAACAAAAACCCAAACAAAAATAACCCCCAACCAGACAACCACAAAAGAAGCCCAAACCAACAAAAATCATACAACAAACAAAACAATACCGAACAACCAGAGACATAAGTGATCCATGTTAAATATTAACTAAAACAAGTTGAGGCATACATGCATATAACAAACTTCCCAGAGATACTCAGTAATTAGAAGCTTTCCTGGGCACAAATTTGATATACTGACATAATTTACAGAAGTAATTTGCAAATCTGCAATGAATGAAGAAAGATTGTACACCAAAGCTTAGGACTTGCAATCCCCACAACAGCATTCAAAATTAATGGATGTGCTTAATCTTCATGTGCTTCAGCTCCTCATCTACAAAACAAACTACTCTGCTGGAGTACTGCAATACTTTAAAGAAGTCACACTATGTGGTGTACAACATAGAGAAGCATATGAGGAAGTCAGTAATTCTGCATTCAAGGCTGTGTTAGACTAGCATACAACAAATAAAGTTTACAGCCACCCACTGAACAACGAAGAGAACAGTAAATATTGAATAATTTCCTACTCAGTGCACACTGTCTGCACTGTGTAGTGAATGAAGCAGGAAGCCTGTTAGGGAAAACCAGCAAGCAATCATGTAATTAAAGATTGAATCACAGTACAAATGGAAAGAAATTAAGCTTCTACAAGCAACTTTAATTCTGTTGCGCCTGAGAATGTTTAGCATGCAGTCTTGGTGCTGTTGTTTTCTTTCAACCACCTTTCATACACAGTAACACGTTGGATGCTGTTACCTGTCTTTAGCATTTGAGAAGATAAACACCCCCTTCATCTTTCTAGTTCAGGACACTTGTATTTCTTGTGACTGCTTGCCATGATGATTTTTTCATTAATTAGCATAAATAAGAAATAAATTATATCCAGAAGAGTTGACGACTGTGATACCCTTCCTCCCACTGCAGGCCACTGAACACAAATATACATATATTATACAAAGTAAACTCAAGACTGGTATTAATAAGGTACTTCACAAAATGTTTACATAAACCGTGACAGCCCTATAAACTGAACAGACTTAGAAAAACAGGAATTATTTTGTTTTACTCATTTAGAGAACATTTCAGAGTGATTTTACAATTTCTTCTTCTAGCAAGTTTTTAAGATTACATCATGAAAACATTGTGCAGTTTTACTTCTGTGACTAACATCAAAATGGTAGTTAACATTGTACTTATTACCAGAATTTAATGCAAAACACTAGAACACACCAAAGTGTTTCTCATTCACCTTTTACTTCAAAAAGCTTTTATAAGATTAATTAGTACCTGCAGCTGTGCTTTCAAGAGCTGTTGTGCTGTAATTTTCTCTTTTAGCTGCATCATTTTTTCAATCCGTTGGTTAACTTGTTTATCTTTTTTAAGTTCATTTTCATAAAATCTAGAACCCTGGAAGAAAATTGCAAAAAACCTATGTTTTTGTGTCTTTTCCTATGAATAACCACATCTGATCTTTACATACAGAAAACGTAAAACACAGTAATGGTTTCTAATGCATACTTTGTATTTTCATATGATGCGCAAGAGACACCAGTGCTGCTTTACATCTCTCTCCTCAAAAGACACAGATGTATTTCTCCTTCTCAGATACCCTATACTCAGATGAGTACAAGAGATTATTTAGAGAACTTACGATGTTTCTGCATTCTAACACTTGACCACAAAAATCTGAAATAGTAGCTAAAAGCCAAAGTATTCTTTGTAATACCGCCAAGATGAGTAAAAAAGTAAAAATAAAAAAAAAAAAATTAAGCATTTTGGCAAACTTCCATATACTTTACTGTACACAGAAATAAATAATGACACTGTAAAAGTCAAATCCAATTATAACGTTGTTTCACAGGCCATTTAAACTTGACGGATACTGCAGAATTACAAGCCATCTGGAAGACGGTGATGAAAAGCAAATGAGTATAAAAAAGCCCTCTCACCCCCAAGTATGTAATTACTCCTTCAAGAAAATGAATGAAGCAGATGTAATAAAAACATAAACAGACAACAATCATGCAAAGAATGTATACGACTTCCTTCCTAACAAAGAAAAGAGGGCATACGATGAAATAGAAGAAAATTAAAAAACAGGAAATAAAATATTTTTCTAGCAATACCTAGTTAGCTTACAAGAGAAATAATATTTTCAGGAAGAAGTAATGTCTTTTATTGAACTGCCTGAAATGTTGTTTATAAAAATCTGTAAAAGTGGCCAGATTTTTAGCTCTAAGCCTTTGGCTATCAAACCGTTGCCAGTGACAAGAATTCAGCTATTGTCAAATAAGAATCAGGCATGAATATAAAAAGCAACAATATCCACTTTTACAATAATGATAAAAAGGATGAACGGCAAGACTGTAACAAGTCATATCTCATTGCTTAGAAGAAATCTCTAATTATAAGAAACTATTGTATGTTTTCTTTCAATATCAGACATGCATTTCATCTTTTCTTCCCTCTGCAATCAAATGTGCCTTATCAAGTCTGACTGAAAGAAGTCAGTACCAAACTATTGGTGTGTGAATCAGCCCAATAGTTAAGACTCTCATTAAGCTTTGGCGTTCTTTAAATTTCTTGCAGTATTTTACAGTTAAAAAGCTATAAAATCTTGCTGTAACGCAGTTATGGGTAGTGTTTGTAGGTGTAATTTTGAAGACTAAAGAAAAGGTTAAGAAAAAGAATCAACACTTTTCAGATTTCTTGAGCTATATCTGTTACATTCTTTTGCCTTTTTTTTTCACAGAAATGTATTTCTGACACATAGATAGAGGCCTGTGTATCAGTTTTGAAAGCCTGTTTTATAATTCATTCTATTCCACAACAGGAAATGAAACAGTAGCTGTTCTGACAAAACGATTTATCCGAATATCATTATTAGGGATATGTCTGACAAAGCACTGTGTTTTCAAGAAAGAGCAGAGTAAGTAAAAGAAACATCTAACCAACAAGGGGCTTGACAGCATATGAAGTACCAAAGTGAAAATGCAAGCAGAAAATAAAGTTTGCCAAATAAAAGCTCTTTATAGTACATTTTCTGCTCCCCCGCACCTTACTACACAGCAATAGCAGTTAACACAGAATTCATGAGCCAAATATCAACCAGATAACCCAGGGCCAAAGCAGCAGCAAGTAGAATATACACTTGTGGAAGGAAAAGTACAAAAACCCAGAGATGCTCAAATAAAGACTCTCCAAGAACAAGAGGACTAATATTCCAATGCTTTGTGGGGTCCTCTGTGGACCTCAGGTACAAAGTTGCACACTGCTGGCCACGTCTCTTGAATACTGAGAGGACAGTCAAGAAAAGAGGTAGTAAACACACAGAAATTCTACTGAAAGGACTAGAAAAACCTGACTATATCAAATTCAAAATTTATAAGAAGGTGACCAATAAGGGTATATCTGCTTGACTGATTAACGATGGGACAGGCAAAAGGGACAATACTGTGATATTTATACACTGCTTCAGGCAAAATGGGAGTATTTAAAGACGTATTCAGTTGTGTTCCTTCACATCCCAGTGAATTAATCCTTATGGTATTAAGCTATAGTCTTTCTCCTACTTCCCCACACATGCATTTCTTCTTAGGAGATGCCCTCCATTTTCTCCATGTGGGGGACAACATTTGGAGAAGGGAGGAAGAGGACCTTATGATACTGGGCAATGGATAAAGCAGCAGGGAAAGAGTAAGCAAACCAACCTTAGTAGCTTCCATAATAATTTTATTGATTTTCTCTTTATCCAAACCTTGCATTCCAGCTTTGTTATCATTGAGGCCCATTCTGAGTAGAACTCCATCATTGCAAGAGCTATTGCGAGCTTTTTTCGTGTCATCCATAGTAATTGCTGAAAACAAGTCCCTCTTTTAAGACTTAATACCTGGAATGGGAGGGAGGGAGAATAAAAAAAAAATAAAATGAAATCATACATTTGTTTCCAAGTTCCAGATAAACAATAGAAAAAAAAAAAACCTTATGGAATCAATTTGGATTATTTATTGAATAAGTATTTTATACTTTCAGACGATAACACACTGTAGTCCTGTAAAGTGGTTGACCTGTTACTCTCAGTATATAAAACCACTTGTAACTCTGTCAGTGTTTGCACAACTTTATTTTTAATATTAAGCTAGAAATGCACTTTTTTGAAAGCTCCCTTACAGAAATAACTGAGCACCAACTTCTTCTGGCAAAGGCCAGTACCTACACATGTACATGAGTTTTATGGCTGTATATTATGGTGGATGACAAAACAATACTGCCTTAAACATGAAATACTGCTCACTAGATTATTACATTAAAAGAAACTGAACGATTCTTAAATTGCAGAAGACCATTGTTCATTCAGTCCTCATTCCTGCTTGAGACAGGCCATAGTCTCTTTCCCAGTAATTTCTAGCTCAAATTCAAAACTTTGATGTTAAGAATCTCTTATTTTAGAAACAGATGGCTTCAATTAAAAGTTCTGAATGAAATACTATTGTTTAATCCAGCGTAAGATTAATGCATTCTTTTTTCCATTAATGATATCCAACTAATGTAACTTACCAAGCCTCTATTACTCAATGACTGTCATCAGTAAGTTCTTATAAATGCAGGTACTTCTGATATGGGAACTTCTGACATATATCCTTGTTGCTTACGAAAATCAATAGCTAAATCCTTTGATTTAAATATACGGTAAACTGTCTAGTGACTAAATTGATTAAAATAAAAAACAAAACCCAAAAACCTAAATTAAGCTAACTTTACCCTTTATGGAATGAACCTGTGGTCTTATTTTTGCCAGATTAAAACAAGCAGAAAATGTGATACTGGCACAAATTACTTAACATGTATTTGTTACTGGGAAAGCATATAGAAAGAATTTCTTCCTATCCCAAGTCGCTGACTCATAAACTATTTCAGCTTTACTGTCATGCAGGAAGCACATCCACCCCTAAACTTTCCCTTCACTACTCCCCGTGACCGGAGCACTCCCTGCTGGAAGAGACAGCCTTCCAGGTACACGCAGCAGCTCTATTAAACAACCACAAATTACATAAACCTGAGACTGTAACATTACATAAACCTGAGACTGTAACATCTTTTTCTTTAAATGCCACTTTCCCACTCCAGGAATTAAATGGGCCTCATTAGCAACCAAACTGGAGGTCAATATCTATTTTTGCATTTAGAGATGATTTTTGCTATTGAAGTACATGGGTGACTTTTTAAAATTAATGGCAATTATATTTTCCTGAAGATCGTATCCTGAAACATACTACCCAACTGAAGTCAAGATATTAAAGAAACCCATCTTCAAAAAACATTCTAACAAAAAAATCCCAACCTTAATCATATTCTATTAATTCAGATAATTTATGATGACTTCTGAAGATGCAAGATCGTGTGTGTTTATCTCCCGCTTGTATTTCAAAGAACAGAAGGTGATGTAAAGACCAGAACTCCTCTTGATCCTTTAGCAGCACTTAAGCTCCTATAATGGCAATTAGAAAAGGGAATGGCTTCATAGCTTTTACATATACCTATAAAGTAAAACCATGATGACAAATGTTTTCATGATTTTTTTCACTTACAGTAGGAGAATCTCTTACAGTTAACATACACGTTTACCAGAACTTGAATCAAATGAAGCAGCATGGCATACCAAGTTTCATCTCAAGCTCATAAGCACCCCCGTATCAATTAAGCCCACAATAATTCCATTGTTACTGGCAGCATCTGGTAAATAATGGGCACAATTCCCAAGAAGTAATTTACTCAGGGTAAATGCCCCCCCAGGATCTCCCTAGTTCTTTTATCACTCTTTCCCTTCAAGAAGCTTGAATGAACACAAGACTGCTTCCATTTCCTATTCCAATGTTCACAACATTTTTTAGGCACATCTTGAGCGTGTCCTTATCTCTAGCATACACAAATCTTTCCCCCTCCTTATTCAGATCATTCTTAAAGGCTCAGTTTTATAGCAGAGGCTTTAAACACTATTTCATGTCAGTCAAAAACCTTCTCTATCACACTGTTACACATTGAGCAAGAAAAAAATTTACCATGATGATAACCAGTGATGAAAAAAATAATTGTTTTTAAAAATTCTCACAAATGGTGGTCTCCTAATGGATTTTATCTTTCCAGCTTCCTGTGTGGAACAAAATATGTTGCTAGTACCAGCTGATAAAGTGTATATCACTGTCAGATAAAACCAGTGGATCATCTGCCATACACAAAATAGAAATGGAAATATTCAAAGGAAATTAAGGAGAAGCACAGTTTGAAACACAATGCAAAAGGTGAACCAAAATGTCAGTGTAGAAACTCGTAAGGACTTAAAGTAGTAACATTTTAATGGAAAACAGACCTAGAGAAAACACCTAGCTTGTGGTGACACAATCTTACAAAATTTTTGCTGTAACAACTTGGAAAAAGTGGGTAAAGTTTTATAGTCTAATGAAGCACTAACTCAGAACAGTCCAGACAAAGAGTGACATATTTTTGGCATGCAGTCATCTCAAGAAGATGCTATAAGACTGAGCTGTTTCCTCCAACAGAACATGTTACATCTCTCTCAGCATCACACTGAGTAAGTAGGGTGTGAAATCAGAGAAGTCTGTGAAGTTAGGCTACAATTAAATACTAACCTATTATTTCTCTGACTTGGGAACGGGGGGAGGGTAGCAGGAGAATCATCTATAAGTGGAGGAGGTAACTTTCAAGTTGCTACCGGAAGGACTTCTAAAGTTAAAGACAAAGACTTTGGCAGTGGATACCAACAGTTACAGCAAACCAAAAATGCGGACAGTAAACACAAAATAGCATTACTGAGTGGGAAGCTTTGTTACTAACCTGGGATGCTTACAAGTGGATAAAGACCACTTACAAAACCACAATCAAGCTCTTCTAGGAGCAGGCACAGAAACTCAACTGAACCAATCAGACAGAGTTATGTAGTATGAAAGTATTAAGAGACTGAAACTGCAAAAGTCAGAGCATCAATTTAATTCCGAGTGCCCCTGCCTTTATTCAGATTTAGCATATTTTGGGCAGTCAACTGTCCAAATTATGCTAAATCTGAATAAAGGTAGAGGCACTTGACTTAAGTGATTTAAGGAAATGGCTTGTATCTGATTCTGTGCCACTCTTCCACCCTGTCTTCAGTAAAAATCCTCCAATTCCAGCAACAGAAACCCTGTATGTTGTGTGAAAATCTGCTTTCCTATTATTATTTTCATGTAATAAAGGAATACATAAGATAAAAAGTATTTCTAATACTCAGCTCAGTGGACACAGTGTTATTATGCAGGTTATTAGCAGGTTATTAACACCTGCAAAGTATGTTAACAGTCTGTCTTTTATTGATAGCATTAGCAATTTATTACAAAGATATATCCGGACTGAAAAATGACACCAGTGTGGAAAAGCTTGAATAATTATTTATTTACATGCTGATTCATTATTTGATGCATGCAAACTGTGTACCAGTCCTCAAAGAAAACTGAATTCTGACATCTTTGCTATCACAGGTGCTCATGCCAATAGTGAGACGCAAAGAAGTTACTAAAATACACAACTGCCAGCTTCCCCCAGAGCTCAAAAGCTAAACATAGGAATCAAGACATATTACAGATGAAAAAGACCATATTTTGCATCCCAATTGCCCTGAGTATAACTTCACAATGGGGGGAAAAAAAAAAAGTTGCAAATAGAAACACAATTATTTAAAACTCCTCTCTATATGATTTTTAACTGTTATTCTTTGGATGGCTAAAACAATGATTCAAGTTAAATAGTTTCTTTAATTTCTGCAAAACTCACAAAAGCCTTCAATAACACTTGACATCAAAATCTGACACCTCATTTATTATGGTATGAGCTCAAAATGAACTTTGCATTTTCCCTCAACTAAAATGTTTCAGAAGTTCCTTTATTTAAATTTTTCTATTCTTACTTTAGTAATAACGAAACAAAATTAGAAAAGCTAACTTCACATATGAATGCAAAGAACAGATGAAGGCACAGCTTCAGGAATCCTGTCATCACACAGACTGCATCAGAAAAAAAACCCAGTATTATTCCTAATTTAAATTACAAGATCAAGATGTTAATAGGAGTTCTGTAAAAGTAGAAAGTAGAATAAACAAAGTTAGAACTTTAATTCATCCAGTTTTGACCACAAAGGATCACTTCTCAGGCTTTTGTCTAAAATCAAGTGTGCTGTAGTATGGATCACCCTGTGTTCAAAAGATAAATGCCTCTGACTTAGTACAGTACCAAAAACATCAAAGAGAAGAAAGAGACAAGGGAAAAAAAAACCCAAGCAAACAACCTTCCAAATATGAATATGTATACACATGAAATCCTTGGTCTTTTCTTATGAAAACTTTACACATGACCCATTATCAAATAATACTGAAGTTAGGAGCACTCAGTGCAAGTGTGGGATGGAAATATCACTTCTGTAAAACAATTAAAATAATTCCATTCATGTAGAAGATGGTTGTGAATATGAAACTCCTAGAACACTTCATAAGTGTTCATAAACTCCTTATGAGTCAAAAATAAAACACCCAGCTTCAACACATCTTCAGTAGTTCAGTAGTTTATGAGGCAGATTCTGCAAAAACTACAGCTGTCATCAAACTTTGCAGGGCCACCACCTCAACACAGTACACACTTAAGCCAACCAAAAACCTTGTAAGCCAAGACAAGCAACAAGAACAAAAATAAGCACGGTAACTGTGTTTCCCTGGTGAGAATGCTACAAAAAAGTCACCAATAACTATTCTTTGCAGTCACTTTCTTTTATACTGAGATGGAATTAAGCTGTTGTAAGCAGCTTCTTCTACCAAGAAATATAAACACATGAGCAGTGACCCTTCCAGACCCTAGACAGGACAGTTCATACTCCCCTACTTGCATAAACTTCCATTTATATAAATGTAAAATACAAAATACACCCCAAGGATGACATGTTGAATGTTATACATGTACTGAATCAGAGAAGAAATCAAGTAATTGAAAAAAAAAAACCCAACCAACATCAGAAAAAAAAAAACAACAAAACTCCATAAACACCAAAACTTTTTTTTTTTTTTAAAAAAAGCACCTCCCAAAACCCTAAGAAAATTGTTTTGACAAGATACATGGAAAGCTGATAAACTCTACTGTAAGTGAATGAAGATAGTCTTGAACAGAAATGAAAATCATTTGTACCAAAACCTATACCACACAATTAATCATGAAATAATTTATCTATTTCATTACTTTTTACCAAGCATTGAGAAATACTTCAAGAATAAAGAACCGAAGACTGAACAAACAAGCCAAGCAGACTGTTCCAAGAGTAACTCTTAATCCCAACTTTTCAAATATTTCTCTTGTGCTGGAAATTATTAGAACTGGAAAGCACATCACAGGCTACCTAGAACCAAAGCCTCTGGGTACTACTGAAACAGTAAGTAATAAATACAAGAGACCATATGAGATCTTCCTAATAAGGCCAGAATTCATCTAAATCAACATTTTAATGAACACCACTTTGGTTTTGCTCCAATTGCTAATTAAGATTGAACTGGCGTCCATGTAGCTACACTTCTTACTCCACTCACTGCACAGAAGTATCTTCATGTAGGCCATGCATGCAACTCAGAAGAGTCACCTCTGTGAAAGAACTAAAACCTAGCTAACACACTTTAGTATAAAAATTCATGTACCAATAGTCAGGCCATTTGATCAATGCATTTTCCACAAATGCACTGCTTTATTTCTTAAAACAAGAAAATCATATCTTCAACAAACTAGGAAAATTCAACTCAGCTAGAATATTTTTAACACTTCTGATATTTAAAAGGTTACACTACAAACTGCAGTAGTGCACTTAATTCCATACTACTTAATTTATCCATTACTTGGAAAACGCTTTATCCCAAAACAGTAACATTACATACTTTCTGAGAGGAAGTGCACTTGTCTTTTCTGAAAGCTAATTTGGCAAGGGAACATTCCTTAAGTCTTATTTCTTTGTAAAAACATGCTCCTCTGATAATGATTTATGTATATCAGCTGCTCTCAAGTCTCTCCTTCTCAGCAGCATAAACTACCAACAAACGTGCAAGTAAGCACATCAGATAGTCCTGAACTATCTGCTCGATTCTTTTCAGCCACAGGGGAGTGGATATTTACTACAGCCCTGGTTTCCAAATAGCGCGGAGGACTCCTGTCAGTTTTAATTCTGTACTGATTTACAAGAAATAAACTGGTAAGAGGAACTGCGTGTTACTAGCATCTACTATGCACAGTGTTAACTGCCTAGGCTGCCTACTAGTGCATTCAAAACTGCTACTGTTTCACTATTCTATCTCTCAAAATAAAATAAAATCTAGTTTCCTAGAAAACAATCTTCTAAGAAACTTCTGGTGTTACAAATGTAGTAAGCCAAGGTACACAATAAATTAATACTGAATGGAAAACAGGGTGAGGATTCACAGAAGGAAAAGTTTCAAGTTCAAGCTGACACAGCCGAATACGACTGTTTTTCGAGTAGCAGCTGACTCAGGTTTTTACAAAAACATAGATCCCACACAAGTACCTAGAATTAGACTTCAAAAAATCACAACCCTAGAATTGTCTTTTCTGACCTCACTGGCTTTCAGATACACCGAATTACAGACAATTCAATCCTTTTAAAAAGTAATTCATACTGCAAAGTGAACAGATAATAGAGACTGCTTGACATTGTCCAAAATGTTACATCAAAATATGTATTTTATACCATTCAAACTGAATAATTCTTTGCTTATGTGAAGAGCAACACAAATGAAAGAAGTATCCATTACCAATTTTCTGTAGGCAAGAGGCAGCGCAATTCTGCTCCAAATCCTGATTTCAGCTTCCGTCTAAAATGTCTTTGTCTTTTAAAACTTCAAAGTCAATCCAAAGGGGAAAGTACTCTGGTATCTTCTGTCTATATTCAGCATCTTACAAGAACTTTTAACCTGGAAGACTTACCTCAAGTTTCTAAGCAAGTTTTCCTAGTAATTCCAGATTACTGAAAACATGTTTTAGCAGCTTAATCCATAAAGAAAATAAGGAACTGAACAATTACTAACAACATTCATCAGTAAATAGTTATCTGCAACGTTATTTTTAAAGATACGTGCTTATTGCCAATGTATCAATAAGCAGTAGTAATATTCTGGCTTGGGACTTTGTCTTTTGGGGGGATTTTTTTTTTTTTTTTTCTTGGAAGAAAAACCCTAATACAGCAATTCTCAAAGACACTTTTTGCCTTTTGAAAGACAAAATTTGTGGGGAAAAAGTCTGAATGATTTGTATCTCAGAACTTCCACTATCAGGCAATATGCCATGACATAAAAGAAAGCTCCTTCATTTTCTTAGGAAAAAGAGTCTGTAACCACAAACATATCCAGAAGCATGAACATACTGGAAAATGTGTTTTAGTAACACAGTGAACACACTAAGCCAGAAGGTACAACATTTGAAATAAGAAGTATAATAAGGATGATGAAAAAAAATAGGTATTTAAAAAGCTAACTGCAAAAGCCACCAAAAAAATCCCCATCTTTGTATTTGTCATGGTTTAAATCCAGTTAGGTAACTCGTTCACTCACTGTCCCCCTTCTTTCCCTCCCCCTACTCCCAGAGGGAGTGAGAGGAGAATCGAAAAGAATGCAACTCCCACGGGTTGAGATAAGAACAGTTTAGTAACTAAGGTATAACACAAATCACTACTGCTACCACCAATAATAATAATGATAAAGGAAATAACAAGGGAAGAGAATACAACACCTCACCACCAACTGACTGATAACTTGTCCCCCAAGCCCGACCAAGCACCGACCCATACCTCCTCCAACCCTGCCATCTCCCAGCCCTTCCGGCTAACTCCCAGTTACATCCTGGGCATGACGTGCTGTGGTATGGAATAGCTCTTTGGTCAGTTTGGGTCAGGTGTCCTGTCTCTGCTTCCTCTCCTCCCTGGCAGAGCATGAGGCTCACAAAGTCCTTGGCCAAACCAAAACATCCTTGTTATCAGCTCTGTTCCCGAGCTAAAAGTCAAAACACTGCACTGCACCAGCTACCAAGAAGGAGAAAAATAACTGCTACTGCTGAACCCAGGACAGTATTACAAGTAGTGTATCAGCAATACAGAACAACACTATCTGTTCTACTATTCTAACAAAATTGATGACTATTTTAATGCAGTAATTTGTAAACTTCGTGCAATCTCTAAGACACCAGAAGAAGTATAGATTGAGTAGAGGGACTTGTGATAAAAGAACAAACCCAGCAATGAAGTGAACTGGAATTAAGCAAATAGTCCTAGGCTGAAAACATGACAGCGCATGGCTATGACTGTCACAGCCAAAAGGATTTGTTCAGACATATCTCTTCACATCCTGCTCTTGATCAGTATAGAGAAGTTCATTCAGAGTGTAATGGGGAAAACACGACCGGCTTTACAGGTGATACTCCTGAATTTTATCAATATACTGCAAAGAACTATAAACTATTCTCATACATATCAATATATACAAAACTGTCACTCTGCTTGCCAAACAAAAGCACGATGTTGCGACAACCACTAAAAAAGTATCTTTCCCGGTTTCCTTCCAAGCAGCTGGTTAATCAAAAACCACTTTTTCAAAAATTTTTTTTTTTTTCTAAAAATAGCACCCACAACTGACTCACAGAAACATTTTTCGGTGCATTCCAGTGATTACACAAATATTAAGACGTCTGTGACTATTCTTTACTTCTAACTGCTTAGGAAAAATGATGCTACTTCATCAGGCACTCTCAGTGCTCCGTTTACTGCAAATATCTTTATACCAGGAACACTGAGCTGATGCTAATATTATCTAACTTTCAGCTGCTATATATAATGCAAATAGCTGTGTCAATGCCAAAAGCTCTTTCAAAACCGATAATGAACCCTCAATGGAAATCGTCAAGCAGCATAACATGGAAAATTGCACAATTATTTGCATAAGGACGAAGTCCGAGAAAATGCAACGCTACAGCATTATTCTTGCGACACAACCAACTGAAGCTTCTACAACAAACGCTACTTAACACGTAAGTTGTAAAGCAACACGTCCAAGTAGCTTTTATATTTTCCTCCTTCTGCAAACATTTCTCTAATCATAAATATCGGGAACTACACGTATCTCAGACTTAAGACTGAAGAAAGAAAAAGAAAAACCGTTTCGCTCCCTAAACTACGAAACGTTGGGCAAAGGAGAGTAAAGACAGCGCTACCTCGCAGCCGAGGCAGGCCGCTGACCGCCCGTTGCCGCTCCGCTCACCACACGCTTTTGGGCACAGAGCCACCCCGCGGGCGGGAAGGAGCGGGCTGCCGATTACTATACCTAACCACGATCGCTGATACCTGCACGACGACGGCCCCAGTCAGCAGCCCCAAGTAGCGCCGCCAACTCCATGCAGTAGACAGATTCGCTCCCGGCGCCACCGTGACCCACCCCGCTCACGCTTCTCCCGAGAGCTGGCAGCGCTTCCCGCCCCTTCCTCCAGCCTCCCCAGCCACCATTTTTGTTAAGGGAAACCCCCAGCCCCACCGGTTTGACGCAAGGAAGAGAAAGCCACCTCTCATGCCAGAAAGCGAGCAGAGCTAGACTCCTCACCTCTCTAAAGAAAGAGCCCTCCCTCACCCCGCAAAAAATCAAGCGAGCATCACCCCAAGCAGCACCACGAAGTCCTCAACTCACCGGAGGCACAGAGGCGACACCCGCCGGTAGCGCCACAGAAACTAGGAACCCAAGATGGCAGCCGCCTGCCGGCTGGAACGAGTCAAGGAGGTGGCCACCTCAGCGGACTACATCTCCCAGCACGTCGTGCTGCACCTGCGAGCGCCAGAAACTACCTTTCCCGAGAGGCAGCGGCGGCGCTGACCGCTGCGTAAGGCAAGACTATTGCTCTAGCCAGACCGGCCGAAGGGATTGGGCGGCGGGCGGGGCGAGCTGGTAAATAGTGGCACCGAGCACCCGCCTCACATGAAATGGCGGCGGCAGGAACGGCGGATGTGTGAGTAGGGCGTGCAGCAGGGGGACACGCGCGCTCGCTCGCTCGCTCGCTCCTCCTCCTCCTCCTCCTCTTCTTCCTCCTCCTCCTCTTCTTCCTCCTCCTCCTCTTCTTCCTCCTCCTCCTCCTCCCCCTCCGCGCCACCTCTATGTTGTGACTCTTTCCGCGGGCAAGGGCTGCAGAGCTACGGTGAGAGGGAAGCCTGAGCCTGCGTGTCTTTGCGCCGGCCGGCCGGTCGGTCGCTGGCAGGGGCGGGCGTGCGACGCTGGTGGCATCGCATACGCGGAGAGGTGCCGCTCAGGTGGAGTCCGCAGCTCCCGTGCCTTCGGCAGGAGGAAGATAAAGCTGCTGTGGGCGGGGGCCGCTTCGGCTCTTTCGTGCTCGGCGGTGGCTGCAGATCGGGTCTCCATGTCGGACAACCAGAGCTGGACAAGTTGTGCCGACAACCAGTCCTCCGGCTCTGAGGAGGACCCTGATACCGAGCTGCAGGTTGAGTTCTGCGGGGTGCTCAGCAAGGTAAGCCGCCTCTCTTCCCCCCCTTCCCCCCCCCCCAGCCGCGGCCTCTCGCTTCCCCTCTCCGCACCCTGGCCCCGCCTCACTTCGTGGCTGGCCGAAGGCTGTCAGCCCCCTCTGCTTGTCTCCTGCCCGCTCTAGAGGATTGGGCCGGGGGGGCTGGCGGAGCAGCCGAATTGCTCCACAGGAGGCGCTGGCATGACTGGGGCAGCCGCCACCTGACATTCGGGAGCCTGCCAGGCAGCCGCTGCGGCGCCCGGCGCCACCCGCCCGTGCCCCCCTCCCTCAGCCGCGGGCGCCGGCACATCCCCGCTGCTGGGTTCCCCGCCTGTGCGCAGCTGCCGCTCGTCCTTCCCCACCCCGGGAGGAAGCTCTGCTTCGGGGGAGCGCCACGGACGCGACTTCATCTCCGCCGGACGGCGGAGGAAGGTGCTGTTTGCCGCCCGGCCCGGAGGTCCCTGCCGCCCCTGCCCGGCGCCCGTTGGCTGCCTGGCGTGAGGTTCCGGAGAGTCGGGCTGGGAGGACGCGGCCGGGGTGCGCCGGGGGAGGGCGTCTTCGCTGCTCCTCGGGCTTCTGGCCGGAGCCGGCTGCGGGCCCGCGTCGCCCTGCTCGCTTTCCAGCAGCTCCCCGAAGGCGCAGCCTGTGGTCGCTTCCCAGGAGCGGTCACCGGCACAGAAATGGCACAGGCTTTACTTCAAGTATCGGAGCACTTGTGCTGCTACCACAAGGGATATAGGAGGTGGGGATGAGCAGAAGGAAAATGGCCCTGAAACTTGTTTCACCTCTTAAAATTAAAAGCAATGTTTTACTTTTTAATCACAGAAAGTAAGAGGACTTGCAAGTATGCATTAGGTTCTACTGGGAAATTTTGGTTTTAGGAGTACTTGAAAGTGCAGTATTAAATTACTAAGTTTGAACGCAGATGTTTTTAATTATTACAGAGTACATTCAGAATAAGGTTGAAATAGCTTTAGCATTAAAGGTTTATGTTTCGATTTTTTTCTCCTGCTCTCGTGATAAGGCTGAACACAAGCCAGCATAGAAGGCACAGGATATAGAGATTGAGAACCGGCCATGGATGCTGAGGAAACAGCTGTAACAGGGCTAGCACTCTGCTTTTTGTGAGGGTCAGTGAACTTCTTTCAGCCTGAAAACGCTTCTAACACCAGAAATGAGAGGGATGGTTAGGAGAAGTGTCTTGGTTTTCATTTGGAAGATCTCATCTTCTAATTGTGAATGGGAGAGAGAGAATGAGGTGGATGTGAGATGTTAGAGCAGTTAAAACATGAGGTTTTAGTTTGCTATATTTTTCTCCAGTTGAAAATTTTTTCTCTGATTAGATTCTTTCATCATTAGAAGGGGTATAATTTGTGGGATGTAACTGATTTTTATGTTGCCAAACTAAATAAAGTCCGGGTGCTGTTTCTTCCTTGCATAGCAGGTGAAGCTGTGGCTCCTGAGATTCTGAAGTTTAGGTATGTGCAAACTTTTTATTTTTCTGGATGATAATGCTGAGTGTAGCTGATGCTGCCTTTACTGTGAGAACATGGGATGTAATCCAAATAGTCAGCTATGGTGGAGCCTGTGAATATATTGAGGGATAAGTTTACCTTTTATTAATTGCTGCCTTGGCAATACTTGGGACAAACTAATTGAAATGGTAACATATCAAACTTTCTAGTAAGAAAATACCTATTTTTAATAACTTGCTGTCTATAATAAAAATCCAGTGCCTGCAGTTCTCTGTGCTTGGTAGTGTATCATTTGTTCTGCCCTTTAGTAAAGAGAAGCTTTGAAAGAAATAGAGTAACATGGTAAGAGAAGCATATTACAAGTACGTCTTGGTGTTTCAGAACTCTAGACTTTTTCCTGTTGTATTTCCTGCTAAAGATTTTAAGGCAGATATGAAGAAAGAATTTTAATGTGGAATAGACTTTCTTGAAGTACAGGAATCTAGCTGTTGGAAAAAAGTGGGAAGTGTTTTGTTTTCCTTTTTGTCAAAATCTTGTGCCTATTCAATACACTTTAAGGAGCGTATTAATTCATGGCACATTTTGATTGCAACAACAAGCGCTGATTGCAACAGCAAATGCAAGATTGACTTCTATATTTATCTCACTTAACTCTGTCAAAGAAGGGAGCATGCTTTCCTCCCTGTCCCTTGCTCTTTTGCCCAATATAACTTTGAACTCTGCCTTTCGCATCTGGGAGGAGTTTGGAATGTGAGAGATGAGGAAGGAGGAAGGCAGGAAATAATAAACCTCCAGGCCTGCTTGTGCTACCGTTCATGTACTGAGCATAGCTGAGGCTTTCTTTAGGAAATACTGAACTTAACAATTTCATGTATTAAGAGATCAAGAAGGGCTTTGTCCTTGACGAACAAATCAGTGTCTCACCTATGCTTGAAAATTGGTAGGAGTTTCTCATTTATAGAATTTGTTTTACTTAGACCTGTTGTTATTACTAGAGTTGATATGTAGTTATGGGACATATATTAACTAGTATGTGCAATATAATGTGGACATAAGGCTGTTAGTCTTATTTCTTTTCTCCATTTATGTATTATTATATATATTACAAAATGGTGAATAATGGTTAGATTTAAATGCTAAAAAGAGCTTATTTCTCAGAGCTTTTGGTAAAAGAACATTAGTTATGATTAAAGAAATGCTTGTGTGATAAAATTAATTTTTGTGCTTTTGTTTCTTTTTTTTTATCTAATTTATATTTTTTGCACTGTGATTGACGGTCAAGCACCAGTGTATAATTGGAGTTACAGAACAGGCCTAATACTCTGTCAGTGTTGTTTGATTCTGCAGAGTGCAGTTGGGAAGATCTTGCAAATATAAGATCAATAACCACAACTTTAGGTTACTCCTTACTATTATCTTTGTAGGGTGAATCCAGGACTTGTTCCTGGAATATTTATTTTATTCAATGTGTGAATGTGAAGTCCTTAAAAAAAATCTGAATAGTGGAAGGATGATTGGAATGTCTGCTGATAGGCTGTTATCATCTTACTGAGAAAATGGTTAGGAATTAAAACCTAAAGCACTGTCTATGGGGAATATTAAACTGATAAAGAACTGATTACTCCAGTCACTCCAATAGTTATCTACTATACTGTTGGATAATAGAATGTTTGTATTCATATGAAAAGAACAAAATACCTAAGTAAAATTTTTTTTGTAGAAATTAACTTTTATATAAAATAAGTCAATAAAATGATTTCACTTAAGTTTGGCTTTAGGTCTAACTTCAGGTTTTAAATTGAGTGGTGAAACTCATCTTTTCCACAGTTTGTATTATCAGTATGTTTATTTCTGTTATTTTAAATGGCCTTGGCAATGCAGTTGTAGTCAAATCATCTGTTATCTTATTTGCTTGAAACAACTTGGTTTTAGTACCATTAGGAGTTCATAAGTTCTGAGAAGAGTAAGGTTCTCAATTGGGAAGAACTTATAAACATAAATTGCATTTTTGTTCTCCTAGTGCTGGAAAGCCTGAGAAACATCAGCCACATTGGTTTGTATTGTTATTTTTCTATTAGCTGATCTTTGGAATTTTTTTTCTTTTTTTTTTTGCAGTGGACCAACTACATTCATGGATGGCAGGATCGATGGGTAGTTCTGAAAAGCAGCACACTCAGTTATTACAAGTCTGAAGACGAAAAGGAGTATGGCTGTAGAGGTTCCATCTGTCTGAGCAAAGCTGTGATTACAGTAAGTGGTGTTTTATTATTGCCATCTTTTCATGTTTTGAGGTGTTACATATTTGTAGGTAATGTCTGGTTAAAGCAAATGTGGGTATGGCAAATTCTATTAGGTCAGCTGTAATGAGAGTTAGTGGTATTGGTGGAACACTGCGAAGCAGGACTAGGAGTTCCCAATAAGAAAATAAGCTGTTCTCATCTGTGGCTTTGGTAAGTACCTTTTAATCTCTCACGTTAGAGGTTTCTGTGGGTAGAGATACAGTTTGCCTCTGAAGGCTGCAAAGTTTTTCCAGGGGTCAGCTTAAGACCCTGCCACAACTTTCCAGAAGATGTCTGTCACAGTCTTTGCACTAGCGAGAGAGGGGAATAGTTCTTTGGCTGTACTTTCTGAACATGACTCTGTAGAACATTTCCAAAAGAAAATGATCTACTACTTGCTTCCTCCTCTGAACAAGTTAATGTGTTGCTGGTTTTGTATAATGCTAAAAGATCCTCTGTTGTGCTAGTAAGAGTAATGAACCTAAATACAGACGAAATCTCCTAAAGATGAATTAGCCTTGAAAGATAAAGAATAAAAACAACCTTCTCTTTGTGGCTTTCAGAATTATGTATTAGTTATGACTAATGTTTGCCAAAAAACATGCTGTAGCTTTTCTGTGTTACTAAACAGCCAGTCCAGCTTTATGAATTAGGGAAAAATAGCTAGACTTCTGTGTAGCACACAAGTTCCTGGAACAGTACTGTGAAATCTTACTGTTTATGTTCACTATACTGTAAGTTTGGTATCAAGATCTCCTTGATCTTGCTGATCCAGACTCAGGCATAGGAACTACCTGTCTGATAACCTGGTGTATTTCAATAAGTTTTCCTTCAGTACAAAGCAGAATATGGGTGGTATGAGATGGAGTTGATTACTGTTATGTTTCCTTATAGGAAAGGGTGATTGGATTTTCACAAAGCTTTCTTTTAGTCAGGTATGCACATTTGATTTCAACAGGCAATGTAATGATCTGTATGTAATTCTACTAGTAGTATGGGATGTTCATGTTTTTTGATGTATAAAGGTGGAAAGCTACTGTCACTGAGTCTTACTGTACTTCCAGCAATGAAGATCAGCCTGATGATAAGTCATAGTATTGAGATATGAGTGTTGTATTCAGACAGCCACAGTTGCTTCTGCTCTTGTTTTATAAGTCCTATCACATTGGGCAGAGATAGGTAACAGACAATTCTACAGGGATATTTTATAAGACATTCATCTTCCCTTTAATGAGAGGAAAATAGCTAAACTAGGCTGTTAGAATAGCTTTCTCAGGTATTTCAAGTATAGAATTATAATGCCATCTGTCCAAAACAGGTAGGTTCCTGTGATGGTAGTCTTTAATTGAATGAAAAAAGTGGGGTTTGGTTGGACTAATTGCCATATTAATCACTGGGACTGTAAAGAACTGAATTTTTTAGAACGGAGGACTAAAGTATGAATCTTGTATAATCGCTGGATTACATCAAGTACTGAACTGTCAAGAACTGGCCAAGCAAATGTAGCTATGGGGGCAGACGATGAAAATCAATACATGATGTTGAGTTGCTTTTAGCCAGATAAGGCAAAACACCTCAAAGGTGTTTGTTTGATTTAGAGCAGAGCGGAGGCTTGAACTCAAGTTAAAAGCTGTGCGGTCTGCTATAGGTGGTCAAGGAATGAAAAGGAATTTTGGGTATTATAAACAGTTTGTATATGTGCAAATTTAAACCTACTAATCTACCCTGGACTTTGTAAATTACTGCTGTAGTTGGTTGTCAATGTCAGGTGGTGTTTATTAAAGATTATTAATGTAAAGGTTTTTAGTTCTTTCATTCCCAAAGTAAAAATTTCAATGGTGACCTTTGTGTATGTGATTAGGAGTTGATGTTGGTAGCATCCCTGTAGTGGTGGATTCATGGGATTCAGCTTTGGATTTGAAAGGTCTAGGGTCTGTCACAAAACTCTCTATAGAACTGGAAGTCCAGCTTCCAGGCAGATTGGCTTTCAGCTTGTACTGTCTTTGCCATGATTGCTGTGTTTGTTCTGATAGTGTTGCTTTTGTACGGAGTGACTTGCACCGACTCGTAGTCACAGTGTGACTTCAGCTGGAAGGGAAATCTTGAGGGCATCTGTTGTGTCTCCCTTCCCCCCATGCCCAGGCATTCTCATGGAAAGGCCAGCACTAATTTAATCCTGGTGGTAGTTTTTATTAATAGATTTTCAATCCTGTTTACAAATTCTTAACAACCAAGTGCTCATATCATGAGTTCTAGGTTTTTTTCCAAAAAGATTTTAGCTGGTCAGGATAGCTTTTCTGCATGGATCCATATGGAGGATCTTGGAAAATGCTTAGAGAAGTCTCATGCTTGATAAATTTTAAGAATGCTTAAAATTAGCCATGTGTAAGCTTTGTAATTATTGTCAATAGAGGTGGTTACCTATACAAGGAAGAGTTCCAAAAGCTTGTATTTGCCATGTTGTTTTATTCCAGTGCTTGATCTTTGTCTTCATTTGTATATTACTGATGTAGTAAAACTTGCTGATTTCTAATTCGGTAGCTTAAGCAAGATGCAGTAAGGGTGAGGCAATGGTTTTCCTTTATTTTGATTATACTGTGATCATGCATACGCATGTCAGTCTTAATGGAGACTTGGTATTGGTTTTTAGTCTTGTGTGGTTTGATTTTTGATTTTTTTTTTTATGAATGCTTTCATTTTATTGTATTGCAAAGAGACATTTAGACGGTTCTGTGGAAGTGTCTGAACAGGGCTGAGCAATAAATTTAGTTTGCATAATGGAGATATTTTCAGTAAACTGATTGGGGGTTGGTGTGAGTTTTGTGGTTTTTTTTTGTGTTAAGCAGAAGTAGTTAGAAAGCACTGTCACTTGATAAGGGCAATAATGATTTTATTAATAAAATATTAATACAAGAGTTGCAAACTGCTCTCCTTCAGAATGGGCTTCTGAAAGGATGGATTTCTTGAGTTTCTGTTGTGAATTCCTGGAGCTCAGGACAGGCAAGAAGATAGAAAACTGAAGCCTGCCTGAGAGAGGGCATAGTGAATTGTCATAGCTTTTCTTTCCTAAATAACAAGTTGTTATTGTGAAGAAATTACTAAATATTCGTGTTATAAATTAGGGCTGATATGAACATGTTAGTTCCAGTTTATGAAAAGAGTAAGAACATTATACACAAAAGAGCTAAACTGGCAGTTTCCAATTCTAAGGTTCTCATCTCCTTACATATAGTCTGAAGAAAGAGTCACAGAATCATAGAATAGTTAGGGTTGGAAAGGAACCTTAAGATCATCTAGTTCCAGCCCCTCTGCCATGGGCAGGGGCACCTCACACTAAACCATGTCACCAAAGGCTCTGTCCAGCCTGGCCTTGAACACTACCAGGGATGGAGCATTCACAGCTTCACTGGGCAACCCATGCCAGTGCCTCATTACCCTAACAGTAAAGAACTTCCTCTTTATATCCAATCTAAACTTCCCCTGCTTAAGTTACCCCTTCTACTATCATTGCAGTCACTGACGAAGAGTCCCTCCCCAGAATCCTTGTAGGCCCCCTTCAGATACTGGAAGGCTGCTATGAGGTCTCCACGCAGCCTTCTTTTCTCCATGCTGAACAGCCCCAACTTTCTCAGCCTGTCTTCATACAGGAGCTGCTCCAGCCCCCTAATGATCCTCGTGGCCCTCCTCTGGACTTTTTCCAACAGGTCCATGTCCTTTTTATGTTGAGGACACCAGAACTGCACACAATACTCCAAGTGAGGTCTAATGAGAGCAGAGTAGAGGGGCAGGATCACCTCCCTCAACCTGGTGGTCACGCTCCTTTTGATGCAGCCCAGGATATGGTTGGCTTTCTGGGCTGTGAGCGCACACTGCAGCCGGCTCATGTTAAGTTTCTCATTGACCAGCACCCCCAAATCCTTCTCCGCAGGGCTGCTCTGAATCTCTTCTCTGCCCAACCTGTAGCTGTGCCTGGGATTGCTCCGACCCAGGTGTAGGACCTTGCACTTGGCATGGTTAAACTTCGTAAGGCTGGCATCAGCCCACCTCACAAGCATGTCGAGGTCCCTCTGGATGGCATTCCTTCCCTCCATTGTATCAACCAGACCACGCAGCTTGGTGTCACTGGCAAACTTGCTGAGGGCGCACTCAATCCCACTGTCCATGTCAGTGACGAAGATGTTGAACAAGACTGGTCCCAACACTGATCCCTGAGGGACACCACTCGTTACTGGTCTCCAGCTGGACATTGAGCTGTTGACCGCAACTCTTTGCGTGCGGCAAAAATCTGGGTATTAAAGTCATTTGTTTTCAGTAGGCAGTTGAGAATAGCATGTGTTGAGATGTGTATACATGTAGACCAATACAGCTTGACTCAGTACTACATAGTAATTCCACATTATGATCAGGGAAATAGCTGGATAAAATATTAACAAACAAATTGGGTACTGTAAGACTCTCCTGCATAGTTGATTCCTTGGAGAAATCTGAAAATTTATAGTCACTCCTGCATCTGAATGTCTGCAATCAGTGCTGGAAACCCAATGGACTAGGTTTGTTCTTCAGAAATATAGGCTTCAAATTTGAAATATGATTTCACTGCTCAAGTAACATATACAATATATGCATTAAAAGGCTATTTTCCAATGAGAGGGTTTCCTTGCAATGGTTTAAACCAAGCTAATTTTAAAGTTTGCAAAGCATGCTAATGGGCTAATATTAAATTTTACTTAACATGCTTCTGCTTTCCTGGGTGCAGTGGGCCTCTATTGTAGGTAGGTTTGAGAAAGTTAAGATTCTTTTTTAAAAGAAAAAGCAATGTTGAAAGGCATTTTGAAAAGAACATGTCCAAAGACCTGAAGTAAAATATTTTGATAATAGCAGAGAGTTTAATAGTCTTTCATATTTTTAAGCCTGTTTTCTTGAAGATTTTTCTACATGCCATTGTGAGAGTTTTCTGTATGTAGTCATGAGAAGAAGATTAGATGTCCCATGTTTTGCCACATAAAAAGATCATTACTGTTTCAGTGGTCCTAAAGCTGTCTTGTTTACATGCTTATTTGAAATAAGGTTTTCCTATATTCTGGGTTCTTACTGCTTAAGAATAGCCGCAAGGAAATGTAAGACATCCTAGTCCAGTGTTTCTATCAGGTTTTGTCTAGATTTTTTTAATTCCAAAAGGGAAACCAGAATTTTGTGTTGTGAATTTTGTCAGACCCTAATTTTCCAGCTTTGTGTATCTACTTGGATGTGGATGGCAACTAGGGATAAGTGATGTATCAAAAAATAAAGTGAATTAGAACTGGCAAGGTCCCCTGGGTTTTTAGAACTTTTTTAAATAAAATGTATTATAAACATGAAACACAGTGCTTTCTCTAAGTTATTCCACCCTGAGAGTTAGATCTGGAATAGTTAATGTTAAAACAAAAAACTTGCAAAATTAAAGCAATGTCTTTGTTCAGTAACTTTAATGTATGTACTTCTAAAGCCAAGTGTATTAAAAAATAGAGACGGAAGGCTCTTGATGGACTTCTGTAGTTTTACTGGACATATCTGGCAAGGGTGGGGTGTGACGGGAGGCCACATTGTTCTGCCCTGGGCAGGTTGGTTCCAGCTGGCTCCAGGGCACCGCAGGTGGTGAGACTGCCAGGTAAACATAGTTAAAGTGCAAAAATGCTTCAGTGGTATCTGAGAGAGGAGTAGGGGGGAAGGTGAGAGAAAAAGTCCTGCAAGCACTTAGGTGAGAGCAGAAGGGGGAAGGAGGTGCCACAGGCAGTGAGCAGATATCCCCCACAGCCTGTGGGTACAGCACAGTGCAGCAGCCATTGCCATGCATCCTGTGTAGAGGGCCAGATCAGATGTCCATGCTGTGGCCTGTGGAGGACCCTATCATAGCAGCTGAATATGCCCTGAAGAAGGCTGCAGACTGAGGAGAGTTCATGCTGGAGCAGGTTTATCCTGAAGGACTGCCGTCATGGAGAAGTGCTGTGCAGGAGCAGGGGAGGAATGTGAGGAAGAAGCAGCAGAGATAAAGCACTATAAACTGACCGCAGCCCTCATTTCTCATGCCCCTCTGGATGTTTTCAGTTTTGTCTTTGTTTCTCAGCATTCTACTGTAATTAGCAATGAATTAAATTAATTTTCACCAGGTCGAGTCTCTTTTGCCCATGGTGGCTGTATGTAAGTTATCTCCCTATCTTTATCTTTACCCATGAACTTTTCATCGTAATCTTCTCCTGTACAGCTGAGATAAAGGAGTGCGAGAGCAGCTGGATGCAGATCTGGCAGCCAGCTAGGGTCAAACCACCACAGTAATCTAGCTTGTGATTAATGTGTATGTTTGAAAGAACAAGAAGGGACAAGGATTGTTCCTAAGAAGGAGGCTTCTGCTGTGTGTACTCGAATTCTGGAAAAGGAAGAAATCTGTAAAGGAAAGTACTGCGATAATGCTAATTCAAGGGAAAGAATGTTAAGGAAGGATACAAGGAGGAAAAGACTATTGGGAATTGCAGTGTTTAGGCTGTATTTTGAAAAATGAGCTGATCTGTAGGTTTTGCTTTGTGGTATGCTCTGAGCATTATTTTTTTTTTGTGGAGGAAGTGGGACTTTGTTCAGGTACAGTGTAGTTGGAGGATTTCATGAAGTTGCACAATGGTGCAGAAGGGACACTTTTGCATGAATTCCATGGAGATAGTGGAAAATCCACAAATTAGAGGATTGTACTTTGCATTGTAGGAAACTGCCACCATTCATGTTGGAAAAGATTGTGTATTCAGCTCTGTTGAGCTGATGAACACTGTCTCATTTTCCAGTGTATAACTTTCCATGTCCACTTTTATAAGAGGCATTTAAGTTGCAATTGGTGGAGAGTGATAACTTTAAAAGATTTTTCAGGCTTGTGTTTGTGAAGGATGTTTGCAGATACTCATCGGAGTGACGTTCAGGTACTGTCCCATCAGATTTGACTTGAGGGTGATTTCTTTCTATACACATCCTACTTGAAAAAAACCCAACAACAAACCCAAAACAAAACCAAAACCCACCAACCAAGCAAAAAAACCCACCAAAAAAAAACCCCAACCTCAAAACCACTTGTAAGCATGGGTTACAGCATTTGCAGCAGTGGAATATATGCAAAACAAACACTTTGCATTTGTATAGAAAGAACAATCTCAAGTCAGTTTTACTTATATAAGGCATTTCTCTTTGTGTGTGTTTTGTGATTTTTTTTTTAAGCTGAGAATTAGCATTTTTAATAGCTGTAGATATTCTGGTGTAAGGCATATAAGTTTTGGCTATTTTTAAGAAAAACTTTCAGTTGTATTACAAAAACTTGAATGCATTTTCTTGGTTTTTAGTTGGTACCTTTTGACTGACACCATCTTTAAGCCTACCTGGAAAAAGAATGAAAAGTTCCATTAACCTGCTTTGAGCTGCAGTGAGAGAGGGGTGATGGGAGCCACTGGCTTTCATGTTTTAGCTTAAAGGTACTACTAAAGTTTTTGCTAGTGATGGAAAGCTAACTAACTGATCACCAGAGGAAATCGGATCTTTGAGCTTTTCTCCTCAAGAGGATTTTGTAAAACCTAAGTAAACCAAAATGCATTGCTTTACAAAATGTCTTTTCAAAAGCAACAATTTCTCATAGTTTTACACTAGTTCTGTTAGAGGGAATAGTGTGAATAATGCTGAATACTTGCCTTTGTTGTAAATTTACTCTTTTATGAGTATATTTCTTACACGATTCTATGGCTATGATAACTCAGTCCACAAAAAGCAAATAATGTAGTGTTCTAGCAGGATGAATGAAAATTAGCATTAGAGATTTTACAGAATCTGGCTTAAATATGACTGAAATTTAGAAATTCAAGAATTGTATTCAGCAGCTGAACAGGTTTTCACATTTATCCATGGACAAAAGCAGTGTGCAGCTATACTAAATTTTTCTTAATCTTGCATAAAAAAAAAATTTTGGAATCACAGAAAACAACAAAAAAGTGCCCTGTCATAGCTTCTGAGGTCAGTAGCTTTGTACTGATAAATTAGGTAAGTAGGAATGCTTGTCTTGGTTAATATGTTATTACAGTATGTAACAGTGCAGTTATCTTCATAGCAGTAAAGGGTATTGTTTGGTTAACAACTGTGAACCATGGAGCTAGGTTCAATAACAGCTGCTGTTGCGTTTATGTTAGTGACATTCGTGTCTGAGAGAGAATGATAGTTCTCATTTTCTGTTGGCCTCTATTGTTTGTCTTGTGTGGTAGTGCCCCCGCTAAGTATTAATACAAAAAGCCTTCAAAATTTTAAAATAAATGCACCACAGGTAATTTTTAATTATGCAATGGGAATAGCAGCACAAACACACTTTAATGGTTGTAATAAGCAGACTTGAGATTGGTGTACTGTGAACCACCATGGCTTGCCTCTAAGAAAAGCCTTTTAAAGTAGTGAGAAAGCAAGCAAAAGTTTCTTCATTCAAGGGTTGGTTTTTTTTGTTTTTTTTTTCCCTTGTTTTTTTTTCCTTTATAGAGTACTCTTGAAGGTTATGAAGTATATAAAAACACTTAATATTCCCGGTGTGATTGCCTCAAACACTTGAACCAGTATTTTCCAAGCAGATACTGCTCTGAGGCTTGTTTCATGAGTACCTCAGACTTGAGAAGGGTTTTGTTGCAGTGCAGTCAGGTATGACTCATGAGACCTGAACTAGCTACAGACTTCCTCAGTAACTGTAGCCAAGTAAATGTTTCTTCATGTAAACTGTTCTTGCTTCTTTAGAGTGTAAGAGCTAGTATCAGTTTCGTTTACTCAGAAAAGATTCAGGACTCTTGAATACTTGCAATTGCCTTTATTACAGCTGGATTCCCTGCAGGGGACTTGAAAGAAAGAAAAGGGTGTTTGGGGTTGCTGGAGACCTACTTCTTGCAGCATTTTCTTGCATGGAATTATGATTTAGCTGTTTGGGTTTTTTTTTTTTTTTAAATGCTGGCTCTAGAAGGAGCTTTTTGTGCACACACAGGCTGCCTCTGCTGCAGGTTCTTGAAGTATGCTCAGCTCGCCTTTAAAAATGCTGTAAAGGTTTTCAGATGGTTCTATTCACAGTGTCATGGGCCAGTCTGGGATTTGTTCTCCAATGCCTTCTTGATCTATGTATGCAAGTTGCTTGAGGCTGCTTCAAGTTGGGGGTGTTAGGAAAAAGCAGCTGAAGTTCTCCAGTGTGCTTTAGATCATGAAGGTAGATAGTGAACTCCTACTTGCTTTGTGCTTACCTGCATGACTAAAACATTCCTCTTTCTTGCCTTACCTTTCTTGTGAGAGGGCAGTAGAACGTATCCTGCCCTCAGTAGAAGTCCTTAGCTTATTATAGACGCAAATCCCTATTTATCCTCCAGTGTCTTAGGCTGCTGGCTTAAGAACTGTGCTATTTCATAATCACTTCTGAGCACAAGGAGGAAAGCAAACACTAGGCTAGAAAAGGTGAACCTAAGAAAAAGGAGACCTGGATGAAATACATCTAGAGGTGCAGGGAGAAAGTAAAAGGAAGAAGAACTGAAAAACTTCCAGCTAGTGTCAGGAGAAACTCAAACTGGTCTGAGGAGGATGTTAGAAGCACAAAGGACAGACCTGAGAAGTGGTGAATGACACTTTGTGGTCTTTGCTAGATGAAGCTACAGCAAACAGTAAAAGCATTTATAGCAAGAGGAGAAACAAAGAAATTTGTCCATAGCTCAGTGGGGAGGAGAATGTGATAGATGATACCAAAAAGTTACATATTGAAGCTTGCCAAGTTATGAGTGAAGATGAACTACAAACTCATTCCTGGTTGAGAAGGGGTATATCAACAACAACTCGATTTGTCCTGTGTTAAGGCAAGAATGGGTCACATGTCATTTAGGTGTTTATTTACTCTTGGTAAAATGCATATTAAAGAACTTGCCTTTCATATTCAGTTAATGAGGGTTCTTATGGTAAAGCCTGTCTTTAAAAACAACCCCAACAAACAAAACCAACAAAAAAAAAAAACACACAGAGGAAAAAGGAGGGGAATGGATCTAATTTCAGCTGTCAAAAATAAGGAAAATAGGTGTTTAATAAGTAGTATAGGATACTAAACAGGTAGCGTGCATATGTCGAGCAATTCAGGTATCACCTGCTTAACTTCCTTTTGGAGCAGTATTTAGGCTTGTTAGTGGATATTTCTTACCTTTAAGCAACTAGTCTAACAGGACCACCTGATTACCTAACTTTTTTTGTAACATGGAACTGCACAGTAAACTGACTATAACCCTAGATGTGAGTTTTAGGTGGCCTCATCTCTTAACTACAGGTAATGCAGAAGTACACATGTAGTGAATGCCCCATTGTTTAAGGTTTTAGCTAGACCTCAAGGAAAACATTTTCCTCCCAGTGTTAGCAATAAGGTGTAGATTTTCAAGCAATTAAGAGTTGCTGTGCAAAGAACAGGAGTACATAAATCTGCCGTTGGTCTTAAATCACATTGGAAGATGTTCAGATTAGAGATAGGGAAGGAGGGAAGCGAGAATGGTTGCGCACTGAAGTAAGTTATGTATGGAAGTGTGGAATGAGTGGTACTTCAGGCTTTCAAGATGAATTTTGGCAAGTCTTTCTTGTAGCGTGTAACTGTTCCTAGAGGGTTTCAGAGAGTGAGATTGAGCAGAACATGGGAGGAAAAACTTTGATAGCTTTTTCTTGTACACTTGGTTTTTGGGTGATTTTTTGGGAGTATCTTCCATTGTTGCAGATGCAGGTACCCCACCACATGGCTAAAGGGGGCCTGGCACATGGGTGGTTGGGAACAGGCATGTAAGCCTGACTCATTGATAACAGCAGGTTTGCTACCCTAAAGCAGATAAGCATCTTTCTCATATATAGTAATAATAACATAGCAAGTGCAGTTTGAAGAAGAGGGGCCTGGACTAGAATACTTCATGTCCTATATTGGGTTAACATGGCAAGGTTTTGGGGGCAGGGGGTGGGGCCTACAGGGGCGGCTTCTGTGAGAAGCTGCCCCCATATCTAGTAGAACCAGTTCTGTCCTGCTCCAAGATGGACCTGCTGGTGGGCAAAACTAACTTGATCAGCAAAGATAGTAGTGCCTCTGCAATTTAAGAAAGGGTAAAACCTGCTGTGCACCAGCAGCTGGAGAGAGGAGTGAGAATATGTGAGAGCAACAATTCTGCAGACACTGAGGCCAGTGCAAAAAGAGGGGAGGAGGTGCTCCAGGTGCCAGAGCAGAGATTCCCCGCGCAGAGACTCCTCACCCATGGTGAGGCAGGCTATGCCCCTGCAGCCCATGGAGGTCCATGGTGCAGCAGATCTCCACCTGCAGCCCATAGAGGACACCACACTGGAGCAGGGGGATGCCCAAAGGAGGCTGTGACCTGTGGGAAGCCTGTGCTGGAGCAGGCTCCTGGCAGGACTTATGGCCCTGTGGAGAGAGGAGCCCACACTGGAGCAGGTTTGCTGCAGGACTGGTGACCATGCAGGGGACCCACGCTGGAGCAGTCAGAAGAGCTGCAGCCTGTGGGAAGGACTCATGTTGGAGAAGTTCATGGAGGGCTCTCTCCCATGGGAGACACACTGGAACCAGGGAAGACCCTGAGCAGGAAGGAGTGGCAGAGGTGGACTAACCCCCATTCTTGGCCCCTCTGCTGCTGGGGAGGAGAGTTAAGAGAAAATCAGGAGTAAAGCTGAGTCAGAGAAGAAGGGAGGTATGGGGAAAGGTACCTTTAAATTTGGTCTTATTATTCTACTCTGATTTGATTGGTAATAATTTTCCTAAGTCAAGTCAGGTTTGTCTATGATGATAATTGGTGATTATTGTCCCTGGCTGTCCCTGGCTCATCTTAACACATGAGCCTTTCAACATACTCTCTTTCCTCTTTCCAGTTGAGGAGGATAGTGGTAGAGCAGCTATGGTAAGTGCATGGTGTCCAGCCAGGGTTGACCCACCACATGTCCCTTCCTACATCCCTGTATTCTGTGGTTCAGTGAAGGCAAAACAGTGTATATAACCATTTTGAAAGTTGTTTGATTAGAATCAACTTGAGATGGTCAGGTATCAAGTAATCAGTTGCTGCTGCTGTTTGCTTGTCACTTTCGTCAGTTGCTGGTTTGTGTGGATTTTTTTTTCTTTTCCTCTGTGGGAAGTTTAGATTTCTTTAAATTAAATTTAGGTTCAGATGCCTGACCAAATATGTGAAGCTTTAAAAAAGTGAAACTTTATGTACTTTTGTTAAACTCTTCCTAGCTGGTTTTTCATTTGGTAGTTTGGCTTCTGTTGTGCTTTCCTTCCTCTTTTGTATATTTAAACAAGAAAGATTGTGTATTATGTATAAGTAGCATAACTTCAGATCCTTTGAAGATAATTCTCACTGGCACTGGACTGTGCATGACAACAAATGAGACTTGCTTCTAGGTTGTCTCTAGGGGTATTTAATGAGTGATCCACAGTGCCTTAGTTGTCTGCAAAGATGAATGTATTTGCAGTGCAGTTCTTATATTGTGAAGGATATTACTAACATGTAATCATCTTTAGCATCTGGAATCAATGTTTGTGGTCCTTCAGATTGTGTTATTTGCCTTAACCTCAGAACCTGTTAGCTTCCTAAAGTTTTTTGCATGTTTAGCCTTTTTCTTTGTATTACAGTTCAAAAAGGTTTTCTGCTTTTATGTGTGTTATGTTTCCTTAAGAATAGTTTTCAAGGGCGGGGGGTGGGGTGGGGAATGTTATGCTCAATTGGATGTTTTCTGAGAAGTAGCTTTGAATGGACAGTATCAGGGCACAGGGCAGATTAGATCGTTGTTTTGTTTTCCTCCACTTCCCTTCCAGATTCCTTGTAATGCTAATAAAAGCTTTTTAGTATTTAAGACATGTGAACTGGAAGTTGGATGCATTTGAGTGGTGACATTAGAAATGATTGAGTCTTGCTCCCAGTTGTTTCAGGTGGTGAAAATAGTTGAGGCAAGAGGATGCCATAGCTTCCTTTAGTTCCTGCTCTTAGTTGTCATTTTGCTGTAGTCTACTTTTATGGTTCAATCCTGATGCTATTTGTTATGATGTGTGTATTCCATCTAAAAATCAATACTGATAACAATAACCTTAGTATTTTTTTCCTGCTTTGAAATAAAAAATGTATATGAAAGTTGTATTTTGCTGCTTGTGTCCAGTAGTTATTTTGCTAAAGGATTTGTTTTAGCGTGTGCAATTTTTTCTCAATGTTTGTGTGGCACCTTTTTGTGACAATTTTATTTAATACGAATGTATTAAACAGCCTCTTTTATTTCAGAAGACTAGCATTTTTTATTATAAGAGTGTATGTTCATTATTTTGAGACAGCTACATAAAATGGAGCTTAGAATAAAGGTTGAATTCAAGACTGTAAACCATTTTTTTAAATTTGGTGTCAAAAGTGTCAAAATATTCTGTGAGGTTTTGCTGATCATGTTGCTAATTTTAGCTACTCTTACACTCTTTTCTGTCACAGCCCCATGACTTTGATGAATGCAGATTTGATATTAGTGTAAACGATAGTGTTTGGTACCTCCGAGCTCAGGACCCAGACCACAGACAGCAGTGGATAGATGCAATAGAACAACACAAGGTACGTTTGTTTTTTCTAATTTCCTTTCTCCCTCCTTATATCTAATGGTGCTTGTGGACAGTTTTAAGCTTCCCTGTACAGTCATTAAAATACTCAAGGTATTTATGACATCTAAAAGCTGTGAGATTGAAGCTGTGTGTTAAATATGTTTCAAAGGAATTGATTTACTTGTTCTTTGTAGATAAGAGTTCAGAGAACAGGGAGCTAACAACTGTGAGCCTTTTCTTGAACTCTCTAGCTTGAAAAAGAAAAAGCCTGCATTATGTTGAGTGACTACTTAATGGTTTTGTCTGTTATTTCTCACTGATTATTGAATTGTTTCTTATCTGTCCTCAGTGTTAAACTTGTTAGTCTTGGAGTCAGTTGTCCTAGGTTATTGTTCTGGTTTTAGGCTCCTCTCTTTCATCATTTGGCTGTTTTTACTGTATCTGGCTTTTGTCTCCTTGTCTTTTAAGGCCCTACTATTCATCAGCATTTTGGTTCAGCTTTACTGATCTATTCCTTATGTCTTCCAGTGAAGTCAGTTATTTTCATTTTACCTAAAGAGGTTAATGCTCAGCTATTTTGAAAGTATGTAGCATATGAAACATCCTTTGTTTTTCAGGTACAAGGTAGGCACTGTGCCAAAGTATTGAGTTTAACTACAATACCTAGTACAGTGCAATTTTTGAATCTGAATTACACAGGTGCTACTGGAATACAAATTAAAATAGATAGCTAGGTAGGTAATTTTACCTCCAGCTTCTTGAAGTGGTGCTTACGTAAGTACTATGTATAATTAGGAAGTTTTACCTTTTCCTGGACAATCCTTACAATAAGTAGTATGTGCTCTTACATTTGAAGTCCTGCCATTTCATAATGGTTCTCTTAAAAAAAAAATCAAAAAATTAATCTCAGTTACAATATTAGTCCATTTATAGCTTGCCGTTTTGCCTTCACTGCTATAGAGGTAACATTAAGACATATCAAATTTAAGTTGCAAAACCAGAATTCTTGTCTGTAGACAAGTGAAAAAATACAAAGCTAACCACAGAGTATTCTTTAGCCAAAAATACTGCTCTTCGTTACTATTGCAATACCTCAGAGAAATGTCTCGAGGACATACTTAACAAGCTGCTGGATTACACATCCATAGAGCTGTCATTTCAAGAACTGTTTTGCAGGCATGGGAGCCTTCAGTTAAGAGGTTGTGGGACCATGAAACTTGATAACCCTGGGCTAAAATTCACACTGAGTTTAGTGAATGATTCAGCTGGTGAGATGCAGAACTTAACCAGAAGTCTGGCTAAACTGAAATGCAGGCTGCGTCATTGCATGCTTTCATGCAGTAATGAATGAGGAAAACCCCCAAATCCTGCCTTAAAATCTGCTATGCACAACCTGAAAGGGAGGCGTTTTTCATGTTATTCTTTTCCCTCTTCTAAGGCTGCCCTTAACTGTAGCTGAGTTCTGAGCTGACAATTTTACATAATCGCCTATTTAAAATATGGAATCTCCTGCTCAGATAGTTAATGAGTGTTGAGTGCTGTTTTGAGCATTCCAAAAGTAACTTCCCTTTGTGAAGAATACTTATTAATTACATAGATTTTCCACTTAAAAAGAGGCGAGCTGATTCTTTTAATATTGGTTTCAGTTTGGACAGCTTAAACTTCCATGCTTTGCAAGAATTCAGTAGTTCTTTAAAAAAGAAATAAATTGTACAAGGTATGTCTTTGCATTTGAAGGAGTAGAATGAGAGGTTTCTTAGATAATTCCACTACTCATTTTTTTCAGTATTTACTTAGTATCAAGACAGGGATAATGGGTACCTTTTTCATTATTTTATTGAAGTTGTCTACAAGTAGGAAGTGGAAATAAAATTCTTTCTGTATATGCTGAACTGACAGGAAATAGTTCAGTTTGTATCTTGCTGTCCTAATGTAATAGCACTGAACTTGACTTTTCCTGTTCTGATGGCTTTTTCAGTATGTGTACCTTGCAGTTTCATGGCTATTTAACACTTTTCAGTTTGTTGTACACACATTTTTGCTCTATAGTGTTTAGAGTATTTGAGACAAATAGCATTTGGTTTCATTCTTAAATGGAGAGGGAGATGTGGCACTTCTGAATAAACCATCAAACCGTTTAATATATTAAAGCAATACATTATTTTAAAGCATTCTCTTTGTAGTATGCAACACCATGATCAAGATAAGTCAAGGAAAATGCCAAAAGGTAATGCAATCTTGTAACAATAACTTTGGCTCAAGTTAGAAGTATGTAATTAAAGCTCAGAAGATTGTGAGTTACTTGCATTTTTTTCCAGGGCAATATTCTGTTGTCTTCATAATACAGTAGCAACTTCATAGAATAAATCTTGTAGGTGTGGAGGTGCATCTGTTCCTACTAATTGTTCCTACTAAAACACATAGCAATCTTATCAGCAGAAGCCTTGGAAAAGTGCTGTATGCACGTAAATAAATGATATAATTAAACATAAACCAGAAGTGTCCAAATCCAGTTTTCAGTCTGGTTATTGTTAATGTTTCTTTAAGAATATGTCTCCAAATGTCTTGTTTCTATATTTTTCCAAATTGAGGGGATAGTGCTATATCCTATAATTTATATACAACTTTGAAAGAAAAATGTGCTGGGAAAATGTACTGCTTCTTAATAACATTGATAGGATGTAAAAAATAAGAGTGGAAATTAATGTCATTTTTCATTTGAATTTGTGTGAAGAATGCTTTGATGATCTTTAGTTCTAGTAACTTTTCACCCATCCTTTAATTTTCTTCAGCTCTTACGGAGTTATTATATCTAAGCATTTGATTGAGACAGGAGATGGGCTTTTATAAGGCAAAAAAACCCATTTCACTGAAAAGTTAATGTTTTTCTGGTGGCTTTGAAATTTTCTGAAGGAACTTTCCAGGTCAGTTTACCAAAACTCAAGCAAAAGTTTCTTGTCAGTCTGTTGTCACCAAATAGAAATTGGTTTTTTTTGAGAACTAGGCTCTTGAACAGACATAATAATTTGAATAAAATTGAGAGAGGAAATTGTTCCCTTTACTAAGCAGTCATTTTGATCGAGTGTACTACTATATGAAGTACTTTCTTTTTGTTTGTTTATTAAGCTCTTTGTAGCTTACTGAGTGAGTGGGTAGCTCTGGTAGGCTGTTTAAGCTGTTTGCTAACAAAAGTATGTTTGTGAGACTTACTGTAGCGTGTCACAAGGTTGTTTAGAGTATGAAAGATGGACTGAAGCTTTATGATTGTCTCATTGTGTTCCAAACAGAGAAAACACTGATTTAGAATTAATTTTATATTAAATTTGAGTATATGCAGACTTAGAAGAACTTTCTGCTTAGCAACACTAATGGGTAGCTGGTAGCTGAGAAATGTAAAATGTCTAATGTTTGAGCATAAAAACTATTAAGTTTGCTGCTCTTTTTTTATCATTGAATTGTCTTTATTATTATTGAATAATTAGATTAAATACTTACTAGTGTTTAAGTATTAAGTAAGTATTCAGGACTTAAGTATAAGTCCTGAATACTTACTAGATTAAATGTTTCAAGTACGCCTTCTAAAAGGCTTAGTAATCTCCCTGAAATGGAGAAGGGAAAAGTCTAAAGTGGTAAGACCCTCAGTGAGGCAAATGAGGAAATAGCTCGTGTAACCAGGAGTCCTTTCTTCTACTTAACTGTTGCAGGAAGTGTACTGAGCAGATATTTATCTGTAAAATGCCTGGCTGTAAGGGTGTGTATCATTAGGAAGCTTCTCTATTCTCCTACCCTAAGAGACAAGATATATGATGACTGATGACCTTTCCTTAGATGTATCTAATGGCCATTTATATTGCTGAAGAACTCAGGACTAGACAAGGGTTTCCACATTTTGCTGGTTTAAAAACGTTGATGGTACATGAGCACCAGTGCTTTTGTTGATGCTTTTGAAAAGCTGCTCTCTTACTTAATAATACATTGAAACAGTGACTCCAGGTCTGTATTGTGATTTGAAAGTGGAGTATGCAATTTCTAACCTAACATTAGAGAAACCAGATTAAATATTGATAGTTCTGTACTATGAGGAAAATGTCTGGTTTACGTATGGAGAATGTTTTCATTCTTTATCCTTTACCCTGGTAGAGCAGATAGTTAATTTACAAACTTGCATTACTTCCCAGAGGTATAGATGAGGGGAATTAATTGCTGTTTGCTGTGGGAACCACCTGATAATTAAGCTTATTTTGAGCAAATTAACTTGAACTCCTGAGATTCAGGTAATGATTTTTTTTTTGTTATTTTTAACTAACACCTGAGTTGAACACTTGATGAGAATTTGTTTAGAAATGAAAGTTTCATGAGAAACTCTGCATTGGCTTGTTAAGGTTTGTCCTGTTTTGTTCCACTTAGTTCTGTTTTTTCACACAGATTCTGCATGTGCTTATTATTGACTGTGACTCTTTAGCAAAATAAGTTAACGTTGGTTTAAGTCTTGAATTTTGAAAATCTTGTGTTTATCAAACCGAAATGTTGTTTATTGCTGAACTTCTTATAAAAGCTCTCTTCGTGTCAAACTGGAAAAGGTCATTCTGCAGAGGGATATCTAGGTGCCACCAATTTTGGCATGTAGGGAGTAGGTAGGTTCCCTGAGTACCTGCAGTCCTGAGGTACAAAGTGTTACTATCTAGAGCAGTAAGCATGAATTCTGAAGTCTGTGAAAGGCATAAATTGGCTACCTTGAAGGTTTGATTACTTTAGTGTTTTTACTGTTGATTAAACACTGCAAGATGAGGACTCAGCTAGTTAGAATAGCAATAAACAGAAAAGAGTAGAAACTATAAAGTGTTTTTCCTACCATTCCCCTCCCCACCCTGGTAGCCTTTGGGAAGGGATGTGGCAGCCTCAGAGAGTCAAAGGTGTTTTAGCTTTTAAGTAATTTGTGAAATTCTTAATATACTGCAACTTGGTCTTTTTAAATTTTCAGTTGTCACACTCAGTAAGACACTTCACATCCCTGTTTTTTGCATCGCTTAAGTACAGATCTGATTAAGATGGTGAAAAACCAAAAAGCTGGATTTGGCAGTCTAGTGAAGTCAAATTTAGGCATAAGTATTAAAACAGTTGGTTCACATCCTTTATTAAACACTAATACATTTCCAGACAAGTGAACTAGAATGTCGTGGTTTAAACCCAGTCAGGTAACTTGTTCACTCACTCCCAGTGAGTGGTGCCGAGCTGACAACAATCGAGGTCCGTTGTGTGTCGTGTCCCACCCCCCCCCCCACCAGGGCTCTCCCCTTCCCCGCTCCCAGAGGAACGGGGAGGAGGATAGAAAGAGTGCAACTCCTACGGGTTGAGACAAGAACAGTCCAGCAACCAATGTACAACACAAATCACCACTGCTACCACCACCAACAACAATGATAAGGGAAAATAACAAGGGAAGAGAATACGATACCACCGGCCAAGAAAACGAGTTCCACCCGGAAGCCCCTGTCCTTCCGGGTAACTCCCAGTTACCCCCCACCCCGGGCATGATGTGCTGTGGTATGGAATACCTCCCCGGCTAGCCCGGGTCAGGCGCCCCGTCTCTGCTTCCTCACAGCTTCCCCTCCTCCCTGGCAGAGCATGAGCCTCACAGAGTCCTTGGTCAGGGTAAACATCACTTAGCAACAACCGAAAACATCGGCTTCACCAACACTGTTCCCAGGCTGGAAGTCAAAACACAGCGCTGCACCAGCTACCACAAAGGAAAAACATGACTGCTACTGCTGAACCCAGGACATAGAATTAGGGCATTGAGTTTTGAGACAATTATTTTCTGATTGTGGATCCTAGTTTATGGATTAATTTAGAAAACTGCAGGGCAAACTTTAAACAGCGTAATTTTGCTTGGAGTTAATAAAGACACTTCAGAATATTGTTTTAGGGGGAAAAAAAAACACAATAAAGCATGCCAGCAAAAAAAAACACCCCAAAACAAAACCCAACAATCCAAAACCAACCAACACAAGAAAACCTAATTAAAAAAAAAACAATTACAAATTGCCAGCTTGAAATTTTCACAAAATGCTTCTTAAAAGAGTTAAAGCATGGTATTTAGAGTCATTAATTTTACCCTTTCTCTTGTCAGTGTGCTGTTCTGGCCTTCTGTCTATGTGTTATTTCTCTTACAAACTCAAGGGTAAGAGGTTAGGCAGGAGTAACTTTTTCTGACTCAGAGAAAACCTTGAATTCCCCTTCCAACTCGATAAGCACACAGAGTGCCTCAGTTCCCTCTGTTTGTTCTGTAATTGAAGCGCTTCACCGAGCCCCAAGTGCACCTACCTATTCTTTCAACCTAATAACTGCCTTAAGAGCTTTTGCATTAACAACAATACTTAAGCTTTTGTTTAAATACTGGATGTAAATATTGATCTGTGAGATTATTTTTAGTTAGCTGTGCTAAAAGAACATTGAAAATTGCTAATAGAGGTAATTTTCCTGTACTATTTTATTAACAGTGGATAACAGAGCAAAATAACTTGATCAGAAACCAGTATCAGAGTTCTATTATGAAAAATACAGCTCAGGTGATCACAGCAAAGGAGGACTACAAAAGGGTTGCTGAGGTCTGAAAAGGGAAAGGAATGTGGCTCCCTAATCTGTGAATATGTTGGCATTTCATCCAAATACCAGTTCTTCTGTCCCTACTTGCCCTCCATACCCATTCACAAGTAAGACTAGCTTAGGTGGAAGCAATAATGCAGATGAAGGAAAGCACAGGAGGTAGGAGAGTAGGTAAATATTGTTTAAATTTTATTTTTCAGATTCAGAGTGAAATTGTAGGAGGGTGATGATAAGGCCTCATTTTTTCTCTGTTGATATTGTGGCCAAAGTGCTGGAACAGATTTCTTAAGTAGTCTTGGTGTCAGCTATTGTTCCCAATCATATTCAGTTGGGTTACCTTGTACCGTTGCCTGATGCCCTCCAGCACGTCAAGAAAGTCTAAATTTTTGTTTGATGCTGACACTTTGGATTGTATAGAATACCAAATTAGTTTCTGTGATATCATGTGTTACTCCAGAAGCTAATGCCCCACTCTCACTATGTACTTGCAAGGCACTGACTTGCAGCAGCAGTGGGACTTGCCTGAGAGGATGCTGGAGAACATTCAGATGTCTGTTAAGCTGTAAAAAGTTGTTACTTGTTTAACAAACTTAAATTTGTAGTCCAGCTGCTGATGATTGGAAGAAATATGTTTAAAGGTGTTGCAAAACCACTGCATATTACTTTGTAACTAGAAATCCATGACCCTTGGCTCAGACTTACGCAGGAACTTTGATGTATTATTGTTGCTGTTTGGTCACTATTTTATGTTGGCATATAATATATAAATTAAGTTCTTGTGTATTCACATTTGACATCTCCCCTCAAAGCTGACTTTGAAGTGTTTGTAGAAATACTCCCTGATTATTAAACAAGAAAATAAGTCCAAGCATAGTCTTAACTCTGCTTTAATAAACTTGCTTATTTTGGATTTTGACCTGAATCTCAGACTAAAGTGGGAAATAGAGAGGAGAAGGATGCAGCTGTCTCAACTCCAAGCACTTTGTCTAGCTTTTCAAGTTCATCAGTAAATACTGTATTTTCCTTTGCTCTTCAGTGACATCTGACTACTGTAGGTATCAAAGGAGAAGTAAACTGAAGGGCCATCCTTAAGGAAGAGTCACAAAGTTTATTGTAATTCTTCCCTGAATATGAAGTAAAGTCACCCTTATTGGATTACATGTTTGTAAGTTAGACTGGTAAGTGTTGTAACAGTGAGGGGTCATGGAATTATTTTAGCCTGTTTCTTCTGTTAAAGGAACTTCTTGTCATATCTGAGGTTTACTTCATAGAGTAGTATTATAGTCAATCTGGAGAGATTATTCTCTTCATCTTTGCAACACTTAAGATTTCTTGTCTTACTGTTGTGTTAGAACAGCTGTGCTGTTAGAACAGCTCCCCATTTCTCCATTGTTGTTCATATGGGTGTCTTTTATAAATCTCCGATGCCTTGTACGGCTCTCTTCCAAACTCAGTCACATCTTCAATGTACAGCACCAAAACTGGACTAGGTATTCTTACTGAAGATCCTACAGATGTTGTATAGAATGTAGGGTATTTTGTGGGTCTTGTAGACTACCCACTACTATGTTGTTTTTTTGGGTTTTTGTTTTTTACTAACTTACTGAGCTTAAGAACTACTAAATCTGATTCATCTATCAAACTGTCTGCCAGTTGTTACCTGTCCTGTTCTTGTGCAGTACAGTGTTTTCCATAACCAAGTAAACCTTAAACTTCCTTTTTCTGCAGCGTACGGAATTTTACATTTTTGCTGCTCCCCTTTCAACTTCAGTCTTTCCAGTTCTGCTGTCTTGAGTTTTGGTTTCTTTACAGAAATAATTTTGTGCTCCTTGGGTTGGGTTCAGTTTAAGTGATTGCACTGCTCCTAGTACTTTCTAAAGTAGAGAGGCTAGCTGGGTGAAGAAAAGCTAGATCATTTAGTGGTATCTTAGATGATAGCTGAGCTTTCTTGTTATTCTGTTGGGATATACTAATCTGTGTCTGAAACTGTATACATATGTTTACTTAAGGTAATCTTAAATCTCTGTATCAATGAAAGCTGTGATCACTGTCTGCTGTATATTCCTAATAAAGAAGTTTTCTCCTCCATCTAGTCAGAACATTAACAGGTAGTCTTCATAATCTTAGTAGAGATCTTGAACTCCTCTCAGTCTGCTGCCCCTAACAGTAGTGACCTTGGTTGGGATAGTTGATTCCTGTTTTTCCCTTAAATTAGCTTAATATATGAATTAACTGAAGATGCATATGTGCATAAAGGTTGAAGTAACTTTTTAATCTCTGTATAGCCATACTGGTGAACCAGGATGTTCTAAAGAATGCCTGAAAACTATGGGCCAAAATGCAAATTAGCAGAGCATTGCCTGGTGGCTGTAATACCATGTGAAAGAAAGCACTTTGAAAAGTGCTAGCTCTGTGTCAAATAATATGAAAGGCATATGACACTACTGCTAAGCTGTTAAGAGTATGTCTGTCAGTATTTTTGTAATGCTGTTTGACGAAGGGTGATGTACCTGGCTAAAGTAAAGATGGTAAAAGCCAAGTCTGATGCTGAGTCTTGGGAGTGACTGGAACTAAGCTACCAGACTCACTGTGCAGCTGGCTGTGAGGTAAATAACTAGCCTCTTCTATAAACAAATGGAATTCTAGTAGTAAACTCAAAGATGTTATTAATTCACTTTGTGAAAACAACTGTAGTAGATCATTTTGACAGCATATACTTTCATGTAACAGAAATAGAGTGTCGCTGTTTGTAACTGGCAGAATGACACACAGTAGATACAGTAGTTAAGCTCTCCTGTGGCAGAGCGGCAGCATGTTTTTGCATGGTCTCCCTGAAAAACAATATTGTTCATTGAGAGAGACTTGTGCCAAGCTTGACTTCGGTGATAAAAGCCCCTTCAAATCAGGGTAAGCTCTTGGTATCAAGAACAGGAAGTACAGAGCTGCAGTGTGCAAGCAGTGAGTGGTTAAACAGTTAAAAACTGACCCTTGCCAAGTAGGTCTGCATGCTGTTTACTCATCATTATTACTCATCGGCTCAAACACTACTGTGCATTAACAGTAATAGAAAAATCTTGAATACTGTGTGCCTCCATCTACCAAATGCCATGTTCATTCTCTCCAAAAAGACTTTGTAAGGGGTGTTTTTTCTTCAGTGAGCTTTCATTACAGTAGAACTCATTGAGTTGATACTAACAGAGCAGTTACACCCTGGCCATAGTAAGTAGATGTTGCTCAGTCACATAGGTGGGGTGCACAAGTAGCAATAATACATACTCGGTAACATTCAGCAAAAGGAACATTTGGGCTGTTGAGAGGCACGCACAGGCATGCACGCACACACACCCCGCCACCAACTCCTGCCCCCCTTCCTACTGAGAAAGAGAAGCTAATATGACTAAAGAGCTGGGACAGTTGTTTTAAAAACTCTATTTTTTATTTTTTTTTGTAATTCCATGTCCACTTGCCATTATTGGAAGCTCTTAAGGTGATTCTTTTGATACATAATTTCCACTGTAGGACAACAAGATCCTTTTCTATCTCTGAAAACAGATAATGCTTGAAACTATGCTTTTGTTATCACTTTAGTGGCATCTAGGTGAATGCATTTACTGCAGAGGAATCAATTCTGTTACCATACCTATTTTAAATGGGGGGGGGGGGGGGGGCAGGAGTGGGGAGAGGAGAGAGATGAGGGGAGGGGGAAGAAGAAAAGTTTCATATTTAACTGCTAGTATTTAAATGTCCTATATTGATTGGTATGAACATAGGCATCAGAAAATGGCAGGAGAGCATAAGGAGAGAGGTATCCACCTTTCTTAACCCCGGTAATCTGAAGTAACTTGTGGGGGACTTACTACTTCAAAAATTGGTGGTTTGAGTAAGCAAATATGGCTGATGCTGCTCAGCTGATAAGAACTTCTTGCCCTGATGTATGCTATGATGCTGATAGTGAAACTACTACTGTAGAGAAGCTGTGCCTTCAGGGGACACTTAGATGTTTTGCTCAAGTTATTAGCCCATTACTGTAAATACCAAGTCTCTGTCTTTAAAATGGAATTAAACATGCTTTTTCATGGAAGAAAACTAATCTTGGGTAAGTCTTACACATTCCATTATTTTAGCAATGTTGTCGTCAGGAACTCTTCAATACATATGATACTGCTGGTCATTTAATGTTACTAAATTTGCTAAGTGCATTTACTGCTGGAAACTCTGTATTTCCTGGAAGAAGACTTGAGGGGAAAGCTAGTGAATCAGCAGTTTCAATTAACTGCACAACTGTATGCTGCAGCAAACGTAAGTGCTGTCACTTCCAAGCTGTTGAAAACTTCCCTTTCAGGACAGGAAAACAATAGCTCTGTCTGTCTTGGTATCCTTTTCCCACTCTTGGTCCCATGTTTGAGCAGCAGCTGTAAGTTAGAGCTTTATTAATAAGTAGCTACAGTTAAGACTGTTTAGATCTGGACTAAAGCTTTCAGTTCATTCCAGCTCAACATACTTGATTAATTATAAACAATGCAAATTGTTTCATTTTGACCAGCCCAGTCTTTCTTGGGCTGTGTGTTCCAGTTATGTTTATAGCAATCACTTTGACTTTGAAAATAGATACTATAATTCTCTGAAGAATATGTTGCTATGGGGTGGAGGCCTGGGTGTCTAATTGGATGTGATCTGAGCAGGAGGTAGTACTAGGCAGATCTTGCAACGTAGTCATTCTGATTCTATGATGAAAACACATTTCTTACATAGCAATTCAATTCTTCCTTGCTCATGTCAGTATTTTCTACTTCACAGCAAAAGGATTCCTATTCTTATTACTTTAAATGATCCTTTTTTAATAAAGTGAAGTTTTGTTGCCTCAATTTGCTAGTTTTCAAACTTTAAAATAAAAGATCTGGTTAAACACTCTCTCCTGGAAGTCTTCCTTTATTCTTGTGCTGTTTGAAGGTGCAGCTTCTACCTATTTACGTTCTTGTTTCTACCTGCCACCAAATATGCTAAATAAGATAAAGCAGACAATAAAATACCTATTTCATGTGTTTTAGTAGTATCAGTAGGTTTGAAAAAATCTGTTGGGTAAACCTGACATTTTCTAATGTAAAAAAAAAAGTGTAAAAGATAAACAACATCAGCTATTTAGACTATACTTCCCATTATCTAATCAAGCAACATATAGGACTTAAGGTTTGTGCAAGTGTATCTAATTGATCTTCAGACACTTACTGGGCTAGTTTGTGTTTTAGTTCTTGGAAAGAGGCTGTCATGCCTGCTGGGCATGTCTTCAGCAGATGAAGAGAGTTTAGCTGACAGTCATACATAGCCTGTCAGAGTATCCATGTGGGTAGACAGGTGATGAACTTGGAATAACAACATGCTTCACTATGTGTTTGGGCTTAATCATATGAAAAAGTCTGCAGTATGTGACCTCAGGCTGCACTTAGAAGTAAAACCTGTGTGTCATCTGGCTGGAAAGGTTTTCTGCCAGCCAGGCAGATTTAGAGTGTCTCAGTATAAAATACTTCAAGAAATGTCTTCTGTTTTTTAGAGCCCTGTGGTACAGAAGCAGTCTGCAAATTTTTCCTTCACTGTTCTAGACTGTGGGACAGCTTAGTCTGTTGTGCTTTGGATGTAGATACCATACATAGCTTCACTTTTCTGCCATTTTTATGGCTGCTATTTTGTCATGCCTCAACTGGACTATATGCTAATCTGTCAGAATATAAAGATCTGGTGGCAGAATACGCGTTTTGTTACTGTCATGCAGAATAAGCAGGAAGCACCTTGCCTACTGTCAGGTGGGAGTCTCCCTGCCTTCACTTACCAGGGGAGTGAAATCAGCTTTTTATGTGCTGCAATTCAAAGCAGATAACAGCAAGACTATGGCCATTCTCTTTTAAGTCTTGCCTCACTCTCCCATATGCATGTTCTGGTGTCTGCAGGGAATAGCATTAGTGTTTCTAGGAGTTTGTGAGCTCTTAAACACATGGATGGCTTTATTACAGTGACTTCTTCAGGGATATACCGCTGAGAGCAAGCAATGGGATTAGGCTTCACAATATGTAGAGAGTACATGTGTCTACAAAATAACTTATTCTGAGGACATACTGATTGACTGTGTTTCTGCAGTTGCCTGGACTTTTTGTAGAACCATGTGCAGTGAAGGCACAGGTTCCTGCAGAATGTGTTCCTGTAGCTTGCACATGACACAGTGGAACTGTCATGAAATGAGACAGTTTAGTTACTAGAAGACTGAGTTAGAATAGGCTACTAAACTGTTTATCAGTAGTACATGATTCTCTAGCTAATCCTTGTTGCAGGGATGTTTTTGTGTAGTTACCTAGCCCTGCACTGGTATCCTTTATCTTGTTCATAATTTTGTACCTCTCTGGAAAGCAGTAAGAACAGAAAAAGTGACCCACAGCTCAATGCACAACCTAATGATGGCCAGCAGTATTACAGTCCTTTATAAAACTGGTGATAATGCGTATCTGCAAAATCCTAAGCGTTTTGGAGCCTAGATCCTTAGGTTTCTTTCTTCTGGTGCACTAGAAGCAGCCTTTTGTGAGATGTTTTTTCACAGTTCCCAGGTTTTCCTTCAAGGGCAGGGTAGGTCCGCTTATTGTAGAGACCTGTGCTGTGCTTGAAGTTGTTTTCCTGTTGTCTTGCACAACAGGGTGTTGGCTTTCAGCAAATAAAAGCAGTCTGTTTCTTTCCACATGAGTGAAGAATGGTAGTATGGGGGGTGATTTTGTATTGGCAGATTAAGGTGAATATAAGATTTTTACTGATATGTTTAATGATATTGCGTAGTGCCAAAAAAACATTCTAATTACCAGAGATCAGCTTTCTGAAAGTTGTCTTGCATAAAACAATTCTACAAACTTCTAAGTAAGCCTGCATATACTTAAGCATTGTGAATAGGTAACTTGCTTCAAATGAAATGTCTCTGTATCACTACTGCGTAACTTGTTATGGGTTTGGAAAGGTTTAACTAGAACTTTTTTCTTCTGATGCTTCTCAAAGTGCATATGCATACAGGGGAAACTAGTTTGGTGAGAATCTACTTAATGAGCACTATGTACATAAAGGAACCCTGAGCCTGTTCATCTGGCTGGTATATAAAGCTCCTTTTCACAGTGAGCTGTATGTTTGACAGCTGTAGACTAATGGCAAAGCAGTTCAATGTAAAGAAAAGTCTTTTGCTGGGACATACGGTACTTGAGACAGAGGTGCCTGAATTGCTGTATGTCACATAGTAAGCATTACTTTTTTTAAAGTAAATTATATTGAGCCTAAATACTTCATGTTGGATGAAGTTTTAAGAAATCTGTGCCTAAAGAGTGTTTAGTTTGGTCCTAATGATTTTGGACGATCATAACTGGAAATCAGCATGTTGTTAGTTCACCGTTTTGACCTGGCTGAGAGGTGTTACTCCAGAATAATTTCATCAATTTCTGTTAAAACTTCTAGTTCGCTTTCATTCAGCAATAGATATCATTGTTGCTTCTTGTAGACTCTGCAGAAAACTTTATCCACACTTAGCAGTGTGTCTTAAATGTAATTAGAAAAGCTAAAGGTAAAACTGCTCCGGTTTAAATTGTCTCCCAAGGAAAGGAGGTTTGTATGTACAGGGACTGAAGCAGAAACAGGGTTAAGAGTTACTGTTGGTCTTTGACCAATAGTAACCTTTAGACGTGTCTGTTTCCTTTTTGCTAGTGCCCTCTAGTGGTCACACGTGATATTGACTTGGGGAGTTGGACACATGGACTGTTCTCTTTTATGTGTTAATGTTATGCTTATACATAAATAAACTACCATAGAAGTAATATGGGGTTTATGGAAACTTAACTTCCAGTCATGATCTTTTATAACACAGTATATTAAGATATCTTATGATGGGAGGATATACTCTTATGCTTCAGGTTGATAATTCAGGAAGTTTTTGGAAATGATTTGTATTTTTATCCTTTTGGATATCAAAATGTGCCTTTTACATTAAGCTCAATCATACAGTGCTCTTAACAAAATTTAAAATTTTTAAAATTTAAAGTTTTTTGAGGTGGGAACTGCATTGTGTGCATATCTTTGCCTGTCAGGGACTAGGTCTTAGGTCCAAACATTCGAAGTATTAAAATAATTTACCACTTTAGCATTTTGTTTTTTTATCATGTTAGACTTGCTCTTGACTCACAAACACAAGAAATGTGGAATTGGCAGTGCTAACTTTTGAACCAATCTTACCTGACATTTCAAAAATGTTGATACATCCACTGTGTATCAGGTGTTTTAAGATCTTGCAAATGTTTCTTATGTGAGGTGCTTTTTTGCTTGCCATGCAGAACTCTTGCCTATTTGTTTATATGGTTATTCTTTCAGAACTTTATAACAGGTACTTTCTATCTAGTGTGTTAATCTTTTGTAGCAAAAAAAAAAAAGGGGAAGGAAAAAAAAAAACACAAAGAAAAAAAATCCAAAATGGCCTTTGGGCAGAATTATTGCCTGGTTAGTTTGAGCTTAAGACTGCAAAATTGATGTATGATTGGAAACTGGCCTAAAGCTTCTACTGATGGCTGTGCTCTGTAAGCATAAAGAGCTTTTAAACCAGACTGAGCTTGTTTCTAAATAAACATTATTTTGACATATATAGAAGGACTGTTTTTATGAAACATCAATCCTGGAGAACTTCAGGAATATGAATCAGGAACATGACAAAGAGATACATGTCCTGGGGAGCCCCTTATTTTCCATAACCTCTTTTGTTTTAACTTTGTAATGGGTGCAGTAAGTCTCCTTTGCTTTTGAGGGAAGTGGGTGTTGAAGCCTGATAAAAACAAGGGCTACAGCAAGAAGGAAGTAGGATGACTAGGGAATAGGTTTTGAAAGTCAAGAAAAAGGTGTTAGATTTGATAAGGGTGCAAGATGCAAAAAAAAACCAACAAACCCACTGTGTTGAAAGAACTCTATTTCTCAGCCTTCTCTCAAACTACTGTGTAAAGATTGGAGTTAAAACAGTATATTCTCATCATTTTTCTTTGGGTATAAGATCCAATTTTTTTTTTTAAATCTTCTGTCAAATATAATATGGACTTTTCCCTTTGGCAGCTTCCAGCTTTCTTCATCCTCCAGTGCCTACTACCTGTTGAACACTTAGGGGTATGTCAAGCATTTAATAGAAATTTCTATTCTGATGGCTAGATCAGTGTCTGAGAATTGAGTGGAGGTAGGAAATCTATTCCCATGCGTACCAGTGACAAAATAACTGCGAACTGCACTGAGTGAAGAAAAGGTTTAATGATCTTTGTGTCTTTTGCAGAAGCATTTACTTTCATGGTTTTTCTGCCTGTTGATAAGCCTGCGTATGAATTTTGTTCTGTGTTGCTGTGAAGCTTTTTGCAGTGCATTTCTTCCTGGTCAAGTAAGCTTGCCTACACGTGTACTTTGAATTCTAGGGTTTCTTAGAATCACAGAATCATAGAAGAGTGAGGGTTGGAAAGGACCTTAAGATCAATAAGTTCCAACCCCCTCATGGGCAGGGATACTAAACCATGTCGCCCAAGGCTCTGTCCAACTTGGCCTTGAACACCGCCAGGGATGGAGCATTCACAGCTTCCTTGGGCAACCCAATCCAGTGCCTCACCACCCTTACAGTAAAGGACTTCTTCCTTATATCCAATGTAAACTTCCCCTGTTAAAGTTTTAACCCGTTACCCCTTGTCCTATCACTACAGTCCCGTATGAAGAGTCCCTCCCCAGCATCCTTATAGGCCCCTTTCAGGTACTGGAAGGCTGCTATGAGGTCTCCACGCAGCCTTCTCTTCTCCAGGCTTAACAGCCTCAACTTCCTCAGCCTGTCTTCATATGGGAGGTGCTCCAGTCCTTGATCATCGTTGTGACCCTCCTCTGGACATGTTCCAACAGTTCCATGTCCTTTTTATGTTGAGGACACCAGAACTGTATGCAATACTCCGTTTGAGGTCTCACGAGAGCAGAGTAGAGGGACAGAATCATAGAATCATAGAATAGTTAGGGTTGGAAAGGACCTTAAGATCATCTAGTTCCAACTTCCCTGCCATGGGCAGGGACACCTCACACTAAACCATGCCACCCAAGGCTCTGTCCAGCTTGGCCCTGAACACTGCCAGGAATGGAGTATTCACAGCCTCCCTGGGCGACCCATTCCAGTGCCTCACCACCCTAACAGGAAATAATTTCTTCCTTATATCCAGTCTAAACTTCCCCTGTTTAAGTTTTAACCCGTTACACCTTGTCCTGTCACTACAATCCCTAATAAAGAGTCCCTCCCGAGCATCCCTATAAGCCCCCTTCAGATACTGGAAGAGATGAGATCTCCACACAGCCTTCTCTTCTCCAGGCGAACAGCCCCAACTTTCTCAGCCTGTCTTCATACGGGAGCTGCTCCAGCTCCCTGATCATCCTTGTGGCCCTTCTCTGGACTTGTTGCAACAGTTCCATGTCCTTTTTATGTTGAGGACATCAGAACTGCACGCAATGCTCCAGGTGAAGTCTCACGAGAGCAGAGTAGAGGGGCAGGATCATCTCCTTCAACCTGCTGGTCACGCTCCTTTTGATGCAGCCCAGGATATGGTTGGCTTTCTGGGCTGTGAGCACACACTGCAGCCGGCTCATGTTGATTTTCTCATCAACCAACACCCCCAAGTCCTTCTCTGCAGGGCTGCTCTGAATCTCTTCTCTGCCCAACCTGTAGCTGTGCCTGGGATTGCTCCGACCCAGGTGTAGGACCTTGCACTTGTCATGGTTAAACTTCATAAGGTTGGCATCAGCCCACCTCACAAGTGTGTCGAGGTCCCTCTGGATGGCATTCCTTCCCTCCATTGTATCAACTGGACCACGCAGCTTGGTGTCACTGGCAGACTTGCTGAGGGCGCACTCAATCCCACTCTCCATGTCAGCGACAAAGGTGTTGAACAAGCCTGGTCCCAACACCGATCCCTGAGGGACACCACTCGTTACTGATCTCCAGCTGGACATTGAGCCATTGACCACAACTCTTTGTGTGCAGCCATCCAGCCAGTTCTTTATCCACCAAGTGGTCCATCCATCAAATTGATGTCTCTCCAATTTAGAGACAAGGATGTCGTGTGGGACAGTGTTGAATGCTTTGCACAAGTCCAGGTAGGTGACATCAACTGCTCTACCCCTGTCCATCAGTTCTGTAGCCCCATCACAGAAGGCCACCAAATTGGTCAGGCAGGATTTCCCCTTAGTGAAGCCATGCTGGCTGTCACCAAGCACCTTGTTGTTTTTCATGTGCCTTAGCATGCCTTCCAGGAGAATCTACTCCAAGATTTTGCCAGGCACAGAGGTGAGACTGACTGGTCTGTGATTCCCCGGGTCATCCATTTTCCCCTTCTTGAAAATGGGGGTTATATTTCCCTTTTTCCAGTCATCGGGATTTCACCTGACTGCCATGATCTTTCAAATATTATGCACAGTGGCGTAGCAACTTCATTCACCAGCTTCTTCAGGACCCGCAGATGGATTTCATCAGGTCCCATGGACTTGTGCACGTTCAGATTTTTAAGATGGTCGCGAACCAGATCCTCTCCTACAGTGGGCCCAAGTTCTTCATTCTCCCAGTCCCTGCGTCTGCCTTCCAAGACTTGGGTGGTTTGGTCAGAGCATTTGCCAGCAAAGACTGAGGCAAAGAAGTCATTAAGAACTTCAACCTGCACGTGCTTTCTGTTAGGATCAGAACTCCTCTTATTTTTAAAGGCCCAGTTGTGCAAGGACTATCCTTCAGTGAACATCAAGCAGTATGTATTTGAATTAACTCATTCTATAAAATCTTTTAAAATCCCTCTAGCTTGTGAAGCATTAAAGCAAGTAAGGACGCTTACTTCAGTGCATTAGGAACTGAGGCCAGAAGATAAGTGCTTTTCCTGACAGTGCCTAATAGCAGATCTCTAGTTCTTGTGTAGCTCTACAAATCTTACTTGTCCCTCTCTTGGCAGCCTAGGTTCACAGGAGGAGCAAAACAGTCCCCTTCTAGTCTTGCAATTGCTTCATGGCTCAGCAGTACAAGCTGCTTTAATTTTATTACTAAGTATGCAGAGAGATTCAGTTATTGTGATCTTGGGGTTTGGTACTTTTGTTCAGGGAAGAGTTTTATTGGGTAAAATCATACTGACACAGTGGTTCTCAACCTGGGGAGCAGAACAGTAAAGGCATTCTCTTGTTCACCTCCTCTGTGGGCTCTTAGGTGCCCTGTACAGTGTCCTGGCTGCTCTTTATTCTGGTTTTAGAAGCCTGCCTCTCCCTATTCAGCTTTGTGGAAACCTAGCATTTAAAGATGTTGAATAATATTTAGTGAAAAGTTTCCCTGTGTACATTAACAGTTAAGAGTATTCATGGAAAAATGGTGCACATCCATGTAATTAAACATGGATGTGAGCTACGTGGGTAAAGATTATCGACTTTAAGGCCTTTAGTTGCCTCTGTCAACCTGCATTCTCTCCACAATGCTTTGTGTTGATGCTGCTTCTCAGCTCTTTCCCTTTCTTTAGAAAGCAGTAGATAGCTCCAGGAGTTATCTGCCTGTGTACCACTTTAGCTTATGCAGCTGTTAGAGGTTTCTTGTTTGCAGGCAACACATGGTGATTTGCCCATAGTATATGGAGCATATGGGAAGCAAAGACCCAAAAGGTAATTATTACTTAGCTTGGACAAGTGAGCATTACAGTTACAGCAATCTTAGGGCTATAGTGCTATAGTTTCTATTACTTCAGTTGTCTATTATACTTATTTTTCAACTCTTAATTCATGTGTTGTTTTTTTCCTCCTGTACGCATAGTGTGCTTATTTATTGTGGAATTGCAACATTTATCACTGTTGGAGGAAGAGTATGCCTATATTTCTTTACCTGCTTTTGCAGTTGCAAAGGAAGTTATTACAAGGTTGTTTTTTTTTCCTGCACTACTGTAGGCAGTGGAATCATCCAGCTTGCGTGGTCTGTATTATTAAATTCTCATCTCTGCCTTTTCGCTAACAACTACCTTGTAATTTTTAAAACCTTAAATTTCCAATGTCAGTGGCTATGGAGGAATTGAAAAATCAGACCTACAGACACATGTTAATTTTATCTAACTTCAGTCCTCAGAAGTGAATCCTGGACTGCACTACCTGTAGTGTCTGTAGGGGTTTTGCTGTCTACAGCACTCCCTTTCTTGACTCATCCTAGTAGTAGCTTTCTTTCTTCAAGTATGTGGTGAAGCATTTGCAGCAAATATAAAAATTCCTCATGGAACGTAAATGTTTTACAGAGCTTGACTGCCTATTCTTCACCAAGTCTTCCATAGTACCTTCCAGCACTTAAATTTTACATTTTTACCTTTTTTATACATTCTTGTTTTTCATAAAATACTGTGGTTTGATATCTTGGATGTTTGAATATGATTTTTCACAAATACTGCAGAGAACAGTATTTAAGTCACTGTATCCTAATGTCTGTTTCACCACCCCCTAGGGTAAGCCATATGCCTGAGAGGGAGGAGCTGACTGCTGCTTGTGTTATGTAAAATACTAAATAACTTATAATGCTAACTGAAAATATCTGCCTTGGTTGACAAACATACATTAAAGTGCTTGACAGGCACTAGATTGAGACATAATCAAAATAATTCCTTGAAGATATGGGAGAATAATTTGCTTTATTTGATTTTTTTAATTTTTTTTTTTTTTTACCCAAGCGGGGAAGCTTTGCTGTGAGTCAGTCTGTGGTTTACTTGAGAATATTGTTGACCCACTTCAGGAAATCCTTAGCTGGCAGATCAGTGTGAACCATGATGGAGGTCTGCAATATGATTCTGCAAACACTTAACTGAAAGCAGCTTTTCTGACGTGTACTGCCTTGTTGCTGATACCAGCATCTGCTCCTGTAAAGAATCACATGAAGCTTTGGATCATGTGTCTCTTTCCTCTTGTCTGTCATAACGAAAGGATTAATGATTTTTTGCACTGCCTTAGAAAGCTGAAGGTGTTGCAGTGTACTAACAAATGCCAGTTTTAGTGTAGCTTTGAAGCTATAATGTATGCATGGAATTTCAGAGAACTGCATCTCTGCTGAGCATAGTGAATTAGCATTAGTGTTTGATGGTGTGAATTCATACAACTTCTGCAAGCTGTTTTGTTTTCAGGCAGAGACTGTTAGCTTCTATCATATGGACTGTACCTGCTTTTCTAATTTTTATTTTGCGAAATTAAAAATTGCATAAACAGAAGAAGCTCGTTTCAGCATTCCTCTTAATGTAATTGAGTATTTCTGCAGTGAAAAGTTAATGATCTGCTTTGCAAGACATAAATGCAGCAGTGACCTGCTCTCCTTTAGATGTTGCGGTAGTAGAATGGTGGGGCTTTGCATGATGCATGCATCCATTGTTTGTGTTAAGCTGCTTGCATGAGTCTGCTGGATGTTTTGTCTCTGCATCGGTTATAAAGGAATACTTCTGTTTCTTCTGGCAAATAATTATTCTTGATGTAATTTTTGTGTCATCCCCATACAGCTCTTTCTCCCCATTACCCTCCCCCCCAGCTATTAAAACATAATTATCTTAGGCAGTTTTGTTAACATGATGTGTAAATGCATACATATGCTTTGGATTCATGTTGTGTGCTGTTTGTTCTGCTCTTCTGTCTGCTGAATTTGCTTCTTGGTTGCAAAATAGTTAAAATTGCCTAAATGCTTTTTATGTAGTACCATTTTATTGGTAGCGTTTGCCAGTTGATACCTGTGTACAGTTCATAGCTGTATATGCTGTCTTGTATACAATCCTGAAGCATGGATAAAGTGTTTAGTGGAATTATTAACCAGAAGTATAAATGAAAGTCAAATGAAGATACTGCTGGAAAGGTACCTTAAAAAAATTGGTATGGAAAGAAGTTTTCTTCTTTCACTCTCAATTTTTATTGTAAATTAACTAGCATTGATGGGGTAATATTGGGAAAAAATATTTAATTCAAATGTAGAATATAAGTTACTAGATTCTCTAAGATTATATCTATTCCTGTAAGTTTTAAATATGACTTTGATTAAATATTCAAGTAGAGAAATTCAGAGCTTTCACTTCCTAAACTTCAGTCTAGGTTTTACATAGGCATGTCTTTCTCTGATACAGAAAGCAATCAGAAGACATTTGCTTCTCTTCATTAAAATGCTCTGATCTCTATGCAGTGGGTATTTTTGCTACCTTTTAAAAACGATCTGTTTATTAATCATATGCTATCAAAATGAAAATTTACATTCTCTCTAGAGTATGTAACTTTCAGAAAATGGAATGAGTCCTGTTAAACTGAGTAGTAAAAGCACATTCAGAGCCATCTGAATATTTGGGCATATGATTAAATAAACATTGAATTATCAGTAAAATAGAAGTATTTTAGATTTGCATATGGATGAAATATTAAAAGAAATTAAGAAATGCTTCAAGCTTCAGTGTGCTGTGTGACTCTTACAAAATGCTCTTTTGAGATTTATTCTTATGAAACACTTCTGAAACAACATAATTGTATGCCCAAAACTCATTTTTGTCCTTTAAAAAAGCGGTTTATTCGTTTAGCAACTTTGTTTTTACTTGTCAAGCCTCTGTGGGATATAAAGTCCATTAAAAAAGCTAAAAGCCTTTACTTGAGTATTTGCAAAAAACCCCCAGTCAAATCTTCATTATTTGATTTGTTACACTTAAAATTGCAACCCAGTAAATTAAGATATAATCATTGCACTGAATTGCATTGCAATTCAAAATGTGGTTCAATATTGCAGATATATTACCAAAGGCAGATATACTCTTTCACACTTGAACTCATATTCTAAAAAATTTTTCCAGTCTGGTATAAAGAGTTCTGCTAAATAAGCTTGGAACAAGCAAAAAAGTGTCTTGATAGCAGTAATTGTCTGCTTTTTATTATCTCTATTTTGTTGCTTTTAAAAATAAAATTGCAGTATTTGAATGATTGGAAGGATTGACTGAAAATTATTGTCTTCAAACTGAACCATGCTAAACTTCTGAAAAATTGTACAGTACTTTAGGTTTTGAATGCTGTGTGAAAATTGTTGGTAGGGATTACATAAGCCAAAATAATGGCACATTGTCCTTTTTTTTGAACCCTAAAACATATGTTGCCTTGTTCTTTTGGGAGTTTCTAATAGGATATAGATAACTAATTTTTCATAAATCAGTATGGTAAAAAATAGATTCATAATAACTTTATGGATGCTGCATTAAAACCTTAAAAATGCAGGCACAAATGGATGGGTTTCAGAGTCAATTACATTAATCTTGCTTTCATGATTTCCTTTTTATTAAAAGCCTCAGCACTCTAGTGTGTGGTTTGTTTTTTAGACTGAATCTGGCTATGGATCAGAGTCAAGCTTACGACGCCATGGCTCCATGGTGTCTCTTGTTTCTGGAGCAAGTGGCTACTCTGCAACATCCACCTCTTCATTCAAGGTTAGTGAATAAAGTTTGCTTGGTATTGGTGCATAAGTAACACACAACTTAAAAAGAAATAACTTGTGTGCAGACTGCCACAGAGTTGTAGAAAAAAACCCAAAATATTTTGTTTACTGCAGGTGTGAGTATTTAATTTTATGATGAACCACAGGTACAGAAAGCTCTCTCACGCCTCTGTACAGTTGCCCTTTTTAAACTATCATGTCATCTTCCAGTGGCAAGAAAATCAAACCTCTCAGAGCATTTATAACCTTTCCTCGTTTATTCCTCAGAATAGCAAGGCCTCTAAATGAAAAGGAATGCTGATTCTGTGACTTAATATATTTGGTTGATAGAGATTGAAAACATTATGGCCTTCCTTGTTTCATGTGCATAAATAATTAACATGAACATAGGTGGGCTGTGCTTCTGGGAGAGCAGAAGAGGAGCTTCACACAAGAAAGGGAAATAAAGATGGATCAAAGATCTTAAACTAGAGGTTACTGTTTTCAGGCAAATAGGCATAAAATTGGTAGCATACAAGATCACATTTTTAATAAGCTTTTGCTGAATGCTCTAAAGTAGCATAGGTAGTCAAGAGTTAAAACTGAGACCAGTGGACAAAATGCTTGTGTGCAATTCTTTATACCTTTCTGACATTAATAGTGTGTCATAGCTGAACTTGAATTTGTTCTTCATAGCTGCAGAATTGATTTTTTTTTTTAACATATTGGACTACTGCTGGATGTTCAGAAGCATTTCAGGCATTTTTCTCTTGTATTTTCAGAAGGGCCATAGCTTACGTGAGAAGCTTGCAGAAATGGAAACCTTCAGAGACATCTTGTGTAGACAAGTTGATACTTTACAGAAATACTTTGATGACTGTGCAGATGCAGTTTCCAAAGATGAACTCCAGAGGGATAAAGGTAAAACTGTAACAGAAAACTCATATCTCTATAGAATTTAGCTTTTTACACAGTAATAGCCCTTAAAATAGTTACTATAGTATTTGATACCATATAAAGAAAGTATCTTAAATTTACTCTTTAATATAGAAATCAATCATACATATTTCTGCATAAACAGAGTTTAACTATTTTCACTTCAGAAGCTGAATTCCTTTAAAAACCTGTTTAACTTAATATTAACCTGTAGCTGTCAATAGTACAAAAGAAATACACTTAGTGATGTTACAGAACAATAATTGGTTACTCTCATAAGATGAATTCAAGTTAGTTTATCAGTGTGTCACTTTTATTTTGATAAAACAATAGGCTACTAGTTTCAATAGAAATAATACATTCTTTAAAAAGGCAAAGGGGCTATCATAATGCATCCTCATGAGATGTGTTAGCTGAAACTAGAGCACTGGGTGTACACTTGTGGCCCTCGTAGACTCCAGTGTGGATGTCTACATATTTCTGAATTGCTTTTCTCAGAGCACAGCTTGTTGCTGTATCCATGTACACTCCTGGGGCATTCATATTCATTCCTGGGTTTGGTCCGTTAGCTTGAAACTTTAGGTAGTAAGTAAACAGTAGATGTACAATTCCACTTCTTTGCAAACTTTTTAGTGCAGAAGAGTATAGTTGCTGAATTGTAGCGCCCTGCTTTATCCAGTTGTAGCACCAAAACATTGTTGTTCTTACCATAGAATTGAGTGCTAAACTTCAACACTGAGCAAGCATTAGATGGTTTCTGCTAGTAACACTGATAGCAGACTGGAGTCAAAAAATACCAAACTAAACCAACAACAAGTACCCCCCACCAAAACAAACAAAAGGCAAAACAACCAAAACCACACAAAAAAGCTAAAGGCGGGCTGGGGTGGTCATGACTTTTGTTGCAGGAAGAAATCTTAAATGCTGTTTAGCCATGAAGATGCTCTTAATTCTTTCTTGCACACAAAGAATTGGAAGAGCCTTCTCATTCCCATAATATTTTGTCTCCAATTTAGTGGTAGAAGATGATGAAGATGATTTCCCTACAGTGCGTTCTGATGGGGATTTTGTACATAACAGTAACAGCAGTAAGGAAAAATGTAAGTCTGTCCCAACTTTTTCACTGAAAATTCGTATGAATGATATGAGAAGCCTGATACATGGTCAGTACATATGCTCTTTTCTAGGCAGAAAATGGCAAAAGTAGTTATTCAAATGTATGTGACAGCAAGTTCTTCTTCACGTTACCATTTATTAGGTGCTTTTCATGATTCTCTGAGTTACACTTAATTCACACAAATATTAATGTAAGTTTGGAATTTCCTATTCTGTGTCCAAAGCTGTATTCACTGCAAAATTCTGTTGAAACAGCTGCCTCATTCAGATATTGGGACCTGGTATTTGTGACAGGTTACTGCAGTTTTTCTTGCAAATGTGACCTGCTTTAGGAGTGTGGTGGAGAACGATGCTTTCCCAGTTACGTATGTCCCAGTATAGTTTTTCCGACTTCTATGAGTATGTAGTGTGAAGTCAACAGTGTTACCAGTTCTCACTCCTCATAATATTAGCACTTTTTTTTACTGTATTTTCCATTATGATGAACAGAATTCTGATTTTTATTATTTTAAATGATCTCATTATTGTACTCACTGCATCCATGCAGTAAATGTGAAGGACTCATGCAGTTCTTGTTGGTCTAGAAATCTGATACTTCTGGCCTGGCACTTAAAATCCATTTGCATTCTTCTTAGCCTTTCTTTTGTTCCCCAACCAAAATATTTTGGTGTTTACATTGTGTAAATGCTGACGATTCAGTCCTAAGATATTTCTTAGACTTTGATTCACAAAACTTTGAAGTTGCACTGCCTTCAGTTTCAAATCTGATGGTATCTCCCAAAGTCCTTGCTAAAAGCATTTTGAAAAATACAAACACTTTAATCAAGAACGTGGAAGATATATGGGCAAAATGAGCCTATTCTTTGTCTTGTTTTCATTTTAATTGTGTGTTGCCCCCCTGTTACATCTTTCCTTGTTGCATTTAAGTGCTCTTTCTAGAGTATAGCCAAAATTGTTATGAGGAAAAAGGAAAGGAAGTGGAAGGAGCTTTCAGGTTACTTCTAGAATTCATCATATGAGTAAATTTTTTTCAATTACATAAAGTACTTCCTCTGCTGAGAATTAATTGTAATGCTGATTTCAAAGGTTAAGTACATATAACTCTAGTTTTGAATAAATTTTTCTTGCCTTTTATTACCAAAGATAAGTAGTCTTGCAACGCTCACCTGCAAGCAAGTGCACAGTTCTCCTATCCCTTGTGTGTATACAAGTGTACATTTTCTGAGGACTGTTAAGTCAGAGAAAACCTCATAAAACAAAGAGCCTTCTTTAAAAAAATGTTAAGTGAGAATTTAATTTTACTGCATGATTCATTTTGAAAAAGATGTCTTTGTCAATTTTAATTTTTGTAGGATAATGTAGGAGTTTCAGCTTAATTTACCTTTAGAACATCTCTTCATATCTACATTCTTCTGGTGTACTGCTATATGTACACATAGGATATGGGGAATGCCATTAGGAAAGTACATTTTTAGTACCTCTGGTCATCTTAAGATATTTAAATGGAAAATAAGTGACTTCTTTATTTTCATCACCAGGAATTTAAAAGGAATTTTAAGTGATATCTATAATCCTCTTTAAAAGTTCTGTATCAAGTCTTTGGGAAGTTATATGCTAAGAAATTGCCATGTATTATGGGTACCTCTATATAAACTCACAAAAAATAATTTCTACAACCCCTTGCTTTTTTGCTAACTTCTAATCCCAGTTGTTCTGATTCCTGATTCCATTAAATTTACTTTCCTTCAATTATTTCTATGAAAAACTTCATCTCCATTTAGTTTTTCTGTGCCTTAGTTTGATTTCTAAGGGCTAGACCTGTTAAATATTTAGTAGCTGAGTGCTGCAAAGCTTGACTAGAAATGAAAAATTAAGAGTCTCTGCCATAAAATGGAATCATGAGTGATGCAGTGGGGGAAGCAGATGTTTTGGGCTGAGAAAGCCATGCCAATATATTGGTTAGAAAATTACTCAGACTAGTTGATAATGAAAGAATTATCTTAAAACTTCACCCCTTTCTAAAGTTTAGCCTCAGAGCAGTTGTTAAGATTCTTTTGTTTCTCAGATTTCAGGTTCCATTCTTCAAGTCTCTATCAAGTCCTGAAAGGACTGAAACAGGCTTTTTAATTGTAGATGAGAAGTGGTTGCCTGTTTATTCTGGGGGCTGCTCTGTGGTCAGTACTTCAGGGAGTAAGAAGCATGGGTTCAGCCTCTTATATAGCCTAGTATGATAAGGAGTGTTTGAGCCTGCTGTTCAAACCACCAGTGCAACCAGTCTAGTGCTGAAATCATTAAATTTAAGACTGACTTAAGGGACCATATTCACGTTGTCTTCTGAAATTTGTTCCCTTATGCACCTTCCCTGGGTGGGAGGAGGAAGTTAACATGACTATAGAGAATTGCGTACTACTCTGAAGACATTTTGGACAGGGAGACTTTTTCTTTTCTGTGTTCTCTAGGGTGTGTGAGTAAAAAGCTGGGAAGAGTGAAAAAAATTGGTAACTCAACAATGTATAGAACACCAAGGGAAAGTCTGGCTGATGCATATTTACCTACTGGGATCTTTATCAGGAAGCGTTTCTATCCATCTGCTCAGTAAAATGTGTGTATTTGGATTTAAATTATGTAAGAGTAGGAAGAGCAGGTGAAACCTACTTAAGGAACCTTTTTCAATATGGAAGGTGGTTTTGTACTGCAGCTATAATGATGAAAATGGTATAGAGGTTTAAGGATGGAAATTCGATGTAAAACGTGGTAGGATTTACACTGGATTTTTGTGCTTTGAATAGAGGAAGAACATTCACCAATAATGGGGTTGTTCTTAGATGACAACTAATCATAGCGATCCTACTTATCCAAGAAGATCAACAACAGTAGATATCAATAAATGAGTCATATACCTGAACATTTTTCACTTAACATCTCACATTACTGAACTAATTTTAAGGTGGCATTAAATGGAAAATATAAAGGAACTACTTTCTACTTACTGTGTTTAGAATAATTTTCTGATTCATATGAAAACAGATTGGAACAAACACATGATGTTTGAGACATCTGGGAAAGTGTTATAAACAATCTTAGGAACAAAAAGGGAAAACTGACCTATCCTAACAGATACAGAGGTGTAGGAGAGAAGGGCTAAAGACCTATTGAAGTCTGAAACATTGTATGAAGAATCTGCAATGTGAAAGGCAAGTGAAAACAACTGGAAATAAAGCAAAATGCTTAAAAGACAGGATAATTATAAAGGAACCACTTGGAAGATGTTGAAATTGAAGCTACAGTAGGAGAAAAATCATCCTGCTGCTTTTTCTCAGTTGGCTGCATGCAGTTTGATCGTGAGGTTGGAAAAGCAGTTGCAGTGTTAGGAACACTCTCCTATTAGCCTTTACCTTGTAGCATGTAGATCTCCTGATGAGAGATTTCATTTTGAAGAAATTTGTAGTTGACATGGAAAAAAAAAGTTTAAAAAAGGAATAGGAAAGATATTCAGGCTCTCAGAGTAGAAAAATCTCTAGACAAATACAATTTAAGATGTTACCCAGATAAGGCTTGAGCTCATCTTCTGATATATTCTGAGAAGAAAAATATCTCCTGGGATTAGGAAAGAATCAGAATACTCCTATCCATTGTAAGGAATTTCTTAAGTGACCATTTCTTCAAAGAAACAGGTTTTGCACCTTCCTTCAACAAGTTCATTTTTGCCCACAATTATAATGGCTGAAAGGAACTGTGTACACTAATTTTAAAACTGCAAACTTCTCATGTATCAGTCCTACTTTGAGAGTAGTCATTAACAAATGACTTGGAACATGTCATTGAATGTGACTTGTCATTTGTGTGACTGAAACTGTATTGAAGTATTAATGACCTGTGGCTGAGACCTGAAGATACCTAGGAAATGAGGCTGCATTGCTGCATCTCCCTTGTAATCTACCACAGAGATTTCTGAAATGATCTTGCCATGTTGCAGCTAGTGGTAGTTTCTTCAGCATCTTTATCATGATCCATAATTAAGAGAGAAAAATCATGCCTGAAGCATTATAGCTGTGCTGGTAAACTTGTGTGTGAACACAGTCTACACCAACAGGAATAATTATCAGTATAAACTCTGATTTTCAGTCATGAATTGTTACGGGTGGAGCCCTTGTGTTATTTTCATTATTCTCAGTGAATCTACTGCACCACCTTCTTGCCAGCTTGTACCACTTTCAGTCTCAGCCTCCTCCATGTTCCCTCTGCAGCTGTTAGGGGGAGGGAGAGCTGCTGTGCTTATTATTGTTTCTGAACAGATTTTTCTTTCTCTTTACTTTTTTTTCTCCAGCCCCATCATCCTTACCTTTTAGGGAGTACTCTTGATTAACATGAAACAAAAAATAAACTGCATTCTACCGTAGTATGTATGCTTATTGAGGTGTTCAAAGCAGTGTGTAGTTTGTAATCAGCTGTTTAAAAAATAGTTCGATTACTTCTGAAAGGAGTAAAACCTGTAGAGACTTAAACTATTGCTTTAGACCATGAGACAATTGCTTACTGTTCCCGAAGTGAAGATACAGGGTTCTGCCGTTAGAGAACAGCAGTTGCATTTCCCTTCCTTACAAAAACTGAGCTGCTCGAAAGCTTTGCTTTGCCTTTGCAGACATACTGGATAAACTTACACAAGTATTTATTTGTACTTTTTAAACCATAACAGGGGAACGCTGACAAATTGACACACTGGCAGGGAGGAGGGAAGTGATAGCCATTAGCTTCCACTGTGGCACAGCAGGAGTTACTTTAACTTGCTAGGCTCAGTCAGCTTCAGCATGGGTGTTACTTCTGCTTTCTAATATTTTCTGACATTAATGTGTAGCATTTGATTTGTTATTATGTCAACCTACATACGAGTTTGTCATATAATAGGTACTTTTTTTGTCACACGTTTTAAATGACTTGTTTAAATAGCCTTAGCAACAGATGGCTTGGTTGACAGCATGAAGTAGTTGTTGGAACTGCAAAACCCACAGTACTTGGATAACTCAACACATTTGATACTTTTATATCATACCTTTTTACTTCGATGTTTTTAAATATGTAATTACCCATTTAAAGCAACCTTGAATGTTACATTTCGGGTTTGATTGCATTTTGAAATTGTTCCTTTCTTAGTGCTGCATCAGATACATTTTAAGGTTGCTCTTTGTTAATTAGGCACCCCTTCAAGCTGTCAAACTGCTATTGTTACAAAGTATTACCACTCCCTCCACCCGCCTGATTTGTGGAGTGCAGAGTAATCGAGCATTACAAGCAGACTTGAAACAGGGTATCGCAAGATGAAGCTGAGGGGATGTGTTTCTCCCTTTGAATACCTTTCATTATCCTGTGGATAGCTGAAATTACTATCATTTTTTTATTTTTATATTACATCTCTGGCCAGTCTGTTTTCTTCAAACAGTTGTAATATAAAGTATGCATGTAAAATGCTTGCTTGAAGGCAGCTATCAGTGAATGATTCGTGTTTGGTTTTAGTGTTTCCGCATGTAACACCGAAAGGAATTAATGGCATAGACTTTAAAGGAGAAGCTATAACTTTCAAGGCAACTACTGCTGGAATCCTTGCTACACTCTCTCATTGTATTGAACTCATGGTAAAATGTGAAGAAAGCTGGCAAAAAAAGCTAGATAAGGTAAGATAATTTTCCTTTTACTTTTGTTGGGAAAAAAAAAATTCTTTAGATTAAAATTAAAATTTAAAATGTGCTGTTAACTTTTTTTATTCCAAGAATTGCTTTTATTTTATGTACAGCATTTGTTAGTTCTATGTGCTTTCATTATTACACCTATTAAACATGAAAGTCTCATCCTAACTGGTGATATAGTAACATTTATCATAGTCTGGTTTTGCAGCCCTTGTTCAGATATTGTATTTTATATCTATAGAGAACCTGATAGTATTCCATAATAATAAGTGTATTGGTTGCAGCCTTCTAAGGGATTTGTTTGTCCATGTTTGCAAAAAAAAAAGTGCAAATCTCCAAATTTTTTTAATTGTGATAAAAGGTGGTGACAATACTAAGGAGAAAAAGAGTTCTAACTTTAAATGTCTTCTTAAGATACAATTATTTCACTTTCCTTTAGGAGACTAAAGAGATTAAGTCATGTTTTATGCTGACTGGTTAAATTTTTAAAATGTGTGGTATTAGAATATCTGTTAATCTGATAGCAGTGATAGTTCATGCTAAGCCTACTCAACCACTCTAGCAACTTTAAAAGGAGCAGTGTCTTTTCTCATGGGATGTGCTGGAGGCACAGCTAGGTTGTACTTCAGGCTATAATTTCTAGAATCCTGCCGTCATTGGCCGGTGTCCTGTGCAGTCCTCTAGCTGTTGTCTTGTTTTTCATTTAACATGTTCCCATGTGGTGTTTATCACACTTCTCACTCCCTGTGTTTTAGTGGTACACTATTCAAAGAATGAGCATATTCAGACAGAACACCTCCACGTCTGAATCCTTGCCTCTGCCTCTGTGGTTGTCTTTGTCCACATGTCAAAGGTCTGACCCTGTCTAACTGTATTGAAACTTCTGTCAATACTTAGTTACTGCTTCGTCTAAGTAGTTGGAGGAATTACAGTACATCCAAGACTTGAAGCTTGTTCATAGGATCATAGGTTGGACTAGACCTTTTGAGGTCTCTTTTTCTCAAACCTTCTGCTTAAAAGGATGGTTAGAGATTAAACCAGGTTGCTTAGGGCTTTATCAAGTCTGATTTCAAGTCTTTAAGGCTGGGGACTGCACAGCTTTTCTGGGCAACCTGTTCTGCTGCTTAACTGTGGTAATAGTAAAAAAGTTTTTCCTTATATCTAGTTGGAGTATCTCTTATTCCAGTGTCTGACTGTTCTTTTCATCCCTCTCCTGCTGGCTCAGCAGTCTGTAGGAAGTCTGAAGTAAGTCTGGCTCAGTTTCTTTGACTTTGTTGAAGGTATGGGAAAGCTACTATTAGGTCCCTCCTCATAGGCTTCTCTTCTATTCTCAGGGCTGAGCAAACACAGTTCACTCATGTTGATCAGACTTTGCTTAGAATATGGATGAAGTGATTTTTTCTTGTCCCTGTATTGTTATATAATACAGAATATGTTAATAGAGAATTTTAATTAGTTTATTTGTCACTTCTTATTTTAGGAAAAAAAATGGGGAAAATCAGTTTGTTGCTGATTTGAAATAAATCTGGTTAATGTGAAACATAAACACCAAAACGGCTTTCTTTCCCCATTTCCCAAGCACAGCTTCACTCCTTCACTGCAGGTCCCTCTACCCACTGCTTTCTAGCCCCAAGAAATGTGGCGTGAGGAATGTTGGGGTTGCAGTGCATGTCTGCCACTCCTTGCTCTTCACACTTTTAGCCTCCTCCTGCGCAGGTCCTCTCCATGGGCAGCAGTCCTCTGGGGAAAATCTGCTGCAGTGTGTGTCCCATGTGGGATGTTGTTCCTTCAGGAAATTGTCCCTCTGCTTTGACCTGAGGTCCTCCATGGGCTGCAGTGTGGATATGTTTTCTGAAGGCCCTCAATCTGCTGCTCTTCCTCTGCTTCTCACTTCTGGTTCCCCCTTCCTCTCTCCCTGGGGTGTCTTTTGCAATTAAATACATCTTTCAGAGAGGTGCCACACACATGGTGAATGGCCTCAGCTGTGTGCTGCAGTGGGTCTTCTTTGGAGCTGGCTGGAACCACCTGGGTCTGACACAGAGCAGACCCCCAGCCTCCTCCCACATAGGCCACCCCTGCAGCCCCCCATGACCACCATCTTGACACCTACACCCTTAAAGACAGCAGTTGACTGTATTCAGAACTCTGGACCTCTGCTAACACTACTCCACTCCAATTGTTGAAGTGCTTTTGTTTTATTTTCATCTTCTTGTTAAAGATGGTTTTATGAGTATCTTCTGTAACTATGGGCCTGAGCAAAAAACACTGCTCTTGTCATCTGATAAATAGATGTGGGAAGAGAATGGTGTTGCTCTTTGGTGTTTTTTTGTTTGTTTGTTTTCTTGGATAGGTGTGTAAACTGCTTTGAAAAGCAAGTAAATATTTTGAAGTTATGAAGTTTAGAATACGTTCTCTCAGAGATCAGAGGGAGAAATTACTTGAAATTGGGCAGCTGGTAGTGTTTATGTTCTAGCTGGGAGAGTTTTAGAGCTCTTGTAAGTCTGTCCAGTGCTTGTAAAAGCCCATCTAGCAGAGCTGGGAGGGACAGCATCAAGCTTGTCCTTCATGTTGGCAGGCTCATGCTGCTGGCTGTGTGCTGTGCAGGTTACATGAAGAGCAGTATCTCTGTCAGTGGCTAAAACCAATCAATGGCTTTACAATGGTACCATACCACTGTATAGTGGCTTTACAGGTATTGTAAGTACAACTGTAGCTCACTCCCCACTTCTCTCTAGCCTCCTCACTCCACTAGCTTCATAACTGTCTTTTACTTAGCAGCAACATACAAAAGTGATTAGTACAAAATACACAGCCTCTGTCTTGTAGCAAGCTAGCTTAGCCTAAAGATGCAAGATAGATTGTTCTGCTGAGCTTGAAGAAAATATTCTAAAATTGTCACTCTCCTAAAAAAAAAAATCTCAAATCAAAAAAAGCTCAAGTTCAGAATTTGTTGAACCTGGAGATGACTACATTTTGACTAGAGATGACTGCAGTGTTATCAAGCAAGTATCTTTATTAACTCCATTTTATTCTGTTAAATGAGAAAAAGGGTTTCAGGTTCCATTCTGAATGAATGTTGGAAACTATTTCTAAGCCTTTGAAAACAAGAAATTATTATTATAAAAACATTTTAATTTTGAAGGATACTGCTCATATAATGCACTCAACAACTGTAATTCTAGATTTTTATATTTAGTTTTCTGTTACCAAAACAGTCATATGGCCAGCATGAAATTAAAACAAAAACATATAATGTGCTGTAAAAGTAATTGTAGTTACAGCTTTGCTTTTAACCTTTTACTCATAGCTGTTAAGATCTTGAGACTGGCTTTTTCTGGTTTTCGGCTGCAGTATGTTTTCCAGTATAAGCCTCTTGAATGTATTTTAAAATGGACTTAAAATTAATAAGAAAGTGATTTAATCTCTAGCATTTGGTCCATTGTTTTATTTGCAACAAGACCCTTGTGATAACGCTTTTCACATTGTCTTGACTACAGCAACATTTTTCTGTTCTTATTTCCTTTGGTCTTACTAATCACTATTAATGAGCAAATTATAATCTGAACATTCAATTTTACCCTACGATTAACATGTTTAGGTAGCTTATTTTGTTCACCTTTGACAACTGTAACTTAACTGTTTCATTAAAGTACACGGAATTTTAACACACCAGTGATTTTCCTGCTGTGCAGCCAAACAGTTTCCCAATTTCTGCCTTGTTGCTAAGAGAAGCTGGCAGATTTGGAGAGTTGTCTTTTGACACACGTGAATTGTCAATAATTTGCGGATTGAAGTACTGAAAATGTGGGGATTTGGGGTGAGCAGGCGGAGGAGTTGTGATTTTGTTTTTCATTTCAGCCTTCTTGTAAAACTTCTATGCTTTCTCTCAATGCCTTATATTCAAGTTCTGCTTTTATGCATCTTTAGGACTCTCAGGTTGCTTTCAAAAAATGTAAACATGCAAAATTTTGTGAAATGTGCGTGTTAGCAAGTATTGTCTTTTTGTGATGGTTACAGAAGGGAAAGCCTGTGTTCTCAGATGAAGGCAATACTGTGTTCATTTAAGTGCTGTTTTTCTCCCCTAAGAATTTTCCTGTGGAAAACTGTACTTCTTTGTTTTAGTTCGAAACTGTTGCTTTACTGTTCAAACCTGTCTTCAGAAAACAGAAAATGTGTTTCAGAATGAATGTTACCACCCAATTCCCAGTTGGTAAATCCAGCCTTTCAGTATTGCTTAAGGGTTTTCCACAGTATTTTTTGAAGTTCAAATTGGATCTCTGAGTGATTATACTCATCTGCAAGAGCTAGTGTGTGGTGCTCACCTGTAAGACTTAGCTTTCTTCCACCTGATGTGATTATGAAAGGCGACAGAGAAGCATCTTGTGTATTAAAGCTGAATCCTACAAAAATTTCAGAAGTTCATGGCTTTTTCACTCACTGAGAAGATCTGGCAGTTTGTAGAATTTGCAGAGGAAATACTAGACAATCTGATCCTGGCATTGCTACTTTTTTATTCAAAATACACAATGATATAGACATCAGTGGCTCTAGTACAGTCACACACCTATTATGGGAGAATGACGTCGAGTTAATCACTGCGTGGAGTTCACAAAATGATTCACATTGAAACCGTGCCAGCTAATTATAGATACAAATTTAACATGCTGTGACTCATGAGTATCTCATTACATTCAACAAGTTAGGTTTTTACCAATCTTACTTTTCACCCTTTGTTATCACTGCCCAAGCATCTGTGTCAAGGAGTTTTATATGAACTGCCAGATACAAAGTCAGTGAACCATTAATAGCTATTCTTAAGCTAGATACCAGTTTTTGCTTGCTGATCTAGTTTCTTTCACATGACTTAAAGAAGGTATCATCAAGATAGTTAGCTACCCAGGCATTGTATTATATATATGTATGTATATGGGTGCACATAATACGTGCATGCAAATAAATTCAGAAAATCAGCAGCTTTGCAGTTTTTACTTGAGGGGAAAAAAAAAACAACCAACAAACCAAAACTACACCAGTCAGGTAATTCCATTTACTGGCATATGTGGACTATTAGCAGTAGATTCATTCTTCCTGAATCACATTACCATATAATTTTACAGGAGTCAGAGAAGAGGAGGAGAATTGAAGAAGCATACAAAAATGCTGTAACAGAACTGAAGAAAAAGTCCCACTTTGGAGGGCCAGACTACGAGGTACAAAGTCTGCTTCTGAAATTTTTAAAGACGCTGGGACTTGTGAAGATTGGTTTGTTTCTCAAAGAGGGGTGAATGGTGTGTAAATCAAGGTGTTTGTCTTGTGCAAGTGTATTCATGCCATTTCTGATTTTCCACCTTGGAAACAGAAACTGTATGAAGAATCTCAGTATTTAATTTTTTGAGAATTAAGTCTGTCTTTACCTCAGGCCTCTATGTTCTGCTTTTGTCTAAAGCATGTTGCTCGCAGATATTCCTGCTGATTTTTTTTTGCTGTTTTTTCTTGTACACTTGAGATGGCTTTTGTGCACTAGATTTGTACTTTCTCTTTTTGATGGTTCAGCTGTATAGATGCGTAAAGCAAATATAAAACCCTGACTGCACAGGCAGTTCTCAAATCTGAAGTCTAACTTCAGCTGATTTTTAAGTTGCCAACTGAAATTTTATATTGACAAATTCAGTGATTTTTAGATTCCTTTTATCTGTTAAATTGCATCTTTCAGCAGCTTCCTCTGCAGTGAGGTAGTCAGTCAAATTCTAAGCCACGTAAACCACATTGTGAAGAATAATACAAGCTGATGCACCTGTAATGCAGTTTGCGTAATTTTTAAGAACTTGAGCCTTTCATGTACATTAATCAAACATGTTTCTATTTACAGATCATAGCTTGAGAAATAATATGTTGAGATATTTAGAAGATGCTTGAGCTTAGTTTTTCTGTTGTGACTTGAGGCATACACTGTAAAAATAAAAAAAGTAGATTCAAGGCCGGGTTGGACAGAGCCTTGGGTGAGATGGTTTAGTGTGAGGTGTCCCTGCCCATGGCAGGGGGGTTGGAACTAGATGATCTTAAGGTCCTTTCCAACTCTTAACTATTCTATGATTCTATGAAAGCTGGACTTTGGCTCCCTGTTTATGGACGCAGCTGCTTCTCCCACATATCCCCATTGTAATTTTTTGAAATATGCTGGATCGCCTTGTTTTACAGTATACTGAAAGTAGTAAACCTAATTCTCTGAAACCAAGGTTTGACTTTGTAGATCTGAATTTTTAATAATTGACTCATCTCCACCTGCTGTTTAGTGTTAAACCGTTCTTTCCAAGAATTTTCAATAGAGATCCCAGAATTTTCCTTTCTCTTGTTATGTTTTGAGCACTTCTGAAATCTGCCCTAAGGCACTGGAATTCTTGGAAGGAGTCTTAACTACACAATTATGTTAATGTGTACTTTACTGACACACAATAAATGGTTTTAAGAGAAAATACATGTTAATTAAAGAATAAATCTGCTCTCAGAGTTTATTGACACTGTTACTCAGTTTCCTGTATTTTTCTCGATACATGCTCTCTAAATTGTAGTTAGAGGAAGTAACTTCTTTTAACAAGTACGGTTTTCAGAGGAATTGTAATCTAAGAAATTGAGGTCTGTAGAAGAAATTTGCTTCCAACAGCCATATGTATAATATATAAATATGTTATTCTGATGTTAAAATGAAGTGGAACTCTCATGTCTCCAGAATTTTGAACTCGGCTTGGTTTTTATGCTCTAGGAAGGTCCTAATAGTCTGATTAATGAAGAGGAGTTCTTTGATGCTGTTGAAGCTGCTCTCGATAGACAGGATAAAATGGAAGAACAGGTATTGATACTTCAAAAATGTCTTAATGATGGGTGTTTGTGGGAGATTTCTGTGACTTAAACTCAGTCTTGGGGTGCATCTCCTGAAGTTCTAGGTATTTTATTCTGACATTGATAAGGAGAATTCACTTGGTATTTTTACACTTAAATATTGTTGCTTAACACTAATTTTGAGAAAGTGACTTCACAGCTTACAGAGACCATTGTAGGGTGTTAACTAGTTGAATGTCTGTAGTTCCTAATTCCTAAATAAGCATCCAGTATAGACTTACCTTTGTATGTAACTGATGCCCTGATTATCAAAACAGTGGAGCTGTTTCTCAAAACCTAGTTTTTGGTCCAAAGTTTCTTTTGACCCCTGCAGTATGTGAAATGGCAAAGGTGTAGTTCTGTTGTTTAGTTTTTGTTTTAAAATTCTGTAGGTTCTGGTTCCTGCTCTTAACTTATTTCTTCAATACACTTCAGTGACAAGGATCAAAAAGGGATAAGATGCATGTGAAGAAATATATAGAATATGAGAAAGTATGGCAGTATGTAAATGAGAGGGAATTACAAAGTAGTGCATCCTTTGTCTTAAAAGTGTTTAGATTTATAAATATAGTGATTACAATGACTTGGTTAAGAATTAAAAGACTTCCTAATGGATATATATGGTATATATGTGTATATATATATGTATATATACATATATATATATGTATATATGGTCTCTGAACAGACAGTGAAAGTTTTGAGTGACTGTTGTGTTAGTACTTAATGGGTCCTTAATGCTGCCAATCTATTTTCCTTAACTCTGAAGTACCCCTTGAGTACAGACAAATTCAGTCTTTACTCCCATTCACTTACTGAGAATTCCAATAGGATGATAGCTTCATGCCTGTCACCTATAGCATTAGTTGTTGTAGCCACTATGTAGGTTGAGGATGACTCACTCTGTTTCATAGTCCTTCCAGTAGCAGGTGACCACTGATAATTAAACCTATTCTGTTGCAGTCCCAAAGTGAAAAGGTTAGATTACACTGGCCAACATCCTTACCTTCTGGAGATGCATATTCTGCTGTGGGGACTCATCGATTTGTTCAAATGGTAAGGTATTTCTTATGATCTCCTGAATGATGGGCTAACCTATGATATTTCTATATAATATCTTATATGGGTAGGTGAGTTGTTTTTTTTTTTTTTTTTAAAGTGTTTCTAGTAACTGCCAGTGGTTTACTCATTTTTCAAATGGAGTAGCCAGAATTGGAGAACGACTGTTTTCTGTCTTGGCTCAAAGAAACACTGATTTGAGTATTTAGAATACTTTTGACTTGTATCAAGCTTGTCAGTTAGATAATAAATGAAACAATCTCAACTTGTTAACCTCAGTACTTTCAAGATACCTTTACCAAAACTCACTGAACTGATTTTGTGAAAGAAAAAAAAAATCCAGTTGCTTTTTTTCTAGTGTTACTGGAAACACTATGCTCCTCTCAGGGCTACACTGGGAGCATAATGCATAATAGGTGCATGAAATCAGCATTTGCTGCTGTGCTTGCTGCTTTTGTTTTCCTTTTCTTCATTATCTTGTGCTTGCAAGTTGGTACTGAATGCTCTGTTGTGCCTTTGTTCTGATTACTTGGTTTTTTCTTTGTCTGTCTCTGGTAGCCCTATAGTCGCTCTTCCTCCATGTCTTCCATTGATCTAGTCAGTGCCTCTGATGATGTTCACAGATTCAGCGCCCAGGTACTGTATTAATATGTCGAGTGGGGGTTGCATATCTCTGCGGTATTTCATCCGCTTCTCTAGAACCTGGGTTTTTTTGTTACATAAATCACTGCTCGCTTTAAACTAGTATGCTGAGACAAACAAAGGAATTCTCTATTCCTGTACTAAATGGTTGTCCTTTTACATCCAGCTTGCATGCATATCAACTTGTGCAGTGGCCCCAATCTTGTGAAACCGTTGGATTTAATTAGATAGCTTTAAAAATGCCTTCAACTTGAAAATTTTGCATTTCTGATTATAATAGTAGAATATAACCTGTTTTGTGTGGGATGGAGATGGTCTTTGCTACAAGCTGAATAGTTTTTCTTGCTTTTAAATCAAAGGTTTAATTTTGTATTTAACTTTTGTTTGTAATTACATAAATGTACTAAATGTTAAGGCTCACTGACCATTTTTTTTTACTTCTCCAACTAGTTTTATTACTGAAAGCTCATAAAGTATGTTGATAAACAAGATTATGGATATAAGAATTTTTACTGAAGAGTTTCAGTATATTTACTCCCCATTCTGAAAATGAGTCTGACATCCTGAATGTGTCAGTGTAGTCATAGAGACATATTCCAATAATACACAAAATTACTTTAGGTGCTTTCTCTGAAGGTTGTAGTTCAGAGTAGAATTAGGTAGGTGAGGTCATATGGTTGCATTTAGTCTCAAAAAAAAAAAAGTTTTTCAGACATGGCATTCATGCCATTAGTTTTTTTCCTGCTGTGTTCTGTATGTGATTGTGAACATGGAACTTCCTTCTGGGATCTGTTATTTTGGACTGTTTTAGAAATTATTAACCAATGCAGCAAACAACCTGCTTTTTCAAATAGGAGTGGATTTTCTTTTATTTAACAGAGTATGGAATTATACAACTTGCAGACTGTACTACCTGCTTTATGAGCAGGACCCTATCACTTAAGGACTTGCTTATTGGACTGAAATCCCAATACTTGCATTAACCATTTGCAGTCAGTTAATATCTGAAATTTAACTTATTGCAAGGGAAAAAAATCGGAGGTCATGTAGCACAACACTGATAGGCTCCTCTACCAGTACTCCAGTAGTCAAGTTAGTTTTTCAGGTTTCTTTTTGTTCTGGGGAAAGGGAGGAAATCAAGTAAGAGAAAGCAAGTTTGGTTGTCTGTCAGGCTGTGAACACAATGGCAGTTCAGTATCAGGGAAACTCCCAGCTCCTAAAGCATGCAGGCCTCCTCATTTTCATCTTTTATGCCTGTGACAACATTTGTACATTCAGACCTCAGTTCCAGAGCACTAGTGTGCCTGAGAGCCTAGCGATTTAAAAACAAATCTTAGGTGGATCAGGTCCTTATCACAATAATGAAAAGAGAGTTTAAGAATCAGGATCAAATAGACTGAAGTCAAGTTGTTGCTCTTTTCAGCTGCTGCATGGATTATACTACATAGAAGTTACTACTGAGTGCCTTCAAATGCAGTTTCAAGTTAATGGGCTTACTGCAGAAAGGATGATCGTCTTAACTTATAGGAAGCTACTCTCCCACAGCCCACCACCCCAGATATTTTCCCTGGAACAAATTTTTCCCACATCAACAAGTCAGTCCACCTACTCTGAGTTTCATTGCTACTGAATAAGGAGGTAACATAGCATGAAGAGAAAAGCAGCACACATTCTTTTGGTGGCAATGTGCCCTGGGCCTTATTAATATGAAATTGACCTCTGTCCCCAGGCCAAATATTTGGCTTTTGGAAAAGCAAATTAATATTGTGATTCTGAATAAATGTGACTTGTTTCTAGACTTCATTCATATGAAGAGGATTTTGAAATTAGTAAAAGGTCAAGTAGAAACTTGCAGCGTCTTTTTTAAGATTGAGAGGTATAAATCGTATTCTGATTGGAGCTGCTTCTTCCATGTGCCTCTATAAAGGCATTAATTTGTCTTTGCCAGTTGACTAGTAGATCAGATCGCTTTCTTTTAAAGTGCAGTTTTATTTTTAAAGTGTATATCACTTTCTGTTAAAGAACTATCCCATTTTAAAATAGATTGAGCTGTTCCGAGAGCCTTTAAAGTGAAGAATGTCCCACCTAGTGTTCAGGCCTAGACTGCATGGCATACAGGTTACCAGTATTTTTAGAGACCGTTGCTGTAGCCTGCCAGGAACCCAGAGGTAATAATTTGGCCTCTTCAACAGGAAAGGAGCTGTGAATCTTGACTCTGTGCCTCTGAAATAGGTGCAGGTTGACAGATAGCAATCAGTGTGTAGATTAGTGGAATTGGGGCAGGTAATATGCAAATGGCAGTTGTAGGTACTCCCTTAGTGAAGCAGAAGTAAGAAACTGTTTAGATTGCACTACTACGGGTGCCTTCTTCTCTTCTTACCTTGCTCTTCTCATCCCTCTGATTTTAGCATAAGGCAAAAAGCAGCAAAGGACAAAACAAGCCTACAAAATCTAGCTTTGTCCTTAACAGATTAGGAACTAGGAGAGAAGAGACATAGGGACGTGAAGGTGTTGCAGGTAAAGGTTGGGACCACGGCGAGGATTCCTTTCTGAAAGTATGATCTAGAGCTAATAAATGGAATATTTAAATAACCCACGTTCTTACCTGGTTTGTATTGTACTGTCATTGTTTCATGGGGTTAAGGGAAGAATCTTCTGTAGGAAACCTGCTAGAAATTAGTAGGAAAAAAAATGGCCTCTGTAAAAGCATAAACACAAATTGTGTGGATGGTTTTAGTTCATATTAATTCCAAACCAAAAATGCAAAGACACCCCCCTGAACTGGACTAGTAACATTTCCTTCTTTTCCTTCCTAGTTTTCAGTGTGCTGCCCATGGAGTACGTAGTACAAGAAAAATTACTTGCTTTAAATTAAATAACACATGTAAACTCTGTATCATGTCAGATAAAGATGATTAAGTATTCTTTAGTTTTGCTTTCTACTTGTACTACTTGCTTAAATATGTTTTATATATTATAGGTACACTAGGCTTTTTTTTTTTTTTTCAGTTGTGCCAAGCCATTTATGAGTTCAGACTGTCAATCTTGTGATTGTGCACTTCTTAAGCTAACCTTTGTGTTGGTCAGTTAACTAACCTTTGCTTGTAGTGCTTTTGTTTTAGGAGAAAAACCACCCTGTTTCTAGTAATTCAGGAAAATAATGTCAATCACATGGACTTACTTGCTGTGACAAGTTTTAGTAGTCACCTGCTTTTTGGGTGGAAAAAAGTTATTGAAGTGTTTCCAGTACTTGTAAACATGATAACGGATTCTTTTTATTTTTGCTGTTATTTTTAGTTGCAGGTGAGTGGGATTTGGAAAGGAATGGAGAGCCAAAGAAACAGAATAAGTTTGTATATTTTAAATAAAAATCTGTTTCCTGTGCCAGCACTCATTTTCATGCACATTCCATGAAATTAAAAAAAAAAATGAGGTATTTGCAGACATAGCAGCCTTCCAGTACCTAAAGGGGCCTACAAGAAATCTGGAGAGGAACTTTTTACAAGGGCATGTAGTGACAGGAGAAGGGGAATGCCTTTAAACTGAAAGAGGATAGTCTTAAATTAGATATTAGGAAGAAATTCTTACCTGTGAGGGTGGTGAGACACTGGCACAGGTCACCCAGAGAGGCTGTGGCTGCCCTGTCCCTGTGTGTTAAAGACTAGGTTGGACAGGGCTTTGAGCAACTTGGTCTGGTAGAAAGGTGTCCCTGCCCATAGCAGGAGTTTGGAACTAGGTCTTTTCTAACCCAAACCTTTCTGTGATTGGTAAAGATGTACCAAATTTTTGGCCTTTATGAAAAGTACACACAAGTCTAGATAAATAATTCTTAAATTAGTATTTTATAAGAATTGAATCTCTGAACAAATCCTTTGAATGTAAGCATTTGGGTTCTTTCTTCTAGCAGGCAACTGTGCGAAAAATGTCAAACAGAATAGGCAAGCTTTGCTCATGACTGTTTCATTCAATGCTATTCCAATATGAGGTTTGATATTCACTCGTTTAGAGCTTGTCTTTCTCCCTCATCCTCCCAACCTTTGTTAAGCTTTTCAAATGCTCTTCAGTTAATATCTTACAGTATATTGTAATTCTTTGTAGAGATACCTGAAGTAAGTTCCTGTATGCTGAAATAAAACTGTCTTAGGTAGAAATAGTGAGTTAGACAGTTTATAGAGGTGCAAAGAAAGCATAGGAAGTACCTGAAAAGGATGAAGGTGGAAGTTGAATCACAGTTTTTGATTCTTTTTTCTGAAGGCTGGAGGTATCTGCTTGCTCTTAACCTGTAATAGAAAGCTCTGTTGTCCAAATTCAGCTCCTGCACAGGGTTTGAAGTACTGACTTCTGGCTTCAAGTACTGTACAGTCTCTGCCCAAGAATATGGAAGGAATGAGTTAATGTGTTTTTTTGATGTTTTTTTTCTCCTTTAAAGGTGGAAGAGATGGTACAAAACCACATGACATATTCCTTGCAAGATGTAGGAGGAGATGCCAATTGGCAACTAGTGGTAGAAGAAGGAGAAATGAAGGTAAACATTTGGAATTTGCTTAATTGATATAAGATGATACACTGTGAAGACAAATACTTTCAGTCTGATGGACTTGACAGTGTTAGGTTTATGTTTGGACTTAATGGTCATAAGGATCTTTTCCAACCTGCATGATTCTATGATTTTCTGGGAATACTATCAGCAAGTTATGCTTTTAAAGCTTCTGAGAATAGGATTAAGTCAAGACTGGAGTCCACAAGAGTTGTGGCTTCTACTATATTTATTCATACAAAATTGTGTGTAACTCTTCATCTTTGCAGATTCCTTTCTCATTATTTCCTACTTAAAATTTGGTATCGTGTAAATTTGACGTCTGAAAATGTTAGAGTAGCAAGTTACTGTGTTGGCTGCTGTACTCTGCTTGCATGGATTCTTGTGCATAGTGATAATTAAGGTAGCTTAATCATTCTTGGAGTAGAGATTCTTAAAATACTTACGTGAATTGCCATGAAAGGATGTCTGCAGTGGTACTTAACCAGAGAACAGTGACATGGCAAATTATTCATGTGTTGGTCTTATAGGTAAGTGGGTGGTTTGATGTTTTTGGTTGTGTTGTTTTGGGATTTTTTTAATGTTATTTTTAAAAAATTCAAGCATGATCAGTTTAGATAATTTCTGTTCTGCTTTTCTTTTTTTGTATTTGGTATAGGTGTACAGAAGAGAGGTGGAAGAGAATGGAATAGTTTTAGATCCTTTGAAAGCAACCCATGCTGTTAAAGGGGTAACAGGGCATGAAGTCTGCCACTACTTCTGGAATGTTGATGTTCGTAATGACTGGGAAAGTAAGGAATTGGTTCTTAAGATTTGTGTGTTTATTGGTAAGGACGTTGTCTATAACACTGACCTAATGTGTATGCTTGATTTCTCTCTCCTCCCCCTCCTTTTTTCAGCAACAATTGAAAATTTCCATGTTGTGGAAAATTTAGCTGATAATGCTATCATCATTTACCAGACACATAAGGTAATAACACTTAAGTGTTTAAGTCTAATCTTATTCTGAATATTTTAATGGCTTAACGATTTAAATACTGTTCAGAACAACATTTCAGAGCAAGTTCTTTATTAAACTGCAGCTTTGTCAGATAGCATAACTGGTTGTGCTTGTGTCCGATAGAGCTTGTAATAACAAATGAGGACTGTTTTTAATCTCTAAATGTATCTCTGCCAGTAAGGCAGAAGCCTTCTAAAGGAAATGGGAAATGGAAACAATTAATGAACACTGACCTACAAAGAAGAAACTTACAGCATTATATGGTATGCTTTTTTTTACAATAACATAAGCTATTGTTGCCCACAATTAGTTGGCATACATATTTGCATTACGAGGTGTTATAATTGATGGTACAGGATTTGTCGCATGTGTGCTCACCTCCCACCAGTCCTAAAATGTTCATTTGAATTATAATGCAACAACTATAGCTTAAATATTTTTAAAAATGTTCCAAAAATGTTCAGAATAATTTTAACCATGCATGCTTCCAGTATAAAACCAAATATAATATTTTTCTTTGCAAATTTTACCAATAATGTGGTAAAAAAAAAGTTTACCTTAAAACTTTTTTTGTGATTTTTGAGACAGTTGTGTAAACTATACAGTGCTGTTAAAACTAGATTTTTTTCCCATATTGTCAGGAAAATGGCTTCTGTATATTTTCTTATCAGAGTTTTTTGTTTCTGAAACCTTTTTCTCTTAGATAGTATGAGTTTACCATGTGTCTTACTGAAGTATTACCTTTTAGAAATAATATGTGTTTTAGATAGGTCTCTCCTTTCTGTCTCTGGAGAGTAACTGGAGATGCATCTGTTCAGTTTGTACCTTAGAAGTATTCGCTTAAACTGTAAGCCTGACATTGAGGGAACAGAAGAGCTGCCTCTTCCTGTTTGTCTACTGAAAAAGTCATTCCAGATTGGTTCTCTGCATTTCAAAGGCCTTGAATTTTTGCTTCTTCATTTCATTTAAAAAAAGTCAGATAATCTGATATGCATCTGTATAACAGCTATGTTCTGTTTCAGTACAAACTTGAAGAAACTTAAATAACATGACTGACCTGTTTTGCCTCGCTTGCTTTTAACTTTATGCAAGGGTAGCAAGTACTTAATTTGCAAAACTGAAAAAGCTTATATTCAGGTGTTTCTCTGCAGAGAGTGTGGCCAGCTTCTCAAAGGGATGTGCTGTATTTGTCTGCCATCAGAAAGATACCAGCATTCAGTGAAAATGATCCTGAAACCTGGATTGTGTGCAATTTCTCTGTAGAACATGATAGCGCTCCTGTAAGTATTTATTTTCATTCTATCAAGGTCTACTTTTATGGTAACATTTTCTGTTATTTGGTGATGCATGTGCAGTACTTGGGAGGGAAGGGTTGGATATGCAGAAATTCAGTTTATTTAAACAATGACCTTATGAAAGCATTCTGAGACAAAAGCTTTATTGCCTTATCTCAAGAGTTGGCAGATCTAAGGTGCTGCAGCAGAATGGAAGCAAAATTTCTGCAGATGTGAAAACATTTTAAAGATTTGAGGTTATATTGTATGTATTCAAATCAATAACTCTTCCATATTGTCAGATACAGGAGTAGGCTTGTATAATTGTAATATGGGATCTGTTAAACCTCCATCTTAGACAAATCTGCCTTTTAGTTCTGTCGGATAGTAGCAGTGATTGGTTTTTTTTTGGAATATTTCTGTGCTGATTGCTATGTCACAGCCTGCTTACAAGGGAAAAGGTACTAACCAATATTTGTGAATACTAGAACATTATTCTTTAAATGTTTCTTTACTCATTTGTCAGAATAATTGAAGTAATTCACTTGTAATATGTATTAAGCAAACAGAAACCTGAGATTCAGGCAATTTGGTTTAGCCCTTTCCCTATTTACCATGTACCTTTCATTTTGCTCACATTCATGTTACATCCATTGTAGTGCTGGAATGCAAACTCTTGGAAACACAGCTTCTGGAGTGTCTTAGCCTTTACAGTAAATTAAAATCTTAGCAGTCAAGTACACTGAAACAAATTGAATTTGAAGCTTACAAATGTGGGTTTTTCTTGTTTTGTTTTGTTTCTGGCAGCTGAATAATCGCTGTGTCCGTGCCAAAATAAATATTGCTATGATTTGTCAGACATTAGTAAGCCCACCAGAGGGGAACAAGGAAATAAGCAGGGACAACATCCTATGCAAGATTACATATGTAGCTAATGGTAAGTCTAACGTTTTTCAGTATTACATGCATGATAGATGCTAATTCTGGGAAGCTGAATACTGGCAAAAAAGTTTGATTAAGTTTTCTGTTAAATTTATATATAGCATCACCCTTTTGGTCTTCATGTTCAGAAAGACTTGAATTAATGTGCTACATGAATCAGTGAATGGGATCATTCATTGTGTAGCATTCTAGGAGGAATAAATGGAAGTTGTGTAACCTAGTCCTAAGTACAGAACCTTGGGTGGAGGAGGGTGGGCAGAAGCGTCTGCAACTGGGATGACTTTGGCATAGCTTTTAGTTTCAGTAATAGTATGTTTTTTTTCATGTATTGCTATATCCTCTTGATCCATCTTGCCAGGCTGAAAAGCTGCTGATAGCAAACATTTCTTACCCTTCATGTTAAGAAGGAGCAAATACATTTTGCATAAGGATGTTTGCAAGCTGCTGCTGTGGTTTAAGCCCAGCCGGTAACTCAGCACCACACTGAGTAAGCTGCCTCACTCACTGCTCCCCTTATTCTCCCCCACTCCTGGTGGGATGGGGAGGAGAATTGGAAGAATGTAAAACTCCACAGGTTGACATAAAGTCCAGTAACCAAAGTATATTACAAAACTACTACTACTATCACTAATAATGATAAGAGAAATAACAAGGGGAGAGAATATAAAACTAAAAAGGGGAAAAGAAACCAACAATAAACACAAGTGATGCACAATACAATTGCTCACCACCTGCTGACTGACAGATACCCAGACCTGAGCAGTGATCTGGACCTTCTGGGTGATTCCCCCCCAAGTCATATTCTGGGCATGATGTGCTGTGGTATGGAATATCAGGTGTTCTGATCTTCTCAATCCCAGCTTCTTGTGCCCCTCCTCACTGGCAGAGTATGGGAGACTGAGAAGTTACTCATCAGAGTAAGCATTACTTAGCAACAACTAAAACATTAGTGTGCTATGAGCATTGTTCTCAGACTAAAGCCAGAACACAGCACTGCACCAGCTAATAGGAAGGAGAAAAAATAACTGCTACAGCTGAATCCAGGACAGCTGTATAGTCTACTTTTTTAACTGATAGAATCCTTAGTATTGACTGAAAATTTGTCCAAGCCAAACTGTATTGTTACTGTACCCAGTATTTAGCAGTGTATTGTAGTACTGGAGCTACATACTTGTTAGCTGCTTTCCTGCAGCTATAAGACACTTTAAGAGTAGATCACATACTACTTTTAATCACCTATTACATGGCATGCTAAGGAATCAGTGCCTGAAAAATTGGTTTAATAAATCTTTGCCATATAGGAGTGATGTAGTTCATAGTAAATCCTGTACAAATACTATATGGTTTTAAACCCTTGGGTAAACTGGGGTGGGGTTTTTTGTCCTATTTAGAAGTTTCCTAATTACTTTAAAAAAATCATATTAACTGATAAATTCTAAACTGTGATTATATGGAAAGTGACAGCTTTTTCAGCAAAATACTTGCCCTATGATTTGAAGCATATTTTAGAATCAGTTTTTTTGTTTGAAGTGCTTTAAAAATAATTTGTAAGACATTGGCTATGTAGCAGTTCTGCAGACAAATTCAGCAGTTATTGAAAAATCAAGGCTGACTTCCATTTTCTTTGAAATAAGAAGTAACTTGAATCTCTTGTTCTCCGTTTCCAAGAAATAGAAAATCATCTTCCATTTGGGCATTCCCCAAAGACTCACAACGCATAATGTTTAATGTTTTCTGAATAGTGGCATCATAGTCTTAATATTAACAGTAGAAACTGCTACAATACAAGCTTTAAGGGCACAAAAGAAAAGTGTGCTGATCATTCTTCTTTCCTGTTACTACTTCAGAAAGCGTTGCAGGAATAATGAACTTCAATTTTCTTTTCTAGCCTTTAGCAGATTTTCTGTATTTCAGTGTCTGTTTTCCTATCTGCTTCTAGTGAATCCAGGAGGATGGGCGCCAGCATCAGTTTTACGGGCAGTGGCAAAACGGGAATATCCAAAATTCTTGAAGCGTTTTACATCCTATGTGCAGGAGAAAACAGCAGGAAAGCCTATCTTATTCTAGTTTTAGCAGGTATACATTCCTTTCCATCATTCTTGAGTCACTGTTGTAAATTTAAGGCCAAACAGAAGTATGCAATCTAGAAATGTCTTGTCATGACTAGCATGAATTCAGTGCTTAGTTTTAATATATGCGTGAAATACATGCCTACCTGATCTAGCTGAAGATGTCCCTGCTCATTGCAGGGGTGTTCAACTAGTTGACCTTTGAAGGTCCCTTCCAATCCAAACTATTACATGATTCTGTAATTCTATTTTTTTTAAACATTCATGTAACTCATGTATTATTAGCATAGAAAATAAGGGCTGCACAAGCTATCAAGTATTAGTTTTTGTAGACTTTACTATTTATCTTACTAGTTTTTGTATACATGTCCAATTTATGTAGAAGTATAATGAATATTTTTTCTCAGCTATCACAGACAATTTACAGTTCTGAAAAGAATATTTTGAAGTTTCTCTAGAGCCTTATGAGGTTTCAATATCTTAAATTTACTTTAAAATGTATATTTGATAGAATATTATGAAGGTCAAGGTATTCTTTTATACTGACAGAATAATTTTGATCTAGGATTTTTATTAATGGAATTTGACTGACAGACCAGTGTTGATTACTGGAGTATTTAAAAGGTTATGACTCAAATTTTTAGCCTTTCTGATGAGCCTAAGAAAGAAAAAGGATTTACAGATACTTTTAGTCAGTGGATGTATTTTAATGGTATAGGTGATTGAGCTAATCTAAAATGATTTTCACGTTTAAACGTAATATGACATTAGAAGAGGATTTCTTGATCACTTCAGGGTCTGTCTCAACCTGTCAGACACAAGCCTTAGTGCTAAGTATGGCTTTGCTTAATTTTTGTTAGTGTAGACTCTTAATGAAGTATGTATCGTGTTATTACTGTAGTGTTAAACCAATCAAATTCCATTTGGTTGTTCTGATATTACAGCATGATCTGAAAATGAGTTTTTATCTCTTTTTTTCAATGCATGACACAGGGCACCTCTATTTTTGGTTCTATTTGTTATGTCAGATTCCAAAAGCCTTAGTCATCAGATTACTTCTGTAACAGGTTGCCCTGGAATGATTGATGTTTTCAATTGTATATTGTTAGAGAACTACTGTAGGTGAACCTTTAAAAATGCATGTTGTTATGAGCCAACAGTTCAAACATGATCGTAGCGGTGTTAACGCTATTTAAGATGTTTAACAAGTTCTTGCTTTCCAATTAGCATTCAAGTGTTTCAGTGCTGTGTTTTTACCTTTGCTTACCTGCAGCAATTGGAACAAGACTGAGTGAGCATTCCGTGTTGGAGAAGTGACCATACATAGAGCACTCCATGCTGGAAGGAAGGATCTACAGTCTTTTTATGGCCCAAGTTCTAGGCTTTATATACTGAAGTGAAGAAGGTGTTGCAGCACCACGAAGCTGAATATTTAACACTAGCTTTCTCCTGCTAACTTTTCTTGCTGAATCAGTGTGCAATTATAAATACATGTATTGATAACATGTATATGGCTCTACTTTGATTTGCTTGCTTTAAAAGAGGAAGAATGCATACAGCTTTGAATCTCCAATGTTACTGCTTTAATTTTAAACAAGTTGCAGAATTTCACTGTCAGCCTTCCTAAGATACTCACACAGTTTTTGTGCATGTCTAAAAAGCACAAAAGGCAAATGCACATATAGCATACTGTATGTGGTGTTTCTGGGGGGAGGGAGGGACTTCAGTAAGGCCTAGGTGACTTATTGATAGGTTTTGTTTTGCTTTGTATAATCACATTTCATTGCTGCTGGTTTCTATACTGAATCACCTTGTCACATAAAATGTCAGTTAATAACTGAGGGCTGTCAATATCCTTACGACTTTGCCTTTTCTATTGTCTTACTCTTATGACGATCTTTGGTTCTGAAGGAGTAAGAGTGTGAAAAGCTTTATTTTTTTTCAAGATATCTTTATATTTCTATTGTATTTTTTAGTTATATAATATGTGCTACAGAATTTTTGTTATTAAACACAATCCAGAAATATCTAGGAAGATTCCCTGTGAAATAGCAAGAGACTTGCCTGAGAGCTAGAAGCCATCTGTCCATGATGTATGTGGACTGCTTTCTTGCATGATACCCAGGGCTTTCCTGAAGCTGTGAGAAGGTACACTATGATATTTATTGAAGTAATTTGGACTACATAGGACAATATTACCAGACTAGAATGAGGATGAGTACATTATTTTCAGATCCTGCATATGTTTTCCTCATAATAATAAAGCCATGCTTTGAGGTTCATGTAGAAAATTATTTCCCTCTTGATCGAAACCCATCAGAGCTATAAGGATGCACAGTTCTTATCAGAAAGTTCCCTTTAGCTGCTGTGAGAATTTAAATGTCATATATTTGCCTGCCTTTGATTCTGGAGATACACTTACTAGGAGAGGACTATGGCAGACTCATACTGACTTTGAGGTCTCTCATCTGTGTCCAATAGTTGGAAACTCTTCAGAGACCGCTTGGCATTTCACTAACCTGTGTATCTTGAGAAAAAAGGTTTTTTTTTCCTGGAAGAAAGCTGAAAGTCTTATTTCAAATAATATGGTAGGTGCCTGAAAATATATATAATATAGTAACTTCAGATTTGGAAAAGATTTAAGTGTGATCTGCACAGTGTTGAAAAACTTTGCTCATTTTCTCTGTAGAGAGGAAATCGTATATAACACGATTACACATGCATGCAGATTTCATGCTCCATAACTCTTCCCTTTTTATTTGCCTTTCTCTAATGGTGTGCATGGAATATGCCTTATTACAGAGTTACTCTGTTGATTTGAATATGTAGAAAAGTGCCTATATGGTAATGCTGGTAAGGCAAATAAGATGAACATTTGTGCAAGTTTACTATATCATCAGTGAGCATTTTATATGGAGATGTAAAAAAAAAAAAAATCTTATACCTCAAATGTACTTCATCTTTTTACAATCAACTAAGCAATGGTACATTCCACCACAGCCACTGATGGGAACTTTAAAAAAAAAAAAAAAATCAAAAATACAGAGTTTAAGTCCTGATTTGCCATTTCTGGTAATTGTTGGAACATGGGATGGGCAAGTTACTAATTTAATTGGATAGCTTTATTTTACAAAGGTATGGAAAGTTTACAAAGCAGTATATAAACCTATATCATTAGTTGCATTTGCACTAAATGTGATGTACTTTTGCGATATATTCTGTAAATAAAATTACACTGCAGATACTATTTGTAAAGAATACATTTTAATTTTAGATAAAGGCACTGGTACTTCACTACAGCTAGCCCTGCCCAGTCAGTTCTAAGAGGCTTCTCAAAGGTTAGGGAAGGAGTTGCAAGACTGAGAAATTGGTATTGACTGCTTTACAAACCAAATTTAAAAAATGCCGTTGTCTGTAGGCCTCTCAGATTGTCTGTGTGTGAGTAGCCATTAGATGCTTTATTCTGAAGGGGATCTTGCTTTCATCATTTTGTAAATTTGCACAGTCTCTTGAGCCCATCCATCTCTCTCTTCAGTCACTGCCACATATCTATGCACTATTGAGTATACTTCTTCCTGTTAGTGGATGGGTAGTTTTCATACAGCTGTGGCGATCTTTGCAGAGGCAGCTCCCGACTCTGGGATGGATGAATTTTATAAACTGAACCAGTTTGAAGGGTTGGGAACACCGTAATCTTTTCTCTATCAGATCTCATTCTCTGAATACCTCTGTCCATTCAGAGAATTTGGATGTTACCTGATTAGATATGAAGGAAATAATCTGATATAACTTGTTTTGGGGATGAGGATGAGATGGCCGTTGTCATCTTGTCTGAGAATCTGGATATACTATTTTGACAAATTTGTCTGTGAAAAACATGATGCACTTTGGAAAAAAAATAATTACAGTTTACTTAATTGGGCTGAGCTGGCTTACCTGAAGTTGTGCAGATTCTCTTTAATCAGATTGTCCACCTGTATTTTTGTCAAGTTGTACAGATAACGCTGTATTTGAATTGCCACTGTTCATCTACAGATTTAAAACATGAATCATATTTTTGAGTACCTTGAGTGTGTAGAGTGTTACTGTTCTATAATAGCTTTATGATCCTAATGGTAAGTTTTAAAAATTAAAAGAAGTTGGCTCTTCCATGTTACAATCAAATTTAAAACCAGTATTTAAAAGTGAAAAGTATTAAAAATTATGAAGAAAAATCCTGGTTTGTAGTTATTTTTAACTTCCAGTGCTTTGGAGAGACTGCTGTGAAACACTGTTTACCTTTTAACTTCTAGATAATGGTAGAGTTACATACAATATTATAATGTATGGAAAACATTTAACAGGAAAGCAGTTTACTTGTATTACTGATGTTACCAAGATGAAAACTTGAATGCCACCTTAGTTTATATATTAAAAAGCTTATTTTCTGCTAGCATGAGAAGCATGTTAAAAGATACTCCTGTACAGTATAGTCTTAATATAGAGCACTTCCAAAGTATTTCAGCTGTTGTCTTTGTACAGAATTAACAACATTATGGAAGTTTCCATGGGAAGAATGGAGATCCAGAACTGAGGAGTGCCAGAGGATACATGTGTGGCTTTCTTCAAAGTATAAAGGTTTTTTAAGAATAGAGATGAGCTTCTGTAGAGCAAGCTTGCTTAATAGAAGAAATACCTGGCGCCTAAGGGATCAATAACTATCCTAGCTTTATTTGTTATGCAGGGATATCTACTTGTTACATAGTGATCAATAAAGTTGTAAATACCTTACAAGTATTTAAGACAGGAGGAACAGTTTGAAATAACAGAAGGCAGTAGCCGCACAGAAAGTGCAACTTAAGGTCAGCTGCATCAGGCCTTGGGTAACACATTGCTGCAAACACAGAATCCTAAGGTAAGGCCTGCCCCTGAAGAATGCAGCTATTTTAGCTGTGAAAAGGAAATTAATAAAAAAAGATTAACATAAGTCACATTCTTGGTCCCATAAGCTGTGCATATAACTCAAAAATTAGACTTTCCAGCAAGAAGGGGTTGAGCATTTCGAAGCCGGCTCTGTGCACACCATAGATACAATGAATGATAATTACTTAGGGTTATGCCATGTAACTTACCAGTGTATATTACTAATAGCATTGCTATTATCTTTAGTCTCCAGCTATAAAATCTAAGCTTTTTGCCTGTCCCACATTGGCCTTTTTAGTCATCAGTGTGCTTGTAGTAAGCGTTGGTAAAGCCCTTCCCAAATCTTCGTTCACAAAGTCAAGCCATGATGATGATGAAGCTTCATAGCAGAAGAAAAGTATTTCTTAGATAAAAGAAAGGGATATATTTTGAGCATTAGCTACCAGAAGGTGTCCATGTTTCCTCATGTCTTTATATGTGCAGGTACCTACCCTCTGAAAAGCTGGCAGGCAATGTTCAACCTTTCTGATCAATTGGACATGTTTCTGAAATTTCTTGTCATGAGAGACAAGCACCAGCTCATGGAAGTCTGTGGCAAGCAACTCCTAACCAGTGTTACAGCAGCAGGGTGTGACAACACCCCTGAGGATTTCCCCCTGCCATGGTGGGACTGCAACTGAGTCCCAAAGCAACCTGGCACATTCAGGTCCTCAGTACCCTGGGAAATTGTGCCCTTCACGGTATGATGAAGAATTCAAACTTGGAGGCCTGGGACAGTGCACTCGCTGTCTGATGAGGGTGAGTAACACCTGAGTATAAACAAAGGAATTACAGGTGTGTACATCCAGCCTAGGTCACAAGTACTCACACAGGTTGGTCACCTCACTGCTTGTACCCTGCTGAAAATCATCACTACATATTCAACACAATGGTGTTCTCCAGCCAGTGCTTGAGCACTCACCTGTACCCATGCCCTGTATGCAGAGCCTGCATCAGTGGAACACCTGAGACACTGCACCTGGGAAGCCCCAACACATGTTATCTTGTCGCAGCTTATCTTGTCCAAACTGCAGTGTTGAAAATCTAGCTGTGAAAAGGCTTTTTTTGAACTTTTGGAGGGAGTGGTCTTTGCCTTCAGTTGTTAAATAGGGAAGTTGTGTTATGCTAAAGGGTGGCAGTGTCTCCAATAGGCTGGTACATTTTAGTAATGCGTGGAATGGTTGCCTTCTGTGAAGAACTTGAGAAATTCAAGTGGACTTCTTTGTTGCTTTCCACAAGCTTTTATTTTTCTTTTGTTTCAGCTGCATTTGAAAACTCTGGAACCTAATTCATGTATCATTAAAATACAGGGAGGGTAACCAACCAACCTAATATGAACAGAGGTGTGCTAAACAAAATCATTACTAGTTCAATTCAGTTAGCAACTCTGTAATGCTCTTGTTTAATGTGCCAATTTTCAACATGCCTGTCAGGTGTGAGAAGTCTGATATTAAAAAGTACAGGTAATTTACTGCCTTCTCATTAACTAAGGCTGCAATACCAACTTCAGTGAAAAAGACTGAAGTGCTAAAAGATTTGAAAACCTCTAGCAATTGTAATATTGCTAAATCGTTTTCTAATTCTAATACTGGTTGTATCAGAAACAGTTTCACTATCATTTATCTTGTGTCCTAGCTGTTCATGTTACACATGCTATTTTCTTTACTATCCTGTTGTGAACAGGTCTACACTTGCTCTTTGATACTGTGTAGGTTCCTGGGCTTCTGCTTGCATTAAACACCTACTGCACTAAGGGATACTAACTTTATGTATTACTTGAATGAAAAACTTTGCATGACCAGGCAAGATACATAAATGGTCCTTCAAAATAAAAATCAAAACAACTTAAAAAGCAGCACCAGGATGTGGGTACACAGAATGGTGAACTCAAGTCTGATGTTCTTGGACTGTTAAGACAATTTGCTTTCTAACAGGTATCTCCCCAACAGAAGGAAGGAAAACTACCAATAATTAGCATTTACTGACGTTTTGAATAGCACTTATTTAAACTGTCCACTCTCATTCACATCCACAAGTGAAGGAAAAACACCCAGTAACTGAAACTGACAGGCAGTCCTTTATTCCCTTCCTCCCATTTTGATTTGCCCTCAAAAGGCATCTCAGAAAAACAGCCCTCCTCAGGAACACTAGCAAATCCAATGCCTTAACTGCCCCACTTTTCAATCACATCAGCCTTTTGGGGTCAATTTTTTCCAGGTGCACTAGAGGCTTCAGTTGCTCAGCAAAGTTCCTCATGTCATCAGAAACAATGTCCTGTCCAGCTGGCGCAACCACGTTGAGCTCCACCAGGTACGAGAGGGAGAGCGGCTCGATGCTGTCTGTGTTTCCTGGCATTAGGATACGGAAGATCTTGTACACCATGATCTTCATAATGCCCTTGCGGAACACGTGCCCCTTGGCCACAAACTCGTGGTCCATGCGGAAGCCCATCTCCACCAGGAAGTCCGTCAGGTTGTCCGAAGTGGCTATGTCTACGCAGTTGCGTACCAGTGCGTGGCGGCTCTTGTCGCCGATCTCTGGCTGGCCCAGGTACCGCAAATGCCAGGGCATGCCGCTCTTGTCCATGGACCGCCGCGCCCGCAGCACGAAGGGGCTGGCCTGCTGCCCCTTCAGCAGGAACACCATCTCGTGGTCCAGGAAGGTCTCCGGCTCCATGTTGTCGCAGAGGCCACGCAGCCGGTGCAGCAGGCTCTCCAAGCACTGGTCCAACACGCTCCCTGCGGCGGGCCCACAGCGCCTCCGTTACCCCGACCCTGCTCTCCTCCCCCCGTCCGGCAGAGCGAGGCTCCCCCTGCGGCGTGTGCCGCCGCGGGCCCCGTGCCCGCCCGCCTCCCCAAGCACCGCTCACGGCCTGGACCGCCCCTCGGCCCACGCGGAGCGGCCTGGCAGCGCGGCAGGCAGGCCTGGCCGCCGGACGCTTTCCTGGGCGGCGGGAGGGAGCTGCCCGGCCGCCCGCCGCTTACCTTGGAGCAGGTACTCCATCATGTTGATGGTGCCGCCCGACACAGGCATCATGGTCACTGGAGGCGCCTCCATGGTGCCTGACGGGCCGCGAGCAACCGACCGGAGCAAAGGCGGCAGGAGTTGTGCTAACGCGGCACCAGCGCCATCTGGCGGCCTGGAGGTGCCGCTCGGATCTGGAGGGGCGGCCCGGGCCGCGCCTCCCGCCCTGTGAGGACACCGCCCCTCGGCGCCGGCAGCCCAGGCTCCTCCCGCGGCGCAGCCCCCCCCGCCCGCGGCACAGCCCGGGAAAGGCGGGTGCGCGCAGGCTGATGTGAAACCTGTGCCGGGAAGCAGCCCCGTGTGTCACCCGCCAGAGGGCCGGCAGCAGCGGGGCCGGGCGGGGCGGCTGGCGGGTACTTGCGGCAGCGTGGGCAGCAAACTGATGTCAGGGGGCGGGGCGAGAACGGCAGCGGGGCTGGGGAAGGGCCTGGAGCACAAGTGTGATGGGGAGCGGCTGAGGGAACTGCTGAGGGGTGTTTAGTCTGGGGAAGGCTCAGGGGCGACCTCATTGCTCTCTGCAACTACGTGGAAGGAGGTTGTGAGGTGTAGTGAGGTGGGGGTTGATCTCTCCTTCCAGGTAACCGGACAAGAGGTAACGGCCTCAAGCTGAGGCAGGGAAGCTTTACGATGGATGTTAGGAACAATTTATTCACGGAGAGGGTGCTCAGGCATTGGAACAGGCTGCGCAGGGAAATGGTGGAATCACCGTCTGGAAGTGTTCAGAAGCCGTGTAGATGAGGCCATCAGAGATGTGGTTTAGTGGTGGTTGATGCGCGGATTGACTCCACAGCTCGTTAAAGTTGTAAAGTAGGTACGCTTTTTATTCAGCGCTGAGACGCACGGGGATAATTCCTCAAAGTCATGCGTGCCTCAGTGTTGTTTCCCTCTACATTTATTCTCTAAAGTTATATATATTCATAAGGTTGCACAACACGCCTATACATATTCATGTCCTATCCCCGCTTCGTATTATAATGAGCTAGGAGGTCCTCTGCGCCTGCACAGTGCCCCCTCTGGTCCTGGGCAGGGGTCTCAAGATGAAGTAAATGACTCTTCCTCCTGTGGGTAGGGGTCTTCAAGATGAAGTAAATGAGTCTTCCTCTTCTTGCACTTTTCACCTTTCAGTCTTTACATATGGCCTTAGGGTTTGGTCGGTATCCCAGCCATAAACCATCTGCTTCTCCCCCTTATCAGTAGATTCAGGCGTCTGCTTTTCCTTATCAATAGCTGCTTATCAATAGGACCAGGTGCCTTTGTTCTGCTTAGCAGGCATTTACAACAGACAATACTTTTGTTTAAGCAAGCAAATTCCTCTAACCCCCTTGTACAACCCCCCCTGTACAACCCCCTTGTACAACCCCCCTGTACATTGGTCAACTGTCTGCATCATGGTCTTGACAGTGCTGCAGTAATGGTTGGATTTGATGATCTTAAAGGTGTTTTCCAACCTAGTGATTCTATGATTCAGAAAGGCAGAAATCCACCGTCAGGTTTCTCATCTGTACGCAGTGGGTTTTGCACTGTTTCTAGATGGAAAAGCCTCTCTTTAAAAGAAGTATCAGAAAGATCCAGTATGTGTGGGTTAAAATTGGTCCTGCCGGTCTCCAAACCTGACTTACAAAGTCAGTTTTCCTTAGCAGTCTTTGTAACAAGCCTTCAAGCCACACAGACAGCAGACAGTGTGTTTTCATTGCCTTTATCGGTGTCTCTAGACAGTGGTGGTGTTCTGCCTCCAGCACATAAATCACATAAATATCAGCAAATGAAGAACTGCTTAAGTGTGCTCTCCCAGAGCGGTGGTAAGTTGTTTCATCCCATATATACCCATGAAGTGGAACAGGGGTGACTTCAGTCCAGGAGGGACCTCAGTGCTGGTGAAGCTGGAGCTGCTGCCACAGTGGTTTCGTATTGCATGTACTTTCCCGATGTCAGGTAAGAGGCCTGTGTTGAAATAAAGCAACAAACTAGTAAACAAATGGTTTGGGTAACGTTTTATAAGCTCCATTGTGCTCCTAAGAGCAGAACAGTTGGTTATCTCTTGTATGCAGATCAGTGTGGTCATGATGCAGTTAGAACAAAAGAATACGCACTGAGAAAAATAGCTAGGAAAAGCAAAAATGAGTAAAAAATGCTCTCTAGATTTTTACAAGGGATCGTTTCTGAGATTTCACTTATGTCTGTGGTGATAAACTTTATCTCTTCTGCCCAGCTGAGGTGCGTGGTAACGTTAACTACAAATGCCTAAAACCCCCAAGGAGGATATTTACTTTCACATTTTGAAATGCCGGTTGGTTTAAATTACGCAGTTGCAGTTACCTCAGGTAGTTCTGCCCCACAGTCTGAAGAGATACACCATAATGTAATGCAGAAAAGCCCATTATAGAATCACAGTCACAGAATGGTTTGGGTTCAAAGGGACATTTTGAGCTCATCTAGTCCAAACCCCTGCCATAGGCAGGAACATCTCTCACTAGATCTGGTTGCTCAAGGTTCCATCCAGCCTGGCCTTGAACACTTCCAAACCTGTAGGGCTGTGAAAAGTAGGTGAATGAAAGTGGTGCCTCATCCACCACCAGCATCTCCAAAACCCCTGACCTGTGGTGTAAAGGACAGCAAGGATTCAGTCCTGCAGCTGCTGAGCTGCATGTCACCTCGGCTTGGCAGCTCTGTAGTGGGCCTCCACACCTTGAAGGTGTTTTAAAAAGAACCTTGTCCTGCAGTTGCTGAAGCTAAAGTGCAGGAGATGCCAAAGGCACTTGGTCAGACAGATGGAGGAGGTGGAGAAGAAGAGGGGTAGGAATGGAGAGGAAACATGTTGTTCGCAGCCACCTACCTAAGCTCTGCTCAACTCCATTTCAAACCTTTCCTACACGCCTGGCTGTGTCTGTCTTCAGTTCAGCAGTAGCAGTCATTTTTCTCCTTCTTAGTAGCTGGTGCAGTGCTGTGTTTTTGACTTTCAGCCTGGGAACAACGCTGATAACACCAATGTTTTTAGCTCTTGCTCAGTAATGTTTACTCCAACCAAGGACCTTCTGAGTCTCATGCTCTGCCAGGGAGGAGGGGAAGCCAGGAAGAAGCAGAAACAGGACACCTGACCCAAACTAACCAAAGGGGTATTCCTTATCACAGCATGTCATGGCCAGTACATGTGGGGGGAGTTACCCGGAAGGGCTAGATCACTGCTCGGGTCGAGCTGGGTGTCAGCGGGTGCTGAGCAATTGTATTCTCTCCCCTTTCTCTCTCTCTTCTCATTATAATTATTGTTGGTAGCAGCACTGGTTTGTGTTATACCTGAGTTACTGGACTGTTCTTATCTTGACCCGTGGGAGTTACATTCCTTCCATTCTCCTCCTCATCCCTCTGGGAGCAGGGGAGGAAGAAGCAGGGAAGTGAGCGAGCGGCTGCCTGGTTCTGAGTTACCGGCTGGGCTTAAACCATGACGCAAAATCAGAATAGATTCCTCAAATTCTTCTTTCCAAGAAGAAGACCTCACCATAAGCAGTGTAGTAGCAAATGCCACTTGGTGTATTTATAATGAATGGTGGGGAAATGCTGTATGCTCTCTATGTTTCTGCAAAGTTCATGCAGAGGGAACCCAAACCCCTTTCTTTCACCTTTGGGATCGCTACAGTCAAATGACTGTATGTGGTATCAAAGCCTTTACTGATACGGTCTGAGCATACAGATTTATTTAGAGGGACAGCTGGCAGCGGTGCCTAGTGCGTGGCCATCATGGGCAGGGACATTGCCTGGGCCTCCTGGGCACAGTCACCGCCTCAGGGCCAGCAGCCTAAAGGCCTTTCTCCAAGGGATGCTGGGCGAAGGGACAGCAGCAGCAGGGCTGCAGTGGGCAGGGCTGCGGCGGCCCCATCACCGCCATGTCATAGTGCCAGCACCCGGTAACACGGCATCACAGTGCTCCGGGGCAGTATGAGTCCAGCGCCCTCCCCTCTCCCGCTGCCAGAGTGCCCGGCGCTGCCACCAGGACAGAGCTGGCAGGCTGAGGGCATCCGAGAGGAAGCCCTTGAGGCAGCGGGGGAATTACCGGGAGGGGGAGGGGGTTGATGGGGGGAGCACTTGAAGCTGCAAGAAGCTGCAGGAGGTTTGGTGTTATAGTTCCAGCTCCTGGAGGGGCCACGCTCAATGCTCATCGAATGGATGGATGGATGGATGGATGATGGATGGATGGATGGATGGATGGATGGATGGATGGATGGATGGATGGATGGGTGGATGGGTGGATGGAGATCCTGCTTCAGTCATCAGGGAGCTCGCCACCCTCCTTTCCTGTGCACCGGGGAATTAGGTGAGGGGGGGACTGAGGAAGGGAACACTTGAAGCTGCAAAGCTGCAGGATATTCTCTGCTGCAGTTCCAGCTCCTGGAAGGGCCACGCTCAAAGCTCATTGGATGGATGGAAATCCTGCTTCAGTCGTAGGGGAGCTCACTGCCCTTATCTCCTGGGGAGAGAGTGGCAGCAGCCAGAAGAAAAAGGATGCACAGATGGCTCAGTGCCCTCCCCCGGTGCTCTGGAGCTCCCACTGCCAAGCACAGGAAGGATTCTTACTCCAAGGAGTCATCAGAACAATGTCATTTTGTGTTACTAGAAGCCCATGAGATGGCTCCACGTGGAGGCAGAAAAGGCAGTGCCAGTGCCCCCTTGCCCCCTTAGAGGCATAACCAGCGTGTGGACTAGGAGCCGGTCTTGCTCACGTGCTCAGGGAGTAGCCGATCGCCAGCACTGGGGTCAGGAAGGAATTTTCCCCTGGGGCAGATTGGCACCGGTCCCCGGGGGTTTTTTGCCTTCCTCTGAGCACTGAGCATGACTACTTGTCAGGGCTCCTCGGTCCATTCTGGTTGCGTTATAGCCTGGTGCTCGTGCACCACGAAGGTGGCCCCTTGTGTCCTGCAGCTGGGGCGGGGAAGGCTTTGTCCCCCCCCAGGCTGGACTAGCAAGCATCCCTCGGTTTATTTTGCCTTCCTCTGCAGCCGAGCACAGCCCCTCCATGGGACTCCTTTGGGTCACTGTGTCCCAAAGGCAGCAGCTCATGCTCCACGCAGGTGGCCCTCGTGCCTTGCATCCGGGGGGAGGCAGCCATCTGAACTCTCAGGGTAGCCCCAGCGTGGCTCCAGGACTTGCTGCTGTCCTCTGTAGCATTGAGCACCACCCCTTGTCAGGTCTTCCCTGGCCCTTTCTGGCTGGGTTCTTCTTGCACTGCTGTTGCACCACCGTGGCACCGCTCCTGCCCTGGCTTTCCTTTGTTAGGCTGCAAGGGAGGTTTTTTCTAGCTAAACTGAAGGGTCTAAACTAAACTGGACTAAAATTAACTAAACTAAGCTAAACTAAACCAAGACAAAACTTTATTTCTAAATAAATACTCTTTCCACCTGTAACCATTCTGATTTGTCTTTGAAAGTGCTTTTGGTACTGAAATTCCCTTGGCATTTCAGGTAAATAACATGCTCCTCATTGTACAACTCATTGTGAGTGCAGGGAATGGAATGGAACGGAATAAAATGGAATGGAATGGAACAGAATATAAAAGAAAGCTATGCTATGTTATGCATATAGAACCACAGAATAGCTAGGGTTGCCAAGAACCTTAAGCTCATCTAGTTCCAACCCCTTGCCATGAGCAGGGACACCTCACACTAGACCGTGTCTCCCAAGGCTCTGTCCAACCTGGCCTTGAACACCGCCAGGGATGGAGCATTCACAGCTTCCTTGGGCAACCCATTCCAGTGCCTCACCACCCTTACGGTAAAGAACTTTTTCCGTATATCTAACCTAAATTTCTGCCCTTTAAGTTTAAACCTATCAACCCTTGTCCTGTTGCTGCAGTCCCCAATGGAGACTTCCTCTCCAGTACCCCTGTAGGCCCCCTTCAGATACTGGAAGGCTGCTATGAGCCTTCTCTTCTCCAGGCTGAACAGCCCCAACTTTCTCAGCCTGTCTTCACACAGGAGGTGCTCCAGCCCCTCATCATCCTCTTGGCCCTCCTCTGGACTTGTTCCAACAGCTCCATGTTCTTCTTACGTGATATTTAACAGAGGGTTTTAAAACTGTTCTACAAAACTGAGTCATTTGCTTGTGTTTCATGAGTGATTGCAGGGAAAATGTGCTCGGTCCAGACGGTTTAAACCAAATTGGGATCAAAACACTTGGAGCTTTCAAGAACGTGGAATTAGGCAGCAGTCAGTGAAGTGTTGCATTCAAGTAGTAATACAAGAGGTAAAGCCCCACACTAGGTACATGAGTGCTAATAACCACAAGCAAATATCTAAACAGCCTGTACAAGAAACAATAGCCTGTGTAACAAACTGTCCTGGGTTCAGCAGTAGCAGTCATTTTTCTCCTTCTTAGTAGCTGGTGCAGTGCTGTGTTTTTGACTTTCAGCCTGGGAACAGCACTGATAACACTGATATTTTTAGTTGTTACTCAGTAATGTTTACTCCAACCAAGGACTTTCTGAGTCTCATGCTCTGCCAGGGAGGAGGGGAAGCCAGGAGGAAGCAGAGACAGGACACCTGACCCAACTAACCAAAGGGGTATTCCATACCACAGCACGTCATGCCTGGTACAGAAAGTGAGGGGAGTCACCTGGAAGAGCTAGATCACTGCTTGGGTAGGGCTGGGTATCGGTTGGTGGGTGCTGAGCAACTGTATTCTCTCCCCTTTTTATCTCTCTTCTCATTATTATTACTGGTGGCAGCAGCAGTGGTTTGTGTTATACCTTAGTTACTGGACTGTTCTTATCTCAACCCGTGCGAGTTACATTCTTTCCATTCTCCTTCCCATCCCTCTGGGAGCAGGGGGAGGAAGAAGCAGGGAAGTGAGCGAGCAGCTGAGTGGTTCTGAGTTCCCGGGTGGGCTTAAGGCATAACAGTTCTTTCTGGCACCCAGCGTGGGGCATGAAGGGTTGAGATAATGGCAGATCTGATTGGAGTGTCTCTAATCGTATTTGTGATAAGCATTTATTGCTTCAGATTAATAGTCACTCTTCATAATGCTCATTTATTGGCTCTCAAAGTTGTTGCTGTTGATCTCAGAGTTTCAGCATGTCGTACCTTACTGACAGCCAGTATTTGATGGTTTGGTGTTTATTGGCTGGGAGGCTTAGGCTAAGGTTCTTGTTTCGTTGTACGTTATGGTAATGACTTGTAATACAATAGACTCATTGATCATGAAACTGATCTGGCTTGCATTCCCAGTGTGGTCACCACCTCTATACTTTTGGTGGTACATAATAGAAGTGTATAACAATTATACATCTTTTTTCCCCTCCTAGGGTCGTCAACCTGTGAAGGAGACATTCCCTTACCTTCCCAGGCCCTTGCTCCTCCTCCTGTGGGGCCCCCGGCTTTGTCCTCTCATCCAGGGATGTCCCTTGGTAGCTCTGGAGCCAGGCTGGATCCAGCGAGTCCAGTCTCTGTAGCCTCTTCTGCAGTGGTCAGGAGGTGGTGCTCCCTCCAGCTTTTCATCTTCTTCTGATTCATGTGATGATGACTCCTGATCAGATGCTGTCCCAGGTAGTAAGTGCATTGCCATTGCTTCTTCATCTTGCTTCTTCATCTTTCTTGTCTTTTTTTTTTTTTGCTTTTCCCTTTGCGTACAGGGGCAACCGATATTGGCACGAGTTGATCCTCTGGTTTAGCTGCAGTGATTATCACTGTGGTTGGAGTGGCTGCAGTATCTGTTGTTGGGGTTTGGATAGCTGCTGTACTTGTTGCTGGGGTTTGTGAAGCTGATATGCTTGGAGCTGGAGTAGCTGCATTATCTGTTGTAGTCAGAGTTTGAGTAACTTCTGTACTTGTCACTAGGGTTGGTGTATCTGCTGTATTTGGAGTTGGTGTAGGTGCTGTATTTGGAGTTAGAGCAGCTGCATTCACACAAGGGACGGAAGAGAGGAGAAGGAACTCCTTGTTCTCGGCTGCCTTTTCCTGGACTGGGAAGCTAAGGGAATGTCTCCTTCACAGGCTGACCACTCAAGGAGGGGGAAAATTATGTGCAATTGCTAAACACCTCTATAAAGAACTGTCATGGTTTAAACCCAGCCAGTAACTCAGAACCATGCAGCTGCTCGCTCACTTCCTCCTTCCACTCCCGGAGGGATGGGCAGGAGAATCAAAGGAATGTAACTCCCACGGGTTGAGATAAGAACAGTGCAGTAACTAAGGTATAACACAAACCACTGCTGCTGCCACCAATAACAATAATGATAAGGGAAATAACAAGGGAAGAGAATACAACCGCTCACCACCCACCGATACCCAGCCCGACCCCAGCAGTGATCTAGCCCTTCCAGGTAACTGCCCCCAGTTTATATACTGGTGTCAGTCGGCAGGTGGTGAGCAGTTGTATTCTCTTCCCTTGCGAGTGACAAGGGCTGGGTGAAAAAAGGTTGGAACATCACCCACTTGTTTTGAGGGTGAAGCAAGGTCTTTACACAGTGACTGCCTTGTTGGAAAACCACTTGTCTGAGGTTGTGGACTGATGATGATGGAGCCTATGGCTCTGAGCACTGTAAGCAGTAGGAGCTCTCACTCCACCCCAGAAATGCAGCTGGAAGAAGTGGGAGGATGTACCCCCTACCACAGCTTTTCTCAGAGCTGTGTTCACTGTACCCTGGGCACATCCATGCCAAGGATGAAACTGTCCCAGCAGTGCTGTGCATACACTTGAACGCTCACCTGAGAAAGCAAGCAGACCCTCAGCCACGCTACCATCTGGGGACTGATGTGTCTGCTCAGCAGCACCCTGGCTAGCACTCTTATCCCAGCACCAAGGCAGCCTCTGCTGCCGGGTCCCGGTATCGCGGGTACCTCCGGCACAATGTGGCTGCTGTCCTGCCGGGAAGGCACAGGTCACTGACTGGGCCTGGTGCTGCCGGGAGAAATCAAAGCGAGGAACAGCTGTGTAGTTAAGAGAGAGCTGCAGCACTTCTGACCCCCACAGCGCTGAAATGTTCATGTCAGACACACAGCAGGAGCAGGACTGCTGTGTAGCAGTGGTAAAGTATATTCAGGACCCATGTGGAAAGGAGGTGATCCAGGCAAAAAGAAGCAAGCTAGTAACCAGAGTCAGACACTATTTTTACTACCTTTTCCTAGGGTTTTAAAATACTTGGAAAACAATGAATTGTAATAATGCCGCATTTAAGGTGCGGCAGCTCTAGGAACTTCAATCCAGAGAGCTAGTTTGGTTCTGCCAATGGTGCAAAACAAACTGCACAAAACTGTTCCTGTACCAAAGCATTCTTGTCACTCAAACTTTGCAGCAATGCCCAAATATGTCACTGTCATTCACACAGGGAAAGAAGAATACTTCAGTTCCCTAAACTTTCCAACACATCTGAAATGGTAAGCTCTGCTTCTGGCATAAAACATGTAGCATCAAGGAGACAGTATGTAGGTTGCAGTGTATATCTGATGATACACAGACTCGCAGCCACCAACATCAAGCTTAGGAGCTGAACACTTGCATTTCATGTTGTCTATCTGGATATGTCACTAAGTAATGAAGTAAACTTAAAATATCACAGTTAAGCCAACATGTTTTCCATTGTTTTACTGGAACTGAAAAAGTAGTTCTGTACCAAAATGTACACAATTTAGTAATAATACAAAATGTTAATTCTGCAAGACAGAATGTCAGTTAAATCCACCAAACTGAACACTGAACCACCATTTATTGCCAGGACCGTGTTATTTTAAATAAGGTCACTGAATGAACATAGAAACAAAGTAGTTCCAACTTTTCTTAAAATGGTAGCTATTAGCAACAATACTGCAGGAAGATAAGCATTTGTGATATTTGATATTTACACGCTATCGTAACACATCTAGCATGTAGTACGTCTCCATGCTTGCACATTCGCTGTATGAGCTCATTACAATGGTATGAATCTGCTGATGTACTACAAAACTAATAATGATTTATACCAAATTTGCACATTAGAAGCGCACATCTGCTAGTCACCCCTGCAGGAATGCCACTGCATTCCAGCAAGAAACCCAGTCCAATCCACCAACCTGTCCCAAAAAAAGCAAACAAAAAACCCCAAACCAAATAAAAAACACCCCATCATCAAGCATATTAACAATTTCCTTCTTGCGATTAACTAGGCAGGGTGATACATTTAGCAATATTCCCAAAACTGAATCAAACCAGAATAAACTTGTGGTTTCTGTATTACATTAAGAACACCTGAGACTGCTTCACTGGTCCAAGTACAGTACTTTAATACAAAAACTGCTTGATGCATTAACATAAAATTTCATTGAATTCCCTTAATTAGTACTCTCCATTGAGAAAAGGGTAAGATTTCTTCTTAAAATAAATACTCCCCGCTCAAAAAGGAAGTTTAAAAGGAATTAAAATACAAAATCCCCTAATGTCTTAAGAGGACAGTGTGATTTTCTGGCTTCATTTCATCTCAGCTGAAACAGTGGATACACACCTGTTCCTGGGGAATAAGTGTCAAACACTTAAAAATAATAATTAGGAGCATACACACACACACACACTATACCTTGAGAGGCTTCCTTTAAAAGAAATGTAAACATCTGTTCATGACTCCTGTTATTTGAATCCACACCTATCAAAAGGAGTTTGAGAAACTGCATTTGCTTCAACACCTGCCTGACACTTAACGGTTTCTGGAGTTACCAGTTTCAAAATCTCTTTCTTCTGTCTGCACAAAATAACAAAACAGTTGGATACACTGTTTTTCCCTACTTCAGTACCAATTATATTTAACAGTTCAGAACTTTATAGGTCACAAGTTTTCCATAGAGTAATAACCTAAACTGTGGATTTGAAACATTGAATGCTGCTTAGCTGAAGCAGCAGCAAATTCAGTACTATGTATATGGGGGTTTCTATAAAAACTACAATTCAATAAAAATCTCGCAGCCTAAAACCTTTTACATGTGAACAAAACTGGGATTTTATGGGAAGTGATCGGGCTTGCCATCACTTTAAAAAACATGCTTTTCTAACCAGAACATAAGGATGGCAACAACGTGCACATCCAAGCCAAGTGTAGACCGAACTATGTATTTTAATGTACAAAGTACATTATATTACTTTTTGGTAGCCACCAGGCACCTACAAATCAAAATAATCTCAGCCAGTAAAAACAAAAGACTGCCCCTTTAGAAAATGATGTGTAAGATCAAGAATTCCAAAGCCACGCTCAAGACATCTGACAGGACTTCCTTTATGAAGTCATCTCTAACCACTGAAGAAAGTCAAAGGCGTAAGTAGTGTCACCCAAGTCCGGTGATCTCTCACTTCATCTTACACAGACATTATCATGTTAAAGGTGATTTGCATTTTAAACTTCACAGATTTTGGTTGGTTTTTTATCCCCATACATCTGGTCAGTTGCTAGAGCAACTCTTCATTTCAAAGCTGTTTTAGTATTCAAGCTGCCTTCTTAGTGCAGGTTCCTTGAAGATCTTGTAGATTTATTTTTGACCTAATAAAAACAGTAAGATAATCACATTAGATAGTTAAAATGCTCCACTGCTATTACATGTTTCTATTATTCACTTAATTATTACTGAATCTTGTGTATGTGGAAGAAGGGAAAACCAGCAAAACCAAGAATTTCTCTGTTTCTTACCTGTTGTGGATCATGTGGCTCCTGACAAGGTGCCCAGCTGCAAGAGCTGCCATCAGTGATAACTCCCCTGCCATCACTGTGGCACAAACAATTTTAGCAAGCTGACGGGCATTTTCACCAGGGTTATCTTGGCTTGCACCTTGAACACCTAACATCTGGGGAGAAAAATATGCAATATTATGCTATGAAATCTAAGATCAACTTAAGCTAAATTTAGTACTGAAGTCTTTGCAAATTATCTCATCAGCTAGCTTTAAATAACTTTAATATTAAATATCTTAAGCTTTAGAAACTCAATACATGAAAACAGTTCATTAGATAATTCTAAAATTTTAATGTCAAATCCTCCAAGTTTCAAGATAATTAATAATTATGTTCTCCCACAACATTACTCAAGACACAATGTACGCAACATGAAAGTGAGATTTGACTGAAATAGCTAAGTTGCTTTAAACTTTCCGATTTATACCTGCAAACAGGCTTGCTGTGGGAGCAAGTTCGTGCCTCCGCCAACAGTTCCTATTTCAATAGAAGGCATTGTGCAGCTGATGTACAGGTCGTCGTTGGTGGAACCAGTTCTCTCCATCAGAGTGATGCAATTAGAGCTGCCCACATTCTGCGCAGCATCCTTCAGATCAGGAAGGAGAAGCAAAACAAAACCAAAACACTCAGTTAACTAAGCATTTGGATAAGATTTACTATGAAAGAAAACCTAAGTTAATCGGAGTAAAATAAACCTACCTGACCACAGGCAATGTAGATAGCTGTCACAATGTTTGCTGCATGTGCATTGTAGCCACCTATGCTACCAGCCATCGCAGAACCCACCAAATTCTTGTTGATATTGACTTCAACTATATCATCTGTAGTTGTCTTCAATACCTAGACAAAGTGGTACATTTTTACTACACCATTCCTTAGGCAGGAGTAGAATGCATTATTTACAATTAGTAAGCCCTTGCCCCTTGTTTACTTCCATATGGAATTCAACTCAGTCCTTGTCCTAGATACCTGCTTTTAGTTTTGCTCACAAGGAGTTCTTTCAAATGCAGACTGCATTGTCCAAGTAACAATGGAAAGGGCAGTTCAAAAGGTTTGGACTTGCACAGGCCTTTAAAAGCTCATACACTCTAGGAATACTGTGTCCACCTCTGTACTCAGCATTTACAAATTACAGAACTGAAAAAAGTCTAGAGATAAGTATGTTCAGAGACACACTGGAACAGTTTTTTTACTCATTCTTCAACAGCAACAAGGAGGTAGTTCTTACACCAGATGTAGCTGCAGTGTGGAACAGTTTACATAGTTTTCAAAAAGGAACTGGACAAATTACTGGGGAAAACAAACAATAAACTAAATCCATCAAATCTGAAACCACAAATTCAGAAAATCTTGAACAAGTTGATGGAATACTATTCTGACTACAGTGCAGTAAATTCTTCCCTGGCTATTGTCCCTCTTGACCAGGTAACAGGCAATGGATTTGGTCTGATGCACACAGCCAGTAACCTGAGCTCAAGTGGAAGTGAATCTAAGATTGTGCTTATGATGCAGGACAAGTTTTCCAGAGGCTAGAAATGGCACTGCTTATAGAGATTACCCTTCGTCATACAAGACACTAAGGCAGCTTTGGAATTATGTGAAGCACCTGATTATCTGTTTTCATTGCAGTAGAGACATATAAACCTTAATGAGAATGCCAGGTTTGTGTGGGAGACAACAGTGAAATGATCGAAAACATGGGGTTTAATAACAGGCAAAGCCCTCTGTATAAAGATCTGACAAACTGGCAATTTTTTTCAAAAGTAAGAAGTTAAAATCCTAATGCATTCAACTTTATCATTATGTATATGCATGTTATATATATGCACCCTATGTCAGAAGGGACAATGAAAGAAAAACACTTATTGTCTCAGGGAAAAAGGCTTATTTACAGCAGTACCTGAAAATACATGTAGGAATCATTCTCACCTGGAAAACAACTTAAAGTTAATATTTATGATCCAGGGCAGGTATCAGTTTTGTAAAATGTACACATTTTTATTAAAGAAGTAAAAGAAAGCGAACACTTACTTCTCTAACAACCTTGGCTGGAATGACTGCTTCACAGACAACAGACTTCCCTCTTCCTTCTATCCAGTTTATAGCAGCAGGTTTTTTGTCCGTACAATAGTTACCACTAATAGCTATGACGTGGAGATCAGGAAACTCTTCATTCAACCTTACCAGTGCCTTTTCAGTACCCTGTTAGAAGAGAAAAGGATAAAAGGCAACAATATCATTACAGTTGTGAAATTAGCTACTCAAGGACAGCGGGGCAGCAAGATCAGATTAAGTCTAATCAAAACATCAGTTACAGTTGGAGAAATGAACATAGTTTCAGGAAGGAACCTGGACCCAGAGAAGAAAAATCCAATTATCACTATCTTTTTTCTAACTACTTTTGGAATTATATAGGGAATAACTGTTTTTCTCTGTGCATATGGACTCTCTGGATGCATTCTAGGTGCATGGTAATGTGTTTACCATGCTGAAGATATAACATGAACTAAGACAAAGACTATGGGCATGAAACAAATGCATTTTGCATGTAGTGGAAAGAGCTTCTCTAAACTAGAAAATCAGAAAGAAGGTCTGCTATATTTGGTACCTGTGTATGATCAGATTCATTTATTACATAATTGAAGTTCTGACAGACTTAAATTTAATATAGAATAGGCAAGGAGTATCAATCTCAAGCAGCACAAAGCATTCCAACAATCTATGGGTCATGTCTCAAGTTCTTCCACATTTGCATAAAAACAAATAAAAAATACCCTAGAGGACATCTCTCCACTGCCATTCACCAGATACCTAAAACTTTATTTACAAGGAAGTGATAAACACATCACTTAGCAGCAACAGATTAATTATTGTGGGATACAATCTTTGCCCCAAAGCAACAGAGCAACCAGCTTCATTTATGAAGAATACTTTCTCTAAATAATAATAAAAAAACATAAAATATGAAGTTACTTTTTCATCATTCTCATCCTATTCTTGTTTATACTTGATAAGGTTGAACACTTCTACTATTTTGTAGCACTGCAAACAGTGCTGTCTTATCTTTCTGTCTTCACACGCCAAGTAGTCACAGATTGGTAGGCTACAGCTTATTTATTCTTGAAAGGCACATTTACTAAAGAGACTTCAGGGGACTGGTCCTTACTTTTGAAATCATATTCATTCCCATTGCATCCCCTGTTCCAGACTGAAAACGGATATAAAGGTTACGACCAGCCAAACTGATGAGAAGTTTTTGTAGGCGGGCAAACCTGGAAGAAAATTTAAGTATTACTTACAGTCCTCAAGGGAAAAGATTAAATTAGTTTTAAGCGGCAAAATGACAGTAAATCATTGCAGACAGCACTGCTAACAACACTGTGTTCCTCCTCCCTCATAGAGGCACAGGAAAAAGCCTTCAGCTACCATGCTCACAATCCTCTCAAATAAATATTGTAAAAATATTCACTGCAAAAGTGTTTGCTTCCTTTTTATGTTTTCTATCCCTGGACTTCATGAAATAGAATATCCTCAAGTGCTGATGTAAAGTTAATTCATTTCCATTCCTTAAAACATCTGACTACCAGGTATAAACTAAAAATGAGGTCTTAAGAAATTCTTCTGTCAGTTTTACAGCAAGGCAAAATGCATGCTATCTTCAACTACAGTACAAGCTCCACAGGTGAAACAAAAACTGGGAAATATTGCATTTATTAACAGCATGACTTGATTCTGGCCAAAATACGCATATGAACTTGGCTGACACTTGTAACATTCATAGGAAGGAAATCTGATAAGGAAATCTCTCTATGAGCATGTAATCATAAATCTCAGAAAAAAATGTAGGGCTTCAAACAGACTTGTTCTTAATACTGATTTACATTTTTTTGCATTTCAGTTCTAGCATTAGTTTATCCTGTATTCTCTGGAACCTCACAAATTAATTCTTAACATTAATAATACCATCTGAAAGGCTTTGAATTACTTTTTGCATAGTACTACTAGAAATTCAAAAAAGCTTTTAAGTGCTTAAATAAAATAAATAATTTATTTTGTGATGCAAATGACTGTTGCCAAGATACAGTTGTTTACCACTTATCATTGGAAAAACCTTGGTCCATACCCAGATTGACTTTTATTCTCACAGACTCACATTACATGGGATAGCCAAAATAAAGATCTAATTTCCTGCATTGCAGTATGCCAAAAAAAAAAAACAACAAACCAAAACACAAAAAAAAAAAAAACACCCAAAAAACAGTTAGGAGCCACAGAAGTCCTGTGTCAGGAAAAAAGTCTGGAATAGCTATTGTACTTGCCTACTTGTGCTGTCAAAAGCTTCCTTCATTATTTTAAAGCCTTCAGGGCTTTCAAGCCAGACTTTCACTTCTGCAGCCTGGCAAGCACTGGGTAGCCTTACAACAGGTCCTCGAGTCATCCCATCTGCCAGAATGCGGCTACGTGCTCCGCCACCAAGCTAAAAATCAAAGCAGAAGGGAAACAGAGATTACTGACAGTGAATTTCAGTTTTTAGGAAGCCAGAAACATGCCTTATTATCACCCCAAATATGTTTTATAATACATGAAGTTTTCAAGCTAGTCAAGCTATACTTACACATATTGCTCTGCATCCTCTGTTAGTGCTTGCTACAAGACAACCTTCTGTTGTTGCCATTGGCACCTGAAACTCTTTGTTATCCAGAAACAGTGGTCCTGCTACGCCTACAGGAATAGGCATATATCCAATCACATTTTCACAGCAAGCTCCCATTACCTTACAAAAAGAATACAAAAGGTATCACTAAGGTTTCACTACAGTCATATGGCACAGCACATTACATGCAATGCCTGTGGTATCTTAGCAAAAACCCACAACCCTATCCATGAAGCAACCAATTCCCTACCTCAAAAAACGAATAGTACAGCTATCAACAGCTAATACTGTTCAAGTCTAGTATTTCACGGATGTATTGAAATTTATTAAGTCTTAAACACAATTAAAAAGACTCTCATACTGTTAAATGAATTTTAAATAAACTTCCATTTTAACTTGAGCCCCAGGCAGTTTTACCGTTAGCTAAACTCAGGCTCAGTACTAGTGGAATTCTGCATTTCTGAGATAAGGCAGCTGCACACTTCAGTCAGATATATTTTGAGTAAGCTTCTGAGTGAGGAAACCTCACCCACCACCTCCCCTACCACCTCCCCTGGCTTAAAAAAAGTGTAGAACAGTAAAAGGTAGTGTCTTACATATGCCTTTTTTATCTTCTGTATCAGTTTTCACCAAGCTCATTTTTTAATTTATGTACACAGAATCACAGAATAGTTAGGGTTCGAAAAGACCTTAAGATCATCAAGTTCCAACCCCCCTGCCATGGGCAGAGACACCTCACACTAGACCATGTCATCCAAGGTTCTGTCCAACCTGGCCTTGAACATCCCCAGCAATGGAGCATACACAACTTTCCTGAGCAACCCATTCCAGTGCCTCACCACCCTCACAGTAAAGAACTTCTTCCTTAAATCCAAACTAAACTTCCCCTGTTTAAGTTTTAACCCATTAACCCTTGTCCTATCACTACAGTCCCTAATGAAGAGTCCCTGCCCAGCATCCTTATAGGCCCCCTTCAGATACTGGAAGGCTGCGATGAGGTCTCCACGCACCCTTCTCTTCTCCAGGCTGAACAGCCCCAACTTTCTCAGCCTGTCTTCATACAGGAGGTGCTCCAGTTCCCTGATCATCCTCGTGGCCCTCCTCTGGACTTGTTCCAACAGTTCCATGTCCTTTTTATGTTGAGGACACCAGAACTGCACACAATACTTCAAGTGAGGTCTCGCAAGAGCAGAGTAGAGGGGCAGGATCACCTCCTTTAACCTGCTGGTCATGCTCCTTTTGATGCAGCCAAGCATCTATCTCATCTATTCGGAAAACGGTTTTAGAGTGAATTTTGCTTTTCTGCTTTTTACTTACCAAAGAATAATTATAATTCCTATATGGAAGATACTGCAAAGATGAAGGTTCAGGGAGTTTCTTAGATAACATCTGTCTGCGAATGGACACACCTCGCTCTTGAGTTTCCATCAGGGTTTCCAGTTTGTATGCAGGAATATGCTTAGCATTCACTAGACTGATGACCTCAGCATCAGTAAGGAATTTTGCTCCTTTCTGGAAACATGAAGGGGGAAAGAAAGAACAGTTTCTCTTGGTGAAAATCCTTTTAGGTATTTCCAAATGAAAACTAGTAACAAGTTTACTTTGACATTATCAGAGTACATCTAAAAGAACCAACTGCCAATATCAGGTTTTACAGTAGGCCAGGATATTATCAAGAACTTTTTACTCTGTCACCCACTTGCACATGTAAATGATGAAGCTTCAATGACTTGGTATGTCATGAATGATGAAGCTGCTCTCTGAACTACCCTGCCCTGACTGACTGGAGAATTGGCTTACGAAAGCATTTTGTACTGTTGTAATACCTCACCCGAGTTATTAAAAACCCACAACCTTTATTTTTCCATACCTCTGCATTTCCAAGTATACTAACACATTCCTCAATAGAACGAGGCTCTTTTGGTAACTGAATTTCTTCCTCTTTTCCATGAGGACATGGAGATGTTTCCACAGGATTGCAACTGCCAACTACAAATGTAGCCTTAGTTGATGACTCTGCTAATACAGGTTTTATGACTTCAGCTGCAAAAAGACAAAATTAACTTTGGTTCACAAAATTCTTAAGTTTTGCTTCCAAATGCAACACATAAACACAGATTTCAGTATTTGTTACAAATACTCAGGAATAGGTTCAGACTTTAAAATGCTAAAAATTACCATTTCCGTCTTTGGGAACTAAAGCTTCTTCTAATGTGTTAGATTTCTGATTGTTTTTCAGAAGTCTGGATTGTTGCTTCCTGCAACAATTCTCCGGGACCTTTTTCTGGACCATCACTGGAGATGTTATGGGATTCTTCAGTGAGAGTGTGGATTCAGTCTCTGCTTGCTCAAAGAAGATGTATTTGACAGCAAGGAGCAGGGCTAATCCAAGAGTGATTACTTGTTCAATATTCATACTGGCCATTCTGAAACAGACAAAAAGTACAAAGACAAACAAAAAGCAAATACATGATACATACAATTTGTAGTTTATAAACAGCATTCTGACATCCCTTTGGTTTAGAAAGGGCAAGAGTTTCATCATAATTTATACTGTTACAGAAATCCCAGTAAAAAGGCATCTTCTACCAGGACATTCAAATATGCTAGGTTAGGGTACACAAATCATTCTGTGCATCATTAACAACCTCAGAATTTTAAGATGTCTTTAAACAGTTACTCTTAGCTAAAAAGCAATCCCAATAACAGAAAGGACTGTAAGATATTCATTAACAGCCTTTCTCCCAGTGACAGAGTTTCAATCATCATCCTCTACCAAGAATGACTACTTATGATCCAAGCTGAACTGCTATGAGGCCAGACAATTCTGAACTTCCAGAAGTAAGATAGAACCACCACTGCCACTAACTTCAGCTGAGCTGAAGGAAAAGCAATGTGACACAGCTTCTGTGCTTTTTCCACTTGTGTGGAAAAGCTCCACATAAATAATCACCCTAGTGCAGTCACAAAATTTATTTTCCAGTGTGCTCTGAAAGGTGTCAGGGCTAGTGGGAAAAAGTAGCATTTTGATGCATACAGGACAACTGGCTCCTGATCATTCCTTGATTACTTCCAGAAGATTGGACAAACAACATAATATTGAAATATTTCTTATAAAATGTCACCTATGGTTCCAAGAAATCCTGGATCTTAGTTTACAAGTGTAAAGTACTTGTAAAGCAAGTTTACAAAGCTTAGCAGCTGGAGAACACAGCTTAATGAAGGAAACACATCTCTTCTGCGAAGTCACCTACCGAGAAAGGTAGAACTGCCATAATGAAACATTAGGTTCAATTCTCTTTGGTGCATTCTCATCCAATTCCACTGAATTTTCTACAGTACTGTTTTGAGCAGCTGGTTCTGCTATCCAACGACTGTGGGCATGAACAAGAACCAAACCCAGCGACTGTAGTAAAAACATAAAACAAGTATTAATTTTTCAAGACTAACTAGGTATCTGACACACTAAGATTAAACATTCTCTGTTTTTGTTCAGTTCGTTTTGTGGGAGGGTTTTTTGTGTGTTTTGCATTCCTCAAAAGTCTAAAGCTAAAGGCTGATTTCCCACACCTCTCATCTAACACCCATTTTGACCTATCACAGTAACACTCAGCTTTGAACCTGTCCCTCCATATCCTTTCAGTTGCTCAATAAGCAAGGGAAGCTGAGGGTACTGCAGGGGTAAGAATCACAGAATCTTTAGGGTTGTAGGAACCTCTGGAGATCATCTAGTCCAAGCCCTCTGCCAAGGCAGGGGCACCTACAGCAGGTTACACAGGAATGTATCCAGGAATGTCTCCAGAGTGGGAAACTCCACAACTCCTACAGGCAGCCTGTTTCAGTGCTCTGCCACCCTCAGTGTAATAAGGAGGGAATTAGTACACATGGAATGTGTACACAGAGATGGCATATGCAGGAAGACTTTAGGTGTACATACAGGGGGTGCTATTAAATTACCATGGTAAACTAGACTAATGGGATGCAGAATACAAATCTACAGAAAGCAAAAGCTTGATTCATTGCACTAAGACACCTTACTGACTGTATAACCACAGGTGAAAAAGAGCCACAAACCATAATCATTTTGACTCTCTGTGTTACAGGATTTGGTTTATTTTCTTCTTCTTCCAGAACACGAGCAAAATGGCTAAGCTGCCATATAGGACGCCCTTCACGACTCTCTCTCGAAAGCTGCAAAAATAACAAAATTTAAAATAGGTCATATTTAGTACATACTAGAAGAACGAGCAAGCAAGCTTTGACACTGTTTTTATTTGATCACTAACAAATTATAAACAAGGAGTTAACCTACAGTCTACTGTTTAGCCTATGTTAGGCTGCAAACTGTGAAAAACCCTGCACAACCAATACTTTACGCTATAATTAATTTACTTGCTTTATGTCAAAACTCACCACTGAGTGTGCCTCATTTACAGTGGCACTAACAAGTTACCGTTATCAGCTGGGTCACCATAACTCTCTTTGGGCATTCCCTCTGTTTGCTTTGAAAAGTTAAACATGCTGGTGTGTGATTCCATGGAGAAATGTAAAGCCTACAGGAAGCACAAGGTCTAAATGTTAAGCTCGATCTTGTCTTGACACTGGTCCTACCTCTAATACCAAGGACACACAAGCTGGAAAGAAGGTCATGAAGACAAAGTAGTTGGCAAGGACAGACATACAGCCAAAGCAGCACATAATTTCAAGTTGTCGTACACCTACATAAAAAAAAAAAAAAGACATTTCTTACATTTGTATATGCAACAAGCTTTCTGTATACTCCAAGAAGTGTTGCAGAAGTACGAAAGAAACCATGAAACTGACACTGCAAATTACAGGGTGAGCTATTTAGACTAATGAAAAACGAGCACAATAAGCCCTAGCCATTGTGCATTAGCTTATTCTAAGCACAGTATGTATTTACGGTATAGTATTTACAGAAAACTTTTGAAGTCTAAGTACATACAAATAATTACAGTTCAAGATTTTAAAGCTTCACATTGAAAGCTTGAAACTCCTCACGTACCTAAGCAAAGAACAGTTAGCTGTCATTATGTACTGAAATCCCTTCTGAAGGTAGTAAGAAACACTTTATACCTCACCTACTCTTCAAAAGTGTGGTATTCAGAAAAGTCAGTTAGCCATGTCACACACACATTATAGAACTTCCTTAGTGAAGATGAAAGAGCTAACAGTATAAATAATTAAAAAAGAAACAACTATACGCTACACCAAAGCAAGGGTTTTTTTTTCCTAGATGTAAACAGGGCAACAGGTCCAAACCAGTTTGAAAAGCAAGTGCATTGAAAGATGCCTTTAAGGTATGCGAGACAGCTTAAACATCAACCTTACCTTCAAGAAAAATCCCCAAGCAAGAGACAAAAACCAAAATTGCAAACAAAAACCTTCTTTAGCCATAACTATGGCACTTTGATTGATTTTACAAAGAAATCAGTTATTTACACTTGCAAATCCTTCATTTATTACATTTAACTGTTCTCTTTTTAAGGAAATTCAACTGCTACTGCACACAGAACTCATGGAAGATCAGAAGACTGGAAGGGAAAAAAAACAACACCCAACCACTTAAAAGACTGGTTATTTAGTTTTGCTTGGTGTAATTTTTAGAAATGCTCCATTTCTGCAAAAATACGAAATAGGTATACATGTGCTGGAAGTGTAACTCATTTTTAAGAATGCCCAAGAGAAAATGTTAGCAAGTCTTTTAAGAAGTCCATTCCTATGGTTATCTGTATTTCAAACTTCTCTTCAGCATATTATCCATAAGTGCACGAAACTAGTAATATAGGCTAACCAGGAAGGCAAAAAAATAGATTAAGTCGCTCCACCCTGGTGGGTAACAACTATCACTTGAAACTCTCAATATCCCAAGGCCTTTCAAGATTTAGACTGAAAGATTGTATCGCTCACCTGACATAGTACCAACACCAATCACAAGACACTCCACAAGTGCATCCAGTGTAAACGTAGGGCCTAAAATTGCCATTCCACGTGAAATATTTTCTCTAACTTCATCCTAAAAAGAAAAATTTCTGTACATTAATATAAAGACAGAAATCAAATTAAGGGAGTACACATAACATGATTAGTACCTGATTAGTAAATTGAGTAGTAGCATGGTGATTAAGTCCTTACAAAGCATATATTGCAAATGAACTACTACGAGACCATATATTCTTTAATTGCTTTAGTTCCCATAAGTTTGACAGTCTTTATTTACATAAAATGATTTAATTTTTATTAATTTCTCCACCATTGGTTCACCACTGTTCTAAGCTCCTAAAACACTAATGGGCACAGACTTTAATTACAGGACTTCTACACCTTAAGACATAAAATAAAAGCTACTTGTGTCATGGCATTTCAAAAGTTCTTGCAACCACTGCTGCCTATGGCTGTATACCCTAATTTTTATTATTCCATTATTTAACTCTCTAGACTTAGATGACAGAAAGAAGACGTAAAAGACATTAAGCCTTTCCAATAGGGGCAGAGGTATTTCCTCCAGAAGTCAAGCATGGCAAACTCTAGGTGGTCTGTTGCAGCTATTTCATTGGTGGAATCATAGAATGGTTTGCATCTAGTCCCACCCCCTCCCCTGCAATAGGATTATGTACCTATTTGAACATTAAATTCAAGAGCTCCATTGCAAAATAAAAAAACCCAAATCCAGAAAAACACAGCCAAACTGCCGGAAAAAAAAAAACAACAACCCCCCCCTAACCTGTGAGTTGGAACTGAGCGCAAATTTGGCTAATGCGCTTGCTCTTGACAGATCAATCAGAAGCAGGAAGAAGGGTAAAGCTTCACTGAAAAAAGAGAGGCATACGTTAAAATTCAAGGTCTATTGTAGAGGAACAAAAATTCAAGCAAGAAATCAGGAAAGACAATTCATTACTTACTTCAGACCTGTCAGCTCTTTATCCAAGAAGTGAATTACCACTGTACTAAAAACAAAACTTGAGAATATTGTGAAGAGGCCAGCAATACCTTAAAAAAAAAAAAAAAAAGAGAGAAGAGAATTTAAAGATTTTGTTTTATATATGAGGAAAATACAAAATCTATACCTTTAGATTAGTCCTGAAGCAACCAAATGACAATTCTCATCTCTCAGACTGCAGTAATAGCAGGTAAGATACAAACTGAAGTGGGTGCTATTTTTATGCAGATATTTAAATCTAAAATCTGTAATGTATTCAAAGTAAGACTCTAAGAAAAAAAAAAACCACGATCCTTCTCATTCATTATCAGCAAAACTGAAAACTGGCTTATAAACAGCTCTGTATTTTTAAGTGTTTCACACAATAACTATTTCAAGAATTACATTCCCATTGTTCATATACCTACACAAAATCCTTTAAAAAATTGCACTTTGATACATGCCAAAAATTCTGCTATCAAGCAAGTAACTGAAATAACCCCCTGTGTAAGTATTTGAACTTGAATATCTGTTACCAGTTTACACTCAAACCCAATTAAAATGCATACAGCAAATACAAAATTCACATACAGTACCCAAAATATATTTTGATCCAAGCTGCCTTAGGTTCTGGAACTGGAAATATATATAAAGGATTGCTATACAGCGTGTGATTGTCAGGATGATGATGTCACTGCTCAGAACATCCTGTTTGAAATACAAAGCAATTTTGTTAGCTCATAAAGTAGTAACTTCTTAAGTTTCAGTAATAAAAAAAGTCCATTGTGAACCTGCACTAAAAAGGAAGTTTCACTGCTGGTATCATTGCTTGTCAGTCTTAAAAAATTAAAATATTGCAAACAATATAAACTCCTTGTTCACTAGATACTGTGCAACTGAAAACCAGATTTAATGAAAACCACCTGTAACACATCACTGCTTGCATACAGCTTTAATATCCATAACAGGAAAAGAAGGCAATAAAGAAATTTCTGCATAGCTACATTCCTCCTAATATATCACTATCTGATGTTGTTCTACTGAAAACCCTGGATCTACTGATTGACAGTAAGTATTATAACATGAATTTAAATCTTTACTTCTTCAAGTTTCGGGCACTCATAATTCCAGCCACAGATCTTATCATTCCCAGTGAACATCTTCATGGACATCATACAGATGGTGAGAGTCACGGTCCCCACAATGACTTCCCACGGATGGGAGGCCACAAAAAGCCCATGCATTCGAAAGAGTCTGGACAACATTTTCAAGAGTCTCTTTCTACCCTTAGCAAACCTGCAACAAAAGAGTATTTCATATAAGCAAGTATAGGATTCATGGAAAAAATAGAGATCTAAAAATTTCTGAAAGTCATCTCTCAGAAGAGCCAAACCAAAACCAAACTGAAATGAACACTCTCCCCCGTCCCCCCCCCCCCCCCCAAATACCCGCAAAACCAGTTTATTAACAGATAAGTAAGAATCTCTGGCTTTCAACCTTTCATGTAAAACACATTTATATATAAACCTCTGAAATGTAAGATGATCTGCTCTTGCCTTCTCAATATCTTTTTTTTTTTTTAATACACATCTACCTTGTTTCTTCAAGGTCTTGCTAATATGTCTCCACCACTCACATCTCTGTCATACAGTTTTGATTCACTTTGGCTCAAACTTCTTGTTTTTCCCACCTACATAAGTACTTACTAAATTCTGTAACTTTTTTCTACTCACTCTTCCTTTTCTACTCACTCTTCTTTAGTTAAAATACTAACTTCATTTTAACTATATAAAATTACCAACTAACCATTGTTGGTAATGCTTGACTTCAACAGCAGGAACTGTAATTTTATCTCTGTCTTCTGTATTTTCTGCTCAATACTCTGCAGTGATTCAAGTTAATCACATTCAAAATGGTTCCTTCTTCACCTCAAGCCCAAGTCCTTCTCACATTCAGTATTTTGTGACACTGCTCTTTTACCCATAACTAATTCCCAGGTTACTGCTCCATTTCATCATCCCCTTTCAACAGGTAACAAATATCCAACAGAAATTCTCACACCTCTTTCACATAACTGAGAACGTGGATGGTACAACCTTCAGTTACAAAAACTGCATCCTGGTCAATTTGCTCTGTGATGTGCCTTTAGACAAGTTCATCAAGAATGTTTCCTTATGGCTTTTAACACAGGAACAAAATGCCAAAAAATTCTTTCAAATACATTAGTACTGGGACTTACCACACACGATCAACATCTTATAAAACTCGTGTGATGAAAAATTACGTAACTATATGATAAAGTTCAGAAGATGCTTAAATAGTAGCCTGGCTAGCAGAGACAATCTGTAATTCACTATTTACATGTACAAACCTAGCACTGATTTCCAACTAGATTTCCATACAGGATTGAGGGCTCTACACAGTGACATTTCAAAGTCGATTAAAAACCTCATCATGTTGCCTTAAAAGTAACAATCCCTCCATCAGGCTTCTGGGAATGGAGTCTTCTATTAATTTTCTTTTTTTTTTTTTTCTTGGACATCAAAAATGAAGCTGTTGTTCAATGGAGAAAATAACAGAGAGGGCAAATTTATCTGCTTAGTGTTTCTGAAGATACCAGAATCATATTGGTTTCCTACTGAAGCCAATCTCAATCATGGGAGCACTAACAACACCAGTCTGTTTCTCTCTACCCTTCACAGTGAAGACATAGCAGGACTTTTTGGCTCATGGAACCACTCACCAAGGACTGCTTTCATTGTAAATAGACTTTTTCCTGACAGAAAGCTTTTATTAAAAAACAAATACAGCATAACCACTCCTTTCAAAGTCAACATCGTAATTTGTTTTTCCCTGTGTAATATAATCTATGTATGGTTTTGTAAATTTATGTTCTTGCAAAGCTATTCCAAAGGGGCATTGTCGATTTTCTTCAGCAGAACACAAGGTATCTTTTAATCAGGAAAACTAAAATAAGACATAGCGAGAGGAATATATCTTGGTACCACAGATTCTGAAGCAAGGCCAAGAATAAGAAAGGCATAGCAATGGCCTATGAAAATACAAATACTTCTGAATAGCACACTGTTTCAGAACAAATAAAATTAGTACTGACTACATGACTATATAACATAGTGTCCTACTAGTCCTAAAGCTACAACTCTTAAATTAGTTGGAATTACTACCTTGTCAATGAACAAGTAGAGCTACAACGATTTTAAAGTATTTCTTCAGCTATTATTTTCCACATTTCTAAGCAAAACCAGTAAGTGTGAAATGGCTTTGCATAAATCAATTAGGAAAAGCTGCATTAATTTGATTATGAAAATAATTATTCATAATACCTATCACTAGACAACCTTTTATCATTAACTGCTGCTACAAAATACGGGATGCCTCACTGCTGATCTTGGGGTTTAGTAACTCTCAACCTAGAAAAGATTCTTTAAAGCCTTCATGTTTATTTAACCCGCCTGAAGTGCACGGGGCTTTTTGCTATGCAGTTACCATTCTAGAAAATATCAATCAAGATTTCATACACTGATCCTACATTACTGAGTGCTGTAAAATGATCAGCTTATATTTCTAATTCTGTTTAAAATTATTTCTATAGTTACAATGACTCATAGCTTGACATTAGCAAGACAATGTTAAATATAAATTAATATTTAACATTAATATAATTTTATTAATTTCAAATGGTGATTCAAAGTATGCTTCAAAAATCCCTATCCACTGGGGGGACGGACGGACGGACGGACGGACGGACGGGGACGGACACGTAACTAGGTATCTTTAAGGTCCTTTCGAACGCAAATAATGCTATGATTTCACAATTTCCTATTTCCCTTTGTTTTCAACCAAAAATTTCCAGACTATAATGCAAAGCAATCCATTCTGGGAATCAAAACAAAACAGAAGCAAAAAATAACTGCAACTTCTTTAAAAGGTACAAAACCGTAAATTGCAAACTAGACTGGCTGTATGTTTACATGAATAATTTACATAATTTATGTGCCACGTAACTGAATGAAATACCTTCGGTCTGACACACAGTTCTCACTAACCTCAGAGCAATCATCTGCAACACCATCTATTAGATCAGCACAAATCTCCCACCTCTCGCTGGCTGATGCAGCAATAGCTACGGCGTTATAAAGGTAGCGAGTGGCAAAAACAGCTGAGCGAAAGCCTGCGCAGAGCTCACCTGCACAGCACATGACACCCCACAGACGCAGAGGCTTTTTTTCAGTGAGGGCCATCACCCTCCCGCACGCCCCCCACCAGCCCCGTGCCAAAGCACAGCTGTGCACTGTGACCGAGGCTCGGTCTGCACGGAAAACGACGGGCTTTTTCCCTGCAGCCGCGGAGGCTCCGCGCAACAGCAACGCTGCGAAAGCCGGTGCCGCGGTAAGCCTTCCGGGGCCCACGCCGCGGGGCCGCACCCTCCGGCGTCAAGGAGGCACCGCAACAGCGGTTCTGGCCTCCCTCGCTCGCCACCCGGAGCTGTGACGCTGGATGGCCGCCGCTCCGGTGCGGCACCGGTGACGGCAGCGCCCTGCCCCGCGGTTATCCAGACGGCTGATCCCCGAGTGGCCGCCCGGAGCCGCGGCCCGTCCCTAGACCACGAGGACCCCTGCCGCTGCCCCGCACCGCTCCTGACTAAACGTGGCCCTCCTGCCACTCCTGCCACCCCTGCCACTGCTCGCTGCTCACCGCCCTGGCGCCAGCGCCGCACCACCGTACCCAGCAACGCTCCCCACGCTTCCGCCGCGCCGCGGACTGAGCCTGCTGCTCCTCCCCGAGCAAGGACACCCGGGGCGCGGCACGCCAGCCGCCGCCATCGCCCGATCGAGCAGCCAATGGCGTGCGCCCGGTACGCCCAGCCCGTGCCGCGTCACTCCCTGCGTCGCCGGGGCAACATCCAGGCGAACGCCGCACAGCCCCAGACTCGATCAGGAGTGGGGAACACGCCATCTCGCCACGGGCTGCCCGCCAATGGGCCGCCGCGCTGGTCGCTCTGTGAGTCCTGATTGGGCGGCAGGAGGCGACTCGTTTACATATGGCGATCGACCGACGGCCTTGGCCCAACCCACCCTTCCCGCGGTGCCGCCCGTGGGAGCCCGGCGCGCTGGGCCGCGGTGCCGTCGCGCTTGTGGGGAGCGGCGGTGCCCGGCATTCAGAGGAAGACTCCATCTGTGCCCGCTGGTCGCCCGCTGCCCAAGGGGCAGTACTGGGTTTGGCTCACGAAATACAGAAGGCCCCCCCTTACTCTCTTAGCGCACCTAGTTAGGTGTAACGCGCCCTCGGTAACAGCAATACGTTGCTCCCATTCCGCCCGTCCTCTGTGCTGCTGCGTCTGAGCTTGCAGGTTAATGTGTTCAAATACAACCCAAAATACAATCCACAACGATTTTGCTGTGGGTGATATACAGCCCAGAGTCTACAAACCCACTTCTTACACGAGCTGTTTCATTTGGAAGTATTTTTGGTAGCTCCAGCATTAATGGGATCCTCAAAAAATCTCACATGCCAATGGAAAGGTTTCCTGGGAACTCCACCCAAAGCAGCTGCTGTCAGCTCAGTCTTTCAATGCGTAAATACACTTTTCATTCTCATCTTCAATGTGACGCTTACAAATCCTACTAACTTCCCACAGCGTCCATTGTCTCTGCCAGTTTCTCTCTTAACACTCATGTTTTCTTGAATACCTCACCTGTATTACCTGAAAAGAGTGAAGTATGGCCAGTGAGATTTCTGGAGTCATTTGATAATATGCACAGCAATTGCTATAATGGCATGTAGATATGGGTAACTCCAAGCAAAACAGCAACTTGTACACAGCTGCAATAATTACGAGCAATTGATACAAAGTTTAAATATCCTTCAGCATCTTGTTCTGTGTCCCCCACTTTTCCCATAGCAGTAGGTGATGAATATGATTTGGCAAGTACCAAAAGGCCAATTTTATCATCAAGTTCACCAGGAGCAGGAGTCATGATGATGATTTGAAATTTGCATGATGAAAACACATTTTCTACCACCAAGCTTTTATGCCTGCAGCTCTTGCAGTGGCCTGTCCACAGTTGGGCTCCACACGGGTCCTGGGTGCAGCTGCAGAAGGCAGAGCTGGGGCAGAATCTGTCTGCTTGAGGATAAACATTGCTGTGGGTAACAGGTGATTGCTGGGTTATGTATAAGAACGCTACTGCGAATACTGTGACAGTACTGGCAGGATGTAATTTGGTTCTCTCAGATACGTTCCTACACTTAAAACACCAAATCACAGCATCAGCTAGGTTGGAAAAGACCTTTTAAGGCCTTCAAGCTCAACCACTGCCCACTCACGCTGCTCAGGGCAGCAGATTAAGTTAGCTGCTTAAAATGTGGCCATGGAAATACAAAAATTAGGAAAAGAGAGCAATTTTCGATGACACGTGTATGAGAATGTTGAGCACTTTGTGGCTTTGCTGAAAAGCTGTGTACAACAGGCCCTGGATCAGCGGCCCAATGCTAGCAAGGAGGTGCAAACCCCGCCAAAGGGCCGCCCCAAGCAGGCCAAGGCTGGTGCTGCTGAAGGAGACTCAGATCATCTCTCAGCAGGGAGACCTGCTTTTATCTCCCGCCGCCAGCCCCTCTGGTCCTGCCCGCGCAGTAGGCAGCGCTGGTCGCGGCCAGGCTCTCCCCTCCAGCTCTGCCTCTCCCAGCCCGCTCTCGGCTAGTCTGATGCAACGCGGGGCTAAGGCTGCACAAGATGGAGGCCGCCTCCTGCGCTGAGGGGAGCAGCGCGGCACGCAGGGGCCAGAGACGGCAGCCAGGGAGAGCAGCAGGAAGCGGAGCAGGCATGAGCGGCGGCAGCGGTGAGGACAGCAGCAGCGACGAGACCATCGTGGAGGCTTCCGTGCCGGAAAGCGATGTGGATGAAGAGGAGCTCCTCTGGAGGAGGAGGTAACGCGGTCTTGCTCTGCACCGCAAGTACCTGTGAGAGCGAGACGGCAGGTGTGGCGGCGGGCTGAGGGTCCGCTCCCGCGCAGCCATGAGGAGAAGCGGACTGCTGACCTCTGGCTCCCCCGCGCCGCGCTTCACCCTGGCAAGGAACAGCCAGACACTTGAACCCTCCCTCCTGAGCCTCACGGGAGGCTCTTCTCGAATATTTAATATATTTTGTTTAGTTTTGGTTTATGGTTTGTTTTTTTTCCCTCTGTTTTTTTTTTATGCCCCTAGTCACCGTAGTTCTCACCTCTGCAAATGGCCCTGTGCATTTTCCACAACACACCTTGTGGGCCTCCGAGTTTGTAACCTCCAGACCTCCCAGGTAACATTTTAGTTAGCAGACGTGAAATGTATCAGAACCCAACTCAGAGAAAATAAAAAACACATTACTGAATATGTTTGCTACTGATTTTGCTACTGATGTTAACTTCTCCACAACTTTAACTTGATACTATTTTCATGACATTCTCTCTTATATCGTCTTAAGACATGGCAGAGTTGAAGTTACCAAGTGGTTGCACTTTGTGCTGTCCTCGCGACCCAGTATTGCTTGGAAATCTGTAAACCAGTGATGCGCCTCCCTACCGCAGGTTTTCTGTGCAGAGTATCAGGTGTATCTTCACAGTCTGGGGGTTCTTTACTGTTGGTGTTAGCTTGAGAGGTGCACTCAGCCAATATGCTGTTAGCAGTGTCCCCAGGGGAGGCCAAGATGATGCCCTTGGTTGCCTCAACTCTCCTTGGAGTTTGTAGGAGTGAAAAGCAGAGCATGCAACTGTTTAATGGTGTTTTATTTTATTTTGCAAAGGTTGCCTTTTCTTAGTGAGGATGTGCATTTAAGAGCAGAAACAAGATTTCATAAAGGTAAGACAGGTTCTTTCAGCCTGTGTTGTTTTTTCCAGTGAATTGCTGCTGTGAGTGTTGCCCAAGTCCGTGTTACTTCAACATAAGCGTTACATGGAGTTCATTTTCATGAACTGTATGTGCTCCCTAATTATATTCATGGATTTAACTCTCGTTCTAGAAGACTGTTCAGCACATTTTCAATATATGAAAAAAAAGGCTTGCTCTTCATTTCTCCATTTTTTGTAGGTACTAATAACTGAGAATATCTGGCTTGAGAAGTGCTTGAACTATGTGTAGGGATATCCTTTTTTATTTGGGTATGTGTATTGTGTTTGAGCAGAATAGAATAAATGGAATCTAAACACATAGAAGGTTTATAAATGGAATCTATACATACAATACTTGTAGTTACTATACATATAATAGTTGTCGTTACTATAGTTGCACATGGTAATTTTTTAAAAAAGCTTTAATATTGTTAATATATCCATTCTTTTTAACACAAATTTGGGTAGGAATATTTAAGTGCATTATTTTAAGTGTATTATTACTTTTAACATGAATATGTGCACACTAATTTAAAGTCTTAAAATTCTCCCTAGTAACTCCCTTAGAGCAGGTTGCATAAGCAATCATGTTGCAGTTACATAATAGTTTTATGGGTACCTCCTCAGCATTTTCATGTAATCCATTTGACTTGTATCCTGTACATTTTATTGCAGCAATACAGTGACTACCCATTCTGTAAGTGGCGCAAGGTGTACTTAGTATTCCCCCAGATTTCTTTTTTTGGGTTGTCTTTTTGTCAGGTTGAAGACCTGGGCAGGCTATTGTTTTTTTTAATCAGCCTGCTCTGAGTTAATATAAGTCTTACATAAAGCCCATTGAAATCCACAGAAACTTTTCACATCACTGTGATTTCCTGATGCTGAACCTTTCATAGTTGCTCAGTAGTTTTGTCTGAGGAAAGACGCATCATCCCATTTTGAATTTGTCTGTGGTTATTCACTGGAATTAAAACCTTGCAACATTCAACACGCGTGGTTTAAGGCATGTTTATTTGACTCAGTGTTCAGGTTTTGTACTGGGGATTTGTCTGAGGGCTGGGTGGGTTTTTTTGGTCTCTGTAAATGTAATAGATTATGATATTTTTAGCATTCTGCCTGTGGCAATTTACATTCAGTAAATTGGAATTAATATTCATTGCTCATATATTTGTGCATACTCCTATAGTAGCAATTGGGTGATGAGACACATAACAAAGATTAATTTTCTGTATATTTTGTTAATCTCAGTAGCAACATTTTAGTTTGGAAACCTAGGGGTTTTCTTTTTTTTTTTCATTTCCATAGAGAAGTTCTTCCTTTGCATAGTCATTAAAGTATTCCATAGAGGACTACAAATATTTCTTAGTCAAGTGGATCAGGCAGCTCACCAAAATTACAGTTTTTAGTTTAAAAAAAAAAAAATTAGGAAAGGTACACACTCCAATACACACTCAGGGAGGGTGCCAGAACACTAACTGAAATAAATTCCTCCCCAGCTGGTTTTATTAATTTCTGACCTCTCCTATATTGTAGTTTTAAAATCTACTTAATCCACTTAAGTCCATTGCATATCAGAAGCTTTGATGCTTATACCTCAGTTACTGGATTATGTAGAAATTTGTGGAGTTATGGAATGTTATATAGGAATTAAGGCAATCAAAACTTCCTTTAAGTATAATCCCTTCACCACATATGGCACAGTCTCATTCCTACAATTACTGTAATTTTCTTGTTTGTTTGTTTGTTTTCCTAGGAATTGCTTCTCCAGAAATCTGTTTTATACCGAAATTTTGTGATCACACGTATAGGCAGAAGCAACAACAGATAAATCCAGTAAGCATAGAAATTGTGTGTACCCTGCTATACATACATAGCTAATAATTGTTAATAAACTCACTGGGGCTCACATTCTTTATGTGCAAAGGAACCTGGTGGTTTGTAGCTGAAATGAATTTTACGTCATGACAGTTGTCACATGGGTAGCACGTTCTCTCCAGGAATGTATCAGGGTCTCTTCCCTGGTATTTCATGAGGGTGTATGTGAGGAACAAGACCATGACAAAGATAAAGAAGCTGTGGAGGACAGAGTTTTTAATATGTTCCCTTCAGAAGCTGAAGGACAACTATCAGGGTTAACCATACGAGAATACACCCTTCAGTTACTCATTATGAGATTAGCTGTGATCCATTGATTGGACAATTGTTTCTTTAAAAAAGATAATAATGTCAAATGCAGAATAGAATGCTTGCATAATGGTGGGCTAATTATTCTACTCTATGGATAATTTTGCATTCCCTATTCTGCTAATTAGCCTGCCTTTCAATATGTTTGCCACATTTGGTATCTAATCAATAAACTGTTGTTCAGTTGAGCAATCAGTTTGCCATCTGCATAGGACACACTCATGAAACAATTAGAAACAAACAGGTTTCTACTCTCTAACTGAGATTATTTTAAAACCTGTAACTGTTAGACTGTCTTTAGTGTTGTGGATTCACCAGTCCAAAGACCACTATGTATCCATTATGAGAAGAGTTTTTAGAAGAACTAAACTGCTTTCTAGAGAATAGAAACTACATTGAATAAAGACACTCCTACTGAAGTAAATGTTTTTACAGGGCATTATAGAATTACAAATAAATTTCTCTCAAGTGACAGCATGGGAAATAGAAAGAAAAAAGAAGCTATTATTTCAAAGACTTTTTTTCTGTAAGTCTGTTTTGCTGCTTGCATGTCCCAGGATTGTCTTGACTGAAATTTATCATGGTTTTCTAAGGACAGAGGGAGTGAGGGAAGTGCCCATTTATGCTCTCCCTTTCTCCTCTGAGAGCAGGGATGACTACCTGCTGCCTGACCTAAGTCTTTGGCTTTATGTGTCTCACCGGAGTAGTCAGTTTGCAATCCCAGAAAGGGATTCTTCCAAGTCTAAGGATAAATCCCCTGTCTGCCAAAGGAAAAGTCATAAAAGCAAAGAAACCTTGTACTTTTCACCGAATAGTTTGGGAAACTCACAGTTTTATTTGTTTTGGTTTTGTTTTTTTTTTTCCTGGGAGAGCTATATAGCATGCCACTAGCAGCTTGGTTATGCACAGCATGGGGACAATATAAAATTTAAATCTTCACTGAATGTTGTAAGGAACCATATTAGCCTTTCATCCCTGATACTTGCATGCATAGATTGCACCAGTGTGGCTCTTCACAGGAAAGGACCCGGGGGTGCTGGTTGACAACTGGCTGAACATGAGCCAGCTTGTACCCAGGCAGCCAAGAAGGCCAATGTCATCCTGGCCTGTATCAGAAATAGTGTGGCCAGAAGGGCCAGGGAAGTGATTGTGCCCGCACCTGAAATCCTGTGTTCTGGGCCCCTCACTACACGAGAGACATTGAGTTGCTGGAGTGGGTCCAGAAAAGGGCAGTGAAGCTGGTGAATGCTGAGCACAAGTCTGATGAGGAATGGCTTGAGGGAACTGGAGTGGGTTAGCCTGGAAAAAAGGAAGCTCAGGGGGAACCTCACCCACTCTACAACTACCTGAAAGGAGGATATAGTGATGTGGGAATCAGTCTCTTCCCCCAAGCAAAGGATAAGAGGAAATGGCCTCAAGTTGTGCCAGGGGAGGTTTAGATTGGATATTAGGAAAAAATTTCTTCACTAAAAGGGTTGTCAAGCTCTGGAACAGGATGCCCAGGGAAGTGGTTGAGTGACTATCCCTGAAGGTATTTAAAAGACATGTAGATGTGGCATTTAGGGACATGGTTCCGTGGTGGACTTGGCTGTGTTATGTTTATGGTTGAACTCAGTGATCATAAAGGTCTTTTCCAGCCTAAATTATTCTGTGATTCTATGTAAGAGATTGTAAGTAAGACTTCTCTTCCACCAGAGATGCAGTAGATATGCAGACAGATTTTCTAGGATTCAGGTTCTTTCCAGCTGACAGATTGTTGCTGTTATCTACTAACCCCCTATTCCATGGCTTGTTCAGGCAGGCCCCATGATGCAGGTTTGTGCTTTTCATGTTTTTCGGGGCCTTTTTTTTTATTGCCCAGTTTGGCCAAGTGCACCGGAAGTTGTTTGGCGGCACTTAGAGCTTTTAGGAGTCAGTCTTTTTTGGAGCACATCTGGAGTCCCCTCAGATAGTTGGCCCTATTAGTAAGTGTTAAAATGAGAAAAATAGTTTGAGTTTTGCATGGATTTTCTTGCCAAAAGCAAGAGAACAGGACAAAAGGCTGTTCCAAGTACTTGCAGTCCATGGCCACAAATTCTATTTGTGTAACTTTCATGATGTGAAAAGGCCTCGCAACATACCAACAATGCACTGATTTTGCTTAGAACCTAATTTTTTAGCAGACAAAATAGCTCCTACTTCTTCTGAGGTATACCATTGAGCTTTAAGTGTCTGACTGAGCAGTGTTAGCTAGTCAAAGAGATTTAGTCAGCTAACCTGCTGACCTTGCTTGATCTCTGGATAATGTTCTGTGTAAATACCAGGGCTGATTTGTACAAAGGGTGTATTTAGCAAAGTCGGTAACTTTCTGCCAACTCTACTATTGCAGTATTTTTAAACTAGATCAGTCTGTAATTGTTGCACAGGCTGTTTCTACAGAATCTGTCCTGTACCAGAATCTGAGCCTTTTAGCAGTCCTTACTGGGCTAACTCCTCCTGTTGCTCTTCATGTCATTGCTAAGATAGTTGTTCTTGCTGTGTTGCTAATATCTTGTGCAAGCCAAATAAGTCATCATTTTGTGTCCACACTAACAGATTCTTTCCCAGAGGTTTCCTGGTGCTGTGAATATTCTCCATTGTATGTCAGTGATGTGTTTAAAATTGCAGCTGTTAAGCTGATAGTCCACTAGTAATACCCAGTCTTCGGCTCATCTGGATCAGAAGTGTTCTGCAGTTCACTTGCCTGTCTTAATCATTCCTTGGTTGCCTTAGACTTTACATCTTTACTTCTTGTCCCAGGCTAGGGGAGAACTTGCCATTATGTACAGAGACAAAAAAAAAGATCCGAGTTCCTTTTACTGAAGAGTTCCAATTCGGTTCTTGCTGTGATATTCGCACTCACCTTACCCACATGACCTTTCATGCCTCTGCATGTGGCACCTCTGTCACAGCTTGCTGATGGGACAAGTTGTCAGCTAAGTTCTTTAATTCTGGTTTTTCCACGGATATTGAGAGTTATATACTGAAACTCCACAGTCTCTCAAGTAGCATCCTGTCTTAATGAAAAAAGGCAATTGTTACAAAAAGAGGATTAAAACTGGGAGTTGAAATAAAAATACCTTGTTTTTTGGTCTTTTGATGTATGAAACACCCAACATTTAAAGCATTCATGTTGTACTTGCGTAGGTATGTTTTCCTTCTGGGTGAGTGCTGTCTTTCACAGTCTTGATCTATTTTTCAGCATTTTTCTCAAACAGCACAAAGAAAAAAAGAAAGATTTAAGTGGATTTTTATCTTATAAGTATGTATGTAAAGACTGGATCAAAAATTTCCATTTTCCAACTCAATTACAGAAGTATAAGCATGTAATGAAGCTGAGAAAATAAATAATGAAGTACTTTGTTTACTAAGTTGCTAATTTTTTTTTTTCATTCAGATATTTCAAGAGGCATACACATCTGACCAGTCTCAGTCTCTCCTGCAGTGAGTATTATAGGTCACACAGGAAGTCCAGTCAGGTGGACTATAATTAAACAATTAAATTCTAATTACCTTTTACATTACTCTATTATAAATACTCTATTGTAAAGTAGTTTCCTTGTTTGCTTAGTGAAACATCTATATTTATGTCAGTGGCAATTCTGTTTCCAATATGGGTCAAACTGTACTTGTTTTCATTGGTGATATTTCCTTCAAAGATATAGGGGTGTAAGCAGCAGGAATGACTGTGAACTACTCGGGGATTAGACGTTAGACAAATAAACAAAAAAATTGCAACAAATAAATTAGAACTTTCACTCTTAGAAGCTATGGAATGATTTCAGCAGCAGATAAATTTAAAATAGAAATGCAGGAAGAAGTAATAAAAATAGGAATGACCATTTTTTCACTTATGTACAAACATAGTTAGCGCCTTTTAGGAAATCTGAAAGTCTTAGTTGCTATATGTGCTTGTAAAGAGAAGTATGCCTTTAAAATAATTGCAGTAGTTTCCACAAGTAATTGTAAGTACAAAACTGCATAAACTCTAAAGTATTGTAAAAATTGTCCTAAACTGAACAGATTACAATTATTTCTGAAGAAAAACTTTTTATTATATAATTCCAGGGGTTGGATAAAGTATCCATCACTTACTGAAAATATTTCTAAGTCTCGTTTTTCACTGAATGCTGCAGTAGAGGGACACCAAAATAATTCTGTAGGTATGTTGTGTTTTGCACAAAACTGAAAGTTGCTCTAGCTGTGACAAAATAATTTGAGAAGCTGAACCCTAACCCTGTAGGTTTATTTACGATCTGACTATATATGGCCTTTACAGCAGTTGTTTAGTTTTCACTCTTGTCTTGGACTACAAGTTGCACACTTGTAAGTATTCTGTTGGGATTGTTTGAAGAAATAAATGTTTTTTCCAAGCCAGTGGTATATTTTCAGTTTAAAACTATTTTGTTGCTTTTCTGACTGAAGTTACAAGCCACATGGTACTCAAATGCTCTATGGATATGTAAGGTAAACATGGATGTAACAGTCATTAAGGTTCTTACATGCTTCTTACTGACATATCCAAAATCAAAGGCATCTGTAAGAAAGGAGAAACAAAAAAACTAATGGTGATTCCCCTGATCTGTCTGTCACCTGCTGCTACTTCAGTTGTACTTCTGTTTGTTCCTCTATGCTCCCAACAGTGCAAGATTGACCTATCTGTTTTGTAGTCTCCCTGTTTGAGCTAATTTTGGAAACCCAGTAGAAAATCATTCACTTCATTTCTGATTAGGAAATTCCCAGGGAGTTACATGTATGTCAAAACATGGTGATTGAAGCACAGGGATTGGGATCAGCCCTTTTCAGAGGCAGTAAATTATTGGGTTGTTTTAGTTTTATTGTCTAATTGCATTGTAATTACAGAGAGCAGGGAATAGGTCTCATCTTGGGGAATGGACAGCAATTCCATCTGCTGACTGTTTTTGGAAACATGGGCCTCTAAGCTGCGGTGAAGATACATGACAAAAGAGCCCTAGAATGTATTCTGCTGGCTAACAGAGCCTAACTAGAAACCTTGTTGTCAATTCAGTTAGGGAACATGACTGTATTAATTTTTAAAGTTTAGAACTTCAGCCTCAGTCAGGAAATGAGGCTGCTTTATTAGAGATGATAACTTTCAGATGTGGAAAATACAACTGAAATATTTTACTCTCCTAAATTTAGATATTGAATTGAATGGATGTCAGAAAGATTCAGAAGAAAAGGTTAGTGTATTTTTACAACTAAATGTATATAAAATACCATTTAGCTTAATCAGTTTATTTAGGCCATAATTTACTGAATTAATATAGACCATATTTTACTGAAAAAATCCTGGTTCTTTCATTTTAAAAAGCAAGCACACAGCTGTAGAAACTGACACCGAGTGTACTGGGTGAAAACAACTTGAGAGCTAATTTTTATTTCCTGCTTTTTGGGTAGGAATTGCAGTTATTAAGTTTGCAGGGCACAAGGATAGAAGCATAGCAGTGACAGGGAAGTAGGAAAGACATCACCATGACCCAGAATCTATAAGGAAACTAAAGTAATGAAGACTTTTAGTCACTAAAACCATATTTTCCATCAATGAAAGTTATGGGAGAGATATTAGGAAAGTCTTTGAGGAGGAACAGATTATCTGTAACTGTCCTTCTTTTAGGGAGTGATCACTTGTGGCCAAAAACAGGTGGTACCAGTCTATTTCATACACCTCTTTGGTAACACTAAAGCTGCTCATGAGTGACGGATTTCACTGCTGATAAGGTAAAAGTGAGGGAATAGCTTTGAATCTATCTTTTCCCTCATTTTTCAACTCTGTGATGTTACTTGTATCTGCTTTGCAACCTCTGCATTGTTACCTCCTGTTGCTCCTCTGAGACTCAATGCTCTCTGTGCTTTTTGATTTCTAGTCTCAGTTCACTCTGACCGGTTCATTGCTTTCAGCTCTATTTGTGATGGACAGAGAAAATAGTTGAAATTTACTTTGTTGCTATTTTTGCAGCAAAAAGTAACTGCTATTACCAAGTCCTACTGCAGTGTCATGGGCAGTTTTGAGAATTTCTGACCACTAGTGGCATCAGCTGCATGGGTGCTAGAGAAACGAGGGGATCTTACTGGGTACATGTAATGCTGCTATCTGCAGCTTCTTAGGAAACCTCCCATTAACTTAGAGAGGATACCAGTTCCATTATGTTTTCTTTGACATTCCAGCGTGAAGCAATTTACAATATGCAGTGTAATTTTCTGCTGAAATCATAGCATTATGACTGTTCTGGCTAGTCCCATAGTTTTGTATCTAAAAATAAAAAGTTAGAATTGTATATAAATCTAATTTACTTTCCTTTTTTTCAGGCAGTCTGGTTAAGTTTGTGGGAAAAACAGTACTTGCTAAAATTCACTAAAGAGAAATTTAAGACCACTATGGCTAATTGTCCCTGTCTTGTAGCAAATATGATTGATTACGTGGTTGAGTATCCCTTGTCTTGGAGCAAAGGACAAAAATGAAATCCTCTAGGCTATTCCTTTTTTGAAAATTACACTACAAGTATACAACTATAATACCAAGTTTATTAAATCAAACATTCATTGTACAGAATTAGTTAAATAGAACAATATCAAAATGCCTTAGAGCAAAGATTATCTACAGTTAACAGCCTCTGTAGAACAGGCAGATTAGGTGCATCCTCCAGAGGGGATATGTTAGGAGCCTGGACTAAAAAGGTTGGAAATGATCACTGCAGTGAATTATTCTTTTTGCATATTGGTTGATGTTGGCAAGATCTAAGTGCTGCAGGAAGACATCTTGTGAGAGGAACTAATGGCTATCATAGGTTTGTGTATCCTAATTTGAAGAAGGGACAAGACAGCCGCCTCGACAACCAGGCAGTGAGTCCCTGCATGTTAGTTTTGTGTACTTACAAGAGAATTTAATAAACTAATAATCTCTACATAGAAGTCCTGACAGCAGGACTTGTCTTGATTTTGGCAATGTATCAGCTCTGATATGTGTTGTGGTTAGTCTGTTACTAGTAGGTCCAGTACTGTTCAATATCTTCATTAATGGTCTGGAAAAAGGAACAGAATGCACCTTCTTCAAGTTCAGAGATGGTACTGAGTGACTGATATACCAGGTAGTTGTGTTGCTACTCAAAGAGACTTGGAACAGGGTGGAGAACTGAGCAGAGAGAAATCTCATGAAATTCCTCAAGGGAAAACACGAAGTTCTACATCTGGGGAGGAATAACCTTGGACATGAGTATGTGCTGTGGACCAATTGGCTGGAAAGCAGCTCTGCAGAGGAAGAAAATAAGGGGGGAAAATAAGCAGACCATGAGCCAGTGACACACTGGTGTAGCAAAGGTGAATAATATCCTGGACTGCATAAGGAAGAGTGTTGCCAGCAAGTCGAGGGAGGTGATTATCTCCTCAGAACTGGTAAGGCCATCCGCAGCAAAATATGTCTAGTTCTGGGTCCTCAGTACAAGAAAGATACAGACACACTGGACTGCATACAGTGCAGAACTATGAAGAGAATTAAAAGACTGGTGCATCTGGTTCTCTAAGGCCTTTGACAGGGTTCCCAACAACATCCTTCTCTTTAAATCGGAGAGGTATGGGTTTGATGGGTGGACTGTTTGGTGGATGAGAAATTGGTTGAGTGGTCACATCCAGAAGGTGGTGATCAATGCCTTCATGTCCAGATGGAGATCAGTAGAGACTCAGGGCTCTGTACTGGGAGCAGTACTGTTTAATACCTTTATCAGTGACATGGACAGTGGAATTGAGCGGACCCTCAGCAAGTTTGCAGATGACACCAAGCTAAGTGGTGAGGTTGGGATCTGAGGGATAGGACGCCATCCAGAGGGACTTGGACAACCTTGAGAAGTGAATCCATGTGACCTCCATGAGGTTTAACAAGGCCAGGTGCAAGGTCCTGCGTGATGCTTGAGGTGACCTCTGGCACCAGTACAGGCTGGGGGATGAAGGGATTTAGAGCAGCCCTGGGGAGGAGGGCTTGGGAGTACTAGTACTTGTAAGACCTCACCTGGAGTGCTGTGTTCAATTCTGGAGTCCTCAGCCCAGGAAAGACATGGACCTGTTGGACTGAGTCCAGAGGAGGGCCACAGAGATGAAGAGGGGTGGAACAGCTCTCCTGTGAAGGCAGGCTGAGGAAGCTGGGATTGTTCAGCCGGCAGAAGAGAAGGCTCCAGGAGCATGTTACAGAGTATTCGAAGGGGGCTGATAGGAAAGATGGGACAGAGTTTTTAGTAGGGCCTGTTGCAGGGTCCAGTTTTAAACGAAAGGAAAGTAGATCCAGACTAGATATAATGAAGATGTTTTTTACAATGAAGGTGATGAAACATTGGAACAGATTGCCCAGAGAACTGGCTGATGCCTCATCCCTGAAAACACTGAAGGTCAGATTGGACAGGGCTCTGAGCAGTCTGCTCTAGTTGAAGACGTTCCTGATCATTGCAGAGGGTTTGGACTAGATGACCTTTGAAGGTCTCTTCTAACCCAAACCATTCTATGATCTTTTGTATGAGGACAGGCCAAGAAAGCTAGAACTGTTCATGCTGGAAGAGAGTGGGCTCAAGGAGATCTTGCCAATATGTATGAACACCTGACAGGAAAGAATGAAGATGAGAGAGCTGGACTTCTCAGTACTGCCCAGAGAGAACAATCAATGGAAACAAAAAAGAAAGAAATACCATCTGAAAAAAAAAAAAAAACCCAAACCAAAAAAAACCCACTTTTTAATTGTGAGGGTAGCCAGACACTGAAACAGGTTGCACAGAAACCTTGTGCATTTCCATCTTCCATAGATACTCAGAACCTGACTGGATGTGGTCCTATGCAACCTGCTGCAGCTGGCACTGCTTGGGCAGCAGGGCTGGACTAGATGATCTCAAGAGGTCCTTTCCAGCCTTAACAGTTCTGTGGTTCTCTGTGCATCCCTCATGTCCCACTATATAGAAGTAATCTTCAGCTCAGATGATAATGTTGATCTTTCTGACACCTTAACTCTTACACTGATTCTCTTACATCTGTGTATTGAAAGGCTAAATTCCTCTGCTGTTTTGACTCCAAGCTGGCAGATAGAGTCCACTTAACATTTCCACTACATCCTTATTATTTATGCTTCAGTATTAGTCAGTCCAGTAACATTTGAAAGCCACAGTCTGTGACGCTAAACAGCCACTGATTTCTCGATTAACTTTTTAATTGTTCTCAAAACACATGGAAAAAAAGTTCCTTGCATTGATGTGAATACAGTGACATCTGCTGGAACTGACAGGCCACATTGAAGCTTGCTCCTGCAGTGCGCAAGGAGAGGTGGATATCTAAGGCTTGGGTAAGCCTGGCTTGCTCGCTGGCCTTCGTTGCAGTGAGTTTATTAACACACACTTTTTATATTCACAGACAAGTAAAATTTTTTTTTTTTTTATGAAAGCTGTGTTTGACTTCTCTGTCCACATGCTTCGTCTAGTGTGTTATTCTGCATCAGCTGAGGCTGGCATTGACTGTGGCCATGCTCAGCTGTTACCAGTGTATGCTAACTGGGTAAGATGAAGAAATAAGAGATTCTGGACCGATGCCAGAAGGTCAGTAGGATCTGTGCCTGGATTAAGGGAATAATTAACATGTGAGGATAGCGGGGGTTTTGTGAACGCCAGTCACATTTTAAGTGTTGGATTTCATTTATGCCTGTGTGATACTTCTGCATTAATATAAATGTATGTTTCACCTGCCCTTCAGCAAATGTGTTGAACCCTTTTCTTAGGAGATTTGTGATGTACATACATGCTGTTTATACCATGGTTCTCCAAGTACAGAAAGTCATGCCAGTGGGTTGTTTTTTTTTCCCAGTTGTCTAAAGCCTGCACAAATTAGAGATGTAGTCCAAAAAGACTATAATTCAATACAATGAAGTAAGAAGTAATCAGTACTTAAAAAAAGAACAATTAGCTGCACAGGTGCAAGTTAGGAAATAGAAAACTAGGAAATAATTTTCAACAAGAGTCAGGAGTTTACAATGGCTTACAAACTGAATGTGAGTTAGTGCTGTCAGATTTCTGCCCTTTCTGTTCTACTGTGTGTGAGCTTTATCAAAATTACATTATCAGTGGTTAAAGGATTCTTGCAGTGACCAGTATTGCCACTTGCTGGCAGCAAGAGTCTAAAAATGTATTGAAATAGATTTCCTTAAGATCAAATATTACTAAACAACAGCACTATTATATACAAATGTTATCTAGAAAAAAATACAGTTTAGTTCTGCTGAGGCATCTGATTTTCTGCAGAAGTATTTGGACCAGGGATAAGAAAAAGTCAAAAAAGCTACTAATTGGTTTAAAAATGGATGAACCTGTTGAAAGCAGCTCAGAGTATTAAGAAAAACAGTAGTGGTATTACTTTTCCAAGAGCAGGTATGGTTTTGTGGTTCTGTATTCTGTAATTGTATTTCACAATTCTGTATTGTGGAAACTCAAATGTGCAGCCTCCAAACATATACCTAAAGTTTTGAACTCAAGCTTGTGAAGCAGAAATGCTCCATACCTGTGTGGGATCCACATAATCACATACTCAAAACTCATACATTGTGTTTTACTAACCATGCTTTTTATATTATTGTGAATATGTTAACTTTCATTATTTCTGGGTGACACATAATGCCTTTTTTTGAAGCCCTTTAATACCCTCGGGTCATTGGCAATGACATAATATCTTTGGTTTTATGAAAGATTTAGTCTCTCTTACTCTGGATTTTCACTGCTAGGGAAGTAAACAGCTAAGGTGCTCTACTTTTGAAACTGAGACCTCATTCTGACCCTTGTTGAGAAATTGTATGAATTCTGAGGAAGGCTATAAGTCTTGTAGTTTGCACAAAAATTGCAAACAAAATACATGTATTTATATGGATTACTTCTCAAGTGAATGTTAATGACATGCTTTTCAGAAAGATTTGTTCCATTGCTTTTTATAAACATTTTTTTAAATGTTTAGATTTCACAGAAATTAAATGAAGATCTCCCTCCAGAAGTAAGCGTTTGTCTAGATGTCCTGGAGGATATGATAAGGGTTCCAAACGAGCAGACATCACAACATACATTTCCATATATTTCAGAAGATTGCCAGGGAACCTCCATGACCACTTCTGACATGGATAACACAGTAAAAGAACATTCCCATGATGATGATACACATCTTTCATTGACATCTGTAGGGAAGATTTTCATGGAAGCATTCACTGAACTGAATATAGACACTAGTGATCTTGAAATTACTGATTTGTTGGGATCCCTCAGTGATTCTGAGAATCTTAAAATGATAAACCCATTGCCTGACGATTTAGGTCATTTCTGTTCCATTGATTCATCACCAGATGAGAGCAGTGGTGCACTGCCAGTAGAACTTGTAATGGCTCTGAATGCCATGTCAGGATCTCCTGTACTGCCAAATGAGACACAGCTTAACACAGAGGAAGAGCAGTTAAATTCAGAACCTAGTATTCTCCAATTAGGTGATGACTGTACGCAAATAACAAACAGGACTGAGCCTCAACTTGCTAAAATTCAGATGGAAGAAATAAAAGCCGTAAGAGGATCTGACTTGCAGAGGACAACAAATGAGCAAGTATATACACAGTTTAATTAATGCTTGAAAAAACATGTTTATCATGAAATATAGAACAGCCAGATTACTTGGGGTTGTGAATCAGTAAAGAATAAACTAGCATCAGTAATTTACATGTTAAATACATTTGAATTTTTTTTTTGTTTAAAAATCCAGTAGCATTTTTCTTGTTTTGATATTGATGTTACAAAAATGTCTGAGCTTGCTGGGATGGGAAATCCCAGAAAAGTTAATTCAGTGACTGATGTGGAAATCTATAATCAGCATAAAAGTTTCAAAACCTCCTGGTGCCTCTGTACCTGTTCCGTATCTCATGTTCTCTAGAAGGAAAGTTCCAAAGACCCATATCATCTCTGGACCTGGAGGGACCACATCTGTAGAATGTGTCATTTAAAAGAATTAATCATCAAATCCTCCATTTTCATCTATGTCTCAAGAAAGGACTAACAAGTTCTCCCACATCACGTGAAAGAGCTAGTATGCATGTTTGCTGAGGGTGTGTGCTAAGAGCTTTCAGCATTACTGAAGTGTGTAATGAGCTAATGAGTACACAGGTTTCAGCAGCTTGAGTGATACTTTGCAGCACGTCACACTCTGCTGACTAAAACAGTGAATATACTCAAATTAGCTGCCATGTGATCTTCAGGGTGGGCTTTCTCTTCCTGACTATTAAAGATAAGCCTCTGGTGTATACCAGTCATTTAGGCTCCCCTTTGCACAACTAAGGACAATGTGAATTACCATCATATCTGAAAGTAACTCTTCCTCTTCACTAGTGGTAGGGGTAACAAGGATGTTAGTGTTGTCTAGATACCTGGCTTTTAGAAGGCTGAAGGTAAGTGAAGTGAATCTCATCTGTGGTGGCTGTCGCTCAGGTATGGTATGACTTTAGAAGTAACATCTTAGGTGGAAGTTACTGAACCTTAAGTGAGACATAGTTCCTGATCTTGTGCACATATCTAGGTTTGTGCAAGAGTGAGATAAAATGGGCTAGTTTAAGACATCTTAAATATCACTTTATTTTTTAGGACAGGAGCTCATGTCCGTAGGAAGGTGAAATGAATCTGTTAAGTCATTTCATACGTCCAACCAAATATCTTTCAGATAGTAACAGCTTTTGTTTACTGTCAGCCAGTCTAGATTTGTTGCTCAAGTTTTCATTCTGAGTATCCAGATTTTCTTGCCTAATTCTGCCAGGGGCACATACTACTTTAGGAGTGCTTCTCCTTTGGCAGCCTCTCTCTGTTGTCTCTGTAGAATTCCAGTTATTTGGTTAAGCAACCCCTCTGGGTTTTGTGAGTATATGTATAAGACAATGTTCTTGGAGCTCCTGTATATACCACCCTTGCTCTAACTGCGTGCTACCAGTTCCTTGTAACGTTTACTTTTTGTTATAGCCTGTGGGTGATCAGCAAAGAGAGAAAGAAGTAACTTCAAATTACTGGGGTGCCACCTCTAGTGAAAAGCAAACTGTTCAGGGAAGTGCACATTCTGCGAATGCTGCCGCATGTGCAGAAGCAGCCCAAACAACATCAAGGAAAGCAATACAGTTGGGCGAGACCTCCTCAAGAGAGTGCAGAGCTCCTATTTCCAGTCACTGCCAAATGCTTGAAGAAACTCAGCAGAGAATGTCTCACAGTGGCAGTATCAGAAGAAACAAAGCTAAGGATTTTGAGTATGACAAAATTGTGCATAATATTCTTAAATTCGTTTTTTAAATTAATGTAACATACAGAGTACTCATTCCTCATGTAAGTGACTATAAATGATGAAAAGGTAAAAGGTACCTTTTTATTTGGAGATCTGGAAGTTCTTTTCTTTCTCCTTTTTTCAGTAGTACCTAGGTTAGCCTGTACACTTGCATGCTATTACAGACTTCCTTTAAAAATCAAATATATTGATGTTTTTATCTCTCATATATAGATTTATATAGAGAATATAGATTTGTATGGAGAATTATATGTTTTTGTTGATTCTAAGCAAATCTCTTGTCAGTGAAATTCATGAATCTACTGAAGATAAGCAGGATCTAGAAACAAACGTATACCGAGAAATAACTCTGAATGAGGATAGTGAAGTTAAGCAGAGAAGAAGGAGCAAGAGAATCGAAAACAAACTGAGTAAGATATCTGTTGATTTTTTATTTGAACAACTATACTGAATCAAATATAATTCATAAAATTTCCAATATATTGGGACATGGGTTTATTTTAAAAGGATGGTATAAAAATTCATTTTAATAATTAAAATTATTGATAATTTCTCTCTGTCATTTAAATCTACATATTGGCAACCTAACAGTTTTTTCTTAAGGAGTTTATTATTAAACTCCTTAAGAATCATGAGTCTTTTTCAGGATGCAGTTTTTATCACAGCTTTTTATATGAAAAAAAATGATGTATTCTGAAAAGCAGAGGAGAAATGTTTTCATGCAGAGTGAAAATGTAGATCCTAATATACGTTTATAAATCCTTCTGAAATCTAGTGTTCTGTGTGCGACATCATTCTGAGGGCATTGCCATACTCAAGAACTGACCTATTCAAACCAATTCTTCCTATTTTGAATGCCTGATGTTACGTTGTCTGTTTCAAATATAGCATTATAAGGACTTCACTACAACAATCACGGAGCACTCTTTTGAAGTATTTTTCCTTACAGTGTGCTTTCTCAGAGAGAAAGATTGCAATTTTTCATCCTTTGAAGATGCATGCAGAGAAATTCATTGCCTCAGAGAGGAAGTGTGTAGCAGAATACAGAATTTTCTCACTTAAGTGCTCATTCCAGAGCCTTTAAGACTGGGGTCTTAGAAGGTGTTTGTTTTTTTTTTAAGCCCACTCAGTCTAGATTTGTCTGTGCACCTGCAATCATTTAAACAGCTTGCAAAGTTTGGAAGTATTTGAACCGTAACAGCTACATCTTGGATCTTACAGCATATGAGTAATTCTACCTCAAATTGACAAACCTTTTCTTTTACAGGGTGTTAATTACTCCCAGTGGAAGCACTGTTTTTATGAGATTTAAAGTTGTATGACTAACTGCTCATCTATTTCAAATTGACTTACTAATTCCCACTCAGAAAACAAGCTGTTGGGTTTTTAGCATGATTTCTACAAAAGGAGTTGCACTGCCTGTAGAGGTAGCTTCATACTAATCCAGTCTAGCAAGTTTACCTTCCTTTCACATCAGATCTAGCAGTCAAGTTTGTGAGTCGTCTTAATTTGGTCATTCACTGAGGAAAAACCAACCCCATGAAAAAGGTCAGTTTGGATCAGCAAGCTCCACTTGTTTTGCACAGTCAGACATCAGGAAGGCAGGGCAGAAGTGATGGGAAATAGGTCCTGGCAAAGTAACAGGTTAAATTAGATTGAGTGTAACACACAACTCTGCCTTGTTCTGAATATGCCTGTGGTTTAATGCCTCCTGAGCTGCTTGGCAGGTTTTGACCAGCTTTGACTAGGGAATGCAGTATCTTAAATGATTAAGGTCGTGCAAAGCTGGACAGGTAGAGGAGAGGAGGACTGTCCATGTGGTTAACTGAGGAAAGGTCCTCGATAAACTCATACCTATTAGAATCTAAAAATCTACACAGAGACAAGAACTTAATCTGAGCTCACAGTATATGACGATGTGCAAACCAGCAGAGACATCAGGCTTTCTGAGTTACAGCTCAAGGAAAACTGTGAGTTTGTAAGGTCATACTTAAGACGGCTGTTTCTGACACCCAGAAGATGGAGTATTAGGGCTAGTGAGCCAGATCTACAGAAGTGGAGAGAAGCAGTATATATAGCCTACTGTCCCAAGTTTTTTCATTAGTAAATGAATTAATGGCCTAGACTATGCATTGTTCTTTCTTTCCTCCCTTCTTTCTTCCCTCTCTATTTTTCAGAAGAGGAAGTAGCCAGGATGCTCTTCTCCACAGCATGAGGGTATGCTGGGATAGCACTGCTGGTGCAATAGAGAACAGCTCATATATGTATTGGAAATAATTTAACCCAAGCTAAAAAACTGTAATGAGTGCATAATGGGAAATCATATTTGTTTGTAAAACAATAAGCTGAAAATTAAAAATAGTATCTTTCTACATTTTGGTTTTTTTGCATTTAGACCTCATATTCCCAAACAACTGTTGCTTTTGCTCATTGCAGAAATGGCTGAACTGGTTGTTCAGTAATGGGTAAAAATAATCCGAGGAAGCTAATCTCAATCACTATCATAGTGTAAATATTCCTTGCTCGCAAAGTGGAGGTTTTGAAATAGAAATGAATACCAAAAAATGGCTGATAAAAATTGTATTTAAGAAAAGAAGAAATACTGAATAACTTACTAGCTATTGAAATACATGTCTTGTAATTAATTGTAACCTAGAATAGCAATTTTATTATCCAGTGGGAAACAATGCACTTTGAGAAAATGTCATTAAAAGGGACACACTTCTACAAAGTCATATTTCTGTGCATTGAATTTCAGTTGTTTTGTTGTGAAATTCACTATGACATCTTTTATTGAATAGTATTACTATTTAACTGATAATATTTTTTTGAGATACTTGTTTCTACTAGATTGAGGGACCATTTTTTTCTCCAGAAGGCTCATTTACTAACTTTAATGCAAGCTGAAAACAAGAGAGGAAAGATATTTTTCTGTTTCACAGATCTTTTGCATTATTTTTCAGGACAAGAAGCCTTTGGTAGGAATTCTGTAAATCCAGTTTGCCCCACATCACTTTCAGTCATCCATAGGAGGAATCTATATGGTGAAACCTTACTGCATAGGGCTGTTTTTCATCAGGATGTAGACCTTGTACATAACATAATAAAAGCCGGTGGAAATGTAAACATTCAGGATTATGCTGGTAAGTTGCAGTTGTGTCAAAATACTATTTCAAAACAAGTACCTACCAGTAAAAAGTGCGTATTATGAATCTTTGCAGCAGACAAGACACTAGGTTTGTGGCTAGTCAGTAGATTATTAAATTTTTATTAGTTTAACTTGGTAATTGACCTATGTATAAAAGTATATTTAAAAAAAAGTTCATGGAGAAAGTAAGCACTTAAAAAAATTACAAAGTGATGCAGTTGAGTTTATATAGCCTTCATTCAACAATCCTGTTCATTTTTATCACAAAACAGTCCCTTAGTTAAATAATCAGTGTAATGTTTTTAATTTTTTTTTGTCCTTTTCAGTGGCAACTTGAAATGCCAAGATTTTAGTTTTCCAGTTTACTTTTTCAGAGTCTGTGATTTTGTTCCTTGGATCTTAAAGGAAGTTGTAGCTTCAGAATTTCACACTGCTTTGATCTTGTAAAGTTCTGAGTAGTTGGAATTTTGCATTTTTACTTCATCTTTGGCACAAAAAAGAAAAAAAAGAATGACAAGTAGTGGCCAGCTGTGAACATTTGGTTGAAGCAGTTCACTTTATCTGGCTTCACTTGTGATACTCTGTCAAAGACATTGCCAGACCCTAAAGTATCAACTGATTGTTTCAAATGTAAAACTGTTGTTCCTTCTTTTGCAGTTCCATGTCTCATCCTTTATGCTCTCTAAACTTCCATAACAATAGAGAAAATGGATTCACAGACAGTTGGCTCATTTGGTAGAAAACTTTTGAGTCATTCTGAGAATGTTTCCATCTAGTGCAGTGGCTAGGATTTCACAACTGTTCTGTGGGAACAGCAACAACAAAAAAGTGTTCTGCAGTTGAATGCTGTTGCATAATGTGGGCATATAACAGACCAAAATTAAGATAGAAAATCTTTGTCTTTTGGAAAATATTGAGATGGATTGGGTAGCAGCATAGGTCTCAGGCATTAAAGCTAAAAGTGACTGGTAATGTGTGTTAACTTGTGCTAGAATGTAGATAAGAAAGTATTTTTGTAATGGTTTCAAAGCCACCTGCTGATGTCAGAGAAGCGTTGCTAGTGTGGGTTAAGTTGCAGCCTCTGTGGTCAAGTGTACTAAAGTGCACTGGTTTCAGTTTTTGGCCTCACAGATACTTCCTTTTTTGCCTTTGCACATTTTGCCAGGCCACTTTTTCTTCATTGCCCAGACTCTGGCAGTTACTTTTTGGTGCAAAAGGAGCACAACTGTGCAAAATTTGTTTTAGTTGAACTCCTTGAAAAGGTGAGAGGCTGACCTAGCCCAACTTCTTTTGTTAGTATAGAAGGTGTAGTCAGAAAGAAGTACAGAACCACAGAATCATAGAATGGTTTGTGTTGGAAAGGACCTTAAAGCTCATCTGCTTCCAACCCTTCTGCCACAGGCAGGGGACACCTTCCACTAGACTAGGTTGGTCAAAGTACCATCAAGCCTGGCTTTGAACACTGCCAGGGATAGGGCAGCCGCAGCTTTTCTAGGCAACCTGTTTTGGTGTTTCACCACCCTCATTTCTCCCTAATGTCACGATCCTTTTGCTGCAGCCCAACACATGGTTGGCTTTCTGGGCTGCAAGTGCATGTTGCTGGGTCGTGTTGAGCTTCTTGTCAACCAGCACCCCCAAGTCCATCTCCTCAGGGCTGCTGTCAATCCAGTCCACGCCCAGTCTGAAGTTGTGCCTGGGATTTTCCCAACGCAGGTGCAGGACCATTCACTTGGCCTTGTTGAACTTCATGAGGTTGGCATTGGCCCATTTCTTAAGCCTGTCAGGGTCCCTCTGTATCCCATCACTTCCCTTCAGTGTATCAACTGAACCACACGGCTTGGTGTCATCGGCAAGCTGGCTGAGGGTGCACTCAATCCCACTGTCCATGTTACCAACAAAGATGCTGAAAAGCACCAGTTCAGTACCTACCCCTGAGGAATACCACTCATCACTGATCTCCACTTGGACATTGAGCTGTTGACCATAACTCTTTGAGTGCGACCATCCAGCCAATTCTTTATCTACTGGGTGCTCCATCCATCAAATCCATGCCTCTCCAATTTAGAGACAAGGATGCTGTGCAGGACAGTGTGAAATGCCTTGCACATCCAGGTAGATGATGTCAGTCTCTCTTTCCTTATCCAGTAATTCCATAGAATGCCACCAAATGTTCAGGTATGATTTGCTCTTAGTAGAACCATGTTGACTGTCACCGATTGCCCTCTTATTGTCCATAAACCTTAATGTAGTTTCCATGAGGATCTACTCCATGATCTTGCTGGGCACTGAGGTGAGACTGACCAGCCTGTAGTTCCCTGAGTGTTCATTTTTAACTTTTTTTTTCAAAATGGGGGTTATATTTCCCCTTTTCCAATCAGCAGGAACTTCACCAGACTGCCACAGTTTCTCAAATATGATAGAAGATGGCTTGGCGACTACATCCATCGGTTCCCACAAGACCCATGGAGGCATCTTGTCAGGTCTCATGAACTTGTATACCTTCAGGAGTTGCCAGACCTGTGCCACTTTGAAATGTACTTTCATCTTGGGCTCTTTGTGAATCATTGTTCTGATCATTATATTCTGCTTCTGTGCCTTTTCTCTTCCTTGAAAGTACTCCACCAGTGATTGTGCATATCTTAGCCTCGTATTTTTCCTTATTCTTGTGCTACAGTAACTTACTGAGTTCTTGGGTTCTTTTGTGTTTTGGGTTGGGTTGGTTTTTTTCCCTCTGTTTTATTTCCTAGACATCAGCGCATAGGATATGGACAACATGGAGGACATACTGTCTGTGCTCTCAGTTTGAGTTGTAATTCACAGTGACTTAAGGGAGCTGAAAAACAGTCGCAATGAAACTTGTGTTTTGCCTTTGTCTGGAGCACGCAAAGTATCCTCAGAGAATGATGTTGCTAAACTCTATCAGTTGTACATGTTGCAGGTTCAATTTTTCCGTTTATTATCTCAGACATAGGATAGTTTTTTTACTGAAGAAGAAATAGGTACTTTCTTCTAAGTGAAACTTTTTTATTCTTTGCTTAACACATATCAAGCTTTTGCTCTGGAGCATAGAGTTGGTAGAGTTTTTTAATGAAATAGACTCTGTAAAATGGAAGTTAAGTGTTTTACAGATTATACGGTTATAAAACCATTCATCTTGAAGCACTGTCAGCATTAGGCAATGTAGTTAAAATTTAGTCGTCGAGTTTCAAGCATTTGGGAACAAAGCCTAAAAGCACAAGATTTTTTAACAACTTGGTGCAACATCCTGTGGCCATAACAAATGCAATTCTATACATATATACAATATTCTGAGTTGGGTGGTGTATAAAAAATCCTCAGGAGTTTGAAATTAAGATAATTTTGCACAGTGGGAGCAAAACAGTCTTAATAAGCCAGATTCACGTACTAATTAACATATTTAGTATGTGAATTAGGCCCAGACAACCTTCTGATGATGGGAGATGATTGAAGAGTAAGTCCGCCAATCAAAATGGTCTTCTGGAGGGCATGGTGGTTTGAGAGCTGGAAGGTAGGACGTAGAAAATTTTCTGTCTTTTCCCCTTACTTTTCTCACCATACAAAAAACTGTCACATAGTGAATGTTTAAGGAGCTGATGCAAGGCTATGATAACCCAGTTCAGAGACTTACATTACATCTTTTATCCATCCATCCACTCCATCCTTCATGGAATAGAATTGTTGTGTGTGTCATGAAGCTCATACCTTGGCTTATTATATATAGCTGGGAATGGATATGGAATTTCAGTAAGGATTTTTCATTGCTTTCTTTGGGCACTCATACTGTTCTTGGGTAGACTTAGAAAACATTTTTGTTTGACAGTAAAGAGTCCAGGTCATTATTTTGTCTCACTTACCCTCTTCAGCATGGCTATGTAAATAAAAGGGTGCTATCAAAAAAAAATTCCCTTTTCTTAGAACTTATGTTTTATTGGGGGAGAAATTACTAAGATGTGGGTGAAATAATTTTTATTCTCTTCTTTCATAACAAAACTGTCAAATCTAAAACTAATATTGTTACAGCAGCATGTGGTTCTTCAGTAAGTGCAAATTTTAACAAAAGAATGAGATCTACCAAACCTTGTGACTTTTTCATAAACACGTCGTCCTACAACAGTTTTTACCTTTTCAGTATACTCTCTCAAATATTTATCAAATAGACAACCTAAAACTGACATAAATTTTTATAAATTATTTCACACAAATATGAAATACAGGTTTTTCTTTTTTGTAGGCTGGACTGCACTACATACAGCAAGTGTGGAAGGCTCCTACAGGATTGCAAATGAGCTTTTGAAAGCAGGAGCTGATGTTGATGCTAGAGGATATGAACAAGTAACACCATTGCAAGATGCAGCTAAGGAAGGCCATTATGAGGTATATTCCAAACTGAACATGAATTATGGTTTAGGGGTATAAATTATTGTTGTTGGGCTTAAAAGGTCACGTAATCCTTTTACACGTAGCTGATCTTTTCAGATTATGGATAAATTCAGGAGCTTGCAAGTCCTTTCTGCCCAATTTCTGTTCAAATCATTCTGTGCTTTACAAGATTTGTCCAAAAGCTGAAATCAATTGGTTTTCTAACTGTCTGGGACAACAGGTGAAGCACTGAGGAATAGATTGTTCCTGTTTAATAATATTTCACTTGTTCTGTAATCACCTTACAGAATAATTTATGACCTGAGCAGTCCTCTGAAGTTTTAATTACTTTTTCATTATTTGATAAACATGCATGTATGGTATGCAGCCACAGCCATGCACAGACATGTTTTGTCTATTATCACATAGTATGGAGAGTTATGAAGGCATGACTTTGTATTTTGTATGGTCTTAAACATGAAGTCAACTGAGTAGTCAATTTGAATTAAGTATGAGTTTTGTTGCCAAATGCTGTGGTTTCATAAGCCTGTGTCTGCATTGTGGATCCTCTTTCAGACTGTAACTGTTTGCTTCTGCCTGTTTGTGGAGGTTCCTCAGGTGGCCTAGATTTATGTAGGAGTTCTGCATGTCCCTTTCACCTGCTTGCTGTTTCTTGCACTAGAAGTGCTCATATGCTGCCTAATACTTACCAATTTCCAAGATTTTTTAGGTTTTTCTTTTTGTTAGGTTTTTTTTTTTTTTGATGGGGTGTAGTAAGTTTTGTCCTTGCACTGGTCTCAGCTGTGTCACTTGGGGTGCACCAACATCATTCAACACAGAGCTGTGTTACAGTTATATGAGCTGGTATATCCACAGGGAATGGTAGTACATGGTGGCACTATATTTCCTCAGAACCAGTATAGCTGTATCACTGCAGTGGTCTGTCAGACTTAATTTTTATTGCTTCTGACTAGCAACAAAATAGTGATAGTGATTCATTAATACAGCTTTTGGTAACATGGTATTTGGAACTGTTTTTTTCAATGCTGCCTTCTATGAGTAAAGTTATTACTGTATACTGGAAATACACCTTTTGACTGCTTTATTTGTTTCTGCACCTACAATATGGCAAAATTAATTTCTTATTTCAGAAAAATCGTAAGTGTATGAGAGACTTTCTAATAGTATAGTTAAGGGGGAGAGCATATAAGTGTGATGTGTAGCTAAAGATCTCATTAAGGAGGAAGAGTTCTCAACATTACTTATTGAAAAAAATCGAGATTTGAGACAACCTGTGAAGCCTAATAGGGATTTTGCTGTGGATTGAACACTTTTTTATTTGATCTGTTCTTAGCATGTATGTATTGCGAAAACTTCATATTAAAAACTGGAATGAATTTTTAAACATGAAAATAGTAAGATGATAAGATAATGGTGCATCTAGGGGAATGCTTGGGGGTCTGTTAACTAGAATAGGGAGGCATTATTTGTCCTAGGCCTTAGATTTGGTTTTAGTTGCTCATGTTGTCGAGCAACAAGAGAGATAAGCCCTTATAAGGAAGAAGTATGGAAAATACTGTCAGAAAATAAACAACCTGAAAAAAATCCTTTTCCAGATGGCAAAGTTATTACTTTTTTATGGAGCTGATCCCTTATTAAAAAATGAGGTGGGAAAATGTGCATTGGAAGAAGCTTCTGACCCAGCTATGAGGAAACTGCTTAAAAGCTGTGTAGCAAAATACAGAATAAATTCAGTAGCAGGTAGGATAGAGTTATTCTCACATACCACATTCTAAATGGAGAAATTCAGAACAACTGTTGCACTGTATTTCCTTAATTACTTCTAGTAGTTTCATGGGCTTTACTGTCTCATGCCTGAGTACCGGTGAGCGCTCGTTACCCAGAACAGTTGCTGTACATTGGCAAAGTAAAACAGATAAAGAGGTAGAGCTTTTTCTTGGGCTGGAGCTACCTTAAAATTTGAAATGAAGATATCAAGCAAAATAGCTGTTATCTATCTAAATGTAAAATGGTGACTTGTTGATTGTTGAGGTATGGCTTTACAGGTAGAGATAAAATTTGGTTCTAAACTGTTATAGAGGCTGAATTTTGAAGGATCCATAAAGTAAAAAATGGATATAGGATTAGATCAAGATCTTGGGTGTTGCCAAGCCTTAACTGCTTATCCTTAAGTGCTAGTCTTGGGACTGGGACAAGAGTAATATTGCTGTAGGTAATAGCTAATGATTTTGTGAGGGGTTGGTAGGTGAACATTTTGGTTAAGGAGAGAGTTTGATTTTGTACAGTCTTAGGAACTAAGTTGAGAAGAAGGTTCAGAAGAGACCGCCTACACAACCAGGCAGTGTCCCTGTGCTCTTCCGAGAATACCTGTCATTTCATCTGCTGCCTGTGCATCTCCTTTTTGCCTTCTAGTTTGACCAGCAGGTCTTGACTTATCCATGCCGGTCTCTTGCCATCCCTCCTTGATTTCTTACACCTGGGAATTGTGAGCTCTTGTGCACTATGGAAAGCATACTTAAAGATCTGCCAGCTGTGTTCTGCTCCTTTGTCCCCGAAGGCAGTTTCCTGAGGTTAGTCCTACTGACTAACTCCTTGAACAGCTAGAATTTTTCTTTCATAAAATGTAAGAGTCCTGACTTTACACTTCTCTTGACCCTTATTCCCCAGGACTGCAAACTCTGCCAGTACATGGTCACTCCAACTCTGCAACCCAGGCTGCCTCCAATCTTGACATTACTGATTAGCTCACTTGTGTTGATGACCATCAGATGCAGTACTGCATGCTCCGTGGTAGACCTATTACTTGGCTGAGGAAGTTATCCTCAGTGCACTCCAGGAATCTACTGGATTGCCTACAGCTCGCTACTCTGCTTTTTCAGCAGATGCCAGGGTGTCTGAAGTCCTCCAGCAGGATGAGGGCTTGTGAGTGTTATCCCTCCTGTAGCTGGAATACAAAGGCTTTGTCAATAGGCTCCCCTTGATTTTGTGGCATAAACAACATACACAAGGTTCCATTTGTTTCATTGGACTTGAATTCTTACCCATAAACTTTCAACCTGCTTCTGGCTATTCTTCAGAACCCAGGGCATCCCCTCCACCCCTCATTCCCCACCTGTTCATTCTGAACAACCTGTAGCCATCAGTAGCCACACTCCAGTTGTAGGATTTATACCACCAAGTTTCAGTAATGGCAACTAGGTCATAGCTTTCTGGCAGCACAGTAGGTTTCAACTCCACCTTTTTGTTGCTTGCGCTTTGTATAGAGGCACTTCAGCTGCTGAAGGCTGTGTAACCTTTTTAGAGGAACACACTTTAATTCCCCTAAGGTATTTCCCCAGTGTTTCCCTGTTAGCTCCTATTACCTCAGGAGCCCCTGGCTCATCTCTGTAAGACTTCAGGTGTGCTCCATTGTATTCAGCACATGTCAGAGCAGCAGGGGGAGGCCCATCCCTCTAATCTTGGTGTGACATCGTACAGCTTCTCATGGGCAAATCTGATACTATCCCACTCCCCTATCAAGTCTAATTTAAAGTTGTCAGTGAGCCCCACTAGCTCATGAGCAAAGACCCCCGTACTGCTTTGACAAAGGTCCATCTGACACTGGCAGGCCTGCTGCCATGCAGACCATCCCATTATCAAAAAACCTAAAACTGTGGCAGTGACACCAGTGACAGGGCCATGTATTAATGAACTGAGTTCATCTGTTTCTTCCAGTGTCACTGCCCACAACTGGAAGGATAAAGGGGAAATCTACCTGTGCACCAAGTTCCCCTACCAACTGTCCCAGGGCCCTGGTATGATACATTGCAGCTTCATAACCACCCACATGGATGAGCAATAGTGTGTAATAGTCTGAGGGCTGGGGATTCCTTTTAGACTTAAACCTGTCACAGCCCACACTGACCCACTGGTGTCCAACAGTCTTCTCTAATCAAGACTCATCTTGTGGCACTTCTTTGTACCTTTCCCTGACCTTTTAGGTTCTAATAGAACCTTTACAGCTTGATTTTTTTTTTTTTTTTGATAGCTAAATGTGCTAAGTTACACACAGGACTGTGGACAGAAGATGGTACATATGTAAAGTAAAGAATTAGTCTTTTCAATTCTGGTTTCTTTCCATATTTCATTTCAGGTGGAGATGATCCAAAGAATATGTTAAATGCTGAAAGTGTAGAGGATATAAACCTGCATCAGGTACATCTTTACAAAGAATCCTGATGTCAGTTTGAACTGTTGAACTGTCAATTTGAACAGCTGAACTGTTAGTGGCTTGCTAGCAGTCTTCAGTAAACTAAAGGAGATGACTGTTTCTCAAATGTGTTTTGAAATTAGTACATAATGTACTAGATGCTTCATACCCAGCGGGGCTGAAACAGAGTGATATTCAGTGCTACATGAATTATTTGGCAAGCAGTTGGTGATCCTCACTTGTATTTGGGATAAGCTGCAGCCTTATGAAAATGCAAAGCAGAGACCATAAGCTGCCTCTCATGGACAGTGGTTCTTGCTGAGTTTTTGAGGGTGCTGCAGAGGTAATTTACAGTAAGCATGGTATGTCAGTGTCTCCTGGTACTTGCAGAAACCTGACTGAAACTGCAAGATGTTGCCTGTCTTGAAGCAGTAGTATAGCTGCAGCTTGTCTCTGTGTAGTAGGTTGTGTTGGATTTCAACAGGAAAAGATTAGGGAGCCACTGTTCTTGCAGAGGGGTTTCACAGTTACGCCATGAGACCTGTGTGTGAGCTAGTGCCTCACAGGAAGACAAGACACTATGATCAGTCACATGAGTCATCGTTTGTTTGCATATAGCACAACAGTTTTTTGCATTAAAAGCTGTACTCTTCTCATTTTCTCTTCTTTGAACAATGATACCTGGTAATATCTGAAACATATAATGTAGTGTGCAAGTGTGCACAGTCACATAATTCTTGCTTTCTGAAATTTTATGTAGTGATGAAAACTGTCCTTGTTATTCTTAGTAATGCAGCCTACAGTGTCTTTAGAAATGTTGTAAGATTATTCCTGGTGTATAGACTTAGATTACAATTTGAAACATTAGTTGATTGATGAAGAAGGTGTTGTAAACATTTAATTGGGAGTCCTATTGCTGTGGCTGTGTAACTAATGATTTCAGTAGTTCTGTGAGCTGTTGCAGTGTTTATGTTCTGGTTCTATCTCCAGATACGAAGTAATCAACAGGATAATTCTATGTAGTCATTGGCCTTTGGAGCAGTTTTCTTCTGAGATTGCCATGAGTTAATTCTGCAGGGTTTTGCTGTGTTATTTCACTTTCTTTATGATTTCCTAGAAATATTGTAGGTAGGTTTGCCAGCAATATGACCCTGGTGTACGACCAGAGAGGCAACGTCGTTTTAATTCTTTAAAGGCAGAGCATTAATTTGAAATTGGTCCAGTTTTCAGAAATAAATAGAAGTGTAAAGCACTTCAGTAACATTTATTATTGGATTTCACACATTAATTTTTACCCTTTTATACTCATATTTCTTAGTTGCTTAATTTCCTTGTCCTGCTGTCTTAGGAAGTTACATAGACAGAGGAAATCAGTTAATTTTATAATAGCACAGTTTTAGAATATAATAAAGCAATTTATTAGAAAATGAAATTAAGTATATGGCCTGTTTTGTAGATAGAATTAAATACAGATTCAACGTGATGGAGGGATTCTTCATTAGGGACTGTAGTGATAGGACAAGGGGTAACTGGTTAAAACTTAAACAGGGGAAGTTTACATTGGATATAAGAAAGAAGTTCTTTACTGTGAGGGTGGTGAGGCACTGGAATGGGTTGCCCAAGGAAATTGTGAATGCTCTATCCCTGGTGGTGTTCAAGGCCAGGTTGGGCAGAGCCTTGGGTGACGCGGTTTAGTGTGAGGTGTCCCTGCCCATGGCAGGGGGGTTGGAACTAGGTGATCTTAAGGTCCTTTCCAACCTTAACTATTCTGTGATTCTATGATAATACTAAAGCATCAAAGGAAGTTCTGCTAAAAATGAGCAAAGCAGAAAAACAAATTTGGTGAAATATAAAACCAATAAAGTTCTTTAGGATTCTGAAGGTAGAAACCAAATGGGAAAAAAAAAAAAAGTTTAAAAAGGGCAGATCTGCTATTGTTACAGCAGAGACTACAGCCAAGCGTTAAACTATTCACAAATAGTGTCTCATGTTAGAGGGACCTCATGTATCCAAGTACAAACCAAGGAACAGTTAAATTGCAGAAAATATATTTCCCTGATGCTGGACATAATGAAACAGGCCACAGTCTTGACATTTCTCATCATAACTGTTGTATCCCCGTTAATTTGTAGGAAAAATGAGCTAAGTGAGACAAAATTGCAACAGGAACACGAATTCAATACTGGTGACAATGAACATCTCTTTACAGAAGAACAGGGTAGAACTGGTGAAGGTTCAGTGACTTCTGTTGTAACAGGGGAGGAGATTATCAGGTTACACTGCCCCACATCAGTGGTTTCTGGAGAAAAAGTGTCTGAACAGCATTCTCAGACTGCTGATTTAGCAGAACTTGATTTTCAGTCAAAACTTGCTTTGACTTCCTCTCACAATGTACCTGTTCTAAAGTTACTGCAGGTAGTCAAGAGTTATGACAGTGATAAACCTAGTCTCAAGCAGAGTAACAGTAGTAGTTTGAGTGACAGGAATCTAAATACCGATCTGATAATAGAATCATAGAATGGTTTGGGTTGGAAGGGACCTTAAAGATCATCTAGTTCTCACCCCCCCCTGCCATGGGCTGGGACGCCTTCCAGTCCACTGACGAGGTTGGTCAAAGCCCCATCCAACCTGTTCTTAATTTCCTTCAATACACAGACAAAACCCCCTCAATTTAGAACCAGAGCTAATGCTATATTGCTTTTGATAAAATTTCCATTCTTTCTTTTTTAAATTTCTTAATTTTACCAAATAAATTTAGATTACTTAGATAATTTATCTTGCCAAAGACTTGTGAATAAACTTGTGCTGCTCAACCACTGTTTTATAGCAGTTGTTTGTTTGTTGTTTTTTTTAAACTGAGCAACTTGCAACTTCTTGTGAATGTGTAATTTCAGAATGGTTTATTTCTTTGCAAAACTTGACAATCAAGTTAATTCTGATGTTGATGGAAACAAAATTAATGGATAAGCTCTAAATTTAAAACTCTCCTTGCCTTTGTTTGAGAAAATTTCCTTACAGACAGATGAGTCAGAACCAGCGTGTGCAAATTGTCTGCATTCGGACAGCAGGGACATACTGCAACAGACTATTGTAAATGAGGTTCAAAACATTTATACTGATATATCTGGAGATGGAACCAGCTGTACTGAACAGACAGTTCAAGCAAATCATGAAACACTGTTAGCTCAAGAGTGTTTAGCAGCTACTAATGGAGGAAGTGTTTCTGGAAATTCTTATAATTCTACCAGTAGTGTACTAAGCAATGCTGAACTGAAGGCTTCACAATCAGAGGGAGGAGGAAGGATCCTGTTTAATGCAGAAGAAAGTGTTGAAGGATGCCGCATTGATACTGAAAATGTTAGTACTTTAGAGATTGAGCCTATAGTTTTACAACTCCTTGAAAAGGACACACTTCAAATTATTCAAAAGAGACCTCATGAGACCAGTTCAAAAGCAGATTTGCATTTTGGTGTTAATGCAGATAGCAGGTCTTCTTACTCAGTTCAGATTGTGGAAAACATGCAGAAAGAAACCTCCCAGAAAACAGGTACAATGTTTTATTTTAAAATAATTTTTTTATGAGTTTGCTGTGAGCATTCTGTGTATTTTATTATAAAAACCTAGCTGTTGGTCCCCAGAGACTTTGTTTTGCCATTAATAAATAGCAGACACATGGAATGTCTTGTGGTACAGTTATGCCAGATTAACTAGTTAGCAATTTTTGCTTTGAATTTTCTTGATTGTTTTATATCCAAGTCCTTATTGTATTTACTAAAATGTGAGCACAATGGTCATTAGAATAACTAAGAGGAAATTCTAAAATACCTTCTTCTTTTACTATCTAAGAATCAGTAAAAGTCATATTTTCACAAAAAAAGATCTTTGAATTGTTTTGTATTCAGTCTCAGTACGTTAATGACTATGATGACTAGTGGATAAAGGATTTATTATGTTGAAGTATTTTCAAAATGGAGTGAGTTATTGCAGGCATTTTTAATCTACTACTAGATGATAATTTTGACATTCATTTTAATATCAGTTAAATTTCTGAAATTGATGAGTGTTATGCCATAGTTACTTGTAAATTCTTTTGTTAAACCAACAGATGAAGTGTTTGCTCAAATGAGTGGGACAAAAGGCTCTGAAAAGAATGGAGACAAAGTAAACGCAAAGATCAGCATGCTTTTGGAGTTTACTGAAACAGGAATCCAAAGTAAAAGAATAAGATTAGACCCTCGGGAGACAAACAAAAAAGCAGCCTCATATTCCAGTAGCAGCAAAACAAATCTTTCATCTAAGCAATCACAATTCAGTCAAGCAGCAGAACCGCAGACATCCAAGAAATCAGGTGAAAAGTTAATAGCATTTTGTAAAAATAGTGGAGGTTTCTTTCAGACCTACATGGAGAAAGCTTTTTGTAGTACATAAGGGAAAGTTTGGAAAAATTATGTAACATGTTAAGCAAATACTCAGGGAGTTCAGTCCTTCATTTTATAGAATGCATGTATTCATTCTGTTTTATTGTTACATTCATCAATCTTTCAGGATTGTGGTTGAGGGGATGCAGGCTCATAATCAAGAGCTTTAAAATAGCATTAAATTGATCCTTACTTAACTCTGTTATATAAACGATAGTTTAAAATAACACTAAATTGGTCCTCAGTGAACTATTGTACATATCACAGATCAAGGCAGAAAACCTGGCTCTCTGTATATTTGGAATATGTACCAAATTGTATTTTATAGACTACACCTTCATCAGGCACAAATCAGCGTAGGTGCTAAGTGTACTGTTACAATTGGTTTTAGTTGTAGTATAGAAACAAATCTACTTATGTGAGGATAAGGATCTAGCAACCTCCAGTGATTATATTCATTTCTGCCTGCAACCTGTTGTTTTCTGTTTAGCAGTTTCATCTCATGTCTAAGATGAGCATTTATCTTGTAGCCTTACTGTCACAATAGGGCCCTGATTGCTCATTTACAACTGATGGCTCCTCATAGCCCCATACTGCTTTTTCAGTAAAGCTGGCAGTGATCTTGTGTACTTCGGTTATTTTCTGATTGTCTTAGATAATTCTATGGTTTCTGTCTTGTAATTAGGAGTTTGGGAATCATTTTTTCTGGGTTTGATGGATTTTAAATCTGCCTTCTTAGGATCTTAGCTGTCCGTGACTATCTCCCTGTATTCTTTTGTTTCCCACAGCCATTTTCTACAACTGCTTATTTATTCTTATTACCATTCACTTCCCATTTTTAATTTTGCATTTACTGTTGCTTCCTAATTCCCTTCATACACCAGGTCAGTTTTTGAATCAGTGCAGGTGTTCATGTTGAACGTGTGGTACGTTATGAAATACTTCCTAGCTATTATTCATATTTTTCTGCTGGCTTTTTTTTTTTCTTCAAACTTACTTCTAGCTCTGTGAAACTTTGCCTTTCGAATAACTACTGTGTCAGTGTAAATGTAAGCTTTGTATACACATACATAGGAAAAGGTTTTTTTCATATCTGTAGGTTTATAGAAGCATGTATGAATGCCTGTGTATTTGTGTGTGGATATAGCATTTGATTTACTTTTCCCAAATAATAAATAATAATAAAATAATAATAAAATAATTTTCTTCCTTGGACAGCAGTTATGTATTGCTGGGGTCTGTTGGTCGAACTGAAGTTGTCTTAAGTGGGAAACTGCTACCATTGAGTATATTGTATATATTTTGAAAATCAATGGCATTCATGCTCCTATGTCCACAAAATGCTTTTAAAACCAGAGTATGTAACAGCATGCCTACTTAATACATGTAACAAATATACTTGCTCACCCATACACACACAGAGCATGGACGAATACATCCACACACATACTGTCAACATAGTTGTTAATCTCTTTTTGTTGTTTGCTTAGTTACTCTCCTTCTCTTTGGGGACTTTGGATCCTCACGAGTCTTATAAATTGAATTAAGGAGTCATCAGCCAGTCTATGCAATGTCATGTAATACATGAGAAGAAACATTCAGGATCATACTGATCCTTTTCTTTCTCTTTGATAGTCACAGTCTTCTTATCTTTTTCACATGAAGCTGTACAGAATGCTGTTTCCTTTTTCAGTCTCAGGTATTTGTGAACTTTCAATCCATCTTTAGTTACTGCTATCTTGAGTTTTTGGCCTGGAAGCTTGTATTTTCTTTTTGAAAAGAAAGAAAGGAGTAGGCGCTTCATGTTACCTAGTGCTCTCCAATACCTGGCAGTGTTGGCATGAGGCTTCCCTATTTCCAGATTGGTTCCTCCTATTGTAGGAATGTCTTTTTATTTCATTTGGGGAGGAGGTGGGGGGGAATCCATGGTATAGATGCCTTCCATCATCCACTGCTAATTATTGGAAGAATAAACATTCAACATAGAAATGATTCCTTTCCCTTCAGCAATTCTTTTTGTAGCTCTTATATTCCTGCTTAATCTTTCTAAGGTCCATGTGCATTAATACATGTTTTTAATTTTTTCCTTTATATTTTTTGCCTCCAATTTTGATTTTGAAAAGCTTTATTCCATACATGTGTCTAACATTCTGGTTACCTCTGGAACTTCATTTCACAGATTAATTTTCCCCCCAGAGAGATTCATAAGAGATTTATGTAAAATTGAATTATTTCCTTCATCTCAGGAGTATGTGGTGGTTTGAGAGCTGCTGCGAGAAAGCGTAGCTCTCTGTGCAGTTGAAAGCATTAATAGCTTTGGAGACTGGGACAATGGCATTCAGATTGCAGCAGAAAAAAAATGGAATATGGGATATTTTCTGACATTGTGGGGTTTTCAGATTTTTTTGCTGTCTCATGCTTTTCCTTCATTAAGTGGCTTTTGTATCTTACCTGATTGTTTCTGTGTCCTAGTGGTCTTCCTGATACTATTCTGTTCTTCAGTAAAAACCTTTTCTTCCTAAATGACACATTGTCAATTTCATCTACAGTCAGTCACTTCAGCTCCCAACCACACTAGGCTCCCAACATTCCTAATCTGTTTATACAGAAGGAAGGTACAAACAGCTCACTTCTTATCTGACAGTTCAATTTGTGGAAGGAGTTGCTCATTGACCAAAGTTCAAATGTCTTTTTGAAGGAGGATGTCCTTGAAGTTTTTGAGGTGTGGCAGCCTAATCTAATCTGATTGCTGGTTACTGTAATCTCTCCATTTAATCTTTATACCTCGCTCTGACTGGATTTTGTGTTTGCCAAGTACCTGATCTTTCCTGCTTATGACCCACCTGACAATGCATTCCATGGAGAACCAGTATTTTGTGATTCACATACCAATGTCCCATTATACTTTTGCAAATGTTTCATAGCAACCACAAAAAAAAGTTGTGCATGACAACTTAACTGGAAAACTTTGCAATTATTTCTGTTCACTTGCAGCCAATATTGCTAAGGGTCATTAGCTTAATGGTCTGTTGTGCACCTTTTTTTATTTCCTTCATCTCTAAAAAGTCCCTAGGACATACTCCTATGAATCAAAGGGGAAGAAAAGGAAGAACCAGAAAGCAGACGATTGCTTTGGGAGTTCATACCCAGAAGCTTTTAGACAAAACACAATACCTTATTTTACAGAAAAGTAGGTCTCAGATTGGAGGAGTATTACAGTAATGTGACACTTCTATGTGCTCTAGAATCTCAGTTTTCATTTAGAAAAAATGAAGCACTTTAGCTCTTCTGGTTGCCAGGCTCTGTGAGCCAAGCATCCCCAGTGCACAAAGGACTTCCTGAATGCTTTCTGACAGGTTAAAATACCCTATGTTGAGCTCCTTTTCTGCCATAGTATGTCTGCCACATTGGCTGAACAATCTAGTTTAAAACTGGTATGCATATATCCACGCTATGTATCTGTCTTCACTGTAGTTGCAGTATGTCTTTCATGTTTTTCCAAACAGACTTGGATTACAAGTTCAGTAGTTTACCTTAAAGGAAACCTTGGAAAATCAAATTTTCCAGAAGGCAGGAGGAGCCTGAAGAAAAGCAGCTGTCAAATCATGGAAGATATTTGATAGCAATAGATAATGATAACTGAAAATTTTTGAGAAGACAGCTTGTCTGATAAGAAGAGGAAATGCTTGGAATACAGCACTAATTGTTCATAGGAATAATTAAGAAAACATGTACAAGAGTTGCAAAATGCTTATTTGAAACCTTACACTTTTCCTTTTTTTGGACAAATTACAGATTTTCAAGAAATTGGCAAAAGAACACCATGAACTTTTACAATAATCTGATAGCACAGTATTGCAACAGCAGGAATAGGAATTTTAAAAAAGCTAACATGCATGCTATAGCTTTGGAAGATTCACACACACTGTCTTTTTGGTAGCAGTTCAGGGAGGAGCTTGTGTTTATATGCAGAATCAGAACTTTTAAAACCTGTTTTTTTCTTTGTATCTCTTCCCATTCAATATGTCTGTTATCAGGAGCCTCAGCTTTAGGATGTGTCTGATGATCACATGTGAAAATATAACGTGCATGTTGTTTGATTTGTAAACCAACAGGAAAAGAATTAAATCAAGGTTATTTGGACTTATGTGTCCAATGCTGCACATGTGTTATTAAAAGGCACTTCAGCTGTGTCACTAGGCATTAACAAAGATTTGTAATTAGTTTATAGGACATTTGCACTCACAAGTGTAAAAATACCTTATCTAGAAACCTGTTTCTTCCCTGATACAGACTTAGGAACGGAAAAGAGGCAATGGTCAAATCTTCACTTTTATATAGTTTCTTAAATAGCTTCATGAAAGCGTTTTATATATTTAGCAGCCATGTCTGGTAACTTTAAAGCAGCCCATGGAGAAATGTATCATACTCCCTACCTCTATACAATATAAAAGTTCATCCTTGTTACCTTTTTGGTTGATCCCTAATTCACTGGATCCCTGTTAAGTCACCTAGAACTGAACTGTAAATGCTTTCGCATAGGGTCTGTTTGTTATCTGAAGCAGTTGACAATGTACTGTTAAGCAGTGTCTTCTAACCTTTTGTTATAGTGAATTAATGTTGAATAACTAAGGCAACTGTACTGCACACATTTACATTCATTCATATGAGTTATGAAGCTTAATTGTTTGTTTATAATGAAATGTTTTTTGTTGTTCTTAATGAACACCCAGTATGTGTTTAGAATCCTCCCTATCTACCAGAAAAGAATATATAATTTTACATTATGAAATTATAGGAGCTGGGAGAAAGTTAACAAATAAGAGAACTGCAAAAGGGGAAACTCAGCTGCATGTTGCTGCTAGGAGAGGAAATTTGTCTTTGGTGAAAACGCTAATATCATCTGGAATTTCTGTCAATGAACAGGACTCCGCAGGTTTGAAAATTCTGATGGGCTTGTTTTATGGTACAATTCTATATAATTTATAGTATATATGGTTTTACATAATTTGTGTAATTTTAATATAATTATGGACTCTTGATTTAAAATATAATTGTGAGGAGGAAAGGAAGTCATTCAGCAAGTGCAAGCAAAGTAAGTGAATCCCTGGATTTTGTGTCTTAGCATGCAGGTAATGCAGCCTTTTTCTCAGCAGGGGCATTAATCGTGTCTTCCTCCTCTGCTGAAGACCATATCTTCAGAGATGTATGTGGAAAGTGAACTTGAAAGTTTGGCGGGAGAATTAATGCTGACATACATGAATATATACATGTGTGAAGCACATTCATACAAGTTTTACTTCCTTAGGAAACAAGGACAAAAATCAGATTACAAGATCATTTCTTCTTTTTTCTACCTGCATGTATAATGCCTTTCTGGTTTTATAGTCTCAGAATGGATGGTATTCTATTCTGGATGCCTGGCTGACTTGATGTTGTAAAATTGCAGTGGCATTAGAAATCAGACTATTAATACTATGCTTCTGAATTTTTGGAATCTTCTACTCTGTTGGGCTTTTTCATTATTTTTAGCAGTGTAGTAGAAAAGTAAACAGTATTTTTCTGCTTAATATTGGATGCATTTTTCTCTAAAGTAAACAGAATTACAAATTTACCTTGGCATTTGAAGATGGTTGTATAATATTTGTCCTAAAAAGAGTAGTCTGTTGCTTACAGTACAGCACATGCAGCAAAATGTGTAATCATTAATTAGTGATCTATGTGGAGTTTTCCAAATCAGGTGCATGCTGTATGTGTCATCTTGCTTTTATTAGGTTGGACAGCAATTCATGAAGCTTCCAATAGGGGATTTACTGAAGTGATCTTAGAATTACTGAAAGCCGGTGCGAATGTTAACAGCAGAAGTCTGGATGGTATTTTGCCAATACATTATGCTGTTTCTGGCAATTATTTGGAGGTACATTTACATTAGATTTCCTGTGACTGATTTCCAGCAGAGGGTCAGCAAAGCAAAATCTTTGTTTAAATAAGGAAAGTCAAAGTTACTAATACAATTTTAATGTAGATTTGCATTTAAGAAATAAACTAATATTATTTAAAACTACCAAAATTAGAGAAAGAAATTTTCTGCAGTAGTGACAGTTCAAATTGTACAGTTAGTTGACTTTTTCAGTCTAGCAGACAAATCAGAAAAATTCAGAAGCTCCCCATGGTTGTTTCCCACATATTGGGCTTTTAAAAAATAACAATCAAATAGAGCATTATCAGTTTGATCATCTAGTCCAGCTCTCCTGCCACAGGCAGGGACATCGTTCGTTAGGCCAAGTTGCCCAAAGTCCCATCCAGTCTGACACTGAACACTTCCAGTGATGGGGCATCCTCAACTTTCTGGGCAGCCTGTTCCAATCTCTCACCACCCTCATTGTAAAAGATTGGTTTTTTTGTAAAGAAAAAAACTCTAGGGCTGCTGGTTAAAACTCAACAGTCATTTTTCACTGTCTGGTCCCTTCCAACCCAAACCATTCTATGCTTCTATAGAATAGACTAGCCTGTTTCAGTTGGAGGGAACCGAAAATAATCATCTAGTCTAACTGCCTGACCAATTCAGGGCTGACCAAAAGTTAAAGCATGTTATTAAGGGCATTGTCCAAATGCCTCTTCAATACTTACAGACCTGGGGTATTGACCATCTCTAGGAAGGCTGTTCCAGGGTTTGACCACCCTCTCAGTAAAGAAATGCTTCCTCATGTCTGTCTACCCTAAACCTCCCCTGGTGCAGCTTTGAACCATTTCCACACATCGTATTACTGGATACCCTGGAGAAGACCTCAGCACCTCCCTCTCCGCTTGTCTTCCTCAGGAAGCTGCAGATAACAGTGAGGTTGCCCTTTCAGCCTCCTTTTCTCTAAACTAAACAAGCCCAGAGTCCTTAGCATGGATATGTTGCAGGAAATGCCTTTCAGGCCTTTCACCAGGGTTGTTGCCCTGCTCTGGATGCATTCAAGGACTTTCACATCCTTTTTAGATTGTGGGGCACATAACTGCGCAAAAATAAATAAAATGGTTTGGCGCAGTGTGTTCCAGGGAACTGAGCGTAAAATGGTGATGCCAGATTGGTTCAAACATACAACTGCTATTCCTGTAAGAAGAGCTGATATTTCATTACATTTATATTTTCTGTGAGCAAAGACAATGAAAGGGGTTATTCACAGTCCTTGTGCCAAAATATCAGTATGGTTCTTGCACACATGTAAGCTATTATTCAGTACTGTGGAGAGAAACTGACAAATACTTTTTGATACTTAACAGCACTCTGAATATGAGAAAAAAAGAAGAAATGCTAAATTTCATATATATGAAAATTCTTTAATATTTTTATAAATTCTTTAATATATTCTTAGAAATTTCATATATATGAAAATTCTTTACTATCAAAGCTGAGTTTGTCAACACTTCTGTGTGATCTGAATTTTAGGGGGGTAGATGATTCCACTGATGCCACTAATCTCATTTCCACATTTTACAATAAAGACTTGCAAGAGACTTGGAATTTGGAAAAAAATAGTCAGTGCATGTAACCAAAAAACAAACCCACTATTAAATACTTAAAGGAAAAAAATCAGCTTCTTTTCTGCCCTTCAATCTTAACGCAATTGACTGGTTCCTTTTATTTTAGATATATGAAGGTTTTTGGTTGCTCTCTATAACAATACCATAAACATGATAGGTTTAATGACAAGTTGTGAATTATTTGTGTATTTTAATGGAAAATTAGAACTGTTAAAGTACAAGTCGGTTGATAATAGCCAATTGAGCTTGTTTGTTTAATTGGGATTGCAACTGTAACAGGTTTTAGAGTATCTTATTTGTACCTTTATTAGTTATGATTTATGATACATACAACACATATAGTTGTATTATAAGTTTACAACAAGAATTACCACAATACACATCATAATAATCTGTAACAGGCCGTCAGGGTTCTCCTACAGCATGGAGCAAATCCCTGTGAGAGAAGTAATTCAGGGAAAAGTGCTTTGGATGAAGCTCATGATGATGGAATGAGTGAACTGCTGAGGTCCTTCTGTGCTATGGACTCGCTACCTCCTGTTGACACTATTGAAGTGACAGGTATGTTGGGTTTATAATGTAAATCATAGGATTACCCTGAGTCTTAAGGAAAATCAGTACATTAGAATGCTGCTGATTCATGGCATATTGCCCAACACTGATACTTTTAATTCAGTTAACTACTGAATTTTATTTATTTTCAGAAAATAGGATACATGAGTTTGGTTTGCTTTGTTTTTTTTTTATTTCCTGAGAGAATGATATACAATGACATACATACTTATCTCTTCAGATTTTTGTTATTAGCCATGTTTCCCTTCACAGGAGTGTTGTGTTTTAGAATGGAGTAGCTTTAAAGACTTATTTCCTTGTGCTACCTAAATTCAATCTCATTTGCATCTACAAGATATTTTTAATGATGTTATCTGCCATTGTGTCTTTGTAACCTACATTAGCTAATCTAACCTATTATGCTCATGCAAAATCATTTTAAATTCTATTTATTTTTTCTTAATTGCATAGGAATGAGAGATCCTTCTAGATCAAGAAGATCAAAATATCCTTGTTACAGCAACTGTGAAAATGATAATGCAGATTTGGAGCCACAATGTGAGAAATACAGTGTGGTAAGTATAGATAACAGAATTTTGTTAAGCTGCTTTACAGTGTATTATTGCAGTGTTATTTGCTGACTGAATAACATGAAAATATAATTTAAATAATTAACCCTTTAGAATGTATGTAGAAAACATCATCATGCAGAGGCTTACAGTATATAAACTGTGGTTTACAGTGTGCAAGTGTGTATGTTATCACTTCTCTCTGTTCATGATTCCTTTGCACTTCTATTTGTTGTGCAAACAGTGGTAATACTTATATATATTTCTTATTGCCTATATGAATAGAAAAAAGGTCAGGAATCCTGAGGCTTTTCATCACATTTCCAAAATGGCTCTTTGAAAGAGTAATGATTTTTCTTCATGATAATTAAGGTATTTAGAAATTGTTTAATCTTAATTCAAAACAGACAGGAATATTTTTGCATAAGTTGTATGTTAAGACAGCTCTTGCTGGTATCTGTAGTCTGTCTACATTGTCTAGGTGATGCTATCATGGTGAGATTCACTGTCTAATCCCTGTAGTGTGCTCAGGGGTGGGACCCTGAACATGGACTAGTTTGAATGCCTAGGCAAAACCAGGATGTGACAGCCCCTTGCAGAGCATACATTGGGTAATACATATGTCTATGTTACCAGTGCTCCCATTACTGCTATCCCCTGCCTGGTATTACTTGAGTCCATCAGTACTTAACCTACAGGCCATTCGTCATGGCATGTTTTGTATGGTGCATTTGGCTCTATTTCTTAACATCATTTCTATATTTATCAACAGGAGCCTGTTGCTGCCATACAAGATGCAGAAAAGAGGCAAAAAGAACTGTTGCTGCTTGAATTGAGAACTTCCAAAGATGCGGGTAGACATAAATTTCAGTTTTTTCACTTTTTTTTTTTTTTCAGGGCGGGAAGTCACGAATAATTATCATTGGTAATATAATTATTTTAAAAATAATATTGGTTGTAGTATAGTTGATATATATTAGATATATTAGGTATATTAGATGTATAATAGATAAGAATGCACACTGTTAGCAACATTATTCAGTGATAAATACATGAGCCCCTTCATGGTGAAGAATACTCTGCCTATATGTAAAGTAACATATGCATCATTTTGATTCTAATGTGGCTGGACTTTCAAGATCCTAAAATAATCTATAAGGGAAAAAAAGAGAAAACTTTAAGGCAGGCACTGTGGATGATGGGCAGTTTCAGAAGTATTGTTGTCCAGAGGTGTAATTTGGTGGAAGCAAGGACAGGTGGCCTGGGAAGAAAACAAGGATGTTGTCCAGGAAGCTAGGGACCAAGTTAGAAAAGCTAAGGCCCAGTTAGAATTAAACTTGGCTAGGGATGTGGAAGATAACAGGAAGGGATTCTGTAGGTATGTTGCGAATAAAATACAGACTAGGGACAATGTGGGCTTTCTCTGGAAGGAAACAGGATAACTGGCTACCCTGGATTTGGAGAAGGCTGAGGTTCTTAATGAATTCTTTGACTCAGTCTTCACTGGCAAATGCTCAGATCACACCACCCAAGTCTCAGAAGGCAGATGCAGGGACTGTGAGAATGAAGATCTTGGGCCCACTGTAGGAGAGGATCTGGTTTGAGAGCACCTTAAGAACCTGAACATGTGTAAGTCCCTGGGACCTGATGAAATCTATCCGCAGGTCCTGAAGGAGCTGGCAAATGAAGTTGCTAAGCCACTGTCCATAGAATCATAGAATAGTTAGGGTTGGAAAGGACCTTAAGATCATCTAGTTCCAACCCCCCTGATGTGGGCAGGGACACCTCACACTAAACCATGTCACCCAAGGCTCTGTCCAACCTGGCCTTGAACACCACCAGGGATGGAGAATTCACAACTTCCTTGGGCAACCCATTCCAGTGCCTCACCCCCCTCACAGTAAAGAACTTCTTCCTTATATCCAATGTAAACTTCCCCTGTTTAAGTTTTAACCAGTTACCCCTTGTCCTATCACTACAGTTAAGAGTCCCTCCCCAGCATCCTTATAGGCCCCCTTCAGATAACTGGAAGGCTGCTATGAGGTCTTCACAAAGCCTTCTCTTCTCCAGGCTGAACAGCCCCAACCTTCTCAGCCTGTCTTCATATGGGAGATGCTCCAGTCCCCTGATCATCCTCGTGGCCCTTCTCTGGACTTGTTCCAACAGTTCCATGTCCTTTTTATGTTGAGGACACCAGAACTGCACACAATACTCCAAGTGAGGTCTCACAAGAGCAGAGTAGAGGGGCAGGATCACCTCCTTTGACCTGCTGGTCATGCTCCTTTTGTTGCAGCCCAGGATACAGTGGCCTGCAAGCACACACTGCAGCTGGCTCATTATTTAAGTTTCTTATCAACCAACACCCCTAAATACTTGTCTGCAGGGCCCCTTAGTGAAGCCATGCTGGCTGTCACCAACCACCTTGTCGGGAAATTCACCTGACTGCCATGATTTTTCAAATATGATGATTGGCAGTCAGGTGAACTTGCTGATGACTGGAAGAAGGGAAATATAACCCCCATATTCAAGAAGGGGAAAATATACAACCCAGGGAACTACAGACCAGTCAGTCTCACCTCTGTGCCTGGCAAAATTGTGGAGCAGATTCTCCTGGAAAGCATCCTAAGGTGCATTAAAGACAACAAGGTGGTTGGTGACAGCCAGCATGGCTTCACTAAGGGGAAATCCTGCCAGACCAATTTGGTGACCTTCTATGATGGGGATACAGAACTGGTGGACAGGGACAGAGCAGTTTACATCACCTGCCTGGAATTGCGCAGTGTTCAACACTGTCCCACATGACATCCTTGTCTCTAAATTGGAGAGACATCAATTTGATAGGTGGACCACTTGGTGGATAAAGAACTGGCTGGATGGCTGCATGCAAAGAATTGTGGTCAATGGCTCAGTGTCCAGTTGGAGACCAGTAACGAGTGATGACTCTCAGAGATCAATGTGGGGATCAGTCTCATTCAGTATCTTTGTCGGTGGCATGGACAGTGGGATTGAGTGCACCCTCAGCAAGTTTGATGACACCAAGCTGTGTGGTTCGTTTGATATGCTGAAGGGAAGGGATTCCATCCAGAAGGACCTTGACATGCTTGTAAGGTGGGCTGATGCCTACCTTATGAAGTTTAACCATGCCAAGTGCAAGGTCCTACACCTGGGTCAGAGCAATCCCAGGCTCAGCTACAGGTTGGGCAGAGAAGAGATTCAGAGCAGCCCTGCAGAGAAGGACTTGGGGCTATTGGTCTAAGAGAAACTGAACATGAGCCAGCTGCAGTATGTGCTTGCAGGCCAGAAGGCCAACTGTATCCTAGGCTGCATGAAAAGGAGCGTGACCAGCAGGTCAAAGGAGGTGATCCTGCCCCTCTACTCTGCTCTTGTGAGACCTCACTTGGAGTATTGTGTACAGGTCTATGTCCTCAACGTAAAAAGGACATGGAACTGTTGGAACAAGTCCAGAGGAGGGCCATGAGGGGACTGGAGCACCTCCCATATGAAGACAGGCTGAGAAGGTTGGGGCTGTTCATCCTGGAGAAGAGAAGGCTTTGTGAAGACCTCATAGCAGCCTTCCAGTTATCTGAAGGGGGCCTATAAGGATGCTGGGGAGGGACTCTTAACTGTAGTGATAGGACGAGGGGTAACTGGTTAAAACTTAAACAGGGGAAGTTTACATTGGATATAAGGAAGAAGTTCTTTACTGTGAGGGGGGTGAGGCACTGGAATGGGTTGCCCAAAGAAGTTATGAATGCTTCATCCCTGGTGGTGCTCAAGGCCAGGTTGGACAGAGCTTTGAGTGACCTGGTTTAGTGGGATGTGTCCCTGCCCATGGTAGGGGGGTTTGGAACTAGATGATCTTAAGGTCCTTTCCAACCCAAACCATTCTATATCCCTATGATTGTTTTAGGCTATCAAATCTCAGTTCAGATTAATCTCAAGAGTTTACTAAGTGACAGTGACTTTCTTGGAGATCTCGATGCTGGTGCTGCATAGCAGTTTAAGTCTATTGTGTCTGTGCTGTGACTGTTCAAGTGGCAAAGCTTGCTGCAAGAATACCTTTGACCGAAGCTGCCCTTGCTATCCAGGCAGGGCTGTTTACGCATGCCTAGCATCTCATGCCCATGGAACAGGTTTCCTTACTCACAGAAAGGAAGGGGGTTTTAAATTTATTTTCCTGAATATAGGTTGGAGCTTTCAAACTGTACTTAAACTAGTTAATTTTAAAAATAAATGCAGACTTAATGCTGATTTATGTCTTCCAACTGAAATTTGTGTTTATGAACTGTTAATTAAAATTGATGTGTTTTCTTGAAAATTGTGGTTTAGATGATACAATAGATAAGCCTATAGGCAGAGATCAGTACAATTTCACAAATAAGCAAAACAGAACTATCAAACTTCCCCTGTTAGGGGAGTAAGAGAAATGAGCATGATGACTGTTACCACTACTGACAAAGGCACCTCTTAAACTAAATTATAGTTATTACTTGTGAAGAAGCACAAGACTGAACAAGAACATAGAAGTACATTGACGAACTTAGAATGTAGAATAAAATACTGAAGGTATTTGCACGCGGTAAAACCTATTGTAAATAGTAGATTAAAATTCCCTATTAAGCTGCCTTAATAAAAGTGATATTTTTATACTTTTGTAATTTACTAAGTAAATAAATACTTGTACATACTATGAAACAAGTCTGGGGAAACATTTTATGAATGACATTTTTAATCCTGTAATTTCCCATTTTTCATTATTATGGAAAGCTTGGTTTTCCTGGTTTAGAGTTTCAGGAATTAGATTAAATGTCTAGCATGTTATCCTAGTGGCATTCACTGGTCATGACTTCTGAACTCTCTCTCCCATATGTTACATGGCTAAGAGACAGGGCATATGAAGAAGAATCTGTAATTGCTTCTGTCATTTTAGAAAAATATAGCTACATTAAAAATGTTATTAATGTAATTATTTTCCACCTCTTATTGTCATAATTTTGATTGTATCAAATTGTTGGACAGATACATATATCCAAAGGCTGTCTCAGTTGCAAGATACTTTGAATGAAATGCTTGCAAAACAGAAAGCAGAAAGGGATACCCTTGCTAAAAAATACAGGTAATTAAAATAAAAGGACTGTATTTAAAGGAAGCTATTCTTAACAGCAGTAGTGATAGAAATTGTTAGAAGGTGAGCATACAGTAGCATGCAAGTAAAACTATGTGGTTCTCATTCACATTTTGTGGAAGCATGATGTGTATTGGCTTCTCTTATCCCCATTAAGAGTTTACATCAAGGAAGAGCTCATGTATACTAATCAGTGGCTGTCCATACAATGAAAACTGAAATTAGGTAGTAAACATAAAAAAGGTGTGGAAAATTCCTAAGCAGAAATGAGGAAATGGAAGTACTGAGCAATTGGAGTACATTTGTAACATCATGGAGGAAAGCCGTAGCACTACTTGTAGCATCCCTGCCTCCGGTTTTGTTTCTTTAGCACCCTTACACTGGGAGTGATCAACCAAGAGCCCCCAAGAGCCGTGTAAAGCAATGGCTTAAAGCGTGCTTGCAGATGTTCCTTTTCTGTAAGGACACCTCAAATGTGAGCTGGGCATGCTCACCTCAGTGTGAGCATGGACTGTGAATTTTCACGTTCCTGCTGCCGGCTCTCACAAAGCCTCTTTATACTTCCTTCTAAGGGAGACTGCCTAAATGCTGGTCATGTGGTGAGTGCTCAGCTAACAATGTAGCATTGTATTCAGTGGATGCTTTGAAGCCCTCTGATGAGCATGTCTGCATGTTGTTTGTGCAAGCAGTATTCATTTGGTCATGTAAAAGCAACAGTTCACAGCTTTCAGGTAGTTACATGACAAAACATATAGGCTGGTTGAGCAAAGAGTCTGAAATGTTTCAGTCACAGACCATTTTGCCAACTATAAAATGTAAGATACATAGGTTACACAGATAATAAAAAAAAAAGAAGAGAAGTTAGGGTTCCACATCATCCTTGTGAACAAACGAGTGACTAAATTAAGAAACAAGAATAGTAAAACTAATGCCTACACAAACTTACCTGCCTTCTGATATTGAAAGTGAAACCGTTCCAGAGCAAAATGATAAATATTTCTTGGTATTGCAGGTACCTTGCAGCTAATGCAACATCTATTTAACAGCAATGAGGTACATGCCAAATTACATTAAATTTCCTTTTCATTATATCTTGAACATTTTCTTAACTAACTAGCATCTAAGCTTTTGTCACACAATACATAAATGTACAGAAAATCAGGAGCCATCATAACATTTTCCATCTTTCTGTTGCTCAGTTAGTTAGCCTGCTAACACTTTTCCATTTCTGTTCATTCATTTGAAGATATTAAGTTGTATCTCTCACCTAAGAAAAATGGGGAAAAAAGCATCCTATTTGTCAGTGGCTATTAAGTTACTTTGCCTTTATCATTTTAGTCACACTATCTTTGCCTTTTCAGTAGCAGGTTCTTCTGTATCTGTATAGGAATAAAGCGACAATAATTTCCTGAAGAAACAATGCTAGAAAACTGTGGAGCCTAACTGGCCTGTGTAGGAGTCCATAGTTGCATATCATTGATAAACTATATGCTGATATGTTGATCATATCACAGATTCTAAACACATGTGATAGTAAGCAATATCACAACATAGACACCAATACTGTCACACTATGGTTTGGGTGTCCTTGTTCTGCACTGATTAGTCTTGCTGTACCTCTCTCTCACTAGGATGGTGTTACTTGCATGGCACTTCTGCTGTGAGTGAAGTTAAAAGCAAACCATGCTGCTATCCCTTTTCCCACACCATGTGGTACTCCTCTGTCTTTCCAGCGTGGTGCCAGAGTGGTGATGCAATCACTTATCTCAGGGGAAGTTAGGAGGAAATAGTATTATACTGTTCTGGTGGCTGTTATGCCAAAGGAAGTGAGGAAAATAAAGAATTCCCTTCCAGCAGGAAAGGGGGGAGGTCCTGTGGTGAAGGAGTCTCAGAGGCAGATGAGCTCAGGTAGAGAGCAGGATCATGGGGTGTTACAGTTGCGGCTTCATAAAATGTTTTGTTGTGTACCTCATAAAAACTTCGTGGTAGTGTCATCCTTCAGTAGCTCATCCTGAGTTCATTTTAAAAGGCTCGAAATGAGAGCTGCAAAGGCATTGAATTCAATGAACTGTTGTGATTTGTAGTGGTAAAAGAGCAGCCGGTGTGAACGGACAATTTTGATTCTGTGAATGAATGGTGGTATAGAAGGACAAGGCTATCACTGAACTTCTGATGCTTTGCATCCTGCTTCTAGGCAGGATTCTGCAGTTTGTTGGGCATAAGCCTGGGATTGGAACTGTAAACTTCATGCATGATAAAGAGATTGTTCAAATTTCAGGTGTTGGCAGAATCCTCTGAAACATATTCCTGTTCTTAATGGATTACATGTGTTAAGCTGTTTCTGTTTTCAATTTCTACAGGGCTTCAGTAGAATCTTTTAAAAAAGGAGCACTGAGGAAACAATTAGTTAACCTTGCTTCTAGGCAAAAGAGTCTGTTGACTGTTGCCCAAAACCAGGAAAAATTAGTCCAGAAAATACAGAATTACAGAAAAACAAAGCAAGTGTTCAGTGCACCATGTTCAGAGAAGCAGATCTCAAACTCTGTTATTTCCTGTGGAAATGATGAAAGACAAAGTTTAACTGCTGATGAAATCGTGTGTCCTGATGTAGTTACATTTAGCATGGGGCTTGGTGCCAGCATGCCTGATGGAAACAGAGTAGAAGCCCATCTCCCTTTAGGATATAGATTTCCAGCTCAGGACTGCAGCCAACATCCACACATCTGCTTGAATGAGACAGGAGCAAATAAAGAAGCAATTAGAAGCAAAGAGGCTTTTGATCATGCTTTGGCATATGAAAGCAGAGTAAGAGAATATCCCTTCGACAACAAGTCAAAACTGACAAATGCTCTAGAAGTGGTGACATTGCCTTCAGAACCTACTATTTCCACTGCTAAATCAAAGTACTTACAGCAGACAGACATTGATTGTGTGGCAATTGCAGAACAAGGAAACAAGTCTTTAAATCCCACTTCAGTGACAAAGGTATTCAATATTGTAGAACCCCGAAGCACTGTTGTCAATAACAATGTCTGTCAGCCAGGCAGTGACTGCCAGCAGGTTCTTACAGTTGAGGGTCTACAGAGATACATAAATGAGAAAGAAGCTTTCCACCAGCAGCAACAGCGAATAATTTTGTCAAAATCTACAAAGAACTTCCCTAATACTTTGCAGCAAATGATCTTCCAGAGTGCTGAGAACTCGTTTAATGCCAACTTGGTACTTTCAAATCATACCTCAAATACAGATTATCCAGTAAATCTCAGTGAGAAAGCTTCCCAGAGCTATAGTAATCAAGAACGTGAACAAATCCAAGTGAGGTGTAGACGAAGAAATAAGAAGAAGCTTCAGCTGATAGATCTACTTGAATTGGGAAAGATTAAGCCAGGAGAAAATGTTTTAGAATTCAAACTGCAGGTAATTACTGAGATATAATAATGTTAATATAATAATGTTAATATTAGCATATAATGAAAAAAACCACAATAACAAACAAAGCAAAACACTGAAATGGGGAAAGAGCAGTTCTCATGTTTTAGTCTGCATCTTCAGCACTTAGTATTGAAAATTTTTACTCATTGGTTACATATAACTTGTTATGAGTTTGGAAGGGAAATGCTATGAATGGCATCTTCTGTTAGCCTATAATTTTAACACCCAGAATATTGCATATGTAGAGTTTATTTCTTAACTTTGCATTACCAGCTTCTTAACGTTTCCTGTTGCTAAAACCAGAGTGGTTGGTCTACATTGCGTAATACCTGATTTTCATATTGGAAGTAGCAGGAACATTAAGGTTTTTATGACTTAATGCGATTCTTGGAAGCAACTGTCAAGTCCCTCAAATAAAGAAATGTTACATCAAGGATTTCATAGCGCTGCGTTAGACACAAATATATGCAAAATTCCTTACATGCCAGCTGGTTCCATAGTTTACAGTCTGGTATAAAGCATATGTAAAAAAACCCCACAACCAAAAAAATACCTCTTTTTCTTTTGCTACAAAAGTACATCCCTGTGCCTGCAAATACAGAGAAGATTTGTGAGACAGCTGCCAAGGGACTGGCTTAGTATTGAGCAAATGATAGAATTATTTACTGAATTCCCAGCTATGAGCTTGTTAATTTCCAGGGCAACATATTGATTAAAATATGAAGGGGTCTTTTCAGCCAAAGCACCAGGTGTAGTTAATGTGGAAAAGACTCTGTTTTCTGCACCTATAATCTGCTCAGGAATGCTTTTCTGCTAAGAGTGGCCATTTCTTGTGGTCTTGTGTTTTGTAATACAAGGCAGCTGAGTAAGTCACAAGCTTCTACATTGGGCTGTGTCATAGGTATATACACATGCTTCTTTTCTTTAAAGGACATGTAATATTCCTCTGAACCTCAAGATGATTAAGTGAAAGGATGAAGAATTCAGTATGTTTACTGTGATTTATCAAGGCTGTTATCTGTGATACTGGCATGATGCATGTGGATCTTAAAGAATTACAACCCTATATTGAAATGTTGATGTTTTGGAGTATGGAGAAGTCAACAATTTTTACAAGAATGAAAATGACCCTCATTTATGTCTTGGAAAACAGTGCTATAAGATAGAAGTTTAGAAGCCAGTGTCTGTTGTGTTGCAAAGAGATGACCAGTAAAGTTTCCTTCTTTATCATTGTAGAGATGTACTAAATAACAGCATAGAGCTGGTACACAGTCCTTACTTAAGGTTAGCTTTTGGCAGGCATAATGCAGTTTTTGAATGTTTCACCTAAGCTGTGAAACAATGAACTGGATTGAGTGTTCATCAAAATAGTGTTTGGAGTGTTCATCAGACATCTTAATTTAGATTCTTATAGACACTCCAAGCCAGTGGATATCATAGGAGGCCAGTCAGTGTTTACTGGTGGATCATTTCCTCTTACTCTGATTGTTTAACCTTAGGCAGGTTAAGCAACCTTACTACGTTGTAGCTTAGTTTATCAACAACTAATTTTTTGCATTATTTAGCTGTGTTAGCTTAACTGAGACCAGTTAGGTTAACATCATATAATATATCATATCATATCATATCATATCATATCATATCATATCATAATCATAATATACTGAACTATAAATAGTATAAGCCATGCTTGTATGTTTGCAGAGTTGGGCTGTGTTAGCACTATCAAAGAGGCAACAACAATAAATACATATTATACTTTATTTTGCATAAGATAAGGCTATCAGGTTCCTCCTAAAACATGTAATTGTTGTCCCTTGACATAAGTTTATATGCAAATATATTTCATTTTTGAATCATTGCTGGAATTTCACTGTGACATGTTCCACAAGTGTAAGGAAGATTGCATTTGTGTAACAGTTTCTGGTTGCACAGAATTGCCTCTTGTCAATTCCTGGGTTCACTGTTGCAAATTAATTTATTCACAGCCATATTTTCTCTAAGAGGATCTAAGATGCAAATACAGTTCTGATAAAGACAAGTAGGGAGATTTGTCCTCCAGCAGTGGTATTAGTGTGGCTAAAACATCTTATTCTGGTGAAATAAATCACGTTATTTTACATTTACAGTTTTTGATAGTGGCTTTTTTTTTCTTTATTTTTCAGAGAGAAACAGAATTAGCTATTTTCAGCTATATTGTTCTTCAGTTTTTTTTTTCATGTTTTAAGGATATTAATTCAGATTTGTTGATTTATAAATTGAAAACTACTTCCTGACTTTCATTTTTTAGGAATTTAGTCATAAAGCTGCGCTCTTAAACAATGGCAAGATCAGAACCAGTAAGGGACAAGTAATGCAGAATCCAGTTCATTGGGTTAAAGACCTACTAGGAAATGATATTTATGTGACATGGAAGTATGCATGGAATAAGGTAGGCCTGAATTTACTCCAAAAATAGCAATACATCACTAATCTGGATCTCTCAAAAGAGGATACAAGCCTCAATTTTTAAAACATCTTTTTACTCTTAATGAATAAGCAGCAAAGAAAAAGCTACATAGCTGTAGCTGTACAGTGATGAACTAGCACAAACGCTGAGAGAATGTGGAATGCCCACTCTGTAAGCTATCAGTGCTTTGAAAGAGTAGTTTTAAAGATGATTAAGAGGCTGACAGAAAAAGCTAAAAGGTAGTTAGAATGGAAAGGACCAAATTTACAGAAAAAGCTAAAAGGTAGTTAGAATGGAAAGGACCAAATTTACAGAAATGTCAGTGTGTCAGGGACAAATGTTGCAAAAATGCTGGTGGAGTTTAAGAGGGCTTTGCAGATGTGTTGTATTATGCTTTTTTTCATTCAGAATTCAAATTAGCAGAATTTCTGCTTGACCTTGACAGACACAGATTAAACTGTTAAGTGCATAAACTCAGTTTTATAAGAAAAGTGGAATTTTTACACCTATCAGACAAAAATGCACTAATTAAAATCACCAGGCATCCATTTAGGTATATTTTTACAGGTTAAATATCTTGGGACACAGTTGTCAAAATTTCTTGATGAAGGAGTATCAGTTTCTGAAGACGCAGAATTACCATCACAAGAAAGAATGCCTTTGGGTATGTACCACTTAAAATCTACTATTCACCATGACAGAAGCATCAGAAAGTGATTTCTAAAGAGCTTAAATTCAAAAATTCCTCAGTTGCCTCCTGATTTTTTTTTTTTTCCTGAGCTATGTGCTTATCACAGATCTTGAGTTTGAAATATAGATAATGCCAGAACTTACACATGGTTTCTAAAGAAGAATGTTTCTTTTCCTCCATAAATTGGTTGTGTGAAGAAAATAAATACTAACGACTCAGTTGCTATGTAAATAATATTTAGGTAGCAATTTACATTATAAATATTTTATGTATGCTGACGTTTTAATAAGCTAATTTAATACTTCTTTTATTGTGTTGAAAACTCATATACACTAGTGTAAGTTTTAATTATATGTACATCTTAAAATCATATTAAATATTCTTTGTTGGTGGAGATCCTGGTATGCCCAAGCAACAGGAATAACTAGGGGGTTTATTCTCCAAAAACAAACAGCCATAAGAAGCAGAGTGCATTGATATGACAAAATTATGTTGAACATTTTCTTTAGAATGGCCCAGCAGACTTTAGAACTTCAGCCTAATTTTGATATGTCATGTGTTTCCAGGGAAACTCGAGTCCCTTTGACTGCTTGTTGCGTTTCAAATCTGAAAAGTTTTTGGGCTTTTGTGGTTGGGTCCTTTAACTGCTGGGACACTGCACCTCACTCACATGAACTGGAATACCAGGCTTGATTTGTTGTTATCATGCTAGAAATAAATTAAAATAAATTGAAATAAATTGAAATATTAAAAAATAATAATTTAAAATAACTGATTTGGTATTCAAAGTACCATGTTCGACTGGAATTTGCTTCAGGCTAAGAGCATCCAGATGATGAGTTTACCTTGCCCTGCTTCATAACCTAAGTTTATACCAGTTGTAAGTGACTTAAAATGTATTTAGTCTTTTAACTGCTTAATAGGTTTTTGAGTACTCCACTAGTTCTTGAAAATTATTCTTATAGTGGAAAATTTACGATAAATACTGTAACTTCTAAAACACAGAAATTCATTTATTCAAAAAATACTCTTGACAGACAAAAATCAGCCTGAATATCAGTAAGTTGGTGGGGTTTTTTTCCTGCTTTTCACAAACAGTCCAGTGTAATCTGGGAAAAGTAGTTAAAGAAGTTTTTTTTTTGTCAGATGTAATTTAAGATCACAGTAATGCCTAACCATTAGCCCTAGGTGAGAAAATGAGGGAGAGAAAGCCAAAGTTTCTCTTTTCTCAGTTTCAGTTCTGTTCCAGGTACTGTGTGGACAGATAAATCAAACAGTGCCTTAAGTCATTCCAGAAGAAGATTAACCTGCACTGTTGTATTGTGAGAACAGTTACAGGAATCAGGTAGCTCCCAGATGGCTTCCAGGCCCTGTTCAGGAGTTAGATTGTTCCAGGGGCAGTTCCCAACAGGCACTTTGCCTATAGCCATTCTGCTTGAAAGCACAGGAAAATTTGCTGGTGTGGATGTGAGCTATTCTGTTCCACTTGCCTGGGGACATTCTGAGGCACTCTTTTATCTCTATAATGTACTTAAAATGTGTGTGTATTTTATTCATCCTCCTTTTGTGGAAAATCAATTTTTATTTTTATTTTTTACTGTGTTGTTGAATTGAAATTTTTCTATGTATCCCAGAACATCATTTAAAAAGAAGACTGGGGCCTGATAATTTGAGCATTTTTGGAGGAGAATGCTATTATTTTAAATAACCTATTATTTTAAATACCCCTTTCACACATTCTTTCCAGTTTCCCATATCTTAACTTAGTGTTCATTGAGCTGCTGTATGAAGAGGTAAGAAAATGATACAGGCAGCGGCTGTGTCCAGTGATCTTTTTCAAAAAAGAAGCAGCTACCACTGAACTTTGTATAGAGCCCAGTTTAGGAAGCATGTTTTAAGAACCTTGACCAAATCAAGGTCCCTAGGCAAAAACAGGTTAAGGAATTGCTCTTCTGTGGCTGCCAGCATAAGAAGTGTCCTAGTCCTAGCTTTTCAGCTTGGTTGAGATTAAGGTGCTTCAAGGTTAGTGTAGCAGCAGATTTTTAGATACCTGAGGAACGTTAACACAAAAAACTTGAAGAGCACATTAAGTAAAGTAGTCCCAGACAAATGCAGGTATGTAACTGAAGCTTTAAAGATTGCAGTTTTGGAATTAGTCACCTAAATCCTAACTAAATTTCACTTTATGCCCCATGTTTGAGTCTGAGCCTTTAGTCTCTTCTAGGATCACACTAGCAGAAAGCAGGAATTACTGCATTCAAGCCCGAGAGAGAACTAAACATTAAGAAAGTAAACATACTTTTAGACTATCTGTATATAGAAAAGAAGAAGAAACAGTGATTATGTGGCTTGGAATTTATTCCTCTGTGCTTTCTGGTACATGTAATGATGACGTAATGTTTGCTAAAAAGGACCAAGAATAACAAGCCATGTTAATATGCGGATGTCAGCTGAAAAACAGTTGTAAGTTGCAGAGCAGATATTGGCATTAGATATTTCATATTGAAATTCCAGCAAAGTTACTTGAACTAAAACCACATCCAGTTGTTACAAAAAGTGTAATCTGTACATTCGTTTTGCACATTGCTATTTCAGGAAGATGGTCTTTGGGAAACAGCATAACTAGTGCAATTCTTGTGCTCTGGCAGTCTCTTGCTGCCTTTAGTAATTGTTAGCCACCTGTAAAGATTAGAACAACTCTTGCTCACCTTTATTTCATGGAAGACCCCAAAGTTACGTGGAATAAAGAGTGTTTTCAAGGGAATCCAGATGATTTCTTAATGGCTGAACTACGGGGCCTGTTTCAGAAGGTTTATGTTAATGTTTTTTCAGGTATCGGATAAAGTGCGTAGCTGAACTCAATAAGGTTGCATGAAAGCAAGTACGAATAGTTTTGCTGTGATCATATGTGTTATTATATGTTTCTGTTTTCCTTGAGACAAGCAGCGAAACACATATATTTAGTAGGCTACTTTTCAAGTTCATTTTTTGTGGCATCTAATGTAATTTTATCAATGATGACATATATTTTAAAAAAAGAGAGAAGCAGTCATCTTATAGCAGCTATGGCTGGACTGGTAAAGGAACAGAAGAAAGTCTGCCTTTACATGTGTTAGGTGGCATAAATCTAAGCGAAAACGTAAGTATTTACCTTTAAGAAAAATAAAACCCCAAACTCCTCTCTGTATTAAGCCATGAAACCATCAGCGTTAAACAGTACTGTTTGTTCTTAGAACAAATTTGTCTTGATCTTCTTATGCTCTCAGGAAAGAATTTTATCACGAAGGATCCCAGCAACCACAACCAGCACCATCAGGGTCCTGGTACTGTCTCCATTGCTCAGCCTCTTGGGACTTTTGACCTAAGCAATACGCAGCCAAAACCCCCATCTTTACCACAAGCAGAAGTTGCGCAAACATGCACTGAAAGAGAAGCAGCTGTTACCAGGGAATTTAAGGCTGTTTTTATCTGCCTAAAAATCCTAATGGTGGGTGCAAGGGCTATGTGAGAGATACAGAAGGAAAAAGAAAGTAGGTGGTGTGGAATTGATTTGTGTGTGGGAGAGAAAGAGAGCTGGGGAGAAATTACAACTCTGCTCATGGGTCATCTGAATTACATTTTTCAGAGCTTAATATGTTCAACTCTCCTGTGTCCAAACGAGAAACATTTTGTTGTTTTGATGTAGTCAACAAAATGACTGCATATTATTTTAAATACTTGGTTAAATATCTCCACAAAATAATAGCATAGACAAATGTCTTCTGGATTTAGATGGAGAAATATGATACAAAAGCATTGCTGAATAATATCATGTAATCTAATTTAAAGGGAAGAGTGAAACCATTCCTGAAGATGCTGTGATCTTTTTGGAGTTGACTGAGCTTGTAACTTTGTGGTTTCAGTGTTACATTTTTATGTTGATTGCACGTTAAACCCTATCTGTAATATTTGTACAATGTGAACCATGCTTACTGCACTACGACCCAGGATTTTTGCCTCTACCACCTTTAATTACATCGCAGAGGGATGACCTGTTTGACCACTTTGCAAAATCAGAGGAGTCAGCTCAAACCCCCACTGTGCCCAGTGTTGGGTAACACTCTACACTGAAGTGGCTAACAAGTGCTGAGTTGGATCTGCTGTGGGAGACAGTAATGGTGTCAGCCATTGCAAACTGGAAGTGTAGCCACGCTATAAGGCAACTCTTTATGCTTCTGTATGTCTATCCCTGCAGCTACAGTACAAAGGATTAAGTAAACTTAAGTAAACTCTGAATCTGTGAATCCTCTGCAAAAAATACTTTGTTATGCCACTTTTGGTTGTTTTTTTTTTGTGGTTGGTTGTTTTGTTTGGGTTTTTTTTTTTTTGTTCTTTTTTTTTTTTATAATAGAAGCAAGTAGACTTAGTGTCTTAAATGCCAGGGCAGAATATTTGGAGGGAGGTGGTATTTGGAGTTACAAAAAATAGATCGTATAGTAGATGATGTTCAAATCTATGTATCAACCCAGATTTAAATGAATTGGAAAGATTAAAACTCATAGGAATTGTGTTTCTCTGCTGAAGAGATGAACAGCCACATTCATGTTTTCTAAAATAGTTACTAGGTTTAGTTCTGCTTACCAAGGTAACGGTTTTGTAGACATATGGCCCTTGCTATCATAAGCCTGTATAGCAAATCCATTTTGTAGCAAAGGTAACCACTGACAGCGGGGATTATGCAAAATTAGAGATTCATAATAAGACAAAAATTAGTACATTGGAAATATACACGAATGTTTTTCCATATATACATTTTCGTTTATACTATTACAATTACCCTGTTAATTGAAGGAAGGAAGAGCTAAACATGCTGTATAACCTTTAAAAACCACCAGTCCAGTTTCTACATCTCTGTCTTACAGATCCTAAACCTTTCTCATTCAGTTCTGAGGAGAAGCTTTTCAGGTTTCACAGTCTGACCAAAATATTTTTGAAAGCAAACTCTGAAAAGCAAACTCCTACTTAAGAAGGGAATTCCTGTTAAAGTAAGTGCCTCAGGGTGATTATTTCATTGAGTGTCCTTAATGAAGTGAAGAAAGTGAAATCTTCTAAATGAAGCTTTGGAAATGCTATGAGAAGCCCCATAGCCCATAAATGGGTTTGCTGTATTTGTTTGCCTTCTACAATTGTTTCCAAAGAACCAGTCAGATACACAATGGCATTGCCGCTTTACTTCACACTAAATAAATTCTGACTATAAAACTCAGGTATATAAATTGGCTTTTAACTACTTTACTTTCTGGCCTTCACTAGTCCTGAAAATGTTACAAGAGTAATTAAATTTCAGCTTTCTTGCCAATCAGTCTTAACTTCTCATCTTGCGCACCAGTACAAAGTTGTGATGCTGAAACTTCTGACTTGGCAGGAGAATATTTAAATCCAAATGAATTGCTTCAGTAGAATGAAACCAAGCTATTCAGTATTTCAATACCTCCTAGATAGGTGTAAAATTGGGCCACTAGCAAGCATCACGTGTATGTATTTGCAAGAATCTGCCATTAGACTTCGAATTGTAAACTCCTCAGAAGAGGGATCTCATGTGTATCTTTGAACTGGATGAAGATATTACTTTGGTACTAGTCCAAGCAACAAACCTAACCCATTGTAGTATATTTTTCCTGCAATATGTATAAAACTCCATGTAATTGCAACGCAAAGAAATATTACCTGTTCTTGAAAACTTGCAATATATTTTGTGATATGTATAGTACTTCAATTCAGAGCCCCAGATTCTGCTCAGGCTCAGACATTATGTAAGAAACTACTTTCACTAGAAATCTTTACTATTCTTACTTTCATGTTGGAAAATATGATTAATGTAGTTTAGAGATTGAAAAGCAAGATTCAAACTAAGAACACCAAGGTTAATTTTATTTTCTTTTTCTCTAACGAAATGGGATGCCTTAAAAGAGCTCGATTCTGTATATCTGATTTTTTTCTTTTTTTGAGAATTACATCATCACCATCAATAATGGTGGTAATAATATGGGAGAATTACTTGGACATGTTAAAAAACAAACAAAACAAAACATCATACAAGCCACACAAACCCCCAACAAACCAAACCAAGCAAACAACAAACCAACAACAACAAAGAGCACAAAACCAAAGCACTGGCATCTAATAATGTTTTCCCTGTTACCTTTAGCAGAATACTCATCAGCTACACAATGCCCCCATTTATGTGACTGTAGAAGACAGAGATGACCTGCATTTTCCTTGTATTTTCACTTTGGAAGCAAAGTGAGATTGTAGGCAAAGACTCAATCCGTAATCTTTCTCCTTCTCTGAGGTATCTCAAATTGCAGCAGCTGTTATACTGTTTTCCCACCTTCATGTCTTGCAGACAAAATATTTGTAAGTATCTTCCAGGACTTCAAAGTTCCAGGCATTACCTTTAGGTACTTACATACTTTAAAAAGCAACACATAGTTTGTCAGCAGAATTTATGAAGATGTATTTTCCAGTAACTCTGAATGCCATAACTGAAGTATAGGCTTCCTCCATCTGCACACTTTTCCTTTCCAAACTCTTTCACCTACTCTTATTTGACTGTCAGCAAGGTATGAGGTAGAATGATGCATGACTGATTCAGAGTTCAGCTATGTGGCCAGTAACAGCCACATAAAATTCACTTTTTAGGAGGCAAAAAAGTTTAAAAAAAAAGAAAAAAAGAGCAGCTCTTGAGGACTACATGCCATGGAAGCCAGTTCTAAGAATTTCATTTCAGTTTCTTATCTATCAGTCAGGTTTCTGTGAAACTGGGGAACTACTTGAAAAATGACAGTGTGACTGTACTGAACCGTAGACTAATGTAGGTTAGGTGGGGCCTTTGAAGGTCTTTAGTCCAACCTCTGTTTGGAAGTAGACAAACTTCCAAGTTCGATAGGGTTGCTTAAGTGCCTTGTCCAGTCAAGATCTGAGTATCTTCAAGGGTGGACATTCCTTAACATGTCCATACAAGGTATACGTGTGCTTAAGCATGATCATGGTGATTTTTTTTCCCACATATCTAGTTGGAATCTTACTTGTTAAAACTTGTAACCATTGCTTCTTTTTGTTGCACACAGAAACCATGTTTCCTGAAGAAGCCTGGCTAAAAGTAAACCAACTCCTAGTCAAGAACCTTAAACACTGGCTTTCTGGGCTTTTTACTTTGTGGAGCAAGTTGTAAAAGAAACATTTTTATAACTGACCCATCTTCCTAACTCATCAGCTGCACTGTAACATTTTTTATCTGCTTTGCTGTTCCCATGGAGACCAAGAGAAGACTAAGACAAACAGAACTGTTGTAGATAATCTTCCTAGAATACATCTATCTTTTCTTATCTGACTTACGAAAGCAATAAAAGAAAGGCAGTGTGATGAGCAGCAAGCTTCAGAGGCAGTGGCTTCAGCTACTGCTTCAGTTGAAACAGAGAAGAGAGACTTTTTTGACACCACACTGGTAATGTCATGTCAAATGAAAGCATTTAAGAGGTTACCTGATGATCTTCCTTGGTGAGCATTCAGATTATGTTACACATCTTTGGGGGATTTTTTTCAGGAGTGACTTACAGCAAAGTTGGGACAAATCTTCTAAACAAAACAATTCTGTCTTTAATTCAACACATGATAACAGTCTAGGAGAAAGCTCTAGAAGTTTTTCTGAAGCTGTACATAAAACCCACTGAATGAGTCACAGCTCCTGTAGATTTTATCAGTGCATGAAAAACATGAGCTATTGTTTTTTCTATCAAATAGCTGTTCTGACCTGAGCTGAAACTTAATTTAGACTTTGTCTTCTGTTTCTTCCAGTCTGCATGCCAGTGTGCTATAAACTGCAAAAAATTTAAACTGTTCTGGTTTTAATTACTCCAGGTTGGCCCTGGAATTGCTTTTTATCCACTATTTTGGCACATTAAGTTCATGTTTTATAAAATGGTTAGAAATAATTTCAGAGACCCAGGCATTTTACTTCCAAAGATTGTACAAGTGTATCAAGTATACAATAATAACTCAAAATAATAAGTTATATGTATGGTGTGAATGTGCACCCTGCTAGTCATACCAGGAAATAATCTCCTATGAATCATTTTAAAGCAATCTTAGTGCCTTTTAATAAAGGCTACTAGTGTATGCATTTGTTGTTGTTGAATTCCAACTCTGTATTTGATATTTAAATAGAGTGACTGACTTCATTGAGAAACTGAAAGGCTTCTCAAAAAGCTGTATAAAAATATTTGTGTGAGAAAAATGGAATAAGCTACTATGGGGCTTTTTAAAAGTACTTATAATATTTTATTTCTGTATAAATTCAGTGTTGAATGTAGATTCTTTTGTGGGAGGATGTATACATTTCCTGATTGGTATTTTACATATACGTCAATCATACCTCTCTCACCTTCTAAGGAAAAATCATGTTACAGCTATACTGAGGAAAGTAGGAGTCACTGAGATTTAAATTGTTCTCATGTTTGCTGATAGAATACTGCAACATTGATGGATTTCTGTAAGAGACTGGAAGTTTTGAGTTCCCCACATTGCTAAATAAAAAACTTAACCACATCTTAATACACTGATTCAAGGACCCTGAAGAAGAATAATTCAGAACGTATTCTATTATATAACGTATTTATTACTGTCTAACAGGCATATACCAGATGTATCTAGGAGAAGAGACAAAACAGTTACTGTATAAAATTATTATGTATCTGTACATTTTAATGGGGAATAATATATTGTATTTATATCACTTATGTAGGCAACGCTTGCAAGAAAGCTATAAAGCATTATTAATATTGTTAGTTTTTCAGACATTTAGAATCAAAGATTTCCTAACCCTGTCTCTCACAAAAGTATAAGATCTTCAGATCTGTGTTGTGGGAACAATACTTTCTGATACATGAAACATAAAATAATCAGATATTTCAGCATAAACCTTGAAACTGATGCTTTAGAATAAAATGCATAAATTCTTAATCTTTAATCATACCCACAAGTCCTTTTTCCATGCAGATACAGAGTTTAACAAGAAAGGCCATTGTTATTAAATACTTTCAAAGAATGAGTCTATATACCTAATCTTTTTTTCTGCTTTATGACGTCGGTTTTGCCAGTCTCACTGAAGGACAGCAGAATGAACTTCTGAGGAATACTATTCTTCCTCCACTATATACATGTTACTTTTTCAAATCTAGCATGTTATCTAGAAGCAACAGAATAGTGAATTGTAGAAATTGGAATTAAGTTCCGCATTATTGCTATGCAAGCTCTAGTTGCAAGCAAATGATCAACTAAGCCTACAGATCTTTCATGGTGACTCGTGTCTGATATGTGAAGGAATGAACTGTATGCTAAGGTACTATCAGAAGGTGCTCTAAATTCTTCTGGCACTATTACAGCTGTGCTATGAAGTATCTGGTCATTATAGTCCATTAGGTAGCTTCCAAACTCAAATGATTTATTTATTTAGTAAGATGTTATAAATAACCTTTGATTTTTTTCAGTGCAAAAAATATGCATCATGCATAATTTAGGATCACTTGATAAATTAATTCTCAGGGGGAAAAAAGTGCTTTTGAAATCGGATAGAGGTGGACACAGATGATCACAAAGCAATTAGCCAAAATCCCTGCTGGCTTGTATTTTTCAGGGGATGGACACCTTAACTTCAGGTGTTTGACTGACATGATATGTGTGAGTATTAGAAAAAGAGCACTCCATACTGATTGGTTTTGTAAAGGCAGAGACCTTGTCCTCCAACATATTCCTCCAAGAGGAGGAAAAAGAATAAAGATCTGTATCACATGAAGTGAATCAAAAACTGTGGAGAGACCCAGAGAAAAATAAAGGCATTTTGGAGGGAGGAGGGGAGCAGGGAGAAATAAAAAACTAAAACAAGACAGGAAAGCATAGTACTTTGTCAGAACCTAGACTTACAGTACCAGTCTGTCCACAGACATCTCTTTTTCCAAGGTACCAGGTCCTGATCAGCTGACAGAAAAGTTATTTTCAAAATTACCACCAGCATGGGCAGAACTCATGTGCTTCAATTCAGCAGCAGGTTTTTAACGAATGAGAGGATCCAAAAATATTCATGCGAGACACTGGCTGTCGTTTACAAGACCTTACTTGGTTTGAATGGATAAGGACTATTGAGAGTCTGGATTGTGACTAATCTTTGTTTGTAAGTTCTTGAGAGGAGGGTGGATAATTTCCAAGAAACTTGAAAACTCTTAAGGTAGCTTTTTGTTCTAAATACTCCCTTGTATTTTACTCTAGATCAAATGCTGTTACCTTTAAGTGTGTCATTCTCTTTGCTTACTCATCTGTAGCCCACGTCTAGACTACCTGCACTGAACCAGATCCATTTGAGTCAGAATAAAATCTCCTCTGACTTTGCCGATACTACTCTGACTTTGCTGATACAAACTGATACTGCAAATCAGTTCTTCTTTCCCTCAGATATAATATTCTTGTTTCACAGAAATATTGAAACTGGATTAACTCATACCTGTAAATTGACTCAAATATGTTGCTTAAACTGCAAAAGCATTTAAATTCATTTTATACAAGTAAAATAGTTATAAAATGCTTAATTTCTGTGTAGTTCCAGCACTTTCTTGCTTGGAAAAACATGGAGGAAAGCTATTTTTAAAAAGTGATCTTTAAAGGGCTATTTTAATGATCATAAAATGGTGACTCTGCACAGAAGTGTGACTTCTGGTGACTAACCTTAGTGCAACTGGAGATTTTGGTCTGACATTTATAAAGTTTCACCACTAACAGGAATTCTTTGTAAATACAATTTTCAGGCTCTTAGCAGCCACAGAGACAAGGTCTTGTAAGACTGTAACAAAATGGAAACACAGTTTAGGATAGTTTCAAAACTATAATGCTAAAATAGATGCCAACAGAGACAGAAAAGCCTTGACAAGCATCATGGAAAAAGTACTAAGAGGTGACATGTGTTTTTCCCAGATTTATGGGAAAAAAGCTCATTCAGTTATTGGTACTGATTGATACCTGATCTTGTAGTTCATGAAGATGGCAGAAAACTGAGAGCACCTAAGAAGACAGCAAGGGTAGGAAAGCAGAGAAAGACCCTTCCTGTGTGCTCCTTACCTTACTAAATTTACTTCTGTAAACCAAGGCACTACAATGAGGCCTTTCTCCACTGCTTACAGTCTGGCATCTGAACACTGTTGTGTTTGAAAAAAACACCCAAACAACAAACCAAAACTAACACAACAATCAGAACCTGTCCTTACTTTCATGACAGCCTTTCCTCTCTTGATAACATCTGCTACATCTACATTCTACCCTGACTGGCGGTTTCTGTGTTAGGCTGGTTATGGCAGCTCAGGAGCTCTGATATTTTGTGCAAGGGTACCAAGGGGAGAAAGTGTGGATGAATGATGAAAGAAAAGCAAGTAACTGAAAACTACAGTCCAGTGTCTTTTGGAGTCGGTGCTGTTATGTCTAGTAAATGAGAAATTTTTCATTTGAGAAAATGAAGAAAAGTTTCAAATGAGAAAAGGAGAAAATGTCTAGTAAAATTTCTTCCGGCTGGATCTTTACAGTGGTCACTTTGTTACTGATTTTAACAATGAAAAGTAAAAGTTCAGCTTTTCCTGCACTGACACAAGGGCTTTAAGTTTGTGCATTGCAATAGTTGTTTCAGTCCAGCAGATATTTAAATATTGCAGATAACCATTGTTCAGTCCTGCAATTTCTTGCATACAGATGTACACCTTCCTTTATATATAGTCTTTTGGAGACTGTACAAGTGCATTCCCTGTTAGAATGATTCCTTAATTTTGGGAAAGTAGACTAAACTTACCTGTTGTGGATGTAATACGTGAATTTCAAGCAATGCTGAAGAACAACTGCATTTTCCTGATACATAGGTGAAAATGACCAAGATGGTTGAATTCTCATCCTGAGCACCATGTAGTATGGCCGCTATCTCACTGAAGTCTGAGTGCAAGTGAGAGATACTGATAAGATGGCCGGGGTCTTAACACTACAAGATTCCTAGGACACATTACAGATTCCATTGCAGATGGCTAATGCTTAAGTGGTTCTAACAAGATATGAACACCTTTCTAGATAATAGGGCCAGTGATTGATTGCTTTCCATTACTTTAATATACAGTCTGTAATCATTTGCATTCATTTTCAATAGGCTCTTCTGTCCAGTTCAACTCAGTGGAAAGTCTGGCACATTTTCTTCAATTCCATGACATAATAATGGTACCCAAAGAGGAATTTCTACCATGCACTGCAATGGAAAAGTACTGGAATTTCTACAAAGGATGTAAAGATTTTGGATTCTGAAGACTTCTTCAGTGCTAGCATTTTTTTTCTTCACTGTCAGTTGAAAGTAAACATTTGAGGTTTTAAAACTAAGTGCTTTGTTATTGTCATGTTGATAAATAATTTGACCAGCGCTTGGAATTAACTGAAAGGTTGTTTGGGTAAATGAGGAACAAGGGAGTACTTTGTAGCAGATGAGGATAACTGTCAATGTTAAATTTTGTCCTGTAAGATTAAGAAATGGGGAAGTAGACAGGGACTGTTATGTAGTGGTGCTCATTGTGATTTATATTACAACTTGATATCTCTGTATGAAAATCCACTGATTTCAGCAGCTGCCCATGCTTGATGGGGCTGTACAGAACCAGATGGGTATCAGTACTGATAGTCACTTCCTACACCTAAACTTGGAACCCCTCTGCTTGAGAATGTGCTGTCAGAAATGTTTGCACCTGTTTGTGTAATAGCATAAGCTGTTAGGTTAGGTGAAAAATCAGGATGGACAGCTTTGAAAATCACCAGCAGCTTTGCTTTATGTGGTGTGGATGAATACAAATGTTTGAGAAGGGGGTGGGTGCTGAGAGAGGTTAAAAGAGGAGTCCTAGCCATTAGAAGTGCTCAGGGAAATTCCATTCATGTTCCAGCCAAGTCTTTCTGATAGAAAATGTGCTGGCATATGGCAGGAAATACAGTCAGCCTGTTTGCGAAACACGGTTCTTTCCATCTAACAATATCTTAGCTACTCACACGGATCTCTGGAGGATTTCTAGTTGCTTTAATTTTACAATGTGTGACTGCCTCAGTAGTGTATTTATAACACATCTGACAGCCACGAGAGATATCTGCATTCTTGCTCTTTCATTCTCTGAATTAAAAGAAGAGATGAAATAATAGCACCTGCTACTCTAGCAGGTGCTAATAGCACCTGCATACACTAACTAAAGTGTATGGGATGAGAAGTATCTCCTGTCACTACATAACCATCTGAGCTCACTAGCTGGAGTTTGAAGAGCTGTTCAGGGGAGATTTGATTAGTGCTTTAAACAGAAGGTGTTCTAGGTAAGGGAGAGGGGTCTGATGTGCAGAGAGCTAATACTGTGCCCTGGAATGCATAAGCAAACACAGCTTGATGGGCTGCAAGGATAAAGAAATGCAGGTTGCCTGGAAGTCAAAAAAGAAGTTAAAGGCTACTGAGTGGCAGGTATTTCATAAAGGTCACTTTGCACACAGAGAAAATTGAGCAGTCTCACAGCTGCAGCAGCAAAACAAACCTAAAGGCATACTGGTTTGAAGGAAGTGTTAATTCAAATTCCACTTTCACTGAAAAGTGAAAGACTTTTGACTGTTAATTACTGAATTAGTCTTTTGTTTGATGTGTTTTCTTTGTTACAAGATGTCTAATAAAATTAATGTATAAAAACTGGGAAGATTTGACATTAATGCTTGTAGTCCATTATATTAACGTGATCACATGACCTAAGGCAGCCCTAAAATACAGGGACAGTAAATCTGATTCAAGCTGGGCAAAGAGGTAAAAGTGCAAAGTGTTACAAGAAAACCACCGTCTCTTGCTGATGCTATATGTAAAAATAAGCTACCAGTTTGGGGTGCTTTTTTTCCCAATATTGTATATAAGCATGTTGAGAAAGGTGTTAGTTTGACAGCATATGTTTTAATATGACTAACAAATGTAGAATTCTGCTTCCCAAGTCTTCTCACAGCTGAACTTTCTCTGTTCTCCCTTCTGGAATCTTAATGTAAAGATCCATTAAGAGGTGGCTGAAAGTCTTGAAGAGGGTGTTTTGTTTTCTCTGCTTAAATTTCTGCTAAGTGTACTTGTGCATAAAAATATAAGCTGTTATCGCATGTCAAGGACAGGCAGCTGTTGGTGTTCCTAACTACAGCAGAGTGATAAAGCTTCTACTCACAAACAGCAGCCCCTCCTGCTCCTTTGATTGTTCAGGTCTTTCATTTAGTAAAGCCCTTCTTCACTCCTAGGCCGTGAGTTAGCACATACTTTCTGTGGTGAAGGTTAAAGTAGAAAGGACATAAAATGCAAAGAATACAAAACTCCTGGCATTCTGGCTGCTATTTATATTCAGATGGGGAGTAAGAGGAGAAAGAGGTGATGCAGTGAACAAAAGCCATGAATTCAGATTCATATTTGCATGGATTGATTTATTTATTTATTGCTGAGATGGAGTTTAAAAAAATCGGTAGGAAGATTAATACCAGTGAGAAAGAATGCGAGGCAGAAAACAAAATAATGAGAGTGGGAAGGATGATAAGCAGCCGGGAGGCAGACAGTGCAACGCGCGATTCATAAGTTTTAAGGCCAGCAAGGTCCAGTGTGATAAGCTGACCTCCTGAATAACACAGGCCAGAGGTTATGAGAAGGTATAAGCAAGGGAGACACAGGGAAAAGAAATAAAGGCAAAGATACAGCTAAATTCACTCTAGGCAGAGGATCAGCACAAAACATTGCACCTTCTTGCAGGCAAACTGAACTATAACCAGTAACAGCAGTTAAGGTAAGAGAAACATACGAATGAAGGCCAGCTTTGGAAAGGGATTTGACGTACTGCGAGGCACAAATACTCCCTGGGGCTTTGATGGGGAAATGCAGCTGTGGGGTGGGAAAGGGCACACTGACGTGATACTAGAATCATGTTGCCTTAAGAATTTGTATAAATTATTGGAGCAGTTGCAGTTGGCAAGTGTTTTGTCATTATGCACAGAGGCAAAGACTTGTTTTTCAAACCTTGATGTTAACTGGAGAAAACACGTTTAAATTATCAAGAGAATGAACATTCACATACATCAGATTCAGGCTTTTCTTCTGGCCACCAGTAGTCAAGTAACCAGTTGATTTGGAATTCGAATGACTACATTTGCAGGCTATCAAGAAAAGAATGCGACTCGGGAAGGGAGCATAACCTTTCAAAGGTAGAACAGGATTCAAACACAAGTTTTCTATTATTTTTTTTTCTGGTGTTGGAAGGTGATGGTGTTGCTGAGGCTTTGACTGTCTCTCGGAGAAAGTTCTACCACTTACACCAGCATTATACAGCAGATTAACCTGCAGGTGAGTTGTCCAGCAGTAGTGTCCTGATTTCACTTGTGTTTCTGTGAAAGGAGCCGAGGCATACGGTTACATACAACTCGGTTACAGTGGCTTAAGCAATTAGCAGCCTTCAGCCGGAGCTGTCACAACAGTGCCCAGCTGCGAGGTCTGCGCTGCGGGAGCAGACATGCTTTCCGCTCTGGCGGCGTCTTCTAAATTGCCGACCGAACCGGTGCAGCAGGCGAGCGGTGCCTCGGAGAGCAGAGCCCAGCCTCTCAACCTGACCTTAAAACACCAGTCTTTGCCGGCACGTCGCAGGGGGACCGCGGTATCCGAGTACGAGGGCAGGTCATTCGCTGTTGGCAGAGGTTCAAGGCGGTTGCCCCGCGCCCACCCGCCGCTCGCCCCGGCCCTTGGCACGTCTGTGCGTTCCGCGGGCTGCCGAGCAGAGGCCGCGGCCGCCCCGAGAGGAGGGCGAGGAGCTCCGCAGGAGCCCGGGCCGCGGGCGGGCCCTTCCAGGGAGGCAGAAGCCCATCCATTAGGGCCGCTCCGGCAGCCAGGCCGGCGGCACCGGGGCGCGTCCGAGCCCCGTCGCTTCCTCCGGCCGAGCGGGCTCCCTCCGCGCCACAGTGACGGCAAAGCCGCAGCGTGGACCTGCGCTCCCGCCTCCTTCTCCTCGCCTTGCCATCCCGGGACTTCTCCGAGCCCAGGTGCCGGCTCCGCTCCCGGGCACCTCGCTGCGGGTCCCCCTGGCTCCCCATCCTCCTCCTCCTGCCCGCCAGGTTGCGGGGCGGGCGGCGGCTCCTCCTTTTTCCTTCACGTCACAGTGTGCGGTATCGCACACATGCCCCTGCACACACATTGCACACATCGTACAAACACACCGGGCATCCACACTGTATACACCCATCGTACACCCACACTGTACACACACCCCGTACACCCACACTGTACACACACGTACGCACACGCGTCTCCAATCAGACGAGCGCGCCCGGAACGGCAGCTCCGCGCAGTCCCCTCACCGCTCCGCTCCGTTCCGTTCCACCCCGCTCCGGTGAGTGCGGTGCCGACGGGGACGTCCCGGGACAGGGCGGTGGGAGCGCGGCCACGCCGCAGAGCACGGCTGCAACTTTCCACTCGTAGCTGCGCGCTGGGGCCGCAGCAGCTCCCGCCTCCTCCCGGCGGCTCTGCCATAGGCGCAAACTTGGGGGCTCGGCAGCCGCGGCGGAGTTTGGAGGGGAGGAGATGAGAAGGAGGAGGAGGAAGGGGCGGTGGGTGTGCGGGGCGGCGCTGAGCGGGGCCGGGCCGGGCCGGGCGCGGAGCTAGCGGCGGCCGGAGTACAAGGAAGGTGGGTGCTGGCGGGAGCTCCGGTAAGAACGCTCCGTGCGCTTTGAAAGTTAATGACGGGGGAATTTTACGTGTCGGGAGCAGAAACTGGCGGCCGTAGGTCGGGTACGAGGCTACCGGCGTTGGAAGTGAAGGCTCACAGCCTGGCCACAGCCCGGCTCGCAGAAGGTGTGCCCCGCTGCTGCAACCCCAAGAGCTTTTCCTGGGGAGCAGCAGTTACACCAACTTACCGTGCGGTTTGGTAACAGGAACCAGGTGGTTGTGGAGCTGGCTGAACTCTGTCGTGTTTTGGTTGGTGTTTTTTGTCTCTGAGTAAATTGCTGAAACCATACCCGTTAGTCTGGAGTCGTGTTTTAATGTGCCAAGTGTATTTACTTATTTCTTCAGTATGGAAAGAAAGAGGCTTTTTTCCTTGTGAGGAAACAAAAAGTCACAGAACAGCAAAGATCTGTCAGAAACTTATTTTTTTTTTCCTCGAGGAGAGGCAGTGGCAGCTTCTCTCTCATTACAGAGTGAACAGGCTCATAGTGTTAGAGCGAGGCTTATGGAAGGAGACCTTAAGGTGAGCTTCCCTTGAGGTTAACTTACTGTGTCCCACTTGAGGATCTGCTCCACTAACACCCTCTGAGTTATTCCAGAGATCTAGTTCACAAACCAGCTTGTTTCATTTTGTCTTAGGCAAATTTCCCTCATAACAACCTTTCAAAATAAATACGTTTCCTTAATGATAATATTTTTGCATTTGATAGCCTGAGAGAGAAACAGCTGAAGGGTAGATATGGTAGATAGACTTGTGATTGGAGCGGACATGGTGAACAGAAAGAGCTTCTTGCACTCTTTCAGGCAAGAACTACAACAGTCAAGTGATACTGAAAGGCAAAAAAATGAAACAAGTGAAAGTGGGGTTTTGTGCATCATACTCAGGTCAGCTGTAGAGTGTTTTGGCTCTGCCCCTACTCTACTGGATGCCATAAAACTCATGTGGGTTCAAAAGCAACCGGGTGGAAGAAATCGAAATTTCAAGAGAAGTAGAAAGTTGTAACCACCTGCTTTGGGTGCTGCTGAGCTGTGAGAGAATAGAAAAAGAAAGAACGTGGAGAAGATGGTGGAGGATACTTGTTATGTTTTTCCTCCTCTTTCCAACCACCTGCTTTCAGGTACTTTGAGACAAATTCCTGGACTGCATGGGCCCGATGGGTTTGATGTGTCTGTTCTTCCATGCAGATAGCTTTTCTGAGATGGTTGTAGAAAGGGAAGTGAAATTGTGCTGCATTTGTGCACCTGGGGGTTTTGGTCCTATACATCTGATATTGATGGGTTTTGTTCCAGTTCCTGTGTATCCTCTATATGCTACCCAGCTGTAAAAGCATTTGAAGATCACTAAGAGCCCTGGCTAATGCTTTCTGACGTGAGTCTTATAAATGAACAATTCCTAAGGTCTGTAACTTTTTGGAAAGCAGCAATGGTGTGATAGGGGGTACATTCCGGTTTGAATTGCTTGTACTGACATAACCCTTGTGCTGGGATTACACTGGGAACGCAGGAAAGGGACTAGGCACTAAACATGTTTGTGTACTGGGCTGTATACATTTTGTGGATGACAGCCTATACTGAGCATGCTATTTTCTGGCCTAATATGCAAATTATTCTAGTCAGCCAATAGGCTGTCTATGATGATCATAAAATGCCCTAGTGGCTGAGAGCAGATCCCTGAAATTCTTCCGAAGCAGTTCAGGTAAGCTGGGAAGAATTAACCAAAGTTAAAATTAAAAAGCACAGAGTCGAAGCTTTGTCCCGTCGTGTGCCATCATTAGGTAAAAGAAAACACTGAGTGCTGATGCACAGGATTCAGGGAATCCCAGAACATGTTGAAACGTTGGTTGAGAGCAAACAGGTAAATTTAGAGATTCTTTCTCACATGGATCTTGTCAGCCTGGCAGCTCTTAGCCTGGCCAGATATGGATGGGGGCCTCAGCAGGCATCCACAATGTACAGTATGATTTCAAGAGGCTTTGTGTCCACCAACGGGGCAGAGCAGAGCATAGCATTTTCAGAGATCAGCAGAAAGACTTCAGGAGAGGGCGATGTGGGGATTTTGTAAGCACATTAGCTGTTGATCAAAGCAGGGAGTGGAGCACCAGAGGGGTGCTGATGTACCTGCTTGGCCATTAGTCTTGGGGGTTACTGTGTACCTACGTGACAAAGTGACTTCATGTAGGAAGTGGGTAGGGAGCATGAGCTGTCCTGATGCATGCTGAGGAAGTGAGTTTTGTCTCACCAACAAATGATGCTTAAGAGAACTCTAGCAGGAGCTTATGGCATTTGTGTAGCTGTTACAGCTACACGAAGGCATCTGGAGTCATACAGTGACTCCAGCTTTTGAATTCTCCCAGGAAATATGTAAAGGAACTAAGAGAAGCAGCAGATGAGTCACAAAAAGCTCATTTCTGCAACATAATTTTACCAATTAACATTTTCTACCACTGTACCCCTCCCACCACCCTGAAAAGGGGTGAAGTGAACTCAGCTACTCTCATGCTACATTGCATCGTGTGCATACAGGGAGTGCCAAATATTGAGGGAATTCAGAAACTGTTTCCACTGTATGAAAATGATGTGCTGGGCACATTGAGCTAAGGCAGGACTGGAGGATCCCATGGATCTGTAGCACTCAGACCTCTCTTTGGAGCCTATGAAATCAGCTTGCTCCTGCCACACTGGAGGAGAGACCACAGATAACAAGCTCCATAGTACAGAGATGTGTGGTTTATAAATCCATATGAGCTGGAAGGTTGATGATGAGGAGGAGGTTGGTGTGCACAGCACTGTGGTCAAAATGCAGGTGGAGAGGAGGAGAATGCTACATATGCCAAACAGTACATTGTTTAGTTCCCCAAATTTCCTTGTAACCGTCACACACAGGAGGCTTAGGTAAAATAGCACCAAAATATATTTCTTGCTGTATAAGAGACATCGTATACTACATGAGATAGTTACATACAGGTGAACTTGCAATGCGGAGTGTCATGTCTCAACAGAGTTTCAGAAAGCGTCACCAGGACCACGGGAGTCACACCAGCAGTCCAAATTTTGGGCCTTGGCTCTCTGGCAGAGCTATTTTACCTGTGAAGGGAACAAAGCCTCCCAGACCTGAAGCCTCAGTACCTGAAGTACTGTGTGAGTTTTGAACTTGGTGAGGCTTTTGAGAGAGACTCCTTGTATTTGGGCACTTTTCTGTCTCTCCCCAGGTCTGCTGTAGAAGGAAATTAGGTTGCTTTGATGTAATCTCTTCTTTTTATGATGTTTTCTTCTCCCCATCATGGCACTTTGAAATGCTATGCAAGTAGACAAAGGTATAGGTTTATTATACAGATAATGGCTTCTGCAGCTTATCACACAAGCTGCTTCCTGTTTTTCAGCTAACATTTTCCTCTTTTCTTTTGTAATCTGTGCAAGGAGTAACGTTGTCCCTGCCACTTCTGTACAGCTGACTCCATATGATCTTGAAGCACCCGTAAAGGTGAAGACTGTGGGCACCCCAGCAGGATGCAGCAGTCACCAGGACTTTGTTTGGCCATCAAGCTGGTTGTGCCTGGGTTGATCTTGGACAGAGCATCTTGAAGAGCTCTGCAAGGAGAAGAGACCACAGCAAAGCCCAGGAGGTATGTTTGTAGCTCCACTTGAAATGGTCTTGTTGATCATCATTTCACAAGGTGACTTTGGCAGTGAAGACTTTGACTGGAAGGGGGTAATTTACAGTAGGGGCTTGCAGGCAGGAGTCTGCAGACAGTGTGGTGGAGAGGTGAAGGAAATGGAGGAATATTCTGAGCTGTTAATGGGAGCTTTTCTGCAGCGCTGTGCAGTCTTTCCTGCCTCCCTGTCTAACAGGAAACTTCCACCCCATTTTACAGTGCTGCTCCTTGCCAATGTACACAACTGCTGGCCCTTCAGGGCTGATATTTACGTTTTGCGGTAGTCTGGGGGTAAAGGTTAACCCTCTCTCCACCGTGGTAGTTGTATTATTTCAAACTCTCATATCAGTTGGAATGAAGCTGTTAAACTCTAGATGGCTCCATATTAGAAGAGAGTAAACTCTGTTTACTGGTTGGTTTTGTTTGGTTGTGTTTGCTGGGTTTTCTTAATTATTTTTTTAATAATTTACTATATATTTTTATTTACATTGTTTTTGTCTTGACTTATGCCTTTATGGTACATTATGTCCTTTCCAAACATTGATACTCCCATCTCTTGAAGTCAGAGAATTTAAACATTCAACATACAAGCAATTGGGCTTGAGAATTTTCATGGCCGACTATCCCTGGACTTTCCACAAAGTTCCTGCTTTAACAGAGCTGCAGATCCTCTGACTAGCAGGACAAAATAGTTTGGGATGTACCAAGGGATTTTCTGAGAGATTTTTCTTTCCAGGCCTCCACCAGAACAGCTTCCATCAAAAGTTATTGTAAAGCAGTTAGGTTTAGTCAGGGATGCAGAGGAGCCAGGTTCACTTCTCTCATGTGCTGCTGTCTTCTTGTGTGACCCTGCAGAAGTCACCTGCCTCTTTTCCTGTCCAGAGATCAGAGAGATAGACTTCCTTTACCTCAACATATCTGTCTGTGGGACATAGATATGCAGGATTTAATGTCAGATATTTTACTGCAGTTGTGGGGATCACTGATGTACCGAAGGCAACTAGAAAAAGGCATCCAGCCTTCTCTAAAGATAGAGTTGGGACTGAGTGGCAGGCAAACAAAACAACTTGCAGTCAGCAGAGCAGGTTCTGTTAGGAAACACAGATCTATGTATCCCAGGCAATGAGGAGTCATGTTAAGCACTGGGACAAAGTCATATGTGATAACCATAATTGCCAAATCTTTGCAGAGCCTGTGTTTCCCATGAATGTGGTGAGAAGCTGCCTTTCCTCTTGCAGAAGCACAAAACAGGCTGTGGTAAACTGTAGATTTTTGTTGTTTTTCCTTAGGGCACTGTGTTAAGTCTTCAGAGTCTTAAAATTGGCAGGCTTATAATTTAATTAGGCTTGGGTCTAGAAGTAATGACGTATTTTTCCACATGTTTTAATTAGAGGTCCATAAGGCAGCATGTAAGTAATTGTAGTTACTTAGCTCTTTAGTTGCCCATCATTTAGAGGAAATCTAAGTATTACATTAGGCAGGCCAAAACAAGAGAGCGAGCTGTGTGGACTGAGGCTGGTAGTGGGTGCTGCTCTGTTGCAGGGGCATGGGCTGAGGCTCCAGTGTAGGGAAAGTGGGTGGAAAACCAGACAAACTCGATAGGATCAACTGATCTAGCTTTAATGCCAATAAAAATTACTCCTACAGAAGCTGCATGATCCCTATCAGTAGATAATTTTGCAATGGAACTAACCAGCTATCAGCAGTAAACACTAGCACATGAATAAATTAACTTTCCCAGCTAGCAGCATTGAATAAACAAGTAGTTTAAAGTTTAATTCAGACAGACAAAAAAACTCAATCACTTCATTACTTTTCTCCTTCCTTAGCTTCCCAGGAACACCGTCCCCTCTACCTTCCCTAGAGATCCACGAACTGACTTGATTTGTGTAGAGTAGAGAGAAAACCAGAAGGAATTAACTGTGTTTGCAGAGTTGGTCCTGCAAACAACTCGATCAAATTTGCATTGCTGTGTGAGCGGGTGTGTATTAGGCAAAGATACTTTATCAGGGAGAACTTTTCCCAGAGTGTTTTTGCCTGGAGGAGAGGGAATTGTTCCCATAGCTCCTGCTATCATATGGTAATAGTGTTGGTTGCAAATACACCATGACCTGGTTTCCAAGGAAAGGCATAGACACTGTTTTTGCCTCCAATGCCTCTGAGGGAAGTAAGTAACAAGTGAGAGAAAGCCCCTGTTTTACTGCTCTCTTTGATTTTTTTTTTTTTTGGTTGTTGTTAAAGCTGCTGACATGAAAGCACTTACATGCATTGATCCCTCTCTCCATTCTTCTCTTTCATTATTTTCCAGCCTCAGTTCTGCTGCTCCTATTCTCAGGACCTATTCCCTTTTTATTTTTTTAACCTAAGTGATATGCAAGGAGCCTGGTTTGTGCTGTGTATCAGCAGAAGGGTTTCTCCATAGGGGAGAGAACAACATAGTAGGGCAGAAGCACTCCTGCTCCTCTGCACCTGCTCTCTCTGTTTTCTCTCCTTCCACAGACTTGCATTCAGACTTGTCCTTCTCATCGAACTCTTGCTCTATGGCAAGCACACAAGCAGGTTGCTCCACGACAGCATTCATATAGAGTACTATATATTTCCAGTCCACTGGGAGGGAGTACTGCCTACTCACAGCCTGAATTTTCCAAGAATCCTTATTCGGATAGCAGCCAGTGTGTCTTGTCACTTCCCACTTCAGGTTACCCACTCTCAGGCTGGTTGTGTGGTGTGACAAGCAGGTGTGATGACAGAGAATGAGATGATTCCCACCAGCTGGCCATCTGTGCAGGACACCAAAATCATTTATGGCAACTGTTGAGAGTCACAGACCTCTTTGATGGGTAATACTAAAGTAGAAAAGTAGTATAAATTCAATAGGGCTACACATAAGGGAGATCACAGCTTTCGTATTTCTGTAGCTCAATGTAGTTAGTGGTTGAGCTTGAGCTTTTGCTATCTACTCAACAGGTCCTTCAGGGAGGGCTGGCAGAGGGCAGACGAGAGGGGCCAGTGGACATTGCCTGGTACATACCTTGTGTTCCTCAGGGAAGTTGCAATGTTTGCTGTTGCTGTTGCAGGCAGGGTACAAGCTTACTCAGGTACCCCTGCCTGCATGTCCTGCTGCTGAACCTGTTGCTTTCAGTGCTGCCTGGAGTGCCTTTCCATCTTAACGGGTCAGATCAGCCTGCTCTGAGCAAAGATCCCTCCTGCGTCCCTTGATAAAACCCAACCTTCAAAGTGGGATTTTCATACTTACACCTTCAGGAAGGCTTCTGATGCATCTTGGCTCCACCAGGCTCTGGTCTTCCTGTGATGGACCAGGCTGGTTCATGACAGCTCCACCCTTCAGGCAGCATCTGGGGAGCTCACAGGCTCTGTAGATCCACCTGGCAGCTTCTGCCTTTAATCACTCAAGTGCTCATGTTTAGCAGAGCACAAGCTACATCAGAAAAGACACAAAGGAAAGGGAATGAAGTACTGGGAGCTGCAAAAGCCTTTGTAGTCTCAAAGTGGTTGACAAGCTGTTAATAAATCAGTGTGATCTGAAAACAAACTGGGAACACCTCTGCAGTGCATAGGAAAGGTTGAAAGAAGACCATAGATTTTGATGAGGCCAATGGCACATTTGCCCCTTTTTGGACCAGTTACAGCAAACTCTTACTTGGGTACTTTTTAGTTACAGATGGTCTCTATTAAAAGTATCTTGTCTGAGCCTTCACTATTCTTCATGGTTGAGTTTACCCTATGGGAGCTTTTGCTAAGTGGGAAGAAGGAAAAAAGAGTAGATGTTAAAATGTAAATACCCATAGGTCTTTGACTTTAGAGTTACAGAAAAATAACCTTGAATAATGCAGCTATTACTTTAAAAGACAGCTTTTTGGAAATTGCTTTATTCCCAAGAAGGCTGTTTCCCATAGCCATAGATTAGTCATTTGAGAAATAAGAACAGTCTTCTGGAGGGGTTGGGGCTGATTCTTCAGTGCCAGGGGGATCCACTATCTATTTTGCCCCAAGGCAGTCAGCTTTCATGATAGGTGATTTATACTGCTGGTAACAGCGGTGCAAGAGGTTGTTGACTATGTGGACTGCAGGTAAGACTTGCTGTGCAGAGCAAGAGAAGTGTGAGAGTTGGTAGTTTGGTTTGCTGAGGGTGAAAGTAGCTGCATATTCCTGACATTGGCATCACTATGTTGCGCAGACTGGGAGCTGCTGTTAGTCCAGATACATTGGGTTTATGCAAACAGCAGAAATAAATATGTGAGCAGCAGCAGTAAAGCCCTGGGCTCTGTAAGGATCCAGGGCTCTCCATATGTAATTCATTAGGGTCTTAGTAAAGTGGAAACATGCCTTCAGAGCGGCAGCATGAGCCCAAAGCCTGCCAATTTCTCTGCACTGCTGAAGGAAACCTGTTTGTTTCTCTGGGTTGCTCAAATCCTTCCTTAACCCTTTATAAAGGGGCATCCTAAAAGAGAGCTGAATCCACTGTAACCCTGGTGGATATGAGCCACTGGAGGTCAGCCTGAGCAAGAGCTTGTTTCTCTGGGCGGGATCAGGCTTGTGCTGACCAGAGCAGCTTCCAGGCTGGCTTTTCTCCACTGCTCCCGAGCACCTCTCTGGCAGGGAGGAGATAGTCGGTGCTGCTGGCAGAGGATCAGGGTCAGGTGCAATGCTGCTACCCACCAAAAGCTTCACATCACCAAGGCTACATCATTGCAAGCGGAGCTGGCAGAGCTCACGATGCTGGGCTTTTGTCCTGGCTCCTGTTTGTTGGGGCAGTGACTTCCTGGGGAATGCTTCATCCAGCCCATCTTGCACCCTGTGCTCTGGGACAAACTGATGGCCCTTTGCAGTTCCTTATGTCTTTCCACCAGCTGTGGAGAGGCCTCAGATAATTTAGTCTGGCGAACTAAGCGAAATGCAGATTTCTCCAATGGAAATCTTCACAGTCTAGCTGTGACTTAGACTCTAATGTGACAAATAGATAATGGGTCTGTTAATCAGACTGATGCAGGTGTTTATTCTTGGCCAACATGGAGAGGGTAAAATCCACGTTTTTTTTTAAGCAAAATTACAGAATCACAGAATCCCAAGGGTTGGAAGGGACCTCAAAAGATCATCTAGTCCAACCCCCCTGCAAGAGCAGGGTAACCTAGAGTACACCACACAGGAACTTGTCCAGGTGGGCCTTGAATATCTCCAATGTAGGAGACCCCACAACCCCCCTGGGCAACCTGTTCCAGTGATCTGTCACTCTCACAGTAAAGAAATTTTTCCTGATGTTCACATGGAACCTCCTATGCTCCAGTTTACACCCATTGCCCCTTGTCCTATCACTGGGCATCACTGAAAAAAACCCAGCTCCATCATCCTGACACTCACCCTTTACATATTTGTAGATATTGATGAGGTCACCCCTCAGTCTCCTCTTCTCCAAGCTAAAGAGACCCAGCTCCCTCAGCCTCTCCTCATAAGAGAGATGTTCCATTCACTTAATCATCTTTGTAGCTCTGCACTGGACTCTCTCCAGCAGGTCCCTGTCCGTCTTGAACTGTGGGGCCCAGAACTGGACACAATATTCCAGATGCGGCCTCACCAAGGCAGAGTAGAGGGGGAGGAGAACCTCTCTTGACCTACTAACCACACCCTTTCTAATGCACCCTAGGATGCCATTGGCCTTCTTGGCCACAAGGGCACATTGTTGGCTCATGGTCATCCTCCTATCCACCAGGACCCCCAGGTCCCTTTCCCCTTCACTACTGTCCAGCAGGTCAGCCCCCAACCTGTACTGGTACATGGGGTTGTTCTTCCCCACATGCAAGACTCTACACTTGCCCTTGTTGAATTTCATCAAGTTCCTCTGGGCCCAACTCTCCAGCCTGTCCAGGTCTCGCTGAATGGCAACACAGCCCTCTGGTGTGTCAGCCACTCCTCCCAGTTTAGCATCATCAGCAAACTTGCTGAGGGTACACTCAGTTCCCTCATCCAGGTCGTTGATGAAAATACTAAACATCACTGGTCCCAGCACCGACCCTTGAGGGACTCCACTAGTCACAGACCTCCAGCTAGATTCTGCCCCATTGACCACAACTTTCTGCCTTCTTCCTTTCAACCAGTTCTTGATCCACCTCACTACCTGATCATCAAGCCCACACTTCCTTAGCTTATCTATGAGGATGCTGTGGGAGACAGTATCAGATGCCTTACTGAAATCAAGAAAAACCACATCTACCGCTCTACCATCATCCATCCACCTAGTTACTTGCTCATAGAAGGCTGTAAGGTTGGTCAAACATGACTTCCCCTTGGTAAAGCCATGTTGGCTGCTCTTAATGACCCCCTCATCCTTGATATGTCTAGAGATGGTGTCAAGAATAAGTTGTTCCATCACCTTTCCAGGGATGGAGGTAAGGCTGACTGGTCTATAATTACCCGGGTCCTCCTTCTTGCCCTTCTTATAGACTGGTGTGACATTTGCTATCCTCCAATCCTCAGGCACCTCTCCTGTTTCCCACGACTTACCAAAGATGATGGAGAGTGGCCCAGCAATGACCTCCGCCAGCTCCCTCAGCACCCACAGGTGTATTCCATCCGGACCCATCGATTTATAGATGTCCAGATTACTTAACTGATCCCTAACCCAATCCTCATCCACCAAAGCAAACTCCTGCTTTATCCTGACTCCTTCTGGGGCTATAGGAATCTGGGTCCCCCAGGGAGAGTCTGCAGGAGTAAAGACAGAGGCAAAGAAGGCATTCAGCACCTCTGCCTTGTTTATATCCTCTGTCTCCAGGGCACCCACCTCGTTCAGCAGTGGGCCTATACTGCTTCTTGTGTTAGTTTTACTCGCTAGGTATTTGAAGAAGCCCTTTCTATTGTCCTTGACCCGACTTGCAAGATTAAGTTCCAAGGAGGCCTTAGCTGTCCTAATTGCTTCCCTACATCCTCTAACAGCTGTCCTATATTCCTCCCAAGTGCCCAGCCCCTCCTTCCATAATCCATAGATTCTCTTTTTCCATATGAGTTTGCCCAGCAGTTCCTTGTTTAACCATGCTGGTCTCCTGGCTCCCCTACTTGACTTCCCACTCATTGGGACACTCTGATCCTGAGCTTTGAAGAAGTGGTCCTTGAATGCTGACCAACTATCTTGAGCCCCTTTACCACCTAGTTCCCTTTCCCATGAGACTTCCCTTAGCAATTGATTGAAGAGGCCAAAGTTGGCCCTTTGGAAATCCAGAATTGTGGCCTTGCTAGGTATTCTATTCCTCCCACACAAGATCCTAAACTCCACCATCTCATGGTCACTGCAGCCCAGGCTGCCATTGACCATCACCGCTTCGAACAGACCCTCCTTGTTGGTGATCCAGCAGCGCTCCTCTCCTAGTTGGTTTGTCCACCATTTGCATTAAGAATTTATCAGCAGTGCACTGGAGGAACCTCCTAGACTGTGAATGACTGGCTGTGTAAGTCTTCCAGCAAATATCGGGGTAGCTAAAATCCCCCATGAGGACCAAGGCATGTAGTCGTGAGGCTGCTTCCAGTTGCCTGTAGAAAGCCTCATCAACTCCTTCATCCTGATCAGGAGGTCTATAATAGACCCCCACAACTGTATCACCCGTACCAGCCTGTCTCTTAATTCGCACCCACAGACTTTCCACTTGCTCCTCATCTGCCCCTGGACAGAACTCAATACGTTGTAGTCTCTCTCTCACATAAAGAGCAACTCCAGCACCTCGCTTTGCTGACCTATCTTTCCCAAAAAGGACATAGCCATCCATGACCACATTCCAGTCACGTGAGCTGTCCCACCATGTCTCTGTAATTGCCACCAGATCATAACCTTTAGACCGCACACAGATTTCTAACTCCTCCTGTTTATTCCCCATGCTGCGTGCATTGGTGTACAGGCATTTCAGGGAGCGAGCAGAGCACGCTACTGGCACCCTTGGGAGGCGGGAGGTCTTCTGGTCTTCATTAATACTAGAACAATGCCCCACTAGTTCAAACCCAGCTACAACCCCCTTGCACTTTGAATCTAACCTGAAGCTCTGTGAGTGAGCTCTGCTAACTCTTGCCCTGGTACCTTTTAGGGTTAGGGTTAGGGACAGGGCCTATACAACTACCCTTTCCCTCAGATGGAACAATAGATTGAGAGTCCTCCCTAGTCCGCCATCCTTCAAGCCCTACCATGTTTCTCTTGGGCTTGTCCCTAACAGGCCCAGTTATCTCCCCTTCCCCCTTCATATCTTGTTTAAAGCCCTGTCAATGAGCCCAGCTAACTCCTGCCCCAAAAACCTTTTCCCCCTCTGGGACTAGTGTATCCCACCTGCCACCAGCAAACCAGGTGTCTCATATAGCAGCCTATGATTGAAAAACCCAAACCCCTGCCTTTGGCACCAGTCCCGTAGCCATACATTAATCTGCAGACTCTTCCTATTTATCTCTTCACCCTTGCTTCTAACAGGTATGGAGGCAAACACCACTTGCTCTCTAGACCCTCTAACCAGCTGTCCCAGGGCCCTGAAGTCTCTCTTCATTGCCCTTGCCCTCCTTGTAATAATTTCATCACTGCCAACCTGAAAAAACAGCAGTGAATAGTAGTCAGAGGCTGCACCAGATCAGAGAGTTTCCTTTTAACATCTCTAATCTGAGCCCCAGGTAGGCAGCAGACTTCCCTGTGGCATGGATCAGGTCGACAAATGGGCCCTTCTGTGCCCCTCAGAAGGGAGTCACCCATCACAATTACTCTTCTTCAGTGCAGAGAAAGGAGAGGAGGATATCCCTGAGAGCCAGGGTTTATGCAGGGGCTGTATAACTCAGGGAGGATCTGGACAGAAGACCTATGCACGGTGAAGATCTAGGGCTCCTGCCTTCCTTGGCTGTGAAAACTCACCTTGATTCCTGTTTGCAGGAGCTGGGGTGACTCCCAGAGGGGTGGGAAGGGGAAGGGCAGGCATGGGAGAAAGTCCCAGGCTCTCATGATGGATCTGCCCCATTCCCCTCTCAACACCCAACAGCAAAGTCCCACAGCCCAGGCTGCACTGGGGTCCATGTGGGAAGGAGAGGAGAAGGAATGGGGTGCTGTGGGTGTTGCTTCCTTCCAATAGAGAGGTGCCTAGTTGAATACAAGTATGACATGCTGCAGTCTGCTCGCAAAAACTCCAGACTAGCAATGCTTCAAGGATACGCTTGGGGAAGTCCACAGGGTAAGTGCCTGGTGGTTTGTAGAAATTATTTCAGTCAGTGGAGCTATAATTAGAATTGTTTTTCGGGTTTTTTCCCACCCTCCCAAAAGAAGCCCTAGAACCAGGCTTTAATTAATGAGCCTTAATGAGCCTTTCCTTTGGTTTCACCTTGCAAGATTTAACATTTCAAGCAATTACAGCCTTTCAGTAGGAATTCAACATTTCTGTGTTGTTGTAATCTGTATTGTAAAAGCCAAGGGAAATATCTACTGGTTCAAATTGCTTCTCTGGCCATTATAGGTACACTTTACTTTTAATTCCGTGACAGTATGAGCTCAGATGATTTGTCCAAGCATGTTGCCTATGGATAGTGTACAGGTGCAAACACTGCTTTTCATGCCTGTAATGTGCCCACTGTAGGGGTTTGTACACTTTTGGGTACTCTGCAGCTTCGCTGGCTGTTGATTTATCTTTATAGATTGCCAACAGGAGCAGCAGCTTTTCTCAGGAAGATAAAGTTCTGCACATCTGGCTGATAGCAGCTGGAAGTGACCATTGAGGCAGCAGTCTTCACAGGTATTCCCTGTGATCAGACCATACTTCACTTCCCCGAACTTTTGCTGTGTTACTCATAATACATATACAAATGTCCATAGTCAGATATGTGTTATTTCCTCTGTTCTTATTTCTCTATTCTCTCTCTCTTCCCCAGTTGCCTCAAGTCAATAGAAACCAATGGGTAATTATAGTATATATCCTTACATGCATTTTCTAGCACATTTTTTCCTTCAGCTTGGTCTTCTTTTCTAGTGCTTCCTTTAGCTGGCCATAGCTTGGTTCATAACTTTCAACACTTTGAGTACACAAGGGAGAAAGCTTATCCTCTGATTCTGTGGGTTTTGTAGGGTTTTATGAGTGCTATGTGAGCCACAGGAGAGCTGCAGAATTCTTCTGCAGCCTCCTTATAGACAAGACATGCACACTGGGTTGAAGCACAGAGCAAGGAGTGGAGCTCCGCTGCCCATTTGAAGAGTGCCATGTTATTTTCTGGTCCTCCTGCAAGTGCAACATCACACAAACAGCAGAGCCTGGCTGAAGACTGCCTTGGAGGTGAGGTCTGAGAACCTCAATTTGAGAGTGACACAGGTCAGCCTCTGCCCTGTTCTCCTGGGAGGGTTTGTCCTGCTGGCTAATGCAGCACAGAGTTCAGCGGAAGGACGACTTGATCTGCGGCTCAACTTTTTAGAAGGGTGTGAAATTCTCCCACCACCTTGTTCCTTCTTTTGCGTCATTGCTCAGCTTGCTGAGTTGCCAAAAGCAAACTATGCTAAGTGTTTGAAGGTGTAAAACTGCCCAAAACAGCTCTTCTTGCAGGGAGAAAACTATGAAAAACAGGCAGTGAAATACATCAGTGGAAACCCCAGCTGTTTTCTGGGTGGGATACAAGTGTTGCTGTCATGGATCTAACTAGCAATCCCTCTTCTGGTCCAGCAGTAGATAAAAGCAGATTCAGAGAACAGAGCGAAGGTCACAAGAAACATTTTTATTGGTAAAAATTTCCTGTCAGAAGTCTTGGCAGCTGGTAATTTCCTGATGTTGTGATTCCAGGGAATTCAGCTTTCTGTCCATATTTATGTATCGGCAAAGGCAACTCTGGAAACTCTCAATAACCAGCTGATTGCCTAATTTCTTTTTGAATCTTGCTGAGCTCAAGGTCTTTAAGGTACCTTATTACAAACTACAATTGTGTTGTGTAATAACGTGTTTTCTTACACAACACAAATGTGTTTCCCTTCTATTTGTTGCATGTCTTTTTAATCAGAACATCCCTTGCTTTACAGAAGCAAAGGATAAATAAAAACACCCATTTACTTTTTCTGAATCATTCAGTACTTTGTATGCCAGCCAGTAAGCACCCTGACCAGGTTAAATGCTGTGTATGTGTCTGTATAGCCCAGCTGTGTAGTATGTGTTGGTTGCAAGATGAGATCAATTTCCATTAATTTTCTCAGGAGTCTTCTTGCATGTAAAAGAGAAAATGCAAACAATTTACAAAACCAGGCACAATGGCAATGCCAAGCTTCCTTCCTAGTATAAAGTCTTTGTGCAAAAAAATGGAACCTCGGTTCTGTCTATACTATGGTAGCACTGGAGAAAAAGAATACTCATGAGCAAGATAACCAGAGGTGGCATCTGGTCAGTGCTACCTAGGTGGGTGTTTCAGGTGATTCTAGGTGCCTGTTGCTGTCTGCCACATGTCATTCATTTCCTCCTCCAAAGAAGACTGCAAGTACAGTACATTGCTATGCCTAGGAGGGGCTTTGAATGCTGCATGTGGTAAGAAATAAGAGTTTGGTGCTTGAATCAAAACCTGATGAGATTTGTGGTGGCTCTTATGTCCCACAGGATTTTATTCCCTGGTCTTATATTGTACCTCATGAAACCTCAGTCTTTTGTAGGGGCTAACTTTATACTGTTTAAAGGCAAATGACCTGTGCCTAAAGAGCAAGGCTGTTGCCCTCGTATTAATGTACCAAGCCTGGCTGTGGATTGCATTGGCAGTTACAACAAGAAAGTATGAATTTAATACAGATGGAGCAGGAGCAACAGCAGGATATAGGTAGTGGTTAACTACGCTTCTGGACAGATGTTCCTTAAGGTGTGCCTAGGAGTGGTTGGGATCACACGTGGCCTGATTCTGTGTGGACCACTGCTGGTGATGGTGATATAATGTGTGTTATGAAAAACCAAACCAAAACCAAACCACAACAAAGCAAACGGATGGAGTGGGGGATGTAATTGCTGGCTCCTGATCCTCTCATCTGACCGGACACTGGCCCAGATCAGTGGGAGATCCTCCCTAAACATGGGATTTGGTGGAGGAGCTGACATTTCTCACCGATGATCCTTAATTCCTTCCTCCACAGGGAATTTGAGCCATGTTCAAATTTTCTGGATTTCTTGACCTCCTTTTATGGCATAATAGTGTCTTTTGGTTGGCAGTGCCAACAACCTTAGGAATGTTCTGGTAACTCAGTGTGGATCCTTTGCTCATCACCTGCAAAGAGCAAGTCCTCAGTGCTGTGCAGGTGATTTCTTGCACATCCTGGTCCAAGTCCAGACCACACTGGGCTCCAGCAGTCTGGATTACTAGTTTCAGGCAGGGAGGTGTGGCGCTATAGCGTTTTTGTTGTTTTGCCTAGCAACAGAATATTTGGCACTGGGTGGAAGCTGGCCAGGGCTACCATAGATAGAGCGGTTTGGAGCAGTGGAGGATGTGCTTTCCCTTTGCACTCCCTTTTGTTTGTCCTGGCTCTCTTTTTGCCTTTGGGAAGAAGGCAGAGGGAAAAGGAAGATTTGGTCCCTGAATGAGGTGAGCCCTGTTCAGCCAGGAGTGGTAAGGTTTGTCCTTGGTAACTAGGGAGACCACCAGACAAAGGCACAGAGTGGGCTTCACAAGGAGGTCTTACCGCACAGGTCTTCTCACTCCAAAGAAAAAACAGGGGCAGATTAGCTGTGTTTCTCTCTGCAGGGCTTCCAGCACATGGCTGGAAGCCTGGATTTGGTTAGAGGCAGCTTCTGAGAGTGACTTTTCTCCAGGAACATAGGTACAGGAAGGATACACGTAAAGGGGACACCTGGATTAGACATCGAGCTGGGATTAGTTTGGAAAAGAAGTGAAGGAAAACACCTGCTGGCCAAGGGAGAAGGTGGGATTTCTTGGCTTTGTGGGGGGATAGGTCTGTTTTTCTCTTTGTTTGTACCTGGAGGTTGCTTGTAAAACCTGTAGAGACCTGCTGAGCTGTCTTCTGCAACATAGGTAGGTGTTGGCTTACCCTGCTTCCTTTCCTGGTCTACACCTGGTGCCCCCAGGTGAGATAGGGATGTGGCATTTCCTTATCCTTTCTGTTGCCCCCAGAAGAGAAATATCAAAGAGAAAGATGCGCAGGGAAAGTCAAGGAGAACATAATAATGAAGCAGCTGTACCTTAACAGGCTGCATTTTAACTGAAGCTACAGCTTGCGAGACCTGACATTGGTGGGAATGGTAAAGATGCCTGAGTTAGTCTTGCAGCAAGTGTTGCATGTGCATCTCTATACTTAATTTTACAATGGGATCTGCAGACATCTGAGCAACTTCTGGTGACCCCACCATTTTATTCACTCTGAAGCATTCCGGAACAACTTCTTCTCAAGAGAAAATACTGTGAGCTGTTCAATCTAGAGGCAAAGTAGAGTTAGTTTAAGCTAATCAGAGCTAAGTTTAGTGCTGCACATGAGTGTGGGCTCCGGTCTAATTTTAATTTGAGAATCGCTACAGTGCTGCTTGCACTCAGCTGGTAAAGCTATATGGAAAGATGATCACTGTGTTTAGTTTTTATTGTGGTAACACCTCAACTGCTAAGTTGCTATACAGAAATGTAACTAAATACACTGCTGCATAAAAAAGGGCTGTGTGCGTTTTTGCAGTTGAATCTGAGAATGTGTCACACGGGAGAGAACAGGATGGCTGTGCTATTTCTCATTACTACCCTTCCTGCCCTCAAAGGTTACACTATGTAGTGATTCCAGTGTATGGAAGTCTTCATCCATCTCTCTGTTCAGGGTAGGTTAGCAATGTTTTCCAGAACAAATCTGGACAGAGGGAGGATGTTGGGCTTGTCAGACCCTTTGGGGAGAGGACAGGAAGGAAACTGATTTCCCCTTGGACATCTTCACAGGCCAGCTCCAGTGTTGGAGACAATGAGGATGCTCTAACTGAATTCTAAAGTTTTCTGTTTAAAATACTAATATCTATCCTTAAGCATGCATTCTTTGCAGACTCACAAGAGCTCCCCTTGCTGCTCCCATTGAATCCCCTGGAGTTACTCGGGAAAGTAAACAATCCTTCCTACTCACTTGGAGGACAGTCATGTTTCTGCCAATGCAGGGGTTGTTGTACTTCAGTTCGTGACTCATAAGAAATGAAAAAAAAAGGTTTGGAAAATAAACAGTGGGAGTCTTGTTCCAACACTGTTGTTTAGCTGGAAATTATCTGAAATCCAAGTTGGTTTATTGCCTTCAGTCAGCTAATTCAGGCAAATGAAATCTTTGACTATTACTATGGTAAAGTCTGACTCTCAATTAACATGATGATTAAGAAGAAACTGTGTATTTCCAGTGGCCTGTCCTGCTAGGATGTTGTTTATCCCGTAGACAGACCAGAGTGCACATGGCTTTGTTAGAACCTGGAACTACCTCTGATGCTTTGCTTCTGATTTAAAATACCATCACGTCTGTGTTTACTTGCAGGATGAAGAGACACAAGTGTCCCTGCAAATGTCCCTCACGAAGGAAGATCCTGATCCTGTGTGTTACGGGGTGGCTGATAGCACTGCTGAAACTCCTCCATGTTGAAAGACACTTTCTTCCTTTTAAGGGCATTTATTTGGTTGAGCCCTTCTTAAGCACTTCTTCTTATGTTAGGAACAGGTATTCCTACCTAAGAAATGAGTTCCAGTATGAAATTAATTGCTCGTCTATATTTGAACAAGATCCCCATGAAATTGGCAAGAGTTTAGAGATAAGAAGAAAGGAGATAATAGATTTAACTGATGAAGATGTTGTCGCAATGACAAGTGCTTGCCATGTGTATCGTTCTCTTAGGAAATATGACCTAAAACCTGTTTCTCCAGAGGAGGAGAGTTTTCCAATTGCCTACTCTTTGGTTGTTCACAAAGATGCAGTAATGGTAGAAAGACTCATACATTCACTGTACAGTCATCAAAATATTTACTGCATCCATTATGACCAAAAAGCAGCAAAAAGTTTCAAATCTGCTGTGAACAATCTAGCTAAATGTTTCCCCAATATTTTCATTGCATCGAAATTGGAGACAGTGGACTATGCACATATTTCACGGCTGCAAGCTGACTTCAATTGTTTGTCTGATTTGATGGATTCTCCAGTTCCCTGGAAGTATGTTATTAATTTGTGTGGCCAAGATTTCCCTTTGAGGTCAAATTTTGAGTTGGTGGTTGAACTGAAGAAACTCCGTGGAGGAAACATGCTGGAAACTATAAAGCCGAGTAGTAGCAAAAAAGAACGATTTACTTATCACTATGAACTTATGAAAGTGCCTTATGAATATGTGCAGATGCCTGTAAAAACCAACATTTCCAAGGATCTGCCACCTCATAATATCGAGGTATTTGTAGGCAGTGCTTATTTTGTTTTAAGCAGAGAATTTATTCAATATACTCTTAGAAGCTCTCTTGCAAAGGATTTTTTTGAGTGGTCAAGGGATACATACTCTCCAGATGAACATTTCTGGGCCACTCTTGTACGTGTTCCTGGGGTCCCTGGGGAAGTTCCAAGGTCGGCCCAGGACATAACAGACCTACAAAGCAAAACTCGTCTGGTGAAATGGAATTATCTCGAAGAACATTTGTATCCCCCCTGCACTGGTACCCACCTTCGCAGTGTCTGCATCTATGGGGCTGCAGAATTAAGATGGCTTCTGAAATATGGACACTGGTTTGCCAACAAGTTTGACTCCAAAGTGGACCCTGTCCTGGTAAAATGCTTGGCAGAAAAGCTGGCAGAACAACAGAAAGAGTGGGTATATTTGTCGTCTGATAAATACTTTCTGCACATGAATTCTATGAATGCCTCTCTATAAGCAGCACTGTCTTCCCTGCTGTCAGTACTGTGTGCTGTTATGGCACAGCACATGAAGTTCCTCTGCCTTGACCTGCTGCAGATTATGGACAAGCGACATCTGTTCTGCCTGAAGTTCAGGGCCCTGGAGAGAAAGGCGCCTGGCCATTTATTTATAAAAAGTCATGCCTCTCTGATTAACTGTGTTGTAGATTGCCACAATAGTTCTGTAACTGTTCTTCAGGGTGATTCTGAGAGGGTGAGGTTTGCTTTTGGAGGCTCTGGTGCTGTCTGTCCCAGTAGAATATTTCAGAGACGTGTTTTGCATCAAGTGTGTTTGTGTTTTTCTGGGAAACTCCAACACATCTGCCTGCCTGGTTCATTTTTCTTCACTTTTGTTTTTCCTAAAGGTATGAAACAAAGACCTCTCTATCTGCTACCTCAGGAAAACTGGAAGTGCCCACCTCATGGACAAAACCAAGAGGTCAGCATGACACCAAATGAGCCATGTGCCCTTATCTGAAGTCCCAAACTTCCCATCTGTGGGAGCTAACAAAGATCTTTGCAATGTGAATATGACTGGACAATATAAGGGAAAGATCCTTAGATACCACAGTGTCCATAGTGTTGTTATCCCAGCGCATTTGTGCATTGCTTTTCCTTCTGTGAAGCACGTGCTTGGGTGCTATGCCTTGCCTATGAAACTGGTGGTGGTTGAAACAGAATTATGTGCTCTTATTCTTCAAAGGCTTTTACAAGCGTGCCCTAAGGGCAGTCACTGCATCTCCATAGAGTAGATAACCATGCCCAAAGGAGGTCAATCTTCATTTCTATCTTTGCCCATAGAAATAGCCTCCTGTGAAATCCCAGTCATAGAATCATAGAATAGTTAGGGTTGGAAAGGACCTTAAGATCACCTAGTTCCAACCCCCCTGCCATGGGCAGGGACACCTCACACTGAACCACATCACCCAAGGCTCTGCCCAACCTGGCCTTGAACACCACCAGGGATGGAGAATTCACAACTTCCTTGGGCAACCCATTCCAGTGCCTCACCACCCTCACAGTAAAGAACTTGTTCCTTATATCCAATCTAAACTTCCCCTGTTTAAGTTTTAACACGTTATCCCTTGTCCTATCACTACAGTTAAGAGTCCCTAATGAAGAGTCCCTGCCCAGCATCCTTACAGGCCCCCTTCAGATACTGGAAGGCTGCGATGAGGTCTCCACGCACCCTTCTCTTCTCCAGGCTGAACAGCCCCAACTTTCTTAGCCTGTCTTCATACAGGAGGTGCTCCAGTCCCCTGATCATCCTCATGGCCCTCCTCTGGACTTGTTCCAACACCTCCATGTCCTTTTTATGTTGAGGACACCAGAACTGCACACGCTACTCCAAGTGAGGTCTCACGAGAGCAGAGTAGAGGGGCAGGATCACCTCCTTTGACCTGCTGGTCACGCTCCTTTTGATGCAGCCCAGGATACGGTTGGCTTTCTGGGCTGCGAGTGCACACTGCAGCTGGCTCATGTTCAGTTTCTCATTGACCAACACCCCAAGTCCTTCTCCGCAGGGCTGCTCTGAATCTCTTCTCTGCCCAAGCTGTAGCTGTGCCTGGGATTGCTCCCACCCAGGTGTAGGACCTTGCACTTGGCATGGTTAAACTTCATAAGGTTGGCATCAGCCCACCTCACAAGCGTGTTGAGGTCCCTCTGGATGGCATTCCTTCCCTCCAGCCTATCAACCGAACCACACAGCTTGGTGTCATCGGCAAACTTGCTGAGGGTGCACTCAATCCCACTGTCCACATCACCGACGAAGATGTTGAACAAGACTGGTCCCAACACCGATCCCTGAGGGACACCACTCGTTACTGGTCTCCAGCTGGACATTGAGCCATTGACCACAACTCTTTGTGTGCAGCCATCCAGCCAGTTCTTTATCCACCGAGTGGTCCATCCATCAAATTGATGTCTCTCCAGTTTAGAGACAAGGATGTCGTGTGGGACAGTGTTGAACACTTTACACAAGTCCAGGTAGATGACATCAACTGCTCTACCCCTGGCCATCAGTTCTGTAGCTCCATCATAGAAGGTCACCAAATTGGTCAGGCAGGATTTCCCCTTAGTGAAGCCATGCTGGCTGTCACCAAGCACCTTGTTGTTTTTCATGTGCCTTAGCATGCCTTCCAGGAGAATCTGCTCCAACATTTTGTCAGGCACAGAGGTGAGACTGACTGGTCTGTAATTCCCTGGGTCATCCATTTCCCCCTTCTTGAAAATGGGGGTTATATTTCCCTTTTCCCAGTCATCGGGAACTTCACCTGACTGCCATAGTTTTTCCAATATGATGGCCAGTGGCTTAGCAACTTCATTCACCAGCTCCTTCAGGACCCACAGATGGATTTCATCAGGTCCCATGGACTTGTGTACGATTAGGTTCTAAAGATGGTCTTGAACCAGATCCTCTCCTACAGTGGACCCAAGGTCTTCATTCTCCCAGTCCCTGCGTCTGCCTTCCAAGACTTGGGTGGTGTGGTCAGAGCATTTGCCAGTGAAGACTGAGGCAAAGAAGTCATGAAGAACTTCTCCAAATCCAGGGTAGTCTTCTTGAGACAGTATGTCTACACACAGTGGTTAACAAGTGATATTTCTAATTGTTGCTGGGTTAAAATGCAAAGCATGCGAAGTTAGACGGTAAGCATAAGAATAGCCGTATTGCAGAAATGAAGACCCTTTCTAGCAGTGTCTTGCTATTCAAGTCTCATGGCCACCACCAGAAACCCAGGCTGACAGGTTGCTGAGCAGGCCCTGGTTCAGCTGTAGAGCAGCCGGCCTCCAACAGCCTCTGCTTCCCATGGCTCTGCCAGGCCTCCTGGTAATGGAGCAACCCAGGAGACTCCATGCAGCTGGACTCCCCATGCTACAGTGTGAGGGAAATGTTTGTTAGTGCAGGGGTCTCTGTAGAAACCCTTGCCGCTCAGAAATGCCCCTTGGCATTTTGGAAGTTTCTTTGGGATGTTGCTGTGCCACATATTTGGTTTCAGTGTTCCCAGTGGTCCCTGGGTTACAGCTTGCTCTGTGCCACTGTCCACTTTGTACCCATCTGGGTTTTATTAAGGGGCCTCTTTCCATTAATAACTCTGGGAATCTGGTCTTATCGATTCATCAATTTGTGCAGTAACAACGATTTCTCACACCTTTGTTTCTTGTTTGAGTTAGAAGAACCAAGTAACTTTTTGGTCTCAGGCTCAGTTTTCATTCATAAATTTAGTCATGGTCATCTGTGGCTGAAGATTGGGTTTGAGAGTTGGGAGTTGTGTGCATTTTTCCTCATTCACCTCAGACAAGCCATGCAAGTTTCCTGTTTCAGCTCTTCCAGCTGTAAAATAGGAACAGCGATGTTCTGTTACATTGCTAAGCACTTCTAAACCTGTGGGTGGTGTGGGTTGGTTGCACTGTATTAATTGCTTATCAAGCTATTTATGGAGTCTGTGGAAACACAGGTCAAGTGTTTCTTTGATGTATTCTTTCTGGAATAAATGGGGATTATTTTTAAAGTACATGTTGCTTACTTCAGTGACTTGCTGTGTCTGCCCAGAGCTGTCCTGACTTGATGTGTTTTATAGATACTTTGTAGAAAATGAAATGTTGACAGTATTTACAGATTCATACATCAGTACATTAACCTTTTACCACATCCCCATGTGGTAAAAGGTTAATAGAAGGTGAAGGTAAGATTCCAGAGGGCTAAGCCACAGCCTTCTGTACACATAAATTGATATTTAATCATACATTTATAATTTTTTATTCAGTTAAACTGGCTTAATGTATGTATATTGTCCTGGTTTCAGCTGGGATAAAGTTAATTTTCTTCCTGTTAGCTGCTGCAGTGCTGTGTTTTGGCTTTAGTCTGAGAACAATGCTGGGAACACACTCCTGTTTTAGTTGTTGCTAAATTATGCTTACCCTGATCAAGGACTTTTCAGTCTCTCACACTCTGCCAGTGGGGAGGGGCATAAGAAGCCGGGAGAAAGCAAAGACCTGACCCAAACTAGCCAAAGGGGTATTCCATACCACAGCATGTCATGCTCAGTAAAGAAGCTGGGGGGAGTCACCTGAAATGGATTGATTGCTGCTTGGGTATGATATATGTAGGCACATTCCCATTTGTGTTTGAGAGGTTTGCTCTGCCATAAACATAAAAATTACCCATCAGCCCATTAAACTTAACTGAAATAAATAATTTTAATCAGTATACAACTTAACTGAATTGGGTTAAATGATACTTGTAATTTAACTAGTTTGAAATAAGGCAGCTTATGCTTCCAAAGTAGTGAAGAAGTGAATGTGGAGTTGGCACCGTATAGAACAGCATCACCCATTACAATGGCACGTTTGGTAGCTGGGGAAGTACTAATTGCATAGGCACAGTTGCAACTTTATGAAGTGCTTATTTTCTAATGAATAATAGGATTTCTGGGTTTTGAAGGTAATGTTAAAGACTATTCAAGCCTGTAGAAAGGCAATTAACAAAAATCATAGATCACTGAGGCTGGAAGGTCATCTAACTGAACCTCCCACTTACAACAGGATTCACACTAAACTTTGGCTGGGTTTCTTGGGCTTTGTCCCAGGGAGTCTTGCAGATCTCTAAGGAGGATTATGCTGCAGCGTTCTGCAGCAACATTTTCCAAAGAGTCCAGGAAAAGAAGCAGCCAAATCATAAGTTCCTTAACTTTTGAGTGATTTTATCTTTTTCTGTCTTTGTGTCCAGCAGTGCAGATGCCATACTGATGTCTGCGTCATACTGAAGCGATTAGGCTACAGGGGTGGGTAACAATTTCATTTTATAGCTTTGACTTCTTCACCTTTGATCTTTACACAGGTAGGTCTTTCTTTGCTGAAAATGGACCTGTGGCATGATCCACAAACCCCTTTCCCTCTGTGAGAAAAGTGGCTGAACACAATTTATAGCAAAGCAAATGCACAGTTGTATTTAGGCTGGAACTTAGATTATAGTTATCTGCCATTCTGCTTTTACACAGATTTTTTTTTCTTTTCCTTACTAAAGTTCAGACATGCCTTTCTTCCCCTCCTCTTCCCATTCCTCACTTCTGAAAAAGTAGCTTACCTCTTCTAAGCTATTTTACAAATTTGAAATGCACATACATTTGCACATATTGGATGGTTTCCACTGGCTTTGTTTAGCTGAAGAAGCCCCATGCTGGCTTTCTTCCATCCATCCTGCCCTGTGCTGGCTGTATGGAGCATTTGGACTATCCATTAACCTTATTTTCCTGCTCAGGAAGAATGTGTGGGCAGGGTGTCAGTGGTGTTCCTGGCTGTCAGCTCTTGTGCAAAGGTCCAGCACACTGTTCTGTTGATGGCGGAAAACAGTAGAAACATTGAATGCATTCTGACACAGCAACATCAAGTAAGGAATTAAAGGACATAGTGAGCTTTTATGAAAGAGATGCAGAGACAACATACGTAGAACTTGTCTAGCTGATGACTTTATTAGGCTGGACGTGTAGTCAGAAGGATAGTATATACAAACATAAATGCCTCGATACTATTTTCTTTGACATTGGAATAAAAGGATGTGACAGGAAAGACTAGAAATTAGACACCTAATCTGTAATTGTAATTAAAACAGACTTGGCCTGTTGAGCATTTCTAGGGCTGCTGTGTCATTACTGTGGCATTTGAAGCAGAATGTATAAACATGAGGACTCCACATTTTCTGCCCAAATACTGGTTTGTATGTTGCACACTAGCGTGTGTTTACAGTGTGACCTTGAATTTTAGTTCAGGTATAATAGTCTGCTCCTATTTGGTGTTTTTACAGAACTTGCATCATTCTTGGTGGTGATAATTTCCACTCACATACAAATGATACTTCAGAACAATGTGATCTGTTAGTAAGATGTGGTAAATCCATACTGAAAGCACCCCAGTGCTTTTGGTAAATATCAAGCTGATAGCTGAATATTCTATCCTGCTTTTTTTTTTTTTCCCAAAACTACTGGGCTCTTTGGTTTTCCTGTGGTGACAGTATGATAGTGTTATAGTTCCAATCCTTCTTAAAAAAGGGAGAACGCAAAACCCGTGAAACTTTGGATGAGGCATTTTCTCAAATGAGACAGCGTATTGGGTTTGTGTGCAACATTTTGGTACAGGGGGCCTATAGGTGTGGCTTCTGTGAGAAGCTGCTAGAAGCTTCCCCCATGTCTGCCAGAGATAGTACCAGCTGGCTACAGAGTGGATCCATTGCTGGCCAAGGCAAAGAGTGTGAGCAGTCCTCCCCCTGAGGAGGAAGGAGTGGCAGAAGCAGCATGTGATGAACTGACTGCAACCTCCATTCTCTGTCTCCCTGCTCTCCTTGTAGGGAGGAGGTAGAGAAAATTGGGAATGAACTTAAGCCCAGGAAGAAGAGAAGGGTAAGGGGAAGATGTTTGGGTTTTGTTTTTCATTTGTTCTGGGTTTTTTTGTGGTTTTGTTGGTTGGTTGTTATTTTTTTAAGATTTTATTGTATTTCTCATAATCCTACTCTGATTTGATTGGTAATAAATTTACTTCCCCAGTTCAAGTCTATTTTGCCTGTGGCAGTAACCAGTGAGTGATCTCTCACTGTCCTTAAATCAGCCCATGAGCCTTTCAACATATTTTCTCACCCTGTCCAGCTGAGGAAAAGGAGTGACAGAGCAACTTTGGTGGGCACGTGGTGTCCAGCCAGGGTCAACTCACCACATACAGGAAGGAGCCAGATGGTATATTATAAAGGGAGACAGGGACAATACTTTTCCTTGATACAAAGCTGCCATGTACATGTCTTAGAAGAGACTTGCTCAAGTGGAAATGCTTGCACATAGTATGGCTGCTGCTGCTGCCATCTCTGATTGAGGTAAACTAGACTTGAGTTAGTACATTTTGAGAAAAGCGTCATTAAGGAAAAGAAGCACCCAGAGCCCGCGTCAGTTTCTCTTCTAAAAAGCAGGTGCTCTGAAAGATACTGAAACTTCACTGCAGCTTTACTAGGGTATTACAGAAAGGCTCAGGAGGCTGTGCTGATTGCCTTAGAGGGGGCGGAAGGAGTCTCTGGGCTTTTTTTGCTCAAGGCAGGTGAAAGTTTTTTAATGATGGTTTCTTTGTTATTTGTAGAAATTGATTTAAAGATGTGCTGATTTGGAACACTAGTGACTGACTTCCACCTCGCTTCTCAAGTGTTTGATAGAACACATGAGTTTATTTAAAAGACTCTTCCCTGGGCTACAATTAGAGACTTCATTGTGATTTAATTAAAGGCAGCAGCTTTTCTATTGCTGAGCCTCTTTTCTCTGCCTGAGTTTGTTCTCTGAGATTGAAAAGTTGGCAAGTCTAAGCTTTACCTGGGGCGATGAGAAGATTAGAGGGTATACAGAGATGCTGCAGGTGGCATTAGCATCATAGCATAACAACTGGAAAACAAGAATCACTGCATCTTACACTGTAGAGCTTCAATTCACCATTTATTCATAGACATAATAGGAATTGGAAATCATGCAGTTGGAAATAACTACATGCAAATATTTTAGAACTAAACTGCTAGGGGCCATAGAAAGTAGGATGAAAATACAGGTGGTATGTTCATTTTTATCTAATACCTGGAAAAATTAGCTGTAGATGAATTGAAAGACCTTTCAGTTAGCATAAATGTAGAACTCCTCATTGTTAGAAGTTCAAAGCAGCAGAATTGAAGGCAACATACCATTTTCTCCAAGAAATTTTATGCTTGCTTTTGTTTCCTGCAATTATTTCTTACCGTCTAATACAGCACTTCCAAGTCCTTTATGGCCTTAAGATACCCACGTCAACTAAATTTTATCACTTATCTGTCATTTATACTAATCTGATTTGGAGTCCAGAAGTTGTTTCCTGTGCTGTAGCAGGTCTAAGGGTTCTTAATACAATCACCATGTGTCATGGCTAAATTTCCATTTAATTTGCTTTAGCAGAACATGTGCATGTGCTCAGCCACCCTGCACCTGAACTGGTACAACAGTTAGGAGCTTCCATCACTAGGAGATTATCCATATCTTACTCCACTTGTATTTCAAGAAAAAATGATCAAAGGTATTCTTTGTTCTTATGCCAAACTTCTTCCTCTTCACTTGAATTCTGCTTGGTACAGGCTCTATATAAAAAGCTGTGATAGAAAGATACATCCAAAGGAGTTGAATTATGTACATCACCAAAACAGGGAAAAAAAAACAAACCACCAAATTGGTTTGGGAAAGTAATTTCAAGTAATTGAAAAAGCAGATGATGCTGGGAATGAGCAGGGATAAAATATATACAGCTGTTATTACAGCCAGTTGGCAAGTCACTTCTCTGACTTTTGTATTGCTAATAATGTTCTTAGAAATGCACTCTTATTTCCAAACTTTTGCTCAACTGATGTGTGAATGCCTGGAATTGGTAAAGCTTCATCTCTCTTCTTTGCCCTGTTGTTGTACCCTGTGAAAACACGAGCAGGTTTAGATGGTTTATTTCTTTGCCACGCCTTGGATTCCAGACTTTCCCTAAGGTAAAGCAGAACCAGAAAATCATCAGGCCGTCAGCATACAAGTAATTGGACAACACAGCCCCTGAGGACAGAGCTGCCTCCAGAAACCGAGCTGGAGTTGGCCCGCTCAGCTGGCAGATCAAATACTCTCTCTGTTTTATTTCATTAGAGCACATCAGCATTACAGTTTTCAAGCCCAGCCAACAAATTGTATTATCTGTGTTGTTTTCATTGGCTGAAGAATCTTGGAATTCTCTCTTACGGTTTTCTTACATGAAGATTTATTTTAAAACTCTGTACCTATATTTTGGCAACAGACACAGGCAGCATGTCTTCTTGTCCTCTGTGCCTTGTCCTCATTTGAAACCAAAACAACTGAATCAGGTTCTGAAGGCTGTAAGGAGCTGAAGATCTGAATAACTGAGCTGTCCTAAAATTCAGTATTTTACCTAGAAGTTTTTGTGTCAGTCTATGTGAACTGAGATGCTTTCATTTCAGTTGCTGGACAGATGTACACACCACAGAGCTGCTGCTGACACTATTGCCACCTTCCCCTGTGCTTCAGAAGCTGTGCTTTCCTCACAGCCCCAGTGAAGCATTGCTCACTGCAGCCACTAAGCGAGGGTGCAGAAGAGGCAGCCTCTGTCCCACATCTGTAGAAAAACCTTTGGGCAGTGATCCTACCTGGCAGTTTTTAAAGGCTGTTGGAGCAGATAAACAGGACAGATGATGAGCTTCAATACTGCAGCCTTGGGAAAGAGTCAAGACAAGTGCTGCAGTCAAGATAATATACTGGACACCAACAAGAAAAAAAGCTCAAAGTCAGGTGTGTGGAGATGTTCACTTCAGATGACCAGATGCAGAAAGTGGGGGTTTGGTTTGCGTTAAGGAAATGGATTGCACTTCGCAAGCTAGGTTAACTTGCAACAGAAACTTGCTTGCTTAGCCCTAGAGTGTTTGGCCACCATTTCTTCAAAACAGAATTTCCTCTACTGTCTTTATTCTACTGTTTTTGTTTAGTTGGCTTTTTTTTTTTTAATAGATTTTCTTCAAATCTATTTCAAATTTCATAACAATTGAACTTCTGAGTTCTGCATAGTGTCCAAGTCCAGCTGAGAGATAGAGTGATATGAACTTGATTTGGCAAGGGTTTCAGCTGCCTTAGAGGCATTCCACAGTTGCCAGGTTAGCTGATGATAGAGTGAAATTTGGGAGCTGCTCACAGAGAGTTTAAAATTAAACTGAAATGTTTCCTATTAGACAAGCAGCACTTTGCATAGTGTCTGAGAGGGATTGCTCTGAATAGTCATCCTTCTGGTGGCTGTTGCTTTGTCGCCCAACAGAAACATGGTGGGGTAGTGATCCTTTGTGCTCCAGGAAGCACAGTGGCTGCTGAGCAGTAAGGGGGAGGATCTGCATCCTCTCTCTGGTGCTGTTAATTGAGCTGAATGTCCAAGGTTGGGTTAGCTGTCAGGACTGGTAAGGTCATGTTTGCGCACCCAGTCAAAGCATAGGGATGACAGAATCACATGGCCAGACAATTCAGTTAAGATTTGGCTGGTTTTGCACAGTTGGAAAAGAATGCAGTCCTGGAGTGCTATGAGCCAAAGGACAGGGCATTGAGCAGCTTCTCTTGTTTCCAAGGCTGGGATAGGAGTGTGTTTGAAGACAGGAATGGCCACACCTGGATGTATGGTATAGCTGCTGAATCTACTCCTGGGTGATTACATTGCTTCACAACAAACTGGACCTGAAGTCTTTCTAAGGGTGGATTCATTATCTTTTCCTCTGCTGCTGGGTAAATGCTCCTGCAAAATCTTTCTATTTCTGTTTTCTATTGAGTTTACTGTTGTGACCAACCATTCAATCATGTTCTGCATTTGTGTGATATGTACAGAAAAGCAAATATGTGTCTCCTTGCTGAGATGTCCTGGAAGGCATCACCAGGCCATTGTTCCTTGCTGCAGTTGACCCCACTGATGTGAGTGAGCCACATACTGAATGTTTAATGGAAGCTGAGTTATGGATGAGTGGCTTGACCAGATAAAAGTAAAATAACACCCAGAGGAAAGGGGAAGCAGCCAAAAAGATGTTATATCAGTGTTTCAGATAAATGAAGATACCTGCCTTATTTTTAGCCCCAGGCAAAAAAGCAATTTGATCTTGGGCCATAAATGTAGAAAATGAACAAATCTGCTGCTACAGTATTGCTTAATCTATCAGAGGGAAATATAATGGAGGTCTAGTGGCTGGAACATAATGCCAGATATTAGCAATGAAGTTCAATTTTAATTCTTTTTCAGCAAAGGTATTTGCCTTTGGAACAGATTGGCAAGGAGTATGTTTGATCCTGTGATATTTCAAGGTACTGGTGGTTTGGCTGTAACTTCAAGGCTTGTTGTGGGAATTACCCTAATTTTTCATGGTCAGTACTATGCAGAAGGAAGGATGTATTTGATCAAGGCTGCAGGTAAAATCAGAGACACCTTAGGAAAAAATACAGCTATATTCATGTGGGAGTGGAAGTTGCTCGTATTGACCATTGGAAACATAAAAAGCCCTTGCATTACCTAGCACCAGCAATCCATACTGGCTCTGGGACTCGAAGTATCGGGGCTCAGGTGTCAGCCACAGCTAGTGGTTCTCCTGGTTCTGGTACATGAGAAGAGTCTGCATCTGTCACTTGTGATTGCTGGTCCTGCAGCAATAGCATGCTATATGTCAGCTCTTATCCTACAGCTGTCTGTAGTAATACACATAGCGAGGTTTACAAGCTAAGGGACAGTTAACAGCCAGTGATACAAACCGAGTCTGGTCTAAAAGCCAAACTGCAGTTTTTACCTGCCTTATGCTACTGAAAAGCAGCATCTGCAACTGAAGTTAATGAAGAGGAGCTGGTGCTGCACAGTCACACCTTGAATGCTCCTTGGTATAATGTAACTACCTTCTCTCCCAGCACAATCCCACTTCAGACTTCAGAGTATTTCTCCTCACTGTTCAGTGCCTCCATAGGAATCCTATTCCTGCCACCAAGTCGCTTTAAAAATTATAGATGGGTCTTGCTCAAAGGCTTTCTCAGAAGCTTAATTCTTGACAGTTGCCAAGCAACTTTTCCAGTTCCAGAAACTGTTTTTCCATTTCCTGAAACAGAGTTTTAAACTCCAGTTTGTCAGGCTCTGTGGGAGCCCCCTCAGAGAAAGATTAAAGTTTAATTAAATATTAGGAGGAAACAGAAATGGTTAAAGCGTGAATGAGCAACAGAAGTAATTTTTGCTAGTAATTCTGACTGTTGTCTCAGGAGCATGTGCCTGTGCTCTTGGTGTCGAGGGACTGATCCCTTCTTTCTATGGCTCCAGTGACTTAGCTTGTTTTTTGTTTCTTTTCCAGTGTCAGGAATGGCCTCTATGGGAAATCAGTTTTACACTTCTGCTGGCAAATATCTTAAATATTTAATGACTCTGAAAGGGGTTTTTATGTGTTAGGGCAACAGGAGTGTTACTAAATGGACTGTGGTCTTGCAGCTGCATTGGACTGGTCAACTTGTTTGACCCCATGGACAAACTGCATTACCCTCTTTTATGAAATATTTGTTTCACATTTAAATTGGCTAAAAAATTATCTGTTTGTAGATGCTGCTCTGGGAGCAGGGCTGCTTTCTGAAGACAGCAGTGCCTCCTGGGCCAGTGGGTGAGCCAGAGGTCCTGCTGCTCCAGGGGGTTTGTGGAAGGGAGGGAGGGATGCCGAGAGGGATGGTCCCCAGGGCACAGCCATGCGAGGCCCTAGCAGAGGGAACAGGGAGGTCTGCAGGCCAGCTGGGGAGGTTGGGAGATATGAAGGGTGCATGGGAACGCTGAGGCTGTGAAGAGGTAGAGAAGGTAGAGAATGCATAAAGGGTGTGGAGCTCCTTGCAGAGCATATATAAAATCTGAATGGCTTGGAGGTTTTTCTTCTTTTTTTGTTGTTTTTTTTTTGTTTGTTTGTTTGGTTGGTTTGTTTTTTTATTTTCCCAATATGCATTTTGGTTTTTTAGCTTTTTTTTCAGTATTTTTCCATTATTATTTTTATTGCTTTTGAAAATGCAAGTTGTCTAAGATGACCCCCAGTTCTCCAGTTTAAGATTTGGGCCAATGCCTGTATCACATACCTGGGGCCTTACCTTCTTCATGGACTTGTATGTAAAGAAACAGCAATTTCTGTGGGCCTAAATATAGCCAAAATAGTGCTACTGTGTGTATGCTGGGTTTATTGTGCTCAGGTGAGCCACTGTTTAAGCAGTATTGCTTTTGTCTCCATCCCCTCCCACATCTGTACAAAGGTGTAAATTCAGGCAGCACTGAAATTTGGTGGTTTTGAGACTGTAGGTAACCAGGAGTGAGAGCAAAGCATGAGTGGTACTTCAGGAAGAAGGGACCAGACATCACAGGTGCAGAGTATCTCTGTGAAAAAAAGTTTAGAAGTACAAAGAAGTTAGTTTTGCTTGGGCTCTGCTATGATGGAGTCATTTAAATAGTGTCAGTTGGATGCTAATTGTGCTATGATTTGGAGGAAAGCTCTGAGCTTGATATTGAATTATGTGAGTCTTTGAGGAAGTCAGCAGTAAAATTGTAAGAAAATATCTACTGAGGTTGCTGTTCTACACAATACTGGAATTCTGATTATTTCTCCTGTGACCACATTGACTTTCCTATGAAAAAAAGTTAAGTTTTAAAGATTCCCCTTGGTTTTGGAGTCACTTGAATATGAAAAACTGTGATTTTCAGATGAAATATTTTGCCAGTTTCTCAGTGAAAATATGACTCATCACTGTGGGATTGTAACAGGTAAGTCTCAGGAAGGGTTTGACCAAATATTAATAACTTGGTGGCATGTATATACTCTTTAAATATTCTCCAAAATACATTTATCCTTCTGCTGATTCCTTTTCTCATCTTCCGCTTCTGGTTTGTCCTGCATGGCACTCTTTTCTGCATTTGTGGCTGGATAAATTCTACTCTGCAACCTGTCTGCAATACCTGTCTGCAAAAAATGTCCTGATAAACTCAGGAAGGGTGCATTACCAAGGTGTATACTACCTTTGACAGGGGAAAGGAAAACCAGTTTGCTGTATTCTTCAAACCTGTGGTCTAAAATAAGCAAGAAAGCAATATGAACAGGAGCTGAAACCTAGGACTTAGCCACTCACCCAGAATGCATAGAACTGGAGCATTCAGAATAAATATTGAAATTCTGAGACTTGATGTCAACTTTAGTATAAAAATGGAAATGATTCTTGCAAAGCAAGCTATCAGTAAATAATAAAAAAGTGGGGTACCTCTATTAGGAAGTAAGCCTCCTACGAAAACCCTGTGGCTCAGTGTATATGTATGTATGTCCTTGTTACCTCTCTGACATGAACAAACATTTGACTCACTGCTTAGCACACAGATTTTCAATCAGCCCGTGAATAGTGAATAATGCAACAGCTACCAATGTGATATTTATTTCTAGATGCTGAAAGTTGTTTTTAGTTCAATAATTTATGAAAATTAATCATACTGTCTCCATCAGTTTTGGGAATGTCTGCAGCATGCATCAGCTCAGAAGGTCACACGGAGGATTGTTTTCTGATTGCTTTTATTGGCTTCCTCCCACAGTATTAAAGAAAAGAACTCTCTGCTCAGTATATTCTGCCAGTTAATATAGATAGGCATAAATAGATGAATGTGTGTATGCGTGTGTGTATGTTTTCACTATGATCTCATAGATAGATAGATCTACCTTGTAGGAACTGATTAGGGGCTTCATGTCCTTATTTGACCAGTCTATTGTTTATTTTGTGATTCTTTCCTTTCTAGCCTACATAACTGTCTTGCAATGACCAAGAAACCTGCAGAGCATCTCTTGAGCTGCTTCTGAGGACAGAGCCACTGTACAGCAGACTTCAATAAGGCTGAGCTTGGCTAGAATAAACATGATTTTATGCCTCAGAATCTGGGGCCAGCAGAACTCAGGACCAAGAAGCCTTCCAGGAAGTGGGACTAAGAGAGCAAATGCATTAAATCCTTCTACAACTGTGCTGCACAGGCAGATCCTGGAGACAATCTTTAGAGAACTAATGAAGTTATGCCCAAAGCAATTTCCTAATGGCGGTTTGCTCATTATCTTTTTATATTTGCTTGCTTTCAGCTTACTCATATGCACTTCTTGTAAAAATTATCCATGGTTTTACAGGTTACAGGTGCAATTCCTTCTTCTCTCCCCAAGGACATGTTCACTGACTGAAGAACCCATTCTGTCCTCCTGCAGATGTGTATTGTAGTGACATGGGCATGTCACCCTTCTGCCTGTAAGCCAGATGCACCTTGTATTCCTTCAGACTTTCCTTCCCTTAGGGACAAGGACTGAGAATGAAACTTTTGTATTACAAAAAGAAACACCTGCATTTGTCCAACACGCTTGGAGGAGCAGGAATATCATTATGTTTCCTAGGGGCTGTAATGGACAGTGGTTGTAACTGGAACAAACTCTTTTTCTGGAGTAGAAGAGGAGAGATATTTTATAGTTCATTGGAACAATGAGGAGAATTTTAGGATAGATAACAGAGGAATAACAAGGCTGTGGTTTAAAATTTACTGATAAAAGGAGTGCCTGAAGAAATACAGTGCTGATAATTGTAGCACAAAAAAAGTAACAAACTTTATAGAGCAAGTGATGTTGAGCCATCCTGATTTGCAATGGTGAAGCAAAACCTTTGGATCAAAACTATCTCTTCCTTTCTAGTACAGGCTGCGTGTCTGTTTGTTAACAGCATCAGCACTCGCCATTTTCGGAATACCATGACTGTGGGATTCCAGGGTAAGAGCTATTATCTAATCGCAGCCATTTTTTTGAGGTCTAGACATAGTAGTTACCATAATACAATATGGAGTTTAATACATGCTAACCACTAGAGGTAGGACAGCAGAGTAGTTAGCACATTTTTATAAACCTTACAGGGAGCCTAGATCAATTAAATGATAGGCTAAAAAGTGATGACCAGAAAATGTCAGAGGTGAATGATAGACCTAATGATAAATCTGAGCCTGGAATTTCCACAAATGGTGGGCAGCAGCAGCTGGAGTACCATGTTCCCAGCAAACATAAATTCAGTAAGATGATAGGGTTATACACAGCTACTTGATATAAAGTAATATATACTATTAATTAAGACAATAAATAACTGGTTTGTCACCATGATCGTATTCCTCTGTCTTCGAATGTAGAAGTTCATATATGCACATAACCAAACACTTGTTGAAGCTTAGATAAATTTCGTAACATTTTCACCCTAAAAGGGGACTTCCCTAATGTTCATTGTAATCCTTCCTCTTGATTTGAAAGGTCTGCTTTCCTTCCTTTTACATTTGTTGGTATTTTCATTCCGTTTCAACATAGCCATCATTTGCATACGTTTCTTAGCCCTGTAGCAAGTCGATTTGTCATGTTATACTGATACTGGGGTTGAGCTCTTGTGATTTCCCAGCTAATGTCTGTGGGCAGTACTGCTTTTTATCATGTAGAAATAACACGCCTAGAAATCTTGAACAGGAATATAGCAAACTCTTTCAAGTTAATAAAACATGTACCTTATCAAACAGATTTTTTTACTGTTTAGTGAAGTGTGTGGTTCGTTTGCTGATACCAAGCTGTCTGCTATGCTGCAAAGTGAGCTGCTGCAAAATATGCAGCCATCTAGTTCAGGCAGTGACACTGGAAGTACTGCGCCTGTGATGAAGCTGAACCTTGGAGAAATTACTGCGCTGAATGCAGGCAAAGGGATGAGGACAAACAGTAAAGAGAAATGAAAAATATCAGAAAGTTTTAATTCCTGAAAATGGCTGACTTGAGTTTTGTGTATAATGCTCCTGCAAATGCCACATGAGGGGGTAGGTTAGGCACACAGCATTCAGGGCAGTTTGCATACACACAAGCTGCAGATAGTATGACTTGCAGTAAGGAAAGATGAAAATAAGAATAAACCCCACATAATCCATTTAGCTTACTGACTTCTGTAGCAGCAGTAGGACAAATGCATCAGGGCGCTATTTACTGACTTAACCAAGCCCAATGCTTCGTCTCACTTTTCATCTTAGACATCCATGATCTGAAAACCTATTAGGAAAACTCCCTGAAAAACAATGTTTCTGATTTTGTCCAGAAGTACTTGAGACAAAGAACTTACCAGCCCTGCCCAAAGCGCACAGTAATGACTGGAAAGAGCTACTGAAATGTTTTGGACTCAGCCTTGTCACAGAGAAGACAAACGGAAGGTCACTTACATACTCTGTGTTGTAGGGATGATTTTATTCTTTGCTGATGGTTCATGAGAGCCCTGGGAGGATCTTTGATACCTAAACCTCATCTAGCCATATCTTCAGACAGTGACCTTCAAAACAGTGAGTCAGCCAGTGATGGAAGCAATCCCGAAACAGAGCCTTCCTTTTAAACAAATTCACTGCCTTTGCTTTTGTGAGTGTCAGCACTTCATTAAGGATGAAAACCCGTGGGATTGGGTACATGAGACACTGCTTATGAGTGGTGAGTGTGCAATTTGCAAAAAGCACCCACATGGTTTCCGGGTTTTCACAATGATTCATGGAGAAGGTTTGTAACTACAGTTTGTGGCAAACGGGGGAAAAGTTCTTGTTGTAGCTGCTTCCCTGCAAGCAGGGGGCAGGAGATGAGAGGGTAAAGGTGGTAAAGGTGTGCGTTACTCAACTTGGGGTACTTATAATGTCATTTTTTTAAGCAAAACTGAAATTCCACCCTTTGGGCTGTACCCACTCTTCATTTGCAGTACATGACTAGCCACTCAGACTGGTCATCAGGGCTGCTTTAAGGAAAGCTTTACAGCCCACCTGAAATATCAGTTTACATACCCACCATGTGCCCTGCTACTCAGTGCTGTCTAATAGTGGAAAAGGTGGCTGTGCTTGGCCAGGTTGCTCAAGTTTGGAGACACTTGCTACACCAGGCCCCGTGCCCTGCTGCCATGGTTCTGTCTTGCTACGGGTTTGCACTGGCTGGGCTAGCCCTAAGAGAGCTCAGTCTGCTGCCCTGACAGGTTGTCTGGGCTCTGTGGAAAAGCCTCTTCCCTTCTCTGCCTCCATGGACTCAAGCCTTTTGCTACGCAAAGAAGTTTCAAGTAACCCACTCACCTCACAGCAGATTTCTTCAACCACAACAATGATGTGCTGTCCCCTAAGCAAAGCGTAAAAATTATAACCACAGGGACAAAACTGTAATTCATGTAAAGTCTGTTTCCTCCTTTTCTGCCACAGTTAGACCATTGAGCTCAAACTCCCCTAATTTTCTAGTCTCTGGGGTTTACACTAGGGCTTACCACATGTTTCCATGAGATAAGGGATTCTTAATGAGCACAAGTGCTAATGTCTTTGATTCTCTCACCTGAACAGCTCTGCTGCATCTTTTTTAGTAGGAGAGATGTGGAACATCTTATGAGAAAGAGATGTGACCTACTGAGGTCTCATCCACTCTTGTTGTGGTATTAATTATTCCTATGACACATCTGGTTCAAATAGTGATACGGTACGCGGCTCACAGTCCAGGGTGCAATGGTTTCAGGAAAGCAAGACTTGTGCAGTCTGCTTTAACGAGAAAATCACTGTAACAATGGACATTTTGTGTAGGCAAGCCCTGGAAGCTGGGAGCAAGATGTGATCCCATTTGCATTGGCTGTTGCACATGCAAACATTCAGCTGCATGTTTTAGTTCCCATTTGTTTCATACAAAAGCTATTAAGATACTGTGTAGCATGTTTTCAGGACACTTTTATTTGCAGAGATAACTAGTGACCTAGGAGATCTTCCCATTCTGTGTAATCCAGCCCACAGTAACTAAGACTTCTAACAAATGAACCAGAAAGATATTATTAATCTAATGAAAAATTACTTTAAAATTAGAATAGGCTGCTATAATACAGGCCAGCGAGTCATACACATTTATAATCACTAGAGAAGATTTATGTCAAATGACATGAGAATAAAATTCTCATGTCATTTGCAGCAGCTCCCCTTCTCTTTCCCAGTACAGAAACCTGTTCACTGGTTGAGGATGAATGGTATTTCACCTTTTTTGCAGAGCCAGCTCATAAAGCAATCCGGTACTCTGTTGCCAGCATTTGTCTGGTAGTGACAGTGAGTGACATGCTATGTGGTACACCAAAGAGAAAGTATAATCACTGGCGATAGCCAAAACACCAGGAAGGTGCTGCCCTGATCACCTAACCATGACCCGTTGGTGAACTGGCCCATTGAAATCAACTCAAATGATGGGAAGTAATGCAGTGCTTAACTGGATAACCAAGGGAATATGAAGATTTATTTGTAGCTGACATAGAGGATTAAGCTTCAAGAAGCCACCATCTGCAAGAAAATTATTGAAAGCTCAGAATAGAGTTGTTCTGAGGTGGACCGGGACAGTCAAAGGTAGCAAAGTAATAGCAAAACCAGTAACAGAAATAGGTAGGGGTAGGGTTGAAGAAAAAGGCAAAGCAATCTGGGTTGCATACACACAGGTAAATTCTTAGGGAAAGATCAATGCCTCTGTAGAAATTGAGGAAGCCTGATTTTCCACTGTGCAGTTGAGTTAACCTGCATTTTCATAAACTGGTGTTGAGCCTGTGGTTTTGTCTCTTGTAAGTCTTAGTAATGAGTCATGTTTGCTGCTACCCAGAAAATTGATATGCTGGCAAGGGTTTCCTCCCTTGAACTGAAGACTGTTGTGTTTGCTTGTGGAAACTGGAATGGAAGATCATGTTTCAATGGGCACTCATTTGCTGCTCCCTGGAGAAAGTGGCTCTGGCTATGGAAGGTGCCTGAGAACATCATGAGACCAGAACTTTTACAGGCAACTCTGTACAGAAAACCCCCTGTGGGTTTGGCAAGAAGCAGTCTTTCTGATGGGTGGCTGAAAGAAATCCTATAGAGTAAGTAGCAGACTATCCTGTAAAATTTCAAGATGGGTTTTTTTTTTCTGACAGTCACAGAAATGTTTCCACTGTCAGGGACAGAGCATTGACTCTGGGGAAAAGAAAAAAAGCAGCTCAATGTGTTTGATTTGTCAGTGATCAAAGCACTTCTTTTTTTGGTGTGTACTTTATACCTCCTTCACCTGTTAAACTTGTCTCTAAATAGATATTCTGTCGGAGCCACAGCAGGGAAGGCAGGCAGGGTGATGTTAAGAATGCTGTCCTCTGAAGGGCTGTACCTGCTTTTAGCAGTGGATTCTTGAGCAAGTGCCTTGTGCTGTTGTGCTGTTCCTGTGAGGAGGACCGGCAGGATGGTGTAGATGCTGCAAACCTGCAAAGTGAAGGGGGTGCTTCTGCATATTCCTCATGAGATTTCAGGTTGCTCAACTTCTTTAATGTATTGCTGATTGCTCACAGCTTCAAATACTGCCTTTCAATCCTCTGAATAGATGAAAGCGGTTAAAAACTCCTCATCAGTAGCTGCAATATTGCACGACAGAGTCTTCAGTGCTTGGCTAGTGTTTGTCCTTTCGGATAAGTGTAGTTTTTGCTTGAAGCTCATAGCAACACTGGGCATGGGACTAAACTGTGTTTTATGGGGTGAAGAGTGATCTTTAAGACAACAGCAAAACCAGAAAAGAGGTATTAAAAGTTCTTTGATTTTTATCTTGGTGAGTGAATTTCATTGCAGGCATGTAAGTGTTAGGCACATGAGAAAGTGATAAAAAAACATCATCTGGGCAGCAAAATAACACAAAATTCTGAGCTTGTGTTGCTAGGAGTGCTCTCTCCTCTCATCTGAGTGCCTAGCACCAAAGAGACTTAGGGATGCTGAAAAGATGCTGTCTTGACAGACAAAAATGCTTTGTTTTGAAGCCACATTCAAGTGGGTGCACATGATTGAAAACTGAATCCTTTGGGCAGTAAAGACAGCAGGGTTGCTCCCTGTGACAGGGTCACAGGCTGCACACTGGGAAGTGGAAGGCTGTTTGAGCCCCTGGATGAGCTTCAGGGATGCCACAATCTCAAAGGCTACAATCTGAGGAAGGAGATACAGATGGGAGTTTGCAATGCAGCTTAAGGAGGAAGAATTAACAGAAATATTTGGTATGTTTTCAAAGAAATCACTCAATGAAAAACCCCATTGTGCTTTCAGAATTAACAGCCTCCACGAAGAAAAAAAAAATAGAGGAAGTTTGAAAAAGCTAGCTCTTTGGGAGGGTCTCCCTCAAATGATGGCACTAGTCTGATATGCTCTGTGTGGAGGAAATGATGGAGGCAGCATGGACTACCCTCTTTGACCAGCTGTCTCTCCTATTTCCTTCTAGTGGTGTTTTTGGTAATAATGTTTGTTCTTATTTCATGTCCTTATGGGTTGTTCCAGTTCAGCACAGCCTGGCCCAGCAGAAAGAGGTCAGGGCTTTTACTGGGCTCCAATCTACCCTTTCAGGATTCAAAAATACATACCCCTCTGCCAGGGCTAGGACATAGAAATGACACAGGCTGCATAAAATATGGGGAGGGCTTCTGGCAGCTGAAAATCAGCATTCAGAATCTGCTCTTTCATGGTTTTGTTGGTCCTGCACAACCCATATCCACTGTGCTTTGCCCCTGCTCTTTTTTGCTTTGCTCTGCTCTAGTGTGTCAAATCCACTCAATTATTTCTCCACTTCTGTTTTCACTGTGTCCCAGATTGCAGAGACCTCCTTCCTCGTGCCTTTAAAATAAAACATTTCTTTCATGAAGCCCTGATCATGTCCTCAGATGATAAAAGTAAATCTCCCAGAACCTTCAAAGGTTATTATTACCTGGCACTACACCTATAAGCTTTTGTTGCTGACTACATCCTCTTTTCCTTGCAAATGCTTTACTGCCAGTGTTTGTTTCTGCAACTCATCCAATAATAGTTCAATGTAAAGTCTTGTGGATCTTGTGGATGTGAGCAGGCTTTATGTGTGAACCAGCTGAAGAGAAACTGGTGATTCAGATTGTATTTTACAGCAAAGAAATCTATGGTCACTCTTTTCACTCTACTGGATCTGCTGTTTTCATAGTGCTGGAGATAAGAACCTGGCCAAAAGAAGTTAACTCTTCAGAAAGGACTGGAGGAGCACAAAATGCAGTCATGGAATCATAGAATCATTTAGGTTGGAAAAGACCTTTAAGACCATCAAGTCCAACTGTTAATCTATTCTCAATTAAAACAAGCTTCACACTTTTTTATTTCCTGCTGACAGGAATGGCAGCAGAACTGGCCTGATGGGATTTCCTCATTCATGTCTTTACACTTTTTTGCCAGTGGAGTGATTAACTGCAAAATTGTAACGCAAGTGTGAAGGACAGTATCAGGCTGGTTTTGAGCTACAGAAACAGATGTCTTCTAAGGGGGAAAAGACACGGTCCTCAAAAATAATAAAGAATTCTAAATTTGTCAATCTTTTAAGAAGTTTTCTCTTCATTCTCAGAGTAAATACAGCATCTTTCAAGCCAAAATAATGTTTCAAGCAAATATGATAAATACAAGAACAGGGCTTTTTAATAGACTGGACGCATAAGTACCTACCAAAAACCTTGGAAAATTCATAACATCTTTATGTGTACCAGAAGGTAAAAGATCACAAAAAATTTTTTTCAGCGTCTTGAGCAGATTTCCTGTTTAGAGTGTGTGCATGTGTGTATAGTAGTAATACTAGGAATTAAGCAGAATCAAGAAGAATCTGTCTGATTAAAATGCTACTACATGTGAGAAACGTAGAAGGAGAAAATCAACAGATTAGGTTAGCACTGAGGCATCTGTAGCTTGTGTCCTATTAAAAGCCCAGGCCGTCTCTTTGACAGAAACTTAAGCCTCTGTATGAGTGTGAGCAGTTCTGTCTATGGAGATGTATCTGCAGGTTGCATTTGATCTGCTGTGAGCAGGACAGACAAATGGTTTTCCAAGCAAATGTTTCACAGACCTGTCTGTGAATGCTGTTGCATATGAAACAAGTTTTCCATAGTCCTTTTGGATCTCTACGGAAAAGAATCATCAGATATATCAAGGGTTTGGCATGCCAGTCTTGGTGCTTTGTTTGGTGTTAGAGTTTATGCTGTTTACCAGACCCAGGAGAGTACAGGAACAAAGCATGGAAATAGAAAATCAGTATTTTCAGCCTCCTGAGCTAACATATCTATCTGCATGGTCATAAACTTGTGAAATTCATTTTGACTCTTTATCAGGAACAAAGCTCGTTATCATGCTCACTCTCAGGCAATTGTCAGTGGGGAAAATACTAATTATGTTCAGTGCTTAAAAATACTGAGTTTTTTTACTAACAGCTGCAATTGCAGCGAGTTTCATGCTCAAAGGAGTTCTGTATTTAGCTGCCTCCCTGAGGTCCTGCCGGATTTCTGACTTCTCCTGAAAGCTGTCATACTAACAGTAATTGGTGAAAAGAACAAGTACAACAAGATCTGTCTCACACAATGACTGTATTCAGTGGAAAGCCATGACAGTGAGCAGATTGCATCTGCTAGATGTGACACTTTGCTAGTAGACCTCTCTGTTTAGTATCACCCTGATTTGTATTTATCATGGTTTTTTAGGAAGCACATAACAGGTGGTAATAAGGCAGTAAGGGAAGAGAGGATCCCACAGGCCACAGCCATGTCTCCGGTCACACACAGTGGCAAAATCGGTCACACAAAGCAGCACTGCAGCACTGGAACCTCACACTGTATAGCACCACCTGCATCACCAACCTGGGCACATGAGAAAACAGTGCTAGCTGTAGTCAAGTCAAAGAAAGAAATGGTTCAGGACAGCAAAACTGCAATGGCCTCATTTTAGCCTGTGCCAGGCTGCTGGGAAGCTGGGCTGGGGGTGCTGCTTCTGCCAACCTGAGGGGTTGAGGTGTGCTGAGCTTGTTCCTCCTGGTGGCAGCACACCTCTTCCCAAAACCTCTCACAGCTGATGATAAAGGTGCATCAAGATTAACTCTCCGCAATCCCTTTCCCACTGCTTTTTTCATTTCTGTGTGCATAGCAGCATGAGCTTGGTCCAGTCCTGGATCTTGCTGCTGATGTGGCCAGACAAGCCTCAAGGCAGCTCTGTGGCAAAAATACGCTGTTGAACCTGCAGTGCTGGTTCTCTCAGGCAAGGGCTATGGTAAGTTTGTATTCTCTGAAGAAAAAAGGAAAGAAAGAAAAAGGAATATAGCTCTGTTGTGCTCAGACACAACATGGAATAATTTTGAGACTCTTCTCTCTATCCATGTAACTACTGGTCTGAGGCAAAGAAATCTGAACAGTTCCTAGGCCATCATGTTAATCAGAAAGGCTGATCTGCTTATTATGAATATTTTGTGTTGCTGAAGTGTCCGAAGTACTTGGCAATGCCTTCTGCATTCCAACCCCGTTGGCATTAATTAGAACAGCTGGCCCAAAGCAAGTTTGTATCCAAAGACATGGCTGCAACAGGGAGAATAGGGCTATGTTTGCTTTCAAACTGTTTAGAGATACCCTACGTTACATTGCGGTGCAAAATGAAGCAATGAGCACTGCCGACAAACAAAACCCACCCATTTAACTCAGTGGCTAAATAAGCCGAATCAGACCATTTGGGATTACTGGATCCTGTTTAGAGAGCTAGGCTCAGGCAGGCTGCTCTGTCCCTGTATCTTGCTCCCTTCTCTGTAGGGAACATAGGCATTCACTTTAGGAAGATGGCTTTCCTATGTACCTAGAATTAAGGTATGATATGTTTCAGTCAGGCAGAGTAAAGCCTACCCTGGGATCCAACAGAAAGCTGGGCTTTTCTGGCCAGTGGACAGACAAAACTGAAGTGTGTTTGATAGAGCTCCTGTACTAACTTGTAGAAAAGGCAGCGCTCATTAACCAGGAACACAAGGGAATAAGAAGAGACAGCAATCTGGAATGGTTTGTTTTTATTGACAGAAATGTCCTGGATGCAAATTAGGTTCCTTCTCAAACAATAACAAGTAAACTTATTTTACCTGCTCTTAGGTGAGAACTGCAAGCTCTGCAACAGGCTGTGGACTGATACTATTACAACTTCCTTTGTGATCCACAAATACCTGTGGTCCCTCAGGTCTCATCAGTTTATGTCTAACCCTAGTATTCACTAGGTCTGAAGAGGGTTTCCCCACCTCTATAGCTTTGCCCTTCTCTTTCATTGCTGCTTTTCTTACAGTAGTGCAAGACACAGAAATCTCTGGCTTCTTCCAGTTATCGGTGTTTTCTGCACTGATACCAATGAAGCAATACTGTTACACGGTGGTCTCCAGTGAGCAGGGTAGCATCTCCTGTTATGAGTATTATGACATAGATTCTGATGAGAAAAATTACATTAGGGTGTATGTCATTGTTTTTTGGTTTTTGAATTTGCTGCTCACTGCTGTGATAACATGTCATGTAACCAAGGTGTGGGCAAATTGGTTCAGAAGAGGTGGGGACAGAAAACAGAACATGTGCAAGGCAGAAATTATAGTTGTTTTTTCTTAGTAATTAGGGAAGCATATTTCTGTGATTCTAGCTACAAAAGCCACAAAGTTAGGTTACATTAAAAGGTTTCACACCATATGAAACACTGAATTGCTCCTGGAGGGACCTCCTTAGACTAACTGGAGAGCCTAATGCTCCTTATTTAGACAGCAGTGTTTGTTGCCAAAAAATTAAATGGTGTGACTCTTCTGCTGGCTTCTACCTCAGACAGATGGGAACCAGTCATACACTCCTTGTAAGGCACAGTGCTGTGGATCAGATGAGCAAGCATAGCTGTGCCAGCTGCTTACAAGCCATGTGATTCTCCTGCTGCTTTCACCGTATCTTGCCATCTTTTCTGTGGTCCTACTGCAAAAGGAGATTATAATTTCTTCACAGATGCATTTGCAACACCAGAAGCTATCAGATGTCCTAACCTGATCAAGAAGCTCAGGCTCCTCAGCACACAGACAGTAATATCTGTTTCTGATAAATCAGTCTCCAGTGGACCCTGATTACTGACGACAGAGTACAGATGTAATAAATCTGCCAAGTTTAGAGTGGCAGAGCACTGGAACAGGCTGCCCAGGGAGGTTGTGGAGTCTCCCTCTCTGGAGACATTCAAAACCCGCCTGGATGCATTCCTGTGTAACCTGCTACAGGTGGACCTGCCTTGGCAGCAGGGTTGGACTAGATGATCTCCAGAGATCCCTTCCAACCCTTCTGTGGTTCTGTGGTCCAAGGGATTCTGTGATTCTGTGAAATCTAAGTGTAAGGCATAGTTCATTGGGGCCTTCATGATCACCCTTTAAAATGATGCTATGATTGAAGATTTAAGTCTTCAAGATGCCAGTGTAAGTTGCTACAGAGGCTAACAAGAAACAGTGGAGTCAAAAAGTACATGGATATAGATCCTGCAAGGAAAATGAATCAGACTGTTTCAAGCCCCTGTGTGGGGGTAGTGCTGGGTCAAACTAGCCGGAAGGGCCAATAGTTAGTCCCAGTTGCATGAAGGGACCTTCAGGAATGTTATAGCAGGTTGTGCTTACCCATGCTACCTGCTTCATTGTGTACCCTTCACACTGGGAGGGTGATAACTGGGGCACGAGGAGATGCAGCAGGACTTGTTTAAATTTCTCCTGCCAGCACAGTCTCCTGGAGGTATGTCAGAGTTTTTCTAGGCATCAGATCAACCAGACAGCCACATACAGGGGGAAGCATAACAATGCTTTGCAGATTTTCTATCTTACTGCTGAAGCTATGGGCAAACGTGAGCATTAGACGACATGTAACTTGATTAGGGAAGCAAGTTTCATATTTCTGCAGCAACGCAGACAAAACCAAACCAAACCAAACCACCCCCCACTTTCACTCTCAGTTTTTGCCTTCTGTAGAAAGCCAGGAGTGTCTCTCTCCCTGAGGGCAGCACTGTAAAAAGGAAGGAATTTTCATCATTCATCAGTTTTCCTGTCCTCAGAAGTTGATTACTGAGGTCTCTGCTTCCCTCGGGTCTTTACCAACCCTGAAGGGGAGGCTGGCCTATAAGCTTGTGGGGTTTATGTACTGTGCTTTGGGATTTGCAAACAAAGTTTATTAACCCCACTGTAATCTATAAATCCCAGGCAGCTCAGCTGAACAGAACAAAGCTCGTGAGTCTCCTGGACTGGTGTCTTCGACAGACAAACAGGGCAGCTGACACCAAGCCTGTTTGGAGTTTTTGCCTCTTACCATCTTGGTCTGCTGGGCCCAACAATCTGACCAGACAATCATTTTCACTATCTATTGCTAAAGAAAACACAGGGGTCAAGCTTCATATGGTGAGAAGCCACTGCAGTTTGTTACGAGCTTTAATTAGTTACTTTATGCATGTCACTTGATCTGTGCATGCTTCTAGTCTAACTATCTCTATGGCTGAATGAATTTAAAAAAAAAATAGTTCTCACAAAGTAGAAAAGCAAAAGTAGAAAAGTTCCCACAAAGCAGCTCCTCTCCTGATTTTCTAACTAACTTCTTGGCCTTATTCTGTGATTCTATCTACAAGGATGCTGGGGAGGGACTCTTTATTAGGGACTGTAGTGATAGGACAACGGGTAATGTGTTAAAACGTAAACAGGGGAAGTTTAGATTGGATATAAAGAGGAAGTTTTTTACTGTGAAGGTGGTGAGGCACTGAAATGGGTTGCCCAAGGAAGCTGTAAATGCTCCATCCCTGGTGGTGCTCAAGGCCATGTTGGGCAGAGCCTTGGGTGACATGGTTCAGTGGGAGGTGTCCCTGCCCATGGCAAGGGGGTTAGAACTTGTTGATCTTAAGGTCCTTTCCAACCCTAAGTATTCTATCATTCTATGATTCTTTCCCACAGTAAAGCATAGCAGCTGTGGGATAAGGTCCGCTTGAAAAGGTAGACATCTATCACTTGAACTAAACCCAGGACACATTAGCTGTGATAGCAGAGTGCTATTGCTGATGAGAACAGGCAAGACGAGGACACAAGATCAAGATACAGCATTTTGCAATCAGAAATTTGGTAGTGATTGTGAAGATTATGAAGTAGACCTGTTGAGTTTAGTGATAAGAGTTTAGTGTTGAGTTTAATGATAAGAACAGTGAAGAGCAAGAAGCAAGCAAGAGTACAGAAGTGGTTAAAATCAGTTTTAAGATTCACATGAAACTGATGAAAACAAAATTTCCTCTGAAGTATTTGCTCCTTGGTAACAGGACTGTGAGGTTTTGGGCCCCCACCATGGCAAAGAGGAACAGCTCTGTGTTCCACAGTACCAGTCATTGGTCCCATTCCTGCAGAGGCAGTGCCCACGGGTGGCTTTCTCTGACATGTATGGGACTGGCACTGCAAGATGCACCATGGTGGAAGCTTGCAAGGCATTCAGGTACCTGGCTGCAAGGCTCCTCCATCCCTACCCCTACCTCATTTCAAGGAACAGCATTTACAAAGAGCAGAGAAAAAAAGAAGTGCATCTGTGGGGGAATTCCCTCTGCATGTGGATATTTAGAGACTTTTCCCTCAGCTCTTCAATGCATGAGGTTGGGAACAGGATGCTGGTGACAGCAGGCACGCTGAGGCTTGAAGCAGAAAGATAGGCTAAGGCTGTGCCTGTCCTAGGGTGTGGTGCAAAGTACAGATTAACAAAGGCTGTTTGTGAATAGATACTGCTTGTGAATGAGGGTCACCTCTGAGTCCTACTGAAAAAATTATCTTTTGATGTCAATGGGGTATTGTCAATGTTGCCTTTACAAGCAATGTTTATGTTGGGCTGCAGCTTTCATCAAAGCATGCTTTAAGCTTCACTACTTTGCTGTGTTGATATCAATATGCACAAGCTATTTTAGTATTAAAGCTTAAATGTCCTTCTCTTTGAAAGGCATATTTATATTCAGGTGCTGCAGCTCATTGCAATTGTTTGGTAGATTCTCACTACTCTAGATGAAACATTATACATGTCCATTCCCCATTCCAGAGCATACATGCAATGATTCTCTGTGGTACTGAAGCCTGCTGCATTCTACCACAGAGATCTGCTTGTGACTGACATTTTACCTCTATGGGGATGATTATGTGAGGTTTTTCAGCTGGACTTTTTTCCCTCTCTTTTCTGTCACCCATGTCATGTGTCTGACAACTGGAAGTAGGTGAGAGGAATTACTTTGCAATTATATAGCATGTTGTAAAAGAAATGCATATGGTCTTGAGGGGTTTGCTTTCTTATAAAACACTGTGCTATGTACTGTAAATACATAGATGTTTTTGACCTTATTAGTAGCTTACCTTTGTGTTCAAATAAATCAAATCCTCCTTAAGCATCTGCAGAAGCGATGCATAAATTGTTAAGTATTTGGGTTTCCAAGCATCCTTCCAAATGTACTGAATATATCAGCGGTCTTGTCATGTTATTGCTATTTTCCTTTCATTCGGCTCAGCAGAATGTATCTGGTCCAGATTTACAGCAGCTTAATATTAAAGCATTTCTGTGCCAACACTGTGATTTGCTGACATTATGAATTATTAAAGCATCTGGGTGCAGGAATATACTTCAGAGAAAGCTTTGTGGTCCTTTGGCATTAGCAAAACTATGACAAGATAACCTGGGAGCTTTGGTAACTTGAGGAATACAGCTTACTTGGAGAACCTGAATGTGTCCATTATCTGAACCGCAGTGAGCAGAAGCCCTGAAGTATATACAGGTGCAAAGCATGTGAGGATTCCCAGATTTGTGCACTAATACTATCAGAGTGCTGATGGAAAGGAGTCCATGAAACATTTTAGAAGAGAGAGTTGCTACTTGCAGCCCCTGGGTCCTTGTGACAGGCTCACCCGAGCTTGCTGCCATGGCCAGCTGCCTCGGGGCTCTGTGGTTTCTGCCTGTAGGGCAGGCAGGGCTAATGGGAGCTGAGAGGTTCTGGATTCTGATGAGATGAGGGTGTGCTTCCAAAGCGCAGAGATGTCTCAGGTGAGGAAGGAGACACAGCAGCTTCTGGGGAGTGGACATAAAGGGCTGCTCCCTAGCTGAGAGTCACTTGTAGCGGTTCTTGGTGAAAACGGTCTTCTGTTATTTGATCTGCTGTTTGCAGCAGATGTCTGTGGAAGAGCAAGCCATTGCCAGCATTCAAGTGAAGAGTAAGACTCCTCAATAGAGCGCAGCTGTTCTAGGAGATTTGGACTTAAATCAGCATGGAGCAGCTTGTGCCAGGTGGCAACCTGCTGCTGGCCTGGCAGAGGCTTTGCTTTTTCAGTGTCTCCCTAGCTGACTTTCAGCCAGTGGGGTCCTGTGCCAGATGTTGCACACGCCAGAAGAGACCCAGCAGTAAATCTTCAGCTGGGCTGTGGCCAAGCCTTCCTGTAATTTAAACTGCTTTGTCTGCTAAGGTGTATGAAAGGAATTACAGGCACCTATGTGAAAACTGATGCAGATCCTAAGAGTCAGGCTCCAGGGTGGAAAATATTGAATGTTCTATTTTCTGTTTCATATTTTTAAATATAATGCCATTAGTATACTGATTAAATGCCACATTGGATATTTAATTTCAATATTAAACTTTTAATTTAATCTAGATTAACTATAGAAGCTATTTAATTTCTATATTTAGTATCTCTTCCCTGCCACACAACCCAGAAGGGGTTGTAATATGGTGTGCAAGTTGAATTTCCATCTTGCTATTGTACGATTGGACTATGCATTTGAATGATGCATGTAGTCAAGAAATGAATTAATGCAATGGAAGGGGAATAGATTTTTCTCTTTAATATTTAAAAAATAATGAAGTTAGATGAGATTTTAATAGAAGAGGCTGAATACCAGGAGGCCTCAAAAAGGAATATGAGGGTGAGAGCGCATCTGTTCACTGCAGGGTTATGAAAAAGGAGGAGGGAATGCAAGTGAGAGATAACATGCAATCAGACAAAAAAAAAAAAAAAAAAAAGAGAAAGCCAGCCAACTGCAGAGAGGCTGTTTTTGTATTTTGAGAGAAATATTTTAGCTTAAGCATTAACCAGAGAGTTACAGAAATCCCTCTGAACTGTGTACTGTGAAAGGCTTGCTGTCCTGTGCCTTTTCCTAGTGAGTCTGTTTTAGTACACCCTTTTTGTTGCTCATTTCCTCAGAAGTGATACTGGAAGGCACTTCATTACTTGGCTTTTTAAACAATGAGCTCTACTTGTCCTGTGTCCAGAAGGCAGCTACTGGCTCAGGGTAAACCCTCACAATAAGAGCAGCATTTGGTGGCTAACACCAAAAGGCGAAGTTGCAGGGTCTATTCTCAACTTCTTCACAACTTGAACTAAAGCCTGCTGAAGTCACCAAGGGCCTGTGATGTCACTAGGACTAGAAACTACAGGCTGGTCAGCCTCCTCTTGATTCCTGGGAAGATGATGGAACAAGTAGTCCTGGAATCTGTTTCCAGGCATATGAGGGACAAGCAAGCCATCAGGAGCAGTCAGTATGGATTCACCAAGGGAGTATTCAACACAGAAAACTGCCTGAATATTAGAAAACACATTTTTGCTGTGAGGGTGACTGAGCACTGGCACAGGTTGCCCAGAAAGGTTATGGAGTCTCCATCCTTAGAGATACTAGAAAGCCACCTGGATCTAGTCCTGAGCAACTGCTCTAGGTGGCCCTACTTGAGCAGGGTTTGGGCAAGATAACCTCAAGACATCTCTCCCAGCCTCAGCCATTCTGCGATTCTGTGAATCATGGTATGATCTGTGGTAGGCAAATGACTTAGCATATCAGTGTTTCAATATATTTGTTAACACCCCTCCCCCCGCCCCCCCCCCCCCCCCCCCCCAGGTATTACCCACTTTGCAGAAGTGCTGTATTGTTGTACTAGTGAAGTGCTGTGATATTAGGAGACCAAAGTTGCTGATAATTATTTCAGTGCTGCTTTTTTAGCCCTAAACTGAGATCTCAGTGCTGACTTTTACACTCCTATGCCTCTGTTCCTTGTGGGTCATCTTTGAGGAATGTTAGGTAGTGTTTGGGACCAAGAACGGGTATACTTAGAATACGTGTAGTGATGTCTGGTAGGTATAGTCCTTATGAATGAATTGCATCATAAATTTGCCAGGCAAACTAGGCAACTGCCTTGATGGCCCTGACAGTCTCCTCCTGTCATACGTCCCTCTGTGGTCCCTAGGAAGAGAGAAGAGGGCTCTTGCACCCTTCCTTCCCAGTGCATTCATATCTCAGGTCAATGTCCTCTGCTGACAGAGGTAACATGCGCCTTCTGGGAAGCACATCCACAGATGTGATGACCAGCCAAAATGAACTAGGGGACAGATATCTTCTAGAATCCAGTATTTTAGCATTTTTCCATAGAATGAGAGAAAACAGTAGACAGCCAGCATTCAAAGACAGGTCAGAGACAAGGTATCTGTCACATACAGCTGGGTATCAGGAGCTGGGAACTAGACAGTTAAATATGTTTGACCTGACTTTTTCTGATGTCAACATTATTCTGGACTAGGTGCATTGTTTCACTATTTCAGCCATGGAGAAACTGCATGCTGGGATACTTTCAGAAGCATTCGGATAATTTATGATAAGAACATGAAGTCTTCTAGAAGTCAGTAGGGCTTCTGTCCCTAAATCTTTCAGCTGGCTTTTAAACTCACTCCTGTAAACTGTAAAGGGTCAAGGTAAAAGGGATTAGCTTCTTGGCAGTTGTGTTAGCAGGTCAGCGACTGTGCCACTGAGAGAGAGAAGCTATATCAATCAGTTGCATGCAGAAACCTCTGAATACTTTGAGGCCTTTGCAGCTGCATTACTGAAGAATGCATCTCAGGAATTCCTTCAGTGCTGACCCACTGCCCCTGTTAATTATTCAAGAAGTATATTACTGGTGAGGACCATATTTCTTTGATTGCTGTCACATGTGAATTCCCCAAAGCCAGCCTCTCTTGAGACAGAAGAGAAAAAGTTAACTGTCTCTTCCCTAAGAGTATGTGTGTCATGGTCTGGTCAATGCTCATTGTGAGCAGGGCTATTGGAAATCATGTTAGATGGAGAGAGAAAACTTCTTGGCTGAGAATGTATCTTCTGGCAATCTTAGATAAATGAGTGATTGCACTTAAGATAATCACACATAATGACAGCAATGTTAAGGAGCTTGTGTCAGAACAGCCAACCCAAAATTATTGTGTCTGATGTCGCAAAGACAAAAGTTGCCTGGCCCAAACAATCTGCAATCAGTTTAAAGTTACATGGAGCTTTTATTTGATTTGGAGCTACACTTTCGTCTATGGTTGTGTTTTGTTTTGTTTTTTTCCTAAATCATTTTCATTCATTAAATTTCATCAAAAGTATGTCCAGAAGTGGTTCTTGAACACAGACATTAACTCGCTGTGCTTCTTGAGCCTAGATAAATCCAGTATGATCACAATGGCCTTTTGACCACAATTCAACTGAATAAGCTTCATAATGAGGTAAGTCATAATAGCACTTCAGGTCCATTTGAAATACAGATAATGGTTACAGCAAAATATGTAACAGAGATCTTTCTTTCTTAGTCCTTAAAAATGAACGAGTTTTGCTATTTCACAAGAACTATTATTCAGACACTGGGACAGGCTGACTTCTGTTGAGTAATGACTCATGTTTTGAGGAAATTAAAAAATTAATTTTGAAACTGCAGAGAGGCAGAAGATGAGTCCTTAAAGAACCCATGCCAGGTTTCCAGGGAAATTAACTCTCTCTTCATAAGGAGGATTCTGTCTGTGATTTAGTAAAAAAATGCAGTAAAGCCCTGTAACACAAGTCACCTGATAGAAAATAGTTGGGCATAATCAAATTTGTCTAACAATTAGATCAGGGTAAGGGTTTAACAGCCGACTCATAACAAGGGCTGAAATTGGCATAAAAAATATCTTAGTTGTAGGGGGAGAAGAGAGGGTCACCAGCCTGACCTTACAAGTGAGAATAATTAACTATTTGAACAATTCAGTGTAGTCTTTTTCTCTCCCTGAGGAAGATTTTATCCCCATCTGTGGGCTTTACACTGAGATGGGAAATGTTTTGGAAAAATATGCTATAACTGAGCAAGGAATATTTGGTTTGCTAGCTACTTGTGGAATCTTGCATTGTAGAAGAAATCATATCATAGTAACTTTTGAATCTGTGAATCTGAAGTTTCTGGTAACAGTTTAAAAATGAGAAATTAAAAGCATTATCCTTTTTCTTGGGTCTTGCGCAGAATTTTCTCTGGTATGGTCACCTGACATAAGTTTTGCCACGAAGGTAAAAGACAGATTTGTTTAAAGAACTGGTCTGTTGGGAGTTTGAAAGGCTTGCAGGCATTGGATGAGAAGGCAGAAATTTTAGAATTTTGGAAGCATATGCCAAAGAAAATATAGGAAAAGTAAGGAATGCATGACCCACTGTGATGTGGCTAACTGTCTCACAGGTTGTGCCATACTGCACTGGGGAGATTTTCTGACTATTTCCTTTTGTGTAAGTCAATTCAAAGCCTAAAGGAAAGCACACCTGAGTTTTACAGTTTCTTTAATGCTAAAATCACTTGAGATATTCCACTTAATAATTAAGTATTTTTCTAATACTTTAAGTACATTCCTAGTATCATTCATACTATATTTCCTGTAAAGAAACAGTTGATAAATTAAATAGGCTTCACCAGTGTTAACTTGAAAGAAAGTTGAGATTTTACATTAGCTCAAAATAGGATGACATTTATTTGTACAGTCATTATATGCAGGAATTTTATCACAGTAAAGGTCATTCTCATTGACTATTTAAGGCCATGGCTTATAGGTTGACTCACAGCATACATATAATAAAGTCTTGAGACTATAACAAAAGAATGGTGCTTCATTGCTCAAATGAGACTGGTTGCTAGGAACTTTTTAGAGCATCTTAAATATAGATCATGATGTTCACAGCTGAAGGTACGTTAATTTTGAACAGTTCAAAATCCAGTAGTATTCAGATGCTGAAAGATAGTCAAGCATTAGAGATTTCCCCTAGGCTCTATTTTCTAGGCATTTTCTTCTTGTCTTAGATGAAAAGCTCTCAGCATAAATATCTGAAAAAAAACCATGAATAATGCTGGCATTACCCCAATATGTTCAGCGTTGTCTTACTTTGTCAGGGTAGTCTAGGAGCCTGAGGTCTCATGTTCTATAGGAGTACAGCCAGCATATCCTCAGGACCCTGATCCCCTTTCCATCCCACTGCCTCCATCCCTCCTCTCCCATACACACCCCTTGCCTCCCAGTACCTCAGTGCATATACATCCCCTCACTCTCTTTACATGTCTCTGGTACCCATCTTGTATCGCCCTCCTATGTATCTGTAGTGCATTCAGTTGCTGACTGTGCCTTCAGGGTTAGATTGTGTGGAACAAAAGAAGAACTTCTTGTATTGGTGCTTTTCTTGTAGCCTGCACATCTGAATTCCCATTTTATCTTCCAAATAAATGGGAGATACGAAGTGAAATAGAGCTGCCTAATGCTCTCAGCGCTAAGGAATCTTGTTCCTGTTCTTATTGTAATTCTCCTGCTTTTTTTCTGATTTGCCTATGGTTGGTTGGAAAATTGCTGCACCAATAGGCAACACCTATATACATGACTGATTGGCCACTGTTGGTTTGGGTTGTTTGTGGGGTTATTTTGATTGGTTGGTTTTGGTTTTTTTTTTTAATTCTATAATTTTTTTTCTTTTCAATTCTGTTAATTTGGAGAAATTATGTAAGAACTTAATAGGACTATGCTCCTTTCAATTTGGATTAAATTGGCATATAGGTTTAAAATAGACTTAGAAGATTATGTTAAGTGGACACTGAGGCAAAGAGGCTATATGGAGTGAAGATTTTCAAAAGCACGAGAGAATTTAGCAACATTCTTTGTTTGTGGGGAACATCATACCTAAAAAGTCCAAAATTTCACCAGATTGAAATATTGGCTAGGGGCATGTCCTGGGTTCAGCAGCAGCCGTCATTTTTCTCCTTCTTAGTAGCTGCTGCAGTGCTGTGTTTCTGACTTTTGGCCTGGGAACAACACTGGTTACATCGATGTTTTTTGTTGTTGCTCAGTAATGTTCACTCTGATCAAGGACTTTGTGAGCCTCATGCTCTGCCAGGGAGGAGGGGAAGCCAGGAGGAAGCAGAGACAGGAAACAGACCCAAACTAGCCAAAGAGGTATTCCATACCACAGCATGTCATGCTCACTATATAAACTGGGGGCAGTTACGTGGAAGGGTTAGATCACTCCTCAGTTGGGCTGGGTATCGGCAAGTGGTGAGCAATTGTATTCTCTTCCCTTGTTATTTCCCTTCTTATTATTATTATTGGTGGCAGCAGCAGTGGTTTGTGTTATACCTTAGTTACTGGACTGTTCTTATCTCAACCCATGGGAGTTACATTCTTTTGATTCTCCTCCCCATCCCTCCGGGTCCTTTCCAACCCTAACTATTCTATGATTCTATGATTCTATGGTTTAGTGTGAGGTGTCCCTGCCCATGGCAGGGGGATTGGAACTAGGTGATCTTAAGGTCCTTTCCAACCCTAACTATTCTATGATTCTATGATTCTAAGAGAATATAACCGCTCACCACCCACCGACTGATACCCAGCCCAACCCGAGCAGCGATCTAGCCCTTCCATGTAACTGCCCCCAGTTTATATACCGGGCATGATGTGCTGTGGTAAGGAATACCTCTTTGGCTAATTTGGGTCAGGTGTCCTGTCTGTGCTTCCTCCCGGCTTCCCTTCCTCCCTGGCAAGAGCATGAGACTCACAAAGTCCTTGGTCAGAGTAAACATTACTGAGCAACAACTAAAAACATTGGAGTTATCAGTGTTGTTCTCAGGCTGAGAGTCAAAAAAGACAGCACTGAAACATCTACTAAGAAGGAGAAAAATGACTGCTACTGTTGAACCCACGACAGCCTTGTATCATATGTAATGATGAGTTTCCAGTGTCAGTAGTTCTCATATGGGTGTGGGGTTTTTCAGAGGACAAACTGATGGGGAGTCGCTGGGGCTGGAGCAAAGGAAGTAGTTATTGCTCCCATTAACTCCCAGCCTTCAAAAATGTGTTCATTATCATAATATCATATGGGGATTCCAGAAAAGATTCCCTGCTCATTAGCATCTGTCTCATAAAGGTTAAGCTCATAACTATGGTTATAAGAAATAGCAATATATTTTAAAACATATTTCATATAAATTAAAGATTTCATTTAGATTGCGTATCAGTGTGCACACTGCACAAAAAGGCACCCTAGGATTTTGAAATAATTTTTGCAGTATCATTAATTTACAATTAAACTGATGGCAAAAGTGAGGATTTGGTACTGACCTTATAGCCCCAAATGCGGCAGCTGTGTGGAATATCCTTGCTTGTGGGGGATGACTTGAAATGCCAAAGTCCCCCACACCACAAAGCAGGTGTAAATATTCCTTTTTCTTGTTGTTTCATATCACAATCTTTTTAAGCCATTCTTCCTATGACTAGGAGGGCCCAGATAGGCTTTTTCTTTTGAACCCATTAGTGGGCAATAGCATTTTGTATTTATTCACTCTGTCTCGCTGATGTATTTGAATGTTGCCTGGTGGGTGTCCGCCATGGTGGTGTTCATCAAGAGCCTTCTGGTCAGACCAACCAGTTAGGCTTCCTTTGTACAAGAGAAACTATCCAGAAAAGATATCCCTGTTCTTTTGTTTTGTGCAGTACCTCTTTCCTGAAAACTAAATGAATGGCTAGCAAGTCTAATGGGAAACCGTAAAAGCTATTAGGTTGCAAGCCAATATCTGATAACGGGAGCAGCTATAGATTATTTATTGTCTGCTGGTTTCAGACTATGTTTGTAGTATTGATTTGGCACTGATCTTAGTATGCAGTTGCAAAATGCATTAGCAAAGGCCCCATTGTTTAAATATCCATTACAGAGCAACAAAATGTTTTACCAATTAATGCAAACCTTGGTCAAAGCATGTCTTTGGAAAGAGCCTTCCTGGAGGAACAGATCTGTGCAGCAAAGGGCTGGCAGGTTTGTAGCAGCCAGAAAATGAGAGCTTGGAGTTTACCACCACCTTCAAACGACAATTATGTTGAGTCTCTTTGAGCTGCATTTGCCAGTATATGTGACTTTTTTAGGTTTTCTGCAGAAAAATACATCTCAGAAAAATACATCTCAGAAAAATATATCTGAACACAGAATCAGCTGAACTTGGCAGAAATTTTCATCAGGAAACTATGACCCCTTGTCTATTCCACTAACAGCATGAGGCTTAAATGAATACTTTAGACAAATGATTCTTCTAAAAGTCCTTTTGTCCACAATCATCTTCAGACTATTCTGTTTAAAGCTGCTGAAATTTTTCAGTCTCTCTGGATACTGTTAATTTATTCTCAGCAAATCCAACCCTAGCTCCCACACCCAGGGATTTACACACCAGTCTAATTTCTCTCTGTCTGTGGGTTGGTATAGAAGAAAGTATTTTGTCTCTGATAGAATTAAGCATAGGACCATACTTTATTTTTTTAAAGATTTCTAACATTCATTATTGCATTTTTATTGCAGTATCTTAAATAATTCTTAGTTACACCACCTGGCTAAATTTGATGAGCTGCTCCCCAGTGAAAACTGAGAGGTATCTTAGCCCAGGCAGATACAATAATATATTTGGCTTTGACATCTATTAGCTGCATTAAGCTGAATATTATTTATTATGTGTCATAATAGTAAGATTTTTGCTGTCCCCTAGTGGCTAGTTTATTTTCTGAATGCAGTATGTCCATTACTATTTCTGTCATCCTTTAGGAAATTATAAACTGGCTTGTAATTTGATTTATATCAGAGAATACACACAAACTCAAGAAACTCAGTTAAAAAAATCCTCCAACATGAAAGCTAGCTGCCTGATAAAGGCCTTATGAAATAACCAACAATTGTAACTGTGTAGCTTTAACTTTCTAGGAACATGCCAGAGACTCTTCATGTAGGGTGGCTATAATGCTTTCCATCTGCTAGTCACATCAATAATAAATAACAACCTCATTTATTCTTTAATTTCCCCATAACTGCCTTTTGACACAAGCTTATGGTGAAAGATAAAAGCTATGAAATCTAAAAACAGCTGAAGGAAGTAGATTTAGTTTTTATTGAAGCAAGTAGTAATTCTTTGACACTGTGCTGAATTTGCTTAACTTGCTGATAGTGTGAGATACATCAGACAATGTTTAGAGAGAGCAGGAGCAAAGTGACTCCCACTCCTCTGCAGCCTGATGTCAAATCATGCGTGTGCAACCAGATCCCATCGCCTGCTGGTTTAAAACCATTTTTGCACCAGCAGAGCTAATAGATGGCAGCATTGTCTGATGTGCGGCATGAAGAGCACCATAACTTCATGAGATGAGATTAAAAAGAGTTTCATGAGTGAGTTTCGTGTCATGTTACCTGTCCCAATCTGTACAACTAGTGCCACTACCACTGCAGTGACAGCAAGGCTCTGCCTGGCTTCAGCAGACTAAAGATGGGAAGATGGGAGTAATGTATGAAGTCTGTAAAGCAGCTGCAGAACAGAAATGGTTGTTGAAATGTAGCTCATGCATTAAAACTCATTTAAAACCACTCATGTAGAATTACCAAGTCTTTCTATAAGTCTCCACAGAATGAATCCATGAGGAGCATAGGGTGGCCTTCCTGCCTGAGTGTGTTTTATGTCCGTTAGTTAATTAAAAGAATAAAGAATACTCTACTGCTTTAAAACTTTTTTGTTACTTCTATTCTTCAGAACATGCTTTGAGGGTCCTGAAATGTGTAGCAGGGGTACTGGCCTCCAGAGAACACCCGTAATGCTCTGCTACACTTCCTCCAGTCAAGAAACAGTTACGTAACTTGGAATATGCTGTGTTTGAGCTTCTGCTGGTGGGAGGAGCAGCCTGTTAGGGCAGCTTTTTGTACTGACCTATGGAGCAAAGCTTGGAGCCAGCAGGACAGGTCTCTCATAAACTCTTCTCTGAGAATCCCCATGTTGCCAAAACTCAGCATTTCAATGCAAGCCTGACAATATTTGGTGTTTTTCATGAAGTCTCTGCCTCCTGGCATCACGTTGCATTTGACTGATGGCCAGCACAAGAGAGGGCTGGTGTCCATACCTATGGAACAGGGGGATTCAGGACGGGGTGGCTCCACCTTGGTGAGGACTGACCTGCTAGGGAAGACTGAGTGGACCTTCAGTCACTTGGGAAAGCACCTCTTTCTTGGCCATGAAAGGATCTGTTAGATTCACACCCAGTGCTGGACTCATGCTGGTCCCACACACTGGTATGGTGGCTTTATATTAATATGTTATCCTGTGCCCAAAAAGACTCTAATCAAAGCAGTTAAGGAGGAAAGCAAGCAAAGAAAGAAAGTTAAGGAGAAGGATGTGCTTTGAGGAGTAAGAGTGTGTAGGTGGGAAGGCAAAAAGGTATTTGGCATGCAAAGGTGTGTGAAGTATCTGGCCAAGCAGTGCAGTGGAAGGGGGCAAACAGAGCAAAGATGGAAAAGGTTTTGCAGTTTTCACCTATTTGTGTGGGGCTGGAAAATGTGGCATATGAGGAAGGGACAAGACATTAAGATCTTTCAGCCTGAAGAAGAGCAGGCAGAGGACACCTTTTTTCTCTTTTCCGGTACCGAATGGGACACTATGGAGAAGACAGATTTTTCTCAGAAGCACACAGTGATGGGACAAGAGGCAATGGACATAAGTTAGATATGAGAAAGTCTTATTAGGTATAATGAAAATATTTTCTCCACAAGGGTTGTCTAGTGAAGTAACAAGTTGCCAAAAAAGGTTTCAGTCTCTGTCCTTGGAGATAGTCAAAACTTAACAAGGCCTTGCACAGCATGATTTCCTTGGACATGCTTTGAGCAGTGGCTGGACTAGACAGCTCTTAGTGATCCCTTCTGATCAAAATTCTTCTGTTGCTATTATATTTTGCTGTTATTTAGCTAGTAAGTATTTCTAGATCTGGCTCTGAGTCTTTCTGTGCAAACCCTGACATAAGGAGCTGATCAGCAGGATGCTGTCAGGACAAAATAAAGATTAACAATTAAAACTTTTTGAAAGGGCTGGGCTGGCCCTACTTTCATTCAGAAGCATAAGTATTCAGATTACGGGAGGTTTAGTGGACTAGTGGTGATAGCGTAGTTGGATTTCTTACACAGATCTTTTTTTGTATAGCTTGCAAATAGGCACATCATACACACCTATTTTCTTGCATGTAAATCTGCAGCTTGTCTATTTCCACCCTTAGTGGAAAAGTCTTAGCTGGAATTTTCAAAGGAGTTTGATTATACTGAAGTTCAGTTGAAGTTGCACCTGAATCTCTGTGAAGCTTCACTTAAAACAGGGCCAGATTTGCAAAGAGGATCTAGCCTAAAGGCTAGTACCTGGCATAAAAGAATTGTCTCAATATCTCCCACATCAGTGGAAGTCCTGTTTAGTTTAATGAAGTCTTATTTACTTATTAGAACAATATGTAAATTCGCATAAATTGTCATAAAATGCATAGTCAGGAGGAGACAGAGGAGGGCCATAATTTCGGCAGAAACAGTGTCTTTCCAGTACCTCCACATCGCCTGGGTGCAGAAGGTCCCAGTTTGTGCAGGTGCAATTGTCCCCTGTAGTGTTGTGCATTGCAATAATGCAGCCATAGTGCTTATTATGAAAGTTATATATAATACTTAACAGATGCCTGTTGCAAATGTTTTTTATATATAATTCCTATTTTTTTCAACAGGTTCTTTGACAGAAACGCTAGTTAATTTCATTTTTCTTCTTACTCCTTAGTACCAGAAATGAGCTTCATGTAAGGTGGCTATAATGCTTTCCATCTGCTAGTCACATCAATAATAAACAACAAACTCATTTGTTCTTAATTTCCCCATAACTGCACAGAAAAAAAAAAAAAACACCAAAAGCTTTGCTCATTTATCCACTGCTCTGTTGTTGATACAGAGCCAAATGCAGTCTTTATTTTTAAGTCAATGGAGCAACTACATGGATGAATTTAAGTATATTGAACAAATTACACAAATCAATCTCATATTTTGTTTGCACATCCGCACATGGTGTAAGGAGCAATAGAACACAGTAACAGATGCTTCTGTATTCTTTTTTCAGTAAGTCTTCAACCAAGCAGTGAAACTATTTTTTTACAACACTAAAACCCAATGCAACTAATATATTCATAATGGATTTTTATGATCCACTCTTATATCCCCAACGGCTCATTTGCAGATCTTAATGCAATTTCCAAAAGCTGAAAAAAATAATTCAGAGCAGCTTCCTGGTCTAAAATTACATTGATTCACTAATTCACTGTTCATAGATTCTTTTTGCAGACAAGGCTTTATTTTTTTTTCCTACAAGACCCTTCCCAGTAAGTAAAATATAAACCAGCTAAAGACCCCAATTCTTCAGCTGAGTTCAGCAGGGAAACGTTTAACCACATCTCCAACAGGCCTCAAGTACATTTTAAAACTGAAGCATATGTTTAAATGTTCTCCCAGAATAAAGACGTTTTTCTAAACTACTGCCAAAACCAGTCAAGAAGGGCTTGTCTACCAAGAAACTGAAGAAGACGAACTACAGCACACCTAAATTAAAACATGTTTAGCTCTTTAGTGCATTTTTTTAGTTAGGGAAACAGAAGGCAAGAGTCTCTGTTACACATACAAAACACACAGCAGCAAAAAAAAAGTAATGAATATAACAAAGAAATTACCATAAGTACACCAGCCCATCTGTTATGTCCTCCAAAAATGCTCAGTCATAAGGCATTGAATGTCCTTGAACAACATGTCTGGATTGCTAAAGTTTGTTCTAACAGTTGGACACAGTGAAATCTCTTCGGCCAAAAAAGATGATTTAACCTGATTTAAAGGTAATCATGAATTAAGCTTCTCAGACTTTTTGTAAAAAACCCACCTGCTGGTGTTTGATAGTTGTGGAGTTAAAAATGGTAGTTTTCTTTAAACAAAACTAACGCTTGCAACTTTTAATCTTTGAGTAAAACTACATACAGTCATAGAATCAAAGAATCATAGAATAGTTAGGGTTGGAAAGGACCTTAAGATCATTCAGTTCCAACCCCCTGCCATGGGCAGGGACACCTCACACTGAACCATGCAACCCAAGCCTCTGTCCAACCTGGCCTTGAACACTGCCAGGTGAGCATTCACAGCTTCCTTGGGCAACCCATTCCAGTGCCTCACCACCCTCACAGTAAAGAACTTCCTCCTTATATCCAATCTAAACTTCCCCTGTTTAAGTTTTAACCCGTTATCCCTTGTCCTATTACTACAGTCCCTAATGAAGAGTCCCTCCCCAGCATCCTTGTAGGCCCCCTTCAGATACTGGAAGGCTTCTATGAGGTCTCCATGCAGCCTTCTCTTCTCCAGGATGAACACCCCCAACTTTCTCAGCCTGCCGTCATACAGGAGGTGCTCCAGTCCCCTGATCATCCTCGTGGCCCTCCTCTGGACTTGTTCCAACAGCTCCATGTCCTTTTTATGTTGAGGACACCAGAACTGCACACAATACTCCAAGTGAGGTCTCACAAGAGCAGAGTAGAGGGGCAGGATCACCTCCTTTGACCTGCTGGTCACGCTCCTTTTGATGTAGCCCAGGACACGGTTGGCTTTCTGGGCTGCAAGCACACACTGAGGCAGGCCTATGTGCATTTTCTTACTGAGCAACACCCCCTAGTCTTTCCCCGCAGGGCTGCTCTGAATCTCTTCTCTGCCCAACCTGCAGCTGTGCCTGGAATTGCTCTGACCCAGGTGTAGGACCTTGCACTTGCCATGCTTAAACTTCTTGAGGTTGGCATCAGCCCACCTCACAAGCATGTCAAGGTCCCTCTGGATGGCATTCCTTCCCTCCAGCGTATCAACCGAACCACACAGCTTGGTGTCATCGGCAAACTTGCTGAGGGTGCACTCAATCCCACTGTCCATGTCAGCAATGAAGATGTTGAACAAGACCGGTCCCAACACTGATCCGTGAGGGACACCACTCGTTACTGGTCTCCAGCTGGACATTGAGCCATTGACCACAACTCTTTGCGTGCGGCCGTCCAGCCAGTTCTTTATTCACCGAGTGGTCCATCCATCAAATTGATGTCTCTCCAGTTTAGAGACAAGGATGTTGTGTTGAATGCTTTACACAAGTCCAGGTAGATGACATCAACTGCTCTACCCCTGTCCATCAGTTCTGTAGCCCCATCACAGAAGGCCACCAAATTGGTCAGGCAGGATTTCCCCTTAGTGAAGCCATGCTGGCTGTCACCAAGCACCTTGTTGTTTTTCATGTGCCTTAGCATGCCTTCCAGGAGAATCTGCTCCAACATTTTGTCAGGCACATTGGTGAGACTGACTGGTCTGTAACTACCTGGGTCATCCATTTTCCCCTTCTTGAAAATTTGGGTTATTATTTCCCTTTTTCCAGTCATTGGGAACTTCATCTGACTGCCGTGATTTTTCAAATTTGATGGACATTCTTCAGAGCCTGAATCCTGAAAGACCAAGTCTCAGAGAGATCAGAATGTTTAGGCAGTGCTATCCAAAGCCTAGGTGCCACCTTGTCTGCTGTCTGAGTTTGCCAGCATCTGAGATTTTGAAATTCAAATTCCTCTGGTGCTTGAAAGACTTCTCCCAGGCACATCTAGATGCTTTTTGTTCCTGTTGCTGCACAGATCAGCTTGCACCTCAAGCCTAAGCCTGTTGGGATTCACACTGTTGTTTTCTCACCTAGTCTTTTTAAGAACCATTTCTCAGATGTGCACAGAGACACCTGCTGAATTGGCTTCTATGCAAAATGTTCTTCCTGCTGGAGCAATGGGTGAGGCAACACCTCTGTCTTCTTCATGGCTTGAGGTTGGAGGATTGGTCTCAGTTCCCACATGTGCCTGGCAGCTTTGCTCTAACCACAGAACCACAAGTATTTTGGCTTAAATCACAAGTTGGGGAAAATGACGTAGGTCTCCACATGAAGCCATGCTGCTGGCAAAACCAAATAAGGTGGAGAGTGATGTAGGCTGACAGCAGGACTGCAGCCAGGTGGTTTGGGATATTCTTTGGAAATAGGTATCCATGTTCCAAAGCCTAACTACACAGCTTTAACAACCAAATCTCAAATTTCCAGCTGATTTCCCAAACCTTCAGTTTTTAGCCCTTGTCACGACTGTTGCTTGATTTTAAGTGGAATACAAAACCAGCTTCTCTCCTGAAAAACACCCTGTAGTAGATGTCTAGGACACGTTTTGGAGATGTATTGTTTAGTAACCGCAAGCAAAAGCAAGAATAGGAGCTGAGCCTACTGCAGCCTATAACTCATCTGAGCAGTAGCCATTTGACATTTGAAGGAAGGGCATCCCAGTCCCAGGAGCTGTGTTGAAGGCACAGTGTAGGTGGTGAAGCCTCAGCGTGGGCAAGAGATTGAGACACACTCTTTTGGATGGCATCACCTTTTCAAGCTATTTTCAGCAGCTCCCTGTCCAGCATGCTGCCTGTTGAGCTTTCCAGTCAGAAGCTGTCAATCCCTATGGACATTTATCTGGAAACTGAACTGGGTGCAGAGGATTCCTCTGCAGATGTGAGTGGTTATAGCTTTGATTCTGTGAGAGTGAGTGCCCCACTGCCATTATGGATCTGGGCTTAAATTTCTTGTTTGGAATAAGGTACAATGAAGAAGAAAAGGAAAGAACAAAACCCCCGAGGCTCATTTCCTTAAGTTTCCCTTTCTGATGGAGAAGCAGAAGGGATTTTCTCCATGTGGCAGGTCTCCTCTACCCCAAGCAGGCACGTCTGCAGACTGATGACACGGGGCATCTCTTGAGGGGTGTTCGGCAGAATGAACCCTTCAACATGCAGTCTTGCAATACGGGAACCTAATAAAATTGCCAGCTATTTCATCTATAAATGATTCAAACCCGGAATTTACCACGGAATAGCAAGCAGGTGATCCAGCAAGCCTAGTCCCCGAGAAGCTGCAAGAGGCTTGAGAATAGCACCATCTCCTGGACATTCCTCATATAGCTTTGGTTTTTTAAGCTGATCGAAAGCACTTTCTCACGTACAACTTTAGTGATTCAGACAGCTTGGTTAACATACACCCTATTACTACCAAACAGGTGTTTGGCTAATGTATTCCCAGGCTTTGGCAATAGTTGAACACCTATGCACTGTGAACCAAATGTGACACATGCTTAGGGCAGTTTCATCCGTGTAAAAGCTGAGGATACATCATATTTGCCAAAAGGGTACGCCAGGATGCCTCTGAGGGCTAACTGAAACCCTTTGGGTTTGCAATCTCAGCTAAACTAACATTTACATTTTCTCTAAAGTTATCATTAGCAAGCTGATTTATCTCAAAGTCAGAAATAAAATAAAAATCAAAGTTTATTGGGTTTGTGTGGCAAGGTTTTAGTAGCATGGAGCTGCAGGGGTGAAATTAAATTCTGTGAAAAGGTGCTTCCCCCATGTCTGACAGAGTCAGTACCAGCCAGCTCCAGGATGGACCCATCACTGGCCAAGGCCAAGCCCATCAGTGACAGCAATAGCACCTCTGGGGTAACATATTTAAGAGGGGAGAAAAAGTCACTGCAAGGGAGCAATTGCAGCCGGAAAGAGGAGTGAATATGTAAGAGTAGCACAACTCTGCAGATACAAAGGCCAGTGCAGAAGGAGAGGAGGAAGTGCTGCAGAGGCCAGAGCAGAGATTCCCCTGCAGCCCATGGTGCCGACCATGGTGAGGCAGGCTGTGCCCCTGCAGCACATGGAGGTCCATGGTGGAGCAAATCTCCACCTGCAGCCCATGGAGGACACTGTGTCAGAGCAGGGGAATGCCCAAAGGAGGATGTGAGCTGTGGAAAGCCTGCACTGGAGTGGGTTTGCTGCAGGACTTGTGACCCTCCAGGGACCCACACTTCAGCAGTCTGCTCCTGAAGGACTGCACCCGTGGAAGAGACCCATGCTGGAGCAGTCTGTTCCTGAAGGACTGCACCCATGGAAGGGAGACACGCTGGGGCAGTTCATGAGGATCTGCAGTCTGTGGGAAGGACCGTGTTGGAAAAGCTCATGTCCTGTGGGTGAGACTCTGCACTGGAGCAGGTAAAGCACGTGAGGAGGAAGGAGCATCAGGGACAGCACATGATGGACTGACCACAACACCCATCTCCCACCCTCTTGTACTGCTCGGGGAGAGGAGGTAGAGAAATTGGGAGTGAAGTTGAGCCCAGGAAGAAGGGAGGGATGGGAAGAGGGTGTTGTGAGTTTTGTTCTTATTTCTCATTGCCCTACTCTGCTTTGATTGGTAATAAATTGATTTTCCCAAGACAACTCTGATTTGTCTATGACAGTAGTTGGTGAGTGATCCCCCTCTCCTTATTTCGACCCATGAGCCTTGCATTGTATTTTCTCTTCCCTGTCCAGCTGAGGATGGGAAGGAACAGAGTGGCTTTGGTGGGCACTTAGTGGCTAGCCAAGGTCAAACCACTACAATAATGTTATCTCACAGAGATCTCCCAGGATTGCTCCAATGCAGCAGAATACTTCTAATTCCCTTGCTTCCATACACGTGCTGCTCATGTTGCAGCCTAGCACAGTCTCATATCAGTGCATTGCACTGCTGAACACCCAAAATCCAGAGGCACATTTCTTGTCTTAGTAGTTTTCTATTACAGCTACAACAGGCTCAATCTAAACTAAAACTTCACAGTGTTAATCACATCAAACGGCAAAGTAACCTAACAAGAAACAAGAGATTATAACTTTATATAGTTTTGAGTCTTAACTGATAAGCTTGAAACTATACATTTCCTGTTAGGAACAGATTTAGGATGTCAACAAAATATTTCTTCCTATAAATACAGCCACAATACATGTTTCCTCCATCTACTGCTACATGAACATGCTGCTCTGGTATCACAGTAAGAGATTTTTCCTAAGGAACATCAGTATTATCTCACTTGAACAGATGTGAAAGTAGTTAACATCTAGATAAGTGACATGTTTTGGACAAAGACTGGCAAACCTTGCTACACCAGTGCTTTATCACGTATAAATTATCACACAAACACATACAAACCTCTTGAACATTAGCTGATAGCCAGTTGATTATTAAATGTGTAGAAATAATTCTAATAATGCAATTGGAAATGTTATCATTGGCAATACATAAAATTTTACTATTGAAATCTCAAATTGTCTATATTGTTTCTATTCATTCTGCTTTTTGTATTTATATCACCTCAGTTGGTGATACTTTTCTCACTATTGAAGAGTAATTGTCCTAGTAGTAAACTGCTTTGCTACAGCCTTTTCTTTTGCAGCTACCTTAATGTTTAATTTAACATCTTTGCCCACACTCTGAATTAAAGACAATTCCATGTATTACCCACTAGACTTTTTAAAGCTTGAGATATGACTCAATCTTTTTCTTTTCAGATGATACCTAGCCTGCAGATGAAGCAGCTGTCTGCGGCAATAGGACAATACGCTCTGCTTTGTTAGCTTTAATGCATAATGTTACAAGTATTAAGACACTCAGATCTGCACATGGGCTTTGCATGGCCTTAAACAGTACCTTAAAAAAACAGAAAATCCTTCAGTATCTTAGGGTCTATCATTAAAAATTGTCAGCTCTTTGCTTATTCTAAAACAGCGGAGAGAAAACTGCATAATTCTCAATGTAACATTTTTTTCCAGGAGTAATTATTGATAAGTTGGTAATAGTTCATTTGGAATCTCTGCATACAGCTATAACTTTCATGGCCATACCTCAATACTGTAACTTCTTTCTGTTTCTCACTCGTCTGATTCTGTGAATCTCAGCATGACCCTTCCCAGAAGACTTTTACCTGCATTCTGTTCTCTTGCATCCCCAACAAAACATTCCACTCAAGAACAGAGGAAGCAGTTTTGTTTAATGCCTCAATTTTTATTTTTTTTCTTTCCCCAGATCAAGCTCAAATTATTTGTTAAATCAGGTTAAAACTAAACCCAGGGTCAATCTGAGTTCAGCTAGTGCTTTCACTGCTGTCAGTCATATGAGCTACACCTGCCTCTGTTAATAAGCCACGGCTTACAGAATAAAGAATAGATTGCTTAACAAAACAATATCGTTCATGTTCCACTCATGATGGAAAATAATTTGCCACACTTTACAATATACAGATGCATAGTGGGTTGAACATGGAGTTCAGATAGCTGTTGGTACAGGATGAGAAAATAAGAGTTCAGTTTTCCTGTAGGTGAAATAAAAATATTTTTAAGGAAAACTATCGTGTTGCTAGGCCCAAAGTCTTTCTAGAAATGACTGCCCTGTCTTGAGGAGGCTGAATGTATGGTTACTAGTTAAATAAATGTATTTATTAAAAAAAAAAAGAGAAATTCCAGTAGCTGCTTGGCGGCAGAGAAGTTATCAAATAGCAGAAAGTGATCTGTGTAGCCTCTGTGCCCTAGCACCCAGATAACAAAACAGCCCCTCGTATTGTACCTGCTCTGCATGTCTTCCCATGCAGTACTTGTCATCATCCTGCCCAAGCACACTGATGGCAGTGTACCCAGGTCAGGGTTAGAGAAACCAAACGTGTGGACACTAGTCATGTGTAACACAATGTATATTAAGATATTCAGGGATCTAACAAGTGCTATCATGTGTTGCTTGCTACTGGTAACCTCTGCTATAATTTTTCACTCGGAACAACTGAGACTGTCTCTTCTCAATTAGGGACCCAATTAGGGACTTTTCAGTGTGAATGATGGTGCATGGAGAGAAGTACATTAGAGATTCCTAGAGGATGAACAGGCAGAAGGGTGCAATGAGTGATGCTGGCTGTTAAGGTCTCTGAATGTTCTTGGCTTCATGAATTCTACAGCAAGGTATGCAAGGGGCTTGCTCTGAGATGGGGGAGACAGTGAGAAAAGCAGAATGCAGGATGAAGCTACTTCCTTCCTGTATGCACTAAACAACACCTATCAAAGCGACCTGAGCACTTACGCAGGCAAGACCTCTCCTCCAAGCTGACCCCAGATAATGGAGTGGGGTGAAAGGTGATTTCTCTTCAGGCAAGTGTAAAAAGAGATCACCTCGGTGACAAATGGCAAACAACCTGGCTTGTTGTCTGTTGAGTACTGAAAGGCATCTCTCAGAGGAAGTACTATGGAACACATGCCTAAGTACACCAGTAAAGTTGGTGGTACAAATGGAGAACAGCACTTTCTGCTTCATGGCTGACCTGCAGGGTATGAAGCCACAAGGTTGCCAAGTGAGAAACATGAGCTGAACCCAGGCACCAGCTGAGGATGGGAAGGAACAATTAGCAGGAAAAATGTAAAAAAATAATTTCCTCCTTTCTGTGTCACTTTCAATTTCTCTCTCTCCCTACATCATTACTTATGTAAAGTGATGTAAAGTGACCTACACCATCCTGGAGGATGATCACAATTCACTGCGCATTTGTTTTGGTGCAGAAGGCCACAATGGTCCACTGTTGCCTTTTCAAGACTTTGATTAGCAATTGCAGTTGCCAGGCTGGCCAGATTTACATTGCAGGACCCTCCCTTTCTGCCAGGCAAACTGGGAGGCAGCAGGAGGAGTGTGACGGTCAGTGCAGGAATCAGCTGGGAGAGACAAGAGAGTGAGCTCTGCCTGGAGGCACAGCATGAGCTCCAGTGTAAAGGTGAAGAAATTTGGATAGATTTGATGTTTAGAAGAGAGGGACCAGTGAGCTGTGTCTCAGGAAATTCCTCTGCTTTCATGTAAGGTTATTACACTACAGTCATTATTAAATCCTTAAGCTCTACCAATTTCTTGGGAACACAGGCGAAGACAGGAATGATCAGGGAACTACTGAAATCAACCAAAACAACATGCAGGTATTATGTCACATTTACACATAAGTAATTGCAAGCCTTGATTTAGATCTCAGTTTGCACTGTTAAAGACAACTTTACTATTATGTTTGATCCACAAAAATCAGGTGATATTGACCTACTCTAAAAGATCATGCTTGGACATGGAGTTAAGCAAGAGTAAGATTTTATATTAACACTTAAATTTCATTTTTTTTAATTTAAGGATTAATTTTGGTCAACATTTAGCTTTCCAAGTTAAATTTAAGCATATACAAGAGCTTATAAACTATCAGGTTGTAGACTTCTGCTTTGTAACACACTTTGGTTTAGTTAAGAAAACAATTATTGTCTTCTTGAATCAGTCTCTTTAGACAGCACCCTGTGACTTTCACAATAGCTCTAGATGCAGAATTAGATGGTAAACTAAAATTTTTAACTACTGTGTTTAATACCTGCATTCATTTTAAAATCTGTACAGTACCTCAGAAACCTAAAATGTTCTTGGAAAAAATCTAAAGTCTACAAAGTGGAAGTTCAACTTTTTCTGGCCAGTCTTTATTAAAGCTTTTTAGATGTCACCAGATTTTCCCTAGGGGGGAACAAAACCCCAGACTAACCAGTTTGGATGGATGAATTCTGCCTATCTAAATTCTGCCAATCTAAATTCTGCCACACAATTCCAGCTGGATAGGACATAAGGCACTTCTTGTCCTCAACTGCTGCTTGTGTTCACAGTGGCCTAACACTCCAGCAATAGCAAGAGGATATTGGACATCCCACTGTGTTTTGGTCCCCATTTAACAGAAATACAATATCAGAGCACTCTAGTCCTCGTTATTATAGCACAGAAGGAGTGCTGTCAAAGGAGAAAGCTTCACTGGGATAACGAGCAGAGTCTTAATTGCTGTGGAACTAGGACAATGACATTTCATTTGCAGCATAACTGAGGTAAAATGAGGATATTCTCCTCAGGTCTTCCTGAGCCTTTTGAAATGATGAGATACGTGGATGCCAATATTTCATAAGTGTACTGTGGGGTTATTTGTAAAGTTCAATCTAGGCAATTCTTTGTTACTTCAAATATAGACTAACAAGCATGTACAAATGAAGAATTTCCTGTAATTTGTTTACCCTTTCTGGAATTGCCAGAGCCTCTCAGAGATACAAGAGATGAGGAACTATTTTTCTCCATTAAAAATTCTATACTTGGATTTTTGTTCTTCTGAATTTGAATGAGAAGCTGAACTCTCTCCTAATCAAAGCAGTTTGAGACTGAGGTAAAATTATTTTATTATTAGAAACCTCTTTGGTTGCATGAGATGAAAACAATGCTCATATAATGTCAAAACCCTGTGGTGGAGAGGAGACATCTGGTAGTCCAAGACAGCTGAAGCTATTGCAGCTCCACACTCACAGGTGCAATCAGAAGCAAGGCCATAGTAGTCCCAAAAGCCACACACAGAGACACATGTATACAATACACACATACGTGTACTTGGCCTCACACTGATGAACATGACAGAACAGAAAATGCACCATTCATGCAAACACAAGCTACACCAATGGCCTTGTACCCATGGCCCTTCAGTGGCTCATCAGGATTGTCAGTTGGTGGGAAACATACCTATATGTAACAATAAAATTGGACTGCTCCAGTAGTTGACTGAGACCCCCACTAACTGTTCCTGGATCCTCAGTTTCCACCTGTGCACACAACACACCAGTGCCTGCAGCCCCACTCACAGGCATAAGCATGCTGTGGGTACCTTTATGTCACCTGGATCTTCTTGTCTCCAGCTGCCCCACACAGACACACACATAAAGATGTAAGCAGATCTCTCAGTCAACCCCAGCCCCCATGGTCTGCATTGGACCTCAGATTCCTCCAGTAGCCAACTCCTTCTGTGGATTCACTCACAGAAGCACACAGCCCCAGCTCTCATGCCACCCCTGCTTGCCAGTTAGTCCAGCATGACCTTTGCTAGTGCTCACATACTTGCTCACACACCTGCACTCATGCCAGTCACTATGACCGGGGGTCTCTGTTCCAGTTGCTGGCACTGACACCCATGCCCACATGTGCATGCAGAATCCCTCACCCAGGAAATTGCTTAGAAACTGATTTTAGTGAGAATACAGGACAGCCTGTGATGACCAGGTGTATAGTACAGCCAGGCAAGGCTTGTCAGCAAGACAAGGTTACTGAGAAGCACCGTGTTTACATGTCAGCACCCCTTTTATCCCCTTAACCCTGGATTTCCCACACTTGTTCCTCCCCAAGCTTCCTTGATCCCTTGCTTTCCCCAGCCTTGGTTCTCCCCTAAACATCCTTCAGTAAGTATCAAACAACCCCCAATTGTTTTTCCCAGTATCTCTGTTGTGTGTTAACCTTAGCAGGCCCTAGCAGGCAGCTAAGCCCCACATGGCAGCTTGCTTCACTTCCCTGGGATGGCTAAAAGTGAGAAAACTTATGGGTTGTATGGGTTGAGACAAAGACAGTTTAATGTGTAAATCAAAAGCTATATGCACAAGCAAAGCAAAACAAGGTATTCATTCACTCCTTCCCACCAGCAGGCCGGTGTTCAGCCATCTCCAGGAAAGCACGGCTCCATCATGTAAAATTGTGACTTGGGAAGACAAATGCCCTCACTCCAAACATCCTCCCTTTCTTCTTCTTCCCCTAGCTTTTATTGCTGACTGTGACATCATATGGAACAGAATATCCCTGTGGTCAGCTGGAGTCAGATGTCCCGGCTGTGACCCTTCCCAACTTCTCGTGCACCCCCAGCCTACTCGCTGGTGGGGTGTGTGAGAGGCAGAAAAGTCTTCCACTTAGTGTAAGCACTGCTCGGCAACAACAAAACCATCCCTGTGTTATCAACATTGTTTTTACCACAAATCCAAAACCAATACCACTTACTATGAAAAAATTCAACTGCCCTCTCCTTCTTGCTTTGGACCCTGTTTGGAATTTATCTGGGTAATATCTTTCACTTCAGTAGTTTGCCTATTTTGTAATTGATAGTATGAATTAAAGGTAAACTGGGAAATGTAAAAAAAATAACATTTCTCAGTGAAAATAATACCTTGCTGAAGAAATGTTACCTTTCTAACTGGATAATATAACTGTTATTTGTACAAAGAGTATAGCATGAAGAATTAAAATAAATACAGCTCCTGGTCCTGCAGAAATGCATACAAGTACTTAATTATTTAATATTCTTCACACTAAACACAGGCAGTAAATCTCTACTTGCTCCTAGTAATCCAGAAAGAAGCTGATTTTGTTTGACTTGCCATGAATATTGATCACAGAACAAATATCCCTAAAGACCACCTTGTTTTAGGGAAAAAACGTTTAATTCCTTTGTAAACAAGTTGGAGTCCAGGGCTCTTGATCACAAATGATCCAAAGCAGAACAGTTTCTTGCAGATCACTGCCCTCAGAAAGCTGAAAAATCCCCCTTGGTACGTAGTGAGATCTGCCTTTACCCAGGTGAGTAGGTTCTATTTAAAGTTTCCTTAAGAGTTTGTCCTTAAAAAATGAAGACCTTAATTAAAGTTACAGGTATTATGTAATTTTAAGGTAAGGCATATTCAGAGTCACATACCCATCAGTTTCATTTTATTCTATGTTTAAATTTGCTTATCCTCTTGAATGTTTGATTTTGCAGGACAAAAATTTCAGACTGGTATTTGGAAGCGTCAAAAGATGTATGTAATTTGAAGAGATTGGAACATGAAGATCAATTTGACACTGGAATTCAAATTGTCACCTTCAACACAGAGCCCTCAGCCCCTACCTACCTGTGGAGGCAACATTGCTTCTCAAGGAACTCCACAGGGCATTCCAGGCTGAAGTATCCCCTCATTATTGTGCTTCAGACCCTTCCAGACTCACTAAGCTGACTTAGCAAAAAGCTTGCAAGTAACATGGCTTCCACATCACAAGTAATGAGGTGCCAGAAGCAGTTCTCTGCAGTGTTGGAGAAAGGTCTTAAAAATTGCTTAGGGATTCTTGCAAGGTGAAATGTAGCAACAGAATGACCAGTGGACCTCAGAAAAAGCAAGCACCAGTAAACTTAAGAAATGACAGAAAGGAGCTCTTTGGGAACAATAATAAGAGGAATATGCACTGCATTTGGAAAGGAGAACTCAAATGTACGTCTGTAACTAATAGGGCTGATAGCAGTTCTTAGAAAAGGACCTGAGTATTATAGCACATTGCAAACTGAATATAGGTCAGCAATAGTATGTTACTGACAGGGAAGCAATTTTTTTCACAGGACCATAAAGTAATTCAGGTTGGAAATCAGGAGGTCTCTAGTTCCACTTCCTGCTCAAAGCAAGGACACTTAGAAGGTCAGACCATCTTGCTTTGGGCCTTACACAGTCTCACTGTGAAGATCCCCATGTGCACACTGCACAGCCTCTCTGGTCAACCTGTTCCAAAGCCTGTCTTTATAATTAAAATAATCTTTCCTTATATCCTGCCAGAATCTCTCTTATTTCAATTTTCTAGGATGCATTAACAGAAGTGATGATGACTATGGTAATTATTCTGGTCTACTTGTGCTGATGGAGTCTCAGTTTTACAGTTTGTAGGTTTTATATTATTTTCTATAATATTTAGTATTATTTATAATTTTGGTGTACTGAACTTAAAAATATCCTGACAAGTTGCAATGTTGAGAGAGGAAACATAATCCTTGAGGCAAGCATGAAGGGGTGCGGTGGCTATGCGGACTCATTCTGGTACAATATTTGGTTAGACGTCAAAGAAAGGCTGTTGTTTTTTTTTCAACTACAAGGCTGATTGTGTGGATTCTTGTTCACTAGAGGTTAAAATAATAAGTTTAAACAAGTATCTACCACAGCTGAGACTAGGCTCGGTCCTCAGTACATGGGGACGGACTGGGGATCCTTCTAGTACAATGTTTCTGAGACAGGGCTTGCTGCTATCAGGTAGAGAAGGGGGAAAAAAAAAAAAGGTCTAAAATATACAAGATTATCAGACCACCTCTGTCCCTCTCACACACCCACAAAGGTCTTAAATACTAATCTTTGCAACCTTGCCGGTCTATTATTAGAGCTGCATTGGGTTTCTTCATGCTCACTGGTGATTTTCTGGCCTTTATTAGGACTTTCCCTTCTGCAAAACAATCTTTTGTCATCTAAATGCTTCTTTTTCAGAGTGATGAGGGCAATTACCCACGTTTCCATACACAACCTTAGAAGTTCTCCCTTCCATTTCCCCGAGTCCTCCCTCTTCTTTTTCAAACAGAATGATACTCAATAGTGACTGAAAGAAATGAAGACTTGAAATTCATATTTCTTCACTTCAGAAACACACTGCAGCAACAGCTCTCCTCTCATGATCACTTCTTCTGGAGTGCGAGAACATAGGCGTGGTCACAGCGGCGAGTGCCAGTGCTGCCACTGTTCAGTCCATCAGGATTTTTAGACACACCCTCCCCAGCCCCAGGGGAATCAGCATCTAGAAACAGGTGGTACACAGGGAGAGCTGCAAGTGATTTTTAAAAGCATTTTTTGCTGTGAATTCAGGGAGTAAAAAAAAACAGAAAATATTTTCTTTCTGAAAATGTGACTATCCAGTAGGTGAGGCCACTGCTTTTTAAGTGAAAAAACACCTAAACAAATAACTGGTAAGAACTAATCAGAACAATTACCAAGTTCCTGTTTTGTAGTAATAAATGCACATAGATATATCTGAGCATGAAAGATAGAATTTGCTGGTTTCTATTCTTTGACATTAAAAATGTATTCAAGTAAAACAATTGTTTTCAGTCTTCCAACATTGCAGACCTTTGCTTTGCAATGTTCACTTCTATGTAGTAAAATTAAGTATAAGGACAACAAAGTTGCCTTTTTTTTTTTTTTTTAGGTTATCCATCAGAAATCCTTTAAAAGTTGTTACAAACCCACAGACATACATATCCATGTTAAAAATCACTGTATTAGACAAGTGAAAAGATAAGGCTGTCAGACATTTTTACCTGCAAAAGCACAGTACAGGCAACATTCCTGTCACATGCACAGCAGCCTATGGTTCTTTTGGATGTGTTGAAGCGATGGATATGTTGAAGCTAAACCCAGGGCAGCTGGTAAAATCCTGGTTTAGGATTACCATTTATCTGTGTTAATGTGTTTGTGGTATTTTAGGATAAAAGCTGTCCTATTTTCTCTTCTGCCATAAAATGTTAATCCTGCAACAGATGGGGAATGGGTTTAGATATGTACGATTGAAAAATTATTCCTATTCAGAGAACTGAGAGTCTCATGATAAGAAAGAAAACATGAGGGTGTATGGGCTGACAGAAAAAGCACAAGTAACAGGGACACAGTAGTGACCAACCTGACACGAAGTTCAAGACCTTCAGTGGTCTGCATCTACCTGTCTGCTATCAGGTGTTTGCAGCTTTCATAGACAAAGAACATGCTAAGAAAGGATGTGAAGGAAGGCGTGGAGGCCTATTTTGGTATTTACTGAAAAAAATCTCTAAAGTGGAAAGGAAGTGTGTGAATTTCTGACAGAAGTTAGGGTAAAAGCAAAGTAGAAATTTGTTTCATTTAAAAAAAATGAAAGGGGAAAGTCCCTTGTAATTACATTATACTCACCATTGAGTAAAGCTATTCTCATGAGTAGTTACTGTAAATTAGTTAAATCCACACCAAGAGTTGCTTCACACTAACTTGTTCTTGTCACTACACATTAAAATAAATTGAGCTTGCCTATACTGACTGTTTCTCCTCTTCACCATTTAAATAATATCTTGTAAATTTGATTTACATTTTCAGTACAATTTAACTGTAAATTGTTCTATTTGTGTCTTTTCCCTCTTTCTCTCCATGTGTACCCTGCACAGGGCCTCTCTAACTCCCAAAGACTGTGGCTAGTGAATGCCTGGTTGACTTTTTGCTGCAGAGAGCAGATAGGATGGGGAGGAGAATTGAAAGAATGTAACTCCTACGGGTTAAGATAAGAACAGTCCAGTAACTAAGGTATAACACAAACCACTGCTGCTACCACCAATAATAATAATGATAAGGGAAATAACAAGGGAAGAGAATACAGCCGCTCACCACCCACCAGCCTGACTGATGCCCAGCCCGATCAATGCCCAGCCCGACCCGAGCAGTGATCTAACCTTTCCAGGTAACTGCCCCCAGTTTATATACCGGGCATGACGTGCTGTGGTACGGAGTACCTCTTTGGCTAGTTTGGGTCAGGTGTCCTGTCTCTGCTTCCTCCTGGCTTCCCCTCCTCCCTGGCAAGAGCATGAGACTCAGAAAGCCCTTGGTCAGAGTAAACATTACTGAGCAACAACTAAAAACATCGGTGTTATCAGCGCTGTTCCCAGGCGGAAAGTCAAAAAGACAACACTGCAGCAGCTACTAAGAAGGAGAAAAATGACTGCTACTGCTGAACCCAGGACAGGCCAGCAAGAGGACAGAGGCCACAAGGCCAGGTTTCAAATTAACTGCATAATAAGCGCATTGTACAGGCAGATGGGGGGGATAAGAGATATGCATCCTGCTGAGGGCAGACTACTGATTGCAGGCAGTCCTAATAGTAGAGGGCGAAACAATAAAGCATCTACATGTTTGAGCAAGCAAATTTGGGCAGTCTTAGAATGGTAAAGCTGGTTTTCTGCCTCTATGAAGTGTCTTCTCTTGGTTTGCTCTGTGATGGTAGAGCCCTCCTTGAGAACTTTCTACATCTACAATTCCACATGGTATCTTCTTTGAACACACTTACAGGTCTCTCCATTGTTAATGCCCTTTTGCTATGAATAGCAGCACTGCTGTGGGTAAAGGCCTGCACACTAATGCCATTAATGTCTGCTTGTGTGGTAATCACACATCTGACTGCAGTATCAACACAGCACAAGAGGAGGTCTGTATTGGTGGTTTACAATGCAGTTCCATTTGCTTGAGGTCAGAAGATCTCCACATATATATTATATTATTATGACTCTTCAAAACAATGTAAGGAGGAATTATCCATATTTTATTCTCACCTTCCCATTGTTTTGGATTTGGATTGACGACATAAAGGCGAATTGTTTATATCTCAGTGGGGCTATCACACCTCAGGCCACCAAGGAAGAGATGGAACATATAGATTCATGATGAACATATAGGGTTTATGATGAAGGAGTGGACACAATCACACAGGTTATCCATAAATGTGGAACATGAACTGCAGTTGAGCGGTTAAAGCCTCTCCTGTATGGAGGACAATGGCTGAAGTACAAATATGAGGAGGCCTGGCAAATTGACTTTATCACTGACCCACCAAGGGAAGTGCCATGTGCTTACCATGGGGGAGGCAACCACCAGATGGCTGGAAACATACACTGTGCCCCACGCCACTGCCCGGAACACTATCCTGGGCCTTGAGACACAAGTCTTATGGTGACACGGAACCCCAGAAAGAACAGAGTCAGACAACGGGGCTCATTTTCAGAATAACCTCATAGATATTTGGGTCAAAGAGCATGGCATTGAGTGGGTATATCACATCCCCTACCATGCACCAGCGTCTGCAAAATTGAATGAGACAATTTTGCGAAGTTGTGCTTACTCTTATCAAGGACTTTTCAGTCTCTCATGCTCTGCCAGTGAGGAGGGGAACAAGAAACCAGGAAGGAGCAGAGGCAGGAAACCTGACCTGAACTAGCCAAAGGCATATTCCATACCACAGAACATCATGCCAAGTACATAAACTGGGGGGGAGCTGGCAAAAAGCCACTGCACTGACTGACGCTCAGGGATGGGCTGGTCATCGATCAGCAGGTAGTGAGCAATTGTATTGTGCATCACTTGTGTTTCTCAGGATTTATTCCTCTCCATTATGATAACATTATTACTATTACTATTATTTCTATTATTATTATTAAACTATTCTTATCTCAGCCTGCAGGTTTTACCCTTTTCTGATTCTCCTCACAATCCCACCAGGAGGGAGGCTGGGAGTGAGCATCTGCATGGTACTTAATTGCTGGCTGGGATTAAACCATGACAAAGAGAAAGCTTTCTATTTGGTTTATTTACAGCACCTTTAGTTTATTTATAAATGCCCACTCTGTACTTGGGGAGCAAGAAGATTGCCAAGAAATGGAAGCTGCGGATGAAAGAAACTTATGAAATAATCCTGAGATGATCCAAAAATATTCACCTCCTAGTAAAACTTACTATAACTACACAAGAATGGTTTCATACCAGAACACAGAACATGGAGGCTGAACATGGAGTCTTTGAGAGAGTAGGGGCTAGGCAAAAAAAGTTCAGACTGGGAAAGCAAAACTCATACAGTACTTAGAGGGAAAAGGGAGATTTCAGGTTATGAAACTGGAAATTGAAAAGGAGGTGTTAACTTAGAAACTGTTATTTCTGTTACATGCTGTTGTGTAATGAAATTTTTGAAGACACAGAAAAATTATTCCGCATGTGGAATAGACTGACCAGAAAGGTTGATGTGTCTATCTTTACTACAGCAATATAAGAAGACAGAAGCAAACTTTGTTATGCAGCTGTGGATGTACTGGGTTTGGTTGGCAAGATTTCGGAAGCAGGGAGACTGCAGAGATGGCTTTTTTGACAAGATGCCAGAAGCTTCTCCCATGTCAAGTACAGCCACTTTTAGTTGGCTCCAAGACAGACCAAAGATGGCCAGTGCTGAGCTAAACAGTGATGGTGATAATAGCTCTGTGATAACATATCTAAGAAAGAATAAAGTATTGCTCAACAGCAACTGAGAGGAGTGAGAATATGTGAGAGTAACAGCTCTGCAGACACTAAGGTCAGTGAAGAAGGGGAGTAAGTGCTCCAGCTGCTGGAGCAGAGATTGCCCTGCAGCCCTTGGTTAAGACCTGAAGGCTGTCACCCTGCAATACATAGAGGTCCATGGTAAAGAACACAACCCACCCACAGCCTGTGGAGGACCCTGTGCTGAAACAGTTCATGAAGAACTGCAGCCTGTGGAAAGGACTCACATTAGGAAAGGTCATAGAGGTCTGTTTCCTGTGGGTGGGACTCCACAATGGAACAGGGGAAGAGAAAGGAGCAGCAGAAACAATGCATGATGAACTGACTGCAACCCCCATTCCCTGTCCCCCTGCACCCTTTCTGTAGACAAGAGACCTTTGTCAAAGCTTGGTCATAAATGGATTTCTAAGGTAATCACTGAATTTAAAAAGTTCTGTTCAGGCTGTCTCCCCAAATGGCTTGTAATCTGATAGTTTTAGCAAAGTTACATTATTTCAGACATGCATGTCATCATTATTAAGATCCTGAATCCCTGCTCCCCTGGATCTGGAGTGACAAACCTGCCTTTGGCAGAGAGCACTGAGAAGTCCATGTAACGACTGCTGTCCCCCTTGTGGGCAGTGACACCATTTTGTGCCAGCCTCCTCATTCCCACCAATATCACCACAGCTATATACCTAGTACTTTCCTGGCTCAGAGCAAAGGATGATGTAGAGGCACATGGACAATAAGAGGGTGAATGATGACAGCCAACATGGCTTCACCAAGGGCAAGTCATACCTGAGAAATTTGGTGCCCTTCTATGATGAGGCCATGGCATGCGTGGATAAGGGAAGAGTGACTGATGTCATCTGCCTGGATGTGCAAGGCATTTGACACTATCCTGCACAACATCCCTGTCTCTAAACTGGAGAGGCATGGATTTGACAGATGGACCACCCAGTGGATAAGGAATTGGCTGGATGGTCGCACTCTTAAGAGTTGTGGTCAATGACCCAATGACCAAGTGGAGATCAGTGAGAAGTGGCGTTCCTCAGGGGTCAGTATTGGGATCGGTGCTGTTCAACATCTTTGTTAGTAACATGGACAGTGGGATCGAGTGCACCCTTAGCAAGTTTGCCAAGACACCAAGCTGTGTGGTGCAGTTGACATGCTGGTGGGGAGGGATGGGATCCAGAGCGACCTTGACGTGCTTGAGAGGTGGGCCAGTGCAAACCTCCTGAAGTTCAACAAAGCCCAGTGCAAGGTCCTGCACATGGTTTGGGGAAATCCCAAGCACAAATGCAGGCTGGGCACAGACTGGGTTGAGAGCAGCCCTGAGGAGAAGGACTTGGGACTGCTGGTTGACAGAAAGCTCAACATGAGCTGGCAGTGTGCGCTCAGAGCCCAGAAAGCCAGCATATGCTGGGCTGTGGCAAAAGGTGTGTGACCAGCAGCTCCAAGGAGTTGACCCTGCCCCTCTACTCTGCTCTCATGAGACCCCACCTGCAGTGCTGCATCCAGCTCTGAGGCACCCAACACAAAGGACATGTACATGCTCGAGTGAGTCCAGAGGAGGGCCAGGAAGATGATCAGAGACCTGGATCATGCCTGCTATGGAGACATGCTGAGAGAGCTGGGTTTGTTACACCTGGAGAAGGCACTGGGGAGACCTTAGAGCAGCTTCCAATACCTAAAGGGGCCTACAAGAAATGTGCAGAGGGACTTTATACAATGGCATGTAGGAATGGGATAACTGGTAATGTCTTTAAACTGAAAGAGGGGAGATAGCTATAAATTAGATGACAGAAAGTTCCTGACTGTGAGGGTGGTGATACACTCATAGAGGTTGCCCGGAGAAGCTGTGGCTGCCGCATCCCTCGCAGTGTTCAAGGACAGGTTGGACAGGCCTTTGCGCAACCTGGTCTCGGGGAAAGTTTCCCTGGCCATGGCAGAGGGGTTGAAACTGGATGATCTCTAAGGTCCTTTCTGACCCACAGCATTCCATGACTCGATGATATCCTGAAACTGGCACCAGGGCTGCTGCCGTGGTGAGCGATGGCAGCGCGGGCACCACTCTAGCTGCCACGGAGGGGTGCGATGGTGCAGGTACCCCACGTCAGCCGCCCGCAGTGAGCGATCGCGCAGGTACCGCACTCCTTGCCATGTCGGAGAGCGATAGCACGGAAGTCCCGACAGCCGCCATGGCGAGCGATGCAGAGCGAGCGGCGGCGAATCGAGGCATAGCGGCTAGAGTGCGTCAGCGGCGAGAGGCGGGGCGGCCGCCGCGAGATAAGATATCAGGCGCCGGCAGCCGAGCTGAGCTAAGCTGGAGCTGAGCTGCTAAGCTGCGTGGTAGCTGCTAGGGAGCCCGGACGCCGCCTCGTTGTTGTCCTCCTTCTCTTCCATTCATTCTCGCCTGCTGCTTGCTGCCGGCCGCCGCGGTATGGCTGCCCGGCTGGCTGAGGTGAGCGGGGCACCGTGTGAGGGGTAACCTGGTGAGGCAGGCGGACGGAGTGACTGGGAGCCCAGCTGCAGCGGCCGGGGGCAGGGTGGCAGGCCCGGGCGGGCCCGGGGCGCGCTGCCCAGCAGGAGGCGGGTGGGCGGGCCGGGGTGCCTGCGGCGAGTGCAGAGCCGCGGGAGGGGGGAGGCAGGCGGGGGCGGCTCTGTCAAGCGGTGGTGCCGGGCAGGCTCCCGCGGCGGGGGGCGGCTTTGCTCGGCCTTCCCTCGGGCGGGCCCGCTACCCTTCGCGTGGCCTGGCCCCGCCTCGCCTCCCCTCCCCGGGGTCCACCTGGGGTTAGAGTGGTATCAAGTTAGGTATGAGTTTTGGTCCAGACCACTCTGTGTTGCCTAGGGCCAGCCATTTTTTTGTGGGGGTATCTACTGTAGCTTTGTAATTTACGGGTTACAGCCACATACGTATGAAAAGATCCACATACATGCGTACACTTTTATGCATATCTATGGAAGTGGTTTTTGCAATGCTACAGTACTCCCCTCCAAGATGGCTCTGTGCATGCAAGTATGTGCAGATAAGTGAGTACATGCACAGTCACACACACATACTCTTCTGTTTTCCTGTATGTGGTATGTGAGGTATTTTGAATTTTATTTTGAGGTGGGGTTGTTTCTTCCCTCTTAAAACAAGGGGAAACGCCATGTCTAAGATATCTGTTGACATAGCATTACTATCCTGCTTACGGAGTGTTAATTCCAGCCTGAGAAAGTGGGTTACTCTGTGAGCTAGAGCAAAAGATTTTACTAGCATCAATGGAAACCAAAATATACTATGTCGTTTATTTTATATACATATTAATGTACTTTTTAGAGGAAACCATTAAAGAGTGATCTTTAAGCTCCTCTGGGCTGTGGAGTTTTCAGTATTAATAGTGAGAAATTTGGAAAACTAGCCTGTGGTGTGAAGACAGTCTCCAGCTGATAGTAGTTTTCTTTTGTATGTGTGTGCAGGAGAAAGGAGGGAACTATTCTGCTTAAGTGCAGCTGCTTTTTTTTTTTGTGTGTGTTCGGCTGCACCACTGGTCATAGTCTGGGATATAACCCACCAGATTTTAAGGGGAATAAGTATTGTGACAGCATGATCAGTATAATAAAATCAGTGCTGCCTCATTGGAGGACCTATAAAAGATTGCTGTAGGTGATTCATCATGGTCTCACTTCTCCTTCACACTCCTCCTGTACTGCATCTTCTCTCTGTTTTCTTAACTGCACTGGCACCTTTCTTGTTAAATTGACCTCTGATTGACTTAGATACTGAAGAACTTCTTATTCCTTGCCTTAATGATGGCTACCAAGAAAACATTTCTATTTCATCGAGGGGAAGGAAGCATTAGGGCAGAGAGTGGTTTATACTTTAAATGCTAAAATTCAGGTGATATTAACCTCAATCATCTTCTCAATTTCAGTACTATTTTATGAACGAAAAGCTGCTGAGAGCTCTGTTATAGCAGATGGGTGTTGCTTACCCTTACCTTGAATCTTGCTTCACATCTGCTCTGTGACAAAACATGCCTTTCCTTACTCTTGTGGAAGATACATAATTAAAATGGGATTCTTCTGTGCTTTTCCAATATACTCTCTCCAGTACTGTGTGATCAAGACACACAGTGCAAAGTCTTTCTGGAGTGTTTCATAACAAGCTTCTTTACAAAGAGGCATTACTCTGAGAATTTACTTGGAAAATACTTGTAATTTCTTCTGTATGCATATTTGGGTAAATAAAGTCTCTTCAATGTAATAATTAAAACCATGTCTTTTTGTGTGGGCTTTTTTTTTTTTAATTAGTATTGTGAAGATAACGCAACTCAGAATGGACTTTAAATTCTTCTTATTTACCTAAACATCCTATCTGTGCATTTTGCTTTAAATAGCTACCTATGTGTAACAGGGTAACAGGTAACTGCATACCTATTGCAGTGCAGAATCTTTGCCAGTGAAAGATGGAAATTCACTTCAGTGTTCAGGCTGACACTTACTGGTGCTTTTGTTTTCATGTTTAAATCTGAAAAGTGAAAATGTTTGATAAGAAGTCACTGAAAGAAGAACATGGAAATTTGGGCTGTTAGAGAAACTCTTCGGAGTAGAAGAGCCTTGCTTACACTCTTAGCATTGTTATTAATCTCATCTCCTACCAATCAGTGAGTATCTAGTAGTAGTAATCATTTAAAGGTGTTACCAATTATGATTCTAAACTTCAAATAAAAACATGACATTACAGCTGAAATAATGCATGCTTAGGCTTATTTTCACATTGCTATTCCTGAAATATTTCTCTATTCAAGTTACTAGCTTCTCATTTCCTAAACAGATAAATACCTTCCTCAGGACTTGCAAGGTTGTAACCTTGTCATTAAATTGTACCAGCTATATATTCTAGACAGCCATAATCATCCTTTGATTTGTGAAATGTAAAGTTTGGGGCAACAATGTTAGAGGTGCATGATTTCTTTGGAACTGCTTTCATCATTGAATGTCTCTTGAGTAATCATTTCATAGATTGTTTAGAAACAAAAAACCTTTTTCATACAGTAGAAACAGGTTCTGGAAAAAAAAAATTGGTCAAACAAAATTCACCCCGTCTCTCAAATGCTTGCTTTCTGCTGTTACAGCAGATTAAACAATCCTGAGTGGAAAAGCCTGTTTTAATGTGTTCCCTCTATTGCATTGTTTTAAATAGGACTGAAATGGCATGTGCAGGGTCTTCTTAGATCTGCTGTGGCATTCCCGCATTTTATTTTTTTTTTGTCTGCTTCTGCTGAATTAAAAAAAAAAAAAAAAATTGTACAATAGGATGTGACAGTGTGTATTTATATATATTTAGTTGGTGTTCTCCAGTGAGCCTCTGATTTCAAATAAATTTTTAAATACCTCTGTAAAATGTGTAAACCCTGTTCCAAAAGAGTGATGAGCTTTCAAATCTTCCCTTTTCTGGAAAAGATTAGTTATTGAAGCTTTTAATGCACTTCTGGAAAAAAAATAAAGTACATCTGTAATAGGATATCTTAGGTACTTGGTGGTGTAGCTTAGAAGTCTGAAACTTGCATATTATGTACATATTACAATGAGAAGCAAGGGAGATGTGGTCCATTTACAGAAATGTGTAAGGTGGTTTTCAAAGGATGTCAAGATGGTTGATGATGGCTATAAGGACAGGATGACACCAGGGAGGTGTTTGTGTGTGAATTCCTTTCCACTACTAGACACATTCTTGTTAACATTCTCAGACGTAGAACTTTAGACCTGTAGTAACATGTTTATTTATAGCTAGCGAATGCATGCTACCAAATGTTTGGGGCTTTCTCATAATGCAACCGGGAAAGGTTGAACTAAACGAGCAGTGGCTATATGCAGACAGCTGTGAGGAGCAATGAACCATCTGCAAGTACAAAACTGCTGAAGGCAAAGGCAAATGCAGAGCTGCTCAGGAATGTGCACTCTCTCTACTAAGGATTTTGCTAAGTATTTGTTCTGACAGGAGTAAGTTTTGACAGTGGGGAAGGTGGTATGCTCTGAGCTGCTGCTTATGGTGTGATCCTGTTGGAAAGCTTAGAGAAGAGGGATGTAAGTCATCTGATGTCTAAACAGATTCTCGAGGGCTCTGAGCAATGAAATACTCTTTTGATGTTTTATTCTTCCTTTCTTTTGCAAACAGGACTTCTACATAAACAAGAAATACCAGACCTTGATACTTGCTTTTTTTCTTCTAGCTGGAATAGCCTACAAGATGCCAAACATTTTCCTAGCTTCTTGGGGGTCTTGATGCTAAGTTTGAATTTGTGGTTCTTAAATGCTTTTTTTTTCAGAGGATGGAGTTTACTTCTAGTTTTGCAGTTTTAGTTCACCTGTGCTTTTTTTCTATCCTTCTGAAGATGGGATGAGGAAGGCAAATGTACTGCTGAGTCCAGTTGTGAGCTAGATTGGGGTAGTCTGTCTGTGTGGCCTTTGTAAAAGTAAAGAAGTAGCGGTGCTGTTTTGCATAGACATACAGAAATGCTTACACCTACCCACTGTATTTGTGGGACGGGGATGGTACCTTGAAATATCTCTTCACAAAGTGACCGGGCTCAGACTGACGCTCAGTAATGACTTCTTCATCATGTCTGTGGCCCAAGGATGGTGTCTGAAAGCTCTAATTACTTCATTTGAACAGTGTTTTTGATGTCTGTGGCATTCTTGTCATCTGACTTTCACCCTACCTTTCCCTTAAGAAACGTGACATAAAGGTCTTTGTGGTTACCTGTATACCTCGCTCCTCTGGTGTTCTTTGATACCAGCCTGTGTTTGTAAGTCCACGAACTGCATTGCCTGGGAAGTTCATAATTTGGTTGTGTATTGTCAAGCCTTCAGCTGTGTGCAGGTGAAAGAAGCTGCTACTGTAGAACTCCTGATTGCAAATAGCAGGTAAAATTCAGAATTCATTTTTATTAAACATTATCATCTTCTGAAGATTAATATCTTCAAGATACAGGAGTTGGATCAGGAAGTTGGAGAAAGCTGCTTAGTCCCTTTTTGGAAAAAATGCAATTCTTAATCTACAATAAGATGAAGTTCTTGCTATAAAAAATTCTTTAAATTCTCACTGCTCCAAATACATTATACTTAATGTAGCACTGATTTCAGGATTCTGATCCTCAAGTTATTGTAAATGGGGTGTAGGGCCATATAGTGAGATTCTGAAACTTCTCAGTTTTGTGTGCCTGCTGGTCTGCAAGCATTAGGGTTGATTGCCAGGCATCTATTTTTGCAGTCTTCCTTATTTGTTTTCCCAGCTTCAGCTCTGTGACTTCCTCCTACTCCTGGGAAGATCCCGTGTTGGTTTCTATCCCTCTTTCTGCATTTTCATTTGAAATCCCCCACAAAGCCAAGGCAACTGCTACTTTCTTAGTTACAGGTCTGCTGCTGCAAATGTTGTTTTTTTTTTTTAAAGGAAAAAACAGCTTGAATGCTACTTAACTCTTGAATTTCCTACAGCTCCTCTGCTGAAAGCTGTGATATCCACAGATTTCATGTGGCATAGTTGTAGCTCAGGCAACTGTTTTAGCAACTCCTTGGGTATGGAGGGTACGATTGCAAAATTTAATGATCTACTCACCATTTGTAACCATGGTCACCATCACATTTGAATGTGCATGTGGAAATTCCCGAAGCAGCCCTAAAGAGAGTTGCTGTTGTTTTGCTGATGAGCACTAACTCATTAGTCTGTGCTAATGTGTCACAATGGTCACAGTGCCAGTCTCACTGTTTAGATAGTCGCCCATCTGTCTAACCATAGAAAAGCTTGCTTTATTGTTCTTATGTCTGACATTACTAGATCTTTTTGAGGTGGCCCTTCCAAACCGAAGGGATGACTTTAGAGGAAGGTACAAAGGTTTGAAAACTGAACCAGTTGCCAAGAAACATGAGTGCCAAGAGAGAGTAGGTGGTGGTCTGCTGATACCAAGTGGGAAATAAAGCTGCAGAAAATCAGAGAGGGGGCATCTCTTGTCACCTTATTGAAGAGGTGGCTGGAGAAGCTGGAGGCAAACTTAGGGGTGCAGAGTTGTGGAAGATGAGCAGGGGCAAGAGCAGCATGGCTGGTTATGTCCTGGGTGGCCAGCTGGCCAGACACCTGAGGAGGGAGGCTGAGTGTGGACTACAAGTGCTGTGTGCAAAGAAGGCCTTTAAGATCTTTAAGGGCAGATGCTGTGGGGTATGAAGTGTAGGAGCAAAACTGGAGGGAACTGAGGATAGGGCTGAAGAACTGCAAACCAGCTGCTCTCAATGCTGAGGCATGGAAGGGAGAAAGAACAGTGAGCAGAGAGGAAAGGTGGGTTGTTGGGGTATCTGTGTGGGGTTTATCGGCGTTATTCTTCAAGACTAAACAGTTCTGTCTTGTGTAATGAAGGGGAGATAGAAGAAACTGGGTATTAGAAGAGCGAGTGCTGAGCATAGGGGAGATCAGATATATGTCAAAGAGGCAGACTGAGGAAGAAGTAATCACAGTATTATATTTGTCTTTTAGATGTTAATTACTTTCAAGCACAACTGGAATGGATTTAATTTTGTGATATTGAATCTGAGAAGCTGAAAGAGAAGGCATGAATCCTTTAAGAAAAACTTTGTTTTTTTTCCCTCCAGATTTATTAATTGTGGCTATTTTGGGTGGTCTCAAATACAAAAATTTAATTTAGTAAAGCTATAGTATGCTTTCCTTATAGGAAAGGCTTCTCATTAATTTCCCAAAACTCTCTGTTGGAGAAAGTGCTCTTCAAGAAACCAGATTATAATATCGTTAAAATGTGAGACTGTAGGAAAAATGTAAATACCATGTTAGTAGTTTGTATACCTAAGAACTTGGCCTTTAATTAAATAGGCTATCTAATCAAATACATAGTTAATCACTTGAGCAAAATGCTAGTCGTGGTACACAGGTGATGAATCATGTATATGCTTAACAACCTCACCTACCTAAGATGGGTTGGAGTCTGAGGTTGCATAGTGTGTCTTTCTACTACTACTCTGTCACAGCCAGTTTTATAACTGGCTAGTTTTTTGTTCTGTTTTCATTAAAGACATAGGTTTGTAGTTGTTAATAGAGATTGTTTTCTGCAAATCTAACTACCAGTTGATTAAAAGCACTCTTTAGTGTTTTTGCTAGTACTTGTAGTAATAATGTGCAAGTACTTTTTCTGTTTTAATGTGGAGGATGTTTTCCTTTCCTGTTACATGTTTCACTCGACTGGAGATTGTTTGAACTCAGTACATAGACCTTTCTACAATAATTGTTGCTGATCTCCACAGCAGTTATGTTTCATACTAGGACTGGGGAGTTTGGTCCTTTATGTAGATTTCATAATTGTGTTGTACAGCTAAAGTTAAATTAGGGTGGATAATTAATGAATGCAAAGGATTGATTATTTTTGTTTATTTGCATTCAAATTGGCAGCTTTGCTTTGCATCTCTGACAGAAAATCAAAGCTGCATAAGCTGATTCATGTAGATTACGGATAATGTGGTTGGCAGGTTAATCCAGAGCCCTTGGTGGATGTTTACAACGATTTTTTGGTCACTGGCCTGTGTTTCCTTAAGAACTTTCTATTTAGAATTTTATTAGGGTATGAGTAGATGTTAATTGGGATCCTATGCTCCTTTTTTTTTTTTCTTTTAAAAAAAAAACCAACTTTTTCCTTTTAGGAAAAAACCCTAAATTTATCTGAGTTGACAAGAACTTGTATTTAGGATGGATATGTCTATATTCTTTAAAAGTGTGAGCAAAAGCCAGACTGAAGGGAAATCTTATTTATGTGCCTTAGTGGTATAGTGTAGGTAATGGTTTGAAGACTAGTTAGGAGTATACAAAACCAAGCTTTTAATTAAAACCCAAGAAAATCTCCCTTACTAAGTAGTTGTGAAAGAACAGTTAGAGTTGATCAAATAGTATATTATTGTAGCTTTCTCAAACCTTAAAGAAACATTAATTATATACTCTATTATTTAGAAAAAATAACTTCCCTTTCATAAAATGCCTTTCTCTTCCTGCGGTAGACATATATCACATTGCAAATAAAAATGATTTTTTTTTTAAGAATTGGGGATATTCATAAAACATAAAAGCTGTATTTTAGGCCACAGTAGTGGTCTAAATATGTAATTATGGGGCAGGTTTTCTCTATGTATTTCAAATTAAAAAGCTCATAATAAGTCAGATGGTACTTTTATATGTATTTTAGAATAGGTTTAAAATCTGTTAATTTCTATACTGGAGAAGGATGAACAACCTTTTTACTTACTTAAATGTTTCAGATTATATTTGGATACAAACAAGATAAAACAACATTTAAAAGCAACCCCTCCCAATTTAATGTATTTGTGAATAAAGAAGAAATAAAAGCAATGAAAATGTTTTGCGTATAGGACAGCTGGTAGTCTAAGCAAAGAAACATTTACGTAATCTGCTGTTAATAGAATTACTGCTAGTAGATTTTAACAATTTTAGAAGTAGCAGATGTGATGCCTTTCTTGTAGTTGAGAAGACTGAAAATACTATTTCTAAATTTTTTAAATTTTTTTTTCTTCCAGCTTTTATGTAGTTTCACAGTAAACCAGCAACTGCACATTGCAAGATGGTAAACTAATGTAAAAAAAAAACGAAATTATGTTCCTGCAGCTCTGATTGAGAAGCTGGTATGGTGCATCATTAGATCTCGTTCTGGAGCATGGTTTGGCACTTCTGCAGTCCTGGCTTTATTTTCTCTGGAACATCAGCAGCTAGTGTGTATATGGGGTATATATTTAATTCATGTGATTGTCTCATGATGTTACCCCAGATGTACCTTATGGCTAGTATGGGAGATCATGGTAGGATTATATTTTTAAAATAGAACTTGGTTCAAGGTCCATGATGAATAATAAATACCTGACAATCATTTAGGAGTTCTGTGAGCTGACATACTGCAGGCTGGGGCTGGATTGGTTGTCCTGGTTTAGCGGAAGAGTTCTGAAGATCATAGTTGAACAGCTCAGTGTCTGGTCTCTAAACTTCAAATTATTGTAAGAAAAAAATAAAAAAGCCCAAACAAAACCAACAAAACCACAAAACAAACCCTGCACAAAAAACCCTACTCAAAACCACCCAACAAAACCCCTAGCCAAACAAAAACCAAAACAAACTAACCAACTAAAATTAAAAAAAAAAACAAACCTCAAACCCTGACTAATTAAATTACTACTATTTATTGTTAAACACAATCTGAAGATTGCTCACCTGCTTTAGTTTTGCACGTATTTGTTATGCCAGACATGTTTATCCGTCCCAGTTATTTTAGGTTGAAAAGTCCTTGGTGGATGGGTTGTGATTCCTTTTTTTAAAAGGAAAATTATCAACACAGTGAGGTTGTGCTGTGTAAGTCTTCATCTGTTCCAGTACTGGACAAGGTTTGATACAACTTGTGTTTAAGTATCTCAGTCTCTGAGAAGTATTTTTCATACTGGTGTCTCTGGAATAATTATTAGTGTTTTGTATATGAGGAGTTTGGGCAGATCAGTCATATGACATCTGTGCTAGAGCTGGGAGTTCATCTTGATTGCTCTAAATCCTTGGCTGACAGCTTAGACTTCAGTTCCCTTAAGATAAAGGCACCTAGAAGGAGTTTTAAAATGTATTTAAGCCCTCTGAAATGGTGTAAGAAACAACATAGCTTTGGCTTCTTTTCTTTCTGCTATTTCATGGCACTCAGTGTTGTGGGTCTGCAAGGGGATGAAGAGATCTCTTGATTCCTCCTGAAATCCAAGTGTGGGCTGGAAGCTGCATGTATTGTGCATCTCTCCTTCATGCACTTCTAAGATGAAATAGAGGTTGCAGCTATAATTTGTAATTAAATCAATTTTCAACATTGCACACTTACTCTACGTTTAATTGTTTTGGTTTTTTTTTAACCTTAATATGCTTATGGTAATAAAGACTTCATGAATAAGGAGCTACCTCAGTTGCACAGGAATGTGTTCACTCATCCTGTTAAATGTGGGGTTTGTTGGTGTTCCTTGAATTGATGTCTGTTACCCTCTGGTGCTGCAGGTGTTCCTAAAAAAGATGTGCCATTTTTTGCATAATAGTTTGCACAATGCTGACAAGGGGGAAAGTCATATGATTCCTCATTAAAGCAAATGTTGCATGTGTGAGTTTAATACATACAATCTTTAAGACTACTATGTGAAATGATACAGTTATGAAGAGTGTAAGATTTATTTTCTTTCACTTGAAACATGAAAAGCATAATTTTCCTCATTTAATAAAATAGATTTTACTCCCCCTTTTCAAACACACGTCAATGCCTTCTGTAGAAACAGTCATGATGACTTTGGTTGCTTAAGGCTACATCACATGCACTCAGTCAACCTGACCGTCCTACCCAATTGGAGTGGTACCTCATGAACAGAGCAGAAAATCCCAGGGTGTGACAAGGATTTGACCTGACAGTTTTACAGTTGTGCAATGCATAGAGGCTTAGAGCAGCAAGAAGGAGGCATGAGTAACTGTGGCAGAGACTTGTGTTGTTCCTGAAGAGACAATGCTCTTGTCAAGAAAAATTGAAAACCTGTATTCTCCTTTTCTTCTTTTCCTCTCCTACATTATATGACACTGGCTGGATGTGGGGCCATCTGTATTTCTGTCCTGGGTTCAGCAGTAGCAGTCATTTTTCTCCTTCTTGGTAGCTGGTGCAGTGCAGTGTTTTGACTTTTGGCTTGGCAACAGAGCTGATAACAAGGATGTTATGGTTTGGCCAAGGACCTTGTGAGCCTCATGCTCTGCCAGGGAGGAGGGGAAGCCAGGAGGAAGCAGACAGGACACCTGACCCAAACTGACCAAAGAGGTATTCCATACCACAGCACATCATGCCCAGGAGGTAACTGGGAGTTACCTAGAAGGGCTGGGAGACTGCAGGGTTGGAGGAGGTATCGGTCGGAGCTTGGTCGAGCTGGGGGGGGCAAGTTATCAGTCGGTTGGTGGTGAAGTGTTGTATTCTCTTCCCTTGTTATTTCCTTTATCATTGTTATTATTGGTGGTAGCAGTAGTGATTTGTGTTATACCTTAGTTACTAAACTGTTCTTATCTCAACCTGTGGGAGTTGCATTCTTTTCGATTCTCCTCTCCATCCCTCTGGGAGTAGGGGGAGGGAAAGAAGGAGGGAAGTGAGTGAACGAGTTACCTGACTGGGTTTAAACCACGACAATTTTTTTACTTTAAAGACGCTGACAAAACAGTTGTGGTTTTGTGAGGAAAATGTATTAATTCATTGCTATTGAAAGCCATTTGGTTTGTCTTTGGTAGGTTACTTTGCCTTTCAAAATGATGATTGCATTTTGGACTGTTGAATTACTTCCTTCATGCTTGGCTGTAGATTGGCATGTAACAGTCTCTTTTCATCACCTGTTTAATGCTTTTAATGTAACTTGATAACTTTGTGTATAGTTCCTAATTTCTTCAGGGATCTAATGAGATTACATATGAAGTATTTCTGATCTTATCAACACTGAGATAAATTGCGTCACACAAGTGTTTGAGAACTTGTAGTTTTACATACTTGGTCACTAGTCTGCTGCATGGTACAAATTAAGATATTAGCAGGGATGCAGAGTAGATTTTTTTTGGTTCAGTCTTGATCTGTATTGGTTTTTGGGATGGTTTGTTGGTTTTTTTTTTTCCTATGTAAACAGTTCTCTGTAAATGCTGTAAGATGAAAAGTCAAAAGTAAGTAACAGAAGTGAGTTGGGAGTGGATAAAATCAAAGTATGCTATATGAAAGTGGTGAGTAACTCAAACAGCTAAACAGAAAGGAGGCCTTTGATTTTGAGGCTAATTCAAAGAATTTCTTAATTAGCAGAATAGACATTTTTGTGTTTAGGTGTTCTGTTTTGCTTATAAAGCGAAGATAAGGTTGATGCTTTTATTTTTGTAGCGGTGCAGTAAATGGAATTCGAATGATCTGCTGACCTTTTGTGTGTTTTCTGCTCCAGTTCTACATTATTTTATTAAAAAAAAATGTCAGGAATTATTACCTAGGCTTCTAGTTATAGCTTGTGGCTTGTTTGTCATGTAGTAACAAAAGCTCAGCTCAATTTGCCTGTTATTTTCAGTTTTCGAAGTGCTTAGGAATTTCTTTAGTAGTGGAGGGGTTTTTCCCCCTTCTGCCAGCAAACAGAAAATAAAACTTAATGTTTTTCATGTGTCTGTATTCCATTATTCCAGAATTTATGTGGCCTGTTGCAGCTAAATGGATGCTAAAGCCTCACCTTCTTGTAGAAGCAGTGACATGTAGTATCACACTTTACCTCTTACTGTGCCTCTTGCAATATACTTTTATCAGGCTAGTCCATTTACATCTACTACAGTGTTGCTGTTGTGTTTCAGAACCGTAAATGGGTGGATAAACCCTATCTGCTTGAGGTAAGTAGGCCAGCATTGGATGAATTTCTTCCTGGCAGCAGCTCCTCTTGCTGCTGTGCATTGTTGCTGGATTTGAAGACATACATGCTTCACCTTTGGCTCCTGAAGTCCTTTTGCTTGCAAGTTGTAGGAGCAAATGGAGCTGGCTGGTATCAGGTGTCTCTTGCCTGCTTCTGCCCTGTTAGCAAGGGCAGCATCTAGAAGGTGAGAAGAAACAGGTGGAACATTAAGAGATGCTGTTAAGTATATCTGAAAGAGATAAGCAATAACAGAAGGAATGTGAGAGACTGGAGGGGAAGGCAAGAGGAAATCGAAATAGTGTAAGGGGGAGGAATGAGCTGAATTCAAAAGGAAATAGCTGTGTGGAATGTGTGTCTGATAAAAGGAAGGAATGAGCTGAATTTGAGAAGAAATGGCTGCGGGGAATGTGTGTATGTCTAAATAACATTCACAGAAAGCAGTAGTGTCTTCATCAGCAAAAGCAATGAAAGTAGCAGTTGTAAATTTCAGTGAAGTCATGTCGAAGTTTTTATATTTTAACAGAAAAAAAGCCCCACTTCTGTAGAAGGAGCTTGCTCAGCTGTTCAAGTACCTTAATAGTAATACATTATTGCTGTCAAAACAATTTTTAAATGCAGACTTTTTAACTGTTACTGGGTTAGTCAAAATAAAAAGTTCCTTTGCATTTGATTTACCTGTGTCAGTAGAACACTGGTGTATTAAAGGGGGGGACTGAATATAAAGGAAAAAAAACCTAAACATTGGAAAATAATATTTAAAATTAAAAAAAAAAAAGACTCTGTAGGGGAAACTAGGAACCATAGATCCCCTGTGAAAAGCTTTGCCATTATGAGAGTTGGGTGATACTCTGCTCTTGTGAGACCTCACCTGGAGTATTGTGTACAGTTTTGGTGTCCTCAACATAAAAAGGACATGGAACTGTTGGAACAAGTCCAGAGAAGGGCCACGAGGATGATCAGGGGACTGGAGCACCTCCCGTATGAAGACGGTTGAGGAAGTTGGGGCTCTTCAGCCTGGAGAAGAGAAGGCTGCATGGAGACCTCATAGCAGCCTTCCAGTATCTAAAGAGGGGCTATAGGGATGCTGGAGAGGGACTCTTCATTAGAGACTGTAGTGACAGGACAAGGGGTAACGGGTTAAAACTTAAACAGGGGAAGTTAAGGTTGGATATAAGAAGGAAATTCTTTCCTGTTAGGGTGGTGAGGCACTGGAATGGGTTGCCCAGGGAGGTTGTGAATGCTCCATCCCTGGCGGTGTTCAAGGCCAGGTTGGACGAGGCCTTGGGTGATACGACTTAGCGTAAGGTGTCCCTGCCCACGGCAGGTGGGTTGGAACTAGATGATCTTAAGGTCCTTTCCAACCCTAACGATTCTATGATTCTATGTGTTCCTGGGAGCTGAGACGGATAAAGAGATTGCTGTGTTCCTCCAGAACATGGTCTTGTGGTACTTTATGCTTGTAGTTTGAAAGAAGCTGAGGGGTCTGTTTTGTGTATGATTTTATAGACCTGGAAGAGCCTTAGCTGAAGAGCACACAGTGGATTCCAGGAGCTCTTGTTCATCTTAATTTTTATACCTCTTTGACAATGAAAATTTGAATCTAAGAGCTTTCAAAGGAGCTGTTGCCACTATGGTTGATCTTCAGTGCTTTAATTTGTCCTCTCACCTCCTCGAAGTGTCTATTTAGTTTATTGTGGTCTCTCTTTTTAACAAGCTTGTATAATCTTTTTCATAGTTGACATGCTTTTTGAAACAAACAGCTGGTAGGCACACTGGCCAGTTGTTGAGAAAAGTTTGAACATTGCTGTGGCTTCTTCGGAGATGGATTTAAATGCAGTCTCCAAAATAAATCAACTTCTTTTTTGTGACGTTTCACGCTGTTTATTTGACTGGACACTTATTGCCTAATATCAGCTGGGAGGGAGATAACTTGGCCTGCCACCTCAAGAGAGGATGTGATCTACTGTAGGTGTTCTGCAAACAGGGATTTGTATGTTGGAAGGCTGTCATGTTAGGGTCTAGGGGGAATCTATGGACTAAACCATTCTTTTCTGCTTATAAAAACAGGCTGGGTTCAGGGTTTTGTTTTGCTTTACAGACAGGCTATTAATCCTAATATAATGCTTGGAGTGTTTCTCCTTTCTGGTTTGGATATAAAGGGCTCTAGAAATTAGTAGAGGGGAATATGTGATAAAATGTGCATCATACCTCTCAAATTACCTACAGTAATAATCTTGTTTATTTCTCAAGAGGGTGTCATTCCCTGTGGATATATTGGTTAACTCTAGTCATGAAGACTTGAAGAACTCAGCAGACAAGTACTTGTCTAACCTGCGGTCTGCAAGTCCATACTGTCCTGAATTCTTGTCGCTGCCAGCCCACGGCAAAGTAAGAACCAGCCAATACCTTGCTCCCAGTTTTCTTGATATACCTGTAGATTTAAAAGATTTAAAATACCCAGTCCACAGCTATTGACTGACATAATTATTTTAGCAAAGCTTTTGTATTTTACAAATTCCTGTTTACTTTAAGCTATACCTTTTTTTCATTCTGCAGTTGGGCTTAAATCTGGGCATTTAATCTGACACATTATATCAGTGACTATTCGCTGCTTCTAGGCAATGGATCTCTGTGCATTAAGACACAAAAAAAACAAACAAAAAAACCAACAAAAACCAACACTATCACCACCAGAAAAAACCCAAAACCTTTTCAACTAATGAGTCATTCTTTCCTAAAAGTCACAAAAATCTATTGTGAACTAATGAGTTCATGAGTTACTGAAGCTAACTGGCTGTTTTTGTGTATCAGTCCTTTGTGTTCTTCATGGTTGAGTTCAGTTCTTGATCAGCAAGTTTCACTAATTTCAGAAATGATTCTTTTCTTTTCATGTGAAATATTCTGTGACACTTTTTGTCACTTGTGTGGTGAGTTGGTCAGTGCTGGTTTTGTCTTAATGAGCATTTCTGTTAGAACTAGTACACTAGAATGGTGTATAGCATTAATGAGAAGTAACCTGAGAGGATTCTCTGTGGGAAAAGAAGGTCACTGCTGCAGATTCTGTGGCAGACACAGAGTCTTGAGTCCTTTCCTGCATTTCTGCAGGTGCTGTATGCCTAAATACTTATTATTGACATCCTAGTTTGTGGCATAGCGTATCATAACCTTCTTAAACTGGGTAAGAAAGTTTATTTACCACACCATCAATGTCTCTCTAGTCTTTATGCATTAATTATATATAGAAAAACATGTGAATTTAAATATCAGAATGCATTTCCACAAAGAAACTCCTGAAAGATGGATTGATTTGACCCTTCTCATGTTGTTCTTGAGGGGAAATCAAGCAGACAACTTTGGAATTTCTAAAATGTGTGCAGTTTAAGGGAAGAAGACCCTTTTGAATTCAGCCTTCCCACCATAGCACATTAGGGGTAGTATTAACAAACAGTTTTGCTGTGGCAGTTTGTTTCTGTGTTTGACTGCCTTCTTCATTCTCCTGTTGGCTTCGACAGCTTGCATAGCTGGGACAGTTGAAGTGGAGATACTGCTGGCTTTTTGTACAACTTATTTCGGTTGTGCACATAAAAGCAAACTGCTGACAGCAGAGAGCTGTAACAGTATAAATTGCTGTAGCTAACTGCAAGAGCTTGAGAGCCAGAGATCTTTATAATTTAGTCTGTCTTTAGGAAGAAATGTCTAAAGTGAGGCATGCAGGAATGCATGTCGTTTACAGTTAACTTGTTAAGCAGTCTGGTTTTAACATTTGTCAGGCTTACCCTGCTAAACAATCTTTGTGTTTTACTATAATGTTGTTTTAGCAAGAGTCTATTGAAGTGTTGTATGCTTTTGTTTCAGGTTCCTATTAAGTTGTCAACTGTGGGCTTTGTTCCTCTTTATGGTGAAGAGCAGACACACAAAGTTCTTGCTTTGTTTTCACCAGGGGACTCAATCACAGGTTTCATTTTAAGATTTTAATCTGTGTTGCTGTTTATTTTTCTGTGACAGATAACAAAGTCCTTGTTCATTCCATGCTAGTGTAGTTCATAACTTTGCCACTGTTGCATATGTTGTTCACTGTGTTCTTGTTCCCATACTATTATTTTTGCTGTGGATTTATATACACAAGTGATAGAACTTTGTATGCTAATGAGAGTAGAGGTGGACCCATTGAATTCAGAAGGTATGTAGCAAAATAGCATGGTGCTTGTCTGAATTCTAGTACAATGTGTATCTCTTGGTGTTTTTGTGTACATCTCATGTCTCCAAAAGGAATTTATGAAGCACTCATAGAATCTGTTAATTCTGTCATAAATTTAGAGGCACTTTATTAGCAGTTATTGGTCAGCATGAAGTATAAAATCGTCTTTAGCATTAGGCCATAACATAGCTTTAGCTAAGGAGGTCTGCTGCAGGCCATCTGATCAGGAGGACTGAGTGGATGAGGCCCTCTAGACAGATAGCCTCATGTTCACAAGCCTTGGTCCTCATGAGGGACTTCAACCACCCTGACATTCTGCTGGAGGGTCAACACAGCAGGGCATAAGCAGTCCAGGACGTTCCTGAAACATGTTGACAATAATTTCTTTCTACAAGTGATAGAAGAACCAGTGAGGAGACAGGCTATGCTGGGTCTCGCCCTCACCCACAGGGAGGGGCTGGTGGAGAATGTAAAGGTCAACTGCAGCCTTGGCTGCAATGACCATGAAATGCTGGAGTTTGAGATCCTTAGGGTGGTGAGGAGTGTGCACAGCAAGCTCACTACTGTGAACTTCAGGAGAGCAGCCTTTGGCCTCTTCAGGGATCTGCTTGGTGGAGTGCCATGGGGTAAAGCCCAGGAGGGAAGAGGAGACCAAGCAAGGATCACCTCTTCCAAACTCCGGAGCAGTGCATCCCAACAGAGAGAAAGTCTGGCAGAAACATGAGGAGGCCTGTGTGGATGAACAAGGAGCTCCTGAACAAACTCCAGTGTAAAAAGTAGGCCTACAGATAGTAGAAGCAAGGGCAGTTAGCCTGGGAGGAATAAAGAGAAATAGCCAGGGATTAGGTTAGGAAAGCTAAAGACCTGGTAGAATTAAATCTGACCAGGGACATCAATCAAGAGGCAACAAGAAAAATTTCTATAGGTACACTGTGGATAAAAGGAAGCAAAATTTTTGGGAAAAATTTCTTCACTTCGGAAAAATTTCTTCCTGGGAGAGTTATCAGGTATTGGAATAGGCTTCCCAGGGAAGTGATGGAATGCTTCTCCCTGGAAGTGTTCAAAAACTGTGTACGTGAGGCCCTCAATGATACGGTTTAGTGGTGGTCTAGACAATCCTGGGGTAATGGTTGAACTTGATGATCTTAAAGGTATTTTCCAATCTAGTTGGTTCGGTGAAAAAGGAAAATGCGGGCCCTCTCTGGAAGGAAATGGGAGACCTGGTTACCTGAAATGTGGAGAAGGTTGAAGTACTCAGTAAAGTTTTTGCCTCGGTGTGCCAGTCTTTGCTGGCACACTGCCCATGTTGCAGAAAGCAAAGGCAGGGACTGGGAGAATGAAGAACTGCCTGCTGTAGGAGAAGATCAGGTTCAAGATGATTTAAAGAACTTGAAAGTGCACAAGTCCGTGGGACCTGATGAGATGCATCTGCAGGTCCTGAGGGAACTGGGAGCTGAAGTTGCCAGAACATTGTCATGTTTGAGAAACTGTGGCAGTCTGGTGAAGTTCCTGCTGATTGGAAAAGGGGAAATATAACCCTGCATCTTTAAAAAGGGAAAAAAGGGATACCCAGTGAACTGTCGACGGTTCAGTCTCATGTTGATTGGCAAGATCATGGAGCAGATCCTCCTGGAAACTATGCTAAGGCATGTGAACAATAAGCAGATGATTGGTGATGGTCAGTAGGGCTTCATGAAGAGCAAACTGTGCTGGCCACAGTGGTGGTGAATAAGGGAAGAGAGGCTGAGGTCATTTGACACTGTCCCGGCATTTGACACTGTCCCGGCACAACACCCTTGTCTCTAAATTGGGGAGGCATGGATTTGACAGATGGACCACCCAGTAGATAAGGAATTGGCTGGATGGTCACACTCAGAGAATTGTGGTGACTGGCTCAATGTCCAAGTGGAGATCAGTGACAAGTGGTGTTCCTCAGGGGTTGGTATTGGGACTGAAGCTCTTCAATGTCTTTGTTGGCAACATGGACAGTGGGATTGAGTGCCCTCAGCAAGTTTGTGGACAACACTAAGCTGTGTGGTGTGGTCAAGATCCTGGAGGGAAGGGATGGGATCCAGAGGGACCTTGACGTGCTTGAGAGGTGGGCCAGTGCAAACCTCCTGAAGTTCAACAAAGCCCAGTGCAAGGTCCTGCACATGGTTTGGGGAAATCCCAAGCACAAATGCAGGCTGGGCACAGACTGGGTTGAGAGCAGCCCAGAGGAGAAGGACTTGGGACTGCTGGTTGACAAAAAGCTCAACATGACCCAGCAATGTGTGCTCGCAGCGCAGAAAGCCAGCGTATGCTGGGCTGCAGCAAAAAGTGTGTGACCAGCAGGTCAAGGAAGGTGATTCTGCCTCTGTACTCTGCCCTTGTGAGACCCCACCTCCAGTGCTGCATCCAGCTCTATTGCCCCAGCACAAAGAAGGACATGTACATGCTCGAGTGAGTCCAGAGGAGGGCCAGGAAGATGATCAGAGACCTGGATCATGTCTGCCATGGAGACAGGCTGAGAGGGCTGGGCTTGTTCAGTCTGGAGAAGAGAAGGCTCCAGGGAGACCTTAGAGCAGTTTCCAGTACCTAAAGGCAGCCTGTAAGAAATGTGGAGAGAGACTTTTTACAAGGGCATGTAGGGTTGGGACAAGGGGGAATGGCTTTAAACTGAAAGAAGGTAGATTTGAGGCACTGGCACAGGTTGCCCAGAGGAGCTGTGACTGCCCTACCCTTGAAGTGTTCAAGGCAAGGTTGGATGGGGCTTTGAGCAACTTAGTCTAGTGGAGAAGGCATTCCTGCATGTGGCAGGAGGGTTGGAACTGGATGATCTTTCAGGTCTCTTTCAACCAAAAGCATTCTATGATTCTGTGACATCTCATGGGTTTGGGGTTTTTTTGTGTTTTTTTTTTTTAATTTTGTTTTGGGTTTTTCTCCCTTTCTTCCTTCCCTTCCAGTCCTTCATGTTTCCTTTCTTTCCTATTTAGTGCTATGTGCAAATTTTTCATGATTGCTAATCACAATGCCAACAGCCTTTTTACATTCATCTGACTCCCTAAAACTTACACAGTTTCAATAACAATATCTATTAGCAACCCAAAACTAAAATACATGTGTGAATGATACTCCTCTTGGCAGGCCCAGGTTCTAGTCTGAGGATGTGCTAGAGCACAGTCGTGAAGAATAGTTCCTGTGTCTGAAAAACAGGATTTCGTATGTCATACTGCAAAAATCTGTATTTGGTTTTATTGTTCTCAGTTTTCAAATGAGTTTTGGACTGGGGAGTATTGCATATGGGGGGTATATATAACAACATTTGTTGTGTTAGTGTAGTAAGAGCTGCATTAATGTAGTGTCAGCTAGAAGATGATCATTGTATACTTCATGGTTACTTTATGGCTACTGAACAATACTGTAGTAATGCCTGGTTACTACAGTGTTATTCTTAACTGTTTAGCAGCTTTAATGAGTGTTTCTCTTGGTATGGTAAGAATCACTAACTTTTTATTTCCCCTTGTTTCTTTCAAGCTATAGCCCTGTATCTTGCTGACAAGTGGTGGTCAATTGATGACATTGTGAGAACATCTGTCTCTGCTAGACATGGGCTTCATCAGGTAAAGTGCTCCAGCATGCACCTCGTAATTATTCTTACCTTTCAAGGTAGTGAAAAGTAATGGCAAATAGCTACTGTGTGGGAGATTACATATTTTCATTTCATTTAGAAATGAGTTGGCTGGCTGAAGTCAAAAGCAAGGTCAGTGGGAATAGGAGAACAGGTAGTAGGGGGAAGGGAACTTGGTTATGAAGATAGTGTCTAAAGCAGAAGTGCTTCATATACAGTAAATTCACATGTAGGCTATTTAGATGTTAATGATAAACAGGTTTTTTTCTTTACTTTTTAGAACACTGTGTATGTGGCTGTATTGAAACATCTTAGGGTGATGCACTGTACAATAGTAGTACCTGTTGGTCTTAACGGGAGACTAGTAAGCTAAAAGTATTATTGGGAATGTAGTTGATAGAGGCGAGCTGGAGCTGGTGTCTTGCAGTGGCAATATATGAGGTTTGTAAAAGTAAGTTCCCAGGTATCTGCTTTATTGCTTGTCATTGACCTTTGTTACCATTACTGGCACTTATGTAGCATGGAGTTTGGAGGTTTGGTTTTGTTTGTTGATTATTTTTTTTTTTTTCCTGAAACTGGATATCTGTATTTTTCCAAGAGTGTCATTTATATCTGCTCATGGAATCTGGGCACTTGTCTGATTTCTGTTTGTTTTTTTTTTTTAATTTAGTCTAGAGGTTTTGACAATCAGCCTTGTTTTCACAATCAGCCTTGTTTTCCATGTGCTTCTTAATGGTAGCATGGTGATTAAATCAGGAAAGCTGAATCCTTTACAGGTAGGGTAGCTGAGACTTAGCATTAGGAAGAAAGCATGGTCCCTCCATTCTTCCTTCACAGTGGTGAACTTAAATTTCATGTGTAAGAGGAACCCTGCAGGACAGAGAAAAGGATATTGAGTTCCTTATTTCGTACCTCAAACTTGTAATTAGCTTTTTAACTGCATCGTGTCCTTTTGTCTGCCATTCTATTGGCAGTGATTGAGTGTGCCAAGTCCTGCTATGTCATGGGACTCATCCTGCTTTGTGGGACTCCAGTTACCTGCTAGCCTAGGAAGTCTGAGGCTAGTGTACTGCTATTGTGTTTGTTGAATGTTCCTTAAAGCCAAAATTTTTTTTTGCATTGAAATCAGAACATTCCCCCCCACCATCACACTCCTGTCACTTCTCTCAGCATTACCCATTCTTCTGTTACCTTAGGATCAGCACGGCCAAGTCAGATATGGCAATGCACTCTCTGAGCCTTTCCCAATAACCAGTGGCGTGAAACAATGTTGTGTTCTCGCAACTTTATTCACAGCCTTCTTCAGCATGATGCTCCAAAGGGCTATGGTAGACCTCGACGAGCAAAATGGCATTTATATTCGATATCACACCGATGGGAACCTGTTCGATCTAAGGTGACTGAAGGCCCACACTAAGACCCTAAATCATCTTGTCCGTGAACTGCTTTTTGCTGACTATGCTGCCATTGTTGCCCACACAGAAGCAGCTCTGCAGCGTTTAACATCTTGCTTTGCAGAGGCGGCTAAGGTTTTTGGCCTGGAAGTCAGCTTGAAGACAGTAGTTCTGTACCAACCTGCATGACAAGAAGATTATCATCATCCCAACATTACCATTGGCGAGTCAGAGCTTAAGTCAGTTCAGCTATCTGGGAAGTGTATTTCCTCGGATGCCACGATTGACAAAGAGATAGACAACAGAATAGCAAAGGCATATAGAGCCTTCAGAAAACTCCGTAGAAGAGTCTGGTGCAATAAACACCTGAAGAAAAGTACAAAGATTAGTGTCTATAGAACCATTGTACGGTCTACTCTTTTATATGGGTCTGAATCATGGGTTACCTACCGCCATCACCTGCGACTCCTCGAACGCTTTCATCAGCACTGCCTCCGTACAACCCTAAACATCCATTGAACTGACTATGTGTCAAATGTTACTGTCCTTGAACAGGCAGGGGTCACCAGTATCGAGGCCATATTGCTAAACTCGCAGCTGCGCTGGGCAGGGCACATATTGAGGATGAAGGATCACCACCTCCCGAAGATTGTGTTTTATGGTGAACTCGCCACTGGTTGCCTCAAGAGAAGTGCCCAAAGAAGAGATATAAGAGATATAAGGACTCCCTTGGCCATATTGACTATCATCAGTGGTCCACCTTGGCCTCCAGTTGGGAGACTTGAGACGCACCATACCTAACGCTGTTGTCTCCTTTGAGAACACATGCAGAGTTTGTCTCTAGGAGAAAAGGCAACATAGAAAGAATTGCACCCCGCCTATACCACCCAAGGAGACCTTTTGCTGTGCTTTTTGCAACCAGATTTGCCTATCCCACATTGGCCTTTTTAGTTATCAGCGTGTTTGTAGTAAGCGTGGGTAAAGCACTTCCCAAATCTTCATTTGTGAAGTCAGGCCATCTTGATGATGATGATTGTGTTTGGTGAATGTTTCTTAAATCCAGATTTTTTGTTTGCATTGAAATCAGAACATTCCCCCCACCATTACACTCCCAGCACTTCTCTCAGCTTTACCCATTGTATTAGGAGTGATGTTGAAGTTGTGAAATATCCTCTGTCTGTGGTAGTCCTTTTACTTGACCTGTTGCTATGGCTTCCAAGCATCTTTGTGCCTTCAGACAAACCCCAGAGCTTCATCCTGCTTTAGCACTTACAGCTTTTCTTGACTCCATCTGCAACAGTGCTAAGTGGAAGCTTTGAAAAATAAGGTCCTTGATATGCAAGTGTTAACTGATCTGACTACTCTTCTGTATGTTCTGTTTCCTTAGGTTAAGTCTGTTGGAGAGAGGATTGTTCTCTATGTTTTGAATCGAATTATCTATCGGACACAAGAAATGGAAAGAAATGAGATCCCATTTCTCTGTCATCGTAGCAATGAATATGCTAAGATCATGTGGAAAGGAGGAGAGGCTATTGGGTTCTATTCTGTTAAGCCTACAGGTAAAATGGTTGAGTACTGTGGGATTTGAAGGGGCTAAAGGGGAGGAGATAGCTTATTTGGAGAATATTGTATTTAGTAGACTTTGTAAGCCTTGCAGGCCTAATGAATTGGTGTTTTCCTGAAATCATAAGTGTTCAGGCAAACATCAGAATTTTTAACATCAAAATTTTGATGTTAAAATTTCTATCTTAAATGTTTACATGCTTTAGCAATCTTCACGTTATACAAGATAAAACTGTAGGGATGATGGATTAGGTAGGTCAGAAAGATTTATTTTTTTTTTGTCTTCTTTCTGTAGAACAGTTGCTTGCAGTTGGCTTGGGCTGTGCTTGGTGTTTTCACAGTATCACAGTATGCTAGAGATTGGAAGGGACCTCGAAAGATCATCTAGCCCAATCCCCCTGCCGGAGCAGGAACACCTAGATAATGTTACACAGGAATGCGTCCAGGCGGGTTTTGAATGTCTCCAGGGAAGGAGACTTTGGTTTTTGGTTTGTTTGGGTTAGCTTTTCTTTGGATCTAGATCCAGATTGCAGAGATTTTCTTCCTAGTAGCTGGTGCAGTGCAATGACTAACTATGTTGTATAGACAACTGTATGCTTCTCTTTGGCCTTGTTAGAGGAAAGGGCAAATGAGGTCCTGAAAATGGATTGAATAGTTGATGGGCTATCTTACTGATGTTATGTGTCATCCCTTTGTCACCACTGAGTCCATAGCTACCCTTTGAATGCTGTGATACTGAAGTGCCTCTGTGTTATGACAGTCTGTTTCATCTTTTTTTGATTATGGATAATGTGTTGTTTATGGGAGAATTTCAGTGTAGTGTTGTAGGATTATTATTTTTTTATTTAAAAAATTGGAATTACTGTTTCAGAGCTGAATTATGATCTTCATATTTGTCTTGATCTACATAAATTCAATATTTTTTGTCTCCTTTTTCCTCCTCTGTCAGCTTCATTTTTATTAGTTTTCCTGTGGAATTGTGTACTTAGATTTACAAAGTGAGCATTTCCCCTGCTATTCTTTTCTGGTACTACAGATTTTTTCTAGCATATTAATCTATTGATGTATCTTGGCAAAACTATGAAGCTTGCCCAAAGAACCAGTAAAAGGCTGATAGCAATTACTTATTTTTAAGAGAAGACACAGATCTTTATCATTTTATATGACTAACAATTATATAGTTTGGTATAATTTTTATAAATGATGAAAGTCTGTATTTGAATATGCTAAAATCTGTGCTGCAGCATGCCAATGGATATTTTTCACTCTCTTGTTATTTCAGGAAGTATTTGTAGCTCTCATTGTGATAAGAATTATAAGCTGCCAGTGCTAGACACAGCATTTGTAAGACGCAGACATCGTGAGAGAGATTCTGGGCTAATCATTTTGGAAGACTTTGTGGATTCCTTCACTGAAAAATGTCTTGGCCTACGATACCCGCTGTCATCTTTCATGTACACAGGCAAGCTCTTTAATTTATTCTTTTGATCTTTGTGCTTTCTTTACATGTCCAAATGAGTGCTGTCATTCAAGTTCCATGTTTGTGTCTTCATCCTCATTTTCTGTATTAAATGTTCTGACCACTTAATTCATGCTTTCTCAGAACTTCATGATCAAATGTACATACTAGGGTATGTTTTAACTTGGGTATAAGAAGGTACAGTTCTAATGTACAAGGGAAACATGGCTTTTCCATTAGCACCCCAAGAGGGCTGTGTCACCTAGGAAGTGATACACAGTTCTGGAAACAATGTGAGCTGGGACTGTGTTCAGGCAAGGAGCATGATTCTTTGTCCTGTTTCTCAAGGCTAGTCCTATTCTTAGGCCATCTGCCAGTCTTCCTTCTGTGAACATTTTCATCTGACTGCCTTAGCCACTGGAAATTTTCTGCTTTTTCAGGTACTGCTGTCTGTTGTCAGATTTCACTAGGCCTGTTAGGCTTAAACCAGCAAACTGTACTGTGCAGAAATTAATGACTAATCCATTTCCCTAGTCAAGGAATGATATGGCAAGGATCTTGTCCACTGAGATAATGCATCACTGCTAAGTTGAGTGAAAAATTGTCCTGGGTTCAGCAGTAGCAGTCATTTTTCTCCTTCTTAGTAGCTGCTGCAGTGCTGTGTTTTTGATTTTTCAGCCTGGGAACAGCGCTGATAACACCGATGTTTTCAGTTGTTGCTACGTAATGTGTACTCTGACCAAGGACTTTCTGAGTCTCCTGCTCTGCCAGGGAGGACGGGAAGCCAGGAGGAAGCAGAGACAGGACACCTGACCCAAACTAACCAAAGGGGTATTCCATGCCACAGCACGTCATGCCCAGTATAGAAATGGTGGGGAGTTACCTGGAAGGCCCAGATCACTGCTTGGGTCGGGCTGGGTATCGGTCAGTGGGTGGTGAGCAATTGTGATGTGCATCACTTGTGTTTATTTTTTTCTTTACCCCTTTTAGTTTTATATACTCTCCCCTTGTTATTTCTGTTACTGGTTTTAGCAGTAGTAGTTTTGTGTTATACCTTAGTTACTGGGCTATTCTTAATCTCAACCCATGGGATTTACATTCCTTTGATTCTCTTCCCCATCCCTCCAGGAGCAGGGGTGGTAGGGAAGAAGTGGGGGAATGAGTGGGAGATGCATGGTTCTGAGTTACTAGCTGGGCTTAAACCAAGACAAAAATAGTAGTTTTCCTGGTTGCTGCCACAGAAAAATGTTAAAGCACGCCTCTCCATGTGTATGGTTAATATGTGTATTTGAGAGAAAAAAGGTGGAAGGACAGCAGGGAAGAAAAGAATTCCAGCAGTGAACAGTGAGTAGATGATAAACCATGCAATGAGAACATGCGTACATTCTCAAAGAATGCTTTTCATGAGTGCCTATAATAATATGGGGTGACAAAACTCACTTGACTTAACCTGCCAAAGAGCTCCATTCTATTCTTGGCTGGGTCTTGTGGTTGGCATGGGCAGTGACCAGTAAAGTTGTAAAACTCTGAAGTGGATGCCTAGAGAAGAGGCATTTCTGTCTGGAGTTTAGGATAATAATAGAAAGTGTTTAAACCTGAAGAAAGGATTTACTGAGAATGATGAGTAGGGTAAAACAATATTATGTTTATTTCATCGAATCACAGAATAATTTGGGTTGGAAGGGACCTTCAAAGTTCATCTAATCTAACCCCTGACTTCAGACCCCCCTTTTTGTTGAACAGTTCTTTCTGTGTTGGCTTATGGGTATGATGGAAGATTGCAAATTGTTTTTTCAGATAAACTTGAAGAACTGAAGTACAGTCAAGTACATATAATAGGGTGGGTTTTTTTATATTTGTTTAGCTTGTAAGCAGTATCTTCAGAAGTACCCTTCAGATGAAAGCCTTCTTTATGAAGTGAATGGACCAGGATATTGGTTCCAGAGAACATGTGTTGCAACTAGAGTGCAAAGGGAAAGGCTCCAATTTGCAGGTATGGATGCTTTGATTTGTTTTCTGGAAAGTGTCTCTGAGAAATGTTGCAAATGTTGAACAAACACTACAAGAACAACAGTGAATTCTGTGAACCCTGCCCATGGAAACTAGCAGAAAGATTTTTTTATTTATTTTTTTTAACGTGTCCTGAGGTCTGTTACATTGTATCTGCAATGGTTAATTGATCTGTTAAGGTACTATAATTTTCTGTTTCCCATTTCCTCTTTCAAATCTCAACAGCAGAGGCTTCACAGATAGAAAAGAGCTGCCAAGCAAAGATTCATTTTCTGGAGTCTGCAGCAGTGTCTGAAGCAGGTGGACAGAAGCCTGAGCTACAAACACAGTTAAGTGTAGGTACACAGACTATGACTTTTTTTTTTCTTTGATTACATTATTACTGAAAACCAGAGGAATGCTTTTGTTTGCCTCTAATTGGTTCAAGTACACACTGTATATAAAATACAGATGGTTTTGTTACTTCTTTTGGGTGAATGTTATGTTTCCCATTGATTTAACACTGATGGGGTTAAAAATACTGGATTGGGTTTTTTGGGGGTTTGTGTTTGTGTTTTGTTTGTTTTGTTTTGTTGTGTTTTTTTTCCCCAGTATTTCCAATAATGGGGTGTCCCCATGAATGTAGAAGGTCTGTGCCACAACTGTCAGGGTCTATAATTTGAACTGTTTGCTAGCAGATAAGAGAAGGGAGAGTACTTCAACTCGCTCTGAGATTTAACTGTCTAGAACAATAGAGTCTGAAACAAGAGAGTTATTCTCAAGAGTAGAGAGGATGAAGAAAAGTGTTCATAAAAGTGCATATTTGCATCACATTTCAATACAATGGAGTGTTTGGTTGGCGTTCAGAGTTAAATATTGTCCATGGAGGAGGAATGCAGCTTTCTTTCTACAAATTATTATTTTTTAATTTCTACTTATTTGAAATATCAGTCAGATTTCAGCTACAGATGGATATGTGGTCATGAATATGTCTGTATCTTTTGAATATTATGAAGCTGTTCCTCTCACTCATTTGTATTCTGAGGCCACACAGAATTCCCTTGCAAATAATCTGTGTGCTTTAAGACTGTCTGTAGTACTGACATGAGTATGCTCCTGTAGACCTCAGTGCTTTAATTAAAAATAGGAAATAATGGCTGTATCAGTACTCCCAGCTAATTGATATCTAAACTTCAGATTTTAAATGTAACTCCAATGTCACTTTTCCTAGTAGAGAAAATTAGCATTTCCCAAAGCAAAACTGACAGCAAAGTAGTGGTGTTTTTAGTCTCTCTAAATGACCAGAAGAAACAACTTTTAGTTGTCTGTCTTTTGTAACAGTGTCTTGACCATCATTACTGACTTCTCGATTTGGATTCCAATAATGATCAGATTGGCAAAATGATCTAAAACATGTTGTGGTTTAAGCCCAGCTGGTAACTCGGCATCATGCAGCCACTCGCTCACCCCCTCTTTCCTTCCACCCTGGGTGGGATGGTAAGGAGAATTGAAAGAATGCAAAACCCACGGGTTGAGATAAGAACAGTTTTAATAACTAAAGTACAATATAATACTAATAATGATAAGGGAAATAACAAAGGGAGAAAATATAACACTAAAAGAAGAAAGGGGAAAAAAGCCCAAATAAACACAAATGATGCATGATACAATTGCTAACCAGCTGCTGAGTGATATCCAGCTTGACCCGAGCAGCAGTCTGCCCTTCTGGGTAGCTCCTCCTGCCATTTATATACTGGACATGATGTGCTGTGGTATGGAATCCCCTTTGGCTAGTTTGGGTCAGGTTCCTGTCTCTGCTTCCTCCTGGCTTCCTGTGCCCCTCCTCACTGACAGAACATGAGAGACTGAGAAGTCCTTGATCAGGGTAAGCACTGCTTAACAAGAACTGAAACATTGGTGTGTTACCAGCATTCTTCTTGGACTAAAGCCAAAACACAGCACTGCACCAGCTGCTGGGAAGAAAATTAATGCTATCCCAGCCAAAGCCAGGACAAACATGCATGTTTTGGTTGTAGATAACTGATATACTTGGGAGGAGATAGCAGAAGAACAGTAGTTCTTAGGAATTTTGTTGCTGTGAGTTAGGAACTCTAGCCCTGTCTCTACCTTCTTCCAGAAGAGAAAGAAGGTAGATTCCAAAGTGCTTCAACTCCTCATAGTTTGGTAGAATTGCTGACAGCTCTCTTGTTGGCATCTGCACTGTCTACCAGCAGTTCTGCTTTGAAAACTCTTGGACCGCCAAACAAAAAATACCCTACTTTCTCATGCACCAGGAAAAAATACTCTATTCTCCAACTTTCATTTTTGCTCTTTACTTAGTGCTTATTTTATGTGTTTTGATGCTAGAATAACTTGTCATTAGTCTACAAATTCTTACATATTTAAAACCCACTTGAAACTACTTCAAGCAGCAGAATGTAGATATGGCTGCTTCCTGCTGGCCTCCTTGGGTGGCACTGGAAGTGAGGCTGGAAATGCAGCAGCATTATGGGTGCTGATTGTTGCCAGTTCTAGACTACTTCCAGCAGCTGAGAGCAACGTGCATATCATTATGTAAATGTGTAAAGCTTTGTATCCACTTTAGAGTATGAAGTGCTTGACCACTGAGTCCTCAGCTACTTGCAGGAAAAAAATTGCAGCATTGGGAGGGTGGGGAAGAACAAGAGGCAAAAGAACTCTAGGGAGAGGGAACTCTGAAATAAACAGAGTCTTGTGCTGGCTGTGCATATAACCTGCAGTACTGCTGATTCACCCAGTTCTGTAGGTTGTTTTTCTGTTTGGTTTGTTGTGGTTTTGGTTTTGCTGTTTGTTCTTTATTTATGTATGAACTGTTGTATTCTGTTGCATGCCACAGTAAAAAATAGAATACAAATGTAAAAAGTAAACTTTCCTGCTATTTTTTGTCAAATACTGTAGTGTATGCCCTTGTGTTTATACTGAAAGGGGAAACAAAAAAAAAGACTTCTAGCATTTAATTACGTGGGCACCTGCTATAAATAGAATGGTTAGGAAAAAAAGTTTGGCATCATTGTTTATAATGGGATGTTACTTTGGAGGCTTGAATTATGTGTTGAGGCCAGAAGTAAAATGCAGAAAAAAACCATCATCCTTGTAATAAAGATAATTAAAAAAAATAAAAATCTCTTGAGATAAAATAAATACATGGAAGTATTTTAAATTATGAATGCTTGTAGCTGCTCTTCCATAGGATCTTTACTACAAAAGAGTGCTTTAGAAAGATGCAGATAGAGAGATGAAGGTATTTCAATCAGTTCAGGAAGTTTTAGAGTAACATTAGCTTTTATTTTTTTTTTTTCACAGTCTGAATCTCAAAAAGGTAAAGAATCAACAGATGTCCATGCAAGCACATCTGAAGGTAAAAATAACCTTGATTACCAGGATCGTGATTACTGTGGATTAATAGGTTAGCAGGCTCTTTTACTGCTTTCAATCTCCACATAATCATCTGCAAAATGTATAAAAACATACTTTCCTCCAAGGTTCTGGGGCTCAACTCAAACCTTTCAGAGGACTTTGGATAAAATTGTTATGAGTCTTGCTAAAGACGCTACGCATGCGTATTCAGAAAAGAAGTACTACAATGAAATGCTGTTCTACTTGCACTCAGCTTTAATGAAGTACTCGGGGGAAGAATTATATGCAGATCTTATACTGCACTGTTCACTAGCATTTATTTTGGTGTTTTATTTTGGTGGTGTTTTTGTTTGTTTTTGTTTTGTGTTTTTTTTTCTTCCAAAGACCCTAACACAGCTCCTGGTTCCATTCGAACTCGAAGCAGTCATTTAAAACGTCCCAGGATAGGAAAGATGAGGCAGGAATCTGGAACTTCCCAAGGAAACGAGGAAAACGCTTTTGTGTCAGAAAGCAGGTAGAGAAGCCTGTACTTTACTGATTTCTTACTTCGTTGCTTGGGCCATCATAAGCTACATCAGTGTCTCACAGTGGACTACTTAATATTTCTCCTTTTTTCTTAACTGTCCTTGCTTGATTTTAAAATAACTAAAAATAATGCATGATGTGGGAAAGAAAATAGAGATACTACTTGAAGAGTGATTGTACCAAACTGTATGTCTGAAAGCTCAGCAAATACTGGAAATAATAACAGTGAAGGTTGAGGGTGTTCTGTTAGAACTTAGTTTGCCTGAAGGTAAAAATATCTGTGTTCATGCAGCATAGTTTCTTGTGATAATATAACTGAACAGGTATCCACAGTGCTATGTGTGATCTTTGGAGACATGTCCAACTGTTTAGTCTGGGAGCTGGTTACTGCTTGTCACTTAGTAACAAAAGTTATAGGAAGCCACCTGTCTTCAAAGTAAAGCCCTTTTACACAAATTCTGATTTTTAAAACCATCCTATCCAAACCTACATCAGGGTAGTGGGGAAGTCATCTCCAGTTATCCTGTGTAAAATGGTCAGCTGGGGATATGAAGAATTATACTGCTTGCATGCAACAATTCATACAAGACAGGGCCTGTAGTACTAATTTGTGATGTCTTCCAGAAAGCAGAACTTTGGCTATTATAAATAAATTACTGCTTCTTTCCTGTGTGAGTATATACTCTTCATAGACATATACTGTTATCCTCACTGTGTGTGTGTCTCTCAGCCTTTGTTGTTCACTTGCAAAAAAAACAAAACTCAACACTAAAAGCCTCTTTTGAAGAACTGAAGATAACCTGATTATTTTCTAGGAAATCCCTCAAACTTGTTCACTTAGCCTTCTTCAACTAAAAGTAGTTGTGGGTTTGGGTGTTTTTTTTTGTGTGAAGCTGTCTTCAGCTAGATACAGCCTAATTTTTGTGCTTGAATTCCTCTGTGGATCTGCAAAGATACAGCACTGATGTCCTACACTTGTCAGTGTGCTGCCCAAAGCTGGTTCAGACAGGCCAAATGGCATGGTTTGATACTGCCACAGCCTGAAAAATCCTTTGTCCTATTACTACTATTTTGCTAGTTGATATTTGAGATTGTTTGTTGTTGAATGTTAGTATTTTGGGACTTGCAAAATGAAGCCAATGAGGTGCCCCAGCTCCTTTGAGTAAGATATGTAACACTGCATATGAGCAGATCTAAGGGAAATCCTGATGGTAACAAGGCAGGATATCAGCTTGGTTCTCTCCTTTCATGCATGTTAGCAAATACAGCAGGGTTTTACATCAGGGACTTTCTCCTGTAAAGTGCCTTCATCTCAAGACTGACATCTGATATAAAACCCTCCAATACTGCCTTTACTATGAAATGGTAAAGTAGCCTCCTGCAAGTCTATTGCTTGTATGTAATACTAAATGTAAGTTTTATGTTGAGATGGTATTCCTACCTATCACGTGCATCAGAGCTTCATCTTCAGCTATTTGCTAATTCAGTCTCGGGCTCGTTAAATCTTCAGACATGATATATTTATTGCCTTAAATCTTTTCTGGTCATGCTCTTTGTAATATTCAATAATTATACAAACATATTTGCTTTTATAACTCCATAATTTTAAATTATTTCTACAGTGGGGGTGGGAGAAGTTGCTTTCTTTCTCACCTTTTTGTGGCTTCCAAATATGCAGTGGATTACTGCTTTCTAACTTTAAGATAACAAACAAATTTCTGACTTTCATCTTATTCGCAGGCATGAGATAGAAGTCTTCATTTTTTAATTGGCAAAGCAATTTTTCCTAGTGGCTGTTTTTTTTTTCCCTAATGAGTTAAGTCATTTTTAGATGCATTTAGTTTTCTGGGCTCTTATTTTGAATGGCAAGCATGTGGTACAGCATTTCATCATTGGTCATGGAAGAATTTCCCTGCTGAGATCACTAAAATCATGTATTAATATAAAAGATTAAAAGCTGTATCTTAATACCTGCTGCAGGCTGGAACCTCCTGCCCACACATCTGAAAGCTCTGAAGGTTTAGTAGAAGTATCTGAGAATACTGTTGAGAAGAATGAGGAAAAGACTGATGAAAATGAGGGCCAGTCTTTATCACAGGCAGAACTGCATTTATCAAACCCTGAGAAGCGGAGTGAGGAGGAGGTGAGCTTGGATGTCATAGTGATAGCAGATAAGTTTGCAATACAGCTACAGTTTCTGTTAAATATGGCCCTTGCTGCCTTGATCAATGTGACTGTCAACTCCTTGATTTTCGTATTGATGTTATGTTGAGAAAGATAGCTGAGAAACTGAGGCTAATACGGAATTAGTTTTAAGGAATATTCCATTATATTTATTTTGAAAAATAGAGCTCATAGGATCCTCATAATTTCTAGCTTGTCTACCAACATAATTTCTTCATTGATTTTCCTGCTTGCATATTCCAGAGAACTGGAGTAAGGTCAAGATCTGATCCAGTATTTCTGATTTATTAAAAAAAAATAAAAATGTCTTTGAAAAAGCCAGTAGCTGATATGCTTTGGTTACTACTGTTGGCTCTTCTTCACATAGAGCTTGCCTCCTTTGCTGTTTAAATGCAACTTTTATCTGTACCTTGTTAACAGCTTGAATTTAAATCCAAGTACCCTTTGTGCCTAGTGATGCCTCTAGGGCATGTTCTTTCTGATGGATGAGAAAGTGAATCTTACACTATATTGGGTTCAAGGAATGACTGCAGTAGGTGTACATGTGGGATGCTTAAAAACTGCTTGGCTTGGCTCCTAATGCTATAACCTATGGTTAGAAATTTAGTGCAGGTGACACCACCAGATTAATAAACTGGTTACATTAGCTACTCTGCTCTAAACTCTGCCTTCTTTGTACACATATCTAGGTATCTGAGCTATCTGCTTCTCACATTAATTCTCTACAAATTTAGATCACAGATACATCCACTATATTTGGGGAACAATGGCTGACCGTAATCTTGACGTAGAAATGGTGGGTGGTTGTGGTTGGTTTTTTTTGTGTGGGGTTTTTTTTGTTGTTGTTTGTTTTTTTTTGTCTGTGTTTGTGTTTTTTTTTTTTTTTTAGGAAACTCTATCAGAGCCTCTAAATGGTGAAATAACAGAAGAAACTCATAAGACTTTTCCTGTGGTTGAAGAGGAAACAGCAAATGAAGATCGAAATAGTGAATCAAAATTGCAGTCTGAGAGTCAAGAAGAACCCTTAATGCTGTTTGTTCCGTTAATCCTTGAGTCTGCAGCAAAGCCTTCAGAAGACACTATATCGGAGAAGGTGAGAAAATTGAAACAAAATCTGAAGTAATTTTTCTTTCAGAGTAGCCCCCACCATCATATGAAATTCTTGGAAAAAGTAATTATTAGACCAGATGATGTGAATCTTTGAACAGAATAGACTAACGTTTGTTTTGATATGCAGAAGTGGGTCAAATATCCATGTGATACCAAAAAGAAGGATATGTTGCTCCAGTTTGCCTTGACAGTAATGAAACAGCTTTCTCACTAAAATATTAGTTAGATATGAGTGAAAAGCCACATCCTTATTTTGTCTAGCAATTTCACCCTGAAGTGTGCAAGCAATTAATAGTAAAATACCCTTCTAGAAAGAGATTTTATTGGGTTTTGCTTATAGTGCAAAAGCAGATTATTATATACTACCAAAATCATAATTGTATATGTCCAAAATAAAAACTGCCTTCCCACCCACACCCTGGGATTAATTTCAGAATGTTTTTATTGTACCTGAGTAATCCTTTGAATAATTTGAATTTGAAAACAGGGAGCAACTGTGGGTGATTCAGAAATGCTGACTGAAGAAAGTACATCGAAAGAGGAGGGCACTGAAGAACAGCAAGAACCTGAAAAGGCTGCCACTGAAAATACAGCTGCTTCAGCATCAAAGGAAGAGCCCTCTGACAGTGGCCTGCCCAACTCCATGGTAACTGAAGCAGCAGAAGAGTCTGTTTCTGAAAATGTCTCTCCCAAAACAGCTTCCTCATTGGAAGATCAAAATGAGGAAGCAGGGCACAACTCACAGGAGGCCCCTGTTGCCCTGAGTCAGAGTTCTTTGATAATGGTTGAACTTGATGGGGTTTCTTTTCAGCAGCCTTCTGGACAGGAAGCACAGAAGAGCCAGTTGGAAGAGCAGTCAGAAGAGACTGAGCAGATGGATCACTACACGCAGACAGGAGCAGAGCGGGCTGCTGACAGCAGCTCTGAGGAAGCAGAAATTGAGGTACCTGTTGTAGATCGGAGAAGCTTGCGAAGAAAGGTGAAAAGCTACAAAGGTCCACCCAAGAAAAAAGGAAAGCCACTTTAGAAACGGAATACTGATTGTCATCTATTTATAAGAAAGTTGTTTTGTGTAAAACACTAGGGCTTAACTAAACCATATGGGACATGGGACACACGTTTAAAATTCAGGGTTGGACATCCTTTGGGGATTTATCAACTTTCATGAAGTTTTCTTGAATTTTTAAATACTAGACATTGAGCTTCAGATTATGGAAGTAAACAGCCTGTTTCCTCCTTTCATAAAGGATACATGCTGAATACAGTTATGCTAGCAAAGGGAACAATTGGCTTATTTGAGGTAGTAGTCGTGCAAGAAAAAATGTAGCCTGAAATCCTGGCCCTGTTGAGGTTCCCTAAATTCCACGAGGCCAGAGATCACTCTAGCATTTATTATGTTTAAGTAACATAAGGAAACATCCCATTCCTCTGGGAGGAAGCAGAAAAAGAAAATCCTTCCTTGCTGCTTGTTCCCTCCCCACAGACTTTCTCACAAGAGTTTGAAAGAAAAATATCCTGTAAATCTAGGTCTCAAAATACGTAAGGTGGTAAAACTCAGTAGATAAAAACAACATAAGCAGCATGTGTCTTTTGTAAGAATTGCTTGAAACAGCTGTGTCAGTAGAGGCATGGTCAGCACAGTGTCTGATAATGAAATTTTTTCACTTGGGGATTAAGAGATGCCTACACAGTAAATTACTGGTAGGTTCCAAAGCAAGCATCTGAGTAAGTCTAAGGCTTTTTTTCAGAGTGTGTGGAGTATAGGCTCCAGTACATACATTACCTTCCTAACTATTTGCATGTGTTGAGTGGATACTTGAATACTGGTTACATTACAGGAAGAGTATGACAACTTTTGATTTCTTTTTTGTCTGAACAGAAGCAGTGCTTTGTTTTCCAAATAGTTGGCTGGTCCTGTGGGATAACTATTAATGTATTGTCTGCCAAGTGTGACTTCTGTAAACACTGGCATATCAGGTGGTTGTGACATTCATTGGTGTGAATATTGGTGTTTTCAGCAAATGCTGGCTTGCCTTTAGGAGTTAGCAGAAGATTGCTTCTGAATACTTTTGATTCCCACTTCCTTTTTCTAATTTGGGTGTAATCCCTGAAATGGTAGCTTTTCAGTTCACAGCTTTCCTTAACAGCAGCAACCAAACTTTGCTGTAAGCAAACAGAAATATAAACAGGCTTTTCATGCATGTTCCCCTTGAGAGATTCTCCTGGCAAACCATGTACTTAACTTGTCACACCTAGAGTAAGTTTACTACTTAGCGGGCAAAGTCCTTCTTTCAATAAAGGAAGCTCCTATTGTTTCCTGTTGAGAGAACAGGAAATCACAGCACTATTTGTCATGCTATATGTCTTTGCTAAGAGGGGTGAACTAGTCTCCCACAGTGTCTCAAAACCAGAGGTGTCTAGAAATTGCTGTTCAGGACTTATGAGTACAGGGTTCACTTGAATAGTTGCAATGCTGTCTTAACTGTTATCCCTCTGAATCTAATCCAAGAACCTGGTTTTGGTTTTTATGCTTATACAGTTTAACTGTATTTATAAGATATTTTAACTGTATAAGATAGATTCATACCATTTCTTTCAGCTGGTGAAGTAGTGTGCCCCTTTTTAATCTGGTAAGAGCAGCTTGTAGGGGAAAAAAAATGTGGTGTTTTTTTAAAATATGTAAACTGTAGATTCAGGGGGTGCATGAGTTAAATCTGGGTTTCTTTAACTATTGCATGTAGCTGTAACTTCCTATCAATGTACATACAGGTATTCCTTATGAAGCCACTGACTGATAAATGTTCAAGATCTTTCATGATCGTAAACATATTCAAGTGAACCTTAATTATTTCTAAAATCCAGCATTTTCTATAAAACACATAAGACAAAAGTTCTGTTGTATGGGTTTTCTTTTACTGCCAAGATGTATTGCATTAAAAAAAAAAAAACAACAAAAAACCCACTAACAAAAAAACAAACATAAAACCAAAAACTGAAGACGGTGGCAAATCTATTGCATTGTGAAGAATTCGTCAATTGTGAGGGCTGGTGGCTTAAAGTGTGGTTGTATACAGTGTATTGTGACTTATCGTCCATTTTTAGAGCAGACTTCACTAAAGATTGATCTGCCACATAGTTCAATTGCAAATGTATCCACTTTCAAAAAGTTAAGGATTCTTTCGTTTATGAAAAGTGAGTCCTAGTTATTTCGATTACTCCTAGGTAACGATACATACGTTCATTGTGTTCTCTGAGGTTGGAAAACTGTTCATGAGAAGGTAATGTCACTCACCTGGCTTTTACTTTTCACGGCTAAGTTGGAGCCGATTTCAGTTATCTTTCTTTAAGATATTTGCATCTTGAAGACACAAATACTATAACAGGATCATTAGGTTAGGTCAGTCTTGGTTTCTAGTATGAGCAGTCAGCTTTCTGATTGCATTTCAGTGAGTCAGTTTTAAGTACTGAACTTAAATTCACATCTCCAGGTATACTCTTGAGTAGGTATCTTTGTAGATCTGGGGTACCTGAAATCGTAGCTGATGGCCAGACTGTCACATATGGAATATAGGCAGTTGGGTGCAATTAGCAATTCACGTAACTAGTACAGTCTTGAAAACTGGACATTTGTTCTAACTGTGGTAGCAACCATACTTTGAACTAAAGGGTGCAGTTTGTAACAACTTCTTTGGCATCAGTCATGCAGTAAATACAGTAGCAAAATCAGAATACTGACTTTAAATAAGTTTTTATTGCTGTATTGACTGTCTCATTGGAACAGTAGTTTAATAGTGTATAATTTGTTCCATTAATACAAGGGAACATACCTGACCACCATACTGACTGAAGCACGTTACCTTGGGGAAAAAATGTTTTTTAGGCTTGGAGGATTTCTTTCTTCGATCCATTAACTGTCTTGCTGCCATCAAACTCACAGAATTTAAGATCTTATTGCACCAGCAACCAATATTTAAAACATCAATTTTATACAAGTTTGTACCACATGAGATTACAACATGCTGTGGAACTACATGTGTACAGTGAAAGCAAGGAGGATTATTTTTGAGCTTTATTTAGCCTAGGAATAGAGTTTAAAGAATTTGTGACTTCAGCCTTAAACTTAAATGGTAAATGGTCTGGATTTGAATACAAGGGTTTTTTCAAATGTCTTTTACTGCTTGTTAACAGGATTTACTTTTCTCATTATTATCTTTTGGTCTATTTTCATTTCATGTAGGGTTCTTGTTTGCTGTTCTTACGTTTCATAGCCCTTTATGTGGAAGTGTATACATGTCTTATTTCAAGTCTTATTTCAAAAGTACTTAAGTAATTTGAAATTACGTCTGACCTTTGTTTTGCTCCTTATACAGCATCATTTGCAGAAGTAATCAAATTGGTCATTTACCATGTCATGAATGCTACTTAGTTAAACATCGCAACAGATAGGCCCAAGTTGCAGCTTCTCTGCTTTAAGTGATCATTATGAAACTTTCCAAAAGGATACACTTCCAAGTGGTGGTAGATGTTTTCTAAACTAGTGATATGCTGTTTATGAATCTTAAGAAAGCTGTATTACTATTCTGGAGTATTGTACTGAAGTCTTGTTACTGTCAGTTTTTCCTTTTCTTTAGTACTGTCTTGGCAGCTTTTGAAATGTTTGAAGTAGTAATTAAACTTATATTTTGTGATTACTTTTTGCTTGGTTTATAGTAAGAGTCCTTTCTCCTATACAGGAGGCATTTTTGAAGTGGTTCGATTTTCTTAGAATGGCCATGATTTTGCAATCTGCCTGCTACCAAGGAGCTTTAAAAGCTTAAAAGATTATTAATTGAAATGTATTCTATCAATTAAAACAATTCCCTGTACCTAGTTAGCTTATCGATCATTTTTTTTTTTAATAAAAGCTGTAGAATAGGCTGTTCTGAAGTTTACAGTGTATGTTCTGCTGTTTATACCAGCTATGCAAGATGACATAAACAGTTGTTAAGGCAGCTTGCTATATACAAGCCGACTAGAAATGCTGTTAATGCACTGCCCCAGCATGGTAGATTAAAATGTCTTAAGTGCAGCAATGTTTATTCAGCCAAGAAGTCACATATTTATAGCACAAATGTAGTAACATTCTTGAGACAGCTGTACAAAATGGAAGTATTCTGTTCATGTGACTTGTTAATGTTCAGTAAAGGCTAAAGTAACAAGAACTTCAGTGGAGGCTTATGTTTCCACAAATGCCCTCTCTCCAAGCAAATGACTTACTGGCTTGCAGCCTTCTCTTAGTTTCAAATCTCTTGTCACTACAAAGAAATAAAAATCATAGCAAGTTATTAAGTTTATACTAGGGTAACTTGTCAAACTAACAAAATTGCCTGTTAAGAGGAGAAGGTGGTGAGGTATAGCTAAAGTACTGCCTCTATATAGTGTAAGAGAAGTTAAGAAAGCTGGTTCAAAAGCACCTATCTTGACTTACTGGCCAGAGTTTGAAATTTGAAACATTATCTGAGATTTGAAACATCATGAAGATGATTAGGGGATTGGAGTATGTGTCATACAGGAGGCTGAGAGCTGCAATTGTTCAGACTGGCGAAGAGAAAGCTCGGGAGGATTGATCTTTGTGTACAAATACCAGGTGGGGGAGAGGAGGTGGTGGAGTGTATAAAGAAGGTGGACGAAGACTCTTGGTGGTGCCCATTTACAGGACAACCTAGAATATAGGTTTTACTTAAACATAAAATGTCTTAAATTGCAAAAGTGGTCATACACTGGATCAGGCTGAAAACATCAGAGAAGTGGTGGAGTACCCATTCTTGGAGATACTCAAAACCTGACTGGATATGGCCCTGACACCCTGCTGTAGCAGACTCTGCTTTAAGCAGGGGGCTTGCACTACACCATCTTTTAAGATTCCTTGCAGTCTTAACTACTCTGTGATTCTATAATCTGCCACTCAATTTACTTATTGCAAGTGTGACCACCTCTAACCTTGAACTCATGTTAATACAAAAATCCCCAATGCCAATGTATTCATATTCTGGCTTCTGAAGTATCTTGAAAGTTTTCTTTGAAAGTTTCCTTCTTACAATATTAAGAGGTTGGAGTGCCCTCATAAACTAGAGAAAGATTGTAAGGCTTTAATTTGATGTGGAATTTGTGTTAAAAAGCTCCTTGGCATGAAGTACTATTTAAGAGTCGGAGTATTAAGTAGGCAAGTATGTTTATTTGTAGTCATAGATTGTGCTGAATTTGTCTGCTACCAAATTGTTGACACGAATATTACTGATGCAGTTATATAAATCACCAAAAGCTTCCAGTTTAGAAGCAGCTTTTGTTTCTTGTATTTCAAAGACACAAGCTAAACATATATTGATCAGTTGATGCTTGTGATCTTTAGTTTTTCTTGAATGCCACCAAAATAGCTACAAGTAGGATCAGGACTGTCATACCTTTCTCAAATTTCACATCTTAAAACCCCTTCATATATTTAAACTTATGAAACTATTCTCCTCTTACCTAGAACTACAGTTCTGAACTCTCCAGCCCTTATTCTTTCCATTAATGCAGCCATGGAGGCAGAGGGGAGAAAGATGTTGAGGTAATGATGGAGTAGGAAATAGCCCATGCTTCCGTAAAGGCAAGTATCAAACTGCGTGTTTAATTTCTGATGTCGGACTGCAGGAAGATTCTAGCTGCATTCATCCAGCTCTTCTGCTTTCCCAGAAGCAGAGTACAAGTTAATATATTCTTCTATACCTTCAGCTATTACAGTAGGACATAATGTGAGACAGTGGTTGTATTTCCTATCACTAGAAATGTAAGCTGAATTAAGAATTTATACAATATATCTAAGCCAGGAAACTGCTACTGTAAAAACACCACTAAAGTTCAGATCAAATCCATACCACATTAGCAAAACATGAAAATTGCATCCTTTTATTTGGACAGCATTCAGCTGAACAAACATACTAAATACAAAAACCCGAGCAGTTGTTTATGACATCTTTAAGTTCTTTACCAGCTGGTGGGGGTCAACATTCTTGAATGGTTGAAGATTCCAGAGATCTTGCAAACTTGTTGAAACTCCACTGATTTTGCAGGAGCCCATGTCCAGTGTTTAGTATCAAACACAACTTAAACAAGCAGAACTGCATTAATGCAGCCATCGTTTTCTGGATTGTTTGTTACCTGTGCATATTTCCCTGGAGAGAAAAGGGAATTAAATGTCCATGTTTGCAAGTGCAGTCCATGTGTCTCTTTTAAGGGAATTCCTGTTACAAACCTGAAATGCATTTTGAAAGCTAAATCTTATCTTTGCTGAGCTGCAAACTTAGGTTCCCAAAATATTTTATTTAGGCTGTTTTTTATGAATGGATCATTTAGAGTTCTGGGTAGATGGGGCGGGGACGGTAAACCAACACAGGTTCTGCTACTGTCCAAGTCAACCTCTCTGCTGACCCTTCACAGCCTGGTCCTATGAAGATGCTTCTACCTGGAACTTCCATTGAAAACATTATAATTGTTCATAGTTACAAGGTTACATCTTTATACACTTGCAGCATTGCTTAGTGTGAGACACAGGCAAACAAGCAGAATATTTATTCTGAACTTCCCTTAATTTGAAAGTGTGAATGGAAAGCCTAAGATTAACACTTAAAGCTTGCATTTTTAGAGCTGCATAGGCTTGGGCCGTAGCTGAAACAACTGCTAACACCTAGCAAAGATCGTATGACTATAGGCTGTGGGCTCAATGATACACCAGGCAACAAAGACCTAAAAACATACAAAAGTACTTACCCCATATAACTTTGCCCCCTTGTGTCACGAGGCCCAGCTCACTCACGTTCACCTCAATGATGGTACCCTTGGTAATTACACCAAGTGTGGTATACAAAGGAGAAGAAGGATTCTTTTTTACACCAAGGATAGGTAGGCAAAAAGTAGCTTTAAGTTCAGGATGCGTCACGTGTGCCTTCTTGAAACGTAAGCCCTGTTGCGTAAGGAATGTTAGAATGAGTTAGTATTTGTTTTAAGGCCTCATGACTAATCTTAGTTTAATTTCAGCATTATATTCTCAGTTTCCTATGTTTTGAGATACTGGTAAGAATGAAATGAGTTAGTACATAGAATGCTGTCTGCTTACTATGTAAGACCAGATTTACTCAAAAACCGGATCAATAACAAGATAAAGTTATCCACATATGTTTTCAGAACGACCATTTTCAGTCGTAGTATAAGAATAATGCTTGCTATCTCAGATGGTTTCTGTTCCATTAAGAAATGGGGTAGTTATGGTAATGCATTTAAGAGTGCTACAGGGTTTTAAGACTAAAAATTTTTTCCTTCTTATAAAGCTGAAAAATCTTTTTCACATGCTGTAAAATATGAAATGCCCATCTCTTATAACACTATCTAGTGACCTGTGCTTTGTAAAGGGTACTTCACCATTAAATATCAGAAAATCTTTCATGACATTAAAAATCTAGTCTTCCATGTAAGACCATAAAAATAGTAATGAGGTATGATCCAACAGGCAGCCTGCATAGTGATTCTGTTGATTCCTGTGAGAAAACAGGAACAGGTACTTTAGAAGACCTTTAGAAGACAGTGTCTTGGTGAATCAGTTTTTTTTCTCCTGTACACCACCAGGCTGCTAGAGCCCCGGCACTGTTCTGCAGGTGTGTAAGAAAAGGTCAGGCTGGAGACACAGCATTTCCCTTGTGTACAGTCACGACTGTGCTTCAAGCTTACTTAACAAGCCAAACTGAAGGAATTCTGGAAGAGAGATGGCTTTTACAGCTGACAGAACCATAGCAGCTTGAAAAAGAAGCCTCCAACTTTAAAAGCTATTCAGTGTGTCTTTGCTAACAGCCTTCTGTGCTAATTTGAGAGCTTGCAGCTTTGACTTACTGGCATCACCTGAGTTAGGGGAGTATGAGTAGAGGTATTTCAGCATAGGCTGTGGCTGCAGGGGCATCTCCCTACCCTCAGGTTATCAGAAGTTTAGATTTCTGCAAGGGAACTAATAGAAGTGTTCTACATCAACAGTAATCAAGTGCATTATCATAGAAGAAAGCTTCCTCCCACAGGAACTCAAAGCAGTAAGTCAAAGAATTAAACATGTTTTAAGGCTCAAGGACATTACCATTGGTCGAATGAATCGCTCATATTTAGGAGGCTTCCTGGTAAAGCCATCTCCAACAAAGCAAACTTTTGTGACCATTCTCTTCCAGGCCTTCTTCTTTCTCTTTCCTGTACGAATCACTTTTAAAACTTCAGTTTCTCCTTGTGCACGGACCTTTGGGACAGGAACTTCCCATTTCCCCTAGAACAGTCAACAGTCTTAGGTTGCTAAATGAAGGAATAACCAAAGAATTAAAAAAAACAACCCTAAAGCGTAGTGGTAGACCAGACTTTTTATACAACTCATAGCCAATTTATTTTAATCAGCATTTAAAGTTATTAATGTTGTGATACTGCATACGCTTACTTTTCAGTTGCTCAATATTTCAGGTTTTACTTAGACATTTCTTATAGGCTGTAAGTCACCTGAGTATCAGCCACGCAAAGTGGTCACTGTCACAAGTAATTCTAAGTATCTGAATTTTAATACAATTACTTACGGCTTTTTCTTTTCTTTTCTGTTTGATCATGTTAGATAGAACCTTAGCCCGGGATTGGCCCTCTCTGTCCAGCAGGTATGCTGGTACAGCTCCTTTAGGTGTTTTTTCATCGTTCTTTTTCTTTGCATTTCTCTTTTCGTGCATTTTAATGCTGCAATGAAAGAAAAACAGTATCAAAATAGGGAAAAAAAACCACACTTATTTTTAGATATAAATTTAGCTTGTGCCAGCTGAAAATTTCAAGAGACATTTGTAAAGAAGTGCGTATGTATACTTAAGGAATAATCCTAAATTCTTTTCATGGTAAAAGAGTAATTTCATGTAATGTAACAACTGACAGGCTCCACAGTGCATAAAAGCCTGTCTATTCCTGTTAAGACTGAAACACAAGATACACATTTTATGAAGGAATTTCTGAATCACTTAAAGCAAGCAGCCAAGTACTTTGAGAGATTGCAGCCTTCCTCTCCAAGAAAAAATAACAAATTGCTCCTCAGATTGGATAGCAGTGCTTGCAAATCTGAGGCATATATGTGCATAGGAGTTGTGTTTTTTCATTTTGAGGCCATATGGGGAGGGGGGAGAAGATGTACAAACTAGTTAACAAATCCAACACCTTTACAAATAGCAGAGGAAAATTACTGTCTACACTTGGAAAACTAGCAAAGCAACATGGTGGATAGTTACTGAGTTCATTAGAAATAATTAATATTGCTAACAGCTTAAATTTCAGTTTCTAATAACAGTTAATAATTTTTCAGGAAAATGCATCTGTTTATCTATGCCTGATACTGTAGTTTATCCTGTAAAACCAGCCTCATGTTCTGATCAAATACTGTCCATGTTACTGTATGTTTTGTATTAACACTGCTAAAAAACGGCCTGCTGCCTATTGCTGTAGTAATGTACAGCACTTGATATAAACCCAAGTAAATGCATTCATATTTTTGTCTTAACTACATTAGTCAGTGCTATTGCTATTTAACACCTATCTTAAAGAATGCTTTTACGAGCAGAACTGTTAACATCCACTGACAAGAGTGGAAACCTGAAATGTCTTCAATGTGGCAAAACCCACTCTCTTCTACAACCTGAGCACCATTTAAAAATACACCAAGTAACAGGTACTGGTTCTTAGTTACGATATTACTGTCCCGCCTCATCCTTCAAATGCTAGGATGCCCGTACGGCGCCACAGAGGCTGGTACTCACGTTTTCTTCATCTGTATCTTCTCGGCATGCCGCTGCTTGTGGTAGAGCTTGGCCTTCAGCCCAATCATCTTCTTGGCCTTCCGGGACCGCTCGTGAGCCTCGCGGCCCTCCTTCTTCCTCCTCTTCTCGTGGTAGTCCAGGCGGTACCCATACCGCTTGCGGTGCAGCTCGATGTACTCGTTCTGCGGCTGTGGGCACAAGGCAGCGCGGTGAGCGAAGACCGGGCGGCCGAGCTGATCCCGCACCCTCGCCGAGACCCGGCGCCGCTGCGACACGCGGAGGAGCCCGAGGAGGCCGCGGCCTGGCGGCGGCACCCTCAGCGCAGGGCGGCGGAGCCAGCTCGGCCACCTTCACCCCTGGCCCGTCGCGCCCGGTGGCCGCCGTCCCTCCCCACCCAGCCGCCCCAGCTCCCACCATGGCTCTGCCCCTCCCGCCACGCCGAGCTCTCCGTCCGGCAGCTTCCTCCGCAGCGGAAAGGCCGGGCCGGAGGGGAAGCGGCCCCGGCTGGAAACGCTCCTCAGCGGAGCTTTGGTTCCTCCTGGCGGAGAAGCGGCTTGCGGCCCCCGAGGGCTAAGAGCCCGAGTTGTCAGGGCCAGAGGAGAGGGAAAGGGAGCGGCGGAGGCCGGAGCAGCGCTGTCTGCAGATTGGGCCTGTCGGGTCAGGGCAGGAGGACGGAACCGTAGGAGGGCGGTTGGGTGGCGGGGAAAGGAAAGAGGAGCGCGCCTTCCGGCGGTATGGAGGCTGTTCCGGCCGGGAGTGGGCGCGCGCAGCAAGCCCAGCCCTGGCCGTGTTAAAGGCGCTTCGGCCGGAGGCAGGGCCCTGCGGACTGACGCGGCCGGGAGCGACTTGTCGGTGTGCGGAGCGCAGCGGGACAGCGGCCGCCCGGCTCGGCGGCGGGCGAGGGGCAGCCTGAGGGCACGGCTGCCGTCCGGCCCCGCGGGTCAGCGCCCTGCGGCTGCGGCTCTGGAGATCGAGTGTGTTGTGGCTCGTAAGGTAAGGTGGGGGTGCAACTGGACATGATACTAGGATAGACTCCACAACTCGTTAAAGTCGTAAAGTAGGCATGCTTTTATTCAGCTCTGAGGCGCATGGGGAATAGCTCCTCCAAAGGCATGAGCACCTCAGCATCGTTTCCCCTTTGCGTTTATCCTCTGAAGTTATACATAGGCATGAGGTTGCACAACACGCCTATACCTATTCGTGTCTTATCCCCGCTTTGTATTATAATGAGCTGAGAAGTCCTTTGCGCCTGCGCAGTGCCTCCTAATAATCGTGGGTGATGGTCTCAAGATGAAGTAAATGAGTCTTTCTCGACCCTGAACTTCTCATCTCCAGTCGTTACGTATGCTCCCCGGAGGCTTGGTCATTGTCCAAAGCGCAGAGCCAATTTCAGCAGGCCTGGGCGTCCAAAGGATGGGAACCAAGTCACGGTCCCTGCCTCTTAACAATAGCCATGTCCTTACGACTTGTTCTAGCATACACGGCGAGTACAGTAAGCGTGAACGAGCAGTAACATTGTCAGACAAGTGGCTTAATCCTAACCCCCCTGTATATTGGTTAACCCTTTGCATCGGATATTGGTCTTTTCCAAAATAAGCAGCAGCCAGCTAGGAATGCGGCTGAAGCTGCTGGTTTTGGGCTCTGTATCACAGTGGCTTGGGCAATGTTTAAAAACTTACGGTGGTTAATATTTGGCTTCTTTTTTTTTTTTTTATGTCCCAAATAGGTAGTTTTCCTTGCCCATCGTCTGTTCCTTCTAGATCAGAAGAGCTGTTTGCACTTCACAGATTTGTAACCCATACTCTGGAGTTTATCTGAGTGTGAGTGTGAACTCTTGATGTTAATTTTTCTGCTTTACTGTTTGCTAATTTCTTTATGACACATATTTAGTGTTGGTGGACATGCTTTTATGCTGCATTTTTAAGGCTTAATGATGTAGATCAATAATTACTTAAAATCTGTTAGACTTTTACAGATGATAACATCTATTTAATCTGCAGAGCAGTAACCTGAAGAACAGTAACATGATACAACTTAAAAAACAGTGAAATTTTATATTTGATATATATGGAAGTAATACAGTTACCCATTTCTTGTCATAAACATTTTGTATAATGTTTACTTATCTTGGCAGGGAACAGCTTTAGAAACAGGAGCCAGGATGTTAAGAATTACAAGGAAATTTTCAGTGAACACATTGAAGTCATCAAGTTTATGCAGTGAGGTAAACTTTTTTCCCAAATTTTGATGTTTAATCTGTGAGCAAACAAAATACTTAGGTTAGTCTGAGTAAACTGCAAACAGAATTTATAATTTCATGTTGGAATTAGGTGTGACAGAAGTCAGAGGGTAGAAGTTGAATTTGTAACTTTTCTGTAAACTTTTCTAGTTATCTGTGATTTTGACTACCTCACATTTGTCATTGTTAAGTTTATATTATTTACATAAATAATTAGACCTATTTAAAATATTGTGGCTACCAGCATGTTTTGATGCTATCATAGATTTTTACTAGACTTGCAAAATAATGTTGGGATTGGACTTGGTTTAAATCTCAGTGCTACTGCCTTCATGCTTCTGCTTCCAAATATCTGGTATTTTAAGCTTATCTAAGTAGCCAGCAAGAGTATCCAATCCTATAGATGTTTAGGGTTTTTTAGTTTATTTTTCTACAGGCAAATATGTAGCTACGAAGTAACATTTATAATGATAAATATTCTGTATGATTTTTTTCTCTCTTTTAAGCACACATATTTCAGGAACACAAAAATGGGAGTCATAAGTGTGGTACAGCAAAACTGCTGTCTAAGAAGCTACAGTTCTCCACCAGGTATAAGTTTAAATTATTTTCTTAATAGTAAGTGTTACTCAACAAATGAGTAAGAATACTTTCTGTATTGTGTTTTATTGAATTCTTCCGGTCATTATCTATAGAATTTGGTGTATGAAGCACAATGAAAGCAGTTAAAAGGTTTAAGGACGGAAGTGTTTTGTATTGCTACTCTTTTCTCAGATGTATGGTATAAAGCTTTTAGAAAATAATAATACAGAAAGATACAGATATATAAGAAGTCAGGTCAGTTTTGAAGTGTGCTGGAACTCCTGTCCAGTTGCCTGGAGTACTAATCAGTTATCAAGTAACTGATGATAACCAGCATCTTGGGCAAGGGGACAAAGACAGGAACCTGATTAAATGGAATTTTTACGTTATCATTAATGTATTTTCTTTTCAGGATAAAAGAAAGTAAAAAGAATAAGATACTTGGAAAACAAAAATTCAGTTAAAAGGGATTTTTTCTATTTTTTGAGTAACTACACTGAGAATGAATGGAAATGAATTGATAGAAGCTAGTGTTAGAGTAAGGGGCTTCTTTTTCCGCACTTTCTTTACTTCAAGGTGGAGATGGGAAGAAAATATTGGTTACTGGTGGGTAACCAGCTTATTTAAAAACAAAATGTTAATGAATTCAGCACTGTGTATCTTAGCAAAAGCTTTTAACCTACAGTCACAGACCTGAGAAGACTTACTCTTAATAGCTAATGTCAGCACAGTCTCAGTTGCCATGTATTACTGTTTCTCTGTAGTTGTTTCTGCAATGTCATTGCTGCCTACTGTACTTATGTTCTGTTTTGCTGTGCTGAGTATCTCAGTGTGTCACATGGAGGCAGAGCTTCATTCCATACACAAGAAGGTATCATGATTTAGGCAAGCAAGAAATGTGCAATGTACTAATGTGTTATTTTATGGGCTATTTTAGAAACTGGAGGGAAAAAGGAAGTGTTATTTGCAGGTTTTATTTAGGGCGGTGGTAGGTGTTGGTGAATTTCCAGCCTGATACCATGCTTCTCCTAAGATCAGTCTTTCTCCTCATCAAAGTGTTAACCTTTAAGATGCCTTGTTAATGTCTTTCTGGTAAGAGGGATGATCTATTGTATATGGTGAAGGAATGTTAGTTTAAATATTGTTGAGTTCAGTTTGATGTACTAAAGATAAAGTAGCAGGACACCTTTCTGAAACGCCACTTAAATGATTTAAGTCACTGAATTATGGATTAGTCTCATAAAAACATAGCCTGGCTGTGACGTTTCAAAGACGGACTCCAGTTCTGGTGAAATCTGAAGACCTTTATTTCGCATCTCGCATCCCTTTTATAGTCTACTAAGTGCTAAGCAGTAACTTTCCACTCTTTTACTCCCTTATCATCCCAATTTAGCAAAACTACTGTTTGGTCTGTCTTTGAGATGCACATCCTGCTTTATCTTGCAAACCACCTGCTTTGTTTTGCTAACTGATCTTTACTCTTGATTGTTCTCTTTACAGTTCCCAAGGTTTAGGCCAGACCAGGGCATTAACACCTGGTGTTTTCTTCACTGTTCCCTAGGCTTAATCTGGACCAGGGCGATAACGCCTGGATCCATTTTGTTAGCTATTTCTATCCCACCACCCACATCTGACAGCTGATTTTCCAACTAAATAGCGTGTGAGAAAGGAAATACATTTTAAGAAAACACTAATGTAAAACGCACTCCCATGTTTTCTTAGCGTAGGTCAGTTTGTGTTTTCTTCTGAAGGATTATGCTGTCTAGCTTCAGCGTTTGAAGGAGAAATGACTTTTGAAATTTGCTTATAGCTGGTTCAGATGAATGTCAGCATTACAGTTGTTGAACTGTGACAAGTTTTGTTATTGCTCCTGCAGAGTAAGATTTTGCTGTGCTGGTGGTACTGTTAGGTGTTGGCTTTTTCCTATTGTTTCTGAATTACAACTGTTTTGAAGAGTTTTGTTGTTTTGGTTTTTTTTTTTGTAAGAGCAAGAGAGCAATTTGTTGAAAATATGTATCTGTAGAAATTTGAATCTGAATCTTTGTTTTAGCAAGTTTTTAGGAGCTTTCTTAAATATATTTAATTTTGTTAGAATGATTTCTGCATTGAGATAAGTCTTAAAAATTGTTGTCTTATTTGTCTCTAGGAGATGTTAAGTCTCTGCGTTCTGTTATTAATCCTCATATATCCAGGTACGTCAAGCTAGCTTCTTTTTTGGGTATAACTGGCAGTCAGAGCAATTGATGTGATGAAAACTCATAGGTTGTTGCTATGCCTATCACCTGCATAGTTCAAGTGCATGTTCTACATCGAAGTTAGTATTTATTTACCTTACTCTTCTGACATTTCAACACGGAGTGGTTGTTGGTGTCAAAGGGGTCTTGGACTGCCTCTTTTTTACATTATCAGAACCAGAACTGGGCTCTTAGGGAAGCTCCAAATCCATGATGGGTGCAGGAAGCTGAACAAGGGGTAAGGGATGTTGGGGGATCTAGACAATGGCTGTGGGCAGGGAACTTTGTGTTCATGGGATCACTCAGCTGTGTTAGATGAGGGCCTTAGTAAGGAGGCCAAGGTAATTAGAGGGTGAGCTGCCAAAGGAATGGCTTGGGGGTGAATTTCTCTTAGAAGACTATTACTGTCCTGAAGGCGAATTCAGCTAGCATTAACAGTGATTATGGGGGCTGATGGCAAGCCTGTGATGGAGGGAAGTAGTGAAGCAACTTTGGAAGTTGCTGGTGAGTAAAGGGTGTGTATATGATGGATTGTTTCAGGCATCAAGGGTTAGTGGTTGGAATAGAGGAGATGGTGGAGGGGCTGCTTCTATTTCAGAAAGTACACTGTCTCAAATATGCAGCAGAAGAAAAATGTTAATCTGGTGTGCTATTCTAAGTGAATATTAATTGCTTATGCAGATAACAATATCACGGAATAAAAAATTGCCACAGTAAAAGCAATGTTTTTGTTTTATGCAGAATCCGAAACATTGGCATTATGGCCCACATTGATGCAGGGAAGACTACCACAACAGAGAGAATGCTGTATTATTCTGGATACATAAGAACCCTTGGAGGTTAGAAATACTTTCTGAATGTCATTTAATAGTATACAGTAACTTGCAGTGCAGTTAGAGGTTACTGGTAAGAGTATGTTCCAGAGTTGTGCTGGAATATAATGAGATGCTAATACACATTTCATTATGTTCAAAGGCAGTTGTACTTTGAGAGATCATAGGTTCATATTTTACTTTTGTTGGACTGTGTTTTATTCAACATATAATTAGAGGATCTCCTTGTTTTACTTGATGCTCATCACCTGTTCTGGTAAGCTGTTTTTTCAGTTCTGGTTTGACTTGTAAAGAAACTAGACTAACAAAAAGTAGCCATTCCTGTTGAAAGCCACAGCACAGGAAGAATTCCTTGCATCAGCAATTCTCACAAAGTTCTTCAAGATTGGAAGAGTCACACAAGTCTCCATTTGTGCTACTTTTTGGCCTTTTAAATATAATTCCGCATTTTCTACTGTGTATGGGAATGGTAGATGTTAGGCTTATGGAGCAGTTGAACTTGGTGGTCTGTTTCCTGCTTGTTTAAAAATGTGGAACTGCTTCTTTTTTATAAAAAATCCCAAAACAACCCCTTCCACACACACAAAAAAAACCCACCAAAAAAAAAAACCCAAAACCAACAGAACCACAACCTCCTCTTTGTTCTGGGTGTCGTGGGAGGGCGGAATTCCAGTTAAATTTAGTTTTAACTTAATTACCTTTTAATTAATAAATTTCAAGATGTAAGTCACATTCCATACAATGAGTGCAGCTGGTTTGGGCTGGTTTTTTTTTGGTTTGGTTTGTTTGTTTGTCTGGGTTTTTTTTTGTTGTTTTTTTTTGGTGTGTGTTTGTTTTGTTTTGTTTTTGTTTGTTTTTTTTTTTTCGTGGGTTTTTTGGTTTGGGTTGTTTTGGGGTTTTTTAGCTGTAGTTTGTTCATGTTTTTGGATTTCACTTTAGTGTGGTGTTACTAGGATTAAGAACAATGAAAACGTTGCTGGAATTGCTTGCCTTTAACTTAGAGAGCGTTTGTTCCCTGGGAAGGGAGCCTGCTTAAATTAGCTGACATGACCATTTTTTGGAAAAGGCTAGTTTTCATCATTTGTACATATATAAAAGGGATAGCATTTCCAAATCTCTCTTGGCATCTGATCAGGTGACAATTTCAGGTTTTGGATTATTTATCTACCAGCTATAATCCTGCTTTCTGTTCATAGATGTTGATGATGGGGATACAGTGACAGATTTTATGGTACAGGAGCGAGAACGTGGTATTACCATTCAGTCCGCTGCTGTTACGTTCGACTGGAAGGACTACAGAATCAACTTGATTGACACCCCAGGTACTGCACTTCAGCAGTACACGTATTATTAGGGAAGAGTAGATTAGGTGGGTTGTTGTAGAGTGTCTTAGTTTTAAATATGGTGCAATATTTAATTGGTTTGATTGCATCAGTAAAAAGGCCTATACTGAGCTCCATTCAGCTTTGGCTAATTATTGTTTAATGGTGCCTAATCGAGCTTCTTCAAGGTGAGGTCAGACGTTTCCACATTAAATTGCTCTCAGTTCTGAGATTGCAATGTAACAGTCTTGTGTCTTTCAAGGACTGATGGTAGATTTCTCTGCAAATGAAGACAGGGCTGTTTTGATATGATTAAATTGAAAATGTAATCACCTGTTGATGTTACCAGTTTGAATTATGATGGTATAAAAGGAAGTTTGTTTATTAGGTCATGTGGACTTTACAGTGGAAGTTGAGCGTTGTTTAAGAGTGCTGGATGGAGCAGTAGCGGTATTTGATGCTTCAGCTGGTGTTGAGGTAAAAATAATCCATTTTTGTGTTTTTGTTTGTTTGTTTTTTCTAATGATTTAGACCGAAATAATAATAGTACAGAGATGTTGCTCTGCATTATCTCTTTTGATGCTTTGATCAAAGTTCAGCTTCAGGAAGCTGTGCTTTTTATTTAAAGTCCTTCAGTGTAGCGGTATTTCCATGTTAATAAGGGACAACTAAATGGAATTTGCATTAATATCTGGTGAGGTGGTTATTTTGTTGCTGTGCTGTGCAGACATTGAGGTGAATGCTTCTTGCTAACTCCACCAGTGGAAAGAAATTAATACCTGTTCATTTCTCATTTTCAGTTGTCATGTAGAAAATAAAATAATTTTCATAGAGAATTTCTCACTCCCCAGTGGCCTATTCAACATGCCCTTTGAGGTGTAGTACGGAAAGGGTGGAGACAGGCTGGAATTTGACATTATAGCATGGGATATTTGAGTAGTTCAGTCCTATACATAAGTTACATGTTGTAAAATTGCTGTGTTCCATGGGAGATGCCTTTTTTCTTGATGAGGGAACTCTTCTTGATAGTGTGAATCACATGGTTTAACTTGCTATTGGAAAGCATTTAGGTGCCATCATATGTGAACCTGAGCTGCGTAACAGCACCTGCACCCAACAACAAACCAATTAGATCTGCTGTGTTTTTTCTGAAACTGTGTAGGAAATTCTTGCACAATTTCCATGTATTGGTAAGAGACTGTTTTTGAATCTGAACTGATTTTCATATATGCCTGTTTTAACTTTAAAACAAAAGTGTGTATCATAAATAGCTCAGCAGTACACAAATTACTAGCCAAAACCACAGCAATTTTTACTGTTGTTTGTGTAGCCACAGAAATGCTTGTCTGTGTATGCTTAAGTAGCTTATCAATAAAGCTTTAGTCTCTACATTACTGAGTTCTTTCCATATTTATCCATTGTAAGGCTTAGTTTCTCTCCATGTTCCCTTCCCATATGCCTGTGTGCCCTTAGCAAGGGAGGGGGAGTAGTGATAGCTGAGAGATGAGATGAGACAAAGCTGCTTGTGGAGTTCATCTGTGCTGCTGGATGTGGGGTTGTTGCAGCACTTTCAGCACAGTTTCCTCCTGTACTCTGAACTTAGCCCCTCAGCGGTACTGGCGAGTGTATAGTTCAGCTGTCAGCACTAATGTTTCCATTTTGCCTTTTGCTTTAGGCCCAAACTCTGACAGTGTGGAGACAAGCAGATAAACATCAGATACCACGAATATGCTTTTTGAACAAGATGGACAAAAGCAGGGCAAGGTATTTGGACAGTTACTTTAATCATTGCTAAAAATCTTGTAAGAGAATGCATCTAATCCAGTTAAAGTTTTTCTGTTAAACGTAGAGTAAGGCAATTATATTTACTATATGTATCTTTGGTTACACAGATGCATATTTTTATGGTCATTTTTGCAGTAAATAAGGAATGATAAACTGATTTTTCTATGTTTTGTGTAACTTAGTATCTTTTTTTTACGTAGTTTTACATATGCTGTTGAGAGTATCAAACAAAAGTTGAAGACAAAACCTTTGCTTTTACAGGTAAGCTTAGATATTAAATGCTTACTTGCTATCTTTTGAATAGGCCTCCTTTCTTAGTGCTTTGCAGCTGTCTAAAATCTCCACTCTATTTGCAGTTGCCCATTGGGGAAGCCAAGACCTTCAGAGGACTGGTTGATGTGGTCACTAAGGAACAAATAATTTGGAAACCTACTTCTGATTTGGATGATGGAAAAAATTTTGAGCAAAAGCTGCTGCTGGAAGCTGATGATCCCAACCTGTTCCAAGAAGTCCAGGATGCCAGAAATACTTTAATAGAACAAGTAAAGTTCTAAAGTAAATGCGTAATATATTTACACCCGTTATTTAGACCAGTAACAAAAATAGCGTAGAAGGGACCTTTGGAGGTGTCTCCTGACCTGCTCGAAGCACGCCTAACTTCAGTGCTAGATCAGGTTTCTCAGGTCTTCTTGAGTTGAGTTTTCACATCCCTAAGGATGATCATTGCAAGCTGTCTAAGCAGCCTTCCCCGTGCTTGATCATTCTTGTAGCAGAACATCATTTCTTTTTATCCAGTGGGAATTTACCATGTTGCAACCTGTGACAGTGACACTTTTCTTTTCCTTGTGTACATGTGAGAAGACTCTGGCTCTGTTTTTCTGGCCCACCACCCCACCATTACAAGTAGTAAGAGGCAGCATTTGCATCCTGCCTTAGCCTCTCCAAGTTAGAGAGACCCATCTCTCTGGGCCTCTGGCTGCAATCCAGCCACCTGGGTGCTTTTCCACTGGACTTGCTGCAGTTTGTCAGTCTCTTTTGTGCTGGGGACCCTAAAAGCTGACAATGTTTCAGATGCAGCTTCACAAGTGCATGGTAGAGGGTACTAACCTTTTGCCCTGATCCACTGGCCATGCTTTTGGTGCTGCAGCCTGGTGGTCAGTTAGCCTTTGTCACTGAAAGCTGCTGCCTCATGCTCACTTGTCCATCAGGACCTTCTGGTTGACTTCTGCAGAGCTGTTTCCTAGTTGATCCCTGCTGTGTATCAATACAGTGTTTGATCAATTGCTGTCGTAGCCACTAGAGGGGGCAAAATGCCTTCCTGCATGTAGCTTGTCCTTGGCCTATGACGCTGCAAAGGAGTAGTTTTATTTGTCAGCCTTGGCGGTACAGTTTGAAAACACAGGTGAGCTCTTAGACCTACAAGCCTTTGATATGAGGGGTGTTAAAATGCCCTGAAAGCTTGTCTGTTTTTGTCCAGCTCACAGAGGTTACTTGCTGCTTACTTCAGACTTTGCCCTGTTTGCGGATGTGAAATACATTCAGTTGTACCCTGCATAGCTGTCACTGTATGGCTGCAGGTTTTTCTCGGTTTCAGGGAGAACAAACATTCTCTCTCCCACTGATGTTTTGCCTGACAGCAGCTTTCAAATTCATTCCCCCATCCCCATACTTTCTTGGAACCTTCATTCCCATATTTTTCTATGGTTTGAGTATATGATCTATGATGTCTTTAAAGGCTTCGTTCCTGCTCTTTTTAGCTATATATACTGAACAACTGAGATTTGTGACTTGTCTGTGAGACTGCTGTATGCCAAATAAAGAACTATTCTGTTGAAGGTTGCAGATCTGGATGATGAATTTGCTGAACTGGTTCTAGGAGAATACAGTGAAAATTTGGACTTAATACCAGCTGACAAGGTAATTTTTACATTATTTACATTATTCGTAAAAAAGTTTTTGCTGGTTCTTATCCTGAAGGGCTTTTTTTTTAATTCCTCTGGTACATGCAGCTGATGATTTTGCAGATGTGCATTTTTATCAACAAAAAAAGAAATCGCATCAGCTTTCGTAGTGAATTTACAGCACTGAATTTAGGAAAATACAGTCAAGCTTACTACTTTAATTTTTTTACAGTAATGCAATAACTATGATTCTTAGACATGCTAGGCACAATGTTAAAAATAGGGTACCTTTGTTCAGGAGTGGTGGCTGCTTGGTTGTGTGGTTATTTTGTCTGTTGTTTTTTTTTTTTTAAGTTAAACTGCTGCAAAAGAGTTTAGGGAAAGGTGAATGGAATTTCCAGGTGGACTCAGTGCAGTACATGTCTGAGCTGCTGACTTTTACTAACAAAAGTAGCATCTTGGCTTCTGTGAATGGTTAGATCTTCAGACACTGCATGTTGAAAGTGGTGAGGTACAACATTCTGAATTAAAAGGACTGTTAGAACAGGAACAGGTGCAGATCTGCATGAAATGTTTAGAAACCTGAACAATTTGGTTTGTGGTTTGCAGCTCATTAAAAGCAGTAACAGGAGTTTGGATGAGTGCTGTTGTATTTGCAGGCACGGTTTTTAACTTTTGGGGATTTGTTAGCAATATCTGATAGCTGGAATGTAGTTTAAGGGTAAACTGTAGTTCACGTTAACAGAAACTAATTCTTTTTTTGCAGTTACAGTCTGCTATCCGCAGAGTCACGCTAGCTCAGAAAGCAGTACCTGTACTCTGTGGCAGTGCACTGAAGAACAAAGGAGTGCAGCCGTTACTGGATGCTGTTACTATGTACCTGCCTGCACCTAATGAGCGTTCATATGAGTTTCTGTAAGTAGAGGGAGGAAAGGAGGGTCAGGAAAAAGCATAAATAGCATAGTAGGAAAGCATAAAAGGAGAAAATGAAAAATATTAACAAAGCATCCATATCTTTAAAAATGTTTACTGGTCTGTTTATTAAATAACAGTAGAGATGTGCAGATATAAAAAACACACCTGACTAATGACCCTTCTTTGCTCAGTTTTACTGGAATTGTGTGCATTTATCTCCAGTTATCAAACTTGCACTTTGGAGTTCTAAAGTCTATTTTTAATCTCAGTATACTGCCATTTTACGAAACTGGGGTCTAGGAATCATCTTTAGTACTGGCTGAGCCACATGATATTTTGTGTATCCTGCTGGAGCTGAAATTGCTTAGGTTAATGTTTTTTAGTATAAATTATGATTTTTTTATTAATCCTGCCTCTGTTACAGTAAGAAACCTGTTGCTTCTTAAATGAGTGGAAATATAGGTAAATGTGAGTTTGAGTGGATTAATCCTACTTTTTTATATTGCAGACAATGGTACAAGGATGACCTATGTGCCCTAGCATTTAAAGTTCTCCATGATAAATGTCGTGGACCGCTAGTTTTCATTCGTGTTTACTCAGGTTCACTGAAACCTCAGTCAGCTGTTTATAATATTAACAAGAGTTGCACGTGAGTAAGACAGAGGTGTGACTTAATGTAGCCTTCAAACGTCTGTTAGAAGTCCCATGTAATACAAGAATTTCATTTTCAGGGAGAGAATGAGCCGGCTGCTCCTGCCTTTTGCTGATCAGCAAATTGAAATACCATCACTAATGCCTGGCAACATTGCCCTTACTGTTGGGTTGAAACAGGTAATGGAAAATACTGATTATGTTAAGGGAGCTTGTTTCACTAGTGTCCTTTCTACTTCTGTGGTGGTTTATCTCAGAAGTGTTCGTGATTATTGTGACTTATGTAAACTTGCTTTATTTGAAGTACTTGTACATGTACTTCCCCCTAAAATGTAATATTACAATGTACAAATGTCAGTAATTGACCTCAGAGATGCGGTACTGATTATGTGGAAAGGAATGAAAACTCAAGTTGTGTTTTAGTGGGGTTCTGATCTTCGATGTATATTGTAGCTCTTCAAATACATTGTAATGCCATGGAGAGATCTCTGGGGAAGGAGGGTGATGTTAAAATAAGTTACTCAAAAGCAACAGTTTGAGTTCAAGTAAGTTTGTTTCAAGTTTGCTTCTGTTAGTTTAGCAATTCGGTGTTTTGTTGTCTGAACAGGCTGCATAGATCTCATCTGCACAGATTTTTTTTTAATGTAATCAACTTTGTCATGCGTAAGCAGATTTTAATTTAGCAGTGCTGTTCTTTGTGGCTTTGTATCTTGACTGGTAAGTTAGACTTTAAAGTGCAGTGAACTGTGCAAGGAAAGGTTAGTCTAAATTTGATCACAGATTTTCCTCTTCCAGATTATTTTAGTTATTTGAAGAGTAATTGTTTACAATAATTGTTCATTAATAAGTGTATAAGTGGAGTTTAGCACAAGTGGTTTTGAGGAAGAGAAATGGTCAGGGTTTGTGGTTTTAGTTTGTGGGGGAGGGGTGTTGTTTGGGAGTTTTTGTTTTGTTTTTCCATATTCCCTCCTCTCCCCATCCTGTGTCTTTTGGGTGACTGAGCGTTGATCTGTAGAGTGCCACTGGAGATACCATAGTGTCATCAAAGGCTTCAGCGGTAGCTGCAGCACGCCAAGCTGAAAGGGATGCTGGGGGAGAGAAAAGATCTAGCAGTAACATAGAGAGCCTTCTGCTGGCAGGCGTGGAGATCCCTGACCCCGTCTTCTTCTGTACAATTGAACCTCCTTCAATGGCCAAACAACAAGGTACAACATAGCTACCTAGGAATATGATAAGATATTCTACAAATGAGGTACTCGAGCATAACCATATTCTCACCTGCTTGACATGAATGGGTTGCGCAAATTTATCAGTCTGTGATCCAGTAAGGCCCTGTTTGGTGTCCTGCACAGATGGTATATTTTAGATCATGGTTGTCCATATCCTGGACCTGTCCATATACTATTGCCATGTCAAGCAGTACTAGTACTTTTCTAGATTTTGTGTCTAGAAAAATAGTAGTTCTTCATTCTGACAGAAGAGATTGAAGCACTTTCATTTCCTACTGTCATGCTTAGTTAGTTGACAATTTTTCTTATCTGTAAATAGGGAGCAGTACTTTTTACTGACTTGATCAAGCACAGGCTCCATTCTTTCTTCATACAAGTACAAAATACCACTCCAAAAATAGCATTTTCAATGGTCAAATGAAAGTACTCCTTAGCATGCAATTAATTTGTTGGGAGAGAATCAGAATTTGCAAGTTGTTTGTAATTTGAGCTGACTTTGCCGAAATCTATGCTTCTCTAGTGTCCTTTGGATTTTTTCTGAGAATAAGATTTGACCTTATGAGAAAGTGATGTTTATACATTCATTGTGATTCTCAAATTACCGAAGTCTCTGTAGACATAATGTTTGATATTTATGTACAGATTTGGATAATGCATTGAGCTGCCTTCAGCGTGAAGATCCAAGCTTAAAAGTGAAGCTAGATCCTGACACAGGACAAGTAAGATGAAACTTCTATTGCCTGCCTTTAACCAAGCTTTATTTTGGAACTGTCAAGACTGCTCTTCAGTTAGTTCATTTACATACTCAGGTTTTCTTGAATAGAAAGGACTTGCTGTTCATAACATGTATTTACAAAGTTCTGTGCATCAGACTAAAATGGAGCCTTGTCCACTAGTCCTTTACCGAGAAGAGGAAGTTATCCTGTGTTCTGCGTGTTTGTGACAGCTCTGTATTTTAAAAAAGCATGAATTACTATTGAATAACCTTTTTTGTAGTGGTCACAGTGGTGGTAATAACCCTGTCACTTACATGGTGTTTATGTCAGATGATCTAAAGCAGTCCTGTTTTCTCTGTAGGCACCTTGGCATTAGAAATATTTCTGAGAGACTATTACCAGCATGCAAGTCCTTGTGTAAAGAGTTTATATTAAAACCTGAGTTTTGCATGGTTTTCCTCTTCTCTCTTAACTCTCTTATTAGACTGTTCTTTGTGGCATGGGAGAACTGCACATAGAGATCATTCATGACCGAATCAAACGTGAATATGGAATTGAGACTTATTTGGGACCTCTTCAAATAGCGTACAGAGAAACAATCCTAAATGCTGCCCAAGCTACAGGTAAAACAAGTGAATGGAAGGAACATCTTGTTTCTGGTTCTGGCACTTTATGCCATACTTTACATGCTCTTATGAGTAACTGTCAGATGAATTTTATGTATTAGTGTTGTTTCCAAATGGCTGTTTCATGTTTTTTTTTCTTTCTTCTCCCCCCAACGCTCCCAGATGTATTGGACAAAACAGTAGGAGATAAACGACATTTTGTAACTGCAGAGTTAGAGGTGAGGCCTAGGTTAGGGGAGAGAGCAACCACAAAACCTGCCATTGAGTATGCTGTGGGTGTCATTGAAGAACTGCCCAAAGAAGTCCAGGGAGCTATAGAAAACGGAATCACAAATTCATGCATTCAAGGTAAAGAAAGTTTTATGACAGCTATATTGGTCTGACATTTCTGTAAGAAGCAATTTATTACGTTTCTAGGAGGAAAGACTCCTTGGTAGCTTGAAAACTAACAGGTAGTAGCGCTAGATGGAAGGGAAAATGGTATTTCCTTTACTACAAAAATTGCCAAACATTTTTTCCCTGTGCCAGGAATGGAAGACAGCATGCCTTTGGTTTTATGGTTGATTTCTTCTCAGTCACTCAACACTGAATTTGGGGTTCTTTTGGTTTGCTTTTTAATCTGGTGTAAGAGATAAGGTGTTTACTTTATGATATCATGTAAACCACAGTGATGTAACAGAAATAGTTTGAGATCAACATGTACATACCACAATGTAATAAAATTACTGATTTTTTTTTTTTTTTAATTTTCAAATATGTTAAATCTGGTACAATAAAAAGCCTTACCTAATTGCAAAGTATAGGTTTTCTAGAGGACTAAAAGCATCCTTTATGTTTGATTAAAAATAGAAAGTATTTAAGAAATTGTGGCCAAGGAACTCTCCCTTATAGCAAAATTACTATGCAGTGAATTGATAAACAAGAATGCCTCTATAAGAAGCGGCATGAGGAGGTTTTTTCCAGTATTGCTGTGTTGAGTTGGAAAGCATGTCTCATCTCTGGTTGTAGAATGATTCTCGACTGTGTGCTTTTTTTGTGCTTCCTGAAGACACTTCAGGATTGTGCCATCTCCAGCCTAAAATTCACGCCATTAAGTACTTAAAAAGCCCATAAATAAATAAAATAGATCTGGCCATGTTCTCTGTAGGGAAAAAACTCTTATGCTTTTTCTCAATGTGGTTCAGGCCTCCCATCCAGTCTAATACAGGTTTTTGGTATGGTTGAGAGTCCTGGGCTGGAGGGAGATAACCTACTCTGTAATTCATCCCTTATAATTGAGTTAACCCTGCAGTTAAAAAAAGTTTTTTTTCTTTCTTGTGATACCTACCCCCCCCCCCCCCCCCCCCCCTTCTTTTTTCCCTAGGTCCTTTGCTTGGATTCCCAGTTCAGGATATAGATGTGACAGTGCAATCACTGACACTGCATCCCGACACCTCCCATACAATGCTATCAGCCTGTGTCTCCCGTTGCATGCAAAAGGTACAGTGAAACTGTAAGCTGCTGCAGAAGATGGCAGATGCCATCTGTACGATGCTGCAGCATGATATACTACCGGGAAAATATGTATCTGGTAATTGTTGTTCTCTGACAGTGAAATGCCCTCACCAGTGCCTTCACAGCTTTTGAAAGTGGGAGGCAGTGTTAGCTCTAGTTATGCAAGTACCTATTTAAAAAAAAAAAAAATCAAACTACCACAAACGGCTTCAATGTAACTCTCCTTCTGTCCATGTAGGCTTTGAAAAAAGCTGGTATTCAAATACTGGAGCCCTTAATGAACCTAGAAATCACAGTAAGTGAAGATCACCTCAGTGCAGCACTTGCTGACCTTGCACAACGGAGAGGTAGTGTTCAGGAAATCCAGAGTCGTCAGGATAATAGAGTTGTGGTTGCTACTGTTCCACTAGCAGAAATGATGGTATGTAATTTTCTTACTAAAGGTAAAACACAAATCTGGTCTTTTTTTATATTCTTAAAAATAGTTAGGATTCAGTTCACTATTCCTGTTGTTATGGGCGAAGAAGTTTGAAATGTTTTTTAAAGTAAAGTATTTTAGTTACTGAAGGTCTGAAGCAAGCGCCCACAAATGGAGTACTGTTTTTGTGCCTGATTCAGGTTGTTAAACCAGCACGTTTTCAATTGTAAGTCAGAGAATTAGTAAATAGTACTGAAACAGGTTTTACAGAGAACAATTTTTTTTGTAAGTGTATTAGATTGACTCATTAATATATTGCACTTTTAATACACTAATATTAAACAAATTAACTTACTAGTATGTTGCAGTATACTTCTGTCTTTCTCTCACCTAAGCATCTTTTGTGCTAACTTACCTTCCCATTATCCTAACCTGAGCGATGTATATTCTCCATTTTGTCCAGGGCTACTCAACAGTTTTGCGTTCTCTAACATCAGGCTCAGCAACCTTCACTTTGGAGCTTGCCAGTTACCAAGCCCTGAACAGTCAAGAACAAAGTGCACTGCTTCAGAGGAGGATGGGGTTGGTGTGACTGCTTTACTCTGTAGAACAATAAAGGTATTTTCTGTCCTCCCTCTTAAATATTTTCAGAAGCCTGTTTATATACTCCAGTATGTTCTTGTGAGACCAGCTGGTTGTGGTGAATGATGAATTAGCAGCCTTGTGAACAGACTGTGCTTTTAAATGTCCAAGGAAGGTTTCAAAAGACTGTTCTTCTAGTACAGCCTTGTAATTGCAAAGCAGCTGAACCAGATATGCAACCACAATTTGCTGCTTTGCAGATTCTTATCTTGCAGATACCTGTAATGAGAAGTGATGCAAATCCTTTTCACAGAAGTGAGCATTAAGTGCACCTTAATATGCCATTAGGACTGTGTATTTACTGGAGTTAAGTAAAGCTCCTGAAGTTTACTTACTTCAGTGTAAGTCTCAAGTCATACCCCTGTAAGTGAAATAACTACAGTTTTGGCAGTCTGTATCTTGACTTGTCTTCAGTTGAAAAAAATACCATTAAAAAGCATTTTAAACTATACAACTGTAAGTGCTGCTTCCTATATTGTTAGAAACAAATTTGAACCAGAGTTCAGGACTGGGTGTAACTTCTACCCAAGTTTGCTTTAGCAAGTAAATGGAAAGGGTGTTTCTGCAAATTCAGTAACACCTGTGCAAAAAAATACAAGAAAGGCAGAGTTCTCCTAGGACAGTGATCCCTACCTTCTGCCTTCAATTTTTTTTGTTGACCTTTAGAAATAAGTGATTTAAGCTGTAATGGCTCTGAATTGCTATGTGTAAAAAGTTCTGATTTACAATTATCTTGTTACATAGAAAAGTGGCAAATGATAAGATACTTTGAAATAAAAAGACAGTTTGCTTTTTATTTAAATAACATAATAGTGTCATAGCTTTATTTTCCCTCAGGTTTAGAATGTAAAGAAACTGGTAACTCCATGGTTTCAGTATTTCACAGTGAAGAATCCCCATTTCTAATGAAAGCTAAAAACCATAATTTTAACTCCAACAAGAATGTCATGTAGCTTTATTCTAAAAGTGAAAATCTTAAGTCTTGGTTCAAATACCAAACTGCATGTACATATATATATATATTCATACCCCAGAGGCACTTCAGGCTCTAACAAGAAGTCTTTGCAGCAGTTACTATCCCCTTGCTTCATGGGCACAATATCCAACAAACACAGGTTCAGCTGATATCCCACGGCTGTTAAAATAAAGTGGAATATGTATTATTATATTCAAACAACTGGCTGATTGTGTAGGAAGGAAGAGAGATACTGGCACTCTATTTTAATCTTTGTATAAACAAAACTACTTCCAAGAAATAACAGATGGCCTATTTAGAGCATGAAAAAGGGCCCTATTCTACTGTTTATTGTACTTCACTTATGTACAGTTCTGTTTCAATCAGATGTACCAGGACATTAGAAAACAGGTTGAAAAGCTTAAATTCAGCAGCTAGTTGTGGCCGTGTTCCGCAAAGTGTATTGATTTCACTGAGAAGTCATAAGAATGTGAAAATATGAATTCAGTGACATTTGAAATTTCTGCAGACCCTACCTATAATGTTTCCTTCATATGTGGCTCTAATTACATAATTTGCATTCATTTTCAGAGGGAGGCAGTTTTGGTGAACATCATTTTTTCCAGCTACATTATCATAAATTATTCTGTTCTTATGTAGCCTTAAAAAGTAAACAAAAAACCCTGTAGCTTGTGATGGTGCAGTAAGATAGTATAGTGAAAGAACAGGTTTCACAGTTACAGTAACTGTAGTTGAAATTCTAATGAGCTAGACCCCAACTGCTACAGTGTAGGATAATATATGCTGGTGTTTAAATTGCACTTAAGAGTTGCAATGGAAGAAACTGAATAATGAAATAGCTCAGCCTAACGGTTGCTTGCCCAAGGCAAAACACTCTCAGTAAAAGACAAGGTTGTTGCCTAGGCCTCCAGCATGTAAGTCTGCCTTTTTGTTTCCCTTCTCCCATCATCATTTCTCTGCAATTTGGGTTGTTGTCTCCTACAGGAAGCTGAGTTTAGATCAGAATACTGTGAAAACAGTAGCTGGTATTGTTTCAACAGCAGTGGCTTCAGACTTGGATAGGCAGAGCTACTGTTCTTCCTGTGACCATGATCTAGCTGTTACAAAAGTTCCACCTACCCATTCTCTCAGTCCCTGGTCTGCAGCTGCAGAGCAAGACAGAGTTGTTTCTTTCTCTTTTTGAAAGATTCTTTGGACTGCTGCAGTTGCCACAGTCTTTACATGCTGTGTATGAAAATGTCAGTAGAGACACAGTCCTTTGCTCATGCTCTAAGGCTACAACAGCCTGATTAAATAAGCTTTTGAGTTCACACAGTGCTAAGGAAGCCCCATATATATGAAAGGCAACAGAATTGTGGCTCCAAGGAATGCTCATTTCATTGGGGAAAGCAAATGGTTTCTCTAGTGTTTTTCTGGTTCAAAGCCAATATAGAATGAATCCTTTTCAGGAGGACATGTCCTTTTATTAACATAGTCTGTTTATAACAGGAATTGTTCACTGCCAGCAAAGCAGTTTTAGCACCAGGAAGTAGTTTAAGGCAAAAGTATGCAACAAGTACAAGGAGTAGTCCTCAGTCTGCCTCCCCATTCTGCATCTCTCATGCTAGCACTACCAGGACAGCTACAGTCACCTGTATAAGCTTCCTATACAGCAATACCAGTCAAGAAGATGGAGATGCAGCAGTAGTTAACCAGGTCCAGGGACAGTATGGTTTATTTCACTTTAAAATCCTAATCCTAGAGGTACAGCCACCATATACTTCACTGTTCAGCTGGATCAGTGTTTTCTCTAAGCCCCATCAAGACATGCACCATCCTGGTAAGCAGAGTCAGATTTGGACTTAAGACTTAGAAATCACTTCTTTCTACAACTGCATGCATACGAAGACAGCACTAGCAATTATTAACCAGTAACCTGTCTAGGTACTTTTGGGAAAGAACTACAGAGAAGAGTATATTGTGAACCGACTTTTTGAAAAAAAAAAAGAATTTTATCAGGGGCTCCTTCTCCACCCTTTTCAGTCCCTTATATATAGCAGTACATGAAAGAATAGCTCTCCTGTCTTGTGTACTCCTCCCACATACCCTTTAATATAATTTTTGTCTGAAAAAAAAACCACAACAAAACAACAAAACCCTAATCCCGATTATGGTGGTGTTTTTCCTTGAAGGAGACAGAGACGGATTCTAGAATTTCACTGAAGAAAAGGTTCTGAAAATGTTAGTTATGTTAAAACAGGAGCTCTAGACTGTTTTGCATCTGTTCTTCCTCTTCTGTGGATACAAAACCGCCTATGGGATGACATTTACCTAGCCAGATTAGACTGCTAGCTCTCCTCCCTTCCTTTCCAAGCCAGTAGTTTAGGCTTGTACTTGAACTCCATTTTACCTATAAGGTGTGAGAACCAAGCTTTACTATAGCTAGTAATCTTACCGGAGCATGCGGCATCGATGATTAGTCAGTCTTTTATAGGCATCTTCTAAGTCAGTTATATTACTGCTGCTCCAGAGTCTTTCTCCTACAGCACTTGCTCGAGGCCTGTAAAGATACTAAGGTTCAGAGTAGGTGTGGTCTGCAACCAAGAATGGGTTAAAGTTCTTAATACCAGGTCTTGTATATACAGAAGCATCAATATTCATACCTGCTCAGGTTCAGCACAGAGCACTGTTATCACTAACATACAGTCCTGCTGGATTAGTTAACATTTCCTGTAGCTGTCTTTATAAAATCTAATGATAAAGCAGTTCATACCATAATCTTGGTGTGAGGTTAGTTGCATCCACGAATTCCCCCCATAGGCAGGCTTCTCCACCTATTAAAAGCTTTTTCTGTTTTTCAGATCCTGAATTCAAAAGCAGAAAGTTATCATTTCTATTTGCCAAAAAAAAATAGGCATATATCAACAATTTCATTTTCCAATACTGAGAGAGGATTAACGTTCACTTACTTGTTTTATCATATAAAATATCTATCCTGAGCACTAACTTGATGTTCCGGTAGTCTTGTTACTGAATGCAAGAACTACTGGGCCATTTGTCCAGAGAATCAGTTTACATTGTTTGTTGGAAAGGATTTTACCCTTTATCCTCTGAAGACATTCCTCAGCTTTCTGACATTCTTCAGAGATTTCAGTCTTGATTTAAACTGTTCATTCTATCACACACAGCACATTCCTTGAAAAAGCTAAGAAGTCAGGTGTTCTTCCTAATCCGCTTTGAAAGCCTACCTTGCACAAAATGAAACCCCCAGGAAAAGCGTTAAGATGTTTGTATCAGCTTTAGCCAGAGGGAGAGAACACATCTTTTTCTAGAACAGCCCGAGACTCCAGGAGCTTGCTAACTCAGGAATTCACTGTCTGTCTACCAGCCATTTTGCACAACTCTGCCCCTAATGCACGATGCATCTGGCCAACTAGACCAGCTTCCTGCCTCATACAAGCACCAGTGCCAGATTCTTGAGGAAGGTAACACTCCTGTGTTGAGTGGAAATGGAGAGTTGCAGTTTTCATTTTTATTTGAGAATTTTCCAGAGTTCTAGCTGACTTTAAGGTCCTCTGATGGCAGTGTATCAGATCATAGTGACTGCACAACCACTCTAATTAGCCTTACTCTTTCCATTTACACCTTACCAAAGACTTTCATTCATAGAACTTGTATATAAAAAAAAGTAACAAACCAGGGAAGTTAAGTGGTTCGACGCTGTAGTATTTCTTCCAGTCTTGCCCATAACTAATGTAGTCTAAGTACCAGGGAGCTGCCAGGATAGCAGTGAACCCAGCTCCAGTAACACTGCTCAGTTCATGAGCATAGTTGTTTTCCATCCACACTTGAACTACAGTGTCTGGTTTTAGCTAAAAGGTGAAAAAAAAAACAAAAACAAACAACAAAACCCCAAAACATTAAAGACAATCCTAATTGCTGTTATCAGGGAAAAGGATGATGGATTTCAAAACTCTGTATTTTGTTTTGGAGAGGCATATTTTGGAAGTTCCTTTTGTCATTTCTGCCCCCTCCCCCAGTCTAAAGCTGATTAGCTCTTTGCTGGTTTTAAATAGAGTTCACACTAGAGTGAGGCCTAGGTTATACTATAAACAGTTAATGCCCTAAGAGGGTTCCTACATGGACCAGTTATATGATCAGCTCTGAAAAGCTGAGCACCTGATGTTACTAGTGCAGATGCAGAATTACGTGAGGAGGAAAAGAAAAAAAAAAGCAGCTTATAGAAACTTCCCTACCTTTTAGTTTGATGCTCTAAAGCATATTGTGCTACCTCTGTCTACCTTTAAAGCTGGTGTTCCTGTTCTGCCTATTTTACATGTTCAATAAATAATTTTAAGGTAGGCCTCACACCTGGGGACACTTGCTACAGTCAGTAGACTTGCTTTAACTCTAACAGACACAACCATAACTACTTAATAGTCTGCTTCAGAAGCCTCTGACAATATATTGCTGTTATGCAAGAGTATCTTATCTTCCCATCTTACCTGTGCTTTGTTATCAAACACTTCTTGCCAGACTATGTATCCTTTGTTACAGGAGGAAACAATGTCCAAAATCCTAGAATTTAGAAATAAGATCACGTTTGTGAACTTCAATGAAACCGGTACGGGCACACAAAGTAGCAATATAGCCTACCCTAAAGTACATCAGGCCTTTTCCAGCACTGTACAGGGGACCAAGAAAAAAGATATTTTTTCTGGTTTTGGCTTTCTGTGCTCTGCCTCAAAAAGCATGTGGCCCCATGCATAAGGATAGTCTGTACAGTAACACAAACTGATGTTCAGAACTACCAGCAACTCATACACATGTCTAAACACATGTTATTTAAGACCAAGAGAATTAAATGGCTGCAAAAAACTTAGGACTTTTCCTCCCCAATGTACCAACATTACAGCAGATACAGTCTGAGACATCCAATACATCCAGAGTGTGCATAGAACTAGCTTACCTATCCTTGTTGTGTCCCACATTTTAAAGCTGTTAAATTTACACTCAGTGTATTAAAATACAAGAAAGTGGCATAGCAATTTTTGAAAACAATATAGGCTAACCTATGTCAGCTTCAGTATCTGCACCTCAACACCACCCTCAAACAGTGGCTGTGAAAAGCTGAGCAAAAATTAAAAAAACAACATACTTCTGAATATAGTAAGATTCCAGTTTAGCATAGTCAATGCCAAATCCTTGCTTCTTCATGAACTCTTTCACATCAGGGTTAGATTTCCTTAAATAACAACAACAAAACTAATTAATTAAAAGCAGACAGAATAATTTTGTTTTGTTTTAAACCAGATTTCCCAGCCCTTTCCACCTACCTACAGCACACTAGCTGATGCCTTAGGCACACCATTGCCTGGATTGCACAATAGAGCAGCAGGTTGACATGATTTAGGGTTTTTTTTTGAAACAGTTTCATCTTCATCTGAAATACATCCAACAGTCCTCCTTCTCTGGTGGAACTGCTGGAGTGCATGTGCTGAAGCAGCCTCTGGCAGGCTGCTTCAAACTCCTAAGAGCTCTGGGGTTCCTGGTTTCTCTGTGACTTTTTGTGAAGATTGCCAGCAGACCTAGGAACTGAGCAGCTATAGATAGTACCAGGGGATCTGAGGGGGTTACATAAAGCATTTGGGAAAATGCCCCCAAAAGCAAATCAACACTTTTCTGATAAAGCATTTGTCAGAAATTTTCTTTTTAAAAATTAAAGCAATTCCTTAGTGTTCAGGTTTGATGTTTCAAGAGAATATACAAATATTAACAAGATCAATTTGAATACTCATCTAATTAGATCTGCTCCAAATTCTGTATTATTAGTTACTCTAGCAGAGAGACTCTACAATATTCAAACTACGACCACAGTAGTAAAAATCTACAACCAATTGAAGAACCCTATTACTATATGCCATACTACTTATACAAGCACACAAGAGTCAGTCCTGTAATACTTAATGTTAGCAGATTTTCTGGAAGGCAGAACTCAATGGAAAGAACTGCTTTTCCTCTAAAACAAAGCATTTAAATGTTAGTTATCTTATATAGTACTTTTCTATGATGCTAGTTCTCTTTCCTGCCAAGTTAATTTTCATAAAGAAATCCTTTGGAGTACCTGAACCTTTGTGAAGCTACTAGCCAAAGCAAAATTCTGCACAGCATCCTTGCTTGTTGAGGATCACAAGCACTCTGCCTGTAAATACTTACAGAACTAGGAGTGGGGATCTTTGGGTAAAGCAGTGAAAACTGTTTCACACAACTGAGTTCCACAATTGGTCCATTTAGGCAGGTCTAAGAGGCATTATATATATTTACTCTTTGAATTGTCACCGTACCAACAACTGAAGTTCACTTCATCTCCTCCCAAATGAATGTATGCATCTGGAAATACACTGCTGATCTCTTTGAAGAATTTAGTCATGAAGTCATAAGTTGTATTCAAAATCGGATTTACAGGTCCAAAGGACCCAGTTGGCTGTTCTTCATTGTAACAAGGAGTGAGAAGATCTTTTTGACCTAATAGAAACAATTAATAGAGGATATTCAGTTCCATTCAGTACTTTGTATACAAACTTTGCTAGCAGGAAGAGGCAGCTACCTATATTTAAAAGGTTACTATTCATGACTTAAGTGCTCACCTATTCTAAGTATAATCAGTAGAGGTCGGATGAAATAACCTGACAAAAGTTGAAGAACCCTTTAACTTGAAATCAAGACTCTGACTTTCAGATCTGTGATTTAACACACATTAACTTATGGAGCATGTCATTAAACAAAGCTTCTGGATGACTACTTGAATAAAAAACCTTTAATGTATCTAGGAAGGAAGCCAATTAGAAGGAAGCCAAATAAAATGAGTGTGCTCCAGAGGCCTCTCCTCTTTTTATTACTCTGCTTTGTTAACACCTAAGTAGGTGGGAGCTATATGGCTTGAGACAGATGTGCTACCCTGGTCTGCCAGGAATTTACACAAGAAAGGAAGGTTAGACAGAGATCAAAACTAAGCACTGACTCTTGAGTCAAGATATGTGAAGCAACATGAGCCAGGATAACAAAATAGGAAAAAGTTTATTATATGTAGGTTGGAGATTCCGAAGTCCAATTTATTTGGTAAACTGTGGTTCCAGCAGCAGCACTTTCCTGGCTGCTTGTTTCCTACTCTGAGCACGTTTTCCCCAAACAGAGCCCTAGTGGTAGATTGCTTTAACTACCATCCTCACATGCCTTGAGACTTCTCAGGAATAACTTGAATTTAAACGTAGGCAAAGCATAGTTACCCAGGTTCATAGGCAAAACCAAGCCTGGCTCCTGTGCAACATGTTAAAAAAGCTATTCTACAAGAAGCTATCAGGAACAATTGATTTTAGGCAAGGGAGCTGAACCTTACTCTCAATATGAATGTAGAATCTCATGTATCACCAGGCAAGCTGCTGACTTTTCTAAGTGCTCTATAATAGCAAAGACCACATGAGATGAAGTCTTAGAAAGAATGTTCAGCAAATTTAGTTTTTGCCTTGTACCTTTCTTTCTCATTTTAAATTCGTGAGAAAGAGCCTGAGGCATCTTCCAACATTGTAGCCACATCCCCACTGGATGAGCACAAGATTTACCCCATGGTTAAAGCTAAAGCTATCAAGTGCTAGAAAAATCTTCATTATTTCCAGTTTGGTCAAAACCATCTTAGATTAACTGCAGTGAAATCACAGTCAGTGTGCTTTGAATTAAGGCCAAAAAGTGCTTGGTCCTTGAGTACACTTAAACACCACCACTTTCAGGATTCAGTTCTCTATCAAAAGAAGTATTACTCTGAAACCCAGAAGACAGAGTGAAGAGGCATCCAACTTTGCTGTGTGTTTTACACTGGCAGATTACCAGGTTACTAGTAACAGTAACATCAGTACTAGAAACATCATAGAATATATGATAATATAGATCTTATATATGCTATACATCATATATATGATTAATATATGATAATATGATCATACAGAATATATGATAATAGAAACAACTAGTACTAGAAACATCAACCACTTCGAAAGAACCTTTCCAAAGCAGAAATCTTTATACTAGAGACAGCAAATCAGTATTTCTAGCCACTGCCTTATTACTCTAGAGTACTGGATGGGGAAGAACAACAACAGGAAGTCTAAGGCAGACAGGATATTATCTGTGCATCACACACACATCCAGCACAAGAAGTGTCAGCTTTCTCCACTCACCTTAGCTCTTCTAACACATAAATATCATGACCATCACTGAGTCTGGCCCTTGCTTGCCTCTTATCCAGGGCCTTCGAAGCACTTAAAAGGCTGGTTTTCAACATTTTATTTGCTTGCAACACCCCACTTACCACAATCTCTTAACCATTAATACTTTTTTGGACATACCTTTTCCCCAAGATTGCGTGTGTCCTGGGGTATCAAATTCTGGGATAACTCTAATGCCTCTTAACCGGGCATACTCAATCACGAGACGGACATCAGAAGGAGTATAGATGTGATTATAGGAGTATGCTCCCTGTAAACACATTTAGAGGCAGTTTACAGAATGTTATACCAGCAGTTCATAAAATTGGGATTGAAGTGTTATAATTTAGACAACAGAGCAGTTTTACAAGTTGTCCTTTTCTGGTTTATCACACGTGCAACTGCACTTGAGGGAACTTTCCAGTTTACTAGTGAGAAAAACAAAACACAAGCATTAAAGTTAACCCCTTTTCCCACACTAAACCAAATCTCCTGAGGAGGCCATCCTGTCCTCCTTTGCTCACAGTTACTGAAGAAAACAGAAAAGCTAGTTTCTATTCCATCAGACTTTTTGAAAGACACATTTTTCAGTTCTTCTGTACGGAGGCAAATTAGTTTTCCCTTCTACCTCCGCATCATCAATTCTGAAATGTGGGGCCCTTGCTACATGACATGCAAGACTAATGGAAAAATTCCGCCGAGTCGGAAAGAATAGTGTCTTCTTCCAACACCTCTGCTTGTCAGGTTTGATACAGTGACCAATTTAGCATCAGGGCACGTTTGTTTTGTGACTCTGAATTTGAGCATTATTCCATTCCCATGCAGCCAACAAATGTGACAAATGAGCCACTCTGCTACAGTTTGGTGAAACAGATGCTTGCCAAAGAGCCAAACTACATCGTGACTCCTCATGATTAATAGCATCTTAAGCTTCCATTTATCTGGAAACAGTTTCTACAGCTGAGTTACTCAAAAAAGATAACGGTAAACAAGAAGCCTTTCAAGAGACTATTAAGACAAAGGCCACCTCCGTCTCCAGCTGTCAGTGGGGAAAAGGACAGAACTCCACAGCCCTGTACTAGGAAAAATAATGTGCCTGTACCATGCAACATTTACAATTTCAAATTATAAAATTATTCATGGCATCTGCTCAAGCATTACCTACATAATTTTCATGAGGGTCAGACTCCTGCAAGAGTTTTAAAACAGAATCACAAATCTTGTGCTTAGACTCAGTATACTTAATTATTCATGCTTGATCTGGCTACTATTGTACCATGACTGAACAAGAACCTCATGATAGCTTTCAGTAATTAACAAAATCTGCTGTGAATCTGGAAATACGGAGATACATCGCACTGTAAATGTTTTAGAAAACAATCTCTCACTTTTGGACTTTTTGTAGACATGTTTTGTAAAGTTAACTAGATCTCAGACAGGGCAAAAGTACTAATACTGCAGTGGTTCTAAACCTAGAGCTGACAGGAAAATCTCTTACATTTGTTTGAGTGGCAGGAAGTCTACCAGTTAAATAAAAGAACAGAAATCCAAGCAGTGTTCACCACAGCAACTTACTTGCACACCATTACTGCTTGAAGACCTGCAAACACCAAGGATCACTGTCACCAGCAGATTTGCACAAGAAGAGTTAGGAAGGTCATTTACCATGCACCCACCAAGGGAGAGTTGAACACAGTCCAACAGACTCCCGGGTAGGATCTTAAACTTGGATTTGCTGGTTACTGATCCTCTGGTACTGCTTCATTATCAGCCAAAGCGCATGTATTCTGGTAGGCTCTGCATTTTATTTTGATGAAACGTGCCTGATTTCTGCCCTCCCACCCTGCTCCAATGATGTTTACTCACCTTGTCACTTAACTCAGGGAAATAAATGCTCTGGTAAGGGAATGACTGATCATCTACTATATGCCAGTGGAGAACATTGAACTTGTTAAAAGCCATGGCATCCTGTAACAAATAATACAACACAGTCTAGTTAAACACCTCACTCTCACAGAAAACCTATATGAAAATGGTGGTCTTGTCCCAGTATATCCTGCATGCTTAAAGCAACAACAAAAAACCCCAACAAACAAACAAAACCAAAACAAAACCCAAAGAAAAAGCATACCATGTTTCACAAATCCTAGAAGCATACACCAAAATACATGAGCCTGTTTATAGTACTATGGCTCCATTCCTCTGCCGTCTATTTGCACCACTCCTGTCAACAATCATGCTACACTGGCTGGTAGAAGGGGATCTGCTACAAATGCGTATTAATTTTTTCCACTTCAGAACATATCTGGGTAATTCTCTTTGCACCATTTCAACTTACAGAAAAACTTAAACTTTTCTACCTAAAAACTTTGAAACTTGAAAACTAAACAGCATGAGAGAGTTTCCTACTATTTGGTACATCCCTACCCGTTACTGGCTTCTGCAGAATCCATTTCAAATGCATGCAAAATAAAACATGCATTTTCCCTGCAGAAGATAGCATTCCCCTTGTATTTTCAGTCAGACACTGTCAGTACTACCCTTTTTTGAACTTGAAGATAAATGTTAACACACTTATTTTAGAATTATGACTCCAGATGGACAGTTACACATACCCTGATTCATGCAGGTTTATTAGTTATCGCAAGTATTGTGTGCTGCATGCAGACAAAGTACGTTCTCTACATTGCTCATGACTGAGTAATTGCAACACAGTTGCTTCCAATCCCTTGCCACAAAACAATTACTTTTCACCCCTACTCATTCTTTTTTTTTCACCAAACTGTGTTTAAAGAAGTGACAAATCTCTACAAGAACCCCCATCAAATCCAAACAAAGACTTCTATTTTGTCCATTCCCCCAAAATTATCTTGTCTGTTTTATGAGACAGCATAAGTTTTAATTACCAGATGTCTTCATGCATTTCTATCAGATACCATCTTTCCACATAGAAAATTGTATCTCCTAACCTTCACCTCAGCCACACCTTCCTCAAGGACAATGCCCTTCCTGGAAATACAGTACAACAGCTGAACACAAACAAGAACTATACTTGAACTGCTGCCTTAAGCATCTAATTACTACATGTAGTGAAGGGATTACTTCTACTTTTTATTAGGATGGTCTGGATTCAGGCAGGTACAGGTTCAGAACACACACTTGTTCTGAAATCAGCAAAATGACATGAAGTGTAACTCTGGAAAAGTATTAAGTGTCACAGACATAATTTAAGGAAACAAAACAGTAACAACAGTTACAGAAACACAGCAGTGGTTGGTAGTCTCAAAAGTAACGTTATTCTTTGGGCACTGTCTTTTAGAAAAGACCACAAATATTGACACAAGTAACTACTTGACGCTTTGAAGCACCCTCCCCTGCAAATGGAACACTAGGCAAAACACTACCTGCTGAACAGGAGCTGATCTTAAAGGAAAATACAAGTGGTAAACACCCATGGAGGGCCAAGTTCTGAGCATAGTTCAAGGACCTCAGAAATGAAGACTGGTTTTACTTGCACTCTCTTTCTGCCCATCTTAAGCCTGCCCTGTAGAGTTCTGCAACACGAAAGGGAAATTTCTGACACTATTTCATCTTGGAAAAGACAAGACAAGAAATTGCATATTCCAACACTCAAAGGTTTCTTCATTTCAACCCACCAAATAAGCCCTGCAACAAGGGTTTCAACAGCAGAAAAGGGGAATAAAAAACAAAAAGCCCCAAAGCTATGATTACACAAATTTATCACCTTCGCATCAAAGCGGGACCATGCAGTTCTCAGTGTGCTTACTTAAGCTCTTTTTATTTGGGTTTTTGTTTGTCTGTCTGTTGCTTGGTTGTGTTTTTTTTTTCTTTTTGAAGGGACGCAGTGAAAGAAAGCAGTAGCTTTCAGTGAACATTTCCAACTTTCCCCCTCGCTCTGTACTACTGAACTACTGGCTTGATCTTAGCAGTCTAAGAAAGGACTACCAAAACCTGGTTATTGAAAAGATTGGAATTTTCCTGCAGCCACTGGCACTGAAGCTCGGGCTTGCAAGGTCTCCCATGTATTGCTTGGTGATAAGTCAGATGTCTCAAAACATGCTCCCAGGAAATATCTGAGCTGGTTTAGGCAACAGAAAATAAAGAAAGTCCAAGGTACCACAAATCCCAGCCTCCTTTACAGATTTACTAATCCTGAGTCTGCACACCCAACTGCTCTCCAGTGTATGTTCTGACCTTCACTTAGCAAAGTTCAAGCTGTCCTTTTAGAAGTCAGCCAGAGGAGACAGGTTCTGCTTTCACACCAGCTCCAGCTGCTTTCAATGGGCAAAACACAACAAAAAGCATTTATTATTAATGATATAAAATCACCCACTTACCAGGTTTGTGAGAATAGATTTCACTGGTAAATAATGTCTTGAAGAGTCTAGTAAGATTCCTCTATGAGCAAATCTTGGGAAATCGTCGATTTCAGATTCATTGACAAGAAACTACGAGAACAAGATTTAAAAATTAGAACTCCCATTTTATTTTCATCATACTTAATTTTCAGCCTGTTAACAGCTTTCCAAAGTTAATTTTCTGAAAAAAATATTTAATGAACCTAGTAGCTATGCTGTTTCTAGAAAAGCACCTAATAAGGAATGTGGTTGTCTTATCAGGACTGTGGTTTAATAGCTATACTTACACTTCCATAGTCATCTTCATGAACCAACTGACTGAACGTTTCCAAACCTGGGAAATAAGAAAACCAAGAAACGGATCTGGAGTATAACACAGTACTTGTCCTTCAAGTTTTAGTTAAAAACAGGACCATAAATATTTACAGGCATTCAAGCAGCTAGAAAGAATGTAGCTGAGATTGTTTCTCTTCAGCAGTTTCCTTAATTGCTCAAGCACCACAGTTAAATTCTGAAGGGAGAACCATTCAAACTCTACCTTATACACAAATACTGAATATTAGCATTATAGCTCAGATGTTCCAAATCAACACTTGAACAGTATGGAAGTTACTGAGTGTAAGGCAGGAATCTCTGGTGTTGTCAGCATCTATTCCTGTCATCTCTGCAACTGGTGAAGTTTCTAATTGAGCACAAAAAATCTGCTAATTTGGACTAACATTCCAGTAAGCACAGAAGACTGAAACTTCAGAGTTATGGTTTTCTTGGTGACGTGTCCACCATGTTCAATCGTCAGGTGATGTCAAGAATAATTTTTTCACACTGTAGATCAGAGAGCTTTTTAGCACCCATGATTTAATTGGTCTGACTGATTTCAGGCACAGCAAGTGCCTGATAGTGTGCCACTGGATCTGAGATGCCAAGCACCCAGACTGAAGGTGTGACCAACACATGTATGTGCACCCTTCCAGCCTCTCTGCCCAAGCATACTTCCCATGAAGGACTGAATGAGGGCAAGGCTCAGTGGTCAGCTGGGTCTTGTCCACCATGGAGTTTGTATAAACCCAAAACAAATAGCTCTATAGGAAAAGTATCAGCTTACCTCTTAAAGCACCCCATACCTCATCTGCTTTCAGTGTAGCCACAGGCTCAGTTACAGTTAAATGATCTAAAGAAAAGAAAGAAGTTATTCCTCACGAAAGCACAGACTGACAGGATGATGCTAACAGGCATTAGAAATCCTTCAAGTGCCACATCTCCATTTACTTTTTAAATTCTAATCAATGCTGTTTTTAACGGTGATACTGTGCAGCTGTTTTTATGTGCTCCTGAAATAATGCAAGCTACTAGTCAAGAGAGTCAAGAGTTAATCAGTAAAATGATAAAACAAATATGGTGCTTAATAATGGCAATGTCAATGGCACACAGGCCAGAATTCCAGCCAAGTTTAACCTAACTGTCAGTGGTGAGACTGCCACACTGGAGGGAAGGGATGCCATCCAGAGAGACCTCAACAGGCTCAAGAGGTGGGGCAGTGCAAACCTCAAGAAGTTGGGGTGGAGCTTTGAGCAACCTGGTCTAGGCGAAGGTGATCTTGCCCGTAGCAGGGGGATTGGAGCCAGATGATCTCTTAAAGTCCCTTCCAACCCAAAATATTCTGTTATTCAATGGAAGCACAGCAGGTAATAGTTTTGCATTTAAGACGTAGGTGATAAGGGTTGGGTAACTAAGCCAGACCTAATGCAAAGTTTACTTCCTTTACCTTCCTTTTATATGGATTCTGCTTACATAATTTTTTAGAGATATAGCTTGTCATGTAATATTGTTAGGTGCTTTGTATAATGGTCTAATTACAAAGAGGAAAAAAACCCAAACAAAGCCCAAAACAGACCCTACAATCTAACGAGCATATATACAGGGCAGCAAGATCAAGTAAGGTATGTTAAAAGAAGAATGCTATCTGAAGGTGTCCGTAACAGTCCTCCTTTAAGTTCGAGTACTGAAGTACAGTACAAAGGACTGTATGAAAAAAAAAACAACAAAACAACACCAAAATCCAAACCCAAAATGTTTTGGTTTTCCATTTAAAGTGATTCAGTAAATTTTAGAATTTTAGTGAAGAAAGAAATAACTTCTAAATCCATTCTTTTTAAATTACATACATATATATAAAAAAAAAAATTCTATCTACAAATCTATAGGTTTAGATTATTATTTAAACATCAAAGCAATAATAAACAGACCAGAGTTGCACACTCAAAGTGGCAGAGAAAAAAAAATAAGGATTAAATTGCTATTCAGTGATTTATTTGGTCTGCCTCAGAATGAAAGAACAGCTAGATAAGTTATACAGTTAAAACATTTATCTCAGTTACCAGACAAAAGCCATTCAGGGACATGAAGAAAGTACCTCAAGTTTCCATTTTAACCTAAGCACAGATTGCTTATACTGGAATTTCTGGGTGAGAAAGAAAAGAGAACTTAGAAGACTACTGGAATCTCCACAGGTCTTTCTGTGCTAATTTGTAGTTCAATCAGGATTTATTTCTGAGACAGCAGACTTTTTTTCTGTACCTCTAACATATACCTTAAATGAGTGCGGAACAAGTTTTTTAATGACTACTTGAAACTTTTTACATAAACAGGCAAGAAGACAGCAGGGAGAAGGGCAGATAACTTGTACTTTGGTTACATATTCAATATTCTTGCTATAGGATACAGTCACTGGCTCATCCATGCCATCTCTATTAAGAAAAGGAGTCACACACACAGTATCACAGTATGCTAGAGATTGGAAGGGACCTCAAAAGATCATCTAGTCCAATCCCCCTGCAGGAGCAGGAACACCTAGATAATGTTACACAGGAATGTGTCCAGGCGGGTTTTGAATGTCTCCAGGGAAGGAGACTCCACAACCTCCCTGGGCAGCCTGTTCCAGTGTTCTGTCACCCTCACTGAGAAGAAGTTTCTTCTCAAGTTTAAGTGGAACCTCTTGTGTTCCAGTTTGTACCCATTACCCCTTGTCCTATCATTGTCTGCCACTGAGTAGAGCCTGGCTCCATCCTCATGACACTCCCCCTTTATATATTTATAGACACTTACAAGGTCACCCCTCAGTCTCCTCCAAACTAGAGACCCAGCTCCCTCAGTCTTTCCCCATAAGGGAGATGCTCCACTCCCTTAATCATCTTCGTTGCCCTGCGCTGGACTCTCTCCAGCAGCTCCCTGTCCTTCTTGAACTGAGGGGCCCAGAACTGGACACAATATTCCAGATGGGGTCTCACCAGGGCAGAGTAGAGGGAAAGGAGGACCTCTCTCGACCTACTAACCACCCCCCTTCTAATACACCCCAGGATGCCATTGGCCTTCTTGGCCACAAGGGCACAGTGTTGGCTCACGGTCATCCTGTCGTCCACTAGGACCCCCAGGTCCCTCTCCCCTACACTGCTCTCTAACAGGTCGTTTCCCAACCTATACTGGAACCTGGGGTTGTTCCTGCCCAGATGCAGGACTCTACACTTCCCCTTGTTATATTTCATCAAGTTATTCCCTGCCCAACTCTCCAGCCTGTCCAGGTCTCGCTGGATGGCAGCACAGCCTTCTGGCGTGTCAGCCACTCCTCCCAGCTTAGTGTCATCAGCAAACTTGCCGATAGTACACTCAATTCCCTCATCTAAATCATTGATGAATATATTAAATAATACTGGACCCAGTACTGACCCTTGAGGCACTCCACTAGTTACAGGCCTCCAACTAGACTCAGCCCCATAGACTACAACTCTCTGGCTTCTCTCCTTCAGCCAGTTCACAGTCCACCTCACTACCTGATCATCCAGGCCACACTTCCTCAATTTAGCTGTGAGGATGCTGTGGGAGACTGTGTCAAATGCTTTGCTGAAGTCAAGCTAGACCACATCCACCGCTCTGCCATCATCCATCCACCGTGTTATTTCCTCATAAAAGGCTAAGAGATTGGTCAAACATGATTTCCCCCTGGTGAAGCCATGTTGACTGCCCCTCATAACCCTCTTATCCTTGATATGCCTTAAGATGGCACCAAGGATAAGGCGTTCCATCACTTTCCCAGGGATGGAGGTGAGGCTGACTGGTCTATAGTTACCCGGGTCCTCCTTCTTGCCCTTTTTGGAGTGACATTTGCTTTCCTCCAGTCCTCAGGCACCTCTCCCGTTTCCCAAGACTTGGTAAAGATGATGGAGAGTGGTCTAGCAATGACTTCCGCCAGTTCCCTCAGCACCCGCGGGTGCATCCCATCTGGACCCATGGATTTATGGATGTCCAGATTGCTCAACTGGTCTCTAACCCATTCCTCATCGACTAAGGCAAACCGCTCCGTCGACCTGACTTCATCTAAGGTCGAAGGGGTACAGGGCTCTTCAGGACTGCCTGCAGCAGAGTAGACAGAGACAAAGAAGGCATTCAGTAACTCTGGCGTCTCTGTATCTTCTGTCACCAGGGCACCCATCCCGTTCATCAGTGGGCCTACATTGCCTCTGGTGTTAGTTTTGTCTGCCATGTATTTGAAAAAGCTCTTTTTGCTGTCCTTGACCCTTCTCGCCAGGTTTAATTCTAAGGAGGCCTTAGTCATCCTAGCTGCCTTCCTACATCCTCTAGCAGCAGCCTTATATTCCTCCCAAGGGGCCAGCCCCTCCTTCCATGACCTGTAAACTCTCCTCTTCCACTTGAGCATACCCAGCAATTCCCTATTTAGTCACGCAGGTCTCCTGGCCCTCTTCCTTGACTTCCTACGTGTCGGGATGCTCCGATCTTGAGCTCGGAAAAAGCAATCCTTGAATGTCAACCAACTATCTTGGGCCCCTTTACCTTCAAACAGCCTTGCCCATAGGATTTCCCCTAGCAATTGCTTGAAAAGGCCAAAGTTTGCCCTGCTAAAGTCCAGGGTTGCAATTCTACTTGCTATTCTACTAGTCTTACCGCACAAGATCCTGAAGTCCACCATCTCGTGGTCGCTGCAACCAAGGCAGCCCTCAACCCTTACTGCTTCAACCAGACCCTCCTTGTTAGTGAGGATGAGATCCAGCAGCGCTCCTCTCCTGGTCGGCTCATCCACCATTTGCAGGAGGAAGTTATCATCCATACACTGGAGGAACCTCCTGGACTGCGGCTGGGTTGCCGAGTGGTCCTTCCAGCAAACATCAGGGAAGTTAAAATCCCCCACGACGACCACGGCCTGTGACTGTGAGGCCGCTCTCAGCTGCCTGTAGAAGGCCTCGTCAACTTCCTCACCCTGATCCGGTGGTCTGTAACAGACACCCACAACAGTATCTCCCCTGCCAGCCTGCCCCTTAATTCTCACCCACAGACTCTCAACTTGCTCAATCCAGCAAATGACTAATAACTGCATATTTCAGCATATGTCCTCTGAGCAAACAGAAAAGTAAAACCTTGCTGAAGTCTGGAGAGCTCATCTTACTACATGAGGAAAACTCTTATGTTATTTGTAACAGAAAACTCCTTTTCTACAGCAGAGGGAAAAACTGAGTGTTCCGAAGAGTGGAACCTAAAAACCACAGGATCTGACAGATTCTCTAACAGATAAGAAGAACCAGTTTTGCTTAAAGTTCACAAACCTGTTTGAAATTCAATTAGTAGTAGATATAACCAGTATAATAACCAGTGGCAGAAAAATTCTAAAGTGTTAGCAGTTTTGCTGATCTACCTCATTTGCATTGAAATGCACGACAAACTTGCACACAAAACCCAACAACTTGGTTAAATGGACTAAAAAAGATTTAGTAAATTTAAAATCAATACATTCTATTACAAGTCTAGTGGAATTAATCCTGCTACAGATGTATGACCTTAAGATTAAAAGGATTTTTTTTCTACAGATCTGTATCCTGGATACTAAACAACTACCTTGTACAGTACAGAAGATTAACCCAGGACAGAACTAGATGAGTTGAATACATTGATTTCTGAGCTAACCTGCCCAGACCAAAAGAAATACTCAATTTATCCTTATTTCTGTCAAACTTCTTTGGCGACTAGGACTTGATTTTACAGTACTTCTCCAGCCTGGAATTCAGCCACAGAACTAAAGAAGCAGAGCAGAACAAATCCAATATAACCGCCCTGTTTTAAATCCTTTCTTATATCTGCTGATAGAAAGTGTATTTATAACACTACAAGACGAGTATAAAGTTCAACAAGTATTTTCTGGTTTTCCTGACTTAACAGAAATACCATGTACATGAGCCATTGTAGTAGCTTTCAAATATAGTTATTTCTAAGGACAGCAGATTAATAAGTAAATCCGGCCTTCAACACCCTGTACTGAGAGAAGGGATGATCTCCTGACTACAAATAGATCTCACCATACATAACTGGGCAGCGCATGGCAAAATACCTCTGATTCTTAATGACAGCTACTAGGAAGGGTAGCAGCAGGTAAATGAACTGAATCCTAGTTAAACTGCAGAAATCACAGGCTACCCTTCTAACCAGCTTTATGATTCATTGCGGGCTGAGACTCCCACAGCATTAAGAGCAAGACCTGTCTTCCGGTCGGTACTATTGTTAAACGCTCCTGAACGCCACCGTGAGCCTGTGGTTTGCAGTTCCTTAAAAACACCCCATCTGCTGGCTTCTACACCGGACACGACTGGGGCACAAGCGCTGACGATGCGAGCAGTGGAAGGAGATCGACAAGCGGTGTCCTCCTGTGCGGGGTACTCACAGGCCTCGCTGGAGCCGAGGTGCGGGTAACTGTGACAGCCGGAGCGCTGGGACTCGATCACCACCTGCAGCTGCAACAGCTCGGGCTCCGCTCGGCCGCCGAGCGGCCCGCGGCTCCGCTTCCGCCAGCGGGACTGTCCGAACATGTACTCGTAGTACCTGCCGGGGAAGCACAGGCGCCGCGGGAAACCCGAGGTAACAGCTCCCGCCGCCGGACCGCCGCCTGCAGCCCCCCACCCCGCATCCCGCCGCCACTCACCTGCGGAAGGCATCCTGCAGCAGACCGCAGGCCGGCCCCGCCGAGGAGCCGGCGCCGTGCAGCAGCTGGAAGCGGTCTGGGGCCAGCTGCAGCTGACGGCGCGAGGTGCGGACCCACTGCGGAAGCGGCCACAGCGAGTCCTCGGGGCCAGCGCCCGAAGCGTCCCCCCACTCGGCCGCTTCTAGCCCGGGCTCGGCCCGCGGGGCGCCGTGGCGAAGGCTGGTACTCACCAGCACTGCGGACACGAGGAAGAGCCCCATCAACAGCCCGGCCAAACCCATGGCTCTGCCCATAGCACCACAGCAGCGGCGGCTCCTCCAGCAGCGGCCACAGACTCGAAAGGAAGCTCGGCCCCTCCTCCGCCAGCACGGGGCAGAAGGGGGCGGGCTTTGCGAGCCACGGCTGCCCCCGGCGAAGTACCTGCCGCCGGAGCGGGGCCGGCCCTCGGGGGGTCTCGTCGCTCAGGGACACAGTTCGGTCCTCGCGTGAAACCGCCCGGGGAGCAGCGAGAGAGCGGCGCTGGGCCCGAAATTCTGAGCGGTTTCATTTCTGTGTGGAGAGGTCGCTACGCTCTCGTGAAGGGGAAATCAACACATCTCTTGTACTGATACAAATTCAGGCTCGGGAGAAATCACTTTTAAACAGGCTGCAGACTGTGTTATAAGCTATAGCATGGATAAACAGAAGTCTGAGTTGCAGTGAAGTATTTCCAACTTTAACCAAGCAAACTAGGTGTTTTGATATCTCAATTCAAATTTTGGAAAGCTATTGTGAAGTGTTCAGAAGGCAAATCAAGCTTTTGAAAGCTAGAAGGCACAGTGGGGAGGAATTCAGGCTTTAGGCCAGCTCTAACTGAACGATTAATGCAAACTCTGAGGTGTCATGGCTGTGGCTTTGGCTGATGCACCAGTTCAACCCCTAGAGATGGGGGAGCTGAAACCTGCATGCTGTTAACTGCAGTGTGACTGAGGAGCTGGTCAGCCATCGTTCCCTGGGCAATGTAGAAGGGTAACTCTATAGTCACATGGTCTAGGTTACAAAATAGCCTCTTAAAAAATAAAATAAAATAAATAAAATAAAATAAAATAACTAGAGTGTCTCCATAATGAAGTTTCCATCTGTTTGCAAAGAACACTCTTTGCTGCAGAATTACGAAAAAGCAGTAGGTAGGGTTTGTCCTCTTTCAGCCTATGTCCCTTTGAGAGTTTGTGGGAGCAGCTCTTATTTCCTCCAGGAAGGCTCCCCGGGAGACGCTGGTAGTTTGCTCACCTAGTGAATCACTGCAGGGCTGGGCTGCACAGCCGTTTAAGAGGTGAGTCCCGGCTGTCCCCAGCGCTGCTCCTGGTCACACAATCCGATTTATGTGATCCAGATCCTGGACTCAGCAGGTCCAGGAAGCTGATCTAATCTCACACCCTGCCAAAAAAAAAGTGATGGCACACTAGGAACAGGGGGAATAAACTGCAGGATGAGAGGATGGTTGGGACTATGCCAGGCTTGTTTAGACCCATGAACTGCACCTGAAGGAATGAATCAAAACACACTGGTTTTGTTAGTGGCTGTGTAAGCTAAAATGCTAACTTGTAAATTGAAACTGCTCTGTTAATTGTAAGCTAAGATGTCAACTGAGAGTGCTCTGGTGAGAGCAAGATGGGCAGGTGCTGCCTTGGGTATGTATAAAACAAGGATAGCCTTTGAAAATAAGGAAGAAGTAACCAAGACAGATGGGGCCAGTTCACCCCTCTGTAGTCAGCCAGGTGTGAAGATAAGAAAGGAGTGACCAAGATAGACGGGGCCAGTTCTTCAAGATAAGGAACAAATCAGAACAAAGTGACCTGAAACACGGACACAGTTATTAAGTAATTCACAAGAATCTTTTGCACATGTACAAGCACAGATGTCAATCAGTGGACACGGTGAGGAAGACTACAGGTAACCACCAGAGACCCCTCGAGACCACCACTCAGCAAGAAAGTGCATGTGTAATCAAACTGTAAATATTACAATTAGCTCCAGGAAATCTAGTGAATATGTAAAGCATTTCCCAGAAAAGTTGTAAATATGCGTAAGTTTGTTGTATATATGGATACTGCTTGTAGACTCCAGGAATGCTCACCTTTGCAAAATGATTCTTGTGTGTGCCCAGTGCTGTAATAAGAAATGCTTGCTTTATAAAACTACAAATCGAGTCCTACAGAGTTTCTTCGACTGTCTTTTGTGGTAACAGCTGGATGTGCCCATCCATCAAGCTGTCTGATGCAGGCTATACATAGCAGAATGTTACTTAATCTTGTCATGCTATAAGTAAAAAAGCAATTCTGTATTACGTGATACCAGCCAGGCACACCGCACATAATGCCTGCATATATGCACTCCTGCACACCAGCATGCTATGAGATACGTAGAAATGGCAGTGCAGTCTTTTCTGGCCCTCTGAGGGGCCAGGCTGCACTGTGTGAACTGGCCCCATCTTGGTTACTCCGCCCTTATTATCTTCAAAGGTTACCCTTGTTTTATACATATCCCAAGGCTGCACCGGCCCATCTTGCTCTCAACAGAGCAGTCCCAATTCATAAACTAACATCTTAACTTACAATTAACAGAGTGGTTTTAATTTACAGGTTAGCAGTTTAGCTTACACAGTGACTAACAAAACCAGGGTGTTTTGATTCATTCCCTTCAGCTGCTACACTTTGCTGTTCAAGTAATGGCAGAGGGTTTTGCCTGTTAACACACACCCTTCCCATTGCATGGTGTGACTGTCTTCTTAACTGTGCTTACTCAACTGTTCATGTTGCCTTCTTCTAGTCATCTTTTTAGGCATATTTAGAAAATCGGGATTATTTCATAGGTTTTTTCAGCACAAATGAGAGATCAACAAACTCTGCTGGGGAAGTAGAAGGCAAAGATGAGTGACCAAAGTTGCTGGGAGCTGTAAGATACTAAAGTCTGCTGTTCACAAATAAGTGTTAACCAGCCTGGCCATCACACTTGATGGTGGCTGTTAGATGCACTAAGGATTTTTGCTTTGAGTTCTCTTTTTAGTGGTCGTAGCTTTGATAGAGCAAGGCTATTCTATACCAGTTAAGTACACCTATTTATTAGTTACCTAATAAATACCTATTTATTATTGACAGTCTTTAAATAAGCTATTCTGTGCACATTAAACTCATTAAGTAATTTCTGCATTTGTTTTTCCTTCTCTAGGTAGATTTTCTGATGATGAATAAAGGGAGCAGGTAGTCTTTCCTTGTGTAAGTCCATGAATATAGTTTCTTTTACCCACTTGTATACCGGACAAACTTGTGGAACTAGTATCTTTGAGACAGCTACCTCACAGGCAGTTTTGCTTGAGCCTTTTCACTGGGATTTAAATGTTTCAGGGCGGAAGGGTGGAGTAGACAGGCATGAATGTGCTATCCTCATTTTCTGAGGAAACCCAATGGTGGTCTTTAATAACCACAATCAATCTGAGTTTGCATTAGTATTTTTAGACACTATTATGTAACCCAGTTTTATATTGTATCTAGGGCCTGGTTCTAAGCTCACAGGAAAGAAGCAGAGGATAAGCAGGGAGCTTTAGAACTGAAGAAAATCTGACTGCAGACTGCAGTCCTCTAGTACGTAATCTTCAGAGGCCTGCTTATTTCAGTGGGATTTTCACTGTGCATGGCAGACTGATGAAACAGCAGAGCTGGGACTGTAATTGTTTCCATGTGTGCACAAGGAGAGGAAACATCAATGTGATTAATGTTCTTTAAAAATAAATAATTAAATTTTAAAAGCTTTAGTTGATCCAAGAGGCATATCAAGGGGAAGTTCAAAAGCAACAAAGAGGCTGGACTAGCATTGCAGAGAGGTGGAATGGAGTCTGAGGTTAGACAGCAACAGGCTGATGTTTGTACTTTCCCTCTGAACTTTCTCATTAGGGAATGAACGCAAAGCCTGGAAGATCCCAGGCACACACAGGTGATGTGCAATAGCCACACTTAAATTATTATTAAAGGCAAGAAAATGACAGGCTCCATGGCCAGACAGCATGTTGTAGTTACCTTGTCTCCTATGAACCCCACAACCACACCCCATGACCACCCAAAGAGCTTTCTTACATTTCCCCCTCCCCAAACAAACACAGCATGCCCCCTCTGCCATGTGAATGAAAACCCTTGTGTCAGTGATAGAAACACATCCATGTGCCCTGGAAGAGGAAATGGTTCCTTATGTTCTCAGAGGACAGTAGAACACCAATGGAATGTATTTTACGTGGTTGTTACTTCCTATTAGTTTGTGGGGAGGTGTCCGAAAGATAAGGCCTTTCTTAGTGTAAGTTATTAGTAGAACATGTAAGTGGCAGGATGTGGCACGGTCATTTCCTTCTCCTGAAGAATATGCACTGTGGGATTTAATTCTTGAATACTTTTTCTGTCTTTTACAGAATTACTAGTTGTCTCTAGCTTGCCTTTTTTAGAGAATCAGATATGGATTTTGGCAGTGGAGGAGAGAGGCGAGATCATATGTAATAGAATAAATGTGGATGAAGCAGGAGTCTGGGAAGCAAGGAGTCTTTTGCAGCTATCTGTAGAAATAAGGAAATAAGGCCATAACAGCTAGGAACACTGGCAGAGAAAACACTTCAGCTGAGACATTTTAACCTCACTTGTGTAAGGAGGCTTTTACAATGGAAGCACATTTCAGGTAAGAGGTACACCGTGTTTTACATGCTCATTAGAGTGGGACAAAGTGTCATTATTTTGCTTGGTTTTCTTTTTTAAATTATAGGTAGGCTGGTACATCAAGTGATAGCTAAGACTTTAGTGATAACAGGTACCATTATGTTTCTACACTGTACTGTGATTAGCAAATGCTGTTTTAAAATGTCTGTGAATTGTTTATGACTTCATACCCTTAACTCATAGGACAACCTAGGAAACCAATGACAGTATTTCTCAAAGATCACTATGCCCCAGTACCAACTTAACATCTTGAATGTGAAAATCCATCATTCTTTTTACTTGGCCTGTCCTATAAGTTTGATTTCATGCTTCTGAGAGGAATGGATTTTGATTCTTTTTTGTTGTGGACTTTTTGCTTAGCTTGTAAACTGTGTAGAATGGGAATACATTCTTATCTATGCCTGTAAAGACTTACACAGCTTCATAGCTTATGAAATGACAAAGCTGTGCTTCTACTAGAAGCCTAGTGAATGAGTGCTAGAAGTATTATTATGCATTTTTACAGACATTTTTAAAAACTCATAAGTGGAAACATGAATCCTTATTCAGATAAGGAACCTGCATCCCCTGGTTCTATCAGAGTGGCTTTTCCATTCTCTAAGGTTAAAGTTAAGTGTCCATTAGTTACAGCCTAACCCTCTCTTCTGGGTGTTCTAAAGAAGGGATAAAAAGTGCTACAGTGAAAAATAAAACGTGCTATGGCTATAGCTGAACTTGGCTTTTGCAACAGAATTGTACAGATTCCTTCACACACACATCCCTATGTTAAAGAGGAGGAAAAAAACTCCAAAAGCAGTTTCAGACATTAAGGCATCTCAAAGGTTCATCTTGCTAAATAAAAGGGTGGAATAGGGCTTGACAGCAGTGTCTTATAGGAGGAAGTGGTAAAGCTGGTCTCAGTTGCTCCAATTCTGCTGTGGCTATAGCAATCACTTCAAAGTGACTGGAGATCTCTCAGGATTATTTCCAGGTATGCAAAGAACCGTACTATGTATTCTCTGCAGCTAACTCTCCTTTGTACTTGGGAAATAACAAAGCAGTAGCGAGGAAATAGCAACTTACTATTAGCCAAGTAACATTCTGTGACCACTGCAGTCTGGTGAACATATGGGGATATTACTGGCCCCTAAACTAAGGTGTGAATTGACACCAGACTGGGAATTCCACATTAGTGTCTCTTGAAGACATCTTTAGAGTAAGTACAAGGCCAGTACATTAATTTTTGAATGAAATTTATCATGTTTAACAGAGTGTGGTTTTCCCAGTATATGGAAACCACGTGACAATTTACCCGCTTCACACCCAAGCTAAGCTAAGCTAAATTCATAAGTTAGCTGAAACTGACTTAACTTACAAGTAAATGTTTTCACCGATGTTGTAAGCAGTTCATCTGTTCCACTATGTCAGTAGCAGAACATACAATTTAAGTATGAGTAGTATATATATCCTTTGCAGATGAGCCTGTGTCTTTACATGCAGTAGCTTGCTTTGTAGGTAAATGGCATGGGTACCTCAGCGGAGGTACCTTGCCTACAAGGAGGTTTGTGACTGAATAAGGTAGGATGACAATTTCATACTAAAGTAGCTGCTCACATTAATTTCCTATAGGGGAAATTTGTGAAGATTATGCAGTTTGGAAATAGAATAAACTTCTAGCAGGGACTCTTTTGCTGCACAATAAATTCCTAATCTATTTTACACATGATCTTCTGTATGGTGATTGTATGTCCAGATTTTGCCAGACGTACCTTCTGTTTTATCCTGGCCACTTTGTACAGATTTATTTTAAGAACACCCTGTATATATCAGGGGTGTTCAGGCACCAATTAGATCTAGAAATCTGGAAAACCTTTACAGCCCAGAAATCCTGTGTGTGACCAGAGCGTGGCTGAATTACGGGTATAGAACTGGTTGACTTCAAGTATGTTTGTTGTTTGGAGAGAATTTCAAAATGGAAGAAGATTAAACAGGAGCTGTGTGTGAGCTACACACTGAGAATGCTGGTACTGATGTTGCCACACATAGGTAATTAGGGATGAGAACTAACCAAAACAGGATGTTTAACTGATGTAACTTGAAGAAAACTCACAAGCCAAAGCTGCTTCAAACAATAGCAAGTACAGAATGGATGCACATGCCAGGCACATGATGAGTGTAAGGATGTGAACCAGCTACAAAGCAAACTGTGGACACAGTATACATAATATATACATATTGCTTTGTAAAGGGAATTGTGGTTTAGGATGCCAGCCTCACTGTGTGTTACTGTCTGATTAATGTTTTGGTGTTTGCTGTGTTATTTGAATACAATAAAATCTGAATGATTCTGATACTGAGGCAAGTCTGTGGCTTCAGCATCTACGCCCCTATAAAGTGTGAAGAACATGACGGGCGAAAGCGCCAGCATATGCCAGATACAGAAATGTCTACTGGCTAGCTATAAAACCTCTTGTGCTTTTCTGTTGATTTGTCTGTTTGCTTCACAGCTGTCTACGAAATGTGAGATTTGGAGTGATGCTGACTCCAGGTTTGGGGATGTCAGACTGATGGATTCTCTTGTTCTGGTGAGGGGCTGCTGCTTCCAAGTAGATTGCTCCGGGATCTTTAGTTTTATCAATCCTGGTTCTGTCTGCAGTGATTGCAACAGGATATCAGAAGGAGAAAAGACTGAAGCGAGTAAGGGCTGTTGTACAGTCTAAGTAATGATCTGTGCCTGATCATTACTTGCTGGTTTCTCAGACCGCTGTCCATCACTGCACACACAGTTTGGCAGGGTAGGACATGGTAGAGCAGTCCTGGGTTAGAAGCAAGGTAGTCAGCAAATGAGTCACTGTTTTGAACACAGAGCAATATTGGTTGTTCATGCAGAAGGAGAGTTTCTTATGCTTCTGTGGCCACTTCCCTGAAGATTTCCAGATCTTTCACTACTACGGCCCAAACATTCAAGTAGTTCTGGCCTTCTGCTAAGTAAAGTTGTCCTGTTTTTGCTGCTCCTTCCTCCTCAGGGGGAGGACTCCTCACACTCTTCCCTTGCTCCAGTGTGGGGTCCCTCTCACAGGACAGTACTCCATGAACTTCTCCAATGTGAGTCCTTCCCATGGGCTGCAGTTCTTTACAAACTCTCCAGCATGGGTCTCTTCCACAAGATGCAGTCCTTCAGGAACAGACTGCTCCAGTGTGGGTCTCTTCCACGGGGTACAGTCCTTCAGGAACAGACTGCTCCAGCGTGTGTCCCCAGCAGGGTCACAAGTCCTGCAGCAAACCTGCTCTAGCACAGACTTCCCGTGGAGTCACAGCCTTATTCGGGCATCCCCCTGTTCTGTCGTCACGTCCTCCACGGGCTGCAGGTGGAGATCTGCTCCATCATGGACCTCTATGGGCCGAAGGGGGATCACCATTGCCTGCACCACAGGCTGCAGGGAAATCTCTGCTCCAGCGCCTGGAGCATCTCCTCATCATCTTCTTCACGGGCCTTGATTCTGCAGAGTTGTTGCTTTTGTATATCCTCACTCCTCTCTGTGGCTGCAATTGGCATTACACAGTTTTGTTATTTTTTTTTTTTAGCCCTTCTTAAATCTGTTATCGCAGAGACACTACCATTGCTGCTGATGGGCTTGGCCTTGGCCAGCGGTGGTGCATCCATCTTGGAGCTGGCTTGCACTGGCTCTGTCAGACACTGGGGAAGCTTCTAGCAGCTTCTCACAGAAGCCACCCCTGTATCCCCCCTATACCAACCCCTTGCCATGTAAACCCAATACACCCAGCTGCACAGCAGCAGTTTTTCAGAGAGGTGAGATCAGGCTTCTAAGATCCCGAAAGAGCATAGCGCATCCACAAGAGCAGGCTGGTGAATCAGGAAGAGGTGCGGTACAGGAAGGCACCTGCTAATGTATTATGAACCAAAGGCAGACCCACACAAATATAATTACAGTACATTTGTCTGAGGTTAAATTACTGTCGAAGCACCTTAGTCACTTATCTGTTGCATCACTGTAATAAAAACCACATTGAAAACACAGATCCTTCTACTTCCTTTGCTTTACACTAGGCAAAACTGCCTGTGTGTATAAGCTCTAAAAGGGATTTGTTTTCTAGAAAAGCACCTTGTTAGCACTGAATATAAACATGACAGAATAACTGAAATGGCTAAGAAACACACAACATCTGAGTTTTAAAACCCTTGCAAGTTTTATATGTAGGAGAATTCATTAATAATCGAAGAGCTGATACAGAGAGCTTTTTTCGCTTTCCTTTTTAAAATTAGCAATATTACAGGGGAAGAGGGCAAAAGCTTTTCCTCCGTTCTGAATCCTTGTCTTTGGCAGCAGGTGGTGCTATGCTCTCACTGAATCACCGTTTGGCTCTCATCCCCAGGGACATAACCCTGAAAGTGGAACTACAGGCGTGATAGAACAGCAGTTAGTCTCGTCTGCACCTTTTGTTAGCTGATTAGAGAAGCCGAGCTCCTCCATTCTGTGCATATATGGCAAGGTAAATACTGTTTTGTCACTGAAGAAATCCATGCAAATCAGATGCCGACTTAATGATTTCTTGTATTCGGAGTACTTAACATTCTTAACATTCAAATTTACTGATTACAGATTAGAGGATAATAGTAAACTGTGTTCCAGCTTCTGAGTCTGGGCAAAATTCAGTGCACAGGGGTAAGCCCATGTGCTTCAAGGTCACTGAAAGAATTTTCCAGTCGCAAAAAAGCTAACCTAGGTATGTTTAGAGAGGCAAGAAAGAGAATTATTATTTCTCAGGACCTGAGCGGATCTTGTTTTCTTCCTGCCTTCCTTCTTGCTTAAACTTTGGATGAGTTCAGTTGCTGGGTACTTAGGGGTTTGATCTCTTTCTCCTAATGATTTTACTCTGTGCTAGGTCCCCAGTAAACACAGTGGTTTCAGGTGCAGTTGCAGTTCTCTAGGGAGGGCTATGTAGGGCTATATAGGCCTGTTGTGATGAGATGTCCAATTGCTGGACAGTATAATTTATTAGGAGAGGATGACAGGCCTATAAGCAGAACTCAGTTCAGAGAGACTTCAAGAAATTCAAGGATCAGACTAACAGAAAACTCATGATGAGAAGTGTGCAGGGATAAAATAGTCTTGTGCATCAGTACAGGCTGGTAGCTTTGGAGCAGCAGAGGGACACACCGGAAAGGCTACAGTGGGGCTTTTGAGGCTTGGCCAGGTAAAGCTGTGGCTGACCTCACCTGGTGTTGGTGTTAGTCCACCCTGTGCAAAAGTCCTTTCCTGCCAACATTCTGATGAATGCTGCTGAGACATAATGCCAGCTGCAGCAGATCTGTTATACACTACAATTAAATTAAGTATATGCAGTGATTAAGATGTAAATGTGTGTGACATCAAAGTGATTGCACACAATACCTAATGATACTGTCTTCTGCCCTCCTTGGACACCTTTAACTAGGTTTAGCTGTGTCTCTCTGCTGCTTCACTGTGGCTCTGTCTTGGCGTACTGGGGTAAGTAGCATGCAAGAAAAGCTCACCTGGACATGGAGAAGACCTATTGCTGTGTTTACGTGGTGCCAGACAGGCAGTAAGTCTTGTAGGGAAAGTAAAAGAGAAGAAAAAGGTTGTGTCACTCAGTGGTCCATTGAGGTTAAGTCCTGTAAGTCAAGTGCTGGCTCAACAACAGTCAGATCACCTACCAAGAAAGGGATTAGCAAAAGGGGAAAGGCAGAGGTGTTCTGAAAATGTTTGAGGCTGCTTGTGTTATGCCATCTATTTGGTATCAGGAGATCCAAAAGATCATATAGTGTTCCTCACTAATGTGTTCTAGTGTGCTCCCAAACTACATTTGGTGCATTGTTCACTGCAGGCAAATTTTTACAGATTTGCTGTTATTTTAAAACAGGACTGTGATCCTGAGAAGCAGCAAACTGCATGCAGGGTAGTCTATTAAGAAGAAAATAATTTAAAGCCTTTTTTTGCAATGTCAAATAGAGCCTCCTTAATGCAGGGTGGAGTGGATAGGGGATATGGCAGAAGGATGTATAAATTAACCTCCTTAGGCTAATTTAATTTTTATCATGAACTTTGATTACAGAAGAGTCATGCTTTAAGGAGCAGTAAAGAAGCCTGTAGATACAAACTCTTTCACTGGTCCTTCTGAAATGAAACAAGAACATGTGTTAGGATTACAGCATGTATGCAAACAGGACCCAGGGTACATATAAGACAGACACATTTCCTGGTCCAAAAAATATCCGATAGATGATATCCTTTTCTCCTTGGATTTCATGAGAACTGCAAAAGGAATACCCTGTTTTAGACAGTAATATGGGTAACTGTATATTGAAAGATCCCCAGAGGGATGAACTTTAAGGATACTGTTTTGTTTTTAACAACACTCATCTTTCTCTTGGACAATAAAGCACTGGAGTGAGAGCTTGCAGATGCTTTCAATAAAAATTGATAGTGGGACATGGGTGAATGAATTACTCTGAAGACGGAGGATGAGGCAAGTTCTACCTGCCATATAATTTGCAGCTGTTCTGGTTTAGCTTGGGATTGTTCTATCTTTGTGAATTTGTTAGCATGTCTTTGGCTAGCATGTTATATTTGGAGAGCTGTGTCTCCTTTGCAAAGTATTTGGAGACCTCCTAACATAAACACTACTGTTAGTATCTATAGTCCTTATGTTCTTAGCTTTGGAAAAAAAATTCATTCTGAGCATAGAAGTGTAAGTCTTGTGAAGTTTGTAACAAGCTGCTTGTTTTGAATTCTCTAATATGTGTTTATATTGCTGTACTCAGTCAAGTTTAATTTAATTCTGTTAGATATGCTATAGACATATTCTAAATGACACATTTGATCCCTAAAGATGTCAGGATATTTAGCAGGAGCTATGCAGAGTCTATTAATTTAAGCAGTGCTTCTTTGTGGGATCCAAAAAGGAAAAATTCACTTACATAGGATCATAGCATCAACTACGTTGGTAAAAACCTTTAAGATCATCAAGTCCAACCTTTACCCATTTCCAACACAGAAACATTGCAGAGAACGCACAGGATATTTTTCTTCCAACACTGCACAAGTGCATTGTCTCTCTCTTCTTGGTGGTGTTTTTACACAGAACGTTTCTGAGTGTTCTGTCCTCCTTTGTACAAGCAAGCATGCTCTCTATCCAGGTTGTTTTCCATTTACTATGAGAGAATGAAGAGTTTGAAAGAGGGGAGGGAATGCCTTAGTGATTAGACTGATGCAATCAGTGAGAATTATTAATTACCTCGTTAGTCTTATCAAAGTTATCTCAATCATTATACCCAATCATTTTGAGAAGGGATATAAGAACCCTCCTGGCTTTGGCCCCAGACCACAATGAGAAGCCACTCAGCTGGCTGTTCACTTCCACCAAGGGGTCTTATATTTACAAGGGGTAATCTCCTGTGCTGTGCCACTCAATCTGTAATTCTAGATGTCCTGATCTTGTAGTTGTCAGTGCACTAACCCACACGTTTTCTGACTGGCTTAAGGGGCCTGCTGAAATGCTTATCAATAAGGCATATCGATTAGCATATGGAGTGAGCATATGACAGCTCACTGGAGCTGTCTTCAGAGAAGAGGGCTAATGGCTGCAGCAGGACAGGCCTTAACCTGAGATGCAGGGTGTGTTACTGATCACAGAATCATAGAATAGTTCGGGTTGGAAAGGACTTTAAGATCATCAAGTTCCAACCCCCCTGATGTGGGCAGGGACACCTCACGCTAAACCATGTCACCTAAGGCTTTGTCCAACCTGGCCTTGAACACCGCCAGGGATGGAGCACTCACAACTTTCTTGGGCAACCCATTCCAGTGCCTCACCACCCTAACAGGAAAGAATTTCCTTCTTATATCCAACCTAAACTTCCCCTGTTTAAGTTTTAACTTGTTACCCCTTGTCCTATCACTACATTCTCTAATGAAGAGTCCCTCCCCAGCATCCTTATAAGGCCCCCTTCAGATACTGGAAGGCTGCTATGAGGTCTCCACGCAGCCTTCTCTTCTCCAGGCTGAACAGCCCCAACTTTCTCAGCCTGTCTTCATACGGGAGGTGCTCCAGTCCCCTGATCATCCTCGTGGCCTCCTCTGGACTTGTTCCAACAGTTTCATGTCCTTTTTATGTTGAAGACATAGACCTGTACATGATACTCCAAGTGAGGTCTCACGAGAGCAGAGTAGAGGGGCAGGATCACCTCCTTTGACCTGCTGGTCACGCTCCTTTTGATGCAGCCCAGGATACGGTTGGCTTTCTGGGCTGCAAGCACACTGCAGCCAGCTCATGTTCATTTTCTCATCAACCAACACCCCCAAGTCCTTCTCCTCAGGGCTGCTCTGAATCTCTTCTCTGCCCAACCTGTAGCTGTGCCTGGGATTGCTCCGACCCAGGTGCAAGACCTTGCACTTGGCATGGTTAAACTTCATAAGGCTGGCATCAGCCCACCTCACAAGCGTGTCAAGGTCCCTCTGGATGGAATTCCTTCCCTCCAGCTTATCAACCGAGCCACACAGCTTGGTGTCACTGGGAAACTTGCTGAGGGCGCACTCAATCCCACTGTCCATGTCAGCGACAAAGATGTTGAACAAGACCGGTCCCAACACCGATCCCTGAGGGACACCACTCGTTACTGGTCTCCAGCTGGACACTGAGCCATTGACCACAACTCTTTGCGTGCGGCCATCCAGCCAGTTCTTTATCCACCGAGTGGTCCATCCATCAAATTGATGTCTCTCCAATTCAGAGACAAGGATGTCATGTGGGACAGTGTCAAATGCTTTGCACAAGTCCAGGAAGATGACAGGTTGATGATCATACTAACTTGATTTCTGAGGAATTCAAGTGATAGTGGAGTAGCCATCATATTTTTCATGGACAGTATGATGAATATTTTCCTATTTTTTGAGTCATATCTAAGGGTTGTTTATAGTTGGGTTGTTTATAGTCTGTTTTCAGTTTAAGGTAAATACAAGTTATGGGGTTGTGGTGCTCATAAAAATGAAATTCATTTTACCCTCCTAGCCATTACGTAACTCAGTTTGGAAATGTTTTCTAGGGTTTTAGTAAATATAGTGTCAACCTGGTTTAAATTCTGGTATTTAGTAAATCTGATTAATCTGTTTAATCAGTTAACTGCGAAGTCCACCTTAGAATCATTGACTATAGTCGCCAGGTTTTTCTGAGAACAGTTAGGACTGCTCTCCTTTACTTGCTCATTGAGTTGTTAGGGTTTTTTTTTAAATGGATGTGGTCCTGCTTGGGGTTTACTGAAAAAGAAGGTAAGGTGTGAGAAGTAGTATGTAATCTGAAACAGGACTCACAGTAAATTGAGGAAAGGAACTTTGAGGTTTTCAGTGACAGTATAGGAAGTATTTCAGGACAGAAAAGAGTCTGGGGTTGTTACTTCTGAAGTTACAAGATCACATTATGATGCCATTTTGAATGGGATCGTAAAGTAATCTTACTATAGTCATTCTATGTTTTTTCAGGGATAAAGTCAAAAAAGTCACATTAATACACTGAATATTCTAAAAATCAGTGTGTTTTCATTTGGTGACCTTCACATCTCTGTATAGCTTGTTCTCCACCACACCAAATCCTGTGTTTAATAAAATGTACTTTCTTTACATGGAAAACTATTGGATACTGTCCAAACCTTTTGTTAGTGCCTACTTCCTAGCGGCATTCTTAAAATTGCTTCATTTCTACCTTGCTGTGCTCAAACTAAACCTAGTTCAGTCTCTTCTGACATCTTGGTGAAACAACATTTTCATGACACAATGTCTGCTGCTTTTCCTTCTTTTATGCGCTCACCTCCACGCCTTTTTATCCCTCACATTTTAACTATTGCACTAGAAACCTTGCTTCTGTGGGTGACCCAAACAAGTTTTTCAGATGCCATATGGCTCCTTGAGAACTGTCATTATAATTTCAAATAATGTTTGAAAACACATTTCTGTTCTTTGCGGAGAAAAAAACAACCTAAAAAGCAAACCAAAACAAAAAACACTGAGAAAAATCCCACAGCCCAGTTCCAAATCGGAGGATTAAAGGATATTAGTTTTCAATATATTCAGAATTTTTAGCTAACTGCTTGATATGTTTTTGGATATGGTTATAGTTACCTGCAACTTTTGCACTAAATGGTTTCCATTTCATTTCCATTAGTTGCTTGCTCTGGTTTTTGTAAATATTACCTGCAATTATGTGCCATTTACTGCTGGAAGAATAAGTAAGTGCGTATTTAAAATGCAGTCATCTGAAATTTTAGTCTGCAATTGAATTTTTAAGTGCATCTCTTTAAACATGATAGCACTGATGATTCAGTCACATGACTTGCCATTAACTGTATCACAAACATTTCCTGTAGCTTAACTTACTAGCCCTGTCCCTTGCACTCTTGAAATAAATGGACTTCCAGCAACAGTTTTGACAATACTCTTGTCTACAAGTAATAAAACATCTGGAAATTAGACTAGATGGATAAAACAGCTCCATGTAATAATACGTATCTGGCATTCATACAACCTCTGTATAATGCATGTTTTTTATGGACCAGATGTGGTATTTACGTATTATGAGGAACAGAGGCATGTTCAGTCATGGTTTTTATTGCATTTAAATGCAAGGTATATTTTAATAACTCTCAAAGGGAATTGTCTCCTATTGATTAGAAACTGTCAGTGTGTTAGACATAAACCTGAAAAAGCAAATGAATCTGTCAGAAAACCGTAGATGTAATTTAAGTTGACATTAAGCTGTATACATATTGTGAACTGGCTTAAAAAAAAAAAAAAAAAAAGGTAGCTAATAAATTTCTACTTATTCCTCCAGTGAAGGTGATCTATGAATCTTTTGATCTAAGAGTTGTTTATTTCTTCTCTAGGACTGTGTTCTGTTACATTTACAGGTCTATGAAATAATTATTCTTTTACGTTTATTCTTCTTTAGCCTTTCACATTTTCTCATTAAGACAACAGCTTTGCATAAAAGCCAGCTGCACGGTCTCCATTTTTACAGTCTTGCATGGCATTTTCAAGTAAGGTGAACTGTTATTTTCAAGTAAGGTGAACTTACTTGAAAATCCCAATACCTCCATGCGAAGTGGGAAAGGGATTCCACTGAACCCTGTCCACCTTCCTTTCATCATCATCACTTTCCAACTAGCCCTGAGAAATAAGTAACTGAGCTGCTTTCTCCTCTCCACCCTTTGTCAATTTTTTTACTATTTTCAGCCTGAACCATGACTGCCTTTTCAAGAATGGCACCCACGATTTTCTTTCATTTACCATTCCCATTTCTGTTGAGCCCATTGAGCTTTGTCTACACAAGATGATCCTGTAATATTCTGCATTTGCTACAGCCCTCCTCTTCCATGCTCCTTAGAAGAGCTGTCAATGTCAAACCTCTCATACAGGTTTGTTTTTTGGTGTTTTTTTTTTTTCTATGCAGTATCTCTTCAGACAAATAAATCCTCTACATGTGTATTTCTAAATATACGTTATAGGTTGTTTTAGAGCAAGTGCACTGAGGACAGCCTTGACAGGTGTCAGAACCAGAATACCACCATAGTTCTTCCACTGCATCCCTCCTCCACTTAACTTTTATTGAAAGGAGGGGAAAGCCTGCAAAAGACTCTTTGGCAGCTATGAAATCTTACATTTTTTTTTTTAAACTTTGTAAGAGGACTACAACACTCCAACTAATGCAACAATTTGCTTAATTATCTTCTGCAGTAGTGAAGGCCGAATATCTTGACGCCATCCTTGAGCCTGAACTGATTTTGAAGTCTGTCATCCTCCTTACAGTTTGCTTGTGTGTCACTGACCTCTCACAATCTCTACAGCGCAGCAAGGCATCTTCCTTGCTTCAGCCCTGGGTCTGCTGAAATTCTTATTCACTCTTGAATCATTTCCTGTCTCAACTATTTCAGCTTGCTTTTATATTTCTTCTAAATCCCTATACTCTTAAGCTTCAGGAGACCCAGAATACTGCACTTAAGATTACTTTTTCATGTGTATTCTCCATCCATCCATCCCTCCCACCAGGCATCTTTGAATTCAGGTCCAACATTAAGATTCTGCTTTCCATAACTCTCACTGGATTTGTATCTCCTCTGATTTTGAGTCTCCAATAAAGAGTGGCTGTATATGCTTTGTTCAGTAACAAGACTGAGGAAAGCAAAAGGAAACCATGGCTTAGATAAAAAGGACTGACATTCAGGATCAAGACTCTAAGTGTTTCTGTCAACCTCTTGATTGTAGTAGTAAGCAAACTGTCACATATGGATTTACTTATGATTTATAGACCTGACAGAGAGGGACTAAGGCACTAGTATGTCTCAGCCTTAATGTGTAATTCAGATATGAGGGACAACACAAAGTGGTTCTGTACAATATTAGTGTGCTTTCAAAGCCCAGATTGCAACCATTATTTTTTTAAATTCACCCCAACTCTGTTTTAAAGCAGACTCAACCTGCTTGTGCCTGACATCTTTATTGGCCAATAAGATTATCGCAATACTCAAGTCATACAACAGGCAGCGCAGGAAACCATCATGGTCAAACAAAGACCATCTGACTGAGATCAAACACAAAAAAGAGGTGTCTGGGAAGTACAGGATATACTACCAAGAAGGTGTATAGAAGCATCACTTGGGCATGGTATAGAAGCATCACTTGGGCATGCAGGGATAGAATTAGCAGACCAAAGTTTGGCTGGTATTGAGTGATCTGGACGCAGGAGTTGAATGCACCATTAGTAAGTTTGCTGATGAGGGAGGTGCTGTTGACTCTCTTGAGGGACAAGAGGCCTTGCTGAGGGATCTAGATAAACTGTGCCATTAGGCAATCATCAGTGGCATGACATTTAACAAGAACGAATACTGCATTCTGCACCTGGGACAGGGAAATGCTGGACAAAAGTATACACTAGGAGAGTATGGCTGGGGACGAGCCCTGCAGAAAGGGATCTTGCAGTGCTGGTCAACAGCAGGCTCAATACGAGTCAGCAGGGTGCCCGGGCAGCCAGGAGGACAAACTGCATTCTGGTGCGCACCAAACATAGCATGACCAGGTGGCCAAGAGAGGTGATTCTCCCCCTGTATTCAGCATTGGTGTGGCCTCACCTGGAGTATTGTGTGCAGTTCTGGGCCTCACTATTTAAGAAGGATGTCAAGGTCCTTGAATGTATCCGGAGGGGGGCAACAGCACTGGTGAAAGGGATGGAAAGAATGTCCTATGACATATTCATGCTAAGGACTTTGGGTTTGTCTAGTTTGGAGAAAAGGAGGCTTAGGGGCAATTTCATTGCTCTCCACAGCTTCCTGAGGAGGACAGGTGGTAAAGAGGGAGGTCCTGATCTCTTTTTCTGGCTATTCAGTGACAGGATGCACAGGAATGATTCACAGTTGCAACCAGGGAGGGGTTAGACTGGACATTAGGAAGCATTTCTTTGCTGAGAGGGTGGTCAAACACTGGAACGGGCTTCCTAGAGAGGTGGTAGACGCCCTGAGCCTGTCGATGTCTCAAGAGGCATTTGTACAATGCCTTTAATAACATGCTGCAACTACTGGTCAGCCCTGAATTGGTCAGGCAGTTGGATTTACCTGATCATTGTATGTCCCTTCCAATTGGAACTGTTCTATTCTATTCTGTTCTAATAAGGTTTCTCTGACTACCAACAAAGTTTTGAAGACAGAGACACTTCCCATAGTAGAGGAGGATCAAATTAGGAAATACTTACATAAGCTGTATGTATAGAAACCCATGGAGCCTTGAAGCCACGGAACAAGCAGAAACAATTTCAACATCAACTGTGAAGTCCTCTACCCAAGGCAGAAAACCCCCATGCATTGGTACAAGCTGGTCATTGACTTGTGAGAGACCAGCTTTACAGAAAAGAACTGTGTCTGTTGGTAGACAGCAGGTTAAACCTGCATCACCAGTGTGACCTTACAGTGACACGGGTGGAAAGCATCCTGGGCAGTATACGCTTGACCCTCTTCGGTGGGTTGAGGGAAGTGAGTATCTTCCATTCTTGGAGATTTCTCAGAATTTGCCTGAAGATTTTCAAAGGACCATTATCACTCTGATCTAACTTGCTGATTTGAGCAAAAGGTTGGACTAGACCTTTTCCAGCCAATATTCTATGATTTTGACACAATCAAGAAGATAGTATGATATAGTTTATAATGATATAATAGATATACTTTGGTTAGATGAGGGATCTCAGCTCTCAAATTTAATGTAATCAGTTAATGGGGAAGTACAGAGTAAATTCTATGAAATTTATGGAGTTTAAATTTAAAAGTGCTTTTACACATGGAAAATGTTAGATTTTAAATATTTTAAACTTTCTGTGTATTCCTGAAATAAATGATAAATCCTGTAATGCATAAGCAGCGTAGTTATGAATACACACACCTCCAGAAGCCCCTAATCGTTCTGTGAACATTTAATTTATTGTGATAATTTAATTTAGAATTATGGTGTGGAGGCTGAGAGTGATCTGAAAGCTATGCATATGGAGAGTCTCAGTGTGACTAATCACTGTTCATGATCCAGAGAGCTAGCACAATATAACCAAAAGGCATTTGTAAGTAGTATTGCTCAGTATACTAAGACCTGTTGAAAAGAATGTCAAGATTTATTGTGAAATATTTTGGAGAAAAGCTTTTTTAAGCAATAAAGAAAACCTTACAAAATATCAAGTTTCAAAAAAACCACCAAACAATACGTTTGAAGTGAACTGTGAATTGTAAGAACTGCTGAATGGCTCTGATTGCAGTTAAACAGTAATATTTTCTTTGTACAGACCCCAGTAACAGATAACTGATTTTTTTTTTTTTTTTGACGGTCTGTAAGTAATCGTTTTTGTTCACTGAGCTCTAAGGCTTGTGTATTGTATTTGCAGTTTAGTTTGTCAGAAGAAGTGCTCAGATCATGTTATTTAACTCCTGCTTCTTGTGGTCGTTAGTTACTTGTATTACCTGGAATGCTTTGTGTAAATGTTCTTCATAGTACTGCTATGAATAAATGGTATCAGAAGTAGACTATGCTAATCTATAACGTCTTTTCAACGTCAATATTCAACACTGTGTTTGGCCAACTGAAGAGTTAGTGGAAAACCAGCTTCAAGTTCAAGTCAATTGTGTGGATAGGGGGAATGTGCAGTCCAATGGCACCCTGTGCTTAGAACTGCCGCTAATGATGCCGATAGTGCAAAATGGCTTTAAAGCAAACCCCTGGATGGTGGAGACTTGAACTACTCACATTTTGTGTTCTTAGACTAGCACACATGTGCTGCTATTCTTTTTGCCTTCCTTCCCTGAAGCCTATTGAACATAAACACTGTGAAAGGAAGCTTGGAGGTGGCTTTTTACCTTGTCTGTAGCTGGAACTGAAGAAAGGGAAACAAAGACAGCAAGACAATTTAAAGTCGTATATCTCTAGTCCTTTCAGCTCTGCCAAGAGCTGCTGTGCCAACGTGCCAGTATTTTAGGAAGATTGCCTAATACCATTAACCATATATTTTGTCATATGTAGATTTTCTTAAACAATCAGATGGAAAGACACCTCAGTCAAAAATACATTCCTCTAGGCAAAGATTCTGAAGTGATAACTACACATTTTTATAATGCTCAAGTTGCTTTTCTGATGAAAAATGCGAAGCGTTTTTTTCTTTTTTTATTTTGCTTTCTTGACACTTCATATTATTTGTACAGAATGATATAACAGAGTCTACCAATGTCTAGTATACAGGCTTTGCTATTCAGAAGGAAATGGGTACATAATTAGGTCCTGAAAGAGGGAAACAAAGTCAGAAAATACACTTGCAGACAGGTGTATGATACTACATATGTGTGATGGCATAACGTTTTTGGTTTTCAGTTCAGAAGTCAGAATGATTTGAATTCAGAACGGTTTGAACTCATTTAGAGTTGTGTCTTCCAACAAAAGAAACATGTAGAGAATTTAGTGGTTTGCTGAAGGCACCTGATTTTGTTGCCAGCAAAGGCAAAGGATAACTTGTCTCCACTGAAAGCATGATTAGATGCCTAATAAAATTACTATGTAATACAGCATGATTGGCAGTTCCTGTTTAGGAAGCCAAGGAATAAAATAGCAGGGGCGTTGACGTTCACTGGCATAACTCCCATTAACTTCACAGGAGCTGGGTTTTAGTCTTAAATGAATAATGTTGAGAAAACGTGCTTCAGAAACTCTGAGTTAATCTGTTGGTTCAGATCAGGGTAGAATGGGCAGCTACGCCTGCAGGCATTAACAGGTCAGACCCATCTTTCCATGGTTTTGGGATTTACTGAAGTAAGTGGATCAGATAGGGGGTGTGGTACCAAAACCTGGTGGAGTCTGTGCAATCCTTCCAAAATCAGTCCATTACCAGGGTGTGACTGAGTATATTTTGGCTGTGCAATTGGCAGGCTTCCCTCTCTCCAGCTCCTTTTACCTTTATGGGCAAATACTGCTAAACTAGGAGAGCAGCTAAGAGTATGTTAATACATAGGACACAGCCTGAATAGAGCAAGACAAGCATCTGCAAAGAGAAATAAATATACATGCAAAAATCAAGACAGGAAATAAATACCATTGCCATGAGTTCCTTTGGAATGTGTTTATCTATAAAGAATAAGTAATTGTACCACAAGTAAGAATAAAAGAGAAATGTATTTAAAGAGGAAAGGGTGGAGTTAGTTTGACATTTGTGAGCCTTGGCATTATAAATGCATGTCTGTTTCACTAAACATAATTGCCTAGCTCTGTAATAATTAGTGAGACAAAACCACATCTCCGATCTACTGTCTTCAACAAAGCCAGGATTCACCCAATCCCTTTTCAAATGTCTAATGTTTGTTCATGATAAGGGGTTGCCTAAACAGTGAGTTTAACATAAAACCCCATGAGCTTCGTGCAGTTTCTTGGCTTGCCTGGCGCCATGTGCTTGTGTCCCAGTCAGACAGGGTGTGTCTTCATGTCCCACCCTGCCTGCAGAGATGCTGATTTGGGGCTGGGGCCTGCCTCACTGCAAGGGAGAATGAGGACACATGGCTGCAGAATTCAGCCCAGACTTGACAACTGTCTTGGTTTAAAAAGAGGTGTCTAAAGCGTTACCCCCTGCAAGGAATCAGTCAAATGTGATGCTAATCCCATGGTAGTAGTTGTTGTGTAACTATAACACTAGAAAAAGAATGAAGATCTGAAGAGATTTTATCTTCTTACGAACCTTGTTGTAGTAATAAATGATTAAAGGATTTTTTTTCTTTTCGTCCTTTAAAACAATAGACTGGGTTTTTATTTATTATTTTTATTTTTATTCTGTTTAGCCTATTTTTCATACAGGACTATATGTAGAACATTTAGGATACACTAGGAGGAAAAAAATGACAAGTAGTCTAAAGACGCCTTGTTTAAACGTGCTCTGAAGATCATGGACAAAATTTAATGTTTTATATTTGGATGGGCTGGTAGCCCTGTGTTTTAAATGTATTTTCATTTCTATAGTCTGTTTATTGAGATGCATTAGCATGAAAAACTGGATTACTTCATGCACATTTTAGAAGCTCACACATTAATATTATTTGGTGGGAAATAAGAAGTAGCAACTCTAGAAAATTTAAAACTGTTCTGCCCTTAGACAACACAGCTCTCCTGCAAAACCATGTCTTCATTGGACCTGCTCAGAGCAGCAGTATAAAATAATTTTATTTATTGCTTTTATAGAAACTGTATGGAATCTGCCATGTCAATGGTAAAGGAGAATTCAAAAGCCCCCAGCAGTTCTTGAAATGTTCTTGAGCAAAAAAGAAACAGGTCTTTACGAAGTACCTTAGTCATAGGATTTCACTTTATCCTGTAGGCAAATTTTAGGATTCTGCTGAATATGCACACGGCTTTCATTTGCATGATAATCTGGCAGTTGATTAACACTTACTGAGGATTTTACCTATTTTCAATAATCATATGAATAACTGACATGTACAATTTGCTTTAGAAATTTTTAAAGGCAAATTTCCAAATCTGATGAATTTTCATAGAGTCATCTGTTAAGTTTCATTTTTATATTTCTAGCTGAGAAATGTCAATACTCTGATGTAGAAACACAAGTTCTGTCTAGGCTTGTGCACGATAGGTTGGACTTGTGTGTGTGTGTGTGTGTGTGTGTGTGTGTGTGCATGCCGTAAGCATACTGGCCTTTCGTGCAAGCTACTGAGTATATAGAAATATCTGCTTAGATATTTTGGTAAACTATTACTTCCAAATTAAAAAAAAAAAACATTTATGTGTGCTTGACAACTGCTATGTGAGACACTGTCTCAAGGCTGCCAGCCCCTGCCCCTATCTGTTTATTGCGATATGACAAAGTTTGCAAGTATTTTTCTGTCCAGAATACTTGTGATATGTGCATATGAAATTGTGGTTATTTATGGCAATAAACCATCAATTTCAAAAGATGTCTAGAGAACTGTACTAGTGGAAATCTTCTACTCTTTTAGCCAGCATAGGCAAAGATTGCTTCTACAACTGAATCTCCATTAGTCCTTTAAGGAAAATCCAGTGATTCTTCCAGTCATTTGGATGTGGACTGTCAGGAGGCTTTGTAATTCTATCTGAGCAAAATTCTGAGTTTACATACAGATGAAAGCAGATTCTGAAAAGGAAATTGCCTGTTGACTAAAGCCTTAAATACATTTCTTTAAGAAAGCCCAAGTGATCAGTTAGCTATCTTCCAACTATGCACTTCAAATTCTTTCTAATTTAATGTATTATCTCTTTTACATCTTAACACATGGACTTGTTACAAAAGACAGAAGCTGTCTTTTGTATTTCCAAACTACTGTCTTTTCTTTAAGTCAAAATATACATATGTTGACATGCCAAGTGGCTCCTTCTTCAGGTAGGAAAGCAAAACCATGTTCAGACATGCCCTGGAGGTTGGGAAAATCGCCAGAAAATGTTTAGCTCAAATAAATCATCAACAGTTTCATTTTTACTACTTTCAGCAGCAATCAGATCTCTAATTAAACTCTATTAGACTAAAATAATGCTGAGCTTTGAAGATGCAAATCAATAACCAGAGTAAATGCAACACTGACTGTAGTAAGAAAGTTTTGAAGCTTTGCCCACACTACACATTCTTCCAAGTTCAAGCCCTTCAACTTCACTTGGGCTTAACCAAATCATTCAAATCAACATCTTGAGCAGAGAAGCAACAGGCTTTTTTGAAATACAGGTCGCCTAAGAAATCTGTTTTCCCCTCACTGTTGAATGTGAAACTTGCAAGGCCTTGCCTATTATCATGTGACACCTTTTCACTCACAAACTGTTTTCTCTTTTTAAAAAACTGGCTGCAGATGTAAACGCACCAGGCACTACACCAACAGTGAATTCATCTCCTACAAAGGTTTGCTACTAAAAAAAGATTAAAAAATTCAAACCAACACCATGAAGGATTTAAATCTTTGTATAATACACGGGGTCTGTGGCAGGATCCAACTCACTGATTTCCTTTGTACACAAGAACAATAAAGTCTCAGATAGAAATTCTGAGAGAGTACATAAGCAAGTCTTTTAAAACAAGCAAATGTGTCCTTTTAGGTTATTCTCATCAAATGGATGTAGGATGATGAGGATACTGAGGCTACTTGTGCATATAAGAATGCCTGGGAAACAACACCTGCTGTAAGCATCATGTTCAAAAGTTATATCTAAACCACAGAAATACCAACTCCATAGGACACATGTAATTATGTTAAAATGTCTGGAATGAGATTACCTAGACCTTACAATCATCAAGCTTCACAGAATAAGACTAGGTAACTGTGAGCCTGTTTTAACTTTCTCATGTTCTGCCAAGAGTCTTCAAAAGTGTTCTTTTCTTAAGTGTTCTTAAGCATCTGTTAAAAATGCTATTCAAGAACATCCAGAATTAATGTGGACTCAAAACTACTAATAATGTTGTTCCAGATGCTTGTGGTGAATTGTTGAGCAGGCAAATTAATAAAGCTATACTAACACAAAACAAGCTTGCCTTAAAATACATGTCTGGATCTGCCCTAAACCCATAAAAATACAAAAAATGTGTACTCTGTCTCTTTAAAGCAGTAGTCTCTAACAAACAATGTTCAGCTTCCAAATTTCTCATGCGTTCTTATCATCAAACTTTTTTGAATGGGAAACTATAGTTTACCTAGGTTGTGTGGGCCACTTCCTATGACCACATGGCCTGTAGTTTGGAATCTTGTCCTCTAAGATACATGTATATGATAACGGAAAGCATGACTACAAGACACCTGTTGGTTCTCACTTTAACTTGGCACAGTGGACGATAGTAGCATTGAGACATAGATTTGTGGCAGGTAGGCAACCTGGACTTACACCCAACGTCCTCATCTACCTACATATCCGTAAGGACAGATTAGCTCACTGTCCCTGGAGCACTGACAAACAGAAGGAACAAAAGAAGTTTTTCACTTAGGTTTGCTCTTATTCACCTGAAGAACTCCAAAGCTCTGTTAAGATGTGATACAGTCAGGGCATTCAGCTCCTATGCATTGCTGCCTTCTTCTGCCATCTGTCAGTGTGTTGCTTGACTCTTCAGCCGGCCTGAAGAGGTGAAAAGCTAGTTCCCTTCTGACTTGAGGGCAAAACAGCATCTAACTGAGGGGAACAGTGTAACAAGTCCCCAAGCTAAAATGTAAATTTTATTTCAGACATACACATCTATGTTTTCAGACTTGAATGACTCAAAGTTGCATTACTTTAAAAGTATGTTTATTCCCTTGTCACTCAAAAATCGTTTTTAAATGTATCGAATAAAAGTCTTTAAATAGTCCTTAAGAACTAAAAGTCCTTAAATACCTTGTATTTAAATGGGTAATGTTACTCATGAATTTAAGAATACCTACTTTGATGTGTATTGCTGTCCTTACAAAGCCACAGCTATCCATTTGCATTATGCATTTTTGTCTTCCTGCCTTACTAACACCCTTACTAACATACTTCCTGCTAATACTAACATAAAAGATGAAGACAGGTAAAAATCTTATTAATTTAGAGGTCTCCCTACCTGACACACTGCTCTCTGTTTAAATGACCTAGTCCCTTCTTAAAGACTAAACATGTAAATTAATAATAGCGGGCTCAGCCCTACTCTCAGAGGCTTATCGGTATTGGTGGGTTCCAAGCTTAGGTCTGTAAGGGGTCAGAGGGACTGGCCTATGGTCCTATGCAGAACTGGAAGGTGTGGGGAACTCACAAGTCCTTAGGCCAAGCTTCTGTCACAGCATGGAGACTTCTCAGTACAGTACGGAGTGGAAAAACTTGAAACGAGAAGCCAGCCTAGCTGTCACCACTGGGGGCCACTGCTACTTAGCAAGAGAGAAGCAAAGAGAAGTTGCTGCAAGGCCTGGAGTCTGCACTGACTGGAGATAGCTCTTGGAAAGAAGCAAGAAACTGCCCGTGTGGAGTCACGTTCTGTGATGGGAATAGCCAGCAGAGACATGCAGAGGAAACTGAAATCTCCTTACAATGAACATGTGAATGAGATGCTAAGACTTTTGCTGAATGTCACCATGAGTGATGGCAAAACTGCCAAGAGGCATTCTTTACAGCAGTACTCCCAGTCTGTGCTGCCCCACATACCTGTGGGAAGTGGCTTGCATACCAGTAACAATTGGGACCCCTTGCTAATCAAACCTGATCAAAAGTGGGCCATCACAACTGCTGTCTTCATTGACCAGGAGTGACTTTTCTTGCTAAGATAGAGAAGAGGCCATATGGAATAGGCACAAGTCTGGTAGCAGAGACTTTTTGGGCTTTTGGAGAGCAAGACAAACGGGAAGATAGTAAGATAGGCAGAGGAATTATGTCTGAGATATTTTTTGAGCTCTCTGTGTCAGCACATACTGCTAGAATACAGAGTTATTAATCATGTACTAGATACAATAATCAGGTTTTTTTCCCTAATGAGTAAGAAACCTCAAGTGAAAATCTTTCTCACTCCAGACATCCATATCTATGATATTGTTTTACATACAAATTGACCCTTCTGGAGGTCAATATGTACAAAACATATTCAGCCCTAAATGGAAACCAAGGCCTGACTTTTCCTATATCTTACGCATAAGATGATGGCATAACTCACAGACTTCAAATGGGCTAGGGTTGATATAGTTTACAGGTGACAAGGAACTCGCACCTCGCAACCATTTGCACTCTCATGCAATATAAATGTTTTGAAGAGGAGCAGTTACACGTTACATGCAGCAACATTTGTCCCTTAGCTCTGCAAGATTTGACAGCAACAGGTATTTTCAGTCTGAACTGCTGTGCCATGCAGCAATGACATCTAAGGGCCAGCCTAACTGAAAGTAATCCTTTTGAAAAATAAGCATACAGAGAGGTGAGAGATCAGAGCACGGCAAAGATGGGTTTCTCCCCCCAGAACTAGTGTGCAAGGTGGTGTAATTGTTGGTAAGAATTGTTGAATGCTGATCCCCTACCAAACACTTTAACTACGTCTCTGTCAGTAAAAAAGCATTGTACCACAATTGGCCCATATCAACCCAAACCTCTTCAGGCCAGGCTGCAGAAGCCCACTGAAGACAAATGATAAGAAAAGCAGGTGTGGGTCACTGAGGGCCCCATCCCCCGGGAGAGCTCTGGCACTGGTATTGCTATTGTACAGTGTTAATTAGATCACTTTAATTAATTCATTCAGAGCCTAAATTAGGAAGGAATGAAGATAAATTGCACTAATACATTTAACCCCATGCTGTTTATTTAGCTGTTGAACAAAATAATGTGGTTAAAAAGAGTCTAACAAGGAAAAAGCCCAAGACACAGCTGTTTAATAGCATTAAAAATGAGATCTCAGCCTGTGCTGCGGGCACATACTGCTTGTTTGCATTTAAAAGGGTTGCCAAGATAGCTGTACTGGCAAACCCTGCTTGTGTAGATGCAGCTGATACTAACAAAACAAAAAGTGTATTTCCATCTCCTGAATGAAATAACCTGCACCGGTAAATGGATTATTTTGCTGGTAGAGCTCTGCCAGCATTAGAACTCTTGCTGGCATTGCAAGGGTAGTCTGGAAAATGTTTTAGCTGCATGGGTATGCCTGCAAAACATTTAAGTGTCAATAAAGCCGTATTATAAAGTTTGCTATACATTCAAGGATCCAAGAACTTGTTTCAACACAGAAGCCAAACCAATTTAAATTAAGTGCGAGGTGAAACTCAGTTAAAACAGCAGTGCTCTCCTGCACAGCAAGCTGGATTTGAGTTGAACAAAGAAGTTCTTGCTACTGCATTTTTTTCAGAGTCCAGTGTGGCACTTACAATTCCAGAGATGAAAACTGAAAATATTTGAGTTGTTTTTTGTTTTTTTTTTTTTAATATGCTTTCTGTTCTTGAAGGCCACATTCCATTCCACAGTCATTCTTTCAGACTTCTTCTGAAAAAACAAACCAAACCAAAAACCCAAAATAAAAAACAACCCAAACATTATCAATTTCACATGACTCTAGAAGCTGGAGCTTTGAGAAAAGGGCCAATTATCTTGTGATTTGTGATAAAATCATGATATTTAACAACACTTCAAAGATCCTATCTACCTCAGCATATGAATACTAGGAGAAACATGTTCAAACTAGTTCAGTGGGCATGTTAAACTATGTCCTGGGATAGGCTAGGCCAGCTTTGTTTTCAGCAGTGTCAAAATACAGATTGGCCCATCTACAAAACTGGCTTAACCGGCACCGTGTTTAAATGTGACCTGACTTAATTCTTAGACCAACATAAACCAAGCCAAAGATTTGCTTTGGACCAGGTTAATTTCTTAAGTGTTTTTTCCCCATGCTAGCCACGCACTCTTAATCTAAATGTGTTATAAGATGTACTCAGCCAGGGCTACCTAGTTTTAACCCCTGTGCAGAAAGGAGCAGAGGCCCTCTGGATGCTCTTTGACACCTGAACACAAATAGGAGATCCCGTGAGCATGTTCAAGGGAACTGATGTTGTGATTTGTAAGCTTTGCAGGTGTGGAATTATAGGCAGAAGATTATGGAGTTACTTTTTCGTTCTTCTCTGTTCCTACCAGCAGCACTGTTTTACACAGTGCGTATATGCTAAGCTACATGCACACAGAAAGGGCTATCTGGCTGTGTATTTGTTTCTCCAGCAGATGATGTATAGCTTCATCCAATCATTCTGCCCTGATTAACTTCAACAGGTTCCTTGTTTTATAGTAGACAAGGAAGACCAGTACTTCATCTGGTCACTCTCTTACATGGTTATTGCATCATTCTGTTCACGCATAGTATCATTCAAATCTATGTGCTGTGGGCGCACAGATTTGCGGGCAGCTGTGTAAACCTCCAACTGTAGAGACTGCCTATTCCTCATAGCTATGCTCAAAATCAGTTCTACAGTTCAGATGTTGCTGAGTGATTAGGAAACATTATTCTACCATTTCTATTTTTTCACTCATGGTGATAATTCTGCCTGTTTGAAATTTGTCCTCACACTGTACGAAGTAATGCATCCCTGTGTTTTTAATTGCATAGGATGGTACAATCTGACACCAGCCTATGCAATATTCACCAAAATGGAATTAGCCCTAAGGGGACAGGATTTGGGTGGAATTCCTGCAGGTTTTGTTGGGGGAAAATAGGAGAAAATAAATCAAGGCATTTTGTGAGAAACGTTATGATGAAAGGAAAAAACCACTCATAACATGTGCAATCCTATTTGCAACAAAAGCCGAACACTAACAGTCTAATCCAAAATCCTCTAGAGATACACGACTCAAGTGAGCACCAGTGTCCATGAATACCTCTTGCGTAAGGTCGTTTACAATTTCCAACAGCTTCTCACACCTAAACAGCTTTGAAACATACTTTATTACATACAGATGTGCAGCATTTTTAGCACTTGTTATCTGCAATACTTCATGTCATAATCAAACCATAATGTAAAAAGAAATAATCTATGAAATAAATTTCTCTTTCATCTGTTCCAGGTTCACCCAAGCTCTCAAGGCTCTCTGGAATTTCAGATGTGTCCTGCTGTACACTATGTGTGCGCTCATCTGCAGAGTCGGCAGTCCAGCAACAGGCATACAAATAACACTCCGAATGTTAGTGGATTGTTTGCGGGGCTTTTTTTAAGAGGAGAAATTTAGGTGACAGTTCATTATGAGGAATGGACGAATTCTCCAAATTACTGTAAGCAACCAGGAGTTTCCTGATGGTGGGAGTAAAATAATTGTAATTATCTTCCTTGAATCCTACTTAGACTAATACCATTGCTTTCAATGGTATTAGCAAATAGTAAATTAGCAACATGAACAGTATTTAGTATGGTATCTTGTGTTTTTCTTGCGCAGAACTTCACAGTACCATTATGTAAACACTGCCGCTACATCTAGACGTTTATTTTTGAAATCGGCCTTTTGCACAAGTGCGTTTCTCTCATACTCTTCTAATTGGGAAATAATTAAGGCCAGGCCTCGCGTGCGCTGCTGTAGCACTCCCGTGCGCTGCTATGACGCTGTGAAGGCGTCGCGGGAGCGCAATGGAAGCGAGCTGCTGTGCGGCTCCGCGGCCGCGTGGAGGAGCCGCGCTCGGACCCCCGCGATGCCCGGGCCTCCCCCGCGGGGCTGCGGAGGGGCTGCCGCAGGGCTGCTTTGCGCGCTCCTCTCAGCTCGTCCGCCGCGCGGACCTGGGGCAGCGCAGCCGCCGGCGCCGCAGCCCCCTGCGCGCCGCTCCGCGTGGCTGTCCCGTCCCGTCCCGTCCCGTCCCGTGTGGTTATGTCGCTGTCTGCAAAGCGGAGCGCACCCCACTGCCCACTCGGAGCGCTCGCCTTGTGGCACGAGGAGCACGGACCGCGCACCTCGGCGCAAGGTCGCAGGGCTGGCCCGGCTACCCCCGCGGGGGCCCGTGCGGTGCGGGACAGCCGCTGCCGTGCTGTGCTGCAGCCCCCGGCGGGCCGGCGCGGGGTCACCTTTGCGCCTTCCCTGCCGCCGGCCGGGACAGCAAGTCCTGCGAGAGTGCCGGCCTCATCCTCCCGTCCCTCCCCTGCCTGTCACTCACCCGCTGTGTATAAATGCTCCTCCCGCCCCCCAGCACATATACCCCTTCTCCGCGCCGTCGCGGAGGCAGAGCTGCGGCCGGCGGTGCCCGCAGCAGTTGGTGGTGTGTGCGTGTCTTTCCGTCCCTCTTTCCTACCTCCCGCCCTTCTTCCGCGGCCCGCCTCCCGTCAGCAACACCGCCTCCGCCCCGCGCTGCGCGGCTTCTGGCAGAGCAGCCTGCCCGGCTGCCTCTCTGCACACCGCCGAGCGAGGCAGCCGCGCTCCCCTCCATGCGCGGTGCTGCGCGCCCTCGGAAGCACAGGGACTTTCGCACTTGCCCAGAAGCCGCTGCTGTAAGTCTGTGTCCGCGACCTGTTGTGCGTCGGATGAGGTGGGGATACGGGTGGGCAGTGCGGGTCCGCAGAGCGGCGGGTCCAGGCCGGGGCAGACGTGCGGGACAGAGCTGCCGCATGCTTTGGGAGGGCACCGCGTGGGTCGGCGCTGCTGCAGGGCGGCGAAGTCCCTGCGCCGGGAGCCGGGCTGCCCTGCGCGTCCCAGGCATAGCCGGAGTCCAGCGCTCCTCTGCTCTGCCCGCAGCGCCGAGCACCGTCGCCCTGGAATTCTGCAGGCAGCGGGCGGGTAAACGTCCGCGGTAGCTGTTGTGTCCGGTGCGCGGCTGTGCTCGGAAGCTGTCGGCTTCTATTAGGAAGTGTGCTGGCTTCCCCGGGAGGCTGCAGCTTCCTCCTCGGGGCCCCGGGAGGTCCGGAGCATCATCCCGCGCCGGGGAGAGGCAGGGCAGGGGAAAGTGCGAACGCCTCGCTGCTCCCGGAGCCGGCTGCTGGTCGCCCCGTGCTGGCACAGAAATTTTCGCACGTGGTTATTGCTCTGTAAAGGAGCTCGAATGCATTTTGACTTCTCGTACTATTTATTTATCAGGTTGGGAAGAAACCCAGCAAGTTTCTTTTCAGAGGCGGAGTTGTTCAGGCGTTGTGATGTGGCGAACTGGGGGGAATTTAGACTTGGGTTTCTTTGTCTGCGTGTGATGAGCAGTAGTGCGTTTCTAGCAGGGGCAGCGTGTTCTGCTTTCCGTATCGCTGCAGGTCCTAGGAAGCAACAGAGTTTGTGTTAGAGGACTTTAGGTAGGGTCAGGATTTGGCTTTGCAAAACTGATAGTATCGCTGCACATTTAGCAGTTGAAAGTGATGTTAGTTAAATCGACGGGACGTTTAGCAGATTTCCTCCCCTTCAGCAGTTTTCACTGATTCTAAACAAAAACGCAACCACCACCACCATGTAATTACAGAGTCGTATTAAAATGAGCCTACATCAGGGATGCGTCAGTAATTTAGAAATACTTATATTTTCATTTTATTTAAGCTGAGACCCGCATACTGCGGAGCTGTTAAGAAGTAGGGCAGGGAGTCTGTTATTTAGTCTTAAAGTAGTGTTTACTACTTGACTGCTGTGACAAGTAGCCTGTTGAAGTGTAATTATAAATCAAAGTCTTGGTTCAACCTCCATTCCTAGATAAAATCTATATCGGTAATTTTCTGACCACTTCTTGCCTTTTACATAAAAATATTACTATTTCTAAGGAAAAAAAATGCCTGAAGGGAATTAGACTCATTATTCAAGATGAACATTTGTTCACTGACTGTAAATTGCTCCACTGAAGTTTTTGAGGCTTGCATAATTTCCAATACCAAATAGAGAATTCAGAGATGTCGTTTATACATTTTAATATTCTTGCAAGATTCTGGGCTGAGCTAATTGCCAGAAACTGCATAAGGACATGTTTACAGAAACACTGACTGTTAGTGAATTATGATAATTGCTTCTAAGGGTGTTTGTTTGACTAGTCCATGTGTGAACTCATTTCAGCAACCACAGTGGAGGAAAAAGATGTATAGATATGTATCTTTGTTCAGTTTGGGGAAATATGTTAGCTTATCTTAAATGTGCACTGGCATACTTTGAATTCTTCTCAGTAGATGACATTGTGATGATAAAAGCAACGTTACTGAACAGTTAAGGACCAGCATATACGAAATCTGCAAGTGCTTTGTGAGAAAAGGTGTTGCTCTGTGAAAGACCAAATCTTTTATTTTAGTGTGGTGACAGGCTGAGCGCCCTATTCAGTAGCTGTTTGAGAGAGACTCTTACAGGGCTTTTTTGTTGGTTTTATTTTTTTTTTTACAGTGGTGTTTGTTACTATGGTTGTGAGTGGGATTGGGTAACACGCGGTGATCTGTTCCTCCCCTCTGCATGTAGTCGGTGGCTCATTAGCCTCCAATGTATGCATAACTGCAGGGTGGTTTTTTTTTTATGTTTGCTTCTATTTTGTTGTGGTTTTGGTCTCATTCTGAGTGATGCTGAGCCAGTGGCACTTGCAGGAATACAGAGCCCACTGAAAAATCTGAATGCCTGCACTGGCAGCCTCTGATGATGAACTTTACTGCCTTATTTCTGAACCCTGTGTGCATGATAAAAGAAGATTTTCAGTGTCCTCTGAATCCCCCCAATATGTGGGGAGAGAGGAACTGTGTTTTCATACAGATTCTGTTATGCCTAGACTGTTGTGTCTACTCATTCATTTACTCTGGGTGGAGAGCATGGGGGCAGTGAGCATCTTCAGATCGTGGTGACTCTGTTGTCGCTGATCAGCGGGTGTTTAGCTTCTGTCCTGCTCCCTGGCAAGGAAACCTTGCAAGGGTAGGTTCTCGAGGAAAGCCAGTCTGTAGAGAGCCACTGAATGCCATTTAAAATGGTAAAGTGACTGGAAAAGTTTGCTCTGTAAGTAAAGGGCTTCTCTTCCCATCTGTGTCTGAACTGTTTGTGTACCAGTTTTCAATCCGTGACCCTTCCTGCAATCCTTCAGTTCCAGCAGGTTTCAAAATGTATGTGGTCAGTGTAATCTTTTTGGCTATAGATTAAATGAGTAATTTTAGTCTGCGATTAGTACTCAGGATCCTTGAATACCATCTGAATCTTTATTTGCCAGACAGTACAATTGCATTAAAGGTAATTTATTTTTCCTTGTAAAAGGATTTGTGTTACGAAGACATGCCAGCCTCCTTAAGTTGTTCTGTGCTTAGTGTTAGTGCATTTAATAGGTTGGTCTGGGGAGCATTGGTAAGATACCATTCCAAACTTTTGCATGGTAGAGTGAGTTAGATACTCTAGCTGTGGCTCTGATGGGAAGTATTTCCTCTCTGTTTTGGAGGATTTTGGTTTCAGTACTGTATATTGAGCTGTGGTGTTTGTTCTTTTGAATCCCAGTTAATGATCTGAGAAGTCGTTTTTCAGGTTAAAGTAAATGGGCTATGGTAGTTTTACAGTAAGGTGTCTCTTTTTTCCTTAACTGATATTGGTTTGATGGGCTTTTTTGCTGTGACTGAAGGGAAAGGTATATAACAAGCTTGCTGTTGGATGTGACATTTCAACTGTTCTGTACATTAGAATACCGAGCAAGAAGGATGGTGCTGGCTATGCTGCAATTAATCTGCATGTATTGCATATTCCATACACAGAGATGGCCCATTCTGAAATGGATTCTGCTGCCCAAATTAATCCTGTACGATTTTGATTCTGTTGAGGTTCTGGTCATATGAATCTGGAAAAATACATTATTTATTAAAAAAAACCTGTTTTCTGAGGTTTTTAAAGCTCTTGGGTCATCTGGAGGCATGAAATGTGGGAATATTGTTGTACAGTTTTGCACTTATTAAACATGCTCAGGAATATGAAAATGTTGGAGTCTGTGAGAGAGGGAAGTATATCCACATTAAAACATCCACAAGTGGCCCCAGGTCATGCTCTGACTTTGAGCCTTGGGTGCTTCCCAGGTAGGCTTTGCCCTGTTCCTCATTTGAGAGTGCAGTAAAAGGAGCTCTGGGCATGTGAATATCATAGTCATTAGGGAATTTAGGTTCTCTACTTTTTCTTAAGGTTCCTTTGCAGTTTGGAGAGAGAGAAGTTGAAGTTATTACAGTAGTGGTCACAGCCACAACTTGCACTGGGCTCTGTATGCTTCGTCTCTTTATTATCTGCACTGTGACTTTTTGGCCATTAGCTTTATATGGTTGCCAGTATTCTTCCCTTTCCCTCTATGTCATACTGTATTGGCTTGACCCTTAATTAAATCTGGGAACTTGCTGCTGTAATCATACATAGACCTGTGTATCATGGCAGGTAACAGTAACATTCTACCTACAAGCAGGGACTGAACAGCATTGTTGTTTGTTAGGAATAGGGTAGGATAGGATGTGTCTTCTGGTTTATGCCTCCTCCAAACCTCAGAATGAACCAGCGGCTTGTGCTCTGAGTACCTGGCTCAAGGTAGCTTCAGAGGTGGTGCCTTGGCAACTTCAGTTGATAGTCAAAACACATTTTTCTTCTGACTCTGCCCATGTATGTGCTGTATTACTATAGCAGGTGGCTGCTGGCAGAGTTCAAAATGTAATCTCTAAAATTCACCCATCATATTTTTCTTGTGGTTTCACAAGTGTAAATTTATGGTTGTTGCTAGGTTTTTATTTTAAAGTTGCCTTTTTTTCTTTGTATGCTGTTGCATATGGAATCGTTACACCAAAGGGAAGCTTTCTAATGGGATTAGTAGGTTTTTGTTCTCCGTGCAGCTTTTGACATTCCTTAGGTATTCTGTCTGGTAGCTCTTCCTGCTATGATTCAGTACAGGAGAATGTTTCAAGCATGTGCATGTGTGTGTATGTAATGAATCAGCTGGTCTAGGCTGGGGAAGGGTGAGAAAATCAGTCCTGGTTCCTTTTCCTTCACCTCCAATTTACTTGCTTACTGTATGAAAGTTGGAGATCAGGTTTCCCAAGATAAACCTGCTGTTGGGCAACAAGTTTAGAGTATGTCATTTATGAAACTCATCTTACAAAAAAGTAAACACATGCCAAATGTAGATGTAATTCTCTGTAAACTCATCTAGAAATTAAGTTTTTTTTTTCCATCTTATAGTGCATAATAGTTACACTTTTTTGTATGTAATGAATTTAACTGGCTCATTAATCTTATTAATTTTTGGTTTACAGGTGTGAAAGAAAATGTCAGTCAGCATGCATGAAAATCGCAAATCTAGGGCCAGTACTGGCTCCATAAACATATACTTGTTCCACAAGTCGTCCTACGCTGATAGTGTCCTCACTCACCTGAACCTTCTGCGTCAGCAGCGTCTCTTTACAGATGTACTTCTCCACGCTGGGAATAGGTCATTCCCCTGCCACAGAGCCGTCCTGGCTGCTTGTAGCCGCTATTTTGAAGCAATGTTCAGTGGAGGACTGAAAGAGAGCCAGGACAGTGAAGTCAACTTTCATAACTCAATTCACCCAGAAGTCTTGGAGCTTCTTCTGGACTACGCATATTCCTCCAGGGTTATCATCAATGAGGAGAACGCAGAATCGCTGCTGGAGGCCGGTGACATGTTGGAGTTTCAGGACATTCGGGATGCTTGTGCAGAATTTCTGGAGAAAAACCTTCATCCCACCAACTGTCTTGGCATGCTGCTGCTGTCAGATGCTCACCAGTGCACCAAGCTGTATGAGCTCTCTTGGAGGATGTGCCTTAGCAACTTCCAGAGTATCAGTAAAAGTGAAGACTTCCTCCAGCTGCCAAAAGACATGGTAGTGCAGCTCCTTTCCAGTGAAGAATTAGAAACTGAAGATGAAAGGCTGGTATATGAATCAGCTATCAACTGGGTCAACTATGACCTGAGTAAGCGCCACTCTTACCTGCCAGAGTTATTGCAGACGGTGAGATTGGCCCTCTTGCCTGCCATATACCTTATGGAGAATGTGGCCATGGAAGAACTCATCACCAAGCAAAGGAAAAGCAAAGAGATTGTAGAAGAATCAATAAGATGCAAGTTAAAAATCCTGCAGAATGATGGAGTGGTTACTAGTTTGTGTGCCAGACCCCGCAAAACTGGCCATTCGCTTTTTCTTCTGGGTGGGCAAACCTTTATGTGTGACAAGCTGTACCTGGTGGACCAAAAGGCAAAGGAGATCATTCCAAAGGCTGACATACCAAGTCCACGGAAAGAGTTCAGTGCTTGTGCCATAGGCTGCAAAGTGTATATCACCGGGGGACGAGGGTCAGAAAATGGAGTCTCCAAAGACGTGTGGGTGTATGACACCCTTCACGAGGAGTGGTCAAAGGCTGCTCCCATGCTGGTAGCTAGGTTCGGGCATGGGTCTGCGGAACTCAAGCACTGTCTGTATGTAGTAGGAGGACACACTGCAGCAACTGGTTGCCTTCCAGCTTCCCCTTCAGTATCCTTGAAGCAAGTAGAACAGTACGACCCTGTGACCAACAAATGGACCATGGTTGCCCCACTGCGCGAGGGAGTGAGCAACGCAGCTGTAGTCAGTGCGAAGCTCAAGCTGTTTGCTTTCGGAGGTACCAGCGTTAGCCATGACAAGCTGCCCAAAGTTCAGTGCTACGATCAGTGTGAAAACAGATGGACAGTACCAGCCACCTGCCCACAGCCCTGGCGCTACACGGCTGCAGCTGTTCTGGGAAACCAGATTTTTATTATGGGTGGAGACACCGAATTCTCCGCGTGCTCCGCTTACAAATTCAACAGTGAGGCGTACCAGTGGACAAAGGTGGGAGATGTGACAGCCAAGCGAATGAGCTGCCACGCAGTGGCGTCTGGAAACAAGTTGTATGTGGTTGGAGGTTACTTTGGCATTCAGAGGTGCAAGACGCTGGACTGCTACGATCCCACGTTAGATGTATGGAACAGCATAACAACTGTGCCCTATTCGTTGATTCCCACGGCATTCGTCAGCACATGGAAACACCTCCCCTCATAATTGTGTGTGTGTCCCTATTACAAATTATCAGGTAAGAAATAGCACCTTTGAATTCCACTGTAATAATGCTTTTCACAAAGCTTTTCAGCAGCAGCTCTGAGGAGGGTGAGTATATTCAAAGCCAGTTTTGCAGCTGGAACAATTGAAATGCACACATTCATGGGCTGTTTTAAGCCAGGCAACATGTCTGACAAAGCCAGATGCTGAAGTAGTTTGTCACATACCTTGCACCCACTTCTTTTTATGTGGCCTTTTCTGAATGATTTGGATGTAAAGGACTGAGCAAAAATGACATTTTCAGCTTGTGGGGAAATGCAGGTAGTCTTTTGGAAATTGAGTCCTGCTCTGCTTTTAAATACTAAATATATGCTAAGCAAGTTTCAATATCATCTTCCTGGTGACAGAGGCTAGGTCACACTATATATCCAGTAACAGCAGCCAAAAAAAAAGATAATATAAATTCTGACCTGAAGCTTGATAGCAAATTCACTTGAATTTCCAGGCAGGCAGCATGCTTTCTCCATGCAGACAGCCTTTGGGGAAACTTGCTGTCTTATGAAAGGTGTTTTACAGGCACTTCAGGCCTGATTTTCCATCTCACCTAGACAGCATGGTTACACTAGCGTGAACTAAGGCTACATTTGGTTCATTGATACACTTTGAAATACATATATTTTTGAAATAGTTATGGTCATACATGTTGGACTACATACAGTGTCAGGAAGATGTATAATTAATAATGCTGGCTGAAATAATTACCCATCTATGGCACACACTGTTCCACAACAATTTAATTATACATAATGGGCCAAGCTCTTACCAGATGCAGCTTCAGCATTGTTATCTTCTCACAAGCAAGTCTGAATTTGGCCTTGCTTTTTTGGTTGTTGTGAATATCTGATTTTTAGGAGGAGGGGAGAAGAGGTTCATAAAAAAAAAACCACTGAAAAATCTGGGTACCTACACGTATGCTAGTATTTTTCAATCTGTTTTTTATAACTGCTCACTGTAACTTCAACTAATTTTTCCTTGTTTGTATCTTTTCTAGAGTTACATCACTTAAAATAAATTACTGACATTTTCCAGAACTATTAATCTGTGTATTTTGCAACAAATCTGGCAGACTCCTGTTAGATTTGTTTAGCTGTTTTCCCCCACACCCTCTTTGAAACTCCCGTACAGAATCACAGTTACCACCAGCCAACCAACCAAACACAGGGGCATGCTTAATCCTAAATATTCCATGCTCTGCGACTGGTAATTTATTTTTGGATTTGAACAGTCTATAGTGTTACCAGGAAAGGTGGGCAGTTTAGAAGAAACAGGGCAAATAAATACAGTGGTAGTAATTAGACAAGCTCTGCATTTGCACTTAAGTTACCTGGAACTCCATACTGATGCATGTTCTCCAGAAAATAGGAAGAACAGTTTGTGTGTAAGGACTTCCCTATCTTATTCCGTTTAGGTCTTTTGCAGCTGGAGACATTTGCCTCACTCTTGCAGTAAAGACAAAACCCAGATGTCTTTGAAGCAGTGAGATAGAAGTATATACCTAGAAATGTACGGTAGTCGTGAAATTCCTTTCTCTATGGTACATGAGGATTCATCTTGCAGTTGCCTTTCAGCAGACTGGAAGCTCTGATTGAGTAAAGAATACAAGGTTGGGCCTGTGCAAAGCAGCAGGTCAGCACAGAAAGGTGGTGTGAAGCTGGGCTGTGTTGTGCTGCTCCTCACTCAGGTGGCTGTTTGTCTTGAGGGCACTGCCCTCTCACCTCTCCTTACTTTGCTTTTTCCAGACTTACCCTTGGGGAGGAAGAGCTTTACCCAGGTCCTGGGAGTAATCACATCCCCAATAGCCAGCACATGAGAGCCCCCACGTGTGTGTGGTGGCTTCTTCCCTACCAGGGAACAACATCTTGATGATTTCAGTTAATTTCTGTCATTACTGACTTTCAGCAGTTCCCAGCATTCAGAGCAGCAGTATTGAATGCCCAGGATCACGTCTGTGCCAAGAAAAATATTGACTTACTCTTCTGAGACTGACTTAATTGTTCTGAGGTTTACAGGACATGAGAGGGAGTGTTCTATTTTGAAAAAAATATAACGGTGCAAAGAAACCTTTCCTTTGCTTAGCAGTGTCTTGTTAAAAGTCATTATTTTAGCTTCACTAGTGCACAAGATAACTGGCTGAACACAGCCCTAAACTGAAGTCTCTCCAATCCTGTGTGCTCATCCAATAAGTTTGGGTTTGGTTTTCTTTTTTCCCTACTGACTCCTGCTGCTCTGTCAGTGGGTGGGAGGGACAAAAAGGAAATTACTTCTGATTACCCTCTGTTTTCATGGGCTGTGTGGCCCCAGTCTGACAGCTTTTAGGAAGACTTCAGTCTGCTTTGTCTTGTTCCTCAAACTCGGGACTTTTGAGTAGGTTGGGGGATTTCTCCCCCCCCCCCCCCCCCCCCCGACTTTGGAACTGTTTATATTTTTTCTTTTTTAAGTTCATTCCATGACAGGAAACATTGTTTTGGCTTCAGTGTTGATAGTCTGTTTCAGTGGGAAGAACAGCATGCTGTGCTGAAAAATGTCTAGAAAAGACTAATCAACTCTAAGTGCAGAGACCTTTTTCTCAGACATAATGGAAATAGTGTGTTTCAAGCCCACAGTTGCAAAGAGGCTTGATGCTCTGCACTATTACGTAGGCTGTGGTGTTTCCTCTGAGTGCTCCCTGTTGCTCTTAGGCATCACAGCTTGAGAGATGTAGTATGTTCAAATGAACTGTGAGTTCACTAGAGTTCTTTTGTGTTGCAATGATGGAGGGTTTGCCTCCTAAAATTCTGGCAGTGCTGTCAGAAATGACGAGCTGATGATGGTTTGGAAGCTGGCATTTTAATACAGCTTCATGGTGGAAAAGCAGAGTGCAGTCTTATCATCCAAAGGCTGAATTTCTCATTGAATAATCAATTTTTATAAAGGACTCTAGGATGGAATTACTGATGCATGGTACATTGCTATGTGAAAAGAAATGAGGCAGACTTCTGCTCTAATGAATAGTAGATATGTTTTAAGTAAGGGGATTATACGACCCTTTCTATATTGTGAATAAATTCAATTCAGAATTCTTCACAGTGAATGGAAGCATTGGGGTGAGACACCTTCACCTCCCCTTCTGCTTAGCTCCAGCAAGGTTTGCTTTGGCCCAGGGATAGAAAACACTCCTTGCACTAAGTGTTCATGTAGGTTTTTATGGAAGAGAAGCTGCGCAAGGTTATGTTTGCTTAAATACACAAACCTTTAAGATATTGGGGGAACATAGAAATGTTGAAGTATGCAGGATGCAGAGCACATCACAGAACTGTATTGGGCCAGCTTGATTTAGGTTTCAAATGACTGAATTTATAGCAAAAAATATTAAAGTACTTCTGTGTCAGTAGGGTGGTTTGCAGAATAAGGCTAGTTGAATAATAAAGGCAGAATCTGACTCTAAATAATTGCGCTCTTGGCTGGCTTATTTATCAGAAGTTGGCTATTGCACAGGAAAACTTGGGGGGGGGGGGGGGGTGGTTGGCTGGGAGGGTGGTGTTTGGGGAGGGAGGCGGGTAAGCCCATCAACTGGATTGTATCCTAAGCCTAGCTTTTAGATTGTCTTTGACATCTAACACAAACCTTATGGTACATTGTCTCAGCAAACCCTTTAAAGTCTTCTGTCTTCTCTCTCCCCCTCCTCTTCCCATGCTTTTAGTTTACTCCTCTATTTGGAGAAGAGAATTGGAACCTCAGATCTGGAGAAATGGTTTTAATGAAGAAAGATCGTTCAGCATCTCTTGTGTTTGAAGAAAATCATCTGCACCTTGTAAATTATCTAATCTACACATGAAGGAATGGGAGAAAAAAAACTGTCTTCAGTGCTTCAGCGCATAGCTTAAATATGAATGGACAAACCTATGATCAAGTCCTTGTGCTGATAATTGTGGATTAATGCCAATATTAATCAGTCCTTCAAAGGAGAAAAAGAAGAGACAAACTTCTCTGAGCTGTGCAACACACAGCACTTGATTTCCATGGACTCCACTATTTGTATGTGAAATTTGAAATGGTTGTCACCTCTCTTTGTGGTGATTTGAAGTGCCAGCCCCAGTTGCGGGGGAAACAGGCCAGGTCTGAAACAGCGAGATGCCTCTGTGAATGAAGATACAGTGGTATTGCTGCTGAACTCTGCTAATCAGAGCATGCTTGTCTGTGGGCAGCGCCTACAGCATCTCTTAGATCCTGCATTGCATTGTCCTGTGTGCAGTGAGTGATCTTCTGCTTGATAAGGAGCAGCCCAATGGTGAAATGTTCTTGCAAGAGTGGGGAAAAAAAACTACATCCCCCAAATGCTCCTTGTCCTTTTCCTCCCTGTATTTATAAGTAGTTCAAACTGTCCCATTCCTGTTATATTACTTGTTGTAGATATAGTTATTTATTGTTCAGTGCTTGCATGCTGAAACAATGCCTGCAATTGTCTTCATGTTGCAAGGGCTTGTGTGAATTGTTGTATGTTTTGCACATTTTGTGATCGCTGACTTGCTCTGCTGCACAAAGAAAGAAAACTATTGGGTAACAGTTGGAGGTGGGAGGGAGGGGTGGCTTCCCAGTCAGAAATGGAAGGATTACAAGGCAGGATCTTAAATTACACATGTACTAGAGGAAGAAGCCATGGAGGTCACTTTCTCAGGCCACCAGCTCCCCAGGTTGCATGTAGTGTGACTTGTAGATGGTGTCCTTGCTACATTTCATTTGTTGGTCATGCCTTTCATTTTCTAATCTGGAAATAGCCAAAATCTCTTGCAGGTCTCTCTTTGTGCAGCTTCTTGATTGCAACACAAATACTGTGGAAGAGCTTCTGGATACCAAGCCCATATGAAGTCATTGTCCAAAGTTATTTATTTATTTATTGGGTTGGAGAAGGGGTACCTACAATATAGCCAGATTGACCTGAGTGAGTGGAATATGGTGATTCAAGAATAAAAACAAAAAAAAAACCTCAAGCTAGGTTAGTGATGAAGTCTTAAAAAAAAAAAAAAGAAAAGAAAAAGAAAAGAAGAGAGCAGCAATTTTGCACTGACTGGCTTGCCTCGTGCATCTGGATTTCAGATGATCATCTGAGCAACCAGGTGTGAAAGACCCAAGTGCTCAAGCAAAATACTTATGGGGATAGAAAATGAATGTTAAACCTCTTAATCTTAAAAATAGCCCTCAGATTCTGCTGCCTTTTATTTTTCTTAGTCAGGTGTGTCTTTAAACACTTGGTTGCTCAAAAGCATCAGCTACAATTGTGAGAAACCAAACTTTGATTTTTAAATAAATATCTTACCAGTCTCATCTTGAGACAGAGATGAAGCTACTCTTTTTATTCTGGATTTAAGAAGCTTATGTTTCACAGGTGCTTTCTTTGCCTGATCCTGTCATGAAGCTTGTATTGTGTTGTGTTTTTTCCTAAGTGTTTCTGGAGCCCAACTTAACTGGCACATTCAGTTCCATGGTTGGTGTGTACTGCAGTGTAAGTAAACAGCCGCATGCATGCATGCAAAACAAAAATAGTCACATTGGTGATGCTTTCCTTTGTGTAACAGTGATGTAGCTGTATTTGTGAAAGCTTTGTCATCTGAAAGTGTTTACACTGGTCACTGGAAGTTTCTCTGTGCTGCCTTACATTTGACTTGCTGTTTGGAGTAGACTCTTACATTTCAGAAATAGGTTATTTGGAATTCTGTGAATACTGAAAGAACATTGATTAATTAGCAAAGGCATTAGCAGTTTTTTAAAGGGTGAGGCCCACCTAGATGTGAACAGTTATAGTTCCTCTGGTTAAACTGATTTCTTGAAATGGTAGATTAAAGAAGTGTTTAAACCCACAGCCTTTTCTTCCACCTTCCCCTATGCCTCCCCTGCCCCAGTGTTGGTTCTTTACTCTTAGATGGCTTTTAAGCAATAGGAAAACATCTTAGATAGGGTAGGTCTCCTTTCTATATCCCTGCACTTGCACAGGTTGCCCCATTGAAGCAAGCAGCCTTGAGCTGGTGTTGCCTTTCATCTTGTGGATCACTCCTGGGTGTGCAAGGGAGCCATAAAATCAGACTTCCTGTGCTTTTCACATCCTCTCCCCAGGTGCTAGTGCCTGCGCAAGGTACAAGGAAGCAAAGAACTGGGTGCCCAGGGGCCCCCTTATTCAAACAAGGGCAGATAGGCTTGAGACTTGTTTTTTTCCTAGAGTCCAGATGTGAAGCTGCCCTGCATCGAACCACTTAGGTTATGAAATCTGTTTTGTAGCGCCGTGCAACTTCCGAAGCGGGATGGATTTTCTGCAGCTGTTTCCAACGCTGTGGTCTGCTTTCAAGTTCTTGATTAATTCCTGTGTGTAGGCTGAAGGAAGCTGAAGTCGGGGTGGGCCTCTGGCTCTGCAGGGAATGCGCTAGGCTCTTGCTCTTTGAATTGATGTGAGAATCCTGGCTAGCTACTTGACCATTCCAGTCTTGCAAAACAGCCCACACTTTGAAGCAAATGCAGTGCACAGTGGAGTGCACACAAAAACCCTGGTATAAGACAGGAAGGTTCCTCTTATTTTGTGGGGTCGTTGCTGTAGAAACATATAACAAAGGGCAGCCTTCCTCTTCTGGTATAATTGTGCAGCCCCTTTTCTCAAAGTCTGACACCTGTCTGAATAAGAGTGATTAGAGCAGAATAATGTTCCCTTTCCTCGCTATTGAAAATGTGGTTCATGTGCTAAAAGAAAACTCTGCAAGTGAAGAAGTAAACTTGTCTAGGTTGTGTCTTTTTGTTTGCTACTACATCTTAAGGTTTTGTAAAACTTGCCTTTTTTTTTTTTTCACAATGTGAAACTGAAGGTCAATAAATTATTAGAGATTTTCTCTCCATGGAACATTTATTTCAAGTGTTGTCTCTTCCCCCCCCTGCCTCCACAGCCTGAAATGCTTTGAAACCCTTATAATGTCCTTTTCATGTTCTCTTAATAAAAGCACATTGACAACATGCAGTTTACTGCTTTGGTTTAAGCTTCTGCTTCAGTTGCACTTCCCTCCTCTTTGTTCTGTTCTGCTGCTGTTATTATGATTGCTATCTCCAAGTTCAGAGCCTCAACACATTTAAGAACAGGAAATGCAAGTTCCTTGGTGCTTGCAGTATAGTTTAGCTAGTGCCTGATACGACTTGGAAGCAGAATTAGGCATCTCTAATCATTCCTAATTATTTTCAAAGCAAAAAATGCTGGCTGTGCCTGAAACATGCCAGTTGTTGTAGATAATGCACACGTATAGCCAAACTCTTTGATCTTTTAAGCTTACTTGCATGTTCATTTGTATAGAGGGTGGTGGGGTTTGTATTGGGGTTTGTTTGTTTTTTAATGCTATTGATTTTCTGTGTTGATTAACACTTCTGTGGCCATAAGGTGTTGCTGATGACTGTCCAGGTCTAAAATAACATCATGCAGAGGCATTCATGTGCACACCCTGGAGGTTCAGTTGCTCAGGTCTGCCAAGTACTGACCTGCTCTCCTGCCTAGAAGAGGATTTTCTTTAAGCATGCATCCACTGCTGTGGAGCAAAGGAACAGGGCCTTTCTTCTTTGCTTGGGCTGTTTCACTACCTACTGCCTTATCCCTTTGCCTGTGCAGCTCTGAAGGAGGATGTAAAAGAGTAGGTATCCACAGGTCACAGCTTGGTGCAGCAAGGATGCTGATGCATCAGTTGCCATCAGTAGCCTGTCCAGTGTAACTGAGCCCCAGGGTTCATGGTCCTGGAAATTAAATTGTAGTACTGGTTTAGCAGAGAGAGACAGGCAGTATCAGGAAGTACTGCTTTCTGCAAGAATTAACTTTTCTAAAATCTTCTAATCTATTAAAATTCCTGGAGCTATCTCCTGGAAGTCACGGGTTTCTTCGAGTGTTTATTTGCCTAAAAGATTCAGGGTCACAGTACCAAGTGACTTTCAGGCCTCAGCATTGATCACATAACCTGTGCTTGAGGTATTTGCAGTCAGTCTTGGCTAGGGAGTGGGACAGTTACCTCAGTGCTCCTTGCAAGCACTATTGCTGGACAGTAACTGGGTGGGGGGGGTAGTTTGGTTTGGTTTTTGTTTGGATTTTACCAGGGCCTGGGATGCTTACAGCAGCACTGGGAATGAACAGACTGCTGCAGAGTGAATCACTGGTGTCATTTTAGGACGTCAGGTTACTTATTGGAGAGCTTTTTTCTGGCCATGGATTCAAGCTTCTTTGCTTGGCTCTGAATGTGGAAGACTTACACTGGAGGTCTGATGTTTACGGTTAGAATTTAAAATGAACAGTTACATTTAGATTTAAAACAGCTGATAGCCTGTGATACAGACACCTGCAAGGCATTGGCTCTGTTATAGTAAGTATGAATACTAAATGCCTTAAATGATTAGAAGGGAATCAGGTCATTAGCTTGCAGTATGGCTCCATCAGGCATAACTGGGTGATCAGCCCTGACCTTGGGAAGTCTCAAAGGCTCTATCTATATATGGACATGCCTGGGAGTGGTCTCTGGCACTGAGGCAAGCCGCCAGGAAGCAGCCAGGAGCTCCACAAGCAGCCCCTTGTCTTGGTGAGGCAGGGTGGCTGCACAGGAGCTGCTTGGAGTGGCTGCTGCAGCAGGCCGGCTCCTGAGCCTTGCCTGGGAGTGCTCCAGAGCAGTGCAAGTGGGACACAAACTTGCCAGGGCTGCTCAAACCATTTAGTACAACTGACAATTGCCTTCCAGTGTCTGGGAACGTTCCTGAGCGTGGTTTAATACATTGCCGTCATCCCAGCCAGGAACGTCCTTAGGTCCTGGATAACTGGGTGGAAGTTGTCAGACCTGGCATTGGTGACCTAAATGCTGTTGAAGTGGAGGAAGGAATGCTGTCTCTGAGGGACCTGCATCATGGTAAGTAGGAAAGATGGGTCTTGAAGAGGTGAAGACACTGCTTGTTCAGAAGTCATGGTGCGATACTGTGAAAGTGCAGAAAGAAATGGGCAGTAGTGCTCATGTAGGTGCAGAGTGTTTGGTGTGCCAGAGGGCAGGAGGTGACAGTGCCCCGTGGGCTTTGCAGTGGCATAGAATCATAGAATAGTTAGGGTTGGAAAGGACCTTAAGATCATCTAGTTCCAACCCCCCTGCCGTGGGCAGGGACACCTCACACTAAACCATGCCACCCAAGGCTCTGTCCAACCTGGCCTTGAACACTGCCAGGGATGGAGCATTCACAGCTTCCCTGGGCAACCCATTCCAGTGCCTCACCACCCTCATAGTAAAGAGCTTCTTCCTTATGTCCAGTATAAACTTCCCCTGTTTAAGTCTGAACCCGTTACCCATTGTCCTGTCACTGCAGTCCCTAATGAAGAGTCCCTCCCCAGCATCCCTATAGGCCCCCTTCAGACACTGGAAGGCTGCTATGAGGTCTCCACGCAGCCTTCTCTTCTCCAGGCTGAACAGCCCCAACTTTCTCAGCCTAGCTTCATACAGGAGGGCATCATGGTGTCTTCTCTGGTTTCAAAAGAAGAAAATGGAGTAGAGCTTTGTCACATGTGGAAGTGTCTACGTGGGAGCTCAAGTGTTCATGTGGGAGTGCAGACATGTGCCCATACCCCTGGCTGGCAAATACCAAATGAGCCAAAGTTAAGCCTCTCTTGATTTAAAGGATCACTAGTCCTCAGCTTGATCGGCACATCCTCACTTTTGGCCCTCACACCTCTGTAAGACCTACATAATTTACTCCCCTCTGCCGTGTGAGAGGCTGTGATTTGAACTGGTAATCTGGTCTATCATCTCTGTAGTGTATGCACATAAACCCTACAGGAACATACATATCACAGGAAAACTGTTCATTCAAATCTTTACATTTATGTGTGGGTGTGGCGTGGAGCCAAGTACAACTCCCTCAGTGGTAGCATATGAACATACACAACAGAACCATCTGTCCTCTATGTGTCTTTAATAATGGTCTGTGAATTTAGAAGTGTCACTATTTGTTACAAACCGTACATTTAAATATCAGAATTACCCTTGAAACTAAAAATGCCCGTAAGGCATGACTGTGAATTGAAACAAGTGGCTAAAAAATTACAAGTCTTTTCACAATCATGGTTTAGGCTACGCTTCTGGCCCCACAATGCTCTGACAGGAAACTGAACTAGACAGTGTGTCCATTTTCTTGCGTGTGTGTGTCTAGTTACCCTAGAAACCATAATCTTCATCTCTGAAGCAATGGGCAGCTGTGAAGGAGGCAAAGCCACTGGAGTTTCTGCCAGGACCCTTTCTAATTGTACTCTTATGTTATCAGACATTTAGTAAATTACTTAATGCTTGTGTGTTAGACTAAGTTCATTAGATATTTTGTAATCACTGCAGAATTTGTCGGTCATAGCTCTGATTAAGACATAAGATTTATGGTTGACCATGTTATTTAATTGCCACTATGTATTTATATAGGCCAGAGTCACAGATACAAGCTCAGATTTACGGATCTGCAGCTCTTCCCATGAGATTTCAGCATACTTTATCGTACCTTATCACATTTCATCCTCACAACAGCTCACTGGGGAGCAAAAATGTTAGTCTCAGCCTTGGGCTGGGATTTGTCTGTCACGGGATGCAACAGGACTCTCAGCAGATCCTCCTCAGGTCTCCCAGCACATTCTCCTGGAGCCACCACATGCACTGTGCCGGTCAATAGGATGTCAGGCTGCTCACCAAGACTGGCTGTGAAAACTTGTAATTGCATTTGTGTTGTTAATTGACTTGAGAAGGGGTTAACCTATTTACAGAGATGTTGTCTCCCAGGACTAACAGAATATGGAGCACTTGCCACAAGTGAACACAAGTGAGCTGGGTTTTTATATGGCAGTGAGGGACAATAGTTCTTTCAGGCAGATAGTTACTCTTTAGCTAAAGAGTAAGGATAGGAAGAAGGCAGGTTTAGGGAGCTGCTGGTAGCAGTATTTACACAGACTTAAAATGCTAGCCTGCTCCTTGTCATCCCTCCCAGTATGGAAAGGTACAGAGCAAAAGAAGGATGCAGGTTGGACTTTTTATCTTGGAAGCAATGGGCCTTCTTTTCCATTCCAAAAATAGAAACATCTTGTTTTACAAATACTGGAAAGAGTATGTTAAAGCCTGGGTATCACTGTAGGGGAACTCAGAAAACTCAGACTTTCTCCTAGGGTGAATGGTGTCCTAGCTCAGGGCTTGGCAAGTGGCTGGGTGAGAGGAGGTCAGTAGGTTGGTGAAGGTGCTCCTGGGTACGCAGGATAGCACATCAGTTTTCATTTCCATGCCGAGTTAGCCCTTACTTTCCTTCACTCTTGTCTTGCACTTTCAGCCCAATCCTGTGTCAGCTCCTGCTTGACCCATTGTCCCAGCCCACAGTTAGATGGTGGAACAGTGAATCTTGCAGACATTAGAAGGGAGGGAAGTGAAAAGCTTTTGATGGCGTTGGTTACATATTGCAGTTGAACGTGGTCCAGGAGCTGTATCCCATGGCCTGGTAATTCTGCAGAGGATCTGCCTTTGTCTCGCTCTACCTGAATAGCAGAGCTTTAGCCCCTTTTTCACATGGCTCATGGCTATTAGCTATTTGGAGCTCTGTTTGGCAGAGGCCTGTATCTAGCTGTTTCTGGTTAACTTTGCAAAAACCCTGAAAATACTCATGTCATAAGGTAAGGTCCGATGTGTTGTGTTAGCTAGTGTTTTGTTAGCTTTAAAAGGGTTAGTCATCAGCGCTGATGTGTGTCCTTTTCTGTTTCGCTGAAACATGCCTTTCATCTTTGATCCTGTGAATGAGGTTCTGGAACAGTTGGGCACATGCGGATGCTCTTGCAGAGACCACCTCACCCTGCCTGTGGGAGTCCATTGTCTAAACGGTGTGTGCATCAAAAAAAGAAAATGTATAAAATACTTCCCAGCAGCTTGCCAAGAACTGTGCTGGCAGAGAGGGAAATGGTGTGAATTTTCCTCTCTGGATAAATAGGAACAGGCTAGCTACTTCATGATCTTGACAGCCCAGTCTGAGAGTTCACAGTATGTGTGAAGAATTAGATGCAAAAGTTTTAAATCTATTCCTTTCTGTTCTCATGGCCATGGCAACTGGTGATCCACCCAGAGGTGCTGTTGAACACCAGCAGCACCTCTGATGATGGGCTCCAGCCAAAGAGAATTTTCTACGGAACATCCTTTGCAGATTCAAGATTCAGATTTACCTTTGTTCCCCGCTTCCATGAATTGTAGCCACAACATTTCACCTACTGGCTTTTTTTGTCTTCCATGGTTAAAAAATAACATTATTTTAAACCAAAAAGTTGCATCCTACTTGTTCAAGAGATCTGCCATTCAAAAAGCATGCTTAAGAAAGTCTTAGATGTTCACTTTTTTTCTCTTTGGATTAAAAAGACATCATCACAGTGATACAGGCAGTAGCTACAAAGGGATCAATGAGCTGTATGAGTTGCTAGGTGTATCTGACCAGCGCATATCCAATCCTGCTTTCCTCTGATCATACACAATCTCTCTGCAGTCTTTCCAACAGGGTACCTTTTGTTCAAAAGCCCTGATTCAGGAACTGGAATCTTTCTGCCTCCAATGGAACAATCTCTAGGTTGCTGGTGACATTGAATTTGACATTTAAATAAATTAAAAATTGGTCTTTATTGGCTTTAGAAACTTGAAAACCTCTTATGCAGCTATTTCTTCTCAAAAGGCATACTTTTTTAAAATTACGGGAGTGTCTGCACACTATAAAACTGTAGCATCATGCAAACTGTCTCTGGGGAGGCTCTTTTTAGCAGGACTTGTTTTGGCAGGACTGAGAGGTGATGCTTTTAAACTAAAAGGGGAGATTCAGGATGGGCATGAAGAAGAAAATTCTTTACAATGAGGGTAGTAAAACACTGGCACAGGTTGCGCAGAGACATGGTGTATGCACCATCCCTGGAGGCATTCAAGGCCAGGCTGGATGTGGTTCTGGGCAACCTGATCTATTTCAAGATGTCCCTGCTCACTCATCTAGATGACCTTTGAAGGTCCCTCCCAACCCAGACTGTTCTATGATTCTATGAAACTCATGTTCTCTGGTCAGGACTTGTTCCTGATGCAAAGTCAATCAGATTTGAGGTCTGACTTTTATTGCTAAAAATTTTAAGTGTACATTCAGTAGAATCAAGTGAAAACGGTTCATTTTTTTGTTATGAAGACTAAAAGAGTGGAAGCAATTCACTGTTCTTATCATATAAGCTCTAAAGGATAAGAAGTCTCTTCCACCTGAAGGCAACCATAATTTTATATAATTTAATCAAATTCTCTTGTCTTTATCATACTAGTGCCCTTAAATGTTAATTGTTAACAAAGTTACAGAGAATAAACCCCAGGCACTCCTCTGTGTTTCCAGGGAGAGGGAGTTACTTGGGAAATGCTAAATGATGGCTGAGTGTGTCCGGGAACTGAAATTCAGAGCTTAAGAGACCCTCACAAGGATATACAAATAGTTAGATGCAAAGATAACTTGAAAGTTCACACTGATACAGAAGCAAACAAAAGCCTAAAGAAGCCTTTTCATTTTCTTTGGACCTCTGTGTTTTACAGGCAATTTTCTGGAGTAGCCTTCACAAATATCTCCCGTTTTTTCAGCACAGCGAATTTACCTGATGCCTCATACCTGTTCTTTCTGCATGCTGAAGACATGCTTACATGTTTCGAACAGGCTTGTGTCTTTTGTCCAAGTCATGACGGACTGTTGAATAGTGGTTAGTACTGCTTGACTGTACCTGCTGTCAGCAGGGAGGAGCTTGGGCTGTATGTGACTGCCACTGTGGGACATCATGGGGTTATGCAGAGGGGTGACAACTGTATGCCCTGCCCTGTGAATAATGGAAGAATGCAGTTTCATAGCTTTTTGACTGTTTTGGCCACCAAAAGGTGATGGGGAACTGTGATGCACTCCAAAGGGAAGGTGGGACTTTATTCAGCACTGCTGGGAAACATACTTTTTGGGAGAATCTGGGTGGTGCAAAGAGAAAATGCTGCTTGTTTCAACAGAAAGAAAGGGCAAAGTGGTGGGATGAGGAAACATTTGTGAAAGGTGGCCTTTGTCAGCAACTTTCACCTCTTGACTGATGCAGAGCGTTGGAGTGACTTACACAAACAGAGCAAGCTGCATGGCATTGTACTTTGTTGACTTTAAACACAGCAGGGTTTGCCTTTTGCAGTTTGTGATCAGTTTTTGATCAGTGAATTGAGACAGGTCATTCCGTGAATAGGTAAAACATCCTGTTACAAGAACAGAACCTGCTAATCAATCAATAATAGATATAGATAAGTAATATTTAGGAGAATGTGAATTTGCCCTGGCAGATAGTATGTCTAGACCTGTTGTAACAGTTAAGCACAACAGATTAGTGATTTAATTTACTGGCAAACGTGTAGCCCATGGGTTGTAGTTTACTCAGCCGTGGGAAAAGGCCAGGTTGTTAGTCCTTCTTCTTGCCAGAAGAGAAGTGATGACAGCTGAAGATTTTCTTGTCTGTCACACTTCCCTGCTATGGATGAGAAAGGAGTCCAAAGGGAGGATTAAATAAGCAGAATGACTGAAAGGAGATATGTAGGGAGGGCTGAGGAGGTTGAGGCAGAGCTTTCCAAAAGCTAACCTGACTGGGAGAGAACGAAACTTCCTAACAGCCATGACTATACTGAGGAAGATGTTCAAGCCAGTGGGGATGAGTGACTATGCCTGCTGGAAAAGCAAATAGCTATGAGATGGCAATAGCCAGAAACAAGGCAGAGGGCCCTCTGAAGACCAGGAGTGTAGTTTGGGGCTGAATTCAGGACTGTGAGTGCAGTCAGCATAGGGAGCAATACTATATAAATGCCTCTGTCTCTGGAGACTTTTTATGCAGCCTCTATTCCAAAATTCTCAGCAAGATTTAAGCATATGAAGAAAAGACAGCCACTTCAGGTACACAATGCAGATGGTTAAGATGTTTTTATATCTGATTTTATCCTGTTTTCATGCCTAACTGCTAAGCCATTACAGCGGTTGAAGGCTGTCTTCATAAAGTTGCAGTGTGGTCCATGACTTTGCTGTGCATGGTCACCAAGAGCTGCAGGTGCCAGCCTGGGGTCTGCATGGTGTTCACATCACTTCCACACAAGGTTAGGACTGCCTGGGCAGGAGATGAGACTTCAGTGGGAAGGGAAAACTGGGGTGCGTGAGGGAATAGGCAAGAAGAGTTTTTAGAAAACTGTGAAATTAACTTCCTTTGAATCAAAGACCCACTAAGTTGCCTTTATGCTCACGTTTCCTCAACTTCTCTAAATCAAAGAGTAGCAGCCTGTTTGTATACATGCGCGTATAAATTCAGGCATACACCTGCAGAACACCACTTGCCCTCACACTCAGCACTCCTTTGCAACACACACATGCTCAGCACACTGCTTGAACTCAGTCTTACACTGCTAAAGATGGTGTAAGGAGCTGCATAGGACAGAACAATGCATAAGACTGCACTGGAATGAAATAAATCTTTCTAATCCTGTTTGTGAGGTACAGAAGTATTATCAAATTAAATGTTATGTGGTAAACTATGGCAAACATTCAGAGTTCTGCATGTATGAGGGAGGCTGCTGGAGAATTTGTTTAACAACAAACTGGAGATAATTGGCAAGTTCCTACCATATACTCTGGCTAGGCAGTCACTTTTTCTCTTCACTGCCTGGACTGACAGAAAGTTGTGTGGGAGTAGGTAGCATTATTCTAAACTGAGGAATTAAGCCTTGTTGAGGGGTAAGAGTATATTAGCTGAAGCAGTAGTGGCTTGTACTTGTACTGTACTAACCTGCACATAGTACTGCTTGTTGGCTTGGGGCAGGAAGAGGATTTGCTTCTGTCTGACTAAATGACACCCAGCAAACAATCCAGCAGTGGATTTGGAAGAACTTAAAACCTTTAACTGATGAGATGCATTAGCAAAATATTTTAAGATCTTGCCTTTGGAAAGTCTGATTTTGCAGTTTAGTGTTAGGATCTAAGAAGAGACCAAACATGTTCTTCTGGCTGATACACTTATTTTGTGTCCAGTGAAATGAATCCCAGAAACCAGATGGTTTCCAGTGTATTTGTCCTTATAACAGGTACTTGAGGGGAGGCTTCATGCTGTGCATTGGCAAAAAGAGACAGAGAGTCTTGTGTATGTGAGGTAATGTAACTGAGCAATCACTTCAGTACATGGAGTGACTGGAGTATAACCATGTAAGCTGTAATTTGTACTGTCTTGTGCTGTGCTAACAAAGGCTTACAAGAAGTTTCTGGCATGGGATAGAAAAAAATCCTGATCTTCCAGATCCTTACACAGCATCCAGACTGCTGGACCACATATCACATACAACTTTGCCCTTGATTGGTCTGACAGTCATGAGGTAGTGCTAATACCTGTGCTTATCTGTCCCTCATTGTCCTTCCACCTTTCTCGTACACCTGGAGGTGTCTCTTGACACCTATGGGTCCCTTGCAGCATTGGTAGCTCAGTTGTGCCCACAAGGCTGTTAAGAGACATGCACCTTCCTTCTTACCTTCAGCTGTATTGAAGGGAATAAGATATTTCAGAACACAGGCACGTATGAGCTAGTGGATAAATATAAATCCCTGCCTTTGGGTAGAGCCTAACCAATGATTTCAGCCTTGCATTCTCACTCTTTTTTTTTTTTTAAAAAAAAAAGTCTGTTCTGAAAGGGCTTAGGAACCAGCCTTTAACTAACCAGTAAACAGAGTCTCTTGCCACTGAGGAGGAGATTTAGAAGATCCCTTTCATTACTGAAACCAGATTTAAGTTTGATTGCAAATACCAGTTTGCTCCCTGTTCAAGTGAAGTGAGGTGCTGGTAAAGAGTTATGAAAAACTTTTATATGCATCATCTTTTCACTCCAACTGAAGCTTCTATGATGTAAAGGGAGGACTTTAAATCCAAATGTCAATGTAGTTCTGTTGTTTGAACTGTAAAGGTGAAATTGTATTCACATGATGGCTCTTGAAATTTAAAGCAGTCTTATGGCTGATTTGTCCTTGTTATGAGATCAATGCCTCACAGTGTGTCTTTACAGCCCAGCTGCACAAGGCAGAAGTAAACCAAGAACCTTGTTACATTAAATGGATGCTCTAGGTCAAGGTTTGTAAGTAGTTCCAAGAACTTCCTAACTGATGGCATTTTTCTAGGACTCTAGATGGTTAGTGAGCTACTTGTCTTCCAAGCAAGCACTGAAGGCTGTCAGTGTATTACTGTTTTCCTCCCGTGCTTTGCCCCCCCTGCTTATGTATACAAAATTATGTTAAACCTGCTTGTCTCAGTGCCCCTCCTTTTTGGAACCATCTGGTTTAGATTTTGCTTACCTGCTTAGTGTGAAACAAGTCGTCTCTGCCTGACTGCATAAGGAAGTCACAAGTCATTAACAGCTAATGTTAAAGTACCTGGTGGTAGTAGGCATTCTGCCTACAATGATATATTTTTCTAAGTTGGGAAAAAAATGTGTTGAATGCTCAAATTAAAAATGGTGACTGAGTTCGGGAGATAGCTGTAGGACTTCACCATGTCCCAAAAATCATTTACAGTTGCCTGGAGAAAGTCCAAAGTATAAAATACTTCCATTTGAAACATCAAATCCCCTTCAGCAGCAGCTTCTCTGGAGCTGCTTCCTCTCAAAGCCAGAAGCTGGCTTGGAACAGGTTTGACCGGTTTCTGCAATTCAGAGAACAGTTTAAATAGTTATATACTAGTGCTGCTGGATTAATCTGTGTGAAAATCCCCCCATTGCTCCAGTCACTACCACAATGTGCTAGGATGGATCTCTTCCTCTGTTTCAAGGGTTACTGAGCAGCATTGGTGTCTGGGGTAGCCCAATAACTGCAGCAGCAGCAGCGCCCATACTGCCAACTCTAAAACATGGAATTGAGAAGAGGTAAGGAAGCAGGAGGAAAATGTTTAACTGGAACAGCTGTGGAAGAGCATAACGAGGTCCTGTGGCTCTTTCTTCAGGGGATGCTCTCTCTCCTGCACTTTCTGCTGCTTCAGGATATATGTTAGCCAGCTCTGCTTTTGGATATGTTGTGGTTTAAGCCCAGCCAGTAACTCAGAACCATGCAGCCACCTGCCCACTCCCCCCACTTCTTCCTTCCTCTGCTCCCAGAGGGATGGGGAGGAGAATCGAAAGAATGCAACTCCCACAGGTTGAGATGAGAACAGTCCAGTAACTAAGGGATAACACAAACCACTGCTGCTGCCATCAATAATAATAATGATAAGGGAAATAACAAGGGAAGAGAATACAACCGCTCACCACCCACCCAGCCTGACCCTAGCAGTGATCTAACCCTTCTGGGTAACTGCCCCCAGTTTTACATCCTGGGCATGACGTGCTGTGGTATGGAACCCAACTTCGGTTAGTTTGGGTCAGGTGTCCTGTCTCTGCTTCCTCCTGGCTTCCCTTTGTCCCTGGCAGAGCATGAGGCTCAGAAAGTCCTTGGTTGGAGTAAACATTACTGAGCAACAACTGAAAACATCGGTGTTATCAGTGTTGTTCCCTGGCTGAAAGTCAAAACAACAGCAGTGCACCAGCTACTAAGAAGGAGAAAAATGACTGCTACTGCTGAACCCAGGACAGGATGTAATTTGAAAACAGGTAGTAGATAATGAGCTTTGGAGGAGAAGGCTTTCGGCTTTTAGCCAGGGCCAAGTTATGGAAGGAAAAGAGGATGAACAGACATTGTTGTAGAGGAAGGGAATAGAGGGGGGCATTCAATAGGTGGGGAACAACACACTAACAGAAAAGATCCAGGCCTGCTGGCTGCACATCATGCCAGGATTAATGGCTGCAATATCTCTAGCTATTATTGAATGCAACAAAAACGAAAACGAAATCTAATTTCTTATTAGTGTAAGACTTAATAATTCTGTATGACATATACATACTATATATTATATAATAAGGTAAGAAACATAATTCCATATGTCAGGATATCCCACCCCACACAATGAGATCTGGTGCATACAGACATTCTAACGCAGACCAAAAAAGGGTTCTTACGCCCAGAGCAAGACACCCATCATGCGATGCAAACAAATGTTGTCAGATGTCAGTGTAAGGAAACAGAGGAGAGATTAAGTAGAGATTCATTTCGGTGGCTCTGCTGTTATGCTGCTGTGAAGGATTTATGGGCATTAGGCCAGGGCTATTGATTCTTAAATGCTCATTCTGAGGCCTACTGCCACATTTCCAGTTCTTCTATTCTCCTTAGCAGGACATGATGGGAATGTCTTATTTTCTGTGCTTCTCCAAAATCTGCTCTGAACCACCTAGAATGAATACAGCTCAGAGAATATATCAGCCTCTGATTTGGCTTACAAGCCAGATTTCTGCAATGGTAACTGTCTCTGATTTTATCTCAGAGATCTCTACAACAGCTCTTCATGTTTTAGTATGTTATTCCAGGCTTCATATAACAAATGTTGATGTGAACTTCTGTTTCATAGGAATTATGGTAGAGTTTTCACTGGTGAAGGAAAAAAGGCTAGCAGCTGAAACTGATTTTCTTCGATAAAACAACAGTAGGAAGGTTGGCTTAGGCTCAGGACTCATAGATCTCTGGTTAGAATTGATTGAAGGCTGTTGTTTCTCATACAGGAGCTGAAAATGGATTTCCCAGTGGGCTGATGTCCATATTGTAGAGCTACATGAGAGTTCTCAAGCCAAGGGTATATGAGGAAGTCGCTGGAGATAACAGGTTACTCTACATCTACTGGTTGGCAGGTTCCCATGCCTGCTCCTCCTCCATTGTAAGGGTGAGGTAGTTTGAAATTGTGAGCCCTTTGATGAAAAATGGACGAACCAGTTTGCATTTGCCAAGTGATATTGTGGGATGAAAACACACATGAAGAGGCAGTTTCTGGGGGGAAAAAATGACTGCTAGCTTGCTATTCAGTGGTTACATGTTATGTGTCCTCCACAATACCCGTTGGGATATAAAGCAGAGTCAAGAAAGTGATAATGGCTATGACAGCTGTGCTGTGTTGTGTTGCTCTCTCATGTGAAGGGATCCATAGTAGTGGGAAGTGCTTAAGATGTTTCTTCTTTTGACTAGAGGGAAGATGAGTGCTTTCAGGGCTATTAATCCAGTTTACTTTGAGAATAATTTAAAACCAGCAGCCACTATGATGCCTGCTGCTGTCTCATTAGTATATTGGCTGCTAATGGCCTTTAATCATAAACTCCATGCAGAATAAACCACAAATAATTCCTCAGCTCTTTGAATCTTAAAAAAAAAAAAAAAATAGGAACTATTTCCATTTAAAAAATTTATTCTTGCTCAGCCCTATCCTAATAGTCATCAGGCTGGCTAGATAAGCTATTAGTCTTTCATCTCTGTAATATGCTTTTGGCCTGAAGCAAAACTCAAGCTGCTCAGTAATGTCAGGAGAACCACACTAAAATAAACATCCACTTCTGATGTCATTTCTACAAGGCTTTCCTTTGTGTGCAAAATGTTCAAAGTTCAGCTGAAAGTTGGGGTAATTTCTACAGGTAGTGGGTTTTGCTTTCCTGTTAGGAAAAGACTATTACAAGGGTTACCACTTGAAGGGACAAAGCGCTGATTCTCCTCTCATTTCCACCAGCCTGGATCAGGCCTAATTCTACTGACTTCAAGGATTTAGTCACTGTGAGGGAAGAATGTGGGTAAAAAGGTGCTCATAAAGCTGCAGCAGCATTTTGATGTTGATTAGCAACTGGTGTTGCTAGTGAGTGGCTTTGTAGCATTAGTGAGGGTGCTCTGAGCACAGCAACAGTCAAGAGTTCACTTGCATCAGAGCCAGGGTTTTAAAGGGATATTTGATAAAAAGTATACCTGAGTCTTTCCCTGCTTGTCCTGCATTGCCTTTTGAAAATCCACTTCTGTTCTGTTTTGCTTATATGTTTCTCAAGCATTGATCTTTATGGTGGAGTTTAACATTTCACTTCCTATCTTACTTCCATCCTGTCAAATAGAGTTTCAAATAACTGGAGCCACTTGTCTTTCATGATCAAAGTGACAGAGAGACTTTTATTCTCAAGCTTTCTTGGCAAAATGTCAAGAACAAACCCTCTTGTAATATATAATATGATTTGTTGCATAGACCGTATTTGTTTGAAGAAAAGGGAACTGCAGACTTACTAGGTCTTGAGAGATGCACTTTAAGGAATACAGGGAAAACTAAAGTCAGACACAGAGAGACTTAGCTTTGCTAAATGAAAACAATAGAGATTCAGAGACTGTAAGGTCAGATAGAACCTTATGATCTCTTCACTTGACTGGCTATATAATTTAGGCCACAGAATGTCATCTAGTATTTATTAAAGTGAGAATTACTTGTGCCCTTCATGAGCTTTCCTGACTTGTGATAATTGCTTAGTAATTCAATGGCAATCAAATAAAATGCAGAGTAAATTTACCAGTTATTTTCCTGATTTCATATGCTGTGGGGTCAGTGACCTGCAAACCCCTTTATGATCCCTGTGTTGTGAGAAGAACTCAAGGGCTGAAGTCATGGTGCCCTCTGAGTCTCAAGAAAATCTACAGGTCAGTAACCTTTTATTTCTGACCTTTTAACTGGCTCTAGTGGTCCATGAAGACGTAAATGCCAGCTCTTTCAGATTCCTGGGAAGCTTCAAACCTCTTGAATCTAATTCTCTCTGAGAGTTTTGCTCTCATATATTCAGGTCACTGATATTGCAAAAGCAACCCGCAGCCATGTGTGAGGGAAGCTTTGGGGCAACCAGTGCTGTGCAGCTAGCACTACATGATGAATTCAGGGCAGTCTCATGTAGCTAAGGAACTACACTTCTGCCTGGGAGTAACTATGTCTCACCTAACCATGCCTTTACAGGAAAAGAACAGTGATGCAGATTCCTCAATCCGGGTGCTACCCGGATGAGTCTAATCAATCTGCCATTACAGAGGAGCTTCTCTCCCACTCTTGTATTCATGAGGGCTTTCCTTAAGACTGGGAGGTTAAATCCCATTTGCATGTTTAGGAGTTGACATCACCCGCATTTTTGTACTGTAAGTAATTTGGTACATGTGTTGAGGTGAGTTCTGGAAAACCCGAAGAAGTTATTTTTACCAGCTAGGGAAGCCACGGGATGTCTGAGATGATTAGATGTTTTACAGAACAGGTTAGACAAACATCTGTCAGGAATGGTTTAGATAGAGCTGAGTTTACCTGGGGGCAGATGAGGTGACCTCTTGCGGTCCCTTCTAGCCCTATTTTGTACAATCCCCTGTCTTATTACTGGAATGCAGTCAATGTCCAGTGTGTGCAGAACTAATATGCTCATTGTGGCAGAAGAGCCTGAATTCTCTGAGCACCTGTCAGCTGTACAGGTCTGTGGGACTCAACACTTGATGCTGCTCTGGCACGAGATCCATTTACTGTGGTTACAGTGGCAGTTATTTCTGACAGCTCTTAGGGAGAAGGCAGTCAGCTTCACTAGAACTGTTAGGAGCCTGGGGTCAGAATTACAGTCGCACATACTGGTTATTCAGGGCCTCACTGGTTGCAAGGTTCAAGCAGACCAAGTTTTCTAGGGTCGCAGTTCTGGGTTCTGGGTCACTGGAGAACGTAGTAGAGTAACTAATTGTTCTTTTCAGGTTTGGTTATCTGGGTCACTGAAACCTGGTTAGTTTCTAAGGACAGTTTCAGGGCCATGTGATCCTAAAGCATCTATGGCCCTTTTGAGATGGTCCATTGCACTAAAAGCCTGGAGAAGTCTCAGCTATGACAGCTCAGACATACCCTTCTTTCCTGTTCTTAACTGGGGACGTGCTGGAACAGGCTAGAGTGTGCAAAGGGCTGTCCAGTGCTGACCAGAATTATGCTTGCAGTTCATGGGCTAGCTCCAGGATCAGAGGATGACAGGACATTTACCACCTTTATCTACCATCTCCTTATAGGTGCACAGCGCATGACATTTAGCTCCCTCAAGGAATAAATATATTTCAGTTTCAATGTTGTATCAAGGGCTGGGTCTTCTTAGGAATACTCCTGAAATAAGCCAGATCACTTCAAGAAAGGCACACAAGTGTGTAAGTAGGATAATCACTAGGTACCATTTGTTTTTGAATTTTAATATGCTATGATTTTTAATGTGGGTATGTGTATCTTGTGCTAGTCCAGCATGCTGCCTATGCAGAGAGAGTCTAAACCAAAGCCTGCTGAAACATATAGCAATCTTTCCATGGACTTTGGTGGGATGCCAGGAACATTGCTGCCTCAGACAGACTGCTGCGACATAGGAAAAAGCCAGGGCTTTAACTTCAAGGGTTTGCACACACAGTCAATGAGCCTTTATTTGCATGACCAGCAAAGTAAGGGGGTAAGCTTCTTCCTGTCTTAGAAAAAGTTCTCAATCAGGCTGAGTTGGAAAATCTTCCTGTCATGGAAGGCAATGCAAAATACTGCTTTGTTGAAAAGGAAACTTTCTGGAAAAACTTATCAGCTCTGTTGAAGCTATGGCTAGGAAAGACTTCTCTTAGAGGAGCGGGTGACTGAGAAAAAGAGGATGCTGAAACGGTAGAGCACATACTTCTTACTCTACTACATCAGATCAAAGATTCTGTTTTCTGCCAGGTGGGAATTAGATGCCAATGGAAAGAGTTTAAGAATTGAAGATAGATATGGTCATCCTTCTTTGCGTATTTCCCATTGGAAGGCAATGGCAATAAACAGAAGTTGAGCACACTGAACCCAGAAAGCAGTCCAGTGGTAAGGGCTCTCACCTGCAGGTCCTGAGTCCAGCCTCAGATCAGGTATAACAAAAGCTGCAGTCCGGGCTTTGCAGTAGGTGAGTGCCGTGAGAAGTGTCACTGGCAGTGTGTACGTGCAGCTCTAGCCTGTCATCAAACATTTGTTCTGATTTGAAAAGGAAACATTTTCCAGAACCCTGCAGTTTCCCAGGACATGGTATTTGCATGCTGTGTCCAGTTCTGGTCTTGTTCCACCACTGCTGTCTGCTAGAGTCAAAAAGTATTTTTCCCACTCTGGCTGCAGGGAGCTGTGTGCAGCAGTGCTGTCTCCACCATATCCCTCTTTTGTCTTCCCATCACATCATCAGATAAGTTTCTTCCTCATTGGTCTTGGGTGCGGTGGTACCATAACAAAAGGGACTATTAGTGCCTTTGATACAAGGCAGTGCAGCAGTGTGATTTACCTGGGTAAGAAAATAGTGCCTACTAATAACATGCAGATGTTACGAGCAATATCTCTCTCAGTCTGGGCAAATACGCTGCACAGCTCTTTGATAAGTGAGAACAAACTAGGACTGGGAAATCTGGATTTCTCTTCCAAGCCCTGAGGCAAGTCCACTTGTATTGCTACCTACCTCTTGGTGCTGGCCCACCAAACTGTTTCCCATCTCAGAGCTTGGTCCCTTCCCCAGGGGGTCAGAGAAGACATTTCATTGGCCTGGTGGCATATGCTGGGTGTTATGGGAAAAAAACAAAGATTTTGGAACAAAGAATTCATGTGTAATTATAGTGATATCGTTTTACTATTCTGAGCAACTTTTCTGCTATATTTGAGTATATTTTTTCCTCATTAGTATTTTTGTGCTACATTTTATATGACTAATAAAAAATGTGTCCCTCTTTCCATCCAAAATAGCAATTATTTTTTGCGAGTTTGCACTAAAATTCTGAATCAGAAAAGCAGTTTGGAGTGCAAAACTGCAAAGTAATGTGTTGCTAATCAAGAACAACATGGATTGGTATGTCTTTGACTTCCAGCTGGTTTTAAAGTGACACCTTGAAACACAATATTGATGGGCCTGCAGTTACTGATTCATAGTTTCCAAGTGCATTTTTTTTTCTAATATCAAATAATACAATTAAAAATTGTAATGGGATAGGCTGCAGTCAAAAGTATCCTTGACATGTTTCTGCATATGTTTCTCTTCTTGATAAAATACTTCTGTTACCCAGAAGATTTCTCCCTCACTGCACTAACGTAATATTCAGGTTTAACATTAAGTGACAGGCAGTGTCATGAGGAAAGCACAGGCTCAGCAATACAAGGAAAGCCATGAGACATGCACACTATTGCATGAGAGATCTTATGTGTGATATATATGTTCATACTGTACGCATGACTTATCAGAGCATTACAGGTCTAAAGAGAGCAGGGGGAGTTTAAAACAGGATCGAGAGAGCTGATGCTTGGGTGTGGTCCTTTGGCGGTTTAATATGACATGGCTGTGAATTTAACACCAAGTTAAGTCTCACAAATAATATTTGTCACATTGGTTCCAAGTGAGGGTGGGAATAGAACATGCATGGAAGGAGTGATGTGGAGTAAGTGAAAAGGAAATCACTTGCTAAGGACTTCTGAACTATTTTATTCTGCATGGATAGACTTGAGAAATCCAACCAAGAGTACTTCCTCACAGACTCTCCTGCAAGGCACACTGTAGTCAGCAGAAGTGACTTTGAATGACAAAATTTTCTGTTGTTCTTGTGAAAAGCCAGTATGTTACACAGCCTGCCCTTTCTTCCAAATCATGTGATATAGTTCAATATGGCACCCTGAACATTTACTTTTAGTGACGAAGACAGTACCTTGTCATTATCGGTGGAATACAGGAAGTGCAATGACTAATCTTTCTTTTAGTCAGTTATTTTTCTAGAAACCTGTAACAATTTCCCATTATGTCATTCTCACTAAGACAGATGTGGCTGAGAGATAAGCCTTGGGGAAGAAGGTAAAGTTGCACAACAATCTTAAGTGCACAGAGTAACCTATAGTGTTGCCTCTTACTCTGATTTATAATAATGGATCTTATGCATTAGATCCCATATCCTTAAGGCATGAGGAATTAAAGAAATGAAAATGTCATTTGTTTCGTATGCTGGTGAATTATGTACTTTTAAGTGGCTTTTGCTGCTCAGTCGAACAAGTTTTCTTTGACAGATTGTTCTGCTACTGTATTTGATTTCAGTTTCCCACTGAATAGCACCGAGTGAAATCTGTTATGCTTTAAGCTGTAATACAACTTTCTCCAGCACTGTCCTCATATCATTCACTCCAAGCTTTTTTTCATCTAGATTATTAAAAATGAAATTAATACAGGGCACATATTTCAGTCAGTTACAGACCAAACCCTGGGCAAGTACCCTTCTGCCTTCCATAAGCACCAAGGAGAAATGGAGCCTAAGAATTAAAACAATTTCAACATAGGAACTGAACTTCCTTGAGTATCACTGAGATACTCTGTTTGCCCTCATTGAGATAACTTGTGAGGCATTTGACTGCATTTACCTCATTGCAACTGAGATCACATCTTCAAAATAGACAACTACTCTCTTGCAGGAACATGCAGCTTGATGGACTTCTTGTTTGTTCTCTTCAGGTTTCTTTGTGCATCATTTTGGAGAGTTAGATAACTTTTTACTTGTAAAGAGCAGCAAGAAACCATCTCCATTTCACAGAAGCTAGCCTGCCAACTGCTGAAAAGGCTTGTCTTCTCCCAGCTCCAGAGATGCAGAAGTGAGTGATCATACAAGGCATGTATTTTTCTTGGCTGCTGTCTGGCTTTGCTCGCACTGGGAATGAATAGGGAGAGCTGTGAGGCAAATGTGGTGGAGTAATCCCTGCAGATTTCCTTAGTGCATGATGGGAACAAAACCCGAGGGAGATGCATAAACCTGTAGTCCGCAGCTAACACAATGAGAAAGGGTCAATCAAAGGCACAGAACTGAGGGGCTGATATTTTCCTAAACTAAAAACGACTCTAATTGCTGCAGCTCACCAGGTTAATCCTGGGGCAGAATATCCCACAACTCACATGACTGCTCTCTGGTTGTCTTCTGACTTCTAGTGACCCATACTGTGTCCAGACTGGGCTTCATTCCCTCTCCTGGATGATGTAAGTGCTCCAGAAGTCTCTCTTGCTGTTATTAGTGGATGTATGGTTTCCCTGAGAGGAAGACATATCTCTTAATATGAGTGTACAAATGCAAAAAAAGGGCATTAGAAAGAGGGTTTTCTCATATGCAGAGTCAATATTATTGCAGTTGGGTTATTCAGAATGGAATTGGAAGTTTCATTTGATGGTATTCATTCTTCCAAAATTTGCTCAAAAGTCAATTCACAAACCTACTGAAGCAAATTATTAAACATCTCTTGCTGTTTGGTAGCAATCACACTAAGAACTTCTTTACTTGGGGTAGATCAGTTTGTTTATGATTTGTTTATTTCAAAGCGCCTTGAAATACCCAAGGTAGAAAAAAGGAGGTTTGGTGTTTTTTCAAAAAAAGGTGTTTTGTTGCCCATTTTCCCTCACCTTTTACCTCTGATGGTCTTTCCAATTTTTTATTTATGGAACACTGTAAAACTGCTACTGGATTTCTAAAAATGCAAGTGCCTTATCTGCACAGGAGCCATTACCTTCAGCTATGTTTCTTTTTATATACTCTTTCCATTACCATGTATTTTTATTTTACTGTATCTTGCCCCTTCAGTGTTAGTATAAGAACTGCTTACTTTGGAAAGGACTCCTGGCTATCGGGTATTCAGAGTGAGTTGATAGAAAACTTATGTTCCACAGGTCTTTTGTTCCTCTTCTGGCCCTGTCACTTCACTGTCTGTTGAGTGAGATTATGTCCCTAATATTTGTTTTATCTACATGATAGGTTCCCCTGAAACTCTCTTGGGAAAGATTTTTCTGTCTATATTGTCTCCTATTATGTTTTATCTTTTTAATGTGAGTACTTTCCTTTCTTGTATTGATCTGGTAAATGCCTTGTGTCTTGAGATACCCTTTTTCTTGTTTATGCAGCTCTCTGTGTAAGCAGGCAGACTCACGCATTAATCCCTAATAATCCTGGTTCTGCAAAGGGCTAATTGAGAATCAAAGGTTAGTAACAATTGTGCTCTGGCATTTATATCTCTGAGCTATCTCAGCTCCTTCTGATGTCAAAGAAATCATCTGGAATGTTGCCATCAATTCCTGCTACAATAGAAGAGTCTTACTGTGCTTGTTTTACATAGTGGAGGGTGGAGTTTTTTTGTTAGTTTGCTCAAAACAGAGCCTAAAGAAGAACAAACTGGTTTTGTAGACTGGGTTACATCTGGGCTCCATTAGAATCAATAGAGTTTTGCCACTGTTTCCCAGGAATTAACTGAGCTATCTACTTAAGGAGGTAATGTAGTTGATCAAAATATAGCTCTTCCTTTATGCCATTTCTATCTAAAGAATTCTCTTTCTATATAGTTTTCTTTCTCTGCTAAACAGATCAAGAGATCACAGTAGTTATGAAGCACCATTAACTCATACAGACTCTTCAACCCCCAGGGTCCCTTGCTGGCCCACGTACTTAACTTGAACCTTTTGCTCTCCTGGAAATCATGAAGCTACCTGGAGACAACCCAAGTATCATGCCCAGGACTAGGAGAATGAATGGATGTGGTCAAATAGGGACAGCACACTGTATAATTGCACTTAAGTTGAACAGGGTTTCAGCTCTGTTTTCTTTAGCAGGGGACATGACTGTTACATATAGAAAAGGGCTGAAAGGAAGCTGGGACAGAAGCACTTTTATGGGACTTCCATATTTCTGTGCTGTAGTCCTTGGCAGGAGAGTGCCACCTGAGACTGCTGTCAGTATTGCACATACTCTGTACGGTTGGTTAATTCAAACATAGTAAAACTGATGTATTTAGGAGTTGGGATTTCTGTGCATGCCTAAATGCACTGCCTAACACATCTGCTTGAGGCCTGATGCTCTCTGGATGTAATGCACAGTCTATGTATGCAAACTGCATATTCAAATACTTTATTTGGGGCTTCAGGGCTTTGGCTGAGTAAGATCTGCTGCTCTGGTGGCCTGAGAAACATGCAAGGATTCTGGTCAGAGGCACTGTACCTGGTTTTCAATCTGGTTTAGGTCGCCATTAGCCAATTCTGAATTAATCTGATGATAGTACCTGCGTGGGTTTCGTTGTGTTGGTGTGATTTCGTTGTACAGAACACAGCTGATATATCACCTGACTATGACTTTATAGTACAGTTTGAAGGTAGATGTAAAAGCCCTTTGTCTCAAAAAGTCAGTGTTCAAACTATGTTTGGCAATGGTAGTCTGGAAAAAGCTGTATAATCTTCCTTCTTACCAAACAGATTTCCTAAGAACTGATCTGATCTGAGGCCTCTAGCAGTAGTTATACTGATTATTCTGTGATCTCCTACATGTTTGTGTAGCTGTGCTGGCTCATGTTATGGATCTGGGAGGGACGATAATCGTCAGGAGTGCAGATAAGAAAAATCTTTCCCATCGAGGATGCTTTTGCATTTGTTTTCTTCAGCAACAAAGTCAGCTTGAGAAATCTCTCTTCCTCCTTAGCCTTTCATTCAGTCATTCTTTCCCACCCTCCTCTGCAGCCACCACCCTTTCAGTGGTGCTGACAGAAGTGCTCATGGGACATGCTGTATATATGTAAACACGGGACATGCTGTAAACCAGGCTGTAGACAGGACTGCATGACATGACTGAGGACACGCAAGGCTGTGGCATAGCAGAGAAATGGGCAGCTCCTAGGAGGGGTTAATGAGAACTTCTTAACCAATTTTGCTAAGAAGAAAATGTGTTATGAACGACATCCTTCAGGATTGTTAATATAGGCATTCCCATGTGTACGTTGGTGCATGAGCCAGGAAAAAGACAGCTTTGTCCAAGAAGTGTGCAGTATACAAGAGAGACATTTTGAATGGACAACAGAAATTAAGCAGGTTGCATATGGACTTGGAAAAGATAGCAAGGCAGAATGCTGACTAGTTATCTGTTTGCTTGGCATTCTTGGCATATCTAGAGCTTGGGAGCTGTGTGAAAAAAGGAAAAAAGGAGTACTTAGGAGAAATTTGATTCACTGGAAAACTTTGTCTGGTGTCTTGCCTATACATAGAGTCACAGCAGAAGGATTGAAAGGAGTCAGTGAGCTGGCATGAGGGAATAAGAGAGTCGTGGTCTATCAGGCAGCAATAACTAGTCCAAATGGGATTTGCTGTAGGACAGAGACTGTACTGAAGACCATCATGATCCTGAAATATTTTCATGGTAAGACGCAGATCCAATGCAGATGAGACGGGCCAAAGAGAGCCTTGAAGATGAAAGGTTTAAAGAGAACTGTGCATTGATGGCTATCCCCATAGCAAAATATTTACCCTAGTGTATTCACTTCAAATGCCTCCTTTTCAGAGAGTTCATATGCAAACCTCTGAGGTGTGAGAGTGCTCTCCTCTCAGACTAGCTATAGAGGCATATTGGGCAATAGCCTCTCCAGCTTACTCAGAGTTTGGCAGGTTACTTTTTTCTCATGGGTACCTGAGCTATTTTTAGATAATGCAGCTGGCACCTTCCTAAAGGCCTGATAATGAGTTAGGAATGCTCATCTCAAGCATGTGTATTTGTTCCTTCTTCAAGGCAAGCAAAACTGTCTGGGATCATCAGCAAGATTTATGAGCCTCCCTGGAAGCAGTGGGTTTGCCCGGCATTGTTCTCAGCAGGGACCGTGTAGGAGGCACATGATCCCCCCTTGTGTGGGCCCTGAGGGGAAGACTTTTGCAGATAGTGACTATGGGAACCAGTTATTCAGTATTTGCTTGTCAATGAAATATTTAATATCTCCTCTGGAATGTGCCTGCAGACTGGGGATTTAGAATTGCGGAAGATGATAACAGGAAATAAAAAAGCCACCTGATTTTGGCAAAGGCAGCATGACTTCACCTCTGGGAGATGGCAAGTTTTGAATCAGGACTTTTTGTCAACAACTGGAAAAGGGCTTATTCTGCATTGTCACTCAATGGCCTTTCTTCTCTGTAAGCAATTCAATCAAACGAAGAGTAAACACAGAGATTGCCAGTTGAGCATATGATGGCAAAGCCTCTCCTTTCTAATTCCAGGCATTCATATGTTTGTAAACCGCATGTCTGGTAAGACTTTACTGGATTGTTAACTAAACTATTTTGATGACTGTGATCCAGAGCAGGAGATGAGAATCTCACGGTGGTTGATGCTGTACAGGAACAGGACAAAAAAGCAGTCCCTGTCCTCAAAAAGGATGTTAGCCAGCAAAGGCGTGTGGAGGAACTAATGAGCACAAGAGAGATCTTGTGGAAGCACACCCAGAAGGAGAGACAGGGCACTCAGCTCCTCCACATCCTAATCCCCAGGTTGATGTTTTTGTTTGCATCTTGAGAAGAAAGACTTCTCCAGAGAGAGTAAAGAAGGTGCTCTGTGGTTGTGCATGGGGGGATCTTCCAAGAGCAAGGGTACCAGAGAAGAGCAGGAGGTTATAAGGCTGCAATCAGATTATAATGATTCTATGAGGAAGTAACCTCATGGGAGAGGGAGGCTGGTGCCCATTCTGTTCTTTGGGATCTGATCTCACTTTCATGCAAATGGCTGGCAAACTCTCAGTGAGCTGAACAGGACCCACTGGGAGCAGCAGAGGCCTGGGGACCAGATGCCATCTCTGAAGCCATTCGCTGGGCCTGCCAGGTATCTGATAGGCAGCGTGTCACACCGGCAGGCTTGTTGGTACACACCTTGTTCCCATTCCCAGATTCCTGGGTGGTCGGGCCTATTGCCACATGCATAGCAGCTGGTGCCTGGGTGGCTCCACACCAGCCATGGTGCGTATACGCTGCTCCTTGACAAATGTTGTGTAGCTGTGGTTGGGATTGTAAGAAGATAGTGGGGAAGGATCTCGAAGATGCTGTAGGGAGCACAGGATAGCTGTACACAGGATAGAGAGGGATAGCTGAGGCTGTCATTGCAGGAGGCAGGGGATGCAGGGAGGAGCTGAGGGGGTTATAGTGTGGTTTAGGTAGGGAAGTTGGGGGACCCTGGGTTGCTGCAGTGGGGATGCAGGTTGACTGCAGTCTGACTGTGACCTATAACTGAGATCTATGATATTGCATAGGAACACTCAGTAGATGAAGGACATCGAAACACAGTGGGAAGGGACGTGGGCAAGATGTGCACAAAAAAATGGTGAGGTGGTTCTGAAGCATATGAGAAATTGTGGAGTGTAGGAAGTATGGAGGGAAAAACATGTACTATGGAAAGGATTATATGTTGGGAAATTAGGCTCTTTGTGGCCTACTCCTTGTCTTGATTTGAGGATTCTTCAAGCATAGTCCATACAGACTGTATCCCACCTTGCACTAGATGCTGCATCTAGAATAAAGTAGGGTTTCTTTCCTTATTTTAAAATAACAGTATGTAGACTAATAGCCACAGCACAAGCCACAGAGAATGGATAACGTATGCCAGTCAGAACTAATCCAATTACAATTTAATTTTCAAAGATTTGTTTTAATTTACCATAATGGTGTAAATTATGGCAAATGTACAGCTCTTTCCTTTTCATTTGTGCTTTATCAGAAATGCTGAATTTCCATGCTGGCAGCTAGAAGTACCAGGACACTTGAAAGGAGAGAGTGTGTCCTTACAGATTTTCAGTAGCAAATAGAACAGATTTCTGTGCCTATCTCCTTGAAATGAACATCGGGTAATTATTTGTTAATATTTAGTAGTTTTTGTTAGGTTGGTACTTTCTGAGGAAGCATGGCTTGAGAAACAGAGTTGCTTCTTCTGCTGAGGAATGGAACAGTGACTAGGAGATCAGAGGAATAGTTTCCTGAGATATCTGCCATGCCTGTCGCTGCAGTGTCTAAGTGACACGTAGTGCAACAGCACTGTGAGGAATTGGAATGCAACCACCTTAGTAACTGGTTATGCCCCTGTTTACTTCTGACATTGATCAGGAGTTTTGCTCCAGATTGGCTTAGAATATGAGACATCTGTAATTAAAACTAAGATTAAAAAACAGGTTTTTATTCAAAGAAACATAAGATCTGGTTAAGACTGGAAGTCCTGCAAAGGGTGAGGATAGGGTCTGATTCAAGTGTGCGTTTGATGAGGAACAGACCCCACACATGGACTGTTTTCCCACAACCTTTGTGAGTGACGCTAAACTATTGTTTACTCTTTCTGAGCCTTAGTTTCCTGCCTCACATTCCTACCTTTGTGAGAAGGATAAACCTACTGAAGGTTGTGAAGTTCTTTATGCTACAGCCAGCCATAAAGCATGTGATTCCCTTGGATTACCTTTTATCAAGTACAGTAAATCAAGCAAAGAAGCTGAGCACGGAACATTGTTATCAGAAGCTCTGTTTTTCAGCAGAGAAACCCCCTGGGTCCCAAGCCCCAGACATGATTGAAATTCTCTGCTGACTTTGACTTGGCAGGATTATAACAGGAGAAAACTTGTCTCAGTCACTTCCACACTGTTCCAGGTAATCACATAATTTTAATTCCCCTCCTTGCTGTAGTATGATCTGTGGGCTTCAAGCACGTACTGTGGAGTGCCCAGGTGAGAAAAAATGCAGTGATTGACTTTCTACAGACACTTAACTTGCAAGGGGATGTTTACGTAAGATACAGTAGGGACCTGTTCTCCCAGCTAAGAACTGCACTTTGAAATCAAAGGTGTTAAACTTTGATTTGTCATCTGTCACAGCAAGACTTTTACTCTTTTTTAACACACAGACTCGTTGCTAAACCTACATAATCCTGAAATGCAACTTTTAAGTGTGATTTATGGTTATGATTAGATTTATTGTATCAAGTTACGGTTGTAAAACCCCTTGTTTTCCTAGGAAGGTAGGGCTTAGGGCTGTAAATATCCTGGGAACAGGAGAACTGGGATGATATTGCATAGTTTTTTCTAAACGTTTTTTCATTTCAAAGCCAATGAGAAGAAATAAGACCAAAAAAACACCCATCCTGAACAAAAAACCCATCATGCCACATAACAAAATCGCATGTAACATTTAGTTATCTAATGGCAGTAAAAAAACTAAACCAAACCAAACCACGAAAAAACACAAGCAGCCTGTAGGAGCCAGAAATAGAAGGCAGAGATTCAAGTTTTAACTGTGAGAACAAAAAACGTTTTCAGAGTGACTGTCAGCTTACCCAGATGTGACATGCATAGGCTCTAAATTATAACATTGCTGGGAAATCAGACAGCTCTTTGCCCTTTCCCCTTGCTCACAGGAGGCATTGTCATGAAATGAGAATACTACAGATATTTTGCAAAATGAATTTATCAGGGCCTCAGACAGTGGCTTGCAGCTGTCAAGGGTCTGGCTTGTGATCAGGAGATTGTAAGAAGTCATGCAAAACAAACATGAAAAAGAAAAACTAATGTTTTTCCAATATAAAACCTCATAGTGGTGTTTCCATTTCAGGGCTGCCATCTTGCTATAACCCTGAGACAGAGGCTTGCAACTGAGCGTGCGTGCATGTGTGTAGCAATTAGGTAAAGCCCTTACTGACAGGAGAGGATCACTAAGTGCTCATGGGTTAGGTATGTAGACCACTGTGGGAGAGAGCTCCTTGCTTGCAGCTGAGCAAGAGGTGTTGCCTTTCCTCCAGTCTGGATTCTGTGCGTAGGTCACCCTATTCCCATCGAGCTTGCTAGACACTGCTTCCGCTCTCATAACCAACATTCCCTTTCTGCATACTTCTGCTTACAAGGCAGTTTGAAGCAGGTCGTGATGTTATAGTTTTGTGTGCTCACAAACCGGCTTAGAGGTATTGTGCAAAGAGGAGCGCACCAGGGAGGCATTGCGTAACACAGACCATCTACAGAGATAATTTGGGGAATACAGATCAATCGTGCTTCTCTAGGGGAGAGAGAGGAAGGGCAGTCCTTGGCTGGGGAAAGAAAGGCCAGTCTTGGGGAGAGAGCCCCCACTACATGGGCCTGGGAGAGAGAACAGGTACCCTGTGGGGATGCAGTGCGGCTCAAGAACACTCTGCAGGGATGTACCTTGACAGTGATCGTACTGCAGTAAATTGGCAGCCTGGGAGGGTCTGGGAGTTCAGTCAGGGTTCAAGAGCTGTTCTCAGTCAGCCGGGGCTCTCCTGGCTTTTTCAGCGGGAGTTCTGAAGTGTTTGACTCCGAAGTGCTCTAATCACAGGAAGAGGACAACAGGAAAACTCTCCTCAGGAAAGCTGGTCAGTAGGAAGGGCTGGCCTAGCAGAAGTAAACAAAAATTTTCTAGCTGACTGTGAGAATATGAAACGGAAAAGCGGGAGGGAGAGCTGACAGTTTGCTTGTCATTGAGACTGCTGAGATGTCCCTAGGAAATTGGAAGAGGAAGGTGGGATGTTGGTGTCCTGCGCCATTTCCATGATTATCTTTTGAGCAGTCTTTTGTCGAGCAGCAGTCTCCACTGCACTCCAGGAATATGCAAGCTGAGCACTGAAATTACAGTTCTGTCTGGTCCTTTTCTCACACTGCACTGAGAAACAGCCCAAGGGCCTGACAAAATCTGTTCCAGTGTCTTCATTCAAATACTCAGATATGTCACTCCTTTTTTATGGAGAGACAGATATGGTGTGTCTGACTGTGGCCAGAATTCAGTGTTTGTGCTAAAAGTAAGAACGCTGTTTGTGTAAGACAAAAAGCAAACAAGCTTAGTTTTCAGTTGGGTAATGCCATGGACATGTTTGCACACTGAGTGCTTAAAAGCACACCATGTTCCATGTAGACAAATAAAATACATTGCTTCACCTGGAGGTGTAGGGACTGTAGTTTGGTTTTCTGCTGGGAAGGGGTTTTCTGTCAGGGGTTTGTTATAAAAACAACCCATTCAACAATAAAGAAGCTCTTGAAAAACCAACAGTGCAGTCCAGAATGATGAGCCATTTTCATTAGTCTGAGCTATTTAAGCTTAAGCATTTTCTTCAGCTTGAATTTCTTGGACTGCTGAGAGGGAGATGGATCCAAAATGAAACAGAGTAATGCTCCTCCCCAGCTCTATGAAATCTCTGTCAGGGCCAAAGGTTTGAGTGAGTGTATTACATGAAGAAACAGCTTTCATCTCGTACAGAGGCTCTATTGTGCTTCAGAAAGAGGTTTGGAGTCATCTAAATTTTTACTTCTTACCCATGGGTACGCAGTCTGAGACGGCTCCTTGTGAAGCTGGCAGTCTGTAATCACATCGGGGCGGGCTATACCCACTCACTGATAGATATTTAGTGTTGCCCTAAATCCTAACGCGAGCTGAAAAACGAGAAGCCTGCCTAAAAGGTTATCAGATCTAATGCACTTTTACTGAGATGAGGAGGAAATACAGCGGTGGTAAACAAATACAGGAACCTATTGTGACTGCGGCTTAGAATCACCAGGAGACCAATTAACACCTTTTTGTTAGGATTAACCATTATGATGTTTGCAGCAAGAGCCTTAAATTGGTACTTTCTTGTAGTTCAAAGTGTGACTACATTGCAGTTACAAGGGAAGTGGAGATCAAAGCTCCCAGAACAAATAATTACATGAAGGTAAATTCCATCTGATGTAGGAAGCAGCAGAAGCCTCCAAAGAATAGCAAACAGTCTGGCAGGGAGCAGCCCGTAGGAGTGTGAGCAACACAAAAGGCAGGCTTTCAAAGGGAGAAACGCCTCTCCTCAAAATGATGGAGTGAATCGGCTGCTCTGAAACCATTTCGTTGTACGGGGCTGCGCTTTGCTGTGTCAGCAGCTCCATTATGAAGCTTTTATTTTCCGAGGTTCATCACTCAGCTGAACCGGCGCTAATACGTAGCATAGAAAGGCTGTGTGGGGTCTGTGTGCTCGGCTGGGAATTTTAAAGGTAATTAAGGAGGAAAAGCCCATTGTGCTATATTTGGTGACTGTTTTATTTTCTCGGTGTTGGTCCTGTGCCCAGGAGAGGAGGCTGGAGGGTGGGAATAATGGAATTCCCCTCGTTGCCTCCATGCTCCTCTTGAGGCCCTTCAAGCAGTAGTTTGCCAATGAGAAACTTATATTTAAATAAATAACTCTGGAATTAATTGAAGTCTCAGCTTTGATGTAGTGTGCGCTTAGATGATATTTGTCTCTAATTTAGACTTTGAGCCTAAAGTAGAGGGGACTTTGTTTTTCCTACTTAAAATACAAAAACAAAACCAAAAAACAAAACCCCAAACAAACCAAACCAAAACAACAACAAAAAAAAACAAACCGCCAGGCCATGAGCAAACATTTATGGTGTTTTATTGGTTTTCTGAACGAATCACTGCTTCATTTCTTTCTTGATTTTTGCTGAAAAGCGCCAATGAAATAAGTAAGTGACAGCTGAATGAGCCAATGAGCCATAAATTTGCATTGCTTTAAAGAATAATGGGTTTTGTATGGAGAAAAAAGATCAACCAAAGAAAACAGAAGCAAGATTTTTAAAAATGTCAACATTTCCATTTTGTCACTTTCAAAGATTAATATTTCTTTGTTCTTATTTTTTTCCCCAGCTTGAAAGGTGCCAAAATGGACCTTTAAATAAAGGGTTAGGTTTTAAGGAAAATGTGTAATAAAAAAAAACCAAAAAAACGAAAACCAACCAACCCCCCGCAAAACACAATAAATCAATGAAAACAAAACAAAGGAAAAAAAAAAAAAAAAGGAAGCAAAAACTAAACAAGACAGAAAAAGGTCCATTTTGGTTGGCATATGAATGAAAATTATACAACAACACAAATGTACTTGTCCTGAAAATGAAATAAATTATTAAGATCCCTATAAATGATACTGCAGTTACTCCCCTTCTAATTAGAAGCTTGGAACATTTAATTCCATAAGCAGCCTCCTCCTTATTCTCCTAGGTTATAAAATATGTATTCCTTCAAAGACTGGGCATCATGGAATAATGAGCTAACACTTCAGTGTGGAGTTGACTCACCTGTTTTCTCTCAGCTTGTGCTCAGCTGACCACCTGTATTCCTGTCAGCCTCCTGAGGCAGATAAAATGTTTTTCATACAATTAAATATTTATTGTGTCCTGCAGGTATCCTGGTGAGATCTGTGCTGGGTTAGAAGGTGTGTGTTAGCTGAACTGGTCTAAAGAGCTGCACCTGAGCACAGCCTGATTCAGCCTCCCTTCAATTTAGCTTAAACTGACAGGAATTAGCGTAAATACAATGATAAGAGGTTCAAAACAGTTTACTTAACCTAGTTTAAATAAGATACTAGTTATGATACAGAAACCTTTCTTTCTTCTTTTTTTTTTTTTTTTTTTCCCCCAACACATTGGTTAAGAGAAAATTATTTAGGCCTAGGTATGTTTCCTCCCCTCTATGGGCAATGCAGAGATTAGATACCACCTTCTAGACCTAGAAGCAAGTACCAGAGCCCACTGCTTTTAGACATATGATATCCATATGGCAAGAAAAAATAACTAGTCCCACAGAAGCAAAAATATTTTGAGGTAACTGCATCCCCTAGTCTGTCTTTTTGCCTACTGGAAAATCTACTACAAGTGACTGTCAAGTCAGCGTGCATCAAAGTCATTTAATTTTTAGGATGAAATGAACATTTCTCAGGCGTATCACCCTTTGCCTGCCTCCTCGGGCTACTGGCACATTGTAAGGGCTGTTGCAGGGCCAGGTATTTGGTCCTAACTGGACAGGGACAGGCTTCCTGAGCCTGCGGGGATGCTGCTGAGTGGAAAAGCTGTGCTCCAACCTGAGGGATAGTGTGTGCCCAAGTCCCTGCTACTAGGGAAGAACAGGGAGTTTGTCCCTCGTGCAGCAGCAGGGTGTCTAAAGGGGAAGGTGAATGCCACAGGCTGGCCCCAGCAGCCCCTCAGCCTCTTCAAGCCCCTTCTCCCTTGGGCAGCACAGCAGCACAGTCCTTCAAACCCAGCCTATACACCCATGTCCCACGCAAAACTGCTCATGGTGCTCATGAAGATGAGGGGAATTTCAGCATGCATGCAATAAGGCTCTTGCTTTTTTTTTTCCGTAAGAATAAACTGAACAAATGGGACCATTCACTGCCCGTGGGACACCCCTCGGTGCCTGTTCTATGAGGGGTCCACCCTGGGAGGTGGTAGATTAACACTGGCTCATGCTTTTCATCCCTGGGAGCCAGGCCAGGCACCATCCCTCCCTGAAGGCTGGGGAGCCACAAGGGGAAGGTGGGTGCCCCTTCCTTTCTTCCCTGTGTGCAAGGCCCTTTTTAAGCAAGGCAATCTGGTGTGTAAGTCAGGTCGATGTTTTGACCCCTCTGACAAAAGCCAGGAAGTGCACACTTTGAGCTCACCCTGGGCACCTCACTAACTCCCACGTGTTTGTTGTCACAGCAGCTCAACCTAAGGGCTGGATTCAGCTTAGGGATTTCCTGGCTTTTGTCAGTTTGCCTTACAGCCATAACCTGTTTTGAACATATTTCTTTCTGTTCTTAATATTAATGCTGGAAGTGCTATTTACAATAGCCATCTTCTAATGAGTGGGAAAGAGTACAAAGCCTTTCTGGAGGGAGAACATAAAGTGTTTGAAATTGGTAACAGGCATGGGGCTGTTGGCAGAGGATCATTTGTAATAAATGGTCTTTTTGTTTTTACTCATTAAGAGGTCAGTTCCACAAAAAAGAACACTTCTTACTCTTTTATATGCTCTTATCGCAAAAAGGGCTATTCTTTTATTTTCTGCCATGCAGATGCAGACAGGGAATTATTTGTATCAAAGAATGATTATGAAGCATGTCTTAAAAGACCATGTAAAAGAAAGAGTACATTTGTTTGAACATGTAAAGGAAGAGCTCATGCTTGATTCACTTTGATGAACTTGAGTGTAGCATCTCTTCATGGCTCTTTTTTCCTTTTTTTCTTTTTTTCCCTCTGAGGTCTGAGTATAAAAGCTTGCAGTCCCCTTGGAAGTTAATGAGAGGTTCCTTCTTATAGGACTTGGACAAAATTCATGCTTCCTTTGAAATCAGTAGCATTAATCACTGGAGATGACTTTCCTGCAATGTATTATCATAGAACTCAAGTTGCATCTGGAACAGCATTTTATATGCAGTAATTGAGACAGACTTACCTCGTTGCTCATTCTATGACCATTCTCTTCAGTTACAAATGTGATTGTTCAGGAATCCAAAAAATTAAAGGGGGCAGGCAGAAAAAAAGGTACTAGAAAAATGCTGAAAGAAGAACACTCAGAATGACTCTGAATTATGGTTTCCCAGAAAGAGTCCTGAATGTCACAGCTGCTGAGTGACAGGCGCTGTGACCTTCCTCTCTGCTTCTGAGAAAGGTCTTGCTGTGTCGTATCAACTGTGGCACGTTCACTTCTTTATGGTCATTTCTTTCATGTGATGCATCCATAGGGTACTGGACAGCCCATGTGTTAGAATTGCTTCCTGTTCAATCCTTCCACCTTTGTGGAAGTGATTGAGTTAGCTTCCTCCGCTTTTCCCCTTCTTTCTTTTTCAGTGGGAGAGTGTAGGGAATTAATTTCTCTCCTCTCCTCCCAGTCAATCAAAAGGAGCTGCTCAGAAAGCTTACAGAAAGAGCCCCCTGAAGCTGGCTTAGTTTCTAATGCTAAATGACTTAGTATAGCCATCCAACTCTGGGGTTGTAGAGCCTTATACAGATTCAAGTAATGTTTTCATCTGGCACAGACCTTACATTATTTTACAATATAATGACTATTAATAAAAAACATTAAATGATAAACAGAGTCCACATGGCATGGTCTCATACTCTGCTTCTGCCATTGTTGGTACTTGATTGTTTTAACACAGCTATAATTTGCCGTTATTTAGGCCATCGGCCAGCCTGAGGGGTGCAGAGGGGTGCCATGCCAAACTGAATGGCCCTTGCCAGGGAACGTTGTGCCTGGGAGCTGGAGGAGATGATTTCCTTAGAGGAGGAAGGTTTTGTTCTCCCAAGCAGGCATCCTGACCCATTGTGAAAGGCTGGCAGGGCAGCAAGCTGACACAGGGCTTGACACTGCCTGCAGAGATTGTGCCCAGACCCTAGCGATACAAAAATTGTCATTTTCTTGTTAGCCTCCCGCTGTCAGAAGATCTATTTCCCTTTGTTTTGAGCCCCCTTTCCCTCTCTCAGCTTCTAAAAGTTTATCCATAAGAACAAAATAAGGGGTTTCTCCATAGAAGAAAAGGGTTTTTGGACAATGGGTAGAGTTACAAAGGAGTGAATGACATGCTTCCTCTGCCTGACAAGCAGCTGGAGTGAGGAGCCTTTGAGGGTGCAAATAGAAATCATTGTGCTGGGTGTTTGTGGAGTTACTTATTCATTAGATCTCTTTTCACTAAGTTAATGAACTTATGCAGCCTGATCCTGCTTCTAATTTAGTTGGTGTCAGTCACAGTTCTGCCGAGTCTGGGACAGATCATTGGATTTCTAAACTAATCCCACTCAGGCCACTGAATTTTACTTGCATATTAGTGCTTGTCTAGGGTGAATATCTTTCAGAATTCACTTTAGAAAGGCGTTTAAACTTGATTCAAAAGCATGGGGAGAGGAGAATCTGCCCTTCCTCTGGTAGATTATTCCAGAGGTTAGCAAACCATGTTGTTGGGCTATTTTGAGTATATCTGGCTTCACCTTTTACCTATTGCTTTTTGCTGTGCCTTTCCCAACTAGATTAAAAAATGCGTTAATGTCCAGCACTACTTGAGGTATTAGAGCTATTCACAATTGTGATTCTTTTTCCTTATTACTTGTGTGAGTTGCTGTCTGTCCTCCAGTTTTCCAACATGCCATTAAAACAGAAAGTAGAACATGAATATTGCTCATAGCAGTACTTCATGCTCACAGAAAATTGTACTTAAATGAAAAAAAAAAAATGTACTGCCCCCTATTTATAAGATTGCAACAGCACTGTTAGCTCTTAAGGTAAGCAAAACCTGTTTATTTCTGAAAGTTTGTACATTTGGCACTTGAGATTACCTCAGTGCTGAAAGCTGGGGGTCCAGATATCCTCATCCTTCCTATCTCAATTGCTGCCTGCTGAACCAGGGACTGTCAGAGGTGAGAGGGTAGTGAGTTGAAAAAAAAAGGTCAAATTAAGAATTCTTTCTCTAGCTTCATGAAGAAATAAGCTGTGTTTCAACATTTAGAAGTTTTTGTAGTGTGAAAGAACCTGGATACTTAGATACCTCTGCACAAAAGGCTTGCATGATCACAAAGTGCTGTCAGTTTTAAGATGGCAAAATTTTTTGTCACTGTTATCAGTCTAATTTTCCTTAGGATTCAGACACATTCACTTAGAGGTTTTTACTTGGTACCAGAAGAGAAACCTGTTACGGCAGCTTAGGGTTTGTATACGCTGGTAAGTCTTACTGATCACACTGTGATGGTAAAATTTCTGTAGTCATATGGGTTTAAAAAGTAGTTCCTTCTGTCCCACCAATTACTGTATTATTTGAGGGATATCTCTAAAATAATTTAAACTAAAACTAGAAAAAATACATTTGTATGAGAATTGGGTTGTCCAGCAGGAAACTGCATCAGTCTGTATTAAAATTCAGCTTGTATTAATACAGATTTCCAAGGTGGACAAGCCTGAGTTGTTTTACAAAAGCTGCTGGCAACAATCACTAGAGCTGATTATAATTTCTCCATTCTATTTTCTTAATATTTCAAACATGGAGAAATCCAACAAAATATTCGTTTTGGAATTGGAAGAAGCACAACAGTCTCTGACCTCATAGCAGCCTTCCAGTATCTGAAGGCGGCCAGTAAGGATGCTGGGGAGGGACTCTTCGTTAGGGACTGTAGTGATAGGACAAGGGGTAGCGGGTTAAAACTTAAACAGGGGAAGTTTAGACTGGATATAAGGAGGAAGTTCTTTCCTGTTAGGGTGGTGAGGCACTGGAATGGGTTGCCCAAGGAAGTTGTGAGTGCTCCATCCCTGGTGGTGTTCAAGGCCAGGTTGGACAGAGCTTTGGGTGACATGGTTTAGTGTGAGGTGTCCCTGCCCATGGCAGGGGGGTTGGGACTTGATGATCTTAAGGTCCTTTCCAACCCTAACTATTCTGTGATTCTGTGAAATAATACAGCAGTGAAACTATCAATCTGGTTTTGACAGCAATTGTCTCAGCATACTGTGTATAAATTTTTCTTGGTACTAGAATTATCCAGGATGATAATGAAATGCTTCAGCTCCTGTATGTTGTAATGTCGATTGATCCATTAATTGAACTGAGAAGGTTTTGATTCTCATGGTGTCCCAAGGGGAATGATTATAAAGTGTACATGATAGTGGAGTTACAGCAGCTAAAAGTATGGTGTGTACAAAACCCATGCTGGACTGGGAAGGATCGCCAAAAGCCAGTAGAGGTGTGAATGCAGCTCAGCTGAGGCCAGATTGAGATGGGGAATAGATTATCCTCTGGCTTCTGATGGGAGAAAATGGCACCGAGAAGCTGAGGCAGTCAATGGTTGATCAGGACCTCTCTGGGGCAACACAGGAATCTTGTTTGTAATAGGTTGTTTGTTAGTGCTGTGAGATAGAGTTTCCATTGTGAAATGCTCTGAAAGATATGGGGGCTGGGGGTTATTGGGCTGAAACTGAGTGTTACAGGTGACCCAAAGGGAGAACTACAGAAAGAGAAAGATTTCTTCTTCTTTACGTCTGATGTGGCTATGTACTTTCTGTACTCACTTGGGTTGTCCCTTTTGTTCCCTGTGAGTTGGTTTAATTCACTTATCCAGCAGAACATTAGCTTAGTCATCCCTGGACTACCTCAGAAAGAAAAAAAAACAGTTTTCCACTGGGTTAGCAGTGTGAATCAGCTCAGGAAGGTCTCTAATATGTGCTGAAGAAATGAGAACCAGTGGACAAAAGCAGGAGTGAGAGAAGGAGAGAGGAGAAAGCAAGTGGGGTCACAGAGGGTGCTGAGATTAACTCAGCTGGAATAGCTGTTTGAGAGTCCAGATGAGTGTTTCTGAGAAGCGTATGTGGTGAGTAAAAGGACAGGGTCCAACTCTGATCTTGATTATGTTTGTTTTAGAAGTTGACACCTGGAAGGTCTCAGCCAGAGACCTGCATCTGCAGACATGGCTGCTGGTGGCTGTAGGAGGGAAATTGAGGTAAGGTGACTAAAGCCATGGAAATACGATGGAACTTTTTAGAGACTGAACTTGTATATAGGTGCCTGAGATCTCTCACTAGATGCTTAATGGAGGTCTTGACTCTCCAGGGGATGAACAGGTAAGGTTTTGCTGAGGCCCTTGCATGTAGCTAATGCCTTCTTCTCTATGGAGTTTTAACTCTGCAAAAACCACGCTGCTCCTCTTATTTAAGTGAGTTTGGCTGAATAACCTTCAAATATTTTAAAGTATAATCATAGGATCACTCCTGATGTCTAGATGTGCTGAAATGCTTGATGTTGAAGACCCAGCATCCACACTATGTGCATTTTGTGACTCGTCTGTGTTTATCAATCTATATGTGCATATATATATGTATTTTACATTTTTGGGAAGCTCCAGTCTGGTTCTGTGAGCTGAAAGTCCTTTGGTGCTTAAAGAGCAGTTGATGTGCTCTCAGAGTGTATCCTCTGGTTTAGTTTCATCCAAAAGGAATACGGTTTTACTCTCTGAGACCACCTGCAGTGTAAATCAAAATACTTCTTGTAGGGACTATCATAAGATTGGTTTCAGAAGTGTGTCTCTCATTCAAAGTAAAATGCCAGTGTAGGCACTCTCTTGTTTTCTTGATGAAGATGTAAGTTTGAAAATGAGCATCAGAATACATTGTTAAAAATAAAACTGCTTTATTTTCCTGATGTATTAAAATACCTTGTTTTGGAGACTGTCAGGAGCCCTGGGTCTGTTTTGCAAAGTATGTAGATCATGGCAGTGGAAGATTAATATTTGCTCCTACAAACTTCAGGCAACAACTGGGATTTCTTGTAGTACATAGTACCTAACCATATGTAAGAAGGTCTCCAGGCTTGGCTCCCAACAGATAAACTAGACTGGGGAGAGGCAAAATTGAGTTTAGTCATCCCTATAAATACAAGGAACTGAAATACAGCTCTGGAAGAGCTTCCCTAAAGTCAGCTGGGAAGCCTGCAGCAAAACTGATGAATCCTCTTAAAAATCTAGATCAGTTGTCCTGTTACTATGCAATACTGCACATTGATACAACTGTTCAGTCCCTGACAGAAAACACTAGGATGTGTGCCAGGCTTTGAATCACAGTATGGACTGGCTGATGAGCCAGGAGTCAGAAGGGACCTCCTGTTAAAGGAGTTTCAGTACAAGAACCCTATTTATAGTCATTACAAGCAAACCCTCCTTTTCCTTTTGAAGTCCTCAAAGAAGAAAATGAAGGCATCGCACAAGAATATGAGGCTAATGCAATCAGGCTCTAGGCTGGTCTTTCTTGGTTATACCTCTATAGACGTCGCTGCTTCTACAGCAGATACATTTGGATCACCAATATTAATATATGAATCAATGATTTTTATTTTTTTTTTCGTAGAACAACAGCATAAGAATACAATGTTACAATCTACTTACCAGCTTGACATAAATGGTTAGCTGTCCAGGGTCTAGTTTTCTGCAGTATGACGTACTGTTGTTGCCTTCAGGGTATCTCACCAATTCATCATCATTGGCATTAGTGCAACTAACTGAACTTAATTTTGTTATTTTCTATTCTAATTTTAAGTGCTGCACTGTTGTCTTTCCTCTCAGGCTGACATTAATCACTTCAGGAAACGCTTTGCTTCGTAGCCGGAGGCCCTTAGTCTTGCAAGTGTTCAGCCAGTAGTGATCTGATAAGCTTAGTGCTGAAAGTACTTTGTGAAAAGAGATTTCATTTCTCTTGAATATTGGGTAACAAACCATCAAGATTTCTTTTCCTTTTTAATACATTATTTCTATGCAACTTAGACATCAGACAGAATAAATACCCGGACGAGGAAAGTGAAAAGGTGCATTTGAATGAAATGCACTACTGAACTCTTAATTTTTTTGCCTGGAAAATGCAAAGGAAATCCTGTACAATTAGGTTGTTATGTTTGACTCACACCATCCAGTTTGCACATCAAATTATCCAAACAGTGCATTAGTATGTCACTTCTTTAGTTTGAAGTTTTCTATGTACCAGCATAATAGTAGAACAAAACTTAGTTACAGTATCAAAACAGAGGGAAAGATGATGGGTTTTTTGTTCAGTTTTGGGTTGCCCAAGTAAAAATGAAATGGAAAACAGATTACAAAAGAATTAAAAAACACAACCAGCCTTTTCCAGCCAGTGATACAAAAATCTATGAATTTTTATGATTTGTGTTCCCAAAACTTGAAGCTATTTAAAAGCCTCAGACTTTGAGGTAGTGGCTACTTGCTTAAGGAGTTCCAAATCAAGCATCTGAAGCTCTGGTTCTTTTCATTTAAATAACCACCCCTTGTTTTGCTTTGCTTTGGTTTTAATTCAGTTTCACATTAAGTGTACTCATGGCAAATACCTGACTCATTTCTGGATCCCTGTCCTTGCCCAGCAGAACCTGAATTGGGTATGTGTGGAAGAGCTGTTGTTTGAGTCAACCTAGAGAAGTCAGGAGCTCAGAGCTATAATCCTGCCTTAGTCAGAGGTGTTCCCATGAAGCCTAGTTTCATTAATTAACTAGACTAGACTTTAAATGGGATTAATTACATAGGTCTAACTTCTAAAGCTTGCTGAATGTGAGAAATAATATGGTGGGTTATGGGAAATACATCTGTCAGTGGGCAGTAGTTTAGGGTGTTCATGAACCTTTGTCTGGGCTACAAAACAACTTGCATCTGAGAAATGTTAATGCAGCACTGTGCACTTACTATTATGTCTTGGAACAAGCCAGACCATTCATTGATGAACTGGCCCTTATTTTCTGCCTAGAGCCTGAAGCATCATATTTGTGTATCAATAGGAATAGCAGGAAAAATATTCATTATCAGACTGGCAGTAGTATAGGTGGAAACATTGAAAATAAAATACAAATAAAAGGCAAAAAATGACAGCTATATGGTGTACTTTCAAAAAGAAACCTCAGCTTGAGGTCTGTTGAAGGGATGAATTTTGCAGACTGTGTACTTCTCCATTATCAGACATTATCTCATTTCTATATTATTATACATTTATTTACTGGAAATTTGTTCTGAAAAGCATTTAGATAATCAGGCTATCTCATTAAGACAAGCATAAATTACAGTGTGCTAATAAAAATCTTCAGGGTGTTTAAAACCTCTCATACCATGTTATCAGATTTTACTTATTTTACTGTACACACTCCCTGTGTCCTATCTTTGAGTTGCATTATATCAGTTTTCGGATGCTGGGGAGGAGCTTTTCCTCAGGGACTGTAGTGATAGGACAAGGGGTAATGGGTTTAAGCTTAAACACGGGAAGTTCAGGTTGGATATAAGGAACAAGTTCTTTACTGTAAGGATGGTGAGGTACTGGAACGGGCTGCCTAGGGAAGCTGTGAATGCTCCATCCCTGGCAGTGTTCAAGGTCAGGGTGGACAGAGCCTTGAGTGACATGGTCTAGTGTGAGGTGTCCCTGCTTATGGCAGGGGGCCTGGAACTAGGTGATTTTAAGGTCCTTTCCAACCCAAACCATTCTATGACTCTAATTCTAATTAACAGGTTGTTGTTCAATTAGCTTTCATTTTCTGTTTTGACTGTACTAATGTATAAATTATGAATAAAGAGGAACATTAACCAAACAGCACCGTAAATCTGACCATTACGTTCTGATTTAGTCTTTCTGTTGTAGGCTTTGGTGTGACAGATTGTTGCAAACTACAGTTCAGTCCTCTGATAACAGTCAGTAAAAAAGTGGAATCTATATTATGCTGATGGTAGTCCATTAGGCTAGAGGAATGAGGAGGAAACTGAAATAGCCTATTAGGATTTTCTAAGCAAAATGCCTTACTTGGGAAGAAGAATCTTGTAATTAGCAGTATTGTTACTCTGTGTCGGTTTTAGTTCTGCATTTGTCACTGACATTGGGAAACTGCATAGACAACATAGAAAAATTGTGGGAATCTTTATACTTAGTGAACTCTCCTTCTAGTTTCTTCTCCAGTAAGATGTGTGGCTGTAGATTCCAGCTTGTTCTTAAAAAACATGTTTTTCCCATGCGTGAGAAAATGCAGTATTTAGACAAACAGGTCCTTTAAACGTTACTGCAGTACAAACGAACAATACCACTGGGCATAGAGCTACATATCTTGCTCTCAGCTGGGCCAGCTGAGGGATTACTCGCCTGCTGATGCTGAAAGAGCTGTGTATTGCATAGCTTTAATAAAAGCTTTCTTCACTTTGTAAAGCAATCTCTGTGCAATTGGTTCATGATCTTGCAAAGCAGACAGCTGGATGACAGTTTTTCATTGAGCTTTAGTAGAGAAAAGCCAGGTCTGAAGAAAATTAGTGTTGTAGTCTCAAATGTTTTAATAAGACATAGACTTTCTATGAGCTCATTCTTATTAGTTGGTTTAAAACATGTTTTTTAAAAGAAATGTCAAAGAAAACAGTCTGGGAAAAATCTCTTGAGTGAAGCAGGCTGCAATCTTGTTTTAGTCTAAGCTCAAATATGTCATAGTTTAGGAAGCTATTTACTGAGGCCAAGTAGCCAAAAAAATAAAGAACATGGAATATGCAACCAGTGCTAGTCCTTTTTATTCATTTCTTTAAGGGAATAAAAATACATGTTCCACTAATGAAAACAATCCATCAGTCTTTTGCAATCCTACTGCATTTGCAGTCATTTGGTGCTACATCATTTAAAGACCAGACTTGCTCTGGGGGTTATGTTCTTCTTTTGAATTAATAAAACCTGACTGGTCTTTCTTTGATTAACATTAGGCTGAAACTGGGCAATGGTTCTTCACCTGTATTTATCTTGTCCTTTACTGCTTCTGTTTCAGACCTGAAACATTATTTTTCTTTTAACGTTTGTCCATTTTCTTACTCCAACAGTAGCAGTTAAGCTAATACATTATTGCTACTGCCTATAGGTCCTGCTGGACTTTTGTTTGTAAATTATTTGCTTTAGGAATATAAGATTATTACAAAATGAAATACATAAATTTATTTTTTAACTACTGTTTTGGAGCAATGTGCTTAGGTTTAATGCTTTTATTGTTTGATTTGAACTGAAGAAAATGGATTTGCCACAAAGCAAGTCTTGCCTATCAAAGGAGCTATTAGGTTTCAGTGAACAGCGCACCATCCCCAAACTTTTAACATTAAAACCTGTTTAATTGCCCTCGGGAAAGGTATTTTTCTCAGGACAGCCATGTTAACGTTTTATTTTGTTTACTGTGTAAGAAAGGCATGAACAGATGGACTGACTTTTTCTGAATTCAGGGGCTTAGTCGAACTGCAGTCTCGATGCATTTGTGTATATTTTGAACTATTAGAAATCTTCTTAGCTTGCAAGTCAGTGAGTACCATGAATACATTCTGAGTATTATTGGTCCCTGTATGTATTTATTTTTAAAATCTGTAATTTATCAATACAGTTATTTCCCACTGAGTAAACCACTCCTTAGTTTACAAAGAAGTTTTTTGGCACACAGTCTGTCCCTGTTGGAAGCCAGTGGTTGGCATGTGCCCCTGCGATGCACAGATGAGGCACAGGCAGCAGAGGGTCAGTCACTCTCGGAAAGGAAGATGCCAAAAATGTGGTGTGCTAGAAACTGCTGGTCAGGACAAAGAAATGCAGCATTTGAAAGAACAATGGGAGGGAAGGGCTTATTGTAAGCGTGTTTATGGAACAGCACACATGTAAATTACAAACCAGCTTAATTTCCCTAATCTGTTTATGCACTCTTCTAGAGCCCAACTCTACTTAGTGCCAGCCAAAGGCAGTGTGACTGCCATCTCCCAGAGTTCTTCATCCTGAGAAGGATTTCACTTCAGCTGTGGCTTTGCAAAACTGGAATAGTCATGTCTGAGTTATGTTGTTATCAAATCTGGTCCACAATCTTAGCAGCTATCAACCTTTGTAAGAGAGTGACCAAAACAACTCCTTGGAGCCTAGATGGCCTTCGTGCCTGGCTCAGGTTGTCCAGGCTTTAACGAGCTGCTATTGTACATAGCTTGTAGTTTTGACACATACTTTTGTACTATAAAGGGATACATTTTGTCTTGCTTTTTTGAATAGTCTGTTGGCTCCTTAACTGGCAAATATTTAATCAGGAAAAATGTATTAAGTATGCATATAATTCGCATTCCCTTTCTCAGTTTCACTCTCTATTTCTTTAGGGTATCATGATGCTTGTTTTCCCCATGTAGCCAGGGGGCAAGGAGTAAATGACTTGTCCAAGGTTAGCCATGGTGGTTTTAGGTTGTGAACCTGCATATTCTAACTCCTGGGCAGATCCCCAAGTCACTGGACAGCTTTTGCCTTTACTGCTGCTTTTTATGTAAACAGTAACTCAGCTCGGCTAGAATTGGCCATGTTGGGGTTGTATTTTAAGCAAGAGAATAACTACTCCTTTTATTCCTCCAAACCAGTCCCTTTAATCCTTTAAACCTACTCAAATTAGGCTCAATGGACAAGCTGCTAGAAACAGCTCTGGGAGTCAGAAATCTACTTATTGGAAGAGGGACCCCTTTGTGTAACAGTGAAGTTGGAAATGGTCACTGTGAGCCCTGAAATAAGATGTTTTCCCTCTTGTCACCTTCCATAAAGTTTGTATTTACATTGCTCAGGGTAGAAGCCAGGTACTCCATGTTGTCATTTGCCCTGCTTGTGTGTATTAGGTTGTATCTTGGCTATGTAGACTCTAAGTTGACTGTACTATGACGTCATTCTATGTTTGACCTGATCCCGGCTGGGATAGTTAATGTTCTTCCTAGTAGCTAGTACAGTGCTGTGTTTTGGTTTTAAGACGAGAATAATAATTGTAACACATTGATGTTTTGGTTGTTGCTGGAGCAGTGCTTACTCTAAAAGTCAGAAGACTTTTCAGCCTCTCGTCCTGCCCTGCCAGCAACTAGGCTGGGGGTACACAAGAAGATGCAAAGAGACACAGCCAGGACAGCTGATCCAGCCAGACCAAGGGGATATTCGAGACCGTATGACATCGTGCTGAACAATAAAACTGGGGAGAGTTGGCTGGGGAGTGGAGGCCTGCTGCTTGGGGACTGGCTGGGCATCAGTCAGCATGTGGTAGACAATTGCATTTTGCATTATTTGTTTTGTGTGTTCTTTTATTGTTACTATTATTTTCCTTTCCTTTTCTGTCCTTTTAAGCTGTTTTTATCTCAACTCAGTGAATTTTATCTTTTTTTTCTGATTCTCTCCCCCATCCCACCATATGGGAGTGAGCAGACGGCTTTGTGGTGCTTAGGTGCCTGCCAGGTTAGACCATGACAGTGTTATTAGACATTGTTTGTAGTGAGTAGGCAAGATACTGCTTGGTATCATCACCTGAGTCAAAAAATATTCTGGAAAGTCCTTGCTCCCAAGGACAGAGGAAGAGCTAGTTCAGAATACAGAAGTGTAAAGATTTTCTTTAACAAGAAATTGTTTGGATTCTTAGCAGTATGTTTCCAGAATGCTGGAGTACAGTTCTACAGTATAATTGAATGTAATTTAGGCTTCAACTAAATGCTGGCAGTCATGGGTATTCTCCAAAAGCAAATCAATACAGCTGCTTTGTCTAAAACGCTGAATCACCAGGCCAAACCATTCTCAGTAAAACCCAGTCAGGATGATGGCTTTCCTCTGAAAACAGGTTGGATGTGATGTTTGGATTCAGAAAGAGCTTTCCCAAGGTTGCCAGCTCTTGAGTTGCTGGAAAAAAATGCAGAAATGATGCGGATAGGAGTTTGTCCAGATTTTAGAAGAAAATAGTATTTTGAATTATGCCAGTTATGTCAAGTAGAAGCAGCAAGCTTCACAGAAGTTAATTTTAATATATCTATTCTAGTATTTATCACTTCATAAAATTTTAGGTAATTATCAATAGTTTGCCTGACAAATTTTAACAGTGGTTATATATGCTCCAAACTAAAAATCTTGAAAAACAAAACCATAAAATTCTTTTGGAGAAGGTACTTAAGGGTGGGAGGAAGTGTTACTATAAAGCTTAGGGAATGTCTGAAAGTTTGGCAGTGTGAATGAGGTACCAAACTTTCAACTCTTCTATGTACACAAAGGCTCTCCCTTGCAAACCTGTATAGAATAAGGCTGCTGGGGTGAGGGACTCAAATTTACATTCAGCTCGGGTATAAACTATGATTGGAGATTGACATGACGTTGTCTGTGGTATCCCTGAAGGAGATCCTCCATTTTTTAGCAGTCCTAGAGGATCATCAGTAGGCTGCTGGTGGCACACTGCTTGGCTTCTCTAGTGGCTGGCTTCTGGATGAGCAAATTTTGATTTAAAAAAACTGACCGTTCCAGATTATGGTTCTGCTTCTACTCGGAGGTCAGTGTGCTGCTCACATTCAATGTGAATCTACTCTAGTCAACAAAACTATGGCAATTGAGAGCTTAAAGTCTGGGAGAAAGATTTATTAAGAAGTCATGTTCCAGAGATCTTGAGTTCTTGCCAATTTTGAAGATAATACTGACTTCTAGTTACAGAGAATGGATCACTGTTCACTATCAACTCAGACATTTGAACGTCCCAGTTGCAAAGTTTGACTAGGTGTTGTGAAAGTCTTCATTAAATTCTTGGCTGAGGGTGGTGTCTTCTTTAATGAGCTAAGTCTGCTCAGACTGTCTAGACCAGGACTATTTCCATAGGATGACATGGCCTTGCACTTTGCTCAGTATTCATAGTGTCACTTCTTTTTAATATGGCACAGAGTTAAAATGTATTTCTATTACATCAGTGTACCACAAAGCATGTACTTTGGATTCCTCTCTACTGTCTATGTTTATATGTGTCATACCAAAATCCTTGAAATTAATGAAGCCCGATTTCCCAAAGGATTTGTGTTGTATGTGCCCTAAACACAACTAACACTCCCTTTGTAGCATTTCACCTTTTTCCCATGGCCTGGGTGTTGCATTCTATGGTGCCGTTCCCCAGCCCCAGTGACTTCCCAGTTCCCTTCATACTGGTCCCAGTGAGTACTGGTGCATATTACTGCTGACTGGAAGCTAGGCATTATCAGATCAGCTGGCTGGCACTTGTGTGCTTATGGACCAACTGGATGAAGTTTCTCTGGTTTGATAAGGGAAAAGTGTCTTTAATTCATGCCCTCAAAAGGTAATTTAATCAGTCTTCTAGCCAAATGTAAATTCCCACACCATTTCTTAGAGATTTTTATCTCTGAGCCTTCAACCACATTGATGGACAAAAATTGAAGAAGCCCTTATAGGTGAAGGAGGAGGACAGATGGACAATTAGAGGGGGTTAATAAATCTCACTTCCTCAGGTAACGGTGGACTGAAGCGGGTAAAACATACTTGTGTGTGTTTTCCTTGAGCTACTTGTTACTGAAAGTCATTAAAGTCATATACAGTGGGAGTAGGGTGGGAATCCAGCTGTGTCAAATGCTGTTCAAACACCAAGGAGTGCCATGGGGTCATGCCAGAGAATCTGGAAATCAAGGAGTGCTCCTCTCTGAGACTGCAAATAGTGCATGCTGGCAAAAAGGAAGTTGGATGTTTCAAATAGTTGTTGGTTACTTTCTCTACTTTCTGTCTTTTGAGTTATTGGAGAAACTTGAGAACTGTTTTTTTTCCCAAGTGAAATTTAAGAAATATGACTTTAGATAGAATGCAGAGAAAATAACAAAAGTATAAGGCATAGCAGTACAGTGAGGTGGACATGGTTGCCATGGTTTAACCTCAGCCAGCAACTAAGTACTGTGTGGTTTCTTGCTCCCTCCCCTCCTGCCCCCATCGGATGGGGAGGAGAATCAGACAAAGGATCTTGCAGGTTGAGATAAGAACAGTTTAATAATTGAAAGTAAAATATAATAATGGTGATGATGAAAAGGGAGAAAACAAAAAGAGAGAAATAAAACCCAAGACAAGACAACTGACACACAATACAATTGCTCCTGCTGCCTGATGACCAACCCATCCCTGAGCAGTGATAGGTGTCTCCCAGCAAACTTCCCCCAGTTTGCATGCTAAGCATGATATGCTATGGTATGAAGTAGTCCTTTGTGCAGCTCGAGTCAGGTGTCCTGGCTGTGTCCCCTCAAAGCTTTCTGTGGCTCCTCCTCAGTGGCAGAGCATGCGAAACTGAAAACTCCTTGATTTAGAGAAACCTTTACTTAGTAACCACTGAAACATCAGTGTGTCACCAACTTTATTCTCACACTAAATACAAAATACAGTACTAGGAAGAAAATAAACTCTGTCTCAGCGAAAACAAGGACAGTGGTAGAGCCAGTTGTTGTGTGGCATATGCAGGCATATGAATTCTGATCCCAAAAGCTGTACTGGTGCGTCATCTCAACACTAGGTAATTACTGTGGCCTCTCAGTCTATTGCAGCCAGTCTGAGTGTTTCAGTGGCATCCTTAGTGGCATCCTGCATGGCGTGCTGCAGACCAGGGAAGTTCTGTTTGATCCTGAAGAATCAGAATTATGTCCATTAAAGCAAAGCAACTGGCATTTGCCTCTGCAAAAGACACTACCTAACCTTAAAGGTGCTTGAACATCAGGCCCCCAGTATCGGAAGGGGGCCTACAAGGATGGTGGAGGGGGACTCTTTGCTAGCTACTGTAGTGATAGGACAAGGGGTAATGGGTTAAAACTTAAACAGGGGAAGTTTAGATTGGATATAAGGAAGAAGTTCTTTACTGCAAGGGTGGTGAGGCACTGGAATGGGTTGCCCAGGGAAGCTGTGAATGCTCCATCCCTGGCGGTGTTCAAGTCCAGGTTGGACAGAGCCTTGGGTGACATGGTTTAGTGTGAGGTGTCCCTGCCCATGGCAGGAGGGCCGGAATTAGATGATCTTAAGGTCCTTTCCAGCCCTAACTATTCTATGATTCTATGACTTGACTGAGAAGACGCCATTTGACAAGATGAGACAAGAAGCAGAAGGGTCTGTGGCTTCTGCAGCTGCTTCTTTTCTCTGGAGATTATGGCTTATTCCTCTCTTCACTCTTTTCCCAAGGTGACAGTTTTGTGCAACAGATTGAATCCCTGCCATGAATTGCATTTGGCTATGTCTACTGACAAGTCAAACTTGAAATCAAGGTAAGTATCAGCTGAAGGTATGGTTTCACACTTAACGTGGGCAGCCTTGTCCCACCTGTATATGTAATATGCAAAATTTTTAAAAAACTAAAAGAAAAAAAAAAATTTACTCACAACAGACCACCTGTACCCATATCACAGAGGGTGATGACTGCAGCTAGCATTCCAGGCCTCCAACAGCTTCTCACGACAAATGCACACTGAAATCTGCTCTCAGGATCTCTCTTCTTTTTTGTTTCTTTTTTTTTTGTTTCTTTTTTTTTCATTTAGTTCTCTGCTGCAAAGGCAAAACTGAATGCCTGCACTCTTGGAGGGATATGATCTTCAGAGAGGAAGACATCCTCTACTTTTACACTGAACTAAGATGATAGACTAACTTTTTGAAAAATCTTCTGCACAAACAGTATGTTAGGCTGGCTTTGGAGAAACTTTGAAATGCCTCTTGAGAAATGTGCTAGTGTTGCCATGGTTTGTGTTTAAATGCATCAGAACTGATCCTGCTGGTATTGAGGTTATTAGAAAACAAGCAACCAACCCCTCCCAAAACACCACAACCCAAAACCTGATGGTTTATTTAAGTACTGGTGGCCACTCAGACATCAGACTTGTATAATTGCAAGATTCCAGGAATTTGATTTCAAGAAAAATGACAGATACTGTTGCAAACAACATTTTCTTGTATTCTTGAAGACAGTGACTCGGCAGGTAAAAAAATGTAAAGGTTGGTAACAATGCAGATCTCAACACTGCTTAGCTCATCAGTGGCATCCTCATTATTGCTAACTCGTGTCATAAACTTTTGGGTTTTTTTTTCTTTTTCTTTTTTTTTTTTTTTTTAAGATCATACCACATAGCATACAGTTTATTGCATGCAGATTTTGTGTTTAGTGAAACAGTGCAAATATAATTGTAACTGCTTGTAATTTCCCATATAACTAAAAATACCATTTTCTACTCGTGGATAAAAATAAAATCCTGAATTTCTGTAGTCTGCAAGATTTAAAGTACTTCAGTTAGGAAACACTGAAACTTACTAATGCTTTCCCTAAGATATTATCTCTTCCCTCTAAAAAATTATTTCATTTAAAATGCTGTTTCCCTAGAATAAGATAATTTGTGCAGCCAGTTAGATTTTTAAACATGGTGATTTACAGCATAGTGAACAAAACTTTGTAATTGATCTTTCAACATCTTTTTGAGTGGCAGATTAATAAACAATATTCCCATCAGTGCAGCAACCAACTAGTTCCAACAGTAAAAGACAACCACAATATATCTCTTCTTTTCCTGCCAAAAAGAAAGAGATCAGCTTGCAAGAGTAGAAGACTGGGAGATTTTACATATGAAGATACCATTGTATGCACATTTACCTAAATTGGGTGGGGATGTGTATTTAATTCTAAAGCTAGCAATCTAATGTTAGGCGGTAAAATGTAAACCTGTTTTGTTTTTTTTTTTTAAATTGCCAAACTTTGTCTTGACAGCAGTTTATGTGGATTTCAGAGGCTAGCATAATGCTCTCCAGCTATAAGCAATGCCCAGAAAGCAAAAATTGAAACACGCAGCAAAAAAAGAAATAAGTTTTGAGATAATATAGTCAAGAAACAATGCAGATCGGAGGCCCATGAGAACCACAGGGTGTTACAGATATAACTGATGTAACAGATGACACGCAGCTCCAAAAGTTGCCATGCTAGCCTCATGCACCAGCAGCAACCATGACAGAGCTGAGCTTTACCTTGATGTATATGTCTTGCTGTAACCTGGAGAAAGACTAGTGGTGGGGAAGGCTACCAGTAGCCAGTGTGCTGTCAGCCCAAAGTGCTGATGAGCGGATGAGGATGGAGAACAGGTCTGAGGAAGTGCCAAGGGAGAACCATTTCAGAGAAAGTGAAAGCACTTCTCTAATTCATTCATTCTGACTTCCATGGTTGCCACTCCCGTAAAGCAACACACAGTTCCATGCACTCATCTGAAGTTAGTGAAATGTAAGACCTTTTAAATATTAATATTTCTTGGGGCCTTTGGGTAGGTTCACCACCTGCTACCTCATATAGCAGCTGTCTAAAGCACTTTCAGTCACATGCTTTTTCTATTTTAAAATTTTCATTTTCCTGAGCCCCTCTTTACAAGCTGATAAGGCTTTAAGGGACTAAAAATTACGCAACTTCCCCACTGCAAGTGTTGTGAGCCCTGGACTGTACTAGTGGACATACTTCATATGTCATCTGTATAATTTTAAAATAGACAGTTAAATATAAATAATCTGAACAAGGTCACTGAAGTCTCAGATTGTATTGCAGTGGCACACCAAATCCACTCCTCTGTATCTGTCCTGGGTGTCTTCAAAACACTCAGGTCTCTCACAGTGGTTTTCTTTGTTACAGAGGCAAGGGGGTCTGGCTGCTCCCAAATCACGCAGAAGCTACACACTAGCCAAGAGCAACCTGAGGCCACAGAGAGAAAGTCAAAGTGCTTTTAAAAGTTTGCATAGTTCAATTTTGCGAAGATTTTGTTCAGCTTCACTGTCTTCATTTGGGTTAATTCCCTACTACAGAACAATACTATGTGGGCATTGCTTCCAAAACATTTCAGTTAGAAGTGAAACATTTCAGTAAGAAGTGAAACATGAACAGTTCTAACACAAACAGAACTAATTAAATCAAGCCCAAGCTGTTGCAGCAAACAGCTACATGACCCTACTGTATCAACTTCTTTCTGAAGTAGCTTCAGTCTAGCTTTGGTACTGACATCGCAATAAAACAAAAATTCAGAACATGGATTGTAACTGCTGTATATACTACAACAAATACCATTCAGCTATTTCCACTACTATTTCATGTACAAGTCTGGCTTAATCATTGTTAGCATGTTAGTGGTGAGAACTGTGTAAGCTCTATTCATGTGAATAAACCTATGTAATGAGATAAATAACGATTCAAAATGCAGAGGTGCTAGTTTGTCTCTTGCTTCCCAGGTATTTCTCAGTATATAAACACACACAGCTACAATTCTAAAATGGCATCCTTTTAAGAGCCGGTCATTCTTAAAAGTTATTGTGAGGACAGAGGTTTTTCTTGGACATAAGCTTCTGACTTGCTGGAGATAGTATAAGAAAAACAAGAGTGTTAAACAGAAGTCATCAGCCTTCTGCTCTTAAAAGAAACCATGTGGCTGCATGGCTATGGAAAACAGTACTGAAAATAGTGTGTGTGCAGCACAGTGTGGCTTTGAAATACTGAGGGTGGTCAGGAGAAACTCTCACCAATGCCTAACTTCGCATGCATGTTCCAGTGACTTACTACTAATGTAACTAGGACCTGCTAGTTAAAAACAGGCTTTCTTTATTAGTGAGAGGTACAAATGCAAAACCACTTAATGGAAAGACCAATAAAAAGGACAAATAACTAGAGTAACCTCACTGTGCTCTGAAAGTGCCTGTCAATGGAGCCTTTCAGAGCACCATAAACCCACAGACAACCAGTCTTTCTAAAGCATCACAGGCAGTGCTTCCTTAAGAGCCTGTGAAACCCTTGCTAAGCATCTAGTACCCATTACTCCCTTTGTGGAAAAGAAAACCTGGCACACCGAAGACCACAGGACATTAACACCTATTGATGCTTGCCAAAACTCCATGTGATTTCGGGGTTTACCACAATTAGTCAAAAGTATATATTTATCATTCTGAATACTGTCTCCAGCTGTTGAGTAAGTGGCTTTTTCTGTAACCTCAAGATCAGGTCCTAATGAAGTGAGTTGAGGGTACTGAATGAGAAGCCTGTGAGTGAGACTACTGCCTTCTTTTATGGCATTTCACTGCTCTTGCTCTGTAATGACTGTGGAAGAGTGTGTGGCAGTTTAAAGATCACTTGGTCTTTCTTACAATAGCTCCAAATAAAAGTCTGAACATCCCTGCTTACTGGAACTTGGCTTCTTAATGTAGGTTTGATGATTCTTATCCATGTTTCAAATTACTTCTTTGCTTAATACAATCATTAAAGGCATCCATCCTGGGTTCAGCAGTAGCAGTCATTTTTCTCCTTAGTAGCTGATGCCGTGCTGTGCTTCTGACTTTCAGCCTGAGAACAATGCTGATAACACCGATGTTTTTAGCTGTTGCTCAGTAATGATGTTTACTCTGACCAAGGACTTTCTGAGTCTCATGCTCTGCCAGGGAGGAGGGGAAGCCGGGAGGAAGCAGAGACAGGACACCTGACCCAAACTAGCCAAAGAGGTATTCCATACCACAGCACGTCATGCCCAGTATATAAACCGGGGGCAGTTACCCGTAAGGGTTAGATCACTGCTCGGGTTGGGCTGGGTATCTGTTGGCAGGTGGTAAGCAGTTGTATTCTCTTCCCTTGTTATTTCCCTTATCATTATTATTACTGGTGGCAGCAGCATTGGTTTGTGTTATCCCTTAGTTACTGGACTGTTCTTATCTCAACCTGTGGGAGTTACATTCTTTCGATTCTCCTCCCCATCCCCCCCGGCAGCAAAGGGAGGAAGAATGTTGGGGGGGGGGGGGTTGGGCATGACGGGGAGGGGAGTGAGTGAGCGTCTCTGTGGTTCTGAGTTACCGGCTCAGCTTGAACCACGACAGCATCTAGCCTTACTCATGACTAAAATCATTGGAGTTGTAAAAGGTGAAAGCCAGCCCTTTGAGCTTAGTACAATAAAGCCTTTTCTACAGGGCCAAGGATGCCAGAGTCTGTGTGTGCTTGGTATTTTTTTTCCCCTATAATGTCCCTGTGCTTTGATTTTACTGAAAAATGAAAAGTAATATTGTACTTTCAGTAGACAGTTTCCAGCTGAAATGAAAACAGTAGAGGAGAGAAAGGGAACTGAAATTTCACCATAGTCTTACAATGTCAGTTAAACAACGATAAAAAAGAAATAAACTCTAAAATACCTTGGAATATAGAGTAAGTTGCAGCTTAATGATTTAATAGAACAATAATGCTGTGATATTTGGATTCAACTCTTGATTTTAGAGGGATGTTCAGAGACTTAGGCGTTGACTATGGGTCTTGTCTTTGTATGCATAAAAGAGAAATACATACCTTTTATTTTTTTGGAAATTCTTACAGGAGTTTTTGGCTTTCCAGTGATTTTTTTTTTTGTGTGTCTTTTGCCACTGGAAGAAAAGCTGTCTGAGAACAGGTTATCTGAGGAAGTTGATGTATCTAACCATACTGTAATTTGATTGATAACAAGAGAATCTGATGTCTCCAAGGCACACTTTGAAATCTCCTTCCTTTACATTACTTTTGACCTTAGAGATCTTCGAAAGCAGTGGCATAGGTTCATAACCAAATGAGTCCAGGAACACCTGAGACAGCTAGACAAGGCAAAAGCAACTCATGCAACTGGAGATTTCTGTCAAAGGTATTCATAGTCAATTTATTTCACAGGACTTCCTTGGGCACTGATCTTTTTTCCAATCTGTTTTTACAGTTCCAACAAGAACTGTATTGTAAGACAAAAGTAAGATATAAAGTGAACAGTTGGAGGTAATAGATTGAAGCTGGCTTTTGAACTGACACTCAGGCTAGATTAACTGGTATTTCTTTTTAATGTCTATTATCTAAATGGGTGCTACCCTTTTAAAGGATAGCTCTGCTGGAATGGCAGAGAGAGGGTTTATTCTGAGTTGTATTTCGGTGTAATTTTTTCTTTACAGGTTCATGAAGATGATGTAGCTACCAAGCTTTTGCATCTTGGTTTTTTAGAATAGTATGTGATGGATTAAGAAGGATGTACTTGCATTTCTTGTGACCTTGAAGTAAAGAGGCAAGTTACAAAGAGGTGTCAGAAGGTATAACGGTACACAAAGCAACCCTATGGAAATCTAGTACTTTGTTTGTAAAAAAATAACAGGCAAAGCAAGGAAGTCTCCTCATGCTTTTTAAGGGGTAATACAGCAGAATTTATTTTCATTTTTTTAAAAAAGGGTCCTCCTGTGAGGTGCCAAAAAACATCAACAAACACTCCTTCTAAAGAATATCGTTAACCCTGCTGCCTTTTAGAATAGTACCCTAAATTTTGTTTTCAATCAGTTTGTTTCATCTATAAATATCCAAAAGCTAACTGAGCAAAACAGTTACAGGGAGCATGATGTGCATTTTCCTTGCACAACCGACTCGTATTTTGTGCCCAGACCTTAACAGTACTCAACTCCAAATAGATGAAAATCACTAAGAAAATTAATACTAGGATTTGTCTGCTGTATCTCTGCAAAGCATCAATTGATCACCTAAGCTTAAATGGCAGGAATCCAACAGCAGGATTAATTGCATTACTAATGAAATTTTCATACTTAGATTTTCTGTGTTGCCATGAAAGGGAAGCAAACTGAAAGCTGAAGATTACAAAATCGAGGACTTTTAAACTTTTTTTCCATCAAAAGGTCCAAGCCCTTTGGCAAGCTGATTGGCTGGAGTCACTGATGCTTTCTGCAAAGTAGAGAGTTCAGATAAAGCCAAAATGGAGAAAAATACACAGAACTTCTACTGTTTTAATGCAGTGTCAGTGGGATTCAGGGGTTTTAAGCAGTCTTGAGAAGATGAGATTATTTCCGAGTGCCTGAACCAGTTTTTATGCTATCTTTTTTTATCCCCAGCACTGTATCTGGGTGAGATCAGCCCACATCAGGATGCATCAGCATGCATCAGGGTGCATGCATCAAACCCAGCACGTATCAGCATGCGTCCTTATCCCACTTCTTCAGCAATGTATTTTCAATAGGATTATACGGAGGTGGTCCAGTCTGGAGCCTGGTGTGCTCCAAAGAGGAGCCTCTCCAGACAGCCAAGGAAGCAGGGTGCTACAGTGTGCTATAGCTATCTAGTCAGGGAGCATAGGTAACAGAAAGTGTCTGAGGTGGAAGGCAAAATATGGTCCCCTCTTAACAAGACTGGGAGGTGTCACCACTGCAGTTGTTTCTGGAGGACTAGGAGGGAGGGGCATGCAAAGCTGCAGATTTTACAAGTGTATTTATGCAGAAGATCCAGGATAAGCAGACTTAAAATGACTATCAGGAGGCTTTCTCTAGCTGTGCTGCAAGAGAGAATGTGAAAAATGTTTTCAGTGGATGATAATGTGTGTGTGGGAAAAAAAACAACCAAAAAGCAGAAACAGATGTGGGTTAAGCAGTAGACACAGCAAAATCGGTTGTTAGCAGCAGATCATTAACAACCCACAGTGATGATGAGCACGCTTTAATAAACCCATTCAGGGAGGATTACTGCTATTAGGAGTAATGATCAGTGGCAGCAATGTGTTTTTATATGAATTTGGGGGCTATATCATGCAGTGACAATCTCTGCTGGAGCCATTTTATGTCCGCTGGTATATGGGACATTTTTGCTTAATCAGAGCATAGTGTGTAGTTTGATACTTGTATTTTCATCGTTACAAAAAAGAAAGAAAAAATTATAAAATTATGAGAGGTCTGCAAATTAGTGTTACAGAGTAGATGGGCCAGCATTCAAAGTCAGAAAATATTTGAAGTTAGACCTCTAAAAAGGTTCATTTTTATTCTATTGACCTGCCTCTGTCTGCTCAGAGTCATAGCCAGGAATTTCTGCAAAAAATATTTCCTGCTTTCCTAGGAAGCGCAGCACATGAGTGAGCTGAATTACACATTCTACAGGCTCCCTGCAGGCATGCTGCTGTCACAGTCTGCTGCCTGGGATCCAGTACAAAGTATCCTGAGACCTGGGGCTGTCCCTGTGTCACAGACAACTGCTTCAAGTGATGGAGCGGATTACTTCTGTAAATACTAATTTTACAGTAGGTAAAGTTATCCTTGACATTTATATTGCTATGAGAGAAGAAATTACTAGTTTAATATAAATGTGTCAAGGGCTCAGTTATGTTATGGAGTTTGGGAGCTTTTGTTGCTGTTGATCCAACAAAAGGAAGGTCCTTTCTTCCCTGTCAGAAGATATTATCTCTGAACATAAAGTTGTGTTTGACTGGTGCTTGATTATATTTAAGATGGGGTAACTGAAGATTATAAAAAATGGAAGATGTAATGCAATTTTTGCAGAGTAGATCAATACATTAAGAGAAATTTCTACTGATCTCAAAAATATAATACATGAGTGTGTGAAAAAGAAAATAAAGTATGGGACAAAGAAAAGGAAAAACTGTGGAACAATTCCCAGCTCTCCTTCTTGTGATGTGCTTCAGTTCTTATGACCGGCATCATATTCCAGCAGTTAAACCCCTGCCTAGCAAAGCTTCCACCCAGAAGAAAAAATTTCCAGGCGAGATGCGAAGAGGGAAAAAAATGGCCTTATATTTCATTTATATCCATTTGTATTTCAAAGGTCTTTCTGTAGAATCACGTTTCTGACAAACCTGCACATAGCCAAAAAACTATATAAATAGTAACAAGTAATTGGCCTCTGGCATTTTGCATGAACAGTGAGAATGTGAGTTTTGCTCAATGAAAATACGCAAACCTGTCAATGCAAAACAGTGACAAAAGCTTAGCAGGGACTGTTGTGTATCTGGAGAACTGTCTTGCACTTACAGGCATCGTTAATTTTCAGTTTCACTTGAATCTCACTGGCCTAACTCTGCTGCCACTGGTAATTATGCTTACTAATTTCAAAACCAGCTAAGGCAGTGACCTGGAAATCCCATCTTTATCTCTAATACAAGTCTAGTCCTTGCTTGCATGGAGAGAGCTTTTCCTTTCTGAGCCCCATAAGCAAGATGAGAGCCCTGCCACAGCATTCCCTGAAGCCAAGCCATCTTGGAGTATGGCATGACAACTGATGGTACCCCCTGTAAGAGACATTACAGATGTGAAACAGAGAGCTGAAAGGCTTTTCATGACAGCCACTATACTGTGCCTAAAAGGTGCTGTTTCTTCCTCTAACCCCCATTTTTCGTCTCCAGAAACATGCAGTGTCATTACAGCTGAAGTCTGCTCCTGTGTGTGAAGAAGTAAAGGTATGTGTTTGGACTACACTTGAGCACAAGAATGTCATTGAAAAGCATATGGGAACTAGATAACATGCCAAGTTGTTACTAATTTATGACGAAGTCTGTTGGAAATACAGAATGTCTCTTTAGTGTGAGACATTTATTAAAATGTCTCATTTTAATAAATTTTTTGTGCTGGTGTGATGCACTGTAAAGTCTTGCCACATGCCTTTGTCCTGCAAGTAACTATGCTCCAGCAACATCCAACCTCTAGAAATGAAATGAGCACTGAGATACACTAGCTTCTACAAAATCTGGCCTCAGTGGCTTGTATGTCCTGGTTTTACGGGGGCATGTTTCTGACTGTCATGTTGATGTAGATGTAGTTTGTTTTGCCTGATGATTACAGTTTTCCATGTCTATCACCACGTGTCATTGCTGTGACCTTTGAGCCACAAGTATTTTTCTCTGTTTCACACCTATCCTCCAACCACAGCAACCAGGGAGGCGGCTGTGTATGGAGTCAATTTTGGGTATTTAAGGTGGAGACTACACACCTGAAATAACAACATGCAGATAGCCACACTATCAAATAAACGATGTAGGAAAATAATTCTAAAACAAAATAAGCTTCTGCACTATATAAAAAAATTATCTATGCTGTTGATAGATCCATTCTTCCATCTCTTCTGTGTTATCCGACATGATATGGTATAACCTGTTGACTCTCCTTACAGCTTAACATTCCAAAGCTCACTTAAATGGAAAATAATTCTGAGTTATAAGGAATCAAAGACCTGTTTTATCTTGTTTTCCAGTTTGTTGGGCAAGAAAATAGCTAATTTGGTGAAGCAGTGTTCTGGGACATAATAGTGTCCCTCATGAAAGAAAAAATTAATAGCACTAGTGATGAGAAAAGGTTATGATGTAACTTTCCTTTCCATGAGGAAGGAATTCACTGTTCAATGCCTGCTAAGGGTTAGTTATAAGAAGTACATTGGAACAATTTTTTTTTTTTGGTCAAAGCATGCACATCATGTCTGAGCAACTAGAGTCAGTACAAGTCCATGGCTTGTTATCAGTGACCATGTCCTGGTTACTTAGAAAATGCTTTTCAGTAATTTAATATGGAAAGCCAGGAGTCACTTGGATAACTTACTAAACAGCTTTTTTACCTCTCCTGTCCTAGTCTGAAAGATACTGTTAATTATTTGGTAAAAGCTGGTATCTGGAATTCTCTAATATTTTCTTTGGGAAAGAGCAGCACCCTAAATCACAGGGTGGATGGAGCTGTCATTTCCAGGTAGCTGTGCTGGAAGCTCAGTCTCCTGGGGGGATTTCAGTACAGGGTAGTATGAAGTCACGGGTCAGCTAGTGTCTAAAGCTGATGCTTCTTGTCTGTCATTTTATGCTGAATGAATGTTCCTCTTCTACCAGAGAGGACGCAAAAATGTGAAAGGAAGATGCTTGCACTTTTGCTTGCAAAAACGTGAAAGGAAGATGTAGCACTTTGTGACAGGTGGCAAAGCCTACTAAAAAAATCAGGTGTGTAACTCCCTTCTTGCCCATTGAGGATGCTTAGCTGTCCTGATGCGACAACCCACACAGCAGAGCTGCTGGCATGCCTTCAGCTTCACACGCCATGCTGCTGCCTCAGTGCTACAGTGTCTGTTAAATTGCACGCCAGGCAAGGGCGTTTCGTGCACTGTTGCTACTGCGTTACCAGGTTCAGTTAGAAAAGATAGAGACTGGCTTAGTCACATAGCTAAACCAGAAGCTTGCTGTTTTTCCCTGTATCTGCACTGACAAACCCTACACTTGATGAAATAAATGGGAGTTTTGGCATTGACATCAAAGAGCAGAGACAAAAAAAAGCATTGAAAAAAAAAAAAGTGTGGGGAAGATTGTTTTGGGAGAGACTAGACATCTCTGGCCTAGAAGAAAGAATAATCTTTGGCTACACTAGAAAAGGTGGTTGTAAATCATATTTGCTCTCTGTTGCTGCTGGCCAGGGGCTGATTAGACCTTGAAATAAATAAAAGCAAGTCCAAGGCAGCTCTTGGATTTATCCCAGCTGTTCACAGCTCAACCAGAGACCTCTGCATGTCCAAGTGTTTTCACCAGACTCAGAATATCATGAGCTACCAGCAGTGGAACCAACATGCCTTATTCTGTCCCTGCCTCCGGAGGGACAGAATAAGGAAATAAGGAAGAGTCAGTGGAGAGCCAAGAGGGGAGGGGGGCAGTGATGTCTCCTGTCTTTCTCTCACTGAGCCTTCTGTCATCTGAGCTAATCCTAAAATCTGTAACTTCCAGACTTTTCCACCCTGTTCTCTTCAGCTATTGCTTTTCCTGATACCCCTCCACTCCCTGCAACTGCAATCTGCTTGCCTTCCTGGCCTCTGCAGATGATAGGTGCAATGTGATGGCTCCAGGACACCAAGAAAGGCAGACTCATAATTTCTCCTATACACAAGTGCCCTCAGCAATGTCTCACTGCTTTGCATGCAGCCCCATAAATGCCTCTACCCCACACACTCCAGCTCTAGCACATCTGGCTCTCTAGAATCCTGGCAGGGGCAAAATACTCAGTGGGTTTCTGTCTGTCAGTGGCTGAAATGCTTTGGTTGCTCTAGTCAGTGCTCTTTATGTCTCCACCTCAAGCTCCTAAACATTATTCTTTCTTTGCCCAGGTGCTATATTTGTGTGTGTGTTCATGTGTGTGTGTATGCACGTACATACATACACATTAGTCCTGAAAGTCTAGGGGTCAGTACATAGGTGAAAATCTTGATAGGTTAGCTGCATGGTTCTCATAGCTCTTTTGTGCAGCCAGTGACATGATGCAGATAACAGTGCAGGTCAGACTGGACATCTTAGTGACCTTCTGCTACAATAGCTGAGAAAGAATTAATCTCCTGGAGCTAGAAAGACTTCTGTTATTCACAGAATGGATTTCCTGAGGGAGCTTGAATACTTCATATGTAAGAGACCTCTGGAAGACCTTGGAGCTCAAAACACTGAATTTGAACTCACATGTCCACTGAGGCTGAGTATGCACACTCAAGCAATACCTTCCCCACCCAGTATGAAAATTCCTGTGTGGAAGAAGGTGGTGTTGCACAGATGTCTTCAGGTTGTCCAGATGCAGTAGCATATATTCCAACAAAACTGTGATCGTAAACCAGTTAAGAAAATGTACACAAGGCATACAACTCAGAAGCATATTACTTGTAGGAAGTGTGTGCTAAGTCTTTTTCTTACTACATATTTCATACTGCAAAGAGCAACATTGTTATTACAGACATGAAAAAGCACTTTTTTTGTTTTTTTTTCAAGAGTGCTAAAGGGGAGGGATTATGTGTAAACAGTAAGTTTGTGGTCTAGCAGTCAGGATGTTTCAGTCACGGAACATGAATATACTAAGGTCATCCTTTGGAGCAAATTTCTTTCTTACTTTATATTACTCAATTTTAATTTTGCAAAGATGTTTCAGAAGACTAGCATCTATTTTCTGTCAAAGACAGTATACTAAGACCAGAGATGATGTAATATAGAAATCTAGAGTCACACTCTTCCTAAGAATATGCTGAGGAATTAGCAAAGCTAACAGTAACAGTAACCTCATGGAACTCTATTTTCCACACACCTGAAAATGTATGAAACACATTAAACACATGAAACAGCTTAAAATACAAGTGAACAGGGCTGGCCTGGACCCCACATTAGCTATCATTTCTTTTCACAACCCCTGATGGCTTTCAGTTTATGTGACAAAATGGGAAGAAGGGAAACACCCTGAACACGGGTGGGATAAAAGGAGAATAAGGTGGAAAGGAGGGCTGGATGTGCTCTGCATGCCTTAGGATTCTCTTTTAGTGAGGGGAGTGTGTGTGTGTGTGCAGATCTGTGCTTGCAGACCCCCACTGCTGGTAATGGAGAAGCACCAGGTGCAGACCCAGCCGGTGGTACCAGGCACATGCTTGCATCGTGCGGCCAGCCTGTGACAGCAACGTCGGATGTCCTGCAGGTGGCTGGGAGGGAGGACAGCAAAACAAAGCACCCATTCATTCCTTGCCCTTTGGAGGTATTCTCACAGTCTCATCCAAGTGTATGAATCAGAAGGGCAAACACACACTGTATATTCTGTCTAGAAATGCAGTCTTTGTGTCTCCAAAACTCTTCTCTGGCATGCTGGAGAGTTACACCAGTGTATATCACTTGTTTGCTAAATTGAGGGGAACTTCTAAGTTCCCAGGTGACTTTTAAAGGAGGTAGGTGCCAGGATGGATGGTAAAACAGGGCAGAATAGACTGGAGAGTAAATGTTATGTCTAGGGGAAAGCTGCTTTGCTTTTGGTCTCCTTCCTGTCATGTCACTCTTATGTTCTGACATAAGAAAAAAAAATTGAATGGCTCTGGTTTCAAAATGGATGGGAGCAAGTCTGAAATACCACCGTTATCAACACTTCGAAAAATCTGTTTAAAATTTGGTCAGGCTTCTGTGTCCTAATTTGTCTAACTAGTTCCCTTAGTAAATATGAGTCATTTAGAAATATATGTAATGGGAGGAAATAATTAACAGAATCTAGGAAAATTTATTGCCCATAGGAATTACTGTTTCTGTGGAGAAAGGTGGATCCAGTTAATGAGGTGCTCTCAAGTGCGATCACATTACAAAAGTTTCTTCTGCCTGTCCTTAAATGGTATCTTATTGAGCTAAAATATGCATATTTTTTCTTTTTCCCATTGCAGAAGAGACACACAAAGACTGAAAAAAGGATATATGCAGCTAAGGAAATTTGCTTCCTAATACCAGATGCTTCCATAAAATTACAGTGTCCATAAATTAATAATGTCCTTAGCCAGATAAATAGGATTTTATAAAGTAGATGATGTCTAGCATTTAAAGAAAAGTACTACCTGTGTTTAGGAAGAGCAGGAAAGTATAGTTTGACCAATGAAACATGGTGACAGAACTTCTTGGACATGTAACTCCAAATTCTGCAACAGCTTTCACTTTGTTTTGACCTTACTGCTAGAAGTGATGTGACGTTTCACCTCACACCTCCCCAACCCCCTGCCCCCTGAATTATGTAAACAACAATTCCAGATTTGGTTTGACAAATATGTGTTTGACCAAAAAATATGTAATTTCAGAACATTCTCTCAAATATGGAAAAAAAAGTTATTTAAAGGATTCTGGCGGAAAAGAGGGCATGCTTTGTTCTGACACTTTAAGACATAGATATATTTAAACAAAAGTGTCTTCACTTTATTTTCGCAAGTGAAGACTTTCAAGAGAAACAGTGTTTCATTTTGGATCAAAAGATATTATTATAACCTGTAACATTAATTCTCTCTTATTTTGAACTGATCAATAATAATAAAAAAGTATTTTATGTTAACTTAAAACATATTTCTGTTTCTTTCTGAACTGCTCTGAAAGCAGTTACTGACCTAATTGTGTCTATAAATCATGGATCAATGTGAGATTCATACTCTTCTTTTCTGGCTTTCTTCAGTACTCTTGGTTAAATGAGAATAAATCTGAAAACAACACTATGAAATATATCATAAAGTCATCATCAAACAACCTTGTGACTATTTTCTTTGTATTTGGACCCTTCTTTCTTTCCTGTTGCCTTTTTACTTCATTATCTCTTCGATATGAGATCTCTACCTTGTTCATTTATGCTACCTCGGAAAGCTGTCCTGTCTTTAAGCCTCCATCTCTCTTGAAAGTCACTGAGTTTGACCCAAAGTGTTGTTACTGGCATTCGTATTCCAGCTGGATCAGAGAAAGTCACTGAAGGAATATATGTAGAATATGGGGTTGTGGTTGATTTTAGATAGTATGAAAATGACCTTTGTTAAGTTATTGCTTTTTCTTATTTTTCTTTTCTCTTTTTATGCAAGATTTTTAAAAAATCCCTAAAGTTAGAAGATGTTCTTTTGGCTAAAGAGTAAAAGCTGTAACAGAAGCCTAGCTTCTGGCAGGGATGCTGTAGCAGGTCTCCTGTGCTGCTTTGAGGGAATGGTTTAAATAACTCCTTCTCTTTTTTTAGTTTCTTAATTTCTTACATAAGTAAGTTAAATTTCTCACTCTGTAAAATAGCCTGATGCCTACAAATACAGTAAAGGAAAAAAAGGAACATATATGTATCTATTCCCAAATGTGGCACTCCTAAATTTACAGACTTTTCACTTCTTGAAGTGCAATAGAACAGATGTCATAGTATTTCTCTTTACAGTGCTTGTCTGCAGGAGGCAACGTTTAGAAATGTGTCACTTTTATATTGAATAATATTTTAAATATAGCTTTTTACAGTTTCTTCTGTGGCTTCCAAATCACTTGTGTATGTAGAAGCCCAGGCACATTGTTCCATTTTGAAGGCTAGTAGTTCTCAGGCACTGCACATTTGCAGAAACATGGTACTGGGGAAAAGCATCAGGACAGATAGGGTGACAGTCTATATGAATGTTCATAGTTTCTGACAGCTCCATTTTCTCCTGCCATCTGTGTCCTCAGTCTTCCTGGAAATTATGGTGCATCAGCAGTTCTGTTTTATTACCCAAAGCTAAACCAATTTAGAAGGATATTTGATATGGCAGCAATTTCTTGAGTTTCCACAGAAAAGCTAGAATAGTGAACACTCAAATAAAAGAAGTTATACATTGTGGTCTTATAATGACTAGTATGTGTATATTTAGCATAAGAAAATAATTTCCATATTACTGAGCCTTCAAGTCTTTTTGCCAAATTACTCTGAGCCTTTTAAGCAGGTTTTTAGGTTAAAACGCCTATAAATTCTGGATGTTTTATCCTAGGAGAAAAAAAACCCACAACCATAGAGCCATGTTTAAGCCTTGCACTCTCCTGCGAAAAACTTTGGGACTCCTTGCAGAATCCTGAGGGAGCAAAATCTGCCCCACCGTTTCCTGCTATGCTAGGCTGTGCCAACAACACCTCCTGCCTAGCCACAGGCTTATCCCGTCATTGGGCACCGTGGATTTTCTGTGTGAGTCAGGAGAAAATCTGCCTTGGTGGGCAGGTCAGAAAGAAATATAGCAGTATCTGTGGACAGTGCAATTTTACTGGGAAATGCGAACTATTGTTTATTCAATATGCAATCATTTGCAGTGTGGGAAGCTAGAAATGCTTTTAATGGTTAAGTCCTATGCATAATAATGCAGGTTCTTGAGTCTCTTGTGCAGGGATTTTAAGTATGGAGTAGGTCAGGATGTGTACACCTTTAAATTAGTGGGAGATTTCTTCACTGGTTTCAGTGGGACCACCTCAAACAAGCTGCAAGCTAAGATCCACAGTTCTGTTTCAAACTCTCCCAAGCTCTCTTCTAAAGGATATCTGTACTTGTTTCATCTCTGTGGTTTTATAATCTTCTTATTGCACCTTACTCTCTCCTCAAGTGATCATGTTTTTCCTGTTATGGGGCTATGAGGTGGAAAACTCATCTCCTGTTCTCTTCATTTAGTTAAAAACAATATAAAATGCCCTCCGGCACAATGATCTTAGACTATTTGCAGAAAAATTCTTTGCTGCCATTCCTCCCTTTGTTTCTTTTTACAGGATGTTTTCATTTAATCTTTAGTGATTTCAGGATGTTGTCAGAGGCACCTGGAAAATTTCAACATTGGTTGTGGACTCCAGTACCTAAAAACCATAGATAAAAGATCCTCTGGGTTTATAAACAACTTAACTACACTGACTTTCACTACCTGAACAGGTAATTCACAAACTGGTAATGCAAATCAGCATTTGGGGATTTTTTTTTTTCCCATTTTATGAAATATAGTGAAATATAAATCAAAGAAATCTGCATTTGTGGCTATTTTTTCCAACAGAACTTTTGTTTGTTTGTTTGTTTTTCTCTTTTTTCTATGATTTTCTTATAGCTCTTAATCTGAAAATTACTTACTTCTGGGTACTGTATATTTTTGTCAGACCTGCCCACCAAAGCTGTTTCAAAACTTATTGTAACCACATGTGTTGAGAATAAACTATGGTCTGTCTTCCTACTTATTTACATTTTTTTATATCTGCTTTCAGCTACAGCTGATAACACGTCCTTATGTTAGAAGTGGGATGCTGTAGCACATACATACCACCAGCCTGGCTCTGCTGATGGAATGTATACCATGTGCTGGGACATGTGCTGATGTGACTCATCTGTCTGTTCCCATGAGTGATTTGGCTATCCAAAAGTTTCTTGCTTCTCTGAGGCCTGTGACAGGGAGCTGGGTGTGGGAAAGTGAAGGTTACAAGCTCCTCTTTAGCTAAGGCACGTGAAAACTGGCCCCAGAGAGTCAAGTGGGAAGATTCTATAGACTTTATGAGGCTAGGTGGCAATTCAGTGTTTGTAGATTAATTTGGGATTTCAAAATATTGTAATTTTCTATAGTATCCACGGGAGGTCTGGTGGCCTGTGCGCAGTGCAAATGTGGATTCTCTCCCAGGTGGCACTCCTTATTTCTGCTAACTTTTCCCAGGTCCTCTGGAATCTGCAATCCGCTCTCCAGGTATGTCAGAGAACAAAACCCACAGTCTCAAAAGGATCATCTTGCAGATATCTTTATATTGCTGTACTTCTCTTTTTGTTTGCCAGTTATCTTCATTGCAGGGAGATGATATAGTCTCCTAAATCCCCCAATAGAATGTGCCAGTACTACAATACAAACTGTGTTGGCTGGAATTAGTTTCTAGTAGTCCCCACTGCCCCAGCAATATGCTTTTGCTGTGTGTCTATTTTGTCATGTTAAGATTTTCCTGATAACAGATGAAGGATTGTTTTCCTCTTTGGAGCTGACTGTCTCATTCTAGGAAATCCTTCTGCTCCTTGACTTTGCTTTGACCCTTGGATTTCATAAGACTGAAGAAAACCAGGCTGATCAGATGAAGAAAACACTTGGAGCAGGGATTGCTTTGAATGAGAATGCCCCTTAAAAGGTTTGAGAGCTATCAAAAATTCTACAAATTCCACAAGAAGTCTCTACAAGTCAGAGGTAATAAGGGACACATTTTTTATAGTCAACAGAGTATCTGATTTTTTTTTGCTTTCCAGACATGCAAATCTGAGAAAGAGCTGACTTTGCAGATAAGACAACTAGGTCTTCTTTATATTGGTATTCTTGTAACTAATTTCTATTAGCATATTTTAAAGAATGCAACTTTTTGGAATGACTCTGGAGAATTGCAGGGTGATCTTATGATACTGAATTATTAACTGGCACATAAAATTCAGTACTAAGTACAAGAGACATGCATGTAGGACAGAGGGAGAAAAAGGTCAGATGGAGAAAGAGAGCATCATTTACACACAAACACACACACATATACATACATACATACACACACACATATACAAACACACATCTTAAGAAATCCTGAAAATACCAGTCCAGCAATTAGATGGCGTCAGAAGGGCAAAAGGACCACTTGTAATTCTTATGAGAGTTGTAAGGAACAAGATAGAAAATGTCAGTAGTATGTGACATGTATCTCTAGCACATCCATTCTTGGACGCTCCAGGCAGTTTACTCCTAGAAGAACAAGCAGGACAAGCAATGTCACAGGGAAGGGAAGTAATGACGATCAAATGGTCTCAAATATATGGAAAGACTAAAGAGAAGCCTGTAGTTTGGATGAAGATGACCAGAGAAAATTTGAAGAGCAATGTAAAATATCTATAGAATGACTATTCATTTTTTTTCCTCACAAAGCAAAAATTAATCAACACCTGGTGAAGTTAGCAGGGCATATATTCAGATAGATAATTTTTCATTTCAGGAGTAAGACAGAGAAAGAGCTCATTGGCATGGGACATGGTGAATACCAGAAATGCTGATGGAGTCACAAAAAGGTCTATAAAAGTTTTGGAGGATGCATTTGTCTGTCACTATTAAATCCAGAGGTGTGGATCCTGTCTCTGGCTCTGTTTACGCCTGTGTAGCTAATGGACTCGTGATGGAAACAGATGCTGGGACCCACTGTATTCTACATGTTGCAGCATTTGTTACTGGGCACTTTTGGAAAAGGGACACTGGCTAAGACAGATGTTTTGACACATTTTTTTATGTCATGACCTTGAAGACTAATTTTGAAGTGGCTGCCAGTTTCTACCGAATCTGATTTTGAGACTTCAGGGTAGCAATTCACTTTCTGGCAGTGCAGCTCAGAGGTCTGTCTTATGTGGGAGGGCACAAGAGGGGACACGATGTGCTCTGGCATCTGTGTAGTTGTAGGGCATCGCAGACAAGAAGCCCTAAAGAGCTCACAGTTGTGCCCACAAAGCACTGGAGTAATGTTTTAAAAACTAAGATGCTACTGATTTCTTGCTATATTTCCACTTCTGGAGCATTCTGGTTTCTTTTATGGAAAACCTTTTGTTTTCTTGCAAACCTTCTTTTTTTCATCTGAAAGGAGAATATAATTTTTGTCAAATATTTTTTCATATCCACTTTTATACACTCATCTCCTGATAAAGCCTTTCTGGAGGCCAGAATACCCCTCTGGTGAACATTGTAAATGTCTCAGTTCTTGCCTTAGAGTGTTGTTCAGAGCCCTCTTGAAGGTAATTTTAGAGAAAATACTTTGGAGTGGCTTTGTTCACTCTAGTGACCCTGGTGAGTTCTAATCTTACAGGGACACATACATGGCATGACTGTCTAATGATATTTGCTATGAGGCTTTGTAGCAGACATTTAACTGTAATTTCAGGTAATATTTGAATAAATTAAATCAAAGTATTCCCCTTACTGACAGCTATGTACTAATGCTGAAAAATAGTGTTGTAGCTGCTTAGTTTTGTTAACCTTGTAACATCCAGCTACAACATCATCCTAGTATAGTATACAGCCCTGAGACAGCAGTTTGCGGAACATTGACAGACTCAAGGGTTATAAGATCATAGAATCACTAGGTTGGAAAGGACCTTTAAGATCATCAAGTCCAACCATTACCCCAGGACTGCCAAGACCACCACTAAACCACATCACTAAGGGCCTCATCTACACAGTTTTCAAACACTTCCGGTGGTAATTCCACCAGTGCCCTGGTCTGCCTGTTTCAATGCCTTATCACTCTCTCTGTGAAGAAATCATTCCTAATATCCGTTTTAAACCTCTCCTGGTGCAGCTTGAGGCCATTACCTCTTGTCCTATCACTTGTAACATGGGAGACAGACTCCACCTCATTCCATCCTCCTTTCAGGTGATTGTAGAGAACAATACAGTGCCCCTGAGCCTTCTCCAGACTAAACACCCCCCGGTTTCCTCAGCTGCTCCTCTCATACTTGTGCTCCAGACCCTTCACCAGCTTTGTTGCCCTTTTCTGGACCCCCTTCAGCACCTCAATGTCTCTCTTGCAACGAGAGGCCCAGAAGTGAACACAGGATTTGAGGTGCAGCCTCACCAGTGCCCAGTACAGGGGGATGATCACTGCCCTGGCCGTGCTGGCCACGCTACTGCTGATACAGGCCACGATGCTGTTGACCTTGTTGGCTGCCTGGCCACAAGCTGGATCATGTTCAGCTCTGTCAATCAGCACGCCCAGGTCCTTTTCCACCAAGCAGCTTTCCAGCCACTCTTCCCCAAGCCTGGAGCATTGAATGGGGTTCTTGTGGCTCAAGCACGGGAACCGGCACTTTGTCTTGTTGAACCTCATACCATTGGCCACAGCCCGTAGATCCATCCTGTCCAGATCCCTCTGCAGAGCCTTCCTATACTTCAGAAGTTCAACACTCCCAGCCAACTTGATGTTTTCTGCAGATTTACTGAGGGTGCACTCGATTCCCTCATCCAGATCATCAATGAAGCTATTAAGCAACACTGGCCCTAACACCCTAAGGGATGCCACTAGTGACCAGTTGCCAACTAGATGTGAGTCCATTTACCACCATTCTTTGGGCTCAGCTACCCAGCCAGTCTCCAGCAATGGTGTTCATCAACAGATCATAAACTTAAAATGTGAGAGTGCATGGAGGTGAGTTTGTTCCTTGAATGTGTGATCGGAATGATATAGAGTAGGAAGAGGGAACCTGAACAGACCTTGTTTATGGCATTAGTCAGGCATTTGGAAAGTGCTCTGTCTAATCTTTTAAAAAACTAGCAGATATTTGGAAATGAACTCCATAAATAATAGTGTTTTGGAAAAGCTTTTGCCTTTTGAGGGGTTTATGTGTGCTGGTGGCTACATCACTATTGATGGTGAGAGGACTTAGTTTTAATCCTGTTGTTTCAGCCTCTCTCCTGTGGTGTGTGAGCACCACATTTGAGTCACCTCATTTGGGCCTTGGATCGCTGTCAGACTCTCTACTCACTGTAATCCGAATGCAGGCAGAGAAGCCATTTAGCAGCCACAGCCTCCTTACATTTCTCCCCCTTAGGTGGGGACAGAAAGTGGAATCTCTGGCACACTTGTGTATTTTTAGTGGTCAGTAAAACCCAAGACAGTCAGGAGTCACTCTGCATTGCTGATTACGTGTACTGTGCTTTCAGACAGGTTTTGCAGTATAGCCAGATGTCTGTGTGGCTTGCTAGAGCACAGAGACTCACCCCATGAGAACTAGAGGCATGGAAGGGATCATGGAAGGGATCATGGAAGTGACTGCATAGGACTCTTTATTCTAATAAGTAAGTGATTTAGTCAGAGGCTGAGGCTAGATTAGAAATGACTATGATTATCCAGTGAACAATGCACTTAGGGATGCTATGGACTTGATGTTTTCAAATCAAGGTTCGACATCTTTCCACAGAGAACAGTACTCTAACCCAACCAGGGGGCACTTGACTTGGCAAACTAGCTGTTTAATGACGTTCTATGGTCTGTGGGGTTTTTTTGTACAAAGTCAGGCTGGATGATTACAGTAGTTCTTAAAATTCGGGCCTCTAATGACCTGCTTTGTCTTCACAGTCAATTATTTTGGTTATTTATGCACTAGAACAAAATAAGATACCCTTGAGACACTTCAAAGGAAATTGTATCCTTTCTTTGAGATCTAATTTTGATATGTGGTGTGCAAAATCTGAGCCACATCTTTCCATGCGTGTTATAAGACCATGCCAATAGCAACAGCTAAAAGTAACAACTTTCTGTCTGCCAATGTTTATTTGATTGTGAATTGTTTATGTCCAAATTTTGCTTCTGGTTAACTGGCAGCAGCAACAGTAATGACTTCTTTTTTTATCAACCTTTCTTCCTCTCCTACCAAAGTTTCATACTTAATTGTATTCCCTCTACATTAAGGTACATCTGGTAAGGCTGAAAATACTGATGAGTTCAGCAGAATTACTCTTGTGAAAAACGGAGAATCATTGACAATAATGGACCTTGTATTTTTAAATTATTTTCACACAGAGCTAAATAGACTGTTTACTTTGATTCAAGAAGAAAATGGCAAATCCTTATCCTTTCATGCACTATTCCACTGTCCTGTCCCTGCCCCTATCAGTGATCCCAGCTATCCTCCTTCTCCAGTCCATAAATGACCAAAGATACATACTCCTTTTTGCCTTGTTTTAACAAAGCACTAATACCTCCCTTTCTCCATTATCTTGATCTTGAATGTTGCTGATGTCATGATGATATTACAGTCGTGTGTAGAGAAGACCACAACGTTGCTCTTCAGAACAATAAACTGTAGAAGTGATGTGTGTCCCATCAAAATTGGCATATGTAAGCACATGATGAAGATCTGGCTTGGTATTTGGACAAGATTTTGCTTTCTGTGTTTTCGGACTGGGGAATAAAGGACAGGAAATAATTCCAGAAAGAACAGGAAATTAAATTTAAGATTAAAAGCTTCTTGTTTTAAGTTCCTAACTTCTCCAGAAAAGCTTCTGAATAAACTAATACAAGGTAGCCAGAAATCTCACAGGAACAACTTTCAGACTTCCAGAATATGAGAGTATTTATACATCCTGATTTATAGAGAGGACTTTTTTTTTTTTAATTTCTGGTATATTTGAAATTCAGCATATTTCATATAGGTTTTGATTCTACAGAATTTTTAAAAGTAATGTATCATGTTTCTGATTTTTTTCTAGTTGGCCAAAAATTATATCCTTTTTACATTATTTTAAAATGAGAGTTACTTTTTTCATACATAACTATACCACTGGCAATAAATGCCTTATTTTCATTAAAATGCTGTAAAAAGTTCCTGAAGCACAACCAGACTAAGGAGATAACAGTGGTATATTTTGGTGATATAATCCACATAATTTTTCTTTTTTTTTGGAACCTCTTCTTACACATCTTGTTACGTGACAGTGGTCAGAGTTTTGCTTTAGACCATCACACCAGGTTATTGTGCAGACTTGTGTGTAGACTTGAAAAGTCTTTCATAGACTATTAAAAAGAGCATATGGATGCCCTTCCTGTTCTTGGTCTTACAATTTTAGGCTCCTTATGTCCTTAACTAGATCTGGAGAATGAGATCATACTTTGAAAACAGAGAAGAGAATTACAGCCCTCTCTTTTTTAAGGAAAATTGCCATGGGAATATAACACAAGCCATTGTTTCACAACTTAGGCATGGAGAATTTAGTGTTTGTAACACTTATTTTGTAGAAGAGTCTATGAAACATCTCTAATTTAAGTTGTGGGGGATTTCTTTTCCCTCTTCTTGACCTAACAAATTGCTCTATTGGGAAAATTTTGAAACAGCTGTATTGCTCATTAATCAATGGTAAATTAAGAAAATTACCTACGACTGGTTATCAGCTGGATTTTGCAGTATGTTGAAAAAGTTACATCAGCCTCCAGACACTGTAATATAAGGTAGTATAAAACAGACATCCCCAATCAGGGATCTCATGGGGAGAGGAAGGGAATGGAGGAGAGAGATTGATAGCACCATGTTTTGTTGAATGTCGTCTATGAGGAGTCTATATGGTAGCCATTCAATTTATAGCTATATAGTTGTGAATTTAATTCCCATGTTAGCACTTGAGTAGCTGTACCCTATTGACATTGTAATCTTTTGCTGGTGGGAAGAATCTAGCATTGCTTTCTATAGTAATAAAAACCCAGTCCCACAAAACCCTGCTGTGAGATGGTGTGTATTTCATCAGGTTTTACCAAGTGTATGTGCACAGTTCTCTCCATTAACAGGTTTTCTGGCGACTCAAAGTCTATATGTCCTAGAAGTTCTCGTACACGTGCCTATGTCAGAATTGCTGTAAATATTGTACAATATCTTTGGTTTACAATTTCTTCTTTTAAGCTTTAAATATGGATTGACTAATTTTCCAAGAGCTTTGTTTCTTTTTGGTAACTGTAAAACTTGTATATAAACTTTTACCCAGTTTTCCTAAAGGAACTGAGGTTTCTGTGGTAACACGGTCTGTCTCTTCTCTTGTGTATGAGTTCCCCCTCCCTGGTAACTTTGCAACCTGCTGGCCAAATTTAACTGAGTTTGAAGGAGATGATGATAGAAATCTTAACATGAAATACTCCCCAGTGGATTTTTTGCAAATAAATGGCTGGAGAGAGGAAAGAGACTTGAACTGGTGCCTCAGAGAAAAAGCAAAGCATAATTAGCTGTTAGACAATCAGTTTAGTAGCAGTAAGCCAGTCTTTATGCACATAGACGATTACTGGCCATAGTACATCTGTGACATGAAGGAATAGGGTAACTGAGGTTACTGCACTTGGAAGGCAAAAGAGGGCATGAATCTGTAGGAAACCGAACTTTTATTAGTTTTGTTTTTCAGTGAAGAATGTGCTGGTATTATTTGTTGTTGTGTATTTCCACCTGCCATATTGTGACTGCCTATGGAACTTAAATTCACCCTGCATAGGAAATTCCTGTCATTTTAATTTTAGAACTAATTGGTGTAGTAATCAACACTTGATTTCATTATTGGAAACTTTGCTCCTTTTGTCATCTTAAGACTTGCTTTTTTAAATAAACAACTAAACTGCCAAAACTAAAACCAAAGCAAACCTAACAAAAAACGAAACCAAACAAACCAACCCACCAAACACCAACCAACCAAGAAAACCCATCAGAAAGAAACAAACAAACAAAAAACCCACCACAAAGCAAAACCAAACAAAGAAACAGGAAAAAAAAAAACAAAAAACCCAAAAACCAAACCTGGAGGGACTTAGTTTCATGGTGTATCAATGGTCTGAGGAGTTCTTCACTTCATAACGTCGATTGGAGATCTGAATGACTCTGTAAAGGACACAGACTTTGGGTTTTTGGCTTTCAACCCAGTTTTGATCTGCAGATCCCAAAACATTTTGCCATTGGAGATGTGAAATATTTACGCTTAGTGATGCTATGTTTGTTTTTATCAATTAACTTTGTAAGGCCTCTTAGAAGTGGTCCATGGTTCTCCAGAAGTCTGTGCACAAACATCTGCAAATCTGTGCTTATGTCAGCAGCCGGCGTTAAGGCACAAGCAGAGTTACTAGGTGAGGTGGTACAGGCAGTTTTACCTGGGAGCTCTGAAGAGGACTTCAGTAGTCCTTAATACCTCTTGCATTTATTCTTTTTCTTTATCTCCAGTAGCTATAATCCCTGAACAGCTCATCCCTTCCTGCTGGTCTATTGCCATCCAAACAGCATTTGAAGAAATGTCAGAAATTTCACCAACAGACAAGGCTCTGAGTGCAGAAAAAAAAGTAAGTGCTAGAGCAAGACCACTGGAGAAACTTGGTCCCAAGGGGAAACAGACACATAGTCAGTCTCTTTCTTTGGGGTAAGTGGCTGATAAGTCATTTGCTGCTCACTGATGAGTGTTTGGAAGAGGTTTTGTTCCAGTGCTGTCTGGCAGCTGTAGCCAGCAGAGGTGTGTGGAGGTGACTTGCATCACAGCAGGGCCTGAGGGCAGAGAGGGCCCTGTGGGCAGCATGGCTGCAGGGTGGCACGCGTAGGGGAGGCTCTGCTGCCTGCCTTGCAAGCACAGCACACCCTCCCCTGCTGTCTACACAGGGCAATCAGCAGCTGAACAGGGAAAAATGAGCTCCACAGAATGGTCCCAGGGGCAGTGCTATTTTGGGCTTATGTCGGTTGGCAGCCTGCTGTGACCTCCCCGGATGTCAGGTCTGGGGCAGGGCAGGGGCTGGTGTGGTGGCTGGCAGGTGAGCATGCCTGAAGACAAAGGGCAGAGGACACAGATACCTTTCATATGTGTCTCCTTGGGGAAATGGGAGTGCAGCCCGACAGCCTACATCCTCCAGTTTGGCACTGGAAGGAGTATGCAGGTTTGAATAAATAAATCCTGTTCTCTGAGGGAAAGCTCAAGTCTTCATGTGGAGCTTTGTGGAGGCAGAGGAAGGTATTGGAAGGAAAAATAATGCCGCATAATTTGCTTGTTTCTCCAAGTTCAATAAACCCCTTTGTGTACAGTTATTGCCTTTATGCAAAATAAACATCTCTGACAATGAAACGGGTTACTGGAGACTAATCTACTTTCTTTGGTGGTTCCTTAGCAACTACAGCTGTGAACTAATTGCCAAGCAACCTGGTTCAATGCTTAGCAATGAAACAAACAGAAAAAAAGAAAAGAAAAAAGAAAACGAAAAGGTGAAATGAAAAGGTGTGAGACTGAATTGTGAAGTTAAGTGCAGACAAATATGTAAATATTGTTTGTTTTTAAGGATGCCAGCCATTAGTTTCTCTCAGCTTTCTTAAAATACACATAATGTATTTGTGATTGAAAGCTTCACTGAGGTCTCCTGGCAGTTTTGTAGTGGTGCAGAGGTGCTGTGAGCTTCACCTTTGTGGGCAGTGGTGGTGACCTGGGGAGCAGAGAGGTGGGACACAGAGCACCCTGCTGAGATGCTGGCCCAGGCAGCACACACTTGAGGTGCCACCAGAGGATATTGATGCTTTGCCTTTGTACTAGTGATGGGCAGCATTTGCATCATGAGCACAAACAAAAATGGGCTGGAGGCAAAGGTTCTCCCTTTGTCTATGATGAAAAAGTTTCATCTATATTCATCCTCTACTCCTTACTGGAATGGAGGTTATTTTTCAGGCACATGAAGAAAGGCAGAGATGTAGGGCTCAGTCCCTAGAGGTGTCATGGAGATCAAATCTGGTGAGGGAAAGGTAGGCGTATAACTGGGGTTGAGGCACTCTGGGGTTAACTGGGAGAGTTTACCAAAAGAAAAGGGTTATAAAATGAAAAAGGTTGCTGGGCATCGTCTTGATTGATACCTCCTTCAAGACCACTCTTGACTGGCTGAGGCATTGCCACGAGTATGTGCTGGGTGGCTTCAGAGTGGGCAATCAGAGCTTTTCCTGCCTGTGAGGGGCCATATCAGGAGCCTGCTGGCAGAGTGGGCAGTGTCTTTAACCACAGTAGACCCTGGGGGGTTGCACGGGCATGCCTGCCAGAGCTGAGAACATGGACCACCGATGGAGAGAGGAAGCAGGAAAGCTACTGGGGACTCAGTAATCCATCCTCATCTGCTGGGGCCAGCCGTATGGTCACACAGATACCGTATGTCTGGGTATTGGTCTTAACGTAAATTGGTTTATGTCAATGTCTTCCTCAGGGCATTATGCTCCGCAGTGCAGATGGCAGAGTGCCCTTGGTACAGGAACCATATGGTAGTGCATAGGAAAGGTCCAGAAGGGGAGAAAAGATACATTGCGCCGTTCATTTCTCATAACAATAGGGTCAATGACATTTATGTCAGCATTAGCTGATGGTACAAATGACACCAAAGTCATGGGTGGACATGATTAATGATGGCAAACCATAGGTACACACACACGGACTGCAAAAATTGGTCTGCATCAAAAGACTGAAATTGGATCTGAATTTTAAAGACTTAAATCCCAAATGCTTCAACAAGTCAAAGGTTTAAAAAATTTTCAAGGCAGGGTGCATCACCCAGAAACTGTGGAGTGAGCAGTATTCGTGCAACATACAGCACCTTGGGCATTAGCAGGTCTTGGAGAACTTGTATTATTAGACTGGAGGCATCACTGAGTACAGCAAAGTGGCTGTGGCTGCACAAAGAGAGACAGAAGTAGTTTGGATCTGTCTGTTGGGAATGGGGGGCCACAGGAAACAGGGTAGGAATTGCCTCAGAAACTGTCAGCCCAGTACTGTATTTTTCTTTTCCTGTCCTAGGCTCCAAAACATTGAATAGAGTGTTTTAAAACTCAGTCTGCAAAATGTGTTTTTAGTTTAACCCCCCCCAAAAATGGCATTTTTGTTATCTGACCTCACCAGAGCTGCATCCTTTCGCTGCTGCTTTTTAATGATCATTTAAAAATGATTAACAATGCCTGGAGCCATGACAGCCTGACTTCCTGTGCTGAAATTCTGCATGTCTGGATTTGCAAGAGGTTGTTCCTGACTAGAGAGTTTCCTATAAAACAAGGACACTTGGGTCATTGTTTAGAAAAACTGACTGCATGGAAGAGGTATAAGTCATGGACAAGGACAGCTGCTCTGGCAGAGAGATTTTTACTTGTTTAGGGTTTCTTTTTTTAGCACCGGAAACACATTTGTTTGCAATTTCTAAAGACATCAGAACAACAGGGTGACTGGCTGTCACTGGCTGCATAAATCTAACCCTCAGTTCCATCTTCTTAAAAAAGTAAAAAAAAGTGGTGGGAAAGACTTCTTTAAAATCAGGTGGGATTACTGAAAGATTTCATGCAGAAAGAGGCATGACAAAAGCTCACTTATACCATGGGGAAGTGGAGACTTTGTAGGGTTTAGTTTCTGAAACAGTGTCCTCAGTATGTGGTTGACTACTGTCTTAGAAACAAAACCTCCAGTGTTTACTGTCTGGTCCTACAAGCAGAGACCCATTTTTGACTGATTGCAGGATTCCTTCACTGTCTGAATCCCTTGTGGTCCCTGGTCATGTCAGGTTTTCTTAAAGCTTATTTGAAAGAGTATGTTAAGGTTTGCTCATTTATGCTTGTTTCTAAATGAATTTGTTCATCTTGAAAAGGCATGTGACTACTATTGGTTGGTATATTTTTATGTTGAATTGAAAAATACTTCTATGTATAGATAGGAAAGAGGAGAAAATGCAGTCACTGTGGTTTTTTGGCCACCTCTAACTCTCCAATTGACATTTGCTTTCTGCTGCTGAGGCACTAAATAATACAGAATCAAATGTTTATGTCTGTAGGAACATACAGAAAAATCTGTTGGGCACTGTGTATGGGGTGTATTGGGATGACATGCTTCTGCACAGGGAGTTATTTCTATAAAATCCTAGGTTTTCTTTTAGATGACAGGGCAAATGGAAGGAGAGACACCTCCCTTCATGGTTCCAAGGGAACGAGCTGATGGAAACAGCTCATATCTAACAGCAGAAGTGGTACTGTAGAGCTGGGTTTCAGGCATCCACCTGTCATGTAGTCAGTGCCTTTTGAGACATGAGGCTGTATCTCATCTGGCTGGCTTGTACCACTCCAGAAGTCCATGGGTCTTTAGATTTCCTGTATCACAGGAAAGAGCACAGAATCATAGATTTATGTTGGAAAGACCTTTAAGATCATTGAGTCAAATCATAAACCTAACAGTGGCGAGCCCAGCACTAAACCATGTATCTAAGCACTGCATCTACATGTCTTTCAAATACCTCCAGGGATAGTGACTCAACCACATCCCTGAGCAGCCTGTTCCAATGCTTGACAACCCTTTCAGCAAAGAATTTTTCTAATGTCCAATCCAGCACAACTTGAAGCCATTTTCTCTTGCCCTATTGCTTGTTACATGGGAGAAGAGACTGACACCTACCTCACTCCATTCTCCTTTGGGGTCGTTGTAGAGAATGGTGAGGTCTCCCCTTGAGCCTCTTTTACTTCAGACTGAACAACCTCCTGCTCCCTTAGCTATTCCTCACATGACTTGTTCTCTACACTTTTCACCAGCTTTGTCATTTATTCTTTGGAAGCACTTCAGAATCTCAATGTCTTGCTTGGAGTGAGGGTCCCACAACTGAACACAGCATTTGAAGTGTGGCCTCACCAGTACCAAGTACGAAAGGATAACCATGCATATATGTCTTAGATATCTCCTGCAGCCTTGAGTGCTTTTAGGCAACTGAATCCTATTCAGGGTTTCTAAAATTCAACCCCAGGCTTGCCTTGAGGGCACCAGATATAGATGTGTGACTTGATTAGGCTTTATACAGGCAATTGAAAGCAGCCTCACAATTACATGCCTTGGTCCTTATGGGGGATTTTAACTACCCCGATACTTGCTGGAAAACTTACGCAGCCAGTCATTCACAGTCTAGGAGATTCCTCCAGTGCATTGATGATAACTTCTTAATGGAAATGGTGGACAAACCAACTAGGAGAGGAGCGCTGCTGGATCTGGTACTCACCAGCAAGGAGGGTCTGGTTGAAGTAGTGACGGTCAATGGCAGCCTGGGCTGCAGTGACCATGAGATGGTGGAGTTTAGGATCTTGTGTGGGAGGAATAGAATACCTAGCAAGGCCAAATTTCTGGATTTCCGAAGGGCCAACTTTGGCCTCTTCAATCAGTTGCTAAGGGAAGTATCATGGCAAAGGGTACTAGGTGGTAAAGGGGCTCAAGATAGTTGGTCAGCATTCAAGGACCACTTCTTCAAAGCTCAGAATCAGAGTGTCCCAATGAGTAGGAAGTCAAGTAGGGGAGCCAGGAGACCAGCATGGTTAAACAAGGAACTGCTGGGCAAACTCATACGGAAAAAGAATCTATGGATTATGGAAGGAGGGGCTGGCCACTTGGGAGGAATATAGGACAGCTGTTAGAGGATGTAGGGAAGCAATTAGGACAGCTAAGGCCTCCTTGGAACTTAATCTTGCAAGTCGGGTCAAGGACAATAGAAAGGGCTTCTTCAAATACCTAGCGAGTAAAACTAACACAAGAAGCAGTATAGGCCCACTGCTAAACGAGGTGGGTGCCCTGGAGACAAAGGATATAAAGAAGGCAGAGGTGCTGAATGCCTTCTTTGCCTCTGTCTTTACTCCTGCAGACTCTCCCCGGGGGACCCAGATTCCTGTAGCCCCAGAAGGAGTCGGGATAAAGCAGGAGTTTGCTTTGGTGGATGAGGATTGGGTTAGGGATCAGTTAAGTAATCTGGACATCTATAAATCGATGGGTCCGGATGGAATACACCTGTGGGTGCTGAGGGAGCTGGCGGAGGTCATTGCTGGGCCACTCTCCATCATCTTTGGTAAGTCGTGGGAAACAGGTGAGGTGCCTGATGATTGGAGGATGGCAAATGTCACGCCGGTCTATAAGAAGGGCAAGAAGGAGGACCTGGGTAATTATAGACCGGTCAGCCTTACCTCCATCCCTGGAAAGGTGATGGAACAACTTATTCTTGACACCATCTCTAGACATATCAAGGATGAGGGGGTCATTAAGAGCAGCCAACATGGCTTTACCAAGGGGAAGTCACGTTTGACCAACCTTACAGCCTTCTATGAGCAAGTAACTAGGTGGATGGATGATGGTAGAGCGGTAGATGTGGTTTTTCTTGATTTCAGTAAGGCATCTGATACTGTCTCCCACAGCATCCTCATAGATAAGCTAAGGAAGTGTGGGCTTGATGATCAGGTAGTGAGGTGGATCAAGAACTGGTTGGAAGGAAGAAGGCAGAGTTGTGGTCAATGGGACAGAATCTAGCTGGAGGTCTGTGATTAGTGGAGTTCCTCAAGGGTCGGTGCTGGGACCAGTGATGTTTAGTATTTTCATCAACGACCTGGATGAGGGAACTGAGTGTACCCTCAGCAAGTTTGCTGATGATACTAAACTGGGAGGAGTGGCTGACACACCAGAGGGCTGTGTTGCCATTCAGTGAGACCTGGACAGGCTGGAGAGTTGGGCCCAGAGGAACTTGATGAAATTCAACAAGGGCAAGTGTAGAGTCTTGCATGTGGGGAAGAACAACCCCATGTACCAGTGCAGGTCGGGGGCTGACCTGCTGGACAGTAGTGAAGGGGAAAGGGACCTGGGGGTCCTGGTGGATAGGAGGATGACCATGAGCCAGCAATGTGCCCTTGTGGCCAAGAAGGCCAATGGCATCCTAGGGTGCATTAGAAAGGGTGTGGTTAGTAGGTCAAGAGAGTTTCTCCTCCCCCTCTACTCTGCCTTGGTGAGGCCGCATCTGGATTATTGTGTCCAGTTCTGGGCCCCACAGTTCAAGAAGGACAGGGAATTGGTTGAAAGAGTCCAGTGCAGAGCCACAAAGATGATTAAGGGAATGGAACATCTCTCTTATGAGGAGAGGCTGAGGGAGCTGGGTCTCTTTAGCTTGGAGAAGAGGAGACTGAGGGGTGACCTCATCAATGTTTACAAATATGTAAAGGGTGAGTGTCAGGATGATGGAGCTGGGTTTTTTTCAGTGATGTCCAGTGACAGGACAAGGGGCAGTGTGTGTAAACTGGAGCATAGGAGGTTCCATGTGAACATCAGGGGGGTTGTGGAGTCTCCTACGTTGGAGATATTCAAGGCCCACCTGGATGAGTTCCTGTGTGGTGTACTCTAGGTTACCCTGCTCTTGCAGGAGGGTTGGACTAGATGATCTTATGAGGTCCCTTCCAACCCTTAGGATTCTGTGATTCTGTGATTAGCATGTGAACCACCCACACTTCACACTGATGGGAAGAACAAGTATTTTAGCCATTTCAGGTTTTAGTAAGGGCTTTCAAAACAAAACATCTTTGAAAATCAGACCACAATTTTTATTTAGGTGCTTACAACCCATGGTCTGAAACCTATATTCAAGACTCACAGTACCAGATTTTAACATGCTAAAAAAATCTTCATGTAAAATCCTTTTATTTCTTTTATTGTCAAAGTAACTGTCCCATCATTTCATCATCTTTGATGGAATCTATTGTGTCAAATTTTAGATGCTGATCGAGTTTAGAACTTAAGGTACACAATAAGTTCCTCTGAAATCAAAGTGAGAAAATAAAAATCTGTGTTGATTTGGTGTCTAATTAGCATTAGACTGCCTTAACGTGTGGTCTGAACTTCAAACTAAACTTCACTCCTTGAGAGATCATGCGGATCACTAACTTTAGCTATTGCCCCAGTTGTAAGGTCACCTGCTGAATAAATTAATACTCGTGTGTGTCGTATGCTAAGGAGTGCTGTATGAAACCTGAGAGTCTCTGAAAGAAGTTGCTGCTGGTGAAATCCGAATCAGATGGGCATATTTAAATTATACAGTTATATATATATAAATATATAAATATATATATATATATATATATAAGAAATAGGAAACCATTTTGACATGCCTCAGTTTTGTGAGAGGGTTGCTGGAGTGAAAATCAAATGCCATCACATCAGTTTTGTGTCTACATTTGTCATTGCTGCTCTTATTTGCATGGTACTGATAAATTTCTGTGTGTTCTATCACACAAGCTTTTAGATAATATTTAGTTTTGAAGCAGAAAGGCTATGTTTATTGAGAGAAACAGGTAAAAAGAAAGAGGTGGTGAACATCCTACAAATAATCAGGGAAGAGGTGCACATTCACACAAGTAATATCACTTCAGGATGGGGAGTCAAGGAGTATCCTTCTGACTGAATAGATCTGCATCTTTGCCTTCTGGCAGGCCTACAGACTTCAGTATCGGCATAAGGGCCTTGAGTGTTCACTATGATAAACCATAAACGATAGTGTCAAAAATATAAAGCTGCAATATTTCTGACAAGGGAGATACTAGCACAAAGTCTCTGGGAAAGCCTGCAAGGGTATTATCTTGTGTAAGGTGGGATACCTCAACAATATGAATTAAAATAGGGTGGAGGGCTGGTTGGTGCAACATGTTATATGCAGAAGCACAGGAGTGAAATGCTTCAGTAATATGATGGAGAACAGAAACCCCTCTAATTTCCGTACAGAAATTAAGCTTGCTAAAGCTGTTAATTGACTGAAATTCTTAGTGAAATCACCTAAATTCAAAGCCACAAAACAGGTAAAAGAGCTTATGAGACTGATGATGCACAATTTAAACATGCTACGCAATGAATCCTTGCCAAGAACCATTTGTTCTAAATCATTAGATTTAATATCTTTGTTAATCTGGAGTTGATGACAATGACTGATTTCAAACCAAACTGGTAGCATCTGTGAAATTGCACAAAGGTCAGCAATATATTCTGAGCAAGGAGTATCTCTGCAGTAAACTGGGAATTGTATTTGGAGACCATTACACATCATCCATGATGACAAAGACAAGTTTCTCATGTAAAATCAATTTGTTGATGACAAAACTTAAAACATAAAATCTACTATTACTAAAGATGGAATGGAAAGCAGCCAATTCAGCTGAAACTGATCTCCCAGCAGTTTTCAGTAGAATATTTTTACAGTTGAGACAGAGCATACCAGTGAAAAGTATGAATCAGTCACAGCTTCCACAGACTTCAACATTGAGTCAAAGCTCCATCACACACAGTCTTCAGCTGCACGCTTCATTTGCTGTGGGCTTACACTCATCAACCAGATCAGAAAACCCAGTGGGCTTCTTAACTCCTTATTTGCATTAAGAATCTGGTTTGTTGTTTTTTTTTAACCAATAAATAGACAAAATGCATGCGCTGTCATACAAAAAAGTATTTCTCACCAAATGGGGAAGTGTCATCATGACAAATATAACAGCTACTGCAAAGCTGCCCTTCAGAAGGAATATTGTAGCTAAATAAATGTAAAAGTCTTGAAAACATTCAAACATTTTCTGTGCTGATACCAAAAGCTGAAACTCCTGGCTTTGCCTCATTGATGACAGGGATATCACTCTGTATCTTTCTCTTTTTCTGAAGTGTCTCATAGCTTAGATAACAACATCTGAGGCTCACCTGCATGGCTTGCAGCCAGCAGAAGTGAGGGGAGCTGGCCAAAAAGGAAATGTTCCCAGTTCTTGTGTGCACCTGGTAAATGAATTCCCAAGAGAGAAATATTAGAAATGGATCTGTTTGGGAATTTCCCTATAAAATTTTTTTTTTTTTTTAAATCAGAAAATGTTTTGTTGAGACCAAAACTTTGTGTAAGGTTACATTTCTCTGTTGATAGGCAAGTTTTCTGTAAATGCATTTTTCTCATGTCCACGTGGCACATGAACTTCCTTCTCCCAGAGCCCATACAAGTGGCTTGATTACAGGACTAGAATGTGTTTGGTGGTGGCGTTCTTGCTATACGCCTTCCTGGAGGTGTTCCATTTTGTACAACTACAGTTCTTCTAGATCAGGAGCTTGATCTCTCTCAGTCCATACAACTTATGTCAATTAATTTTTTCCCCAGTCCAGTGAACATAATCTTTTTTACCAAAAAAAAAAACAAAAACAAAACCCACCCTCAAATCTGCTTTCAGTGGTCTTGGCTTCTTTCCAAAGGAAGCAGGAAAACTGGACTTTTTCACAGTGTTTTGTTTGCTGACTCTGCCACAGGACATGGGAACCATTTCACACGTATTCAAAATTTAACTGTAGAACATTAAGCTGATGGTTGAGATATCCCAATGACATGCCTTCGTAGCAGGAATCCACAGCATTCATGTAGGATTTCTCTGAGAAGCTAATGAGGTATCCTATCTTCTTTCCTTTAAGTCACCTGTGCCTTATCTGTGGTGTGTTTTATCCTACCAGCTGGCAGAGTAAGCCCTAGACCATATGGTAAGCATAGAGACATAAAGTTAGCCCTGATGAGATACAGAGGCTGCCTGAGTTCAGTGAGCAGGGTCCAAAGGGAAGGGGATTAGAGTGAAGATCCACTGCTTCCAAGCAGATGGCCTGGGACTACCATCCCCCGAGGGGATGGGGTTATGTGGAAGGAGACACTGTTCTTCAGGGAGCAGTTCCCTGCAGAACAGCAGATTTCATATGGAACGGATCCTCACCTGCCTTTAATTAGAGTTCAAGTCCTGCAGCAAAGGTACCAGGCTCCAGCGGGCACTGGAAATCATTTGGTTCTCCCGCCAGGACACTGACTTACAAACTCAGCTACCTGCATCTTATTCTGGCTCACTGCTGTCCTAGATGCACATCTGAAACCAACTGCACCTCTTTTGTCTGTGAATTTTGTACCAGCAGGCTTTTCATAGGGTTTATCAATTTTTTCTCTCCATGAGCTAGATGTGAAGCCTTTTCTTCAGACAGAACCAGAAAATGCAGAACAGTGTGAAATGCAAAGTAAGCAGAAAATGCCAAAACCTTGACACTTCCAAGACTGACAATTTCTGTAGATATGTATTGTATATTACCTTTTTCTTTCAATTTTTACCAAAATCTATAAAGAAGAAAAACCAATAATGCTTTTGATATAAAATGTCATTTTGCTTCTGGGCAGAACAGCTGTCTCACAGGCTTTCAGGGCAGGAAAAATAGATTACATTTATAGGAGGGTATGTGTGCAGTGTAGCATATTGTCCTTATCCAACAAATGAAGGTTTTCCTCTGGGACATGTAACTGATTCTCAGTAACACCATCACTTCTGCTTATACATCTGTTCTGCTTTTAACTGCAGTATAACTCAATCATTCTGGACAGATCTTCCTTTCAGATATATATTTCCTCTAAACCTATCAAGTCACAGGCATGACAACATCTGAATCTATGCCAAGGCCTATTAATTAGAGACCCGCTTTCTCCCTGCTGAACGTCAGTGTGCTGGTAGCTGCAGACCAGCACCCACTTCCCATGGCAGCTAACAACGGCACTGAGCCTCACTGGCTGCTCAACCCTGCTTCCACTGACAGCAGCCACTCAGACAGGGAAGTGCTTGCTTCTTTCTGACTACTTATTTGAGGATTTTTCACCTCTACTTGAAGTCTTCAGACCCCAGCAGACAAGACACAGTTTTCAAATCTGCATTTTAAAAATACCTGAATCTTACTCTTGACCAATTTAGTGCTTTGGTGGCAGTGCCTGAGAGCTGGAGTCTGAACTCAGTCAGGTAATGATGGGTGAAGTATGAACAGAACATGTTCATGGCAGGGTTTAAAATCTCACAATCTGCTCTGCTAGGCCCCAAAGTACATTTAAAGACCTGATCTTGTTTATTTGATTTTATGCTATTGCCAGAGGGCCCAGAGACATTTTGGAGAATGAGGCAACAGACTCTTCATCTCTGACTTCAGAGAGATGTGTTTCTGGAGGATACACTGTGTTCACGTATGTAGAGTCACGGTACATGCTGACAAAAAATACCACAAGTTATGGTATTCAGGTTTCCTTATGGCAGACAGTTGCTATTGAAAACCAGTATTTCTCATCTGCATAGACCTGTGACCTGTTTTCAGAAAATCTAGAGTTTGCAAATACGGGCTTTTTAAATTTCTTGATGCTCTATAGAGGAAACAGGGACAAAAAATATTTCTACATGTAAATTTAATCACAAGCATGAAATATGTAGTGAGAAATAAAAAGATTAAATGAACTCCTATGGAATATGAATAATCACAACTAAAGGACTGAAATGCATATGATAGTGGTTGTTAAGTACTACTCCTATTAACAAATGCAGTACCTGGTTAGAGATTTTTCTCCTCTGTGGAAAGGTGTACACTGCAAATGAGCAATGGACTATTTCCCCAATGGTTCAGTATGAAATTGTCTTTTTCTAAAGTATGAAATTCATGCCTGCCAACTAAAATATGTCTTAGTTTTTCCAGTTTTAGATGCCTACATTGTGCATGTCTTCATTGGCTAGCCACCCTAGGTTCCTTCTAACAGCAGAATGCAATAAATGTCTGTCATTGCAAGAAGTCTTCTCCTTACCTCTCACAAAACATGACACATTAGAGGGTGTCTCATCAAACCCTGAACTGTCTGAGAACTGACAGCACATGCCAAATGTTGACTGTATCACAAGAAGACAAAAGGTACGTCTGTATGCATGAAGGCAGGCAAACACACCTCTTATGCCAGTTACAGGCAGAGTTGGGTGAACTTAGGCCTTTCCAAGATGGGTGGCAGAAAGCATTCACTTAGTGGTAAGGGCTTCTTACCTGACTCTGCAGGCATACCCCAGTGGTGTTCTGGTTCAGTGACAGGGGAGTTCTTTCCTTATAGACAGCACAGTGTTACTTCTGTGACTGCAAAAAAGTACAAATATGGCTATAAATGAGGGACTTCAGATGTCAGGGCTGTTTCTTCTGTATGTGCTCAGAACAACAAAATGTACAGGCTTCTTTTTTAGGATTAAAGTTGCATTATTACAAATGCCACTAGAACTCTAGGAAATTCTGTTTGGAGAAACAATCTTCCTTTGCCTTGTATGATGAACAAGCAACCTTAAGATACAGAGCACACTATAAAAAAGATGTGGAGCACACTGCTCACCAAGACAAAGAAACAAGTTACCACATCTTCTGAAGCAAAGAGAAGATCATGTAAAATGGTAAGTGATCCCAGCAAGCAGTGGGAGGGAGAAGTGAAATTTTTCAGCACCTTACAGACTCTGGTCTATATTTTGTTGAATTGTTAATTGTACAAACCACTCAGATCTGAGCACAAAAAAAAGTGTATTGCTTTTGCAAAAGCATACCCTCTTAATTCAACAACTAAAAACTCAGGGAAAGAACGATGCATTCACGATTTTTAATCAGTGCTTAGAATGCTACCCAAGCATTCTTTTTGTTTATAACTTTCTTTTGTAAGAGGAGGTAATAAATATTTTAGAAAGCACTGGTTATTTTACATGTTGACAATGTATATAGTGCATTTAAAAGTGAGGAATTTGAAGCAATGGATAATGGTAATAACTCTTCCCAGCATGAGTGAGGAATAAAACTACAGTGACTTCAGTGTACATCTCTGCAGAAAGTCAATAATATAAATTCTACTAACACTTATATAATGCAATTTAGGTGCGGTATTGCAGTCTTATTTCACAAGCTTCTTTCTGGCTTAATACTTAGGCAAATTAATATTAATATACTGCAAGTCTTAAGGAGCAATATGTGTCCTACGGAGGTCTGTGGGGAGTTTTGTTATTAGTTTCTATGGATGCAGAATTTCGTGTTAACTGAAGCCTAATTGTCCTGGTTTAATTGGCTTAAACTAGAAGTTACGAGGTTTTTACCTAGCAAAAAAGTGATAGCAAAATAAATTGTTAGAAGTTCCAACCACCCTGACATTTGTTGGAAGGACGGTACGGCCCAGCACAAGCAATCCAGGAGGTTCCTCGATTGTGTAGAAGACAACTTCCTTCTGCAAGTAATAGAGGAGCTGACAAGGAGAGGTGCCATGCTTGACCTCGTGCTCACCAACAGGGAAGGGCTCGTTGGAAATGTGACTCTCCAGGGCAGCCTTGGATGCAGCGATCATGAGATGCTCGAGTTTGAGATCCTCAGGACAGTGAGAAGAGCGTGCAGCAAGCTCACTGACCTGGACTGCAAAAGAACAGACTTTGGCCTCTTCAGGAGCCTGCTTAGGAAGGCTCCATGGGATACAGCCCTAGAGGGCAGAGGGGCCCAAGACTGTTGGTTGGTATTCAAGATCACCTGCTACAAGCTCAGGAGTGCTGCATCCCAACCAGAAGGAAGTGCAGCAGGAGGGCCAGGAGACCTCCTTGGATGGATAAGGAGCTCCTGAGGAAAATTCAAATGAAAAAAGTAGCTTATAATAAGTGGAAGCAAGGACAGGTGGCATGGGAAGAGTACAGGGATGTTGTCTGGGAAGCTAGGGACCAGGTTAGGAAAGCTAAGGCCCAGTTAGAATTAAACTTAGCTAGAGGTATTAAAGATAACAGGAAGGGATTCCACAAGTACGTAGCAAATAAAAGACTAGGGAGAATGTAGGCCCTCTCAGGAAGCTCTCAGGAGAACTGGCTACACAGGATTTGGAGAAGGCTGAGGTTCTGAATGACTTCTTTGCCTTGGTCTTCACTGCCAAAGGCTCTGACCAAGCCACCCAAGTCTTGGAAGACAGATGCAGGGACTGTGAGAATGAAGACCTTGTGCCCACCGTAGGAGAGGATCTGGTTCGAGACCATCTTAAAAATCTGAATGTGCACAAGTCCGTGGGTCCTGATGAGATCCATCCATGGGTCCTGAAGGAAATGGTGAATGAAGTTGCGAAGCCGCTGGCCATTGTATTTGAGAAATCATGGCAGTCAGGTGAAGTTCCCAACAACTGGAAAAAGGGAAATATAACCCCCATTGTCAAGAAGGGGAAAATGGATGACCCAGGGAACTACAGACCAGTCAGTCTCACCTCTGCGCCTGGCAAAATCTTGGAGCAGATTCTCCTGGAAGGCATGCTAAGGCACATGAAAAACAACAAGGTGCTTGGTGGCAGCCAGCATGGCTTCACTAAGGGGAAATCCTGCCTGACCAATTTGGTGGCCTTCTGTGATGGGGCTACGGAACTGATGGACAGGGGTAGAGCAGTTGATGTCATCTACCTGGACTTGTGTAAAGCGTTCGACACTGTCCCACACGACATCCTTTTCTCTAAATTGGAGAGACATCAATTTGATGGATGGACCACTCGGTGGATAAAGAACTGGCTGGATGGCCGCACACAAAGAGCTGTGATCAATGGCTCAATGTCCGGCTGGAGACCAGTAACGAGTGGTGTCCCTCAGGGATCGGTGTTGGGACCGGTCTTGTTCAACATCTTTGTCGCTGACATGGACAGTGGGATTGAGTGCGCCCTCAGCAAGTTTGCCGATGACACCAAGCTGTGTGGTTCGGTTGATTGGCTGGAGGAAAGGAATGCCATCCAGAGGGACCTTGACATGCTTGTGAGGTGGGCTGATGCCAACCTTATGAAGTTTAACCATGCCAAGTGCAAGGTCCTACACCTGGGTCGGAGCAATCCCAGGCACAGCTACAGGTTGGGCAGAGAAGAGATTCAGAGCAGCCCTGCAGAGAAGGACTTGGGGCTGCTGGTTGATGAGGAAATGATCATGAGCCAGCTTCAGTGTGTGCTTGCAGCCCAGAAAGCCAACCGTATCCTGGGCTGCATCAAAAGAAGCGTGACCAGCAGGTTGAAGGAGGTGATCCTGCCCCTCTTCTCTGCTCTTGTGAGATCTCACCTGGAGTATTGTGTGCAGTTCTGGTGTCCTCAACATAAAAAGGGCATGGAACTGTTGGAACAAGTCCAGAGGAGGGCCACGAGGATGATCAGGGGACTGGAGCACCTCCCGTATGAAGACAGGCTAAGAAAGTTGGGACTGTTCAGCCTGGAGAAGAGAAAGCTGTGTGGAGACCTCGTAGCAGCCTTCCAGTATCTGAAGGGGGCCTATAGGGATGCTGGGGAGGGACTCTTCATTAGAGACTGTAGTGATAGGACAAGGGGTAATGGGTTAAAACTTAAACAGGGGAAGTTTAGATTGGATATAAGGAGGAAATTCTTTCCTGTTAGGGTGGTGAGGCACTGGAATGGGTTGCCCAGGGAGGTTGTGAATGCTCCATCCCTGGCAGTGTTCAAGGCCAGGTTGGACGAGGCCTTGGGTGATCTGATTTAGGCGAAGGTGTCCCTGCCCATGGCAGGGGGGTTGGAACTAGATGATCTTAAGGTCTTTTCCAACCCTAACTATTCTATGATTCTATGATTTTAAGTTAAAAAAAAACACCAAACCAACCAACAGAAAAAAAAAAAACACAAATACAAAGAAAGAAACCCCAAAAACACAAAAAGAAAGAAACCCCAAAAACCAAAACATAAATGTTTCTAAGGTAGAACCTAAGTTTATATATAAGATTTGAAATAGTTTCTTTGCATGTTCCCAATTTCAGGTCTGAACAAAACTCTTGAGGTAAATGAAATAAGCAGGTGGTAATTGTGAAGAATTCAATATTGCACATACGATATGTAGCTACTGCTTCCTTGTGATCATCTGTGCACTATCTATGCACCGGATGCACCATCTACCAGGTCAGGTTTTTGTGTCTTCTAAAGCAGATGAATAGTTCTGGTAATGCTATCTGCAATGATACAGCCCTTGTGAAGGAGTTGGGTAATTATATGAAGCTGCCTGATCACCTTCTTGAAGGAACGCTGATGAAGTTGCTTTGAGTATCTAAGATATGTGATGTAATGGATGTAAGAGGAAAGCATCTCTTTTATTAGACCAGAGGTTGTAGCTTGAAAAAAACTGGACATGGTCTCAAACTTGGTGATGGAGGTCCTTTAAAACTTTCAGCCATCAGGACAGTGGAAGGCATATTTTATGAGACAAAAGAGAAAGCTGTATGGCAGTGTTCTTCATTTTCTGCCTGGAAATTAATTTAATTAATAAAATCCAAGAACTTCTTCGATGTCCTAGTTCCTAGTAGACAAGCAATAATTGTTTACAAATTTGTCCAACAACTGGCTCACAAGCTTCGAAGGGAACTAATTACCAGGCTAAAAATTCTTCACATTACTTTCCCATCCATCTGAATTATATTTATAATCAGTGCATAATGAAGTTCAAATCTCATCCTTTAGATCACTAGAGAAAGCCTATAGTGGATGAGCTGTGATAAAATTATTCAAATATGGTGTGATTATCTTTTGATTATTCTTCCTCAGAACAGCTCATCCACTGAGTTAATGAGTTTTTGATTAAAAAAAAAACAACAAAGCAACCTAGCAATGAATGATAGAAATAATTAATTTGTCAATAAGGACTAGCTTATCTGATATTCTAATTCACAGCTGAGATTCTGTTAGCATTCCTCAAAGTGAACACAACCCTTCTGTTTTTATTGTAATTCTATATAAACCAGTGATGAAATGCTGCATTTTTAAAAATAGCTGTGTAGTAGTTTGATGATATCTATAAAGCAGTGTTAGCTACTAAGAAAAAAAGTGCACTCCATTTTTTTTTTTTTTTTGTGAGATATCCTTGAAGATGCCAGAACATCCGTTATTACGTTTGTGAGTTGGATTTAAACCTTACTGCTTGTAGTCTGGACTTCCATGCAGACTCTTTCACAGTCATGATGGAAATCACTGATCCAGGTGCTAATCCATAGGATATATAATGAGAAATACACCATTACTTAATTATGAGTTTGAGTTTTTTTCTAAGTGAGACTTGCACCTGACCCAGTATATCTGTCATAGCAACAGAATAATTTCCAAGTCCTTCCAAGAATAATTTTGTCCTTCCTATTTACATATATCTGTAGAATTTAAGAGTTCAGTTAAATTCAACTCTTGGTACTCAGAACTAGGTGCGAAAGGATTTGGCTTCTACATTATCAGAATCTGTTGAAATCTCACATTCACTTTCAATGGGCAGAGTCTCTGGCAGAAATAAGTGGTTTTCAGGGAATCTTTCCATGACCTAAAGGAACATAGTCCCTGAGAAGGGTAATGTAGCTTTGTCCATGGGCATGGATGAGTGCCAGAAGAAAAGCAGGAATTTTTTGTTACTCCTGCTATCTTGAATAATCAGAAAAGAGCTATCAATTTTAATGGGGAATAACCTAACCAGTAAGTATGACCTCTAAGTAAAGAGATGGTGGTGAAGGAGGTAGTGGACATTGAAAACTCTCATGAAAGAATGTTTGCAAATTATGGTAATATAAATTATTTTGCCTTCTTTAGACTAATAAATGACATGTCAACACGACATATGAGTCTCATCTGAAACTACTCTTGTGGATTGTCAAGTCTGTTACAGATGAAATTTCTGAGGTTTGGTTTGTTTCTTAAGCAAGCAGTGCAGGTGGGGATGAGACTAGTGTCTCTCTCTTCTCCATTCATTTCCTGTATAATGCTTAGGGGAGAAGATAGTATCAGCCAGAAGATAAAAGGAATCTGTTTCAGAACAACAAATTGTCTTATTGTAGCATGCACATAATATACTGCAGTTTGAGTTTTGGAAATTAAGGACTTCTCAGTACTTCCCAGTAGCCCAAGTATAGCCTTCTACATGTTAGACCCAGAAAATCTGAAGTTTTATAGGGGTGCAAAGAGTAATCAAGTGTCTTAGGCTCTCAGAATAAGTAAGAATTAAATACTGGCATTTCTGCCTTTGAAGTCTCCCCTCCATTACTTTGGACTTTGGAACAAAGATGTTGAGTATAAAGGTTTGGCTTTGGCTTTGGCTTTGGTCTAAAATAAGACATTCATTCAAATTATCTTTAGAAAATTGGTGGAATAATAACTTCAGAAATTTTTAGCCAGGCCCGATGCTCAACGGTAGGTAGGATTCCTTCCCACTCTTTCAATAGTAGTGAAAAATGGGCACTGTCATACAGAAAACAGGAAATTAGATGGCCTATTGCTGAGATTTTGCTTGCATATAACAGTGAGGAGAGTGGCAACATAGGTCTGACTGAATAAGAGCCTCTTCAAGGTGTGGGTCTTTAAAGTACATGGCTTGGTTTACAGAAACACATTCTTACTGCGTTCAAACCTCTTTTTCTGGGGGGGATTGTGTGTGGTGGGATTTTGAGATAAAGTATCTTTAACTTTTCGTTCTGAAAATCAAAATTGGACTAACATAATTCTGGAAACTTGAATGAGTTAAAGGGACTGCTCTTATGAAGCACAGGACTATGGCTGAGACACAAATAGTCTTAGGTCCTGGCTATAGCACAGATCCCTCATATGACCTTGGCAAGTGACTTAATATCTGTGCCATGGTGACTTAGTCTCGGTGTCTTGGTTCACTGTTTGCAAAATGAGAATAACAGTACTGCCTTTGTCTTGTCTGTTCATATTGAAAATTCTTTGGTGCAAGAATCATCTTCATGTGTTTGGCAAGGCTCCTGGCATGCACCTCTAGGTACTGTTTTAATAACAGTACATAATTGCTTCTAGTTTTATCACCAACTTTTTTGGAACAGAGTTGGATTTAGGAAATCCTTTGTTTTAACCCCATCCTCACCTTGGGAGATACAAAGACTAAAGGGGATACAAGTCAAAGTCGCTGGTGCTTTGCAATACAAAATAAATAGCTTGCCTTTGGTAACCCTGCATGACCGGGTATTCAGTTATCTTATAGGCAGAAATCCCACCAATGATCCTGCTCAGTTTGATCCTGACAGCTTTCAAGCTAGCACATTGCATTGGCTTATCTTCCAGAGACTGTATTTGCAGAGTTTGTAGCCAAAAATAAATGTTACTAGCTGCCTCCATGGAGAAAACCAAAACATCTTTGCAGTAATAAAGGTGGAACAGAGTTGCAGAGCATGAGAGGTGCTCTGCTGTATCCTGAGAGATAACATTAGAAAGAAGGTGGAGGACTCCCCATTGATAGCCTGTCTTATTATCTGTGGTCACTACAAATGGTCATTAAATTCATGTGAATGTGTGCTGCCTCTGGGGAGCTGGGGAGGGAGAGAAAAAGTGCCAAACTGACCACTGTTTTTTCAGATATGTGGGTCTTTTTTAATGTGTGATGCTCAAAGATGTTTTGCTTTATCAGGTATGAAGTGTTCTCAATTCTCAAGTGTGAAGAACAAATATTTAACATGCTGCAGCATCTGTGGTTGCAGCTTACCTGAGATTTTGTCCCTGCTGAAGACCATGTCAAAATTCCCACTGACTACATTACAGCTAGTTTTCCAACTAGCATCTTAGATGACTAACAGCCAGTAAGGAAAGCAGTGCAATTCCATACAATGTGCTAACAAATCCTGCCCCTCTGCACATTTTCAGAGCAAATACACAGCTGCATTTTGCAGTGGCTGTCAAAGTAGTCTGCTGATAGCTGATTGTTAGAGGGTCACAATAACAAAATTTGATGTAGTAAGGAGGAAGAGAGAAAATGTTGCTGGAGATGGGGTTCATGTTTTGTACATTTACCAATGCAAACTAAAAATATCAGGATTATGATTATGTTTTCTTACTGTGTCATGTTTAAGAATCATTCAAGTTGGATCCTGAAGCCATAGTAAATCATTGCACTTATCTGGGCAAACTGGGGCGTGCCTAAATGATTCCCCCATACATTTTGCCCAAGTAGAAGACAGAGAATCTTCCCTCTTTCACAGTAATACCCTCTTTGTGGCTGCAATCCCCCAATTACACAATGAAAACAATGTTTTTAGAAGGGGGTCTTCAGCCAGAGATTTTGATACGGTTTTTCAGTTTAACAGTTGTTCATTTTTCTTGCCAACCATTTCTCCCTAACTGTCCTCCCTCTGTTCTGTCATATTATGGAAAAAAATGATGACAGAATGAGAAAAAGGGGGTGGAGGTAAGCAGTTTTTGAAGGAATTTTCTGTTTTACACTGACTAGACGGAGGCTTAATAAATATACATTATTCTAGTCTAAAGAGCAATGTTTCCAAATCTAATCCAATTTACACAGTGCTCTTATACCTGCCATGACGTTAAACATCAAAACCACATAATATCACATGATGCTTATTTTAATCATCTTCCTGAAGCTCTCTTTTTCTAAGATTGAAGTAACTTAGTGAAATGTTAAATGAGATATTACATGCATATAAAGCAAGCAGCTAAATGAATGGCTGAGTGGAAGTGGCACAAGCAATAGCAGTCACACTGTTTTATTTTGCAGTGGAAGCTACTTAACATCAGGGACATGGTGAGTAGGAAGGGACTGGATAAATATTATGCTTCCTGGGAATAAATGCCCTGCTCAGCCTTTCCTGAAATGAAACTCTGGGAAGTTACAGAGAAGGAAATGTCTATTCTTTCTTGGCAGTTTCTCAGATGCCTCCTTTGAGCAACTTTGACACTGGAGCAGATTGGAGGTTCACCCAACAAGCCTTCTGGTTCATTGCAGAGGTCATTGGAGAGCTGGGTTTTCCACATATGGGCCTGAGGCTCTCTCTTGTTTTCACTTCCAGCTGCTGTGAAAGGACTCTAACAGCTGATAGGGGCCATGTAACTTTTCCATAAAGGAAAAACCTGATGATAGGTACAGTACCTGATTTCAAGAGACCCACCTGGAAAAGTAAGTGTGACCAAAAAACTCCATGTATTACCTGCCATTTCCTCCTCTGCTTCACTCTCCCCTCCTTTCTTTGTACAAGTATCTCTAAACCTGGAATCTGGTAGGAGGGGAAAGATGGGAGTGATCCTGCTCTTGGGTCACTGGCATAGGAAACACACCTAAAAAAGCCAGTGAGTTCATTTGCCTGAAGTGAAGCTATTTGAAAGCATATCTAGTCTAAGTTAATCACTGGCTTTATGTCCTAAATTACTTATTCCTGAAAGTCACGCCACTGAATGCTGCCATATCAGGTGAGTTAAAACTTCAATACGAACTGCAGTCAAAGGCAGCCAAGTAGTAAGCCACAACTGATGTCGCCAATGCATTTTTCTTAATCCCTTTGGCCACAGGGCATGATTGCATGCCAAAGTTTGCTTTTGCTTGGAGGGGTGTCCAGTACACTTGGAATTGACTGCTCCATCTGCCATGGACTGATCCAGACTGCACTGGAACAGGGGCAAGCTCCAGAACACCTGTAATACATTGATGATATATATATCACCATGTGGTGCCAATACAGCAGGTTTTGAGAAAGGGAAGAAAATAATCCAAATCCTACTGAAAGCTGGTTTTGCCATAAAACAAAGTAAGGTCAAGAGACCTGCACAGGAGATTCAATTTTGGGGAATAAAGTGGCAAGATGGATGTCACCAGATCCCCACAGATGTGAGCAACAATGTCTCCACCAACTAATAAGAAAGAAACGCAAGCTTTCTTAGGTGTTGTGGGGTTCTGGAGAATGCACATCCCAAATTACAGTTCGATTGTAAGCCCTCTCTATCTTGTGACCTGAAAGAAGAATGATTTTAAATGGGGCCCTGAGCAACAGCTGGCCTTTGAGCAAATTAAACGCGAGATAGATCATGCAGTAGCCCTTGGACCAGTCCGGACCGGACCAGATGTAAAAAATGTACTGTACACTGCAGCTGGGGAGAACGGTCCTACCTGGAGCCTCTGGCAGAAAGCTCCAGGGGAGACTCGAGGTCAACCCCTTGGCTTTTGGAGTCAGGGACACAAAGGATCTGAGACCAGCTATACCCCAACTGAGAAAGAGATACTGGCAGCCTATGAAGGGGTTTGAGCTGCTTCAGAAGTGACTGGCACTGAAGCACAGCTCCTCCTGGCACCCCAGTTGCCCATGCTGGGCTGGATGTTCAAAGGCAGGGTCTCCTCTACACATCATGCAACTGATACCACATGCAGTAAGTGAGTTAAACTGATTACACAGTGAGCTCGAACAGGAAATCCCAGTGGTCCAGGAATCCTAGAAGCCATCACAAACTGGCCAGAAGGCAAAAGTTCTGGAATGTCACCAGAGGAAGAGGTGATGCATGCTGAAGAGGCCCCACTATATAATAAATTACCAGAAATTGAGAAGCAATATGCCTTGTTTAGTAATTGTAGGAAAGCATTGGAGATGGAAGGCAGCTGTATGGAGTCCCTACAACAAGTTGCAGAAACTGCTGAAAGAGAGGGTGAATCAAGTCAGTTTGCGAGGTGAAAGCTGTTCAGTTGACCTTAGACTGCTGAATGAGAAAAATGTTTTATACTGACTCACGGATGGTGGATTTGGTATGAAAATAATGTTGATAATACAGTGATATTTTAGTTGTTGCTTGGTAGTGCTTACTTTAAGTCAAGGACTTTTCAGTCTCTCATGCTCTGCCGGGGGGGGGGGGGGGCACAAGAAGCCAGGAGGGAACAGAGGCAGGAAATCTGACCTGAGCTATCCAAAGGCATATTACATATCATAGAGCATCATGCCAAGTATATAAACTGGGGGTGGCTGGCCAGAAGCCTCCAATCACTGCTTGGGGATGGTCATTGGTCATTGGGTGGTAAGCAGTTGTATTGTGCATCCTTTGCCTTTCTTGGGGTTTATTCCTCTCTCTCCTTTTCTTAATATTATTATTATTATTACTGCAGTATTTTAATTTTTTTCCATTATTAAACTTTTCTTACCTCAACCTGTGGCAGGGGGTGGGGAGTGAGTGAGTAGCTACAAAGTCCTTAGTTGCTGTCTGGGGCTAAACCATGACATTTTGAAAGAGACCAGTGTAAATACCAATGTAACACCTTGATCAAAGATGTGCGAATTCCCAAAAGTCAACTTCTAAACATAACTGCCCTCCTCCGACTGCATTTTTCTCTTTGTTTTACTAGTTATTTCAAATACTATGCCGCAGGCTTGGTGAATATTTTAAGCGCCTTTTACGATGATGAAGAAATCTGGGAAATTATATACAAATCTGTGAACCTCCCATGCTGGGACAAAAGTGCAGTGCAGCAAATCAGCCTTTATTAAGCACTGTATGGGCTGGGTGATCTGCAGCAGAGAGAGAAGGATTTGTTGAAATATTCTTCCCCTCCACACTGAGATCATGTATGTGTTTATCTAATGGCTTGTATGTGCCCATCAATGGATTTGCTACATCAGCGTGGCATCCAGAGCCTCCAGCTCTGCGAGATGGTACTCTACAGCCTGCACGGTGAGGAGATGAGCCTCCATTACGCATGTGTCAGATATGAGGGTTGGTGTTTGCCTTATCAGTACAGGGTGTGCCCTGTGAAATCCACTGCAAGTGGAGCCTGATGCTTCTGTCTCACATGGGGAATATGTGCATATTCAGAAGGCAGTGTTTCATCATAAGCAATTCCAAGGTTTGCCTACCAGAACTGTCAGTCCCTCAGAGCTGGCTGCTGCAGCAAACAGTCTTCCTTCACTGTTAATTGCAGAGAGTTTTCTTATGGCCATAACTGTAACACCTGCAAGAAAAAGAACTCCTACACACTCTTTCCTAAGGTAAGTTGTTTTATCTGTTTCCTCTGGGGTCTCTTATCTTCACCCACCCAGCCAAGTTCTTTCAGGCACAGGTCATGTGTGGGGTCAGAGTTGGCTTTAGTCATGTCTTTGGGTGTATCAATGGTACCTTGACTTTTTTTCAAAGGTGGTCTTCAGAGGATGTTAGTCTACAACTGGAGAGATGATTGCCTTCATCTTTGTATTTGCAAGTAATGGGCCTGGTCACTCTTCCTGGCTGCCTGGAGGTTTGTACTAGATAGTGCTTAAGGCAAAGAGTGTTCAGGGAGGCTTTGTTTTCTGGTTAAATGTTCTGTGTGGCTTGAACCATACTACATCTTCCACACAATAATGTCTGTAGGCTGTTTCATGGTTGAGGATGCACTGCCCTCAACTAATAACTCCCAAGACTATCTGTTTAGACATCTAATTCCTCATAGCTTGTTCCCATTACATCTTTGAGATCCAGCACAAAGCCATGAAGTCCGACCAACATACTTCACTTTGACCACTCCAGTGCTGGTGTTTGCTTATGTGGTACTCTTGAGAACTGACTTAAGCTTACACTTGCCCTCTCTTTTGATGTAGTCAGGGTTGTGCTTGTCTCTGTTCAAAGGAGACTACACTCTGTAACCGTTATGGCTTTGATAGAAGTTCTATGTCAGGAGAGCTAACAAAACTGCCTAGCAGGCAGATCATAGCCTCCTGGAGCTACTGGGTGCAAGAGCTTTCTCACCTCATGTTTGTCTCTCTTTTCTTCAGCTTGCCCTGACAGTCATCCTTTGTCTTCCCTGAAGAGATGGTCTGAGTGTGGTCACTTTTCACCGATACCGGTTCTTCTGAATGGTTCTTTCCAGGCTGCATTCATTCCTCTTTTCCCAAGACAAGTAGATACCTGCTAGGGAAATAATGAGTTTTAGTACATTTTCTAAATAAAGATAATCCAAATTCCTATCTGGATAATCAAATGTTAATAGTACACAAAAAATAATTCAAACAGCTTGGAAATCTAAACATAATTACTTATGAACACAGAGCATTTATTTCTGTCAAAATTAATCACTTTTCAACTTCCAGCTGTTAAAATCCTTCTGGCAGATCTCCAAGCAATTCTCCTTCAGTTACTTTTCCCTCAATTAAATACTAGTTCTGTTCTCAGGCTCTTGTTACATAAGCAGCAATTTTAAATTGTGCTTCTCAGTTAATTTAACCATAAACTGCCAGAAATTTATTCTGCTGCGAGGTCTTTTCTCAGATTTTATTTGAAGTTCATACCAGTGCAGAGGAAGCAGCCATTTCACATGTGTCTAGGCCTTGATTGCAAAGTTTAGATGCAACCTTGCCAAGACTGGCCAGAAATGAGCTTTGGGGCTGGATGCTGCTGGATGTTAAGCAGGTTGTTGAGGTAAATGGAAATCAAGCATGCTTGTCATTTTCCAAAAGATTTAGTCTTTTAGCAGAAGCAGGATGCTCAGAGAGCTGCAACAGAGAGTATTTCTGGCTGCACCCATCTCTCTCAAATAATAAGAAAAAATATCTAAAACATAGGTTCTGTCACTTGCACCATGGTAGGTGCTTGCAAAGACTATTTTGAACCTCCGTAGTAAGACTACAGTATAGAAATTATCAGTTCTAAGATTGATATGTGAGCTGCCTTTTGGTTTTACGTATCTGCATTTCTGTTTGGGTAATCTGGGACAGTATGGACCTGGACAATTTATTTGGGAATATGGGATGAGGAGAAAGACATACTAGAGTCCTGATGGTGTGTATTTAGATGCAGTCCAAACAACCAGAGATTTGCTTCTGTGCTGATAGATTATTTCTTGATCTGTATCTCTGCACCTTGGCTCAGAAAACCATGGCACAATTATTTTTCATGTATAAAGCTGTCATCAGTCTACCAGCCTTAAAACCCAAGACTGAAACACAGAGGAAAAAGAACAATTCAAGTCTGGACAATACTGTTTACTTACTCTACTCCCATCACCCAAGATCACTTTTTTCCAAGTACAACTTTGGTGTGTGTATTTAAAGGAGAATAAACTCAATGATGCAAACAAATTGAAGTGACTCTTACAAAATCTACTTCTGGTACTGCAGACGTTTGGCTATGCCCCAGTAAGCAGCCATAGCTTTGGCTAGAACAAGTGTGATGTGCTCCAGTTTTAAAAAAAGTGTGTATTAATTTTGCCTCCTTTCCAGAAGCAACAAATCTAGATAATCTCTTATTTTAGCAATGAAAAAGCAACTGTGCTCACATAGAAGGTATTTGTGTGGCATCTCAATTCAGGGAAGCCAGATCACCACTCAAGACAGATAGTAAAATATGACTTCATTGTACAGCTGTAAGGTTGCATTACATGTTAAGTTCTGAGTGGCATAAAACAGCAGTGCCTGAATCCAGATCCAATTGAACTGTTAAAGTGAGTTACATGTGTCCAGCCAAGTTTATATTATACAAAGCCTCTAGATTTCCTGGGAGCAATATTTTTTAATGCCAAAAAGTAAGAGGTTTTTTTCATCTGTTGTTCCTTCATCAGTCCCTTTTTTAACACGTTGCTGCATCTGTTGGTGTACCTCCAGTGCCAGTGATTGCATTTTGTGTGTTGTCAGGTCTGTCAGGAGAGATTATAGATGTAAGGTGGATGCAAGCCATGGGCTGAGAATTGTGTGCGCACATTTTTGATAGCTAGCTGCACCCTTTGCTGCACCCTTTGCTTTCTAGCCCATTGCCTTCAGTCTGTGTTCCCTTCTTTCTTTTTTCTGAATGCCTCCTTCCCAAGAGAGCAGTTGTAAGCAAGTGAGCAAATGTAATGAGAGTGGAAGCAAACTGCAGTCATGGGACAGCCATACCATGTGGAAAGCAAATCCACTACTTTCATGAGACTCAATATTTGTGAGAGCTCTGCTGTTTGTGTTCAACTTGGTTAAAACTGGTCACAGGACTTGCAAGTTATTCATCTAGGAGACAGCACATAGACAACGTAACTGCACAAATCTTGCACTCTTATAAAGACTAAATATTGCTGTCTCCAAACTCAGTAAAGGGCAATGCAAAGCTTTCATGCAAATAGTGGGAAGAAACAGCCTGAATGCAATAGAAAGTTTCAAACTTTACCTTGACAATAGTGCCTGATCCAAAAATGTCTAGAATCTCAGAAATGCTCTTTTACCTTCAGAAATAACCTCTGGTACAGGAATTTATAATCTCTCCAACCAATCAACCTCCCAGGTTAGGAAAGCTCTTTCCAGGCAGTGGAGGAATTTAACTGCTTATTTCCAGGTGCAAGCATCTGTATATGCACATGCAAATGTGGACCGATATCATCCTGTGAACATAGTTGGGTGTAAGTATTTGAGAACCTGTGTATATGAAACTTTCAAAACAGCTGGGTTCATCAGTTTTAATTAAAAATAATAAAGAAGGAGAACCAATTTATTTTTAACTTAGATGATTTTCGACATCTTAATTTCTTTTAAAATTGGCTTTATTGATTTAATTGAGGGTAATAAGTAATGGGATTTAAACTAAACAAAAATAATCTGACTGAAGTAGGAATATTGCTCAAGGCTGATCAGTGATCTGGTCTTTTAAAGAAGAGGAGAAGGCTTTTTACCAGTGAAATTGGTTCCCAGCTGAAAACAGATTTCGCAGAAAAGTATACTTGATTGTGAAAAATGCATGTTATTTTGTTGAAGAATCTGCCACACACTTTTGAGTTCCACCTGAATATGGATGGCTTTGTGTTTGCTTTTTCTTAAAAAAAAACTGAAAACAGCTATTTCTTTTCCTGACAATATAGTCTTTTTTGTTATATTTCTGTGCAGAAAAAAAAAAATAATCGTTTATTTGCACTGTTTGAATTAAACAATGAAGATATAGTGTAGACAGTTCCTGTAAGAGCTGAGGTTTTAAAAAGAAGATCCTCTTGCTGCAGAAGGGGAAAATTCCTTTCTTGAGGAGTAGAAATGGAATACAGTAGATGGAACAAGAGAAGGCTTAGCAAAGCAAAACATTGCTGATATGGCATGCAAAATTGAAGTTTGCTGCCATGTATAATATAGGTAGCCATAGGGCTATAAAGAGGATCAGAAGGACCCTTGGTGACATGTGAGAGTTTGACAGTGTGTAGCTAAATGCTGTAGGAAAATAGGGCTGAAAACTGTGCCACACAGCATGAAATGGGAGTAGTGGCTGTTAGCTCCTGTTATTCTTGATTTCCGATAGGGAAAGATTAGAAGTGGACTCAAAATACATTTCACCCACCTTCCTCTTTGCATTAAGCTTGCCAAGTGCAGAATAAACTTGCTGTCAGCTAGGGTGACAGAAGAGGGGCTCTGTATCCTCTGCAGGGTGTTGCTCTCTGTGGAGCTGAGGGTCTGGGGAGCTGAGGAATTGCTGCAATGCTTCCAGCTGCCTCCTCAGGCATTCTTACACAGTGCTGTATTTCCACGGCTCTGGGAACAGGAGGTTGACAGTAAATGCTATTGCATGAGAGCATCTGTGTGGGCAAGCAACAGGAAAGGGAGATCCCAAGGAGGTTTCTGAAAAAGGACAGTAATTTTGTAGAAACCCAAAGAGATCCCTGAACCCTGGGGTTAGCACATTGTTCTCCCTCCATCCATACTCCCCCAAGGAAGGGAAGACCATCTTCTCTAAACCAGGAGGTTTGCATCTGATGCTGCTTATACATGGTTGGACTCCTCTATGACAAGAAGAGCTGCCTGCACGGCATGAAGGTGCCACTGAGGTACTCACCAGGGCACCCAGGCCTATTGCTGCTTCACAAGGCTTTCAAGACAAAGTGCTTCTCTGGACCTTCCCATCACCAAGAACATGCCTCCAGGCACAGCAAGGCACAACAAGGGGTTCTCTCCCTCTGCTGTGTGTGCTGACAACCCATCTGGAAGGCATCCAGTCTGCTGCTTTTACAGTTATTTCTTGAAGGTCTACTGGGGAAAAAAAACCTGAAATGACAGGAGTTAAACAGGAGACAGAGAGCTAGGAGAGCACAAGGAGAGGCTGGATTAAGAAGTGAGCTATTGTGGGGCATACAGTGGAAGTAGGGAAGTACATAAAGTAAGAAAAGTACTATTTAAAAGAGAAATTGCTATGTTGAGGCCTTTTTTGCCCCTAGGCATTAAAGTGCTTAAAAAATGGCATGTTTCATCTCTCAAGACTGTTAATAAATAGCCATAGTTACAGCATTATCCATGTGCCTCTGCTTTAGCAACTTACACTTATGTCTGGGTCATAAAAATTCAGTGTTGCTGTCAGAAAGTTGTCCCAGTGAATGCTGGCTTAGTATGGGGGCAGAGCTCATGGTTTTTAGAGACGAAGATAGCTGTAGTGCTATTGGTGCCTCCAGAATGAGTCTCAGATATAAGAAAAAAAGTGTAGTTGCTCTTTAATCTTGATTTACCTTGTGTGAAGGGGGACCACCCCTTGCTACTTTTTGCTTGCCATGAGAAAACAGAGATTTGTTTAGGAATCTCAGATACACACAGTCTTACCCTGGGAAACATGACAGGCCTTCGTGCCATTCATGATTAAGGCCTTGGAGAAAAAGTGGACGATTCCCTATGCAGCCTGTCAGAGACTGCGTCACTGTTGTTGGATCTTGGCCTTAGAAGGGATCTGGCCCTTAGAAGGATCTGGCCTTACCTGTTTAGGTCACTTGGAAATTCCTTAAATTGCTTTCCTACCCTCTCTAGTAAAAAGAGGTCCCAGCACAGTGCTAATTGCATGTATATTCCTAGCCTCTGGGTTTCCTCAGCACACAAGACAGTTGTCCTTTTTGCTGCATTCCTCCTAGCAACAAAAACACTAGCATGCTGGGGAAAAAACCTATTGAACCACTGGATACAGGTAAGGCTCAGGCATTTTCTCTTCTTTACCTCCTGTATGGATTTTCTCCTCTTCCCTTTTTCCTTTTAAGGTTAATGTTCAGGTACGCCTGAAGCAGAATCTGCGAAATGCACCTGAGAAGTTTGTAGGCTGAAAGGACCTGCCAGCTTGATGAATGTATTTGGCCAGGTTCTCATTCACAGTGACCTGTACTTCTGCATCCTAGACAAGTCTCAGCTCTTGTTGCCACCACTCCTCTGCCCCAGCTATTGCAGTGTGAATGTTGCTGGTGGTGATGCAATGAAAGGAAGTATTGCACTGTGCTGTGGCTACCCAGCCCGCCCTTCCAGTGTCCCCGCAGCCAGTTCGCTGGTGACAACCCTGCAATGTCCCTTCAGGCTTCGTTGATGTACTGTGCTGAGGCAACAGGCGTGCTCCTCTCCAGTCTAATGACTTTCTTGGTTTGCATTACTGCAGCGTCTGTCTTTTTATGGAAATAGGCACCTCATTAAGTGAAAACCTGCTTATTCCAGAGATGCGTGTACAAGTTTGGCAAGCCTGTCTACAAACACATGACACTACTTTTGAAAGTCATTTAGTCCCAAAAGTGGCAACTTACTCCCATAGTCAGTAGGAACTGTATTTCCACACTTTAAGATACCTCCCTTTTGATGTGTGCCTTGCTAATGCTTTGTGCAATCACATGTATTCCATGCCAACATGTAAACACAAGCTGAAGCGAATTTTTCTTTGGATTTACCTTTTGGGAGGCCTCTGTCAGCAGTTCTAGCACTCAGCTTTGCAACCTCTTGTAGGCTGGGTTGTTCTCTAAGCAGACCTGGTGACTCCAGTTGAAACCAAAGGTCTTTAAAGTGATCTTGTTTCAGAAGAATAAGCAGTTATTCCTCAATATGCTTTTAAGAGTAATTGTAGCTCAATATGGTCTAACTTTACCAAGTGCACACTGTTTGATGCACAGATCGTAGGTAATGTGTTTTGTTCCCACTTGGAGTTACAGCACCTATAGGATACCAGTGTTATGAATGCTGCTGTCACGGGCATTCAGGCAGCAAGCTCTGAGCAAGTGTTCACAAAATGCAGGGAACATGCTGCAGTTCCAGTAAACTCTACCTGCAAATGGTGCTCAAGGAAATAATTTGGGGTTCTTTATAGCCACCAACTTTGTGTAAAGAGAAAACTGAGAGAGAGCATTTGTGTGGGCTGTAGTGGGTATAGATGCCACATGAGACCTTCTGCCTCACTCAGAAGGTTCTTCTTGAGCCAAAGGTGACAGGTCCCCAGATTCCACAGTGAAGCCAAACTTTCCCACTTGACACAAGCTTTTTGCTAACTGTAGACTGGGCTGTGAACAGGATGAAAAGTTTTCAGTGTAATTGCTTTAGGCCTTTTTCCAGAGGTCTGGCTTGGGATGGAGACAGGAAAAAATCCCGTTATGGCAAAAATCCAGGGTGAAACAGCATCCAAAAAAGACTTTTGACAGGAGACCAGGGCAGTCCCAATAGTCCTGGCCTGTTCCAGGTTAAAAGGGACGCTGGGTCACTTTCAGCTGATGTAACAGTGTTGCTTTACTGGAATTATTTATGTCTGGTGTTACTGAATGGCCAAGATACCCTCACCTTGGATAGAATGTCATTGTGCACAAAGCGTTTTTGCAGACACCTCCAATACTGGATGATCTAAGATGATCAGGAGTGTGAACAAGAAACTATTATTATTGCCTTTAATAAACAGGAAACTTGTGGACAGAGTCTTTGAGTGAGTTGCCTAAAGTAAATTACAAGTGTGTGCTTCCAGCACTCCCGTCTAGCTCACCACTGGTGGCTGAACTTGTAGACTTTTATGTTGTAAAGCCTGAGTCTCTTTGGCTCGATACTGACTGTCACATTACAGGTGATAAGTGATGCAGATTAGAATAATAAAACAATAAGATGAAGCCTGGAATACTGCCAGGATGAGACTGTATTGTATTGTGTTTTGCAGGTGCTTAGAAATGGAATTGTTGTACTACCTGGACATTTACACTAGGTTTTTGTCAGATGATTAGAGGCCAACTACATATGGCACTATCTTTTAAAAAGGTTGAATCTAGGCAACTGTAAACCAGTAAACCTGGCTTATGTTACGAAAAAAGTGGATAGTATAATGAAAAATATGATCAGGAGGAATACATGAAAAGAGCCAGTATCACTTTTACAGAGGAAAAGCATGCTTTGCAAGCTGTTCAGGCTTTTGGGAGTCAGAAAACTCATAATATTGAAATACTTAGGTTTTAAAAAAGAAGGGAAATTTCAAAAGGTCAAGGTTCCTAAACTGCCATGGTAGTTAAAAAAAAAAAAACAACAATATAAAAGGTCTTCAGGTTTAAATGATTATATGATTGATCAAAATACAGGAGAAAAAAAGGCTGCTTTTCCAAATGGAAATGGAACTCACAAAGGAATTCTGCAGGGTCTGTGATGAGATCTGTGCTATTCACCATGCTCATGTGATCTGACATAAGGGCAGACAGCGAGGTGACAAAATCAAAAGATAATACAAAAGAGTTCACATTAGCTGAGAAGGAACTTTGTTGTAAAGAACTGTGGAAGGATCTGAGGTATCTGAGTGACCAGACAGTAAAATGACAGATAAAATCCTATACTCAACCAGTAAAATACTGTCAGAGAAAAATAACTTTTGGGCAAGTGGTTTACATGAAGCAAAAGAAGTACTTTTTCACACCATGCGTAATTATGTTAGGGAATTGTTACATTAGGGAATTGTTACAAGGATCTGTGTAGGCCAAGAGTATAAATAAGTTAAAATAGAGATGAAAGAAGTTAAAGGCAGAAAGGAGTAAAAAGATGGTGTCTCTTGACTTTGGAAGTCCCAAGTGTGTGTGGATGATGCACTGGTTTACATGGGACATGATGTGGATAGTAATTTTGTCTCTGCCCTGTTCATATCCCAAAAAATGGTGCCTATTGCCAGAGGAAGAATGAAAACAAATAGAACAATGTTCCAGATCCAGAACTGTGATTTAATGAGATCACGTATCAGTGAATTGACTGTGGCTTTGAGAGGAGATAAGAGTACTCTCATAACAGGCCTCACCTGAGATGCAGTCTGGAGCATCCCTTTTACTTAACTATACTCAGGGTGATGTTATTTAAAATCTTGTTACATTAACCCAATATCTGAACTTCCTGTGAGTTTGAACCCAGTCCTAAAAGCTAAACAAAATCAATGAGGGCTCAGTCTTCCAAGGAATTCAGCTGACATCTGGCTATCAAGTGGTGTCCATACAGTAAAAATAGATTTATTAGGTATTAATCCTTTGACTAATCAATATATGTATTAGGGAAAGGAATCTTTGCATCCCACCAATATTTTCTTTTCATTGTGAGGAAAAATTAGGTGCTTAATATGCTTATTTGTTAGCTTTAAATATGCTATTCCTGACAAATATCTTCATGACACTATTTAGTGAATCCTGTGGTGAAGCCTGTCCCAAGAAGAGGATCACTAAGCTACATCCTGTGGTTATATTCTCATCCACAATAAAGTATGAGAATCTGTGTAATTGTGCTTCCAGTCTGATAGTCCAGTCCTCAGAGGTGACCAGGTATTTACTGTTGAACTAGAGAGTCAGTGAATGTCGGACAGAATAGTAGAAGGACAAATCTTTACACTGTATAACCCAGGAGATTCAATCAGGAGAGAATGGAGAAACAGCATGGTTCCAAGAGTGTGTTAACCTCAGCTGTAAAATGTCTTTAATAGATGGAAGGCCTCATTTTCCAGTGTGACTAATCAGTTTTGTGCTGGTGCAAATCTGTTGGCTTCATGGTAATCTATTTATGGAGTCAAGTTATATTTTTCAGGCTGAACTTTTTTTTCCTGGCTGCACTCGTGAAGCAGCGAAGGTGTTGATCCTTTTGTCTATTCAGCAGATAGCAGTCAGCATGCTTGCCTGTGACACAGAAACCTGTAATTCAAGTCTCAATGTTCCTTTGCATTTAAGTGGGTGCCCTCACCCCTAGAGCTGCAGGCTTTTTCTTCAAACTTGTCCTGTTTGACTCCTAGTCTCTTTTGTGCATGTTTTTTCACTCTGTAGAAAATACGCTTTGAAATGAAGATAGAAGTCCATATTCTACCTCTCAGGGGGCATACAATTTATCATAGACCAATTTTCTTTCTCTTTGGTTTTCTAAGTAGTTCAGCATTTTAGAGCAAAATGGAACATCATTTATGATAAAATTGAAGCAATTCTAGGTATGTGTCATGCCACTTTCCCTTCTGAATACCATATAAAGCATTTTTCAGGGACTACCCAGAAGTGAAAATACCTGGCCTCTGGGTTATTGATTAATCAGAAAGACTTATTCCACCTCATTGGTTCAGTAGATAGGACCTAAGAGTAGCCCTTCATTTTTACTGCTTTTTACCAAATGCCTTGAATAGGATCTGTTTTGTTGTTTTACTTTTTATGCTTTGAACTAAACTTTAAAACGTTTAAATTCCACCTGGGCTGATTTGTAACTTCTTTTTTGGGTTGACTGCCAAACCAAAATCTCAGCTATTTTTTAAAACCTGTGTGAAACAGAGACACAAATTCATACTCTGCTTAGTTGTACCAGGCTTCTGATAATATAAAATGGATATGTATATTGTCATTTAGTAAGTTGCCTTATTAATTGCCTTATTCTGTTTTTACAGCCTTTTTTACCTTTTTTGGTTTTTTTTATGTATTGATTTTTATTCTATTTCAGCTAATCGTGAGTACTTCAAGTAAGTGCTTTTAGTTCAGGAAAGTAACTGGGAACTATGCATAGCTCTACTGTGTTCAACATTATTTAATACCTGTCACTAGATGTCTTTGCTGCACTATTTGCATGCTAATGATTTTGCCTGCTACAAGTTGGCTGCAGTCTTTCTTTTTCCCCAAAGGGGAGATGTTAGCCTATTTGCTTCAATCCAAGCAGCCGCAAGTATGTATACTCACAGGTCTTTATATGATATAACTCTTCGTACTCCACTGCACATTGCCTGTTGCCAGAATAGGTCGCAACTTTGGGATCTTGCTGCACCCACAACTGCTGCCAGAATCTCGTTTAATGCACATATCCGGCCCAATGAAGCCAATGCTCTCACGGATAACACTTCTGTACTTTTTCATGGTCTCATCAATTTGACAGTAGCAGCAATATTGCTGCTTCCTGTAGGGAAGTCCACTAAGCAGCTGCAACTCTCTGCCATCCTCCTGAGTGGCATAGGCTGCTGTGTGCACCTCATACCTTAATCCAAATTTCCATACTGACTTTCTCTTCAATTGCTGGAGCAGCTCATTGTATTGCAGAGAAACTTGCTAATTAGAGTGACTTAGCTGACTGCTGACGAAACTGGTGCCTCTGCTGTTCTGTGGCCATTGCTGCCTCAAATTTAATCCACACATTTTAGAACTGCTGGTTTAACTCATTTTTCAAATTACTACATCTGTGAAGAACGTGTTCCTGAATAGAAACCACCATATAAACTTTGATGAAACTAATGGTTGATGAGATGCTCAGATTACTGACGTCCCACTGTCAGAGACGGGAATCTTTTTCTCATATCCCTTTCACTGCTGGATATTTTCTGTCTATCCCTAAACCTGAGTTCTCATGGATTGATGGCAGCATGTTATTAGAGGAAAGTCCTACTTTTGCCATTTGTTTCCTTTGATAGGTCATTAGATCCCAGAGCTAAGATTTGCATTCATTTCCTTCTCACATTAAGACCAGGACAAACTATTGCAATGATGGGAACTACAGAAATCAGACACTTGGAGAAGAATACTTTCCAGATACAGTAACTAAAAGCATTGTCACTTGTTACAGGATGCTGCAGCTGTCAAGGGTTCCCCTGAAATGATGAGAAGAGTTCATAATCTACACCAGGCAATCACAATACATTGAACATGACACTGGATTCACAAGCACAACAGGGATGCTGTCCTTGACAAACTACAGTGGTGGGGACGTGGTCTCATGGAGATGAGCCTGGCACTCATTGCCATGGCTAAGCCAAGCAGAACAAAGGCGGGTTTTGAGAATTAGCAGCTTTATACATTCAAACCAAGTTTGACTTCTACTTCAGCAGGCAAAATAGACATTAATTCTATCAGTAATTGCAAATCTCCATTGCTGTAGTAGGAGCTTGCAGAGCTCCCTAAACACTTCTAATTGTTTATCTGGTTATCAGTGGCATTATGAATACCATGTAAGTTTTTGAAGAGCCATAGCCCGCAATTATTATAGACTTGGGTTTTCAGGCCCTTAAGAATGGTGTCACAGTTCTTTGTGCTTTGATTTATTGTTGCCTAATACTGGCCTAGTGAGAATATGATACTTATCTTCCAGCTGTGGTTGGCTTTGTGAGCCTCATTCTAAGCTGGGGGTTAACAACAGAGTGAGCTTTGTTCATTTCTTCAGGGCATAAATATTGTAAGGAACATAAAGACAAGCAGAATCTCTGACTCCCTCCCCAACCCCTGGTTAACTCACTTGAAATTACTGAAGTGTTCCCGATTAGTACTATCACAAGGATGAAGAGAATCTGTTTCCAACCAGTGAAATGAATACAGTTTGCCTCTTCACATGTCTTAGGAGCTGTATGAGGTCAAATACTGAGCTAGACATCCTGGCTTTCACCCATATTTTTTTTTTATGCCAGGTACAGACAGAGCTGATGCTGTAATGGAAAACCATTATTGCTGGAAACCAGGCTTAACGTGCCATTTGAAAGCCATTTACGTTGTTTTCTAGCTGCTGTGCATTGACTATGTAGCTCCGCTGCTCCTGCTCTAGCCTGCTTTCATTTCACTGGTGGATTTTACTTCTGACATTGGGAATATCAAACTCAAGAGAAACAGATTCTTAAAGTTTTCAGGCTGCCCTTTCTCAGCAGAGACATGTGCTGGATATGGCTCAGACAGAGGAGGACAGAGCCAGCCCCTGTGAATGCTGGGTTATGCTGTTATTTTTGACAATTTTTTCATTGCTGTCTGAAAGAAGAGAAAAGATAAAGTTGAAATGTTCATTGTTTCCAACAAAAGCTTCTAAGGAGAATTTCTTGGCTTGGCATCTGTGTACATGTACAAGGCTTTGACAGGCAGCTATTTTGAAACCTGCTGGGTTTTTTGTTGTATTTTCTTTTCCCCTCAGATATCACTTGACAAAAAAAAAAAAGCCTTCACAGAAAAAAGAGATGCTGTCAAAGAACAGGTTGGGAGCCAGGAACTCTGTAGCCATACTCCTGCAGTAATCTCTTCTCTGTTGCTGGCACATCCCCCTGGTTCCACATAAGGATTTTCTATAATGGGGCTGTACAATGGGAATAATCATACTTAATGAGTTAGGCTTGGATAATGGAAGCACTTTCCTTGCTTGCAGAGACGTGGTGCAGTCATCAGCCTGAGTGTGCCTGTGACGAGCACACGCAAATCTCTCTGGCAGGGCAGCTAGTAGCTCCCCATCATGTACTGTGAGGATGTTCCCTTGTCCTTACTTTTGGTTTCAGTTAGTTGCTGTGGCTCTGCAGAAAATGCACAGACCCATTTGTGTGTAGGATGTGCTACGTTAGAGCTGCTTGTCCTTGCTATCCCCACTTCTTTAGTCTACCTGCCGCCCATGGAGACCCTCCTCCTCTGGAGGGGATGGGGGCCCAGTTTGATTGGTGAAATACAAGACCTCAACTATAAACATCTTGTGGCATGCTCATGGCTGCCTTCAACTAGTCTGCTGGACCCTGAATGGTCTAAGAACAGGACTCCTTATTTCTCAGAAGGGAGCAAAGATCTTCAGAGCAAGATAAATAGGGAAAGGCAAGTTGGCAAAGTGGTATGGGAAAGGGAGAATTGCTACCATAGCTGCCCTTTGAGGCAATGACTACTGTGTTCACCTGCCTCACCTCTGACTTTCTTCCAAGTTTTAGTGCAGTGTTCATGTTCTGAAACAATAAAAATTTTAACAAATCTTTATAAGGAGGTGTTGTCTCTCTTGCAGGATTTCTTTTTTCCATAAGCATCACACAAATTTTGTGTCAAATCTGAAAGCACAGAGAGGAGTTTTTCCTTCTTTAGAAACTGGGGGAATAGAGGTTGCACCACTTTATTCCCCTTGGCAAGTCAAAAAAAAAAAAAAAAAGAAAAGCATCTATGGCAGGGAGCTCACTTGGCCTAGTTTTCAATCCTCTAATGAAACACATAAAACAGTTACATAATTAATCTAACTCCCCTCACCTGATTTTGGGTCCTCGCTGCCTCTTCTCAAGGAAAAGCAAGCATTAAAGAAGTAAAGATTAATAATAATAGAAGCACTGCTCAGGACAGAGTATGTGCTGGTAGATTTTCCAGTTCTACCTGGAGAAGCAAAACTTGGTGGCCTGACACTCAGCGATGGATAAAAATCCCTTGTAGCTACATCCATGGTAGACACCATTCTTACTAGCATACAGGGGTGCTTCTCCTTTGTCTCATTTAATTATCAGCCAAGCCTGTAAGCAAGTGAAAAGAAACAAAATATAATGGTGAGGATTGTTCATGGTCTTTAAACTAAGCACACACGCAAGCTCTTGCGTGGCTTTGCAGTGCCTACCGCTTTGCAAGATCAACCCTCTAGTTCCTCCGTTGGTTATTTTCTCACATTATGGCTCTTGTGTGGGCTGCTGGAAAACTAAATAGCTCTACATGTGATTCACTGACAGTGTGATTTTCATGAGTATCTGATTAAAAATAATAAACCCTTTCCTTTCAGCCATCACCCCTTGCCCATTCAGTGCAACAAGAAACTTAGCTGACATCCTTGACTTTGCCTCATACTGAGGTTTTAATAAGGCTGGAGATGTGTGAGTATCAGGTTACTTCTCATTGAGAACCAAACAGTCATTTCCTGAGGGCACTTGACCTACTTCCAGCCATAGTAAGTAGTCTTCAGATGACAAAATTGCATCTTATTCTTTATGCAGTAACAGCTCTGTTAAGGCCAGCGCTTATCCTGTTTTACCCAGTCACGCTAATGACTCCAGACTCTGAGAACTTACTGGGATAACTGTGCTAATTACTGACAAAGATGCTTTTACTTAGAAACCAGTTTTCCTTGAAGCCACGAAAGCATTTTTTGAATGGAAATATCTACAATGTGGAACAAATGTATATATTTGGAGCTTGTTTGTTTGTTAAGGCCAGTGCTTAATCCTGACTTCTCCTTTGTAAAGTATGTGTGCCACAAGGCCTGCACTGAAATTATTTTACCTGGGAGCTGATTATTTCACTGGGACCTTATTTTCCTTATGTTATTGACCAGTTCAGCATTTGCTTCATATAGATGCATATGACTCAATCCAAGGAAGGCAGAGGTTATCTCCATAAAAAGATAACTCTATCTCTCAACCTGCACACCACACTTGATGCACACCCTGTCTCTGCTGCACACCATATTTGATGCCTGGAAATTGCCAGAAACTAAAGATACCTGACATCAGCAGTGTTCCCAGTGACCTTGCTGTGCTAGTTTGTCTTGCTCTGTGGTGTGTCTCAAACGGTATTCAGCACATAAAACAACAGAGTCCATAAATAAACAAAAGGTCTTACTGACAATACACCCCTGTGGTAGGCCCTGAAAATGTGTCTCAGGTTATCTGGGACTGTTATTTCTCAGTCAGCGAATCTGTTCAGCTTGACTCTGCATGATTTTGTGTAGGTGTTTCACCACCTAGCTCATAGCATGACCTTCTTTCCCATACAAATAGAATTATAGTGTGCTTGCTGTGATGCTCGGTGAGCCTTTCTTGGCAGCACTTGCTTGGGTGGAAGTGCTTGACTGTCTCTTTCATTCTTCCTAGGGACACTTCACACCATGCTTGCTATTGAGGGACTCATCCATTGAAGTGCATAGAAAGACGCGGACTTTGTACAAGGTCCTACATTACTAATCTTACTTAAGGTAGCAGGAGGCTGCAGTTTTTCACTTGTTGCCACAAGTTCCTTGGGTTGGTGAATCTGACTTGGCTGTGGATAGCACTTTAATAAGTGGCTCTGGGGAACAAATTTTTAATTCATATGCATGTAATTTACTATAAAATTCATTATAAAAGAGCTTAGCTCATACAGTTTCCTCCAGGTTTATCTTTCCATGATATAGTCTGAGATTTCTCCCTATGCAGATACAAGTTTCTCAAGGCGGTACCTCTTCCATTCATTGTTTGGTCCAGCATCCTTGTAAGCAATTAACTACTTGCTCCTTGCTAGTGGTTAGATAGTCTGTGAATAGAGAAATCCACCCTGCTAGGAAGTATATAGCTTCATCAACTGCAGGGACAATTAGCATTAGGCTATTTGTCTTAGCATAACAGTGCTGATGACTGAAGACAGAGGATGTGCAGCCAGTGCTGTTTTTCATACACAGCTGATGTGGTGGGACTGATGGGTGCTGTGGTTGACCAGGGCCTGCCGCTGATCTTCACAACAACAGAGTCTTAATTTGGTTTGTAGCACTTCGGAGAGTTAATACTCCATTCACAGAGATTCACTTGGTTTTGGCTGGCTTTGACATCAGTGATTTTTATGAAAACTATTTGTATGTTGGGAAAAATGCAAAAAAATGCACTTTCGATGTCAAGAACCGCTACTCCCACTCAGCCTTCCACTTCCAGCTCCAGCCAGCCAGAAATCAGCTTTCTTTACCTGAGAACCTGCCCAGCACAGGCGGCTCCTCTAGTGCCACAGGGCTGATGTTGAGTCTCGCATTAACTCTTCTCACTTGCTCAGAGTAACAGGGAGATTCAGTAGGTAGTGCCCATCCACCAGTAGAATTGCAGGGTCCTTACATCCTGCTTTCTGTGGAGAAATATATTGCACCAGCATATGTACCTCCTTTATCAGTAGACCTACTGAATGCATATTTATAGGAAATACTGTGCCCTGAGAATAGACACAGGGGAAAAGAAAATACCTAGATGGCCCATAAGGGTGCTGTGTGATAGCTGGCTGGGCTGGCTAGAGAAAGATGGGGAGTGTTCACCTTCCTTTCTGAGGACAGAAGCTTTTTGGGTGTGCCGATGCCCTTAGCATCAAGCTAGGATTGATAGTTGTTACAGAGGCTTCTGTTACTGCGCCCAGCAGAGTTCTGCATTGTCATCCAAACCAGTTTTCCCCAGTGCAAGATCCTCTTGGGAGTGGAGCAAACCAACAGTATGCTCTGTCCTGTGAGGCTTGGGGCCATCTGGGACATTGAACGTTTTGCAGGAGCAACTCAGCACCCCAGAGGATGAAATTTCACTGCAGAAAAATTCAAAAATAAGGGAAGCTCTAGTCTGAGTTTTATACAAACTAAGTGGATACATAATGAATAGAATATTTCCAGTAAATAGCGTGTGCATGGCCAAATGGCAGGATGTAACTGAAATCTGCCATACCACCCTCCAACCCTGCAGCTGGCCACCCATGTGCTCTTAGTCCACCCATGGTGACCTAAAATGTTCTTTCATTTGAATTTCATCCATTTTTTTGCTTGCAAAATAGCTCTATAAAGACTTTGAAAAATGTCATACTCCAAAATACACAGTGAGTGCTACAGATTCATTTTAGCTGTCTACAGGCAGTGGCCAAGACCATTCAGTGCATTACTGGTTGTTCATTGTCAGTGCAGGATGCTGGACACTGAAGACACATGGTACTGCTCCTGCAGACAGCCTGGCTGCTTCTGTACCCAGTACTCTGCTGTGGAGGCCACTCTGCAAACATTTATAACCTGATCTAACTCATGAGCCTTTCTGGAAATATCCTTATGAATTAGATCTTGCTAGTCTAAACAGTGTAGAAAGCAAACAGAGAGGATTATGAAAACCATTAAAACAAACTTGTGGTAACACAGGCAGTTTGGATGAATGTTAATGAAAATGTCTCTTTTTATTACAATTTTAACTCTAATTTACACTTTAGCCACATTCAACAGAAGAGCAGTTATACGGACCTGTCAAACAGAAACATCTTTAAAACTCCCTTTATTTTGTGAATAGGCAGTTTTGAAACTTAGCCATGTGATTTGTTGCTGTTGGCTAAATTCTTTGTGTATCCAAATTAATTTATTCTGTAAGTTCATGGAAACCTACTGGCACACATCGTGTAATGAACTGGAAAGTCACAATTTTGCTACAGCTGCTGTAAGAAAATTACAACACATTTCTGATGGACGAGTATGTTTGCCGATTGGACAGTATTTCTGTTACTGATCCGTGGCTTATCCACAAAAGATTTCATACAAGACTAAAATTCCCTTCTGTGCAGTGAAATTTGTAGGAAGGGTTTTGCAAAGAAATCGAAGTAGTAGCAGAGACTTGTTTGTGAGATGATGGCTCCCAGTGTAAAATGATCGTTGTACAAAAGTCTGAGAATGGGTGCTGATTGTTCAGCTTTTACATTTTTGTCATTGGGAGGCTCAATCTGAATAATGATGTAAACGTTAAAATAACATCTGAAAAAATTAGGTTGTCTGCAGCGAAGTGATTATAAAGGCCTTTTCTACGTCCTTGTAATGTAAAATACATCACAACCATGTATCAAGAGCTCCTGAAGTTTGTTAGTATGTAAAAGTTGCAGTAGGATTAGATTTCTTTCTGTGGGGCTAATTCCAAGTTTACTGCTCAAGTGGATAGAAACTAATGACTTAATTCTGAAGGCAATTCAGATGGGTTTCTACTGTTTCTCCAAGGGCGTCGCTGATGAACTGGGATTAGTTGAAACTAAAAAGGGGTGGGCTTGCTCTATGGCAAGTCTTAGATTAAAGCTGGTCTTGATTGGACAATGAACGGATAAAAGGGAACCATCCAGGCCTGAACTGGAGTGATTGGGCAGGGTAAGATAGGAATTACTTCAGCTCTTTACTGCAGAAATATGTGGGGTGCATAACTTGCTGAGTTGATGCCTGCAGCTGGGTCTTGCAAATTACCACAGCACTGGCTGTATTTTGTGATGGATGGGCAGGAAAAGGTATGGGCTGTAATATGGACACATTAGGTGTCCAAACCAACTGCGGCAGTAGGTCTGTTCCACAGAGGATCCATATGATCTGGCAGAAGAAAACAGAATGCCAGCTAAAGCTCAGTGCTGAGCAAGTTAGCTCAGCTGTGTCTCCAAAAAAGATTGGTGTGGTGAAAGCTGTATTGCAGGTGTGAAGGAAAAGGCCAATGAACATAGACTAGTGAAGATGGAGTTCAAATGTAAATAGCTGCAAGTATAACAAAGTTGAAAGACCACCAGCAGGCAGCCTGCAAACCAGTCTAATGTCTCCTGAGGCTGTGAATTTCAGCTCAGGAAAATCCCTGTTCATGGAGGCAAGCTTTCCCTTCAATTTCCAAGAACCAACACTTTCCCCTGGGCATGACAGGGTACTTGGAAACAGGAAAGTGAAGACACGTCAGGAAACCTTAACACTCCAAAAAGTTTACATGATATTTCTCAAGAAGATATTTCTCAAGATAAATGACAGGCCATACTTCTCCACTCTGCACACATGCAGAAATAGCACTTAACTTTATTTTCAGGATGATCCAAACATATTTTGGCTTTTGCCAGCAAGTGTGTGTTTGTGTCAGCCAAACAAGCAGTGAGAGCTCAGTTTAACTGGTTTTAAGGACACCTTTTGCATGTATGGAAACTGGAACGTTGACCACTCGCCCTTGTGTGAGGTAATCCATGAAGTGACTCCACACAGGAGTTACCTAAGTTGTTGCATGGTGCGTCTGGAGACAGTGTCATTTCCCAAGACCTACCTGACTATTAGCCCGGGTACTGGGGAGAGTACATGTGCTTACTTGTTTTACATATATTTGTCCTTCTGTGGATATTCCATCTAGTCTGAAGGTGAATGAAAATCCTTACTAGTTTCCAAGCACTGTGATAATAACAATCTTACACTGTCCCCACGCATGCTACACTGTTCAGAAAATAGCATGTAGTAGGACAATATCTAAGGTTTCTGCAGCAGGCACAGCACAGAACAGCTGATGGGCAGCGGCAGACAGAGAACAAAGACTGCTTCACTAAAATGAAGGTGTCCCCCAGCAGAAGCAAGGGACCAGCTTGCAGAGGGTTTTGTTGACGTGCTTCCCCAGGGAGGACACCACCATGCTGGGGAAAGCACAGTGTTCAGGCAATCTGTGTACTGTTCAGAGTAAGAAGTACTTTCCCACTCTCTGCTGGTCTTGCTTCTACCCAAGAGTATTTGTGACCTCCACTGACTTAGGTTGCTAGTTAGGTTGGTACTCAGGAAAGATTCTGCATGGAAATTCACTTGCCGTATAGCAACTAAGTATCTGTATTATTATTTATGGATGTAACAGGGTAGGTACATGGCCAACTACACTACTAAAATGAACTGAGGTAAGACATCTTGAAGTTTAAACATTTCAAGGCCACTGTTGGTGGAAATGCTCACATCACTGGTCTGTTTGATACCTGCATCAAACCAGGTAAGAAGTTCTGCAACAACTCTTTAGGCTTTAGAAACAGCAATGGTCACTAGTACAGTGGGAAGAACCTTTCCTGAACCCTTCATTGTTCTCTTGCATGGGAATTCTTTTACTGAAAGAGAAGTAGTGAGAAACCTATGGGGTGAAACATACATCTGTCCTACTCCCAGCACTGATGGGTAAGTGTTGAGCAGGTTTGTATCTTCGCCTTTTCCTTCAGACCTTCTGTGCTGCAAAAGTGCGGGTGGATGTTTTCCTTCACATGGTTCATTGATTTCCACACTTGATAATGCAGGTCTTTCCTCTGCCCTTTGACACCAAATTAAACTTTAATTCCAACAAAGGTGGAAGGACTGCTGAGTAGGGGTTCTGCTGAACGCTGAATGAGATCTTCTGGGAGTTAATTACACCACAGGTCTCCTGTCTTCGCAACTCATTAAATCCCATCCCCCTCTCTTGTCTGCTATTTCCAGCTAAAGGCAGCTCCTTGTCCCCAAGCAGCTGCTATCTTTCCTAGCTAATAACTGCAGCTTGCCTGCTCCTTTTGCTTTTTTTACAGGGAAGGCCTCTTTTGCTGATAGCAGCTTGATTTGCATGCTGTCAGAAAAGCTTATCAGCATTGCCATGGAGGACAGTAAAACAAACTGGTCAATTAGTCATATACAGCTCATTTTGATTCTTGTGATTAGTTATTAACATAAGTAAACAGAAACCCGCTTCAAACTTTGTACTTTCAAAAGGCAAAATGAACAGCCTATTAGTACTTCAGGGCAAATAAGAGCAAGGAGATCAATGGCAGGCGTGTAATTCATCACAGTAATTAAATGGGTTTAAATACTGTACTAATCTCAAGACTGCTCGGGAAGCCCTTTTGTCTTTTAATATCACAGGGAAGAAAGCAGGCAGTGGGAGATAGTTCTTCTGCCTCCAGAAAGTGAAACAGAAAGTGTTTCATCAGCTCAATTTTTATCTCCACGGCAGTTTTATTACATGCTGTCCTCTCACCCCTCCTGTCTAACCGCTGTCTATGCTAGAAATAACATTCTCCTTGGCCAGCAGTTTCTGCCTGCACTACAAAAATGAGCATTGCTGTAAGGGCCCATGCTCTCACAAGCAGAAAGCAGTCATTCTTGCTGTATTTACAGTTCCGTCAAATCTCAGGTCAGCTCTCTGAGGCATATTGGCTGCTTTGATGCAAACACAGGGCTCCTGAGCATTGGAGGTGAGCCTGCATTTACTGGTTCTCTTCTGGACTTTGCCTTAGACTTTGATTCTCACAGCTCTGGGAATTTGGTTCCTCGTGCTGTGGAGATGGGAAAGACTCCAGCAAAACATTTCCGAAATGAGTTTTGTTCAAGCATATTCTCTGTACAGTATGGCTGACCACAGGCATTGCACAACCACAAGCCAGGCTTTGAAAAATCATGAGACCACCTTGAAAAACTGACATTCCTTTTGCTTTTGAAATGTTCTGAGGTCTCCTACTTGTCTCTAGGAAATCTGTTGTTTGCACAGCTTTTTCTTGTAAACAAAACCTGAAATTCTCTAAAAATCACATGGCTTCAGGAGCCATTAAAACAGTACTGAATGTACCCATGAGAAAAGACTTGGCATGGAGGAATCTATAAACTGCAGTGCTTTGTGTCTTGGAGTAATCTTCTTATGAAGTCATTGCAAACCTACGTTTACAAATATACTATGTCATTCATTTTTTAACAAGATCCTAAAGAGGGCAGTTCACGCTGTGGATACTATTCAAAGGCTTGCCCTTCTCACCAGACTAACAGAATACAGGTTCTTCCAGCTCTTAAGAGTACTTAACATCCCCGTGCCCTATTCCCTCCCATCTCTGATGCTGTCATTTTATACATATCATGGAACTTGCTGGGTTGGAAGTGATGTCTGAAGTCTCTAGTCCATAACTCTGCTGAAAGTAAGGCAACCTGAAAAGTTGCATCAAGTTGTTCAGGGTGTTCTCCTGTCGGACTTTGAAAATGTTCAAGGATGGCGAATGGAGATCCCATGGTATCTGTGAGCAGCATGTTCCAGTGCTTAGCCCCTGTCATGGTGAAGAACATTTTCCTTATGTTCAGTTAGAATTTCCTTTGCTACAGACTGTGATCACTATCCATTGTTCTTTGTACATCTCTGAGTGGAGGCAAGACCTGGCTTGTCTGCAATCTTCTCTATAACTCTCATTAGGTAGCTGAAGACAGTTATCAGAGTTCTTTTCTCCCTTAGCCTCTCAAACTTCATGTGCTCCAGCACTTAACCACCTTAGCGGCCTCCTTATGGACTCACTCCCAGAACTGAACACTACTCCAGATAATGCCTTATAAGTGCCAAATAGAAGTGAATCATTGTTTTCATTGACCTACTGGTGATGCTTTTTCATTGCTGCAAGAGCTTACCTCTGATCCATGTCCAACTTGTTGCCCATCAGGACCCACAGGTCCTTTTCAGTAGAGCTGAACAGCTAGAGAGCCTCCAGCCTGTACCAAAACATGGGATCACACCTTCCCACATGCTGGATTTTGCATTTCTTAGTTGAACTTCACAGTAGCTGGTTTTGCTCATTCCTCCAGTTTGAAAGGCAGCCCTGCCCTCCTTCATCTTGACTGTTCATCCAATTTTGTCAGCTCTATTGAGGATGCAGAATGCTGGCAGTAATTCTACTATCTCTTGCAAATATACCAAATATTTCATCTCTTCCTGATACCTTCTTGCAATGTGTGGATCCACAGATCTGCCCATCATCACTGTGCTCCCTCACAGAGCACAGCAAAGCAGGTGAGGAAACGGTTGATAGCCATGCCAATCTGTCATACCAAGAAATATCTTTCTCTCAGCTTCTATATAGGAGAGGACAACATCCTCTCCAAATGCAGCTTGCTATAGCTCTTCTGTGTTGTTCAAGTGGCAAAGACTGATGAGTTTGCTGCCTGGCTTTGCGTACATGCTGAAGGCACACAGTGCCTGTTGAGAAGGCAGTTCATTAAACAGCAGGCAGCTTTGCTGTGCCTTACTGTCAAAGGATAGGCCAGGAAGGGCCACCTGCACACCGCTTTAGCATTTTTAACAAAATGGCTGTTTAACAAAATGTATCTTTTTTGATGGAAAGGTTATAGCAGAATCAAATGCCTGTCATCAAGGCATTTATTTATTACTTATTTATTTGCATGGAATCCTGTCATCAAGGAGGGTTCGTTACAAACAGTTATCAGGACTGCTATCATGGGGTGCAAGAAGGTGCAATTCTCCATCTGCAAAATGAAGAAACCTTAGAGTTTTCTTTAAGGTTCATATACTGACATAGCTGGTGTCAGTAAGCAGTGCTTTAAAGGTGTTAAAGGGCAGGGTTCTGGGAGCAGGTGTCAAAAGAACTGCTGTTTCTAACAGACACAGTACCCTTCTTGCCCTAAGTTTATCTCTGGAGCTGAATTAGAACTGCTCTGCCTTAGGGTGAAGCTCTGTAGGCCACCAAATACCTGCTCAGGGGAAGTTTAGTGTCATTCTGGCTTCATGTGCACATATGTGACTCCACTCCATTTGGACTAGCATGGAATTCAAACCAAAACGGAGCCTCAGAAAGGAGTGGCCTCAAATTATAGACAAGCTAGCATTTGGATTCTGATAATTATACGGTACTCCAGGGCAAGAAGACAGGAAGACAATAAATAGCTCATTTTCTCTTTTCCCTGGCTAGGCAAAATCAGCTGGGGATGGAGAATTTGGACCAGATACATTGAAATTTTTGAACATAATTTTTAGCGTTTAGCTTTAAGGTCTAAGGGGATGCTGCCATGCACAGGAAGTAATATACGGTAAGGAAAAAGTCTACAGAATTAATTCAGTTGGAGAAGTCATTTATCCTACAGAAAAAAGATTATTTTCTTCAATCCCTTATTTTCTTCCTCATTAACACATGGCTATTTCTTAACAAAAGCTATTTCCTAGCCTTTACCCTGTAGCTAGGAACAGGGACAAGAAGTTGCTTGTTTAGCTACCAGAAATATCACTACTTGGCTAGCTAGAGAGGGCTGATCATGCATGGGAATCTGTCTCTTTCCATCCAGGGAATGAACAAAGGCAAACTATTATAACCCCCTGCATCTACAGTCCAGCACTGTTTGCACTCATCTTCCACAAACATCATCACTCAGCAGCAGCTGCAAGAAAATCATTAAAAGAGCTAAACTGAAATGAATGACATTAAAAGCATGTTAGAGATTCCCTGTTTTTGATAAAGATTAGGGTTTTTTTGGCTTCACTAATCACTGAGCAGGACCAGCTGTTACTGTGTCTATGGAAATAATCCTGCTCTGCATTCTGTCTGTTTCATACACCATCTCCATGGTCCCATAAAGTGGAGATAGGCTTGAAGACTATATATACTGAAATTTAGTTACTCCAGTAGCAGCAGTAAGTTTCAGCCCGGTTGCTGGCTACAACAGGTGTAAGGGGCAAGCAACAACAACCAGCAGCCCAGAAAGCCAAGCATACCCTGGGCTGCATCAAAAGGAGTGTGACCAGCAGGTCAAAGGAGGTGATCCTGCCCCTCTACTCTGCTCTCGTGAGACCTCACCTGGAATATTGTGTGCAGTTCTGGTGTCCTCAACATAAAAAGGACATGGAACTGTTGGAACAAGTCCAGAGGAGGGCCACGAGGATGATCAGGGGACTGGAGCACCTCCTGTATGAAGACAGGCTGAGGAAGTTGGGGCTGTTCAGCCTGGAGAAGAGAAGGCTGCGTGGAGACCTCATAGCAGCCTTCCAGTATCTGAAGGGCGGCTACAGGAGTAGCGGGGAGGGACTCTTCATTAGAGACTGTAGTGATAGGACAAGGGGTAATGGGTTAAAACCTAAATGGGGGCAGATTAGGTTGGATATAAGGAAGAAGTTCTTTACTGTAAGGGTGGTGAGGCACTGGAACGGGTTGCCCAGGGAGGTTGTGAATGCTCCATCCCTGGCAGTGTTCAAGACCACGCTGGACAGAGCCTTGGGGGACATGCTTTAGTGTGAGGTGTCCCTGCCCATGGCAGGGGGGTTGGATCTGAATGATCTTAAGGTCCTTTCCAACTCTAACTATTCTGTGATTCTAACCCATTTCACACCAGCACTGTTGAACAGTGGGAATAGTGGTGGCAGAGAAGAGCTCTGCTGTCCCGAAAAGTGTCCATGCAATTCAGCAGCAGTATTAGCAGGACAGCTACCTGGATCTCCTATGGGCTTGCCCTATACCCTTCAAGTCCTTGCAGAGCTGAGGTGTGGGAAGAAACCCTATCTCTCCACAGAATCATAGAATCTCTTCTCATCTGAATCTCTTCTCTGCCCAACCTGTAGCTGTGCCTGGGATCGCTCCGACCCAGGTGTAGGACCTTGCACTTGGCTTGGTTGAACTTCATAAGGTTGGCATATCATGGACAGGCACATGTTTGACTAACAGAGGGACAAACATTTGAGAAAGAGGTGAAAGCACCACAAGTGGGGATGTAATAAAGCTTATCTGCATAGTGCAGCGCTCAATGTGGCAGACTTACTGTAGAATAAGAGTGTTCAAATGTGGCACCAAGCAGCCTGATCCAGAATCAAGGCTACCTCTAATTTGTAAAGCCCCCAGCAGTGCTCTTTGATTCCTTGTAAATCCTCAGTATGGGGCCAGAAGAAAAAAAAAAGCCTAGGAAACCATGTAAGCACATGGTGCCTATGGGCTATACAGATTACTGAAAAGAGCCACAGTCCAAAGAGCTGCACCCACAGCAGGAGCCCTGGGGACATGTGACTCCCTGCTCTCTGTGAGGACTCAGAGGAAGCTCTCAAGTAAGGGACCTTCAAATAGCTTTGCTGTTCAGCTGTTGAGTTTTGAGGTGAAGAGTTACTCTGGTTGTTTGCCAAAGCTGTGCTCCTTCCTTCCCTTCCTCCCTCTGGTGTAGTATGCCAGTCTGTCAGTACAAATAGTACAACATCGATGCTGAAACAGAATCTGAAATGAATGAGGTGGTATAGAAAGAAAGCAAAGAGGAGGGAAAGGGGATTTGGAAAGAAATAGAGAAAGATGGAAAAAAAATGGAAGAAGGCCCTGGAAGGACATCTGAAAAACAGAAGATTGTCGATCTTGAAGAACATAGACACCTGAAAGAGGCAGGAAGAAGACAAGTGGTAATTACAGAAGTGAGAAAGGGGAATCTGAGGTACCTAAGGAAAGAAAATAAGACAATAGGAGAAATAAGGTGAAAGTAAGAGGAAAGAAAGGGAAGTCAGCTGGAAAATAGAGGGGTAAAAGAGTTGGAGTGAAAAATGTGAAGCTGCAGAGAAAAATACTGGTACAAGAGGAAAAGCTTGTAGTTGTGTTGGGGTTGTTTGGAGATATTTAAGGAAAGAAAGAGAAGGAAGAAAGTGGCACAGCACAGATGCAAAGTTGTGGCTCTGGAGAGGATTAAAAAAACAGCCAGATGGCAAAAGAAAGGACGAGACCATTCTGCAGGAAGGCATGAGGAGAGGGGATGATAGAGAAAGAGATAACAAAAGAGAGCATGAGAAATTGAATGCAAATAAGTAATGAGAAATAGGGAAAATATCAGTCATTGAAGTAAATACTGGTCAGTTCTGTTTATCATATCTTAATCGTTATTGTAGTCTGTGCTTAGGCAGAGATATCAGAAATGGGATTTATTTCTTTTTCATCTTTAATTGTCTTTTCCAATATTGTCAATCTTCTGTTTCTCTCAGGTTTCTTACAACGAGAAACTGCTGTGCCTCTGGATGCTTCTGGCAGTAAACCATTTCTTTAGAACAAAAAATTTATTATTTTCCAATTGTAGGAGAAGTTCAATTAAAAAAACAAACAAATAAACACATTTTCAAGAAGAATACAGTCATTAGTACTTATCATTTAATTTTGCTATTTAGGGTAGAGAAAGTGCTGAATGCATTATCTCCACTCATGGATGACAATAAAATCTGCATGTGGCTTACAGAAACAACACAAACACTAGCAGTTCTAAACTGTTCAGGAACTGAACACTTTAAGCAAAAAAAAAACCCTGTAATTTGGTTCTAATTTACATGCATAAATACATGTTTTGAAATGTACTTTTTCTTTGTGCCTAGGTGGCACTGGAGCTACTTTTTGGGTTCTGCCAAGCTTCTACTGGAAAAGACTAGTCTGATCAAATTTGATACTTTTACAAAAAAGGAATTAAATTTAAGACAAATAGGGAAATTGAAACTCAGCAGGGATCTGGACAACAATTACCCAAGTGCTTAGATTCAGGTTGTCATGTTTAATCTTGCTGAGAAGGGCCTGACTCTAAGATTAACGCTGCAAATGCATGATGGAGTTCAAAGTGAGTCTCTCAATTGTGCTAATACACCTGGTAGCAAAGCTGCACATATTTATGGAGACAGCATAGCTCAAAAAGCATGTGGGGCAGGATCCCTACATGCCAAGGTGAATCTGCAGGGAAAGGGCCTGAAATATCCCAGTCACTGGTGATTTCAAGAAAGCAGTTGAAATGTCCTAGATACTAGTGTCTGATGAAGTCTAACCTTGTATTGCTTCTGGATGAAACATCCACAGGCTCTATCCCATGTGCTTTCCAGGTAGAAACTTCTGCTAGTTAAGGATCTTTGCCCTATCTTTCTGTTGCTTAGAGCAGATGTCCTAAAATTGCATGACTTCCTTAGGGAAACATACCCTGTGAGACCCTAGTGGCTAGTAAAAAGAAATTATGATTACATATAATCTCTGCAAGTCAAGGTTAAAAGCCCCTTCTAAATTCCATGATGAACAAGGTAATAGGTGTCCCAGATGGGTGAAGCTTCGATAAATAGAATGAAACAGAATTAGGGTACAAAAATACTTTCCTCATTCTTGGTTCAAATACGATTATTTTCTACCTTCTTTGCATCCTTGGAAACCACTGTGTCAGCTTGTTTAATATCAAATCAAATTCTGCTCAGAATTAATAACTGGCTGCCTTTTAGCAGCTTGCCTTCTGCATCTGATTGACTCTTTCACTCTGCAAATATATTTTCAGACCTGCTATTGATGACAAGAGGTTTGAATGATAAATCAAGGCCGTACTCCTCAGCTGTAAGGAAACTAATCAGAGACAAAATATGCAATAAAGGCAACTTTTTTTGAGTGCAGATATTGATTTTGGGAATTTACTCTAGTGGTATTTGTGATTACTTTTAACTGAAATATTTCCTGCTTCTCAGCAACTTGTTATCCTGGCACTTCCTTGTGGTTCAATGTGCCTTTGAATTTCCACATCCAGACATTTCTCCAGCAGCATGGCAAAGGGACTTCCAGTTCTTCTAGATGTCTGAAGCTGTCTTATCTTGTGACAGTTTCATTTTTGAACACTGCTTGAGCTGCCATGGAATGAGAGATCAGAAAGCCTTAGCAACAAAACAGAGCTCTGTGATGACCCAGATCTGCTTCCATAAAAGTCAGTGGTAAACAAAACTGCTTGTGTCCAGTCTGAGCAGATGATGCTGCTTTACTGGTTGCATGCTGGCACATTCATCACATAATCAGCTATATATATATTAACAATTCAGTTGATTACAAGATATGAGTAAATGCCACTTACAAATTCTTCATTCATTTTTAAGCTTAATTACTTTCATGAAGTCAGAAGTGGTTAACTTAGTAATAGTCAACATCTCAATGTCTGGATGGAGATCAGCGATGGGCGGTGTCCCTCAGGGGTCCATATTTGGTGTTTAATGCCTTCATCAATTACATAGACAATGGATCAAGTGCACCCTCAGCAAATGTGCAGATGACACCAAGTTGAGTAGTGCAGCTGACATGCCTGAGGGATGGGATGCCTCCTGGACAAGATTGAGAAGCGGGCCCATGTGAACCTCATGGGATTCAACAAGGCCAAGTGAAAGGTCTGCACATGGGTCACGGCAATCCCCAGTACCAGTACAGGCTGGGAGATGAAGGGATTGAGAGCAGCCCTGCAGAGAAGGACTTGAAGGTACTGGTGAATGGAAAAACTGGACAAGAGTCAGCAATGTGTGCTTGCAGCTTAGAAAGCTAACTTCCCTTCCTTGGAAACATTCCAGGTCAGGCTGGACGGAGCTCTGAGCAACCTGATCTAGTTGAAGATGTCCCTGTTCATTGCAGGGTTATGGTCTAAATGACCTTTAAAGGCCTCTTGTAACTCAAACTATTCTATGATTCAGTGACTCCATGAACTTGTTTACCTGCAAATATGTTGGCAGGTGTGCACTTATTAGATGCTGCACAATCATGATCAATTTTGGTGATTTGCAAAGTATTTCCTATACAAACACACACATCAAAGCTGCCCAGGAATGTGAGTTTAGGAAGCATATGCTGAGACCTTCAAAATCCAAATCCCCAAAGTAATTACATTTGTAATAAGAGATATATAATTTTTCCCTGCCCTTATAGCAATGGAGCCAGGAGGAGACAGATACACCTTGCAGCAGGTAACTGAGCTGAGGGGTGCTGTTAATAGGCTGCGAGATGTCAGGGAAGCTGAGAGGAAGCAGGAATGCTTGCTCCTGGCCCAAACTGTGCAGGGGCCTCGAGCTTCCCCTCTGCCTCATGAAGGAAAGGAGGAGGCCGTTAACTGGGAAGCTGGGAATTAGTGACAAAAAAAAACAACGAAAAAAAGAAGGAAAAGGACAACCAAAAGCGAGGGGCTTCCCCCTAAATCCCCTGTCCCCACACAGAACCGCTTTGCTGTCCTGCAGGGAGCTAATGAGGAAGCGCACTCGAGCCAGAAACAGCCGGCTGATGCACTGCTAAAGAAGATCTCTACTGGTGCCCCCAGGAAAAAGCGGCGGGTCGTAGTAGTAGGGGACTCTACACTGAAAGGGACAGAAGCACTCGTCTGCCGGCCAGACCCCGTCTCAAGGGAGGTGTGTTGCATACCAGGGGCGCGGATCAGGGATGTGGCATGGAGGCTGCCTGCTCTAGTAAGTCCCACGGACTATTACCCACTCCTGGTGATACATGTGGGTGCTAGGGACATAGATAGTAGTAGCCTGGGGAACATAAAGAAGGACTACAGAGCCCTGGGGGAGGTGGTTAGGGGCTCTGGAGCTCAGGTGGTCTTTTCATCAGTTCTCCAGGGTACAGGGGAGGACCTAAAAAAAGCTGGGAGGATTGGCCAGGTTAATAACTGGTTAAAACGATGGTGTCATAGTCAGGGGTTTGGGTGTCTTGCACATGGGACCCAAGTTTGTAGGCCAGGTCTAGTGGGGGCTGGTGGAGCTGCTCTGATAAAGAAGGGAAAGAGCAGTTTTGGTGGGAGGCTTGCCAGGCTGGTCAAGGAGGTTTTAAACTAGATGTGTTGGGGGAGGGGAGCATCATTCCATTCCAAAACACCCAGTCAGTTGCCAGAACCTATAATAAATGCCTGGAGCGATGTAGAGATATCCCAGCCACTCCAGCCAGTGAGCCGGCTTCAGTTGGAGCTCGGCTCAGATGCCTCTATACAAATGCCCGTAGCATGGGGAACAAACAAGAGGAATTAGAGATGTGTGCACGTCTACAGGGGTATGATATAATAGGCATCACAGAAACATGGTGGGATGGCTCCTACGACTAGAGTGTCGGAATGGAAGGTTACAGGCTCTTTAGGAAGGACAGGCCTGGCAGGCGGGGAGGGGGAGTTGCCCTTTATGTTAGGGATAGGCTGGAGAGTATGGAACTCTCTTTGGGGACAGGTGAGCAGTCCACAGAGAGTTTGTGGGTCAGGGTTAAAGGGAATATAGCTCTGGGAGACATTGCTGTGGGGATCTGTTACAGACCGCCTGATCAAGAGGACTCTGTGGGTGAAGCACTCTATAGACAGATAGGAAAAGCCTCACGCTCGCAGGCCCTTGTTCTCATGGGTGACTTCAACCACCCTGACATTTGTTGGAAGGACGGTACGGCCCGGCACAAGCAATCCAGGAGGTTCCTTGACTGTGTGGAAGACAACTTCCTTCTGCAAGTAATAGAGGGGCCGACAAGGAGAGGTGCCATGCTTGACCTCGTGCTAACCAACAGGGAAGGGCTCGTTGGAAATGTGACGCTCCAGGGCAGCCTTGGATGCAACGATCATGAGATGCTCGAATTTGAGATCCTCAGGACAGTGAGAAGAGCATGCAGCAAGCTCACTGCCCTGGACTGCAAAGGAGCAGACTTTGGCCTCTTCAGGAACCTGTTTCAGAAGGTTCCATGGGATACAGCCCTAGAGGGCAGAGGGGCCCAAGACTGTTGGTTGATATTCAAGATCACCTGCTACAAGCTCAGGAGTGTTGCATCCCAACCAGAAGGAAGTGCAGCAGGAGGGCCAGGAGACCTCCTTGGATGGATAAGGTGCTCCTGAGGAAAATTCAATTGATAAAAGAGGCTTATAATAAGTGGAAGCAAGAACAGGTGGAATGGGAAGAGTACAGGGATGTTGTCTGGGAAGCTAGGGACCAGGTTAGGAAAGCTAAGGCCCAGTTAGAATTAAACTTAGCTAGAGGTATTAAAGATAACAGGAAGGGATTCTACAAGTACATAGCAAATAAAAAACAGACTAGGGAGAATGTAGGCCCTCTCAGGAAGCTCTCAGGAGAACTGGCTACACAGGATTTGGAGAAGGCTGAGGTTCTGAATGACTTCTTTGCCTTGGTCTTCACTGCCAAAGGCTCTGACCAAACCACCCAAGTCTTGGAAGACAGATGCCGGGACTGGGAGAATGAAGACCTTGGGCCCACTGTAGGAGAGGATCTGGTTCAAGACCATCTTAAAAATCTGAATGTGCACAAGTCCCTGGGTCCTGATGAGATCCATCCACGGGTCCTGAAGGAGATGGTGAATGAAGTTGCGAAGCAGCTGGCCATCATAATTGAGAAATCATGGCAGTCAGGTGAAGTTCCCAATGACTGGAAAAAGGGAAATATAACCCCCATTTTCAAGAAGGGGAAAATGGATGACCCAGGGAATTACAGACCAGTCAGTCTCACCTCTGTGCCTGGCAAAATCTTGGAGCAGATTCTCCTGGAAGGCATGCTAAGGCACATGAAAAACAACAAGGCGCTTGGTGACAGCCAGCATGGCTTCACTAAGGGGAAATCCTGCCTGACCAATTTGGTGGCCTTCTGTGATGGGGCTACGGAACTGATGGACAGGGGTAGAGCAGTTGATGTCATCTACCTGGACTTGTGTAAAGCGTTCGACACTGTCCCACACGACATCCTTGTCTCTAAATTGGAGAGACATCAATGTGATGGATGGACCACTCGGTGGATAAAGAACTGGCTGGATGGCCGCACACAAAGAGCTGTGGTCAATGGCTCAATGTCCAGCTGGAGACCAGTAACGAGTGGTGTCCCTCAGGGATCAGTGTTGGGACCAGTCTTGTTCAACATCTTTGTCACTGACACGGACAGTGGGATTGAGTGCGCCCTCAGCAAGTTTGCCAATGACACCAAGCTGTGTGGTTCGGTTGATTGGCTGGAGGGAAGGAATGCCATCCAGAGGGACCTCGACACGCTTGTGAGGTGGGCTGATGCCAGCCTTATGAAGTTTAACCATGCCAAGTGCAAGGTCCTACACCTGGGTCAGAGCAATCCCAGGCACAGGTACAGGTTGGGCAGAGAAGAGATTCAGAGCAGCCCTGCAGAGAAGGACTTGGGGGTGTTGGTTGATGAGAAAATGAACATGAGCCGGCTGCAGTGTGTGCTTGCAGCCCAGAAAGCCAACCGTATCCTGGGCTGCATCAAAAGGAGCGTGACCAGCAGGTCAAAGGAGGTGATCCTGCCCCTCTACTCTGCTCTCGTGAGACCTCACCTGGAGTATTGTGTGCAGTTCTGGTGTCCCCAACATAAAAAGGACATGGAACTGTTGGAACAAGTCCAGAGGAGGGCCACGAGGATGATCAGGGGACTGGAGCACCTCCTGTATGAAGACAGGCTGAGAAAGTTGGGACTGTTCAGCCTGGAGAAGAGAAGGCTGCGTGGAGACCTCGTAGCAGCCTTCCAGTATCTGAAGGGGGCCTATAGGGATGCTGGGGAGGGACTCTTCATTAGAGACTGTAGTGACAGGACAAGGGGTAATGGGTTAAAACTCAAACAGGGTAAGTCTAGGTTGGATATAAGAAGGAAATTCTTTCCTGTTAGGGTGGTGAGGCACTGGAATGGGTTGCCCAGGGAGGCTGTGAATGCTCCATCCCTGGCAGTGTTCAAGGCCAGGTTGGACGAGGCCTTGGGTGATCTGATTTGGGCGAAGGTGTCCCTGCCCATGGCAGGGGGGTTGGAACTAGATGATCTTAAGGTCTTTTCCAACCCTAACTATTCTATGATTCTATGATCTTTTAACCGCTTTATTCCATCAGGTGGATGTTATTCTTTCAGCCTTTTCTTCACTTGAGCTCATCCACTAACCAAGACAATCCCCTTGTTTTCACCTGAGCAGTGAAAGTTCATGTCACTTCCTTCACCCTAGGATTACTCCAGCAGCACTCTCTGTTAAGGTGGCTTGTTTTGCCTGTTTTGGTCTTCCCAGAGGATACGTTCAGAGTGTACAAAGCAACTGGAATGGAATCATCTGGCATCCAGAAGATAAATGTTCCCTGCCTACCCTCTAGGAAAGCACACAGAGAAAAAAAATTTTTTTTGAGTCCTTGGACTTCTGCACAACCATGGCATCAAACCATGGCATTCAGTAAGACTTTCAGTGCTGCTGAGCTGTTTGTAAGCCTGAGTTCCACACCAGGTCTCTGTGGCTATAGAGCTTATGATCTCAGGCGTGGCCACAACCAACTTCAGGTAGAGAACCCTATTGGCTGATTCACAGAAATCTCTATCAACCAACTCGAGCATGTGAAATCTATGATGACTTCTCTCTAACAGTGATGTTTCTCTCATGTAACAAGACTGCATGTACCCCTGTTCACAACATGAAGTAACACCTTGTAGTACAAGATAGTATGCATAAGCAGTGATTGCAATGGGCCTTGATAGAGGTGAGATGGAGAAAGGAAGGCCAAAGTGGCTAAAAGAAGACTAACTGTTGAATTGTGGTTAGTAATGCTAGAAAAGAGATAATCTGACTAAAGTTTCTCAGTGAGAAGCACTTCCTGAACCAATGAAGATGAGTACAGAAGGGTTTTCAGTTGTATTTTTTTGGAAACTGAGAAGTAAAACTGCAAAGAGATATGAGTGATGATATTATTTACACTCGTGTTGGGAAGCAGCACTAGATCGTTTCCTCTGCTCCCTGTGTGTGCTCTCTCTTCCAATAGTGAGGACAACCGTGCTGTAGAGAATGGGCCATTCTGTCCTTCACTGTATCCAAGAAACCTTCCTACTGACGCTGGCAGTTGTTTCCACTAAAAGCACAGCTGAGATCAACAATAGGCATTTTTAAACCTTCCACACAATTAGAGAGATTCATTTAGAGACATTTGTCTTAAACTGACCAAATATTATTTGGACTGAAATGACTACTGGTTTTACCGCTAAATGCTATTTTCCCAAGTGACTCTTTCACATTTTCTTGCTAGAACAGGCCCTCATTTTTGTACCTTCTTGATTCCTCTTGGTTGGACAAGAAAACTTCATTTTGGTGAAAAGCTAAATTTTGGTTGGGGTTTCAAACTAATAGCAATACAAAAGAATGTCAGCAGGATGGGTGGGAGTCATTGATGGGAACCTAGCTGGCAGCTGATTTCCTCTTATGACTGAGAGACATAACAATGTACGTTTTTTTTGTCAAAGTGTATTCAGTAGAGTTTATATGTTTATGTTCATCACAACTGTTTGTCAGAAAGAGGTAGGAAAACAGAGCTGTGCAGCTGTTCTGTGACCTTCATACTTGGCCGTTTCGGGCCCCTGGCCAATGCTCTCAGCATGGACAACAGTGAGATTATGAGAAACTACATGGCCCCCCAAATAAACAATTAGAGATCAGGCATAGAACTGGTTGGTTTTCTAAGGGTATAAAAGCAGGACTCTCTTGTGGACAAGGGCAAAGCCTCACCTATGGGTGAACGCATTGCATAAGAACTTTTCCCAGTTACCTGAGGCTCCTGGCATCGGCTGCAGTGAGGCTTCCCAGCTTAAAATGTGGGCCTCGATGATGATTCAGTGGTATTTGGTGATGTATTTCTTCTTGATCTCTGTTCTCTTTATGCAGTAATGATTTGATGCGTTGCTAGTTTTCCTCTGCACTTTACTTACATATATCTGATTTGCTTTACTGAACTTATTTACTATATATAGAGAGATATATACCTGATTCACATTAGTGTGCTTGTTTGCTTTAGTGTGTTTATTCACTTTAGTGTGCTTGTTTAATAAACTGTGCATACCATACAGCCAGCGTGTGGTCGTTTTGTTGTGTACCCTGCCTGACAGCAGAACAGTGGGTTTACCTGAAAACAGAATCTGAGTCTCAGACAGTTAAAGATCACCAAATAAGAGTGAATTCAAGCCAGACTGTGGTTATACCCTGTAATTATCACCTTAGTGACTCTTTCCAAGAGAATGGACAATTATTCATTGAGTATTGAGGCTGCATCACTTTCTGTGCCTTAGAGAGAGTAATCTTACCAGGTCAGGAGGATGCGCAGGTTTTAATATCCTGCTTTATGACCTCAGTGTTGCTTCTATTTATTAAAAGTTCTGGCTCACACTCTTCATATATGTTTCTTCTTTTTTGTTCAGGTCTTGTGGTAACACCATACTGGGAAGAAAAGAGCTATATAACAGGAACATCATAACCAAAGGAAGATAAAAGTGAAAGATTCTGGTTTTATCTTTCAAAGGTGAAACACATACTTTCTGCAAATAACATGTATCTGTGACATTCCAGGTGCCCTGAGGTACCTGGACCTGATTTGCCACTAATTATGTTTCTATTTCAAATGGGCCAAATATAAATCCAGTGTCAAAGAAAAGACTGTTTAAATATAGCCCTGTGTCCTGCATTCAGCTCTAACAGTGATTTTTCTGCTTCTTGGTAGCTGATGAAGTGCTGTATTTTGGCTTTACTCTGAGAACAATGTTGATAACATACCAATGTTTTTAGTTGTTGCTAAGTAATGCTTACCCTGACCAAGGACTTTTCAGTCTCTCATGCTCTATTAGTGAAGAGGGACACAAAAAGCCAAGAGGAAGCAGAGACCTGACCCAAACTAGCCAAAGGGGTATTCCATACCACAGCATGTCATGCCCAGTATAGAAACTGAGGGCAGTTACCCGGAAGACCCAGGTTGCTGCTGGGGTTGCACTTGGTATCACTTGGCAGGTGGTGAGCTATTGAATTGTGTTTATTGCTGGGTTTTTTCCCCTTCTCTTTTTAGTTTTATATTCTCTCACCTTGTTATTTCCCTTATCATTGTTATTAGTAGCAGTGGTTTTGTATTATGATTTATTTATTAAACTGTTCTTATCTCAACCCATGGGGTTTACATTCTTTCGATTCTCCTCCCCATCCTGCCAGGAGCAGGAGGGAAGACGGGAGGCAGCAAACAAGCAGCTGCATGGTGCTGAGTTACCAGCTGAGCTTCAACCACAAGACCTTGTAGGTGTGTTTTTGTTGTTTCTCAACAGAACTTTTTATAAGTATTAATTAAGAGTGTCAAAAGAAAGAGGCTACTCAAAAATCCTGTGGCCACCTTCTATGGGTAAACACACAGCACTTGCACGTTTGTCTTCAAATGTGTAAAGCATCCTGTGCTGGAACAGCAACAATATGTTCTGTTTTCATGGCAAACATCCAGCTTGACAGCCAGGCCTGAGAAAATACTATGTCTACCTACCAGTTTTAGCAGTAACTGTCTTTGATGATTTGGGATTCCTTATTGTCAGGGGTGTTCCTACCCTGATCTCCCTATGGAAGAGAGGTACTGGTGTCCATTTCTTCTGAGGCTTGGCACTTCATAATGCCAGTCTTTGGGCTGACCTTTACTGGTGAAATTCTCACTGTGCTTTCTGTGCACAGACTGTTTTGTAGGCATTCACTGGTTTTGAGAAAGTAATACAGTGCGAGACTGTAATCTAGAGTTCACAAGTTTGTCAAGACCTCACGTGGAAGAAAACAAGGTTATCTTGATGGGGAAAAATCTTGAGACACAATTGTAACCCAGCCTAGAGCAAAAGGTGTTTAAAAAGAAGGATTTCTGTTTATTTGATTTTCTCAGTGTGACTGGACGTCTCAGGTGGCAAGCCTGGGGAGTGACAGAGCCCCACTGGCCTCCTGATAACCTTCTCTCAGAGCTTATCTTCAGCTTCACCTTGGGAGTTTGACCACCGCCTGCCCCAAGGAGCCTTCTGAGAACTCTGTTCTTTTCTCTCTTTTCCATAAAGGCAGAATCAGCTCTTGGTGCTTTTTTTTTCTGTTTTGTTTTCCCCTTCCCTTGTTTCAAAAACAGTTTTTCCTGATTCAAAACTTTCTTTGTTACATTTATTCAAGAGAAACATGGATTTAAGCTCACACAGGGGGGTTTACACAATACAGCTTCAAAAGTTATATGTTCATACTTTAAACAAATGTGTTCCCTTCATGCTGAAAAGGTCTTTGTGCTGATTCAGCACTTTCAAAATGATGATGGTATATAAGGAAATATGTAACCTAAAAACATAGGTTATAAGACAATATGTATCATAAAAATTTCTCACTGGACATGAATCATACCAAGCATGGCGTCTCTGATTTACTTTCAGCTTTCTCTAAGTCACACAGAACAGTAACAGCAGCTTTAGAAACCAGATCACTCTGTTCTTTACACCAGCTTTTTGAAATTCTAGGTGCTCATGGTATGGTGTGACTTTATTTTGGGAACTCCCTCCCTTGTTCCTGATAACAAAAGCTTTCTTTTCACTTTATGTCAGAAGCAGATTCCTTTTCATAAAACCCAGTCAATTAAACAGAAAGCAACAAAGATGCCTGAGCAAAAAAACTACCCACAGAACCTCAAGTATTTTCCTTTCTATAGAAGCTTGTAGAAAATTAAATAGGGAATTACCTACTGCAGTGAGTTGTCGTTAGGCATTACAATATTTAGAACTTCCTTAAGACAGTATGAAACTGTATATTTGATATGTCAATAAAAGCACTGAGGCAGCTATAAAATGGCTTCACTACAGAGGTGTTCTGAAAAGGTTGGTTGCTGTTTTCCTGGAGAAGCCCTTTCTCTAACGCATAAACTAACCAAATTATTTTTTGGGAATGTGAATCAAAATCCTCTGGTTTTTGAAGAAAATTGAAAAGTTACAAAGGTCAGCTTTGCTGTTGTGATGCACACCCACAGAAATCAGCAGAATGATTTCCATAGATCTTGAAGAGTTTTGAAATGGAGGCTTGCAGATAGCTCATGTTGTGTCCATTCACAGTGATTGTCTATGTCATGCTCTCTGCACAAAATGTCCCAGATATTACACAACAAGGAAATGTGCTTAGAAATGCAAAGGTGCAGTTTGCAGAGAACTACAAAGGATCGCTCCACCTGATAAAAGATTTTGAACCCGCACCCATCTTAGCCTCATTATGGAGTTAATTTGCAACCATTTGATCAAGCACCCAAACCACATGCCAAGTAAATTTCCTCCGTGACCAGGTATAGAACTGTGTACATGAAGCATATCAGAAATGTGGACATACCGATCCTTGTTTGTGCTAGCATGGCACATTTGCTTCGGGTTGGAATCAGCCACTGCTCCGTGGTTTCAACTGTGTATAAACAACATAATTAAAACAGTAGCTTTAACTTGCATGGTTCAAAGATTTTGAAAACTTTGGGTTTAGTGACAGAAATGAGTTTGCATCTTTTCTGATTTATTTTGTCTGAGGTATCTGTATGCAAGGTATTTTTCTTTTCAGTTACTGAGTATTTCGGTAGGAACACACTATCAGTCTCAGCACTCTGAGGATTTGAAATGTCACAATAACCTTTGACATCTGTTATTATGATCAGTTTGTGGATCTAGCTATTGACATCAGTGGTGCTAGTCCTGATTTACCTTGGTTTGAGAAGGAGTGTGAATGCATTGTCAAAAATCAGTCTTCAGTAAGTGAAATAAAGAAACACTTAGGGGGTGAAACTCAGAAATTTTGTATGTTATTCTTTTCTAAGTATTTAGAAAACAGAAGAATAAAGGAGGGTAAAATAACACAGTGAGTAAAGTAAATCCTGGCATTTCCCAAAGTGCAAACACTGTTTAGCTGGCATCTATTCTGTCCTTCATTTCTGTAGCTGGAAGGATAGGCTTGCATACTTGATTTCCCTGGACTTGGTTTCTAGGCTCTTGCTTATCTGCAAAGCTGCACCAGATAAAGCCAAAGATCTGTCTGGCAAACAGTCTCAGCCCTGGAAGTAAGAAATAGCAAATGCTTAGGAAAACTTAGAAAAGTAGCAGACATTAAAGAGTGCTGCCCTTTTTGCGCAGTCCAAACTTACTGCAGTCTGTAGTTTAAGTGTTTCCTGGGTCAGAGGGTTTATCAAATGTGATGTACATACTAGCTCCTGACTGATTTTTTGCAGAAATATATTTGATCACTCTTTGTCTCAATCTGTAATTTTGGTTTCCTGTGGCAATGAGGCCCCCAGCTCAATAACGGCTGCATCTAGTTGTGGAGTCATTAGAGCAAGAAAGACATGGTTCTTTTGAAATGGGTCCAGAGGAGAGACAGAACACTTCTATGAGGAAAGGTTGAGAGAGTTGGGGTTGTTCAGCCATGAGAAGAGAAGGCTCTGGGGAGACCTTATTGCAGCCTGGTGAAAGAGAACCTAGGGGTGCTGATTGACTGAGCTAAACATGAGCCAGGTTGTGCCCAGGCAGCCAAGGATGCCAATGGCATCCTGGCCTGTATCAGCAATATTGTGGCAGCAGGGCCAGGGCAGTGATCATCCCCCTGTACTGGGCACTGGTGAGGCTGCACCTCAAATCCTGTGTTCAGTTCTGGGCCCCTCACTGCAAGAGAGACATTGAGGTGCTGGAGTGGGGCCAGAGAAAGGCAACAAAGCTGGTGAAGGGTCTGGAGCACAAGTGTGATGAGGAGCAGCTGAGGGAACTGCTGAGGGGTGTTTAGTCTGGAGAAGAGTAAGCTAAGGGAGGACCTCATCACTCTCTACAACTACCTGAAAGGAGGGTGGAGTGAGGTGGGAGTTGGTTTCTTCTCCCAGGTAACAAGTGATAGGACAAGAGGTAAGGGCCTCAAGCTGCACCAGGGGAGGTTTACATTGGATATTTTGGGGAAAATTCTTCACAGAAGGGTGCTCAGGCATTGGAACAGGGTGTCCGGGGAAGGGGTGGAATCACCGTCCCTGGAAGTGTTCAGAAACAGTGTAGATGAGGCCCTCAGTGATGTGGTTTAGTGGTGGTCTTGGCACTCCTGGGGTAATGGTTGGACTTGATGATCTTAAAGGTCTTTTCCAACCTAGTGATTCTGTGATTCTAAGATTCAGTACTTCAAGAGGACTGGTAAGAAAGATGGGAACAGGCTTTTTAGTAGGGCCTATTGTGATAGAACAAGGGGTAATGGTTTTAAACTGAAGGAGGATAGATTCAGACTAGGCATACAGAAGAAATTTTTTACAATGAGGGCAATGAAACACTGGAGTGGGCTGCCCAGAGAAGCTGTGGTTGCCCCATCCCTGGAAATATTCAAGGTCAGGTTGGATGGGGCTCTGAGCAACCTGGTCTAGTTAAAGATGTCCCTACTTATTGCAGCATGGTTGGACTAGATGACCTTTAAACATCTCTTCTAACACAAACCATTCTATGATTCAGCAGCAGTTCCCAAACTAGTTGCAGCTGGCTGACAGAAGAGGCTTGAGTGGGCTGGCTTGCAGATTTGGAGTCATGCTATATATACGTTGTTAGCAGATTGACAGACTTCTGAATTACATCCATTTGGTTACTTATGTCAGTAATTCTGTGGGAATAAGAACAGGTCCAGAACAGCTGCTTGCTGGTATGAGAGGAAGTTTCTGATGTATACAAAATGGACCACAGCCCCAACACAGTATATCTCAGTGAGTCTGGGACTGTGACTGTGAGTATTAGAGAAAGAAATTAAACTCCCTTTTTACTTCAAAGATGGTAAGTAGAGATCGCTGAGGAGTAAATATTTTGACAAATGTTGTTTAGAATGAGTTTTATTTGTATAGATAAAGTGTAGTAATTTATAAATGTATGATAAAATCAGTTCACTTTATTTTGTAATCCCAGTGACAAGCTTTTTTCTCTTTGTAGTAATTCCCTGGTAAAGAGATTAAAGTTTTCATTAAAAGACAGCTATTTGACCAACAATGGTAAGGTTCAGTATTGTTCAGGAAATGGCTTCTGAGCTCATTTTCTTTCTGTTGTCTGTCAGTCATTGTAATTCTTTACTATGAATTAATGCCAAATAACCTCTTTAAATTTTACAAGCCTCTTTTTTAGGATGAACAGTGACTGAATTTACTCCACATCCCTTAGCCTCTGGGACAGAAGGAGCACTTGTAGAGTAGATAATGGAGCTCTGTATATTGTAAAAAGTTATTGCCTTTCTTTACTACCACAACATTATCCGATTGAAGTACTCTTTGCAAAACAGTTTATTTAACAGGGCTCATACAAACTACTTGTTTAGCTAAAATGTCAGACAGCTACTTTTGTACTAATGCAATCAGGAGGCTCATCCAGTGCCTTTGAGACACTGTCTTCCTGTTTCCTCACATAAAATATTTATATTCTATATAAATATAGTGCTGCTTAATTGACCTTTCAGCATCTATTAATATAATATACTGTAACCATTACCTCTTATTTATTTATTGCATTGTTCAGATATTTTTATCACTCATAATTCAGTCGTTGAAAAGTAGAGTACACTTCAAACTGTTATTTATTTTTCATTTTGATAGATTTGATGTACTTAAAGCTTACACAAAAACCTATGATGTAAAGTTCTGGTCTTTGAAATAGAATAGTTGGTCACCTTGAGACTGAAAAGTGGTCTGATTTTATAGAAACAGTTAACAGATTTCAGTATCCTCTCCGAGACATGTTCCAATATTTATCTAAATTTGTTCTACTCTGTGTGGTGGTGCCTTCGTGTGAACATACCTCTTAGTGGGGGAAGGAATTAATGGGAACTTTCTGTCTAACAAGTTTTACCCCCAAAAGAAATCACATATTACTATTTTTTGTATAAACTTCATCTTGGCATGTTTTTTTCCTAAAGCTTATGGGCCATAGAGCTGATCCTGACAAGAAAAAATTTCTGCTTCTCAGTGGACCTAAATTTCATACCCTGTGGATATGCACAAACTGTATTTTATTTAATCAAAAGTGATATCTAAAATCTGGAGTCAGACCTGGTTCTGAAACTGAAAGAGTCCCTAAAAGAAACATTCAAGATAATTCACATTCAGTGATTCAGCTTTAGATTTTCATGGTGTTGTTCCAGCAGACAGCTGAGCCCTGCACAACCGCTCACTCACTTTCCCAGTGGAATGGAGGAGAGAATCAGAAGGCTAAAAGTGGGAAAACTCATGGGCTGAGCTAAGGACAGTTTAACAGGTAAAGCAAAAGCTGCATGCACAGGCAAAGCAAAACAAAGAATTCATTCAATCCTTCCCATCAGCAGGCAGGTGTTAGCCATCTCCAGGAAAGCAGGGCTCCATCACATGTAAGTTACCTGGGAGGAGAAACACCTATCACTCTAAATGTCCCTCCTTCCTTCTTCATTTCTCAGCTTTATGTGCTCAGCATGATGTCATATGGAATGGAATAACCCTAACAGCTGTCCCAGCTGTGTCCCCTCCCAAGTTCAGAACAAAACCAGGCAGTTTCATCTAGCCTGATAGGCCTTCCATCACAAGGAGTAGTATGAGGATCCTTTGTTTAAATGATTCAAAGTAAGCCCCCAACACCACTCTTGAAAAGGCAGAGATTTTTAATATCCATCCTTGTGGTACGAACGGTGACAGAGGAAGTCTGGCTGTTGAAATTCATCCATGGAACTTTTCAACTCAAATGAAAGCATACTGGGTTGGCATAAAATTGAGTGATGGACAGAGGATGTGAGGGTGGTTCTTTTTCTGGGATACTTGTCTGCAGAATTAGATACGTTCCTCTCCCCTGTAATCAAATCTTTCCTTATGTTTTCGGCTCTTTCTGTACAGAGATTCTCCCCACCAGTGTCATAGGAGGACTCCTACTGTACTCCTGGGTTTCTGCTGGTGCCTTGGTGTCCATCTCAGCCAGAATCACCACCTGATTGGGTAGTCCAACCCAGGTGAGTAGCTTCTGCAAAAGAGATACCTAGTCAAGGATGATTTGTGACATGGTGAAAGGTCCAGCATGTCAGTCCAAGGCCAGAAATCACTCATGCAGACTTTGTCCCCTCTTCTTGAGATCACCTTTCCCTCAGGCAGCCAGACGTTCAAGCTTTCCTACTATAAAGGTGTGGCAACAATGCTCTGTTTGGCTTCACTGAATTCACAGAATTTCATCTGCAGTTAATGAAATCAAGTTTAATGTAGCAGAATGTATTAAACTGAGAAGTGGGAGAGCTGAGGTCTCTGTAGGATGTGGAATAAAATACTCAATAGTAACAGCTCTTCATTTTCTCTCAGTTGTGGTGCTTCTGGGTACATACACTCATAAATGGTTCTGAGGAGATTTTTAGCAAGTGCTTATAGTTTATACAACAACAGTGGCTGTGTGAATTGTCTCATGCAGCCAAGCACTTTGTCAAATGAAGAGTATTATCTACTCAGGAGCTAAGTGAGTGAGGGAACAGTGTTTAGCCTGGTGGAAGGAGTGCTGTGCTGGGGTGGCTGTGGGCTGCTTGCAAGCTGCTCTGGTGTCCTTCCTTTTGCTGAGACAAAGTTGTGGTAAGGTTGAGGCAAGAAGCCTCATGTCTTAGCTGCTTATCCAGCCTAGTCCTGCACTGCAATGGGAACTGTTGTCTGTGAATCCTTCCAAAAGGACCCCAAATCCCTTTCTAGCTCTCTAGATAAGATAGCATGTCCCTTGAGGTTCTGGGCCATTTGAAATTTTATGACATGAAGACCACACCTGGCCTGTGAGATCATTAGTAGGCATGTCTCTCATACCAAAGCTGAGAAGAACACTTTTATATCCTGCTCAGAGTATCACCCAGCCAATAGTTCTCTTTGCACATAGGGATGGGCTGATGCATCAGGCCTTTGTAAGGAGCAGCTTGTACCTCCTTTGTGGCCTTGTGCCAAGGCCCACAGTTATAAAGACACCTGAATATAATGAGGCTTCTGTGCAAGGCACATTCTGGCTAGAGAAGACATTGCATTATCCTCCTGATTCCTTTTGTCTTTGGGTGGAAGGTGAGCCGTTCATCCAGCTGACTGTGTTGTCATACAGAGTTTTCCAATGAAGTGCCTTCAGAGCACATAACAGCATTTTAAAATGCTTCAAAAGCTGTGTTTCGTTCTGTAAGAAATAAAGACTGTAAGAACTATGAGAAAACAAAGAGTTGTGTAGAGATGGAGCTTCAGGCACTCCAGTAAAACTGCATCAACTTGACTTGAACTGTGAATGTTTGCACGGCAAGAAAGGGTAAAAGATTACATCAACTGGGCTGTCATCGACATCCAACAGGATGCTGACCTCACCTTTGAGCTTGTACTTCTGCCATCCATATTATTCACCAATCCACAGTTCCCACGAAAAAAAGCCCTGCGGGCATCAAACCAGCAGCATGGAAAATTCATGAGTTCTTCCAAAGCATACCAAACAGATGAGGAAAGGACCAGTCATGCCCATGGTATAACTTACTGGTCAGTTAAGATGGCTTGTGCATGTATCCTAACTGCACTGGTTCTTCTGGACTTCTCAAATCAGTGGACTTGCAGAAGAGATTAACTTACCCTGCCATTTCTTGTGCAGCTCTAACCACTACCATTTGAGAGTTGGAAAAGAAAAACAAACATAAATTATAATTCAGATGCTGCCAACTCAATAGGAGACTGTTACTTAAACTGTAGAAGAAAAATACCCAATATAGAATTTTTAATGAGGTTGGATAAGGAAGAAGAAGGAGCATCAGTAATGCTAGATACTTCAAGATAACTTTGCAAACTTTTAAGCATTATGATTTGCTTTGATTGTAGCAGCAGTCAGGTAGCTAAATCTTTGCAAAGTGCTTTTTAAAGTTACCCTGCTGGACTTAGCCTTGGTCCGTTCTGACATTTGCTGGCACTTGTCCTAAACTTTATTTCTACAGCAAGCTTCTGTGGTCTCAGATACTTCCGTCACTAAAAGAAGTGTGTGCTTCTTTTTCTGGAGATTTTTTTGTAGAAATCTAGGGACTTCCTTCGTCTTTGAGTTGACTCTGTAGTGGTTAATATCCCAGTAAAAGCCTTCCTTGACTGACTTTTTCTAATATTGTTGGATCTTTGAGCTGTTCAGATCATGCCCTCCAAAACCCAGAGGTATTTCCAGCTTCACTTTGTTTTATCATAGAAAGCAGATCAGTATCCTGTAGAGCTGTTGATAGTGCAAGTCAGGAATTGCTACAAAAAACAAAAGTGTAGGAAAGGAAACCAGGCTGTGTTATTTAGACACTGAGAACTTAGAACACAGTGGATGATGCTAGAAGCAGAAGAGCAAGCTACCATTTAATAGGAAATATAAACTACAATTTATTTCTAAAGCAGAGGATTCCATAGTCCCAATTAGAGCCACAAGAAATTCTGCAATCACCTCTTCAGTATCAACAGCCTAAGAGATGAGAGGGATGCAGGAAGGATGGAGAGGCATTGCACCTGGGGTTTTGTTTGGGTTTGGTTTTTTTTTTCCTTCTTGTTTTGGTAATTATTATACCAACTAAGATATGTAGTTACTGCTTAGATCTTGTACTGGTGTTAATAATCTAGATAAAAAAAGGAAAAGTCTTATGCCAATGCTCTCCTACTACTTTGGCTTCTGTCTGAAAAATAAAACCTCATTTAAGTCCCATGATCTTTTCTGAGAAACTCCGCAGTATAACTCTTAGTTACCTAAACAGATAAAGCCATCCTTTATCTGGTAGGTATAAAGTGCTCATATGCCCAGTCAGTGCTCATATGCCTGGATTAGCACTTGCTAGTAACATGGACATTATAGCAATCATCTTAGAGACATCTTGACAGCTCTAGAGTAACTGTTAATCTCTTAGCTGTTTATATTTTGCTGCAATAAATTCTGCTAATAAGCAAATGATGTAAGAGGACATAGCTCATAGCAATCTGGTTTGGCAATAGATGTAGCCAGCTAATTAGAGAAACAAGTTAATGATGTTGGTTTTTAGCAGGCTGGGGGAAGAGTGGAAAATGAATAGTGACATTTAAAGTACTTTGATTTGTAGGCAACAGATTGGAGATGGAGATGGATCCACATTGTTTAAAATTGCTTGATGGCAATCAGAGTTTCTTAATGTTCCTCTGAAGCAAAATAAATTTAAAAAAAAATCAGGGTAAAGCAGGTATCCATTTCACTTTAGATAAAGTGATGTACATCTTGTGCTCAGAGCAACTGAAGAGTTAGGGAAGTTCCCAATTCAACAGAGGGAGGGTTAATGAGACCTTAAGTAGTGGCCAATCGCCTGTCAAGTGTCATGAAATAAAGATATCATCAGTATGTCCCAACAAAAACAAATACCTCTGCACTTGAGTGGATTGTATTGTTTTCTTTATTGCTACATCCAAAGAAACATTTAAGTATCTAAATCCCTAATGACTCTCGGTTTAGGATACTAAACAGGAAGTAGACGCCTGCCAAGTTTCTGATCTGGGTTCACTGTGATTTATCCACACTCATTTCCAATATTTATTTCATCCAGAGAATGGATGTGGAAAAGAGAAGCTGCATATACTGTACATGTATATACGTGTTCAGTTCACTTCAGGCCTTGGCTGAGGCAATTGCATCTTTCTGTCTCTTATATTTCTGCACCTAAGCTTCTATTCATAAGACCAAACTTCACAGCATCAGTAAATAATTTTAGTGAGGCAGGTAGAAAAGTGGGGGAGGACCCAGGAGCAGAAAAACAAACAGATAAGGATCTGTCATTTATTGGCAATGGCATGTGAACAGGAAGACATATCTATCCATTGAGCAAAGCTAAAGCAAACAATCTTGGCCTTGACTGACTGTTAGAGTGAAGAAAGATTCAGTAATAAGTGATGCCATCACCAATAGTTTCTTCAGAGTAGTTTCAATCAGATTTGGATGCAAATATTGACAAGAAGAATGGTAGGTGCCTTTTATGGAGGTAAATAAAATATTTTTATAGTGCTGTTCTTTTTTGCTTTATGATATTTCCATTTTTGCTTGGCACAAGAATGCAAATGCAACACACTGGCCTTGAACTAAGGTCTGTCTTGTCCAGCATCCCATCTCTGCTAACAGTGGTCAACTGCAGATGCTCAGTATGTGCAAAAGGCACGTACAGGCTAAACCTTACCCTGTCGCTTTCTCCCAGCTTCCAGCAGCCAGTAGCTGAGAGACTTCCCAACATTCTTGACCTTCAGAGCCATTTGACTGGCTGTTTACACTGTTTTGGTCCAGCATTTGCTTCCTTTGAGGGGAAAGTCTGGGCCTCTTATGTCCTAGTGGGTATCTTCTTCTGTTTCAGATTAAGAGAGGAGAAAAACTGAGGTCTGATCCTCTGCCCAAGTGTCTTGCCAGCTGAAATCTCTGTTCTCTTGTCATTTCCAGCTGTGCAAATAATCTGTTAATGGACGTTACAGGGAAGCTCAAGATTGTTTTTTTGAGTGTGGTGAATAAAATGGAACATGTTCCATATGGGATACACCATCATTATTTATTATAGCTGTCGACAAATTGAAAAAATATCTATTTAAAATTTCCACTAATATCTGTGTTAAATCTTCTTATCAAACAGTTCAGTTTTGTAACATTTTAAAAATAAATAACATGAGTGGGCTTCTTGAATAAATTAAGTGTATCTGAATATATGTATACATACATAACTAATTATGTATACTTAAATAGGTAAAGAAACTGAGAATGTACCCTTTTGGCTTGGAATTTTTAGCATTTTAATATTTGGGAGCAGTGTAATAATAAACAAAACCTAGATCTGGATTTGAGTTTTTAACCTGATTGAAGCACTATTTTTTTTCTTTTTAAGAAAAAAAAAAAAAGCCAAACAACAAAAAAAGATGGCATCTCAGTGGATGTGTGGTATGCAGCACACATGGGTGGTTAGAAATATGTTACTTCTGTAATTACTTACATGAAAAAACGCAATTTACTCTGCCAGTATCACCTCAGTTTCCTCAAGAAAAATGATAATGTTTTACTTTAATTAAATCAGACCTCCCTTTTGGTTTGTGATCACTCTATAATAGCCCCTATCAGTTTGAAACAAATGTGATGGCATCTGTACAAACTGAAAAAGGAGTAATTAGATAATAGCCCATCCTTTAACATCACTTGTTTCCTGGAATTGGCCTTCATTCAGAAGGCTCAGTGTACTATGATTTAATATGAAAGCTCTACAAGCTGGCCACATCCTGAAGCCCTGTTAGTTTCTCAGGCATTATTAATAGCTTTCTTTGTAGGTTCTTATTCACATGACTTGCTTTTAATAAACTTCAGATACCTGTTCTGCTCATGTCAGTCTCCCTGGCTAAAGAAATACTAGAGTTTCAACTACAGAGGCTCCAAAAACTTCCAGAAAAAAAGAGAATGAGAATGGAGGAGATTTTTTTTTTTTAATCACTCTGAAGAAAGGAGATTGATGAACTTGGCAGTGGGGAACTAAAGCAGAACTCTGAAAAATTGCTGTTAAACATTAACCCTAGAGCTATGTCTTTGGGTCTGCAATGCATAAAGCTGGAAGCATTTATTTCAACACTTTTCTTTGTAGTGAGAGTTCAGTAAGTGGTCAAAAAGACTCAAAGGAAAATTTGACCTTAGAGATAGACCCCAGTACACAGTTTCCATCAGAGGAGATGCTTTTCAAGCCTTGGACATGACTGTTATCTGGTAGAATTACAGTTATGACACTGACAGTGCCACTATACCCACCATTCATATTCATGGTCATAGATTTTCTTAACCAGAAAGATTCACATTCATATTCAGATGTAGACACAGAATTTAACTTTTAAATTTTGTAAATGCAGCTGAATCCAGATACTGAGTAATTCAGCAAGAAAGTTAACTTTTAAGGTTCTATATGTGCAGCTGGAATTCACAGTGGTGAATTTGACTTTAAATATTATTTGAGTTGAACAAAAAAGATTATCTAACAATAAATAGTTTGGATCTTTGGGAGACAGCCACCATTGCAACTGGATAAATTTCAATCAGTCTGCTGCTCAGTGGCTGAATGTATGGTATCTTTTATTATACAGGCAGTCTGTGGTGGCTGTCTTGGTAAAGGAAAGGCCTGTGAAAATGCAGTCTCTGGTTTTTTGCTTGGTAGTTTAAATAATAGCAATGTCACTTGCAATGCTTTACCAGTCTCTTTTTCAGTATTGTCTAATTAGTTCCCTTAATAGATGAATCTGGGGAATTCTTGGAAAGCTGTAACATCTTCATGCCACAGATGAGGGACATGAAGTTTAAGGGAGCATGGCACTGGGGCTAAGGAAGTACCCAGATTCAGATGACAGAAGGCAGAGGTATACCTGTGTTAGCAGGAAGATTCACTGTGCCTCCAGTCTGCCACATTTTCACAGTCTTGGTGTCACTTCTTTCTCCCTTGATAACCAGATCCTGCCACTTTCATTCTGGGGCCTATAAATCTGGAAGCAGACTTGCCTAGAGGAGCTACCATGGCCCATACTACCATGTTGTGCCATGTGTGAGTACTGGGCTGGCAGGCTCTAGCCTAGGCTGTTCTATACCAAAATCAACCCTGTTTTACAACATCTGCCTCTCTCCCTCCTGTCTGTCTGGTCAAGTGGGGTGTTTTTTCTGCTGCTTCTTTCCTCTTATAATGCACTTTCTTCTTCTGCAGATGATCTCAGTCTTGCTGTCTTGTGTTCCATTAAAAACACAATGGCAATAATAATTTCCTTTGATTGTGACTTCTACTTAGTTACTTCTCTTTGAATCAGAATTTTCTGGGTCAGATTTCAGATTCCATCTCTCACTTCCAAGATCTCTACCCAGTCTCAGTTTCTATTGCCTGTCTTTCTTGTACTCTTCTCTTCTGTTTTTCTGCCTGTTTTATTCCACCTTTTGGTCATGTCTTCCTCCATAAAGCCCTATGCTATCAGTAATTAAATGCAATGAAGTCACCCACTCAGGAGTTAACTTCAGGAGTTAACGTCTTTGATTTCTCCCTTGTGGCTACCATCCACAGTAAAATTGAAAGAGTCTTTCAAAAATACAGAGCAGAAAGTCTGGCAATGGTGAGACCAATTTTATCCAAAACACTGGGGCTGTGATGGGACCACAGCTGTTTGGTACTAAAAAGAAAGGAAAATTATTGCAACATATAGTAAGTTTTTCAGAGTGGAAGAAAATGTGGGAGGAAGCATGGAAATAGGTCAGTAATCCACACATCAGTATTTCCCATGAGAGAAGAGACAGAAAATTGTTTAAAATAATCTGAAATGTTTTACTTCTCGGACTTCTTACATACCTGTCTTGCCTCCATTCTCAATGGCTGCCTCCAGAGCTTAGTAACAATTGGGATGCAATCTAGGATCTCTCAATTTATTGCTCTTTTAGTTCATGACCACCAGCAGCGAAGGAACACCTCAGGAAGTCCACACCGAGTGGTGAATGGTGGTGTGCAGTAAAGTGCTAAGTCATAGCCTTGTCCTCTCCAAAGAAGACACCTCTCCCATAAACACATGCATAAAATTAGTGACTGTCTCTCCCTGCTACTTCTGTTTTCCTGAAGGAAAATCCTTAGATCAAAACCAGCAGCATCATAAACAACCTGCAAAAGAAACACTTTTGCATGCGTATGTATGCATGCATTCATATATGTGTGTTTGTGTGTACAAGTATACCTTTAATCATAGAGTTGATCACTGTGTTCACAAAAGAGCCTGAGCTCATTATTTAATTAAAATACCTTCTTTTTTTTTCATCAAAACCACATGGATCTGATTTGCATGTGGCTTTATATCCCCCACCCTGGATGTTTCTGTAATACTAGCTGTGGAAAAGAATTTCTGTCATTTTGTATTGATGACTAAAGGGTTAGCAGCCATCTAGGGGGAGGAAGAGGGGGGGATTTCTGGGTAGGCTTACACTAGCCAGTTGACATAACAGCTACTTGGGTGGTATGAGGTTTCTGGGATCTATATGGCCGTTTTGTGCTTTCTCTTGCCAAAACATCTGGAATCCAAAATCCAGTTGTTAGACAGCCACACATGTTAGCAAAACAACCGGGCAGAGAAAATAGGCTAAATGAAAAAAAAACACCAACAACAGCAACAACAACAAAAAATGAAACATGATAAGGCATCATTGTTGCCACTAGGAAATTAGACATTTAATGTACTTCAAAGCAAGTATTTTTATTATAGTGTACTTGAACGGTTTGATTGATTGTGCAGCAGCGCAAGACTGCAGCAGATCCTTCTGCCTCACAGGGGAGAATATATTCATTGTCCAAAGAAGCTGCATGCTAAGTAATTTTAAAAGCAGTGTGCAGATAAGAAGAGAACCTTGTTCCTCCCTGCAGCACCTCTCCTTACACACACAAAGCACTGGGAGAGGCTGTTTCTAGGAGAACAAAGTATGATTTCTGCTTTCTGATACTGCACCATGTTGGACTTCAAAGCAAGTAAAAGATATCATGGTTTTCACTGCAAAGCTATAAAAACAAGAACAAAAGATAATGCCCCTGCCATCTGCAGGGATGATTTTACCCAAGGAGATAAGTGGAAAAGATGTCTTTCTCTCCCGTTAGTACTGACCCATATTGCATGTAGTTGGATAATTGTACAGCCAGCCTTCACCACATCTTAGAAGTCCGGAGTTAGGATAACCCTGATGCACATTCTGCATACAATCAGCACTGGCACTTTCAAAATGCCTAGCAGACCATGGAGGTGTGCTTCACACAGCTTTCACCTCCAAGCCTTTAATGAAATAAGATGAGATGCCAAGAGTGGGCTATGAGGAGACGGAGTTATAGGATACTTCTGCCCCCACTGCTTCCAAAATCTCATCACTTGGCAATTATAATGCTTTAAAAGTAATCTTAAAAAATGTTTGGAAAATGTTCATAAACATGTTTCTGAATCCCTTTGTGTAGTTGAAGCATTTTTATAAGATTAAAATGTGGGGAAAGCTGGCACTAAGATTGTTTGAACAAGTGTGCCTGTGATTTCTTTTCCTAAGGTAAGTACATGTAAGATTAGGAGACTTAACAACTGTGCTGGTGAGTTCTGAGTGTTGTTTGTTTGAGAACATGAACACGCTGCTTGCAAAGCCAGGAGATTGAAAAACTGGGGCCTGAAATTAACTGAGAGTAATTGAAAAACGTTAGGTGGTGCCATAAAGGAAACCTGAGGCAGAGCATATTTTCTGAAGGCTAGCACTAGGGACCTGGGATGCTTTGCTTCATTTTCTTCTTCTGCTGCTGACACCCTCTGACCTTTGGATGAATCAATTAGTTTCTCTCTACTTCACTTAACATTTTTTTAAAAGGTGACTTCCTGCTTCACAGCAGGGGCAGGATTAAAAAGGAGGTGGTAAATGAGCTTTAATTATTTGGGGAGGAAAAAAAAGAGACCTTTAGATAAAGGTGTCCTTGTTTTAAAAGTGTTATTATAATAGCAGTGCAAATGAAAGATATAGCTTAGAATACTAAATTTTATCCTAAATCAGAATAGGGAAAAAAGCCCAAACCTTGCCAGAGAGATGTTCCTCTCGGCATATTTCACACCCCTGTGGAGAGGGTGAGAGAGCAAACAGCATGTGAAAGTTTAGCCCAACTGGTGTTTGCTCTGCTGGGGGGAGGCTCAGAGTCTACCCAACAGTCCTGCTGTAGGACAGCTTGTCCAGGGAGAAAGAAGAGAGTGCTCCACACTTCAAAATGGACAGAGCTTCAAAACGGCAGGACAAAGAAAAGAGACCTCTTTTTCTTTTTTTTTTTTTTTTGTGAAGGCTAGAAACTTCTTCAACTTCTACATTGTTAGAAGTATCAAAAGGTCACCAGCATGACTCATGTTACTGTGGGAGGAGATGGGGACTGATCAGCTTTGGGGTGGTATGTTTATAGAATCTGACCCTCAGTTTCAAAAATCAAAGGCATTCCTCCTAGCCCATGCATCAGAGAGAGATTTCTTTGGAGTCAAAAGTTTCATCAAATGGCAAGAGGACCTGTGAGGGATTGTTTTATTACAAGAAGGACAGGGAGAAAAAGTAGGTGATTTATTTAAGTAGCAGGCAGTCGGTCTCCCAGAAGAGAGAGTCTATCTTACCCTCCACATTCTCAGCTAATGAATGAGCTTGGGAAATTGGAGCAAGATCAAAGCTGCTTTATGACAAAATTGCTGACATTCCTCAAATAGCTGGGAGTTCCTCTATTCACACTAAGTATGAATCAAGTTCACTGACACACAAAGCACTCACAATGGGATGGTCTTATGCATTGTTACCTTGACTCTCAGTTTGTCACCCTGCCTGACCTCTGCCTAAAGCAGTTAAGAAATTACTGCTTATTCACGATCATTCTCTTTCCTACAAAGATGTCAAAGGTCAAGACTTATAGCCACAAAAAAAGGGGGCACCTTCACAATGCTAACTCAAGAACATGGGGTACAATGTTTGTGTTGCTGTAGCCTGATGGGGTAAGTGATCTTAAAAAAATAGCCCCAGAATATTTCCCTGCTAATGGGTTTCAACCTAGGATCCAGGTGAACAGGTGCAGACTAAGGCTTTGAAACCTGCCACATACACACAGGGTAGTAAGACTGTAGGACTTTTGCATAATGCCTTCTACTGCATTTTAAAAATAATTCTGACAATAATTCTATTTAAAAATGATGATAGCATAACTTTTTAGTGTTGATAATAAACACCTGAATTTCCTGACTTTTTAGGGATATTCAAAGTTTTATAAAACGAAGAAAGAGAAAAAAAAAATCATCTAACTGAAGGGCCCATAGTGGTGCTGCTTCCTGTGTGCTGACAGGCTGGAGACATGGTTCTGAGCTAGTCTGCCCCAGACTGGCAAGATGTGCTGGGTACCACACTTGATTGATATTAGGACTTACTCCAACAATAATGTATGCCTTAATTACTCAGAAAAGTAGCAACTAACTATAATGGAACTCTTGAGGGTGATGACAGCAGCATAACTGGCCCAATTCCTCTCTGGATTTCAGCAGCAGTATGTTGTTCAAGCAGGACCCACCTTTCTAGCTGCTGCAGATCTTCCCCCTCCTGCACACTTAATGTCCTCTCAGCAGGAGAAATAAAACTTTGCAGATTCACACTAAGCAAATTTACCTCCAGCTCTTGGCTGATTGATCATCTGAGGGTAAAAAATGACTATTTAATGAAATAGATTGTTAATTACTTAGTATTTTGAAACTATGTGTTTTCACTTAAAAAAATAAATATCTAAGCTGCAAAGCTGCTTCAGGAACAAACTTCTGAATTTGGAACTCAGAAATTCTGATTAGTCTCACAAGTGCTGGATTGCTTTCTTCTCCTGCATCCCTTTCTCACATGAGGGAAGTTAAACTGCACTAAAACCAGCCTGTAATGTAATTTCATCTGTCCAAATCCATACTGGCAACACGGACAGCAGGATTTAGTGAGCCCTCAGCAAGTCTGCAGACAGCAGTAAGTTATGTGGTGCGGTTGATATACTGGAGGGAAGCGATGGGATCCAGAGTGACCTTGACATGCTGGAGATGTGGGCCAGTGCCAATCACATGAAGTTCAACAAAGTCAAGTGCAAGGTCCTACACCTGGGTCGGAGCAATCCCAGGCACAGCTACAGGTTGGGCAGAGAAGAGATTCAGAGCAGCCCTGCAGAGAAGGACTTGGGGCTGCTGGTACATGAGAAAATGAACATGAGCTGGCTGCAGTGTGCACTCACAGCCCTGAAAACCAACCGTATCCTGGGCTGCATCAAAAGGAGTGTGACCAGCAGGTCGAAGGAGGTGATCCTGCCCCTCTACTCTGCTCTCGTGAGACCTCACCTGGAGTATTGTGTGCAGTTTTGGTGTCCTCAACATAAAAGGGACATGGAACTGTTGGAACAAGTCCAGAGGAGGGCCACGAGGATGATCAGGGGACTGGAGCACACCTCCTGTATGAAGACAGGCTGAGAAAGTTGGGGCTGTTCAGCCTGGAGAAGAGAAGGCTGCATGGAGACCTCATAGCAGCCTTCCAGTATCTGAAGGGGGCCTATAGGGATGTTGGGGAGTGAGTCTTTGTTAGGGACTGTAGCGACAGGACAAGGGGTCATGGTTTTAAACTTAAAGAGGTGAAGTTCAGGTTAGATATAAGGAAGAAGTTCTTTACTGTGAGAGTGGTGAGGCACTGGAACAGATTGCCCAAAGAAGTGGTGAATGCTCCATCCCTGTCGGTGTTCAAGGCCAGGTTGGACAGAGGCTTCAGTGACATGGTTTAGTGTGAGGGGTCCCTGTCCATCGCAGGGGGCTTGGAACTAGATGATCTTAAGATCCTTTCCAACCCTAACTATTCTATGATTCGATGATTCTATGATGTGAACAAAGAGGCGGCTTTCATTTTGCTCCCAGGCATTGCTCCAAAGCAATTCCTTTCAAGGACTTTATTGAGCACTGTGTTCAGGAGACCTTCCTTACACTCCTGCCATGCTCCATGTGATGTATAACTACTTCAAAAGTTCTGTTGTTGGGTGTGTAACTCATTAAACCTCCAGAGGTTAATGGTGGCTTTCAGTGTGTGGTGTTCTGCGTTTGCAGAGGCATAAATGACAGTCTTATCACTAATGCTCTGCACCTGGCCTCAGAGCGCATCGTTAGGAAGTGTTACTTATCTGCTACACTCCAAGGTCTGGTAAATGTAACCAAATATTTTGTCCCACACTCTGTTAGGTTCCTTAATGCTGAGGCAGAATGCTGTGGAAAATCTGCCATGTTACAGTTTTCACTTGTGTTCCCATAATAGCTTTTTGTGGTACAGCTAATGTACATAATTATGGTGTCAGCTTTCACCCTTTTATCATTATCCTATAACAACTTTACCTATCTCCTGTTGCCATGGGCAGTGAGGCATATCACAGGACTCCTGGAAAAGTGCTTTCTAATTAGTTTCTTAAGTTACTTGAAGATGTCTGTGAGGTGTATGTTTGAGAGACTGAAAGCTCACGTAGCAAAAGGCCTACAAGAGGTGATTATGATCTTGCCTTGAAAGAAGATTATCTGTTGTGCTGCACAGCATCTGCATGAACCGTGGAGAAGTTTCTGAGCACCATCTGAATGGGGTATGGATGCTAGCAGGGCAGAGCATGCACTGGATCACATATTTGCTTCTGCACAGTATATTTGTGAGCAGTGATGCAGAGGTACTGGCTTCCTAGTCGGTTGTGGATCTGAATTGTCAGCCTGCTGAGGTGCATCTCTTTAAAGGGAATGCCTGAGTCTGGGCACTGGCAGGGGTGGCTGCAAGGGCTGAGAAACAGCAGGCAGTTATTCACTGATCTGTTCTCATTGCAGGAAAGCTGGTGCAGTGCTCAGTTTCTTTCTCTTCTGCTTGCTGTTTTGATCAGTAACCTGTGAGCCCTGGGAGGCTTTGAGGGTGATAAACCCCTTCCACTTTCCTGACATGTGCTTTGCCACACTACTGCATGGAAACAGGGATTTGTCATAGCTAGTACTTAGTGGTATCAGCAGTTTGTTATGCCACACTACATTTCTCACTTCAGGAGGGGTTTGGGTCCTAAGTTGTGTTTAACAGTTGAGAAGCTGAGCTAATGAGGAAGCTGAGGGTCACTGACAGCGAGGCCCTACCAAAGGCGTCAAAAATACGTGCTGTGAAAAGGCAAGGGAAAATTGTCATGGGATTGTACGTCTGAGTCTGCCACTGACTTTATGCTTCACTTCTTACAAGCCTGTTAGATTCCCTTCCTTGTGCATATCACCTTGAAGAAAAGGATTGATCTGTACAGCAGCCAGCCCAAAGGGGTCCTGGTCATATCCAAGATCTCTGTGAGTGAGTTCCTGTCCTACAAAAACAGAAGCAAGAGCTTGGGAAGTATGAGGGAGGTGGCATCTGTATACCATACATGCTGCCTTCTAGGTAAGCACTAACATTTTTACATGACCTAAGTGCTACACTAATGATTTCACAACTCATTATCTTGAAGCCCTGACGTGTGAGTAAAAGAAAATGTGTTCTCAAAGCAGCAGCAGGACTTTCAAAACCTTTAATGCTAGAGGGAAATTCCCAGCCTGTGAAGTTGGAGTGGGATAGGCAGCAATTTTCATTTTAGAGCTGGATGACACTAATATTTTCAGCAAAGAATTTCATTTTCAGCAGTTGATAAAGGCTTAAAAGAGATGTCGTGTAGCAGCTGTGGTATGTTACTCCATTAGTGCAGGAATTTCCTACAGAGAAATATGTAGTGGTGGGATTCAGACAGGTCTATTTCGGAATAGACTTAATCAGGAGACTCATATTCATAAACCAACCCGAACAGCCCCAGTGTAAGGGAGAGACTCCCAGTGCACTGCTGAACTCCCTCTCACCATGCACTGTTGTCTTTGGTACTGCAAAGAGTTATGCACATGGATAATTCCACCTGTGTCAAAGTCCAGTTGATTTTAATGGTGCAGCTACCAGATAAAGCTGTTCTACAAATGCTCTTCATGGGCAGGCCTCCATAGGCCTTAACACATGCTGTAGAAAATGATGAGTGTCTTCCCACAGGGACAAGTACGCTGGACTGGGGCTTTTGTTTGCTTGTTTTTGCAGAGATTAGGGCCTGAGTTTTCTGGCTTTAATATCAGGTTTTTTAAATGAATGTTAGTATACTGATGTGCAGAGCAGAACTTTAATAAGTGTAAATTAGATGTAAATTTGACAATTTACATGTCAATGTCAGAGACAAACTGCTGCTTGCTCAGGGCTGTTGCTCATCCAGAGAGGCAAGGAGATGAAGCAGCCAAGCCTAGATCCCAGCCTGCAGAACAGACGGCTGTGCTCCAGAAAACACCTGCTCTCTACCTGGGCTTGTGCTGAGCCAGCATCAGCTCCTCCCTGGAGCTTTGCTAGGAGAACGGGGCATACCTAAGCATGAGTATTGAGCAAGACTGTGGAGATGGTGTTATTTTTCTACAGAATGAAAGGCAGCGTCCAATCCGATGGTTGCGTTTCAGGACAGCACTGGAAATTTAGGAAGGGACCATAAGAGATCAACAAGATGCCCTAAGGTCTGTCAGGCCACACTTACAGTGGAAAACATAGGCAGGCTTACTTAGCTTATCAAGCAGAGGGAGATTAAGAGGTGACTTATTGCAGTTGATGCATGCCTACACATAAAAAGAATTTTCTGATACGGGAGAGAGAGCCTTTTAATCTAGCAGACAGAGACATAACAAGATTCTGTGGCGAGTAGCTGCTGCTGGATATATTCACAGAGATACCCAGGAGAGTGGTTGAATGCTGGTAGTGTTTATCTGGGGAATGAGGAATTCTCAGCTACTTCAAAGATGCTAATTGAAGAATATTTCAGAAATAACATTGTATTTCAGCCACAAGATATAGACTTGACAGAGAAATTACAAGTAAATATCCTCAGACTCTTGCGCAAATCAAGCAGGATAAGCGTAATGTTTTTTCCTGCCCTGAAATCCTCTAATCTGTGAAACTGGATAGTGTAATAAGGGAATATTTTATTTTTAACTCCCCATTTGACATATCCACCAGTGTAATACAGAGCACCAGATTCCACTATGTCGGACAGAAAATAGTTTCTATTCTACCAGCTTCAGTAAGCATAATGAAACACAACATAACCCCTTTACCACAAAAGCTGCTGACGTTTTCTATTAGCTCACCTAATGGAATTAGCATAGCATTTTGCCTGCAGCTTTTTCCCACTTTGTCCAATTATTAAAAAGAGACACTGGCAGCTCTTGCAGCCTTTCTCACAATCGTCTTTTTGCCTGAGGCAAAAGCTTGTAACCTTGGCTCAGCTCTCCTGTGGGACAGCTGCACAACTGAGGGCTATGATGCAAGCTGTATTTTAGATTCTGCATCTCATATAATCTGCAAATGAAAAATACCTTCAGATTAGCTCTGAAGCAGTTGATTGAGAGGTGATCTAAGAATTGAGGCGTCTTCTTAACAGTTAAATTGAATTTCTTCTGTGTTCACCTGGTTTGTGTATGCTGAAATGCTTCAATGAGAGATCTGCTGCTCCCTGTTACAGCTGCTTCAGTCACCTTTGTTACTAAACATCTCAGTTCACCCACTCCCCAGTTAAAGGAAGTTCTTGTGATCTCCTATTTTATAGGAATATATATTTAGAATTTTTTTCAATGCTGCTTTGTATAAGACATAGATGTAGGAAATAAATTGTGGTGAAAGAACTGTGTGATTTTTGAAGGCCTGCACACTGACACACCTTTCCTTGTGCTCTTCTACCACTATGTAGAAATGAGAGGAAAATGTATCTTGCGATCATGACGTTGTTGGGGAAATGGAAGGGAAAGGAAATTTGTGCTGCTCTGGCCTGGCAGAATGCAAGAGTGGCAAAGGAGAGTGAGGGTGAGGAGGGACCTAAAGTTCATGTGTGTGAAATAGCATTTTACAGCATGTGTAATCAGCTGTAAGGCACCTGTCCCTGTACAAATATCTGTAGGATGTGGCATTTTTGTATGGTTCAGTAAAAGGTAAGAGAACACATGCTTTAATTTGCAGGGAGGCAGCATTTTATCCTCTTGTTACCATTACTATTTATGTCCAGAATGAATTATTAAGCCAGTTATGACGATGTTTTAAGTGTTATAATCAATAGAAAAAAACTAATGTTTTTGAAACAAAGAGTAAGCATTTGCAAGTACATAGCAAGCTTTGCCCACTCATAGAGAAATAGGCAATATATTGGGTGTGAGGTCACCATGTCCTAGTAGCATGGAGAATTCCCACTACACTACAGTTTATACTGTAAATGTATAATGTTTTGTACAATGTAAATGCAAATGTAATTTTGTATAATGTAAATGTATAAATATTTTTACATTGTCCACTAAACCTACTTTTCCTCCTGATCCACCTCTAAACCAGCTTGAACATTTTCAGACTGAGTGGCCATGTACTCTGATTGGAATAGCTTCTCCAGAGTGCTGAGTACATACAACCTCTCCATACAGTGGAGTTCAAGTAATTGTTTCCAAAAGGAGGCCATGTGGCAGGTGCCTCAACAGGAGCTTCAGTTGTCAGATTCCTATTAAGAAGAACATGATCAAAATGCAGAAGACCTGGGGCTCCTTGGCTCTGAGGAAACAGTGCACAAGCCATGATGCAAGCAATAAATAAATGAAGGAAATCCCCTGAACAGAAATGGAGTTCTCAGTAGATAGAGCAGACTTGCTGGGAATTTGGAGGCAAGCTGGCTAGGAGTGCTTCACTGTAAGCAAGACAATGCAAAAAAGAATCTAGTGGTAGGCAAGGAGTTATCAGGCTTTGGTATCATAAAGAAAATGTACTTGCTGGATGGTAGGGAATCAAAACACCAGGAGAATTTGAGAATGTTTCCATGTTCTATGATTCCTGCTTTAGCAGCTCTCATTCGCAAGCAAAGCTTGAAATCCTCATTCTTTTAAAATCTATGCTATTTTCAGTGTTAACTGCATAAATGGGTGTAGAGTTTTGAATCCATTCAGCAAGTGCTTTGCCAAGTGATGACAACCTCAATACATTTACAGAAAATAAATATGCAAAATGATTATGCTAATTATTCCCAGTTTTATAAGCTCCCAAATTTATCACCCTGCAAGAAATTTTAAGATAGACTCAAACCATTCAATACATCTAGGGGGCCTATTTATTTCAGAGTTTTTGCAAGCCTACTTTCCCTTACTTTTCACTGAAATAATATTATGAAAACATACTGTGAAGATTATCTGAGAAGAATTATTCACATTTTTTCAGTTGTTCAAAATGGTTTTATATCTCTTTTGTATCCATTTGCAGTGCCTCTTGTAGCCAATAAAAGTATTTTCAAAGCTATTTGCCAGCACAGCAAAATTCAAGCAAGCGTTGTAGACTTAGGGTACAAAGTAGAAATCCAGTTCAGGATTGTAAGTATCTGAAGAGGAAAGCTCATTGGAAAAGTTCTATTTATCCAGTCAGAGCACAGAAACAAACAATGTGGCTTAGAAAAGTAAGTCCTTAATATATTCAATGTTCATATCTAACGGCTTGCTCACAGCCTTTAATATGAAATTTGCCTTTGACTTTTAAAATCACATTATTAGTTACCTTTCCAAATTGCAAGATACCTGGTAATGAATTATGCGAAGAAATATCATGTTTTCTTGATGCTTCAGTTGGAGCTTTAACACTGAAGTTTAGCGAACTAATATCTGCAATTTCCCACTACATCTGTCTTGGGATCACAAATTTGTAATCCAAGACGGCATCACTGAGAGGAATCTCCTTCCCAGGACTTTGGAAGTACCTCCACAGTATTTGCAGCATAGGATCTGCAGCTTTTGTTAGAACTACTGAGTGAAAACAAAGGTAACCTCATATTAACGACTTGGAATGGAAATGATATTTTAACACACTTCAGTTGGCTGCTTGGAAGTGGTTGAAAAAAGTTTCTGTAAGCTATTCAATAGCAAGGAAGAAATGTCTGCAAATCTAGAGGAGGAACAGATTTGTTATTGGCAGAGACAGCATTAGGCATTGGCTAAGTGTGTGGTTGCCTGGAATACCACAACTAAAGAAGTCTTTCAGTATTAGGAGAGATGTGGTTACTCAGTAGTAGCCCTGTTCTTTGGTTTTAGAGGTACTTGCTGCTATTTGACTTGGAAAAATCTATGTAAAAGCAAAAATGCAACAGAGAGGGAACTGGGTAGATGGCTGAACAAAGTCTGGGGCAAGGTATTATTAATTAGGATTATAATATACTCCTTAAACTCATTCCATACAAAGATAACTTCAATAGACTGAGGCCCTCATTCACAGTTCTTGAATTAATTTAATTTCTCTCTGATATAGGTCTTTTTATGGGCACCCAGCTACATCTTGTGTCCCCCCCCGCCCCACTGACTGCAGCTTCTTTTCCCATGGATTTCTCAGCCCCTCCACTGCAGAACGTTGCTGCTCCCAGCAACTGCTTCCACAAGCTGTGTATCCCTGAAGTGCTTGCAGGTCTGGTCTCTCAGTACAAGTAAGTCCAGTGTCCAGCCACTGCTGGAAAACAGAGTATGATTTACTCTGAACAAACTCTTTCAGGGCTGGATCAAAATAATAAAACATTTAAAAGCAGGAAACGTTAGTTAGGAGAGGTAGTGCTTTTTGGTCACAGAAACAAAAGCTTGGAGGCATATTAACATTTTTGCACATTCGCCGGCTTCTGGCACCGCCTATTTTCCATCAGGAGACTCAGGTAAGTGAGGGATAACCAAGGTCAGCCCACAAAGCCTATTTGTTTCTCGCAGTCTCATGCTCCCTAGCACTTGACAGCCGTTCTTTCTTTCTCTTTCCATAAACTTACACACACGAGACCCATGTCTTGTTAAACCTTTTGAAAGAGATGAAACCAGACTGTGTAAACCCTGCCAGAGAGTGAAACTTCAAGAAGATTGTTGTATGCCTCATTTCATGAGGGGCCTAAATACCTACTAGCACCTTCAGCTCCTGCAGGAACCTTTATCGCTGTGCGTTTACAAGAAAAAAAATCTCCAACAAACTTATGTGAAAACATAGAACAAGGATAATACTGTTGTCTTGGAATATTTTCATGACTATTTGGTGTATTAGTGCAGCTTTATCACTCTAACTGAAAAGCATGAACATCTTAAACAAAAACATAAGCAGTGAGGGAGAGAATGCAAAACAATCCAGGAATGTCAAAATCTGGTTTCAATAGGAGACAAAAGACAGGTTTTAACTACAGGGTTGCAGACTCAGAGAGGAAAGCTGAAGCTGTAAGATGCTGCATCAGCATGGTCCCAGCTGCCTCACACACTTACAGCCTCTTCTAATAATGGCAGTGCTGGTCTGTCAAGGGGGTGTCCAGAGCCAGCATCACATCTGATGAAATCAGGGCATTATCAGAACAACCTGAGAACACTATTTGCATTTTGATAATCCTAAGCATTTAGATAAGTTTTCCCACTCTGTCTTCTATTTTGTTCTAGCTGGTCACTACACAATGGGGCAGAGGCAGCTGCATGCTCATGGCACTTTACATACGTACTTTATGCAAAGCTTTGGGAACCATGGGAGAGGCAGGCTGCAGAAATGTGAACAGCTATTATTAACAGCAGTAGTTGTTGTTGAGTTCCATGTTGAGTTGTTGTAAAGAGTTCCATGCCCCAGATGTGCTACCATTGGTATTATACATGCTTTATTCCCTTGCATTCACTTCTAAACCTTTGAGGTGTTTTAGTAGTTGCTGTGGCACAGTTACCACATGAAGACTCATGCTACAGCCAGCATGTTACACAGCCCAAATGTCCCTCACTGTGTCAGAGAGAGGTCCATTATGGGCAATTGGAGAAAAAACAAGTGTAGATAATTAGAAAGGGCTATGAAGCAAATCCTAAAATTATGGCATTGCACAGATAGATTAGGATTCCCAACCAGAGCTGGAGTCAGCCTCGAAACAGTATGTCTTGTTACTGAGCAGGTGTGTTCAGGTTCATGAGCAAAAGTTTTGCTATTGAAATCGGTCTTATGCTTCATCTAGATCATGATCCTGTAACTAAATACCTGTTAATAATGTTGAATAATAATTCCACTTGTATGAACTTCTAGGTAGGAATGGCAGCCAAAGCACAAGCTCATTCTTTGTCATACCTCAGCTGCTCCTCTGGGACACCTGCACAGAAAAGAGTCTCTGTATTAAACACCATGATAATAACAACATCCTGGGTCCACTTACTAACATCTGCAAGTTCAAAAGGTGAAGTACCTGGATTGTGAACCCAGTGTTTTTAAGGAAGACTGAGTAGTATTAAAGATGCACTTCCAGGGAGCTGAAGGAGTCTCTCAGAAAGTTGTTTTGGTTTTGAGTTTTTTGTTTTTTTTTTGTTTTTTTTCAGAAGGTTTTCCTGTGGGAACCAAGCTGGAATTTGAGAACTGAGATCTGTGTGAGAAGAGGAGCGCAACCAGTCGCACTTAGCCTTCTTGCCATACCACCTTGCAGTGCAAATGGGAGAACATCTGGAGGCATTAACATGCACTGGGAGCCCAGCATTTGCATTTCTTCTTAGTAAATAAGAGATTACATTTAGGTTTGCAAGAGAAGCAGAAAATTATTGCACATATGGGTGAGGAAACAAGCATGTTGAGGATGGGTGTATTCCAGGTTGACTGTGGTATGATTTAAAGAAGAGCATTCACAGAAACCCATTCCCATGTTACAGAATAAAGCCTAAAGGAGATGTTTTCTTGACTCTGTTTCCCACAGCATTCTTCCAGAGAAACCAATTGCTCATGGCTTGGATGGTTGTACTCTTACCTGGGTAAAAAGCTGGCTGGATGGCTGGGCATGTAGAACTGTGATGAATGGAGTTAAATGCAATTGCTTCCTATGGTGTTGCAGACTTCCTGCACCTCTGGGAGCTTGGCCTGGAACACAGTTTCTATACATGCCTTCATTACATGAATAAACAACCTGAACTATAACAAATTGGAGCCAACATGACTCCATTTCCTTCCACAGAAGTCACAATGATGTTCATTCACACAAATAAACATACTAATGATCACTAATTCTTTGCCTTATTGTAAACACAGTCTTAGAAGAGTTAAATTTATAATTAAAGCAACACTTTAATGCTTTTTTGAGATTATGTAGGTACTTAGGATCACTAGACCTTCTGTATCAATGAGTGAATAAATGCCTTTTGCATTCTGCATTAATTTAGAGTATTTAAGTTGTTTTAATGCAGTAAATGCATATGTTTTGAACAAGAAATAATGGACTTGATGTTATTCATAGAGCAGCAGCACAAAGGGCTTGAGGGTCTGCAACTGGGACTCCTGTGAGCCTCACTAAAGCAGTATCCACAATACATCTTAGTCTTCACAGAAGGCTGAGCTGACACTTCAAAATGGTTTGTTGGCATAGTACGTTAGTGTCTAGATATGTAACAGAAAATATCTTTAAGATATTTTAGACTGAGGAGTCTGTGAAGATGCTAGGCGAAACTTTTTATTAAAATGCACAGAGAAGAAAGCTTTTGTCAAGCAGGCAAGGTAAAGAGGGCATAGATGGGCTGAGTTAAATAAGAATATGATGCTAAACAATGTTAAGATTGTGGCCCATGTTAATAAAAAGCAGATGGGAAGACTTCAGCTTGATATTCTAGTGTGAATTTATTTTCCTTCTCAGTTAGTGTCATTACCTCATGTTGCATTTATATAAAATACTTCATTATGATGGAAGGTGAGGACATACAGAACAGAAAAAAAATAGCACTTGGTAAGGGATGTTTTCTCTTGAGGAAATATTTAGAGTTTTCCTTAGGAAGTTTACCAACTGTGAGCCCAGTTACATGGGCATAAATCTTCAGTAACACTTTCAAAACCAATGTAATTATAACGGATTTATAGGGGCATAATCTATCTGTCTTTTACAGATTAATTGCCTGATAAATGCTAATGACTCTTTGGAGGTGAAAGTGGAGGGAATTTGGGATTCTACCCAAGGAATACAAGATGGGATTCCAGTGTATAAATCTTCCACAACTCTTGAATTGCTCCCAGCTGATAAATTCTTCCCAAGGAAATACTAACAAAAACCTTCTCTGAATGTTGTGTATTAGCAGTAACAATGAAGCAAAACTCCAGGGTTCACAAGTTGCAGCAGAGACAAAGTTGGCCCATGGTAAATGCAAACAAAGCTTGCATCTCCTTTTAATATTGTCCCATTTTTTCATGTCAGCGATGTGAAGGACTTGAGGCACAAGTGCATACACACAGTTTACTTACTGCTTGGCATTCCTCTCACTCTGCTCACGACTGAAGCAGTCTCAAGTGTCCTGATTACCTCCTTTTATAGTCATTTCCTGCAGATGGCCAGAAGTCCATTTTCCTCCGCTATTAGTATGAGACCAGGGAGACCTGTGAGATTTCAACAAAGCAGCTCCATTTTGCAATTAACTTTGTGTGCTGGTCTCAGATGTTCTTGTGTTAATGAACTACAGTAACGTTCAATCGTATTTTAGGTTGAAGTCTGTATCTATGAGTAAGCTAAGTGTAGAATGGCAGGAAGGGTAAGAATAGTACATCCATTCTCCACATTTGTTTTTACAAGAAAATTCAGAAATTACTCTCTGCAAATGAACTGCATAATAGAAAACAATTGTACGCTTATCAGTTAGTGTAAGGAATGCATATTGTGGAGTTTTTTAATTGGTTGCCACTAAAACACACTTTAGGGAATAAAAGGCATCTGTATTAAAGAAATAGCCTGATAAGTACAGAGGAAGTAATAACATTCCAGAGAAAGGAAATGCAACAAATAGAGTCTGTTTTATCTTCTGTAGGCTAAATCCATCACACCCTTCCAAAAATAAAAAAAAAAAAATGTAAGCTTAACTTGCATCATGAAATAAATCTTGCCTAAGCATTTTGCAGCTTCATGATAACAAAACAAATAACTAACTTTGTATGTTAAACCCTTCCTTTCCTTCACACTCACAAAAACAAACCAAGGGAGGGAAATCATCCAGCTCTCCCTGAAGACATAATCATTTACCATTGATTCAACAGGCAGCTTTTTCAAGAGCTCACTCTGTGTATGATGTCATCCTTATCATGGTTAATGACCTGCTGATAGCCTCTGGTACAGTCCCGAACACCCACTGAGTGGGAAAACGCTGTGCTCAAACATCAACCAAAACAGCCCTAAGCCTGCACCAGGGCCTCCCAGTGCAGCGGATGAAGTTGCTTCAGGCTTCCCCCTCCACAACAGGGTGCTTGGGATAAGGCTTTAAATGAGCCCTGTGATTGTTCCCACTGATGCTCAGAAGAATTTGCGCCTGATTTCTGTTTATTTAGAAGTCTTAAATGCCAGTTTCGTGCTTAAGAGGAAAAAAAAAAAAAAAAAAGAAACAAGACTCTTTGGCATCCCCCAAAAGGTGAAAAACATGGTGCGTTGGATGTTCCTTGCATTTGCCATTAGGCCTAATGTTTTCAGGCTTTTCTTCAGTGAGGGATAAAGTCCACATTAAATGTGAAAACAGATGTTTGAGTAATGACAGGACCTTAGAGGCAGCAATTGTAAAAGACATTAGGTTTGCTAATTGACATCTTCAAAAATTATCCCTAAGGACTGCCTTTGCGGGGCATGGTTCCTTATGCAGGAATTGTCAACAAGTTTATAAATTGTTACTTCATCTCAGCAAATACTCATGTGTAGATGTAGATGAAACTGTCATAAAATACCCTTCTGATATCCTGTAGCATATTTATATTGTTTTTCTGGCAATCACAACAGTAATGTGCATGTGTCTCTAACAGTACAGAACTTGTCTACACAGTAAGTGTATAGGGATCACTGATAAACAGGAAGTTTGGAGCTGTGTTTCCCATTGCCCTGAGTGTGAATCACCAGCCCAGTCAGTAATCACTAGCATTTTGCCCTTGCAGGAGACCAGTTTTCCACAGCTACATACACTGGCACTAAATGGGGATCAGTCTCACTCATCCAGTCTTTTATTTTACAGATAGCACCATGTTCTTCTGGTGCTTTCCTTGAAAGTTTGAAAGTGCTGGGGATTAGTGGTGCTAAACTAAAGTCAGAATTTCAGTGCAAATTGCTTTCAGTGATTCCCACTACACTGTGGCCTGTTGTCAGATGTTACTGTCATGTTCAGTTAAAATGGAGTGCGTGGAGTCTTTAGCTGCAGTAACTTCTAGGAAGGCCATGTTGGGGAAATAATAGTAGCAATAGAAACAACAACACCACCACTACTAACAATAACAACACAGTTTAATCATTACTAATGTAATAAATAAAAATTACAAGATACTTCTTTCTTTTTTTTTACAATCCCAATAGGTTCTTTTAGAGGGACTTGTCCTGTATTGCTGGCAGATCAAATTGCTTTAATGTCACTGTTGATCTCTTAATATCCTCTGGTCTTTTACTTTGAATACTTATCCCTTAATGGCTTTCAAGTACCTCTTTTTAATACATTCATGATTCTCCATTCAAGCTTCTTCAAAAATCCAAGCGTAGCATTCAGGCCTCACTGCCAGAGTACAATGAGGGGCTAAAATATGGCACTGGCAGCTTTGTGCCAAAGCCTGAATTACCTTTCCCATTATCTCAAACTCATTAGTGGTACTGGCATTCAGAGCCCACATTTTGCCTACAAGTGGAGAGGGTTTCTGGTTGTTTTCTTTTCGGAGGCTTGGCACATTTATCATCAATGTCTGAAAGTTTTGTAAAACTTCACCTGCAACCACCAAATCTCGCCCAGGCTTACTCAATTTGTAAAACATACATTTGTAGGTGAAAAAAACAATCTCTGTATTCTCCAGGAGGTATTTATCAGGCCTGTCTTGGCAATAGCAGTAAGTGGTTTATGGTCAGTTTCAGCTAACAGTGGTGTCCCATAAATAAAGGAACTTTTTTTTACAGTCATGGCTTAAGGCCAAAGCTTCCTTCATTCTTTCGGCGTATTTACATTCAGTTTTTGTTAGTGGCCATGATGCATTAGCCACTTGTCTCCAGCTTCAACTGTGTTACTGAAAGTCTGTTGTGCCAATACTCTCCTGAGATACATCCATGAACAAGTTACTTTTCTGCTCATTGTCACAGTATTTCAGGACTACGGCCTCTTTATTTAACTCCTTCAGTTTCTCAGACATTCTTCTAAGGTTTACATCTGTTTTTTTTCTGAATGTTTTTAAGCAGTCATGCTCTAAGCTGCTGGTTCAGACAACCACCTTAGTCATAAGTTTCTCTATGTAAAGCGCAGGTCCAAGAAATCGTTGCACCCCTTCTTCCTTTGTTCAAGCAATTACAGAGTGATGGCCATAGCATTATTATGATCTTTGCTGGGTTTCTTCTCTCCCATTTATACCCTTTGAATGACACTCTCTCATCATCTGCATTTGTTTAGCTTTAGTCTCACAGCACCAAATCTTTTCAAAGATTCCCCAATGCCTGTGATCATGGTCTTCTGTTGTGTTATCAAAATCCAAGTCTGGGTTCCCTGGAAGCTTTAATTTGAATTATTGTCCTGTTCCCAATTGCCATCTTTTTCAGGGATGCAGCCCTGAAATAGAGGGAAATCTAGTCCTGAAATCTAGCCCTGCATCTAGGGATGTAGCCCAAGATTTTCAAGATTGACTTTGTGACCTAAAACCCCTTTGTGCTTTTTTGACCCCAAGCTATTTCTGTGCTTCTGTTTAAAAACAGTGTATTTCTCTACAGTAGATCTGAAATTTCTGAACTGCAGTTTTGTAGTTGTCTTTTTATGGCTGAAACCAACACTATTGAAAACATCTTGTGTCCTGGCCACCAGTGTTATCACCAACAAAGGCTGACTGCCTTCTTCTCAGCTGCCACCCATCACCTGCAGATCCAGGTGCCAAGGTGGAGACTTCTGTGCTTTTCTGTGTACTTCCTAGAAGCTGCTGGTTACCACAGCTCATCTGTGGTGTGCTGCTTTGTTAAGCTAATGAAGTAACTGAATGTACAGAATGAAGAGCCCGTGGTTTGAAATAGCCTTGTGTGTGTCTGCACCTTGAACTCTGGCAGAATTACTGGCTCCATCTCCTTCCCTGTGTTTCTTTATCTTGCTCAGTTGCTGGGACTGTGTCATTTGTTGCTCATGTGGAGCCTGACAGAGGGATACTTCATTCAAAATGAGAATCCAGCAGTCTTGACACGGGCCTCTGCGTAACAGTAGTCTGCTTAACCAGCTCTTTTGAGAGGGTCTCAGGATGCATATGCTAGGGAAGTTTAGCTGCATAGCTTCACTGTGTAACTACCTCATCCTAGCATAAACACATCTCAGGACTCCAATCATATTCACAGTAGTGGTTCACTTGTTGATAGTAGTGGTTTCATGAAATTCAGATGGACATATATTTACTTACATGCAAACCTGATCTCGTGTCTCTGCGGTGTTTTTCTGTGCCTGGTAAGTTCTCGACTGAACTTGTCTCCCAATATAGTGGAATACAAAGAAAATTTGAAAAGCTGTTTTCTCTTGGTTGAAAAAATGTTCATCATGCTGGGAAATGTTTGTTCCATGAGACCAGAACATTGTAGATCAGGGAAGGGTTTTTTGGCTAATGGCAAAGAAGCCTAACTCTGTATTAATCATAAAACCTTTTAGGCACAGTCCTTGAAACCTTATCAGTTTTGACCTCAGTAGCTAAACCATGCACTCTAATCACTGGTAGAAACTATACCTTCTGCAAGGAACTTCAATTCATTGCCTTCAATTCAGGCAGGCAGTCCAAGACACCTCAAGGTACAGTCCTTGAGAATTTAGATATGTTATAGAGTATCTGTGCTTGACATATTGTTCAGGTGTGAAGGTCAGTAACAACGAAATTACTGAGCTTTTTTGATTTCAATTTGTGGTATTCTCAGATAGAAAACTCAGTTGTATGCAAGTATTATACAAGATACTGGACCTCTTCTAAATTGTTAACCAGCTGAACTCTAACTTTGAAGGTAGAGAAACTCTGGGCACAATCTGCTGATTGTATTGCCTTAGCCAGTCAAGTGGCATTTTGGAAGGTTTGTTAATTTGCAAGCCTCTTTTTTCTATTTTAAAGAAAAATCCATTAGGCCTTAACTTGGGAAAAGCTTTCACAGATTTCACATTATGCTTTACAGCATGAAATCATCACGAGCTGGCTTATTTTGTGTAATAATTGTTGGGGGATTTTTTCTGAAATATACCTAAAGAAAAAAACGCATTAAAAAAAAAAACAACAAACAAACCAAACTCAACACAAAAAAACAAACAAAAAAACCCTCTAAATCACAGAATCAACTTGGTTGGACAAGACCGTCAAGATCGCCAAATTCAACCATTACCCCAGAAGTGCCAAGACCACCACTAAACCACATCACTGAGGGCCTCGTCTACACAGTTTCTGAACATTTTCAGGGATGGTGATTCCACCACTGCCCTGGGCAGCCTGTTCCAATGCCTGAGCACCCTCTCTGTGAAGAATATTTTCCAATATCCAACCTAAACCTCCCCTGGCACAGCTTGAGGCCATTACCTCTTGTCCTATTGCTTCTTACTTGGAAGAAGAAACAGACCCCACCTCACTACAACCTTCTTTCAGGTAGTTGTAGAGAGTGATAAGGTCCCCCCTGAGCCTTCTCTTCTCCAGGCTAAACACTCCCAGTTCCATCAGCTGCTCCTCATCACACTTGTGCTCCAGACCCTTCTCCAGCTTTGTTGCCCTTTTCTGGACCCACTCCAGCACCTCAATATCTCTCTTGCAATGAGGGGCCCAGAACTGAACACCGGATTTGAGGTGCAGCCTCACCAGTGCCAAGTACAGGGGGATGATCACTGCCCTAGCCCTGCTGGCCACACTATTGCTGATACAGGCCAGGATGCCATTGGCCCTCTTGGCTGCCTGGGCACAACCTGGTTCATGTTCAGCTCCATCAATCAGCACCCGCAGGTCCTTTTCTATGAGCCGCTTTGCATCCACTCTTCCCCAGACCTGGAACATTACATGGGGTTGCTGTGGCTCAGGTGCACCACCCAGCACTTTGCCTTGTTGAACCTCATACAATTGGCCACAGCCCGTTGATCCAGGCTGTCCTCTGCAGAGACTTCCTATTCTCCAGCAGATCAGCACTCCCTTCCAGGTTGGTGATGTCTGCAGATTTACTGAGGATGTGTTCCATCCCCTCATCCAGATCATCAAAGACGATATTAAACAACATTGGCCCTAATGCCAAGCTCTGAGGGACACCACTAGTGACTGGTCGCCAACTACATGTGACACTCTGTCATCTGTCACCTTACCAAGGATGTCAAAATGTGCTATCATAGGTCTACCTATGCAAAGCTCTACCATAGCAAAGGTCTACCACAGCAGTAACTCCCTTCTGCCCACTTATCTCCACACCTTCCTAGGCAGCAAGGGAAAACTTGCCAGGGGAGTGACTGACAAGGTTTCCTGAGCTGCTGTCATATTCTTTCCATATCATAGCACCCCTCACCACTGCATGATGCCATCTCCATGACAAGCCAGTAGGGCCTACACATGCATTTTTTGATCCTCTCACCCGTGAGCCAAATGCAATTACCTTGCTGTCCATTTAAGTGTCTATATCTGTGTTGTGGTTTAAACCCAGGCAGTGACTAAGTACCATGCAGCCAGCAGGACACTAGGAGAATTCTAGCTGATCTTCCCACTAGACCACACAAGTGCCCTCACCTTGGCATCTAATCAGAAAGGCTGAACCTCCAGTTAAGAGTTTTTAGGAAGCTGGTTGTGAAACATTGAACAACTGGAAGTCCTTAACTTCCCTTTTGAACAAAGAAATCATCTTTGTTGTGTTTACGTGAATTCAACTTCTCACTCTAAACAGTGTTCATACTCTTAAGACTTGTTGCAGAAAATAGTTTATTACAAGTAAATACAGGAAATTCCTTTTTGGTATTTCAATACATCTTGGACAAGACCACTGCTGCTGCGGGTTGTGGTATTTGTGCTTAAATCAGTGATCTAATAACCTTCCTTCATTAAAGAATAACCAAACGTGCTTCCTTTTCTTTTCTGGAAGCAGATGAGTGAAGCAACAGCAGAGTTACACAGAAAGCCCAAGCAAATGTCCCTGCCCAAAACAAAGGAACCTGCAAGACATACATGGGCATTGTGGCTTTGCTAGGTATTTCGGTGAAAGACAGGATTAGAGAGTCTTGCTTAGCAGAAGAAACACCTGGAATAGGCCTGGACTGCTTCCAATTGGCCTATTATGTTGTTGGACCAAAAACAAATTGAAGAGGAAGAAGACTTTACTGTGTACTGGAAACCCAAGTTGTAATCAAATGCCAGGAGGGCTGAGTGGGTGAACTTGGGTCCACAATGCTGATCACAGCCATCTCCAGCTACTCTGACTCCCGACTATAACCGAATGGCTGCCTGGGGAGGTGAGTTGAGTTATACTGTACACAGGAACTTGATTGCACTGAAATGCATTTTTGGGGTCAGTGTTTAATAGTTTATATTTACCTTACTACATTTTAACTGGATGGCTTCAGCTTTTCCAGCCCAAATCTTGTTTTGAACTGTTATAAATTTGAAGCAGTAGCCTGGAAGTTAATGGAGCTACACAAACATAGGATCCCAACAGAAAAAAAAAAAAAATCAAGCTCTTTTAAGCCCTATACTTTATGTTAGGGACCTTACTGTGAACTCAGATGACAAAATACTTGCATGCTGGTCTGTTCAAAAGTTGAAAGATCTTTTTGAAAACCACCTTTATTATACATGAGGGCTTTATTATGTACCAACATGTATTTAATTTTTGTCTTCAGAATGGTTTGCATTAGTGTTCCTCAGTGCACATCCAATTTAGATTTAATAAGATAGTGCTTGTCCATTAATAAAATAAAAATAATTAAAAACATATTTCTTACCATTCAAATTCTGTGCAATCAATATTTTTCCTTTGCCTTTTAAAGTATGTTTTTAATGATCAGCTGGAATTACTTTTATGCAGGAAAACTGGGTTTAATAAATGAAAAATGAATAGTACATTTGTAAACTTTAATTTTATAAGAGAAAAGGGACTAGACAAATCCCACATAGTCTGTGTGTAAGTAAGAAGATGCAAACAGATTAAGCTTTCAAATGTTAAATATGAAAAATTATTTATTGACAGAGTTAAACAGGGTCCTTTTAAAATATCAATGTTTTCATCTATTTCAGCGTGGGAGATTATTTCTCTTTCACATGGCCAAGTTGAAGTTCTAACAGAGAGGGGTTTCTCCACATTTCAAAGGCCCTTTTATTCCCAGCCCACAAAAATGAGAAGCTCAATGTGCTGTCTTTACCCTTGGAGCTCAAATCTGTCTGTGGACTGGGGACCCACAAAGCCTGATGTGGGAAGTTCCATCCCATGTCCCTGCTGGAGTTTGGGAACGGTCTGTGGATCAGCTTCGCAACCTGCTACCTTGCAACCTTTACTATGGGGCATAACACTGAACCACAGGCTCCAGGCCAGATCCGAAATGGAGCAGGGGTATATGGAAGCAAGAGGCATGCATATGACGTATGACCTCTTCCTTCTGCCTGAGACAGCTGATGGCACAAATTTCTTAAATCACCTGGCATGAATGTCTAGAGCTTCCCTGAAAATCCTTATTTTCATGGCTATTGGCGCAGAGACACATTGGAAGCTCAATTGAGGATGAAGGATGTTGCTAAGATACAGAGCTTTGCAGGTAATTCCAGCCAGGTCCAGCTATGGACCTGCCCTGACATGTAAGGGGCACCACCAGCCCAGTTTATCAAGAGCCAAGAAGCCAGTCATGGACAGAAACAGGGTAAGGCCTCTTCCATCTCTGCACATTAAACCCCTTTCTCTGGTCCCAGCAGATTGTACCCATAACTGAAGATCAAGACATTGTCTTGCAGATATTTTGAAACTAGCAAGAAATTACGACTAAGTCAAGCAAAATACTTGCAGAGAGGTTTTGTTGGGGGGGGGATGGGGATCAAATGACAGATGAAAGAAGCTTTTATTTATAAACCACTTTTATTCTTTAACCCACTGGGGGCTGTCATAATATAAAAGACAACCCTTTCTTTGACCTTTCTGTGCAGCTTTATAAAAAAAAATAAGCATGAGACAAGTTTATAAAAGCATTACTTGAATTCTAGAAATAAAAAAGTCATTGTACTCAGCATCATAAAGCTACAAGCATGATTAGAATCATGTGCAAAATGTAAAAATAACTTGATGACTAATTTGTCTTAAAACTATTAAGAGGTTCACTGTATCATAATCTGCTCACAGAAAGAGTATAAAATATGTAAAAAAATTTATCTCTTTTGCCCAAGCTACATTTTAATGCAAGATAGTTTCTTTTTGAAGTATCCAAGCTTTTTCTGACTCTCCAGAAGTACCTGTATTTGTACTTTTGTGAATAGAATATGACCCCATTTCACTCACAATTCATGCCTTTTTTATTGTTGCTCTGAGCCAAACACTTTGCATTTTTATTAGTACCTACAGTAGCATCACCAATATAATTAAAATATAATTAAAAAATATTTTCAGTCTGTTAACATGTCTTGGATTATGCACAGTTGCTAAATCCTGCTCTGAACTGAAAGCACCTTTCTTCTAGCATACATTATATGCAGATTTAAATTAATCCCTTTCTAGTTACCAGTAGCTACATTCACAGAGACTGACATTTTAATTGTCTGTGTCCAAAATTCTGATTCTCCTGCTCAGCTGCTGCCTAGCTTTAGAGGAAGCCAGATTTCCTCTGCTCTTTTATTTCTCCCAGTAAAATCTCCAGGGTGATTACACATTTGCCACACATTGGATATATGTGTCGTCAATTGATCATTCCTGCAGCATAGCTCACAAGGTGTCTCCCTCTTGCCCTGACTGACAGATGTATTTCCTGCCTTACTCAGTGCCTCTGAAACTTGCCTACTAAAGTGGCTCTTCCATGAAATAATCAGTCTACTCTGCTCATACAGAACAGAAAATGCAGCTGAGAGTGAGAGAGAGAAACCAGGGTTTGTATTCCTACTTCATATAGGCAGAATAGGATCTCAACCAAGTTCCTGAAGGCAAGAGCATTAAGACACCAGGAAAGACAGCAGGAGTGGGACTCTAGCCAAGGCTTTTCTCATGTGCGTTTGCTGAAGACGACTAGTCTGGTCTGGGCTTCAGCCACAGCTCCCAGCCCTGAATCCAAACGGAAGAGGTCAAGTACCAATCATTTTTGAGGTGTTGGTGTCAGGCTCTGTTACCTTGCTATTTCCTGCTTAGCTTAGGACCTCCCTCACCTCTGGGGTAGCCTCAGTCCTTAGAAACAAAACCCAGCTGAACATGGCCATGAGCAACCTGCCCTAACCGACCCTACTTTGAGCAGGGCTGGCAAATGAGACAATCTCCAGAGTGCCTTGCCAACCTGAATGATTCTGTGGTTCATAATTGGTACCAGGCATTTACCTAACTGAAAAAATTCTTCTTATTAATGGTTGTACATCTGAAGCAGTTTGGTTTCAGTTCTGCTTCCAAGGAAACAGCACATCTGGGAGTGAGGCATTTCATACAGCCACTAGGTCCGTATCTGATCGCAGGATAATTAGAACCCAGCACTGACTCTTTAGCAATTAGGAGCATTGTAATCTGTTGACTTTGTTTAGATGAAAACAAACATGAATGGATGTTTTCAGCCGAGTTATATACTCTGAGATATATACACAGAATCTAGTCTGTGGTTAATCTTGCAAATCTCCCACGTCTATTGGAATGTGCACTGTCCCCTGAGCCAGGCTACCACCTGGCTTCCTGGCATAAATGACTAGGTTTCTCAATAGTTTCCAAACAAATTTTCTTCCTGTTTAGATACAAGGCCTACGTCCACCAAGCAGCTGGAGAGTGCATTTATCTTTTATGATGAACCCAGATAGTTCTTGCCACCTTGGGAGGGAACCAAACAGAAAGCAGCACAGTGCTGGGGGCCCTACTTGATTTTCCTGTGTTACAAGGCTGGAGGAGAGGGAGGAAAAGGAGGAGCTGCCCTCATGTGTAGCCGAAGGTTACTGCCCCACTGTGTGACCCCTGCTACAGAGATGCTGGCAGTTTCAAGTGGGTTAGATTATGCCCAGTTACATTTTCTGTTGAATCCATCAAAGATGGTGAGTCAGAGCCTTTACCTTCCTGAGAGAGCTTAACTAAGCTTGACCCAAAACTGATCTGAACCATTGTTTTTTGAATTGAACCTGAACTGAAAACTACTTCAGTGTGAACCCAGCCTCGTTTGTGTAGTGATGGCATTTCAGATAGTATCCCTCTTGGCTTGAAAACTTCAGGCTACACTGCACAGTGCAAAGCAGAGCTGAGCGAGGGGCTCTGAGCCCCAAGTCTCAACATTGCAGGCACAAAGACTGAGGGAGCCAGGAGAAGCCAGACTGCTGAGCCTTAGTCCTGTGTCACTGCAGCATCCTGGCTTGGCACTGAGACGTAAAAATGAGCCAGTGTGAGTGGAGCTGGAGTCTGATAGACTCTGCACTGAACCAGGTAATCCTGTCCTTGGAGGGGTGCTTCAATGCTAATCACCCTCTCTGTTAAAAATGTCTATTTTTTGTCTTTTGCAGCTATGATGAACTTCCCACCCTGAACTCATGTTCTGCCTTCTTCTGCTTCACTAAATAATCATCTGCTATCAGCAGAGTTTTCCCTTTTGATTTGCTTTCAGATAAAGCAGATAAATTGAGTGTATCGAGTTTCTCACCACCAGGCATGTTTTATGGATCATTCATTCACTGAGTCATGTAGCTCTTTTGAACTATTCCCCATTTTTCAACATCAATTTTAAGTGGGAACACTGGATTTGGATATACTACTGCATTTGTTCATGTCAAGTTACAACAATAACTCAGCTAGCTTGAGTGGCTTAGAGATAAAATGTCTGCTTTCCCCCTATGTTCATGTTCAGCCTAATCAAACTAATGACCCTGGCTGAAAGAATGAGACTGTTACTGGTATTTAATTCACTTATTTTTATTTACCAAAGAATTTGTCCAACTTCTAGTCACCTGTATAAATAAGTCTTGAGAAAAAGATGAATATTCTGGCTTCGTTTGTTCTGGTTCAAAAGTGCTCACTCTTTGCTGAGAAAAAATGCAAATGAATGTTTCAGTTTGCTCTGCAAATCCGGAACTCCTAATTGGAGAGGCAAGGTCAGGGACATGGGATCTTCCGTGGTGACTTTCCCTTTTAGTGCTGCTTGAAGAATTTCTTTTCAAGTGGAAGGAATTGCTGCCCTCAGAACTTGCTTTCATCCCAGACACCACTGCATCGCAAAGGAGAAAGTGCACGATCTATTATGACCAGCGGAACAGACTGAGCTCTTGGGCTGCAGGAAGTCATCCGGATTTCCCATGTCACTGGAGGAAGACCAATTAATGTGGTTATTTGAGTCACTGAGATCTGGAGGGAGACTTAGACTGAGACATTTGACTCCAGTTTTCTGTTGCCGTAGTGTCTCACTGCACTTCAATCTCACTCAAACCTACCACTCCTGGGAACAGGTCAGCTCTGTTGCTTGGTATCTAAGAAAGCCAATATTCTACCATCTAGGTGGTTTATAGTCAGTTCTTGCCAAAAGAAGATTAATACTTACAAAACCTTCTTGTGTTTTGGTTTTGTGCTTTGTTTTTAAATCTTTTTTTTTTTTTTTTTTTTTTTTTTGGCAGCAAGTCTCTTTCCCCCAGTTTTCCATTGTTAGGGCCTTTAAAAGAAGTGGGGGGTAGAGGATTTTGAATAGGGAGCAGGTTTTCGTGTGTGTTACCTATTACAGAGTCCACAGACAGCAACAGCAATGTGTACCTCCATTCTTCAGGTACATCTTGCGCAAGTCAGCTGCAGAGCTGGGAAACAGTTTCTGTCTATATCTTGTACAGCATCCCCCTCCTTGTAGTTATTTCACTACCTCTGAGAGGTTAAGACCAGCAAAATCTATATGATCACCTAGTCTATCACCCTGTCAGTCTAAATTGCTGCCCCGAGCATATCTTCTCATGTTTTGTCTGTCTGGGTTTTCTCTTGTAACTGGAGGCTAGAGATGATCATGGGGCCCCACAGAGCAACATCTTTCCTTTTCATCTACTTCAGTGAATTAATCTGTTCTGAACTAAAAGATGGATGTGTATAAATACATGTATATGTACATATATATGCATATATCTATCTGTATACATTGACATTTCGCGTTTCTTGCATTTATTTGCAAAAAGAAAAAAATAAAAAAGAGCCAAAGGCAGTGTAGTTCTTACAGATTTAATTAATAAAACATATTCCTGACACAAAATCAGAAAACATCTGTTATTTCATTTTGAGAAATGCCAAGTCTGCAGTATGAATGGCATCCTGGCCTGCTTCCAGCCTGTATAATTGCATTCTTCCTACCTGTGTATGTTCCTGCAGTTTCCATTGGATGCAGCATTTCTTCCACCCTCCTTTGCCAAATTACTCTGTGCTACTGCTGTGTATCCCTAAATGGTTGCCATGTTCCAATTCAGGGATGGCTTCCAATCTGCTCACACGCAGTACCTGAAGCTTTGACATCTCAAGGGAGGGAAATTCAGCTAAGCTGGAAATTTCTTTGTCAGAGCTCTTCAGAAACAGTGGCCATGCTAACATGCAGTTAGAAGTATTGACATAAGGATAGTGTCAGGCACATCTCCAGAGCAGGACTGGATGGGGCCTCACTGACTTTGAGATGGGCAGAGGCACCCTGTTGACCTGTGACGAGCAATGAGCAGGCTTGTCCACTGCAGGCTTGTCCTTCAGGCATCTTCCAGCAAGAGTGGAGAAACTGTGAGAAGGGATTTTCCAGTTTCATGCAGGGCAAAAGCTGACGTGTGTGTATAAGTGGGCTTTTCAGAGCCTTTTCAGTCTTTTTTTAACTCAGGAAGCAGACAAAGGACAACTGCATTCCTACAGCTTACAAAAATGCATAAATTGGAAATGTCATTGTTTGAAGTGAGACTGATAATCACAAAACTTATTTTCCCTGTGAAGCAGGCTCATTTTTTACTGTATTTAGTCCAAAATCTTATTCCATCTGAAAAAGAATTTTTCTTATTTCTCAGAATGTGTCATAGTTCTAATGCAGTGTTACTCATTATAGCATACAAAACTATTAAAAAACAAAAAGTAATCTAGTGATCTTTCCTTCTTTAATTTGCTATTAGAATGGAGTAAAATGTGGCGGGGAGTATCTATGTAGATTCCTTTTAAATTCCCAGCTTCAATTCCAGAAACATGAATGATGACAAAGTGGCTCTTAATCTGTCACTAAGCAAGGCTTATTAATAAGGAAACTGTGGGAAAGGTAAACTTTAGAAAACTTAAGTACGTGAGAAAGGAGGGCAGCTAGCAAATAGAAAAAAATCCAGTTTCAGAATGAATTGACAAGTTAGTCACTTAAATGACATAAAATTGATTTCTTTTTTCCCACAGGAATTGTGTGTTGGTTTTTCTGACACACACAATAAGGGCCTGAAATTGTATTTTGGTTTGGTTTTTACCTTGTTTTTTTTTCCCTATGAATGGTTTTCTACCTGGGTTGTCAAGTGGGCGACCTAAATGTGAACAATGATCCTCTTTCTTCAGAATTGTGTAAGTTACTGGATGTTTCCTGTGTATACATATATCTCTATACACAGTACTTTCTAGAAATGAAGGATATCGAGTCTGAAGCACTTAAATTATTTGGGTCATCCGTACACAAGCAAGCATGCACAGGCACAAAGTCTTCTGCTTCTACTCTGCATTGCTCTGAGAAGATCCACATAGCCGTGTTTGTGTTGTGTCAGCAGAGCTTTATCACAGCAGGTATCCAGACAGACTGCTGATACCTATTGTGGCACCTTTGCTCACCACAGCAGTGTGCAGCATGAACAGGTTCTGAATTCCCAGCACCTGTCAGAAATGAGATTTAGATTCATTGCCAGCTGAACCTTAGAGACTTTTCCCTTTAAACGTCTCTCCAGGTCTTTAGAGTGCCCTTGCTGACTTTCCACCTCTATCATTTTTACACAGAAAAAGAAAGTGGGGGTTTCTAATGCAAAAATTTTGCAGACAAACTACTTTCTAGCTTTCTTAATTCCTAACAGATGAGAAACACAGTAAAACTTACCATCTGCCCCATAAACCCATGTTCTGCCTGAGTTAGGAGCTTTAGACACAGAGGAAGGGCAGATGTAATGAGACAAAAGTACTTCTTTTTGCTATTGATATTCTGTTTACCAACACACACTTCCTCCTCAAATCTTTTGTAATTTGAGTAAGGAAGGAGGGTCAATGTGAATGTACTCGAAAGAAAAGCTTCCCATCGAGCACCTAAAGTAAGTGCAAAGGTACACAAGGTTTGTTTAGCTGGCAGCAGAGAGGGAACATTTGGAAATAACCCTTTTAAGACAGCAAATACAGTTTGGTTTACATTTTGCCCCCTTCCCTGTGTGCAAATGTAGACGTTATAATGACTGTTTGGCTTTGCTTTTATCAATGACAGCACAGTCAGTTGGGCTCTATCCTTTGCAGAACCAGTCATTCTTTTATGAAGGTGGCAGTTTTCTCTCTCTTCCATGCACACTCTCTTAATCACCTGCTCACCTACCTGCTGCTGTACTCCAGAAATCCCTGTGCCTTGTTATATGCAGGACCAGTGCTGCAGAAGTAGAAACTATCCCATAGTTAAGTGAGGTAAGGTTATATCTTGAACAGCTTTAATCTAGCCATACAGCTAAGAGCAGGTCCCAGGATATCTTCTCCATGTGTTGTCACTGATGCCAGTCCAGTGCAGATGGGGAATGCCTGCGGGAACAGTATCAGCATCACTTCCCAGTAACTTTAACTTTTCCCCTGCTGCTCAGACTCTCCACGGCCTCCAGTGTTCCCCAGCATCTTGGAAATGAGAACACTGCCTGGGCCACCACTGAAGGAGAGGGTGATCGGCACAGAGGTTTTTGCCCATGAATTCACTTACGAGACTCCATTACTGCCCCATCGTGTGTGTCACAGCATCAGATCTCCTGCAGCCCCTGGCTTGTGCCTTTCCTGTTTAGGTGCTGTAGCAACTTTGATGTTTTGCTGGGAATATAAAATTACTACTCTTGCAGTTTCTAATCAAGTACACTATAGATTATACAATGAGTGCTGAGGCTAAGATAGTATTTTATCTTAATCATTCACACTTCCCAGTACTTAAAGGTAATGCATATAGTTCTCAGGACTAGATTTTCCCTATTCCTACCAGTCTGTTAACAAATATTTGCTGCAGATATTTCAACCAGTAGAAGAACAAAGATTCTTGCAACACTTTCTAGGTGAGGCTTTAGTGGTGCAGTGGATAAATAGGTTTTTTGTGGGGTGAAAATTCTTATTGGATAGTGCTCTGCAGAAACACTGGTTGGGGGAGTCATTCGCAGTGTTTGGTGTTACATCATGGCTGGGTCAGTGACCTTTTCAACTTGGCTGGGAATCCGCTGAGAAACAGCTGTGGTGTTTTTTCTCTTGAAATGCAAAAAGGAAATTCCTTGCCTTAATGTCTAGCATTGTTAGCATCACTGCAGTAAACTTCTGGGGGATTTTGTAGAACACTTGCTGTTGTTTTTTAACTGTGAAATGCTGATTTGTTTGTCATTTATAGGGGTTACCCCAGGGTGAGCCAACACAGTTTAGTCTTGAGTTACTTTGGTCCTTGAGCCTATAAAAATGTTGCAGACCTTTAAAACCGCAATGGGAAACAGCTTACACAGAGACACACTTTACTCCCAGATGCTAAAGAGGTTTGGGTAGAGGCAACAGATCACAGTATTTGGATACTGCAAGTTTTCTGTTCTCATGCTAACTCTGATAGAACATTTGCTAAAGTCAATCACTGTTGTACCAGGGAAATACCTACTGTTTTCCAAGGAAAAACGTTACAATATATTACAGTGTCTGAGAGGTCAAAATGTAAAGTGGAAGAAATGTGAAGCAACAGTAAAGTCACCAGGGTGGGACTGAAGACATTCAGAGATTTAAAGGAATTAAGGAATGATACAACTGAACTTGTAGCAATGTTTGCAATGGGTAGATTATCATAATGTTAAGTAATAAGCAGCTTTGATCCCTTGAAGTCTAAAAGCTTTTCAGAATTTATTCCAATGACAGATACAGTTTATGCCTTGTAATTTGAAACCCTTAACCAGGACTTCACTGAAATCAGTAATTATCCTGAAGACCCAAATGGCAATGTATGTTTTATCTGTCACATAGAATGAAAAAAATCAGGACTGTGTTGCTCCTCATGCCACCCATGCAAACACTTCCTCCTTGCCTACCCCTGTTGCCTCCTGCCTAGTCCTATGTGGTAAAACCCTCCTGGAGCAGTACCTGACCTATTGAGAGACATAAGCAAAGTTTAGTGTGAACAGTCAGAGAGCCTGGAGAGGAACTTAGGGTAGTGGAGCTGTGTCAGGGGCTGGAGTTTGCTTTGGGATTGCTTCCCTTCTCACCTTCTAGGTTGAGTGATCTGTAGGATGGACTGCTTACACTGGGAGGGACAAGGCCATTTTACCACGTCTCCTTTAGGCAAATCAAAAGCAAGGAAATATAGAGAAAATCCAGTTGCATGTCTCAGAAGGGAACAAGCCAGCTGGACTCCTAAAATGCAAGTGATTGGCGGCTTCCCTTCTTTTCTCACCACTGCCGCTTGCTTATCTGCATACGGCTTTATCTCTGGTTTCTACATATCTGCCGTTGGTCTTTGTTTCTGTGTGCCCACAACTCCTCTTTGCAATATAAAACATTAGTCTCTTTAGATTTAATACTGTCACATTCACAATAGTGTGTGGACTTCATAGCCCTCAGGGTGACATCCTTGCTGGCAATCCTGTGTGAGGTTTCCAGACACCACAGTATCTCTCCTGCTGGGTGACAAAGATCTTCTCCCCTGTTTTGAGGAACAAGGTGAGAAAATTCTCATCCTTATGAGGAAAACAGCACCAGAGTCTAAAACTCCATGGGTTGAAGGAAGAAAAGTTTTGTCAATGTATTACAAGTACTTAATCTGCGCTGCCTGTTGTTTCTCTTTTACTCTACCTTTGGGAAAGTAGCTGTTGCACTAAGTGTCTGTGGCCTCAAGCTAAGCACTAACAAAGACCACAGACAGAGGTGTGAATTAGACAATTCAGACAATTTCAAAGAAACTCTGAGATAGGGACAAAATTTGTGTTTTACCAGACAGAGAAGAGCCTCACTAAGAAAACAAGCAACAAAGTAAGGAGGTAAGATTTGGAAGTAACATGAAAGTAGATAAGATAGTGCAAGTGAGACAAGTCTGTGAGGAACTTCTGCTGGGGTAGACAGCTAGATAGCTTGATCACAGATTAAATTCCATGAATACAAAGGCAAATTAATGCAAGTTGGAAGGAAAAATCAACATGACATATTTCTTGGCTCTAAATTAATCACCGCCGTACAGAAAAAAAAAGAGTCACAACAGACATCTTAGCCAAACCATATGCTCTGTGTGCAGGAAAAGTGTTGGCAAACTGATAGAATGTAGCAGGACAAGGATAGAAAACAATATAGAAAACAATATAATTATATAATCCAGTGACATGTCCTCTCTGTTCCTTCCTGGTCACTCAGCTTGAAAATAATACTGCAAAAGTACTAAGAGTCTGGGGAAAAACATGACAGAAATGGCTAGAGGAATAGAAACGTTGGTATTTGTTTCTGGGGTTTTTTAATGTAAGGAAAACATGGAAAGTGTAGAGATGGTTAGATCAGAGAAGAAAAAGCAGTGGCAGCATACCAGAAGTATACACAAAAATAAATGATGTAAGCAAGATTGCCTTTCCTACAAAACAAAAGCATGGGGACATGAAACTGAATAACAAGACATTTACAACCAATAAAACAACCCCATTTATGTAATGTGTAATGGGGGAGTTAAACATCTACATGAGCAATGGGAACAGAAAGATTTCGTTGGACAAGAAAAGAAATACAAAAGGGCTTACATCTGTATGATTTGAGGCATAAACCAAATAATGGTGTTAAGGAGCAATTTACCCCTACGGGCCAGTTTTACTCTTTATACCCTTTACGAGGAATTTTGCTGAGAAGAACTTAGGCGCACTTTGAAGCATGGTGCTATAATTAATAGGCCACATCAGTTCCCACACTGAAGGCAGCTCTGTTTCTACTGTGTGCTGCAGTGTGGAACAGCAAGACCTGCGCCATATGTAAGCCATGTAACTAAGGCACTGGAAGAAGCTGAGGTGCTAAGGTGCCGTATCTGAGATTCCTGTGGCAGAAACACCTTTGGATGTCCATAGTGAGTCCAGTGCTGCCCAGAGGCATTGGTCTTAGTGTGCCTGTCCTTCCTGGGGCGATAACTGACAGGCTTATACCACAGCATAGGCACTAGATTCAGCTCTATAGCGGCCTGTGTCCCAACCAGGCATCCAAAAACCCAGAGAAAGACATCATTTCTGAGTGGAAAAGGGAGCAACATCTGGAAAAACTGGATACATGGTAGCCTTATCTAGACTTGGCTGCATAAAGTGTTGTGTGGGCTGAAGTACTCTTTTGAGACCAGACATCTGTGGAGATGCATGCTCAGATTTTTCTAAATGAGTATGGACAAAGTTCTCTAGCAGATGTAGTGCAGCAATTAATTGTTCAGGATCACTTTACCAAGTCTGGAGTCCTTGTATAAACTACACACAGTTGTTTATATTATAAACCTAGAAGCATTTCTTGATGACACGCAGGTGGAGTAATTATGTTCAATAACTGGAGATGATGTCCATCTTTTGTCTTACTCCAGACAGGAAGTTCAACAGTTGCGTGTCAATCCTATCATCTCCTTTTCTGAGGTACAGTTATATGTTAATTGTAACTGTTTGGAATTCCCACCCCCCCACCTCCCCCACTCCCCCACTCCCCAAACAAAATGACATTTTGGGAAATATTTCCATAAATCTTCTGCCTGGAACATTTATAAAATATCAAATTAAATGCTTTCTACCAGGGTACTCCCGAGAATTACTATGGTCTATAGGAGATCAAATCCCAGTCCTTGATTTGCCTGAGATACAGCATTTCATTCTAATTGCAATTCAAATCAGTGTCTCCTCCATCTCCAGTAGGCCTTGGTGCCGCAGAATGCATATGCACACAATTGACAGTTACATTTTCAATTCAGTATGTAAATCATATTTCAAAAAATCACAGATTTTGCCAAAGAAATGGAGCAATAGTTCTATGGGCATTCTGGACTATCTGTCACAATTTACCAGACAGCTCAATAGTGGTATTGAACTTCTTCCTGTCTGGTCTACTCGATTTGACTCCCGGCAGGACAATTTTCCCAAAGGTCAGTCTTTTACAAGAGCAACTCAGGAGTCAGTCACTCAGCCTCTCAGACAAGCAACCCCAGAGATGCCTGCATGTGGTAGAGGCAATGCAGCTACTGAATTTGCAAGGGTTCATAAAATGGCTGAGGTTGGAAGGGACCTCTGGAGACCATCTAGCCCTAACCCTGTTCTAAAAGAATGCCGCTGAGAGTAGGTTTCCCAGGACCATGTCAAGAATTTTGAGTAGTGTCTGTTGTAATAGGACAAGGGGTAATGGTTTTAAACTAGAGGGTAGATTTAGACTAGATACAGGGAAGACAATTTTTTTTACAGGTTGCTCAGAGAGGCGGTGGATGCACCATCCCTGCAGACATTCAAGGTCAGGTTGGATGGGGCTCTTAGCAACCTGATCTAGTGGAAGATGTTCCTATTTATTGCAGGAGAGTTTGGACTATATGACCTTTAAAGGTCCCCTCCAACTCAAACTATTCTACTATTCTAAGTGAAGATTTTAACAGTCCCAAGGATGGAAGCTCACAGCCTCTCTGGGAAGCCTGTTCCAGTGTTTGGCCACCTTAGGATAATTTTTATTCTTCTGTTAAAATAGAATTTCCTACTTATTGTATTGTCAGACTGAGAAGAGTCTGGCACCATCTTCCTTACTCCCTTCATCAGATGTTTACTGATATCAGTAAGGCACCTCCTGAGCCTTTTATTCTCCATGCTGAACATTACTAGTTCTCCCAGTCTCCCTTTATATATCAGATGCTCCAGCCCCTTAACCATCTTAGTGGCCCTTTCCTGGACTTGCTTCAGTAGCCCCATGTCCCTCCCCTCTCAGGGAGCCTAGCATCAAACACACCACTCCAAATATGTCTCACCAGCACTAGTAGAAAGAAAAGAACACTTTTGTCACCCTGGTGGCAATCACTTCTCCTAGTGCAGTCCAGGATGCTGTTGGTCTTGTTTGCTGCAAGGGTGCATTGGTGGCTAGTGGGCAACCAATTGTTCACCAGCATCCCCAGAGCCTTTTCTGCACAGCTGGTTTCCAACTGGTCAGCACACACCGTGTACTGGTATGTGGGGTTATTCAGGTGCAGGACTTCAGCCTTTGCCATTTTGAACTTCATGAGGCTCCTGTCAGCCCATTTCTCAAGCCTGCCAAGGTCCTTCTGGGTGGCAGCAGAACCCTCTGGTGCATCAGCTACTCCTTCCATTTTCTTGTAGCTCTACCAGTGTCTGTAGTGCTTCCCAAAAGGCCAGGGGACAAATGTGAGGAAAGAAGGCTTTTCATGGGCTGATCAGTCAGGCCAAGACAGCCTCACTGCCTCACTCGCTAAGCCTTAATGCTCTGAAACTAAAGGTAAAATCTTGACTGCACAGAAATCAGAGGTGGTTTTACCATTGCCTCTTACTAGGCCAGGTTTCCAGATTTTCTTTTCAAAACCATGCTTGCTTTTTGCTTTTGTCACATTGAAACTTTTTCTTTGACAGTTGGAGAAAGGACTTTAATTCCTGAGTAAAAGACACGGGGTCGAATCACATTCATGGTTGGGCATTGGGTGCAGTATCTTTGAGGTCAGTGGCTTTCTTCTAGGGCTTTGCCTCTCTGTTATAATTTTCATGGAGTATCTGAGGAAGCATTATCATTCACATTTAGGTTACCCATACATTTCTAGCATGCAGGTGAGCTGCTTAATTGGAAATATTTTCTATCTTCCAACAACAAAAGAACAAAAGAGGTTTCTTGATCAACAACAAAGCAGACAATTTCTACAGTAGTGCCTGCTTTCACGTATGCTTTAATTAATTTGTTTGGACTGAGGTGGATAAATAACTTTCCTACAAAATAGAGAGAGCATGAAATTAAAACTTTTCTTTGTGAAGTGATTCTCCAAAATGTCTATCTCTTTCCAGACTCCTTTAGCTTCTCAATAATCTGGGCAAAAGCTTTGTCTGAAATAAAGAGAGAGCTGGACTCCTTACCTACCTCTGTCACTCTTTCTCTCTCTCTCTGTCTACACACATAAAGAACAAAGTTTAATAGATAGCATATGCTGTTAGCCGAGCCTTTGTTCCTCTGCCGCAGCAGTCAATGCACTGCCAAGTCTCACTGAGTTTCAGTGTGTCTCCCCATTTTTGGCTTGACTTTTCTGCAATCTGAAGCAGTCTCGCATGAAACTCTGAAGATTCACAGTACTTTTAAATGGAAAATTTGAACCATCACTCAGAGAGTACATTTTTCAAATCTGATTCCTTTTAGTGACCAAAACTTGGCAGGTTTGCCTACAGTCTGATAAGGATGAATGAGGGATGATCGAGTCTCCTCCCTGTCTCCATAGAAAACTCTAAGCAATTGAAAAGTGGTAAGTCTCACGAAATTTATGGAGAAGCTGCAGAATTCTCTGCTTTTGGTTTTTCGCTGTTGTTTATGTTTTGTTTTCTTTTTTTTTTTTTTAACAGTATTTCAGTATTGAAGATATTAGACCTGCTGTCAAATTTAGGATATTTAAAAGGTGTCTAGTCTGCGGTCTTAGAAAGATCTTAGGTATGTGGAAAGATATGGTGCCTTTCCCTCAATAGCTAGGTAATTCTTTAACCTGACTCCTCCAGGGGAATTTCCCAGGTGAAAACTTATCTGAATCTTCTGTATTTTGTTATTCTGTCTCTTTGTTTTTGAAAAGTTCTTTCCTTTGATTCTCTCTGATTAATTGTTGAAGAATTACACAGGTTTTTAGCTTTACTCTGTTTACTAAAGGTCAGATTGATTAAGTCACGTTGTACTGATAAAACTTCATGAAACACTGTGAAAATGTGGAGGCTAGAGATTGTACCGGGAATGGTCGAGTCCTGCAAATCCCACAGTCTGCTTTTTGTCCCTTCAGTATAGTGGAGGAACATTTGTAACATCATGGTTTGCTGATGAGGATGCGTTTTAATGAGATGTTTCCTACCTGGTGAGAACAATGCTGCAATCGTGGGTGCTGTTTTTAAACTATTCAAGTGAATCTGACTAATTGAATATATTTGAAAAGACTCCAATAGACCTTTATCATTGTGAATGGTAGCCACGCATTAAGTGGGCGTGAACTTACAGACATGTTTAATGGCTTGGGAAATGCCCTGCTAGACTAGCAGAATTTTGCAGTCTAATGAGTTAAATACCTAAATGATCTTAAAATAATGTTAGAGAACACAGCTGACAGAAGCTGAGAAAAGAAGAGATATGCAAGGTTGAGGTTGGCATTCCATTCCCAAGACACCACACTGCCTCGTGAAAAATAAAATAAATGCAGAGTTTCGAGTAAAGGAAGGTCAGTTTCTGTATTTTTTATGTTCTTGGTTCCCACTCTCACCATACTTACTCTTAGAAAACTGAAACTACAAGCCAGCTGAGTAAAAGTTAGCAACTGCACCATTTACTAAGGAATGTGTTCTGAGATTCTGACTTCAGCAATGAACTTGCTTCTGTTTCCCCATGAACCCATGCTAACTTCCAGTCAGCCCAAGTGTTTTGGGAGGCCCATGACAGATCCACTGAGCTTGATACCCTGCATTATTAGGCCAGTTCATAACCTTCTGAGCTGAGGTCCTCTCCAATCTCCCAGAAGTAGGTCTTGGGGCACACAAGACATTTCTTGCTCTTATTTCTAGGTGGCATAGGTAAAAGTTTCTTCTCTTTTTCCCTTCCTTTGGACTTGGATTGCACCACCTGCTTTGATTTCCCACCAGTGATGGGCCCGTGTACATCAAAAGCACCACACAATAAAAGCTGCTGCTACAGCTAACAAAGCTGCAGCGTGACTCACAGGGCAGCCTTACCTAAGGTGTTATTTTCATACCTAGAAATAAAAATCACAATGCAAAGATAAGGTTGGGTTTCACTGCATCCAGAACAAAATCTGAATCATGGCAGCAACGTTTACAGCCTCAGTAAATCAAGTTTCTTTTTCTGCATGAACCAGGGCACTACTTGCACAAGATTCCCTTGGCTGTGGCTCTCCCTGGACACTTGCTTTTGGGAGCAATGTTGTATTCTGAGTATTTTCTGCAGAGCGAGAATCAGACCTTTGGTCTTTGGCGCATAGAGTCAAGCCCAGCTTTGTTATTGTGGTATAAAAAAGATTCATTGCTTTTATACCACAGCGAGCACGTGTGGAGAAATCTAATAAATAACCCTATTCAGCCAAGATAATGGGGAGAATTAAATTGGCTGGCACTTGGATCAAAGCTCATTAGCCTTGCATCTAACACTTGACAACCAGAGATAACATCAGAAAAAGGGGTTTCTTGTGCTGTTTTCTGCATGTGTTGCAGTGATTGTTCATGTGTAACGAGATTAGATCTTAGCAAAGAATGAGAAATGGCATTTTTGCCGGTTGTCAAGACCTATCTGAACATAAAGTTTATTTAAACACATTTTTTTGCTATGAGCTCATATTAAATCTCAGCAAGTTTATCCATCTCTAATTTAGTTATATGGTCATTACATGGAAAATACACTTCAGATAAAGCAAAGCATTTTCATCCTCTAGTTACACAAGTATCAGGTCACAGTAATTACATGCAAATGTCAGATACCCACTATACCACTGTAGGGTTAACTTGTACATGTTCTGCACAAATAATGAGAAGCTTATTCTGCAAAACAATGTAGTGAATGTGACATTGCATCAACAGGATGAAGAAAGCTGAATGATCTGAGCCTCTAAAAAGTCCTTGACAGAGTGCCCCTACTCTGGTAAATACCCTACATCCTTCTCTGTGGATGGCTTTCACAGGCAACAAAAGGAACAATACAATATCTGGTATAAAACATCCTGCACTGTGTTCAACTGCCCTTACTCCACTAAGATTCAGTCCTTTTCTGTGGATTCCCAGCCCACCTTCTATGAGAAAATGGAGTAAATGAGACATACCTGCTACAGCACTTTAGCCATCTACCCTTTCCATCCCTGCAGCCAAACCACTTACACACACCTAATCACTTTCCTTCTAAGCTATTGCACTCTTCTTCACAGTATTGCTTTGTCTCTTTACTGGGCTGTCAGGATGTTGCTGCCAAAGCCATTTTTGGCTGTGGCATTTGCCCCTCTGAAAGCTGGCCTGTTTTCTCAGTGCTCTCTAAAGAGGTCTTCAAGATCTAAGATCTAGGACTCTGTCCTAGTCTTGAAGATCTGCTGTTCAGCTCCTCTTGCTAAATCTAACCTAGTTTCTCTACCCTGCTATTTCTACTTGGTCATGCTGCCTACCTCCCTTGTTTTAAAGAAGCCTCCATCCCACCTTTCTCTGTCCTACCAAAGCTGCTCCTACAGCCACCTCCTTCTGGCACTTTTGGCATTCAAGGGAGTGAAGAAAACCAATGAAAACCATCCATTTGCCTTGCTATTGTTATTATTGTCATCTTCATGTTTTCTCTTCCTCATCTAGTTTGCTTGCCTGTGACCTTCACTTGCTGTGTATATGCTAGAGATACTCATTTGTTTGAGGAGATAGATAGACAATATTCTCCAGTCTGTTCATTGGCCAAACATTCTGACAGACAAATTCCTGTCATACAACTATATTGTCCTATGGTATCGAGCTCCAACATTAGACAAGCATTTTGGTTATGGTAAGACATGACCAGATATATGCAGGAGGTTCTTTTAAACAGTTGTATTCAAGTCATGTTAGCTAAAAACCCAAAGGAAATGGTAAAGGAGGCAAATCTAAGGGAATAAAATTTTGTAGTAACACTGGATCAGAAAATATCTTCCTTTGTAACCATAGAAATTAATCTTGACTTTTTTTTCTGAAGCAATTTAAAAAAAAACAGATATGGCTAAATAAGTATTGCCATCTGGATACACGGTATGAGTATGCTGAACTCCAGTAAAGATGGGTCTTTGACACTGCAAACACCAACCGACCATTAGCAAAATCAGTATGATCACAATTCAATTGTATTTGTCTTTGAAGACTTTTTTAGAAAAAAGAGCAAGCTGTGCCAGACAGAAAACAAGGGAACAGCGAATTGCAGTCTGCAGTCACAGTGAAACCCAGTGTTCTTACTGCACTGACCATAATCAAGGCCATCAATCACTTTTCTAATGCATTCTTCCTGGCTCCAGCCACATCCATATTTACCAGATCAATCAAAATCTGCCTTTTGTTTCCTTTTTTCCCTTTAATGGATTGAAGAAAACAAAACAAAAAAGCAGCCAAAATCTAATAATTTGTAAGATGTATTCTTACTTGTTCCGTACGATGAGATCACTCTGAGAGAGCTGTTCCAGTCTCCTGGCTGAAGGTCCCAAGAAGACGTGGGGTCAGGCCCTTCTTGATTCAGTCCATACATTGCTGCTGTAAAATGCATCTATTTCATCAGTTTGTGTGTGTGTGTGTGTGTGTACATGCCACAGAAAAGACCCATACAGCAAAGCTTTTACATGATGCCCGTGTCACAGTCTTACCAATGACTTCACAGAGGCAGGGAAATGAACTTTTTCCTATTTGTATGTGCAGGAACCTGCATTAAGTGTGTGCTTTCTCTCATCATCTTTATGGTTAGTGTACTTAATCCACAAGACTATCTATGACTTAACACAAAAAAAAACCAGCTTCAGGAAATGAAAAGAACCCTAGAGCAAGAAGCACAAGAAGTCCTGCATTTTAGTTATGGCACCCCTTTCAAGAAGGCTACCATCACCCAAAGGTTGAAATTCAGTGGATAGGCTGTATAAAGGGTGTTGTGAGCTGGAAGGTGTACAGTCTCCTTCCCTAAACAGAAGAATGGACCCCCACGGGCAGGGAGCAATAACACAGCTTTTCCAGAGTCCTTCTTCTCTTTACAACATCCTTCTTACATTAACTTAGCAAACCTCCTAGATCCTTGCTTAAATGAGGGCTACAGAGTACCAAGTCTGTTTTCTGCAGGACCACTGTCAACAACCTGACAGGATCAGGATTCTTGGAAGCACCATGAGCATCAATCTCAGCCCTTACCTGATCCACACACTATTAAGGGTTTGCATTTAAGGCCTCCTATTCACTGCCCAAAAATATTTGCAGCAGCATAAAAAAACTATTTCTATAAATTTTTTAATCTGTAAAGGCATATTTAAAAAGTTTTCAGCCTTTAATTATATACATTGAAACTAATTTTCCATCTCAGACCCTCATATTTCTCAAACCAGCCCTGTTACTTTATGTTGCCACTTCCCAACCCATCATTTTTGGTACCCAACCATCTTCTGGGTGGCCTTGAGTAAGCCAAGCGTCTTTGTATGAATTTCCTTCTGCATCTCTAAGTTAGACTAGTAATATTTACCAGCATCACTGTGGTTCGTTTTCACAGAGCACTACAGAGATGTAACAGAATATGGAAAAATTAAACGCCACTGCCTTTAAGCAAGCTGTATTTTTCAAATTCTGTCATCAGGGCTGATTTTCTAGGGGCTCTCAGAACAGTATCTAAACCTTTTCAGATGCATTCAGATTATTTCTGTTTTTGTGCAGCACATACATTTTTTCCCGCTAGCAGTAAGCTCAAAACCAGACCTATCCACTTGCTGGTGGTTGGCAGGACCTCAACATTCCAATGTAAAGTGATCTTTTTTGTCTGCCAATAATGCAATATTAAAAAATTTGTCTTGATATCTATCTGTTGTTATGTCTGTTGGTAGACTGTACCAAGAAAACAAAACTTGGAACACTGCAGCAACCATTGTTTTAAGGCATCTCATATGGCACTGAAAACTTTCCTTCAGCAATTACCAGTTTGAAGGCAATGCAGTATCATATCATGTAAGAAGTTCCCTTGGATGTTTTCTACCACTGGTCATTTCGAGATGCACCCTCTTTCATGCTTCCAAGAGCTCAGATTTCATTTCTGCTTGTTAGAAACTTAGCTTTGCCATGTTATTTTTTATGTTTAACATAAAATGTGGGACCATCTGGGAAGAAATCCGTATCACATACAATACCTAAATTTTCTCAGTAAAAATATTTGGTGTTTATCTTCTAATATTCACGTATCAAGTCTCTACATATCAGTTCTGCACAAGAACCATGAAGAATGGCATGGTTTGTCAAACCTCATGCTTAGCACTAAGAAAGACCACAGAAAGAAGTCTGAATGGCCAGTAAAGTCTTAGGTTGGGATAAAATGACGTTGATTAAAATAAGCATTGAATTTGCACAGTTAAAACACAAGCAACTCATCTGAGCAAAAGCACCTGCAATACTTCTCTCAATTTTAAGTTAGATAACTACCTATACTTGTTCTAAAAATGCAAACTAGCCACTATAAGCCTAATAATTAAGAAACAAGATCTTATTCAAGATAAGTAAACCCAGGTACAGTTGAAAGCAATGGCTTTACGGAAAATTCTTGAACCAAGATTTTAGAACTCAATATTCTTCTCAAACACTCAACTCCTTTTCACAAGAGAAACTACAGCTCTCTTTCTTTCCTCTAATTTTGCTACCTAGTATTTGTTTGGGGCAGGATCCTGCATGGCTTCCAAAATCAATCAGAGCGCAAATTAAAAGCACACAAAAGGACAGGGTGACAAAGCATCAATTTATTAGTTACAACTTGATCAGATCAGTGGTCTAGAACTGAAAAGAAATGGTGATTTTTAACCAGATTGATGGCTATTTTTATTGTAAGATTGGTCATCGGCTGTGACTTAGTAATAGTTGTAACAGATGTGGCCTCCCTAACACTGCCCATAGGAGTGCTCTTGCCTAAGCAGGAATAGCAATTATCCACTGTTTTTCAAAAACTCCAGCCTGCAATTGAGTTGTCACAGTCTCCCAGACACTGCTCCAGGCACTGCAGATGGTACCAGCTGACACACTTGGGGCATATCATTATAAGCATGTGTAAAACACATGATTTTGACTACTTTCCTGATACCTATTGCATGACAGCATGTCAAAGAGAGACGCATTTCAGGAGGAAATACGGGCTCCACGGAGCGGCATTATGATTGAGGAGAATGTTCAAGTGAGGACACTTCTGAAAGAAATTGCTAACATGAGTTACAGCAGGGAACAATCAACTTCTGTAACAAAATGCTTGTTTCCAGCCTGAAGTATCCAAATTGTTTTTATACAAGGCCCAAGTTAATGCTACCAAGGGCCGTTTCTGTTAAATGCTTCATCTATTGGATTTGCTGAAGGCCACCGTTTAAGCTGAGAGTGAATGAATTAACAAATACATATAGCAGCCCATTACAAATTATTTGCATGCCAGAGAAATAACAGGTTTTTGCAGCTAATAGAAAGGAAACAATTGCAAATGCTCACTTGAAATTTACAACACTTTGGTTTTAGATAATTCAGTTTGAGGCAATTGGTTTCCTAAGTCTGATAGCAACGTAAATCACAGCTCAAAGCTCACTGCAAGTAAAATTAAGTCAGACTAGTGAGAAATAAGAAATACCATCATGTGATAGCATATGATGTTTTAGAAAAACACCTTCAAAGTAATTTATGGTATTTAGAAACTAACATTTGGTGCAGAGTCTCTCACAGCAGCCATTAAAGTCTGTATGAAGAGGGTCTGAATGCAAAAATGATTACACAAAATTGTATTTCACCTTCCTCTCTGCCCACAAACTATTTGTAAGGCACATCAAATTCATCCATTTTTTTTTTTTATTTTTTCACACTACTTTTAGTAAATTTGGTTTTCTCTGCAAACTTTGTATGAAGAGTTCATTGCAAAAGAAAAGGAAAACGTATCAAGGACATGAAAAAATATGCTGTGTTGCTTATTTGTACTGAGTTGTTTAGGAAAGTGATTGTTTGACAGAAGTATAAAAGCAGTTTCTGTGAAAACTGACATCTCCAGATCCTGGTATTACTGTGATTGAAATAATATGGAAATAAACTGGATGCATGCATTTTATGGTTTGTGTGAACTGAAGAATTCAAGCAGAAGCAATGGGCAGTGGTGTTAAACTTAATTGATATTCAGTATCTTGCAAAACTGTACAAGAGTAGAAGTAATGTTTGTAAATACTTCAAGTCATAAAGTTTCAGAGCTTGAAAGATAAGTGACCTTGGAAAAATGAGGACCTTGGCCAAGTTAGCCACCATTTGTGTGTCCCAATGGCTGCTTTTCTGGTTTTATTCTGTGCTTTTATTCCTGTTTACACCAGAGTCAGTGTGACTAATACATTCCTTTGGTATCCTCCATGCCATCTACATAAGAAAATGTATGGCCTACAGGTATTTCAGGATTCAAGAAGCTTTCTAAGAAGTGCTATAAAAGATACTGGGCCACATTTTATGTTTGCTTACATTCTGGCTAATCCTATGTAAATTAAAGGAATTTCTTATGTATAAAGTTTGTGTTGGATTAATTTATCATACGAATTGGCTAGAAAAGGCATGGGAGTAGTAAATCAACGATTGCTAGATTTGACCCTTTTATTTCTTGTTTGAGTTTGTTTTGGTTTTTTTTTAAACCCCAGCTTAAAGCTTCAGGTTCTGCTCTCCAGCTGCAGTGTAAGACATCCCTGAGCTAAGGAACGTGCTCAGGACCAGAATACAGGTCTCCTGTCAATCAGACTGCCATGCCTTGGGCCACTGGGGACAGGAAAGGGTGAACCCATGACCTTTTTTGTTGCAATTGTTTTGCTCTGCACAAAGAGCTATTTACTCATTGGAAAATGAACTTATTTCTGTTGGGCGCTTGTCCTGGGTTCAGCAGTAGCAGTTATTTTTTCTCCTTCTTAGTAGCTGATGCAGCGCTGTGTTTTGACTTTCAGCCTGGGAACAGCGCTGATAACACCGATGTTTTTAGTTGCTGCTCAGTAATGTTTACTCTGACCAAGGACTTTGTGAGCCTCATGCTCTGCCAGGGAGGAGGGGAAGCCGGGAGGAAGTAGAGACAGGACACCTGACCCAAACTGACCAAAGAGGTATTCCATACTACAGCACGTCATGCCCAGGAGGTAACTGGGAGTTACCCGGAAGGGCACTCTCTGCTCAGCTGGGCTCATTTTGGCAGGTGGTATCATATTCTCTCCCCTTGTTATTTCCCTTATCATTATTATCATTGGTGGTAGCAGCAGTGGTTTCTGTTATACCTTAGTTACTGGACTGTTCTTATCTCAGCCTGTGGGAGTTGCATTCTTTTGATTCTCTTCCCCATCCCTCGGGGGGGGGGGGGGGGGGGAGAGGGGGAGGAAAGAAAGAGGGGGAAGTAGAAACTGTGTGGCTGACTGGGTTTAAACCACGACAGTGCTCTAGCTGCTGGATCACTGACAGTGTGAGTTTCTTTCAGCACAGATATTTGACGATTCAAAGTTGAACAAAAGAACTTTTCCACTCTCACAGTATTCTCATGAATTTGACTTCAAAGTGTATCATATGGCACAATTTACATTGATTCTAGTTAAATCCGGGTATCTGTACTGAAACTTCCTGAATTTTATATTAAAAATCTCAGATTAGGTCAAATCACCTTATATACTGAATATATACAGATCAGCATTCATAACGTAATCCAACATTATTGTTTTACCATAGTCTATGTTTTACCATAGTCTTCAGTTCCAAGACACATTTTAAGTGATTTTAAGTAATTTAGTCCTATGAGACAAGATGGATATTACCCTGTAAGGGCTTGGAAAGTGCAGTACCCCTGACATTAATTGCTTTAGGTGAATAAAAAGCTGTTGACCTTCTTTCAAAATGAAAAATAATTTGGTCTTGCAAAATCTAAGTTTCTACATCATCACCAAAGACTTTCAGTTTCAGATTACTTCTCTGTTTTAACATTGCATTCTTGTGAAAAGAGATGGCTCCGATGACCACATTAACTTAAATACTTGGCTGGCAGCTTCAGATTACTGATTATTCTAAACTTCATATTTATGCATGGCAAATTGATGGCCTTTTCTTCTTCAGATACAGGCTGTCTCTCAAATGTGTTGGCTATGACTTGTTTGGAAACAGACAGTTGTCAATAGCATGAGAGCTTGCCAGTAAGGAGATGGGTGTCTAGGAAGAGCTGTAGAAATACCACAGTTTCTAGTTTTGAACAAGCAGCCTATTGCTCTGTGATCCCTGGTCTTTTTAGGCTCATTAGAAGACCAACCATCTCAGGCCCAAGTTATTATTCCAGTGTTTCCTACTTTCTGTTTAAGCCCAAATAATAAATCATGGAGGGCAGCCATTTTGCAGTAGAGTGCTCTTTAAATAAGATCAGTATGCTGGGATGAACTCCAAATAAGATTGTTACCCACTTTTTAGTCTCTATCTCAAAATGGGACTTAAGTTTCCTGAAGAGCTGAAAAAGATCTCTGAAAATTCTTACCACTTTTTTCGTTATGTATCATGGCCCTTGCTAGTCATGACCTGAAGTAGCTGTGGTATGAAATACCAGAGGAGAAGGAGGATGCGGTGGGAGAAGATCAGGTCCATCCAACCTGACCTTGAATGTTCCCAGGGATGGGGCATCCACAGCTTCTCTGAGCAACCTGCTCAAGTGCCTCACTGCCCTTTCAGTAAAGAATTGCTTCCTAATGTCTAATCTAAATCTATCCTCCTTCAGTTTGAAGCCATTCTCCCTTGTCACTACAGGTCCTTGTAAAAGGTCCCTCTCCAGATTTTTTGCAACAGCCTTTAGGTACTGGAAGGCTGCTATAAGGTCTCCATGGAGTCTTCTCCAAGCTGAACAAGCCCAGCCCTCCCAGCTTGCCTGAAGCCTCCAGCCCTCTGATCGTATCTGTGGCATGAGCTCTGTTCTCCTGCAGTGAGCAATAGCATACAGCATAACCTTCACGAGACTTTGATGGGATAACACGGTGAGGGGTAGGAACTCCCAAGCACAGCTCCTCAGAGGTTTCCCCACCAAGACATATGAATAAACCAGGAAGATTCACAGAATTAGAAGAGTGAAAAGGAGAGAGCAGAAAAAGAAAATCTTTTGGAAATGAGCCTGACATTTTCATTCAAAATAGAAAACACTTCCCAGAAAGTGCATTGTCAGCAATGCAGTGCTGTCAAATAAGAACAGGGGTTTGCTCAAAAGGAAAAAGGAAGCTTCTCTAAGATGACTAGAAGTCAGTTTAAACAAATTTTAAGTAAGTTTAATAGAGTCAGTTTCTGTTTTCTATCTCAGTTGAGGTAGCCGGGTGATGAAGATGTCAGGGTGTGAAGACAAACTAATGTGGTGCTTCAGGCAGATTTATGCACCTACTACAGTGTTCAAGTTCAGGACAGCAGTAAGCAATTATGTCCATAAGAAGTCAGAAGCCTGACTTCTTAAGCAGTGACTGAGAAAAGGAAGTCCTCTGTAGGAATATAAATCTTGTCACTGTCTGAAAAAACAGGGTGGCTGCCTTTCAGAAAGTTTATATTAATTTTCTTTGGTATTAATTGTGCATGTGCAATTGTGCAAATCCTGAGATGGGTTTTCAGGAGGGACTTGTGCAGAGTCCAGGTAAAACCATCACTTGGCAGAAAGCTGGAGGATGAAGCCTGTGAAAAGCACAGCTCACACCTAATGCTCTCTTGCAGGCCATGGACCCTCTTGGCTTGTTCAGAAAGCAGTTTCTCTATTCAAGAGGCTCTAGCTTCTATCCTCTTGAGAGCTGCAATAAATTTGCCTAGGAAATGGTCAGTGCCTCACAGTGCCTAGAGAGACACTGTTTATAAAGTGGCTACTTTAATGAGCACCCCCAGGGTTTCCCTACTCCATTAATGCACAGTTAATGGATTAGTTAATTGAGAATAAACTGAAGGAGAAGAACAGGCTGGGAACTCTAACTTGACAGTATACAAGACTAGAACATCTTGAAGGCTCACCATAGGGATATGGCTGGATTGTGGGTACAGACACATGAACAGGTAGTAGGGGTAAAAAGAGACTGACTGAACAGACATCAGAATGACCCCCACTAACTGCCAGTGTGCGAGCTTTTATCCCATGGTAAAAGACAGATAGTAATAGTAAGCACATTGCTTATCTTTCAGTCAAAGAGAAACATGCCTAGTGTTTGAAGAGCAGGAGCTGGTACACAAGCAATTACAGGGGATCAGCTGTAAGTTCAGTTTCTTATTCACCCTGTAATGACTCATTCATGTTGCCTACACCTTCTGTTACTACCAAAAGCCCTTCAGCTTGCTTTAGCTCTGTTTCAATTTCTGCTAGTGTTAAAGGTGATTTCTCATGTTGAAGGCTCAGCTGCTGTAAAGCTTCACCAGCTGCAGTAAACCTTCACTACTTCACTACTTCAGGTTCAAACTTAAACAGGGGAAGTTTAGGTTGGAAGAAGTTCTTTACTGTAAGAGTGGTGAGGCACTGGAATGGGTTGCCCAAGAAAGTTGTGAATGCTCCATCCCTGGTGGTGTTCAAGGCCAGGTTGGATGGAGTCTTCAGTGACATGGTTTAGTGTGAGGTGTCCCTGCCCATGGCAGTGAGGGTGGAACTAGATGATTTTAAGGTCCTTTCCAACCCTAACTATTCTATGATTCTGCTGTAGCTCCCAGCAATGTCACCTAGGAGTTAGCTCAAGCAAGACCAGCAGATGCCATTCTGAGATACTGGGGGGACTGGCAGTTACACAGATTAAGTAATTTCTTATTTTCTCATCCTTCATTTTTTATAAAGTGTTTCCTTTTCCTCATTTACAACTTTTGCCTAGTGATTTCTCCCTTCTTTACTCAAGGAAGAAAATTAAGTATCCTTACTTTACATGTCTTGATGGAAAAAGTTGGACCATCTACCGAGCTTCTTCTTACAGGCCAGACAAAACTCCTTGGCATACTACCATGAGTGTTGAGACTACCATGCTCTGATTAGAATAACTTATTTCTTAAATGGCACCCAAGATCCAATTGCTGTTAGAAATATAACACTCTAAATCATATTAACATAACATCAGAACACAAACCTATACCCCTTGGAATGGTTTTTAGGCACCATCAAATGAAATGGGGACCATATCACATTTTTATAATCCATTCCCAAATCTAACTACCAGCTGTAGCTGAACATTTTGGGTTGTTTTGTCGTTTTTTTTTCCCTAAAAGAGTTTCAATAAGCAAAAAGTAATGGGAAAGGGAAATCACAGGTGATCTGCCCATTCCACCTGGATCCAATTGCATCTAATAAATTGTTTTGAGTCAAAATTGCTGACATTTGTTATGGACATTTGGTATGAGATGACTAATGTCCTTTAGGTAGACTCAAGTTCTGACTCTAGGGACAGAGATCTGTTGAAGTAAGATCTGACATTTTGCCCTGAAAGTGTAAAGGATTTTTTGAGATTACAAATGCTTTTACTTGGAATGCTCTCAGCTTCCTCAGAACAGATGGGTCTCGCCAAAAACAGAGCCAAAGCAGGCGGCCGGTGTAACTCATCTCTTAATACGCAGCCAGGTAACTTTTAATTTTCCCTTCACTCACTAACTGACTGTAGAAGTTGGAGTGATTAAGAGTAACTAAGTGAGGCTTATCCATTTTGTACTTTACAGACAATATTCTTTTGAATACATGAACTACATCAGGAGTCAGAGAAGCACAAGAAATTCAGTGAAAGGGCTTTCAGAGATGAATTCACAATTTCCTGCTCAGACTTGGTCCTTACAAGCTGGAATTTGGGGTTCCAGGAGAAGGGCAGGTCCCCAGGAGCACAGAAAGGCAGAGCTTCTGCTGGCTGCCCGTTGCCTTTTCCACTACAATCACAGTGAAAGACAAGCAGTGAGACAAACTTTGCTTCACTAATTATGTAGCTCTAATAAAACCTCTATCCAGGGCACTGAACGCAACAGTATACAGTGCTGAGTGAAACTTAAAAGGTTTTCTTGTACAGCTTGACTGCTTTTCTGATGTGCAGCCAGATTCTGAGTATAGCTTGAGAATGCAGAATAGGCTGGAAATTGCATGCACACGATCCTACCTCTATAAAGCTTCTACCTTCTGTTGCAAATGGAAACATCACAGTAATTTCCTTGTGATGGTTTGTCTGGGTTTCCAATTTCAGTTACAACCAGTTTTAAGAAAAAGATAACTAAGATTGGTTTATTTTTTAACTCCTCTTTCTCCCACTCCCTATCCCCAAAGAATTTGCTTAGAAATTTGTGAAGATCATCATTGCTTTTACGTTTGTCCCAGTCATTTCACTCCTAGAGAACAGGATACTTTACATAGGCCAGAACCCTTTCTTGCTGAAGTTCATGCTCTGTCTGCCATGACTGCTGACGATTGGTTCTGCATGCTGCTGTTCACACAAGGCAGAGTACCCTCTTCCTGCCTTTTAAAGGCCTTTTAGGCAACCTGAACTGTAGCCTATTGCTACATCTCATCTTTCTGATATGTTATTTTAGCTAATATTCTTTCAATATCTAGTAAAGGACTTTAAATTCCCCAGGGCCATTCATCCCGTCTGTGGTCACCCATTCTCTTTCTATGACTCAAACCCGGCTCTTATTTCTGCCTGCTGGTTGCTGCTCCCCACAGCAGCCTGAAATTTCTGGCCCCTCATGCTCATCCAACAAACTGATAACATTTGGTTGTCCCTCAACATTTCAGCCCTTGCAAGCTGGGTTAACACAAGCCTGATACTTGTGCCACACACACTGGTGTGACTGGAGGCAGGGCTGATGCCTACATCCTGGCCAGCTGCCCTGAGGAGGGGAGAAGAAGGCAGGACCCAAGATTTGCTGCCCTTTGAGCGCAGCCTCCTGCTCATCCATTGCTTCCCAGGGAGGGATGCCTGGGTTAGAGTCTTGGCCCCTGTTCAATCACTTAGCATGTGTGGGCTTGCATAGGGAAAGGGAGGGCTTAAATAACAGATAAATTAACTGTTCTCCAGGAGCTTTCTTAGTAGTATTCTTTCACATGGAAACTAAAGAAGAGTGTAGACTGTAGTCAAGTAACAGCTAAGCCTGCCCTTTTATGGGTGTCAGTGCCTTTTTGTGCAGTCCTCTCAGATTTCCTTATTTCACATCCTCTCTGTAACTTTTCAGTGCCCAACCTTACCACTACAATGTTTCATACCTTATAGAGCAATTATAACTTTTTATTATTGCAGCTACTTGAGTATTCTTCCCTAAGGCAAACAGCAAGCATGGCAGCTTACTGGCAATCGGGGTGAAAGAATTCTGTTTACTGTGCAAAATGTATTAGGCAGCTCAGAGCTACAGTTGGGTGAGAAATTTCCTTTCTGTTAGAGAACACTTTCATCCTCGCAAAATGAATGCAAGATGATTTATATACATGGCAGCTCCAAATGTTTGCAAATACAGACACATGCATATTCATAACCCTAGAAATACTCCTAATGCACCTGCCACCAAAACAGTCCTGGAAAATATGTTGCACAAATGCTCCACTGGGTCTGTGATATCTCAACACTCTTCATAATCAAGTGCGCACAAATTTGGGAGTGTTCTCCCCAGATAGTTCAGTTTCCATTTAAAGACCTTTTGGGCACACAAGTGATATCATTTAACATACAGAAATTAAATGTTGATCATGTCCATGCACAACAGAGAGACTCTGCTAACCTGTGTACAGAGGCAGTGTGGATAAGAAGTGCAAGGAAACACATGTCCATGCACAGAGTTTAAGTTTAAACAGTTCAAGGGATGCTAGAGGACCGTTTATGCTCTACAGTTTCAGTCATGCTTATTCTCTCCAAGGGTTATTTTACCAGTTGTTTTGGAGTTATTCTTCTCCTGTTTCAGCCCTTAAATCTTAAACATTGGGGAAAGCCTATAGAAAGACAAAGCATAAAATATCCTTCACAAGACAGACAACAGTGAACCTGTGCCCAGCAGGACAAGTTTATGTCCTGTGAATTCTGCATGGGTAGGGCACACAGCAATCACTCGAGTTAATGTAAACTTACATTGTTCCACCAGGGCATTAGAGTAAATTGGGTTGCTACACATACATATCCTGAGGATTGGGGCCACTTATTTCATGCAGTATTTTTATTATATTTAGCATAATATTGCTCTAAATGTGCAGTTAATTACACAACTTCCTGTTCTAAACTCCATAACTATTCTTCTGCCAGAAGTGGATTGTTTTTAATAAGATTGTGTCCCCTTTTGGCAGTATGTGGTTACATATACTTCATTCCCATCCTTATTATTCACATTCCGTATCAAGAGAATACAAGCTCACAGGATGAAATTCATCCCGTGATAAAGTCAGTGGCATGCCTCCCAGGCATTCAGGAAGGCTATGTTCCCATGAGGATTTTTGCATTCCCACCACACCCTTCTGCTTGTCAAGCTAACGAAGCATCTCCCCTAATTGCACTGGCAGGGGGGAAGCCTGGTCTGTCTTTACCCCTAAAACACAGTTACAGCATTTTTACTCAAAACAAGTAGTTCTGTCTACATCCTTTGAATCTCACAGTCTCTCCTGCACTTTTAACCTCTGGATGTAGACATGCAGCATCCATCAGGAGATGCCTCTCCCCAGGACAGCCCTGGAGCAACCAACAAACCCCTATCGACGACTGCCTGAACACATAGCAGGTGAGCAGAGCGCCTCTTGAGGAACATGAGAAGGATGCAGATCTGACAGCGCAGACTTCACCATCGCCTTGTCCTTTTTTATTTTCCCCATCTGCTCTTATGCTGAATAGTTCCTGTGTGACATGGGGGTAATGTTTCCGAGTGTGATCTGGCAGCCTTGAAGATTCAAAATACATCTCAAATAATTTTTCTCCAGGGTTAGTATTCTTTATTTTCCTTGTTGCTTTCATGTGCTTTCCTTGGGAATTTCAAATGTTTTTGTGAAAATAATAATCATGAGTGTGCACAAAGACTTATTTATTTGTGACATGCAGCAAATATAAATATAGAAAGACAAGCACATATGCATATATAGACACAGATGTATTTTTATGTAATACAAGACAGCATATTCTATTTATCATAGAAACATAATAAATAAAATAAATAATAAAATAAGATTTTAATATTTAAATGTAGCTGATTTTCCTGCACAAACATTCTGTGCTAAGAAATTTTTGTGTTCACACTCTGGACTTTGCTCTGGAAACACTATCTGAAGAATTCACTTTCAAGGGTAAAACATTTGCTACAGCATGTTTTCACAGGCAGATTTTTGTAGCTTTCTGCACACAAAAATTCATTACACCTTTCCTGGGAATGATTTTTGAAGAAAAAAAAAGGAAGCAGCACTTATATATCTTTTAAATTAAAATATTTTATGCTCTATATTTGATATGCCATATCTGAGGTGAGTTCTTCTGCAGGGCATATGCAGTTCCTTCTTCATATATGATACTACCAGTTAAACAGCAAAGTATCTTGTACATGCCAGAGTTACTTACTGAGCTAGAAAGACCTATTAGTGGAGGAAATACATAATGAAACTTCAAGATATAAAAGTAGAAAGAAGGAAAGTCAGGAAGAAAATGCTCAGTAGCAGTCAATATAGTGATTAGAGGCAGAGTTTCAGAAATGCCTTTGAAGGACAAAGAGGGTCATGTTAGTACACTGGAAGATGTGACAGCCCCATCCTAAAGTATAGTTGCTTCAGAGATGACCCCAGGAAATGTGGCCTTGCCTTGAGGCATTCATTTGTCAAGTTTTGGGCCAACAAACCACTATCAGCATTGCTCATGGTCTGCCATGGATCTTTGTCACAAACCTTGAGCTAAAAACATTCAGAATTTGAGGAAAAAAAAACTGTGGACTTTGAGGTCCACTCACTACAAAACATGGGAACTGCTGCTCTAAGATAATCAAACACCCAGCTGCCACAACATTGACTTATCTGTTGCCTGAATACTGTGAGAAGGAAAATGAAGCCTCCTAACTCATGGAGATCCACAGTTATTTTGCCTACCCTTGGGCCACGGTGAAGTATTAGCAAAAACCCTAACAAACCCACGGTGTCTATCTTTTCTACTCCCTGTGCAACAGAACTTGCGGTGTCAATGGAGAGGAGAAAAGCCACCACTCTGACATCCATTCTGTGCAAAAGGAGGTGGCAAGGGCTGGCCAAGACAAAGCTTGACATGTTTACACCGAAGCCTTCAACATACTGCTCATTCCATTATAAGTGGATCAAAGCAAAGGGCATGATTATATATTTGTGTAGCGCCAACAGTGTGTTAAGCACTCAATTTGCCATCAGAGGCTATTCCTTTTGCTGTGATATTTCAGGCAGGGATTCCCATTCATCACATTGATCCCACTCTGGGCCTAGAGCACAAGGTCAGCTGTCATTGGCTCTGTCACGCTCAAAGGCTGCAGTGCTCTGGTAATTAAGACTGTTAGATGGGAGGACCTCTTTTCCTGCTATTTGATGTAGAGTAGGTGCAGATGAAAGATTTATAGTTTTAATTCAAATAGGGGACTTGTTTTTGACAACTTAATTGCGTTTGCAGAGAAGTTCTGGACCCTTTCTCTTGCCAAGTCATTATAGAAAGGCCTCACATCTTGAATCTACCAGGAAGCTGTTTGGATTAAAGAAATAACCAAAGGGACTCTGCATTAATGCTGATAGAAACAATAAACATTTGCTTGTCCTTCCTCTGCTTGTAATAAATATGTTGCTTAAGATAGTACATTTTCATACTTCGAGACCAAGATGGGTATATGTTTTCCTAACTTTTTTCTCTGTCTATATTCATCTCTATAAAGAGAATTTTCCTTTTTTATAGCACCCTTACTAAAATTAGTTAATGAAGCCGGTAGAATAAAAGGCTAGACTGAACACATACTAAAAACAGGTACTTGTTCCTTTAATAAAAACGTGATTATAAATAATAAAATATAGCTTATTTCTGTCCACAAAATTGCACTTTTTTTTTTTTTTTTTTTTAATACAAAGTCATTGCAACACTTCACAGTTACCGCAAAGATATTCCTTTCACCCACCTAGTAGGAGCTAAACATCTGGACTGCAATTAAAATCACCTAAAAGTTAAGAAATCACTTAAGGCACCCAGTCAGTACAGGCAGATTTCTCAGGGATATGTATGTATGTAGTGGGTTTGCTCATGCTGATTGGCTTTTGCTAGCAGCTGCCAGCAGAGGCAGGCTGTTATGCTCTGTTTGGACAGAGGGAGGAAGATGATGTGCTTTTTGTCAGCAGATTACGGAGTAATTCCCAATAGGCAAGGTGAGACATCCCTGGCACAGGAGAACCTGGCTCCTATTCCTGGCGCTGGAAAAAGTGACGGATGGTCAGACAAGTGGAGGTACCCCATCTTGCATGTTGTTTGGTTCACATTTTGGGCATGAGGTCTGTAGGAGTGCCACTGGTTTGGGATCTGGGACCTTCCCCTAGCTCTGTCTGGTATAATCCCACAGCCCTCCATACAAATCGAGTCGTTTACAACAATGAAACTCAGCTCGTTCAAAATCTGAAATAAAAGTACTTCTTAAATTCTTTATGCTGAGCAATGAAAGGGAACAAAGCTAGGCTGCTCTATTTGTGTGGCTTTCATTACAGAGCATGTGAGGTTTTTATAACCATTGCTAACATTGTTCTCATAAAAGGAACTGAAACACAGAGACTTAAAGAAAGACTGGCATTTAAAAAGGCATTTCAGCTCCTTAAAGTGGCTGCTAGTTTCATAGTGAAACAATCCAGAAGTCCCTAGCTAGGCGTTTTTCTTAGCACAGATGAGTACCTTCAAGCTCATAAAAGCCTTCAGACTGTTGCTATCATGAAAAGCAGAACAAGGAACTTAACCATAATCTCGTGAGCTCCCAATACCCAGCGTTTAAGCTCCCAGTACACAACCATCTTAAGAACCTGAACATGCACAAGTCCATGGGACTTGATGAAATCCATCTGCGGCTCCTGAAGAAGCTGGCAAATGAAGCTGCTAAGCCACTGGCCATCATATTTGAAAAACCATGGCAGTCAGGTGAAGTTCCCAATGACTGGAAAAAGGGAAATATAACCCCCATTGTCAAGAAGGGGAAAATGGGTGACCCAGGGAATTACAGACCAGTCAGTCTCACCTCTGTGCCTGGCAAAATCTTGGAGCAGATTCTCCTGGAAGGCATGCTAAGGCACATGAAAAACAACAAGGTGCTTGGTGACAGCCAGCATGGCTTCACTAAGGGGAAATCCTGCCTGACCAATTTGGTGGCCTTCTATGATGGAGCTACAGAACTGATGGACAGGGGTAGAGCAGTTGATGTCATCTACCTGGACTTGTGTAAAGCGTTCGACACTGTCCCACACGACATCCTTGTCTCTGAATTGGAGAGACATCAATTTGATGGGTGGACCACTCACTGGATAAAGAACTGGCTGGATGGCCGCACAGAAAGAGTTGTGGTCAATGGCTCAATGTCCAGCTGGAGACCAGTAACGAGTGGTGTCCCTCAGGGATCGGTGTTGGGACCGGTCTTGTTCAACATCTTTGTCGCTGACATGGACAGTGGGATTGAGTGCGCCCTCAGCAAGTTTGCCGATGACACCAAGCTGTGTGGTTCGGTTGATAATGCTGGAGGGAAGGAATTCCATCCAGAGGGACCTTGACATGCTTGTGAGGTGGGCTGATGCCAACCTCATGAAGTTTAACCATGCCAAGTGCAAGGTCCTACACCTGGGTCAGAGCAATCCCAGGCACAGCTACAGGTTGGGCAGAGAAGAGATTCAGAGCAGCCCTGTGGAGAAGGACTTGGGGGTGTTGGTTGATGAGAAAATGAACATGAGCTGGCTGCAGTGTGCACTCGCAGCCCAGAAAGCCAACCGTATCCTGGGCTGCATCAAAAGGAGCGTGACCAGCAGGTCAAAGGAGGTGATCCTGCCCCTCTACTCTGCTCTCATGAAACCTCACTTGGAGTATCATGTACAGTTCTGATGTCCTCAGCATAAAAAGGACATGGAGCTGTTGGAACAAGTCCAGAGAAGGGCCATGAGGATGATCAGCAGACTGGAGCACCTCCTGTATGAAGACAGGCTGAGAAAGTTGGGGCTGTTCAGCCTGGAGAAGAGAAGGCTGCATGGAGATCTCATAGCAGCCTTCCAATATCTGAAGGGGGCCTATAGGGATGCTGGAGAGGGACTCTTCATGAGAGACTGTAGTGATAGGACAAGTGGTAACGGGTTAAAACTTAAACAGGGGAAGTTTAGATTAGATATAAGAAAGAAATTCTTTCCTGTTAGGGTGGTGAGGCACTGGAATGGGTTGCCCAGGGAGGTTGTGAATGCTCCATCCCTGGCAGTGTTCAAGGCCAGGTTGGACAGAGCCTTGGGTGACATGGTTTAGTGTGAGGTGTCCCTGCCCTTGGCAGGGGGGTTGGAACTAGATGATTTTAAGGTCCTTTCCAACCCCAACTATTCTATGATTCTATGATTTTCTCCACGTACAGAACACTGCCAGCGAGGTACAATTCAGGGCACAGGCTGTGCTCCCTTGCAGCACCTCTCCACCAGGGAGAGCAGAGGCTGTGATGGGGATGCACATGCTGTTGGGAGGAAGTGCAGGTGCTACCAGCAGGAGTGTCTCTGCAGGAGAATCAGGGGAGGAGAGGATATTTTACATCTCCAGGACCTTCAGCTCCTGCTGCATCTGGACAATGACATTTCTCTTCTGACTGCAGCAGCCCAGGGGCTGTGGAGAGCAACAGTCCCTTTTTAAAGCAGCAGAAAGGAAAGATAAGCACGCACCTGCGAAAATTAAGAGCATTTGGATTTACACTGAAGGGGAGAGGAGAGAGTTGTTGGTTGGGTTTTTTAAGCTTGGTTTCCCAGAGAGCACTAGGGTTGTGCAAACCGGCTCCCTTCATGGGTTATTTCCTGAGAACCCAACCTGCAGCCATCTCCCATGTCTCAGGGACTCCCCAGAGGCTGCTCCCCTCCACCCTGGGTCTGCTGTTTTCTGCGGCAGTAGTGAGCCATCGGGTTTGGATTTCGGTCTGTGGGTGGGAAAGGGAAATGGCCTTTGTCATTTCCTAAGCATCACCTGGGACTGAAATGAAGGTTGTGACTTGCTAGGTGGAGGCAGACAAAAGCAAGCCAACTGAAGAGAGCAGCACAAGGATGCAGGTCCTTGCCCTATTCACCCAGAGGCCATAAAGTTGGGACAAGTGCCTTTCCTGGAGTTAGTGGAGGCCACAAAAGCAGAAGAGCTATTTGTGATACCAGGGGTGGGACTGTCCACCTCAGCAGATGAAAGCTGTACATGCTGGTTTCAGCTGGGATAGAGTTAATTTTCTTCCTAGTAGCTGGTACAGTGCTGCTTTTTGGCTTTAGTCTGAGAACAATGCTGATAACACATTGATGTGTTAGTTGTTGCTAAGTAATGCTTACCCTGATCTTACCTGAGACTTTTCAGTCTCATGCTCTGCCAGCACAGGAAGCTGGGAGGAAGCGAGGAGGAAGCTGGGAGGAAGCGAGGAGGAAGCTGGGAGGAAGCTAGGAGGAAGCAGACACAGGACACCTGACCCAAATTAGCCAAAAACTAATTCCATACCACAGCACATCATGTCCAGTATATAAGCTGGGGGAGTCACCTGGAAAGGATCAATTGCTGCTCAGGTGGGGCCATTCATTGGTCAGCAGGTGGTGAGCAATTGCATTGTCCATCACTGCTGTTTATTGTTGGTTTTTTTTCTTTTCCTCTTTAGTTTTATATCTCTGTCCCTGTTATTCCCTTTATAAATAGTAGTATTAGTATTGTTATTATATTGTACTTTAGTTATTAAACTGCTCTTATCTCAGCCTGTGGTTTCTACATTCTTTTGATTCTCCTCCCCATTCTGCCTGGGGCAGGAAGTGGGGGAAAGGAAGGGATGAGCAAGTAGCTGCATTGTGCTGAGTTACTGGGTTGCTCTAAACCATGAGGTTGTGCCCACTTTTTTACTGGTTCTTGTCCCCCTTGTAGCTTATGCTATGAGTGAATCTCTTCACTTTTACCAAATGACGGTATCAACTCATTCACAAGTGTTATAATCTGGATCCAGGCCATGTATTGATAGGACAAGAGGGTTCTTGCAGTCAAGAAGTGTCTTTCCTTCACATTCAAGCATGTACTCACCTGGTTTCCGTGTCACCCCTGCAGGATACAGCCTGAGAAGATCCATCCACCTCTTACACAAAATAAAGGAGCTCTTTATTTACAGGCCTCCCTGCTCAGTATGATCTGGAGCCTAGGCTGCCCAACAGTGTTTACATCATCAGGCAAAATCACCAGAACTACATTTGTGCAGGACTTTTTTACCTCAGAATATCTTTTTAATTTATAAACCCATGGATCTTACTCGTCTCCCAGCTGGGTCCAAAATCAGACTCTGCATTTGCTTAGGGTTCCTAACAACCTGGCAGCACACATTAATTGTACACACATGGTTATAGAATATGGCTTTATAAAGGAGGGAGTTTTACAGCCCTCAGTTTTAGAGTGTCCCATAGTACAATTTAAGAGTAGAGCAGGGCTGGTCAAGTCACCACATGCTGATGCTTCAGAGAGTACTGCAGAAGCAAGCAGGAGTCATCCAAGAAAAGATTTGGTCCAGGTGTTTCAAAAAGGACTCAAGTTCCTTTAATGAGACAGAACAAGAAGTGTATTACCATTGAAAAGGAAAAAAATGTCTGTAGGAAGGTTTTGATGGTTTTGAAAGTTTTCTGCTCAGCCTGATTTGTGCTTGGTGCAGTAGAAAAGGAGGGCTGGAAAGGCAACTTTTCACCACCTCTGAAAACCTGAACAATTTTTCTCTAAATACCTGAAAGTAGATTTAGAAGCTCAGCATTAGCCATTAAGCTTTGTAAACGTTGGCCAATAAAAATGACAGGTTTTCCCAGGTGTATCTTAAATACAGTGTTTCTTGTTGTAACCTCATTAAGTGAGAAGCATGATAGATATTCCTTTAGCACATCCTTTGTGTTTCTGCAGTCAGTTGTCATCTATCTGTTATTCTCTACATCATTTATTTTATTGTGTTACTCTCTCCTGAGCTCTAGAGAAGGTCCCAGACAATTCTAGTGCTGCAGATATGTGATTTTGGCAGGATCACTCAATTGCTGTTCCTCAGAAATAATCCTGCCTTGGCACAGGGGTAAAATGCTGCAGCATATCCTAATTAGTTGTGAATGCTGAAGGGAGAAGTCCATTACACTGCAGGACCCTGCTCTCTGGAAGGTGGTGAGAAAGCATCCATTGACAAAAAAAAAAAAAAAAAAAAAAAAAAAAAGCCCAATCAGATGTAAATAACCCAGAGAACCTTATGGAAGGTGAATTAAATTTCAGATTGTTATTATTCATCTCGATTGTTCATGAGCAGGGTGAACTAGACTGCACTGAGCTCAGAACTGCCATGACAAAGCTTCAAACCAGTTAATTTAAAAATACCTCTGACTCTCTGCACCGTCCCTTGCTTCCTGTCTAGATACCTTTTGAAAATACGTACTCTCACACTCTCCCTGTCTGGGTTTTGATCTAATACATGCCTACAAGTGCCACAGCCTATTAACAAACCTTCAAGCTGTTTAGCTGGGTTCTTTGGCAACCAGAGTGCCTGGAGCTGTGAGATGCTGCAAAGAGCAGCTAAATGGGCTAAATGTGTGAACATTTCTGACAATGATGTGTGCAGTGTCACAGCATGTCCATCCTTGTATAACTTTCTGGGTTTCCCACACAATTTAAATCAGGCCAGTCATTTGCAACTTGGAAGCATAGAAAAGAAGGTATCAGAAGACAAAGTGAAAGGGTATAATAATGCTGCAAACAAGAATATGTATCTACTGGACTATGTCTTAAGAAGGTCTGACTATCACTTTGTACAATCAGCCTATTTATTGGAGGTACGGCAATTCTCACATTACAGAGCACTATCATTTAGAATACAATTTTGATTAATATCACTCAAAAATGAAACATTGAGATAGTTCAGTTCCTTCCAAGGAGGAAATTCAAATCCATTGGGGAAGTCACAGACAGCATGTGTAAACTCTTTTGCTGATAGAAAATGATGAAATATCCCAGAACATCATTACTGCTCAGTACTTCCCAAAGTCTGTTCCTCCAATCCCCCAAACTAACAACCCTATGGATTTATGATTTACCGAGAGATCCACAGGTTTCTCAGACCATTCACTCAGCTTTGTGAGGAAGTGAGGGATTACAGGGAACTAGACAAGCAGGTCAGCCAAGGTTCGTGTCTTGACTTAACTGTAAGTTGATAGTGACATTTTCCAGATATCTATGGGGACTTTATCTTGGGAGATGCTCATTTTATAAACACAAGGTAGAATTTCCTGAAGTAGGAATTTACGATACCGTGTGCGTCCTTGTAGACTAGCAGACACTTCCATCTCACCAGCTCTTTCAAAGACACTTCAAACATGAAGAAGTGACACCATGCTCTGTAGGCAAGAAGAGAGAGCTGAGATGTGGCCTTTGTCTCCATCCATGCTGCATCCCCAGCCAGCGTTCACGCATGCATCTTGTACCAGACACCTTCCCAAAATGATGCAAGAAAGAGGTGAAGTGTAGCTCCTGCCTCTCCACACCAGAAAACTGTGCTTGCTAGCAAGGGATGGACACCAGCTCTTTAGAGTCAACCCTGTAGAATCAACCTCTGGGGAGCCCAGAGCCCCAGCACATTCATTAAGGGGTGTCTCCAAGGCAGCCTGGCATAATTTCTCCTAAATCTCTGGAAAGCATTGGTAACTGCCTTCTGCTGTGAAACAGAGTCACTTTAAATTTTAAGGTTGATCTCAGCAGCAGTGCAGGCAGGAGACTGCCAACTCTAAATCTCTTGCTACTCTTTAAAATGCCAGATGGTCAGTTTATGCAACTGTCTAATTGTTCTTGATAAAAAGCCAGAGGTATGCATGTTGCTTTACAGACAATTAAAAAATTGAAGGTCTGAACCATAGATGGCTTCCAGTCTGGATCCTTCACAACACACTAAGGGATGGGAATAACCCAGCTGAGAATGAGGGCTGGAGAACCCAAGGATTAGAAGAGTGAGAAGTCGCTCAAGAATGTTCTTGCATACACTGGTTGTCTCTGTTCCCAGGAGATATTTTTACTAGAAGTTTAAATTGAGATGATTTTAAGCAGGTCAGTGCTCTGTGGAAACTAACTAGTTTGGCACTAGTTGTAAAATTATGGTCACAGTTGTTACAGATGCTTGATTTCAATACATCCGGTATACTATCTGTTGAAAGATAGGAATAGCTTTCCCTTGAAGAATATGTTATTGCTGCTCACTACAGCTGTTCATAAGTGTTTCCAATAATGATAACCAATCCTGCCAGCCCTCATTATATTATCATTCTCTTTTATAATGCTTAGAAAATTGTGTAGGCAAATTTTCAAATTATCATTGCTCCATTTCCATCTAGTCTGCACCTTCAGAGGGTCTGCCTCTCCGATCTGCTGGGCAACAATATGTTCTTCAAGGAAGTTCCACAGACTGTTGGTACACCTGGGAGTACAGCAGAGTACAGACTCAGCTGACACTGCAGATTATTGCAATATATATAGGTATATCTCTGTAATCTAAATGTAAAATCTATTGGGTGCTGAAAAGAGACTATTCTTGTAGAACTGTATAGAACCAGGAAGATTTTATACCTGATGTGAGCAGGATGTTTTCCTTTTACAGCTACTGTCTTGTCCAGGAGTATCTTGCATCTAACAATACTCAAAGGCATAACAAAGTACAGGAATTACCATTCGGCACAGTGAACACCAGTATATAGAGGAGGAAATGCTGCTGTATGGCACTAATATGTTACCTGTTCTAAGATGGACAGGCCTGCAGCAGGACTATAAACTTTCTCTCCTTTGGAGAACTTTCAATTGTTCTTTTTTGAACTTTTCACATGTGTTTGGTCACCTGGTGCTGACACAACTCTATAACTTTGATAAAAGGAGCCAAATGTTTGGCGTTTTTTAATGTAATTCTCTGTAGAGAGAAGTAAAGGGCTTGAATTATTTTGACCATAGCCCATTGTTGTCACTGTCACTTCAACCAACCACATAACTCAGTTATGTTTCCTCAACAAAAATATAGTCTGCCAGGCATGGTTTTCTCTGTGTAAAAGAGAGGGCAGAAATCCCATTACCTGCAAACAAGATTTGTGCATCTACCTCTCATACAGAGATTTGGAAAATGTATTCCTATAGGCCTCTGCCCAGGGAGTTTAGTTGTGTTGCTGGTTTTAAAACTGATTTAAAGGTGAGAGCATGAATTTAAAAATATGGATGTTAGCGCTGGGGTGCCCAAACCATGAATCACAGCAACAGCATTTTAGAAAAGAAAAAATCTATTAACAAATGGGGTTTGTACAAGAGAGCCAAGGTACAGTATCTGTTTATTTGAATCAGTTCTGAAACTTTATAAAATCTGGAAATCACTAACATAAATTCTTCAGAGTAGTCAGGACAGTATAACCATAACAGGTTTTGGAACCTTTCCTAACACTTCTTTTTAATTCCTTTCCACTTTCATGTTAAAAAGTCAGAAACAGCATCTCTGAGACATTCTTTGCTGTGCTACCTACACTGAGAGAGAGGGATGCCACCGCCTACCTTATCCAAACATGCATTTGCTGTCTGGATATTTGTTTTCTGCTTTTTCTCAATAAAAAGCAGCATGTTGGGTAAAAGCACCACTCAAACAGGGTTTGACCAGCAGGCCACTTGCCAGAATACACTGTAGTGCCAGTGTAAAGGTCTGTGACCCATTTAGATTCCCAGTGTCTCGCAAAGGCTGTGACTGTAAAACACAAATGGTGTGGCTGCATTTCACATACCAAATGCAATACTTTATCTTCCTGTACAGCACTAACATCCTACCTTGTTTCTCACACAGACTCAGAATCATGTTACACCATCAACAAACTGTAAGTAGTTTACAGAAAAAAATTGCAATTATTTCCTTGCACAGTGCTTCTGGGGAAACACAGGATTATCCTGTTCCCCAATCCTCCTGTCTTTGAGTTCTTATATCCTAAAACATAGGGACTATAAACAGAGGGTAAGGTGAGAATCTCTGAGGGAGTTAATTACTATAGTGTTGGAGCTCTGAGATGGGTGGATGTGTTCAAGGAGTTTATCAGAGGTAGATCCTGCCTGTCAGACAAGAACCATGCACTGTGGGGATCCTCTACCAGTGACAGAGTGGGAATCCCTTGGATGCAGTTCTTTCATACCTGTGTCTCCAGATACAGAGATCTGCACCTGCACAAGGATACATAAGGGAATCTGACTGAGAGGATCTGGTCTTTATAGTCAGTGGAAATCTGGATAGTATAATGGATGGAGTCTCAAGCAATTCTCATCTTGCCTTAAACTAGTTGTCTAATATGAAATCAGGATAATTTTAACTTCTCTAAATTCAGAAATATGAGTAGCTAGGACTATAGAGAGTTTTAGTATCAAATGAGCTAGGAGGAAAACATTTCCAACCTTAATAATGGTGGAGAAGCAATAAGATACATCATTCATTAATAGGGATTCTGTGTGTGCTATGACACACCTGGGTCCAAAAAAATGGTGCTGAGGCTTTATTACCTTCTTATCTGAAGTTTGCCAGAGTTCACATAAGTGTTTTTGAGATAAATATATTTCCAAAGATGTGTTGCTGGTCCACGCCAGAGGCATTTGTCAAAGGAATATTGAACATGTACATGTTAACCTGAATGGTGGCAAAGGAGCTTTGTGCACATAAATTCTCTTTCTGGTTGGACTTTTGTAAGTGCAGGCTAGGTTCAACAGTGTTTTTTCAAACTCCTTTTGTCATAACAGCCACTACATTTCATCATGAAATCTATTTTCAAGAGGAGATTCAAATCGTGAAGTATTTTTAAAATGGGTTTATTTAATATGCTTTGCACTTTAGTCATGGTAGGAAATACTTCTTTCAAGAGCATCTGGCTCTCTGGGCTTCAGTTCTCTGGGCTGAACATAGCAAGAATCTTTTGTTTCTTTCAGACTGTCAGAGTTCCTGCCATCTGGCAATCAGGAAAGTGCAGAACAAAAGGATGTTTCCAACAAACACCAGCTTCAGCAAAAGCTTTTTTTTAAGTTTTCAACCAATTTTGGGTCTGCATCATAAAGCAAAAAGAATGGTATAAAATGTGAAGAGCTGTGCTGTGTAAACAGATCACTGTTGATGTGTGTTCCACAGCTGGACTCACGGCCACATTAACTTGTTCTGTTGCAATAAAGTTTTAACATCCAGGTTTCATCTGCCAGCTGATAAATGATGGTAGACAAATTAAAAACAGTTTTGTTAGCAAGAAACAACAGTGTATCAGGAGTCTGTCAATTAGGTGCTAGCACAGAACGTTGTCATTACACAAATGTCTTTTGGCTATAAATGAATGTCCAGCAACTCTACTAGAAACCTGGGTCTAGAGGATTGCTAATAGCAGCCCGATTTCAAAGTTCATTAGGCTAAGACTTGGCAGACTGATTCTCAGGACAGATGTGCATTTTTTTATTCTTCAAAAAAATTGTATCAGTCCATTCAAGCAACTTTGATCTACAATTTGGCAAACAGCTTACAATTCTCAAAGTTTCATATGGACGTTTTTATTCCAAACTTTAGGTTAACAATGGTTTCCTTAAAAAAAAAAAAAAAAAAGCTCTTGTAAGCCCTTCAAGATAGCTGTATTGGCCTCCTACACATTTTTCCCCTTCCCCCTCCTCAAATATTGCTTGCAAATGGCAGATAACAAAAATGCATGAACATGCCTAGTAGCCTTGTTGCCATGCTTCAGTGCCAAATTGAAACCATGCCACCCTATAACAAACCTTGACCTGCAGGGTAATTGCTCCATTTTTCATGGTTTCCTACTCTGTTGTGGACATTTCAAATTGCACTGACCTGCCACCCACTATTCCAGACAACTCACCAGCCAGGAGTCCAGCTTTTAAATGAAACAGGGTTTTAACTCCAAAATGGCATGAGGAATGTAACTGCTTCAAGATGTATCATGTATTGCTAACCAAAGCCTGGAGTGCTACCTAATATACAACATCCCCATGGAAATGTCAGCAAATGCTACTGCAGTGCAGAAATAGCAGAAGCAGCCTACAGTACAGGGAACGAGGGGGAAGATTATAGCTGTACTGGTGAGCTTCATTGCTGGAAGTTTTCAAAATAGGTCTGCAACTAAAGCTAGATTTTTACTGAATCATGTCACAGATTTCCAGAGGTTTTTATGGACTGAACAATATAATTGATGCGATTAAAAAAGGCACTGGATCGTTAAAAGGTATTTTTAGTGGACAACTAGTCTTTTAAAGCAGCAGCAAGTAAGCCTCAGTAGAGACAGTTTCATGCCAGCATCTAAAACCACAGATTTTCTACAGTCCTCCTGATACTTTTGAAGGTCTCTCTTTGTGCTTAGACCTGGATTAAAATAAAGGTGCTGCAAACATTTTTCACAGGACCCCAGCTCCTTCAGATTCACAAGGGTCTAATTTTTGCTTTCATTAGTGTTTAGGATATAATATCCGTTTCTAGCCCAAGCTGGTACAAAGCACACCTTGAAAATATAATTGTCCGCCTTTTTCTGCAGGCAGCCTGGAATAAGGATTTGTGCCATATAACCCATCTGGGCATCTAAGCACTATAATATTTAACTCCATTGGCATATCAGTAACAGAGGAAGCCTGTGGCAGAAGAAAATGCTGGCTGGCCCAAAACACCCTCTAAAGCAGACACAGCATGTGCTTAACCAGGCTTAGTGCAGACCAGACGTAAGGTCTGGCCTCCTCAGGGTAAGTCAGCAGTGCACTCTGGCCTGCCTAAGGAAAGCTGCTCCTCTGACTCAGGGAGAGCGCACCGCAGTTTTGGGAACCTAAGGAGCCTCCCTTAATCCGAGCCATCTGGTCTGGCAGGATGAGCCCATATTGCCCCATCAGACAGAGCTCTCAGGTGATGCTTTCAGCTGTCATTGCTGGCATCAGGACAGCATGAAGAGGGACATTGGCTTTCTGTGCAGTGCAACTCCCCCAGATTCTTCTGCTACCCTAAAGCAGAAAAGCATCATTTTAGGAGAGGGCACCTGCTCCTCTTAACTGAAGTCCACTTAGCCCAGCAGGGACTCTTTTGGCTACAAAGAGGTGCTGGGTTTTTGCATTCTGTCAGGCTCTTTAGTATTGTTTCTTGATGAACAGCATTAATAAGGCAGGTGTTTTACCCAGCCCAATTGGTGTTTTGTCCCTGGAGAGGTGTTAGCCAGTGGTGTGGGAGAAGGATGTTCATGTAGTAAATCTTTTGTTATTTAAATAGGAAACATTTTTAATAGGGGATACGGGCAGTGTTTAAAAGCTGCAGAGCTAGACGCTCCAGGGATCAGCTGTAAACGAAGGTTAAGCCTTGTGAAGGCTTCTACCTTAGCTTTTTATTGGGACTGCTATTGTGACTGAGGCCTTGATGTTTTATAACTCTGGCCATATGGTTATGTGGTTTTGGAGAAGAGGGTTTGGCGAAGGGCAGGGGAAAGCATGAAGGGAAGGGAGGTTGTTGTTACTGCTGCAGTAGAAGAAGCATGTTCAAATTTCCCATTGTGGTGTGTCCTAACTTACAGCATATGGGTACCAATTCCACAGTCTTTATGGGGAAATCACATGGGCATTGTTAAATCATTTAATCTAAACTTTGAAAAAGAAAAATAATAAGGTGATTAAGGACAATCTGAAGCTACTTGATAATGTGATACTGAGGGGATGGAATCAACTTTCATTACTGAGCTAGGATGAACACAGGATGCTGAGTGCAGGGAATAGGTAGCTGGTGGATTTTTCTGATATTTTGCAATAGGGCAGCTGCTCATGTTCTTTCCACTACAAGAGAGACAGATGCACAAAGAGAGAGCTTCAATGCCTTCTGCAGAGAGCTCTATTATTCTGAGCTGAAATTGAACCATGTTCATTTTAAAGCATTGCAATATAGCCTTTTTATTTCCTCCAGCTGTGGGTCTTGACTTTCAGCTGGAAAGAGGGGGCAAAAAAACAGGGCAATAGAAGGACTGGAAAAAGTAAAACCGCAGGATGCCTGTCAATACCTGCTCTTGAGTTAGGAAACTCTAAACAGGACTATAATTGAAAGAAATTGAAATCCAGGGAGCTCGAGCGACCAGGAGAGCGGCGACCAGAGCAGGTCGACGTAGTTTGCGCGGCAGTTCGTGCGGGCAGGCGAGCGGGCTGGTGAGCACGCGTCGTATGAGCAGGGCCCGGTCCGGGAGCTCTGCTCTGGCTGCCCCGGGGGTGGCAGCGTAGGCACCCAGACAGAGCCGGTGAGAGGGGAGGCTGCAGTGCAGAGCTATGGGTGCAGAGAGGGCCTGCACTGGTCTGGTGAGGGGAGGGTGCACAATGGGCAGGGCTGCACTCGGTGCTCCCTGGTGGAGGTGCTCCTGCAGCAGGGGCTGAGCTGCGGGGTGCTGTTAATAGGCTGCGAGATGTCAGGGAAGCTGAGAGGAAGCAGGAATGCTTGCTCCTGGCCCAAACTCTGCAGGGGCCTCGAGCTTCACCTCTACCTCATGAAGGAAAGGAGGAGGCCGTTCACCTGGGAAGCTGGGAATTAGTGACAAAAAAAAACAACAAAAAAAAAAAAAAAAAGAAGGAAAAGGACAACCAAAAGCGAGGGGCTTCCCCCTAAATCCCCTGTCCCCACGCAGAACCGCTTTGCTGTCCTGCAGGGAGCTAATGAGGAAGCGCACTCGAGCCAGAAACAGCCGGCTGATGCACTGCTAAAGAAGATCTCTACTGGTGCCGCCAGGAAAAAGCGGCGGGTCGTAGTAGTAGGGGACTCTACACTGAAAGGGACAGAAGCACTCGTCTGCCGGCCTGACCCCGTCTCAAGGGAGGTGTGTTGCCTGCCGGGGGCACGGATCAGGGATGTGGCAGAGAGGCTGCCTGCTCTAGTAAGTCCCACGGACTATTACCCACTCCTGGTGATACATGTGGGTGCTAGGGACATAGATAGTAGTAGCCTGGGGAACATAAAGAAGGACTACAGAGCCCTGGGGGAGGTGGTTAGGGGCTCTGGAGCTCAGGTGGTCTTTTCATCAATTCTCCAGGGTACAGGGGAGGACCTAAAAAAAGCTGGGAGGATTGGCCAGGTTAATAATTGGTTAAAAGGGTGGTGTCATAGTCAGGGGTTTGGGTGTCTTGAACATGGGACCCAAGTTTGTAGGCCAGGTCTAGTGGGGGCTGGTGGAGCTGCTCTGATAAAGAAGGGAAAGAGGTGGGAGGCTTGCCAGACTGGTCAAGGAGGCTATAAACTAGATGTGTTGGGGGAGGGGAGCATCATTCCATCCCAGCACATCCAGTCAGTTGCCAGAACCTATAATAAATACCTGGAGCGATGTAGAGATATCCCAGCCGCTCCAGCCAATGAGCTGGCTTCAGTTGGAGCTCGGCTCAGATGCCTCTATACAAATGCCCGTAGCATGGGGAACAAACAAGAGGAATTAGAGATGTGTGCACGTCTACGGGGGTATGATATAATAGGCATCACAGAAACATGGTGGGATGGCTCCTACGACTAGAGTGTCGGAATGGAAGGTTACAGGCTCTTTAGGAAGGACAGGCCTGGCAGACGGGGAGGAGGAGTTGCCCTTTATGTTAGGGATAGGCTGGAGAGTATGGAACTGTGTCTGGGGACAGGTGAGCAGTCCACAGAGAGTTTGTGGGTCAGGGTTAAAGGGAATGTAGCTCTGGGAGACATTGCTGTGGGGATCTGTTACAAACCGCCTGATCAAGAGGACTCTGTGGGTGAAGCACTCCATAGACAGACAGGAAAAGCCTCACGCTCACAGGCCCTTGTTCTCATGGGTGACTTCAACCACCCTAATGTCTGTTGGAAGGACGGTACGGCCCGGCACAAGCAATCCAGGAGGTTTCTCTATTGTGTGGAAGACAACTTCCTTCTGCAAGTAATAGAGGAGCCGACAAGGAGAGGTGCCATGCTTGACCTCATGCTAACCAACAGGGAAGGGCTCGTTGGAAATGTGATGCTCCAGGGCAGCCTTGGATGCAACCTTGGGAGCCTGAGATGCTCGAATTTGAGATCCTCAGGACAGTGAGAAGAGCGTGCAGCAAGCTCACTGCCCTGGACTGCAAAAGAACAGACTTTGGCCTCTTCAGGAACCTGTTTCGGAAGGTTCCATGGGATACAGCCCTAGAGGGCAGAGGGGCCCAAGACTGTTGGTTGATATTCAAGATCACCTGCTACAAGCTCAGGAGTGTTGCATCCCAACCAGAAGGAAGTGCAGCAGGAGGGCCAGGAGACCTCCTTGGATGGATAAGGTGCTCCTGAGGAAAATTCAATTGATAAAAGAGGCTTATAATAAGTGGAAGCAAGGACAGGTGGCATGGGAAGAGTACAGGGATATCGTCCGAGAAGCTAGGGACCAGGTTAGGAAAGCAATGGCCCAGTTAGAATTAAACTTAGCTAGAGGTATTAAAGATAACAGGAAGGGATTCTACAAGTACATAGCAAATAAAAGACAGACTAGGGAGAATGTAGGCCCTCTCAGGAAGCTCTCAGGAGAACTGGCTACACAGGATTTGGAGAAGGCTGAGGTTCTGAATGACTTCTTTGCCTTGGTCTTCACTGCCAAAGGCTCTGACCAAGCCACCCAAGTCTTGGAAGACAGATGCAGGGACTGGGACAATGAAGACCTTGGGCCCACTGTAGGAGAGGATCTGGTTCAAGACCATCTTAAAAATCTGAATGTGCACAAGTCCATGGTACCTGATGAGATCCATCCACGGGTCCTGAAGGAGCTGGTGAATGAAGTTGCGAAGCCGCTGGCCACCATATTTGAGAAATCATGGCAGTCAGGTGAAGTTCCCAATGACTGGAAAAAGGGAAATATAACCCCCATTGTCAAGAAGGGGAAAATGGATGACCCAGGGAATTGCAGACCAGTCAGTCTCACCTCTGTGCCTGGCAAAATCTTGGAGCAGATTCTCCTGGAAGGCATGCTAAGGCACATGAAAAACAACAAGGTGCTTGGTGACAGCCAGCATGGCTTCACTAAGGGGAAATCCTGCCTGACCAATTTGGTGGCCTTCTATGATGGAGCTACAGAACTGATGGACAGGGGTAGGGCAGTTGATGTCATCTACCTGGACTTGTGTAAAGCGTTCGACACTGTCCCACACGACATCCTTGTCTCTAAATTGAAGAGACATCAATTTGATGGATGGACCACTCAGTGGGTAAAGAACTGGCTGGATGGCCGCACAGAAAGAGTTGTGGTCAATGGCTCAATGTCCAGCTGGAGACCAGTAACGAGTGGTGTCCCTCAGGGATCGGTGTTGGGGCCGGTCTTGTTCAACATCTCCGTCGCTGACTTGGACAGTGGGATTGAGTGTGCCCTCAGCAAGTTTGCCGATGACACCAAGCTGTGTGGTTCAGCTGATATGCTGGAGGGAAGGAATTCCATCCAGAGGGACCTTGACATGCTTGTGAGGTGGGCTGATGCCAACCTCATGAAGTTTAACCATGCCAAGTGCAAGGTCCTACACCTGGGTCAGAGCAATCCCAGGCACAGCTACAGGTTGGGCAGAGAAGAGATTCAGAGCAGCCCTGTGGAGAAGGACTTGGGGGTGTTGGTTGAAGAGAAAATGAACATGAGCTGGCTGCAGTGTGCGCTTGCAGCCCAGAAAGCCAACCGTATCCTGGGCTGCATCAAAAGGAGCGTGACCAGCAGGTCGAAGGAGGTGATCCTGCCCCTCTACTCTGCTCTCGTGAGACCTCACTTGGAGTATCATGTACAGGTCTATGTCTTCAACATAAAAAGGACATGGAACTGTTGGAACAAGTCCAGAGAAGGGCCACGAGGATGATCAGGGGACTGGAGCACCTCCTGTATGAAGACAGGCTGAGAAAGTTGGAGCTGTTCAGCCTGGAGAAGAGAAGGCTGCGTGGAGACCTCATAGCAGCCTTCCTGTATCTGAAGGGGGCCTATAGGGATGCTGGAGAGGGTCTGTTCATTAGGGACTGTAGTGACAGGACAAGGGGTAATGGGTTTAAACTTAAACAGGGGCAGTTTAGGTTGGATATAAGAAGGAAATTCTTTCCTGTTAGGGTGGTGAGGCACTGGAATGGGTTGCTCAGGGAGGTTTTGAATGCTCCATCCCTGGTAGTGTTCAAGTCCAGGTTGGATGAGGCCTTGGGTGATATGATTTAGCGTTAGGTGTCCCTGCCCTTGGCAGGGGGGCTGGAACTAGATGATCTTAAGGTCCTTTCCAACCCTAACGATTCTATGAGTCTATGATTCTAAATTCAGGCAAGGTACTGCCTCCCCCTAGATATATGCACAGTTATTGTCCTTCTCCAAATATTTAAGATGCACTATTGAGGAATTCCTTTTCCACTTGAAATTTTTTAGGATGTTAAAAATATGGGGGATGCCTAGAGTATCCTAACAGAGTGCATGTGGTAAGGTCTGCTATTCCAGTATTTTTTATCAGAGGCATCAGTGTGCAAACTTTTCAAAGGCACAAAAGGGAATTGGGTACTTACTTCCTACCCTGTGCCTAAATCCTCTCTGTGCCACCGGAGACCTCTTCCTAGATGAATAACCAGCAAACTCTGAAGAACCCATTTCCAGATGTGAAGCTGGATTTATGATACTAGAAATTCTCAACAGTGACAAAGTACTGAATTTATGGTTCACGTTTGGATTCTTTCAAAAAGGGTCACTTACAGAATTTTGTTCGAGGTTTTCCTATTAATTGATATAAAAGTTAAGGTGAGGAGAAACATCAAGGAGTGATTGGCAGGTTCCCACAGGTTTGCAGGCGCTCACTTTAGTGACATTTATGAAATGTTAGAGAAACTGAGAGTTACCAAAGTATCAGCCCACACTTTGCAGGAAGTCTAAGTCATTTCAGTCTGCAGAGAAAATGAAGTGTCTGTTTCTTTAAATCTTTAATGAGATGCGGCACATACTTCACCAAGGATTTAAAAGCTAAACAGACATTGGGACCTGCATTACATCTCTCTTCTTTGACTATCTTTAGTAAACAAATGCAGTTTAAAGCATTGTACTTAATGATGTTGTTATTAACCCTGTTATTTTTTGAGGCAGTGTATCTCAGTCACTGCATACTGACAGTGTGCAGTTTAGATAGCTCTAGGGATACTTCACAGTTTGTAAGTAAGTAAGCATCAGTGGTGAAGTTGCCAGATTGCTTCGTGAGCTGTAGTGCTCTGGCTTTGCCAGAGCAGATACCTTCCAGCTGCACACTGACTGCAAAGTAACAAGAAATGGCAAGAGTTACTGAATGAGAATAACTCCTGGAAGTGACATTAGGGTGGCCTCCCTAAAAGGAATGAGGAGGGATAATTGCCTGACATTCTTGGGGCCAGAGCTGTGGCATTTCTCTGAGACCTGCAAATTTCTTCCAGGCTGTCTATGGTACTGTAACGCCAAACCGCTAGCAACTCATTACACTCCTACCAGCAAAGCCTGGCCCTGGCAGCTCAGTGCTTTAGTAGCCAATATTAACTTATTATCCTAAGTAAAAATATTTGTAACAGGTGTGTGCCAGACACATTTCCAATCTCATTAAGAAGCTAAAAAAAAACACCAAATAAGGCAAAAGGTGGATTTTGGCTGCCATCCAACAGAACACATAAGTGCATACCTACTTAGAATGTGAAAATTCTCGTTACTTTTGAAGAACATACATCTTTAGTATTAGCATTTAGATTATCTCTTGACTTACAGTTGTTGATTTTTATCTTGAGTGTTGTAAAAATGCTTCATCATCTGCCTTAAAGTCTTCTGTCTTGGAGAGATCCTGAGTAGACAGTAAGCTCCATAACATTTGCTGTGTGAAGGCTGACAGTGTGTATGCCTTCATCCCCTACGTCCGGAAACAGAGCTGGGGCCATACTCAGAGACAGCCTTTCTGAGACATGGCTAGTATGGAGTCTACCTGCTCTGTGTAACCTACAGGCAGAGGAGGAAATGTTTGATCTGCTCTGATCATTCCTTCCTTTGGAGCTGCTTCATGGCCCCTACTGAGGGCAGTGGTGCTGAGTCTCTCTTGGCTACTACTAAAAGAAACACTGGGTCCCACAACTCAGTATCCTGTATTCTTTAGTTAGGCAATCTTTAGGTTGCAGCCTTAACAAAAGCTTCTTACCCTGCTTCCATCACAGGAGTGTTTGTACCTTGCACAAATACTTTTCAAATAATGTTTAGCTGTTTTGTGTTACACCAAAATACGTGAAATATGTGTCCTCTGAGGAAGGCCTCTGTGGGGCATCTGCAAACTGCAGACTGCCAGTTCAGTCACCACGCTATGGTTGTTTGAACTGTCTTTAACCTGAGCTGTGAGAGTCCTGGAGTACTTGGTCTAGCAAAACTCCATTGTCATAGTAATGGCCAATTATTTTAAAATAAGCTTTTCATAACCAAATCATAGGTAATAATTCCTTATATCCTTCACAGATATTTCCTTTCAAATCCTTGCTCCTCATGAAGCTGGAACAGCTCCTTGTATCTCAAGCAAACACATACAGAAAAACATAAACTAAGATCTTCTAGACACATGGAGAAGTATTGGATTCACTCCTGCTTGCCTGTTTTTAATTCCTGACACTGCCTATGTTACATAAACAGTTTTCAAGCAGAAATCCCCTTTTACTTTGATTAGTAGTTGCACTTTAAAATCAATTACATAATATATCCTTTGGGAAGGAAACAATTTCTGAGAATAAATGAACAGCCAGCTTTCTGGATCTTAGAAATAGCACTAAGATCTATTAAAATGCAAACCAGCTGTTCAAGAAGCTCCTCAGAGGCTTCTAAAAGACAGAAAAGATTTGACAATTGAACTTCAAGCAAAAGTGCTTAGGTTAAAAAGTAAGTAATTTTAACAAGACTTTGATGTCTGATTATCTGAAATTAGGAACTTCTTAGCTCACTAATTTCCTCTGGTTTTCATAACCGAGTTCATCAGCTAAACACCAACTGGACTTCAAGGAGTGTATTGATGTGACACAAATCACAAACAATACAATTTCTTAGGAGGCCTTGTAAGGGGCAAGAAGTAGTTTTTGTTCTATTCATCCAACTGCATTTGTGCAAAAGCTCTCTGTGCTGTGCTAGCAACCCGAAGCTGTCCTTCCAAATCAGTGAGCTTTGGGTTTTAATCACTGCAAGTAAATGAGCTATTCTAGTTACCAAAAGAGAAACAGTTGCCAATCATAGTAGAGAAGAAAGCAGACCCACTGCAGGGCATGAAATTAAATTTTCCAGGTAGTAGCCAGTAATTGATACCACAATGTGACCTTTGCCAATAGCAGCCAATTTAGAGCTGCGTGGAACCGTAGCCGAAGTAGGACAGAGGCTATGATCACCAGCACGCTTGCTCAGCAAAGACAGTGCTCTCTGCCTTCACTGGCACGTAGATCTGTGCCTTTGTAATTCACACGAAGCAAGACTCTCACCAGATGCAGACAGCATCCCAAGAATATCTTTACACAGACCTATTTTTAATAACATTTTTTGTAACATGGCAAAATAACAGTACAGCAAATTTGCATACAAATTACAAGGAATTAACAGGTCTCCTTAATACTAGCATATTTTATGTGCCCTTAGTCAATGACATTTTTTTCTTCAAGTTCAAAAACTAATGAAGAACCTCTATCAGTAATCCTCATTTTATTCCCTATAGAAATCAACCACAGGGCGATTCTACACCCCTTTTAAATTGCCAAAGTCTCTGGGTTTCCACTGACTAAATAGACAGTGAAGCTGGGGATTCCCATGTGAGATTCTCTCTCATCCTTAAGCCATACCCACAAACCCACAAGCCACCTGAGTGAGGCACACATCTGGCCCAGCCATCCTAGATAAGAGAAACAAGCATTGATGGAAAGGAATTTATCTCAGCTGCAGGCTCAAGCAACTTCCAAATGTACTCATTTCAGATTCACTACTGCTCAGTGTCACCAAACTCCCCAAATAAGCACATACCAAAGAAAAGGAGGATCAGTCTTTGTCTACCTGCTGAAGCCAACAAAAGCCTTTTCCAATAACTTCAGATGAAGGCCTCAACTGTCGTGTGCTACCAATGAAATAAAAAGTAACTTTGCCACCAGCACCACTCTGCCCAGATGACACTACAAAACTGAAAGCACACATAAGGTAGTCTTTGTAAAGTGTCTTTCCCACCTTACAAAATGCAGCAGCAGCTTAAAGCAAGTCCCCATGCCCACTACTGAGGGACTTCCTGTGGATTTTCTCCAGCACATTTTTCTCCATAAAATCAATAGGACTACATGTGCATTTAGAAGCAGGCAGTATTCAGCAGACAGGTGTCCGAAATAAGACCAGTATCACTGGGGCTTCCTCATGAAGCACCACTTATATTACCGAGTATCAAATCTGCTGCTGACAATTTTACTGCTCTACTGTAGAAACAGTAATGCATTCTCTCAGGCCACTGAAATCTGAAGCTGTGCGCTGAAGACAAAAGCAATAGACCTGAGAAATGCTGAAAATTTTATCAGCTCGGAGAAAATAGATACATATCATTTAGAAATGTTGCTCCAACCCTAGTTGTTTCCCAGATTATTTCTTCTTATAAATATGCATCTATAATCAGACATGAAATTCTAGATATTAGAAATACCTCCCGAGTTTGGGCTTATTAGAATAAAAAAACAAGTGCAGAAGCAGAAAGAGATTTAGAAAAAAAAAAATCCCCACACAATTAGATATAGCTCTCTCAGCCATGTCATTTTGATTGCAGAGGACTGGAGTCACAGCTCCCTATTCAATTTAGATTGCAATCAGATTCTAATTCAGATTTCAATTAATATTCTAATTTTAGGGAAAAAATGCTACAATAGTAAAGAGAAAAATTACTTGTGAGGACTCACCATACAGGATGTAATGAAGGTCAAAGTTCAGAAATGCAGGGATGAATGGAAACCAGCACGATAATGAAATCACACAATTTCATTATGATCATTGCGTGCTAGGGAAGGGCAACCAAGCAGGAGATGTCCTTTCCCCTGTCACTTGGATGGCTACAAAAATAACTTCTCAACTCACTGTCGTTTGACCTTTCTACAAATGAGACCAATAGCTATCACAAATTTCTTCAACATGCTGGTAGCACCAACAAAGGAAAGATGACACTTGGCAGTCCTGCTGTCATATATAGAACTCACTCTCAGACTGCTGTCACTGAATTATATTACACAAGCAGGAAGGGCTTGGGTGTCTCTAGACAACAAAGAATTTTGTTGCTCCAGGATGAGGATGAAGTTACTTCTTGGCACAAGATATGCGTGACATGTTTCCTTCCACCCATGCACCCACCTGCATGTACACACACAGACCTTGTTTCCTTCCTGGCACTGTGCAAATCCTCTTCTGCCCAGGGTGATGTACTTTCACCTCCTGTGCCAGCCCCCAGCACTTCTCCTGCATCCTCTCTCCTTGCAGCCTTTCATTCACATGCCTTCTGCACCCACTCTTCTGGCCCAGACAACCCTGCAAGGTACCTCAGTTAAATAGGTAAATCCACAGGCAAATGGCTCCTGACAGCCATCAACATGTAGAATCAGGTAGGCATCTGCTTCTGTTGGGCTTTCAGGCTGGCTGTGGTCTTCTGCTTGTTCAGGAACTTCCAGCAGACGGTGAAAGCCAGCCCATAGTGGTAATGGAAAATCAGAGTCCTGAGGAACTATGTACAAAAAATAAACATTTTCCCTGTTTTTAACAGAGAGTCATAAGGAGTTTCCTGTGAAAACCTGACTATAGAGTATGCCATGGCTAGAACGGGAATTTCATGTGAAAATACTGCTTGTAATTGTAGTGTGGAAAATACCTCAGATACTGTACAGAGGTGAGATACAGAGCATAGGACAACTTTTAACTGACAGCTTAATCTTGATAATGTGTAGTCCCAAAGCCAAAAAAAAAAAAAAAAGGACATAACGCTCTGCTATTTGTCCATGAATATTGACATGCAGAGTAGAGGAGGTAAAAGTGCAGGAGGCACTGCCTGCTGAGGCACCACAAGCCAGGGCTTTCTAGCAGGGATGCAGGGGTTACCTGGGAGCATGGGCAAATGTCTGCATCGGAAACTGAGATGCCAGAGCTCTTGCTTCAACACCAGCTCAGGTGAAGTGGCCCTTAGCTTAGCAGTCTCCCAAGCTGACAAAGCCTTCCAAAAATTAGGATTTATTATCTGAACTCCAGACTGTCAGAGCTAGTGAGCACCACCAGCCCTGCACAGCCTAGCCTGCACCTTGGATGCTGCCCTGTGCTTCCCCCAGTGCTTTCCCTGCCCACTCAGTCTTCCCCCCAGCTGCTCCTGCCATCCTCTGTTTCACAGTGTAGTTGTACCTGTGCCTGACATGTTGAAAACCACATTCTTGTGCTTTCCTTTCCATTTTAGAGCCACTTGCTAATTGAAGGGGAACTGCAAGCAGTTTGCTTCTTGGAGAAGTCTGATTATGGGGCCCAATGACTGGGATTATGCTTTCTGTGTTCACCTCCCCTTGCCATCACTCCTCTCCCTCCCTTGCTGTCGGGTTTTAGTTTTTTTTCAAGCTATGAATTTCGGTGTTAATCCCTAAAAGGGGTGAGAACAGATAGCCTGCCTCCTGAATTTACTCATCAGCTAGATAACTACATCGTGAAATTCAGCAAACATGTTATTTCTGTCCTAATGAAGTCCTTTTTCAGTTGAGCTAAAGTACACCCCTGGCTAGCCTTGGTAGACCTGAACTTTTCAAGGTGCTTTGTGTGGAGATTGGCAGCTAGCCCAGGGCAAAAGTGTTCTGCATAGAATCAGGCTGAGACCTTGGTGAGCTAGCACAATGAAGAGTTCAGTAGCCAATCAATAAGACAGCCATCAACATCAACTTTAAGGGCGCCTTTTAGGGAATGTGATTAATTTTATGATAACATCTATGAACTAATAGTTGAGTGCTCTCAGAGCTTTTGGTGAAAGCAATTATTTAGATGTGTGGAGGTTATTGTTCTGTCTACATCAAACACTGAGGGAAATAAAGTCTAAAAACACCAGAGTTCCTTCAGAAGCAACAATATAGGCTGGGTGCATGTCCCAGCTCGATGCTTGTATTCGTGCAGCCATGTGAAGCTTGGTGTTAATTTTTTGAGACCTTCCTCCCTAATCACTTCTTCACGGCACCAAGCAGCACCCACCCCACAACAATATGCCCGGATTAGAGCCAAAAATTCCTCAGTTTATGGCTACAGTTTAATCTTTTTGTATGTTTCTCATTTAGATACAGATCAAAATGGGAGGAAGTGTAAGAGGCTTTCTGCTTCTCGAGGTGGCAAATTTCTCACATATTCAACAATTTCCCTGGCATTTTTGTTTTGGGATGAAATCTGACACACAGATTTGAAATTTTGAGAGATTAGGCCCTAGTCTCTATTCAGATCTGAGCTGTAAACTACATCAACCTTGTGCAAAGTCTCATTCAAACCCTGCATAAAGTTGAAGAGGAACAGAAATGTATTCCAATCTTATTTTAGGACATTACTCCATCCTATCTCACAGACTTTTACAGTTATGTTCATTAATTTTCTACTTTCTGTCACCAATCCTCTATTTCAGCCATTTCAGAATACCCCCTGAACCTCCTTTACTGTGAAATCTCAGGCAGGTTTCCTTTTCTCATTGTAGTGACAGTATAATGGATTTTTTAAAATCTTACTGATGCTGGGAAGTGGCAGATTTTGTTAATGACATTTTTGTGTCATGCTGGCCTTCTTAGTAATCTTTTTACGTGGTGGTGGTGAGCAAAAAGTAGCACAAGTGAAATGATATTTCAGTTGAAGTCTTTTGGTCAGGAAAGAACCAATTTCATCCTGCAACACACAAAAAATAAATGGAAACATCAGAAGATGTGAAAAAGGATTTTGCACTGTTAGAATTTTTTTTTTTTTTTTAAACTATGTCTGTATTTATTAGGATTATAATTTGTGCTTAACTTGTGATTAACTTTTCACAAGAGCATCTGGAAATAGAAAGGGGCCAGTTATAGACAGTGCATAGTCTTGAATTCCTAGAATACTGCAAGAACTGAAATCTGCAGGGCACCATCTGTACTATTGTTTGACTGCTGAGAATCTTGAAAGCAGCCTTTTTACAAAGAACCACTGTGCTTTAATTACAAGTTTAGGGGAAATAAAGCCAAAGAAATTTCTGGCAGCACCCACACTGACAGGAAATTCAAACATCTTCAAGCACATAAGCCAAGGAAGCTGCTGAAACTGAACTCATTTGGAGCAGGGCTTAGTTTCGATATGTGTGAGATGAGCCTGAGGCTGGAGGTGATTGTGTCAAACAGAATGAAAGAGAAGAAGCAGCAGGAAGAGGGCGAGGCTGATTAGAGCACCAGAATATACTTCTGTGAGTATTTGGTGGATATTTCCATGCCTACCCTACTGCCTCCCTGCTCCTCCTGCATCCCTGCAGGAGTCTTTTGTTCTTGGGCATGATGCCAGCCCTAAGCAGAGTAGCTGGGACTTGCCCGGTAGGAAATCAGCATTTCCTTATGCCCTTTGGGGCAGACCGTGCTCACAGGGTTGGCATAAATTCTCCTTTCCTGTATGTGCCAGCTACTTACAGAGACTGACAGTCATTTTATGCCCTTTCCACATATCCTCTGCTTAACACATGGTGCACCATCTCCTCAAACTGTTAATCATCAGTACAAATTCCCTCTGGCTTCCTCTGAGTTGTTTTCAAAAAGATCCCACTTTTTTTGATCTAGCTGTATATTTATTCTTTCTGATCTCATTTGCATTTATGCACATAACACACAGACACATCAATTTTGCAACCACTATTAGCATCAACTTAAGGTGAACTCTAGCAGACAAACAAAACACAGCCCATTTTGATCTGCCAGGCTTAAATGGGTAGAATCTATTGAACTAAAAGGAGTAACTGCAAGATATTGCAACAGATTGTGAACAAAATATTTTAAATATTGGGTAACCTATGATTACTGTGGACCAACACCCCTGAAAAATTAAAATGTGCAGAAACCCGAATTGCTTTTCTGAGGGAGGGGGAAGCAAAACCCAGCCAAAAACAAACCGCAAAAAAGCTAATGTCCCCATAAATAAACTATGAAGACCTTTACTCACATTCAGTAGTTTGACTCAGGTATGCAACATTTCATTTTCTATAGCCATTGTGTACTTGATTTGCCTGACATGCTCGTTGTTCTGGATGGATTGTTCTTCACAGCTCAAACAAATCACCATGTCCTTTTATTTCTAAAATGAAAAATCTCTTTGCACTCCAAAAAGATTTTCTATCTTGGCTACTATCAAATATTTTCTTTCCTCACTAATAAAGCATCTACATCGTTCTTCTGTTCCTGAAAATGACATCTGAAGGACTATTTGAGCTGAATCGGTGATCCTAGCTAGTGACTCACCATCAAGAAAGGCTTTGCACAACAGGCTCCCTGCACACCGCTTCCTATGCAAAAACTGGCAGCAGTGTCCTTCACTGAGCTCCCATCAGCTCTTTAGAAGGGGCAAAATTGCAGCGACCTATAGGCCCTTCCTGCTGCTAAACAACCGGTGAAAATTTGCAGAGGCAAGAAAGACTGCAAGCTATCATGTAGTTCAGCTGGCACATTCTCATAGGTAATCTGGAGAAACACTCAATGGCAGGGTGCTTGCTTTGGGTCTCATAGCTGAAGGGGTTGAAGGTGCTGCTCCTTCTAGGAAACAGCTGAGCTCCTAGTAATGAAGGACGTCTGCTGAATTTAGCATTTTAAGGTATTACTAGTAAAACTGCACCAAATGCAGCATTGAGCCTCCTGCATATTCTCTGTATGGACGTTGTTGAAACACTGTCACAGTAGATATAACATTCATGTCCAGAAAATCATGATTGCAAATCAGTGCACAAACAGATTCTAGCAGACCAGGGAAAATTAACAGCTGATTTTTGTATTTTCTGAATGCACAAATCAGTTCCTTGTTTTGTAGGGTACAAATACTTCTCTTGCCTGAGCTGAAACCAATGAGTTTTCATTTCTATCTAAGAAATATAACCCCTGACCTCTTTCTTGGCACCAAATGCTATTCTGCTGTCTTCTGCTACTTGCCCCTGTGAGTACTTTTCTTCAGCCTTCAGGGAGCTGGGCTGGCCCTGTAATGACAGTGATAAATGTAAAATTCAGATAAGAACAGGCTCCTTTACCTCAGTTGCCCTTTTCTAGGCTAAATTACCTCTATCCTGCCTCAGCCTCATCTGGAAGTGCAATCGATCCTCAGTGTTGCCACCGACTTACTGTTCCCCAGCTTTCATGCCTCCTTTTTCACCTTCTGCTAATGGCTGTTTCCCCTAAACTCTTCAAAGCAGAATAATACATACTTTGCAGTTTGGTTTGTATATGTCTTTAATTAAATCTTCCTGTTCAGCCTAACTAATCTCACACTTTCTGCAGCCTGCAGATTAGTTTGCTGTTCATTTCCACAGCTCTCTGATGAAACAGGCTCTTTTTCAAGTCTATGATATTGCTTTCATGGCTAATTTACTTTCTTTTGTTAGAATATGAATTTTAGTAATCTACTCACATTGCAAATCCTCTTCATCATGTTCTTAAGGATTTTTAAACTTCCAAGAAATTAAACTGTTCCTCTTTCTTGCTCAATTTCATACATGTTACAATTTGCTATAGCGTATTTTATGGTGCAGTTATCCAGGAGTACCTGTGGTAATATGTATTTATTGGACAGCCATAATTCTATAATTATGTAGCATTCTATAATTCTATAATATTGCAGCACTAGCCTAAGATTGCATATGGAAAAACGAGAATGGGAGTAAGTTCAGCTACTTCTTGGATTCCCCTTCACAGCTTATTAAACAGTTGGTGTTCAGACTGTAACTTCAGCGGGAGCAAAGGGGTCAGCTCTGCAGCCGATGAGAGCAGATCGAGCTCAAGCAATTCCAGTCCTTTTATCTCTGTGCATTAGCTGAGACTGACAAGTCAGAAACATTTGGCTTCTTCAGAAAGAGAAAAATCCTGTTTCCAAAGTGTTGCTCTGTGTTGTGTTTTCCAAAACAAACAAACAGAAAGGGGGCTGCAAGGTTCATCCTGAATCCCTGACCTAGCATCAAGCATAGCACCATGGTATCACTGGCCCGGCAGTGGGTGAGGCTGTTATTAAGGGTTTTGAATGAGCACCTTTCCTTCCCAGTGCCAGGAAAAGGTGGGGATCTTTTAATCCAACTTCAACGTTAATACACTGAAGGAGCTATGCCCTCAGTCAGGTGAAGGGAAGCGGTTACATAAAACAACTTCTCTGCCATAGTAAGTACTGGTGATTTAGCTTAGTTACACCCAGGATCCAGCAGCTGTGACTACTTCATAGCACAAGGCAGAGGTATGGCTCAGATTTTGCCATCACTTCAAAAAATCAAGGCAAAAGTCCCCTTTCATCTCACATTTTACCAATGTGTTTGGGAGTCGACGGGCAACCTCTCCCTGAAAGCTGAGGCCTTTAGGCAAATTGGTGTTTGGATATAGGACTGAGAAACTAGTAATTCATCATGGAAATCTTTCTAGTACATTTACTAAGAATACTTTATTCTAGAAAATATGAAGGTTTGGTCAAAGTTGTGGTGAGGGCTGGTGACTGGGCAAAACTGAGTAAAAGCAATCAAGGAAAGAAATTTACTAGCAGACTAGAGACTCAGGAAGAGCATAGCATGTCTATAGTGGATCCTCAACTACGCTGTGATAATAAGCAAAGATCTACATGCTTCTAAACAGCCTTCTCCTCAATGAGTTACTGAGCTCATAATCTCAGTTTACGGGGGCAAGAATCCATCACCAGCCCCTAAGCTATTTTCTCTTTGATTCCTGCCAACTGATACAGATGGAGAACTTCAATTTTCAGAGGCTCAAATAGTACAATTTAAAGAGGTAAACTGGCCTATGGTGAGGACCTCTCTGGGACATGAAAGCACACAGCTATAGGGGAGCAGGACCAATTTACTAAGGTGTCTTAAAAGCTGCCTCAGATCTCAGTGATGCAGGTCAAGACCTTCAGTCAGTAGCCATTTTCTTGCTCTGCAGCAAAGCAAAGCAGCAGTTGTGAAAAATGCCTGGGCAGCCGAAGCCAGCTGAGTGAGCGCTCATGCTATAGAGGCACTGCTTTCTGCTGGCATCTGCTCACCTCCAGCTGTTTGTGGCAGCACCCACTGGAGAGACTGGCTCTAGAGTGGAGAGGTTGACATTGGTGTTGCAGGATTTAACAGTAGTTGTGTGTTATAACACATTGGCTTATAAGCCAGTGCAAGCATCTCTCCTTCTTTGCTGCCTTGAAACATCCAGTGGCACCAGAAGTCCTGTTTGCCATAGAAAAGCTAGGAAAGGTGTCAGAGGGCAGAAGAACCAGGATAAAGCCCAAAGCTTTCAACAGATGAGGGAATTGTAATGCCTTAGACGGTGGCTCCAAGGGTCTCGCCTACCTACAGGTGGCATGACCTCAGCCTGTCCCAGTTGGCACCTATTCAGAGCACTGAACTTACTTTGTACCTCTGCTCTGTGAGGAATTACTGCTGAAGAAACAGTCTTTAAAGAGCTACAGGCTTCATTTCTATTCCTAGCCACAGGCACTCCCCCTCAGTGGTTCTTACTTATGGGCTGAAGGGCTGCTGAAACTATAAACATCCAAGGGTTCTGTCACTTCGCTTGGAGTGAGAATGAGGTGGCAGCTTTTGCAGCCCCATTCTGGCCATTTTCTTCCTGTCAGGGTGGGAACACCAGCTGAGGCCTGGCACCTTGTTTTTATTGTGTGAAGACTGGATAGAGATTCCTCAATTAGCTTTAAATTAACTGCCTCTTGTCATTATGAGTTCCCTGAGGATAAATGTGAGGGTGCTCTCAAGAAGGTCATTAGGCAGCCTGCTTGTGTGTCCACTATCTGGGCACCCACCAGACTGCACCTGCCTTCCCCAGGTTAAAAGCTTTAATTAAGAACCTCCTGCACGTCTGGTTTTCACAAGCACCATCTGGCACTCCGCAGAAAATATACTCTGCTTTCATTACTGGCAAATCCGAGGGAAGCTGTTTGTGTGTATTAGAGGCAGGAACTGGAGGGGCAGAGGGTGGGGGTTAAAACTTACAGACCATTTCTGAATGGAAAGAATCTAAAGGGAAAATGAAACCTGCATCCAAGATTGGGTTCACACTTAGAAAATTTATGAATATGAAGTTTTATGCAAACATTTTCATTGTCAGGACTTCAGCATATGGACTGTGCTGGAGCATGACTGCATGTACCATTTCCCAAGCCAGACCTGTGAAATATGGCTTCTTCTTACTGCTTTGCTTTTCAGTGTGCATCATCACCAAGATTCAGCATTTTGTTTCCTCAAATTTCACAGCTACACAAAGCATTTTGTTGCAAGCTAGAGCATGCCTGGTTAAATGCAAATCCTTGAACTGACCCTGTTGCAGTTTTGTAACATCCTGCACTCAAATGTCTGTAACTTTTTCATATTAATACACCCATCTTCCCTTTCTGTCACTCTCCTTAGTGGATGGCTAAACTGTAGATCGTAATTCCAAATACCCAACTGTAGCTGCTGGGATACGACTGATTACAAATCTGTGAATGAAGAACAGACACCGCACTGTCCGAGATCTTGAAAACCTGTCAGAAAATTGTTGCCTGTGGTTGCACGCAGTATCTGTCAGTCTAAGAGAGAACAACATTTTCTAAAGCATGTCTTGGAAGCATTACAGATGAAGAACCCCACAAACTATGGTTTGTACCTGTAATGCTTCCTTGAATAGTCTGCTGTTTAGATAACTGCAGTTGCTCCTCCATGGCAAGCTTGGAGAGAGCAATCAGCACAATGAAAGAAACCACTTAATGGATCATTCTTCAGTGCTGCAAATTACAGAAGAAGAAAATTTGGAGTTTAGCAGCTCACTTCTTCAGCAAAAGAAGCATGAGTCCAACTAGCAAAGTAGGGAAAATGCAGATAGGTGAAATGAAGTTTAATGTGTCCATACCAGTTATAACTTTAAGAGATGGATAAAGGGATAGAGCCTTAGAAAAATAGGTAGTACTTACAAGGAACAACAGCAAAATACAGACCTAGTTGGGTAAATTTCTTACTGCTGGAAGTAGTTTAATAAGTGTCTCGTCTCCAGTTCTGTATTGGACGATTATCTCTGCATGGGGCTAGTGACAGCAGCTTTTGGATATGTCAGCTTTCACAAAAAGTAACCAAAAGTTCTATCTGCATGTAGTCATTGTGTGGTACGTGCAGTGCAAGTAGAATTGTTCAAGCTAAACTGTAACTAAGCACCAGTTTCTCTCAGTTTTCCTTCTGCCCTTGTGTTTAAGATTGTTTCTTTCTACATTCCACTGTAATATTGCTGTACTGCCGTATTTTATGCTGGAATTGGCTGCATTTTCGTGATGAAATCATTACATACAGAAAATTACTTCAGGATCACTAGCTTAAGGTATGCTAAAATATTACTAATGTTCAATTTGGTTTGAATTTTCAACGCAAATTTCAGTCAGCTCTTATTCCATGGGAACTGTTGGTTTTAACCCTCAGGGTTTAAATCCCTAGGTGATAAGAAATGCCACATAACTTTAGCACTGAGGAAACCTCAACACACTGGGCCATTATTCTTTGTGGTTGCACAGAGAGGAGAAGGAGCTACTCTTATCCCATCCTTAACTTGGTTTCCCCGTATCCCCTGGGGAGATGCCGGGGGGGGCACCACCGGCACACGTGAGAATGGCAGTCAAGCCTTTAGGTCTTCAAAATTCACCTTTGACGCCTGCTTGTCAAAGCGTTTGGAGAGAGGCTTTTTAGAAACTCCCACCGAGAGCAATTGGTAGCTGGTTGGTGCCTGCTCACTCTGTTGAAAACCCATCCCTAATTGCAGGCAGGGAATGCTCTGGCCTATCTGCTCCGCTCTGCTCTCCTGGAAACATTCATGGGTTTGAACTCTCTGTGCACAATTACAGGTCAAAGTCTTTGTGATCAGTCCTGACATGATTTCAGAGGCATTTGGCCTGGGGACGTTAGCATGTCCTTCTCTCAATTCGAGCTGAGAGAATCTTTATTGGCTTGTAACTGTTGTTTAGTTAATCTAGTGAACGGCTATTTAGGAAACAACCGCTTACTAACGGTGAAAGCTTCAACCATTGTAAAATACCATGCCTCCAAAGACATCAGAGAATGATGAAATGTAGATGGAAATGTTACTTTGCCCACACCTATCAATCAGTCTTAAGTCATATCACGATGTTCTTTTTTTTTCCCCTTTAAAGACGGGAAAGGACTGCATATCACAGCCCCATGATAAAAAGGGACAACAAACTGGTTATTGAAATTAGAGGATTTTGTCACGAAATAACATTCATTGCTGTGTTTGACTAGAATACTCAACTGCACAGGTAAAGTGGCTACATGCGAAAAGTGGGCAGATAATTCGAGGTTATGTCACTGATACTCTGAGAAGACGTCTCAGCTACTTTTTCAAAGACCTAAAATGTACTAATGTTAACTGGAAAATACTTTTTTTCTTGTGTGAGCCATTTTTGTAACACCAGCAGCACTTAAAGTGCTACTAGCTCTTATAATAGGAACAAATAAAATCAAAATTGCTCCTTACCTCCTACCCTAGTATATAATTTTGACCAAGAGTATCTGATTTATCACACCCTAACAGAGTGACTCAGCTGCACTTCTTTCACACACTATTCTCTTCACCCTCAAGAGAAAGAGGAAGCAATGTACTTGCTGTGCAGAGACCTCTTTCAGTTACAGCCACAGAACAATTAACATTACCTCATTAGCTTTTGTAGTTCCTTGAAAGCAGAAAAATCCAGATTTTCCTCTCTCCATCTGCCACTCTTATTCAGCACAGAAGGTTGGGTGAGAAGTAAGTTGCTTTAATTTGAACAAAATCTTCAGGGCAGTAATCCATGGTTATTAAAATTAATGTCCAGACTATTCTGCTGCTCCTAAACTGCCTAACTTGGAAGCCAAAATGAATTTGTATGCTGGTAATAAGACAGGGGGCTATTTAATTCTCTCTTTTGTTTGTTTGGTGTTTTGGGGTGGGGTTTTTTGTTTGTTTTTTCTTTCAGTTCTGGTTTTGGTTGGTTTTTGTCTTTTTTTTTTTCTAACAGTGGCACAAGTGAAACACTTGTGTAAAACCCTTGAAGAGACAAAGCACAGCTTTTACCACAGATGGCTCGAAGGATGCATCACAATCCTCCTGCTCCTGAATACTGAGCTGCAGACCTTTGGTAAGTGGAAACAGGGGCATGCAGAGAGCCTTCAATAGCCCCATCTGAAAAGATGAGATTATGGCCCTGACTATATTTAGGTCACTTATTACAGTGAATCAGGGACCTCCGAGTTTTCTGAACACTATGGTCTGCCAGCACCAGGGATGAAAAGGGGGGTGTAGCAGGTATGTATTTTGGCTCAAGGAATGGTCAGGCATCAGGCAATGCCTACTGGCTATTGCAGGGTATGGCTGCACTGCACTGGGAAGTTGGACTGTAGCACTTGAGCCCTTCCAGTGTCAGTGCTGATGTACTCTGATGGAGAAATTACATTTAACAGACACTGACTTAGTCTTAGAAAGCCCTTCAAGATATGCTTCTGTATGCAACTTCTGCTTTTATGGCCCTTCAGCATCTTAAACATCTATGAGGTCACTGTAAATGAAACAGCGGAGCATTACGAAGTATTTTCCCTTCTGTCTCCATGTTTCTTGAATTACACTGAATTCACTCCAAGTAAGGTATAGCAGTACCATGAGTTAGGAAAACACTCAGCATATGCATTCCTAGATAAATTTATTATCAACACTCTCAGTGGTCTCAGTGTAAGTCTCTGTGTCATCGGCTAGATGTTTTCTCTGCAACATCAAGGAAAATGGTAACACTGTTCCTCAAATGGGGTATTTCATTATCAGTAAAGTTAATGCCTTTCAAATTTTGTTATGTAACTGAGCATAGCTGTTTAAAGTAACCATCAAGTGCTCTGGAGCCTTCCTTCCAAGGAGGTAAATATAGCAGACATTCCAGTAGCATAAATGTCCCCAGTACAGTAAAGGCCAATACCTAACTCTTTAGGTGCCTGTTTCTGGTGAGCATCTCCTTGAGATGCACAGCTGTCCCCCAGCTTACTGTGCTATACTCCTACAAAACCTACCATATGAGAATGACACACCCACCCTTTTCCTCCAGTAGGTTTCTAACAATGGTCAACCTTATTTAGGACCTGGTTCAGTAAAGCATATAAGCTACTACTTAATTTAAAAAAAAATATGTATCACCACTGTTTTTAAAGATTTGGGATAAAAGGCAGACAAATAGGCCTAGTGAAAATACCCCTTTGAACAGGTAACAGAATAGGTATTCCAGGGGAAAAAAAACAAGGCAAGTAAAATGAAAAAGCAAAAAGAGAAAGATGTATTTATGTGATATGATTTAGCGTAAGGTGTCCCTGCCCAAGGCAGGGGGGTTGGAACTAGATGATCTTAAGGTCCTTTCCAACCCTAACGATTCTATGATTCTATTCTATGATTCTATATATATTTTTACCCTTTTAAAGGGATTATATAATTTTATTTCTGGAATTATAGTTAACTTGCACAATTTTGGCATGAAGAAAGGCTGATATTCTCATTGTTTGCAGATTAGACTCCCATCTAGCAGAACATTACTATGGTGACAACTGCTAAAGGAAATATTGAAAGAGACAGCTAGATAATTTTAAAAAAGTGAAAAAAATGTAACCTTGCTGTGAGCAGGCATACCCATAGTGACTTAAATAGATTACTCCTGTTTTCAAGGCTGTAATACTAACCTAGTGAGTGAAAACTGCCAGACTATGAATGCCCCTCTGCTGCTCATCCTCCATTACTTGCTGGCTGGCTGAAAGGGTAGGATGGAGTGAGGCAAAAATAATAAAATAATAAAAAGTAAAAAAGAAAAAAAAAAAGTATTAAAAGCTTTCTCACTCCTACAGTCTCTTCAGAAGCTCTTAAGGATTGCTATAGCCGTATTTGGGATCCTTCTGTGACATTGTTTTTCACACCATGCCTAGAGAAATTGCAGCTGAAATGACTCAAGAGCTACTTCTGGATCTTTCCAAACTGCAGCTTTCTGGATATAGACAGCACCTTTGAACCACTTATCCAGTCACAAGTCTTAAAATTTCTTGTAAGTGTAGCAGGAGACTAGGTATCAATTTCACTGAAGTAGGGCATCTCGTGGTTATCATATTTGTTCTGTTTATCCAGTTCGGAGTCTGGATCTGAGTAAAAAAATCATGATCAGCAGCAACAGCATTGCACTACATGTGTCAGAAGATGATATGCAATTAATATGTTTGTCTGGAAGCTAAGAGGATATCAGCAATTGCTATCGTAACCAGAATTCACATGGAGATCATTACAATTCAAACAGCTATTTGACCTGACTTTTTAAAAGACCAGAATAAAGTAGTCTGATTGGATTCCCCAGGGAATCTGGTGTTCAGCTGGGAGAGGCTTTAGCTTTGTTAACTGTCTAAGCACTGTGAAGTGTTTAAACTGGAATAATAAGGTTTGAATTCTCAGGGTCAGCAGGCCAATGCAGAGAGTGTATTTTTAAAAGAAAAGCGTGCTTTATAAAGCAATTAATAAAATTCAGACCCTAAGGTGGCATCTGTTCCATTTATTTCAAGAAAAGGCATTGCAGAGTAGCAGCAAATTGCCTTATTTCTTTGTCTGAGTTGATTTGAAAATGTATCTAATTGTAAAAGAGCCCCCAGAGGACTGCCATCAGGTAGAGCAGTCATAAGTAATTGTCTTGGGCTTGACTTTGTATAAAAAACAATTTCACTGAAGCTGAAAACTAAACCTGCTCTATGAGGGTGACAGCCACACATTCTCACTTTCAGGAAGATTGGCATTACCAGACAGAGAAAGCTCTTGAGCAGTCCCAAATTATAAAAAAGATCCACTAAGTCTTTTCTACTATTATTTTCCTTTTCGCTGCTTGTTAGTTATGTTAATCCAGTAAGTGAGCAGAGAAGTATCACTGCAAATACTCTTTTAGGACTTCTCAGTCTGGCAAGAACCTTAATTACACAGACATTGGATTTCTTAATCACCTATGTCTTTTCCTCCCGTGTTTGAAACCTTAGTCTCTGGCTTGTTTCAATATGAGTTATACCGTAACTTTTTATACAACAACCTTTGTTCTGATCATGTAGCTCCACTGTAAGTCAAAGGCAGTTTCAGGTTACCACTGGGCAAGCCTCTTCTTGCATGTTCTGTAAATGCCACATAGCTTGTATAAATCAAATAAACTACTGGACATTGTCAGGACTCAGGTTTGTGCTGCTGCTCTCTATTGCAGGCTTGCAAAAAATATTTCACTCTCAAGGGCCCAGTCAGCAGTTAAAATAAACAGCATTAACAAATCATTACAACCTTGTAATGGAAAGTAAAAAGCAAAACAAATATACATTTTTCATTTTAGAAGACTTTTGTTTAAATTTCCAAACACAGTTTGATACAGTGTGACCACTTAACACCACTCAGTTCAGGCTCTGATGCAGATTTAGCTGCACTACAGAGACTGTGCAAGTAAAAAAAATTAACAACATGCTTTTATAACCTGACCTCTAGACCAGAGCCTGTGGAAGGCACTAACATGACAAGCCTGCATGAGAGACCTCAGAGTCTGCACAAGTGAGTATCAGAGAATATTTTCAGAAGTACTTCATACGTTGCCTGCAGGATCTGTTTTTAAAACAGACATAGGTACCTGTCTCCTGTTAGCCTCTGTGTAGTAAGGTGTCAGAATATCTTCTCACATGCTTACTTAGTTCTTATGGTGACAGAATAAGAACTAAGTATAAGACAGTTCACTTGAACTGGTGTTAATGCAAGTGTTTACCCTGTCCTCAACGATTTAATCAAATTCTTACTGGGGCATGTGTGCAACTGGAAAGTGTTGTTACCATGTTCAGGCAAAATTTCCATACAATAACTGATGCTAATAACTCTGCAGCAAAGTCATCATATGGCACAAACTGTGCCAGGAAATACAGATCTAAGACCTTCATTGTGAGTTATTCTGCATAGTGTAGCTGGAGTTTAAAAAATAAAGGATTGTTTTTTCAAAGCAATCTTGAGCAATAAAATCCTATTCCAGCGAAAGTGCTATTCAGTGCCTCAAGACAGCCCTCTTCCTTCTTTACCCTTTGAAGATAATTTCTAGTGATCTTGAAATGTGTCCACCTTAGGGATTAAGACAGTTCAAGTATGTGTGAACCTGCTTGAAAGCTGCAGTTTTTCCCTGCTTGTCATAACAGTCCTGCAGAAAGCTGAAATCAAATAACCAAAGAGTTGGAAGAATTTTGATTGCAGTTTTTGGAGGTGAGATAAATTAAATCCTAAGTAATGAAGAAGCATGGGCTTTCCATGGTAAATTCATTTTGTATCAATAGTGATTTCTTATGTAGTTGATGGCTAATCCTGCCAGCAATGTTCATAACTCACTATCAATAGTTAATTCTTTGGAAAATTGCATGTAGAGGGACAGCTTTGGTTAGCTATTTTAAAAATATCTCTCGGGTTTATTGATCAAAGTTACTCTTAGTTAAGCTCTGTGTGCATAAGAAAGTGCAGAATAGCCTGCTGTCATAAAACATAAAAGAACTCAGTGTTTCTTTACCTTGGGGAAACAAACACCTTATGCCTTTACAGCAATTCGAAGGCCAAGGCAGGAGACATGAACTTGCCTCAGTGTCATTCCAGTACTAACAGCCTCATCTCCCAAAGGCAGGATGCTCTTCTGATGTCGCTGTCAGAGCAGAAGCCTCCTACCTTTCCCTTTTGTCATCTCAACCAGAGTCATGAGGAGGTAAAGCAAAGGGTGTTGGCTTCACACAAAGAGTTGTGATTTTCAATCGTTATCTTCAAAGCAGGTAGCATCTCGTCACCTGCTGTCTGTTTTACCTGGTAATTAAGGTAAGACACCTTCACTTTGATGTTTAAGGCTGGCCAGCAGCGTAGCTTCTTCATGGTTTTGCTCACAGTGTGAGGAAATGTTTAATTCAAAGCTATTCAGTGTTTATTAATAGAACAAAGGAAGACGCACCCATGTCTCACCCATGTACCTAAAGCATTAGCGTGGCATTGCTGACATGTAAACTATTTTTTAAACAGTATCAGTCACCTGACTTTGGGGATAGTGAAATGTCACTGCAACTTAGGACGACCCTGACCCTAACCCCTGACCCCAGATGGAAACGTTGTCACTTCCAGCACCACAAGGAAGATGACCTTTCTGAACTTCTCCAAATACTAAAGCAAAAGGGAAGAACCACACGTAGTTTATCCATGTGTGTTTTCTAGATGGTAGTGCAGCTGCAAGTTTGTAATTGATTTCAAAGCGTGGATCAGATCATATCCCATGTGACCTGCTGTTATCCTACGTGAGCTGCTGGTTGCCCAAAGGGTTTCCCAGGCTGGTCACTTAGACACCCATATAAGAATTTAGGATGGCAATTTAAATTTCCAGGTACATTAGTAATACTGTGTAATGGCTGGAACCTTTTATACTGGTTTCGGCATAATAATTGCATTCAAATATGAAAACTTTTGATGAAAAACTGGTGTTGTCCCTTAAACCCATGTCCCTACATAGAAACGGGAGTTTGCACAGGATCTGTAGCACTCCCACCAACTGAGCAATAACATTACTAGTGCAGAATTAAATGAGCTTCTGACTTTTTGTAATGCATCTTTTATATGCTGCCTTTAGCACTGACCAACAGCCAATGCAAAAAAAATCCAGGGTATGGCATGGATTTTTGTGTTTAGAGGATACCAAAGGCCAGCAGCGCTCAGGCCTTGGGTTTACTGAAACTCCAGGTGTGGCCAACCTTACAGATGTAAAGGACAAAGTTCTCCCCATGTTCACTTTCTCCTGCACACATAAGCAAAAGTAAATCAATCCTGACCCTGCAGGATTAGCTGATTGTTGGAAAATGACAAGCACAAGGTAAATATTTAGGTCCCAGTCTCACTGTGATTACAACCTTGAAGAAAGCAATTATCCACCCTTCCTTGTGTCCCATCTGGGAGCAAGGAATGCCATGTTACTTTTCTGGAATGAAGCCTCCCCTACATGTTGTAACCTCTCTAGGAAAGTTCATGCTGGGATATTTACAACCTTGGTGTCATTGCAATAACTTTTCCTTTGAAATCTTTGAATTAAAGGAAAGAAATTTATATTTCATGCCCTTCAGCTCTAGCCAGCAGATTTAGAAAATTAATTTCAGCAAAATAGCCTGATGGAAAGAATATTACAGGCTTTGCTATTTCTGCTATATCCTATTACGATTATCATAATTTGATGCATTGGACTTGAAGTGGTCCTTAGGGAATCAAACAGGAGAAGGCACCCTGCTGGGCTCTGGTGCTCTCAGGTACAGCACAAGGGCCTTTGCTGCTCCAGGGTTTTATAATCTAAGTAATGTTTCAAAAAATAGTATAAAATGTGCTGCTCAACATAATGGTGGTGAATCAACACCTACTGTACTCCTCAGCAGAAGGTGTCTATAAAGATCTGTTTAGACTTTTCCACTCTGTTTTTCTCCAGTTCCTACTCTTCAGATCCTGAACCTTTAGAGGAAGTATCACGGTTTTTCATGAACGTCAATTCACCTCCTGCGTTGTATGACATAGTAAGCACTACCATTAAAAATATTGTCCAGGTGTGTCTTGTGCAAAAAATAGTGGTAGTATTCAAGTATTTCAAATGTGGACATATGTTTCCATATGTTGACACAGTTTCCAAAGCGCTAAACAATGTGAGGATGATCGAATCTTTACAATACTCACACGATAAGAAGAGCAGGTAAATATTATCCCTTATTCAGTTATGTAAGTGGAGTCAAAGGTTTTTATATGCTGTAGGTTTAACACAAGTGGTTTCCAGCTGGTCTGCAGAACTACAGGTCTCACAGTTTAATGGTAAAAATGTCTCATAACCTTGGAGGAATCCTGATTCTTCATCCAAAATATTCAATACCACTGATCTGTATAAAATCACATAATACTATGGTTTGACACCGCCCTGAAATTTCTTCTGTCATGTAATACATGACAGCACAAGAAGACACAGAACACTCATGCCTGGGAGAAGCTTCTGATTTTATGCAGAAAGAGTTCAAATAAAAAACAAGCTATGTCAAACTGTAGAAGCCAGTGCTATAAAGTAATAACACGTTTGGGTTTATCGTCTTCTGTTAATGCGTGAGGACCTCTCCTTGGATGTCCGTAGGACAGGAAGTAGGTATTCCTCACAGAATTTGCTGTGCATTTCTTCATAATGCAGGTGTAAAAGGACTGATATTTTACCAAATTAAAATTGTACCTGAGTCATTAGGAGCAGGGGTTCATTATTATCTCTACAGTAAATCATGGTGGATATCATTAAAATCTCATCTTTATCTACATGTCTGCCCAGCATTTTGTGGTTTAATTCTAGGAAGAAATCAATTTCACTGAAAATACTTTCGATAGTGGATTTTACTTTTCAAGCAAACAGAATGTTATTCCATTTGTGAAAGTGCCAGTGTTGATGTCATTATCACTTGTCTTAGATAGAAATACTACTTACAGTCGAAAAAAAAAGAGTAGCTGTGAGATACCCTGGGAACTTCCATGCAGGTGGGTGGACTAGGAGAAGCAGGACACTCTGAAACTCCCCTCCTGTCAATGAGACTGCATGTGAGAGGGTCAAAATGCTGGGTGGGAATGGGCTGACACAGACAACATTCAGTTTGTTTAAAAGAAACTTGTTCACTAAAGGCAAAACATCTCTCACTAGCATGCCCGGTCACTACACCCGTAGTAAGCAAACTTTCTGGGATGAAAAATTCACAAACACCCTGTATAACAAAAGCTGATTTCTACAGATAAACACACCCATTCATCTAGGAACCACAGTCAGATTGTGGTATTCATCTGACTGTAAGGAGGGAGATGGGTACAAAGAGATAGCCAGCTCTCAGAGAACTAGTCTTACCTTTCCTCTGATTTGTTGTTGGAGATTTTTTAATCTTCATCATTTTGATCTTCTTCCGAGGGATCATAAATTGCAGAGAAAGCTCTCTCACCTGCCCAATATTTTAGAATGGTGACAGCGACATAAGTCAATACCTCCTCCTTCAATCATTTACACAGTGCTTCAAGAAAATGAGACAAAATGACAGCCAACTCCTATGACAGCCACTCTTGCTGACAAACCCTGCAAGCCAGGAGTAAATTCAATACAACCCACCATTTTTGTTCAGATCGTCTCTCAATATGAGCTGTTGCTTTCTTACTTTTCGTACTGTGGCTTGTATGGAACATAGTCCTCGGCCAGTAAATAAAGGGAGATCCTCAGCACTGTACCAGCAGCTCTTTCACCAATTAAAGATGCTGCAAGCAGCTGGGAGAAAAATGCTGCACCCAGCCTGAATGGGTGAAACCCTGACTGTGGGCCATGCCAAGACCCCCTGCCTGTTGTCATGTCTAATGAGAGGCAGGACAGTGGCAGAGCTGCTGGCACCTGCCCTGGGATGCTCACCCCAGATCTTGTGACACATGGCCCACTCTGCAACACCACCCATTTCAAAGCCAGAGTAACACTCATGCACCATGGCTCTTACAAGTGTATTTAAGGGTCTCATTTTTCAAACCATATGCTGCTGTTACTGCCCTACAGCCCCTTCAGTATTTCTACTGACTCTTAGCAAGGCAACCCACTGCCTTTTACTGGCTACAAAACCTGCAAAATGGGGAAAGCACAAGTGCCATGACTGGCCACAGGTGTAGGGCTATTGGCTGCCCTTTGTGTGCAGCCCCTAGCCCCAGCAGATGCTGGGACTTCCTTACCCTCCCTGGGGCAGGACCAGGCATGACAATAGCACATACCCACCCCAACAAGATGCCAGGTGTGGGGGTCAGAACAACTGTTCTGTTTAGTGGTGAGAAAAATATAAGGAGCTCTAGAGCATAATTCATGATAACCTCAATCCTACATCACTACTGGGATAGAATAAAGACCTCCATTCTTAATTCCTGAAGAGAACACCACAGCAGTAAAGCACAGTCTCTGCCCCAGCTCTCCCCCATTAGCCAGAAAACCGAGGGAAATAAAAAGATATTTTAAAAAAGCTCTTTACAAAATTATTCTCAGAACAGGCTACTTTGGTCTGAGCCCCAGAGAACCCTAGGAGAATCTGGAAGATGATCTGATCTATGTCCACTGCCCATGTTGACAGAAAAACTATCTGTGGTGAGTTAAAGCAAGGTGCACGTGATGCTTCTAAGGGCTTTTCCAGCATCCCACAAAGGGAGAGGTCCCTCCCCACATGGGAATGTCAGCGAACAGCCACAGCTCTGCTGAGATGGAGGAGCTCCAGCTGAGGAAGCCATTGCCAGTGTTTGCATTGGTCTTGGTCATCTGTAAAGGGAGAGGGGACCAGCATTTAGTGTTTCTGGAGTTTCTCGAGAAGAAATGAGAAAAAAGTCTGAGCAGACAGAACAAAGCTCTCCCTCAAATCTCCCGGCTGTCAGATTTGACAGGACGGCTAAGGAAAAGGAGAAAAGCAATCAGGAACTGAGAATCCCCTGGAGCAGACTTACAAAATGTCTGGAAAATATGCTGTCTTGGCCTGAAGTGCTCCTGCTTCTCATACCGGGTATAAAGGAGGGAAATCTGCCAGGAGCTGTCTGTGCTGGAACAGGATGGCAGAGGATTCCAGCTTAGATACTCAGTGATGTATAAGTGGATTTCTGACCATCCTAGAGCTGCTGGTTTTTAAACAGACTGTTCAGGCGACACTGCACCTGACCTTTCCATCCTGAGCAGCTTTGCTGCTGTGACTTTGATCCTTTCTCATGTGCTCTCATGCAATATGTTTTCTCTCACAATCCACGTATGAATAAGATACGAACAGGTGACCCCGTCCTCACACTGCATTTCTTTGTGTGATGTAGGTACTTTGGCACATGTGCAGTGTTTTGTCTGAAAGAACAACCTAGGAAGAAGAAAACAGGAGCCATAGAGTAATAGTACTTTGCATTTCCATAACCCACTGTGCCAACGGCCTTCAAAGTACATGTGAATGAGATTCAGAGATTTGTTTCAACACATTTACTCTTCTGCCAACCAGCATTATCCTGTTATCAATATTCTGCAGACGCCTGCCCTCAGCTTTTGTTATGTTTGCGCCTGCATTGAACATCACCACTCCCTTTCCTTGGAATGGCTGTAGTCAAGCATAATTATGCAAAGCAAACTTGTCAGCTCACACAACAGCAACCTCTGAAAAGTGAAATCTCTACACTTGCCTCTTAGAAGCAAGAACATCACAACTCTTTGGTGTTTGATTTTGATCTCACACTTGTTCCCTTCTAATGGAATTTCCTTGACTTCAAAGTAGAGATGATATACATGGGAATGAGATCCTTTTATGGCCACATAAGTGTAAACTGCTCTCTGGCAGTCACACACATTGCTCCAGCAGAGTTATAATAATCACACCAAGACTGAGGTCTTCCACTCCTTCCATAGCTGACTTCCCACTGAAGACTTGTTCACAGTATATGTGAATCCTTCACTTTCCAGTGTCTGACACAGCATCAGCACCAGTGTGATTAACCCAATCACAGAAAAAAGTACCATGATGTCAGATTTTAAATCTGGCTTCAATGCAGTAAGCTCAGCACTCATTTCTAGTGATGAGCTGGAGAACAAAAACATGACAGCAGTCTGAGAGTCTGAGAAGGGCTTAATCATCACTAAGAATAACTGCAGCTTCCAGCTTGGAACTGTGGATCTGGTTAAGCATTATTATGTGCTTGTTAAAAAAAAAAAAAAAAAAAGAAAAAGCAAAAAGCTCGTATCAAATAATAGTGGCAGGAACGACTAGAAGTTCCTCCATCCTCCAGGTACCTGCAGAAGAGAAAGTGCGCACAGTTTTCTTTTCACATGCATCGTTTACAATGCTGAAAGAGCCAATGCTTCCAACTTTCCAAGGGAAATCTTTTATCGCTTTATCTCAGAGCTATGATTAAACACAGGGCCATTAAGAAGATGGATATCAAAAGCTGGCTTGTTATTGCTTTTAAATGCTGTGTTTTCTATTCTGGGAGTAGGCACAAGGCAAATTTTATGGAGTTGTAACACCCCTCCTCTTGAGGAAGAAGGACAAAAAATACAAAAACAAATATTTATCAGATAAATTATTTTACAAGCAAGTGAATGACTGTATCTAATACTTGTTTGTTCTTAAAAAACCCCTCTAGCAATAGATGCTGGTTAAAATAAGGCGCTAGAATATCAATTTAAGACAACAATAAGATCAAGCCTGATAGCTGGAAGATTCCACAATTAAATTCACACCGATACCATTTGTGTAAAAAGCAGCATGACAGCAACACAGCAAGCTGTAGGAAAAGGACAATAAAGGAAATCAGACGTCCATTGTAAGGCTTCAAATTGCCATCATGGCCAGATGAGCTCACAGGCAGCTTTCCAGGCCCCACCTCACAGAATACAAAGAAAGAGAAGAGCCCTGTACCCCAGGGCGAGAAACTACCTTCCTTTTTCTGCCAAGAGCCACCATGCAAGACACGCGGTTTCCCCAGCGCAGCTGATGCACCGCAAGCTCACGCCCTGCCTTAGACTGCAGTGACTTGTTCCCCCTCCAGGAGCTACTGCCGAGTGTGAACTGTCAGACAAGGAAGGCTGTGTACTGACCCCGTGAGCAGCACACCAACATTTTCACATCTCTGCAAACAGTAACCAATCGTTTGAGGGAAAAGGGCAGTTGGGAAGTTGCTCACAGGCAGGAGACGTCAGGAGCGAGCTAGCCAAGACTCGCTGCATCTTCCACCCAGCCTCTGCTGAGAGTGCTGGCAAGCCCTGCGGGCTCACTGCCTCCCCAGGCTGGATGGAGGGAAACCTTTCCCCAGAGCTCTGAGGAGAGCACTGTCCAGGAACCATCTTTTGGTAAGTCTTCAGCCTGAGAGATGCACTTGCTCTTGAGAGCTGCGTGTTCAACACCACAGCTGGCATCAGTGCGGGAAAATGAGGAATTGATGTATTTGTTCTGTCTGAAAAGCAGTGGGGAAAATGCATGAGTTGATGAGGGACAGCCAGCAACATACTAGCTCCAGTGTCTTCTGCTGGCCTTTCCAAACTGGATTAAGCTAAACGACAGCAGATCATTAGATTAAACTCTGTGCTTACGACAGAATATGCATAAATATAACCCGCATTAAACTATATGCAAATAACACAGTATAATAGGGAAAAGAAGTAATATCAACGCATGCATAGAAATAGCTACTAGGCTTTTCAGTTCCCACTTTCACCTTTAATGCACTAGCAGTCTCCTAAATATCCCATGCAACCAAGCTCATAAACCCAGCATGTTAAGCAACAGATTCTGTGAGACTTCCTCACTATCCTTAATTATCTAGGTTCATTAAACCCTAGTGATATCACTTCCTCCATTTTCCCAAAGTGTCTCCTGGTAAGGAAAGGAAAACCTTAGCTTCCAAATACAATAGCCTTATCAGCTTTTAAATAAGGTATCCCCCACCCAAAGAGGTTACAATTCAGCTTTCTATCATTGCTGCAAAACTAGCATCCAGAACCATAGTGCACCTGAACTTTCTGCTTCTGCATAGTGCAGTAGGGTTTTTTTTGCAGTGATGACCCCAGAAACCCAAGGCAATCTATGGGTTACCTCTACATAGTCTGCAGAGAAAGTCTGAGAAAATAAGACCATGTCAGCAGGCTAAAATTTGCTACATATACCTTCACCAAAAAGAGAAAAAAAGTGAAACCGCCCAAAAACCACCAACAACTGAAAACAACAAATAACTACAGCGACTTTTTTGTGTGCATTTGGAAAAACTTTCGTTTTTTTTTTGGAAAAACTTTCGTTTTTCTTCCAAAGAGGAAAGAAAGTTTTGCCCTAAGACAGAAAAAGTGGGTGAGGGCTTTTGTTTGTTTGCTCTTTAACGCTAATAATAATCTACAGTCCATGTCAGAAATGAATGCACTATAAACTATAGAGGGTCAAGAAGTGTTTGAGTTTGGATGAAACTCATACTTTTTTTGAGGGTTTTCAATGTTTAGAAAACAATGCATGACCTGTGCCTCAGGGGGACAGCATACCCTAAGTGGGGATGAACCACTCAACCACTGACAGTGCAGCTTGGTTTTGGTCTGAGTAGTTTGAGTTATTCTAGTCTAGTATTGAACTGAATTCAATACATTAAAAGAGGAATGATTGAAGGGAAGAAAAAAAGCCAACTGGGCACATTTTTGGACTCTAGCATTTCTCTTTAGTTCAGCCTCAGTTCATCCATGTCTACAGCAATATTATCGTGAAGCATGCAGAGGGCGTGAGCAGGCATCCACCACTGAAAGGGCTGTCCCTGCCTTCAAGGAACTCATCTTTGCCTCTGTTTTCCTGCCCACACTGCTGCCTCCAGCTCCCTCCTCCTGCCCTGCAGCAGTCAGAGGTGTGAGCACTCCCCCTCTCCATCACTCAGTGCCCAGCAGTTAGGCTTGCAGTCAGTCTGAAGTGGGCACTGTGTCAATCAGAGAGTTAAAAATAGAAAAAGGGCTGGTTTATTTTCCCCAGTAGTCTATAATGCTTGTCAAAAATGAAGTGGCTTGTTCTTAAGCTAATGTTTGCCGACTTGTGTTCCTGTACCGGATAGGTAATCACTGAAACCTGTGTTTGCTCTCTTACCCTACCTATTACAATGAACTGAGCAGACCACGATAAGGTTGGTATGTATTTAAGAGCAGGTATAGGTTGTGAGATGCAGGAAGTAAGGGACAAACTTAATGCTGGAATTCATGCCTCCCTTTGTTTAAATCTTGGTGCAGAGGAGCTACCCACGCAAATACTTCAAAGCATGTCAAGTGTGAGCAGCTATTCAGGACCAGCTAAAGCTGTATTATTATTGAATGAGTAACAGCACATTATCACACAATAATAATGGGGGGTGGGGGGGTGGACGACACACAAAACGCCATTACAGGCTTTGTTATTATTATTTTGCATTGAATAACCTTACCCTATGGAAATATATCACTCAGCCCTAAGGTACAAAATACCCCCAGATGCAACTGGCACATTTTACTTGTGCTGTGGTTCTTTTGACTTATATGTCCTCCTCTTCTTTCCTCTGATGTGTCTTTAAGCGTGCCTGGTGGTAGGGATATGATAGACTGTAATGGAGGGGAAGAAGCAATGAGGATCTAATACTCTCAGACTGTAATCTTGCCGTCCAATTCAGTGTGCTACCACCAAGTCAAACGTTGATATGATAATTAGCCTCTGGCCCCTTTGTAGCCTGCTTTGCTTAACTCACTGGAGATTTTAAAGATTGGCTCTGGTGTCTCCCTCTGTCATTACTGTTGCTGCTGTCTGAATGCTAACGTGCAATCAACACAAGTAGGAGTACTGGGACAGTCTCGGCATGCAGAGTTAAATCAACCCAAAGGTTATTTGTATCACATTAAATTTTTCCTGCCACTTGCTATATACAACAAGAAGAGGCTCTCAAATGAGGTAATGCATACTGATAATATATTATGACAGGTATAGTAAATTAATTTCAAGACTACTCTAAGGAGTGTGAGAACATACATTTTCTTGCAGTTTCTTCTGTGGAAAGATGGCAAAAAAAATCTCTTTTCTTAGTAATTTAAGAGACTGTATTTGCTTCCAAAATACTTTGATGAAAACTTCAGCTTCTTGACAAGGGAGACTCCACTTGCATGGCCAGAGTCCAGCAGAGCTTTAGCAATTTAAACCAGCTGAAACCATGGCCCATAATACTGTGTTTACACCCTCAGCCCTGGAGAACATTTAAACAGGGCAGATCCAAGTTTCTGCAGCCAATGGAAAGACTAACATTAATTTCAGAACTAAACTGAGCCATTAGCCAAACTAAGTTGATTCATTTTGGATGAAATGAGGGCATATATGAAAACAAGTCAGATTTTCAGTTTTAAAAGCACAGATTTCAGAAGAAGGACTGATTACTGAGGGCAGTCAGGCCAAAGAGTCATAAGATACTTCAGCTGAAGGAGACCTATAATTTATTTTCAATAAAAGCTGTAAGGAGCTATCTGGAATTCACTTCATAAGGAAAGGAGGAAAGAGCCTATAGACCAAAATGGATAGAGTACTACCTTAGAAAGTCCAGCACAGCATCCATTTGGAAAGGAGAAAAGAGCTAATCAGCAATGAAAACTTCATTTTGGAGGCCAGGAAGCACAGGACTGGGGTAAACATTGCCAAAAGTAAAACCAAGTTAAAAGTTTGCAGAGGAAATTAAATAGTAATAATAAAAGGAAATCATAAAAGGTTATTTAGCTATTAAAACACAAAGATTTTGGAGAAGAAAATAAGTAATGTTTTTATACTGAGGGGATTAGAGCTGGCATCGGTGTGTGAACAACCTAAATGAAACTCAGCTTTGGGGTTCTGTAAGAACATTGAATTCTGGAGAAAAGGAAGACAGACATGGGATGAACGTCAGGAAATTGAAAATACCTCCTCAAGGGAGAATAAAAACTGAGAGCTGGATGCACTCAGCCAATGGGGAGCAGATCCCTCACCACAGGACACCCGGAGAGCTGGCAGCCGCTCCAAGTAATTTTGTCAAGCTATGAAGGAGAGGGATACATGTGACTTGAGAGCAGTAAATATAGTAACCATAATTAAGAAAGTGAATTAGCATCTAAAGGCACGTTAGCTTGATTGCAATTGTATGCAAGGTTACGGGGTGAATTTTAAAGGAAAGGAATAGTTATTGACATGATGATTAATGAAAAATCAAGGAAAGAACAGCCTGGGCCTGCCAGCTGGAGGGTACCAAGCCAGCCTAACACCTTCCTGTACAAGAGAGCTCATTGATTGCTTTAAGGAAGGTAATTGCAGCCAAGTCAAGTTGTCTGAACATCAGAGAAGCACTCACGATATGGGAAATCATTACTTAAAATGGAGGGGAAGACAACAAAAAACGCACAAACTGTAGCAAGGGTAAGAAATGGCTTTAAAGGGAGATGGGAGTCAGCTGTGCTGAAGGGAAAATTGTAGCTTTTTCCAGGGGATCTTTTCAGCTGTTTACATGAAGGACTACAGTTGAAAAAGTAGATACATGTTAACGAAATTTGCTCATTAGCCACTTGTAGGAGACAACTTGGCACGGAAGTCATCTGAAGGTGGTACAGGTAGAAACAGATAACCTGAAACTCGACTGTGAAATTTAACACCCATTTCAAGATCATGTCTTTAGTATCAAACAGGAGGATTTCTGCAGTAGCTTGGGGATTTACTCAGGGGATTCTGCAGGCAAGAAACTCTTACGGAGGAGATAAGATTAAAACCTTATTCTGCATCAAAAGACTTTGACTCACTTAGCAACTCAAGGCTCCAGTGTGCTTAAAATATCAATGTCTTGGTTGAGTAGACAGTATAATACAGTGTGCATTCTGGATGCAAAAAACAGGTTTCCTTGCAAACAGTATAAGCAGTCTGAGGGAAGGTGTATACCTGATGGTGCCTATCTTCATCTCTGGTAACACATCTTCTGTTTTCTATCAAGTTGGGACTTCCTCACCTATCAGACCTGGGAAGAGACGAAGACACCTCCACAAGATAAAAGGATGCAGTAGTCAGAGAGACTGCTTTGAAATCTCTAATCATACTTGGATTTAGGTACCTAAAACCTCTGAGTACAAGAAATCAGAAAGCTGTCTTACAGCGGACTAAAGTAAGGGACACGAATTCTACATTAGTGGCTAGATCTAAGGATGAGCTTTCTTAATCTAAGAAACTGAAATAGGGAGACTTTTAGGGAGTTTTTGACATAATAGCCCAGTGTCTAAAGTACTAGTCCAGGCAATGGGCAAGGTTGGCTGCATACCCTTCTCAGCCTGGAAAGCTCAAACCCGTATTTTCCTACATTCTGTAAGAGAGGGATCCTAACCTATAAGCTGTGGATGAATCTGGCATGTGGAGATAGTCCACATTTTGTGTTAAAGCCATGCCACCGGCTATCTGAAACCTGAATATTTGTGAAGGTATGGAAGGAACAAGCAAGAGGGAATGACATTTATTAAGAGGGCTTGACTGAGAAGAAGATAGGCAGGCAGAGCAAACAGAGCCTTGTTACCTTAGGAAGCCGGAATAAATTGTAAAGACTTTGCTTTTTCCTGGAGACAGGAATGCAACCTGTTTTGTGATCTTTGTTATAAATAAGTGACAATTCCTTAGAAGACCTGGAAAAGAAATGGATGTGTCCCTGTGCATAGTATCACATGATGAAACGAGGCCTGGCCCACATCCTTCAGAGGACTTACATTTAAAGAAACACGTCTAGTGAATCCCACATGCACATGCATGTTGTTATGGGTGTCCATATGGCCAGCTTATCTGCCCATCAATTTTGTATGGAATTCACCTCGCCTGGTCAGCAGGCAGCATTTAGTGGAAGTTGGCTCTCCAGGTGCTCCCATGATCAGTAAAACGAGATGAGTGGTTCAGCACTCCTATCTGCCGCACTCATCCCACACTGGGGCAGAGCAGCCAGCCATCTTCACAGGTATATCTGCTGGTTACAGGGAGAGCCAGACACCCAGTTTAGATGTCGTATTCTATGTATGAGAGCTAAGACAAATCCCACCATGTGGATCTTAACACACAAAGATCCAGGCCACAGGGACTTGGGCTCCTCTGGGGTTCAGATGCTTTTGAGAATTACCTGGCAAAAGGCAGGATGGAGAATGAAGATCAGCTTGCCTGGGAGAGACTTCAGGCCAAACAGCTGTGGATCAAAGAGTTTAATAGCTCTATCGGCAAAGATGATGGATTTCTGCATGCTCAGCAGACCTAATCTCTTCATTTAACTTAGAAAATTTACAAGGTCTCCTGGCGTAGTTGGTGGAGCTTGTAACCTTTGTGATCAGATGAAGCCAATGTAACATATGTATTATGAGTGCCAAGTAATTCAGATGTTCCTTTCTTTCTTCCTTTAAAACAGAAAAAGAAAAGTAAACAACTATCATTAAGAACAAAAAATAGAGCATTCACATCCCAGGAAATCTCCCAAATCAGAGATCCCACTGCAGAAATAATTCTATCCCACTTATGTTTCTGTTTTCTGTGAGAAGCGTTTATCATCAACATGTAGCAAGACCACAGAGATTATAATTGTTCTGCAGTTGGCAACATTCACTACAGGAATATCTTTCCTGTTTCAGGGCTTGATTTCTCAACCTGATTTTTTTCATTAACTTTAATGCTTCTCTTTTCATTACCCTCCCATTGGGAAATGACTTGACAATTAAGAATGCCAGTTTGATGCAGGAGTTCATTTACCGCACACCTACTCATTTTTCTGTTTGCATTTGTGTAACAGGGCTCTGCATGTGTAGATAACAAAGAAGAGTCCTGCAGGCCTGGGAATAAGTCAAATATAAAGAAAGAAGCAGGTAAGCCAAGCTAACTCCTTGCTGCCAAATAATGCTGAGCTTGTTGGACACATCGGTGGTTTAAAAGGAGTTGAAGTACATTAACAAAGAAAATGCTAAGAGGGAGCAATATGGGGGGTGATGTCTATTCTGCATCTAGAGGGCAGTCCTGGCTGCCCCAGACACAACACAGATGCAGCAGTCCTGGTGGAAGCTAAAACCAACTTCCTGGGCACGTTGGACGCTCAAACATCCCCAGCAAGCGAGTCCACTGCCTACACACACCTCTGGTAGGAGATACCTACAGGCAGTCTCTGGAGGCTGCCACTGAGGTGGGGTGTGATGGGGGAGGGTGGAAAGCATGGCTGCCCTGAAGAGCATTTTCCAAGGCAGTAGAGAGCTGCTGAGTACAGAGTTTAACTGAAAAATGCCCATCTCAAAATTCCTGACATTGAAAAGCAATACCAAAGGCTCAGCAGCACTTAAGGTGGAAATTCTGGTACCAGCTTCAGAGGTTCCACACTGTCACGAGTGTGACCAATGCCCAGGATGAGAAGAGATTAACCACTGTCCTTTCTGTGTGGCACAGATGTACCTGGCATTGCAAAGGTGCCATCACAGAAGGAAGAAACGTCTTTCATCTCTTCTTCAACCTTTCATCCTCAAATACTTCTGAGGTTGTTTTAAGCAACAGAGCTCTTGTGCATCCCCTGGCCTCTTGTGCCAAGGTGAAGTTCTTGTTACATGAACAGCGCCTTGAATGACCTCCAGCACTTACAACACATTGCTTAACTGCACAAAGCCCAGGGCTACAGCAGTTGCACAAGCACCTGACTTTTTTCAGAAGGGGTAGTAGGTACTGGCTTCTAGGAGTCAAGATCCATGAACATTTTCTGGAAGTGCAAATGTGACTGTAAAACCAAGAAGGTCATCATGAGAAAGAAGCCACAGTATTAGTGATGTGACTTTTACCTTTCATCTGGGATGAAATGTGAGGTTTTCTACACATCAGGGATGTCAGGCTCTGAGAGCCACGTTGACTGCATTACTGAATTAGGGCATTTGAATGTGGATCTAAATTTGCAGCATCTTTTCCATGAAGTCTGGAAAAGAAATGCAGTGGAAGTGTCTTTTGTGCCCTTCTTTTGAAACAGGAGGCAAGGGGACCTTGCTGACTGGTAGACCAGCTCCATGTCAAGTCTTTTACAAACAGTACAATCCAGTGTTAGTAAATCAAAACTACTTCTGATTTCTTCATGTGAAAGTGGGTGCATTCTCACTTTTCTCTCTGATTGACAGGCTCAAATATTCACTGTTGCTCATGATAAGCTCTGATACATGCCTAGGCATCAGCTTTAGCAATAGCGTTCTGCCTGCTTCAGCACAAAGTTATTCTGCTCTCCATCATTTGGACCCTGAACACTTTTGAACATTTGTGAAGTGATGCCCAGCAAAAGCTTCATTTTTTTTTTTCTCCCAGCAGGACAGCATTTTCTGCAGAGCCATGGAGGACACCTTATGGCCAGCTGCTGAATTTTCTGCAGTGACCTAATTAACACTGACAATAGGTACCAGTATTAGGCATTGAACTGACCCTATAGGCTGAACCTGGGAAGGAAGGTGCAGTGATTTTTATCACAGTCAAAATGTCACTATAATCCCAGTCCTCTTTCAGCTGTCTCTCCAGTCTACTACAGTTCTGTTATGACTTCGCAAGTTCCAGCATATGCAAGTCTGTAGCCCATCTTTCTGAATTAGTGATGGCTACACAACTTGTATGGCAACTTATTTTATTCTTAGTTTTGGTTAAAATTCACCACTTTTGCTCCCAGCTGAGTCCTCACATCAGGATCCAGGCAAACACTTTCCTGCATCAGTTCAACCAGTTCACCCAGCACACAGTCCCTGGCTGCTTCCTTACGTGCCACATCCTGCCAAGCAAGGAGCATTCATAGTCATGAATCAGACCTCAGCACTGTGAGAGTCTCCTAAAAAATCCCAGTAATTCTTTGTAATTTTACTTTTATAAAATTTTCTAGAGTTTCAGCTTGCAAATTGTTTTACAGAAAACTGTGAGGGTTGCTTTTATGTTCCTGTGAACCAGGTTGCCTCATAGAATCATAGACTAGTTAGGGTTGGAAAGGACCTTAAAATCATCTAGTTCCAACCCCCCTACCATGGGCAGGGACACCTCACACTAAACCATGTCACCCAAGGCTCTGCCCAACCTGGACTTGAACACCACCAGGGATGGAGCATTCACAGCTTCCCTGGGCAACCCATTCCAGTGCCTCACCACACTCACAGTAAAGAACTTCTTCCTTATATGCAACCTAACTTTCCCCTAATTAAGTTTTAACCTGTTAACCCTTGTCCTATCACTACAGTCTCTAATGAAGAGTCCCTCTCCAGCATCCCTATAGGCCCCCTTCAGATACTGGAAGGCTGCTATGAGGTCTCCACGCAGTCTTCTCTTCTCCAGGCTGAACAGCCCCAACTTTCTCAGCCTATCTTCATACAGGAGGTGCTCCAGTCCCCTGATCATCCTCGTGGCCCTCCTCTGGACTTGTTCCAACAGTTCCATGTCCTTTTTATGTTGAGGACATAGACCTGTACATGATACTCCAAGTGAGGTTTCACAAGAGCAGAGTAGAGGGGCAGGATCACCTCCTTCGACCTGCTGGTCACGCTCCTTTTTGATGCAGCCCAGGATACGGTTGGCTTTCTGGGCTGCAAGTGCACACTGCAGCCGGCTCATGTTCATTTTCTCATCAACCAACACCCCTAAGTTCTTCTCCGCAGGGTTGCTCTGAATCTCTTCTCTGCCCAACCTGTAGCTGTGCCTGGGATTGCTCCGACCCAGGTGTAGGACCTTGCACTTGGCATGGTTAAACTTCATGAGGTTGGCATCAGCCCACCTCACAAGCGTGTCAAGGTCCCTCTGGATGGCATTCCTTCCCTCCAGCGTATCAGCAAAACCACACAGCTTGATGTCACTGGCAAACTTGCTGAGGGCGCACTCAATCCCACTGTCCATGTCAGCGACAAAGATGTTGAACAAGACCGGTCCCAACACCGATCCCTAAGGGACACCACTCGTTACTGGTCTCCAGCTGGACACTGAGCCATTGACCACAACTCTGCATGTGGCATCCAGCCAGTTCTATATCCACCGAGTGTTCATTTGCAGGGGAGCTCACGCATTCCACTGTTTCTATTGCAGCCTCCTTGGAACCCAGGCTGAAGCTAATGGAGAAGCACTGAAACCTACTGCAGAACTTTTTGCTTTGACCTGCTCTGAGTACAAAGTCAAGTGAGATGATATGGTTAATCTCTACCAGAGAAGGCTAGAGAGAGCATCCCGAGCTATCTAGCTGCCAGCTAATGCTGCCTTGGCAACAGTTTAATGGGCAATGGCCTGTACTTGAATGACTTCAGTAAGAGATGTAATCAACCATTCGCTATCTTTCTTATTTCCGTTAAGTTGAAAGTACTATGCAATCACTTCAATTTTCTTTCAGCAGTGATAAGGCTCAAGAATAAACCACAGAGCCTGAACTTTCAGTCAGCCTCCATGTTCTACCCTGGATTTATCTTCAGCCATCTTCAGGTGCTGTCTTTCTGCCTGACCTCATATGGAACCTGGCCTCCAAGGAAGGTCAAGTGTTCACTTTCATGCTCCTCTGTCCTGAAATGCTTTCCCTGGCAAGATTAGATAAAGCAATTCTTTCTCATTTCAGCCCATCCCAAATAGATGCTTTATAAAGAATCTACTTTTAAGCAATTTTATTTCTCATCTGCTACAGGTTTATAGATTGAGACTATGGCCAGGCTATTTTTGTATTCACTGTGCCAGGAACAAAGCCCAGTAATTTACTCTGCTTGTAGAAAAAAAAATTGATTTTTACCTTAAAAAAGGCATTTAGAGGTTATTGTCAAAAGACTCCTTCTCAGGTCACTACCTGGTCAAAATCTGCAATATGATTCAGAGCCAGATTCAGTAAAAGCATTTAGGGGTGCTGTTTGGTTAAGCACAAATCAAGCAAAATTTGTACTATTCCTGTGTTTTACATAGAACAGTCATCAACAAAATATAGAAGCAGGTGTTGGTCCCACAGGCTGGTATTTTCCCTTCCCTGAGTCTTCTCCACAGGGCACTTCTCTTGCTCACTGTGTGAATCTTGGTTTCTTGGCTGCAAGGGAGAGGGGAGTGCCACCAGTTTTCCTATGGCCTAGACTGGGGACACCAGCTGGGACAGTCTCCTGAGACATGGTAAATGAGGGTTCATACATCTGTGAAGAAAGTATTAAACTTGTCCCTTCCTGTGTGAGTGTCTGTGTCATTTGCCTTCCAGCAAGTTTGTCATTTAAAGGTGGGATCACACACACAGTTTCCACAGTGTGCCTCAGAGCCTGGGGTACTGCAGCAACTCACTCACATGGTGATGCTGTGCCTGTCCAGCTGCTCCTCTGCCCCCATCCCCCAGGCTGTGGCTGTTGGACCCCACAGCTCCTGTCCGAGACCCATACAGAGTGGCTGCTGCTGCCCCCAGACACGAACAAGACCTGGGGTGATGCAGACAGGCACTGGAGCTCCTCCTTCATCCAGCAACTGAACAAACAAGCACCTACTGATGTACACAGCCCACATCTTCAGCCTGGCACTGATTCTGCACCACTTTGATGCTGCTTTGCGGCATCCCATAAGAGAGATTTCCCCATCTCTGCATCTCTGATTGCAAGGCCAAAATGTGACACAGCTGCCCCTCTCCCTTAGCAATCCTCCTCACACTGTGTGAACAGTAGCCAGCATGGAGACAGGCTCTGCCACGTGCAGTGCACTGCTGCTTTGGCCCTATCATATCTCCTTGCCTAGGGGAAATATCTGGATCCCAAGGCAATGCCCCCATCAGTGTGGGGGGCACTGTGGAGGAGCTGCCCCAATCAACAAGAGGCATGTTCTCACTGGAAAGTGGGACAGCAAGGCGAAACTCTGTGCTCTGAGAACTGTTGTCAAATGCTATGACACAGTCATAGCTCCAAAGTGAAATCAGTCATGTGGAAAGCATCTTCAGCATCCTTGCATACTTGTGTATGCACACATACACTCACATGTACCTGCACCCACACATATACACACACCCTCATTTCCTTCTGTGCAGGTATGATCTAGTGCATAGCTACTGGTGAACCCCAGTAGCCAGAGTAAGCCCCAAAAATGAAATACAGGTGTCTTGATTGTATGGAGAATGAGGGATCTTCCTGTGTGTAACAACATGACAGAACATGCAGCAAGGACATGAGAGAGCTTGCAACACACTTTGGAACAGTGGAATTAAGTATTACAGGTAGGGCTGGTAGCTCCACCCATTCTTAAGGTTACCAGACACTTCCCATTTTAAGAGCTTGTTTTCCTTATACACAATATGTTGACTGCATGAACTTCTATTTATGCGTGCCAGACGTTTGCATCAGGTTTCTTCAGTATTTGTTTCTGCAGCTGTAGAAATTGCAGATAGCTGTAGTTCAGGCACTTAAAATGAAAAACAACTGGGAAGACAGGTTCCTTTGCATTTGTCAAAAAAATACTCTTAAGAGGTTTGCTCTGAGCATCTTGAAGCATCCTGTCACCTTTGGAGAGATTTGACAAGTTGAATAAGACTGCTTTCACCCTACATATCTGTTTTCTCCCATGTTGTGAAATTGTTCCCAAATCTGTCCACCTTGTGAGTTTAAAAATCACCTCTACGGGGTGTAGACCTTGATTTTATCAACTGAAATCCTTTAAGCAACACCGGCCCTATACACATCATGGTGTGTTCACACCTGCAGAGCTCTTTGGGCCCCTGTCCATCCATCTTCCGTGGCTGAATGATCAAGTGGGGGGGGGGGGGGGGGGGGGAACAGTTCTCCCCCTTTCGCCTTCCTCACCAGGAGCTCAGAGCCCTGAATACTAGATACAAGCCAAGAAAGCTGATTGCCACCCAGCTGTGCTACATGCACCTCAACACTAACCAGCCCTCACCCTGCTTGAGACAGAAGGGACCTGATGAGACAATGGAACTTGCTTTGGATCACACAAGGGATGAGCGCTCACAGGAGTGAAAGGGACCCAGCCCTCGCAAACACCACAAATATACTTGCCCATCTGGGATCTCACGCATCTGCATTTTAAAAATACCTACCTTGACCCATTCTCTGGGGAGAAGGCCACTGCATATTTCTCTGATGTTTAAGCATCTTCCTTTAAATTACAGATTAAATGTCTTTGTGGGAAGTTTGTAACCATTTGTTCTCATGCCAATGCTGCCTTGTAACAGTGGTTTTCTTATTTAAGTATTTTTTCTTAGCTATGTTTATAGGCTGCAGTAAGAGTAGACTGGGCAAAAACAGAGCTGGCATGAGGAGCTCAAAGGGAGAGACTGGTGTTTCAAACAAGGAAAAAGCCCCGATTGAAGTCACTGAACTAGAGATGGGATGAGTGGTTCTGGGTCTAAACCCTAAGCTGGCCATCCACTACAGCTATCACCTAAGTACTCACTGTCCATCCTCTACATCTTTCAAATAAGGGGACCAAAACCAAACCTAACCCAAAAGCAGTGGAGTGTAAGGAATTCTCTGTTGTCATCTGGGCAACAACTACAGTGTAGTACAAACTTTGGGTACATGGTCACAATCTGTTTTTTTCCACAGCATCTGGTTTTTGAAACAACAGTGTGCAAGACAGAGCAACTTTGAGAGTGAAACAAGTGTTCTTCCAATAACAACATGCAAAGTCTGGCTTAAATAGTCTGGTACCTCATATATTCAAAAATAAGTGTCTAAACTTAAGGAATACTCCTGATCCTAATCATTCTGTGCTTCAACTTGCAGCTTTAAAACGGTGGTAACTCATGCCATCATCCTAGAGAGTTAGTTGGAGGATATATCCATTATTGTTTGTGAAGCATTGAGGCTTCATAATGGTAAGTACAACAGAAAAGCCTATAAAGTAGTTAATAACTTCATCCTCACAGCAGGATTTATAGGGATGAGGAATAAATAAGGTATGAAACCTAATATTAAATAGCAAGGATGGGATAAAACAGTGAATAATTGCTCAGTAAGGGGATTCATCTGCCCCATGCACTTAATAAGGCATAGGTATATGGGAAAATTAATATGTGAGCTTCCTAATACTGTACATGCTGCATAAGACACGAAAGCAACAGATGTAAGATCATATATGCAACCTTCATTCTGGAATTTCCTAGATTTTGATTGATTGATATAACAATCTTAAAAATGTGCTTTAGCATGATTATATGTCTTTGTGTATGTTGTGATATAAACATAGAGGAAAAAAGATACACATGTGTTCATCATATTATTTGTACAGCCTCACCGTTGCTGCCTTTTCGTTCTTCTGGAAAGCATTATACAGAGTTGCTGTATAAGGCAGCTCAGGTTTCCAATACAATATCCTGGGTTTAAGTGCTTGTCCCACAGAAATAAACGTACGCCAGCCTGCTCAGCAACACAGAGAGGGAGAGCTGCAAAGCTGCAGGCTTTATTAAAACTCTCTCCCACCAGTGAGATTCTGCCCACAGTGTGCTTTTCAAATGCATCAAAAAAGGATGAACTGTTAAAATTAGCATTTTGTCACTACCCACTGAGCCGTCAACTTTCTCAACACTGGCCCCCGTCTCTGCCTACAGTGGATTTGCTGTCAGTCACAATGGCATGTGTGCACCCCAGCTGTGAAATGACTGATTAGTTTTCCCCCTATTATGGAACTGACATTGGAAATGGGATCTTTTACCTGGGACTTTTTCACCTGCTCACTCTAGGTGAAAAACCTGTGGAGTAGTGAGCAATGGAGGTCACTGAGTTTTGTTCCCTGCTGCCCCCAGCATGGAGAAGCAGATGGGCCTCAGTGCCACCTTGCTGGAGCATGGCATGGCGTCACTTCCAGCTGGCATTAGGAGTGTGGATAAAGGCTGCAGGAGGGCATGATCTGGTGGCTGCTGAGATTTGCAATATCTAGGGCATGTCTTGGAGCTATGTGGTGTCTCCTGAGTATTATTCAAGAAAGCTACTAAATTTGAAATAAATATTTAAAATTTAAAATAAAATCTGCTAAATTTAAAATAAATATTAAAATCGACTTTAGTCCAATGTAATTTGGTTTTCTATTAATACAAACAACTCACATTAAGCATCAAGAAGACCAAAGATATAACTCTTTGTGCATTCATATATGTGTGCATATATATATACATATATATGCACATATTTAGGTATGTCTCTGTGTGTTTCATGTAGAGCACAATAATAGCACATATCCTGTTAAGAAGATGGCATAATGTGTCCATATTCCTGTAACTAGCCAAGGGCATCCCTGGGTAGAGCAGGCAGGTTCCCTGTTTCTCAATTCAGTGCCGCTTTCAGGACTACACTATTCTGTGTATATCTTCTGAATATATGCTGCATATTCAGGATATACACTATTATGGGAAACCAGCTTGTTAACGATACTGGCAACCTGCAGCTCAAGCAGACCACTGTAACTAAGTTATGACTGTCTCCCCCGTTGCAAAGAAGGACTGAGAACTTCAGCTGTGCATGGAAAGGAAAATGCTCACCTTCTCACTAGCACACACTGTACCTCAAGCGCAATGACGTGGACATGGTTGTCCAAGTACACAGCACTAGCTCAGGTTTCCAAGGCAATATCTGGAGCTTAATGTGTAGATGTCTCAAAACACAGGTCCCAGGCAACCTAGTGCAGCAGTATAGATTCAACATTATGTTTAAGGTCATTTTTAATATATCTCCTTTATGATTGTTCTTTTTTTATTTCTTCTTCTGTGCTGGAATAGGTATTTCACATGGTTCCTTTGTTTTCACTCTGAATTTTATAGTTGTGTCTCACTTTTTTGGTTATTGTTGTTGTTGAACTTCCTGCTCTGTTGCAACTTATTAAATTACTCTCTTTTTTTTGACAGGATGGTTTGCATGGTTTCCTGTGTCTCTCTCTGGAGATCAGGATTTCAATAAATACATTTCATGTGGCTCTTGAAGAAAAATAGATCTGGAAATCAAAGAACACATCCAGAGGCATAAGAAAGTGTGGGAAAGAGCCTCATTCCCTCTGGAGCAACAGCATCACTTCCCAGAAACTCCTGAGCAGGTCCTTCAGGACCAACAACAGGAGATGAGGCATTTATACCTAACATCACTCTCTCTCCTTTCTTTATGAGTTGCTGGTTGCAGGCACTTATTCAGTTTATTTCTGAGCTAATTCTTTCAGGCTTCTCAATAATTTATGTTTCAACAGTGAAAATTGCCATCCAAAGTACCCCCATAAATTCAGTAATGACACCTCTGCTTTTGAAAGCTGAGACCACAAAGCTGAGACCCAGTGATACAATTCAGTGCCAAACTCTAACTTCTTGTCGGTTCTTTGAGACTTACATGGACAATTCTAATTGTTTATCCTGGCTGACCGAGCCCTGTATGAGGAAACAAAGCTCCCTTTAGAGCCGTTCTGAGTTTCAACTAAGGACTGCTGGCTGCACCAGGCTGCACTGCAAAGGTCCGTGGTTTTGTGGGACTTTCCTCCGTTCCTTTTTATTATCTTCATCTTGGTGAGAAGAGCTGGACATTGCCAATACAACATGACTTGTTGTTGTGCCCATCCCCTCATGCTTGGACATAACCGATGCTATTCTTGGCAGCTGTCAATTTGGATGACAAAACCTCCCTGACACAATACAATACATTGTCTCCACAATACAAAAGTTGTGAATCTTTGTCCCAACTGATTCAATCAGGTGTATGAGAGATATATATAAAGATATGGTAGGTTTCATATGATATCTCCATGCTGCATAGTGCATGCAGTGTCTAATAAAATATTCAACATTTCATTACAATGAGTGATTACTCTAATTTCTTCAGGACCCTTAATGCTGTGGTAATTTGATGAGCGAAGATTTGAAAAATTATGCATAAGAGCAGAAATGATGAAACACGCTGCACGAAAAAAGTCTGTAACTTAAACAAAGCCACTACAGTACTTTCAAAAGAACCCTCTGAGTTTTGAAACAAAACAAAGCCGTCTCCTTTAAAAACAACGTACTTCTGGATGATAATACAACAAACTCCAGTGGTTACACTTTCAGGCTTCTCTACAGATTTATTATTTTTCAGGATTAAAACAGACCTGATAAAACCCAGTGGGATGTGATCTCTGTTTGATCAAAATTATTATTCACTTGAAAGTCTCCTAAAAGGCAGCCCTACTGTATTATCTCTTCTAAGCCCTTCTTATGCCTTTAGACCATAAGGGTTACAATAAATTTGTGTGAGTTACTGTTTTATCACCTACTAACATATTTTAAAAGGGTTTTAAGAGAGAACGAGCTAAACTAACCAACTTGTTTGGCTGTTTTGCAGAAGAGCTGGCTCCCTTGTCAGGGCTCTGAGGAGAGTATGGAGGTCTGTGAGCTAGGAGGCACATCAAGACCACCTTATAGTCCTTCACAGAGCTTCCACACTGACTTGGCATCTCTGAGGAGATGGTCCCAGGAGGAAGTACAGGAAAGGATGGCCATGGAGGAAGTGACCACCACATTCACCTCTCTCCTTTGACAAGCTTTGCTTTTCAGTTTCCCCTTTCTTGTTAGATACCACTAACTGATGACAGCTGATCCTTCAGAAGTGACTACTTGACTTGTGCTCATTCATCTACTGCTGGGTATGCAATGGTGTAGCAGGGTATGAATGCAGGCAGCTACAATTGCTTTCAAATGCCAGTTTGTTTATTTAAATAGGGTAAAGCTGTGCATGGTCTTGAAGTAGCCACTTTTATAAATGAAACTGATAATGACTCAGCTTTGAGGAATGATGCAGCTGTGATGGCATCTGTCCTAATGCCCTTAATGCTCAGCACCTAGCTAATCCCTGTTTCCTAGGGAGTCTGCAGACATCTAGGGTCTAGCCCATGTCAAGGCACATGCCTTTTAACCCTGGGGCCCCTAGTGCATGACCACAGTGCACATCTGCCTAGTGTTTCCTATTCTATGTTTCCCAGGTGCAGTCCTATCTCTTGAGTGTATGTGCATCTTCACCCAAAAGGCTGAATCTTCTGCCCTACAAACTACCTTTGTGAGGTCTTGGACAGACAGGAGCAAGCAGACATGTGGATAAAAACGGCCTTTGAAGAGACCATTTTGTGTTTCCTTACAAAAAAAAAAAGGCATAAGAGATCAGATGTTATTAGAAAAAATAACATAGCCCTCATGCATAAAACCTCCCAACCCAGATGTCCTCTCCTCAGAGATTCCTGGCGCTCTACTGGAGACTGACTTCTCCAGCTTAGAATGATACCCTAAGTCAAGTTTGCATGGTGAGCAAGCCCATGCTACCATGGTCCTTAGCTTCCCCTCTGTCCCTCCCAGCGGTATTTTTTAGTTTGCTTCTTTTTGCCTTGAGGTTGCCAATTTTTCATTTTCTCCAGTCCTGCAGTCAACACAAAAGGCCACATACCCCAGCTTTAGTAAAAGCACAGTCCTCAAGCCCTTCACCATCTATAGGTGATGACAGAGTCCACGCCATCACTTCTGGCTTGGTGCAGACCTGATCCATCTTGCGTGCCTGTGCAGGTTACTTAGGCAGTGACAAGTACAGCAATTCCCAGGGCAAAAATCTCTCTGTACCTGTCTGGATCCACCAACTGTACAAAAGAGCACCCTAAACTGCTGCAGCAGTCCTGGCACATAACCTGCATTTTTGTCTAAAAGGCCATAGACTATTTTTGCCTAAAAGGCCATACGGGTGGGATTTCTTAGCCTGTTTCATTTGCCTTTCGAATGGGACTTATGTAGCTTAACTGATATAACTAAAAGGTAAATAAATAAAAAAAGACAGCACAGCTCTACACTACAGGCAGTTCAATAGGTAACTGACTAAAAGACTCTATTAAAGGGAACTTAATTTGTAGTCTATTCTCAGTGAAAACACTGAAACTGCTGCAATACCAGCTATTTGTATGTGGGGTTTTCTTTATGAGACCAACATGATCTGCGAGGTCACATCAGGTGTATTTTTGATTTGTGGATATATACATCTCATCTTTATTGCACAGTGAAAAAAAGGCGAAGCAAAAGCATTTCATTTTATTCTTGCATTAAGGTGAGATATTTTTGCCCATATGCCTGTGAGGATAATTCAAGACTAGGCTTTTCAGGAATGAGTTTCAATGAAAAATTCCTTGTTTTTTACACAAATACAGATCAGCAAACTTTCTTAGTGTGAGTGTGACATACAAATTAGATTCACGCACTTCAACTGCATAGTTAATATTACTCTATGGTTACTTGTTATTCCTGTTACTGTAATACTAGGTAGCTGCAATCCCAAACCAAGAGCCATTTGGTGACTCTTGTTTTGGGACTAAGACTAGAGCACAGACAATCGTCATCCCAGAAAACCATCAAGCAAATATAAAAGCAAGAGACATTGAAATAGGTGCTGGGTACAGAGAAACAAGGCGACAATGTTGTCAACATTACATACACTGGTTGTGGCCCCCTGGCAGCTTAATGGCTGTCATGTCTTTGCAGGACATCATGGAAAAAAGGAGTTTTAAGGAGATGTAGCCCAAATTATAGCTTGTACTGAAGGAGATAATTCTGCAGCACAAATACAGCTGAGGAAACATTGCAGAGTTGACAGGGCTAAGTTTATGTTCCTGGCCAGGACTACTCAGAGATAAAAGGTGGGAAGAAACAAGAAGGCAGCCAACAGCAGAGCTATACAGGCACCGCAGAAAACCGATGAGGCAGCAGGATCATCCCTGAAGGATGTACCTCACTGGGTAATTAGGGGGTGACAAATTGCAAGGGTATCAGAGGAGGATGTTCTAGTTCCAGCAGAACATCCTCCTTAGTGTTAAGGTATTTTCTTACAATGAAAAAGTCAAAAATTATTTTAATGGTCTATGAGATAGTTTGTTCTGAGTGTGATCTCCCCCTCACAGATCCAGCAGTGATACCATCAGATTCTCTCATATCAGCTTCAGGACAATTACAAAACAGACAATAACCTGCAGAAAGAGGCTGGTTTCTTATTTTCAGCATTACTACTTAGACCAGCTAGAATGACAGAATGTACTTACTCTTTAAGAAAGATTTCGCTATGCCTGAACCCCGAAAAAGAACATATAAGGTACACACCTATTGATCGTCATGAATTTTTCTGCCTGAGCCCTGTAACGCTCCCTTTTCATCAAACTTTACAAGCTTTGTAAAAGCTTATCAAGTCTCAAGGTGCTGTAATTTTATAATTTGAAATCTTGAGCGCTTGGTATTTGTTAGTCATGGGCTTCTATGAGCTAAATTTGCCTTACCACAAGGAATGTACATACTGAGATTATTTCTTCCCACCTTTCCATCACACGCCTAGGCAGGCACTCAGTTTTGGGAGATGCTGAATTAGTCATGTGATGCTGCCTATGGCTATTAGGAAACAACTCTCACATCTGTTTTCTTGGCATCAGACAAAAAAATGCACTTACACATCTGAAACCTGGCTCTTAAGAACATTAAAGGTGTGCACAGTGTTTAAGTCTAACCACTGCTGTTGAGGCAGCTTTTGATGCTTCTCTCCCTTCAACTTCATGCTTCAGCTGTGTTTTTCCTCTAGTGGAAGGAAGCCTTGCTCTGACACCAGAGTCTGCTCCTACTGAAGTCAAAAGGGAACATGCCATTACCTTGGGCTAGACTCTCAAAGGGTAGAAATCAGCATACCTTCTGTCTCCCTTGTATGGGAGATATGCCAGTACACACTGCTGGTCTGCCCTTGCAGGTTCATGCATCATCTGCTCTGTAGTTTGCTGATTTCCCGCATTAAGAACAGGAAGATGGGAAGACGCTCTCAGAGGTGATGGCACAGACCTAGCACTCCATGGCATGGTTATATTTACCTTGCAGTGCTAGACAAGCTGCAAGTTGCCAGAGAGAAACTGATGTCATCTGGGAGTAAAAATCTGTAGGAACTTGCCAGCCTTTTACTGTATCAGAAGTAAGGACTTGCACTTCTCTTTCAGGTTCATTCACTCTATGAAATGTCAGTGCTGGTAGACTTCAGACCCTTCCCTTTTTCCTGTGGGGATCAGAAGTTTCCCAGATCAAGGTGGGATGAGTAATCAAAGCTTTGTACACATGCCATCACATTTACAGGGGATATAATTCATACAGAAATAATGCATATACTCATGGTTTTGATTTCTGAGGTTTCTTCAGCCCATGAAAGAAGAGAATTCATGCAACACCTCACCAATCTGATGTGACATGTTTTACAGCCAGAGCTCACTCTTCCCAAAAGTGTAAATAACTCTGTATGATACAACATATGATGAGGTGAATGAATCAGAAGTAAATATCTAAGAATCGCTACTGAAGGCCTACGTCTTAATGAATGCCCCAGAATGAAGCAAACTCTATAGCTGGATCTGAACAGCTTACTGCCTGCATTTGCAATATAATTTCTAATTTTAAAACACCATGCAATAAAACACTAGGGTAAATTAATCCAGCACAACTGAGACACAGAGGATGTTGGCCACACTTTCCCTCAGACCTAATGCTTGGGTTATTTTTCCCCTGCTTACTTTATGCCGGCTCACAGCCTTTATATTTCCCTTATAGCACTCCTTGCTTTATCACAGTAGTAAGTGGCAGTACTGGCAAGAGAGAAAATGTTACCCTTTCAGTAGCCTCTTTTTCAGCACCTTTCTCCAATTCAAGCTGGCCAGGACAACTCGTCTTAAGCACCATATTATGCTGTCCATCCAAAATTGGAACATGAATAACAGTGAATCTTTGTAGACTTACTGCTTTCTTTTTTTTTCTGAAGAAGAATATGTGTGGTGATCGCAACTAAATTACTTCAGACTGGCCCTCATAAAGCTAAATGGAGTTATGATAAAAGTAAAGGTTCATCTCCTGGTCCCTTACAATAATTTAACCATGTGCAGATCACTAAGCAGTGATTTCTTTCCCTAAATATGTTTCTCTCCTATTTTTCTAAGGAGGTTTACTATTTTCTCAATCTATCCACCTTATTTGGGAGTTTCTCTTGCTTGGAAAACATTGCTCTGATTCAGGCTCAGCTCCCAAAGAAGAACAGAGAGGGACACTTACTTCCTCAGGCTGGAACAAATTCAGCCTGGCTTGAGTAGCTGGAAGCTGGCTTGCTTTGACCAAGCTCAAAGCATTATAACACCCTTTCAGGCAATGGCAAAGACTTGGTCTCCATGAAAATGAGTGTCAATGTTTCTGATGACAATCTGAGGCCACAGTTTTAACCCAGCAGTATCGTAACTGGCCATTAATTTTCTAGGCCAGCAATCGAATACAAACACTAGGCCATGTTGCCATGTTGCCATGAGGGAAGGAAAACCGATAAACTGGTTTAAAAAGTGCTCACCTATATGGAAAGAAGTGCCAAGGTATGGGCCAGGCATGCACACTGTGAGGAGATGGGTCAGAAAACATTCAAACCCCACCAGTACATCTCAGCACTTTTGACTTGGCTCCCAGTGTGTGGAAAATCTTTGTTACGGGTTGAAGGGAGTTGATTCCTGGATGAAAAAGGCTTTTGAATCACCAAGGACCCTTCTTAAGGCACTCACAGGCTCCCGTCCACCTCAGGGATAACAAGAAAATCATGCATCAACAAAGCATAGAGACTTCTGCAAAGAGTAGCAGAAGAGATAGCCTGAAGATATGCCCTTAAGGCCCTATGGCCATCAAAGTAGTTAGTATTTTCCACAATTTTTAGTCTCTGAAGTCACCCTGGTGAGGAGGGCAAACTGGCACTAGGCTTCTCTGCTGCCGTGGTGCTTGTTTGTAGAGCTACGCCAAGCCCTGCTTTAGCAAACAGAAATGATCCCACAGTGAGGGGGCCTCAGCCTTGAGCAAAACCACATCACATCCTTGTAACCAAGGACCACGAGCTTACTCAGCTCATCCCTGAACCCATGCAGACTTACAGCCCTTGATCTGAGCCTCCCTTCCTCCTGTTGGCTGAGCTGGAAGAGCCAAGGATGCCGTCTCCTCTTTGTGCAGGCAGGATTTTTAAGCTGCTTTTCAATTCTTTGTGGGCAGGCTACTACAAAGTGCCTGTTGCACCCTCCCCTGGACATTCAGTATGCAGCCACAGCTACAAGCCTGCAAGGTGAAGGAACATCCAGGTGACAAGTCTGCAAGAGAAGATTGTGGGGATGGGACCCGAACTGGCAGTAGCTGCCCATTTGCAACAGCATAGCTTAGAGCTTGAGGTGCTGTTTGGGCTTTCTTTGCACACAGAAACAGCCCCACTGCTGCAAGGGCACAGTTCTGCCCCTGACTCCTGCTTTTCTAGGTATTAGATGGAGGCAGGCTACAGCCTTCAACTCAAGCAATTAATCATGTTCCTTAAACATTGTCGACAGAGGTTTGTTTCTCATTAAGCCACCTGAAAGCAGATCTACTGACAGTCCCAAGAGCAAGATAAAGAAGAAAGGTATTTGTTTCCAGACACAGTTCAAAGGCAACAAAACGAAGAACTGTTGAAACAGAAACAATTATCATTAATTTTTTTTCTGTAGCCTGAGATAAATTCCCCAAGCGATATCCTATTGAGGGAAAGCAGCACAGGAGAGATACTAGTCTATTATTTTATGTCTTCCACATGGGGTGACAGGAGGTAGCTTGAGAAGTGGCAAATTAATGAGACAAAAATCTCACTCTCAGCTCCAGAGACGTAGATGGGCATGAATGCATTGAGGTCAAAGATACAGTAACAGGCTTATACCAACATAATCAAGACTCTGGTCCCACAGCTGCTCAGAGAAATACGGTCAGGCAAGCAAATATAGATGTAGATATAGATACAGATAGACAGACAGACAGGCAGGCAGGCAGGCAGACAGAGCAATGTATCTATTTCAATTTTCATGCCCTTTGTATGCCAGCAGGTCCAGCAGACCCAGTGCAATGCTGATCTGAATTAGCAGAATGGTGAATAGTCAGAACCATCAGCTCTCTTCTGCAATAGGCAGGTTAAAAACCTTGCAGCTGGTGGAGGTATGGGGGGCTTGATGTTGGCTGCAAGCCCAGATTTTTTCTGATTTTTAGTTTGTTTATATGTATTCTCTCTATGTAAATAAAATGCACCTGGTTTGTGAAAGGACAAAGCTATACTTCCTCAGTCTGGACTTTGAATTTATTGTTTCCCAGAGTGTAAGTTATCTCTGTGCTTCCCTGAAAAATTGCTACAGTGACATGCCAAAGAGCTAGGCTGTGATCAGACGGACAGGCGAGTCTTGGGAAATCCATATAGAAGATTTCCTGGCTGTTAGCCCTTCAGTGGCCTCAGGAGCTCCATTACAGGAACTCCCCCAGGCCCTTGCTTTCTTAGAATGCAGCATTCATGGCCTCCCAATGTCTTTGTGCTTGGGAAGGGTCATGTGATGAACATGAACAGACCTCTGAGATTGGTCATGGGTGCTGCTGAAAACTTTGTCACTGCGTGGTTTAGTAAATCAGTGCTTCCTCAACTCCCGAACATAAAATGGAAATGAGCTTCCCTTGTTCCTGCAGTTACACTCAGTTTGGCTCTGCAGTGAGATGTCCAGGTAACCCTGTAACCTGAAGGGGATCATACCCCCTATTTCCCACAGGCAAGAAGCACTGGTGGTAGGATAAACGTTACACAAGGAATGGCCAGAATGAGTTAGGAACGAGGCAGTTGCCTCCCTGTCTGCCTTCTGCAGCCACTGAAAGACTGAAACCATGAGGTCCCTTGTTTCCTTCTAGCACATGGATGGCTGAATAACACCCCATTACTAAACCAGTTCCTCTCTTTCTCACGTTGTTAGTTCGCTTGGGCCTGAAGGGAAGAGGCGTGCAGATATGTTGGCCAGACTTCTATGTATCTTTATATTTTGCAATTTGCTTTGGCTGTCAAAAGGGAAAATCATTCAGATCCTGACACTAGAATATCAAAGAAGTGGTGACATTGAAGAAACTGAACAAATGGGTACATCATCCTCAGATGTGACAGACACCAGACATGTCCCCCTTAGACTTTGTTCTTTTCCTTAAGCAATGCTGAAGAAAACCCACAACTTTCATGATTAATGAGAAAAAGCCATATTGAAAATATTAAATACAACATCATCTCAGGTCATTGCAACCCTGCTCTTCATACCAAGATATATCAGAGGTGATTTGATTTTCCAGTAAGTTTTGCTAATTGCTATCAGTCTGTCAGAAAGTTTATTATCTCCCCTCTGCTATTATTTACTAAACCACATCCATTCCTACAGCATATCCTGAAACCATCAGCTAAGAACAGTGTTGTACCCGACTGCTGGAGTGGCATGCTCAGCAGCGTCTCCCAGTGCCCATGTAACTAACTCCCAGTGTAGAAGGTTCACATTGTGGCAGCAGGAGTCTGAAAAAATTCTCCCCAGAAGCTGTCTTAGCGTCCAGGATCTGGCATTCTTTTTGCTGCATGGTGCTAGATCTGGCTCTCAGGCTCTGCCTTTTGGAATCAGCCCCAGTAGTGTTGGCCAAATGCTTTAACCTCCTTGAGAAAGAAATGTCTCACACTCTGCCTGGATAGTCATTAAATAACATGATTCCATCTCCTTCTGCCAGCTCCATATGGGAGCCGGGGATCTCCATGTTGTTCCTGGGAGGCAAACACTCACCTCTCCCTGAGCCATCATGGCTGCAGGCAGCAGACCCAGGCAGCCCCATCAAGGTCAATGAAAAAAGGATCAAACACTCCTACCCTCTTAGTCACCCCCATGGGTAACACACTGTGTGGTCTGGCAATGGCTTTTGCACAGCTAGCTCTTCTGTCCCTTGTAAATAAAGGGACACCTGCATGTCTGGCTGGCACCTTTCCCAAATGCTCATAAGGGCATTTGTTCTGGGCCCACTAAAACCAATGCAAGTCTTCCCCTTCATTTTAACGGGTTTCTTAAACAGCTTAAAGAAAAACTCATGTAACCTCAAACTGTTTCAAGTGAAAGAACTTGAAATTCAATCCCATGTGTTTTAAAAATAATTAGTAGGATTTAAGTGATAAAAAAAGAGACACAAATTGCTTTGAGGGTATATCATAGCTTGTGTACAAAAATACCTATTGAGATCACAGGTTTTCAACAGCAAATTCTATGTTAGCTAAGATTTTATTCTGTAGCTTTGATAAACAAAGGAGTCAATGTGGACTGACATTTATCACGTTTCAGATCCTCAGTTGCCTTAGGTATTATTTCTAGACAGCATGTGAAGCCAAGGCTTGTGTTTTCCCGTCCAAAAAGAATACATTAAGAAAAAACATCCTAGCCCATCTCCTGAACATATCATCTGCAGAAGATCAGCTAAACTGAGGGTAAAACAAAACAAATAATACAGAGAAGCAGAACTCTTTTTCGGTGTTACACTTAAGGTAACACAGCTGCATATTGTCTCCTACAGAGAACAGAGGGTGTGTAATGAAATCCAGGTTAAACAATGGTGACCACTAGAATTGTATTGATAGAAAATAATTCTGTGCAATGGAAGAGTATGCAATTTGAAATAAGAGTAGAAACTTGTCTGTTCACAGCAGTAAACCTCTGTTATGTGCCTTCTAAGATGAAACCCAAATAAAACACCAAGGCTCTAGGGGAACGATGCAGACAATAAAGCTTTTAGATGCTGATAGATGGGATGGGCCAGGATAGATTTAATAGTAAATCTCACAAAATCAGAAAGTAATTTAAGTTGAAGGAGATCTCTAGTAGTGGCCTGTCCAACATCCCCCTCAAAGCGAGGTTCCAGGTTAAGTCGGCTTGCTCAGGGTCTTGGCTAGATACAGTTTGAAAATATCCAAGGATGGAGGTGCCACAGCCTCTCTGCCCAAGCTGTCCCAGCATGTTTCCTCCTCCATGGTGAAGTTTTTACTTTAAATGCAATAGGAATTCCCCTTGCTGCTGTTCAAATCTGCTGCCTCCTGTCCTTTCACTGGGCAACTCTCAAAGTCTGGCTCCATCTCCTCTATATTGTCCATTAGGCAGGTGAAGACAGCATTAAGTACCCTTTCATGGCATCCACACCATCTCCATCTTCCTCTGAACCCCCAAACTCCAATTTCCAGAAACTCTCTTGAACTGGGTCCCCAAGCTGGACACAGTATCTTTGAAACAGCCTCACAAGTACCTAGAGGATCAAAATAATTGCTTCCCTTGACCTGCTGGCTATGCTTTTGCTAACACTGCTGAATTTGCTGCTCTGCCTTCCCCATTGCAAGAGTACATTGCTGACTCAGCTTGGCTGGTCCACTAGGGCATACCAGTCCTTTTCTGTGTGTCTAGATACCTTAGGTCTGGATCTCTCAGTTTCCAGCCTCTGTTGCTCTCTGGCATTACACCAGTACAGATGCAAGACTTTGAATTTATCTTCATCAACAAATACCCTCTCCAGTCTGGTTTCAGAGGTGATAGGAGAAGCCATATTGAAAGCCTTGCTGAAGAAGTCAAGTCACAAATTCAGTAATAAGTGCTAGGCAAAGAAATTAAGGCATAAATACAGAACATGATTGCCCATCTCTGACTTATTCAATGGTTTTAGCACCAAACAACTCCCGAGAAAGTCCTGCGCTTTTTGACATGGAAGGTACAAAATGCTTTAATGATGTCCAACCTCTATTTCAGCAAGTTAGCCTGGATACCACAAACACTTCAGACACAGCTGCATGGCAGTCACTATAGGTCATTTTCCCTGCCAAGGAGCTTAGCAGGCTTGAGGTTGTCACAGCTACGTTTTGTCTAGCGTCCCAGATAGTTGATTGATACTTAGCTGAAAGCTCTTAATTGTGCTGGTTGATGAAGGCATATTCAAAGAACCTTGAGATACAAGAGATCGTTTCAAGACCGATCATTCTGTTATCATTTCATTAAGACAATTAAGGACCACGGGGAAAATAAAGATTAATTTGAAGGCCAGAAGGTGAGAACAATATGTGAAAGTGATCTAATAAGTAATTGCAGGAAGGATTTAATGTAAATATCATAAAAAAGGCAACATTTAACTTTGTATTACTAATGAAAGGGGAAAATGTTTCTAGAAAGAAAAAGATGGGGAAAAAAATGTAAGATCTGCCAACAACATACAAAACCCCAGAGTCAAGGAGCAGGGACCTGGGGCAAAACGGTACTTGGCATCTACCTAAAACTGAGAAAGCATCTAAATTGCCATTGAAATCAAGTAGCTGGTAACTAAATAGATGTGTTCAGAAACTACGTAAGGAAAGTCTGTAGTAGTATATTAGGAAGGTATGCTCTGGATTAAACTTCTCTACGTGTCTAAAGAGACAAGTTTACATGCACTTAAAGTAACACTACAAAGTGTCATTTGCTCAAAGGTTCAGGCCTGTGGCAGAGACAAGAGTAAACTGACTTGAACTAAATTCACTTGAATTTCATCACAAATCTGGGGACACTCCTGCTAGATGGTTTGTTTAATTTCTGACTTTTCCTACTGACATGATAGCTGAATCAATACCTCCAGTCTATTTCAGTCATTTCTATTTAAAAGATTATCTATGCTTAATTTAAACATACTCATTTGATCAAACCACTCAGCTATGTATGTTGATTTTTCAATTTTCTCTCAAAGATTCATTTTTTTCTTATTGCGGATTAGATTGTACTTCTCTTTCTGCAAAAAAAGTTTTTTAAATCAAAGTAAGAACAAGCAAGCCTCTCATTATCAACAAGAAAAACAGAAATAAATCTAGACTCATTCAAAAAGCAGGCTGTAATCTTTTCTAATTATTTCCATAACCCTAAGGAAGCCACATTTCCCAAGAGAGCATCTCAGATAATCCTTGAATATTAAGAAACGAGTGGAAAGTGCAGCAGATTTAACAAGCAAATTGGAGAGAGAAAGAGAGGATTGAGCACCTGGGAAAGAGGCATGCTTCAGCATTCATTGGACGGGCTGTTATTTCTCACAGTCTAGAAAAAAAGCATCCATCACTTTTCATTCCTCACTCACAGAGACAATTTAGTGAGTTTTATACTACAGATAATTCTATTTAAAAAAAGGAAGTATTTCAAGTGCCTGATTAGTATATATATGAGCAGCAGACTAAGGTATGAAATTTTGCCAGAAGTGCTTAGAAAATAATTTTTTTAAATAGGATCCAGGATGAGAATTGCACTACAGAAATATTTCATTTAATATCTTCCAGTAAGTTAATATCCTTTCTTTTGCCCTCTACCTTTTTAGATTAAAATGACTTATTTTAGTTTACTACTAGCAGCAGTAGGAACACATTTCCTAATCAAGGAGTGCTGGACACTTGTCCACTTAAAACATGGAGCTGTTGGTTTTCTGCAAAATTTCACTCTGAAGTACTGCAGAGACTTTTTCCTCCACTGTAGAAAATGCAGTTCTGAGAAGCTGATTTCTTTTCAATTAAACACTCGTAGAGAACATTGTGAGCACTCTTCGCATTTCTCTTTCAAGCAGCTGCAGTCCCAATGCAACCAGTTATTCATAAATGAACTATGTCTGTTCTATAATACTGCATTCCCACTTCCTAAAGGTTCAGAAGACCAAAGTCAGGTAATATTTTTTCCATGGGACAGACTGTGGCTTTTCCTCCTTCTCGCTTTTGGATGATGCTTTGAAAATTTGGGGCCATCCTCCCAGATTTTGGGACCTCCTCTTGCAAAGATGGAGGGAGAACATGAGCAGCAGTGGCAGAGCAGATTTCCACCACTACATCCACCTCCCTCTTTGGAAGGTGCCACTCTTATGTGTGGTCCTTTATGCCCAAAAGTCCTCCCCTGTGAAGCTCAGGGTACATGCTGAAGAACCAGTAGAGAACTGGGCAAAACACCCTCACATTTAGACAAAGAGGAAAGAATTTAACACCATCTTAAAGACCTCAATTCCTGCTATAGCAATTGCACAAATGCTCACAGAGTACAGGGAAAGGCAAGCTGTTTGGAATATGTTTCAGTGCTTCCTTTGAGTACACAGCAGACTTCAGTAAAACAGCAAGGAGGCCTGAACTTTACATACACATGAATGTGTACAAGCTGTCCCCTCCTTCATTGCATGCATAAATTTATGTATGCACATAAATGCCCCCCAGCTATGATATGTTTGAGCTTTCTAGGCTAACATTAAATGTGACTCTTTAATCTTAATGTATTTCACATGTGAACTAGCTCTTGTGAATTTCTCATTTCTGTAGGAACAAGGAGGGAAGATTGTGTCTTTGATTCTGGCCATTTCATGGGGAACATAATGACCCAGCTAGATACTGATTTTGATAGTCTCTTCATTCTTTCTTGTCTAATCTGTATTTTTAGCATGCATAGCGGCATCACCTTTCATATACCAATAATTTGTTTTACCTGAAAAGCTGTCACAAACAAATTAAGGTGGGTATCTCTCTCTTCCCTTGTTTCTCACACACACACCCTACGCACACTAATTACAAGCAGAAAGCACAAATGACATTCCATACTCCACAGCATCTGTTCAGGCCTTAATTAATCCAACCTTCACACAGTCCCTATGGCAACGATGCTCAACAGACTCTCCTAACTTGGAATATTCAATAGAGCATCTTACACTACATATTTTATTTAAATTATAGCCACAGAATTACTTCTGTGTTAGCAATGTAGTGTCAGTGTTGATGGGAACAGAATGAGCCCTTGCTCTACTTGACCCCTCCTCCTGCATCACCTCATTAAAATGTATAATGGTGATGAAGCCAAGTCATATTAAAGCAGACACCCTTTTTTTTTTTCCCCAAAGCCTATAAAAAAGCCCATCACCACTTTTATGTTTATAAAAACCTCAGGCTTCATAAAATTAATTAGAAGATTTTGCAGTGCTGCACCTGCAACTCATATCATAAAGGTGATTATGAAAATATCAATAGCAAAAAAGGTATTTCCTATCTCTCTAATCTTGCTATCTTGTCAATTAGGCTCCAAGCATGTGTTTTCATAAGGTGTGATGCCCTTTATTTAAATCTTAATAGAGGCTGGGGTAAGAGCAGCTGTCACAGCTACTGGAGCAGCTGCTTATTTCAGTCGTTGGGTGGGCAAGAGACCCCCATTCTCATGTTTTGGCCACACCTTCTCTAGCTACATTTAATGAGGCATTGGACTGGGTGTCTCCACCATGATGGTGTCAGGCTGCTCTGCCAGCCGGGTGGCAGGACCCCCTGCTTGCCAAGAATGAAAAACTCATCTCAGCCCCATGGCAAAGGCAGTCCTGATGGCCAAAGTCCAGGAGCAACCCATTGCCAACGTAGCCTCCACCATAGCCAGCATGGCACTGGGAGGCTGTTTGGCCAAAACCTCTTAGGCCAGCCTCAAAGAGGGAAGCATGAGCTACTCTGCTGTTTTCCATCTTGCTTATGCCCACAATGTCCCTTTCCCAGGGATGGCTGTGGGAAGAGGCCAGCAGAAGACCCTAGAGCCCTTGGTTTGGCTGGAGCAGGGTTCTACGTGGGGCCAGAATTGCATACACCAGTTGTCATCCTGTAAACCCAGAAAATATCACTGTCTAAAAAGAGCAGAAAGTCCCCTGATAAGTAACTCAAAAAGGGATTTGGCTATAGCAGTGGTGAGGGGAGAGGCAGGAGCAGGCAGCTTCAAACCACGACTCTGCGCAGGTGAAAAGTGAATGGAGGGCACGCTGGGTTGGAGAACCACTGTTTGCATCTCACACCACCATATCTTTTCTCTGGGTGTTAAATTACAACTTTGAATGCTGACAGCATATGCACAAAGTTGAAAAGAATTATTTTGCTATTGTAGACAGACAACAGTTTTGCTCTGAAGGTATGTATAAACCAAACGTGAATCTGAGTCCAGGGATAATCTAATTACTGCTTCCTTTTGAAGTAAGAGGAACAATATTTACTGAGTAAATTATGGACCTCCAAAGGTAAAACTTGCTTTGAAGATTAAACAACACACATGTCATTAGTTATTATACCCATACTTAACGCTTGTTGCTTTGTAAAAATTTAAATGAATTTTGAATTTTCACAGAGATGTTGCAATTCAAAAGGCACTACTTCATATCCTTGTCACATGTCTCTGGACAGCAGCTGAAATGGCAATGTAGCAGAGAGCACCAAATACATAAGAAGCTGCTTGTGTGCTACTTGTAGTGCACAGCTACTCTGCAATACAGAAATATCCCAGGTTCAGCAGTAGCAGCCATTTTTCTCCTTCTTAGTAGCTGGTGCAGTGCTGTGGGTTTGACTTCCAGCCTGGGAACAGCGCTGATAACACCGATGTTTTCAGTTGTTGCTAAGTGATGTTTACTCTGACCAAGGACTTTGTGAGCCTCATGCTCTGCCAGGGAGGAGGGGAAGCCGGGAGGAAGCAGAGACAGGACACCTGACCCAAACTAGCCAAAGAGGTATTCCGTATCACAGCATGTCATGCCCAGTATATAGACTGGGGGCAGTAACCCAGAAGGCCCAGATCACTGCTCGGGTAGGGCTGGGTATCAGTCGGCGGGTGGTGAGAGGTTGTGTTCTACTCCCTTGTTATTTCCCTTATCATTATTATTATTGGTGGTAGCAGCATTGGTTTGTGTTATACCTTAGTTACTGGACTGTTCTTATCTCAACTTGTGAGAGTTACATTCTTTCAATTCTCCTCCCCATCCTTCCAGAAGCAGGGGGAGGAAGAAGTGAGGGTGAGTGAGCGAGCGGCTGCGCGGTTCTGAGTTACTGGCTGGGCTTAAACCACGACAAGAAGAAATCTGCATTTTAGCCCAGAATGGACACTGGCAGCATGGGAAAACCATTCTCACCAATATGAGCTAGGCTTGTGGGCTAGCTTCCAACATGCTCACACCTCTACCCTTACAGAGAAGAGACCTGGCCAGATGACTGCAGGAAAGAGACCAGAACATCCTGGGTTTCTGCTGGGGTGGGATGATCATGGCATACCAATGGACCTAAATGCAAGACCTGTCACTTCCAAGAGAGTTCAGCAGTTCCAGAGGGAACAGTGCAATCTCACACTCCTCTTAGAATCATAGAATAGTTAGGGTTGGAAAGGACCTTAAGATCACCAAGTACCAACTCATCTGCCATGGGCAGGGAGACCTCACACTAAATGATGTCACCCAAGGCTCTATCCAACCTGGCCTTGAACACCACCAGGGATGGAGCATTCGTAACTTCCCTAGGCAACCCATTCCAGTGCCTCACCACTCTCACAGTAAAGACCTTCCTCCTTATATCCAATCCAAATTTCCCCTGTTTAACTTTGAACCTGTTACCCCTTGTCCTACCACTACAGTCCCTAATGAAGAGTCCATCCCCAGCATCCTTATAGGCCCCCTTCAGATATCGGAAGGCTGCTATGAGGTCTCCACGCAGCCTTCTCTTCTCCAGGCTGAACAGCCCCAACTTTCTCAGCCTATCTTCATACAGGAGGTGCTCCAGTCCCCTGATCATCCTCGTGGCCCTCCTCTGGACTTGTTCCAACAGTTCCATGTCCTTTTTATGTTGAGGACACCAGAACTGCACACAATACTCCAGGTGAGGTCTCACGAGAGCAGAGTAGAGGGGCAGGATCACCTCCTTCAACCTGCTGGTCACGCTCCTTTTGATGCAGCCCAGGATACGGTTGGCTTTCTGGGCTGCAAGTGCACACTGCAGCCAGCTCATGTTCATTTTCTCATCAACCAGCACCCCCAAGTCCTTCTCTGCAGGGCTGCTCTGAATCTCTTCTCTGCCCAACCTGTAGCTGTGCCTGGGATTGCTCTGACCCAGGTGTAGGACCTTGCACTTGGCATGGTTAAACTTCATAAGGATGGCATCAGCTCACCTCACAAGAGTGTTAAGGTCCCTCTGGATGGCATTCCTTTCCTCCAGCCAATCAACCGAACCACACAGCTTGGTGTCATCGGCAAACAACACCGATCCCTGAGGGACACCACTCGTTACCGGTCTCCAGCTGGACATTGAGCCATTGACCACAACTCTTTGCATGTGGCCATCCAGCCAGTTCTATATCCACCGAGTGGTCCATCCATCAAATTGATGTCTCTCCAATTTAGAGACAAGGATGTTGTGTGGGACAGTGTCGAACGCTTTACACAAGTCCAGGTAGATGACATTAACTTCTCTACCCCTGTCCATCAGTTCTGTAGCCCCATCATAGAAGGCCACCAAATTGGTCAGGCAGGATTTCCCCTTAGTGAAGCCATGCTGGCTGTCACCAAGCACCTTGCTGTTTTTCATGTGCCTTAGCATGCCTTCCAGGAGAATCTGCTCCAAGATTTTGCCAGGCGCAGAGGTGAGACTGACTGGTCTGTAATTCCCCGGGTCATCCATTTTCCCCTTCTTGAAAATGGGGGTTATATTTCCCTTTTTCCAGTCATCGGGAACTTCACCTGACTGCCATGATTCTTCAAATATGATGGACAATGGCTTAGCAACTTCATTTGCCAGCTCCTTCAGGACCCACGGATGGATTTCATCACATCCCATGGACTTGTGCATGTTCAGGTTTTTAAGATGGTCTTGAACCAGTTCCTCTCCTACAGTGGGCACAAGGTCTTCATTCTCCCAGTCCCTGGGTCTGCCCTCCAAGACTTGGGTGGTGTGGTCAGAGCATTTACCAGTGAAGACCAAGGCAAAGAAGTCATTCAGAACCTCAACCTTCTCCAAGTCCAGGGTAGCCAGTTCTCTCAATAGCTTCCGGAGAGGGACCACATTGTCCCTAGTCTGTCTTTTATTTGCAAGGTACCTATAGAGTCCCTTCCTGTTATCTTTCACATCTGTAGCCAAGTTTAATTCTAACTGGGCCTTAGCTTTCCTAACCTGGTCCCTAGCTTCCCAGACAACATCCCAGTATTCTTCTCAGGCTGCCTGTCCTTGCTTCCACCTTTTATAAGCCTTTTGTTCCCTTCGAAGTTTCCTCAGCAGCTCCTTGCCCTCCTGCTGCACTTCCTTCTAGCTGGGACACACCACTCCTGAGTTTGTAGCAGGTGATCCTTGAATATCAACCAGGAGTCTTGGGCCCCCCTGCCCTCTAGGTCTATATCCCATGGAGCCTTCCTAAGCAGGTTCCTGAAGAGGACAGAGTCTGCTCTCTTGAAGTCCAGGTCAGTGAGCTTGCTGCACGCTCTTCTCACTGTCCTGAGGATCTCAAACTCGACCATCTCGTGATCACATGATCTCATGATCTTCTGCCAGCTGTGGATCTTTGATCCATGAAAAGCCTTTCCATGGATGGAGATAATACTTCTTGCTACCTGGCTGTGAATTCTTGCACCCTATTAAACTCAGTCCATCATATTCAGCTTTACTTTCAGCACTAGAGCTACCTAGTAACTTAAGTATATGAACATCACTTAAAGAAACCCCCAATAAAATAATAGCAAATTGTTGTTATAATAACGTAATTTCATGGAATGCCTGTATGGATATTTTTCATCAGCAACTCCCTGAACACTGCACAGAAGAAGCAGTTTCCACTATTTCTTGTGCTGTTTATTTCCCCAATTGCTTTGTTTTGAGTCCATATCGATTGCCTGGCAATTCATAATCCAAGTTTGAAAAACATTGTCTTGAAGTCGAGCATTTTGTCTTAGTCTTTCAAGCTTGGATTCAGGTCTGCATTTTCCAAATACCTGACAGCCTTCAGATCTCTTTTATGTTCAGGCCCATCTCTGTAATTATCCAAGAATTGCTGACAGAAATTGCTGAAATAACAGGTTGGAAACATTTGAGTAACATTTAGGGAAATGTTTCTGCTTATCAGAAGGCAACCAGGAAATTAAATGGTGAGCACTAATTGACTTACATTTAATTGAAATTATGGATGGAAGGACTGTATTTTGGGGAGCTTCAGTTACCCAGATGTTCTGAGCTCCCAATTTCCCAGAAGAACAAGCATTTCAAGTTTGGTGTCTGTGAGCCATACTGCGTTAGTCATGTTCAGAATATTCGAGGAGCACATTGAAGCGCCAGCAACCTCATGGGGTTTTTAGTTCACGAGACTCCAACGCAGTCCTGCCTGCAGGACAGCAGAAGTGACTAACCCCTTAAAAATAAACTGCTTCTCTTCTTGGCGGTCTCATTCAATGCTGATATATTGTCCTTGAAAGTTGTTATCCTTGAAGAATTAGGCTGTAAATCAAATGAGAACAGCTGGAGTCAGAATTAGATACGGAACTGTTTCTGCTGTGCAAACCGAGATTTTCAGTAAAACAGCTGAAGCACCCTGCCTTTTGTCAATAATTACTTCGTGTTTGAAATACCCTTCAGCACTCAGCATTCATTTTACATGCCAAGAGTGGTTTCCCAGGGCTGTAAGCCACCTTTCACAACCTGCACACAACCACTCAAACTCAAGATATGTGCTGGAGGGATGAGAGCCAGACAGAGGAGTAACGTGGCCAGCGCACAGGATCCCCTTGAGCCCCACCACTCTTTAGTGTGGCAAAACAGGGTTGTACATGCAGCTGGCTCCCAGTACGACCCGTGGCACCAGCTTCAGCAGTTCTGGATGGCCTGGTCCTCTGCATAACCTCTAGATCGCTTGGTTTTTTAGATAAACAAGCTGCCAGCAGCACCATCCAGTTGACAGCCATGTACTAGCCCCAGGGCTGGAACTCTTCCTTCTGCACGCACAGAAGCCCCGGGTTATGTGCCATCCAGAGGAACATCCCTCATAGATTACCTGAAACATTCGTGAGCACCTGTAGTTTCTCAGGGAATTCACTCCTCATCTGTGGATCAGCTGCAAGCAAACTTTGCCTCCTGAACCCCTGAGTTTCACCTGATGGTATAAAATTCTGCTGTGCCAGGCATAGAGAAACACCAACCATACCCTCTAGCCTGGAAATTTAGATGCTTACTGAGGACATAAAACTAAAGAATATTATCTTAATAAATCTACCCACAGAAAGACTGGGCAGCAACTGGAAGGTAGCCTTATGTACATATGATGTGTTCCACAGCATTCAACAACAGCAACAGGATTTCCTACAGTCTCAAGACTTACTGCCTAGATATCAAATGAAGGTCAGCTGAGGCCAGGACATCATTTCCATGATGGGAAATGGTCTTCAAATCATCTGGAACAAGGAAGGGAACATTACTTACAGATACAGCCAGCTTTTTCTGTCCATAGGGCATCTAGAAGCATTGACGGATCTCAAAGCAAGTGACTGATTTGATGTGCACTTCAAAGGAGGGCACACCTTAACTTTGGATCCTCAAAGTCCTTCCTTTCCCTGCAGCATTGACACTGTCCAGCCTTCATTGAGATAAAAGCTGTTTTGATATTACTTAAGCATCAGGCACTTGCAGATAATTTTATTATGTCCATGTCACCTTGTCAGTTTACCTGGTGGCTGCACACATGCTCAAAATCAGACCACATCTGGTAATGGGGGACTCTGCAAAGGAAAGCAATGCCAGCAGAGAGCAATTTTTCTCCTTCTGACATTTTCCCTTACACTGACAATCTGAGTGCATCACTCTGAAACCTCGCTCCTTACACATACAGGACATCAGTATCACATAGGCAACAGCATCAAAAGCTGGAGGCCCTGGAGGCTGTAAGTGGCTATCCTCAACTGACTGAAAGCAAGAGATGCTCAGTTGTGATATTAAAGCTATTTTTGTCATATGGGCTGCCTTTGTTTCTGGATTTGGCTTCTTTTGATGAGTTTATAATTGACCCAAAATAATTTGTTGTAGCAGTCATTCAACAATGCTAGGACAAGTGCAATCATGTAGGAAAACATAAAAAAAAATAATTTTAGGTGAGCCATTACTTAAATCGGGAGCAACATCAATTTCTCCTGTTTCTTGCACTACTCCAAAGGAGCACAAGTAGGTTTACAGCTTGACCTGAGCATCCCCAATGAGCTGAACACAGGGAATGCCAGCATCCTGCCAGTTCACTTGCAAAGGAAGGCAAGGGGTTCATGCTGGTCTTGACAAACCTCCTTCAGGTCAAGGGATTGTTCATCTGTGAAGGGCTTGGCTGTTAGCAGTGGTAACCTGGATTAGTAAAATGTTCACACCCCTGCACAGCTCCTGTAGGCATGGTTTGGCAGCTTTATAGAAAGCTGATAAGAAAAGTTCCCTTGGGTCTGTTAGGCAGCCTCCATAGAAGTTCTTTGTTTCAACTTGCATGCTTCACTGTCACTTTCATAAATATCTGATCCGCACTCCATCTGGCACTGGGTTTAAAAAAATGGCATCTAACCAGTTATCAGTTTATCAGCCAAGTTTTTTTCCTCTGAATAAAAAAAAGTTGTTCCATGAAGCAGCCTAGAAAACATTCCATGGTAGGGGAAACCCTCCCTTCTATATAACCAGTTGATATTTCTTTTCTCTCCTCCTGGTCCACACCTAGGATATTTCAAGACCCAGCACCGGAATGACAGCTCTCTCTGAAGCAGAGCCATTTCATGTAAGCGGTGGGAACACCCTTATCTGAGCCTGAGACCAAGCAAGTGATGAGAAGAGGAAGAAAATTCTGCATAGCTGATCCTCAGGATAGAAAACATAGCACTCTGGGAATTTGGGAGCCGGTTACTCACCTGGATAGAGCTGCTGCCAACAGGTGGAAAACATTCATATGGCATTCTCAGCTGACTGAAGTACCTGGACCATTTCACCACCATAGCCCACAGAACGCTTGAAAATCCCTCCACAATCTCTTAATCTTTGGTGATCTCCTTTTACAAGAAACCTGGTAGTCTATCGTCTGATGCATTCTTTCAGAGCAAAAGGTGCTGTTAATGAAATACTTTAGATTAATGCCCTTTGAAGTTTTTCCTTTATATTGAAAAATTAAACACTGGTTTCACATCAGCCTGCCAAAGAGATCCTTTACAAAAAAACTGAGCTACTGAATACAGGCCATCCTCACAGTGTTATTTCAGAACCTGACAGCAAGACAGCAAAACTTTTTTGGAGGTGAACATGCAGCTGTCCTTAATACCAAGCATATTCACAGCTACTTCTGCAGTGCTTCTACATAAAGATCTTTGCTATGGATGAGGAACCAACAATCACATCCATTTATCTTGGCAAAAAAAGTCACAAAGTGACTGCAATTCCATAAGAAAGAGCAAACATCCAACCTGTTACAGCACACTGACGCCCCACAACCTATACTGTTTCTACCTCTGTAATACTAACTGGGCACAGTGGAAGCTCTGGATTGGAAGGGCTTGGGCTTGGAGTTCTTCTCAAATGGAATCAGAAGGTATCTGAGCAGTCATACAATTTCCCCATTTGTTACCAAATGCATAAGGAAAACTGCCTCATTGCAACTCTCCTTTGCTTTCAAAATTCAGTCAGAGCAAGTGGCACAGCCTCTTTGCTTTTCTCTGAATGAACAAGATTTCACCAGTGTTATGGCACATTACTACAGAATTTGCACTTACTTACTTGCACTTAACAATCAGTGAAAATCTTAGCTGTTTTTTTTAACCTGAATAGGTGGGACATAAATTAATGCAGCCGACAGGGCACTAAGTAAAATGATTCATGTTCCTTACATGGCAAACATTAACAGATACTTTTTTAACCACTTCAGTAAGCAACCTTACTGAAGGTTTGGTGAATTTTGGTGAATTTTGGTGAATTTTGCTGAGAGCCTAATCTGTATTTAATCCAGTAATTTGCAAATTACATGGAGGAACTTTGTGAAAATTCTCTTAAAAATGCAGCTGTGTTGTTTACCTTAATACTCAATTTGCTCTGTTCTGGCCTCACTCTGTGAATGATTGCATAAATCCAAGGTTCTGGACCCAGCCCACTGTAAGCTTGAGCCTTTCATGAATTGGTTCTTTACATGTTTCAGATTTGCTGAAAACGCGCTTTGTTGTGAGTTCTGTTTAAAAATCTCTCAAAGTTGTTAGATATGACAGCTTTACTGGCATACAACAACATTAAGGAGAAAATGCTGGATGAAGTCTAGGTACTACTGTAAAAAAATCCCCACTTTGTTAAATGACGGAAGAAAGTTTAAAGAGGAAAAACCTGAGAGAAAGCCCAGTCTGGTGCAGCAGAGATTTGCAGTACAGCAATGGCTTCTTTAATTTAAATACTGAAATGAATGATTAAATTCAATTTTGAGCTCTCAGAGGCAAGATGCCTTGAGAAACACATCAAAAAATAACCCAAACCCACAGTATATGAGATGAGGTAAAAATAAAACCAGCAGGCCTTGCGAACAAGTCCACTTTAAAATACTGTAATGAAGGCGAAGTGGAGAATTTGTGAATATATTTTTCTACTTAGAAAGAAGACCAATCATCAATATATGCTTGATGATAACTGAAAATGCAGCCTGCTAAAAAGGGGCTAATTTATGCTAGGTGTTAAGAAATGCCTAAATAATGGACAGAGGTCCTGGGTGCATAATAGATCTTGTTATAAGGAGCACCTGCTGACACTGCACTGGTCTATAGCTTAAACATTTTCTACAATTAAAATACCTAAATCTAGGGACCACCTGTTTCCTGCCTTTGCCTTCCTTGAGTGCCTGAACTTTTACTGTAAACACAGGTGAGCAAAATAAGATACTGCTTGATGTGAGGGGACTCAAGGAATTTGCCCAAAAGCTGAAGTCCTGTTCCCCCCCCCCTCCTTTTCAACTCCCAGCCCCTCAATAAAAACTGATGAGAGAAGCAGTATCCTCTCTTCCTCTCCCAGTGGCAAGACGCTTACATGGGAATTCCCACACCAGGCTGGGACAGCAGCTATCCATCCAGCGGCTTGGATTTGACAGTAACCACTACCAGATGTTTCAGCAAAGGCATAATAAAATGCAGAAAGAGTAATTGTGGAGAAAACTACTCAGTTGTTCCTGGGTTCCTACTAGTCCCTAGGCAATGCACATATCCCAGGACATGCTGCATCCCAAGGAACTGGTCTGCTTATTCAAAAATTTGCCAAAAAGCTGTCTAGATAGCAACCCTGAATTCACTGTGACTGGTAAAATACAGAGGCAGTGGACTGTCCTCATTACAGAACACTTAGTAAGACTGGATTCCCATTTTAATTTTAGTTTACCTGTGAAAATAAAGAAGGTAAAACATTTCCAGAAATTCTAAAAAGGTTTTTTCTCTAATAGGGAGATATATTAAAGAAGTGCTGTCAGGTGAACATTAAGTTTTGAAAGCTGGAAATGTCAACTGAAAAATGTATTGGCAGACCAAATCTTTCCCTGATGACATTGGCACACCAGTTAATATCAGCTGGGATTCAGCTCCTGCTCAGCTGTTAGCCTAAGACACCAACTGAGTAACAAGTCTGGTAACCCAGACAGATGCAATTCAGAAAGCTCTGCTTTTGAGTATTGCCCAACAGCACATCAGTCCCTGGAAGAGAACCCTCCACATCTGGAAACTCTTGCTGACAAACATCTACTATCTAAAACTCTGCCCCCGAAAAAGATTTTGCACAACACAAGGCTTAGGGTGAATGGAAAGCATGTGATGCTTGAGGCTTATCCAGACAAACAATCAGGGGCAAACCTGCATGTATCTGACCGGTGAGCTGGGCAGATATGAGGCACCTCTGGAGCTGTGCATCTGCCTTCCCTCAGCGCTGCTGCCAACCTGCCAGCCAGGATAAGAAGCACCTGGACAACCCAGACGGCTGCTCACCCTCCCTCAAATAGCCATGTCCATGGTTCTGCCAGCCCAGGTGCTTTGCACACAGCTTTAGCTGCACTGGACCAGGGCAGGCACACATGCAGCAGCGCAGAGGGCAAACCAGACAAGGAGGGGGTGTTGTGGTTTAAGCCCAGCCAGTAACTCAGAACCATGCAGCCGCTCGCTCACTCCCCCTCACTTCTTCCTCCCCCCGCTTCTGGAGGGATGGGGAGGAGAATTGAAAGAATGTAACTCCCACGGGTTGAGATAAGAACAGTCCAGTAACTAAGGGATAACACAAACCAATGCTGCTGCCACCAGTAATAATAATGATAAGGGAAATAACAAGGGAAGAGAATATAACTGCTCACCACCTGCCGACTGATACCCAGCCTGACCTGACCAGTGGTCCAGCCCTTCCGGGTAACTGCCCCAGTTTATATATTGGGCATGATGTGCTGCGGTATGGAATACCTCTCTGGCTAGTTTGGGTCAGGTGTCCTGTCTCTGCTTCCTCCCGGCTTCCCCTCCTCCCTGGCAGAGACTGAGGAAGTCCTTGGTCGGATTAAACGTTACTGAGCAACAGCTAAAAACATCGGTGTTATCAGCATTGTTCCCAGGCTGAAAGTCAAAAAGACAACACTGCACCAGCTACTAAGAAGGAGAAAAATGACTGCTACTGCTGAACCCAGGACAGTGGGGTTTTCTGTGTCCCTTCTGTTTTCAGATTTCTCTGGAGGACCTGACAATGAACCAAAGGTACAGTTTTGCAGAAATGCACAGAACATTTATTCAATTTGCCAGAAGTGTACAATATTTCTGAAAGACAGAAACACAGAACTGGTCCTGGTTTCTTACTGCCTAACACACAGTAAATCCCATGAACCTGAAAGCAGGAAACTAGCTGGTTCTTACATAAGAAAGCAGAGGAGTTTCAAAAAGGTTGAGTTACCTAAAAGCCTACTATTTTTCCCCTTTCTTTTCTTTTTACCAGTGAGGTGGTTTCATCTGGTGGATTTTTATGCACAAGGGCACTTACTGAAATGAGATACACTTATAATACAATAACAAGCTGATTTACAGCATTTTTTCACTGAAACTGGCAGTGGTACCAAAATGATGATAAGCACTGGGACGTGAACAAACACTTACAATTATGCAATTATGTTGAGACCATAAAAACCATCCTCTTCTGAACAGTTCCTGAGCCAGAGGATAAGGAAAACAACACCATAGTTAAGGGTACACAGCACATTTCAGCGAAGACTTCAGCCATCATTCTTACTTTGCTGTCTTCTCACATTATGTAACAGCTGTTAGAAGGTTACTGATCCACATTCTGCAATCTCAAATAGCAGGCCCATCTCTCTCAGCTTGCCCTTTTAAAAAGAGGACTCAGGAGAAATTCAGCACCAGCTTTCACAGCTCTCGGCGGCATCTTTACAATTCCAAAATGCTACACCTTCCCTGCTATCCCCTTGCCTCATGCAAAGCATTTGAAATCATGTTATAAATTATAGATTATAAAACAAAGGCTTCAAAATAACTTAATTGTGATATTTGTCATGGGAAAATCTCACATTGAATATTAAATACTATCCTTAAAGCCATTTGGTCATACAGAGAGCAACTACAGCCATTTAGAAAAGCAAACACAATTGTATTTCCAAAGTGCAACTGAAACTAGAAAACGAGCCATCAGAGGTACACAATCTTCTCCTCTACTCCGTCTTCATCTTTGTCATCCTGCAGGCTCTCAGGCTGGTGGTTCAGCAGCAGTGCATCTACCCGTGATGGCTGGATGGATCCCTGGTTTGGAATGCTTGTCTGGGGACCCTGGGTCTGTGATGTATTCAGATCTGTAGAAGAGAAAGACATGTGACAATGCATCTTCCGTCATGATATCTGTTCAAGTCTGCCCATTGTCATCCAAGGGATGATCATTGTCACTGTTTTTACAGTAAAAGAAATTTATACCCATGCTTCACTAACCAGACATACAATAATGCAAAGGCATAAATGCGATCAGAGTTGGGCTGGAGGGAAACATGCAGTTCTTAATTAGTACCTATATTAGTAATAATTGTATAACCATTCAGCTTTTTCTACTAACTTTACCTGTGTTTATTTGCACAAACTACCTACTCTGTTGTTGTCTCAGTCCTTAAGGTTTGATGGGGAGATATCTGCACCCAAATACTAAGGAATTATTTCACAAGGATCTTGATTAGTTATCTTTCCAATTTTCTCCTGCAAATGCAGAGAATCAGGTACTTGTTTTTCAGCATTGAGCTCTGACGGTTTTTGTGATGATCTGTGCTCTACTTCAAAAAGAAAAAAAGAAATATATGCATAACCACAGTTGGGTTTTCTCCCTAGTCAGCTTTCTGTAACACTTCAAGCCCTCAGGAACTACACCTAAGTACTTAGCTTTTCCACACATCCGTATTTCTGCAAAGCAATTTTTACCATAAAAACAAGCTACATAACAAGGGAGCAGGTATCCTCGTACCTAGGTAAGGGAAAAGTCTGCAACAGACAAGCTGCAATACTTTTCACTGTAATCTTAGCCCAACCAATGACTGCTGCTTGTACATGAGAAGTGTTAAGTTCTCATTCTCCCTACTGCGAAAAGAACTCTGAGGAAAAAGGAGAGCTTGGCACCTCTCCCACAGCATGCGTAATGCCAGAAGCAAGCGAACCAAGCAATGGCTTCCTTTAAGCCTTGGTCATTCATGCAGACCTAAAAAGGCCTTTAATTCCTGCTCTGGTCCCTACCCCTTCACATATGTATGTGCAATGAAAACCTCTTTTAAAGGAGATGTCTGGATTTTTACATACCTTGTTGCTCCAACTGGTGGCAATTTAAATTGACACCTGCTCACATTTAGCATTCCCCAGCACATGTGGATATCACCAGTCTTGTTCACTGAGGCAGGAGTTTAAGACAAAACAAGCTTGCTGGCACCCTGCAAAGCCTAGGCTCCCTGGCTGCTCCCTGCCACAGGGTGTGTGTAGTGGTGGGAGAGGACTATGCGATGGGCAAGTGGGAACACATCACACTGCTGCTCTTGCTTCAGTGTCTTCTCCTCTTTGATATTCACACAGCTTGGGGGAGAGAACAAACAGGCTCTGGGGCTTCAGCTCCCAGTGTAAGTCACATGCATGTTATAACTGCTGCTGAGACTGCAGGGTCAGCAGCAGGGGCAATGCATTTATACACAAGTGGTGCTTTGTCATATGCAGTAACACAGGATGCTAAGAAAATAAATCCCAAATTCCCCTTCTTTTACTGTTTTACACCCATTTAAAGGATCAAGTTTTGGTCTTGATGAAAATCTAGAGTAAATTTTGATTGCAGGGAAGTTATTTGCAATACATAACACAGCAGGATTTGACTTCCTAACTTACTTGAACAGCCCTGCTTTATTAAATATGACTTCTGTATTTCTTTCTTTTTGATAGCCATATTAGAAAAAGATTACCTTTTACAGCAGAAGAAACCAAAAATATCCTACACCTGCTCTTCTTTATGGAAACTGGATACTCCAGTTTTACTTATTTATTTATTTAAAAGAGCCCTACCAGTGAAAGGTCCTCAATCTCCAGACATATATTTTGGGGTAATCTTACCCACATTAATATTCCTTTTAAGTTCTGTGAGTCTATTTACCTTAACAAAGTTATGTGCATAAGAATACCATGCAGTAAGCAGTTATTTGAAAGATCTGTTTCCAAAGTTTATGAAGTACATAATTGGAGAAGCCTAATTACAAATTTGAAAACAGCCCAGAAAAGAAAGAAAAACACCTTACATGCAGTTATTTTCCACCATCAAAACTAAACAGTAATTGCTTTACCAATTAAAACAGTAGCTGTTTCCAAACCATTTCTCATTAACTGTTACAACTCTACACAGCAGAGCTGAGGAGTGGAAACTGCCAGAGTTCTGGAAAAACAAACCAGACTCTGTCACTATCGAAATAAATGATTTATCAGTAGTTTAGCTGCTTTTATATTCATTTTATTCAATTTAATTTTATTTCATTTTATGGCAGTGTTCAAGGCCAGGTTGGACAGAGCCTTGGGAGACATGGTCTAGGGTGAGGTGTCCCTGCCCATGGCAGGGGGCTTGGAACTTGATGATCTTAAGGTCCTTTCCAGCCCTAACTATTCTATGATTCTATGAATTTTAAATTCTGTTGCATTCAGAGAAACCAAACAGCAGGAGAGCACCCAGGAGGTGAGAGCCCAGCTGCCAGGGGGTGACAAGTGGCTTTATGCACTGAAAAGGTTGTGCTTAATCCAACTGAAGAGGGAAGGTGCTGTTTCTGGCTGGCTCTGTCTTCAGGTGGCACTCAAAATGGCTCTGCCTAATAAAAGCACAATATGTCCATGGGGCCAACATACTCAGTGTGCTGGTGGAAAGGGTAACCGCTGTCTCCCTGCCCACTGCAATGCTGGAAGTAGTCGAGCCAAGAGACCAGCTGGTATTGCAGGCAACAGTGAGATGCACCCCAGAACAGCTGCTGGGGGATGGCGGAAGAATTGCCAGAATTGTTAATAACAGCCTCAGGTGAAGGGAGAGTGGAAAGGGGACCAATGCACCAGCCAGCACTGGTTCTTGTTATGCATTGCTGAGAGAGCTGCCAAGAAGCCTCACCTGGGCTCCCTAGCACAGCGCAGGGAAACCAGCTGCCCTTGGCCCCAAGCAGGAGAACGGTGGGAGAAATCCTCCTCTTAAAAACCTCTCCCAAATCAGGGAAGACACGTCCAAAACGAACCCAGAAAGCATCAGCTGCTGCCTTCTAAGGCACACTTAAAGCTTAGGATGCTCAAACAAAATAAAAGGGGGGTAGGAAACAAACCAGTTATCCCTGCAAATAGCAAAGCACAGGGCTGGCAAAGCAGGCTGCTACTGGAAAGCAATGGCTGAGAAACTCTCCCATGCTCTCCAGGTTGGGGCACCCACAGGAACCTCCCCAGCTCCTCTCCAGGAGTTTTCTCTGCTGCACTACGGCTGACACTCAGAACTTGGTATGGATCAAGAGCCAGGTGAAAAAGGACCATGGGCCTTTTATGAGTCCCCTTCATTCTATCTGTAACTCACCTGCCAGCATTAGCCACAAAATCATTTTTGTATTATTCCTTTTCTTCGAATCCAGCATTTACTTGTCCTTCTGCTCCCTTCCTACCTGCCCAGTGACGCTCTGGCAGGCTGTGTTCAAGTCGACAGCGTGCCCACCAGACCAGCACCAACATCACCAGCACTCAGCGAAAGCGCTCCCACTGCCCCTGCCCGCACCCTCCTGCTTGGGCTGTCTTTGCTCCTGTACCCCTTGCGCAGAAAAGGGCAAGCGAAGGTGAATTTACCCAGCCACGACCTTCCTCCTGACAATTTACATCAAAGGAATACAATTTTTCTTTCATATTTATCTACGTGCAGAAGCTATTCCCTGATTTCCAAAGCTCTAACAAAGCTGAGCTGTAGTTCAGACTCTTCCATAGGGTCTTCTGTGAGACTCCCAGTCCCCCTCCCTCCCGCTTCTGCAGCAGCCAAGGGCCGTGGGCTTCTCACAGCACCCCAGCCCCTGGAGTTCATGTGCAACCTGAAACACCCTTTAGTTGCTTCTCCAGTATGCAAAATTTCTTTCTCCTACAAAACTCCAGGCATCTCTTTCCTAAAGAGACAGAGCCAGTCTGCATCCATACCTTGTGTGCTCTAGACAAAACTGAACAGCAGACCAGAAAAATCCACTCTTTCAATGTCAGGCTGGTCAAACTCCCCAGCCAAGAGGGATGTGGTTGAGGCTGCAGACCACGTACTAGGTGACCTGTGACAGCACTTCAACATTTTGGGGATGTGTAGCTAGTTCAGCGCAGCAGTGCCGCATCATAGCACAAAATAAGTCCAGCTTTTTCACCTTTTTACCTCAGCTGACAGAATTTCATTAAAGAAAGAAAATCCGGGCATTCTCTTTTTCTTACACACCAATTTTTTTCAAAAGGAGTTAGAGGCTGTTTCTAACAAATTCTGAGATAATAAATCACAAATGGTCTCATGCACATGGACACATACTGCCGAACGCAACAGTAAAGACAAATCCCTCTTTCCCCTCATTTTACATCAGTTTAGCTCCAGTTCACGGGGAGTATAGGAATCAGGAAACTGCAGAGAGACACTCTACTCCCCCCAGATAAAAATACTTTCCTAGGCAACATAAATACAAGAGTAGTGGCAGACTGCACGCCTGCAGCACGTGGGGCCAGCTTTCACAGGACTCTTTAAGGGGACCTCAGTTCTCCAAACGGTGTCTGGGTCCAAACTCAGAGAAAGACAGCTCCTGGCTGAAAACATGCTAATGTTGTAATGAAAAGGAAAAATGTGGCATTCCACATCGTAACTACCATACCTTACCCTTCCTGTAGCACTAAGAGATGAGATTAGTGGCATCACTTAAACTGCTGGGAAGGTGAAGGACAAAGCAATGGCATTTGCAGGAATCCAAGATCAACACATACCAAAACAAACGCAGCCCCTGCTCCGGGAGAGGTAGGGGGGGATACAAAAGCCAAGTAAACAACTCATTAGTCACACTGATTCTCACCTCCTGTCTGTTGTCATAGGATGCAAGCACTTCCACATCAAATAAATGCCACAGATTTTCTCCTTCACCCCTCCTTGCCCTCCCCATGGAATCAGAGCTCTTCAGGTAAGCCTGGAGTGCCCACAATGACGATTTTGGGCAGGAAAGGAAGACATTATCCAGGCACCAGGAAACACTCCAGGCAAAAAAAAAACAAAAAAACAAAACAACAAAACCTCTCAAGTTTCTGTGTTCTTAGCAGGAAGTCCTCAGCTTTTCTCCTTCAGCTCTGACCCTAATTTCACAGCATCACAGGATAATTCAAGTTGGAAGGGATCTTACGAGGCCTCTGGTTCAAAATCCTCCAAAAAACCCACCAAACCAAAATGGGGAGGTTTGGGAGAAACAAACCACACGAATTCATGGATTCACAGAAACTGCATATACACACTGAATTAATTTGCTGTGACTTCCAGGTATCTCTGTCACATGTTGGTCCTCTTTACAAAATGAAATTTCATTAAGAGAGATGCCATTTTTAGCAACAAATGTGTTAAAGGTTGTCAAAGCCATTACTCCTCCGACAATAATATACAGAGGTAGTTTTGGGTTTACCACTTATTTATAATAACTGGTACCAGTTTTTGTATCAAGCTCATCTGGACTGACAGCTGACACATCAACTTCAGGCCAAAGCTATTTGAAATGGCAGAGCTGCTGCATTTAATCCCCCAACTGGCACTCATGCGTAACACAAAGCACAAGCAGACACCTATAAACTGATGTTTAGTCTACCAGGTCTGGGATATTCAAAGGAATTCAAGGGTAATGGGCTCTCTTTTGCCATTACAGTCCAATAGCAAGTGGCAACCTAACTCCCATGAGCTCCCTTGAAAAGTCCCCAGCAGCAAATCCAACTGGACCTCTTTGTCTCTAATGATGCTCCCAGCAGTTTCCATGCAGGTTCATTAGTGACAGGAGATTCCCCAGGGACGTCCAGGCACCTCGGCCTTCCTCCCTTTGCTCCTGGTTGAAGGCACTATGGCTGGTTTTGATAGCATGTTTTTAGTGCCTACTAAGACTTTCACAATTTGTGATGGTTCAGTTGTTTATAGAGCTAATGCTTGCTGGGACACAGGGAAAACCATGGGCAGCACCCTTTGGCCGAGACCAACCAGGACACCCTGCTGCCACATGGGTTCAGACCACTTAGTACAGAAAAGGTCTCCATATGCTTTGAAGATCTGAGGACAATTCCCAGCAGTTTCACTCAGACACCATTGAGACACGAGGCCACTGCGCCTCAGTAAATCTGACTTCAGAACGGGAACTACATTTGGTACTGGGAAAAATATTCTGAAAAATAAGCTGCCAAGGAAGGGGGAAGCCTAATCCATTTCTCAGCTGACTGAATAAGGCAGGAAATCAATCTAAGAATTTTAATGCTATTTACTTTTAACCAGCCCAACCCTGTGAAAAAGCAGCAGCTGCATTTCTTAGACAAACAAGCACCTTCATGAATAAAAGGTCTTTTCACAAAAAGCAGATGAGCAATTAGATCTTAATAGATCCTACATTAATTAGTCTCATCAGGTTTTGGAGCATTTTTTTTGTGACAAGACAGAAAACAGAAAGTATTCAAAGTCTATGATGAATAAGGTCAGCAACATAACTTCTTCAAGTGCGTACTTTGAATTTTTGATCATGGTAAAATTGGAAATACCATTATTCTGCATGTTTCTGTTCTTTGTTTAGTTGCTGGCTTAGGTAAAACAATGAATTCAGTTTTCAGGTTTTGTCTCACAATTTTTTAGAGAAAGTTTGGTCTGGAGAATTCGGACCAAGTTCTTGGCTAGGACAAAACATATATTTAACTCACCGAAACTGCTTTATCATAAAGTTCCATAATGGTTCCAACTCATTTATTTGAAACTTGCCTTAAAGCTCCAGGTTTTGTAGTCATGTGATGATGCAGCCATCTTTTATTAAAAGCACAATAAACACACAATGTTCTAACACTGGTGTTATCAGAGAAAAGGTTACAAAAACATCTCAAGCTCAGTCACTGCCAGTATAATATCCAGTTCATAGCACGCCCCTAGGTTGAAATAATTTAAAATTTTAACCTACTTACATGGTTATGTTATCAGTTGTGTTGGCTTTAAAGCACACAGCTTCTAAGCTATTTTTGGCATGCTGGTTTTTAACACGTATCAATAAGAGAGACTTGAACATAGGTCTGACTTGAGGCCATAACTTGTCTGTGCATTGAATACCCACAGTCTCACCTTGGCAGGGCATACTGCCTCCCAGCTGTCTGCTTCTGCTTAATTTATTTAGGCATGAATTCCCTATTAAATTGTCTTTGTGCTGAGCTTTGAAGCTTTAGATGGTCATTACAGACACACACATGGTCCAACAGGTATTCTGCTAACAATGAACACATGTTTTATTGACCTACTTCTTTTCCAGCTCATTAAACACAGCTGCACTCAAATGATCAAGAGAAAATAACCATAAAACCCCAAGAACACCCTTCCTGCAAAGGATCACAAGGAACATGACCAGCTGCCAGCATGGAGCCACTGCTCCACCCAGGGTAGTGGTGCAGGGCACTTCTCCCAGGGCCAGCACGAATGTCTGTCCGCTGACAGCAACAGCGGAGAAGCACAGGAAAACTCCTGCAGCCTCTTCATCCCAGCATCTAATGCAGGTGTATCTCCAGTGGGCTGCAACTGTTCACCCCCACCCATAATCTGGGGTAAGAAGAGGTTTGGCCAGTAGACTGAAGTCAAATCAAACTGCAGCCAGTGGGTAATGCTGCTGCTTGAATGTTTGCTGGGGAAATGGAAATCCTGTGAAGTTACAGACCCAAACTGCATTTCCAAAGACCTGGCAGGCAATGAAACAAGCCCCCCTTTCCATCACCAGCCAGCATATCCCCACACATCTCTTACCCACTGTCTCTATTTGCACCCCACAGGTGAAACACTTCCCTGAAGATTCCTCTCCTTCCCTCCCAAAGAGAGAAACTGCTAGCATTAACCTTGAAAAAAAGTGTCTCTGGCACATGAATTCATTCTCTTTGAAACAAAAAGGGACATTTACACATCAAAACTATTCTTTTGAACTCTCTGTTACCACAGCCAAACATTATTGTGCTGATTAACTTTGCTTCATATTTTATGGATGGGTTTGGGTTGGGTTTTTTTAAACTACACTTCTGCTTTGAAATAAACATTAAACCAGAGACCTTGGCAAACAATAGGCTTAATCCCCAGCTCTTGGCCAGTTTTACAGGTGCAACACAAAGGAGCATGCTCTGGACTTCGGCAAACGTTATCCTGAGTAGCAGAAAGGCACAGTTCTGTTACAAAAGCTGAAACAGGAAGGTCATTTACAAAACACCCTCAAGCCTCCTCCTAAGCACCTTTGTTTTATATGTTAGTTTCCCAACAACAGACCAGATCCATCACTTCTTACTCATAAAAAGCTGACTCAAAGTAAGTAGCAGAGAAATACTAAGGCAACAGAATTGCTGCAGAAGCAAAAAAAAAAAATAAGGCAAAGCACCTGTTTCAAATCAATTACATGCTAATCTTACCCTTTAATAGAAGCTGCTGCTTGTTGATTAGTGCAGGAAAATATATGGGCATTAAGGTAAGAGTGAATACCTGAAAGAAGCCTCTTACTTGCCAGTCAGAGATACTTGTTCTCCCCAAGCTCAAAACAGGGAAATACTTGATAATTTTTTACTGCAATTTGAGTATTAGCACAAACATTTTTAACTGTTTTTTTTTTTAGTCAGATTGGCAGGAAATACATGCACTGATGTTTTCTTCTTTCAGTCACTGAATAAAACACAAAAAAAAATTACAATTTGCACATTTACAAGTTTTGCATTGTAAGCATAGGAAGTTTCAGGGCGTGAATGAGTATTTTTAAATGGGTGCCCTTTTTAAATGTTTGCTAAATGCTTTGTGAACATACAACTGCTGTGAAAACGGTCTGCAGAAAAGCTGATGGGAAAACTATACACCAAAGCCAGAAAAAAGCACAATTATCAAAGCAGCATGTGCCTCCACACAGCCAAGTGTTTTCCTGGAGTGCATCGAACATATTTGGAGCTACTTCCGTTTCTTCTGCTCTCATTTGTCTCCACTATGGAAACACAGGTCTTACCCTTAAGTGTGAATTCATCACCACCTCCTTCTGCAGACCCTGGCTCTGCTTTGGTCTGACTCTCTCTCATCTGACCTCCTTGATTCATATGCTGCAGCTCTGCAGCAGCTCCCATCCCACCACTCCACAGAGCAGGCCACAGCACAAAAAAACAAAAACAATGCTATGTTTTAAAACACCCTCCTGCAACATTTTCACCTTCAGTTCAAAACTGACTATGTTTAACACAAAAGCCTTTTTTAGGCAATCTTCCTCTTCCCATTGCCACTGTGCTGTAATGGCAAGTTCCTCTGCATAGGGGATAGCTTCTCTTCAGTTCTTGCTGTCATCAACAGTTATCCTGAAATTCTCAACCTCAATTAAAAAAAATCTCGTTTCATCCTTTCCAAATATACTAGTTTCCCTATCTGTCGTGTATTCTTTAAGACAGAATATATTCAATGACTTTTAAAGGCACACAGGTTTTTTAGATTTTTCTATGGCAGATCCTAAATAAATACAGTCAAATCACATTTATTTTTGTACCATTTATGTTCCAGCTCTAAATCAAACTTCCAAGGGACACTCAAGGAATCTCAGCAGGTGACTGTTGGAAATATTCCTATTTGATTAAACCGAAGCCAATTTTCAAACCAGAACCAAGGCTCCTCCCTCTACTGCCCTGCCAAAAATTTACACCCAAAGGAAAGTTTTCTATAGCATCTGAGAAGGCAGAACAAGATACTCCATGAAATCTCCCGTAGCAGTTTCGCTACAGCCAGTATAATTTATGTGGACGGCAATTGGGTGCTCCTGTGATGAATGCCAGTAAAAGACAAGACAGTCTTCCCCTGTTTTTCAATAAATATTTAACAGCAGATGCTGTTGAGGAGGTTTCATATTACTAAGACATCATTACTTTTACACAACACGCTACAGGCCGTTTCCTGGAATATGTAAAGTATTCTACTAAATAATTAAAATGAGATTGTACTTTTAAAAATAAGCCAGACAGGTACACTTGGTGATTCAGCTACATGATTTTACAGGGTGTGTTTGCATACTCAATATCTTGCAAAACTTTATCATACATCAACAGCTTCTCCCAGCCATTAGAATGCATTATTTACTCACACTTATGCATCTATTTCAGGTTCTAATTCCATTACAAAACATTCAAAACATTTTTTTAATGTACTAAAGCAGGGTACGCAACCAGGTCTCCACCCACACATCACATCACGTGAGGAAACCATGGACCTCACAAGGTATCTTCCTGACATCAAACAAGTAGCAAGACTCTTGTTTTGTGACTGCTTTTCCTAAGAGATCATCTTCTTTCCTCCAGACCCACTGCCAATGTCACAGCTCTGCACAACCTTGAACTGGAGCTGGTTCACTAAAAGCAAAAGTCATCTGGAAAAGGACACCCTGTACATGGTGTTCTGCTTCAAAACCTGCTCCTTTTCCTCCTGTTTCCCTGAAACCAGTTATCTACTGCAACAACCTTACCCAAGTAAAGAATAAATGCATGCAAGAGATAGGGTCCAAACAATTCCAGTTTCTTTGATGCCAGCAATTCTACTGACTTCAAAAAACACTGCACGGAAGTTGATGGAACTGTAAATATGATGAAAACAAGAAAGACTGGCCATCATCCTGTTGTTTAAGAAGGCTGCAGGCAAAGAAAGCCTGAGTGTGGTGCACAGATTTACACCAACAGCAGTGCTATCTCTCAGAAGATAGGGATGGATAATCTCTTCACTCCATCACCTTAAAAATGTGCACTATTTTAAACTTCCCTCCTCAGGAATGAGCTCTAAATGAGAAGATTTTAGAAAGAATAAAATCAGCACAGGAAATTCTGTACTTATATTAGCATACAGAATAAAACCAGAACATCATTAACTGCCTTAATTAAAAGGTTATGCAATACTGCTCCATCTACTGTGGTTATATTCAGAAATGACAAAAAGTATTTTGAGATGAGAAAATTAGTAACAGGCTACAGAACGCTAGTGCTGCAAAGCTGAAAAGCAACTGTTGAAATACACTAATTGCAGATGACATATAATGACATATTTTTCACTTCAGTATCACACTGCCATGTGATTTAATCCCTTTTGCCATCTGCTTTAAACAAATGGCAGTGTTATTCCCAAGAGGAAAAAAATACTTCCCCTGTGATTCACTTGCACCAAGTATCCCTCAAACACTTATGTCTTATGGGAGATCATAAAACTTGGTGTTCTGTGGTAGGCAGAGGAGGTAAATTTGCTTTTACCTGTTGCAGAGTGAAAAGATCGATCTTACTAGTTCTAATAAACCTTGGGAGATGCAAGTGCTGATGTTACTCAACTTCATATTCTTTCCATTTCATTTTATTCTCACTGTAACTTATGTTGATCATTGAATGGGGCTCTGTGCTCACCTATGCAGCCATCCATCCTAAGAGTAGCAGGATATGTTGAACCCAGAAAGGGCAATTACAAATTAACTGCATGTTCCCAAGTTGGCATCTACTCAATTAAAAAAGACAAAAAGTTTAAAGCAGCTCAAAACCACACATCTGCTCAGGACTCAAAAAACAGGAGCTCTCTGGTCATCTTATTCTTTACTTCTAAAAGATTTCTCTCTGACCCTTTTCTCAAGTAAAAGAACAACAGAGAATTTCCTCACTGTTCAGGGTAAACAGTGAAAAAATGTTGCTATTAAAAATATTGTAAAACACACCAGAAAAACTCAGAACAGGCAGAAAAGCATCTTCACATTCCATTCTGCAGGTGGTAAGTGGTTGGCCTGTCATGGCTATGAAGGATGCCATTTGAACACGATAAAGTGTGTGCTGCATAAGGCACAATTACATTCCAGCTCAGAAGACGTGGGTCAGAAGTACTCAGAATACAGCAGCAGTAGTACAGAAATTCTCACAACAGTCACATAGCTGGAACTGTGATGACTTTTCTGTGGGAGCTAGTCATTATTTAACAGGTTTCAAGTGATGAAAGTGATCTGATTCAACAAAGTCCTCAATATGGAATCCCATTAGCCGTCTCCAGTACTGTCAGCAGTTAACTATGCTTATCTGAATATGGCTCTGAGTTACTGAGCTTCAACCCTTGCCAAAATCCTTGCTGACTTAGAACCACAGGGAAACAGGCTGTACATATTCAGATGGTTTTTAACGCTGTAGTGCAAAGCGTATTTCACCTATTTTTATCACACTTTCATCAGCTTTACGTTGTATACCTCTTCTGCTTACAACAAATTCATCCTACACAAATAGGAGAAAAAGAGCCAGGCCCCTACAGTGCCATCCTCAACCTCCCTGATGCAAACATATGCAGGTACTTTTATACTATGCCATTAGGCCATAACCAATGTTAAGGTAGCCGAAAAATAGCATGTTGTGCTAAACTCATCTCAATTACAAATGGGAAACTAAAACAAATTAATCTCATCTACAGTTTTAAGAACAGGTTCAATAGAACAATCACCATTAACACAATCTGCCTGAAGTAATAGGAAGGAAATTTCTTGTAAAGAATAACAAAAAAATACGGAGTTACAGGATACTACACATTGTTTCTGGTGGTTTTGCTTTTTCTATTGCAAATTAAATATTTTACACCTCTAGAAACCACTTTGATGAAAAACACTCTAAATTGATTATTTTACCAAAATCAAACTCTCTCATTTGCATGTATATATATATATGTACAAATTTCTGTCCTTTAAGAAAGACTATAATCACATTAGTCAAACAGAACCCTATTTCTGCTCCCTGGTTTTGCATTTGGCTGTTTATGGAGATCACAGGTTTTTCTATGGTCCCCACACAGATTTTTTTCTTGTTTTTTTTTTCACTACATCATGAATCAAGATCCTTCATGCTAACACTGCAGACCTCTGTTGGGAAAATCCCCCCACAATGAAGTTTCAGTGCAGTTTTCCAGATCTACCACTTTTCAACTCTACTCCTGGAGCTGCAACATCTGAATTTAAAAAATAAAATAAAAGAAAGGCAGTACCAGCAAACAATACCATTCACTTCAAAGCTTAAAAGCATTAAAATTGCACTGATTCCTGAAATCAAAGAGGTGAATCCATAGGTAAATCCTTAGGCATCACTTCAGCTAGTAAACCTGACATATCAATTAAATGCAAGAGTAATTTATTCAATTCTCCGTCTAGTCTGACACAAAACCTATACTTCCCGATTCCTAATTAGCCAATGTACTTGTCTTCTTTCATGCAGATAATTTCATAACCATTAGTGTAAAGCATTAACACATTTTTCTTTCAATCATATTTTCCCCCTGTTGACTGACACACCTTTTTGAGCGAGTGTACTCGTGCCAGTTTCAGCTTTGTGGGAACTTGCCCCTAAGGTCTTTAGTAAAGTTCCCTCCCATACACATAAAACAATGATATGCAATCATGATGCTAGCTATGTGAAGAGACATACATCTTACCTTAGAAAATATGAATGGAAAATTATACAGTGAAGGAATGCAGCAGTTTCCATTTTTTTTTATATTTATGAAGCTTAATTGCATAGTACTTAACACACAGTAGAATGCAGTATGATTAACTCCTCGACAAGTTCAGGTGATGTTTCTCATTAAATAATTCAGGGTTTTTTTGACAGACCAGACTTCTTACAGGATGCCTAATAATTCTAGGTAAATAAATCAAACCTAAGAAATACCTTTTGTGTACACACAAAGCTTAATATATGCAAGATCTGGCCATGTATGTATTTGGTACATGGCTATTTCTGGTAAACCATAATCAGTGTTGGTTTTTAGTTCTCTTTTGACTTACATTTAGAAATATTTTTTTAAATATTATTATGAGACTTTATACACATATCTGATTGAAAAATGCAGCAAAATGTCATGAAACATTAAATGTTAAAAGTTTCAGCTAACTTTAAAATTCTACCTAGTCTTTCTCTCATTGCATCTCTGTTGGTTTACATCCACAGCGATTGGAACTCACTATATCCTACAGAAGTGTCAGAAAATCGAGGTACAAGGAAAAAACATGGCCAAAAAGAAAAAAAAAGACAAAAATTAAATCAGGTCCCTTGCATGAAATATTCCTACAGCTCAATTTGATTCACATTGTTTAGGAACAAGTATTTACTTCATTTCCACGTGCAGAGCCATTTGCTGGGGCTTCTGATGCCATCTGTCTTTCAGGGGGAAGTTTAGCGTTCTTCTCATTCCCTGTTCCCCATACAGTGGCTCCTGACGCATGACAGAAGCAAGTCTGAGTCATGCAAACTCATGCACTGCATGATCAGAGCATAAAATACTTGTCACCCTCCAAATCACAAATGGGACTGTGGAATGTGATGGCACATCCTTCGGAGGAGGCTCCCAGCCCCGCCTGCTCTAGCAATATGCTGGGGAGCTTCACAGCACCATCTGCACCATCAGGATACTGCAAGGACTTGCTGTACTGCTTTGCCAAAGGCGCCCTGTGACTCGATCAAGGCAGATTTTATAGACGTGACTTAGCCAGAGAGACTTCTACTAGCCTCTTAATCTACCTCTTGAACGGGCGTTACAGCTAGAGCTGGTCCCCAAGCTGCTAGGACTGCAGCAGTGCCGTTACCAGGGTAGATAAGGATATCTACACAAGATGCAGTGACAACAGCTGAACACAAAGCTGGCCCGTTGTAGGTGAAGGGCATCTTTACACACAGAAGCTCCACCAGCTTATCTTAGCATCAGTGCAATTAAACTGGTACAAGCCAGTTTAATTAAACCAGATGCTCTTATGTGGGCTCACTAGAAAGCATCCTGGTTAGCTTGCATCTGACTGTTTGGCAGTGCAAGCTAATTTGCTTTTGAGAGGTTTAAACCCACATATGTGTTTCTTTTCGAATTTGCACTAGCTTAGCTAACACTAAAATGACACTTTCAGTTAAACCAGAACAAGTTTCATCAGGCTAATTGTTTAGTCTTTTTTCTTATTATATTTTTTAGAAATATTAATCTCTTTTACTGATCAGTTTGTTTTGCTGGTTGTGGTGATGAGAATAGCCTGCCCTATGATTATAAAATGCTAGTTTGGCAATCCACATACCAAGGACTACTAAGTCTGTAGTGGATGTCTGCTTAATACATTACAAGGAGTGCAAAGGAGCAAGTTCCTTAATCAACGACTTCATTTAAACAAACTCAAGATTTGGCCTAAGACAAAGACAAACACTGTATCTGTTCACGTTTTCAACTCCTGATCCTGCTGCCGCCACTGTTCTTTGCTGTGACCTTACTTTCTTACAACTGGTGTGAAGACAGAAGTTAACCTGCAATGCCAGCTGCACTGCCTGGGAGCTCAGGCACTGCTGCAGCATTGATTTGCCATGCCTCACCTGAATTTCACAGGTGTGCAGAAAAAAAACACCAGATTGCTTACTCTGTTACACCAGAAGTACACCATTATCCCTGAAGACTTTTTAGCTGTTGTATTTTTACATGCTGCTCTACAATTCACAACAATGAAAGAATGAAAACACCAAGTAAGATCAAAACTAGCATTGTGTAACATGAGAAATAAACCCCAGATAACTTAAGAGTTTGTCATTAGAGTGTTTTTCAATCTTCAGGGCATTTTCAGTGCAATGCAGTACTTAGGTGGCTTCTTCCATCCATTTTATTAGCCACTATCAGTAACTGCCATGCAATCTACTGTCTTTGGGAGTTACAGTAAAATACAAGAATAAAGAAAGGTAACGCAGTATGAGCTATTTTACTAACATGGAAACTTACTGTCAAAGATTATATTATCCCTGATGTACATTTCTTTCCATGACTACAGGGTCTTTCAAGACATTCCCATTCTACATGAAGAAAGAAGGTGTTTTACCACTGATTATCATTTGAAGATAGTAAATCAAAAGCTATTCTAACTAGAAATCATTGAGTAATGGATGCATGTTCTAAAACAGCCAAAAAATGCACTTGAAACAGCAAGAGTGACTTCAGCTTCAAAAAAAAAAAAAAAAAAAGTCAAAAAACATTGGGACAGGATTTGGAGAGAACTACATTCTCAGTACCGTTATGCAGACACAAACAGGAATTTGTGATTTTTCTCTTTTTGCAAAAGTTTTCTGTATTTCTGTTCTGCTCATTTTCTCACCTATGCTCAACAAATATGCAAATAAGCAGGCAATTTTTTTTAGCAAAATCTATTGCTTCCACCACTACCAAGCTGTTTTTGTTCCTAGGACTACACATTCTAAGAAGCGGCAAACTGCTTGTATTATCTGTTAATTAAAGTGTTAATTACCATTATTAAAGGCATCCTTGTTGCTTTTGCAGGAAAATGACATCTGATTGTAAGGACCAGTGGATTTCCACAGTGCACTGCTTAATGTTGGCTGACAAGAAGTGTCCATTTTGACGTCCACCTGATTTTCACTAGTCCACGCTATATCAGAATTTGAGATGTTCAGACCATAAACACCATCCTCATAAATGAGAGAAGAATTTGATCCGTTGAGATTGCTTAGAGACACACATACTACAGCATCATTTAAGTATAACACATTTTCATCCTGTAAGCTGTCCGATTTATTATTTCCCATTATCTGCAGAAGAGGAAAAAAATGCAGAGAATAGCATTTTCACCTTTGTCCAACATCAGAATCATAGAATCACAGAATATCTCAAGTTGGAAGGGACCCATAAGGATCACTGAGTCCAACTCCCTGCTCCCCACAGGACTACCTACACCATACGGTTATGAGCATCACCCTGAAGAATCCTTATACCAGGATACATAAAAATAACTGCTAGACAGATGGGGATTTATAGCAAATAGTCACATAATTTCACAGAAGTTAAACATGTTAAATTGGATGTGTGTTCAGGAATAAACAGCAGTAACCTAGAACCTTTTGCCTTAACTCCCCACAAAACACAGGCACTCAGTAATAACTGTGAAATAGCAAATAACAAAGAGCCACTACCTAGGATGCACTGAGCTCTGCTGTTTAAAAATATTAACCTTTCAGAGGGCCAGTATTTGCCTCATGGGTGAGTGAGGCACCACTTCACATATGTAAATCTGTGTACACTGCAATCCAAAAATAACATCCCTACCTCACATAGACAGGTAATCATACAGAACTGGACTGCAGCACTGAAGCTGGAGATGACAAACAGCATTCTGTAAATGGCCATGGCTTCCAGGGGCTGAAAATCCAACTCCTGCAAAGACTCCCTGCCTGCAGGTGTTTATCAAGCCTGAGCTCACATAAAAGCTAGAGTAGCAGTGTGAGTTCTTGCAATGTTTGGCCTTTCAAAACCAGCTAGGTTCAGTGCAATGGCATAAACACTAGCCTGGAAATACTGCCTGACTTGCAACTACTCAGCCAGCTCTGCTGCTGCAGGGAGCATGGTAGTGCAAAACGCAGGACAAAGGCCTGGAATGTATCTAAAACCATGCAGTTTACTTGAAATAAAAATACAAGTAGTCTCACACATGAAATACCAGATTAAGAACTACTACTCTTTGATACTCAACATTTCATTACTTTGCCTCTCCATCTCTGCGATCCTGGCTATCCCTACATCAGGCTACCATCCTTCCACTTACTCTCCTCAAAAGATTTCAAAAGTTCCATCCGTGAAAGCTGACATGCAAGTTCCGATTTGGTTTTATCATCCACTTCTTAAGCACAGCCTAAAAAGTCAAAATTGCACTGCAAGCTATGTACTAGTAAGAAGTGGCTTCACTGTTCAGGCTGTGCAAGCATGTATGTAAAAGTCATGTTCACACAGTGTTCACAGAAGCTGGATGAAAAGGAGGAGGTCAGAGGCCAATCCTTCACCCCCTCATGCAGGCATAGGCTTAAACGCTGAACGGTCACTGCCCATTACGGGTCAGTGCCAGCTGAAAAACTAGGCAGGTGATGGCCTGAAGAAAGGCTTTACAGATTTTCTTGTGAAAATGAAAACCTGAGGGGAAAAAAGATAAATCTGTTTGGGTCAGAGAACTTTCAATATATGCTAAAGCCAGGCTAAATGTTTTGATTTTCAGGTGCTTTAGAGAACTGTAATAAAAATCATGACCTTACCCACCAGGACAGGGAGTAGAGGCAGGTAAGCACCCAGGCATCTGAATTCAGAGTTAGCCTCTATCCTTCACCGTCAACAAAAACTTAATAATTTTTAGTATCACATGCTTAAGCAGCTTCAGAGCTACTTTAAATTCTATCCCCTAGTAATGACCATCTCCAAGGAATAATATCGTCAGGGATGGAGCCACACACCAACCTCTTCCCCTAAAGGGCTGCTTGATTCAGAGGAGCAGGAGAGCAGGACCTGACACATGGGAGCCTTGCGTTTCACACTCCTGGGGCAGTCACTTTTTCTCACTGGAGTCAGTGCTGCTGTCCAGGAACAAGGACAGCAGCCAAAGACTTCACTAAAAGCTTTATATGCCTCAAGCATTACTGCAATTTAGGTTTCATACAAGAGATGGAGACACTAGGTATCCTGCAAACATAGAGGCAAAACATAACAAAACACAGAATATAACACTTGTAATTTCCACCTCCTCAATACCCATCAGTCTGACTTCTGTAGGGCACCCATCTTAAAATCACAGAATGGTTGAGACTGGAAGAGATTTCTGAAGGCTATCTGGCCCAACCCCTTTGCTCAAGCAGAGCCACGCAGATGGCTTTTGAGTATGTCCAATGATGAAGACTCCACACCCTCTCTGGCTAACCTGCACCTGTGCTTGGTCACCTTCATAGGAAAAAATGTGTTTCCTGATCTTCAGACTTCCTCTACTTTAGTTTGTGCCCATTGCCTCTAGTCATGTCACTGGCTGCCACTGAAAAGAGCCTAGATCCATCTTCTTTATACCCTCCATTTAGGTATTTATACACATTAATAAGAACCCCGATAAGCCTTTTCTTCTCTAGGCTGAGCAGTGTCAGCCTTTCCTCACAAGAGAGATGCCCAGTCTCTCAAACAGATTTGTGGACCTTCGCCCACCTGCCTCCCTCCAACCCACCCCCCTATCGCGTACACCGTAGCTCTATGATGTCTGTCTTGTACTGGGGAGCCAGAACTAGACACAGCATCCAGCTGTGGCCAGAGGGGAAGGATCACCTTCCCTGAGCTACTAGGAATACTTTGCCAGAAGACAACTAGCCTTCTTTACAGCCAGGGCACGTTGTTTTACGTTCAACTTAGCGTCCACCAGGACCCACAGGTCCTGCAAAGCTGCTTTCCAGCTGGATGCCCATCTCAGTATATACTGATGCATGGGGTTGTTCTTTCCCAGGGGCGGGACTTTGCACTTCCCCTGGTAAAACTTCATGAGGTCCAAGCAAAGTCCTTGGATATGCCTGAACCTCAGCTTTGCACATGCTCACTCATTACATTACCAGCCAACAAAACCCAGACATACTAGTCTATTCATCAAGAAAAGTCTCTCTAGGTCTGCAGTGGGGATGTAATTACAGCAGGGAACCACACACCTCATATCTCCCTGTGGATGACAACAGGCTACTTTGAGGACCATGTTTCAAGTGCCAGAGGAGCTTCTTCTGCATGTTCATACTGTCTCTTTCTCTCTCTACCATTTTCTGGCCCTCCTGGAGCCTCTCCAAACTCTGCTGGTATTCCTGCAGCTGCAGCGCCAGCCCCTGTCGGCTCCCGTCCAGCAGCTCTTCCTGGCACCTGCAATCCCTCTCCCGCTGCCTCAGCCGGTCCTCCCTCGCCTCCTGCTCCCGCTGCCGCTGGTCGCATTCTCGCAACCACCGCTGCTGCTCCTGCTGGAACTGCTGCTTCAGTTTGTGTATGTTGGCCAGCTCCACCCTTTGTTTCTCCAGATTCCGGTATTTCTCTTGTTCCAGGAGGAGGTTTAGCCGAGAACCATGGCCCCGACCAATCTTCTCATTCTCTTGCAGGAGTAACCTATGGAGCTCTCTGTGGCTGTCCTGGATAGCTAATGCTGCCTAGACACCACAACAAAATCAGACACAAATGTTTAAACATTAACATTAATCCATTTCTGTATTTTTATGTAGCAGCATTATGTAAAAATGCTTCAACCTCCCACAATATCAGCGCTTAACACTTTTTGGGATATTATTCCTCATGGAAGTAGGGAAAATTCTGTGTTCATGCCTTTACCAAGAGATGCTTCTAAAAGCACTCAAACCATTTCAAGCACTTCTAACACAGCTTCTGGTTTACACTTAGTGTTATTATATATGTTTATGTTATAGCTGTGCATGTGCACTTCACTTACAGCTGGGGTCCTGTTCTGTCAGAAGATGTTAAGACACATAGGAAAAATGATTCTTCATGGTTGAAGACGGCATTAAGGCACGGGGAATGCTACACTCACCACAGTATTCCTAACACAGATGTGGCTTATACAGTTAAAACTGTACTGTTTCCAGTACAGCTCACTCCAACCCTAAGGCTTTCCTTGCTAAGCTGCAACAGCACAGTCCTACTAACATCAGTCCTACAAGCACCTGCCAATATAGTCATGTCATCAAGACCGTACTGCTACCTGCACCTGACCCAGGTATCTGTGCTGGCAGAAATCTACAGTATAGTAATGATTTCAGTTTTCACGTTTCAATAGTTACTTTATAACCGAGAGCGCTATATTCCACCCTTAACAAGGATGTTGTGACATTGTTTGCATTAAAGACCGTGACATCTTTCAATAACACAAAAATAAATAGCTGGGATTAAGAAAAAAGAAAAGCAAGAAAGCCCTAGATCTGCTGAGGCACTTATTGCACAGCCTATCTTCATGAGCTGACATGGGAATTTACTTCAGCAGACATTCCCAGAAAATTCCCACAGCCCCGTTACCCCACACCATCCACCCCAGAGTTTTTAACTTAACGCAATGTGCAATTCCCACTTTTCTTGGCTCTCACTCCAGTATTTAGTCAGTTCCAGTGATTTATAAACAGGGCAAGGCTAATTCATGGTCTGAACAAGTAAGACATGATCCCAAGCCTTATTTTACTGCCCCTCTACTGTTCAGCTATTCATTTTTCAATTAAAAAAAATAAATTTGCCTGAATTGAAAGCTTTTTATTTTGTTACCACTTTGCTTCCATCTCTTTAACTTCTAAGACCAAGGCTTCCAGGATTATTATAAACTATGCTAATGTTAAGAGGGTCTAAAAATTAAACATACTCAAATGAAATATTTAAAACTGCACCTAAATAAGAAAAAATAAGTCAAACTTGGCATGAAAGAGGCAAAAATGTGAGACTAAGTCCCTACAGAATATACACAATAATTGAGATTGAAGTATCTCAAATGGGTTGAGTTTGCTATCTACGTGGCAGACGCACTGTTTACCAGTAGCCAGGATATTCTGAAAAAATACTAAAATCTTTCAGTATTTTGAACTATAATTTCAGAAATCTGTACATGTAATTACATAAGTTCAGCTAGAGCTATCATTACTTTCCCCCTAAACTTCTGTGTGTACACACATCTTCTTGGAGGTAGCTTGATCTCCAAGCAAGTATTATTCAATTCTTAAAAGAAACCTCCCACTGATACAGAATAAAATATGTTGTATGGCAATTTATTCAACAGTTGTTAGAGATAAGTATATACTGACATAATATCTAAAAGTAGGGCAAACAAACCTTAAGACGTAAATTATTAAGACTAATTACTCTACAAAGTTAACAGTGGAGTAGTTACCTGCATGCTGTACAAGAGACGGGTTAAGTTGTGGACTGCTTGTACAATCTAGAAAATAAAGGAGGATTTTCAAAGGTTTGACCACTGTAAATTAAATAGTTACTACATTCTGTCTGGGGTTTAAATAAACTCACCTCTGTCCCTTTAGATCCTGGGAAACTCATACTTCCTCCCTAAAATAAACACATATTGCTTTATAAAGTAGTTTTTAACTTCAGAATTGTATCATCTAGGTATTTCTTTTAAACTAATGGAGACATTCATATCACTAATATATGCAGTGCTGAGTCAAATGTTTTTGTGGGAATGTGAAAAAAGACAGAAGCAATAACCTACAAAGACTAATAATTCATCAACACTGGAGTTTCCGTGGAAATCACTAGGGATTCTAAGCACAACTGTAAAAACAAAAATATTTCATCCACAATTTTAATCCTCTTGTGACTAATGCTACACAGAAAAGACATTTCCATTCATTCTTTGTTTACCTGACAGTTTTGAAATACAGTAACCAGACTTCTGCATATACAGCACAGCCGGTTTAGATTACTTACAGTAAGATGAAACAGAACAAGACTCTTCAAAAACAGAGATATTAATGTAGCAAGAAGCTAGCAGAAGTCACATTAGGGGACTATGGTGAATGCCTCAGAGGTGCTGTGAGGTGCTGAGCAAAGGCTGCGTGCCTGCTATACTCTGCAAAACACACCAGTGTGGTTACTGCTGTTCACTGCAGCAAGGCTCAGACATTTCACTCTTTCCACCTTGCACCCCTTTCCAAAGAAGCTTTCTAAGTTTATGGGGTGAAGCCACCCATAATCCCTGCAGCATGAAAAACAGCTCCTCTGAGAAAGATACAGTGAAACAGTGGAGAAATAAAACACAATCCCTTCTGAGGCCACACTGAAAGACTTCCTGTATGATTTTTCACTTTTTTCAGTGGAGCAGAGGAGGGTTTGGGGAATATCTGCACTCTCAATCTCTCAGTCTGATTCTCCTAAATTCTCTACTGAGTCTCATTTTCCACCACAGAGAGCACAGCAGCTGCTCCATTTAGCTGTGATAACTGAAAATGAAGATGAGAAAGACCAGGCCCCAAAACATAGCTCAACGCAGACAAGCTAGGGGGAAAGGGAGCAGCAGCTGCAGCATTTCCTCCCGTTCTCTTCTGTCTTGCTCTCTCTCATTATCTGCCTTCAGTATTTCCCTCCACTCCCTCTCTGCATCTTCACCCTCTCCTCTCCTCACTGCACCCTTGAGACACACAACTGCTCAGCTCTGCTGTGAGCAGCAGATGGGATACCTCTGTAGAGCACAAGGACTGACACAAGACAGCTCCACCTCCTTTGCTGAGCGGTCAAGATGATCAGTGGGCAAGGAGGAAGAGCAGGGCCAAGAGGGACAGAGCGGGAAAAGAGATGTTGGCAGGGTGAGGAACTGCACAAAGCACAGTCCACATGCTGAACAAGAGTGAGTTTTCTTTCAGTTTTTGAAGCCTTTTTAAATTTAACACACGAGGTGTACATGGGGATTGAAGGCTTAACTGGCTTTGGCATGAGCCCAAAGAGTGCAATGAGCCTAAAGCAAGTTTAGTCACACTAGCCAGGGTAACTGCCGCTGCACTGATACAGCTTCAGCACAAGCCCAGCTAGGTCCAAACCAACATATTCGGCTGTTTAACCTGTGTTGTGGGTCACTGCCACTGCCCTAGCACTGCGGTTCAAAGAGATGAGCAGCACCGGAGATGAGGACAGTCAGATCCCAGGGCAGACTGCATGCACAGTGCCTCAGACAATCCCCCAGAGGTGCGATTACAAGGCAAGAGCAGGGGAATGAGATGAGTACCACCTCTCGCAGCTGCCCATTTGGGACCCAATGTGCTGCACAAAGCTCTCCGTAACCTCCTAAGCCCCGAGCTGGAGGCTTCCGCTCCAGGTGCCCTGCTCTGGGTTTCACAGGCTAGCTGGCCCAAGCCCGGCGCTGCCGCCCCACAACCCCAGGACTGCAAACCCGGCGACCGAAGGCAGGCAGCAGAACATCCTCCGCCCTTGAAAGCCCTTGCCTTGCGTGTTTTGTTTGCTCGTTCTGCCACCTCCTGGAAAGTCTGATTCTAACACGGTAAGATACGGACATGAGCCTTGCGCAAATAACAGGGCAGACTAGAATTTATATGTTTATATTAACTCACCGTGGAACAGTTTGCTACAAGTCCCTCTACACGACATGCAGCTCAAAGCTTCCAAGTTAAATGAGGTTGCTCAGGGCCTTTTCTAGGCAAATCTGGGAAACCTCCAAGGATGGAGACCACAACCTCTCTGGACAACCCGTTCCTGCTTCATCACCCTCATGTCATATTTCCTTTTTTATCCCTTATATATGGTAAGAATTTCCCTTGCTGCAACTTGCAATATTGGCAATATTTTCACGTGGAACATTTAATGGCCTAGGTCTGAGCCCCTCTATCCTCTACTAGGTTATTTTATTTCCCCTAGGTTATTTTATTTTCCCTCACCTAGCTTCTGTGCTCCCTCACTTGGACTTTTGCTTTCATTCCAGCTTTCCCACACACACTCCTCTTCCTGCTCCCTTCTAACACAGCAGCCTGGTAAGTAAGGTGATCTAGAGCTGAACATCAGGCAAGGTTATAGGGAGATTAGTGTATTAGCAAGAGTCTTCCAGAAATAGCTAGGAAAAAACCAAATAAGGCTTCAGGGAGTCAAGCCCTCTTTCAGATCTGATGCAAAGACTGTATGCTAATGCTAAGTATTCCCTTTTCTAGCAAACTTTGCTTTCCATTTCAAGTCATGTATTTCTCTTCTTGTCTCTCCACTTTATTCCTTTTGTGGTCCTGCTTCTCCAACTAAGGCCTCCACAATTACAGTTCTCTTTATTTACACACAGTAATTCATTCTACTCTTACTCCAATCTCTGCTGGTACATTAAATTTGCCATTCCTCATTTTGTCCAGAACTGCCTTTTGATCCTCCTTTTTCCCCAGATTTGCTTATGAGATACAGGACTTTAAAAAACAGGGCACTTTCTCTTCTGTTCTCCAATCACTCCACTTTGTTTTAATTCAAAACTCTGAAGCAAGCTGGTGTAAAACAATCCTTATTCTCAGGACAAAGTTCCCCAGTGCATAAGTCTTGCTTGCATTAGCTGAGGTCTCTGTCATTGCAGGAGACTTTCATGATCTTGAGAATAGTAGGAGGGAGTAAAGGGAATACTACTGTTAAGATCCATAGAGATGGATGTATTGAATGATGACAGCAGAGAACTAGACTCTTAAGTGGCCCATACAAGTGGCATGGAAACACTGTGGCTGTTACTACAACCACCAATCTGTAAGCCTGGTAGGAAAACTGTTCTGCATTTTGACTGTTCATGATTGATTTTTTAAAAATTCATTATTAATTGCAGTAACCTGTACTAAATTGAATTATCTGAATTTGGGTGAAATGTGCCTATCCCATGCTTTGTGTTTTGGAACAGTCTTTAGATACCCTGGAAAAATTTGGACAGCATTTACACTCTCAGTGCCCAGAGTGCTGTGTGCAACACAGGAAGAAAAATCAGTTACAATACCTTATCCTCTAGGTTGGCACCTGCCTTTTCCTTCTCAGCACTGAGATCAACTTCAGATGACTCTGCAACTGACAAATAAAGCCCCAATAAAATGCAAGAGAAAGGTATCAAAGCATATTCTAACTAGAGAGACAAAGGGCAAACCTTTTTTACAGCTTCTTGCAGGATGCTGAAAATAGAGATTTACATAATTTGGAGTTATATAACAGTTTCTAAGCTGGGGAAATGTGAATTTGGAAGCCAAGATGGCACAGGTGGGACAATTCAATTTTCCTACCTTAAAAACTAGTAGTGTTTCACTTATGAAAGTTTAGAGATAAGTATAGCTGTACCATGAAAAATGCTCTGCAGCAATAGTTTTTACAGGACTTTATTTGCATTCTAGTTATAAAAAATTCAAGCTAGCTTTTACAACTGAAATTACTGGAATATCACTACCAATTTTCAGGCCTTCCGTCAAAAATGAGCTGACTTGGGAAAAGGCCTATACTGCAATATAGATTTGCTTTTGAGTTGAGTAATAAGAAATAAGAAAGTATATGGAGCTTTGCAAATCTCTCAATATTGCTGAATGCAGGCATGTGCAGTGGATGCAAACCATTTGTTTACTTAAACGAAGTTACATTGACAATTTAGTTGTTTTTGCCCAAAGACAACTTTTATTACATTATTTTCTATTCATTCTGCCACAGACTGAGAAAGCTTTCCAAAAAACCCCAATCCAATATCCATTATTTTAGCACTCTAAATACGTAAAAGCCTCAAATTTTACTCACCACTAGGAACAGATTCCAAGATTTCATCAGCACTAAGTCTGTGCCTCACACTTAATTCCTCAATACTTTCTTCTGGTGATCTCTCTGTTTCACTCCCTTGTAGTGTTACAGCAACATGCAGACTTTCAACTAGAGAGGAAAATACAGAGAATTACAAACACCCATTAAATGGCTTCTTAATGTATAAACCAATGACACCAGACCACAATTTAGCTTGGTAGGGACTTTCAGAGGTAATGTAGTCCAATGCCCTACTCAAAGCTGTCAAACTAAACTGGGTTGCTCAGAGCTTCGCCCAGACAAGCTTTTAACATCTCCAAGCATGGAAACTTCACAGCCTGTCTGGGCAACCTTTTCAGGTTTTTGACCACCCTCATGGTATACAATTTTTCCTTTCATTTATTGGAATTGCATGTATTCTACATGAGGCCTCTTGCCTCTTGTCCTATCACCATGTGCCTCCACAAAAAATCTGACTTCTCCGTATCCTCCTATTAGGCAGCTGAGGACAGCAGTGAGAGCCCACCAAGCCTTCTTCTCTCAACACTGAACAGACCAACTACCTCAGCCTCTCCACAGAGGTCATGTTCTCCAGTCTCCTAGTCATCTCAGTGCTCTTCACTGGATTTGCTCCAGTTTGTCAATGCCTCTCTTCTATCGATGCTCAGCACCAGTCACAGCACTCCAGACAGGACTCACCAGGAGTGAATAAAGGAAGTATCACCTCCCTCACCACCTGCTGACAACTCTTCTCCTAATGCCTGGGGAGCAGCTGGCCTCCTTTGCCATAAGCTCATATTGCTGCCTCACAGTCAATCTGCTGTCAAGTAGGATGCCCAGGTCCACTTCTGCAAAGCTATTTTCTGTCTTGTCAATGTCAAGCCTGTACCAACACATGAGGTTATTCCACCCCAGATGCAGGAATTTGCACTTGTCTTTGTCAAACTTCTAGGGGTTTCTCTTAGCCCACTTTCCCAATCTGTAGAGGTCTCTCTAGCACACTGCTCACTTCATTTGGTGACAGGCATGCATTTGCCAAGAATGTATTCAATCCCTTGGTAAACTTCATTAATAGATATATTAAACAGTACTGATCTCAAATTCCGAAATGGGAATCATAGAATCATAGAACAGTTAGGCTTGGAAAGGACCTTAAGATCATCTAGTTCCGACCTCCCTGCCATGGGCAGGGACACCTCACACTAAACCATGTCACCCAAGGCTCTGTCCAACCTGGCCTTGAACACCACCAGGGATGGAGCATTCACAGCTTCCCTGGGCAACCCATTCCAGTGCTTCACCACTCTCACAGTAAAGAACTTCTTCTTTATATCCCATCTAAACTTCCCCTGTTTTAGTTTCAAGCCATTACCCCGTGTCCTATCACTACAGTCCCTAATGAAGAGTCCCTCCCCAGCATCCTTATAGGCCCCCTTCAGATACTGGAAGGCTGCTATGAGGTCTCCACACAGCCTTATCTTCTCCAGGCTATTCCTGGAGATTATTAGGGAAGTTATTAGGAGTTATTAGGGAATTCCCTAATAACATGTTGCCAGCTGGATGTCCTATCACTGATCACAGTCCTATAAGCCCAGCAGTCCAGACTTATTTTCCACCCAGTTATGCAGTCCACATCCCACCAATTCAGCTGTAAAGATACCACAGCCAGTGTCAAGGTAAACAACACACACTGATCTCCTCTCTTAATAAGACCAGTCAGGTTCCCAGACACAATTTGCCCTTGATGAATCCATGTTGGCTGTTCCCAGTCACTTCCTTCATGGTCTTTGAAATGGCTTCCAGGACGATTTGGTCTATTAATGTCTCAGAGATAGCTGTGAGGCTGACTATTTTGTTATTCCCTATATATTCCCTTTTGAAGAGGGGTGTGATTCTTGCCTTCTTTAAGTCATCACAAACCTCATCACTGTGACCTTTCAAAGATGACAGAAAGCAGTGTCACAATGACACTGGCTAGGTCCCTGAGCAGCCTTTCATTTATCCTGTCTCATCTTATGGATTTGTGTATATCCAATTGGCTTAAGCACTCCCTAATTCTATCCTTCTCTAGTGCGAGCAATGTCTTATTCCTACAGAGTCTGCTATTACCTCAGGCACTTAGAATTTCTTTTCTGGAAAATGATCCCCGCAAACTGCCTATATTGTAAGCAATCCAAGACATCACCAACATTAGCATGACAGAAAGTGAAAATTAAAAGTGGGCAAATCAGGTGTGTAAGTATAGGTTGCCATTTTAACTAACATACTATTGCCAAGTTTTATCAATTTTATCAACAAAATGCTCTCTAAGTTTAGAATGATGAACAACTTTATCGCTTTATTGGTTGAAATGTTATTAGCCCACAGATCTCAATTTAGGTGATAGCTGCTGAAATCTTACAGTCCTTCTCAAAAGCACAGGTCCCATGCTGGATACAGCTTAGTTTACCAGGACTATTTTCAGCTGAGCTTAGCTGAACTTCCAATTCGGTAAGGTACCCACAAATACCCTTCCCTTCCTTCCTTTAGAGGACAGCCCTGTAGGTAGCATAAGGCTATCATCTGTCAGTATGCAGAAAAAACATGGCTCCTACAGCAATTCTGGCAAGTGTTTCTCTGCAGATCTGTCCAGATCATAGCATCATATAATGATTTCAGGATGATAAGGGACCTTAAAGAGATCACCTAGTTCCAGCCCCCTGCCATGGGCAGGGACACATCATCTGCAGTTTGGTGTGTATATGCCCTGCATGATTCTGATCTATCATCAAATCCACCAAAGTTGGTGAAGGTGAGGAACCAGATGCAATATCATACTGTGATCTGCATCACAGGGCTGTATTGCAAGGACAGCTAAGGAAACAATCATCAGGTACAACCTGTCCCTGCCTACCTATATATGTGTTTATGCAGTAAACATACCTCTTATGTTACAACCTGGCAAATACCATCTCATGCATCTGACAAATATACATCTCTTCAATGCCCTTTGCCAAGTTTTGATACTGCCAGTTCTTCAGACTTGACAGAACAGCAGCACAAGCCAATATGGCTGTACTTTGGCACCTTGAATTATCTCCCCATGTGAAGAGCCACCAGCTTACACTCCCCATGCAAGCTCACCTTCTTTTAGTGCTGCTGCCAGCAATGCAGAAGCCTGTGGAGTTTCTCCAGAATCAGGTTTGATAAGGAGGTAAGGCTCCACATGAACATCCTCAAACCCACTCATATTTACCAGTTCTGCATGGATATGAAACTTCTTTTCCAAACAGCTAAAGATCTGGTGATCCTGGTTACTCAGTGATTCTGTCAATCAAAATTGAACACCATATTAATATTCTTTTATCATGCAGGCAAAGCACGTTCCAAATCACTCTTCTAATCCTTATGGCACAATACAAACATTGCTGACTCAAGCTAGGCCCTTTTTAAGTGGCCAGGAACCAAAATTCATTCCCTAGTCTGTCCTTATAAAAGCTGGCAAAGACCCTGGCAGAGAGTTAGGCCTACGCTCTACCCTTATGAAGTGGTCTTGGCTGCACTCTCGGGCCTAACTACCTCCTGTGTACTCATAATGATCGATGCTGGAATAGCTCTTCACTCAGGCAGCTAGAAGATGCACTGATTCAGTACCTCAACATCAAAGAACACTTCTCAGCAGAGGATGCACTTTCCTCTGACTCTCTACAGATAGAATATGGCTGTTATTTCTCTCCCCAACAGCAGGATAAAGATGTGGAATTCACATGTAGGGGAATCAAAGAAGCAGAATTGATCCCTATTAGCTACATTATCAGATGAAAACAATACCAGCAAAGGATGAAATGCCATAAACAAGCAGAAAGTCACACAATCACTGAAGATCTGAATATTTCCATGAACATGAAACTACCTGACCCTGATGTTAATCTGGGAAATACACCGTTTAGTCCAAAAGCATCCATTTTTCTTTTTTCATACTTATGAATGTGGCAAAAATATGAAGTGTTTGGGAAAAAAAGTGGTTCTCTTTCAATAAACTCACATTATACCATCAGACCACCCCAGCTTCTTCCACTGTGGCTCTGCCTATCAAGCCACTCTGAACCCAACAGTAAGTATGTGAGCATGATTCATTCATCCTGAACTGTCAGGATGCAGGAGGTATCAGAGTGGCAGGGAAGGTATCACACCTTGACATTTCTGAATTCTGCATGCTTTGGCCTCAGCAATACGTCTGTCCTCATCAGATTCACTCATTTTTCCTTCTTCTTCTTCCTCTGGACAACTTCAAACATGAAAGAAAAACAAAGGTGGATAAACCAAAATCTGCACATCACATATTCGTCTTCAGTACAGTGTTCTGTTCATAATAAACAGAACACAACATCAGCAAAAACTTCTGTTACAATCCAGAAGCATGCCATCTGTCTGCTTTTTTAAAAATCAGCAACTGACATAAACCAGACTGAAGGATTCCTTTTAATTCTGGTAAGGCTGCATCATGCAGCAAATAGGTGGTTGGCCCTCATGCAGGTTTGCTGTGCTAAACATAAGCTTGGGCCCCATAAGGGGCAATGCTTTCCCTGCCATTCTTAAGGAACTGACACCAAGATAACAGGCATGATGGAGGATTTCCCCAAAATGGTTGTATGGACACCTGCAGGACTCTGGGAAGCATCCAGTGCCAAAGGTAAAGGTGAAGAAAGCTTACAATGGCTGCTAAGGACATCTAATGGGGAGTGGGAAAGGTCTGCTGATCCAGTGGGAAACCAGAGGTAACATAGGAAATTTGGCAGAAGTGACAGTGAGGTTTTGGGGTCTGTGAATCCTGAGCTCAGTGGAAATCCCAGCCTCAAAGGATGGATCCAGTGCAATGCAGAACAGAGAGAATGCTGCCACAACTATCCAACCAATCGCCCATCTGTTTTGGATTGCCAGGGTGAAAACCAGAAGACTTTTGCTCTACCTTTCTACTGCATCTTGAATATGCCTCATCCAGTTGTTACGTTCTTCTTTGGAATTGGTATGAACCTCATACATCTCAGGCCCTGCAGATGAAGCACTGATCAGAAACATCCCCCTTTCTTCATTGGCTACTTCTCTTACTATAAGTCTCTGAAGGGAGATAACAGAAGGCTTCTGGTCCTGGGGGAAACAGTCACAGCAAATAATAAATTACTTTCTTAGGAAACATCACACTTTTAAAAGAGCATGATTTTTCTATTAATTGGACTAATTCTAATCATGGTATAGTCAGATTACACTTCTTCACCAGGTATAAGACGCTGCAAACTTTGAGTACTCAGGTGTCAAGTAAAGCACTTGGAATGTGATAAAAAGTAAATCCCAGAGACTAAGCGATACTGAGGTACAGTATCTATATAACATTTTTATAATTTGGGAACTTCTTTGCATGACTTTTCCTACATTTTATGTGTGTTTACTACTACATTTGGAGTTAAAATTATTCTTCTGGCTTGTTTTACAGAACCAGAAGTTAAAATTTGTTTTAGGTACTTGAAAGAGTCTGCTTTACTTCAAGCCTTCATAATCAAATGCAGCATGACACTAAAAATATCATTCTGTAATTTGCATCCTTCTTCCTCAAAAAATGATTTAATTTTGAAAATAAATGTAATTTTCCATATATTGATATATTACTGTTCTGAAAATATTAGCAGGGTTTAACCTATGAATGGGAAAAAAAGAAAAAAAGTTGAGTATAACCTATCAAAGGACTTAACTTTTGAGAAATATATGAATAAATGTGCAACGTGTATATTCAAACATCTGGTAATATACTTACAACAGCTGCAAAGACGTATTTTTGATCTTTTTCTTGTAAGAACAGTAGTACATCAGTTAGAAGCAGAGCTAAGGTATCTTAAAATGAGAAAAGGAAAAGAATGTTTTTAAAATTGAAAAGGAAAATAACTGTTTATTATTTAAAGTTATTACAATTATAGTAAAATTAGTACTATATATACAGCATATGTAGTACAATTAAAGTATATACAATTATACGGGCATATGGGCAGGGTCTGGACTGAAAGCAGACCTGAGAAGGAGTTGGGGTGCTGGTTGATGAGAAGCTCAAAATGACCTGCCTGCAGTGTGCGCTTGCAGCCCAGAAAGCCAACCATGTGCCGGGCTGCATTAAAAGCACCGTGGACAGCAGATCGAGGGGGGTGACAGCATCTGATTTTTCATGCTTTGTTTTCAACAGCCAGTACTGTGAACAGTACTATTGTAGAAGTCAAAACTCAATTTTATGGGATGAAACTGCAAACCAATGAACTAAAAGCAAGGGACAGAATGCAGAAACGCAGCTGATGGCTTTGTATGTGAACTTTTCCTGTTACCCATATAGAGTGGATTACCCAGAAACCATGGCAGCTTCTGCAACTACTCTTCTAGCAATTAATTGCATGTTTTCAATACTTCAGAAATTTGTGTTTGCAGTACATAATCATAAAGTATTTTAATTCTTAAACAAATCAATTTTCATACATTATTTGTAAACAAAAGAGTTAAAGGGGTTTACTGGAATACCTTTGAAACGACCAGTTGCTGTCTTCCAGTACACTAAACCTTCATGAAGAAGTATCCTCTCTTTCCTCATCAAGTCTTGCTTCCTAAAAACATGGCCATTTTTCAGCTTGGTGTATGTTTTGTTTTCAGTTCTACTGAGAATTTCCAGCAGTTTTTGCTTTTTCTCATATTCATTCACTTTCAAATCTACTTCTGCAATCACATCCTTTATTAGACAAATGGCTTTGCATAGGTCTTTATGCTCTTCTGTCCCTTCTGTATGAAACAAAAAATAAACACGTTAGTGGGCAGGATATTCAAGATAGATATCATTCCTTGATTTCTGTGAGCAATTAGCATGATGCAAAGTTTAAATTGATAAACTGATAAATTTTAAGTTGAACCTGGCAATCAATTTACTTTGTTTGACTTGCTTATTAAAAGATGACAGGTACCTCAGATGTACTCGTAAGTCAAACCAGCATGTTGAATAGTTCCTGACATATTTATGACCTGTTAGCATTTAAAAAATTTTACTTACTAACTAAATCATATAATATATTGAACCCTTGAAACAAGATTGGAAGCATAAAGGGTTTGCATTTGGTTATACAACTTTCTCCAATGCTTTTTACTGCCCATTTAGGGGGGCAATATCTGTAAGTTATTAGTATTTCTAAAATGCTCTACAAAATTCCAGAGGTCTTTCAAGCTTTGTTTGAAAAACTGGCGAGTCATTTACAGAACATTTACCTACCCTACTTACAAGAGACTCCACTAGAATTATTTCCAAGAAGGTGCAGATGTATGCCTGAATTAGTTCACATCCTCTAGTCAAGGTCTTCTCCTAAAACAAGTATTCTCTTCTAGACTTCAATGGCTTACTCAGCTGGAATGCTGAAATTCTTCACAGCCCAGCCTTGACAAAGACTACATACACCAGACACCGCGTTTAGGTGACATTTGCCTGAACAGGAGATATTTACCCTGCCCTTGTTCTCTACAGAACAGTGAATTTCACCTTCTGCAATATTGCAGCAGTGTATATTCCTTAAGTTAGAAATATGCTAGGATTCCAGACATTCACCTTTTGAGTATTGCAATATCCTTTCAACCAGAACAGGGTATTTGGTGATTCGCTGGGTGACAAGCAAAATGCACTCAGGGATTCCTCGGCGTCGTGCCAACAGGTTACTGTTTCTCAGCTGCAGATACAGATACAAATACATACCTTAAGTAGTAAAAGCATATTAAACCACCAACTGACTAATAAGAAATATGATCTAAATGCATTAGAATAAACTAAAGCAAAATGCTTGGTTATCTGAACCATCCCCAAGGAATAGTTGCTGCCCTGAGGTACGAGGTGTACCATAACAGGAACATGTGTGTAATGCACACTGGATGCCAAAGCTTTCTAAAATTTGAAAGAAAAATGTAATTTATCGGCTCACTGGTTAAGGAGGAAAAATTTTTGCCATTTTTATCGGCCATTAAAAGTGAATTACTGAATATTATTTCAATCCTAAATCTAAGTAAAAGCTACATGTCTTTTTCCTTAGCATTTTGTCAATAGTGATCCATTTCCACATAAACTTACTTTAATAAAATTCTGGAACTTCTTGTTTTGTTGCAACTCTTTGAAGAGATTAACGGCTTCTTTTTGATGGCTGCAAAATTCTCCATATATTTTCTTCATTTTAGTTGCATTTTCCTCCGAAAACTGAAGAAATTAGTTAAGTGAATTATGCTCATTAGCGCACCTAATAGGAAATTGTGTACCTTCAATTCGTGTGTTTTGTAAAAATACAGAACTTTTATGCTACTTGTTTCTCAAGTTCTCTGAATTTCACTAAAAGGGCCCGCCACTAAAGAATAAACTGGTTTTAAGAGCAAGAGGAAGAACATAGGCTGGGTAAAGCTACAAGCAACTTCCCCTACAGTCTTGCCAGTAACAGCTAGAACAATTATTGTAACAGCGCTTCCTTCACCTCTGTGCAAACACAATCCCTTTAGGCTTATTTGCATTTGTCTGATCTCCACACAACTTCTAGACAAGATAATGGTTCAGATGCTTTATTCAGTGGAGTGAAAACTGATTGACTGAGGTGAAAAACCACACTCTCCTGACTGCAAGGAATGTGTGAAGTGCTAGAAGTGTGACCAGCAAGCAGTCAGCTGTTCTACAGCCACCTATACAGGTCTATAGACACGCTGTCACCACCCCTTCTCTCGTGAGCAGCAACTCAAGACGCACTGTGCCAGATCACTAAAAGAAATGAAAGAGTAGTTTCTTCTCCAGTCAATTCTTCACACTTTTGCTCAGCTGTTAGAAAAGTGATTCCACTGCTTTAATTTTTGGAGTCCATGATAGGACTGCAGCAGCCTTCTACTGTGAACAGGACCAAGTTCATCACTTTCCTTGTCACTTGTACCACATAGGTAGAAGTTCATCCCAAGCTCATCACTCTTAACCTCTTATTAACGGCCTCTCACTGCTATTTCAATAGCCTGTAACAATCTGGAGGGAGCAGCATTTGCATTTTATAAGGTAACCATAACCCTCTTCTTGCCCACAAAAGTTTTAAAGTAAATAAACTGTTCAATTTCGGAAACTTAAGTACATAAAGGATTAACAGAGCTGATGCTTCTACCTGCTGCACAAGGATGTCTCCAATTCTGCTGATGACAAAATTACGTTCACTCCCTGCCTCACATGATTCCTGCCGTCTCTCCTTCATTCTGCAAAAGAATTGCCTGTGCATCTCCAGTAGCTCATCTAAGCAAGGGAATATTCTGTTCACTGTGCTGTGATCCAGCTGCAGTTCTTTCTTCATCCCTTTCCTGAATATTTCAGACATAATGAACAGGGTATGGATGTGATGCACTTCAGTTTGCATCAGCTCTGCAGTATAAGAGAAAACAGCACAGTATTGTAACCACCTGAACATTTTGCACACCTAAGACAGACTTTAGCAACATTCAAATACACAGTTGTATTTTTTTCTGTGTGAGCCTCAAATCTAATAGGTTATGTAAGTAGGAAGACTTAGTTTATCTGGCTTTGGCATAGTTTTCTCAACTGTACCCCACTGAACAAGCTGGGATTACAACTGCTTGAGTTGGGGATCAGATGAGGTCATTTCCAACCTCAACTGTTCTGTGAACAGGGTAGAAATGTCACTAGTAGTCAGTACTCTCAATTTCCTTAGCTCTAGGATATATTGTAATTTGTGACCAAAATGTTCTTTGAACCTTCTGATTATTCTGAGTTGAAGCACTCATTCTTCTGAGCATAAAACGGGCAGGTTCACTCTCTAGTTTCTAAGCCAAATTGCTTTTAAACCTACATGAAGCTTTGAAATACTGACCAAAAATGACATCCTGCCTCTTGATGACATCCTTTTCTTGCTTTCTACAGAACATTGGTTCCACAAGAAGACTCCAGGACTCTGCCTCAAACTCTTGTGCATCTGTGTGGAGATCAGTCCACTGAGAGAAATCCACATAATCTGTGACAAAATATATAATCTCATTAACACAGAGATGTACTCATACAGTAAGGGCAACACATCACAAACATGAACTTTAGACAAGGCTGCTGCAAACATCATCAGCAGCTTTACAACAGGGAAGCTTGCCAGATGCCAATATCACCATCAAAGTGATGAAATGCAAATGTGACAGGGGAGAGTAGGAGAAAAAAAAAAAAGTTCTTTTATCATATTAAATCCTTTTCATACTTCTTAAAGAAACTTTTTGAAATTTAAAAATAAAATCCAATATTTTTGGAAGGAGAAGTCCAGTGAGAGATATCTGCACTATCCTTTGTGCCTGAATGCCCTTTGGCTCTGGAATCCAGTCTCACACCTAGCTACATAAAAAGCCTGTATCTACTCACTTCACAAGGATAGGCAGCCAATTTAGGAGGGCAGTTTACCAGTGGGAGGTAAGATTTTGGGGGCACTGGGGAAATACAAGTGATGTAGGCTTATGTTTTGCAATGTATACCATCAATGGAGATGAATGGATAAGTGCAGAAATGTGTCGGTCTTCTGGTTCTGCAAGGATGCCAAATACATTTATCCCTGTTATTTTAAAATGTTAACACCACATATTCTAAAAGTTATCAAATATTTAGTTACAAGGAAGAAAGGAAAATCTGTATTTTAGGACTAAGATATCTGATTGTAACATTTTAATGAGGGCCACGATTGTAATTGTAAAAAATAGGTGTTCTTTCAGCAGATGAAGTTACTTCCTATATCTAATAAAGAGTTTTTCTATTCTGTACTTTCTAATACAGGCTATAAAATGCAACATCTGTGCAATACTTCTCACCTTCCATCATAAAAGGATCCATTGAAGAAACAGTCCCTAATGCTTGTAACATCTCTTCTGAACGTGACTTAGACCTCCAGCTGCTAGTCTCAGAGTCTTGCTCAGAAAATGGCATAGATTTTCTACAGCAGGAAAAAAAAACAAACCAACAAACCCATGTTTATTTAATAGTACCAATTTTCCTAGAAATTTGATGTCTTTAGCATAGGAGGTACTATTTAGCATAGGGGACTATTTAGCATAGTCCCCTTTACCTTTCAAAACTGGCACTAGGGACACTTTTGGACAAGAACTGGGACTGTTGTGAGGCTTCCCTCCTTCCAGCAGACAGTCCGATAGGCATAGAGGAAGAAGAATGTGCTGGGAAGAGCACTGTTTGTGAAGCATCTCCAGGCAGGGAATCTGTAAGGCAAAGCACAACACATTTTGATAAACAATCTCGAGTATGTCATCAACAGCACGCTTATACTGAGAAACACTACCTGGTGTGTGTGTATATATATATATATATATATATATGTATATACACATACATATATATATACACATATACCCATACTGGGTATAAAGAATGTCCACTTGCCATGGTACAAGACCATGACAGTCTCCCACAAAACAGAAAGATAAGCCTGTAGGCAAAGTAGAATAGGTCCAGCATGGATATTACTGAAAACAATCTCAAATCACACATGCTCTAACACTGCAACCTGAACATAGGAGACTCAAATATTTGGGCATCCAATGAACAACATACTCACAAGCACAAGACAGAACTAACTACTTTCAATTTTCATTCTCACCAATTCATTTTAGTAGAAGATGAGTTAATTCAACAGTAATTTCTTTTAAAAATCCTACTGGTATTAGAGACACACACACTTTCTTACAGATATTGAAATGAAAACAGACACAAAAATGATGCAGGAAAGTTCATGTTGTCGGTCCCAAGGTTTTTAACAAAGCTTAACTTAGAAGTGCTAGGTTTACATCTCCTAACTTACTTGTTACACCAGCGGAGGTTTTGCTTTTATTATGGTACCTCTCTTGGGATTTCTGAAAAAAAAAAGAACTTTGTGATACTGCAATGAAATCACAGCTGATAACACACTGTGTAGTCAAGTCAGTAACTCACTTCCATGTGTCATCACAAAAAAAGGCTTCAGAAAAGTGGTCCTAAATTATAGTCCTAATTTCTACTACTAAGTAATAAATGCAGGTTTACTAGTTAATGGTAGATAACAATACAATAGGCAAAGAAGAATTATAATACTGAGTAGTCAAGTCAGGAACTGACTTCCATGTATCATCACGCAAAACAGCTTCAGAAAAGTGGTCCTGAATTATAGTCCTAATTTCTACTCATAAGTAATAAATGCAGGTTTACTAGTTAATGGTAGATAACAATGGTAGATAATAATACAATAGGCAAAGAATAATTATAATATTTTACTACAGTACAAAACTGAATGTTTATTTGAAACAGAGAAGCTTGCCACTGAGTTACAGCACCCTGTTTTCCCTATAAAAATACTGCCTGCGAATGCTGCAAGTAAAGGAGTTGCCATTCAAGGCTTTACAGTCAAATAAGCTTGAAGCATAGGCAGGGCACTACCCAAGGAATCCTGCTTATCAGAGGCAGAATCAATCCCCCTTTCAAACAGAAGTTTTGCAAAACCCATAGCAAAAGCCTACTGTGCTAGGCATGTATTTCATTAGTGAAAGTTTTCTGCACCTCATTCTTGTTGAGGTAAGTCACGAGTGGTGTGGGTTCTTGTCTCCTCTTCACAAATAATCTATCTGCTGCAGTAATGACAACTGCCACTTCAGCTGTCTTAATGCCCTAAAGTTGCCCAGAAATGTGTGCAAATACATGACATGACAGCTATAACCAAAATAGCAAAAATTCACCTCATTTATTTTAGGCTTGTTTAAGTCTTGTTTATGTTGAAGAGTCTGTAAGGAAACATGTTCTCCCTGCAACCCACCACCCACACAGAACCCGGCTACACAAGGCTTTTGAGGAGCCTTCCTTTTTAACCCCTTTTGCATCCCTCCTGGCACACCACAATTTGAGTCTGCAACTCTTCAAAAACAGAAATATCACTTTAAACTCTTTTTTGACCCTATTCTAAAAAGTGTTGTTCGTGTACAGTACTTGCTTTGTTTGCCCACAGTAGATATTTTGACACCCTTACAGACTTTTGCATACAGACACTGGATCTTGGCAGACTGTGTGCACTTTCTGTTTTTTCTTAGTGATGTTTTCATACCCCTTGGAAAGCAGATATGCTCTAGTAAGAACAGTGTGGTGTAGGAGGTTACCTTGGTGCACACAGGAGCACATTCCTTGCAGCTCTTATGCACAATCACGTTGCAATCTGAAAGAGAAGGCATATTTCAAAACCTAGCACAAAGTCTCCAGCCTGCAGAAAATACTACTCTGAGGCTTCACCTTTTTCCCTCCTACAGGTCCAGTTCCCTGAGAATGCTTTCATGTTACAGCCCCTTTGCTAGGAAGAAGTTTTTGCCTAATGTGTTGGGAGATGGTGGTGGTCTCTTCTGAATCCATCATCTGCTGTCCTTCCTCCCTCTCCCTTGCCAACCTCAGATCATTACATAAAGGAGGTGCATCCAATTACATAAAGGAGGTGCATCCAAATCTAAGTAAGGTTTCTTTTTGAAACAAAACACTGAATCAGAATCTCAAGGCAGGATTCAGAGCACTGTAAGTTCACATGCAAAAGCCAACAACTACTTACAAGAGCACTGCAGTGACTCTCTTCCTAGAAGTGCCTTTTCACAGGCCATACATGGCATAACTCCTGAGAAGGTTCCATTTGTAAAATTGTGCTTGTTCAATTTCTCTTTATCTTTGGTATCTTTATTTTTTGTCTTCATCCCCAAGAGCAAAGGCGGCGGGGGGGAAAAGGGACATTAGAAAAGAAGCAATTGAGTAATTCTAAAATACTTATTCCCTGTCCTAGAAGTCTTGTAAGCAGTACACTGTTATCATTACACCCAACATTGCTGAAGTCCTAAAATGATACAGGAATTGGTTTCACTGGCAGCTAAGCCAGTCAGCATTATCATGGAAGACTGGCAGAAATACATTCATAAAGCTGCAAAAAGGGAAGGGTCAGATGATAAAATTTAAGAAGTGTTACTGACTCCCTGCACACACACACAGATACCAATGCCTCCATCTCCCTGAGGCATACATGCAAACTCATGCCTCTGCAGTTAAAGCTGCAGTTATGTAAATTTAGACAACTTGCCTTTAGGTCTTAGAAGACATTAGAAATAACCTATTTTTAATAAGGCCTATTTTTACAGTACTTCGATTGATGTCAGTACACAATCTCTGAGCAGCCCTGGTAGTTATCCTTTAGGAGACCACACAGACACAGGCTAATGTATGGCTGCTGGACCGGACATACACATTCACAGCCAGTTCTGACACTCTTGAAGATACTGCCTCAGCCAACCACCTTAAAATTCATCTACCTTAGGATATCCTGGGGCATGGGAGGGTGTACTAGAAAGACTGCAAAATTGCCAAAAGGCCAGCTAAAAGATCCCATAGGCCAGATCCATCTCTCAAGCTGCTGACTGATGCTGTTAATCTAAATTTCAGATGTCTCAAAATTAAACCACAAATGTTCTAATCTACCTTTGGTAGTAAGTTTGTTTCAAATGTGAAGACCTCAAGTCTGCAATTATTTAACTCTAAGTAGTGCTTACTCATGCAAAAAGTCCCATTAACTTCAAGCAAGGCAAATTCAACTGATTACATGCCAATGTAGAAGTTACAGACTCAGGTATTTGTTGAAAGCAATTGCAAGCACAGGCCCATACCTCTTTATTTAAAGAACAGAATTATTTCTGAAAGAAATTAATGCATTTAAACTTTGGCTAAATGGCCAGATGAGATTATTAATAACATCAAAATAATGGCAAGGGAAATACTTGATGATGTCAAGGTTACTGTTTAAAAAGAAAGCTGTTTTTAATATGAAGGCGATTTCAGGGTATCCTGCATATGTTTTAAAATAAAATAAATTTTAAAAAAAAGTTTCTTCCTAGTATTTTCATGTGGTTTTGTAATAAACAACTTTACATAAAAAATTATATTTGCATATATAATTAATTTAATTACAGTGACATAATGATATATAATAACATGGATTTAAATCCTAAATTACCTTGCACTTATTCCGTGTGCTGGTCATTCTGTTCATCAGAAAGCTGAAAGTTCGACTCACTTTACATTTTTCAGACTCATTTTTTGAGGGTACAATATATTTATTCCATTCCTCCTCCTGAATCCTAAAACAAGACCAGTAAAAAAAAAAACAAACTCATTCCAGCAGGTACAGTCCCTTAAAAGAAAGTAGAATCTGGATGGTGATTATTCCACCTAACATTTACAATTAACTATTTGTTATTTTGAGGGTTTAGCTGATGTTATTAAAAAAACTCTGCAATCCCTCTTTAAGTAAAGGAGTAGCACTAGAATCATAGAATCAATTAGGTTGGAAAAGACCTTTCAGATCATCAAGTCCAACCATTATCCCAGGACTGCCAAGCCCAGGACTGCCAAGCCCAGGTCACTAAGGGCCTCTTCTACACGGTTTCTGAACACTTCCAGGGACAGTGACTCCACCCCTACCCTGGGCAGCCTGTTCCAATGCCTGAGCACCCTTCAGTTAAGAAATTTTTCCCAATATCCAGTCTAAACCTCCCCTGGTGCAGCTTGAGGCTGTTACCTCTTGTCCTGTCTTGCTCCACTACCCCGTGGAGCCCTCTGAATGTGCAATGTGTTACAAGCATGTGTAGTTCACAACTGGTACCAAATATCCCTTGCTTTCATTAAGGTGTTTTGGACCTTAATGATCCAAAGGCAGGTAGGCACACAGGCACCCGGCCGCACGGGTCCCTCTGTGGCGTGCCGCAGATGCCCACCGCGGGCTGTGCAGCGCGGTGAGGACAGCAAGGAGAGCGCTGAATTCAAGCATGGGTTTACAGATCCAGCGGGCACGGAGTGCGCCCCTAAACAGCTGCTAAAACCCCGCTGCGAGAGGTGCCTCGGCCTCTTCCCTTCTCCGCTCCCTAGATGGCATTCTTGTATTCGCTCCCGGCGCCCTCAGCGCGGTATGGCGCGGTAGGCACTAGTACCTTTTGTCCCGGGAGTGCTCCGGAAGACTGTACGCTCGCTCTGCAAGACATGAACAGGTATAGGGCACTCAGGCTGCGAGGTCGTCACGTTTATCTGAAACGTGCGACCTCCACCAGGCCATAAGCTTGTTATTACAGGCTTGCAATGTCATTGAAAATTAGGAAAGCAAAAACATATATACATTAGAAGCAGCTTTTCCTAGGATAAGACCGCTGCCTAGTAAGCTTTGTTTAGTTGTCAGAATCTGCCAGAACTGAGATGGGTATCAGTGAAAGCCAGTTTCTGCAGAAATGTCTGGTTTTAAGAATAACAAAAAGTATTTCTTTTGTTTTTTCTTAATAACCCAGACTTGAATGATTCACACTTCATTTTGCTTTTCACATAATTTGTTGTAAAATACCTTAATGACATTCTTTTAACATTTGCAATTACCTGTCTTATGCAGCTTTATCTGCAGTATTAAAAAAAAAAAATAAATCCCTTTACATAAAGAGGATTATTACTAGTATGTGTAATGCACTGGGTATGTAGTGTTGTAAGTTTACATCCTACAAACAGTAGAGAGGACTCAGATACTTTCCAACAAACTGTCTAAAAAGCAAAATTAAAGAACAGCAATTCAGCGGGGTTGTTCCGGAAGAAATAATAAAATACACACCACTTTACCATTTCCACATTAGAAGCCATTCCATCTTCCAGTCATATTTTGCAAAGCTATTACAGGTATGGTTCAGAAGACACCAAAGAAGCAGCAAGACTAAAAGGGCAGTTCAGTTAGTTGTCAGGCACAATAGGTGCCTCAGGATGTTTTTGGAAGAAATGAAGGTCATGTACCCATGGGAGACGCAAACAGCCTCATGCAAAACGGTGCTGCGGGGTTGGCATTGTACTTACTACAAGGGTGGAGCAGAGACACTGACTTAGAGAGTGAAAGAGCCTGAAGAAGGGATCGACCACTGTTCATGAGCACACCATCTACAGAGCAGGGACAAATCCTTTACTGTTACAGCCTAGTAATACCTTCTTAAATAAAAGCAGGTAGTTGTTTTAAATCTGAGCATACTGAAAAGCTTTCATCAGCAATGGAGAGTGATTTCCCCCTTTTTTTCTCATACTTCATGTACGAAAGACTTTCCTATTGCCTGTGTTCATCTGCTTTGGGTTAGGTTTCAATTTACAAGGTCAGTAGCACCTCGCTTCTGAATAGCTAAACCCTGAGAGAGATGTTTTAAATGCTGGCAGCTGGGAAGAGAGGAACAGGCAGGTTTTTGGTGTGCAGACACCTGCACAGGCCCAGACACAAGCACACTACAGCCCATAGAGATCAGGACCTACCTGACCCAGCTTTTTGGACTAAGCTCCTGGGTTAGCCCCATGCTCTGATGCAGCTGCTCAAAGCAAGCACAGCTGTGCCTGCCTCACACAGTAGCCACCACAGCCAGCTGCCAAACACTGTGCAATGCTCCTGTTCTTACAGATGAAAGGGACGAGGCAGGGGGTGCTGGTTGCAGGGATGCACCAGCAGGAACCTCAGCAAACCACCACCCTCCATCCCAGCAGTATACTGCACCTGCAGGGAAGGCTGCAGAACAGACTGCTTCCAAAGCATGGGCAGAAAAGAGTTTCCGCCTTCTCCACAAGACAGCTAAAGGTTCAGCACTGTCTGACCCAGGAGGAAGGGGAGAGAGAATGAAGAGAACACAGGCCTGAGCTCAGATCAGAGCAGGTAATGGTGTCTGGATGAAGTGAGACCAACAGTTTCCTAGCTGCAAGGTCAAAGGAATTCTGGTTTAACTTTAGGAACGTGAACTGCGCTTGCTGATCTGCCCAGCTTCTACTTCTGTGGCATACTTTCCCCTTTTTATTCTGCCTTGTTTTGCCAGACTTCTCACCTAATCTGTTAGATACAAATGGTTACAAATACATTAAGTGATGTGGAAAAATACAACATAGCTGCATGCTGCAGACTGCTGTACATGCTCCTCCTTACAAGGGAACGTGGAATCTTACAGTTAATTTGAGCAATCACAAACCTGCTTTTCACAGTTTCTTAAGGAAAAAAGATGTCTGCAGACAATGTATGCCTGCCCACCAGCTATCTCCATCTCACCTTCCCAATGGCTTTTGAATTTGTTGTCTGGTTTCAAAGGTAACGTAAAATTTCCACAACTTTTGTGTGTTTTCATATTTGGTGTCATAGTAGCACAGAATGGTTTGGGTTGGAAGGGACCTTCAAATATCACCTAGTCCAAATCCCCATGCCACAGGAAGGAACATCTTTCACTACATCAGGTTGCTTGAAGCCAAATCCTGCCTGGCCTTAATACTTAAAATGATGGGGCACCCACAACTTCTCTGTGTGTTGATCGCATCTGGTTCATTGTAACTGATACATCCTGCCTCTTGCTCAGGACTAGCGGAAAGCTAAAGGTACACTGGAGGGAGAGACAAGCTGGAAGTATGACAGTGACAGAGGCCAAGCCTCTTGAAATGCAGGGGGGGGTCTTTAAGTGATGTGATCTATATGAAAAGCCAACAGATATATGTATCTCATGCTTTGTATGGTTCTCAAACATAACCCATGCCATCATTGCGAAAAGTGTGTTGTCTTCTAAATATGAAGTTACTGTCCAGAAACAAAACATGTTAGAAACAGTTTGTAAAACATTACAAGCTTCTTGCAGAAACATCTGTGACTCTACTTAATGGAGAGGGTGGGTTTTATTCCCATGGAGATTATAATAGCCCATCCATGTTTCAGATGCTCCCCGGGATCTGCAGGAAGCTGGGCCATCCACCCTCTTTGACACCTCTTCTATGCCATCCAGAGCTTCCTCATGTCTTTGCTGGGCACCCAGCAGGAGGCTGGGGTAAGGATCTTCTGAAAGATTACTGCCCTTGCCTGCATTACTTTTTCTGACTAATAGTCTCCCTGTTTGTGCCTTCCCGGGGATCAGCTCCTGCATCAGGGGAGAGCATGATGGGGCAGTAGATGGGAAAAGAGCAAGTGACAATGGTAGAGGTACTAAAAGACAATTCGACTCTGCTTTCCTGGATATTGGCAAGGTCCATGTACAGGACAGGCCTGAGTAAAGCCATCAGCACTGCACCTGAATCAGGCAGGCAACGGCTGAGGCTGTGCAGGTGCAAAGCCAGAGCACTGACCTTCATTTGGATCCCCAACTGCAAAGTCTCGAGGAAGGTGAGGTCTTCCTAATACACCTTTGGGAGAGGAGCAGGAATAGGAGCGTGACCGAATCCCAGATACTGCACATTCCTACAAGAAATTGCAGCAAGTTAAAATTTGTATAATTTTGAAATGCATCAGTAACATAAACAAAAGAAGGCAGTGACAGAATTTCTGGAAGAAAGGTGACTGACCACACACATGTTTTCTTGGTTTCTTTAAAGGTTTAAGTACAATTTCTGATGACTTGAAGTCTGTCATACTTCCACGACAATAAATCTTTGTATATTACAGGAAATAATCTGTGGGTGCAAGTTAGACTAAAAGGCTAAGAAAAAGCTCACATTCTACTCCAGGCTGGTGGCAAGCACCATCCAAACAGCATTGCGGCCATTATATCCAATGCCCAAGCTACCTTCTTTTACCAAAGAAGCCATTGATCTTATTAATACCTCGCAATTATTTCCTGAAGACTAACACCCTGCATTGGTAATTGTCTGTGCCTGAGTTTCCAAAGAAAGGAGTTAGCCTTCTTCTCTTTTTTTATTTCTCTTCTTTTATTGTGTGTGAAAAAATTTTCTGATCTTGAAAGGAACATGCCTGATTTTTGATACATCACTTGTATTTAAACAGAGCCTACTACTAAACTGCTTACCTCATTGTTTTTAAAAGCAATTCTTTTAAAAGCAGCCCTAGCAGAATTCAGTGTTCGTGCTGGACTTTTTTTCTCCTTTCATGTAATCGTTTGCTGAAAGTCAGATAAAGCTCAACAGTGGAAAAAGTCTGCCTAATAAAAGCATAAAGAAACCCTACAAACAAAAAAACACTCTTTGTGTCTGAAGATCTCAGAAATGGCACCACTATCTAATGAAAATTAATGTAGCCAGGAAAATTTAGAAAACTATAATGAAGAGGAAAGATTTGCACTCGTCAATGCACAACCCCCTCTGAATTTCCCTGACTTTAGCAACTGTTTTGAAACAGGCACCAGGCTGGTTTTACACTTTACAAAGCTGTTACCCTTTCACATAACTAAAGCTGGTTAAACATTTGCTTGCTAAATAGGTTTTGGTTAGAAAATGCTGAATCACTGAACTTGAGATATTTCCTTTGAAATGCTTCTGATAAATAAATGATGCTTTTTTCAAAACTGAAGTAAATCTTTGATGGACCTTTCCCATGGCTGCTGCCAAGCCTCCCCACAACAAATGGGGAGCTCCAGCTCCACAGCCCCATATGTGCTGCTCAGCAGAAGGACAAGAATTGCTAACTGGGAACTTATTTTTCTCCTTCAGATTCCTATGTTTCTCAGATTTTTTCAGTGAATTACTTAAAAGGAAAACAATGCAAAGCAAGATAGTATCAAATACCTCAGGCTGCAGACTGGTGGATAAATCCAATCCATCTCTGCTACTAGGCATGGCTTCTGAAGAGCTGAGGGGAGGGTAGCAAACATGGGATCTGTCCGAAACATCACTTCCGCCATCAACTTCAAGGTCATCAAGACTTGAACTGAAGCAGACAATGAAGCCTTTATTTCCCATGAATTCAAGTAATAATACATCTCAACCTTAATGCAACAATCAAAATACTGCTGTATACTCTGTTCAGTGACAACCCAAAACACCATGATTATGTCAGGTTAAGTCACACTCTGAGGCCCTTCTCAGGTTTGAAGTCACTTGGTCAAGTTTCTCAGTCACTCTGTATAGGACTCACCCAACCTTCTGGATCTCCAGTACATACATTTGCATCACTTGCTACCACACGAATTCCCACCACTGTCAGACACATGTGAAGGATGACTTTCAGACACATGTTTAGCATCTCCCTTAGAATTAGATATTTTATTCCACACATGTACCCTCCCATCTATACCAATGATAAGGAGAACTGAGACAACTAGCTCAGATTTCAGTATTAAGACATGGGTATTATGAATATTTTGTGCAATAATATACAAATATTTTGTTCAATAATTATATGAATATGTGTGTATTTGAAAGATATGATATGGCTATTCAAAGATATATCTTTTCTACATCCATGACTTGATCCAGGATGAAAGAGAAATAACAAAATAGATGAAGGAGGGTCTGAGACAGTTCATTAAGATTCACTTCAAATGCTATAAATTTAAAAACATACCAAACTATAAACAGGCTAAGCAATCTCTGGCTGAATCAGTACTTCAAACACCTAGATACTATTTGATTAGCGAGGCTCCCAAGCAGGAGGATGAGTCCTATTAACTGCAAGAGCAAGTTCATGATCTCCATCAGAGCGACTGGAAGGAACGGTTGACTGCTTGCAACAACATTCCAGCCTTACAACATAAAACACTGAATTATGTGTGGTATTTCTAAATAGCCAAAGTTCCTTCCAGGAATAATAGCACAATTCCTTCACACACCACTACAGTTTGTTGAAGGGCAAATATACCGATACTGCCCAAAACTACATCCTCATTACACTTCTGGAGACCATCTTTCGCAATGTTTCCTCATAACAGCCCACGTGATATCTCAAAAAAGAGTTACCTAACTGCATTAAGTTACTGTCGCATTTTAAAATTGGAAAAGTAATACGTGCCTATGTCAGCAGTCAAGCATACATGTCTTACTGGGGTAACTTACCCAGGGAACTTTTCTGACATAAAAAGCTGGTTTAAAGACCTGCTAAGTAACTTGCCACATAGCAAAAAATAAAAGCTAGCAAAAAGAAAAGATCTGGGAAGGAATAACTCATAGTCTGATATGTGTTGTATTACCTGTGTTAAAAGATTCTGTCTAGAGGGACTTCATAGTTGCATAAGAAACTCAGAATTAAGGTAGATAAAATGTTATTCCCCACTTTAAATGATAACTGATACTACTGCTTCCTTACTATTTTTACATAGATCTGATGTCCTACCTCCAAGTGGTCCAAACACTTTTGAAAGGTGAGAGACAGATTCAAATTTCCTCTTCTGCAGGAGGAACTATTTCACATCCCTTCTTTACAGAGAAACAGTAAAGCCCTTTTATCACAGAAATTTACTAATTGGTAACAACAAAATTTATAGTTTCATCTTCAAAGCTCTCTGCATTCCTGAGTCCAACCAGTTCCAACCATAACTCAAATCCATCTGGAGCAGCATCCTCAGAGAACTGTCTCTCCTGGAAACAGAACCTGCACACCAGCAGAAGAGCAGAAAACAGCCAGAACCTATCAGAAACACAGGGCTGTATTCTGTACTGTGTCTTTTGAGGTAAAAATATGCATACTCAGGAACAAGTTGGTTCAGGCCAGTGCAAAGAATGGAAAGATTCCCAGAGAGTTCAACAGACTTCGGTCTATATTCTTAACAGAGAATAAAACTGAGGGAAGCATGGGTGAGATTTTTGTTAAAAATGTCTTCATAACTATTTTACGAAAACAGATCATTAGGACAATTTAAATATCAGTGATTAAAACTAGTGCTTTTATCTCAGTAATAATATTTATCACTACATATTCCACTACTACATATTCTACGTATTTTGAAGTAAAAGGTTATAAAAAATAATCCTTATTCTGGCCATGTCATCAAGTCAATTCCATACCTTTTTTTTTTCATGTCAGCATACAGTTGGTCCCTATCCTTAATAAATCCATGAGTCTTGAATGAAAAGTATGAATCTGCTCTATACGCATCAGTATGTGTTACACCTGCATTTTCTACATTTTTCAATGGCCTTTGGTTTTCTTCATTTGGAACATACATATGTTGGTCATTCTTCTCAAGAGAAGGAGATGAAGAGCTCTTAGCCTTCATGATTGAATTGGTGGGATTAAGACATGTTTCACTTTTCACATAGTTAGTCTTTAAATCTCCAGCCTGCAGAGAAAAAAATAATGTTGGTAAGAGGCACTAATAAGATATATTGTCAAGGAACAAAGACCAGATTAGTCTTCCATTTTATTTATGGTTATATGTTTTGCCTTTTATTTTCACCTATTATTTTTAGAGCACATGAGTTGAAGGCAAGTTATATGGTAAGAGATTCTAGACCTTGCATTGATTTTTCCATAGTTAGAGTAGCAATGAATTTGCATTTGCAAGTCTACTGGATTTCTCGCTCATATTTATGCCCTCTGTTAAATATATTGATTCATATATTTATAGCTTTTATTAAAAAATAGCCTTGAGTCAAGCAAAAAATATGCATAATACATTAGTCTGGGAGCCATATGGAAGAGAACTCAAACATTATGCAAATTTATTTGGAAAAATCAGCCTACATATCATGCATTTTTGATTTTCCAGCACCTATTTCCTAAGCTTCTTCTAATATTAGCCAGCATCAGCAGACTTATCTTTTTTGTGAATGTACATAGAATTCAGAAAATCTGAGTGCACGTGATGAAGTTATATTGTGTTAATGTTTCTTAGAAAGAAGCAAACACCATTTAGCTCACAAACACACAGAAAAGACAGTAAGAGCTGCCTTAGAGTTCTTCCTTCCTACAGGCTAGGGAGAATAATTCCTAATTATTCACCAACTAGATCTATTCAAAGGGATCTCATAAATGGGTTATAAAGTACAGAAAAGTTAGGTATTACTGGTTTTATTTTAGAACTTTGCTAATTGGCCATACACCACTGCTGACATTCAGAAGATCTCACTATCACACAAAAGTTACTTTAACAGAAGATGATGAAAAAATTGCCAAAAGATCAAACCATAAGCTTACTTGGTCTACTACCATGCAGTTTGCATATACTTCATCACTTCCACTCATCATGGCAGAAAGTCTGGTTGCAGTAAAAAAAGTAGGTGGAGCCTTGAGTTTCCTGAGAACATCAAGGGTAGACGGTCTCTGATCTGGAAAAAAAAAAATTATGGAAAATATGTCACTAAATTTCAAGCCAACTTCTTCCCATGTATATATACACTGTTACAAAAATGGCAAAATTAAAAATTAAGCACCAAATCTAACGATTACAATTGCAGTAGTATTTGTGTGGCCACTCAAAAATCTACCCATTCTGTAATTGCCTAACACTTGCTGTATCTTCCAAGAAGCCTATAGTTCCAACCCTAATTGTTAGGGTTGGAAGGTACCTCTGGAGATCATCTAGTCCAACCCCCAAATAATTTATAGAACTTAAAAATAAGCGTTCTTGTATCTTGGTTAACAAAACCTTCTATTTTCCATCTAAGCTAGAACTTCATAGAGATGTGTGGTTGCAGAAGTACATAGGACAAGATTTATGGGCTGGGTTGAAATACACATGTTTCTGGCCTATACATTAAATACCCAACATCTGATACATTATAGGAACAGAATACTGTTCAATTGCAGTCAATTAATGACTCTCCTAAAGCATTCTACCTACTGGAAGCCACATAAATATTAATCTTAAACCAATAAAACAGATTACTGTTCTTAAAACAAAAACCAGCAATAAAATTATAAGAGGAATATAAATAAAATACCACCAATAGTGCCTTTACAGGGTGACAGCAATCAGTCAAGATCTGACCCATGAACAAGGTATTTGGGATGAAGACTGCATCTGACCTCTTTTGGTACTAAAATAAGAAGTTATGAGTCTCACCAGAAATCATTAACAGAAGTCCAGAGTTTAGTTTTCAATAGTGTGTTCATGACTGCAAATATTATAAAAAGCTGCATGGGCTGACTGTTTCACTGCTTTGAGCAGCAAACAGCCAAGTGCTACAAAAACACTGTCAATCTGTCCTGCAGACCCACTTCTCTTAAAGCTGCTTACAAACTTGAAGAGCATACACCTATCCCAACATTTGAGGTTGTAGTCAAGGCCTCATATTATCTTCAGATTGTAAAAACAGCAAAAGTTGGCAAAGTGCAAACCAGTCTTATTCTAGACTGTGTGAAAACAGGCTGAAAAAATAAAAAAATAAAAAAATAAAAAAAAAAAACCAAACCCACCAAAGTTGTAACGTAATTTTCCTTGTTTTAGGATGCTGGAAGTCAAGCATTGACTTTGGAAATGAACTGAGATAGACTAGCATAAGAATGGTGTGACAGAGAAAAGTATAACCAGCAAAATATCTGAAATCAAAACTCTCAACAAACTTCATTCCAGGTTGTCTGTCATTGAAAATTATGAAAAAATCCTTAGTCTGCATCAGAGATTTACTTTCTGCAAAGATGGGAAGACACCACTAAAGATTTTCCCCAGTCTATATTCCTAAAGCAATGTAACTGCTTTTTGAAGACCACAGAATTATATTGCATGGGTTGGGCTAGAAAGGAACTTTGAAGATCAGCTAGTCCAACCACCCTGCCATGCGTACCGGGGACTGGATTAGAAGCTACACTTGTCAAGGTCTGAGGTATTTGTTTCTTAAAAAGTAAAGAAATAATAAAAAAAAAACAACAACCCAGACCACTGCCAAAACTTCCATGCTACACCACAGCATTTATTTCATTTTAAGATGGTATCTCATAAAGCACAAGAACAGGAACTCTATACTTAGAGGAAACTGGAAATTCCCATTTTAGAAACAGTATACTATGTATTATTTCACTTCCAGTCCTGGCAGGCCTTGCAGTATCGCGTACCATTAAAACATCCCCATGCCTCTCATTTTGCTTCTCCTTCCTTAGCTTTTAACATAGTTTTAGTGACTGCCATCTTGAGAACTACTAATGCTACAAGCCATTTCTTTATGTCTGCCAAGATCCCAAAGCTTTTCTTTATAAATAGTACAAAAGCATTATTTTCTAAAGAAGTTTTTGGCAGCTAAAATCGTATGGAAACGTGATTTGGCAAAACTGCTGATACTTTCTTGTGGCAAGTAAAGCTTTCCAAGCACTGGTCTTAAACCAACAACCAGGAATAAAAAACATGTCAGGCTCTCTATTGCTTCTTGCATGCTTATTACCTTCCCCAGCATATCCCCTCTTGTATATAAATCCACTGGGTACGACTGGCAAGGGAGGTATTCCGCTCTAGTGCTAGGCAGCTAAGGTTCAATACATATCCCTGAAAAAAAGCCCAGGCATTACAGATTCACAATTCACACTTCATGGCATAAACCCAAGCCTATGGAAACAGTTTCTTGACTTCAGCAACAGTCCCCACTGCTGGGGTCCCTGCAGTCAATGGACTGCACTATGAATTATATGTCCTGAGACAGAAACAACAAAATCCCCCTATTACTTAATATTTTTGTTTATATATCAAGTTCTAATACTACATTTTACATTATTTTAAAATTCTGTAAGACAGTAACAACCTGAGCAACAGCTTCTGAAGAAAGCTGGTGCAAATACAACAAGGTATCCCAGAATATGTTATCTGCAGTACTTTCCATCGGTACTTTCCACCGGTAAATCTTAACTGATTACCGCTACTAAATGCCATATGTTTTTCTGGCAATGCTCCAGTCAGTCTGTTATTAAAGCTGAGATGTCTAAATAAATATTCATTGGGGTTTAAATGAAAACACGAAAGGTAGCAGGTTATTTTGGTCTTCATGTTTCAACATGACCCCACTGTACCTCCTTATTCCTACCTCCACTCCCAGTTTCAACATGCGTGAAAGGACAACTACATCAAACTAAATTTGTAACAAGAGAAGTAATTAAAGACTTTGCTGAATGTAGGGAAGAGCATTATTAATTACACAATGATGGTGCTAGTAACATATTTCCACTGGACAGGCCTACATGGCTTAAAAAGTGATGAAACAGTCGCAAACATCCACATCACACTGCACTTCTACAACCCCACTAATTGCCCCCAGCCTGCCTTGCTGGCTACAAGTTATCTTGGTCTTACAGGGACCATCAGCAGACCTTCCTTTAGGTTAATATTGCAGCAGGTAAGAGCCACTACCTTGGGTACCAGTGCCTGAAAGATGAGGGGTATCGACAACATGGTCTGAAAGATAAGGGGTATCGACAACATGCCTTTTCAAACAAAATGTCTTAAAAATGTCCACTACCCATTCAAAATGTTTATTCTTACTGCAGCTACAGAAGTTTAGCACAGCTTATGAAAAGACAGATAAGACCGCCAGGGCAGACTACATCTGAGAGTGACAGTGTCCCAAAGAGTTTTAGCTCTATAAAGTGTCAGTAACGGACTTTAAGATGCTAAGGTAAAAAAGACCCAAATATGTACTGAAACCACCCAGGATGCACAGCTCATCAAGCTGATCCTCTTGCCAGAGCCGAATGCTCTCTAGCTGTATACTGTGCCATGACCACGAAGAATAAAATAAAGGCATGTTTCCTTTAGCAGAAGCTGCAGCTCTCTGCCATCTGCCTCATAAACACTCAAGAAAGATGTATGCATTATTTACATAGAGGTGAGCAAAAACCACAGTTCTGGGAAGGAGAATCTCCAAACACAGGTAAAATAAAGACCTTGACCAATGAATAACTAGGCACAAGTTCTCTACATCTTCTGTGATGTTGTCTTCAAAGTTACATAGCGAAGGCTGCACATTTTACCAGGCACAAAAAGCTTATAAAAATGCTTTTAAAAAAGAAAGCACATGATCATCATAGCAATAATTCAAAACATGCTTTCTGGCATAAGAAAATGTATAGCCTTGAATGACCTATGTTGGAAAATGGCAAAAACATAACACTGACTGTTTTTCCACAAAATACAAAAACTTAAATTGTTCTATGAGAGCACACAACAAAATAGAAGTGAAATACATTGATGTGACCAAGCCAAAAGCCAGGAAAGAATTTACAAATTTCCTTCTCCAGATACAATGAATAGTTTTCAGACAGCTAATCTCATTTACCCCCAGCAACCTGTGCAGGGGTTAATGTATAACTGGAAGTAACAGAGCTATGAAGTCAGCAAAAATGCAGACTGCTAACCACATCAGATACACTATCCTCTAAATCCAGAAGTGGTCACCTGAATTTAGAGAAAGAAGTCCTCACATTCCTGGCAAGGAGCTGACCTAAGTGACATGAACATCTAGATGTGGACCACACAACCACTTCCAATGAGGGATCTGCATCCCTAATTCAGGCGTCTTAGTGCTTCATTGAGACAGTGTAATTATTCATGACAGCAAAATTTAGCAAGTACATAAGAATAGTAATAAAGGGAGGGTAAAGTGAGGTAGGCTTTGAAGTGCTGTTTTCATAAAGATGAACATTTAATGTCTTAAATCTATGGAGTGGAAACCAAAGCACTGTTTCCTATATACTGTGTGGAAAGGATCAGACATCCACATGCTAGAAACCATACCATTATGTTCAACATGTGATCCTAAAGTAACCTGTAAGAAACACTAAGGATAAAGGCACTTGTCAATCATTGACTTTGATCTTTGCCACCTAAACATGGGACGCAAGAAAGCATCACTTTTCAACATGGGATTCACAGCCCTGACCCTCCTCACTGAAGAAGAGGCCTTACCTACTTTGCAAACGGATATACAAACAGAAATAAGTTAGTGTCTCATTTTGTACAAAAGCACAACAGATAAAGTACTTTCCCAAGGTATGGGACACTCAGTTTCAATTCCCACCTCTGCCTGAGTGGACTTGGTGCATAACCCCCAGTTCCCAGCACAGTAGGACAGACCGGCTAGAGACAGGTATTCTCAGCACCCCTGAAGTTAAAGCCTCCAAAAAGGCTCTGAGAGTCACTGCCTCTGAACAGGTAGGTCTATACAGTGCAACAGGAGTGGAGAAGAGACCTGGTTTACAGTCATTTCACATTAAATAATGTAATAAACACCATTAGGGGTCTTGCAGCAAGGAAGAAGACCTAGAACACCCTCCCCGGCCCAGTCACTAAGATGCAGTCATGTTCACATTCTCTGCTAAGCCTAATTAACCTTTAATTATGCCAGACACACACAGCCTCATCAGGATGGAGGGAGTCTGCAATGCATGGCTCCAAAGGTGCACAGCCTGCTCTTGGCTCTTACCAGCCCCCAGGAGTTGAGGGGAACAGCAAGGGCTCCACCACCCAGTTTGCAGGTCCCCAAGCAGGGACAAAAGCTGACCTTGGGGCACACAGGGAGCTTAAAATCGGAAAACACTGATGTGTATGGTGCAAAGTCCGCCTTAGACTCTCCCACCAGAGGTCTGCACAGCTCCCAGGGGGACCAACCCCAGAACAAGAAACCAACAGCCTTTGGTTCAGAGGGTAAGGGAGGAAGCTGACATTCCATTGCCCAGGTCAGCCGGAGCACCCAGCACATGTACAGAAAACCTCCATGACTTTCAGGGTGGGGAGAAGGAGTCCTGCACCCCTTTCTATCAGGCACTATAAACCTCTTGTTTGCTGAGACCTGAACTCCTGCATGAAGGAAATGCAGCTGTGAGGCACATACCCCACACCTAAGTGCCAGAATCTGCTGGCCGTATTCAGTTAGGACCAAGAAGAAACAGATCATGAGTGCAGACCATGAGCCTGCTGTCCCCTTGGCAGAGGCACTTCTCCCATCATATGGGCACCCAGGATTTCAATTCCTCAAGCACAGGTGAACCCTTGGACTTTACCACTAAAACATGCACATGCATCCAAGAGCACCTTGCTCCAACAATCCCATATACATGATCAGCTCCGCATACCAGCCACATGCGTTGGTATACTGTTAGCAGGGATGAGAAACCAGATCCAATACTACAACATGCAAACACCAGATGTGTATGAAGTGCTTTACCACAGGTGAAGTGTTAAGGAAAAAAAAAAAAAGAAGAAAAATAAAAGGCTGCCTAAGGCATAATAAATCACAACAAAAATGCCATGGAGGATGGCTGTGGATGGTTGTGGAAACAACACACACCATGCAACATATAACCCACTTCATCTTCTCTGCAAATTGCATCTGCATCCATACATATTGCAGAAATTCCTATGCACTTGGGAAACAATGGGTTTCCCCATGAATAAAAGTAAGAAGTTCAAAAGTGTTCTGCATGTTAAAATGTGCGTTCTGTACACATTTTTCTCTCTAAAACTAGGTCAAAGTCTCAGTCTGTGTAAACATGGTTCTCCTGGCTCATTGACTTTAATGACACTGACGGATCTTGCTTCTCTTATTTGTTTTTTCCCTTTCTGAAACACAAAAAAGCAATTTTATGGAAGGAAGCACAAATTACATTTTGTTGCCATTCTTTCTCTTCATTTCTTTGCTCTTACATGTAGCAAAAAGTTATCTTTCCTCATTAAAGCTTTCAGTGCTAATTCTTCCTAACATAAACTTGCTGGTCAGTGCTTTTCAACCTTTTTAAAACCTCCTTTATGATACTGACAACATTCATAATGCTTACCTCCCAAAGACTTCTCAACAAGGGAGGACAATGTCTAACTATGCAAGGACAGTAACTGACCCTGCCACAAAAGACAGTAACTGACCCTTTCACTTTAATTTACAGATAGCAAAAGAATTCCCTCTTCATTCTGGTAAGATTTTTCTAACATTAATAATAATAATAATAATTCCTGTTAGCTCTTGAGGCTTGAGTTACCAAATTCTCCCTAAATTAAAACTGTAGCCAGCAGAGCTTTCTGTAGTCACTGCTGTGCCATGCAGCTCCCAGAGTAAGAGCTATGCAGTGAGAGCTACACATGCATGCAGAAGAGAGAAAAAAAAATTAAACAAAACCAAGAACATAAGAAAGAAATAAAAATAATTTTAAAGAACAGTACAAAATTTTGAGAAAACACTTTCTTCTCAACAAATTCTGGCACTGTTATCTACAAAAACATAACTAACAGTGAGGTAGACTTTTGATAGAAAATTTACTTCATGTGAGCTGTTTAGAGCCACCTGCACACAATCAGACAACAAAAAGGAGGCAGAGCTATTAAGGAAGAGTCAGTTAAAAGAAGATAGCTTTTTCTACCTGGTTTGGGTGCCCTTCTTCGAATCCTCATTTTAGGTAAGGAAGGCCAAGAGTAATTAAAAGGTGAATCAGAATCTGAGTCCATTTTTGTGCTAAATAAACAGAGAGCAGATTCCCAAAGTTGCACTTTGTTGTTCTCAATAGCAAGTCAAGTCTAAGAATGATGTAAAATAAAGGAATGGACAAAGAAGGATCAAATTGCCCACTAAACACAGGGGAGGGAGAAGCTGTAAATGTTTGCTCTCTTCGGGCGTCCAGGCATGTAGACAGATCAGGCTGCAAATATTACGGCAGTAGCAATGAGGTTAAAGTATGAGAGCTTTGAGTGGAGCTGTTGCATCGTGGTCCACAGCTATTTTAAAGGTCACAGTGTGACAATGAATCATTAACTCACCTCTCAATTTTGATGTAAATGAAAACAATAGGAGTTGAGTAAAAATGAGAAAATACATCTCAAAAGTAAAAAAAACATTGCAAGCTTTTTCAAAACTTTGTTTACATGTTAAAAGTGAGGTTTACAAGGACTCTCAAATTAGGGACAGGCAAATGCTGGAATTAAAGAAGCCAAAGATTAACCGTAAAACTAACAGCACTAATCACTCTGCTGTACCATATATTACTCAGGAGTAATACGCCTCCTCTCAGCACTTACAACTGCAGCAGACCTTGGGATATTGCAGTTGCAAAAGCAGCAATAACCCCGCTCAAAATCTGTTGCTCCCATCTTTCCAGCTCAAATGAGCTTAAAGCTTATGTGTTATAAAGAAAGATTACACTGTCATTAGAGGAGCTCTCTTTCCAATAATATTTAGTCTGAATAGTATTTTCTCCTTCACACAGACAACAACTTAGTGAATCATAAGGACTTTGTAGAGCTGGCACCTTTACAACTCTGGTTCTAACCTCACAGCAATGCACAATACAGCTAGTGACTAATTTACAACAAATCCTCCATTCTTGTACAGTCTCCCTGAACAACTCGTAGGCAATTAGTATTCAGTAGGAACTCATTATCCCTTCCCCCAACATCTTTATGCTATAAAAACTGTATTTTTTTTTAGCAGGCTCAAATGTGGCTATACAAGAGCTAATACAAAAATAACATGTTCACTGTTTCTTAACCAACTCCACCAAACATTTCTTTTAGTTTCCCCACAATGTATGTGGTTTTGTATTCCACATAAAGGAGAAGAGGGAATGTGAATCAGCTTAAATGCCAGTTTTTGGAAGATGATGACATTTGAGCTTGTTAACACTCCTTATTTCACTTCAATTATTTTTCAGGCTTCTAAGGTCTGCAGCGCTACTTCTATATTATGTTTCAAGTGATTCCTCAATCAACATTTCAGTCAAAGATAACAAAGTATTTGTTGAAAGAAAATAATGCAATTCAAATGCAAATTAAATTCAAAACCCATTAGAAAAATATCTATCAGGTTTTCAGGGATAAAATAATTATTATACAAGCACTTCATAAAGCGCACAAAGGACATAAAACACAGTTGAAACACATCATTGTTCTGTCCTCCTTTAACTGAAGTTCTGCCAGCTTTGTTAGGCCTAAAAAGAGTAATTCGCCCCAGACGCTGGAAACCTTAGACTTTCACTTTAAATATTAGACACTCCCATAGACTTTGTTTGATTTATATATACAATTAACAGCCCCAGGGAATTACAACAGACAATGGATGACTGAAAATACAGAGAGGATATAAACCCATGCTTTAAGCATCCACTTCAAAATATCTCCACTCCCTGGAATGTCAGGCTCAAATTGCACTGATAAATCCCCTGGGCATACAGGAACGCAGGTGCTGACATACACCTTCCCACCTGCACACCATCAAGGGCACTCACCTGCCTCCCATCATGAACACAGTTTGAGAGAAAAGGAAAGGATGGAGCATATTTTGTTGGGTAACTTGTCCGCTTAGGAAATGTCTTTCCAAGTGCTCCAACATAAAAGATTTCCTGTCTATGCAGCAATTTTCCCTTCATAAGTGTGCTGTCTCACCCATCGGATGTATTTAATGCCAACTGGAATAAAAGTCATCACTTCAGCAATGTACAAAAGGCAGTGCTCCATGAACAAACAGTTTACATTTAGAGAGAGTATATGTTTTACAGTGCCTTTAAAACATCTCACATCTTTTATTTTAGCAATTATTCTTCTGTTCTGTTTTACGAGAAACGGTAAATTTGGTTTACATCTGTGATAAGTCCATTAGTGCATCTCTTCCCTAAATTGAACAATTTTGGATTTTTTCACTTACATATTCAACTAAAATACACTCACTCCCATTGGTCTTCCTGGACTTCTATTTAGCCCAGCAAGGGTTAACTAGAACCAAACAAAACACTCACAATGCAGAAATGTAGCCCATGTATTTAATGGCATTAAAATATTTTACATGCCGAGACATTTACTTTCCTGAATGACCTCTGTATGCTGCATAAATGTTTTCATTGCTCAGCTATTGCCTGCTCCCTCTCTCAAACTAGCAGCATTTAGAGCATTCTAATACAAATGAGTAATTAAGGATTATTAAATAATTTTTCAACAGCAGCCCTATTACATAACACTCAAGAGAATCAGCTACCAAATTTCTGCTGTAATAAAACCCTGAGCATTACTCCTGCCATTTATCTTTTATTTCTCAGCCAATTTCTTGGGCTTTTCACCGCTTACAACTATCTCCCCTGAATAGGATCTCGCACAGGAATTTGTCAGTGGTAGTCTGAAAGTGCAGATAAATTATCAACCTTAACCCCTGTTTCTGAAGGGTTAATTGAATATCACTCATGTTATTTGCTCTGTTCAGGCCTCATGAAAGGTGGTTTTTTTTCTAGTTTGTAAAACTCCTTTATGCATCCATGAAAGACCTCATGCTGGTTTTCTGCCACAAAGAAGGGCTTTGCCTTAGTCTTTGGCTAAAAATATTTTTCTTCCCCATTCTTGCACTTTGTGGGATGGTCCAACCCACTTTTCACCTGACACTCTTTGTTCCCAAAGTGGTGGCATTTGCATGCAGCTGGCAGAGAGATCTGGCAGCTTATAAGAGAAAAGGTGCTTTCTAGCTGGAAAATATTAACCTTACTTTCTGTAAATAATGTCTTCAATTATGTATACCTAGGTATAGATGTGAAGATAAAGAACAAATAGGGCGGTTGTGTGCGTTACCTAGGGCTAATGCTTTTAAAAAATAATGTAATACATTAAATTCTCTCACCCAATGCTTGCTAAAACATATCCAAATGATATACATGTTTTTCAGAGATATTACAGTCTATTGTCTATTGTCTGAATGTTCCTGCAGCTCATGGCAAGACGGAAGGAAGCAGAGGAATGTCACCAGCATCTGCAGTCTCCATGGAAAGGCACTGTTGCCTCCCCAGCACGCTCAGAGGACAGCCCCACAGCTCCGAGCAAGTGCCAAACACTACTAAACCAGGAGCTGGCAGCTCTCTCCCTCATGCAGATCTCCTTCTGGTCTGGCAGACAACCCCTCTGTGCCCAGCACCCCCTCCCGAGATGGAGAAAGGATGTACACAGGATGTAAAGCTGGGCTGTCAACCCCAGAAACAAGGCTGGAGAGGGTCACTGTTGGACACAGGTTTGGTGAGAGCTGCCTGAACAACGGCTCTGCCAAAACTGCCCTTGCAGTTTGCTCTAGCCAATCATCCCTGATAGCGGATTCCCCCAAGCATGGTTCCACCCCAAGACCTGCAATCATTTCCCTAAGCCACAGAGAAGAGTCCGATAAGGAAAGATGGTGTTGAAAGGGCTAGATGATGATCTCCACCAGCCTCTGTGACCCACAGGCACATGTGGCTTTCCTACCTTCCATTATTTTTACTAATTAAAGCACAACTTCCCACAGAGACAATCAGCCAACAAACATCGACAAAGTATCTGCAGTACCCCACACAATTGTCTTAACAATCATGTTGAAAACTCAGCAAATGTGAATCAAACGCAACTAAAAGCAAAACGCTACCACCAGATCCCACACATCAAGCACCTTCCAGTTCTTAACGCTCTTTACACCTGCACACAACAATGACATGATGGCTGTGCAGAGTGCTGTTAGCAACAGCCTCACAGGTCTCATAGGATGCCTTCTGACATGCATTATCTTTACCACCTCTCTTCTCTACCAAAGACCTGGGTCTTTCTTAAGAAAGTTTATACCAGAATAGTCAGGAGAAACTGCCACATCATTGTTCTCCCCCTCTCCCTTTCCCAAATCACTGATGACCCCATCATTGAAAAACACAGAACTAAGCCCAGATCTCTAAGATCTTGGCAGATGACCTCCCGCACTTGTTTTTATGATCTTCCTTATTGCTAAATTCCTGATGGGTGATTCATTCATTCAGTTTAGCAAACTGGCCCGTTTATTTCCTTATTTTGTGAACCAAGATTTCTTGAGACCTCCCACAAGCAAGACAGCTGTTTGGATCCCAAAAGGTCCAGGGCAGTCACTGCCCATCATCACTGCCCAACATATGACAGTATTTGGTGGATCCCACCTCTCTCACTAGCTCTCCATACTGGATCATCCTGAGGAGAGCAGGGTTGGGAAAGGCAGGGAGTGGGGAAAGGAGGAGGTTCCTGCACTGCACGCTTTCCATTACAAACTCATGAAGGCACAGCTTTCAACAGGATAAGAGATCACTAGTGTTCAGCATCTTCTTCTCACTACCAGTTTGAAGTGCCAGAGTTTGCTCTCCCAGAAAAGCATAGTCCTGGGTGAACTGAGGTATCAAACCTAGGCACATTTTCACATGAGATTAAATGGCCCTGACAACCCTCCTTCTCACACCTCCCCTCATGCAGGTGTTTTCTATTCTTGCATTTAAACAGCTGATGAAAAACCTCACTCACTCTACAGACCCCTTTTCTGTAATGTGTCTCCTATAGATGCTGTGGAGATAAATACCAGAAATATTAATGAAAAATACAAAATAATGACAGGGTACTATAAATTTGGGTCAATTTTTCATTGACTTACTTGTGCAGTTTCTTGGACACTAGCCTGGACATTAACACAGAGCAGCTGCTGCCTTCACAGACACCCTGATGAGAGTGGCAGGCCACCCTACCCATCTCCAAAACCACAGTTCTACACAGACCCCAACGTTTACTGAAACACTACGCAGTCATGGCAGGCTGTAGGAGAAGCAGTCAATTTATCTGTGCCACTTTGTGGATTGCTTTAAGCTAGACTGCCAGTCCAAGAGTTTTTATGCTCCACTGTTTTTACTTGCACATGGATATATCCTTTTACTAACCCCAGACAGAGCACATGGAATCACAGAGCTGCTGCAAATCACCCAGACTGAGAGGAGACCATGCCATCTAAATTTATACTTAACTGCTTATTATTGCCCAGCAAGTATATTTCTAATTACAATGTGAATTATTAAATTAATTAAGGCTGTTCTTTTAATATTTTATTTGAAACTAAGGTGACAACCACAGTTAGAACAGGTGTAGCAAAAATTAAAAAAATCACACTAAAAAATGTCACGTTCACGATATTCAATGGATGATGCAGCATCCTACAGAGAGCTGTTAGGAACACTCACTTCTTGTGAACTATGAACAGTGACTGTTCATAGTGATACTTCTATCTTGTTTCTTTGATAAACTAAAGGAGCAATGTACCTTTAAAAATTTAAGAGAAACAGCTTTACATAACCTATACTCATCCTGGAAGATCCTTGGAGAACACCCACAATATTGAGACGAGGAAGGGCTCAGAGTTTTTACAAAACTGACGCAAAAACATGACCTCTGCCTAGTGCTGACTCAATGCAGCTCCAAAACGTCAGTGGGCCTGCACACTGCATTATCTCAGGCATTGTTCCAGACTCTTCATGTTGCCCAGTTAACTGTCCTACTGTCAGGATTTCACAGTGTTCCTCTGACTCAGATGTTTCTGATCTCTGCTTCATGACTGATTAAAGATTTCTGTCTTCCCTCCCGTCCTTCCTTTTACCCCCATCCCCCGCCTTTGTTTACCACATCATTCACCTGATGTGGTTTAGCATAACAAGCTCATTAGTACTACTTTCATGTGACAGCGGTCAGTATGCCCTGACTCTTGAAGTAACCACTAAGTACTTCCAACAGAGTACATAAAGATGTAATTTGGCTGAATGCTCTCCTTGTCCAGTATCTATTCACATCAAAAGACTAGCTGGGATATGCAGCACAAATGTGGGTGGAAAGCTTGTTGCTTTCTGTCCTGTACCCTGATGAAAAGCTGGCTTGAGTTTATTTGCAAAAGCTTGAGAACACGGGGCTAGAGTCAATAAAAATCTCTTCCTCACACAGTTCCACAGAGGAAAGTGTGAGCCTGAGCAACACAGAGAACGCATGCAACCTCACTTGAAAGCAAACCCAAGTTTGACTTGGGCCTCATTCCTACTGACATTTCACCAATGAAATGGCTGCTGCAGACTGCACCACCAAAAAGTTCATCAAACCCCCATCTCATTAAAAATCAAATTTTCCATGTTTTAGGGAGGACTTCAAGGGAAGGGCTGCCTCTCAAGAAGGAAGAAAGCTGATGTCGTGGTTTAAGCCCAGCTGAGAAGCAGATTCATGTGTGCACTTTCAAGACTACCACTGTTTTCTTCACAATGTATTTCTGGATTATATTTTACATTAAAAGACTAACTTGACATTAGATATATCCCAGATTGTTTATTTATGTTAACATGAAATGAGAACAGGCAGAAGACAGGCAACAGAGATTATTTAAACATCAGGAAATAGCAAGCCTCTTTTTGAAGGATTAGTTTGTTGAGCAAATTTATTTTACATTTCAGGCAGAGGAGGAGGACAAGTTCTGGGAAGCCAGACAGCACATTTGTAACTTGTTCATTTTTCTTTCTGTTTTCCTTTTGAGGTTAACTTGAATTATAATGTCTCAGAAAATCAAGAGCGGAGGAAACTCAAGAAACAAGAACAAGCTTGTTTTAGTGCCTAATGCTGCTTCTTAGAGATTTCTTCACGGCTTTTTAATTGATCCCAGTTCAGCCTCACATCCCAGGAAGATCTTACTTTCCACATCTTCTGTAGCTCTCAACTATTCTACAGTCTTCAGTATTTAGTTGTTTACAGACACTCCAAACAAATGAGAATATGTTTTTTTTTTCTACTGAAATAAACTACTGCCATGTTTAAATATTGTTTAAAGGTTGTTTCTGGGAGGACTGTGACAGATCAACCCCAAGTCCTCTGCAAGGTGCAAGGAACCATGCAAATGATTTGCAGAAGCTGAAGCATCAACATGAAGGTCTCTGAAAGCTGCAGCAAGAAAGGGCAGAGTGCAATTGCTGCAGTGATTAGCTGCAGCAAACCTTCAGCTTTCTTCAGCTATTATTTTCGTCTGCAATTTTCAGACCACCTACTTTTCAAATAATTACAAGTTTTTAGAAAAGCCTCCTTTACTACTAACTGACCTTCCAGAATGTCTTTGGCACAACCAGTCTAAGTATTTGCACATCTCTAATCATCCAAGTATTGCAGTGCCCATTTCTCACCTCACTCTGTCTTTCTTGTTTCAGGTGAAAAACTAACACACTGCGAAAAGACAAGTGACATGCCCACGGTCCTACTGTAAATCTGTTAAAGAGAGAAACTGAAGCAAAGGTCTGTAGCTCCTGGACTAGAGATGCTTCATCAGGATCACCCAACCTTTCTCGAAGCGTACATAAGAGAAAGATAAGATCGAAAGCTGCCAGGAAAAGATAAAAATTACCACAAACAGAAAAGATCTGAATAGTCTTAATCATGAGATACTTGTAACAGTCTCAAATAGGCTACACTCAGCATGTAACTTTTGCTTTTATTTATCAGTAAGTATAAAATTATTGCCTATAGTTCCAATGTCAAAATGGGCACAGTTGACTCAAAACACTTCCAAATGCAAACATGCTGGCCACCAAAAACCAAAAGCAAATGAACACTAAAAGGGAGCCTGCATGTCAAAAACATGACTGCAGTTCAGTACAAAAACTAATCATTTTACAGACTTAACAAAAACTGCACAGAGGTGGGACTCCTGAGAGCAGGACCCTGCTTTTTTCTATCTTAACAAACTCACTTTTTTAAGTCTTGCCAATCAGGGTAAGGAACTCTAATTCAAAAAGAACAAAACATCAATACTGAAACTAGATTTTCCTGCAGATTACAGTGCAGCCCTACTGGTTTACACAGAGATCATTAAGTTCTGTTCCTCAAACTGATCTGTGGTTGAACTGTGATTTCTGTGGAGCCATGAAAATCAAAATGCAGACTCTACTAAAAACGTTTTGTAGCTGCCTGGTCACATAAGGCAAACTGCCAAAAATCTGGCATCAGTATTTTTATCTCTTGCAAAACACGGCTTGTAGAACTTTTTCATCGCTGGCAGAGCAAGTACAATAGATTAGACAGACACCACTAGGTAACTGGCACTGTAACTAAGAGAGCAGGGAAAATATTTTGAAGAAAACACCATCATCCTCCCTTCCTGAAGTATAGGAAACAAACGAACTGTATTTCCTTGGGAGGAAAAACAGGGGTTAGATTTTTATAAAAGAGAAACTTTATAAATGGCCATATGAATATCTTCTTCCCAAAGCAGCTATGCAAAAGAGGAAGGAATTATAAATGTTTAAAAACACATGCCAGCTAACACTGTCACATGCCCAACAGTAACAGCATTCAACTGTCACCTCCTAGACTCTCTCCCAAAATGTACAGGGTTGCTGACTCTGAGGATGACAATGCCTGGCAATAATACATAATATTTCAATATTTTAACATTGTAAGGAAAAAAAAAAAAATCTTTCTTTTTTGTTGCTTTCCATTTTTGTTGCTTTCATTCAGCCACTCCAACTGGATATTGCTTTTGTCTCTCAATCTTTCCAGTGTGTTTTCTCTCAATGAATTAAAAAAAAAAAAAACCTTTTTTTTTTTTTTTCTCTCATAAATGCGAAACAGATCTCTTAACAATTTCCAGGGGATACAGAGAGAGGAGAAAGACTGGCAGGTGTGAACAGCACTGAACTCAGGACTCTCCATAGAACTCCTGTCCAGCATAGTCTAGTATCCTGTTGTGCGCCACAGTTTATTCCTATTTCTTCAATACTTGAATATGGAAACCCCTAAACAATCATCTTCCTGGCTTCTTATTGGCCCATCCCTATCCTGACACTCACAAGGGTGGGACCCCAAGGGCTCTCCTGGAGGATTAGAAGCCTCTTGTGCAACAAATTGAACTACAATTCTCAAAATTGAACTGCAAGATTCAGCTGGTGCCTGTCAGGTCCCAACCCAGTGATGAAGAACACAGGGAGCAAGGAAAACCGTTATGCTTTTAGCATCCTACCGACTGTTGCAAATGCCCCTGCAAATATACTCACAAAACTTTGTTGGCTGTAGGGAGCCAGAATGGTCAATATGCTTGAAAGGAAGGCTGGGGAAGAAAATAGAGAGCAGGAACAGCAAAGCCTTTCCAGGAGCCACTCCTTCCAACCCAAAGCATTCCATGATGAGATTGATTTTTGGTAAAGGTTTCAGAAAGCAACAACCACAGAGAAAAAGAAGTTAGAAGCACAAGTGGGTTGATCTGTACCCATTCAAAGAGCATTCACATTTTCACTCTTAAAAGTCCTCTTTGATTTAGGCTCAAATTTCCAGTGAGCTTCCAGAGTTTGCTTGTTTCTATTCATTCTTCTTCACTCAAACCCCCTTAGCTGTTTTCCCTCTTCCTCTCCCCCACTGACAACCATTTCCATTTCTCTCTTTATCCCCCGCTGTGTGCTCTTCCTGCCAAAAACATCACCATTTAACAACATTGCCAAGCAATTTTTTAAAAAGTAGTTTAAAACAATCCAGGATAATAAAACTGGTATTTAGTCATGCGTTATGAGTCAGGTTAGAACATATACTGATCTTTAAATTCAAATAAACCAATAAAACCAGCTTAAGTCAAGTTATAAATTTCTGGTTGTCACCAAACTCTATTTCCATCCTTCTTCATCCCTCCCCTTCCACCTTTTACTGCATGCCCAATAGCCCACTCACCCCCCCAGCCTACACTTCAGCCCCATCAGATCTCACACACAGTGTTGACTGGCAGCCCCCAGGCCCTGCCGAGGTCAGTAGCAAAATCATATCAGATGTCTGTTATGAGCATTACAGCCAACTTGAGTATGCAATGGGGAGATAGGCAAGGAGAGCCCACAGTCCAGCCAGCAGCGAGTCCATGCTCCAGTCCTTACAGAGAGCAACCGAATTCTCAGTTACAGCAATGTACTTCTAAACCAAGCAGAACCAATTTCACTGCAGCTTTCCCACAAGAAGTCAACTTCTTAAATGTACTACACGGTAATTAGAATTTAGGGGAGAGACAGAGGGATGGTTTTTTTTCAGGTAAGAGGTAAAACAGGATTTTTCTTGGTTTAATATTAACTGAGCCTGTGCTTGGGACAAAAGTATTTATATATACATGTATATGTACAGATAGATGTGTATCTACATGTTCATATCCATATTTAGAATTATCAGTCATACATACATAAGATCCTAAGAAAATATATTTAAATAAAATTTTAAGCACCTAAATCTTGTTTGAAGTTGTACGCAAATTCACCACTTTTTTTTACCCCAAAGCTCCTCTAAGAATCTATACTCAAACACTCCTAACAGTAGGAACCATGGCCAAAATTGCTTGCTTGTTGTCTGCAGAGGACTCAGGATCTGCTACAGCTGCCCATCCAAGCACCAGAGAGGAGACTGAGCTAGTCTGAAGCCAGAGAGCTTGGTTCCTGTTCCAGCTGTCACAAGCAGCACTGCCTTAGAAGGAAAAGGCTTTTCAGAACTAAGAGAATCAGCTATAATTTCAGGGTGGAGAACTTCACCCTGTCAACTTTCAAGCTACCTTATGTTCCTTCCAGATGGTATAAGTGCAGCAGAGACTGTAGCAGATGTGATTTCAGATTAGCAAACCATAATCCCTCCCCAATGGCTCCACACCCTCCTACGCTGAGATACAGTCCAACACTTTGGTTTCACTTGACAAAAAAAAATTTTATCGTATGGGTAGTAACATCTCATGTACATGCACTGCATTACTGAGCAAGACAAGGACTGCTATGCTGTCCTATGCTCAAAAGCACTGAAGTCAGGATAACTGTGAATACTACTATGTTTGCTAATACTCACAATTCCCTTAAGGAGCTTTGGTAACCCTTGGATGGGAGAGTGAGACAAGCACTTACATGGCTGAAGTACAGGCATTTGGCATAACAGTGACTAGAAAAATAGATAACTAGATGAATTAATCTATGTTATTAATTCATTAATAACATAATTGCTGAATTATAATTGAATGAGGTTATTAAAATAATCTGCCAGCTTCTTACGTTACAACTGTGCCTCTTGAGTTTACATCAGTTCATTCTCCTCTAACAAAAACCACCCCCATTCATGCACATATATCCTCTCCCTTTCTACACACAGACTGACACTTCATTTTGCAGCCACCAAAGTCTGCATATGGACTGTCTAAATGCCACCATCTGGGCTGCTCTTTCTGAGCTCAGCACTGGACCACAGGCAGATGATGCCATCCTGGTTGTCTCTGCCTGGCACAGCAGCTCCCACTGGCAGAGCTTAGTTACTCGTTGTCTTTTGCTGTGCTTTTCATGAGCCTATGTTTGCAGATAGTTCTTGCAGCTTTCCCCAGACTTGAAAAAACTGACCCTCCCATTTGAGTTTCAATCTCTAAATGTACTGCCTAGTGCAACTGGCTATATTCCTCTACCAGCCCCACAACTAACCATTCTGCAATCTAAACATTTCTACATGCTTCTTTTCACCTTCAGTCACATGCTGTCTCTGTCAGAAATTATTTTCAAGATTATTGCTCCTACAACAGTTAGTATACTACTGAAAAATCCTATGGTATGATACTGCTGGATACACCACCCTTCTATGCTAGTGATGCTTCAGAAGAAGTTCTCTCTCTGACACAGACCAAACTGATCTTCCGCCAAGCTAGGCCACAGTGTCGGTGACCTTCACCTGTTTTAAAGAAACTGCCCTATGAGTATTTGGCATCACATTAGTATACATCAACAGCTTTTGGGAAATCAAAATTATTAATTATTTCTTACCTATACCCGAAAGGACATGTTCTTCATTTTCTTTAGAAGGAACCATGGAGTCTAGGAAAGGCTAGAAACAGAAAACTTGAGCTATAACTTTGAAGACATTCGTGCTTAGTTGTAAGCTGTGCTATAGGCTTTCAGTATTCAGTTCAAACACTATCAAGCAGCAGTCACTTTCTTTTATCCATTTTAATAAATGCAACAAATACAGCATACTACTCCCAGACTCTAACATTAACCCTATAGGCTCAAAATCTAAACACAACTGAAGAGGACACCAAACAATAAATCACTTCCCATGCAAACTCCAGTTTTCAGTCTGTTCTCCTCTTACAAAGTTTAACAGTGCCCTGACTACCCAATATACAGTGTTTTGCAGGAAAGAGCAATGTATTTCTAAGATGCCTCCCTAATGCCAGAGTTGTTCACACCCGTAGATATATCCTAGCTAAGTTCATTCTTTATAGTCAATTATGGCCTTTCTGAAGATCAAAACAAGAGACAGTCAATATGGTAACAGAACCTTTTCCCCTCAGCAAAACTTGTAAACTGCAACACTCTGCCCCAACATACGTTTTCAACATAGATTCCAAAATGCATGTGTACTGCAGAGATATAATTCTGAGATTATATAATTACAACAGTAACAATCCCAAACAAATGGTCAAACTTCTGCACAGCTGGCAATTATAAAAAAAATTTAAAAAAGGCATCACTTCTGTAATAATGACCTAACAAAAGTGGTTGTCCAACAACATTCCACTAAATTCAGATGTTATTAATATCAGTAGACATTAGCTATTATTACTAGCTACTATTACTACTATTACTACTACTAGCTAGTAGCTATTATTACTACTACCACCTATCACCTTGTTCTGGGTTCATCAGTAGCAGTCATTTTTCTCCTTCTTAGTAGCTGGTGCAGTGCTGTGGGTTTGACTTTCAGCCTGGGAACAGCGCTGATAACACCGATGTTTTTAGTTGTTGCTCAGTAATGTTTACTCTGACCAAGGACTTTGTGAGCCTCATGCTCTGCCAGGGAGGAGGGGAAGCCGGGAGGAAGCAGAGACAGGACACCTGACCCAAACTAACCAAAGGGGTATTCCATACCACAGCACGTCATGCCCAGTATATAAACTGGGGGCAGTTACCCAGAAGGCGCAGATCACTGCTAGGGTCAGGCTGGGTATCGGTCAGTGGGTGGTGAGCAGTTATATTCTCCTCCCTTGTTATTTCCCTTCTCATTATTATTATTGGTGGCAGCAGCAGTGATTTGTGTTATACCTTAGTTACTGGACTGTTCTCATTTCAACCCGCAGGAGTTACATTCTTTCGATTCTCCTTTCTATCCCTCCAGGAGCCGGGTGAGGGGAGGAGGAAGAAGGGCGTGGTGGGGAGTGAGGGAGCGGCTGCACGGTTCTGAGTTACTGGCTGGACTAAAACCATGACACACCTTTATCAGATTTGCCAGATTTTTTGCCAGATGTTTCTCACAAAATGAACCATCATTTTAGCTTCACACCCACTTGAGCTAGTTACCTACCTCCCGCTTTGAAAGGTGATAAAAAAAACACTGAGCAAAGGTTTTCTGTTTTTGTAAGCAGATACATATAAATAAAAGGCAGAATAGAAGACTAGAGATCAAATACAACTGACTAACCATTAATGAGACTTCTCACAATATTTCTCCCCTCCAAAAGCTGTTAGATACCTCCATGTAAATGACAATGGGAACTGTCATATGTTTTACATCAGGCATTTTTTCCAGTTAAGACAAGTTTAAGACTCATAGTTACCCACAAAATCTCTCTCGGAGACTAACTCCTCAGATGTAATGAATCATGCTATCTTAAGGATGACGCTTGGTCAAAACAGGCTGTGCTCCCCCCAGACTGGCAGGCAGCTGAACGTCCAAGTGCACTAAGGTTCACCGTAAATGCAAGAGCTGTCTGGTCCAAAAGCACAGCTTGGTTCTCCAACCCAGCTTTCCAGCCCACAACCACATTAACAGATTCTTTCAAATAATAATCATCTCCGCATGTAACTATTCCCACAGGAGAGGAATGGGCAGGAAATGTTGTCTGGTAGGCATTAGTCACCTTATTTAGTTGTTAGCTCTGAGAGGTGCTCAGATAGCCAAGCAGAGGTTGCTGCTTCTCAACCTAAACAAAGTTTAATATAAAGAGAAACCCATACCTTTGTATCGTCCTGGGACAATTCACTATATGCCAAGTTCACAGGACCTGTAAAAGCGAAGATTCTTGCCTTTAGTAACAAGCAACGTCAATTTGGGTCTGCTGTGGTTGCTGCTGCTGGTCACTTTCATTTTTCAAATAGATGGGGGACATAAGGGGCAGGCAAGTCAGACCAATGGATATGGGCAGCCCATGTATCTCCCCACAGCAGCGTTTCCATGGGCAGTGTGAAAGCTGGATGCACAACAGTGCTATGTGATTGTCACACTTACGTCCAGGCTAGGCAAGCACCACGATTTCTCAGCCAGCTGCTGATTAACCCCCACAGACTCAGAAAATCGTTTGCCATTCCTCACACCAGCTCTGCAGAGCAGCTGTGCTCTGCTTTTCTTCTGCAGGGCTTTCATGTGTGTTTTTTTCTAATGGTTCTGTCCCATGCCTGTTGGGAAGACCACAGCATGTGCAAAACAAGGAACACACTTCGCAAGTTTTGCCCAGACACAGCCTCAAGGATTGTGAATGAGCAAACAGGAGTTACCTGGCTATAGGAATGCAAATGAACACAAGCATCACTTAGGCTTCCAGGAGCCTCATTCTTTAGTGAACATATTTTAAATAATAATAATTATACAGCCTGAGTTATGCTGGTAAATATGTTTTATTTTATATTGAATCTCCCAACTCAAGCTTCACATCTGTTCCAAGATACATGAATCCCCCTCTGTTCTCAAGCTGCAGCAAATAGTTGAACTAAGTACGGTTCAGCAGCCAGTATAGGGTGGTTTGGGGGACTGTCTCAAGAAATGTGGGGGTTTGGGACCTCTGTCCTTTCTTGGTATTGCACAATGTCTATACTTGAGTTTAGAAAAAAGAGCTGCATCAATGTATCTTTGGAAAAACAATTCAAAGATATCTGCCTATTAACGAGACCACACAATCTTCAGCAACAATTCAGCAACCCTACCTAACCTGCAGGTCTCTGAGACACCAAGTTCTGAGGTGCTATTATGGGCCCACTGCAACCAGTACACCTGATGTCCCTCACCCGAGTAGTGCCACTTCATGCTGGCAGGAGTCAGGACTGAGTCCTTGTCGATTAGAATCTTGATCATTTTTAATTAATCCACCTTCTTTAATTAACCTTCTGCAGTAGTCACATGTATACCTCCCCTTGCATTGTAACAATCACAGAACACAAATTCACTAGTGCCATCAAACAAAGCATTCCAGGCACTGCTTTTCAGCTATAAGGAACAGAATATTTCTCCTATAACTGTAACTGCAGAAAATTTCTTTAAAAACTTCAATAGGAAAAAAAATTCAGTACTGCCATATAACTGGCATTATTATTATTATTATTATTATTATTATGTTATTGTTATTGTTGTTAGTATTATTACTCAGTCTCACAATACTCAGAAATAAAAAGCTGTTTGCTCAATACCTAAGAGTATTCAGTCAACTCATGGGCATGGAATTTCAAGGTCAGAAAACAGAAAAAAGCACAAACTACTGAATTAGGCAAAATAACATCTATTTCACCTTTTGTTCTGGATCCCTACTGGATAATGTATCACTCCATGTATTTGAATTTAATTAAGTTGGTATGGGAGATTCACTGCTAAGCTAGTAGCATCATCTTACACTGACCCACTGCTTTCATATGACAGCATTTCACATGAAACAACATAATGCTACAGCAACCTCCACTCGATAATAGCCCAGGGCTTCTGATAGCACTGTGTTTTAAAAGTTCATTTACCTTGACTCTAGGTCCACCCAGAAGTGAGCATTTACTACTTCTTGGAATAGCAGCAGTTTTAAAATCTGAGGGGGATCCTTTCATGACATGAATGAGCCAAATTAATGTCTTAAGCTTAGCAGTCATTTTATAAAGGAATACACTGAATGCAACCGAGATGTAGTAAAAAGTATTCTGTCAATCATTTCATATCACTTCTGCTTCTAGTAGCAATGATTTTAACTCTGTCTTGAAAATGCTGGCAAATGGATAGTGTAAGACAGCCTACTGGCCACCAGTAGCAATCATTCATGATTTTTCAGTATCTGGATGTGGTGGTGGTTAGTGAAAGAGGTAAAAAAAAAAAATAAATTGAAAAAAAAGTCTCATTTATAGAAACACGGTAACCAATAACAATATCAAAACCCAAGCAGATTAAAAACATTGCTGCTCACCAGTGTACAAACAGTAGTTATAGGTTCCTGATGTCTACAAGTACCTAACACAGAATGCAAAGCATGCAAGCATGATTACTACAGCGTGTTTGTATATACGTCCTGCATACTGCCAAAACATGGCATATTTTGCTTCTTGCTGCTGAACTACGGGTATTTTTTTTTTAAACACTCACAAGATAACTCTGATGCATAAAAGCACAGAAGTATGAAACTTCCATTGAAAACAGAAATAGGTAGATATGCCTATGCCAGTATCTATGTCAAGTATCTTTGGTGTAAAGGGGGGATGAGAAACTTTACAATCAGAATCCAAAATGAAACTAGATGTCCTGAAGTGGTGATTCTCCCTCTGGACAACCAATATCCACTGATGTTCATTACCTGCTTGTGCCAAATTTGCCATAATTAAAACTGCTTTTAGTGAAAAACACCAAAGTAATTATCACCGATAAGTTGTACTGCCCAAGCTACTGCCACATATAGTGCTACCAATCCAGGCCATGCATTTTCTATCCCTGAGGAGGAGCACAAAGATCATGCTGGGGAGATGACTACCCAGAGGCAATGTTTGCATACTGCATCAGCAAACTAATTCACAAACCTTGTATGGTAAATTGCCACTTACACTTAAAATAACAGATGCATAGTTTGCAACTACTAACAACTGCTTATAATTTCTCTATAAATTTCCCTTATAATAGCAGAATGCTGCTGGAAACATTGGGTATAAAACTCCCTTTTCCAGAACTAAAAAAGGCAGCCTACATGTTTAAACAAGAGCTACATGACACCTATGTCCCCATTTTATTCGTTCATGTAAAAGTTTCTAGCAGTTGCCACCTGCAGTCCTCACTAAAATATTGAATGTCTAATGGGAACATTTCCACATTAAGAATTCTGGACTGGATCCCAAAAACTATTCATACCAAATGTTATTTTGCTCCTATCTTTATCAACTTGTTTGGCTTTACTGCATTTTGCAAACTGGAGTGTTCATTCAGTTAAACACTGCCCTCTCCTGGAAATTTCTGACATTTTTCTGTCACTTAAAATAAGTAGACTTATTTCTGGTCACTACAAATGACATACTATTTTGTGCACATTTTAGTCTGACATGGAAAAGATACACTCTGTAGGGAGTATCACAATTTACACAACTCTTAGTGTATTTCACTGTAGTCTACTTACAGGTTTCTAGTGTCATGAAACATGATCTTCCTGAATAAATAAACAGTATCTGAATTTGTGCCAACTTTCTAAAGCTTTTAAAGTCTGCAAATTATGGAATAAAAACTATATTATGGAATTAAAATTATGGAATAAAAAACTGTACCTTCTGCATGGCTTGTTGTAGTGCAGGGAATTTTTGGACCTTCCATCATCTCAACTTGGTTTGAATTAATACTCTATTAAAAAAAAAATCAAAATTACAGTAATTGTATTTGATGTATATGACATTTATCTGAAAACTCAAAAACAGTATCAAAGACTAGCAAACAAATACGTTATAAGCAATACTAAAATGACTGAGAGAGATTTCACAGAGTATTTTATCGGTTACCCTCCAAAGGAAACCAGTAGCAATTCCTCAAGAGGGAAACTGGTAAAATATTTTTAATTGCAGATGAGAAATTACCTCCTGGTTACAATACACAAGGAAGCCAAAGGATAAGATTTAACATTTACAATGCATTGTTTATAACCTCCTTCTCTATAACAGCAGCACAGCAGCTTTGCGTAACAGCTCTGTTGAGAAGTCTGGTTAACCTTGAGAGCATCTCTATAAAGCAAGAAATTTTGATGGGTGGGCAATAGAAAGAACCTAAACCAGGACTAAACACTAACTACGTGGTAAACCCATTTGGAATCCAGGAGCTGCTCCCTCTCTGCATCCGTGGCCCCTGGCTGGGCTGACCCCCTCACTCAGATAAACACACTGACTAATGACTCCTGCTCAAGAGGAAGAGGGGGCTAAGATCTAATGCCTTATTTTAGCACCTTCAAAGAATATAAGCAAAGGGTGTGGAGGAGAGAATGTCTCCTTTTGAGTAGTTTCATCTACAACTCTGCTTGCTTTTAGTTTTTTCCTTCTAGTCAGGCGGCTGTGTATTTGCCATCTACCAGAGCAACAAATGGAAAAGAGGCATGGTAACCTGAGTATGAAAGTGAAGGATGACTCTAGGCAGAATATTGCAGCCAAACTGATTTGAAAGCAGTCAAGCGAGCTATAACCCCCACCTTAGTGGGGATAATTACATTTTTCACTGCTCCTCTGTTTGTGTGTCAGACTGCTTCCTACTCCTATACCTGCCAGGCAGAAATAAATCAACTGCTTCCAGGGCAACTATGTCTGCCCACCACCAGGCAACAAAATTACTGACACTATCATAAGTTATCTTGATCATTTTGGATGATTATCCTGGTTCAGCCTTTTTTATTTTTTTTAATACCCTGACACTATTTCACATGTGTCCATTACTCCCGGATTTCTTTTCCTCTCACAGAGTGCCTCTCCCCTGCACTGCCTGTGCTGTCTCCAGCAACAGAGACAGTCAAATGGATCACCTCCACATGCTGCTTAGGGCTTTGCTAGAGGTGCATGATGAACCATGCAACCTCACTGATGGGTGCTGCTACCACCACTGCAGTTTCTGTCCCAAGGAGGTTCCACAGAGCTCAAGCAATTCCACACTCTTCCTCATCATTTCCAAAAATCTCTCCTCTGTATTGCCTAGCACAGCCACAAAACCTGTGGGTCTACACCTTTTAAACTGCAGAGCCCCTGCAGGTCTCCAGTGAGAGCATGGCTCCCGTATGGGTAACTATCCTACTGACAAGTTGTTTAACTTTTCCATTACTCATTAGACTTATAAGGATTGGTTAAGGGACTAAGAACCCACAGAGCAGGGACTAAAAAACGTATTTGAGAAAGATTGGGATTTTTTTGCATGAATAAATGCAAAAACAGTTTGTGCTGATCCCTAGGTCATGCACTGACGCATACAAATACAGTGCTGCATGCCACCATAACTGAGACAAATCCCTTCTCTTTAGTCCATGTCTGATGCAAGCCTAAAATAGCAATGTGGTCATTTGTGCAGTCTCAAGATACAATAAACTAGATGTACAGTCTTAGTCTGCTGTTGAATACTCCAGTACAGCAATAAATTCTACCTCTATTTTAAAAAGACTATGTATCATGAAATTTCTAATGCTATCTTATGCTTTGTATCCAAGTAAGGGCTGCAAGTCCAAGAAAAAAAACAATTTTACCTTACCCTTTGCACGTAATACATAGACTAAACGTGACACTTTGATCATCCCCCCAGTCTAAACGTGACACTTTGATCATCCCCCCACATATCATCAATTCAGGATGATCTCAGATTATGGGAAATGAACTAAACCATGTGATATTCCCAATTATTCTGGCTTATTTCTGCTTTATTAAAAATAGTGTGATATTCACACTGGACAGGTCTCCACAATGGAGGATCTAGACTGCTGCAAGTAGAGGAATAAGCAAAAGGCAAACCCACACGTGAAAGGTAGTAGCTTTTTCCTGAAAACACCAAGAAAAGAATTTTGAAGCCTTTAAACAATCTTTGTCTCTGAGAGCCCTGCAAACATCTACCACACCACACTTTCTCTTGCTATTTCAAAGACTGAAAAAAGAACAAGGATTTGATGAGTGCAAGAAAGAGTCAATGATACAAATAACAATGCATTCTTTATTACAGACTTGGGTTTGCTATTGAATTTAGTATTGTTTCCATGGAAAAGCTACACACAAACGGCAGGTATTCTGCAAGCTACAAACACAGAAGAACTTCTTTGTATTTGAACAAATCAAAATCTTGGCAGTGTAGATACACAAGATTATACATAAGGTCTATATAATACATCACACCTTAAGTTTTTGTGTTAAAGATAACACATGGATCACACTCTAAACTAAAAAAAAAACAACCAAAACCATACAGAATGCAAAAAGACAACCCAAGGAAAATCAGCATCCAAGTATGAAAGCATAACTTAAGCATGGAAAGTAAAAGATTTTAAGACCAGGAAAAAAAAAAAAAAGCCTATTTTTAGTGTGGTTTTATTTCACTAATTTTATATAGTCATGTATTATCAATCTAAAACCATAAGTGAGCACCTGCACTGTTATTAAAGCTCATGTGATTTCAAGTGTTTTCCTCTTCACAGAAATTGAGAGGCATCCTGAAGAATACCACAGCAGTGCTCTAGATACCTTACAGTAAAATAAGACCTTCTAAGCCATAAGTAAACTCTGTAGCAAAAGCCTGCACTCTGTATTTCTGCTGTAAATGATACAGTGGGGTTGGCTCTTGATAAAGGCTTCCAGGCATTACACTATTAGACAAAAGAACAGAATTAAATTATATATTTCAAAGTACCAATGTGAATACAATGGCAATGCAATTAAAGACATACAGACTGCAGGAAAGGTTCACTGTAGAGTCCGCACTGATTCACAAACAACCTGGGAGGTAAAGGAGGCTTTGATAAAGTGCTCAACAGCTCTTATCCTCCAACTTCACACACACAGTGTGCTACACTTACACAAAGTAGAAGCCCACAACAGTAATCCTGTGATTACGCTGGCCATTAGTGACAGAGGCAGCTTAAACTGATAGGCTACTCAAGAAAAATAAATCCTGCCTAAACAGTCTATAGTTGGAAATTACTGAATAAAATCTCCGGACAATCCCCTGAGCTACACAGGTATTTACCTGGTAAAGAAGAGGTCTGTCCCAGAAGTATTTTCTGAAGAGCTTAATGTCCGACTCCAGCAAGTGCTGTGTGGTGTGGCTAAACGTCAGTGTCAGAGCTCCTGATGAATGAATAAACTGCATACAAGCACCCTCACTGATCTCCGCTCTTGAAATGTCAAGCGAGTGACTGCCCTGGAAACTGGAACAACATACAATTTAAACCAAAGCAGATGCTCTGCGCACAGATAGAATGAAAGCACAGCCACAGCAAGGTTCTGTCTCGTCTTTGACACATCCCAACAGGATCTCAATGTACCTGCTGCAAAAAACAGAGGCAGAAAATCTGAAACACCCACCAAAAACACAGCTGGGCAAACAATACTTACCAGTTACTCTGTTCAGGCCTAAGAACACACAGCTCCTTCTAGCCATCAGCAGGAAATAATTGTCAGCACTAGATGGTTACTCATTAGTAAAATAAGCCACAAAAGCAAGCCTTGACAACACCTATTTCTCCTAAATTAGCAATAGTACCTTTTCGTGTTAACCTTGCCATATATAGCAGTAGGACACAACTGGCAGCTAGCAGGTTTTTTATCCCACAACTGTGAAGAACATAAAGTATCTCAAGAGAGCACAGCACTGTCTGTATGTTACAAAGAATGAGACATTCATTAGGATAACATACAAGAACATAATGTACTGTACGAGTGTTCAAGAGGTTTTTCTCAAACTGAAGTACAGGTTAAGTCTCACATAAAGTATAAAGCTGCATGGAGCCAGAACCAAAAGAGCCACATACCAAATAAAAATGTAACCCAGTTCTTGCATATTTCTATTTACAAATAAAAGCCGACAGTGAGAAGGGGCAACTGATGCTGAACATTTCATACTCCAAGATACACACATATACCCCACACAGCTCCTCAGGTCCATATATACGAAACTCCAGACAATTTAAATGTTCCAGAAATTACTTCAAGTCATTTATCAGTGTGGCAGCTCTCTGGCAAAATAGTCATAGCTGCAGCACTGGGTTTGCTGCAGCCTATCCACCCATATGGATACGATATCCATCCATCTCTTATCCATCCATACCCAAGCTCTACACAGGTCACAAAGTATGCTGAATTTCTGTGAAAGTAAGGTCCTGTGGTTCTGTTTACATATATTTATAAAAATAAATATTTGTCCACATGTGTTTTAATGGGTGTCCTTACTTTTTGGTAATGTGTCAGGATTCAGCCACAACAAACAGTGCTGATGGTGCAGCTGGTCCTCTGTCACATAACTGACTATTAATTGACTTGCAAATGTAATGAAGGATGCAAAACATAAAATTTCTTCAACTGCAAATAGTTTACCACTTAAAATGGTAATAAAGGCAAAAAGCAACAGAAACCAACACAAAATAATCAATTCTCATTAACACCAGTACTCCTCAACATCGCTTAACTGATAGGAGTTTTTTAGGGGAAGTGGCAAACCGTTATACTCACTTTGTGAAGACCTTTACAAGTTCAGAGTGTCCATTTTGTAAAGCCAAATCTAATGGTGTTGCTCCATCATCATTAGGTAATGCTAATGCTGATGACCCTCCAGGCTGGGCTGCTAAGAACTGGGAAAGCTTAACCAAGCCCAATTTCATCACAAGGTGGAGAAGAGTTTCTTTATGTTTAGGCTCTGAGAAAACACAACAAACAAACAAAATCATGTGTAACAAACTCCAGCATTTTCTTGGGTAGGACGCATCAAAAAAAACCAACTTGTTATCCTCTGCAGAAATATTACAGCTCAGGCTCAGACCTACAAAAGTACTTTGGCGGAATACATCTTCCAATAAAATCAACAGAGTTAAATTCCACCTATGGAGCTAAACTACGATATCCAAATGCCATCTAATTTCATCAAAGAATCACAGAATCATAGAATAGTTTGGTTGGAAGGAACCTTAAAGATCACCTAGTTCAAACATACCTCAGACAGGGACACCTTCTACTCAACCAGGTTTCTCAAAGCCCTATCCAGCCTGGCCTTGACCACTTCCAGGGATGGGGAAGTCAAAACTTCTCTGGGCAACCTGTTCCTGCATCTCACCACCCTCATAGTGAAGAATTTCCTCCTAATATGTAATCTAAATCTACCCTCTGTTTCAAGTCATTACTCCTTGTCCTGTACTTACATGCCCTTGTAAAAAGTCCCTCTCCAGATGTCCTGTAGGGCTCCTTTAGGTACTGGAAAGTCTGCTCTAAAGTCTTCCCTGGGCCTTCTCTTCTCCAGGATGAACAAGCCCAACTCTCTCAACCTGTCTTCATAGGAGAGGTGCTCCATCCCTCTGATCTTATCTGTAGCCCTCCTCTGGACTTGAGCAGGTCCCTCTTGTGTTGGCAGCCCCATAGCTGGATGCAAAACTGCAGGTGGGGTCTCATGAGGGCAGAGTAGAGGGGCAGGATCCCCTCCCTCGACCTGTTGGTCACGCTCTTTTTGCTGCAGCCCAGTGTACACTGGCTTTCTGGGCTGTGAGCACACACTGCTGGGTCATGTTGAGCTGCCATCAACCAACACCCCCAAGTCCTTCACGAGGCTGCTCTCAATTCAGTCTCAGCCCAGGCTGTATTCGTGCTTGGGATTCACCCATGTGCAGAAAACAGTTTGAATTTTAACATGCTTAGGAAGGTCCCATGGGATACAGCCCTAGAAGGCAGGGGGGCCCAAGACTCTTGGTTGATATTCAAGGATCACCTGCTACAAGCTCAGGAGTGTTGCATCCCAACCAGAAGGAAGTGCAGCAGGAGGGCCAGGAGACCTCCTTGGATAGACAAGGAGCTGCTGAGGAAAATTCAAAGGAAAAAAGAGGCTTATAAAAGGTGGAAGCAAGGACAGGTGGCATGGGAAGAGTACAGGGATGTTGTACGGGAAGCTAGGGACCAGGTTAGGAAAGCAACGGCCCAGTTAGAATTAAACTTGGCTAGGGATGTTAAGGATAACAGGAAGGGATTCTACAGATACGTAGCAAATAAAAAACAGACTAGGGACAACGCAGACCCCCTCAGGAAGCTCTCAGGAGAACTGGCTAAACAGGATTTGGAGAAGGCTGAGGTTCTGAATGACTTCTCTGCCTCGGTCTTCACTGGCAAAGGCTCTGACTGCACCACCCAAGTCTTGGAAGACAGATGCAGGGACTGGGAGAATGAAGACCTTGGACAGGATCTGGTTCGAGACTGTCTTAAGAACCTGAACGTGCACTAGTCCATGGATCCTGATGAAATCCATCCACGGGTCCTGAAGGAGCTGGTGAATGAAGTTGCTAAGCCACTGTCCATCATATTTGAGAAATCATGGCAGTCAGGTGAAGTTCCCAATGACTGGAAAAAGGGAAATATAACCCCCATTTTCAAGAAGGGGAAAATGGATGACCCGGGGAATTACAGACCAGTCAGTCTCACCTCTGTACCTGGCAAAATCTTGGAGCAGATTCTCCTGGAAGGCATGCTAAGGCACATGAAAAACAACAAGGTGCTTGGTGACAGCCAGCATGGCTTCACTAAGGGGAAATCCTGCCTGATCAATTTGGTGGCCTTCTATGATGGGGCTACAGAACTGATGGACAGGGGTAGAGCAGTTGATGACATCTACCTGGACTTGTGCAAAGTGTTCAACACTGTCCCACACGACATCCTTGTCTCTAAATTGGAGAGACATCAATTTAATGGATGGACCACTCGGTGGATAAAGAACTGGCTGAATGGCCGCACACAAAGAGTTGTGGTCAATGGCTCAATGTCCGGCTGGAGACCAGTAACGAGTGGTGTCCCTCAGGGATCGGTGTTGGGACCGGTCTTGATCAACATCTTTGTCGCTGACATGGACAGTGGGATTGAGTGCGCCCTCAGCAAGTTTGCCGATGACACCAAGCTGTGTGGTTCAGTCGATAAGCTGGAGGGAAGGAATCCATCCAGAGGGACCTTGACATGCTTGTGAGGTGGGCTGATGCCAACCTTATGAAGTTTAACCATGCCAAGTGCAAGGTCCTACACCTGGGTCGGAGCAAGCCCAGGCACAGGTACAGGTTGGGCGGAGAAGAGATTCAGAACAGCCCTGAGGAGAAGGACTTGGGGGTGTTGGTTGATGAGAAAATGAACATGAGCCGGCTGCAGTGTGCGCTTGCAGCCCTGAGAACCAACCGTATCCTGGGCTGCATCAAAAGGAGCGTGACCAGCAGGTCGAAGGAGGTGACCCTGCCTCTCTACTCTGCTCTTGTGAGACCTCACCTGGAGTATTGTGTACAGTTCTGGTGTCCTCAACAGAAAAAGGAGATGGAACTGTTGCAGCAAGTCCAGAGAAGGGCCATGAGGATGATCAGGGGACTGCAGCACCTCCCGTATGAAGATAGGCTGAGAAAGTTGGGGCTGTTCAGCCTGGAGAAGAGAAGGCTGCGTGGAGATCTCATAGCAGCCTTCCAGTATCTGAAGGCGGGGTACAGGGATGCTGGGGAGGGACTCTTCATTAGGGACTGTAGTGACAGGACAAGGGGTAAGGGGTTAAAACTTAAACAGGGGAAGTTTAGATTGGATATAAAGAGGAAATTCTTTCCTGTTAGGGTGGTGAGGCACTGGAATAGGTTGCCCAGGGACATTGTGAATGCTCCATCCCTGGTGGTGTTCAAGGCCAGGTTGGGTGAGATGGTTTTTGTCATGGTTTAACTAGTCAGGTAACTCGTTCAGTCACTCCCCCCCTTCTTTTCCTCCCCCTATGACCGGAGGGACGGAGAGGAAAATTGAAAAGAATGCAACTCCCACAGGTTGAGATAAGAACAGTTTAGTAACTAAGGTATAACACAAATCACTACTGCTACCACCAATAATAACAATGATAAAGGAAATAACAAGGGAAGAGAATACATCACCTCACCATCAGCCAACCAATAACTCGCCCCCCTCAACAGAACCAGGCACCGACCAATACCTCCTCCAACCCTGCAGTCTCCCAGCCCTTCCGGGTAACTCCCAGTTACATCCTGGGCATGACGTGCTGTGGTATGGAATACCTCTTCGGTCAGTTTGGGTCAGGTGTCCTGTCTCAGCTTCCTCCTGGCTTCCCCTCCTCCCTAGCAGAGCATGAGGCTCACAAAGTCCTTGGCCAAACCCAAACATCACTATCAGCTCTGTTCCTGAGCTGAAAGTCAAAACACTGCACTGCACCAGCTACCAAGAAGGAGAAAAATGACTGCTACTGCTGAACCCAGGACAGTTTCGTGTGAGGTTTCCCTGCTATGGCAGGGGGATTGGAACTAGATGATCTTAAGGTCCTTTCCAACCCTAACTATTCTATGATTCTATGATTCTAATTAGATAATCTCAGCATTTCTCTCTTTCCCTGCATGTAGTACAACATTCAGCACAATACATGTCCCAGTATATTTCAGGCAATTTTGCAGCTGCTTTGCATTGCCTCAGCAACATAAAACATCTGGCAGCATGGCCAAGTATCAAAATTAAAAAAAAAAAACTTAAATAAAGGAGGCAGTGGATGATTTTTCAAGGCATCATTGCAAGAGACCCTTAGCAGTATAGCAAGCCATAAGCTGACAATCATGTGGGTAAAATATACAGGATAATTCTTGTGTCTCCCTTTTTAGAAAGGTGACCTCACCTGCCAGTTCTTCCTCTTCACTTTTTAGCACATAATCATCAAGCTCAATGGGATGAAGCTTAAAATAAATGAGTACACAACAATAAGTTGGTCACTAGATGCTGATTCTCTACGCAAGCCCTTCCTTGGCTTTTATTCAAAGATGGGTTTATCTGTCTACATGTATTCTCAAACACAAAGCCTCTACAATTTAAAGGCAATAAATAAAATTAAGATCAAGAGCCACTTAACCTGTTCCTTAGGCTGACATTTTGGTATGAGGTTAAATGTAAGGGTACATTCACAAAGGTCAAGTATTTAAGGGCAGTTACTCTACAGCTCTTAGAACAACTGGCTGAAACCTATTAGGTTTCCAGTGAAATTTATCATCCTGATTCAACACACTCTTTCTTCCCTGCTACCCAACCAGTTCAGAACACATTATTAAAACTTATGCGCTCCAATGGCAAAGGAAAAGCAAAGCACCTAAGCATACATAGGTACATACACTCATTTGTGTAAATACAGTTAAAATCAATAGCAAACTGCTGTCAGATTTCCTCTCTGCATCAATACTTACAAGATAAAACTGTCTGATGGAAAGCAGTCCTACAGCAGAAAAATCAGTTACATAGCCAAAAGCTAATACAAGAGTTTTTCAGAAACACGCACAGAGCAAAGGTATCGTGTAGTCACACACAAATACAGTGGCTCATGGCTGACTCTTATTCAGTTTAAATACTTCCTCTGAAAGTGTCAGGAATATTTATTTTATAGAATCATAAAAAAAAAAAAAAACAAAAAACGAAAAACCAACCTTGAAGAGTCCTCAAGAGGTCTCTCATCCATTCCTTGCCTTAACACGATTGGTTCAACTTGAATAGCTCCTGACAGATGTTTGTCTCATCTGTCCTAAAAACTTTCCAAATACAAGAGGCTTTCACAAACTTCACAGGCAATCTACATAAGGGATAATTTTATCCTTTCAGTTACAAAGACTTCAAATGCCTAACTTAGCTCACCCTTTCCCAATATAAGCTTGCTGCTTCTTGTCCCATCCAAAACAGGCATACGACCCACATCTTTCCTTTCCTTTCACAGCTTCCTTTTACATAGCAAAAGGTTGCTTGTCACCTCAGTTGAGTATGTTCTCTCTGGACATCTTATTAACAGGAGAGTTGACTTTCCCAGAGGTGGACCTTTTGGAATGCTGTCTTTAGGGGGGGGAATCATTATTCTCCTTTGAAAACACTGGACTTGAAATGTTGTACTACTAAAAAAAGCTAGCTCTCTTATCTCATAAAGCCAGAATGGCAAGGAACCTAAGAACTTGCTCTACCACTTCACAGGGAAAAATTACTGCATAATCTCCACTGGTGATGAGTTTTTGCCCCGACTATTCGGTGGCAACCCATCCAGACTTCTACCTTTCCACTTCAAGTGGAATTAAAACTTTCAACAGCATCAAATCCAGGAAAAAACAGGTAAAGCTTCCTTCAGTAAATGAAATAAATTCCAGATCAGAGTAAAAGGGAGCTTCAGAACACAAGACTCCAACACTGTAACAGCCAGCAAACCTGCATGTAGCATCTGAAACCTGTTTCACTGCAGTTCTAACAGAAGCAGACACATTAACAAGATGCAGGGGGAATTCTTTATACCAGAATATCACTAAACATATTTACAGTATGTACCTAAGTATTTCTAGAACACACTTGTAAAATGCAACATCATTACTTTATAAAATAAAGTCATCTTCAGACTTTCCTCTTACTTGTGGCTAGCCAAAATGTGATCTAGTGCATTATCATGTCCATGCAATACTTAATCCTCCCAGGTTTTGGGCAACAGATTTTTTTCTTTGTCTCCCCATTTCAGATTCTAGGCCAAAACGCATCCAGTTGGACACAGGATCTGCTGCGGGTTCCTAGGCCATAGCGGAAAGTAATGAACTATGTTTTTTTTCCCTCAAAGGTCTGCAAAATATTTCTAGTTTTGGTCTTCAGAGGCAGTGATCATTGCTGCATTTTAGTTACCAACATTAGTATGAATTACAGTGTTTACATATCTATCAAGTGAAATGGCATATGCGTTTCAAAGTCTTCAAGCACATACAACCTTCATGTCCACTGAATCCAACTCAAGCATTTGTAGAACTGCTTTGCTAAACAGCAACACAGAACCATAGAATTACCTGGGTCAGAAGGGACGTTTAAAGATCATCTAGTCCAACCCCCCTGCCATGGGCAGTGACATCTTTCACTATATCAGCTTGCCCAAAGCTCCATCAACATGACTTTGAACACTTTCAGCAATGAGACACCCACAATTTCTCTGGGCAACCTGTTTCAGTGTCCCACCACCCTCATCATAAAAAATTCCTTCCTTGTAGTAAATCTAAATATAGCCTCTTCCAGTTTAAAACTGTTGCCCCTTGTTCTGTTGCTACAGGCCCTGGTAAGCATCTGTCTCCATGTTTCTTATAAGCCTCCTTTACATATTGAAAGGCTTCAATAAGGTCTCCCCAGTGCCTTCCCTTCTTCAGTCTCATAGGACAAATGTCACAGCCCACTGATAATTTCTGTGACCCTCCCCTGGACCTGCTGCAAAACGTCCATGCCTTTCTTGTGCTGGGAATCCTAGAGCTGGATGCAGTACACCAGATGCAGTTTCACAAGAACAGAACCCACACAGTGAGTGAGTGGCTGGGTAAAGTCAGCACATAAGGAATATGGAAGCAGGATAATAAAAATGCTGGGAGCCTGTGTGTCTCATTTGCTTGGAGAATGCCCTAACCAGATACAGTACAAACATGTGTGCCAATGTCTTCCCTTTCTGTGTTTCTATTTTTCTTCCCCAGAGACTGATAGCATCATATGTGCTTTGCACTAGTCCCAGTGCTATTTCTATACTTAAGAAAGTCTCCCCAACAAGGACTGTAGGAAACTCAAGGCTATGCCACTATGTGGACCCTGGCAGAGCATCACCAGACATCAGGCACCAGCACTCACTTGTCTGGCATATTTATGTGTACACCCGGAAGTTCAAGTCTAGATGTCCAGGAAATGAGCATGTCCAAAACATAGGCCTTGAGCAAACACTATGCATTTCCAGGTTAAAATGCTCACTAAAAAATGAGCTTTCAAAATTGCTCCTTAGTCTGGAGTACTTAAATTCTGCTTGAAGTCCTTCTTTAGACACCCAAGTACTTTCTTGAGATGCTTCCAACTACACCAATTTTATTATATACAGTGTTAATAAGCAGCCAGCATGTAAATCCATCTAATTAAAACACATGCAAATATATCAACCAGTATTAAGCACACTAAGTATCTGATTACATACTAACCACACCCCAACCCTCAGATTAAAAACGCAGAAACAAAAAGACAAACTTTCATCTGAACTCCATCCTCTGATTAAAACTTTGCCCGGGGGCCACTGGGTTTCAATGTATATTGTAACACTGTAAAAAAAGCCAGATAAACTTGCCCTGGGGTAGGCGAGATCAGGACTTTTCCACTCGGCAAAAAGGGGGCCCTTAGCAAGAAGCATATGTTTCTCTCTGCTCGGGCACTGCAGCAAATAAAGTTACTCTTCTGGTGGCTAAATCTTAAAAACAATGCAGTATGAGTAAGTCTGTTCCAAAAGAACCTAGTTCTAGAAAGAACTAATAAACAGTAATTAATCTTTGTGGTCTTCAACACCATCTACAACAATAATTTCTATTCTCTCACCCTGAATATTCTAGTAACAAAGTTCTACCTGCCTGACCTAACAACCTCCATGTAAGCTTAAGCTAAATTTGTTCATGGCTAGCTTGAATGCACGTGGTAGCAGAACTACTAGGAAGCTCGACCAGCTGTTTTCACCCCTGATGTACTTCGTTAGAAACAGCAACTCACATTCCTCCCCATCCTTCACCTCTACAGACTGTGTTTGCTGCACTACTATCCTTTTACTACTCCCACCTGGCTTGCCCAGGATTAAGCAGAAGCTGATGACATAAAGCAAATACTAATAACTTCATGATACTAAAATCTGAAATACAAATTGTAAAGTTGAAAGGATAAATGTAAAAGTAAATATGCTCTTTCAATAGAAGAAAAGTATTTTTCACCGCAAGTCTGGCTGAACACTGGGACACGTCACTCAGATGATAGGTTACAAACTGTCTATCCTTGCAGGTGCTCAAAATTGATCCAACTTCAAAGCTAGCAGAGGGTAGGACCAAGCCACTGCTAGGGACACCCTCCATCCAAATTGTGCAACATAAAAAAAAAAAAAAAAAAGACATAACGACTGCTATTTAAATAGACACCCTAAAAAGAAAATATTTGCAGTAAAAAGAAAGCTAACATTCTGAAAAACTCATCTTGAGCACTTTTAAGAACAATATTCAGCCCACCAACCTCCTCTTAAGAGCTTTTCACCGTGACAGAACAAATGTCATTTTCCCACACTTTTCACTTTCCTTCCCCCTTCCCTCAAGGTAGATTTCAAATGTGGCACAATGGGTTGGAAAACAAGGAAAAAAAAAAAAAAAGACAAAAAGAAAACCATCAAGAATTTAAAAAATGTGAAAAAACATCATTAATTCAACTGCATTCAGTGGCAAACAGGAAGAAGACAGGGAAAAGGAAAACATAAGGCTTCTTCAACATATTCATATTTAGATGGTATAAAACACCATTTCCATCAAGACAAAAAACCGACAGTTCCTAAGATCTGAAAGACGTCTGATTCATACAGGGTCAGCTACTGCGAGGCAAGTGGTGCTGTAAAAGATACGCACTATCAGGACATTGTTTAGCATCGCATCCTGATTTTCCAGCCCGAACACTCCGTTTGACTTACACAGAGCTAAGCCAAACACAGTCTGTTTTAAACATTAAATGAATCCTTTTGTTCTTCCTTGCACCTGAATCCTTTCCTGTGTCCAAAACAATAAACAAATATTTCTCTCTGACAGAAATGACTAAGCCCTTTCTGGGCTATGAATCTCATTCATTTCCTGGAAGAAGACTAAAAACCACAAGACTTGTGACTTGAAAAGCAAGGGAGACATCAAAACTGGCTGAGAAAGTCCAGTTTTTCCTGGCTTCATATTTTCACACACTGCTATTCATTTTTTCATTTTTCCATTAGTTATGAGATTGTTTATAAAGCTGTCTTCAGTGCACCTCACTGCTGCAAAAACACACACAAGTGGTTTTGTGAATAGACAGTGACTGTGATGCACAAAGTCAGGTACATAACCCATCAGAGGGCACGGCTGTGATGGTATCTCCCCTTTCCATTTACTTCATATCTGGCACATCCCCCTTTTCTTTAATTAGTTCCCCTATTCATCAGACCTTCATCAACACCCACAGGCTGGCATCAAGGCTGCTTGAGAAGACTAGGAAAGGGGGGAAGGTTAAACCCCATCTCAGGGGTGGACTGTAAGGAGTCTTGCAGCAGTTTTAGCATCAGGAATGCTTCAGAAGCCTCCCATCCACTAGCCCCATTCAGTAAAGGCTGTGGATGGTGCTACCACCTACACTGTCAGGTGGAGTTTCACTTGACTTTACTGTTTTTCCTCTGTCCCATGCAGTTTCAAAGCAGCAAACTCCTACAGGGCCAAAGATTTGTCTGTTTCTCTAACCTCCTGAACTGTCTGACCAAAAAAATATTACCTCTCCTCACAAATCTTACCATAACTAGAAATACTTATCTGCTGTTCTCAGTGTTTTCCTAATTCCATGAAAGGGAACACAGACTTTGCCATCATCTCCCTTTCCTTCTGTAGGAAAAAAAGAAACCGAAAATTCCTACTGAGGAAAAGATAGAGACAGTATTCAATTTAGATCAAAAATACAACCTGCATCAGCCAGGCTTGAACTGGTGCAGCTTAGTAGGAATGTGTTTAACACCAAGTGGAAACAGCACCAGGATTTACAAAGAAAAGGGCAGGGAGAGGGCAGCAAAGTCAAAATTTGACACAGAAAATGTTAAGAGTGCTCCCTAAAGGCAGACTATAAAGCAGCAAGGTTGAGTACTTCAGTTCATGCCACAAGACCTAACCCTAGTAAAGAATTATGAAGCACTTATGAAATAAAGTGAAAATTCTCCTTCTTCATGAAAGGGAATTAAACAAGTATGGATACTTCCGTATAATCCACACCTAATTTTCCTAATTCAGGTCATAATTTTATTGCTTCTACTGATAGCTTTAAACCTAAAAGAGCACTCTTTCTCTTGAAAATAACTAAATAGTGGCAAAGCCAGCAGCCAACGTTCTTGTTTGATTACCAGCATAGTTAAATCACCCAGACAACCTGCACTCACACTCCCAGCAATGCCCCTAAAACAACCAGAAACAGAAATGCCCTCAGCCTCCTGTGCGCAAGGCACATGGCTCTGGAGCTCCTGCTTCCTCTCTGACAGCCAAGGAAAGTAATAAGTGTGTCAAGGACAAAAAAGTTGCAGTGCAGATGCAAAACCTATGTCTGACGGTCCTTGGGGGCTGACACTCCTAAAACACTGCCCTAACTTGATGGTACTAAGGGAGGAAAGGTTACTTGGAAGCATTTTTCTTTTCCACATTAAACCACTCCATCTTTCTTCTTTTTCTTAGTAACCCAAAAAAATGTTGGCAGAAAATGATTCTTTTTTTAAAGCAGCTCTAACAAGTTATTTGCTTATTATTCAATACTGATGGGATACAATTTAATACATAAATCAGATAATACAATTTTCAAAAGGGAAATATCCTTTATAAGGTGCAATCAAAAAGAAAATTAGCTTCTCTCTCTCCCTCCTCACTAACCCTCCTTCCCCTTTCTTCAAACCCACCAGCAAATAAATGTGTGAGCATAGCACCTCGGTTAGGTCCCCAGCTTCCTCTAGCAGCAAACTGCCTGTGGGCCAGGTGATCTCAAAATCCAACCAGTTTGTGTAAGTAAGCAGCCTCTGACATGGTTGTCACACAGGCCCTTACTACAAGTGAAGATTACTGAAAGGTTCATGCTTTCCTGTTTCTTCTATTGAGCTTTTAAACAATGTGGCTAACAAGTCCTGACCTGTGCAACTGCACTAAATTCCTGAATTAGTTGCAAGGCTCCCTAGACAATCCAGGCTCTCTTTATCCAATCCTTTTTATACTTTATAAAGGAAACACAAACACTTCTGAATATGAAAACTCCTATGAAAGAATTATTCTTCTATCTTTCCATCAACCCATACATCTCTAAATCCTCATAAAAATGAATGAGGTCCAAAACACCAGATGGTGCAATAATTTTCTCCAGCCATGTGTCACACACAAGCACATTTTTTCCAGTACAAATAGCCCAGGAGCTCTGAAAACTGACAGAATCTCACAAATATGAGGTCCTAACTAGTGAAGGATGATAGCACCCACATCTTTCACAACACCAATACAAAAAAGCCACACATCATGACACCATCAGACCTTTGGGGCAAAGAGTTGCAGGTACAGCAGCTAGGGAAAGAAAGTCTCACCCCCTTTCTAAATCCTTATAAAGTCTCTCTTTCCCACCCATTTTGATCTTTCGGAACATGGGGAAGAAATGGAGTGCTGGGACAACTCCTGATCACCTCATGGTAGAAGATGATTAATCAACTCCTCAACTGTGCTGAGATCTGAAGCTCTCCTGCCCTGATCCCCCCACTTGTCCTTCCCTCTCCCTCACCTGCATGCACAGGGCTCCCTCAACTATGCTTGGCTTCTTGGCTCTGGGGACAAAAACACAGTGATGGGGACAGCATGAGGAAGCAACAAGAGTCAGTGCTTCTCAGAATCAGGTGAAAGAACATGGCTGTAGAAAGAAGAATCAAATAAATAAAGCTGTATGAAAGAAGAATCAAAACTATATTTTCAGAAAGGAGAGAGAAGGATACAGGAGCCAAAAAAATTACACAAACTGCTTAGAGGGTACCAAAATATATGTCAGGCCCAGCCCAAGCTGGACCCCAGAGAGAGACAAAGGAAATGCCTGACTTCCTTTAGGCTGAAGGCCAAGTTGTACAGAAAGTTTTCAGCAGCTCCACACTCAACAAGGGTGGCCAGTAAGCACTGCTGAGGCAGGACTGCACTGCACTGAGAGCTCCTTGCTGTGGCTACGAGCCCCCCAGGTTTTGTTTTATTCAGAAACAAGGAAAGAGCACAGCTTCATTTAAGAGCAATAACTGGGGCACAAAGGGAGATGTCACCTCTTCAGTGCAACAGTGCCTATGAGGCAATCTCTAATGAGGCATGCTTGTATAACATTTCAAACCTTCACAGAGACTTTGTACAGTAACTGCAGCACACACCCCTGCTTTTTCGCTGTATTCAAATTTTGTTTATGTATAATATTTAAATCTGAAAAGTGAACAAAGACTGGAAAAGACATAGAAACATAAAAAATACCAGTCCTATAAAAGTATCATGAGGGCAACATACTCTTTTCCACACAAATGTTGCAGCACATATGAAAATTAACAATTAGCATGACTAAAACTTAAGAATTTTCCTGTTTGCATAGCAGTCTGGTGCCAGCTGAGCTGATCTCCAAATCTCTGAGCCCACAATACACCCAGCATAAACTCCCCCATGTTCCAAGCAAGTAGGTACCCAGCTAGATGATTTGCCCAATCATCTCTCAGTACCATTGTTATCCTGCTGATGCTTCTGCATTGGGCTTCAACTGGTTTTGGTGAAGCCAAGTCTGTGAACAAAATTATAGTTGATTTCTTCAGACTTTGAATCAAGATCTTCATTGCTAAGATCCAACAGCCATTCCAGCAGCTGAATAACATGAACAAATATTTACTACACATCAAAATGAATCAAGTAACAGCCTTTTCTTTTTTCTCTCCTGTCTAGCCAATATTTGAATGAGACATGGTATTTGTTTTTACATCTCTTGAAAGAGCTGTTTACAACAGACAGACAAAACCCATCCTTCTCCTGAAGAAGGCAGTAGCAGATTTCAAGCTGTCATTAAGAATTAGAAAGATTTAAGAAGGGAAAAAAGCCCTCACCCAAAGAAACGGGCTAAGTGCTGTGCTTTTACTTCCCAGAAGCTTGCATGAATCTCTCTTTCAGTTTGGCTCACATGGAAACTGCCTGTCCTCCAGCTTTTAGCAATTTAAAGTGCTAAAAGAAAAACAGCCAAAAGTACCAAATTTTCAATGAAAAACATACAAAGCCATCAAGTTTAAAGAGTTTCCAACCTCAGCTATAAATCAGGTGGGTCTGCAAAAAAAATTATACTATTCAGCAAAACTTAACTACAGTTTTCTGTTTGCAGTCAAACCTGAAACCAGGAAAATTTCACTTGATCTTGTTACAGAATTTTCAACAGCATGGCCTAATGTAAAGTTTCATGTATATTTCTATCCCACTTCCTCTACAATAAAATAAAAGCCACAAAGCTTGCTTAATGATACTCTCCCCAAAGAATGGTTATAGTCTTAAAGCATAAACAGACTGACAGAACTGTGCTAAAAACTGTATTAACTCTGTACATCACTGCCTACAGTAACACTTTCTTCTGTTTTATGACCATCTCCTTTTTGTCTTGTGTAATTAAAATATCTCACTTGGTTGGAAACATGGTGGCAATATCTCACCTCTACAATCCTTGCTTTTTTAAAACAGCTCTTTATTCTTGAAAAGGCAGGGTCTATTTATAAATAAAAGAACTGCATTTACACTGAGTCAAGGCACAAAAAGCTTCTGGAGAGACTAAGTTACAATAACCATTATTATCCTTTTTAAACCTCTGGGCACAAACCAAATTGCTCACTGCCCCTCTCAGATTTGAGCAATTTTTCATCTTAACCACAAAATAAAATACTAGAGTTGAGAACCTGGGATAAAATGATGAGACACCCTGCTCTGAACTGTGAGCAAAACCACTGTTAAAAGTTTTCCAACTGAAAATCAAACTTTACCACCTTCTGAGCAGCTTCCAAGGATGTTCCAAGTCGATGGCAACTCTTCATAAGCAACAGCCATCATCAAATCGTTATCAAGGGACTGCAGATCTTTTGTCCTTAGCCCAAATTTATCCAGCAACAGCTCATGACTAGCGGCAGTGACACATTCTGCATGATCAACCAGAAAGTGAGACAATTTGCAAGACAGATTCTCCCTGTAATTGACGGGACAGCTGCCGAGGACCACAGGTGAGTATCCCCTTGTGTACATTAACACAGAGACAGCAACTGCTTCTTGGCATCCATGACCTGTAATTATAATGCAGATTATTCACTAACAATTCCTATGTTCAGAAAATACAGCAGTTTTTCCTCATTCCCCCCTGCCTCTAAGAGCTGTGACTACTTATCCAGCATTATTTCATTCTTTCCTCTAATCACATCTATTTGTTGTAGGGCATCCACCAACCATTTCTGGTGATGAACTTGGACTTGACTAGACTGTGAATTGCCAGTCCTCCCAGTTATACTGACATACTTAAATCAAGAACAGTCTTTCTAGGTGAAGGCTCTTTAACAACAATGGAAAGAAGAGATAACTATATCAATATGAAATCCCACAAATCAAAAACTTGAAGGTTCTTGGATAAGAACTACGAAAAATGAGATACTCATTACAAGAGTGGCACAGTGACCTGCAGCACAAACTCTGAATAATGTATCTATTTAACACCCATTTCGTACCTACTTGGCGTCTCCATGTAGGCCAAAACCTAGAAGCTTTTAACTAATGCATGATTCATGCTTCCAGCAGACTTGACTAAGTGCTGTATCAACTCTCAAACTTATAGTTGGGACCCTCAAAGTCCAAGGTAGTTTGTCTCTCAAACCTCTTAAGCACCTTGTGCATTCCTCCTCCTACTTTGAGATCTAAGCGAGGGTGGTTATCATGTATCTAAGAAATGCAAGCTGTAACTCTCACAGGATTGCTAATCATGACATACTATGGGTGCAAATCTAAATTCCCAAAAATATCCCTTAACGACTACAAGTATATATGCAATCTAGCAACTGCAGAAGGAAGCATGTACTTACCACATCTGCAGTTGTTTTTAAAGTGCTCTACATTCCCTTATGTTTAATTTGGCCACTATGAAACAGCACTAAGATCAGCAGGACTATATTTTAACCTCACACTTGATTTTCATCTGTTAATGGCATCTGCTGGGAACAGGCAGAGGATTAAGTGTTACTTGCAGCCTCCTGTTCTTATTCATTGCTCAGAAGCAATCATTTAACAGTGTCTTTTCAGGCCTCTTAAAAAAAAAAAATATCAAAAACCCACAAAACTTTGCTGTCCTGGAATAAGCCTAGCATTGCATTTTCTCCAGTTGTAATCCAACAATCATTTATCATTCACAGGATCAAAGGAGCCACTATGTAACAGCAGCAAACTCCCTTTTTATACTCAGTAGTTATTTTCAGACTCTAAATCCCATTTAGAAAACAAGAAAAAATAACAAGCAGATCCTATTGCACAGGTACACCATGTCTATAGCCACCTACTCACACAAATGGAAAGGTCACAAAGCACACAATAAAGACGACAACCGGGGTTACATCCATAAGGGGAAAAACGCCAAGGCAGAGAGCCAGCTGAGAGGCAAAATAAATCCCCCCGTTTGCAGCAAGGCACCACTGGAACAGTTTCACTGACACCTCTGTACTGAGTATAGCTCCAGCAGAGCTCCAAGCACCTCATGCCTCCACCACGAGGGCCTTGGAAGCTGGGCTGGTTGCTTCACCAAGGGAAGGCTCAGACAAAAACATTGCTTTTGAGGCATTAGGATGCCTGGAGACGAACAGTCGTGGAACAGAATTCATTCACACTGAAAATTATGCCATCCTTTAAGACTGCACTTTAATGCACACCCAACTGCGCAAGCCCAGTAACACTGTCTACACCTGATACTGCGCTGGTATCACGGTTCATTGCTATGAAAGGCAGGAACACCTATAGTCAGCCAAACTCAGCCTGGATCCTTAAAGACCATCATTCAATTCCTGCATTTCCTCCATTACAGAGCCATAAACCAGAGTTGTACCAAATCATCCAGTTGTGCCCAGCTTTGACATGGATGTAGGGCACAGCAAAGAGAGCAAAAATGTGAACAGTAGTTAACACTCACCTGGAACAATAGACCGAAGAGCACTGTCACTAACTCGCTCTGCAAACATTACATGCCTCTTCAGGGATCCATCGTAAACAAAGTAAAACTCAGCATCCTTTGGGAGGTAAATATCTTTGTCAAATTTTGCATGTATAGTCACCTGTCCCTGGAAAATGAAAGGGCTTTCAGAAGCATGCAGTGAATTTCTCATCTCCAATGTATTTCAGACGCAAATTTATTACAACCTTTTCAACAATACTATACAGAGGCTGTGATCCAAACCACAAATCTGCAGTTTTCTACTTCCACGTAGAAAATAACACTAGTTTTATGCTGACAAGCAAAGATGATTTTAAAAAATGCCTTTTAAATAATGCCTTTCAACTAATTCCTTTCATCCTGATCCAAATATAACTTTTTATTTGAAATGCATTGGAAAAAGTGAGTCAGTGAACCCAAGTATTTTGTTATTCAAAAACCACACTGTGGTTTAAAAAAAAAAAAAAATCAGAAGTGCTTGAAGTTATCTTAGAATCAATTTTACAAAACATAAGCACTGATAATTCTACAACTGACTATGCTGGTTTCAAAGAATACTAATTCCCAGATATCTGCCTGTGGGTTTCTTTATAGTAAATAGAAAGCAACCAGCCAAGAAAAATCTGTCATACAATAGCTTCACAAAGGAACAGGAAAGCAATCTGAGAATCAGCAAACAATAACAAATGTCTGACATGTCTGAGGGAGGAAATTTAGATGGAAGTTGCATTTTCTTGGAGGATAGTGTGCTCCACTGTGCCTCAACAGCTGCCACGGTTGTTCTAAGACAGAATTGCTCCAACATCTGGCAGAAATGGTGTTTTCTGGAAAACACACTACAGAAGAGTAATACCTCAGACATTCACACCTCCAAACGACGCCTGCCTTGCCTCTATTCCAAACAGTTAGTACAGCACTGGCTCCACCAGCTCCATAAACAAGTCTGGTAAAAACCAAAGCACAATTCAGCAGCACAGAAATTTCAGTGGTTTGGAAACTGCAGTTATGCCCCTGACAGTCCTGTCAAGCACCCAGCAGCTCCTTCCCTGTTTATTATACAGCAAACATACATTTTACTGCAGTGAGAGTCTTGCTCCCCCCCAGCATAACATCTTCACCTTCCTTCCCCAAGGACATCTTTCTGGTCACTTGTAACAATGTGAACCCTGCATTTGTTTTCCTCTTAAATACAGGCAAGTCTTTTTAAGTATGTGTAAAGAGGCAAAGGCTAGTTTCAGGCACAAAATCTTCTTTAGATAGGACTGTTTCTTTAAGGATAGATGTAAACAATATTAGGAGTCCAGTATCAAGAGCAAACATGCCTGACATCCCCAGAAACTGATAATGCACCTTTTTTAAGTAGCCTAAAGTTTTGTTGTAACTGCCAAGTGTTTTCTCCTATTTCTCTTCGGGTTTTGCACTGTTCTGTCCAGAATATTTAAGTTTTTTAATCCTTCTATGTTAGCTGTGAATAGCCCTTTCTGTCTGGATGGCTATTTGGGGGAAGTAAGAACCGGGTAAGACCCTGAAGACATTGCAGAGTCTGCTCTGGTGCGTGCCTAACAGCAGCATGATACACAGGAGTGCAGAAGGATTTCTCCCACACAGGCACTTGTGGCCACAGCTGCTAAACCACCTCCATACCCTCTGGACCCCTAAGCTGAAGGACTATACAGCCCAACAGCTTTTGCGTTTTCTTTGCACTATGTGAAACAAGGGAGAAATTTTGTAGTAGTATTACTGATTTCTTAAGCCTAACTCTAGGGGGGGGAGGTGAGGGAAATCAAACTCAAATTGTATACTGCTCCTTTTCTTAAAATGTTACCTTAGAATCAGTGAGGACAGAGGAACATCTTGAACTGGTTGGACTGCATAATGTGCAGGCATGAGGGAGAATTTCATAACTCCTTGTCTTATAATGGATTAAGGAAAAAAGAGTGGAAAGCTCATGCGCCTAGAATAAAAGTTTTTCATAATCCACTCCTTTCAACCCTCCAGAAGAAGAAATTGCTGCTAACTTAACCAAAGATTTTACAGAAGGAAGGCAAATCGGCAGCTAGCTTGTATGTGGCCAAGCAATTAAGTGATTCATTTTGAGAATCCCATGTGGTCCAAAAAGAGGGTGAAACCCTGTATTACTAGAGAGGATTCAAAGATAACAGAGAAAGTAACTTTCACAGGGGACTATGCTACACCTTTTTTGATGCTGCGTGGTTACCACACCTGGCATCAGAAACAGTTATTTCTCAAAGGACAAGCTCCTGTCATCATCTCCATCCTCTCTTCAGACGTTCGCATTTCATGTTGCTCAGTTCCATCAACTTCATCCTTGCTGCAACTACTTAAACATGCATCAGTTTGCTGTTCAGGCCACCACAAATGCCTTCTGCTCTAGTTTCAAAGGATCTTTTTTCTTCTCACCTACTCCTCCTCAACTGCACCCCTGGTGCAGTTATGTCATCTTCCTTTCTCACCTCCTGAAAATCTTTCACAATTGCATCCTACTGCCGCTGGAGTTCACCCCTTAACTCATCCCTTCCCATCCCTCCAATACTTTGCACAACACTTGTCCTGTACAGCCGTGTCCCAAGCCAGCCACCCTGCTGCCTGCCTTCTCACAGGACAACTTCTACCACACATCAGTTCTTCCGTCTCCCTTCACCCTCTCCTTTCAGCTACAGCCTTCACCCTGGCTTCAGATCTACATTAAGTGTCTTTTCCTTCAGAACTGTTTTCCTTTGGTGCTGAATTACATCTATTTAATGCCAGGTCTGAAAGTAAAGTGATACCTCCAACAAAAGCATTCAGGATCCATATGCTGCTAAAGAAATGCAGTCATAAGACAGAAAGAAGAACCTCATGTTTGATCAACCCTTCCCTACATTTGCAAAATCTTTTTTTAGATTTCTATAAAGTTATTGTACAGTTAATATAATTATTAGATAAGCTGCATACGTACCATACATATAACCTACATCCTTACATATACATACAAACTAATTAAAACAAAGATCCTGTAAAGCAGCTAGACAGTATCACAAACAGATGTGACTCTGATGGGGATAGCTGCACTCACAATCCATTTGCTGACAAAATACATTTGTTTGGCAGATCAGTCTTTCCCACTGTTACTATCACTTGTACTTCCCTCCAAACACTGCTGGCAGAGGCTCGTCCACTACATACGTGAAAACAAAAATACCACTGAACTCTGAGGATGCTTTAATTGCTGCCACAAAAGGTGTCTGTGTATGTCTATGCACACCTCAAAGGTGCTTTCCTATTCTTTTTGACAGCTGTGAAGCAAGCTGCCCTGAGACAGCACTGTAATTAGCACTCTGTTCATTTCCTCTGTGTAGAGCCAACTTTGTTACCAAAACTATTTAACTATTTAATTTATTTTTTTTTTTCCTTCAAACAAAGATCATCTGCAGTCCATTCTAGAAAACTCATAGGTAGAAAAATACTTGGAGACAGTCATGCATGCTGTGACCCTCCTCCAGACTCTGCAGCTGGAAAAGGCAGAAGGATTCATCCTGCTTCTGAGCCAGACCAAAATGCAGCCTTTCAGGGTGGAGAAGGAGGAAGAGGAAATGAGGAAAAAGTCTGCGAGTTTATTTAGTTCTTTGCACTCTGTTTTTGGATGTATGACCCCACCTTTAGCTGCATTTAGATGCAGATCACTCAAGGGCATTGACTTACTGTGCTAAGCAGCTCTGCACACAGACAATATGCTGTTTTATTGAGAGCTGCCAATCTTACTCGTAATGACTGTACATGTCCTCCACAATTTCGTTTAACACATTGAAGAGCTTTGGGCCAGAAACTTCTCCCAAGAATGATACACCCAGCACTTATCACATGAAGGTCTGGGGAAGAGACTGATGCAGAGGACTTTAGTACAAGCAAAAAAGAAAAAGAAACAAACCAAAACGCACCACTTACGGTGTCCTAGGCAATATAAGAACAGCCTGGAAAGAATAATATACAAAGTGCTGAAAAATATATATATTGTAAATAAAACATAATTTCAGTGCCACAACTATTTTCGTCAAACAGTGGAACAGAGAGGTGGTCGATGCCCCAAGCCTATTAGTGTTTAACAGTCATTTCGACAATACCCTTAATAACATGCTTTAACTTTTGGTCAGCCCTGAACTGGTCATGCAGTTGGCCTAGATGATCATTTTACGTCTCTTCCAACTGAAATAGTCTAGTGTATTCTGCTTTGGATTATTACGTTTTGTAGCAATCGGTAAAGCTCAGTGTTAGAAAACTGAAACAGAGCTTCAGAAACATGTACGAACTTGATCTCTCTCCTCTTCTTTGTGCATACATAACTGGTTCACCTAGGCAGAAACCCAGAAGCCATACATTAGCCCTGTGAGAAAAGGGCTTATTTTACTAGCTTAAATCTGAGGGACCATTTATATGTTTCCATTATATCCGTTCCCTGAAGAGGCATTTATTTCCTGGCTCCCGCAGGCAAGGCCAGCCCAGCCCAGGGAGCAGGTTGAAGCAGGAACTACCTGGACAGATCTTTCCTCTGCAGATAAATGAACTCAGCAACAAAAGTGGGAGTGAGTCCAGCTCCGTCCTCCTCCTCCTTTCCTAGCAAGGCACACAGGAAGGAGATAAGGGGGCTGGATCTTGCAATGACACTCTGTAATGTATCCCTCCACCAAAGCAATTCCTCTCTGCTTCATGGGGCTTTCCCAGAGCTTTTGGGGAGCTGCTACCTCTCTGTAACAAAACTTTTTGGCAGAGCCTGAGTGCTCTCAATCAAAACATACATCCACTAGACTATTACAACAATTAAATACTGCTTGTAAACAGGGAAACATATTTGCCGGAGTTCCATGAGAAATTCATGCTCACAGAAAGTATTTGCTCAGTATCACTCTCACTGTATCTGGTAAAAGCACTTCTCCAGTGATTGCTGCCCCATTCTGCAAGGCCCAACCAAAACACCTTCTGAAGTCTGCTGAAGAACTGTGATAGGGACCTATCACTAAAGCATGAAGAGATTAAAATTACGGTTATCAGCATTTAAAAGTACGCAATTAACCACTCATTCATGTATCAGTGCTAAAAAGCAAACCCAACAAATCATAGAATCATAGAATAGTTAGGGTTGGAAAGGACCTTAAGATCATCTAGTTCCAACCCCCCTACCATGGGCAGGGACACCTCACACTAAACCATGTCACCCAAGGCTTAGTCCAACCTGGCTTGAACACTACCAGGGATGGAGCATTCACAACCTCCCTGGGCAACCCATTCCAGTGCCTCACCACCAGTAAAGAACTTCTTCCTTATATCCAATCTAAACTGCCACTGTTTAAGTTTTAACCCGTTACCCCTTGTCCTGTCACTACAGTCCCTAATGAAGAGTCCCTCCCCAGCATCCCTGTATCCCCCCTTCAGATACTGGAAGGCTGCTATGAGGTCTCCATGCAGCCTTCTCTTCTCCAGCCTGAACAGCCCCAACTTTCTCAGCCTGTCTTCATACGGGAGGTGCTGCAGTCCCCTGATCATCCTCGTGGCCCTCCTCTGGACTTGTTCCAACAGTTCCATGTCCTTTTTATGTTGAGGACACCAGAACTGCACACAATACTCCAGGTGAGGTCTCACAAGAGCAGAGTAGAGGGGCAGGATCACCTCCTTTGACCTGCTGGTCACGCTCCTTTTGATGCAGCCCAGGATACGGTTGGCTTTCTGGGCTGCAAGCACACACTGCAGCCGGCTCTTGTTCATTTTCTCATCAACCAACACCCCCAAGTCCTTCTCCGCAGGGCTGCTCTGAATCTCTTCTCTGCCCAACCTGTAGCTGTGCCTGAGATATCTCCGACCCAGGTAGGTGTAGGACCTTGCACTTGGCGTGGTTAAACTTCATAATGCTGGCATCAGCCCACCTCACAAGCGTGTTATGATATACTCACTACCTGAAATGGGGACACTGTGCTGCTACAGAGCAATGTTTGTTCTGAGCTTGTTCCAGACACTGAAGCTGGAAATACATCCCAATTAGCATGTTTCTTCTCCATTTCTAAATACAGAACCAAGTTAGGCTTAACATTCATCCTCAAGGTACCAAAACCCAAACTAGGTAAGTCACACAGGTGACTCATCTTTAGAAAACCAGCCAAGCTTTCAGGCAAGTGGCCTGAAAACAGCATGGCCCCAGAGGACTTCACTGAACAAGATTCCTGACAATCCACTAGTTGGTAGGTGTCTTTGATACCATTTTCACAAGTTCACTATTTAACAACAGTTCAACCTCTCTCCCACTCTTTCCTCTCACTAACAAGCTTTTATATATCCTCACAAACTTGGAAAATGAGCAAGTTTTAAAGTCAAAGGGCACTTACTGAGACCAGACAGCTATTACCTTACTCACATTTACACCTGTAAATGGTGTTCAAAACAAGTACCCAACTCCACCCAACAATCACAGTGACACACAGGAATTGAAGATCCCTCAAATGCCACCCAGGACTGTAACAGCAGAGAACTTCAGGCAGCCACATCAACCTCTATGTCTGCAAAAAGAAGCTGACAGAAGACGACAACCACGGGAGAAACCCTTGCTCCACTGAAGCCAGGTGGAGTTTTGCCATGAATTTAATGACAGCCAACATTATCATTGCAATCCTTGAAATAAAAGAGGCATGTGGGAGAAATGGGGGAGAAGAGGCTGCCGCTATGGCAGCATTAAGAGACATCAACTCAGCTGTAAATGTATTAAACTTGTGGCTAATCAAGTACTTGGCAGCTTTGATCTGTCTGGGATCCATAAAAGTAAGCATACCTTTTATTACCAGTGAAAACACTAACCTGGCACCAACGCCAAGGAGGAGATTAGGAAGGTTTGTGTTTTTAACAGGATTTATAGGTCTATGCACTCCTTCAAAGCAATGAAACAGGTTTTCCTTTTGTTTCTCTAGGGCACTCAAGAGCTAGATCAGGCATATAGGAGCAGGGTCTCAAGCCCTACACCCCACGTAGAGAGCAGCAAAGACCAGACTCCCCAAAGCCTCTGGAGAGGAGCTTCCACCTACAGTGCTGCTCTGACCTTTTTCTGCACCAGCAAGGGGCTGGGGCAGGCTGACTGTGAGGAGAAGAGAGGAAAGGAAGTAGCAAACCCTCACGGTTGAGGCATGGCAGTATCCAGGCCAGCAGGAAGGGATGGATAATGGGTCAACTGTGGCACTTCCAGTGTGCCTGACCCATACTCTGCTGCAAGTCATCCCACGCACTAATAACTTCAACCTTAAGTGAGCTTCTTCCACTTTGAATTCATTTATATGAATTCACACACTATCTTCTTCACCAGCAACCTGCCCCAGCAAAACACGTGCAATGCAAAAGGACCTTCAGTGGACTTCCAGACCCAGCCCATCATCCTGGGTAACACTAAAAACTTCAAGAGCTTGCCCCTATCCTTGCATACACTGCCTGGATAAACCTGTTTTCCCAACAGCCTTTTACCATAAAAATAATACATTCTAAAGAAGCTAAAAATGTCCTTGTCAAACTATATAAGCAAAACAATACCTCGAGGAATAATGCTTTATCCAGCATCTTCAAGGATATTATCTTTAAATACACCATTACAAAGAGACACCACATTTGTAATTACATGCTCTAATATGTATGTGCAAAAAAGAATGGTTTCTTTGTTCCCAAAATGCAAGTCCCAACATCTCAAAGTAAATGCAAGCCCCCAAGTATTGCTAACAATAATTGGGCTTCTTTCCTCTACTTAAGTTGCCAGTAGCCACTACAATTTAACATAAATATTCCATCACTGTTCAAAAGACCAGCTTCAGAAAATCTCTGTATTTTAAGGTGAATAGTTTAATTATATTGTACTTGTCTTTAGACAAGAATAGTGGCAAGTATTTTCCCTGAGCAGCCATACAGTTTTCAATACCTTTGCTGCATCTTAGCTGCAGCTACAAACAATCCTACACAAAAGGCACCAAGAAAGCAGTGGGAAAACTGTAAATAAACACAAAACAACCATACTCATATTATTAATAACAAGAACAAAGTTATATGCACGCCTAATGTTGAGTGTATTTTTGTAACATCCACCAGACAGTTCTTGTCAACAGATTGCAGTTAACATTGTCAAGGATTTGTTTAAGAAAGCATGTGCCCTATTTGAATGGAATGCAATGGAATTCAAGGCTAAATGCACAATGAAAGGAGTAACAAAGGAAAAGGAAAGGAGGTAACAAACCGAAAAACAAAATAGGAGATAAAAGCTAAGCAGTTCTCTATAAGCATTAACTATCCAACTGTATAGCTAAAAACTTATTAAACAAAAAAGGGGGGGTTGGGGCTCCTCAATTGAATGAGTAAAGAGAAGAAGCAACTGAGTACGATTAATTTCTTTTCTATCCACAGTAACAGAAAAAGCATAATTCCACATACAGACGAGGTATGTGATGAGACGGACGTATTTAGTATTACACGTTGCCCAAAAGCCTACACGTAGATTTTTCTGAAAAATAAATATGCACGTATGGCTGCTTTGAGAAGAGCCAGTCCTGTGCTGACTTACACTGACAAACTCCACCAGCACACCAAGAACCTCACTCATTCACATCAGGTCAAACACCACCCTTCAGCCTCCACGCCTTTGCACAACACAGTGCCTGCACACAGGAAACGTGCCACAGCAGATACTCCAAATAACATCAGCTTTATGAGCCAAGTATCTATCTGTAGGTACTTCCTCAGTGTGAGGCACATTTGTCAGAAATACTGAGGAAGTACTTTCACAGATACCTCTGGGCACAAGTAAGAAGCATCTCCCCCACATCCACTTAACGCAAGACAGCACAAGGAAGCCCAACAACTAAGCAGCTGAGGCAGCTCTCTGAAAAAAGTATTCAGTAACATTTGCTCCCAGAATATAATCTGAAGGATGCTTCTAGCAAGATCCCTCTTTTGATATGAAATATCAGCAAAGTCATAACTTTGGCTTAGATGCAGTGTCTTTTTAAAAAGAAAAGTAAGTATTGGTAGAAGCTATTACCACCTTTTTGTCTGCTAAGTAGCCCAAATAAACTGGAAAAAAAATCAAGCATTCTGTTACATCCAAACAGATGACAAAAGTATACTCAAGGCAGAAAAGAACAAGAAGGTTGGAAGAGATCCTAAGGAGTCAATTAGCTGACCCCCATGCCTCACAGCAGGATCGACACTGCCAGTTTATTCATCAGAGAGGTTTTGTCCACCCTGTTCTGAAAGCACCCCTCACTCAGTTACCTAACACACAACACTGGGATCTTCTTCCCATCCAAAAATTCCCTGCCTGGCCTCTCCACCTTCCACAGCTGGTACCTACTTTGGGGTTTTTAGGGCTTAACATTCTTTGGCCCTGATAATACAATAGCTGGGTGAGATGAAATGGACAGCAATGTGCCAGAGAAGGCCGCGCTAAGGAATTCACTGCAGCCTCCACTTCTGTACAGCTGTTTTCATGCACAAGCTGAGCTCCAACCTGCTAATGACTTCACAAATGGATTACTTATTTTATTTGCTTTGGACAGAAGGAGAGATATGGCCTGTATTTCATCTTGTTGGATTCTACAGGAGATCAGCCTTAAACCTTGTAGGTTTTCAGTCAAGCTTATCATAATACTCCTTCCTTGGTGACAAACTGAAGTACATTTGCTGTACCTGGACTTCCTGAAACTGCATTTCCCAAAGCTACACGTTCTGTCTCCTCACTAGCCTCAACACAAGCTCACCCTCTTCACAGCCACAGCCAGAAGATCATGTTTCTTGTTGAAAACTGAAAGATCAGGCCCCAGGAAAAGGAATTAGAATCCAGCAGAATTGAAAAAAAAAAAGAAAAAGAAAAAGGAAAAGGAAAAGGAAAAGAAAAAGAAAAAGAAAAAGAAAAAGAAAAAGAAAAAGAAAAAGAAAAAGAAAAAGAAAAAGAAAAAGAAAAAGAAAAAGAAAAAGAAAAAGAAAAAGAAAAAGAAAAAGAAAAAGAAAAAGAAAAAGAAAAAGCAGGCATCTAAGATACTGCTTATTTACTGCAAAACAAAATACAATCCCTCTAAAATGAAGAAACCCAGTAAAAGGCAATGATATATATATGTCTGCAAGTCTCTATGCTGCTCTTCACTGTTAAATTGACTCTAATATTATTTACTTTAAAAAGAAACATGTATTAGATGTATTGATGCATTTCACTCAGTGCACATGCAATATGCCCAGAATGCAGGTCCCAAGTCCTTATATCCTATAGCATCCTCTTATCACAAAAAAATACCCTCCTCAGTCCTGTTTCTCCTGTTGCATCCCCTCACCTAACCCTCTCCTCTGCTTTTTGTTTAGCTTCTGTCAGCTCTTCACCCCTGCTGCAAAGCACCATGCCTGAAGAGATGTCAAGCACCAACACAGCAGGAGCTTACGGTCACCAAGTTTGCACAGGAAGCCTGGCACAATCTTAGGTCACAAAAAGGCAGTCAAAAAAAGCATAATGCTGTGATGCACGTGTCATGTAGTTTTCATACTGCACTGCTGTACCAGTATACAGGGTGATGGTGGAGGAAAGGAACAACTAGGGTACTGTAGGGATTAATTTACAATGGAAAATCAAAAGACACATAATCATAGTATAACAAATAATCAGCCATTTCAGAAAGGTAATCTACTGCCAAGCACAGAAGCTCAGACACTTTATATGATCACGAGTAGGTGGCTGCAGGAACTCAGCCAAGAGCAAGAAATCCCCAGTGACTCTGCAAATCATAAAGAATTAAAGCATCCACTAACTTCTTCCTCAGCACAGGCTGGCAATACTAACCTTTAATTTAAATGCACAGCTGGCAGCAAGACCATTTACACATCACAAGTAACATCCAGCAACACTAACCTGACCCACCCCAGATATGGGCTCTCAATTTGATATTTGCTGTTGACAGTGTTGATATCTCACTAATGTGAAAGTGCACGATCAGAAGCTTATGCCAGCTTTGTGCTTTTTATGCCTGCTGTATGTCACCAGCAGGAAAAGAGACAGTACCTGATCTGGCTGCTGGTGAAAAATTAATCTACAAAAGTTTTAAACAATCTGAATCTGAGATCAAGTTTACAGCAGATCAGTACTTTGCACCACATAGCCACTATTTCATTTAACTTGTCACCAGCAGTTTTAAAGCTGTGTTTAATGTATCACCAAACTGTGACAACGGGTAAGGTGGAGAAATGTTTTCAGTCTCCCATATAGCAAAGTAACCAATACTGAAGAATCTTCTAATTCTGGAACTGCTAGATAAAAATAAAAAAAAGCCTGATGCCCTTATCAGAAAAAAAAAGGGGGAGAGGGGAGGGACAATAAAAGGAAAGAATAAAATTAAAAAAATATCTTTGAAAGTATTACACAGTGCCAAAACATGCATTAACATTCTTGATGGTCTGTCGTTAAATATCATTCAGTGTTTTGCTGTCAATGGCAACACAATCAATGTTCATGCATATAAACATACAGAGGAATTAAGAAGCTTGGGAAAGAGCTGTTCACATGCACAGGTCAGAAAAAATTCTTCAGTAAGGCATATTAATATAAAATGAGCATCCATTCCGACATGTAACTGTTAACTAAAAAAACAAAAGTTACCTTTCCGTTGACTTGATTTACAATATGTCAATCAGATAACATAGTATTCTCACGTCCTGTCTGACATCAGGACTCTACTGTTGCAGTCACTACACAAACGCATGTGAGCACAAAGTCCCTGCTGAGAAAAATCCCAGTCTAAGGACTGAACAGGGAAACAAAAAATAGGAAAAAAAAAGGAAAAATAATACACCATGGGAGCAAAAAATGATCCAACTGCTGATGGACATGCTTTGAAGTACCCATTCTTTTCCTTCATACCTTTTAAAATATATCCCATTCTTCCACATTTATTTCCTCAGTCTCATTCTGACAGCCTGTGCACACCATTCCATGTGCTCCCATGCAAGCCACCCACAATGGACCTGACCAGGCTCCCACAAGGGCCAACAACAAAACACTCATGTCTCCAGCCAGCACTGGATCAGGCCAGCAAGCACAGCTCCATGCATTAGCAAATGCACGCTGGAAACCCAACACACATTTATATTTTAAGCCATATTTCTCTTTTGTGCTTTGAAATCACCATCTTACCAAGACAGTGGTTTCAGCCTGGTTGAACACACAGACTGGCCTGTGATACAGCCAACCCCACCTCAACAGCAAAAAACGTGAAAGCATAGGATGAGCAAAATGGGCTAAAAGCTGGCTCTTCCCACAAAGTGCTGGCTAGCAAAAACTGAACACATAGCAAGAGCTAAAGACCCAAACACTGTATCCCACCATGGAAAACTATCCTTTCCCACCCCTCTTCCCACCTCAACTCTTCTCAGCTCTTCAGCATGAAGGAACTGAGAAGGCACACAGCTTGGCAAGGAAAAAGATCAACTACTCACTTTGAGATCAATATGTAAGTCCTACTGCCTCTTACTACTCATGTCACACAAAAGCATGCTGAAATCATGCATGAATTTGAACTTCACTTCAGTCATTTAGAAAAAAAAAATATAAAACATTACTGAATTATTTCTGTTAATTCTGTTTCCCAGTTCCCATGCACATGAAAACCATGCATTTGTGAAGAAGGCAAAAATTACAGCTCATTTGTCCCTCTAGCTCTAACTAGGCACACAAACTAAGATACTTTAGAAAGAAAATTCGGAATTTCTTCCTGCCAAACAAGATGATTCACAACTTTTTAACTGTCTCACCAAGTGTTTTCAGAGTCCCTCTGGCTATGTACCATTTTCTAGTAGATGTGCTCAAATTATTCCTGGACATGCTGCTAGAGTACAAACAAAACCTTGTTTATTTAATTACCTCTTGCATGAGCCCCAGTGCAGTTGAACATTCCAGAGGCATTCAGGATTACGTGGATTTCAGAGTGCACTTTACCACTGCCTTCAGCTGGAGCAACATCAACCAACACAGAGCAGTTGGGAAAACTCTCACCTTTGAGGTAAAAACAGCCCAGGCAGCTACAAGTTGCGAAGAGAGTACCAAATCAGCCCAGTCCCTGGATATGTATTAAAATCCTCTTCTTGAATTGAACTTTCTACCACCCTTTACTTTCTGATCTTTTCAATAGGACTTTAAATCCTGATCTGAAACTTTTGGTTTTTAATTTCCTCTGCTGCAGGGCAGCCATGCGTATCCTGAAGCTTGCCTCGAAATAGTTTATGAAATGTCCATTAAGAGAGTCCAGTTATTTTTCCCCTTCCATGCCACTGCTCATGAGTGGCACTGGTCGTCCAACAGTAAGTACCAGGGCTAATTCAACAGGGGAACATGAAAGCCAGCAATGGGACAAGGCAAGAAGGCCCTGGCAGCTGGCTAGCTGGCTGGACAGAGCAACTTTGCTTCATTCTTTTGCCAGTGTCTACCAGCTTATGTCTTTTCTTGTTGCATAATGAAATAAGCTTATCTGCCAACTAAAATATGTTTTAATTAATTCTTGTTTCACCATGTTTCTCACCTACAGAGATCCAGGAAGTTAAACCACCCATTGCTGCAGCAGCCTTTGATTTGAAGAACCTTAAAATCAGGCCATGAATTTCCTGTTATTGCCTCATCCCTTGGGTATGAAATAGATCCCTTATTTCACTTTCTCCTCTCAGAACGTTCCTTACTCAGGTACCTTCTTCAGCCAAGGTACCTGTAAATAAGCAGTAGTGTTTTCAGCTGGGTTCTAGAGAATTATGCCAACTCATCCCTGAAGAATCACAAGACTGCAGATTAAGAAGATGCTAATGAACATGGCTGAACCCCAAGCGTTTGACCAAAAGCTCCTGGAGGGAGGATATATCATTTGAAAAAATAACAAAAGATCAAAAGAACTTGAAAAATGTTCCTTAATGACAGAAGGAAATAAAACAGCATGGATCCAAGGGATAATTAACTGAGGTTGTAATACAAACATACTTTTGTGGAGATAAGCTACAGGTATATTACATGCGATAAAAAAGCCTGCCAGACTCCAGCATTTAATTCCCAATTTCCATTTCTACTTTATCTTTAGACAGTCAACCTCTTGAGCCTGCAGTTACTGTGGAGGCAGCAGGGAAGCTACACTGTCATCTCAGCTTGCTCGGAGCAAGTCCACCTGAAAGGCCAGCCACAGCCATGGAGCTGACCTCACTACTCCTCCTCCTCTACTGCTCCTCCTCCTCTGCTACTCCCAAGGCTGAGCTCCAGCACTGCAATGGTGAAAGGAAATGTTGATGTGGATGGGGCCCAGGTTTGCACTTGCATATTCATATGAACCAGCATATGAATTCAGGACACACTGCCTCAAATGCTCCAGACTCCCACGGAAACAGCCATTGGCTTATATCCCACTTCACTGAAGGACAAGGGGATGAACATCAAGACATGGTTCCTCTGGCTCCCACTTATCCTTGGAGGGGAAGTGGCTGTGAATGCAGACTTGATGCACCTCCTCCCTCTCTCTGTCTCCACCCAGTGTGGCTGCACTCCTTTCTTTGGAACTGTAAATGAGACGGGATGCACCTTTCCTGATGGGATGTGTCATGAGCGAGCTGCGTTAGAAGTAGCTAACATCACTTAGACCATTTACTGCCAAAGCAAAGCAAACGACCTCTCACAAAAATGTTCTTCATACAGACATCTGTAACTTCTAAACAGGTTACAGAAGAAGGATGCTGCCCCACCTCACCATCCTAGGATAGGATCTGAAAAAATCTGAACTGGAGTGCATCACACTTTTCTTATGTTTTAGGCATGTTACTGCACTTACATCACTTCAGACATTCTTTGAAAGGGAAGCTAAACATCTAACTAGAAAAGAGAATTAAAGAACAGTGCACTACAGAGATCACCAGGCACTGACATCATTACAGTGATGGAACACATAAGCTCCTAAACTAGAGAGCATTAAGCCAGTATCACATCATGTGGAGCAAATCAGCAATAAAAACAAACGAATAGCCAGCCAAGCAAAGAACTGGCATGACCAAGCAAACTCCATAAAGACCAGTAAGAGGAAATATGCTGGACAGAAAAAAACTGGGAAACAGAAACCCTAGAAAACTTAGCATGCTTGGCACTCTGCAGACCCAGCCCAGGCAAAGACCAATGCCTGTCTTGCTCAAGACGGAGCAGTCTTCAGGCATCTGGATGCTCTGTGGCTGTAAGCAACCTGATGCTATATCCTACTCTCAGCCCTCCCTGACCCAGTCCCAGGTAAACCTGCTGAACCCTCACTGTCTGTAGGAATACTTCAATACATTGTTATTAAACAGTGAAAATATAAGCACCCTTCCCTCCTTGGCACCTACACTTCACCAAAGAATCTTTAAGAGGTTCAAGAAACAAAACCCAACCCCAAATAATAACAAACCAGCAGAGACATTTACGAGAGAGACTTGGTCTAGCAGGAAAACAGAGAGGTTAATTAAGCTTTGACCTTGAGCACTTTCAGCTAACTTCAGTGGCTGTAGGCAGGAGCATGGGAAACTTAAGTAAGTGAATTTTGAGAACAGTAAGCAATATACCGTACAGCACAAAGTGGAAGTTTTACTTTCCAGGAGATCTTGAGTCTTGAAGCTGAGAGTCCATGTTTCTACCTCTTCCCAGAGAATTAGCATCCAAATACTCCTTTAAAAAGACAGAATCCACACATAACCTTCAGGATCGTCTCCTTTGGACATGAGGCCCCTCTGATGTCTGCACAGAACTGCTGTGGATATCCTATGTGGCGCAGCATCCCTTTATTTCCCATGGGAAACAATCATCCGCTCTCAGCAGAGAATAATTTACAAACTTCCGAGATCACTTATTTTCTGTTCTTGAGAGCTGACTACTCCCACAGTATGTTTGCCCCATGGCAGTAAGACATTTCTTTGCCAATGTCAAAGATCAATGTTGGTCATCAATAACATTACTTTAAACCAAACAAAAAAAAAAAAAAAAAGTCACCTACAATTAAATAAGGAAGGATTTTCCGTGAGAAAGATTTGCTTTTCCACATTGGGAACTGCTTCCAATAGGAGAAACAACTTCCACACATGTATTTTTTTTACATCTGAAAAGTGCTTCATCAAGTATTTTGCTTTTTATCTTTCACAGATGGTCTTTTTTCTGTCTACAATGAAACCAGTGATTGCCTGAAGACAACATGGTCTTATTCCATGTGGTGTGTTTAGTACTCTACGAAATGAAAAGACTCAGCTTGCTGCTCTAATTACGGTTTAAAAAGCATAATTTAGGAGGGGGAAAGCTATTTAAATTCAAGTTCTATTTACTTAAACAATGCATTTCTAGCAGTGAAAGAAAAGACAACATATATGATGTTTCAGTTTATGCTTGGTTAGTCAATCCTGAAAATTACACTGGCTTAAAAGGAAAAAATTTATGATGTGGTTAATAGCATTTTGCTGTCTAGAAGCCAGAAACTGGCTCCTCAAATTAACTGAAAAGCATGTGCTTCAAATATTTAATTTTCTGTTTCATTAATATTTATTCTTTAAACCATGATATTTATGTGTTGTGATTACATTTGAATGTATTGCTGCCACAAAAATTACATCTAAAGAGAAATGTATCAAAATAATGCATTTCTGAAATGGAGTAATTTCATAGAGTATCTTTAAATTATATTTCACAAAAATTGCATTACCCAGCAATGTCCTTGGGCTTTCTGAATGCATTCTCTCTTACCCAACAAAAAGAAACAGCCGTCACTCAACCAACCAGGTTATGCATACTATTATAGATTTGCAAAGAAATTCAGTACTGACAAAGCATGGCAGTTTGAAGTAACAGCACTGTATGGATGCATCTTCCAGATGAGTAACAACTGCTCACACACAGCAAGCCAACAAAGTGCTTTGCATACAATCTTTAAGATGTGTATTATAAACACAGAATTGCAGTTATTCTCAGACAATCTGACAGGAAGGACAAGCCTCTCAAACAGACATTCTTGGAATAAACAGTGTAAAATCCACTCGGTATAAATGCTAACCATGTTTAAATACAGTTTGAAAAGCATCCTAATTTTGGACCCAGCATACAGATCTCTCAAAGAATAGAAGTCTATGCTTTCATACAGGCTGCAAAGAACGGATTACTTCCTACCTTTAGACCAGTTCCACTTTCCCTGTGGACAATAATGCTATAACTGTATGCTGACATTTTTAAAGTTGCATGGGAACAGTATGCAATTGCCATGACATGGTATTCTACAGTTCCACTGTGCCCTTTAAAAGTGTCAGGAATACATCACAAAAATACCCAAATTCACTGCAGTGCAAATATTCGTCATGTTCCCTCAGTCTTCCCAAGAGATGCTTTCTCTATCCCTCTTTACACATGAACAATCAAGAGATTTTAGACAAGCTCAGCAAGCCAGAGAACTGCTTAATGGAAACTGTTTAAGGAACTGCACAAAGAAACGACTTCCACATGTAATATAAAAGCTGATTTGATTGTGTTCCCCCATAAAGTCATGCAAATAAAGCAGGAGCAGTTGGAAGAGTTTCCAGAACTGCTTAAGTAATTGAACCTAACTAAGAGAAAAGAAATGCCTTGACTCAAGGGCTTTTTCAAGATGAACAGACCTCTTTGACCTTCCCAGATGCACTGAGAAGTATTCAGATTAGGAGCAGTATTGTGAGGGACAAGCCTGTAAAGCTTCAACTCTTTCAGACACTAACTCAGCAGAACAACTACAAGTTTCAGACAGGCATTGAGAGACAAGCTTGAACCTTTCTCAGTCACCTTAGGGTGTCCACGTAGCCCCTTCTCATTCCCATTTGAAGCCCTGAAAGTTTTCCATACCCTCATTCCAACATACACACACTCACCTGCACAATATTTAGGAAGCTGTTAAAAAATTACTACAGCCCCAGTTTCTGGGAAACTCACTCCAGGTGGTACTGCTGCAAGTCTCTGGAGGTCCATATTCCGCCACTATCCATAGTTTCAGTAGGACACTGAAGACCCTGAAGAGAAACACCACCTCCACTTGTTCCCCTCTCAAGAAAACAAGTTGGTAACTGCCTAACCACAATCCAAATAACTCTCATCAGGTTTCTAGCAAGTTACAAGACCCCTCTGGGATTTACTTACCTAGGTTGCTGAGAGGCTGCAGACCACAACTATCAAGTTATGAAAGCTCAGGTACAATACACAGCTTTGCTTGCTCAAAGCTTAGGGTGAATGTTCCCAACTAAAATCACATTCTCATATCCATCAGTCTACAAGTAATTTATACACCCATGCTCTCTCTGCCTCCCTCTGATGAGTCTCTAGTAAGAGATGTATCCCTATTGGTCCCAAAATGCACAAGTTTGTACCATGCTCTTATTACCTGAAGTAAATAAAACACAAGAAATTTCAATATTACTATGTAATAACTGAATTCTCCTCAGCACTAACCAACACCTTCCAGTGTTACGATGTCCACAAATTTACACAGGTTCCACAAGGATACACCTGGCTCTTAGGGTTATAATCAAAATATTAAACAGAACTGGCCTTAAGTATGATCCTCAAGGAGTACCACTTGTAGTTATCTTCCTCTCGCCCCTAGTAACTGTTCTTGCAATATCAATATACCCCTACTGTCTTTATATTAATCTCCACCTTCTTTATCTTACAGAATCATAGAATCGTTAGGGTTGGAAAGGACCTTAAGATCACCTAGTTCCAACTCACCTGCCATGGGCAGGGACACCTCACACTAAACCATATCACCCAAGGCTCTGTCTAACCTGGCCTTGAACACCGCCAGGGATGGAGCATTCACAACTTCCTTCCATAAGAATTTCCTGTGAGACACAGTATCAAATGTTTAATTTGCAACAACTTGGATGAAGTGTCTTGCACTGCCCTTATCTAAGGGTCAGTTATCTTATAATGGGAAAATATCAGATCAGCCTGATGCAGCTGCTTATGACAAAACCATGTTGAATTTCATCAATCAGTACTACGTCCTTTATTATTCTTTCTTCTTAAAACCTTACACCACACAAACAGACCTCACAAATTCCATTCTTCCCTTCTTCCCCCTCCCCAGACATACACACACACTTCACCTTTAAAGATACTGCATTTAATTTTTGCCAGCTGGGGGATTCCACTCCCAAGCTGACAGATGCGGTGCAAACTCCCGCTGGTGCATTAGCAATCCCATGTTCCTTCAGTATTCCAGGGTACAAATTATTTGTACTCCTCTATTTCCATCCCCACCTCACCACAATAAACAGGTAATTGTTTTGTTTCTTTGTTTCACCTTTTACCACCCTTTTGAAAACATTCAGTGTCTCCCACTACTTTCCCAAACATTAACATTTACACACACCCTGCTACTACCATTCTCATTGCAAACAATGGCAGAAGAAGAAAAACAAAAAAAAAAACCACCATGATTTATTAATAACAATTATTAGACTGCCCAAGTTTTAATCCCCCTACTCACATCCCACTGAAGGCACCAAGAAAGTTATCTAATGCATGTCCTCACTCCTGTTACTACCTGTTTTTTAACTTTGAGTTAACTTATTTTAACCAATTGTTTCAGCTCTTTCAGAAAAACAATCCATTTGAGTATAAACTTCAAGTTACACATTTTGTGATATACAATTTTCTGCTCTGAGGAAGCAGAGACAATGGTAATTTGGAATTTTATAGGGAAAAAGGCAGCTGTAAATTGTGGGAGAGAGTGAGTGGTGTCTCTTTGTAGGCAGTAAGTAACTCTGCTTTTGAAAACTGCTATTAAGACTACTGAAGGAGAATAAAATAATGATCATAAAGGCAAAATAAGGTTAAACTTACTTCAGAGAACTGAGCCACAGTACTGAAAACCATCATCTGCATATGTGCCTGCCTCAAACAGCAACACTGAACAGCCTGTGGTCTCAGATAGCCAGAGAATAGGTTTTGATTTCATTCACCCTGCTTTTGAAAGAGCCATTACCCAAAAGAAAGCAAGTCTCTGGGCAGAAGCCTAGTGTTGTAGAACTTACATAAAGAGGTACTTCAGCGCAGCTCAACTCCATTGTCACAGCATCTAGAAACAGAATAGACCAGTGGAATTATTACACACCCATCAGAAGGCATTGGTGTCATTATACCTCATTCATGTCTGCAAAGTAAATCAACATCTTCCAGAATTATAAGCAGGGAGAAGGGGGAAAAATATCAAGCTTATCAGCTACCCAGTTGCCCCAAATTTCCCCAGAATGAGAAAACACTGGTATAATGACGTTTATGGAAGACTGGAGGAGGGATCTTTGTCAATATGCTGTGTGCTTTCCATACAATAGACACAGTAAACAAAACAGGTCAGGCTGAGCACAGCCAGAGACATTTCATAGTTGCAGCAAATGAAATAGTGGGAATTGCAGCATTTTGTATCTCTAGAGGCAAAAAACCTGACCTCAAGATGTAGTTGTAGCAACTTTTACTCCACACCAATATCCCAAGTGTTTAGTACTGTTTTTCTAGCAACTTCATAGAAAATATCACCAAGGCAGGTTGCCTTAGCTACCCTGAACAGCAAGCTACAGATACAAGTCATCACTAGAATTACTGTAATTTTGGTCATCATAGCAACTTTGATTCCTCTTGCTATATTTCAAACTCGCTACATCTTCAAAATTCATACTCTAAAAATGGTATTCCTGTCAAATGAGAAAAGCATACCAGAAGCAACTCCACATCTTCACAACAGTAAGATGGGCTCAACAACTACACACAAGTCTTCTACTTGCTGAAACAGGCTACAACAAAAAGTCTGTCTTAAGAGGAGGCTGTCCCAGCTGAACAGTTTCCAAGAACAACACAGTTGTGCAGTTCATTGCTTGTTAATTCATAGGTACAGCCTGATATGAGTCAGATAGGATTTGAGAAGTTACCTGCCTACGAACTGCAGAAATTAAATGTACAGCTTCAATCAAAACAAAAAATGATCTACCTACCACCCCAAAACACCCTCCTTCTAAAACACAAGTCTGCTAATACTCATCTCCTGCTGCCCATCAATTAATCTACTTCATAAGTACCTACATTCTTGTGTTTTGACTGGTAATTTACAAAAAGGGGGCAAAACCCTTTACAAAATCACTGGCCACAAAAGTTCAGCCAGAAAACCCCAAACTTTTCATATTGTAATAAAAGGCTATCAAGACAAACACTAATCCAGTCACCCTAGTCAGCAGTGAGACTCAGAGAGAGGGTTTCATATTTTCTGCAGAGAGAGGAGGTATCCCGCAGCTGACTCCAGGGCATCTCACTTTGACAAAGCTCTGTAGTTTCCAGCAGCAGCATCCTGAACCCAACCTTAAAGACTGCAGCACGGGAAGCACAGTCCTGTTTCTACAGAAGAAAAGAGGGCTACAAGAGAAATAAAGAAACTGTAACATTAATTCCATAAGGAGTATTTTAAGTGGAATTTTTTTTAAATGTCACCTTACAGAACAAATGAAGCACATTAACTTCTATCCCAGACCTGTCACCAACTTACAATTACTGCCACACACAGACTGTGTATATACAGGGCAACCCTTAATGGTTAGCTGCAGTGACAGATAAACCAGCCAGCTGTTTTACACCATCGCTCTATTCTGCTGTGTATAATCCTTTCACTTGCAACAGTCCTCCATCTTTAAAGCAACACATTCAAACTAAACTCTACCATCTCATTTGCAAGAAAATCATTATGCCACACCAACAGAATAAGATCTACTTCTGGTTACTTCTGTCGTACAATTATCTTGACCTCCAGAGCCTCAACAGACATATCTCAACATCTTCCTCCTCTGCAAGAATGAGAAAGGCAAATGGTTGGTACCCAGTCTAGTCTACTTATACTTCTGGAAGTCTATGCAAGAAGGCATAATTTAGCTCTTCCTTTGGGGGATTACCATTGCACCACCAGTACAATAAGCTTCTTCTGTACTGGATAATACAAACACAACTCATTGGAGAGATGATCCATCCTGACTTCAGTTCCCTTAACCCTTTGTTTGTTTCACACTGGATCCCCTGTGAGCTTGTGCTTTGGGAAATAGTAAGTACCTAACTCAATATGGATAAATAACCTCAAGATTTAGCTTATCATATGCAATCAATGTTTTCCACACAGCACTGGATAGAACCACGCTGAAATACGGTCAGTACTTTTGACACGCAGTGCCCTGACAAACAACTTTAATGGTGTTCTCTGGATACAAAGGTGTATCTAACGGTAGCCTTTTTGCTTCCTGCAGAAAAACCAATGAATGTCAACACAGCATTAAGCACTGCTTTTCTCACAATTGCAAGACTGCTTTTTGTTCAGAAATAAGTTTTACATGAATGGTTCTGGGACCTACAGTAACAGCTTGGATGCTGGAAGTGGCTGGGAGGGGCAGGAAGAAGAGGATACACATAGGGAGGAAACACTCAGCTCTGGCTACAGAGCAGTTCTTGTACAACCTCCATTTCAGAGAAAGGGACTGAAGGAGACACTACATGCACCCTCTGTATACACTCACCTCCTCTGTATGACAAAGAGATGCTCAGCTCCCCAAAATGCAGGGGCCGTGTGGCCAAGTGGTGCCACACAGACAACCACTCTCAGGTGCTGAGGAGCAGTCCCACTCGGCAAAGCAAGGGGAGGGTTCAGCTGCCTAAGCCGGTGAATACCCATCATTACACATAGCAACAACTGATCTCTCCCTCTGACATCTGTGCCTCTGACACAGAAACCAGCAGGACAGGCATCTAACAGCCAAACAGGTCCAGTTTCAGGCATTGCCCACAAATCCTGAGCTCACACCAGCCTCAGCAGTAGCAGGATCCATCTATACACAGAAAAAAGAAATCCTTTTCAGCATCCAGTTTAGAAGTAAATTTAATGAAAACATCTATTGTGATATGCTGCAATAGACAAGCAGATTTCTGGAGAAACCTGCAAAACTGGAGAGACTTGCGGATTTCAGTCAAGTGGAGGTAAATATACAAAAAAAAGAACAAAAAAAAAATCTTGAAAATAGTTTTAACTTTTTTTTTCTTTTTCAATCTACAGTCTCCTCTTAAATCTAGTGACAAATTGGCAGTCTCCTGATCAACTCAAGTTATTGATATGAACAATATTGATATGAACAATTCATATTGATATGAACAAGTATTTTGGCTTTATCAACGATGAAGACATTACAATAATCCCTCCAACGCTCTTCCTCACCCAGTATTTTATTTACTGGCTGTAAATTACAGGGCTGTCATATATCCAATTTCTTTCAACATCAGAAATTTTAGCATTTTATTGTATGGTTTTCCCTGTTACCAAAACATGTTAGAGGGACCACAATGAGAAATAAACCAATGGAAAATAAAAACATCAGGTAATGACCTAATTGCATTTTAATGGAAAAGATGTCAGTTATCAGATTATTTACTCTGCACACAGCAGAGAAATTAGGTAAGGGAAAGCATTATCTAAATCTCAACAGAAAAGTATTTCTGCTGATTGACAAGGTGACCCTTTAACCGACAATGTGACTACTATCTGGCTGTCCTCACACCTGATACTGTGTATCATCACCATTTTCCTAAACACAGAAGGACACTTCCATACCCTACAGCAACCTTTCTCCTCTTCCCTGTAAATAAAGCACAGAACTGCAGGAGAAAGTCACAGAGGGTGAAGAGGGACTTTGAGGCTGCTCTGTGACCCAGCAGCCACTGGTATGACTTCACTGAACTCAAGGCTCTGCTGCTGCCATAAAGAGCTTCCACGGCTCATTAAGCAGCATCAGATCACTGCCTTGCAAATGCCTGCAAAGTAAGAGCAGTGATATAAAATACATATTTTATACTTCTCTTCCATGTATTAGTTCAAACATAACAAAATACGAGGTCTTTGGACCCTGCTCCCTTTATTTTCCATTCAGACCACAATCGCACACCTCTGTGCCACAACCACAGCTGCTGCTTCATACACTGCAGAGCAACTGACTGAACATCAAAGCTGTCAAGCTACGTAAACAAGCCCCCAGTGATGCTCTGCAGGAACCTTGAAATTCAGTTCTTGTTTCTTTAATTATATTTCTTTTTGGTGATGGTTACATTAAAACGTATCTATAAAACACTGAGAATTACAGTCTTACTACCACCATCAGGACAAGCACATGAAATCTTTACTTCTGATCTGCTACAGTGACATGAAAGCAAGGATGCATCCACCCAGAGGCCACTGGAAGGTAGTCAGGAATCCCCAGAGCATCATTATTAGTGATGTTTTAAAATCTAATATCTTTGTCTAAGCAAAATGTCTTGTGCATTGTAAACGCCTAGCAGCACATGCATATTAAGTGGTCTTCTACTGCACTCTCATCCGCTGGATCACTGAGTTACAAATTACCATTATCACTGTTCTATTACTTTTTTACCATGCTATAGCCTGTACGAGGTAGGTGCTACATCAAGCCAAAGGACAGCCTTTAAGATGGATACAAATTATCATACATACTGGTTTTATACTTCCCAGATCTTAATACCTTTCAAAACCAGTGAGATTCCAGCGTAGTGATTGCTGACCAGCCAGTTTCCATTAACAATGTTCATCCCGCTGCTTCCCTCAACAAGCATGGCAACTGAATCAAACTGTGTTTTCGAACTGAGATTCCATCTGAGTTACGTTACATATGTACACCTAAAGCTCACTCACAGCTTCCCAAGCACCAGGAACTGCACTACACCAGGATCAGGCTGAAAGTGGTATGGAACATTCTTTTACATAGAGATCCTTGCTCTGGACAGGATTAAGAGACCTTGGAAGAATTAAATGAAAAGAAAAATGTAGTAAGCTGAAAATACACCTGTAGTAAATACTAGGTTCCCAAAGTCAGAATTTTAACCTGTTGCAGCCAAGGTTTCTGATCTTTCATTTTTACATGTGGCTCTCCTGAACATCTAGAGCACGGGGGATAGGGACGGGACAAACCAAAACCCTCAGGAGTGCTAGCAGCTTTGCAAGCACATTCATTTACTGCCTTCGAACAGTATTCAAACTGACAGGTAAAATAAACCCTTGCCTATTAAATTTATAATGAAGAGGCTTGCATTAGTGTTGATTACTTCACTGTACATTAGTTGTTCCTGAAGCAAGTGAACAGAAGAAATGAAGCTAAACACCTTTCAAAAAAAGATCTTTTTCAACATCTTGAGACAAAAAGAAACTAATCTTCCTCCAAAAAACATCGCCCAATTCATGGCTGTTGTATTTCTGTAATTTGTTAAAGCCACAGCCATTTTGTGCTCCTAAGCAGGGAAAATATTTGAAGAGTCTCCAAAAAAGGGTCACAGTTTTTAGCCTTTTAAAAATATCTCTTTAAAATGCAAAAACAGCTCTAGGAAAATACCTCTTAAACAGAAGTCTGTTCCAGAATTTGTCAAAATGTACTCTTTATGCATTCCTGCATTAACATTCTTCATGTAGCATTTTCATTTCAACTAAAAATAAAACAAGGCTCTAGATTTTGGACACCATAGAGATGTGAAACATGGGTTACACACTACTGAAAGACAAAAAGAAAATCAAATGTATATGTAATGTCACTAAAACAAAATAAAATCTGTTTGGTACCATTGCCACACACCTGTCTCACCTCTCTTACTCCTTTTAATGTCTGCTTTGACCAAGATAGTAGCTTTCTAATGCATTTTTTAATGACTTTTAGAATTTACGACTCCCCAGTTTGGGCACCATTCCACCTTACAGCCCTCTTCTAATTATTACTGTAGTTTAGCAGTACCCGCTTGCCTTAATAATGCTAAGCCTGAAAGATAGAACCCACACAGTTCAACGGATCAGCAGGAAAATCTGTACATTTTTGAGGAGTCTGTTAATTTTGAAGAAAACACTGAGAAAAATTCTAAAAGCATTCCTGAGACAGGGGGTGAGAAGGTGCTGCAGATGTAACTAACACATTAGTAATTCAAGCTAATAGAGAAGAGGAAAAAGGAGTGCTCCAGTCAGAAGGTACAGAAACTCCTGGTGCAAACGAAGACTGAAACTTAGCTTCAGTGCTTGGGCAAAGACATGCAAAGTGATACAAATTCTGCTTACACTTCTAGGAGGTGCCTTAGAACCAAAAACACTTAATTGTAGAAGGCTCAGAGAATGTATGCTCCTGGCCTGAGATTACCATATCCCCCATCTATAACTGGTAAACTGAGCTGTGCAGGTGCCTACTGACTGATGTTTGTCCATGAAGAGAGCTGGTTTTAGCTGGCAAAGCCAAAAATTGGAACTGGATCTTCTGAGTCACTGTATTAGTCATAGGCTATCCTTCCTATAACCTGGTGCAAATTCTCCTTCAATGTGTTATTCAGATCAAAAGAATGTCAGACCATTTCAGACACCATACCCTTCTGAAACTGCCCCACAAAGGAGCTATTCTCGGGGGAGACAATGGGAAATTCTCCTGAGTAACAGCAGCAGTTTCAGATCGAGAAAAGGAATACTCCTCCCTGATATTACGTAACAAAATGCTGGCAGAAATGTCTAATTCACAAGTCAACTGAGAAGGCCAGATGAGTTTCCTGGTAGGTTATTATTAAGATGCATCTACACGATCACTTTGTTGCACTTGATACTCAAATACCCCTTTGGAAAAACAAAAATACTTAAGTACTCAAATCTTTTCATCAGATTTTGTCCTGTTAATTCTTCAAGACACAAGGGGTCACAGAATAGAGCTCATTTTTTGCACCTTTGTGGAAAATCTCCCTTATTCAAATGGCTCCTGAAATCCATTCCCACAAAGTGTGGAGAGAGCAAACTACCTCTACAAAAGAAAAAACTTGTATTACGTGTTAAGGTTTTCCATCACATCCATGCGCCTTATAATGACTTACAAGAATAACTAACACAATTTTTGTACAGGGCCAAATACAGAGGCAGGAGTAAGTCCATGAAAACTAAGACGGATTTTGAAGACTTTTTTCTGTATAAGAATCACTGGGAAAGTTGAAAACTGACACAGTCCTAAACTGCACACACCACTGTTCCAACAAAACACTACCAAGAACTGCTCTGAAAGTTGTTTCTCAGAATTGTACTGTCAGAAAAGTTGTCATTTTCTTTACATTTTTGGGGTTGTTAAAGAAGTTAAAGCAAGTAAGTCAAAAACTTACTTTGCTCCAGCTGAAAAAGGCAAACAATCATGATTAAAATCAAATACCTTGTCCATTTCGGGATGAGAACTGAAAAAAAGAGTGGCTCTTACGGCAAAATAATGAACAAACAAGAATATGCATATATATATATATATATATATATATATATATATAAAACATGTATAAAAATAAGTTTAAAAAGTCCTCCGTCTCCCAACTTTGAGGACTTGGAAGGCAACTGACAGCCCACGGGAAACGTCCTTCCCGGACACCAGCGGAGCCCGATCGCGCACCGCGGAGCCCGAACCGCGCAGCCCGCGCCGCGCCTCAGCCGGCAGAACAACGTTAATGCCGCCGTCGTCGCAGCAACCCGGAGCTGGACGTCGCTCCCTGCGGAAGGGAGAGGGCAACCCGCTGCTCCCAGTCCGGCGCACCGGCACCAGCGCTCACCCACCCCGCGGGGTCGGGAGCTGCCGCTCAGCAGGTGAGGCGGACCGGGCTCCCCGCTCCAGCCCGCGGGCAGCGGCTGCCTTACCTACACAGAAAGTCCCGGTGCCTCCGCAGCGCTGCCGGGGAGCAGGCGGCGCTGCCGAGCCGCCGCCGGCGCCGTGCCTGCGGGAGGGAGCCCGGCAGGGCGCGGCCAACCCCGCGGATGCACCGCCCCTGGGCCCCGGCAGCCGCGGGGCGCGGGGACAAAGCGAAGCAGTGGTGGCCCTGCGCAGCGGGAGGGCCGTGCTGCCTCCCGGGGAGCAGCTCCAAGGGCAGCCCTTTCCCAGCGGAGACCGAGGCAGCCGCGGGTGGCAGCCCTCCGCACCGGCACCGGCGCTTGCTCGACGGGGCCGGGGAATGTGGGAAGAAGGCAGGACTTTGCGGGGAGCTTTGCGCGGCCCCGACGGAGCTCCAGCCCCGGGAGGGGGAGCACCGGCTAGCGGTGTCTTTCGGAGGGGAGCGCTGCCCTCTCCCGGCCGCAGCGCGGCGGGACCCGAGCCCTGCGGCGGGACCGAGGAGCTCCCGGACAGCTGACGGGGCTACCCGTCCATCCCAGCACCCAGCGGGACGCTGCCCATGCAAGGGGCAGCGGGTCACGCTGCTGCCCAGTCACTCCAGGCGTGTTTCATGCGGCAGTGCTGTGATACGGACAGACTACACCACGTGTTGGCTTTTCAGCTGCTGCACATACACAACTTAGGCTGTTCTTAAAATCATCTCATAATGCTGACTCCCTAAGCCTGTTCTGACAACCAGTTTCAACAGTAAGGACATCAGAGCGCGAAGAAGTGGTGTTCATCATCAGATTGGGGGAGGTGGAGACGGTTACCAAGCTCCCTCTGCTGCAATTAGTTCATGTCCTGGCTACTGTAGATGGACAGCATACTTTATTTGTACAGCATAGCACATTGCTGTGGAGATGAAAAAAGTTTACCCTAGTGCTCTAAGCAATCATGAAAGAATTAGAGTCTTACTGTAAAGCTCAGCTAGAACACTATGAAGGTGTGTATTTCCTGTTTCCCCAATACTGGGAAACAGATGAATTTATTCTCTTTATTGGTAATGAGAGGAAGAAAAAACATACAAGAGATGGATCTGTTCAGTCTAGAACTAGAGTTCAAGTAGGGTCCAAGTACCAATTTACTGAGCAATGCTACCAGCTTGAAATTTACTAAGCCAGTAGTAAAAAACATGTTCTCTTAGTCCCAATGTTATCCTAATCCATTTCATCACAAGAGTGATCTATTGTCGTACCTCTTTTCCACCTGGTACTCTTTTGTCATACTCACAAGGATACTTGCAGATCCTGACTTTTAAACTGAAAATGAGAATAGTAAACAAATTATCTTCAATAATATGTGTTGATACTTTAAAAAAAAAAAATGTGCATAGAAAACAGCAACACAATTCAGACCCATCTTTTGCATAGCTGATATTCAAAGACCTGTAAGTTGCGTATTTCACGGAAAAGCTACTGTAGCTAAGTTGGTAAAACACACTAGAAGGTCCTAGTTAAGAGCGCAAGATCACAACGCCTCACATTTCATTATAAAAAAAGATCAAGCTTCTCAGTTATTTTTGTATTATCAGATGTCCTTAATGCAACTAAACCCATCTAATTCACTTACCTTCACGCACCTAAATGCATGATAGTTTCACCAGCATTTTTAAAAAGGAAGAATATTAGACTTCTGAAACAGAGCATAGGTCATGAAGGTACCTCCCTGAAGGAGGGAAAGAAGCCAGTAAAACCCCATCACCACCCTTTGTGTTTCAGCAAGAGTTTCATGGATTTACATGATGTGTGGCCATGTCTAAAACTTGAACTTTTCATTGGTTTGTCTTGGGTGGCTTATCCCACAAACATCTGCACGGAGTACAAGGAAGCAGGACTTTCTGTGCTGTGCTTGTCAGAACAAGTCCACAGCTCTGGGGCTGAAAAGGTAATACATCCACTGGCTCGGTGTGATCAGGACTTTGGAAAGCTAAATTTGTAAGGAAGAAAAATAAGAGGTGAAGGTTGACGGGGTGCAGCCTGGTTAGGAGTAGCTTGCAACCATCTTACAGCACTTTCCTCTACAACCAGCCCGAGCATACTTTACTGGAAACACACCTAAGGATTGCTTTACTTCAGTTATTATATTCACTTACGACTAAATATAGTAAGCTACCCAACTGCATATTATCTAAGAAAAGAAGACAAGCGTAAGTGTATCTGCAGCAGCTGTAGACCCTCTGGATTTAAATTCCAAAATTTCCTAATTGGAAGAGTTATTTCAGTAACTAGTTAAGAGTTGTCATTTAATTTGTATGATTTCCAGCACTGTTTACTATTATTCTAAAATACTTAGAACTCAATTCCAGAGGAAAACACCTCTTGCATGTCCAGCATGTAAATAAGCATTTAGGTAAGTTTTTGTATGTGTTGGGACCATGCATGCGATGTGACAAGTGAGTTTTGCTAGACCACATTTGAGTATCAAAGGAAAACTAAAAATCACAGACATTCCAGAGGCTGTCTTCAGATCGCATAGGACATCTTGACATCAATGACTGTTGCCCAGGACTTGTATGCCACTGACTAATGTTTATTTAATTTTGCATGATGTGCAGAATGGTTTCTGCTTGAATATATTGGCTGTTAAAACCAGCCTAAAGCAATGAACCTGTGACCTGACAACCACTACCTTAATTAACAAGAATTGGAATGTTTAGATGGATGCTTAGCTTTCAACACATACATGCAGAAAGTAACATTACAAAAATGGAAAGCATCAAAGGCAAGGAAACAGTGAGGCAGTTTCTTGAGCTTACTAATATTACCACTAATGACTTAGTACTTACTTACTGCTACTTCTACTCTTTTTCTCCCTTCCCTTGCCCCCAAAGTGACACAGTTTGAAGAAACTTCTCCAAGTGAACTTCTGAAATTACAGTCTTAATAAATGTTTACTGAAGTAAAGAAAACTGCTGAAATAATCCTTGCCTGAAGACCAAAGGCAGTGTAAGAAGTCATGGTACAATAAGCTCCAGAAAGCAAAGTAACTTTCATTGAAGACATGAAAAAAAAAGACAAGACACTTTGTCATCTTCCATCAGAATATATCATTGTAGCTACAAATAGCTATGTAGATAAGGATTAAAATCACAATTTACACTCACATCTTTTTACAACACAGTTTTTTGACATTTCCTGTATGCCTTTTCCTTCTCTTTTAAAGGGGATTGTGAATAAACAAGTATTGCAAACTATGGAGGTGTGGGATACTTGGTGTGTTTCTTTAGTTTTTCAAGGGGAAAATTATCTTCACTGAAAATTTGCTCTGTAGCTACAAAACCTGTATTTTAAATCATAAACTGCAGCATCCTATAAAATACGTTTTCCAAAAAACTTCCGACTTGTGTGTTCTGCAGTATTTCAGTAGTTAAGATTACAGGTTCCAACCATGCAACAACAGTGAAAGGTAAGACTGTGGTTATCCAGAACAACCTGAAAACGTTTCATTTCAGTATTGTAACTGTAACCTTCGCACAAACTCAGAGGCCAAGTACACATGCAAATCAAATATTTGGCAAGATATGTTTATGTTGGACAAGAATTGTTAGAGTCATTACAAACCTTTTTTTGTTCGCTTTTAAATCCAGAAACCTGAAAGTCTGAAGACTAACAATGTAAAATTGCTGGCAACAGCAATGCGGAGTTCACCATCCAGAAGGACTTCTGCAGTATAAGAAAGTTGCTCCATCTGGACAGGGTCAGGAAATTTCTTTTTACTTTATGAAGGGGTATGTTTTATTTCTTTGTTTGCTTGTTTTAAGTAAGGGATGTCTCAAACCTGCTTTAATGTGTGCAGAATTTTTCCTAACACAGGCCACTTTTTCACACCTAGTCAACTCGTGAGATTTCAAACCTAAAGCAGAAATTCTTGGCAGATTAAATGATCAGAAAGCACTGAGAAACCTATTCTGCAACAAAACTTCACATTTTTGGTGTGTGATGTTTCCACTTAATGTTGCAAGCACATGAAGTGATTTATGTTGTCTCAGTTCCAAAATTCCATCAGTAATGGAAGACAGGCCTGGCAGACGTAGAGGGGGAGTTGCCCTTTATGTCAGGGATAGGCTGGAGAGTATGGAACTCTGTGTGGGGAGAGGTGAGCAGTCCACAGAGAGTTTGTGGGTCAGGGTTAAAGGGAGCGATGGGAGACATTACTGTGGGGATCTGTTACAGACCACCTGATCAAGGAGAACCTGAGGATGAAGCACTCCACAGACAGATAGGAAAAGCCTCACGCTCACAGGCCCTTGTTCTCATGGGTGACTTCAACCACCCTGACATCTGTTGGAAGGACGGTACGGCCCGGCACAAGCAATCCAGGAGGTTCCTTTATTGTGTGGAAGACAACTTCCTTCTGCAAGTAATAGAGGAGCCGACAAGGAGAGGTGCCATGCTTGACCTCATGCTCACCAACAGGGAAGGGCTCGTTGGAAATGTGACGCTCCAGGACAGCCTTGGATGCAGCGATCATGAGATGCTCGAATTTGAGATCCTCAGGACAGTGAGAAGAGCGTGCAGCAAGCTCACTGCCCTGGACTTCTACAGAGCAGACTTTGGCCTCTTCAGGAACCTGCTGAATAAGTTTCCATGGGATACAGCCCTAGAGGGCAGAGGGGCCTGAGACTGTTGGTTGATATTCAAGGATCACCTGCTGCAAGCTCAGGAGTGTTGCATCCCAACCAGAAGGAAGTGCAGCAGGAGGGCCAGGAGACCTCCTTGGATGGATAAGGAGCTGCTGAGGAAACTTCAAATGAAAAAAGAGGCTTATAAAAGGTGGAAACAAGGACAGGTGGCATGGGAAGAATACAGGGATGTTGTCCAGGATGCTGGGGACCAGGTTAGGAAAGCAATGGCCCAGTTAGAATTAAACCTGGCTACAGATGTGAAAGATAACAGGAAGGGTTTCCGTAAGTACACTGCAAATAAAAGACAGACTAGGGAGAATGTGGGCCCTCTCCGGAAGCTCTCAGGAGAACTGGCTACACAGGATTTGAAGAAGGCTGAAGTTCTTAATGACTTCTTTGCCTTGGTCTTCACCGGCACCACCCAAGTCTTGGAAGACAGATGCAGGGACTGTGAGAATGAAGACCTTGTGCCCACTGTAGGAGAGGATCTGGTTCAAGACCATCTTAAAAATTTGAACGTGCACAAGTCCATGGGACCTGATGAAATCCATCCATGGGTGGTGAGGCACTGGAATGGGTTGCCCAGGGAAGTTGTGAATGCTTCATCCCTGGCGGTGTTCAAGGCCAGATTAGACAGAGCCTTGGGTGACATGATTTAGTGTGAGGTGTCCCTGCCCATGGCAGGTGGGTTGGAACCAGATGATCTTAAGGTCCTTTCCAACCCTAACTATTTTACGATTCTATGATTCTAATTAAATAAAAGTGACAACTCTGTAAGTAAGAACCTATTTCATCTGAGAAGGGCTGGAGTACGCACAGACCTTGAGAAAATAACATAATTGAAACAACTCTCATTGATGCCAGTCTCCATAGGAGAGGTGCTCCAGCGCTCCCATCATCTTTGTGGTCCTCCTCTGGACTCACTCCAACAGATCTACATCCTTCTTATGTTGGGGGCCCCAGAGCTGAATGCAGTACTACAACTGAGATCCCATGAGAGTGGAGTAGAGGGGGAGACTCACCTCCCTCAACCTGCTGGCCACACTTCTTTTGATGCAGCCCAGGATGTGACTGGCTTTCCTGGCTGCAAGCACACACTGCTGGGTCACATCCTGTTTTTCACTCACCAGCACGTACGTCCTTCTCTGCAAGGTTCCTATCAATCCCTTCATCCACCAGCCTGTGTTGATACCAGGGGTCACCCTGACCATCGTGCAGGATCTTACACTTGGCCCTATTGAACTTCATGAGGTTTACATAGGCCCACTTCTCAAGCTTGTCCAGATCTCTCTGGATGTCATTCTATCCCTGAGGCATGTCAACCACACCACTTAGCCTAACATCATCTGCAAACTTACTGTGGTGTGCTCAATCCCACTGTCTCTTCCATTCATCATTATACTAAACAGTACTCGTCCCAATACAGACCCCCAAGGGAGACCACCTATCACAGATCTCCATTCGGTCACTGAGCCAACTTTTAAGAAAATCCTTTTTCAGGAAATTCATGGTATCTCACATAAATTCCGGGGGAAAATGCAAGTCAAGAAAACAGGCTAAGGACAAAGTTCCACCTACTGTCATCCTACATGTGTTGAGGAGCCTTTGGCACACCTGCCTTCCCAAAGCATAACATCCTTCTCCAGCACTGTTTGAAGTTAAAATAAATCAATGCCCCAGCATTCAAATACTTACTGATAACAACGTAGACTTTAATTGCATCTACTGTTCATTTAAAGTGAAACAATTACACAAAAGTTAAGCTTTTTCACTTAAGATTTTCTCACTGGTGTGCAGCTTACTTACTACATTAAATTAACGTGAATTAATTTCCCTTTAGATACAAGAATGACCTACTTTCTAGAGAATTGTAACATAAATGCATATGCGCTACTTAAAAAATTAAACTAATAAAACTAACAACTGTACTCGTTTTCTTGAGTCATTTTGCTGTTTTCTATAAATTCACTGAAGTCGGAAATAGAGATGAAGCAGGTGGAGAAAAGACAATGAAGTCAAATTTTATCAAATGCATATGTGGTTTTATTCCTATGTCCACGTATGCGATATGGGACATTAACCTTAAATAAGGACAATCAACGGCACATTAGAATTAAACAAATCTCATTATTTTCCAGTAAATGAAAAATGAAAATTGTTGACTATATCTCTGAGTCAAGTAACAACTTAGGACTGGATGCACAAAACACTCTTTCAAAGTTACATAACTTTGGAATAAAACTTTAAAATTCAATTGTTTGGAAAATACTGCAAGGAAAATCCTGAAAACATTCTTCTTTCTCTGTCTTCAGTAATGAAGCCTATTCAGAAACACGATTTGGAAGACAGAACTTCAACATAGAGGAGTTTTTTCAGAAAGTCACTATTATAAAAAGTTATCAGGAGAACAGGTCATGTATTTCAAGTCCACACTATTTTTGTGAAAATTTGTCATGACAGTTGTCAGTCATTCATCTGTTTCAATGATCTCTGTAGGACTATTACTTCTGTTCTCTTCTAGACAAGTAACTTTTTTCTCAGCAAAACTAGCAAATAGTGTATCCATCATTCCCAAAACTTCTAGTAGTTCCCCTTGATAGTCAATCTCTTTTCCTATGGCTTCTTGAAGTCTCAAGAACTGCCTATCGACGATCGCTGACTGCCCAAGCACAGGCTGATAAATGTCTGTAAAGAAAAAAATCACTTAAGAATTGACTTTATCTATGGAAACATGAAAATTATATTATCTAGTCAGAGATGCATTTACAGGGCCTCATAAAAGTCCAACATTGTGGACAAATAAGACAAATTCAACAGTGATCTAAAAACAGTGTTAATTATTGGTATGTACTTATAGTTAAGTCATACTAACAGAAAGTTTTACGACCTCAAATAGTATTTTTACCTCACTGGAGAAGTGGAATTCACCTGAACTATGTAAGTGTAGAAATATGAGATATCAAAGACACTTAAAGAGACCACGAGGCGCTTCCTGCAGCCAGTGCAAGTCAGATACTGACAGTGTTATCTGTCAAATACTCAAATATCAAAGTTATCTGCCAATACCCCTTTTTGGATCATACTTATAAGCAAAGCCATAAAAGTCTGGTTTCTTAAAGATGTAACACTTTTTACTTTATTTCCAAGCTAGCTATGTAACTTTTGAGAATCTTTTCTGTGCTGTACTTACCAGTGATCATATCTGCAACAGTCACCAGTATAGAAGTAAATCTAGGCTCAATCACACGCCTGCAAAATTAGAAGATATCCCCATTTTAATGGTTTTCCCAACTGCACTCCTCCAAACAACAAACCGGTTTCTCATACAGGCACAGAGACACTCTCTGATCCATGAAAAGACATCACAAAACAGTCAGAGAAGCAAGCCAAAAAACCCTTTCTTTCAGGTAGGCAGTGGAAGATGGAGGACTGGCAAAAGCCTCAGACATGTGAAGACACAAGTTTCATTGAGGCGCAGAAAATAACAGACTAAAGGTGGAATATCTAGCACAGAAGGAAAATATATTCTCTCATACTATCAGCAAAATTGTTTTCTGCTAACAATTTCAGTACTATCAGAAAGCAGAAGGTACATGAGATTTCAAGTGTACCAATGTTCCACTCGTGACCTGCTGAGACTCTGCTGCAAAAGGTCTCAAAACAGACAAAAAGAACTCAGGTTAAAATAATACCTTGCCACAAAGGTAAGTAGGAGATTAATTTGCTTCTCGTCTCGGCCTGCAAGTGCACTCTTCAGGGTTCCTCTACGATGTAGTTCCTGCATGACTGCAACCGTTACCTCAGGAGTATGAAGCCGAATGGATGGCTGAGCATATATAAGAAGAATTTAGTACCAAAGCAACATCTTTACACCCAAAAAAGGGTTTATACCAGCAAAAGAAAAACGGAAGCCACACGAGTTTGAATCCTTTCTACTGAGATATTAAAATAAAATTAGTTTAACATATGGAAAAAATCCACATCAGATGACAGCACACAATTCAGATGGAAAAAAAAACCATGCCTTACCTCCAGTACCGCATCAAGGGCTTTGGAAGAATCAAAGCTCTTCAGCAGCTTGTCATATTTCCTCAAAGCACGTCTTACAGGTTTACTGACAGAGAAATCTTCCTAGAATTGAGAAAATGAGTTCAGAATGAGAGATATTCACACAGTGGATTAGATGTACCACCATTAACAAGCTTTTATGGCTTTGTATCTTCCCTTCTCCTCCCTTTCAACTTAGCTCATCAAAATAAAAACAAAACAAAACAAACAAAAAACCCAACAAACACAACTAACCCCCAAAAACCCCACCAAAACATTATTTTTGAGGACTGTTTCAGTACGCATTTTCTCACCACTCTGTACCTGTTTTGGCATGTAAGTTTTTCCTCTCATATAGGTTCTATATGCTGGTTGCCTCTTCTTCTGAGACTTTTCTTTCCCTTCTTCAGGTTTTCTGTGCTTAATATTTAGCACCCCATTGGTCATGCCTACAACTATGGTTTCATCTTCAGGCTAAAATGATGAAATAACAGAGTTAGAAACATGGTTTTATTTAATGATGCATCCTCTACCATGCAGATTTTTAAATTTTTATGCTTCGTGACAAGGTTCTAATCACAATATTATAGATTAAGTGAAATTGGAAGCCACCTCCATGAGGTCCCATGTGGTCAAATACCTTGCTCAAAACAGGGACAGCTTCAAGACTATAATGGTAAGCAACATTATCCATATAATAAGCCTTTAACAAATACCTAGATGGACTCATTAAGCAAGGTCAAATATGCATTAACATCCTTATGTAAGTATATATGACAGGTTTTGGTTTTCTTGAGTGGTGTACAACTGCCTTCAGCTATTACATGCCATACAGCCGACATGAACATCAACTATGAGAAAGCTATTTTGGAACAGCAAGATTTTGAAAAATAGGTGAGAATTGTCCAAAATACCAGTCACTGGCATAAATTTCACCTAAATAACAAAGATTTCATGTATTTGATGCTAAAGGTCATAATTTTAAACAATACATTGAAGAAAAACACTGACTTCACATATATAAGTGAGATCTGACCTGTTACTATTAACAGGTAATTCTATGTAACCATTAAACATTAGCTGAATGCTCAAATGCTGCTAAAAAAAGATCCCTCACAGTCACTTTTACATGTCTTTCAGAGGCTACAGAAGAGGGCAACCATGTGACAACACCATTGTTTTAAAAAGTGGTGCTAGCCTCCAAATATCTGGCCAGCAGGTCACTTACCCATTGGAACTGAAATGTTCCAGAGAAATGAGTCTGTTTTCTGTTTCCAAGACAGTAAGACACATGCATTGGCAAAGAAGTTTGTTTAGGCGTATACCTCATACCCTCTCCTCTTTTCTTCCTCAAACCAATCTGATGCCAATAACTTTTAAGACAAGTGCACCCTATTCTATATTTCTCAACAAATGAACTAACTTTTTTCTTTTATCAATGCCACACAAGGTTCTTGAAAGGCAAAAGATTAGTACAATCCTCTTAAAGTCAAAGGACTTAAAGACTGAAACTTTCCCTATGATGTATATTGTCCCTGATAAACAGACAACTGTGTGCAGATCTGATCAGGTAACATCTGATGTCTGAATATATTACATTTAAAACCTTGTAATGCCCTTTTTTTACTTAGGAGGAATATATTCAGTCATCCTACTTTGCATGCACACCATTCTTCTGAAACACCAAACAGCAAAAATTAATTATTTCAGTGATGTAAAAGGTATCAGTAATTACCTTGCCTAGAAAAATTTCTAACGTACTTACCGACAGCGCAAGACTGAGGATGGGTGCTGCATAGCTAAAACTGTGGACTACTTTGTAGGAAGTAGTACTGTAAATCTTCACGTGCCTATACAGAAGGGTAATGATTAAAATCTCATTAGTAATGTCTTATCGTAGACACTTTACAAGAACTTCATCACTCTCAAGTTCTATACATCACTTAAGAAAACTGAGTATTTATACAAAGTAGTCTTCAGATTACCACTGAGCTTCTTAGTTACTACCTCTCCTGCAACAGAATGGTTCTGTTAGAAAACAAACAAAAGTCAAAAAAGGATGACCCCTACCCAAAAAAGATGAAAATGAGGCAAGAGCAGAAGAAATTTAAAACATATGCAGTGACTATCTGACTTCAGCAACGCTTAACAGGAAACACTAAGACAGTAGTATTTCTTGAAATTTGTTCTTAAGTTTCAAATGTTAAGATCTATTGACAATTTCTGGAAGTAAATCCATAAATATTCTTGTACATGGCTGCTCTTTAATGATTTGACTGAAGATGGGAAATACCTTAACCAATGAGAAAACAAAACATTCTCTTACAACAAGTTTGAACTTTAACGTTGTGAGCACTGAATGACAAACAGCTGCACAGCTAGTGGGATCCTCTAGTTTATGCTTTGTAATCAATAAAGCCTGTGGAAGCCTAGGAAGTACAGAAGGGAGGCAAGGAGGGAGAAAACAGACCACTGACATTTCAGACCACTTCGTGTTTCTAATGTCTCAGAGATAGATGGAACACCAGTACCCAGCAACTCAACCCAAACAAACAAAAAAGCAAGGATATTTCAGCTATGCCCTTTGGCTACAAGAAGCAACAGCAGAGACACAAAACCCAGGCTCTTTAAAGATGAATACTAACACCCTTTCAGTTATTTAAACTGTATTAAAGTTAAGAATAGGTACTTTATAGAGACTGCAAGGGTCAGTTTAGAGATTAAAAAAAAAAAAAAAAAAAAAAGGAATGGTTATTCAGAAGTTCCACATACAGAGATTCCCAAATGGCACATGCAACCCTTACTGACATTCAAGTTAATAGGAGGAAAAGGTTAATGTATACTGCAATATGTACCTTGATCCCAACACAAGGTTTCAGTTAGATTATATCTTTATATTAACAGTTACAAGTGCTTAAGCCAAAAAAAATCATGCACAGATTCACACTTGATGTATAATAACTTCAAAATAAAAAAAGTCCTTGTCCTGAGTTTAGCTTTAAAAGCTATTTTTCTCCTTCCTATTAGCTGGTGCACTGCTGTGTTTCAGATTTAATCTGAGAACAACGCTGATAACACACCAATGTTTTAGTTGTTGCTAAGTAATGCTTACTCTACTCAAGGACTTTTAGTTTCATGCTCTGCCAGTGAGGAGGGGCACAAGCAGCCCAGAGGAAGCAGAGACAAAGACACCTGACCCAAAATAGCCAAAGGAGTATTCCGTAAAACAACACGTCATGCCCAGTATATAAACGGGAGGTAGTCACCCGGAAGGCCCAGATTGCTGCTCCGTCGGGTTCGGTATCGGTCGATAGGTGGTGAGCAATTGTACTTGTGCTTATTGTTTTTTCTCCCCTTCCCTTTTTAGTTTTATACTCTCTCCCCTTGTTATTTCCCTTATCATTAGTAGTAGTAGTTTTGTATTATACTTTAGTTATTGGACTGTTCTTACCTCAACCAGTTGGGTTTACATTCTATCAATTCTCCTCCCCTTCCTGCCCAGAGGTGGGGTGGAAAAGGAGGGAGTGAGCAATCAGCTGTGTGGTGCTGAGTTACTGGCTGGTCTTAAACCATGACGGTCCTGAAGAATTTAAATTGCCGCAAAATACACTAACCTGTCCAAGGATCCTGACAATAACCTTTGTCCAGAGCTGTTCAGGCATAAACAAGTTACAGTTTTATGGTGATTTTTAAGTGATACTAGTAATTGTCCACCTTTTAGCACATCCCAAACTTTGACATATCGACCTCCTGTGAGAAGGAAACACACAAAACAGTTTGATATACATACATATTTCCACTTCTCTGGAGAAGTTTTCACACAGTTATAGTGCCTCCTTTGTAACATCTTGTTTTCTGTACCTACTCACCACCCATTATGACTACCTCCTGGGACAAGACACATTATAAGCATGCTCTTTTTCATGCCATTCTGCAGCCGAATGATTCAATGTACTTCTTACCAAAAGTACCTAAAGTTCCTTTACTTTAGCACTGGGTTAATTAAAGTCTGTATCTTGCCATTAACATCAGGGTTTTTTGTGGATTTTTTTTGGATCAACTACAGTAATATCTAATCAGAGACAAAAAAGACCCCTACTTTTACCCTCCAGATCAACTGATTCCTAAAGATCTTTGAGAAATCCAGCTGTTACATCACTTACCACCTCATTACTAAATGAAAATACTAGAAGGAAGCAGTTCAAGTACATTAGGGCCACAGAAAAGAAATCTGATTTTGCTGAAGTACCTGCAGATACTAGAAGCCCACCAGAAGGGAACAGAAGCACACTCTCCACAGGCTGACCGTGTTCTATTGTTATGATACTACTTTTTGTTCGGGCATCAAACAGTTTAACAGTGTGATCATAGGAACCTGCAAACAACACCATTATTAGCTTCAGTTTCATCATTTCAATTACTTCATGAACTAAAACAACCATGTACTACAATCTAAAGGAGCTCCTGCCAAACAGAAACAGTTTTAAACTGTGCACTTAGAACACCTTTTGGTTTACCTTGGTTAATTTACAGCCTTCAGGCAACATAAGTCTTCTAATTCTAGCCCCAACAATATGTCAGGCCTTAAAAGTAGTTTAAGTCTTAATTTTATTTCCCTTCCATTAATCAAGTGTATTTGCAACAATAAATTTAGCCAACCTGATGAAACTTTTAGTCTCGTGTGCCTCCTGAAGTAAGGAATACCACTTTTTCTCTAGGAATTTACCAGACATTAACAGAAAGCTACTGCTAGCAAGTGGTTTCAAATAACTCATGTGAGCTTCCATTTTTGAGTCTGGGAGTTTTCGTCTGTACAAACTACAATAGAACTAGTGTCCTCCTCTGGAAACCTTCAGTCAACTGCAACTAAAATATATATTCACAGAATTTTCTAAAACCTTTCAAAGGCCAGTCAGAACCACTGTTAACCCTAACAGGCTAAAGCAAAGATATGTTAAAAATTGGGGAAATTCTGAGTTTCTCTACACATCAGTGTCAAGCTTAAAAAGCAAGCAAAAAGGTAACAGCAAAGGAGGCACCAAGCAGGAAGCCAGATCCTCCATGTTTAAAATATAGTAAGCGAGATCCTACTGTATCAAAAACTATTTCTGCATTTTTCTTCAATTCAGTACAAAAAAAGCATATTGATAAAATAAAATCAAACCTGTTACAAAGACGTCTGCATTCACTTTACTTGCACAGCCGCATCTAACGTAGTCAGTATTTTCTCTGTATGAGACTATTTCTGAACCACTTGGAATATCCCACAGCTTTGATGAATAGTCATCACCACCAGAGAATATTCGGTATTTATCAGACAGGAAACCCACTACATGAACAGGTCTAGAAACCAAAGTCCACAATATCCAAAGTTAAAATATATACTTGTTTCCAGAAAAGTCAGTCTGTCTGAAGAGATTACTTATTATGTATTCTAACTTAAACATGCAAAGTCCTCACTGCTGGAAGTTATAAAGCCTCACTTTAGAGGTTAGTTACACTTTAGTTTTTATATTTCCAGCCAGAAAAGAGTCATGCTGACCTATGCTTACTTAAGCATTGATATGATTTGCCTTAAAAGTTGTATAGGTCTACTAGATGTCCAATCAAAAGCTGTAAGTTCTGCATTTGTTACTTAAGCTGTCTGTGTACTATCACTGTCTAAGTGTGCTCTTCAGTGCCACGGAGTCACAAGACTGTGCCTACACAACATATTAACAGACACCTACCTAAATTAGAAAGTAAATTTATTTTTCCAGGTACTCAATTCATATTTGGAATTTAAAAGTTACTCCAATTTTTAATTCAATTTAAAAATCTACTTTTGAGTAGTATCTACAAGAAACAGTAACAAACAACACAGACCAGTATTATTCAGATTTACAGCAAAATGCAAAGGAAACATATGCAAACACAGCAAACAAGTTTATGCACATATAGGAAAACCCAACATTGTCTTACTTGGTATGACCATCAAATTGTCTCAGCGGTGCTTTTCCACTGATGTCAAAGAGGCGAATGATACCTTCATCACTGCCAGCAACAAGCAGATTGCCATCATCTCTGTATGTGCCACAATAAGCAGCATCTTTGAAGCGAGAAAACGTTTTGATTGGTTCGTGAGAGTAACGACCATAAATGTGGATCTGGTACAACAAGAAGACATTAAGTTTGCTCATACGATACCAACTGAAAGACACAAACGTGAAAACCTCAGAGAAGCTGCTTACCCTTGAGGAAGCTGTGACAGCATAATTACGCGGAGGAACCGGTGAGAAGTCAATTTTATTTACTGCACCAAACTCCTTTATCTGAAGAGGTGCCTAAAGCGATTGCAATGAAGATCATTACATACATACAAGCACACCATCAAAAATCAAAACAGCAAAGCAAAATTTCTTCTTCCTGCAGAGAGGTCCAAACTCCACTCAGACCCAAATCAATTTTAAATACAACCCTATGGAGTTTCTCTTCTCTCAGGTTACTTCTGCTCACGTATTTTTTTTTTTCAATTCGCGCATTACAACTAACCTATTAATTACGTGCTCCGACGGGAAAAAAATAACCTTATTCACTCACACAAGATTAAAATTACTTTATCAATAGCACCAAAACAGTAGAAAAATATATTTTAGGACAAAAAATACACCTGCTGGGCCAATTTTGGGGAAAGGTCAGCCGTTTGGGCATAGGAAGCCGTTTAGTAGCTTTAACACGGTATTAAGGAACCGCTTCTAACCAAGAGCCGAGCAAGGCCAGGCACAGACCCAGCGCCAGCGCCAGCCGCAGCGGAGCACGACCAGCCCGCTGCCTCAGCGCGGTCGAGAGCTGCCTCCTTACCTTGTACCCCTCCCAGTACACCGTGTCCTGCGTGATCCTCTCCCCGAGCCTGGGGCAGGTCTGAACCACCACCGGTTTGTACAAGGCCATGGCTGTCCGGGAGCGGGGAGACCGCGCCTCCGCAGGAGCGAGGCCCACGCTGACCCCTCCGCGCTGCCGTGATGGCGCGGCCCACGCCTGTCACCGAGCGAGCCACCCCAGCCGTGTGCGTACGCGTCATCAAAAGGCGGCTCTCACCTAGCCAATCGCCACCGCGGCGGGGCTGTAGGGCGTCACGTCCGCCTCACTGTCAGCGGGAGAGGTGGTGGTGCCGAGGTGAGGTGATGCCGTGGGACGCCGCCCGGCCCGGCCCTTCCTTTCCTTCCCTCCCCTCCGTCCCTCCCTCCGTCCCTCCCTCCCCGCCGGCGGGTCCCGAGCGGCGTGTTCTCCGCAGTGCCTGTGGCGGCGGCCTGCGTTAAGGGGCGAGGGCGGGCTGAAGGAGGGCATGGCGCTGCCAGGCCGCGGAGCCCCGCGTGGCTTTAGGCTGCCCGGGCGCTGTCAGGGTGAATTGGGGTGTTCTGTGTCACCGACATAGATGGAGTTGTTTTCCCGCGCATAAGGTAGAAGACATTTGTTTTACTCAGGTTATGGAAAGGCTTAAGAGTCATAAAATGGCATAAAGCCACTGTAAATTTTCCTTCACGTCTAATGTTTTTAGGAAATAAAGTCATGTTCTCCTGTCTTGGTATAAACGTGGTTGGTTGTGCTGGGTTTGTTTTGTTGTTTTTTTTTTTGTTGCAACGGAACTAATACTATGAAACACTACTTAGAAGGAGCTCCTAGTGGCTTCATTATGGAATTTGGCTTAAATATCCACGTGATCAAATTTGAATGGATGGCTTGGTCCCCTCCATTTAAATCCATACCCACGACCTGTACTGCTTGTGACAGCAGTGAGATTGGTATTTCACCACGGTTTGGACTATCAGAACCAAATTCCATCAGCTTAAGTGAAGCCAAGCTTGGTATATTTTTATGCATTACTTCACCAGAGTGGTGTTAACCTGTTAAATGTTTTCAGTTTCAGGTTATTTAAACATCTGGATCTCTAGGTACAGCTTCATTGGCTGGAACTGCTAGTGGCTAGAAACCATGAAGAAACTTTTTGCATAAAATTTTCACATGGCAGGGGCCATGGCATCTTCAACAAACTTAGACGTTGCAGCCCAGTTAATTGTGGAAGAATGTACTGCTAGCTATAGCCTTCCGTCCATGCCAGACATCAAAGTGGAGCATCAGCTTGACTCTAGCACAGAGGAAGGCCCAGCTCAGAGCGTTACCATGGGAATGAAATTCATTTTGCCCAATAGATTTGATATGAATGTCTGCTCACGATTTGTGAAATCTTTGAATGAAGAGGACAGTAAAAATATTCAAGACCAAGTTAACTCTGACCTTGAAGTGGCATCTGTCTTATTTAAAGGTTGAACTTTATGGTACAAATTGTTGTGTGTGAACTGTGTCATCCTGTTAAACTGCTATTTTTTTTAAAAAAAAGCCTCTGCCTTATACATGTGTTAATCAATAATAGTTGTCTAGAATTTCTTACCCATCTATTTTTATTATATACTTAATGAATTATTATTATAAAACTAATTTCCTCCATATTATTTTTGAAACATTTTAGTTGGGTTTTTTTTTAATTGAAAAAGTAGTGGCACAAAAAGTCTCTGATAAATTTAATAAGAGCTGATGCTGATCACGAAAACAAGTTTACTTGTTTTGTGTATCATGTTCTACCACATGCTCTATGTTGTTGAGAGCATTTATCTGCAGAACACTACTGAAAGCACTGTATGATCATTTCAACTTCAGTAGCTTCCTGCAGCATGTTTTATCCTTTCAGTGGTACCGATGGCAAAATAGCATAGCTCATACCATTTTGTTTTATCGGTGTGGATGTACAAAGCTTGTAGTTGTTGCAGTGATTGGCTTGCCAGTGCAGCTTCACATGACTTGAAAGTGAATGTTACTCCAGTTATGGATCGCTGCAGCTGGATCTCCAGCCACTGCTGGTCAGCTTCATCAGAACTGATCCGTGCTTCTTCGTGGCTGAACATGCTGATAGAGAACAGAATTAGGACTTCTATCTGTTTCTCCTTAACAGTTGTGATTTCTGGTGCTTGCTGTCATATTTCAGACTCTTAGTGATGTATCTTTTCGTGAGGTTGAATTTGACCTGTTTTCTACAACACGGGCCTACTGTCAATTTTGATGGTTTTTCTGATTTGTATTGTTGGCTGCAATTCATTGTAGACATTGTAATTTTCAAACTTTTTTGATTTGCAGGCCCTAAGTGCTTACTAGTGGAGCTGCAGACCTGAACGGCAGATTTAGACCCATCAGCAGTAGGGTGTTTTTTCTTAGGTGATATTTGTGAACCCCTTAGAAGTAGTCCTGCAGATCCAGGTACCACAGGTCAAAAGTCCCTGGTAGGTCTCTTAGTTTGATCAAGTCAGCTGTAGCAATTTGATTAGCAAACAAAGTGTAATTTCATTTTCATCCAGTTACCTTCTAATTGTAATTGGTTGTCTCCCTGAATTTGCACTTGCGTTTATGATCGTGAGTTTCTCTATGGTATGAGTTCAGTGTGCCTGTTAATTACTTTTCAGTCATTAATTACTGTTGCACACTGATGTCAAGTCAATTTAGCCAGTAATGGAGTTTAATCTTTCAATATGTATTTCTAGTATTTAATCAGTTAGCTTCTTAAAAATTACTTGGTTCCTCAGCTACTTCTCAAAGCTAATAGTTACTTTTGAGAAGCAGAAGCCAAGATAATGTATGTATTCTGTAATAACATGCCATTAGATTCTAATAGAAAGCTGGGAATGTTAGTACAGATTAACATAGCAGCAGTGCATAACTTTCCACATTCTAAGTGGTGACTTGCTGTTGCATTTTATGGAAGTTACTGTGGAATATCTCTCTTCCTGCTGGATAAGTATTAATAAGGCATTCCTAATGCAGTTACAGATTTATCCAGCAGAAGTGTAAAAAGTCCTGGTGAAGAAAATTAGTGACGGTGGTCTTGGGGAGCAGGCAAAGGGATGATCTGAGCAGTTATCTGACTTGACTGCATGGCTGACTGAAGCTGCATCATGTTATTGCACTGGAGAACATTAATAAGGATGTAGTAGGCTATGTGGGGCTCTCGTACCTGATAAATCCATGCCAGGCACTGTTGAAAATCTAGATGAAGGCTTAACCTCATTTAGACACCCAGTTTGTGTGACATAGGCTGTACTGAGTACTGAACATGTGGGTAGCAGCATTGTTTTATGCTAGAAATGAAAACAGCTGTTTGACAATACACAGTGGAAAAGCACATGTCACAAAGCTTACTTAACATGGGTTTTAAAGATCTTGTGACACTGGTGCCTTCTAGTTTGACTTAAAATCTGTGGCTTGCTTTTAATGCTCTTACTAGTATTGAAATCCTGTCTGTTTTCTGTGTTCAATGTAGCTGAATGCAACAGCCACACATCTCCTTCCCCTGGTATCCAAGTAAGACATGTTTATACTCCATCAACTACTAAGCATTTCTCACCAATAAAACAATCAACTACCCTAACTAACAAACACAGGGGAAATGAAGTCTCTACAACACCTCTGCTTGTAAACTGTAAGTATCCTGACTTACTGTTAATTATTTTGTGGACTGTGTGTTAGATGGCTGACAGATTTTTCTATTTTTTTCCTTCGGTGTTTTCATAAACTTCTATATAAGGAGAAAACATTGAGATAGTCTTGTCTAATTCACATGGTTCCAACTGTGAAATAGTAATCCACCTGCTGTTTTGAATTCATGTCTGAAGTGTCTTTTCCAGAAAGGATCCAATTCTTGATTAAAAAAAAAATAGGTAAAGATTTTTCTGATCCTCTCTGAGCTTTAAGTCAATGTGCTTCTTGTACTTGTTCTAAGAACCTGCGCATCTTGTAAAATTTATTAAAATTAGATGATTGGTAAGTGCTACAAACTCATACTGCAAATGTCATGATTGCCACATATCTTGAAAGGCAGTACAATTTATGGGGTTTTGTTAAGTGGTAAGTATTTTCTTTATAAATTAATTCTGTGTAATTCATTTATAAATGATTTCATCTATATATTATAAATTCAATGTTAGAATAAAAGGCCACTTGCATTGGAAAAATTAATCTGGAGCTGCAACATAGGCCGTGAACAAAATAGACAGTCTTTCTGAAAAAAATAAAACTTTAATGTTTCATATAGCGAATAGGAGAAGGACAGTGAATGGTATGTATTATGTATGTATGTATAACGGTATGTACTCGTTAGCTAATTTTGTTGTTATATAATGTGGATAATTTATTATATATTCCCTCCTGACCACTTTTCCAAGCTCTTGGTATTGAAGACCAGCTTTGATAAGTTTAAAACAAGCCCACAATCCATTTTTTCCCCTGTAGATGTAGATGCAGATGTCATGTCTTCTAATAGTTTTGTAATGCCTGATGTATTCTACATCGTAGTGAGTGAGAGTTGTGCCACAGGCTCACTGAGCAGTGTGACAGGTCTCCTGACATGTGATCTCTTAGGTATCATTTTAAAACTACACAACCTCAATTTACCAAAAGATGCTTATTTTCATTACATAAATGTTCTTAATATGATCTTGGATTGCTGGCCAAGCATCAGGGATCATGTTGCCTTGTAAAGAGTCAGTATGGGAAGTGTCTTCTGCTTTTTAGTACAATTTCTACCTTGGTTAAAAAATTCCATAAACCTGTGGAACGTTTTGAAAACTTTTTAAGATAGTGATTCTAGTTCAGAGTATAATGTGAAACTTATCTACATTCTCAAATCCATGTTCTGTACTGGTTAAGCCAAATTCCAAATAGAGCAGAATGAAAACTGGTATGTGTGACACATGATTTTGCTTCCTTTTTTTCAGCTTTATCAGTTCATCAGCTGGCTGCTCAGGGAGAAATGTTGTATCTGGCCACACGTATTGAACAAGGTGAGACAGAAGGAGAGTAAATCTCTTTTCTTTGGGGCATTTATACCCTGTTGTGCTTTACTTTTCAAAAAAAAACATTTAAAAAAAAATCCTCAATTCTGGAACAAATTGAAGGAAATTTCACATATCTGTTCTTTGCAGATGTGGACTTTTGTTTCTCATCTGTCTTTTATTCACTGTTTCCTATGATTTGGGTTTTAGTGAAACATTAGCATTAATAGGAGTTGTAGGTAAATCACTTCCTCCCCCTGCTCCCCAGCTATATATGTAATCCATATAAATGAGAAAGGAGAATCTGTTCTATCAGAAGAGTTGTTACTTTTTAATTGTTACTATCTTTGTAATTTAAAACAATGGCTTTCCAAATATATTTAATCAATCAATGTATAGAGCTGTATGTTGGTAATTTAAACCATGGCTCACACCCACGGTATAATAGTCCTGCTCAGTCTGAGTTGGGTGATAGTTTTCAGTGTGACATTTGCATGTCCATAACGCATAGCGTATTGAATTGAGTAATATACTGTTACTAGTATAAGGGAATATATTGTTAGTAGTATATTATTATACTAGTAGTAATCAGCCATGCTTTCAGTGCATCTTTGTTGAAAAGCAAGTAATTACTTTGCTGGAAAGCAAGTAATGAGTCTCTGAGTCTATATACTTTGTAATGTATGTAGCAAACAAATTGATTCTGGAGTATCAGTAAAAAATGCATACTCTACTGCTGTGATAAGCATTGGATTTTTTTAAGTACTTAAATATTTTTTACAAATTCCAACTCAACTATTTCAGCCAGCCAAATGTTAAAATATTTTTTTTCCTTCTTTCAGCTGCACTAGAAGTAGACCTTAATTGTTTCCACAAAACACCCTATTGATTACATGAACTCTGGGGGAATGGAGATACACTATCTATACTGCTTTACAAGATAATTCGTTTTAAGAATTTGTGGCTCACTCTGTTGGAAAAAAAACAACCAAACACCACTTTCTGCAGTGTAGTACAGACTGTCCCTCTTAGTTTTTCAAACAGCCCTTCTCTTTTTTCCAAAGATAAAGCCCAGATTACTGACAACTTGTAACACTTCTGAGTAGAAACAGAGCTTGATTTATAGATCTTAAAAAATTAATAAACCCAATTCTTAAATTTTACTTTGCTCAGTTGAATGTTTTTTCTTTTTGGACAAAGATATTTGCACCATCATTGCAATAGAATTTTGTTTTTAAAGTTAAGGTAAGAATGACTTTTAGGCCACACTGATACCTCAGTCCATTCACCATGAATACATCAATGGATTTCACGAGCTCCTACTGTGCATTAGCGAAAGGGATTACTAAATTACGTATTTATCTTTACACAGAAAATGTAATCAATCATAAGGATGAAGAAGGATTTACCCCTCTGATGTGGGCTGCAGCTCATGGGCAGATAGCAATAGTGGAATTTCTCCTCCAAAATGTAAGGAAATAAACACACCTCATTTTAAATTTATTTACTTTTTAGTTCAGTTTGCCTTCTGATTTTTTTTTTTCAAAGCTGCTATACACTTAAAAGTTTTAGTTAAGTTCTGTGTAAAATCTCACATTTAAAAAAAGTGTGGTTAGTTTGATTTGTTGTTGCTGTTGTTGTTATTATAATAATTTCAGGGTGCAGATCCTCAGATTTTGGGGAAAGGACGAGAAAGTGCCCTCTCACTGGCTTGCAGTAAAGGATACACAGATATTGTCAAAATGCTGCTTGACTGTGGAGTTGATGTCAATGAGTACGACTGGGTAAGACTCCAGCTCTAATTTATGTCAGAGGGTGCTTTTGGTCAGAAATTTGGACCAGGGCATAGCACTGTTTCGGGTTTTAGAATTATTCTGCCTCTTCTAAAATAACCTGAGTTTCAAAACTTCTATAGGATAAGAGAAGTTGGCCTTACTAGTTCTGACTTGTTGGCAAAAAGAGAATAAGACTAACACTGAGTCCTTCTAGGAGGGTGAGCTTGCAGTCTAAACAGTAGACAAAAAAAGAATAAATTGGAGTTCCAAAACAGAATCTCCTTTTTATAAAACCTATTAAGTTTCTTACTGAGACATAGAAGTATACTGGTGTATTAATGAATTACAGTTGCAGACTGCTCAACCATTAAGTTTCTAAGGCTTTTCTTTGCACTCGCAGAATGGAGGCACACCTCTACTATATGCAGTACATGGGAACCATGTGAAATGTGTAAAAATTCTCCTTGGTAAGCAGACTGTCTCAACTTTATTATCAATAATAATACTGAGTATTGCCAGTTCACATTGTCAGAAGTGTGAGTTTCTTTTCCTGTTTTACATAGAAAGTGGTGCTGATCCAACTATCGAAACAGATGCTGGCTATAATTCCATGGATTTGGCTGTAGCCTTGGGCTATCGAAGTGGTGAGTATTGCAAATATAAATTATTTGATTTTGATTTTTACTGCTCCTTGTTTATGTAGCTGCTGCAATGATCTAATAGAAGTTTCGCAGCTGTTAGAAAATCCGTATCCTACAAGTCTTATTACACCTAAATGTATTGGCCCAAAATGGGTAGGAATTTCTGTCCCTGTCTCAGAAAGCCAAATACCTAGTAAGAAAATGTCACTGACCTGGGCCTGCATCTGTGGGCACAGATAATGGTGTGCAGGGCTGATGCAGTCCTTAGCTGCTTCCCCACCCTGTACAAAAGGGTGTGTGTTTCACCAGACAATGATAAGAGACCCGCAGCCCTCCTGACCTGCTCACCCTGGCGCTTTATTGATTGGCATGGTGTGATGTAGCTTGCAAAACCTTCTTTCTCTGTCAGATTAGCTCCAGTTTTTCTTGGAGACAAACAGTAACAGCCAGGATCAGTGAATTAGGCTACCTGACTTGTTTCTAGAAAAAAGAGACAAAGAAGGGATTCTTCATGTTTTTTCCTCATGCTGCCCTCATTTTGAAAGCTGTGAAATGCCTGCCATTACAGAAATGACCTGCATTCTGAAATAAGCCCAGCACTGCATGTATAGCTTCTCCAACCAGGGCCCTGTACTTTTAGGGTGGCAGTAACATTAATAATGTCTAGATACAGGACTACTTCAAGAGTTCAGTCTCAAAACATTCTACAGAAGTAGTTTTTAGTAAATATTTTGCCTACTTTCCATTTATAGGCTTACGAATTTGTTTTCCATATACTATCAGCCTTTTCAAACTAGGGAACACATCATCAGCTCAAAACCCTATCATCTCTCATACCGGGTGTATTGGTTTTGCAACATACGAGGCTTTTATTTTCTGAAGGGATGCAAACTCTCTTCCCACAGTGAATTTATTCCTGTTCGGTTTTTATTAAATGATTGTACAGGACAAGCTGGCATCTACCAGGAAAAAATAGTACAGCCCTAAAAATGTGAAAAAACATTGAACACTGATTAACTTAATCTTTTTCTCTGCTTTAGTTCAACAGGTTATTGAGTCTCATTTATTACAGCTACTTCAAAATATCAAGGAATAATGGTTGGCTCTTTTGCTGGTGTCAGCTCTTGGCTTGGACATTTGTACTGCTTTTTAGCCCTATAATCAGTGACAAGGGTTAGTTGCTTTTAACTTTACCTCAGTTCAACTATTTGCTGGTTTTAGTTAAGCTTTTTAATATTCTTCCTTGTCTTTCTTTTCATGTCGTTCATAAAATTATACAATGTCATCCTTTTCTTAAAAATATTTTACATAATTTTAGAAGAAAAAGTCAGTTGTGCATGAAAATATTTGTGAATAAGCAGTTTTGACCATCTAAAAGTTTACACTGAGTGCAGTGGGTGGCACTGTGACATGTGTCCCATTTCATGTCATTGATTCATGTTCCCAGGACGAAATTTGTTTAGATAATTGAGGTGTGATACCACAGAAGATACACATCTTTAGTATTACCAATAATAAAACATGCACCAGATGTGATTGTTTTCAAGATCTCCAGTTAATGCTACTGCATAAGCTTTTGGCTTTATCTGATTTTTAATTCGGTAGTAAATTGAAGGGCTTTGGTGGTGGTAGTTTAATTCCTACCTGATTTCTTCCCATGTCCCTTCCTGTTGTAGTCCTGAAACAGCTAGGCTAGAGCATCCTAGGTAGAAACTTCTCTGATAAAATTAAGCCAAATTACAAGTGCAGAATTCCTAGCTCCTAAATACCCTCCCCTCAGTAGCTGAAAGCAGCCATCAGCTGTATAGGAAGACAAGCCAAATCCTACTGCATTCCAGCCTTCTTCAGCCAAAGTGTGCTCCTTTGGATCGTAGAATCATATGATATCTCAAGATGGAAGGGACTCGTAAGGATCATCAAGTCTAACTCCCTGCTCCTCACAGGACTACCTAAAAATAAACCATATGACTAAGAACGTCACCCAGGCGGCCCTTGAACTCTGACAGACATGGTGCCATGACTGGTTCCCTGGGAAGCTTGTTCCAGCAACCAACTACCATCTGCCTGAGGAACCTTATCCTAATGTCCAAACTGAACTTTCTCTGACACAGCTTCGTTCCATTTGGTCACCAGGGAGAGATCAGCACTTCTCCCTCTGCTGCTGCCCCTTGATGCACTTGTAGGCTGTGATGAAGTCACCCCTCAGTCTTCTCCAAGCTGAGCAAACCAAGTAACCTCAGCTGCTCCCCAGAAGTCTTACCCTCAAGGTCTTTCACCATCTTGGTCAGCCTCATCAGCCTCATCTGGACACACTCTAATGGCTTGATGTCATTCTTATGCTGAGGTATCCAAAACTGCACAGAATACTCAAGGTGGGGCCACACTGATGCAGTCTGGAGTGGGACAATCAATCACCTCCCTTGACCAGCCAGCTATACTGTTCTTGATGTACCCCAGGACACAATTGGCCCTTCTGGCTGCCAGGGCACACTGTTGATGCACATTCAGTTTGCCATCAATGCAAACCCACAGAACTCTCTTTGCAGGGCTGCTATCCAGCCTCTCATCCCCTCCTTTGGCAGAATGTCCTGACAGCTGTTCAAGTAGAACAGCAATTATGATTTTAAGATTAGTTTAAAAATTAGGCAATGTGCACTGATTTTCTGAGTCCCCTGCACTGAGTAATGGGACATGTAACAGTTTTGAACAAATAATAGATAAACTTCTGGAAAAGACTTCTCAGAAGCTTTTTCCCTGACTGTACATACAGACCTCTATGGAGAGTTTGCATGTTTTCATAAGCATTTCTTCATTGTGTCCACTAGAGGTCTAGCATCCAGGCACATCCAGGCACATCCATGCACCCCTAGCCCCTGCCTTTCATCCTTGTTCCCATGTAATGTTTCTATTTGAAAATATTCCATACACAAAGGAAATCAGTACTGTTTAAAGTATGTGCAATATGATCCTGACCAAGGATACTGGAAGGCTAGGGCATAATCCAGCCGAGTTCTTCTGAGCCAGGACCAGAAAAATAACTCAAAACATTAATTTTGTTATTTCAAGGTGACTAGATATGCAATAGGAGAAAACATAAGGAAAAAAAATCCAGACTTAGATGGATTAAATCTGAATTTCCAACCAGATTTCTCTATAACTTTACTGAAACATCAGTGGTGTATAGAAGGTGTAAATTGGGCCAAAATTAACCTCTGAAAGGTTGTGCAACAGCAAATTCAGAGATTCATTTCTTTCATGAAGCTGAAAACTGAAATGTAATGAACCTAAGGTGAAGGGAGGTGAAGCAGGAAAATGTAATTCACCTGCTGATGCTGGTGAAATCCTTGCTGCCTTTGACTATTCTCTCTCTCCCAGACTTTAACACTTGTGTTTTTTATGTACAGTTTTACAACAGTTTTACTGTATCATGCATGATTAAATCAGGTGAAAGAAACAGTAAATCCAGCATGCCTTGAAAGCAAGGTAGGGAATTGTTTCGTAAGGAATTGTTTCGTAATTAAAGTCTAGAAAAATGTGTCTTCCTACAAGTAATTTTAAAATAACATTAAGTAGCCATTACTGTAAAAATTGCATATTATAAATACTGAGATTTAATGGCTGATGTAAAAACAAATGTCGAATTTCCATGTTTGTTGAAAAGCAATGCAAAAATAATGCAAACCATCTTTTCTGGAAACATCATAACCTGACCTGTTTCTGATTATTTTTTAAGACACTTTGTGTATGGACATGCTATACAAGTGTGTGTAAGTACCGGAATTTGCTTTTTTTGTATTATTTGTGTTACAGGAAAATACTTGTTCTAAATGATGAACCTTCTGTATCTGCTTTGTATTTTGTCTTCCACTTCAATAAGCATTGAGTTAATATATAGGAAATAAACTGACTAATTCTAAACTATTGCCTGATAATGTATCATACACAGAGATACTGAAATAGAGGAACATGGATTAAGACAGCAAAATGCAAAATTTCTTCCCTCTTCTTGCTGCAGAATTTCACGCGATTGTCAGATAGTCATCACCACACATCCCACAAAAGTGGGCACAGAGGTGAAAATGATCATCTTTCAGAAGCCATTCACTGCATTAAGAGCCCTTTCTATAGCATAACAGTATGCTAAGGCAGTGAACTTGGAATTGAAGTTTTCTGTGGCTCTTTGTGAGGGCCCTGCAGAGAACAGCCAGCAGTATTTCATAAGCTATGATTCAGGCACCCTGAGGAAAACTTAGAGTTAGCAAATTGGGAGCAGAGGGGGGAAAAAAATCAATGCAAAGAAAAAGCTTTACTCACTGGAAAAAATCACTGTCAAAAAAGCCCAGACAACTTGATTATGCAATATTAACAGCATGCTTCACTCCAAGTACTTCATGTTTCTCTGAGGCACAGCAATAAATTTGTTTTTCTTGGTGTAAATACTTTGCAGTATTCAGTTTTCTCTGTTTATAGTGGTAAAAAATGTAAAGCCTCTGATTCAGCATTGGTAACTGTTCTGAAAACCAGCTTGCTGATTTTGTTTTAGTGAACCATCTCTGTAGCCTTTCATGGCAGGGAGATGACACTAGGAGTTACCTTAGAACCACAGCCATGGGTCTGAAGGAAGCAGTGCTTCCTTGCCATGCCATCCCAAAGACCAGAGGCAGTCAAAATCTTAACTCCAAGTTGATTCTCTCTAAACAGTCTACCAAAAGCTCTTGACAATGTAATTTCTTACAGAAGTGTCAAAGAAGTGTCAATATTTTACATTTGGTATTAAATGACAGCATACTGTTATTTCAGAGTGTTAGCAAGCAAGTTGCTTTCCCCAGTTAACTCTTACCAAATTCAGTGTGCAGCATGTAATCACAGATGTCATAAACTCCACCTTGCAAAGCAGATTGCCTAGCAGTTTCATGTAGTAATAACAGACAAATGCTTCAGAGCTACACAAAGTCTTTGTCTCATTCTTCCTTCACATTTGACTTTGCAGGGTATTCTGGCTTAAACAGGGCAAGTACACAACAAACACTGCAATGCAGTGGGTATGACATTTGTCAGATTTAACACCCTGGCTGCAACTGCTCAGAAACCTTACAGTACAAGACAGACAGGCTTTATCTGTATTGCAGGGAAATAAAAGAAAGCTGAAGATGCAAGCAGCTCTGTTCACTGAGGGCAATACAGGAGCAAAAATTCCACCACGGAGAACAAAATTTTACACATCCCCTTTGTAATTGCTCAAAGAATTTCTACTTTCTCTCAGTTGAGCAGTGACTAAGATAGAAACTGAACAGAGACAGTGAATAACCAGATTGTTAATATTTGATTAAAAGAAGTTAAGATACTGATTCTCAAAGGAACTGTGACCAGTACACACCCTGCTCCTAAACCCTACTCAATGCGGTTAGCATAACTGACATTAGAGTAACTAGTGCCATTTTATGAGGGAAGCAGCCATCCTCTGGGGTCAACCACATCATGTATTCATTCCCTTTCCCATAATTTTCAGGCCCTGAAGGTCTTGTGCACCAAGTAGACAAAGGAAACAGATATCTCTTTCCCCTTCCTATCAGCCTCAGTTCCTGGGCATGAGGCCGATTACTCCTGTCCTTGAAGGTCCCAGGCACCCAGACAGCTTGGTGGTGTTGATGACCCTGACACAGAACAAGGATGGTAACAGCACCAGTGCACCGTCTGTAAAATCAGACACAAGTCCTAACCGGGAACATGGACCAGAACTGTGCTGGACAGGGAGGGAGACTAGGACCTGCCCAGGACACCTCCACTGTGTCTTCTACTTCCTCCAAGGAGTGACTCATTCTTTTGTATGATTTGAAGCTAGATAATGATTGTATATTGATACAGCAAACCAGGTATTAACACCTGATCTTCAGATGGTCCAGGTGATTAGAAATTGTAAATTAAATTGTGTTATAGATTCTGTATTATGCCACTTAGATGTACTACATTGATTCTGCTTGGAGAAATCCTGTACCATTCTAATAATAAATTCTATGCTATACTAATCATAGTATCTTAAGGAAAAAAGAAAAAAAAAAAGCTTTAATTGTAACTGTAACTTAGTGCTGTTACCATTCTGCCAAGGATCCCTAAAAAGAACCTCTCTGTCCCCTGAGTGTCAGGTGACAGAAGTGTAACTTTATACATTTTCATACAGACAGGATTCAATCAAGTGAGGTGTTAATCATGTACAATGTTAGCACTACTATTAGCATGTAAATCTGATGAGCACTTTGTAACACTCTCCCCAGTCTCTTCTGGTTTTCCCTGGGGCTGTTACTGGTTCCACTCTGTTGCCTTCTTTGTTCATCAGTCTTGTTCTTTGAATTCCCCACTTGTATTTCTGAGACAGTTACAGAAAGCAGCAGCCTCCTGCCAAACCTTCCCAGGGTAAAGCCCCATCTCCCTTTAGCTGCCTGTGGGTTTTCCTTGGTATAAAAAACCACACACACACAATAGCAAACCCCAAACAACAGTGTCCTACACCTACTCATGCCACACAGGGAGCTGGTGTCCACAGCAGGGGCCCAACAGATCAAAGATAGCCCCTCTGCTCTCTACCTTTTCCAAGGTCCACACAGCCCCCAGCTGTGGAACCAGAGGCAAACCCTGTCTCAGGGCCATGATACAAGGCTTCCCTCGTGACACTTCTTTCAGAGAACCCAGCAGCTGACATCTCAGTGGTACTCCTGTAGAAAGTAATACTGTTACTCAAACACAGGGAAATGGAAGTCGGCCTCTGAGCCTTACTCTTACTTGGCTAAGAAACAACATAGACAAACTTCTACTTACAGCATTCATCAATTTTGGATTTCCAAAGCTGCTTTACTGTGCCCTTGGTCCTATGTTCTTTCAGTAACCTCTAAACAATCTTGACACTCACTTCTTTAAATCCTGATGATACTACCTAACTTGCAGCCTGAAGAGACAGCTGTAAACTAAGGCCAGAACTACTGCTACTTTTCCATGGCTGTGTTAGAGCAGTACTTGGAACAAAAGCTGTCAGAAGTAGAGGGACCATGAAAGTTTATCCTAATTCCAGGTAGCTTTTCAACCTAAGCAGTTCACAGTCACACCTGTATCTAATCCCTAGCGTGAACCAGATGCAATTCCATATCCTCATGAAACTGTAAAGGATAAGGATAGAAAAAAAGAGAAAGAAACTATTTACTGGCATGAGAGACTTAAGTCTGTTCTGCATTTTTCACTAAGAAGCTGATTGTTAGGGGAGTTCCAGCAGAGCTTTTCCTGAACATTGTAGACCAGACCTTTTTTCCTTTACAACAACAGTAAATCACTGCAGTGCAGACACAGACCATCACTACAATAATCATCATTAGTATTGTTACAGCAGTTCCGCTTGCATGCATATCCTGCTGTGCAGCACATAATGCTTTCAGAAAGTACACTGCTCTGTCTGCCACTGAATGTACAACTGGGTGAATTAGGAATCCAGTCACTTGGAACTTTAAAGATCAAAGATACTGTGAGGGGTTAATCCTAGGAATGACGTCTGAGTAGATCTTTCTATTGAGGGTGATTTGCCACCAAATTAAGCTAGAAACTCTATAGGAATACATGACTGTAAAGCATGTCAGTCATTCTTCAACAGATGAGCAGTGATGAAGCCAACCATGCATACAAAAATCAGCAGGAAAGGCTGCAGAGCCCAACTGTAAACTGGGCACAGCAACAAGGTGGATTACAGGTGGGGGACTGCACTGTACAACTCGCCCTTTTCCTGCAAAAAGAAACCTAAGTAATCTCTGAATAATCTTGACCTGCATTGTGGGGAGTATTGTTCTGATTCATTACAGCAATAAACTGCATATGCTCTGGTTTTTAACACTGAAATCAAATCATGGCAAAACCAACCACATGACATGCTTTTCACAGGCCCAAGCCTTTCTAGCACATCAGCATTTGTATTTCATAAATAGAAAATACAGACGGTATCATTTTCACACAAATTATAGTATATATCACTATATACCACTGGCAAGTATTTCAGGAGGACCTATCAATTCAATCAATAGCTTGACTCAAACTCTCTGTATTATTGTCAACTAGAGGACAGAAGATGATGTGCAATCTGCAGGCAAATTTGATGTGCCAGCATTTAGCCAGGCTTCTAGCACAGGACAAAAATAAATACAGGCAAGCTCTGGCTAAACCCTATCAATCCCTGTACCCTGCATTTGTAGCCATTAGGTTACGCCTAGATTGTATTATTTTTGCATCACAAAAACCAGCCCGCCTAGCTACTCTGCATCTGTGGCATAATGTCTGTCATGAATATAGGGTAAGATCACAGGCATAATAGCGTTGCCATTGCCTCAAAAAAGGGCTTTTGTTTGGAATCATTATGGTTTTCTGCTCACATAAAATGTGAAGGTTTCAAGGAGATCCACAGCCTCACACAAATTATACTGGTCCCCTTGAAAGCTCAAGCCCCCCTTGAAATTCAACACACAGCCTGCTGACATAGTTTGTCTGTAACATATACTGTATTTCCTGGTGAAACTAGAGAGCTGCTAAGATAGGACATAATTGAAAAAGCAAACATAAAAGCAATTCCACATTTTGAAACAAACGATAGCACTTAATTTTTAAAGTACACATAATTAAAATAGGGCAATGGTAAAATATGAGGGACAAATAACATGAGTGGAGAGTCTATTATACAAATGTAAGAGGGCTGACACTAAAGCAGAATGACAATCCAGCCAGCCTACAGCTCCTGACAGAGGTCAGCCTAGACACCAGTGTAATATGTGCACAAGGTCACATCTAAGCAAGCCTGAATTTTATGTGCTGGTGGAAGATGACTCAGAGAATCCCCAGAACTGTAGGCTACTCCAGCTTCTACAAACAGTAAAACACATGCAAAAAAAAAAAAATCTTAAAGATTATCACCCCCAGGTAGGAATTACTGGAGCATGAAATGCTGCTGATGTACACAGGGGTTGTTTATCCAAATGCTACCCCAGCATATGCTAAAGGCAAACCCCAGCTAGCCATGCTGGTTTCACACTGTTTAGGAACTTCCCAAAACCAGGAAGAACTGCACCATCTTCTGATTCCTAACACTAAGTGGTGCAAAGCACCCAGAAGAGAAATACATGATTTTTTACATTAACTCCTCCCTGCTGCTTTGCAGACCAACTCTCCCAGGGACAAAAACTTGTAACAGGCACATCAAACCAAAAAGCCTGACACTCTGCTGCCACTACTGTTCCATTTTTTTCACTTCAGCTGATTTTACTTTAGGTATGAATCCCACAGACATACATGATCATGTTACCCTTGCAGGATCAGGACCCTTGAGACAGTAGCTGCTTCTTACCATGTGCGTATGCGTCATACCTGGTGGGGGCAGATGACTCTCCCAACCATAACACAACAAGACATGAGTTGACTAACCTGCACAGGTGAAGCAAAGCAATGTTAGAAAGCAGCACAAATGCAGCAGTCCTTATACATAGCTGTTCATACATATTGTAAACACAGTTCCCACTCACTCATCTGCTATGTATCATGCCATGTCACTCACCATAAGTGGCTCTAATGAGGCTACCACTGCTCCTGGTTTTAGTATTGCAGATGCAGTAATACTGAAGAGACAAGAAAAAAGTCATCACATGCATTACCAAAACCATTCTACTGTGACTGCTAGATGCCACAGATGTCTGTCAAACACTGACATCACAGATCTAGCACAGATTTTGGCCCACACAGCCATCTTTACATTATCTTTGTCATAAGTTAAGAGTGCAAGGAAGCCCTTCTGGATCTCAGTTGGGTACTTAAAGATGGCAGGAGCCTTATTACACATAGTTATTAGGAACTCATTGCAGAGCAGCAGCTCACAGAATACTACAGCCGACAGAAGATCTGACCATCAAGCCATACTCAGTTATCTCTACAATTGTCCGATGCAGTTGCTGGATGTAAGAGGAAAGCATAGCAGGACTAGCCACAGTACCTGGAGCTGCAGCTTAACCCAGAATTTCTCCTGTTTCAGTAGATACTTTCAGCATCTTCAAATCTTGTTTAACCTTATAGCATCATTTTAAACCTACTGATAAGAAGCAGGTACAAACACTTGCTACAAGTTACGTGTTGGTTGTGAAGCAGGAGACTGCTCAGATATACATGACTTAAATCTTCATGATTCCAGCATAAACCCACCAGGCATTATCTCAGGTGCAACTCCATAAGCTCTACAGGTCTAACCAGAAAAAGACCTTTTTAACCCAACTTCAGGTGTCTCCTGAAAACAGGGAGGGTAGTACTCAAACAAACAAAAAAAACAAAACAAAGCACTACACAGACTTTATAAATATAGAATAGGGATTTCAAGTGCAGCAAATACTTCAACCATTATCTGCCAATATCCTGCATAGCACATCAAATCCCTGGCTGTGTCAGAAGTGTTGCAACTGCTGGTTACTTGATATCAAAAGCAAAAGCATTGTGTTACATATCAAACTGACCTTCAACCACCCCAGTATCTGAATAGCAGCAAGATGCTGAGAATTCTGCCTTACCATCAAATCACAGAATGTTATGGGTTACAAAGGACCTTAAGAGCATCTAATTCCAACCTCCTAGTGCAGGCAAGTGTGCCTCACACTAGACCATGGTGCCCAAGGCATTGTCCAATCTTGATTTGAACACTGTCAGGCCTGAACACTGCCTTCTGCCTACCTAAGACATAACAAACACATGCTATAAAAAAAAAATCATTAATGCTTTATACCATTACAAGACTCATCCAACAATTGCTCTGATTTGCTCAAATTCATTCGTAATGCAAAAGGTTGGGCTGTAGCTCATGTGTAAGAAGTATTGTTAATCCACACACCACACAAACAGTATCAGAACAGCTTTTTCACTGCCAGGATACCTTCACTGCAATGTAAAGGCAACATGCAAGTTACATCTGTTAAATCTATTTCTCAAAAAACAAAAACCCAACATATTACAGCAAGACAGTCCAGCAACAGTATTAGCCAAGCTGTCTTCCTTCTATTCAGGAACATTATTCTCTAATAATAATCCATGCACAAAGCAGAATATTAACAGAGCATGGACTTTCATGTTGAGACTGCAAAGAATTTACACTACCAAGAAACCTCAGCTTAAAGTTGATTAGAATAGACCAAAGTAGTTATTCTCCTGATTCTCAAAGCTTCTATATGTATCCACTTTTTAATCTATCTTTAAAGTTATTGAATTCAATTCAGTCAAGCTAATCCTCATACTCCCTCATGCTATAGACTATTTACTTTAGCTAAGTAAGCTTGGCTCAGTTGCACAGTCAGCTCCCTTTCTGTAAGGAGGACTTCCTCACAGAGCCCAGTACCTGTTACAGCTCAGGATTTTTCGACCACCACATCCAGTGACAAACATTTTCAGCAATGCTCACAAATTGCTGAATGCAACTGAAACTATAAATCTGCTTAGATTATTTCAACTTAGAAAAATCAGGAGCCACATTGCAGGTATTAGCGCAAGACTTAGTTGAGTACTTGTTAATATTTTAACTCAGGATTTTAGCTTTAAAAACCCTCTCTTCACATATAACATTATCTTGCCAGTCACTTAAGGTTGTAATCTAGTCATCATCTACACAGATCTCCCTGCAGGCTTTGCTATCTGTGCTGAGTGTTAACTCTCTTGTTTCATAGCTTGTTCAAATCCACTCTCACAAACGGGATAATCATGCAGATTCCACACTCTGGCTTCTCAGTCACCCCACCCACCTCCCTGGGAAACTTCCCCAACTCGTTCCCACCACCCGTAACATTGACAAACACTCAGTTTCTTCCCAGCTGGTGTTCTGATCACATCTTAATTTTAGCTCTTCCATGACCTCTGACAACAAATACAAGCTATTACCTTCATTTCATATGACCTCTACCTGTACCATAATGTGACATCTAAGTTTTCAGCAGGGAGACTTCAGGGAAGGTGAAGTGTCTATATGATATTCCACCTGCAAAATACATTATTAGCACAAAATTTCACAGAAGTGGAAACTACATGAGCTTCCCACACACCTGCAGCAAATCCATGTAAGATACACGAGTACCAATTTGGTATTTGAGGTACTGATCTGTGAACGTTTTAAACCAACAAGTGACCTTCCTTAGTCACATATATTAAATATGCATTACTACTGTGGAGTTCTCACTGAGAACATTAAAGACAAAACCTCAAACTCAAGAGACTAAAAAAAAAACATGTAATAACTCAAGATGGCTTCTAGAGCTTTAACAACAGTGTTATTTTAAAACCATAGTGTGGAGCTTTTTATTTTCATATGCATGTCTGGGGTTCAGCTGGAAGTTATTTTTCTCCTTAGTAGCTGGTGCAGTGCTGTGTTTTGTTTCAGTCTGAGAACAGTGCTGATAACACACTGATGTTTTATTTGTTGCTAAGCAATGCTTACCCTGATCTTACCTGAGACTTTCCAGTCCCGCATGCTCTGCCAGTGAGGTGGGGCACAGGAAGCTGGGAGGAAGCAGAGACAGGAGACCTGACCCAAATTAACCAAAGGGGTATTCCATACCACAGCACATCATGCTCAGTGTATAAACTGGGGTGCAGTCACCCAGAAGGCACAGATCCCTCCTAGGGCTGGGCTGGTCATCAGTCAGCAGGTGGTGAGCCATTGTACTGTGCATCACTTGTGTTTACTGGGAGGGTTCCTCCCCCCTTAGTTCTATACTTTCTCCCTTTGTTATTTCCCTTAGCATTAGTAGTAGTGGTGCTGTATGATACTTTAGTTGTTGGACTGTTCTTATCTCAACCCATGGGGCTCACATTCTTTCAATTCTCCTCCCCATCCTACCAGGGGGAAGAAAGAGAGCAGTGAGTGAGTGGCTGTAGTAGTGCCATGTTACCGGCTGGGCCTAACCCATGACAATGCACCAGACTGTATTATTAATGGTAGCTCCACCATTTTCCAAACAGATTTTGATGTTTTTTTTTATAAGCATACACTTACTTTAAATCACAGCAAAGCCCTTGAAGCATATTAACAAGCCAGATATTTCTAAAGATATGTTGCAAAAATGGTGAATAAAGATCTCAAACCCCTACTCCATTGGAGTCAAGCTGCTCAATGTGACAGGTTCAGAACATTCCCTTAGCTTTTCAGAAATAAAAAGCTCAAGCAAGCATTTGTTTCAGTGCAGGCATCTGTTTTCTTTTCTCTGTTGTGCAAGATATTTCAAATGGAGACACACAGGTATTTTCCTTGAGCAAGACTTCAGATATGAATCCATAATGGTGTAATTATCATATGGTTACATAGAAGTTTAATCTAATGAGAAACATCAACACAGCTGTTTTGAGTTTCTAGCAGTTAATGATAGACTAGGAAGACCATAATCAAACTCTTTAAGAGAAAATAATCACAGCATTGAGTCCAGGACTGAGCATTTAAGTGTCAGACATGAAGACTAGTATGAACTTCCACTTAGAATCTGCTATAATCAAGAACACATTTTGATAATATCTTGATCCTCAAATCACAGTCTGGGGAGACAGAGATATGCCAGTATTTCCTGACTGGGAGCATACTTACCTGTCACGTGACTGCTTACCACTGTATTAGCATTATTTTGCATTTCAAAGACACAGTTTTACCATGGATATTATTTAAGCACCAAGTATGTCTGCAAGTGGTGAAAAAGCTAACACTGCCTACATCTCCAAGCAAGATCCCAAGTCACTTCATGAGACAGAAACTGGTATGAAACACTTCATAAGCAAGATCTACAGTGGCTTAAAGGAACTATCTTTGAGGACTTACATATTTGAGTCACAGAATGGGCAATGCATTTACTGATTCTCAAAAGAAACCCAGCACACCATTTATTGACTCAACATGTCACAGAAGTTGGTAAACAACTCTCTAAAATTCATTTTTTTTTTTACCTTTTACAGAGCAATTAGCTTCAAGTCACCATCTTAATTTCAAAACTCACATTTGCAGTTTTCCTCTTATGGCCACAAGTCAATGAAAGCACTTTATTTCAACTAATTAAACGCTAAAAGTGTAATTTACTGATAAAGTACTTGCAAACTTATATTGTTACTCTAAGTTCTTGCACTTGGCTCCAGCCATGACACGCTCACATCAGATCAGTGTCTTACATCAAAGTACAGGAAATGCACAGGTCAAACAAGTTCCTCCACTGTTTCCCAACAGTAACTACACCATGACAAACATGCTTGGCAAGTCAAAGAGCCCCACCTTTTTCCAGGCACAGGAGAACTTTGTTATGGCTACAGCAAAGTTTTAACCTGAATGTTTCACCTCACAAGGATGAACTTCCACTTCCAGAAGTATTTAGAGACAACCTTGGTGAATACTCTTCTGCCCTAGATACAGCTTATGTTACGGAAACAATCCAATTTATCATTAACACCAAAGTTTAGCCCTCACCCCTGGAAGCTCCAACTATGCCAAGGTCAGACTGGAACTTAAAAAGGTCTTTCTCATGCCCAGAAACCAAATTCTCTTTTCCTCTGGAACACACGAAAGCAACAGAAAGAACATATTCCTGAAACATCCAAACATAATTATTAGTTAATAGATTCACAGATGCTAGATACAGGCTTGATTAAGAGCCATTATAAATTCTATTAAGGCTTTCCTCTTCCTATACTTCCTCCATGTAACTGACATTTTCAGGTAAATAAAGTACCAGGAAAGCATTATTTAATTCATTAAATAGTTACAACCTGCAAGTACCTATTAAACTTACTGAAGATTTAACATTGCTTCCTCCAAGGTGCCACTGTTTAAGGCCAAAGGTCTCCCTCAACTTGCACATTTTGTTATATTAAACCACCGACACTTGTCTCTAGAATACAGACCTATTTGTGAAGTTCAGTAGATTAAAGTGACTTACAGCATATGTAACTGACCTGCAAACAGGTTCATTATTCCAAATACATTCAGTCCAAAATGCTCCACTATGCACAGGAGAAGTTTAGAAGACGGTTTAACAGCAAAAGGAGGATATTCTGCAGAAAAGCAAGGCCTTTTCTGACTAATTATGGAAAATTTTTTCCTACTTTTCTGACACAAAAGCCACACCAGAAAATTTCTTTATATTTTTATTGTATGTCAAAATTCAGTAAAGATGATGTTTAGCTTGTATACAAGTTACTCAAAAACTGTGTCTAGGCAGAGATTCATTAGCAATCCAACTTATTTCAAAGCATAAGTTTGTTCAATCAGGCCACAAAAATAATATTGTGTACAAGCAGTAACTAAAGAGCTGCAGGTTCAAGGAGTTTTCAGATATCACAGATGTTGATATATCATCAGGAAATAAAAATAAAATCAAAGCAGTTACAATATAAAATAGCAGCTCCATATTGCCTTTTCAGGTTTTAACTTTATTTAGAGAGTGACACTTAGTTCAGTTTGCCTCGTTCTTTGAAGCTTCATCGAAGTTTTCAACAAGATCTAGGGAAAAGAAGAACACTGAAATTAAAATCTGACACATTTTCACTTTGCCAAATATTCTGGATTTGTTTTACTTCCCCCATGTGAAGTTCTACTTCATATCAAGTGCTCACAACATAAAGAAGCTTCAGCTTACAAAAAATCAGAACAAGCAACTTTTAAGAGCTTTATGATTCTTTCTTCTTTCTCAACCAAGTTTTGCATGGTTCACTATAAAGCACAATTCTAGAATCATTTAACTTCGTTATAATCACAACTGAGCAAAGTGATATTGAGAAGGTAATTTCCTCCTACCCTTCTTACTGAATACTAAATAATCATCTTAGCCACAGCTATTACTTCTATAGAGGACAAAAATGCTAGCTCAAACCAACAAATCTCTCATGTTGCCTGGAAACAATGAAATAATCTGCCCACAGAAACTCAGTGACAGCAACTGACTGGTCAACACTCTTAACATGCTTGCCCCAAGCACTACATATCTCTCAGGAAAATTCACCTTCTCCTCCTCCACTGCATGCTTGTTCTTACCTGGAACTTCATCATCATCTTCTTCACCTGTAGCAAGTGGTGCTTTTCCATCCACAGCTGCAAGAGCATGCAATTAATAAGCATCAGTCAAGCTCACCATAGGCATCTTGATTAACTCTGTATTTCTGAAAGCATGATCAAAGATTCTGAGCTGAACTGCAATACTTTATTCAGTTCCTGGACTGAATAAAAATGTTGAACTAATCTAGGAGGTTCACATTTCCTTTGTTACTGATAATGCTTAAACAGCCCAGGAGGGTAATGATAAGATGCAGGCTAAACCAGCTTACTAGTAGTCTTCTATCTAGGTATCCTGAGTGCCTTGCATGGTAATAATTTTCAGCTACAAGTGATTCTACCAATTTCTATTAGAAGCAGCTTGGTTTATTGATTACTCCAGGTTCACACGTTTTACACAATCAAGCTTTAAGAAAATAAAGGATCCTGTATTTTAGGACTTTGAGGAAAACTCAGGTGTAATTGTGAAGGGGCAGGCAGACACACATTAATTAAAGATATTAGTGCTCCCAGGCAAGCTCAGAGGAACATGGAACTGGATGCACAATTTTACACTTATGTGGTTGAGGTAACCATGTGTTCTGGACCACATCTCTGCCAACTCAGCTGTTTCTTAACTACTCCCATTTTGTTTGCCAGAGCTACTGAGACTTAACCATGCCTACTGTAGCAGACCAATGAGCATCTGTTAAACTGCAGCAGTATAATACTAAGAATAGATATCTCAGGTCCCCAAATGCCTACACCACTACTTCCATTGCTATTCTCAGCTCTGCTACCAAGGGTAAGCTGTCTTGTACTCTCCATCACCTCAGTTTTATCTTAATTAATCCTTCTCGGTTTTCAAGAAAAGCATGAGGCAACATATGGGTTTATACTAGACCTGTATCCTGATTTCTAGAGAACCAAAAATCAGAAGAATGAATAAACTTTGGTGTGAAAGGGCATGGGACAATGTTGCCACTAACTCTCCTTTTGTTTTTTTAACAGCAGAAACCTGTTACAGCTTAAGTGCATCTCAGTGTCAAATACCACATTTTAGAAGCGACCCTGTTGTTCCCTTCTACACCATCTGCATTGTCTCTCATCCAATATCAGACTAAGATTACTTTAACACCTGCAAATGCAATCACCACAGACACTTCACTTTTCAGTGCCTTTCAAATCCAGCAGACAATGCTGAATGGAAAGTTTTGGGAGACTACTTTGGTAACCACCCAAACTGGCAAGGAATAGCCATTTACTAGATCATACAAAGCAAGCACTTAAACAAGCTTCCCTAATACTAAATTGCAAGATTTAGTTTACCCCAAATATAACCCACCTTGTTATGAGAACAGAGATCTTTGCAGATCATTTTAGGTTGGTTTTTTTATACATTTCAAACCCTACTGCCACAAGAAAGCCACAGAGGTAACATTAGGAAGGAAGGACCTAAGCTCCATGTGGAAAGCAGCAGTTTAGCCCACCTCAGGAAGACCACTTCCAGCAGATTTTTTTCAGTGGAAGTTGACAGAAGGAAAGTCTTAAACTTTAGGAATGGAAATACAAGCTGGCAGCAAAGTACAGGAAGAAAAAATGTAGCAAGCAAGTTCAGAACTACCAGAAACTGGACACTGCGATACGCTTCTATTTTCTGTTTAGGATGTTCAATACCTTAAAAGGAATGGGCTTAAGATATTTCAGAAAGAAGACAGTACATACAGAACCCAATGAGTGTTTCCAGTGCCAACAAGCCTGTGTTTCACTCCTAATAATCACTCTGTAGCAGCAGCATCTTTTCTAAACACTATATACTTAAATCTCTCCTTTACTTTTCCCAGTTTTAAGAAGAAAAAGTACATGTGTTTTTACTAATTTAAGAATGAACTAGGAAGTTGGTGTATCTAGTTTAATGCCAGTCCTGTCCTCTCCACTGCTCTACACACAGAAATTATTATGCATTTCCTTACAAATACTGTGCAATTCCCTCCTAGTGATCAGAAGCCCGTGCAAGAAATACCTCCACCACACCTGTGAAGCAGCAAAGCAGTTGCAAGATGTCTTTTCTCAAGTCCCTTTCTCATTACTTATGTTTCCATTCAAAGTGACAAAACTGACACACTCAAATTCCTTTTTCTTAAACCCTAACTCTTCCAGAACTCATCTACTTACCTTTAATGAACAAGGCAGAACTTTAATGAACCACAATATGGCAGATCAAGAAGTAAGCCACCATGAAATAAAGTCTGGCTACAGCTTTCCAGTCTGACACCAGCTGCAAGATACACCAACAGGTGCCCCTGCTGTACTTGGTTATACTCATCAGATTTGAGCTATAAATAAGATGCAAGAGTTCCATTTCTGTGTAAGTATTTTATAATATGCTTACAGACAGCAAGGGTGCACTGAATTTCACTGCTGCTATACAAATAAGCCTCATGTCAGCTGCCAGCATGAAATGCATTCAAGTTTCAACTTACACTGCTTGGGTAGGGCTTCTGCCAATCTCCTCAGGCTGGTCAAACTGTCAGCTCCAAGCTGGTTTAAGATGCTAGGAAGCATTTCTGTTAGCTGCTTTGTCTCAGCATGACCCGTGATAGTGAAAGTGTTAGCAGCCAGAGATGCCTGAACTTTAGGATTATTGAAGTGAATGACTGTTCCTTGGTTAGTAAACATGTTGACCTGCAAGAAAAAAAAACAAAACACAATACACACACACACACACACAAAAATAGATTCGAAGCAGTTTAGCAAGATATTTTCAATTTAACAGGCAACTGAGTCCACAAATATCTACTGATAATTTACAGAAAAGTTTAGGTCATTATTTACCTGGAATACTTGTACTGATAAATTTTTCTATTCCTGAAAATAGTATTTTTTCATTAGAAGCAATTACCTCCTCAATTCCAGAAATATTGTTGACTCCCAGTTTCTTCAATGAAAATTGAAGTTTTTTGTCATCTGCTGCAGCTGTTCTGTGGACAACCTTCTTCTTTCTGCGGGCAGTACCCTTTGCCAAAAGAAAAAAAAAAAAGGGGCAAGCTCCAAATTACTACTTAAATAGTTCTTCACAAACTCTAATCCTCAGGACTGTATAACTACTCTGCAGCCATCTACAAATCAGTTTACCATACAAAGTTCTACTTTTGTGTTATAGTGCACGCAACCATACCCCTCCAACTGCACTGCAGCAGTCTCTCTCTTGCTAGAAGGCAAGCTTTGCATGTCTGTCACAAGAGTGAAGTTTTAGGAAGCAATGCACCAGAGAATGTTTATTCTGCAATTCTCTTGGGGTTTCTGCAGCACCTTGCAAGAAAAATTGCAAGTTTACCCTTGCCTGTTATCACAGCAATAACAATGAAAAATAGGCATGGGTGTACGTAATTTCTGAAGTTTATTATTTTTTTATCATCTTTCTTCAGTTGTAGTTGTAATTCCTGTAATAGTCAAAGACCATGTAGGTCACACCAACAGAATAGTAGACTCATCTGCCACTCCTCTAAAAAGACTTGGAAAAAAACCCATGGCATTACCTGTAGGTATGTTCTACACAGAAACCTCAAACTTCCCACAACAAAGTACTGCAACAGCCCTCCACCTAAATATCATCTTTAGATTATTTGTAAAATCTGCAGACTTGCAACACCATTAAAATCTTCCAGTAAAAGGCAATGTGCAACCTTTTCACACAAGAAGTGACTCCTTCCCTGTCTGAAAACTCCTCTACAGCCATCTCAACTTATATGGTGACAATGTCATGAAGAATCCCCTTAATAATTTCCAGTTATAAAACAAATTGGAAAAAAAAACTTCAGGCATTCAAAGTATTTCACACACCAATGCTAAACTGAATGACAGCACCACCAGTATAGTCTACACTTCGCTAATGCCTCTAGAAGACTTATATTGACAAGGGAGCTACAAGAACTGTAATCTGAAAGCATGCTCTTACACAATAAAGATTACAAACCTCTACAGTCAATAAACACACACTGGTAACACACACACAATCATCAATAGAACACAGAAATTCCCTACTTAACCAGTAGCCCATACAAAGAATATGCAAAAACACCAGGCCAGTTAATTACTACATTAGCCTCGGTTTACTCCTGCCTAACTCTCCAGCTAAAGGAAAAAAAATAAAATCAAGACAGTTCCTGGAATTCCCATCAGCAAGACTTCTGTTGAACAGCTTGTATTTTAAGATACTGTGAGTACACTTCCTCAGGTATAAAAACCCCCATAAATTCCTGCCTTAAAACTGAGACTGTAATTAAAATGTTTATACCATACAGCTATATTAAGAATACTTTATTTTCATATTGTAAGTAGTCACACAGCTACATGTATTCAAATGTCATAACAAAATGGAGAGGTTTTCTGAACATGTTAGTCTACAACTGCAAGAGTATGGAAAGCACAGAATTTCTAACTTCGTTCTAAAAGCAAGAATTAGCCATGGGCACATTAAAGGCTTCCGACAAAGAGTCTGGCACATAACCTCTACAATATGTTATAAAAACTATGCCCAAACTTTTTTACTGTAAAACCCACACATTTCAAACCACACACACACCTATACAAGCAAAAGGGCAATATACTGCAATATATTACAGCAAAGCTGAAATATTTTACAATATATTGCAGTATGTTACAGCAAAGCTGAAATATATTACAATATATTACAGTAAAACTGAAAAGGCTGGAGATTCAGTTACTCCACGCAACTTCTACAGAACTGACTCCGGAAATCCCTGCAGCAGCAGCACAGCTCCCAGCCAAGGAAAACACACTCGTGCTGCTCCCACCACGGTTTTCTGGATCCCTCATGCTAGGCCTGGCATGCGAGCGCAGACACACGGCCCCGAGGACTGGGCGAGAACTCGGCGCCTACCTTGCCACCGATGCGCACTTGAGCCTGCAGCTTGGCGAGTTTCTCCTGGTTCATGATTGTTTCTTTCATCTGTGGAAGCAACAAGAGCACCCGTGACTGGCGGGCCGCTAGGCGCCGGTGTGAGGGCAAGGGGGCGCAAAGGACTCTGCAGCTGCCCCTCACCACAAACGTGCCTGCCCAGCCCCACAGGCCACAAGTTAGGGCACCCTACCACATCACAGCAGTAGGAAAGGTGCTCCTACCTGAGTGGAAGCTCAGCACCCCTCGAGCCCAGCCCGTAACCACCTCCCCTTACCACTACCACCCATCAGCCGACCTACAGCTCTCAGTCACCCCCCGCCGCCTCTTTATACCTTCCCAGAGCGGAAGCGGCGGAGCCGGAGAGAGATAAAAGACGAGAACCGGGGGCCAAGTGCGGGATCGGGCGTTACACGCGGAGCTGCCTGAAGCGAGATGGCGGCCGGAAGGAAGGTACAGCGAGGCGTACTCCGCATGCGCAGTTGTCCGGGTCGGTCGAGGGCGCCTCCCGCGGTCGGGCGTTATTGGTGCTGTGGGGTCTAGCTGCGCCTGGGGGCCGGCGGTCGGCTTGGCTGTGCGGCCCTTCCTGCTGCGGTCGGGGGCCTCACTCCGCGATGGCGGATGGCCTCAGTGTTGGCTTGTTTGGTTTTTCACTCCTTGAAAGCGTGTACGGGTTGTGCTTTCTTTATTGTCTTCATAACACAAACTTACCCGCTATCTCTGGCCCAGGGGTTCCACGTGTGGGTTTGGGGGCAATACTCTTCCCGGCTGCCCTGCTCGAAGCCAGCCCGCTGAGGCTAATTTCTTTAAGGCAGGCTGTCTGTCACCGCTGCCCACGGGGCAATTCTGATCTCGTTTTATTTGCCTTCATCTCAGGTGTTCTTTGCTTTGGCTCTGTATCCTCCATTGCATTAGCAGGTTTTCTGCTGGCCGCTGAACGCTGGTTCTCGCAGAGCCTTCTTTCTGCAGCAGTGTTTTTCATCACCAAGGTCTTAACTAACATGCCTGTACTGTCCCTGTGTTATCTAACTTTTGAGAATCAAATGTAAGCCTTCAAGGCCTAACTTGAGCAGTTGCTGCTGCATTTGAGTATTTGTAAACCATATTCCTCAGGGTAGAGGTAATTCACAGTGTACAATTTCAGTGCTCCCCAGGTTTACTAATGTACTTCAGTTTTTTCTCTCGAAAGGAGCCTGGTGGGACTAATCTAGTTATCGGGAGCTCGTACGTGTGGGTTCCCATTCTTAGTATGCAGAGAGCTTAGCAATCTTTGGCTTCTGACCTGTGCTGCATAGCAGGGTGCAGGAGCAGATTTAGGGGGAAAGAAGCCTGACATTTCTATCAGTGTTCATCAAGTGATGCAGCACAAGGGGAAGTCATGTTGTTCTGTGGTCCTGCCCCCATCACCACTGCAACCAAACTCAACTGGCCTCCTGGCAGCAGTATAATACCACCAACCTTGTCATCATCTCATCCTGTATTTTAATGCCTTCTAAACCAATTATTCTCTGGAATATCCTCAATGAACTACTACCTTTGTTCTTGTTTCTGTAAGACTATGTTAATAATTAATTTATCCTTCTCTACTGATTAATGGTAAAGCTCCAATGATAGTAATTTCCAGAGCCACGGTTTTGCCAAGGCAGTGCTTTTCATGTGTGTGTTTGCTCTCATGATATCTTTTCACTACGTTGTAGCTGAGTGTTAATTTGTGCAGAAAATTTTGATTGCTGTTACAACTGAGACTTTTGTAATTAGTGAGAATGAATGATCAACCAAAAGTTATTCCAGCTGGTGGTGATTAAAGAGGTGCTGCTGAAAAGCAGCCTGTACCTCCCAACAGAACAACATCATGGCTGAAAATTAAATCAAACAGCTATAAAGGATGACCTGGGGACCTGCAGAAGTTTGGTCCACCCTATCTGTAAAATTGGAGTAGTAAGTTGGTTTGCTTAAAAAAGAAGGGGGAAGGAAGCCCATATTACTGTATCTGAACTAGCAAACCCAGTACCTAATTTGGAGGGAAAGGAACAAAATATATTGGGAGAAGGAGGGATTTGGGGAGGACAGAGTTTGTTCTGAACTTAAAGTGAAGTTTATAAATTTATTGCAAGATGAAACTGGCAATGTACCTGCAGCAGAAGAGAACAGTGCCAAGATAAAAAGAAAAAAAAAGAATAAATAAAAAACCTAAACCAAACCTGAGTAACTGTGGGCTATTGAAAGTAAAAGCAATAAATATTTCCACTTCAGATTTATCAGTCTGCCAACAATATCTAAGGAAGTTTTCTGGATTACTAGGCCAAATGATTACTAACATGCAAAATATTTTTGTAGGCTGAAATACTGATGTGAAAGAGTTGCAGAAAGATCATTCCAAGGTAGAAGCTGTAGAAAGTGCTGACCCAGTTTTCATCCTAGAATTAATTGGGCTGTAGGTATGATCTCATATTCCCTTGTGAGATTATGAAGACAAATTATGTTGAAAAAACACATCACTGAGTTGTATCAGGAATCAACTGAAGCAGTTCAAGAACTGCAGCTTAAAGGACTCTGTAAGATTTGGTTACGTTTCTTGGATCAAACAACAGATTTTCAAAAAACAAACTTTGCATCAGAGAAAAAGTATTTTAGAATGCTAAAGTAGTATTGGCTTGTTTTCTTTTTCCCTTTTTCTGTAATTGCATAATGGGAAACATAAACCTAAACCTGGATTCTGTGTAGCTGAAGAACTTCTCTAAGGAAATGAAACAGATCCAAAGCCCATAGCACTGAAATGAAGCATCATCATCAGTAAGCATCTTTTCAGTTCTGAAAAAGGTTGAAAGTTAAGATCTAAAAATGATCAAAGAATATACATTGCTAAAACAAAGTTTGTTAGCTGCACGGAAGCAGCATAAGGGTGGAAAGAGACCATTAAATTGGTTACTCACAAAAATTGTCTCCTGAATTATGTGGAAGTTTAAAGGCAGGAGAATGACAGCATTTGCTGTCTAAATGCCAGTGGAAAAGGTCTTCCAAAAGACATGGCCAGTGTATAAGCAATAGCAGAGTACATTGAGAAAAGGTGTTGTTAGTGTCATTTTCAGGAAAGAAATCACAGGTCATACATAAGTGATTAGGCAAAAGTGAAGTATTATTTGTCCAGATTGCCAGTGACTACAAACAACACAGTGTATTTTCAGACAATGGAGGAAATATGATATTTAAAATCTCATTAAAAAAAAAAACAAAAACATTTGTTCAAAAGAATGCTGTGTTCAGCACCAGGACATAAGGGGAAAAGTGCTAAGTTATTTGGAAAAATACGCATATATGTTAGTAATTTAGGGGAGGAAAGCGGTATCATCATGGGGTACGAAAGCAAAAGTGGTGAGAAATATAAATGGAAAAGAAATAATCTTAGAAAGTCTAAACATAGGACTCACTGAATAATTCAGAACTTTTTAAGAAATACTAAACATATCTAAACATTGAATGGGAGCATGGGAAGATTGATCTTAATTGCAGTGCTGTTTTCACCTCATATAATGTAGTGTTGTACCATGTGCTGGTGAGTTGTATGGAGTGTCAGGGAAGAGAACACTCCTCAGCAGACGGTGTCCTTTTGTCACCATGCCTGTAAGTCTTAAACTCAGCAACCCAAAATACCTGGGCTTCAAGCCACCTTCCAAGCTTTTCATGAGTGGTGGGTTGCCTCTCTCTGTTTATGACGCCCCGCAGAGGCCGACTAGCGAATAGTCCGATAAGTGCTACACAGAGAATGTCCTGCCTTCACTGAACATGGTTCAAATAGGCTTTGCCAAATACTTGGGAATTCATGTTAATTGGACTGGTAAAGGCTCACCAAGGAAGGCTTTAATGTTAGTCTTTGTTAAAAATTAAAATCTCTCTAGAGAACAGGTGAAAGTCAGAAGTCACAATATTCCTCACTGGCTGTGTGTGAAGATGGTACCTCAAATTTATGCAGACATCAGACTCAAACCAATTTATTCCTACGCACAGAATTCAAGAGAACTTTATAATTTAAGCCACAGAAAATACAGAAATATTTTTAACCCTGATTAGTTAGATGTGTAGCTGTCAATGCACCACCTTGGCCAATATCTTGGCGGCTGTGAAGGTGCGATTTATTATCTGTTTTGCCTTTGGCTTCATAGGTTGCCTTTGGCCCAGGTTAGTGTTCAGCAGGAGGCAAGTGCAGTGGGCCAGGGGTGGGGAGGCTGAACAGGGCAAGGGCTTTCTTCCTCCTGCAGCAACTAGCTGTTATTTCTGTTCAAGCCTGGCAGGAGCCCACCACCCGCCTAGTTTCAGATGGAAAAATCAATCTTCTCTTATCTTCAATCACAGTATAGCCTGTCCCCAATGATTTCTAAGTAAACAAAGAGCATACCTGCCAATATTACTTGCCTCACTACAGAATTAAATGAAAAATATGCCAAATGTCTCAGACATGAATTACAGGATCTCCCTCCTTATTTGCCAGAGCATGTCTACAACAAAGAGTTCAGGGCTTATTCAGACGATGTTAGAAAGTTTTCCAATAGTCAGTGGAGTCATAAAATCAAATGTAACCTAAACAAACATGATTTGTCCTTATGATGAATACCAGATGTGATGGCCAGTGCTCTATTTTGAAAATCAGGTATCCCTCCACTAGCACTGGCTTTAAAGAGTAGAAATAAAAAGTTTAAATAAAAATTATAAAAGTAAATTTAGGGATTGGGTGCAGAGCAGAACTGCTTGTACCAATTGCCAGAGTGCTTTGATCCCATGCATCCACAGCGCCAATAGAATGTGGAGTGTTCTGTATCAGTATGCAGGAATTTTGTGTGTAGTGCATAATTTAAAATTTATAATGGATGACAGTAAGCCCAAGCGATAAAAAAAAAAATAAATAAACCCTATCTGTACACCTGTATTTCACATCTTGTTTCTGTGCTACTGTGGTTTTAGGCCTGTGTTTATATTTATATCGTTCACAAGCAGAGAAACCACGGACTAGTGCCCCCGAGGTCCTAGGGGCCGTTTCGTGGATGGGTGTGTATGGCCCAAGAAGGGCGACAGAGCCCTGGTGCGATGGCGCCCGGAGAAGTTACACCGTTTTCGTGGAAGGGAGTTTCTCATGTCCCCCCAGAACGCTGCTTTTCCCTACGGTCTCGGGGTCTCGCTCAGCCCCGGGCAGGGCATCCTGCCCTGCCGTTTCCGGGAGCTGGTCGGGGCGGAGAGTCACGCCGGGCACCCTGCTCTGGCACACGGCTTCCCGGAGCCGGCCGACCCGACGTGTCCCGGCGCTCCCTACCGGTAGGTGGCATCCACCGTCCGCGCAGAGCACCGCCAGAAGCGTACCGTCGCCGAGAGGAGCGGAGCCGCCGCGGGACAGGGACCGGGGCAAAACCCCGCGACCGCGTGGTCCGACGTAGGGGAAAGCCGTTACGGCTGTGCCTCTGCTGCTCGCCTGCCTTCTTTTGTTTCTTGCCAATTTAAGAAGGCACCTACCGGGCTGAGACGGGAGCGAGTGGAAGATGCACCAGGTCTCAGTTGTCTTCATTGGGGCTAGCTCAGCTGCCCCCAAGAAGGCAAGCCCCTCAGACCCCTCTGCGGCGACAGTCGAGGGCTTGCTATATTGGCCGGGTCTGCCAGGGCGTCCCCATCCCCCTCGCCGGCCGCGTTCAAGAGGACCCGAGCCGGGGGCCCTCCCGTGCTGCCGGTCCTACCGCAGAGCCGCTGATGTCCCACGATCAGTGAGACCTGATGCGTCCTGCGTGGGGCTTAGCAGTAGGTCGCGGGCAGATGCAGCTCTTCTGCTCTGCTGCTACCGCGGATCTTCCCCATAAATTTTTGAGCTTCAATGTTCTTCCGTTAAAAGAGCGTGAGGGTTTGTTTTTTGAGATAATTTCAAACCTTCAGGCCAGAAGAAGAGCAAGAATAACACGAATAAAAAAGGAGTTAAAAGGAAAAATACTAACTCTTTGTACCGATGAGAAAATTCTTGGAGAGGAAAAGTTCTCTTTATGCCTTCTGTGTAGTAACTTGCCCTAGAACTCGAAACTAATTCAAAGGGGCATTTTACTTCCTATGAGATGTAAGTCTCGAGTGATATTATCAATCTTTCTACAGGAAAAATTAGTAGTCCCATTACGAATTTCGGACTTCTTTTTTCTTCCTTTCCCTCTCATCATCCCCCCCCCCCCCCCCCCCCCCGCCCCTTTTTGTAACATTTGGTGGTATTCTCCTGCAGACGATTTAGTGGTGAACAAAATGTAAATAGGATTATTTGGAAATAGTAGAAAGGATTATGTTGTAAATCCGTGGAACTGGGTTTGAAAGAGGGTGGCTTGGGTCCTTTGAATTAGGACGATATATCGAAAACGTATTTCAAGAAAACGGTGTGTGAGAGTTGTTTGGGCAGCGAGATTTGAGCAGTGAGGACGCTAGGCATCAGTCTGCCCTTCTCACCCCGGTTTCTACCGGAGTTCGAAATGCTCTCCTCCTCTTCCTCCCATCCCAATCGGATCGTCATCGTGGGTTATCCTAACAGAACTGGAAGGGATGGGGATTTTTAAGGCTTTTCTTTATAAGACCACGGTGATTGCATTTCTGTTAAGTTTGGTTTTGTCCTTTCCCTGCCACACCTCGCATAAAGGGAGTCCTCGCTCTTCTGCTGTCCTTGCATGTACCACCTGAAACTGGGAACGGTGGACTTGATTAGAAAGCAGTTCTTTGTGTCGCTTTCTTTGAGGTGTTCCTCCTACACTTAGAGCAGAATTCACAGTTTAAAGGCGGGTGAACTGTCTTCCTTTGCACGTAAAAGAGATAACGATAATTCTTGTTAGTGTTTTCCATAATGAAGGGAACTGCTTCTCTCCCTTTACAAACAATAACCTTACAAATAAACCGTGAGATTAGCGGTGTGCTTTGGAGGCGAGCTTGCGAGGTCGACTTCGAGAGATATGTGATTTAATTCTTAAGTGAATTAAACTCTGGAGGGTGAGAAGGAAGGGAGGGAGAGAGATGTCTCTAAATCATCCCGCAGGCAGAAGCCTGAAGTTTATTAACTCACCACCTCCCTCCCGGGCCTGATTTTTGTTTTTTAACTCCCCTCCTTCCCACGGGAAGCGGGACCCGGTCGCTGGGGAAAGCCCAGGAAGACGCAGAGCTCCCTGCACCCTCCAGACCGCTCCTGGGAAGATGCTCTAGCACTTTGGAAGAGGCTCTAACTTTTCTTATATCCACCCGGGGCGGGGTGGGGGAAGGCGGGTAATGTCTTTATTTCCCCTCTTCTCCCTTACGGGCGGCCCCGGTGGCCCCTCTCCGCCCCGAGCCCCTCCTGCAGGGCTGAGGGCGGGGGCATGGGGCGGGCTGCGAGGCGCCTCGCGCGGTGGGGGGACACGGCACCATCCGAGGCCACCGCTCTCCCCGCCGCGCTCTGACGCCGGGAGCCATGTGATGGCCCCCTCGCTATAAGGCAGGGAGGAAGGCTGCCCTCAACTGGGACTCGGCCCCAGCCTTTTCACTGTCTTTTCCAAAGCCCCGGCAAACCGCCCCCTGCGCCCTCCCTCCTCGCCAGCCTCCTCCCCTCCCTCCTCCTCCCAGGACTAGGCACGCTCCCTCCGGCCCCACATCCATTAATGTCTGGGGGCTGAGGTGAGGAGAAAGAAGGGGGAATCGACTTCCAGGCGCTGCAGCACAGCCACCCCTTCCCCTCCAAGCCCCGGCTTCAACCAAAAAAAAAAAAACGCCAAAACCCAAAATACCCCCCAAAAAGGGGAGAGGAAGAAAGAGAGCGGTACAGATACCCAAACAGCCGCAAAAAATACCCCGAAACAAAACCCAAACCAGCCGCCGCCTCCGAGCGGGCGGCGGGAGCTCTCCCGCGGCGCGGCAGCGGCGGCGCTGGGGGCCGGCGCGGCTCGGAGCGGCCCGCCTGCCCACGGCGGCGGCGGCAGGGCGGCTCTTCGCGGAGCGGCTCGGGGGTCTGGCGGCGGCGGGGAGGGCTCCCGCCCGCCCGCCGCGCTGCGCCGGCCGCCACCGATGCGCTGCCCTGCCGCCGCGCCATGACCCTGAGCTCGGAGATGTCCGAGGCGACGGCGCTGGCTGAGGAGACCGACATCGATGTGGTGGGTGAGGAGGACGACGAGGAGGACGACGAGGAGCCGCAGCCCCACCGCCGCTCCTACGCGGAGGACGAGGAGGAGGAGGAAGAAGACGAGGATGTGGGTGACCTCCACGACGACGCCCTGCTGCCGCGGTCGCCCGTGCGCGGCGGAGGCTGCAGCGGTGTAGTTGGGGCGGGCGGCGGGGACGGTGCCGGCGGCGCTCGGCCCCCCTCGCGGGGCGGCCCGCAGAAAGCAGCAGCGGGCTGCGGCGGGGCGGGCGGCAGCGGCGGCGGGGCAGGCGGCGGCAGCGGCAAGAACAGCCTGGTGAAGCCGCCCTATTCTTACATCGCCCTCATCACTATGGCCATCCTGCAGAGCCCCAAGAAGAGGCTGACTCTGAGCGAGATCTGCGAGTTCATCAGCGGGCGCTTCCCCTACTACCGGGAGAAGTTCCCCGCCTGGCAGAACAGCATCCGCCACAACCTCTCCCTCAACGACTGCTTCGTCAAGATCCCCCGGGAGCCCGGCAACCCGGGCAAGGGCAACTACTGGACGCTGGACCCGGAGTCCGCCGACATGTTCGACAACGGGAGCTTCCTGCGCCGCCGAAAGCGCTTCAAGCGGCAGCAGCTCCCGGCCCCCGAGCTGCTCCTGCGTGCCGTGGATCCCGCCGCCTTCCTCCCGCAGCCCCCTCCCCAGCCCCCGCAGCAACCGCCCTGCGCCTATGGACCCTACGGCTGTGGCTACGGCCTCCAGCTTCAGCCCTACCACCCCCACTCCGCCCTCTTCACCTTCCACCACTCCTCCCCGCCGCCCCGCCAGCCCGCTGCCGCACCCGGCAGCGCTCCCGGCGCGACGCTGCCCCCCGCCGCCGCGGCCGCACCGCCGGGGCCCTTGTTGCCGGCGGCGGAGCTGGCACGGACGCCCTTCGGCTACGCGCACCCGCTGGGCCCGGCGCTGGCGGCCTCGCTGCACGCCGCCAAGCCTGGCAGCGGCGCGGCGCTGGCCCGCTCGCCCTTCTCCATCGAGAGCATCATCGGTGCTGGGCCCCCCCAGGGTCCTGGTCCCGGCGCGGGCAGCAGCTGCGCTTCCCAGTCGGCCGCGGCGCCGGGGCTGTCCCGCTCGGTGGGGAGCGCTGGGGGCGGCCTGCCCCCTGCCGCAGCCCTGCCCGCCGCGCCCGGCTTCGCGGCACGGATCTCTAACTGTTAAGGGTGTGGGAGTCTTTCCGAAGGTAGGATCTGGGGTATCTATGTCCTTTCTCTGCCGTTCGGATGGACGCCCAGCAGACGACGTCCGGAGGGAATGCGGGCTTTGCATGGGGATTTCGCGGTGGGACTCGGGAGGGAGCCGCCGCGGTGGCTGACCGCACGGGCAGGCGGTCACGCTATAGCAAAGTTACTCGTTATTCCTTAAAAATCAAAAATAATGGTGATAAATAACGTCTCTAAACCGTTAAAAGTTCAGAGATTCTCAGGTCTAGGAACTTGAAAACAGTGATGTACAGGAAAAAAAGAAAAAGGCTTGAGGGAGGACAGCAAAGCAATACTTTTTCATTTTAGTACACTTGTCTCATATACTTTTATAAAAGAAAAGATTAACATGTTTACACAGAAGAAAGTCAAGGTTATCATTTCTTATTTTAACCTGTGTTTTGTATTATAATAGACTTATGGAGTTTTTTATTTTGTACTTTATGCGTATTCTTTACAAGGAATATTGTTAAAAATTACTGGCAAGTATTATTGTACCATTTTAATGTAAAATTTTTACACAATTTCAAAAATAAAATTTTTAATTTTAAAAAAAAAAAAAGAAGAAGTGCAAAACCAAACCCAAAGACCAGAGGAGCCCAGCCAAACAATTGGCTTCGGACCCTTCCCTTCTTAATGGTTCTTCCTTCTTTGGGGCATTGGTATTTTTTTCTTGGGGATTAATAGTACAATAGCTAAGGAATTATAAAGCTTGCAATTTGTTATGGCTGGATTTGACCGCAAAGAAGCAAATCAGAATATGAGCTTTGCAGTCAAACCATTGTTAAACATAGCGGAGAATGAAAGACAAACAAACAAATAAATAAATAATGGACAGCAGAGGGAATAAATAGAAATAAATCTTTCTTGGGGGAGTAAATCCCAGTTCCTTAGGGCACCAATCGGGGGATTGATTAAAAAGACGGTTTAAAACTGTTTTTATACTTTTGGGTGTGTTCTAAATTACAACTGCCTCACAATTTGGTTTCCAAGAGGCCTAAATTAAAATACTGCTAATAAGCAGCTTGTACTGAACTTCAGAGAGATTTGACCGAGACACTTATGTTTCTGTGACGATAACAGGGACATGTGTTTCTACTTTACAATACACATAATATAAAATGAGCGTTGGGATATCCTCGTGTGACGAGCTGATTAGATGCATGATGTAAGGATGTGTAAGTGTATGAAACAAACCGTGAAGGCTGCTTTTCTGAGCGTGAACTCTTATCTTAACCTGTAAAAGATCGATAGATACCTATTTCATAGGCTAAAATTATTTTTAAACATAAAAGCCATCTTCAAATATTCGGATCTTAGGCATGAAGATTGAATCGCAGGGTTTAACAGCAGGCGTCTGATCGCTTGTTGTGGACTCTGAACACGAATTTTCAAATCAGGGCGGAGCTTTTCAAGTACGAATATTTGTACCAATTTAGTAGATTCAGGGATAAATTATGTGAATTATAGTGAAAAGGAAAAAAAAAAGTGGTGCCTTTTAGTGCTCTTTGGAGTGAGGAGGGGAAGGTTGTGTGGTTACCTGATTTTACATACCGAAAAACCTCATCGCCTTGATTTTAAATACTATCAGGGATAGAAAAGTGATGCTTTTCTGTTTAGTTTGTAGCAACCCGGGGTTGAATCACTGGTTTTCAATAAGCGGGAAGACTGGGCGCAACATCTCTGCTAGGCTCCATCTGCAGTTTGCAGCTGGAGTGCCTCTTCGTTTGTCCCTGGTCCCTTAGAGGACAAGGAAGTGAAGGCAAGTTGAATTTCTAAAACTGAAGGGGAAAAGATCACAGAGGTACCGCAAACCTACCCTTGGGGTGGGGCGCATCCTTTTCACTAGGGACCGGTTAACTCGCTTTCCTGGGCCTGGCCGCATGCACCGGGCTGCGGCATTAGGATAGCGCGGGGTACCAAGCTCTGCTTAGGCACCCCTCGGAGATGAGACTAAAATCAATCAAAAGGGGGAGGTTTTGCGAGGGAGGAGACGGCTGTAACCGTGAGCGCGGCGCTGCCGGGCCTCCCGAGGAGGTATGCTGCTTGCCGTCGGTCTGGCTGCTGGAGCAGCGGCCGGAGGCGAAAGGCCATGTGAGTCCTTGCGGCGTCCCCGTACAGTCAGCGGGAAGAGCAGGTTCCGGCGACCCGGTGTTTGTTTTTCTTGGCTTCGTCGCAGCAAACCCTGGGGAGACCAGCGACCTCCCCAGAGCGGAGGCCGGCCCGGCCCGGGGTCTGAGCCTGCCCGTCGCCCTTCCCTCCGATGTCCTCAGAGAAAAGCCGTGTTCGAAGGTGTATGGCAAGGAAACTTGTTCCTTCCATGCTTTATGCCGGAAACTCTGCCACTTGTTCCTTCCGAGCTTTATGCCAATAGTCTGCATCCCAGGCCTTCACCTGGGAACTGGTGGGGAAGCTGGCACGAGCTAACTGCGATACCTCATGTAGCTTTTTCTTTTGTTGTTTGTTTGGGTTTTTTTGTTCAGGCGCTGAGGTGAGGGCTCTGGGAAGGGGTCTGTTGTGCTGGGGGAAGGCCCCTGCGCTTATTTCCTCCGAGTCCGTGAGGAAGCCTCCCAGCCTCTGCCCCCAGGGCCCAGCGGTCCAGGTTACCCGCGCCTCTGCCCCAGAGCAGGTACCGCTAGAAAGGGCATCGGCCCCGCAGCCCTTTGATGGGCTGGCAGCACTGCCGGGCCACTGCGACCTATTCTCATGCAAACGGCCAGCCGTACCCTCTCTTCAAACCTTCACCTCCTCCCCCGCCCCCCCCCCCCCCCCCCCCGCCCCCCCCGGGCTTTCCAGGCGAACAGAGGGGACGTGTAGTCCTCGTAGGGACGGAGCCCGGACCAACAATTCCTCAAAAATAGGCTGGGCCCTAAGAAACAATCTGGTGGGACAAACAGGATGGTGTCGCCTCCTTCTCCTCCTCCCACCTACAAAGTGTGGATTCATTAACCCATCTCCTTTTCTCATCATATCCCCGTAGGGCTGAGAGACGAATTGCTGGAACTGAATTGGGAGGGGATTGCTCTATGAGGGGGCAATGTTTCAATCAGCTCCTCCAGAAGGACCACACAAAAAGAAACTTCTTAGTTTATGGTGCTATTATGCAGAGTTTTAATCTAGGGATGGATTTAACCAAATGTTATCTATTGGGAATTTAATGAAGCCCTTATGTATTCAATCGCTTTTTATACCACACACAGTGTCTCCATCCAGAAACGTTTCCTTCCACATATTTCTTTGTTTCTGTTGCGTGATTTATATATTTTTAATTAGGTTTAAGAAAAAATGTTTCTTTTCAAACATCTTGTATAACGTTTGTCTCAAGCAGGACTGCGTTAGGTCCCTTCCCATATCCCCTGTAAAAGAAGTTTCTCCTTCCCTCCCCTGTGTCGAAGATGATTACTTTGTACGTCCGCACACTGTGCCCTTCCTTCCCGCCAGAGCGCTCCCCCCGCCTTGTGCAGAGGGGCCTGACATCGCGCCGGGTCTCCCGGGCCGTGGCGAAGGCTGAGGAGGGCAGCGCACCCCAGGGGTCCGGCCGGGCCCTGGGGCCCCCGTGAGTGGCTCCCCGGGCCTAAAGCTGGTCTCTTCCCAAGCCTTCCCTACCTTCAGCTCCTTCGGGCCACACATTCGCTCCTGGTTATTCTTCTGGTGCAGCGAGAGGCACCCCCGGGGTGCCAGCCGGTGCACCCTCCGTCCTTGAAGGCTGGTTTCAAGCATTCAGAGCCAACTCTGTTCTCGACCCTGAAGGGGCAAAGGGGAGGCAAGGGACTCACCTGCCCTCGGCTGCGCCCTTTTCTTGCCGCGCTGGTGGCGAGAGTAGAGCTCACTGTCACTCCTGCAGAGACTGAGGCCTGTGAGGGGAATATTTTGAAAAGTGGATCTGGTTTAATAGTCTTCTGGCACGGCCCGGAGGCTCTCCTACGTATGTAGTACTTTCCCTTATTACTTACAGTGAGTACTTCAGTAGTTTCTGATAATAGTGTATTTGACAGAAATAATGGAAATTATCGTGGCCAAACGCTCTCTGTTCTGGGACTTGCTAACCAAAGCAGATGCGTTTTTCAGCTTGTTACCAGCGGCTTACTCATCCTGAGCGAAGTTTCTCCCTGTCAGCTTCCTTTTCCGCGTGGTGCCGGGCCCCACACACCGGCGGCCACTGGCCGCCGGGTGCCAGCCGCCGGGTGCCTCCCGACTACGTAGGTGTCCGCTCGCCACCTCCTCCGGGCACCTGCCGCAGGTGACTGCAGGGCTTCTCTCCCCTTCTCAAATTCTTTCACCTCCGCAGTTCTCAACATGAGAGCCACGTCGAGCAGCCGCCGTGGGATCTCCACTCGCTGACCCTTCCTGCACTGCAAAGCGCGACAGAGGTACGGAGAAGAGATTTGTGCGCAAGTGTGTGTATGTATGCGCGTGCAGGAAGACGGCACGCAAGACGATAAAGAGTTGCTTTCGGATCCACACTGCGGCTGCAAATGTGTTTGTTGCCTCCCTGCGCAGATAGGTCCCCATCGATTTCTGCGGAGGCGGAGACCTGCAGGCGAGATCCAGATCGGTAAAACCCTTGTTCTTGTTTTCCTCCTGCAGAAGAGCGCCGTGACCCGCCGCCGGCGCCCGCCCGGAGGGGTGCTGCGGGCTGCCGGCCACGCAGACCCCCAGCCCCCGCCCCGCCGCCAGGCCCTGCTCTCTGAGCAGCTCCTGAAGGGTCCAGACGAGGAGAGAGAGGCGAAGGCTGCGAGGCCACGGCAGTGCGGGTGGCACTGCTGTATGTGCGCAGCTGCACAGACAGACAGAGCTGCCGCGGCCGTGCTCTGCGCCAAGCAGCGGGGAGGCACCCGACGGTGACTCAGCGGGGATCACTGTGGGAACCCCGCGGAAAATGCGCTTTGTAATAAGATGTGCCTTCGGTACAGGGCTCCGGCTCCACGGGTTGCCGCGGCAATGGGCGACAGTGCTCCCACTGTGGCTTACACCTCGGAGAAGAGGAGAAACCTACTCTCCACTAGGCCTCGGCGTGCCCAGAACGTAGGGGAAAAAGTATGGACTGTACTGTGAGAAAGACTTTTTAATTTTTGCTTTTTAAAAATGCAGTGTCAGGCCAATTTCAGAAATAATATAGCTGAGCTGAATTCACCAGGAAAGTTGTGGTTTGTTTTTTTTTTTTAATCAAAATAATTAAACTTGCCCTTTCTCCAAATCACAAGAGACCTGTTGAATTGATTCTAAGTTTCCCTTTCGTTGATGGAGCAAAACGGCATGCAGAAGTCTGCGGGACCCCATATTTAGATGATAAATTCTACAATTTATGTTGGAAGCAAAAGGATAAATACAGATTTCAGTTGTTGCATTAGTTCGTTGTCTGAGTCTAGGAAAGTCTTATCCACGGTTAAATACGAAGGTATTTCTCTCCCTTCCGCACAATAGAAAACCATTTGCCTGCATCAAAACGCGTGCCCACGTCCAGGCGCGTGTACCCGGGACAGGGTGCTGCCGCAGACCCGCCCATCTGTAACTCTGCAGGTGATCGCTTTGTCAAATGCCCACGCTTCGTAAGGTCCTGATAAAACACGACAATACGGCTCTTCCTACCTCGGTGGACGTAGGTTTGCTTCTCAGCTTTCGTTACGGGAGAGAACATGCAGACCTGTATACACGAAATACATTAAATACACGCAGTCAAGATAAATGAGGTGTTTTCCTCGGGTTTTCTTTTCTTAAAATAAACATTGGCACCTCTGCTCATTCAGCAGCCAATAGACGAAACCGATAGCTTTCTAATATACGTGTATACGTAATTCCACCTGTAATATGGCTATATGTAATAGTTCACTGTTAAAGAAACGGTTAATAGTTCACGGTTAAAGGAATCATTGAAGAGAAAAACTTGTCCAGCGCGGAGTGAGGGGGGCAGGTATGTCAGGCGAGTGGCTTTCCGGAAGGTGAATAAGGTAGGAAATTAAGGATCCTGGAAAATAATTTATACTATTGATTCTAGCCTGCCTCTGATTGCACAAAATCCAGCCGAGGGCCGCTCGGTGGTTTCTATCAAACATCCTCCCCGCCCCCTGGAAGCCCGTGCAGACGGCTGCTTGTGGGGCAGAGCACACGAGTGTGTATCCTCGTACCGTCCCGCATGCGCTCGGCAGCAGACGGCCCCGCTAACACCTAACCTCAGACCTCCTCCCTTCTCCTTCCCGCTTCCGTAAGAGAAGCCAAAGGGCAGCCCTTCTTTTAGAAATTGACCTCTTTAGATAGCTTTCAGCACGACTCCCGGTGGCTCTTCCCCGCGTGTTCAGATATCTGCCGAGCGGGATACGTTTTTCGGGGGAACTGCGGTCCCGGCCGCCAGCCCGTGCGGCAGACCGACGCTCAGGAGCGGAGCTACCGACAAGTGATGTGGACGTCTCTGCTTTTAAACAGACTCCTTTTCCCTCCTGCCTGCTCCCCAGCCAGAGGAAGCCCCCAACGGCTTGCTAACACACCGGCAAGCCGGACTCAGCGCCCCCACGAGAGCTTGGAACCCAGCCCCGGAGCTGCTGCTGCGCCTGCGGCTGCGAGACCGGGGGGTTTGCCCGTGCGAGAGGCACACATCGCAGCAGCTGCGCGGGGAGCGAGCCGCGGGCGCTGCGGGGAGCCCAGCGGAAGGGAAGGGCGGCTCCTGGCCCTCCTCAGGCCCAGGTACGCTGCCGGCCTGCCTCGGCTGCCCTGGGTACGCGGCAGCCCGCCGGCAGAACAGACCGTAGCTGCCTTTGAGGGGGCGCCCCGGATTGATAACCCGCAGCGACCCGGACAGCGCAGGGCCCAGCCGTGTCCTGCCTTCGGCATCCACGAGGGGCTTTTGGAGGCACTGTGGGGCGCTGGGGGAGGGGAGGAGGGCTGGGAGCCCGGTGCCAGCGCTATAAATCCCTCGGCAACTGAGTTCTGCACCTTTGATTTGAAAAATCGGATTCCTTGAGTGGAAACAGTTGACAGGAACCTAAAAGGATTAGCTACATTCCACACAGGATCATTTTTACTGGTAACATTTTGAAACGATTGATCCCTTCCAGACCATAAACAATGTCCAGAAAAATGATCTAACGGGACTTCCATTGTTTCCTTTTGTTTACGAATCCCCTTTCGCCAGCAGTTTGATTAGGGACTTTGACAGGCTGGGTCTTAATTCCAAACCCTACCCCTTGCTTTTCCCGAGCTAAGTATTGAGTTCGAAATAGCTCAGAATTTGGTCCATAATCCCAATCTGCGAGAGAGAGCAAGTGCTGGGAAAGGCAGGTAGGGGGGCAAGGAGCAAGGAGAACGGATGGGAGGAGTCGGTCTCAGTTGCCGCAGGGTGCCGAAATGAGTGGTGGCGGCCTTTACCCCCGCCATGCTCCTCCTGTGGGCTTTTTTTTTGCCGGCCTGGCTGAAAAAAAGCGAAGGGGAAAGCCCACCTGTGGGCAAACTCTCCCGGGCCGTGGCGAGGAAAGGACCCCAAGGGCTTGTGAAAGGAAGGCTGAATGCCCTCCATGGGAGGCCCTGTCCCTCCCTGTGGCCCGGAAGGACCCGCGATCTCTCGGCCTTGCCTCAACCTGCACCCCCGCGTCGGCTGGCAGGAAATTTACCAGGGTGAGATTAGCGGGGGAGGGGACGAGGGCGGCCGTGCCGGCCGACCCCCACTTTTCCTCTGTTTTGACACCTGCGCGCACTGCCCCGTGCTCCTCTCCCTGATTTATCGCCCAGTTAAAGGTTCAGCCTTCCTCAAGCCACCCGCGCTGCTTCCCTCCGCACCGTCCTCACTGCGAGGAGTCTGTGGTGGGCTGCAATGTGGGGCGGAGACCCTCTCCAGCCCCCCACCTGCCCCCCTGCACCCCGACCAGATCCCTGTCACGCACCCCTGCACAAACGCAGCCTTGAAGGGGTCCCCCCGTGACCCGGCTCCTCTTTCGCCGGTGACCTTCTGGGAGGCGAAGGGCAGAGGTGGGGACCGGGGAAACAAGGGGTTTCTCGGTGCATTCCCTCTGCTCTTCCTTCCCCTCCACGCGTGTGCTATCGCTGGGCCCCGCGCTCCAGGGTGGATCTGGAGGGGTCAGAGTGGGGCCGTGCAGCGGGGAGAGCTTCCAGCCCGGGACGGCAAACAGCCAATGCCCGCCAGGAAAGGCACTTCAGTTCAGGAAAGGCACTTCAGTTATGTGTCCCCCTCGATTAAGAAACAGCAGATCCTGCCAGTCGGATTCCTCAGGACTTGTCCTTAGTGTCAGGATTCCTTCCTTCCTTCCTTCCTTCCTTCCTTCCTTCCTTCCTTCCTTCCTTCCTTCCTTCCTTCCTTCCTTCCTTCCTTCCTTCCTTCCTTCCTTCCTTCCTTCCTTCCTTCCTTCCTTCCTTCCTTCCTTCCTTCCTTCCTTCCTTCCTTCCTTCCTTCCTTCCTTCCTTCCTTCCTTCCTTCCTTCCTTCCTTCCTTCCTTCCTTCCTTCCTTCCTTCCTTCCTTCCTCCCTCCCTCCCTCCCTCCCTCCCTCCCTCCCTCCCTCCCTCCCTCCCTCCCTCCCTCCCTCCCTCCCTCCCTCCCTCCCTCTTTTTTGCTTTTCCTTCATACCTTTTTCTTCCCACAGAGAACAAGTTGCTCCCTGGCGCAGATTGGCAGCATTGAGCATCTTCCTAACTTAACTGTGTCTTCCTTGCATCTATCAATCCACCTTTCTAATTAGACTAATTAGAAGATATGTGGAGTGTTGCTGGGTCCATAGACTAAACTGCTTAGGGCTTGTGAAAGGAAGGCTGAATGCCCACCGTGGGAGGTGGCCATTCACGCGGACGGTAACAGTTGCTACATTTATCTCCTGCCATTGAAAAGAGCTCTGCTTAAAGCTCGATTAAAATGTTTGGAAACTAATGCCACCCTGGATCCCCCTCTAATTAGAGGGTCTGGATAGATAGATCACCCTGAGCGGTCAAAGGAAACTCCTGCCCGGGCCTGGCTTTTCTGTTCAGCAGAATTACTTCCCTCCACCACCACCCAGCCCCCATCTCGAAAACAGAAAAGGGGGAGGGGGGGTGGAGAGAAGGAGATAAAGCAGCTATAAAAACGAAGCTAGAAAAATGGCGCTAGGCCGAAGTCTCGCTCCCCAAGCGCTAAGTTCTGCTCGGCCCCGGCTTTGCAGCTCGCAGGCCTGTGCTGCCTGTCACGTTGCCCTGCTGCCCTCCCTGCGAGACGGGGTCGGAAAGCACTGGTGGGGTAAAAAACTGGAGGAGAGCCGGCAGGAAAAGGTCATCTGAGGGGGGTGACTCCTGTCCCCAAAACATCGCCCGCAGGGGGGCAGGAGCGGCAGTATCCAACTGGGGTGAAGGAAGGGAGGCTGAAAATCTCCCCCTGGGGTGACCTGGGCCTCCAGCTCGGAGCTGGAAGCACCCCGAGCACCCAAACAAGTAGACACACATTTGTATCCAACCGAGAGCAGCTCAGAGCCGGGGTTCAAGACATACACCCCGCTCCCGGGGAGGGGAACAGCCCCGGCGGGGCGCTAGGCAGCCTGAGCACCTCACGAATCTGCGGTGCAGCTTCTTCCCCGCACGACAGAGGGATTTTTGTCCTCATAAACGGGAATAAAAGATGAGTGCTGAAGGGGACATTTGGGGGAAAAAACTCTTTCCATCAACATAAGCCCACTACACCCAGATGCTTTGAAGTACAGGGTAGATTTGACCAAAAGTGTCTGAACAGTGCTCGCACTCATGACTTGGGCCTGCGATGAGCCCATGACAGCCGGTGCCGAAGACAGCGCTCAGCTGGAGGGGGGCACCCCTCTTGTGACAGCAAACAAGGGCCCGGGGAGGGGGCTGCTGCCCCATCGGTGCCCTTGTACGGTGCCGTACAAGGAGAGCTGGCGGTCGGACTTCACTCCGTGGTTTTTGTTGATTGCAGCACACCACGTGTCAGCAGAGGGCTGTAAAGTTGGGGTCAGATTTTATTTACTATTTTATTTTATTTTATTTTATTTTATTTTATTTTATTTTATTTTATTTTTAAGAAGGACCGCATGGGTCTCTTTGGGAGAAACAGTTGTATCTGCCAAGGATAGGTGTCTGCATTCCTTTCTCCCTGCTTTCCCCCACGAGAGGCCTCTTTGAGCAGCTGGCGTGTGGGATCTCGTGGAGAAAGAGTTACGGGAGTGGCAGGCACAGAAAAACAAGTGGCATCTTCCCGTCTCTTCCAGCGTCACTTTCTCAGAGTCACTCTGCTGGGAGGGGAACGGGAAAGTATCGGGAGGGTCTGTTGGAGTGCTCCGCTCTGCCCCAGCAATCGGGCGGCATGGCCTGCGGGGAAAAACAGCCGGTGAACAGGCAGGTTGGACAACGGGGTGACCCTCTCCGTGTCCCGGGTCTGCCGCTTTCCAACGTGTCCTCTGCCCCTGCCAGGAGGGGTGCTGCTCATCTTGTAAGTCGCTATGGGTCTAATCTCAGGGAATTCAACAGGATGAGTCCGAAGGACAAAACCAATGAAATATTTCCCTAAGGGACATAAAATCTACTTTCTTTTTTTTTAATTTTTTAATTATTCTTATTTTTCTTTCTTTTTTTTTTTTTTTTTTTCCCCTTCGAAATAGAGGCCAGCTCAGAGGACGGATCTGCTCGGTTACAGGGAGCGCATCTCTCCATTCGACTCTCTCAGAGGATTTAACCCCCGCTCAGTTGGTGTCCGCGGGGCGAGGGACACCCGAAAGGCCCACATTGTTGCTTGTCCCTGCTCATGAGCTGTGCCCCTGCCCTCGCAGTTCCAGCACGGATAAGCTTCTGGGGCCCTTCACCTGAACACACAACTCCAGAGGTGCCCAAAAATCAGTCAGGACAGTATCCCAGGCCTGCAAGGATCAAAGAACAGCGTGACAGGTAGCTGAAAGTTTTATGAGTTTTACTCAGTTTTAGAGTTTTCTTTATTTTAAGAGTGTAGGATCTTCCCAGGACCAGTATGTGCATTTCTGGAGCTCCAGGGGAAGCCCCGGTGGTGGTGACCGCTCTCTAAGGGAAAAAAAAGCAGACGAGGGCTGAGGATGTTCCCCGTCCAGACCCAAGGGCAGCTGCAACTGTGTGCCTGGTAGTCGGTCGGAATCAGCAGGTGGCTGAGCTGTTTGTCTACATTTTACATGTTTCACATTGTTTTCCTCGTCGGCGTTACACAGCAAGTTTCCTTGTTAGCACTGGGATTTATTTTTATTTTTTATTTATTTATTTTTTTTTAATCCAAACGGAGAATTCCTGCAAGTAGCATGAGCACAGGGGTCAGAGCTCCTGGTTGGGAGGTTTAGCTGAAACCTGTGCCGCGGTACCGATCCCCTCCTCTACTTCTGCGAGTCCTGGCCGTACCCTTGCCCCGGGGGTCCCTTGTGCACTCATGCCATTGCTTCCTCCCTGGGCAGGAAGGCAAAAAGTGGGGGGTTGGATGCTTAGGGGCTGGAGAGTCTGATGGCAGGAGGAGAAGATAGGTTAAGCTTCTCCGAAATACATTCCTCTGCTAAAATCTTACGCGGAGAAGTGCGCAGGGTCAGACCCTCTGCGGGAACTGGGAACTCTCCGGGGTGTACGGAGCTTTTCTTTTCCCTTCCTCCCCTCCCCCCCCCCCCCCCCCCCCCCGCTGCCCCAGAGTGCTCTGGATAAAAGCAGTCCAGAAAGTGACTGGGCAATGGGCTGATGCAGGAAGCCCCGCGCCTCCCACCCCGGCTGGGTGTCGGCCAGGGCCCCGGGGACCGCTGCCGCGGTAAAAGTGGGGCGCGGAGGCTCATGGGCTTTACTAGGGGGGATTTCGGAAGGTCGGAGATCTGGCGGGGGGGGGGGGGGGGGGGCTTTGCCTCTGAAATACGTGTCTGAAAACACGCAATCCCTGCCGTCTCCCTTGTGATCTGGCTATCTCAATCAGCCAGAGAAATTGTTTTCCCCAGATGTTGATGGCAGAAAGAGATAAAAGGGGAAGTAAAATAAATATTTGTCCGTCAGGAATGGAAGTTATTAAATTAACACCCCAAAGTTTGCGCTAGCTAATAAGTTTTTATTTTTTTTTATTTTTTTTTTTTAAGATCAAAATATGTGAAGTTTTGCCTTTGGCCAGTGCATTGGAGCATAAGAAAAACCTATCAACGTACATCATCGAACCATGCAAGCCACTTCTGGGCACGTACAACAGAAGGTAAATAGATTATTTTGTTTAACAATGCTGACAGCTTGTATGGAGCAGAATCAGGGAGATCTAAATATTAATAGATTCATTCAAGTGGAGCAAAAGTTACAAATCATTACCTGAAGAAAGCTGGCTTCTAGCCCACATTCTATAGGGGCATGAGGGAAGCGTGGTAACCGTGCTGCTGCCGACTACAAAAGGGCAATTTCTGTATATAATTTATTTAGATGAAGTGTGCAGAATGTTTTTATTTGTTCTACTTCTGGCTGTCTCACCTCTGTGTGAACTCCCCAAACCCAGATCTACTCCAAATACTTCTGCTCCCCTTCTGCACACTTCCCTCCAACGTGTTTGCTTTGGCAACTTTCATGTTCTTACAAACAATTCTTCCAAAGATATCAATCACTCTTGCACCCAAAGAGAAATACTGTACACTCAATGCGATGACAAAATGAAACATGTTTGAAGCAAACCATGTGTTCCAGTGTGCCAGGGATTATGTTATTTGCTCAAGTAACATGTTAGGAATATTTTAGGCTTCTGTTACTCCTGTGATAGTAAATTTTATTGTCTGCTCTTGGGATTTATTATTTCGAAGGCAGCCCAAATACCTCGTTACATGGAGAGAGCTTCTAAAGTAGGAAGCCTGCTCCGCGTCGCGCTGAGGGAATTTATAGTCCCTGGCTATTCTATTTTCCAATGCCGTTTGGCCTAAGAGACATGTAGAAACCGCGGCAAGTGCTCCCGGGCCTGCTCTCACATGTGCCCTCTCTCCCCCACGCTTGCCCCACGGCGGCCGAGGGAGCGAGGAAAGGCCCACGGAAGCTGTCTGCCGGCTGTGGGCACAGCCGAGGACGGCGGGACCCGGCAGCAGCGCCCGTTCTGGAGCCGGTCGGCAGATAGGAGCCCACGGAAGGCGGCTTGTGGGCTTGCTGAGAGGGCTGCAGCTGCCCCAGACCTGTACGTGAACCTGCAGGCTCTCTGCACGGCGGGCAGTGAGTGATGCCTGCCTGCTCTGCGTCTTGCCGTAGCTTAATTTCACATCCTGATCTTGAGGGTGGGGTTTTTGCATTGGTTTGGTTTTTGTTTTGGCACTGATTTCCAAACAGCCTTGCTCGGCAGGGAGATGGGTATCCCGGAGAACGGTGACCGGGTAGGTACTCCACTGGAAGTGTAGGTACTACCGACGGGCCAGTGGTGCGGACATCCCTTCCTCCAACACTTCTCCACGGCAGCCGGACTCTGCTCCCCTCTTCTCTGTGCAGGCAGCACTGGCGACCCGGCTCTCCCTTGAAACACACGAGTGCTTCCCGTTGGCTTCGCAGGAATCCTCCAGGTGCCACCTCGAAATTGCTGTTCTCGGCGCTGAATGTGCTGGCTGCGCCGGGCCCCTCCACTCCGCGCCGCTTCTGGGGCGTTCCCCCGCCTCGGCACCCTCTCCGCAGCGGCACGAAGAACCCCTCGTCGCCCGGTGTTTGTCCTTCTCAGTGAGGGTTGGCCTGACAAAGACCTGTCCCGTCCACGCAGTCCCCGGCAGCCGCTGCTGCATTGCCAATGCAGGCTAGGGGTCAGGCTGCTTGAAGGAGGCTGAGCTTGCCCAGCCACTAGAAGGCCAGCCTGTTATCTTCACGCAATCCTGCCATGCTTCTGGCCTCCGAAAAGACCGGGGTACCAAAAATAACGGGTGTGTGGGTCAGGCGTCATTCAACTATCGGGATTACGCATGAGCCAGTGAAGGCGCCACCTCATTTTCCTGATTTGGCATTACTGACCGAAGTGAAAGTGATAGTGCTTTCCCCCAAAAGAAGCAGAGATGCGGGTGGGGGACGCCAGGGATTGTGACCAGGAGCACGTTTCAAGCTAATACTATCCACATTTCCCCAAAACTTCCTCTCGCAGGACTCTAGCTTGGCCTGCGGTCAGGTTGTACAGGCACTGCTTCAAACGGAATAGCTCTGACTGGGTCCTTCAGGGAAAAAAATAGGCATTAGAGCATTAAAGAGGGTTTTGGTGGCTTGAACGGGCAGGGTGTCGCCGTGACCTCCCCACCTCCTGTGCGCCGTACCTGGCTTGCGTGAACAGAGAGGCCTGCTCAGGGCGGAAGCAATACACGGCTGAGGGGAGATCTCCTCTCCCCCTCCAGAAGGACAGCCCTGCTTTCAAGGGTATCTCAGAGCATTTAATACCCTCTGTGGAAAGGGGCTTCTCACTCTGAGAGTCAGTGTTAAACCAGGGATGCCTTCCCACCCAATGGTCCCCAAGGAAATAACACTTTGGGAGGGGTTTCAACGAGAAAAGTAGAGTGGGGCGTAGTTCGGTACCAAAACCTTTTTATTTAATACATACATTTATTTTTCCAGTGATCCCTTAAATTATCTGTGTGCTTGTTGGCCCCTCAAGAGTACAGTGGGAAGGAAATCCTGTTCTGAAATGGCTGACACCTTCTCCCCGCACATCTTGGCCAAAGGACGCTCGATGTTCCGTGAAATTGTGTTTTACTGGCGTGTGAAGCTGCTTTCAGCAGCGAGATTAAGGCAAGAGCCACCGCCCTTCTCATGATGATGGAAAATACCTTCAGTCAGTCCAGGTAAGAGTGAGTGGTGAGGAGCGCCGGTATACAAACCAGCTCGCGGGTTAGGTTCCGGCCAATTCCTTCATCATCAATAAAAAAGAGCGCTGAGAAAAAAAAAAATACGTGCAAGATTGTAAAGCAAACCAACAAACGAACGATCAATCAAACCAACCAACCAACTCCCAGACCAACCAACCGTACGAAAGGCCAAAATGTTATAGAGAAAAAAAACTTTGCCAGGAACGTAACATATTGCAGATGTCACGGTCGGGCAGGAAAGCTGAACGGAGGTTCTTTGGTGCTGGTGGGCTCCTTCGCTCGGGGGGAGCTGGCACCATCGAGAGAAGCCAATCCAGCCTGGCGGTGAGCGGGAAACACATGAGAGTGTCCTCTGCCACTGCTTGTAGATGAGGCCCTCAGTGACATCGTTTAGTGTCAGTCTTGGCACTTCTGGGCTAAAGGCTGGATCTGATGATCTTAAAGATCTTTTCCAACCGAGTTGATTCTATGATTCTGTGATTCCTGCTACCGCAGGAGAAACAAGGGACATAGTGCATGTGTCTGTTCCTGGAAGGACTGCCAGGAGCCTGTCCGCCCGGCTGCGGGAAAAGTGGGCAGAGGTTTCCCCAGGCAGCTCAGTTATTATTGCGGCTCCTCCTGGCCCCTTCCTCGCGATCCTATCGCCGACAGCTCTTTAAAGAACAGAAAGGAGCGCCCAGGCGTGGAGGAGAGGCAGAGACTTATCGGGCGCGGATTGCCCAGCTCGGGGGGTGGTTCTCCAAGCAGGAGTCGGGGTGCCCGGGCAGTGAAGGGGTGCCTCCCGGGAGCCGGGCCTCCTGCAGTCCTGTTCGTGGTCTTTTCTGATCCTCGACGTGTAGCGTCCGCTTGGCCGCTGTGCTTTGAACGCCGGATGGGCGACACCGCGGGACTGCATTGATGCCCCTGCTTTCTGAATACTACGAGGGGATGTATCTGCGCGTGGTACGTTTTTCCTCTCGAGCAACGCTCAGCTCCCTTTGGTTCTGAGGAGCACATGGCGAAGCACGCCGGGAAAAGGAGAGAGATGTGCTCATGGCTACACTTTCCATCTCCCAGAGAAACTTCTGCCGAATGAGTGAAATCCAGAGCAGAGGCAGAATAATCTCAAGCACATTTGGGTTCATAGTAAATTAATACTGCAGTCTATATAGTTGAACGGGAAGTCGAAAGCCAAACCAAACCCCTTGTCAAAATAAATACTCATCAGCAAATATTTTGATTATTTAAAAACGCTTTAATAAGTGTCTAGCATTTCAAAAGAAAAGAAAAAAAATGATGAGAAAGAAGCGGAGTGTCAGCACGAGCGCCCCATGCCTCTCAGCTCATCTCCGAGCGGGAGACGAGACGTTGATTAGTCTGCATTGTGTGGGGCTATAGGAATGACTCATAAAGTTTTATTTGCTATCATCTCTTTTAGCGATTCGCACGACGCCCCGAGCCTTCACTTGGATTTGAGGCTCTGCACTGGGAAGGGCGCAGATTAAAATCGAGGTCCCTAAAAAAATCGCAGGCTGCCCAAAGCGGTGAAGGTGTGGCCAAAGGTAGACCTTGTGTGCTGGGCCACGGGGGATTCAGGGGTGCCCCTGGAGTGTTGGGGGGTCTTGGCTGGTGCCGCTTCCCCCCTGTCCCCTGGGAGAAGAAGCATGAAGGCTGTCCTCTCTTTGCCCTCGACAGCGCAGGCTGCGGCACCGGCGCTCTCCCACCTAGGCTGCTATAAACAGCCCAAACTCTTCTCAGCTTTCTGGTCCGCAGGGCTGGAAGCCTGAAATGTCCAAAGCTGGCACGGTGCAAGAACTGAAACCTTTATAAACTTGTTTCCCTTAAAGTCTTTATTAACTACCCCCAAGGACCTCTGCTGCCGCTGCTTCTGCTCTTGCACGGTGGTGGTCTGGCACCTCCACGAAGCACACATGCTAAACAGATTAACATGCTTCGGCTGACCCATACTTCACAAACCGGGGATAGAGTTTCTCCAGTTCCATGTGGAAATTAACCTACATGTAGCAATGGTCAGCTGCAAAGAGAGAGTTCGCGAGAAATCTAAACAACCTACAGTTCTTTGTTACTTTTGGCCTTTCCCTCCTTTTCCATGATTAAATATTTATTAAAATAGGAAATAAAATGGAGGGGGGAAAAAAGACCAAAAGAAAAAATCAAGCAAAAAAACCCCAAACTTCTTCCTCGCCCTTGGCCCCTCTTCCCCTTTCTCTGTGCTTATGCACATACCTGTGAGATCTTTCTTGAAGGTGTTTTTTTCGTTTGTTGTTTAAGAAACGGAGGGCTTCTATTAGAAAAGACTGCATCTCAGCTGCATGGCCTATTAAATGTTCTTGAAGGGCAGGCTAAACACACAGGTTTGGGAGAGTTATCACTATAAGAAAGACTTCAATCGCTGATGTTCCCCCTCCGGTCATTTACATTTGAAAACACCCTGAGATAGAGCTGTTTGCAGATAGCCCAGGAAGGAGTTTTCAGCACGCTAATCCGACCACTTTCCCTGAAAAAACCTCTTCGCCTTGCCTTTGCGAGATCGATCCTACACCCTCACCCCTAGTCTGTAAACTCTAGGTTTTCAGAGAGAACAAATACAAGTAACTGTTGGCTTGTGTCACACGGGGCTGTCATGGTAATAAACATACGGCTTCTCCTCCAGGAATTCCTAATCCTCCCTGTGTGGCTCTAGCCCCGTGGATATTATCATTACAGGACTAAACAAATAAACAGTCTATCTGAATTAGGCGGGAGGCACTGGGGACCACAGTTCCTCTCTGCAAAGATGATACGAGTAAATTTACACTCACGGCTTGGAGAGGGTCCAGTGGCTATGAATAGCTGCTCAGTTCTGTAACACTGGCACTGGGCTGGGAAATGGTGCTGACCCTCCTGCTCCGTATTTACTGCAATCAATGTGACCTATTCAGGGCTGTGTTTTCCTTAATATCCTCTGCTGGGAACATCAAGGACCACTAACACTTTTATGAACCCGGGCTCAGGGAAGACGCTTTTACTGCAAAGTTGGAGTATTAAACCAGTGACATGCATGAGAGGTAACGTGCTTCTGCCAACCAGGAGCAGGGCTCTGTCATGCGATTTCCTGTTGTTCCGGCTGCTGCTGCCTTGTAATTGATAAACCCGCTCACGCGCTGGGATGCACAGCCACACTCTTCTTCGTCCTATAAAAAAATAATATAAAAATAAAGGCAAATCCAGCTGCAATCAAGATCCAACACAACCAAGACATTTTAATAGCACTCTATAAATTCCGGTCTCGAGCTACAATAAATAAATTGAATGGCATATTGGGAACATTTGCAGTTATCATCTCCCCACCCCCGGCCCACCCCCTAAATAAAAGCTACATATATCAAACTTATCTATACTAATCTGACTCCATGCTATAAAAATTCCAAATCCCAGGACATTTAGTACCCTCGCCTCACACACATGCCAAATAATAAATCATATTTCAATGCAACTGGTTTTCTATGCACTTTTAAAAGAATTTAATTATCTGAAGTGCTGTGATTTCCACGAGAGAGATGTTTTATTCCTTCTCAGATGAAGAGGAATAAATTGTTGTTTTCTTTTCTGTATAGTCTATTTGCAAGGATTCTTCTGAGATCTGTTTTCTACAGCTGCAAATGTTGGAGATGCTTAGTTCTAATGAAATCTTTAACTTTTTATTAAAAAAAAAGCAATAAAAACATAGCGTCCAAAGTGCAGCTTAAAGCATGGGCTCCTCCTACACAGTTGTGCTCTTTCAGATGTTTTGATAGTACCTTAGGCTGCGCTGCAAAAGTCTTCTATGCAGGAACATCATATCCTCTATGGCTATAGCTTTCTTGAGAGGTGCAGTCAGGAATGTACTGCTCAGGGCATGGTTCATGTGTTTGCCTCCTTGCCCATCAAAGGTCCTCGAAAAACTGGCCAACTTTTGTGACTGCTAACTGCACTGACAATGCCTGTTGCTGAGCCTCATATCCCAAAGCAGAGAGAAAAGGAGCCCCTAGGGCTTCTGCACTGTAGCATGTTCTGTGACTTGCTTGGTGGAACAAGGAGGAGACAGTCTTTCTACTAGCTTCTTTCCCAGTGGTTGGCATTTCCTCCTTCTTTTTTACCTGTCAGCCAAACTGTCTTACCTTGCTTCTGACTTTGATTTTGCTCCTCTTTAAAGCTGGCTTAGCCACTGAAACAGAAGATGTCCCTGCATCACTACTGTTATGCAGTGGTCCATGGAACGGACTTGCTTTGGAGCACAAGTTTCAGGCATTTGCTGGCAGTTACAGAGCAGGGAAGGGAGAAAGGGCAATGTCTAGCTGCCTTTCCCACAAAGTCGGATCCAGTCTCAAAATCTCCTTCCCTCACAGTACAACAGTGCTGAACCTGGGAAAAATGACCCCCTGATAAGCTACCTGGTAACCCATCTGTTCTTAGTGCAGTGATGGACAGGAACATCCTGATGTGCAACTGTGCTTGGGAGAGGGCACTACTCATTTTCTTGGAAACTGCTGAAGATCAGACTAAAACTCATGTTTCGTTGTCCAGAGACATAACTTGTCTATTCAAACCAAGGGGTTAGCAGTTCAGTCCCCAGGAGAAGAGAGCTCAAAGTAGAAATCAGATTTGTTCCCTTAATAAGATGAGTCCAGAGCACAGGGACATTTTCTTAACATGGTTCCTTGTGGTCATCAAATCACATAGGTGGTTTTTAGATCTGCTTTGCCCTCCCGAAGTTATGCAAGTTCCCAGTATTAGTCTGGGGCTTCTTACTGGGTAGTTTATTAGTAAGGGAAAACTATCACGGCAGAGGAAAGCCTGCAGTTCTTCGTTCCCCAAGCGCAATGCAGGGAGACAGCAGTTGAAGAAGCAAAGATGTCAGAGAATGACTGGTTCCCACTGCACTTTCCATTAATAAACCCCACCATGGTGCAATTGGCCCTGGCCTCCTTTCCATTGTCATAAAGCTGGAATCAAAGAACATGACTGCTTTTATTGGCAAAATTTTTGCTCCATCAGTGACATCAAAAGGCTGAGGGTTCACCGGCAGCTCAGTGCAGAGTGGGCAGAGCGGGCTTTCCGTGTGAAGGAGCCTTCTGTCAATGCCCCTCCTGAGACACTTAGGTTTAAGGAAATGTTTGCACTGCTCTAGAGAAAGAGCTGGCTGGGTGTTTTTCTTTTGTGCTTAGGCACTCTGAAAGGAATTCCTGTGGGCACAATTATCTCACATATGGCAAGTCAGAAACAAAACAAAACAAAAAAAGGCCAAAGCTAAAAAAAAAAAAAAAGGAGAGAGTAGAAGATAAAAAATAAAAATTAAAGGTCACTTGGATGCTTTGGCCCAGCACAGGAAAGGGGAAAATCCACCTTTGAGGATACAACTTACTTGAGAGGAGCTGGAAACCCATGAGCAAAGCAATAAGAAACTGAGAACAAGCAGTGGCCCAGTTAAAACCATTGAAACAGAATCCCAGTCTCTGCAAACTGTAGGAACAGGGTGTTAGTGTTGCAAATGAAGTCAAAGGGTATGCGTGTGTATGTGGTGAAATGCACAGGACTGTACCTTCTGCACCCAACAGCTCATCTGGAACAAAACACCGGAACTTGTTGGGGAATGAAATTGCTAAAGGATAACCAGCCTTGCCCTATCTGTGCTACTACCTGCACTGCTCACTGCCAGCTGCTTAATGGGATTCTACCTAGATCTTGTGTGATGCTGTGCAAAACAGCACTTTGTCCATGCAGCATTTCCATGGCAAAGGTTACAGCAACCTAAACTCTATGCACAGAAGGGAAAATAAAGCTTTAAACTCAGCCAAACAGTCAGTCACAGGCAAGAAGAAAATCTACCAACTTTGCTCAGCTTCCTCCAATTGGAGGCAAGTCAGAATCATGGAAGGGTGTTACTTCAGACAGATTACCTGCACAGGGCACTGGTACCAACTTGAATTCAGTAGCCAGCAGGGACTAATTCTTTTTTACATGAAGAAACTGTTACTTTTCTAAAATTCAAAGATCCCACGGGGTCTAGAAAATCTAAAATTTTTCCAATACCAATTTTAACCTTCATTTAAAATTCCATTGAAATTTTGTGCTTGAGTAATTGCATATTTAGTAATAACTTGATTGATTAGATGCTCCACTAATACTTGCATTCATTCTTGGAGGATGTCTTGACTACTCCACCATACCTAGCTTGTCATATGAATGCAAGCCTCTTCCTGCACTTGAATTCAAATCTATTTCATATCCAAAGTGTTTTAATACCTGCCCACATGTAGGCATCTGAGCAAACTCCAGAACTGCGAAACATATGAGGAAACCTTGGACTTTCACAGCCTGTCAAAGCTGGCCACCATATCTTTTCTTCCATATGGCAACACCATCAGGCTTTTTCCTACTGTGTGCCACAGCAAACTGTGAGACTTGTATCAACACATGCATGGGTCAGGGACCATTCCTGAGCCTGTTTCCTGGGCTGTATTTACAGAATGACTATGGATGAAGCACTTGAATCAAAGCACCAGTGGATACATAATGTTCACCCAGGATTGGGCTCAGTCGGATTACACCAAGGATAGTGTAAGGCCAGCAGTGGGGAATCCTGGTGTGTCATAAACCTTGCTCAGCATTGACTTTGCAAAGGACATTGCAGTATGTCTGAGATTCTGCTTGGAGCAGGGGATGGATCAGACCACCAGCTTCTAAAGCTTCCAACAGAGTTAATCAGATTTGGTTGGTGGGCTGTCTAGCACCCAGTTGATTATCAGCTTCTCTGGCATTTTTCCCCCCTGAGTGACAGCAAGGGCAAATCAATAGGTATGGTAGATACTTAGGTTATCTGCACTTTTTTAAATGCTTATTTTATTATTTTTATTATAAGTAACAGAAAATCACATATGATTTTGTTTGGAGAAAATATGAAACAAAGTGCCTGACACACTTGCTTTTTCATACCTCTTAACTTCTCCCTCCTTTGCAAAAAGCCCCTCAAACCTAGATTGTGCTCTCTAAAAAATTATCAAAGGGCAAAACGACGACTTGGAACATATGTTTGTGAAGGTTTCCCAACTTCCCTGGGTCTCCCTACCTTCAGGGTCAAACTCCTGGTGTGCTGTTCCATGTGTGCTACAGGGGAGTGATGAGCCTAGCCCCCTTTTCCTCCATGCAAGCCGTTGTTGTCAGGTAAACAAAGCTACAGGGAGAAGCAAAGCTGCAGAGAGAAGCAAAGCTGCCCTGTCCTCGAATTCTGAGGGTGTCTGCTGTGCAGCATAACAGTGTGCTGCTTGGCCTCTTGGGTGGGTTATGGCAGTAATCATTCATTATTCCTGGTCAGCTATGTCATCACAAAGCCCTGTGAAAATATTTTAATTACTTTCAGTTTAGCTATGCTAAAGTCCCTGCAACAAAGCCAAAAATCATCTTTGCTTAAAATAGGAGCGCTTATTTTTCTGTGGCATTCTTTTGGCTGATAGTGGTGGTGTTGTTTTGTTTTGATCCATTTTAGGAGCATGAGTATCTTGTATCTGTGCTCTCATTAATATAGACCAGGGAAGACATGTTTATTATATTTTCAGTAATAATTATGTGAATATTTTTGCTTCAGTCAATGAGTTTCTGATCAGAGGAATAAAACTTCTGTGAGGAATTAAGCTGCATATAAGGAATATAAATAACGAAGGTTGTGTGAAGAAAAGTCTATGGGCTGCTTTGACTTTACTAAAGAAATATGAAATACATGGATTTGCATTACGGCCTTTTTGTTATGATCATTAAATTTGTGTACATCCGCTGAAAATGCATTTGCTATGGTAGATGTATACAGATCCAATGGAAAACAGAATTTGTCTAATACTTCTGTAGCTTTGATCCTGTTACAAATATAAATTCCTTGGCTTTCAAAAGCAGCCTCCCAGAAATCATAAGATTGTACCCCTCATACAACTACAGCGCATGTATAGAAAAGTTGTACTGTTTCTTTTTCTGGCACAGAACTCACGTTAAAATGAGATTACTTAATTGAAGAAAACATTTCCTGACATGTTGCAAATCAACATTTGAAACAAATCTTTCCCTTCTGCTTAAGGAGAGGATGAATGCACTCTAGCCTGTTTAATCCATGGGGAGCTCAATGAATTCATATTAACCACTGAGGCAGTTGATTGGTAAAACATAATGTAGCACAGTGTGAAGCAGCTTACCATCAGTTAGACAATTTTCCTCAGTCAGATTGCCTTGATGATTATTTGCCTTGTGTAATTCCTTCAGATAGCTCCACAGATTCCTTCACAGCTCCACATCTCTAGCTCCACAGACAGTGGTGGACCTATATAGACATGGAGACTAGTTCAGACAGCACTGTTTTCTATAAACAGCTATGGTTGACTGTTACCAAGTATATCATAATTTGGGTATACTCTATATATGTTTAAGCCCACTTTAACTGTTTTCTAAGCATATGTGTATATACGTATATATATAGAGAGAGAGAGATATGCAGATGTGTGTGTGTAGTGCTCTGACCACACCACCCAAGTCTTGGAAGGCAGATGCAGGGGATGTGACAATGAAGACCTTAGGCCCACTGTATGAGAGGACCTGTTTTGACACCATCTTAAGAAGCAAAACGTGCACAGGTCCATAGTACCTGATGAAATCCATCTGTGGGTCCTGAAGGAGCTAGCAAATGAAGTTGCTAAGCCACTGTCCATCATAGTAGAAAAATCACGGCAGTCAGGTGAAGTTCCCAATGACTGGAAAAAGGGAAATATAACCCCCATGTTCAAGAAGAGGAAAATGGATGACCCAGGGAACTACAGACCAGTCAGTCTCACCTCTGTGCCTGGCAAAATCTTGGAGCAGATTCTCCTGGAAGGCATGCTAAGGCACATGAAAAACAACAAGGTGCTTGGTGACAGCCAGCATGGCTTCACTAAGGGGAAATCCTGCCTGACCAACTTGGTGGCCTTCTATGATGGGGCTACAGAACTGATGGACAGGGGTAGAGCAGTTGATGTCATCTACCTGGACTTGTGTAAAGCGTTTGACGCTGTCCCACACGACATCCTTGTCTCTAAATTGGAGAGACATCAATTTGATGGATGGACCACTCGGTGGATAAAGAACTGGCTGGATGGCCCCACGCAAAGAGTTGTGGTCAATGGCTCAGTGTCCAGCTGGAGACCGGCAACGAGTGGTGTCCCTCAGGGATCGGTGTTGTTTGCCGATGACACCAAGCTGTGTGGTTCAGTCGATAAGCTGGAGAGAAGGAATGCCATCCAGAGGGACCTTGACACGCTTGTGAGGTGAGCTAATAACAATCTCATGAAGTTTAACCATGCCAAGTGCAAGGTCCTACACCTGGGTTGGAGCAATCCCAGGCACAGCTACAGGTTGGGCAGAGAAGAGATTGAGAGCAGCCCTGTGGAGAAGGACTTGGGGGTGTTGGTTGATGAGAAAATGAACATGAGCCGGCTGCAGTGTGTGCTCGCAGCCCAGAAAGCCAACCGTATCCTGGGCTGCATCAAAAGGAGCATGACCAGCAGGTCGAAGGAGGTGATCCTGTCCCTCTCCTCTGCTCTCATGAGACCTCACCTGGAGTATTGTGTGCAGTTCTGGTGTCCCCAACATAAAAAGGACATGGAACTGTTGGAACAAGTCCAGAGGAGGGCCACGAGGATGATCAGGGGACTGGAGCACCTCCTGTATGAAGACAGGCTGAAAAAGTTGAGGCTGTTCAGGCTGGAGAAGAGAAGGCTGCGTGGAGACCTCATAGCAGCCTTCCAATATCTGAAGGAGGCCTGTAAGGATGCTGGGGAGGCACTCTTCATTAGGGACTGTAGTGATAGAACAAGGGGTAATGGGTTCAAATTTAAACAGGAGTAGTTTAAATTAGATATAAGCAAAAGAAGTTCTTTACTGTGAGGGTGTTGAGGCACTGGAATGGGTTGCCCAAGGAAGTTGTGAATGCTCCATCCCTGGCAGTGTTCAAGGCCGGGTTGGACAGAGCCTTGGGTGACATGGTTTAGTGTGATGTGTCCCTGCCCTTGGCAGGGGGTTTGGAACTTGATGATCTTAAGGTCCTTTCCAACCCTAACTATTCCATGATTCTATGTTTACTACAATCTCTTGACAATAACATTCATAAATTTGGAATTGTGTTGCATTGTCTTCCGGATAACAGGAGATATCAAGAGCATCCCAATTTGTTGGGATCACAAGTCTAGGCAGTATTACTGCTACTAGTGTTAGAATTTACTTTCTCTGGAGTCATTGCCAGTGAGTTAGCTATCTTCCATTTGGAGTTGAAAAGCAACAGAAATATGTTACAGTTTGGGAAATATCTGGAGAGAGGAAGTGCTGGAAACTGGGTCACCAAAGGAGATCTCAGGGTTCTGAGTCCCAGGAGCATCCCTTCCACAGGGTAATACTCCAGCCTTTTTCTGTGTCCTTTTTCTGCTCCATGTTCCCATTTTTCTGAAGGTCATTCTGAGGCATCCTGGTGTCTGAATGACCTTCCTAATCAGGGGGACATTTTTTTTCAGACTTGCCTTGTTTAATTGGTCATAAGATTGAGTCCCCAAGAAATCACCTCTACCACTTTGCTTGTTATTGGCTCAAGTTTGAAATCTCACCCTTTCTACTTCCCCACAGGACAGATGGCAACAGCCAGACAGACCTCAGTGAAGGATCCTGATTGTCTGATTATAATATTTCAATTACTCTGCCATGTTAGCATCAAAAACCAACTGAAAATGTGCAGTATAATTTCAGCATATACCTGGTATTTTCTTCTGTGAACTGGAAAACAGAGATGTCAATAATTTACATGTTATTTCTTGTTAGTGACAATAACCTGATTTTTTGAGGTCTTAATAAAGAGTTAAGTATAAATCGCTCTTATGACCATGAAAGAGTCTAGTTGAGCATTATTAAGCATCTCCACCCATTTGGTATGCAGAGGTGGAGTCCAGAATTCAGCTACAGAATACAAGGTACACTGGGCATCAGAACAGGTTACTAATAGCAACAGTTTCCATTTATTATGCTACTTAATAGGTGTGGGACACCTATATCCAGATTTAGTAATCTACACACATTATTTAATATTTAATTTCTAACATATATTTAGTTAAGTTTGTATTAAATGTAAAGGCTCTTTCAGCTTTTGTTGCAAAGGGGTGCTTTTCAGTTATCTGTATTCAGAAGCGAATGTTAACTTTACCTGATGGTATTATACTGTTTGGTTTTGTTTTTTTTTACAGAGGCATTCTTCCTACTGGCTTTTGTGCACATGGGCACTTTTACTCACATACATGAGCACATGCATGCACAAAAATCATTCAGATTTTAGACAGATGTATGCAGCTATTGGCTGAAGAATGTATTTTGTTGGAATTCTGAGCAAACCGATAAAGGAGAAGGGATGCTCTACATTGAAACACTTTCAATCTCTTCATCTGGCATCACCAGTAAAAAAAAAAAAAAGAAAAGAAATCCTGTGTATTAAGTGAATAAGTTCAAAAATATTCTGACATTCTAGGTGCAAGAGAGAAAAAGTAATGAATTTACAAATGTTGTCCACAATACTAAGCGGTAGAGATTTTGTCTTCAGTTGTACATTTTTTTCCTCTCTAAACTTTACACTAGATGATTGATTTTGTTAAGCATGCTTTATGTTGATAATTCCGTAGCATTTGTGCAGCTTAAATGTCAAGTTAAGTTTGCTGACAGAAACATTAGAGTGTTTTATTGTGTGAACTCACTGAATATAGTACTTGCTTTACCTGTGCACAGAACATGATTTATATGATTTCCTCATCCACTTTATAAATCATGTCTATTGCGTATTAAACCACCTCCAACTCTCACTAAATCTGTTTACTAAAATGTCTTTAGTTCTCTTAACATATGAACAATAATTCACACTGAACTGGCTAATATCTCTATAAGTATTTTATTCTTGACTAATCCACAACACAAAATCATCATTCTTCAGGAGGCTATATTGAAAAAAAAAAAAATCTACCCAGTCCAGATTTGTTTCACAGACATAAAAAGAATCCTAATTAAGCCACAGGTGGGGTTTTTTGTCTTTTCTTTGTCTTTTTTTTTTTCTTTTTATTCTTTTTAGTCTTCTGTAACTGGAAGATATGTAATAACTTTTGTCTTAATATCTTCTGAAGTGCTTCAGCCCATCTTCAGGATTCTACACTTATTAACATGGGATCTGCTAAAGAGTGTTATAATTGCACTTTTTCCTTTGTAGAACAGAGAATCTGATGTTTTAGAGAAAGTTAAAATCTTCTGTGAGACTTCCTTTAGTTGAATAATTCTTTAAATAAAGAAGCTGGGCTTTCCTCCATATTATCTACTGATCATCTCATTATAGGGAGCTGTTTTAATTTCCCGGGCAAACTACAGTGGCAGTCAGGTAATGGACTGAAAATCAGTGTCGTGGTTTAAACCCAGTCAGGTAACTTGTTCACTCACTCCCAGTGAGTGGTGCCGAGCTGACAACAATCGAGGTCTGTGTCCGTCTCCCCCCCCCCCCCCCGCACCGGGGCTCTCCCCTTCCCCGCTCCCGGAGGAACGGGGAGGAGGATCGAGAGAGTGCAACTCCTACGGGTTGAGACAAGAACAGTCCAGCAACAAATCACCACTGCTACTATCAGCTAAAACAATGATAAGGGAAAATAACAAGGGAAGAGAATACGATACCACCGGCCAAGAAAGCGAGTTCCACCCGGAAGCCCCTGTCCTTCCGGGTAACTCCCAGTTACCCCCCCCACCCCGGGCATGACGTGCTGTGGTATGGAATACCTCCCCGGCTAGCCCGGGTCAGGCGCCCCATCTCTGCTTCCTCACAGCTTCCCCTCCTCCCTGGCAGAGCATGAGCCTCACAGAGTCCTTGGTCAGGGTAAACATCACTTAGCAACAACCAAAAACATCGGCTTCACCAACACTGTTCTCAAGCTGGAAGTCAAAACACAGCACTGCACCAGTTAACACAAAGGAAAAACATGACTGCTACTGCTGAACCCAGGACAATCAGTTATACCAAGGACTCTTTCACAGAAGGCATTATTCAGTGGCAAAAGTGTGGCAGAAACAAACCCCCAGTAAGAGGCTCCAAAGACCTAGGAAGATGAAAATCATTCTAGAGAGGATTGTTCATGATGGCTTGGTTGCAACTTCTGGCTCAGGAAATCCCCAGGATGCTGGTTACAAAAAGAGAAATGATGCCAGAAGAGGATCACTTTATCCTTGCCTTGTTTTTCGTACTTTTTTCCTCAAGATTTTTCCCCAGCCAGAAGCAGGAAAGACTCCTCTTTCAGCCATAAAAACCTGTAGGCTTATGCACTAATGCACTTTTCATGCTCCAGTATCTAAACAGAACAAAGTTCTGTACATTCTCCCTCCATATCATAGTTGTGTAACATTTCCATGGAAACTAGCACATTAATTTGCAAAGAAAACTGGTTTTAGAAGAGTACATATTTGTAGCTGTTTCTAACGCAGTACGCTTGATACTTCTCTGTATGTTTTCTTGCAATTTATTTTTCTATATTTCTTAATTTGATGCCTTGGTACTGGCTGATTTGGTTCTTCTGTATATCTCTCATATCTGCCTTGTTGAATTTCTCATTGTCCCTATGCCAGGCCTTACTTTGCGGGTTTATATGCAGGAGCTACTGTGCATTCACTGGTGGCTCCACTCCCAAAAGCTGGCTCCATTCCTTCTTACTAATAATCTACAAGAGACTGTGAAGTTGGATTGTATAGAGCTCCAAATTTGTCTTCGCAATGATGACAGCCAAAAACACAAAATCAAGAACTGCAAGTTCCACTAACCCCACATCAGCTCCTGCAAGTGGCTGGGAGTCACATGCTTGGAAATTGTTGGACTGCTGCTTGATGTCATGGTCTAGTCCTCAGACCACAAGAAAGAAGAGCAAGCATGTGAGGTATAGTCATTTTTCTTCTACCTATGCTGATTTTGCAGTATGGGGACAGCATCTGTCTGCTTAAATTTGGATAGCCGTTAGTTACTCAGGAACTGACAAATACTAATTGGTAATGAAACCCTTTCGCATTTGATAATTAAGATGTTTGTGCCACTGAAGACATTTTCAATTCCCAGCTGCGCCCAGTGCAAAACAATACAATTCCATTGAAAGTCCTTAATTGAAGATACAGCTCTTCTCAGTTTTCATGTGGTACATATTTTATAGGTTTAAGAGATATCAGTAATTTTAAAATGCATTCCTCACTTGTAGTTCAATGGCAAAAACACGCAAGTAAATTAATTCACTGCAATGTGTTGACTAGCAAACCCTAACCTAACCCTAACCCAATACACAAACCCATATAGTTTCCATGCAGTCAGTCAACTATTGTTTTTCAGAGTTATGATTTTAGAAGCAACAGTAGAAAATGTTTTCTGTAACTGTTTTTTCATCTTGGAAAATATATCTCCTTCTTCTTATCCATGTTTTTGCAAGGCAGCCCTTTTGCATTCCAAAGCTTTACTGCATGCAGAGTTATGCCTGCTTATTCCATTTTACTTCTGTGTTGAACTTTTTTTTCCTTTCCAGACTTAACATGCAGAAAAGAACTGAATATTCCTGCAGCAGCAGCTGTTGGCTTTCTGCAGTGTCCTGAGACCTCTCAAACCTCTAAACTGGGGCTTAGAGCTTTCATCCTTTCTCTGGACACAGGCCAACGTTTGCAAAAATACTGCAGGGCTCAATTTCTACCTAAAGTGTGATGCAATTACACCTTTTATCTGAAGTTTGTAGTTACTCCTCACATTTTTCTTTCACTGTCTGTAATCATTCATCCTAATCAGTTAGCTATAATTTTTAGGGCAACGGTGGTGATACCATCCAGCTGGCTATTGTTTTCTCTTCTAGCAGGCAAAATGGATCTTATGCTTTCCAACTTCTGTATTTTAAGGCTTGAATTCCAAATTCAACTTCAGTGACTGCAAGAATGATCAATCTCAGTTTTGGGGATCTTTGTTTATACTTTAGTAAAGCTTTGCATGAGGTTCTTGCTATACAAAGCACTAGCTGCAGGGAAAATAACTGACTTCACAACATTTGTGAAACAAAAAGACACTTGTCTGGTTATTTAGATGAGCATATGTAAAAGTTCAGAAACAACAACAAACTACACCTGTGGCAACACACTACAGAGCAGATGGGTACCTCAGTTACAGTATTTGAGGCAATGGCACATGTTACCACTAAAGGTCTGGGATTTGAAGACAAAGGTCCCTTTCTGACTTTGGCAGGTTCTTCTGTTTCTCGTGCTGTTGATGAAAGGCCCATCTATTACAGCCTGATGTAGCTGAAGCAAACACATGGTTTGCACCAATGTACATACGAGCTGCATACCGTAATTTAGAGATGTCCGTTTCTTGTTAGATAGGCTCTGCTGGATTTTCAAAGTAAACAGAAAGGAAAAATAACACTGCTTTAGAGTTACACCTGAAAGGGAGGTCTAGTACACCACTGGCTGACCAGGACAAGAAGTTACGGTAGTGCTGCTGCAGCCACTGACCAGATCTAGTCCTGCTAAGTTAAACTACCTATCATATATCCGCTCCTGTAAGCAGCTTGTCTGTGTCACTCAGTAACAAGATTAGAGACCTTGGTGCCCAGTAGAAAACTCCCAGTTCAATGGGATGCGGGCATTGCCTTATCAGAGGTTTTGCCTTTATGGCTTTCTCATTTTAACTCAAGCTATAAACATGATAATCATTAACATTTCTCGGCTTAGAATACACTGACAGTCTTGTTTGTGGATTGTGTATTTGTATAAGTCCTAGATGCTAATCAGCAATTTCAGGTCTGTAACCAGGGTTGGTTACTAGTGGGTACAGAGAAGGCTAGCAGAGAAGAAAGGTTTTTTTTTTGTTTATCTATCTGTGGGGTTTTATTAACGTTTTTGATATACAAATTTTTAACATCATCCTTCAGTTGTTAATTTATTAAAAAAATGGGTAAGAAAAACCTTTTGTAAACCAGAGAAAGAAGACCTTCTCTCTTACTCACTTTGTTTCTTATCAACACTTACCCCAACAGCTTCACTTCTAGACTCCATTTCTGTGCTAGATCGGCCAGCAGTTTGTGAAATCATGACATAAGACAACTTGCTCCAAACTTTCTGATATCCAACATAAGCTGGCTAGAGAGTGGGTTAAAAAGAAAAACAACCAGGTGAGCCAAAGTCTAAGCCTCAAACCAAAGGGAGTGCAGGAAGCTGGAGTCCCTTGCTCGAGATAGGAGAAGGATTTGCTGCAGGTGTCATAACCAGACAGTGCAGCCTTGCTCCTCATCTGGTGAGAGGGTCTGCCCTGAACCACTACATGACAGCATGCTGACTTGCCACGATGGTGCTGGCATTGTCACTACAGTTAAATGTGGAGCTTGGGGAATAATGGGAAAACACATATGTTTATGCATTCACACGCACCTTTAACTCAGCTTTGAAGTGTAGCTTTGGCTTCAGATATGCCTTGAGAGACACTGATGTGTAGGAGGCATAAATCTATTTCTAGAGCCACATGCTTTGAAATTACATTAATAAAGTGGAGGTAACTTCCACTGCAGTATTAGTGCCAAATAACACTTGTAGCTGAATACAAAAGCAGAGGATGGCACAGAAGAGATTCATAGAGGCTGCTGTGCCTAAGCTGTTCTCAAAACGGTTGGTTGAGTTTTCTTCCCAAAGACACCCACAGGCCATTCAGGAAGCCTGTGCAGCTGAAAGCTGGGACTGTCTGTGCCGAAGAGGAAGGGAGAGGGAGTGTGAGCTGAGAGGTGCTTGCTCCCTCTTTACTTCTGTAAGAGTGATGACAGCATTGCTTATGAATAGCAGTGCAGCCCTGGGCCAATCTAGAGAAAAGTTAATGAAAAGACAGCTTAGTGATATGAACTTAGCTTTTGAAAATAAAATGAGAAAGCAGAGGAGCCATGGTGTCAGAGGCAGGAAAATACGTTTAGCTGTTTTGCCTTCCCTGGCTAGGAGGACACAGGAAGCCTAGCTTTCCTTTTCTAGCATACCTGCTACACTTGAAGTGGGTTAGGCCCCAACCCAACCTATCAGGTGCATGTGAGATAAAGTAATGAGAGCACAAAATACAAGGTTTACAGAGTCAGACCAAAGTCCATACAGTTTCATACCTACAACAGATACTCAGCGAAGGATAGGAGAGCAAGGCAATACTCCCATTGACTCTCCTGCCACTGGGTTATCTGTGGAGGACCTAATGTGACTGGTCTGTGAGTCACTCAGGTAGCTCACCTGCCAGGCTACATTGTTCACAGCTTGCCCTACGTTCAAAGGGTCCTGTCTCTACGCTCTTTACATGCAAGCCAATTGGACTGAAGTTTTGTAATTGTTCTAGATCTTTTCTTACTCCAGTGCTGTCTGTCACAGGGAGCCTCAGCATGCTGTTGGGGAGCCTCTGCTGGTTCCTGCGCTGTCTGGCCCCTGCAGGTTGCCCTCATTTACATGAGGCCAAGCTCCCAGTTTTGTAAGGGCTACATGTTGCTCTTCACACACTGCTTTTCTCTGGCTTTGATCATATTTTAATTAATTTAACAATTGTGTTTCAGTGACAGGGTTAATAAGTAATCAGGTAGGTAGGGGTTTTCTAACAGTATATTCAAGGGGCAGAGTTAAGGTTGTGTGATCATTTCACAGTTTCTAGAATTAGAAAATTCTTTTAGCATGACTACACTATTCATTACTGCTGGGTCCTTTCTCTTATTTACTGTATTTTAGTGTATGAGACACCACGGGGTCCATTGTCTTTAATACTAAGAAAGCTGGAGAAAGGAGACTTCATCGTAGGACTTTTCCCTTCCTTTTTCTGAACTGTTTTCCCAAACTATGATTGTAAGAACGGAATTCGTTTCTTGTGGGATTCCAATAGCAAACGGATGTACAGTGAGGAAGGCATGGAAAAAAAAACCCTGCCTCCAGCACAACCATCTTCAGCTGTTCAGTGTTTTGCTCAGTACGGCTTCCACAGGATCTGAAGAGCCAACACAAATGAGAAAATCCCTCCACAAGAGCTAATAATCCTACATACAACTTTTGACTGAACTTGCCTGACTAATGGGCTTTAAAGCAAAACCCCATGCTTACCAAATCCAACTTGGAACAGTTTCTTTGGCCTCTAGATCCCTGGAATTCAAGCACTGCTTCTTAAATATCACACCAAAGAACCCGAATAATTCTAACTTGCACCATTTTCAGGCTTCCAATGACAACTTTGTTTTGCACTGAATATTTTTGTGAAAGACTGTTTCTCTAGGATATATTGAGTCCAAACTTTTATATGGATTCAATCAGCACAGCATCACTGAACCCAGTGATGCAGAGCCAGTTCGCCTCAGTTGATAATCTGGCACATTTGTATTCCTGTCTACTTTTCATGGGATTAAAGCAAATCTAGCTGCTTAGGTTACAGCTGAATGCCAAGCCATTTAGCCATGCCAGTCTAGATCCTAAGGAACTAATCGTGGTAGCTTCAGACCTGCTGTGCAGAGTTGTCAAGGGCAAAAGGTAAGAGAGAAAATACCCACTGAGAGAAAATACAGTATCACTGACAGCTCTTCAGTACTTTGAGCATGAGCTTTCGTCATTAAAGATATATTGACTTTTTAAAAGCTCTATCTGCAACTTTCTAAGTCAAAATTTGCATCCTATTGGACATGTGACTAGTCTAAAATTTAGATACACAGAAAAGTGTTTGATCAAGGCAACAGGCCTGTTGACATCATCAATGAGAGCAAGGTCTTTGGTATCAAATGAAGAAAAAGTCAATCTTCCTCTGGGCAAATAATACAGATCTTTTTGTGAGTTTTTTTGTTTGTTTGTTTGTTTTGGATTTTTTTTCTCCTCTGGCAACTCTTGCTCTAACTGTTCAAGGAGTTACAGCTCCCACCTCACTCTGCTCTGATGCCAGAAGTTACTGTCCCTCTGGAAGAGCCAATATGCTGGCCCCTTGTCAGTGCTCTACAAAGCCAATGATGCCACTGATGAAAGAGGGCTTCCCCATAGGACACACAGCAGCAGCAGTTTACAGTGGGATTAATGTACCCTCAGCAAGTTTGCAGATGACACCGAGCTGTGTGGTTTGGTTGATATGCTGGAGGCAAACAATGTCATCCAGAGGGACCTTGACATGCTTCAGAGGTGAGCTAATAACAATCTCATGAAGTTTAACCATGCCAAGTGCAAGGTCCTACACCTGGGTCGGTGCAATCCCAGGCACAGCTACAGGTTGGGCAGAGAAGAGATTGAGAGCAGCCCTGCAGAGAAGGACTTGGGGGTGCTGGTCAATGAGAAAATGAACATGAGAGGCTGCAGTGTGCGCTCGGAGCTCTGAAAGCCAACCGATGGGCTGCATCAAAAGGAGCGTGACCAGCAGGTCGAAGGAGGTGATCCTGCCCCTCTCCTCTGCTCTCGTGAGAACTCACTCGGAGTATTGTGTGCAGTTCTGGTGTCCTCAACATAAAAAGGACATGGAGCTGTTGGAACAAGTCCAGAGGAGGGCCACGAGGATGATCAGGGGACTGGAGCACCTCCCATAGAAAGATAGGCTGAGAAAGTTGGGGCTGTTCAGGCTGGAGAAGAGAAGGCTGCGTGGAGACCTCATAGCAGCCTTCCAGTATCTGAAGGAGGCCTGTAAGGATGCTGGGGAGGGACTCTTTATTAGGGACTGTAATGACAGTACGAGAGGTAACGGGTTCAAACTTAAACAGGGGAAGTTCGTGTTGGATATCACGAAGAAGTTCTTTACTGTGAGGGTGGTGAGGCACTGGAACAGGTGTTGGGGCATTAACATTTTGTTAAGTGCAGATAACACACTAGGCTGAGGCCTTTTGCAAGACCAAGGGAAGCAGTGAGGAGGCACGTGCCAGAGCCAGAAGTGCAGGGGTGTGTGTGAAAACTGCTGAAATCAAAGCAGTCAATTGCGTTACTAAACCAGGGAAATAAGAGTGACCTGTTTAATCTCAACTTCAGTAAAGCATGTCACATGTTATCACATACGAAATTATCAGTGGAGAAGATATGGGAACTAGTGGGAGATCAACAAGACAGCCAAAAGAGTTACATGGAAAAGGGAAGCATGTGACTGGCTGAAAGTTACTGAGAGACCTCTTCAAGGATTAATCTTTAGCTAAATTTGTTTAAGCATTTAATTAATGACAGAATTAATGACAGGGTAGAAAGCATGGAAATGTGCTAATGGGATTTGTTATCAACACAGAAGGGTGGTATGGTGGTGAGCAAGAATATATGACAAGAATACCAGAATTATTTTGGGTTTGAAGTAATAGAAATAATGCAAATTGAAAGATAATGTGTTTATTGCTAAATAACAGGGATTGTTGCGTTAAAATTTAAGCTTGTCAGTTGAAAATAATAGGAAAAGAAAATAGACATTGGCATGATATACTAAAGAATAAGTCTAGTGTGGTTATAGTTTGTCAAAAGAGGCCTTTCCTTTAGATAAAAAGAGACCAGAGTTAATCAATCAGGCACCAGTGGGAACCCTGAAATAAAATGTGCATTTATGGGCACCTGTGTTTCAGGAAGAAGAATTCAAATGAGAACAGAAGCTAAGAAGGGCTTACTGGGAGTGTATTTCGGGGAAAAGAGAACTGATCTTGCAAAAGAACTCAGCTTGCTTATCCCAGCAAGACAAAGGCTGAGAGATGATCTGCTTGCTGCTCAAGCAACCACAAGGGCTGTCCTATAAGAAGGAAAAGGGTAGGTTACTGACAATTTAATGGTATTTCATTCAGAAATGTCTGAAACAGCTAGCAACAAGGCTGAGATGGGAACTGGAAGAGGTTGCATCAGATTCAGAGGGGTATGGTGTTGTGACAGGGTTCTGGCTGCAGCAGGAGGTCAGGATCATACCTGCTTCTGGGGCACCTTGCTCAGATCAGGAGAAGGATGACCTCGGGTGCACCCCAAGACAGCCAGGGGTAGTCTGAGGAACTTCTTCTGTAGTGCTAAATCTTTTTGTTCTTACCAGTTGATGCAAACTGTTCACCTCCACACGTAGGGAGCAGCCCTGGGGGAGAATATTTCTTAGACAGTCTTAATCTCTTTGATTCTTCCTGTGTGGCCTTGAAATGCTCTCTATTTAGGGGATGTGGTGGAGCACCACAGTCTAACCCAGGGCCTGTAACTGGTTTGCAGGAAGTTCCGTGAGAAAATTCTGTGTTTAAAATGTGAAATGTGTTTCAAATTTTGGATGGGCACAGAGGTCATGTGACAACCACTCTGCTTCCCGATTGGAAGAACATACCTCCTAGAACTGAGTTTCTTCACAAGTACTTGTATCTAGGGCTCCAGCATTCATATTCCAAGAATATCTCACCTATATTCGTCTAATTTGCTGCTTCTGCAAATATTCCTGCTAGCAAATCCATTTTCTCCTCTTATGCCAAAAGGGTGTGAGCACAGCATGAACTGTTCAAAGGAATAGTCCTAGAAAAATTTTCAAGGAATACACTTACGTCCTGGAGGGACACAGGAAACAGAGTGCTAGACAATCAGGAAGAGCAAGAAGAGGAACAGAAAGAGACAAATTGCATGAGAGAGCCTGAGGCATGTCTGAGGAGGACTTTAAAAGCAAGGACAGATTTGAGTTGAATAGGGTACCAGGGAGGCTGCCTGAGGATAACCCAAATGTGAATCCCTGACAGTTGTGAAGGAGGGAGTCCTGTGTGTCCAGGCAAGGCCACACACAGGAAAATTCAGCAGTTGAATTTAGAGAAGCTGAGACAGCTTCAAGGTAGAAGTGCCGTCTGTGGAGTAGAAGGGTGAGGTCCACAGTTGCTGAGAAACAGAGACAGAAGTTATGGAAGAAAAAGGATTAAAAATGAAAATGTATGCCAGTACAGCAGTCTGGAGGAGGTAAACCACAGGTGGGAGCTGAGTGAAATGGGGAAGAGCAAAGCTGCTCAAAATTTCAAAGACAAACTGGAAAGCTGGCAAGATTTGTGTCATTTCAGATTGAAAGCATGTAAAACCACTTGCACAGGACTTGTATCGTTGAAGGGTTGAAGCAGAGAGCTTTTCAACTCTGAACTAAGTTTTGGGTTTTTCATCAAACCACAGACCAAGAAAACAGCTTTGAGAGTGAGGGTGGGAAGCTAGGTTTCATTGAGAAAGTTTCTCCTGCCTGTAAATGATGTAAAGGAATGGAAAATTACTCTGTGCTTCTCTCAGAACATTTTTCTGGATAGAATCCCTTTTTACATGAAATCTCCCTTTTGCTTCTGTCCTCTCCAGTATGAAACACGTGTGCCCTGCCCATAGCCTCCCACTGAGAGATGGGGAGGCCAGGTGACCACTCTGATTGCTTTGGGCTTTGTGCAAATCATGAGTACAGGTTGCATTCTACTCCTCCTCAGCGCTCTTCCATTGAGCCACTGGCACCTAGTTTCTCTGGCCAGTCTCATTTGCACAGTGAGGGTTTTTTTTAGAGGATCTGAAGAAAGCAAGAGGAGGAAAGAGAACGATGATTAGAGACTTCTGAAAGGGGCAGTGAGGAATTAAGGACCATACTCTTTGAAAATTTGCGTGACACTCCTTAACGGTCCCTGCCTCATTTTCCACTTGGCTGCTTTATGACTGAACTGTAAACTAAAAATGACATGGGCTCATTAATTTGGCAGCAACTGGCAAGATGTGGCCATTTAGCATACCCACAAAGCTATTGTTTAAGGCTGGGTCATGTCAAAGGGCAAGCCAAATATGACCGAACCTCTGAAAGGCTGAGTCCAGGAGTCCTAGAGCCTAAACCTTCTCCCTAACTTCTGCTTGTCTTCCGTGGGGTGATCAGCTTGGGTTTTCTGAGGAAGGCTTTACATAAAGCTGTCAAGTTACTAGCAATATTATGTCAGTTTGATTTTTTTTTAAAGCAGACTCAATTATATCATCCTCTTTTCACATCTGATAACCAATGCAAAAAGTGTTTGCAACAGCAGCTTCAACGGAGTGGAAATGCTTTGGTTGTGGGTTGCTGCTGAAAGTCCAGAGTATGAAAAGAATCTAAGTGCAAACAAGTTAAAATGTCAGATGCCACAGAATCACTGAAAAACCTTTCAGGTCTGACTGCATTTGTTTGGTTTAGAGAGTATGCAGTTAATCCATACACTGTCAAGGAATTCAAGTGCGTGGCAATCGGGTAGATGGTATGTGTATATGCTGGAGGATCTTATCTGAGTTCAGTATTAAAAAGCCACACCACAAATGGCAAGCTGAATATTCATACACATCTCTTCTTCAGACGAAAGAAGACAATGAGAATGAAAAAAATGCAGGTAAAAAAAGCAGCCTCTCCCTTTTTTTTTTCCCCATTTCTCTGCACTACTGCCCCTCAGGTGTAGTGGAAAAGATTTTCTTTGTGGTGTGACTATTTGCTCCCACTTTCCCTTGAGCTGACCCTGACTGAAAAGTGTGACATCCCAGTCCATACACTCCCTAACCAAAAGCTGCCATTATTCAGGGGACTTGGAAGGAAGCCTTTCCCCAGCTGGCCCATTCCTGTTTGTGACATCTGCATCTGAAAATAATACCTCTGCTATTTATGCACGTGGTCCTGTCATGACCTCGTCTACTAGGATAGATTAACCAAATTTCTCCAGTGTTTTCTTTTCTTCCTGATGGACGCTATTGACTTTGCTGTGTGGTGAAGGCTTTTGAAGGAGCTAAACATGCATCAGTGCAGGAAACTTGGCATGCCTGAACTTTGGGGTGGCTTGCTATTCTGACGGCTTTCAAATGTAATTTCTTCCCTTTAAAAATGAGGTCACACAAAAGGAGAAGGGACAAATAACTTATACTGGTCTTTCCTCCTTGGTAAGCCGTCATCTTAATGAATTTCACAGAAGACAAATCACAGTTCTCAGGTGTCAAAACGTAAGTTTGCTTCGTAAGCAAAACAAAAAAAAAAAAAAAGGAAAGAAGTTTAAAATGTAAGCTTTGCACATTGACTTTGTCATAAAAAATATCTTAGCCTGGCTTCTCATTATTGCATTTAAATTTAAAAGAGTGTAGTAATAGTAAAACAACTTTTTTTCTTTTTTTTGTCAACTTCATGTTCTGTGAAGATTAACAAACGGATGTTTCCATGCTGATTGGTTAAGGCATCTTGAGGAAAAGCTCTTACTCATTTAAATACTGTATAACTCATAATCTTTTCTTTTCCCCCACTTCTTTGTTTCCAGTGATATTCCCCTATATATTTCTACTTTTTTGTTGTTTTGTTTTGGTTAAAAGTTCACAACAGGGCTGATTAATTTTAGCAAGTTTCCAAAAATGAACTGGGCTTTTATTCCTCAAGGATTTTTTTTTCTTTTTTTGACATTTAACAGCAAAGAAAACTATTTCCTCTCCTATTCAAAGCTAACCATGTTTAATTGGCCTAGAAATCTGCTGTAGTTTGAAAAATGTTTGTGATATACCATCTGTTTTTTCATCCAGCCATTTGAGTGGGCCTGTGTTTACCGTCCTGTTGGATTTACGTGTACAAGGATGTTGATGTGACAAGGTATTCCCCTGAAACAACACTAGATCTTAGGCTTTATGACTCCTGATCATGCTTTGTTATATTGGCAGAAGCAACTCCACAGTTCTAGTGATGGCTTCATAAGATCTCAGGTTTATTTTACTGCTTCGATGCATCTGCTACATGAATAATACACACAACCTATAGACATGCAGTCACACACAGCTGTGTGGGGACCATTTGGAGTACTTAATGGGATCTAGTTGTTTGCTTCAGTGGATTCAAATGAATAGTTTTGTATCTTTTGACCTTTGGTTGAAATGAAATGGTCTAATGCACCAACCCACCTCTAAACTCATAGGCTACCATTTGCATTTCCCCCTGCACATCATTAAGAGACTTTAGACTTTAGGTTGACAAGCAATGTATTTTGTAAAACAACTGGGATTTAAGATGCAGACATGTACAGATGTTGTGTTTTCCATACATTTTTGTGGTCAGATAGCAATGTTTGAAGATGTATGTGTGAGGTCATTTGAATTCACTTGGAGATGGGAGCTTCATAGGCACAGAAACCATCTGGTGATCAGATGTGGGCTGCAGGTAGACCTATTTGTTTTTAACTGAAGTCACTGAGGAATGAAAATGTCAAGTACCTTAACAATGTAGAAAAATGATAATCACTAACCACCAGCACAGCGTCTGTTTAACCAGTCTCAAAAAAGTAATCCAGTCAATGAAGTAGGAAATTGCAGGCATTACAGTATTTTTTTAATTCTATGTGTGCATGCGCTTACGTATGTATGCAAGCGTGTATATTACGCCAAGTCCTTAATGGAGTGGTGAGATTTCTGGGTGTCTGCTCATGGTGGTCCACACAAACAAAAAAGGCTGGTAATTGGAGAAATTGCTCTAAAATCACTTACCCTGGAGTGTCTGACAAGCAGCAATCAGTCTCTGACATATGCATAAATCCCATTTTTTTGGATGTTATTTGATTCTGGTGGTAAAGCTTTCTGGCTAACTGCTGTGCTGTTGGTTTCAGAATTGGAAGTTAGGCTGTGCAGGGACGTAATTCAGGACGCCCCTCACACCCCTCCGGCTGCTCTCCAACCCTAGCTTTCAGCTGAATGCTATTGGTATAGTGGCTGCATGAACTGCTGGCACACAACAGCTGAGATAAGCTTCCTTGCTTCCAAGGTGCCAGAGGCCACATCAAAGACAGAAAAGAGTGAAACTAGTGTGGAAAATGGAAATGAAGACAGCACCATGTTGTCTGAAGACAGGGACTACCTCTACAAGCTTTGGATGCATTTTCAGCTATAAAAATGAGCCTTTCAGACTTTCTATGGAAGAAAAAAAAAAAAAAGGAACCACACAAATTAGTAAAAATATCCCAAATTATGAATAATTTATGGCTTGGTATGACCACTTTCTGTACAAAAGTATAATTTAAAACACAAAATCTATCAGCCTGTCTCATATCTATAATTACTTTAAACACCTCAGTATCTTGTGAGCTGCTTGAAATTTGTGTCAGTTCACTAAATATGGATGACATATTGAACCCCAAGACCACTCAGGGTTCTAGAATTCTGGTGTTTCTGGGCAAAGATTTTGTAGTCACACAGCAGCTGCTCATGGAACTGTACCTACCTGGCAAAACCTGCAAGTGGTACCGTGGTGATCAGCCTGGACAAAGTTCAAAGTTTGCATGAGCACAGAGATCAAACAGAACTCTCAGACCTTATATACCTCTATGAGACTTTGTGGGAGATGCCTGAACAGCTGAGCAAATGCTGGGCAAAATCTAAGGCTCGCTGTCTATTCCGCTGTGCAAGACACGTCTTGTCTCCAAAATTCATGTAACCTTCCTTGACGTTCCATGTTGGAATGGACCCTGTGTAATCTCCCTCTGTCTCAGTGATTTCAGTGAATTTGTGAATTATAGATTTCTTCTCCAACTGAGCCTTTGAACAGCATGAAGTTACCTCCAACCTAAACTGCAAATTTAACACAGTGGCACCTCTACTTTGGTGAAGGAGCTGTCTTGATGGCATTCATCCACTCTGAAATGCCAGATACCTGCAAGTCCAAGAAAATATGACCTACATCATGATCACAAGGAGGATTATCAACAAACAAAACCTATGCTATTTCTCCACAGGAAAGTAATCTAGGGTATGACACAGAAATTGCAAAGCGGTTTCTGACATATAAAATTTAACTATCTACAAATAACTTGTGGAAAATGCTTAAAAAAGTGATGGTGAAACAATAGAAAAAATACAGACTTGATAAGGATTTAGGTGTGTGGCTGTTATTAAAATAACCTGTCAAAACGCCAAGCTCTTTATAAATATTTTTCAGTTCAGAAGTGTTAAGTATAATTTTTAGTTGCAGCTAGTTCTTATGCAAATAGTTTTATTAATTACTTTCTGTATGTGAAGTTGGCTAGTAACTGCTTTATCAGGAGCAGGCAGTAAATAAATGAGTCTGAACATCCTCTCTTACTCTCTATTCTACCAACTAAGGCTCCATGCAGAAGGAGCCTAAATCACTTTTCAAAGATGCAGATCTAGTCTGACCCAGTAACATAGCCAATTGCCAATGGAATTATTCCAGTTTTATATCTGGAATATATGACCATGACAAATAGAATAAAGCCTGAGAACCATAACCAAGAGGATGTCAGACAGCCATCTCTGCAACTTGTGGACTGTGGTCTTGAGGCCTCCTTTCAGCACAGATGATGAGCATTGGAGTGAAATTTCCAGGGTCTCCAGACAGACAATCAGACTTGCTGATTTCTAGCTTGAGAATATTTACTGGTCTGTCAGCCTAAATGTCTATATCTAATCTTTGTCAAGTTTGTAATTAAAACCTTTTCTAAGTCTAGATGAAGAATTATTTAGTTTTGATTCTGAGTTCTTTGTATCAAAAAAATCAGCACTTCAGTACATGCTTAAAGAAACAACTCCATCTAGATGCAACAGAAATTGCATATAGATCTCTTAGAACACATTAACAACAGTTACAATATATGCAAACATACTCTCCTCACAAAAAGATAAGAATATGATTCCTTTGGGATGATGTCTGTCTTGCTGAGGTTCTACTTGTATCAGTGTGCCTAGCTGGACAACATGATTTACTTGAGACCTTCCCTTTGCTTTTGAGATGATCTGTGTTGGTGTGTTTGGTGGGAGGCAGGGTTTCTATCTCTGTATTTGGCTTCTAAACCCAGCCTTATATAGTAATGCTCTCATCTGCACTTATTTGTTCAGTGTGTCTTGTTATGGCTTTTTAATAAAGAACAAGTTTCCTGGCATTTTCTTTGCTGTCCTTGGGGTAGGAACAATGGACTGATCCTGAGTTTTCTCCTGTCATTTTTTGCCCATGGATGACTACTTTAGTTGAGTTGATAACTGGCTTTCATTAGAGTATGCCAGTTCAGACTACAGTCCCAATCCTTTATTTTCCATACTCACTTATGATTTTTTTTAAATATTTTAAAGCACTGGACCGCTGTACTTCGGACACTGAGCAATGAATAAGATAATCTGAAAGAGAGTGTGGGTTTAAATAAACCGAGAATTAATGGCAAATGACACATGCTCATTTTTTCAGATTTTCTACAGTAACAAACTTTAGGACTGTCTCGTAATGGTCCTTGATTGCATAAAGTGTGTCAGTGTTATTTGTGGAAAGATGATCAGTGAATTTGCAGCTGAAGTTGCGTCTCATTAAATACTATTTGATGGACAGTACAGAAAAAGAGAAACACCAGAAACATCATTTTCATTAAGTGGGAACAGAAGCATTAACATGATTCCCTTTCGTAATTCCTTTGAAAATGATACGCATCTAAGCAAACATACCCATTATTGAAATATTTCCTCTAGGTATACTCATTCTTTTTGATGTATTTTGGGACTCTACCAGCATCCACCACTATTTCACCACACTTCTTTTCCTCTCTTTCACACTGTCTGTGCACTGGGCTGCTTTTTGACAAAATGAGATGGACAGCCTGCTTTTGAAGCCTGTTAGTTCTGCTCTTTATATTTGTCAGTGGAGGTTTGGAGGTTTGTGAGGCCAGGCTGGACCAGGGAGTCAGCTTTGCCAGCAGAGTGCTGCTATTATTAAGACACAGATGTAGGCATTGTATCCTTTCCTTTCTGGCTTATGCTGTTTACCTTCCAGGCCAGAAGAAAGGTCCAACACAAGGAATAGCTGAGCAGTCTGCAGGAAAGCATTGGATGCATGGGAAGGCATGAATGCAGATTACCTCAGGCTTAAAAGGGTCTGCAGTTCTTTTCTTCCAGGAGGGTCACCAATCACCAGGTATCATTAGAAAGGTGGGTGTTAACTCTTCCTTCTAGGCAGATTCAGCCAGTCAAGGCAGAGGTCCTTGATCACCATGAGAGCAGAGCTTATATGGGACCTGGGCCACATGGCTGGTGCAGTTAGGCATCTACAGTTCCTTAAAAGCAAAGCAGTTGAATGTGCTTTTGTAGTTAGCTCACTTTCCCTTTAATGCCTAAATTCTACCTAAGTTGCCCTTTCAGAGTTTTTCCAGGAAGTAAATAGTGATCTCCAAGTTTCGCCCATGGTCTTGGGTGTACATTTACTGACAGACATATCCCATTGTAACTTGGTGACTTGTTTTAACCATCTATCTGTCCTTTCCAGATAGATACTGGATTGTTCTACGAATACCCATGAACTCCACAAGGCATTGTCTAAAAGACACTCAGAGAAGATTATCCCTCAAGGAAGGTTTTGCTATACTCAGCAGAGCACCAGCCTTATTGCTAGGGAAAATCTGATACTCAAAACTAGTTTTGCTAATGGATGTACATCTAGAATTTTGAAGAACAAAGCGGCAGAAAGGTAAAACATGAAATGCACTCTAACAGTAGGGATCCTTATCAGCTACTCCAAAGTCTCAACAGCACCGTGTGGGTGACTTCTTCTATCAACAGAAGTGAGCCACATGTGCTCCTGTAGTTAAAGGTGGCTACTAGACCAGCTGTTCCTTATTGCTGTGTCCCTTCCTCACCTAGGTGAAATGACACATGCTTGATCTTGCCTGTATCAGAATTTCTTTTCATGTCATGACTGTGCACTAGAACTCCACACAGGACTGCGAAGGGTTAGATCATTTTCTTCCTCTTTCTCACTGAAATCTCTTGATTAATATTTCAGTTGTCTATCTCAATGAGGACATCCCTGGTTGTGCTCCTTTGCTATAGGCTCCTTAAAACCTTGTAGTATAATGTTGTAAATTCTGCATAATGAGAAATGATAATATTCAGCTTGCTCCAAGCTTTCCATAAATTCTTCATGTGTCCTGCACGACAAAAGAGAGTTTTGAGGATGTGCCAAGACTGCACATTTTCATCCTTAGCCCCCTGCACATACCCACATATGCATAAGCACACTTCATTAGATTAAGAGAAGCCCTGGGGGATGCCATCACAGCTGCCTACATCCTTTTTGTGTATCTAGCCTATTTTTTGTGTATCTAGCCTTCAGACACCTAAATATGATAATACTTTGCACAAGCCTTGCCATACCCAGAGTGTCTTAGACAACAGATTGTGTTTTCTCCAGTACAAACCATTGCTGAGGACACTAGAGTTACATGGCTAGAGCATGAAATCGGTATCAGGCCCAGACTTCCAAGGCTTGCTCTGAATTTCCTGGCTTTTGTGGTTAGAATCCAGACCCTTAACATTATTTTAACATAGGTTTTGCATTTATATTTATAAACACAGAGTACTGCTGCCTATTTGAGTTTAGAATAGATTGTGGTATAAACATATTTCCTCTTTACACATTATAATCAGTGCACAATGGCCTGCTTTATGTAAAACATATCACAGTCTTTGCTTCTCTGCATGTGTTCGCATGCACATATAGCTTGAATTAACTAACTTAATATTCTCATGATGTGTTCAAAGGGGAGATCTGTGAATGAGGTAGGGAAAGACAGTCTTGCAGTTCCTATTTTGGAGTTTGAGATTAAACACTGTATTTAGAGAAACATTTAATGACAATTCATTTTAACAGACTTTTGGTTGATGACTTATTTATAATTTCATCAACCAAACACTTCCCTTGACAGAGTATGTTTTGGCTCACTGTTTCTCCTGACAGCTATGTAGAACAACCCATAGCAAATGTGTTCTTTGGAAAATTAGCCAAACATCATTCCAATGCAATGACTCTGTAGGCGATAAGATGAAAATGATTAGTTACAGTTCATTTACTATTGCCCCAGACCTGTTCAAAACTACTGCTTGGCATAATCCCTGAGAAGGTGTTTTGGCTTCTTTCACAGCATTACTGAAAAGCAGTTGAAATAAAAGTTGAGATTTGTTTAAAGTGTGAATCAATAAAAAAATGGGGTCTGAATTTTGCAGTGTGGTCTGCAGAGTCTGATGTAATTCTGCAAGATATTTTGGTTAACTTAGAGCATATGAATTTATTTTTTGGAGATTAATCACATATTCACATTTTGTAGTAAGATTTTTTGTTGATGGCCTTGCACAGTAATTTTACTTTCAGTGCAAATGCACAAACAACAGCAGTAATAACAACAACAAAACCACCTAATTCCCAAAGAGCATTTTCATATGTAGATCTCACAGTGTTTGGCAAGGGAAGTCTGTGTCATTATATCCATTTTAAGGAGGAAAAAATGGAGACAGAAAGTCTCCAAAACACTGTGAGTTGCATTGTCCAAAAGCTCCCTTCTGATAGAGGCAGAGAAGTGAGATCCCTTTAACTTTAGACCATTTCAAGATATCTTTACTCTGGCCTTACTTCTCTTGAGGTTCCTTTAGGATGTAAAATGTGTGTTACTTACTGAGCACCCATGGGGTGTTGGAACAGTCTAGTCTGTAGCTCGGGCATCATCTACAACATGCAAATGATGGCAGGATTGTGCAGTACTCACATCAGGCACAGTGGTGCTCTCAGAGCATTTGAATGCAAAAATGCAATATCCTGTTGCCCTCTTTCAAAAAAGATCAAAAATCCAGAGGTTTGGAACAAAGTGTTTATTTATGATCTCTGCTGGGTGCCTGTTCCCAGCTGCATCTATCCACAGACTATTTGTCACCTGAAAAAAGAACTGAACACTCTTTTCATTTTGCTAAAGACCCAACAGAGAACCCTCAGCTTCCCCCTCAGCTATGCCTTCCCCCTGCACTCTCCACGCCACCAGCTGTGGCAGCTTTGATGGAGGGGGCAGTTTTGCAGTGCCCTGTGCTGCACTCTGACCCAATGCAGGCTGCCATGGGCACTCCTGCTTGCTGCTGCTGCTTTCAAGATTGACTTGAAGGGGTCAGGGATGTGTTTTTCTCCTGGTTCCTTTCCCACCCAACCCTGTGCTCCAGGTGGCCTTAGGGACACAGTGCTACTTTAAGCAAAGCATGAAGGGGGAAAGGCAGTCAGAGGACATTGTTCCTCCTCCTTACCTTCATCCAGCAGGACAACACTACACTGTTCTGTTTACATGACTGTGAAAATGTATAATTTTTGTTAAAAATACAGGAAAGATGTGATTTTCCAAGTAGTGGCTGACATGAAAATTTTCATTATTTTACTTTTTTACATGTGCTTTTGAGAAGTATTTACTTCAAAATAAACAGCAGTTGCTTTTTTTTTTTTGTTTGTTTGTTTGTTTGTTTTTTTTAATAAAATGCTCCATGGTTTTGTATGAGCTGCACACCCTCTCCCAGCTTATAAAACTTCAATACAGATTAAGTATACTTAGATCCATCTGCTTAGGTTCTGATTCACTAGACAAAATAATTTCACTCAATTCACTTGCAATGCTATTTTATTCCTTCATTGATTTTTTTTCCTGAAATGCTGTCTACTTTGAAGTGAGATATGTGCTATTAACCTCACTTTTCATGCCCCAAACTTGTGGGATTTGTCTGAAATCACTATCTAAGTCACCTGAAGAGCTGAGGTGAAACCTCTGTCTTCTCAGTCCTGATATGAAAAATTACCCTTAAGTCAGCTTTCAGACTCAAACTGGTTTTAATGAAGATAAATGGAAGCCTTAAATCCTCTTAATACATTTCAATATGTTAGCTGTAAGGCTCAATAGTATACTTCCACCTGGGAAACTGCTGCATGCGAAAAAAGTGCATGACAATTCCTCTCTGTCATCTCTATGTCTGGAAACAAACACGTATGTATAGATCTACTTAGATGCAATGTACCCATTTTATTAGCAAAAGACATGTAATTCACTCTATTACTAATTGATAAATGCAATGAACACCTCATGTCTCATACCTGACTTTCCTTTTGTAAGTCTAATTGCAAAACAAAATGTGAATAATTTATTTATTTATTTATTTTTATTTTCATGAACAAATCAATTTAATTCTCTGAGCTGTGAACTGCACTGGTCCCACTGATGCAGGGAAGAACAGGATTTGACTTCCCTTGCCCTCCGAAATTCAATTAGGGATTTCAGCATCATATGTGTATCTGCTAAATTGTATCCCTGCTGAAAAATGTGATTAGCCACTACTGCTCTCCTGCAACTCCTGCCCCCCCCTCACTTGCGTGGTGAAGGAAGGGATCTGTGAGCCCATTAGGTCCTATAGGGCTGAGGGCAGAACATCCAGATATGTCTAATGGAATGAAGCATAGGGTGAGTATGGGTTTGGTGGGGAAGTGAGAGAGGCTTGCTTCCTCCTCCTCCTCAGATTACACATAGTATCTCAGTGTATCAAACAACTGTGCCTGTGCAGCCTCGTTAGTTAGAATGATGCAGAAAAAGCAGACCAAGTGGGAAGCTTTCAAAATCTAATTAACTTCCTTCCCGTAGAAAAGCTGTATTACTTGGTATATACCTGTGTCTGCTCCTGCCCCTTTCCTGAGTAGTAATTAATTTAAACCAGGGATGAAAGATGAGTGAAATATAGTTTCTCTGAACTGTGCCAAAGACGTTCCAAACAGATGCCTGCTCTATTGGTATAATTGTTTAAACAAAATACCAGAAAACCTCAAATTAATATCAGATTGATCCCTCCAGTGCTCAATGTGGTCTGCCAGGATGCTGGAGGCCATAGAATATCACAAACCTGGCATTGGTGAATGTAATAAATAGGATCTAATACTGTAAGAAGAGACCACACCAGTGTCACTTAATGACATAGGGCTGCTTCACAAAGGTAGAAAGTAACAGCAACTTGAAAGAGTCCTTAATGTGGTGAAAAGCACTAATTACTCTCAGCCAGATTCAACACTCAGCTGCATGGAAATATTACTGGTTTGAAAGAGATCAGTTTTACCTCCCCATCTAGATTTTCCCCCAGTTCTCCCATGAAAGGCAGCCCAAGACTTCTCAGTAGTGTAGGCAGGATTGAATTGTTGCCTACAGATAAGAACTGGGCCTGCCTGGGGCAGGTTGCTTCTGGTACAGCAAAGTTGGTGAGAGGTGCAAGGGAAGCAAGCCATGGAGACCTCAGGTAACTGCTCATGCGATGCTTGAGGGAGGAGGGAAGGAACAAGGGAAGAGTGCTTTTGCAGGAGCTCACCACTACCCCTAGCCCATGCCAAACATCCTGTAGCAATGGCTGCAGCAGAAAGCCCACCTTGACAGGGCTCTTGCATCACTGATGCGAACAACTAAGCACAGAACATTTTCTTTCCTGAAGGAGTCTTGCAGTGGTAACTACCTTGTTACCTGTGCTGAGCCAGGTAACCATTAAGCCATTAAAATTTTTCTGCAGAAGTATAAAACATTTTTCAGGAAGCGAATAGGACAGGCTGACTCCTCTTCAGTTTCTGTGTGCCACTCTTCTGTCATTCCTCTGCTGGTGAAATATTCCAGGAGCTGCTATTGGATATAACCTTTCAAACAGACACATGGAGAGAAGGCTTAATTATGTCATCAACAATAGGACGGGTTACATGAAAATGTTCCTCCATTAGTAAGTTAAAGTCTTTCCACTATATATCAAAGAACCATTATGGATCAAACGCAGACCGTATGTGTCATTAAAATCTTGTTTTGTGGGCCTTAAAACCCAGAGTGTTTCACATTCTGTTTTGGGGTCATTATAGTTTATTTACTTAGCTGTAGATCTGGGGGGGTTGTTGCTTTTTGGACAGACATTCATCTGGAGGTCCAGCCTTGTGCTGAACATGACTAGTTTGTATTGTAGAGAAACATTTAATCTGTTCTCATGCAGAAATAGACCTCTCATTTGTGTTGGCTTTTTTGCACATCCATTTAGCAAAGGCAGGGCTTGGCTTTGTTTTCTGCAAAGTCCTAGGCTTTTCTTTTTATCTGGCTTATCTTTACATCCTTGTCTTTCTGAGCTGCAAGCTCCTTGGGGCAGGGGTTGCATTCACAGTGTTTAATGTGCCTTGCACAAATGAGAGGCCTGAGCTCAGGCTCATAAGTATCAGCTGAAAGCTAGTAAGAAGAATGAATTCTATCTGATCCAGCTCATTGCAGACGCTGATCCTTAAACTCTAAACTAGCCTATTTTGCCTACAGACTTGCATGTTTAGTGACCACTATGGAATGAAAACGGAAACATGATTTGAAGAAAATAAAATATCAACAGGTAGCATTTGGTCTTAGCTGCAGAAAATGTGCTGCTTAAGGCAATTTTATTTTTTTTTTATTATAGTTCTACAATAGGTGCTAGTGTTTGTTAGGACAATAAACTTGTCACATTGAATTATGGTAGTAAAAGAGCACAGATGCACACAGAACCAAAACCAAACCTCAGAGTGTTTTGATTCATTAGCTCAACAACTCATGTTTTAGGAAATACAGAAGATGGAAAATTAGGAAATGGAACAGAGTCTTACGTGAGTGGAAGCTACATGAATCTGAATGAATCCAAACAGCAGTTATAGGGCAAGAAAAAAAAACTTGTCTTCTTTGCCAGATATTAAATCTTGTTTATCCTTCCTTAAACTAACCAGAAACACATTGTGTTCAAGTACTATTTAACAACTGAGATGCTGCGGTTGTGCTGTAACTCTCCTCTGCTGCTTTTATCTTCTCTGGAAAGGGAGCGTGACTGCCAGGCTTGGAGCCTGGCTCCTCCTGCTTCGAAATTTTCAATGTGGGAAGCCCAAAACAGTTCTGCCTGTGGCCCCACTCAGACAAACATCGGACTTCAGGCAGAAGGATATTCCAATGTGCAACCAGTGGCATCTGAGTAGATGTGCAATAAAAGTTTCTCTGAGCTGAGTGCAGCAAGGCCCTTTTTTTCTTAGAAGACTATGAGCCCTTGTCTAGAAGACCCGAGTGCTTCTGTTTATATTGTTGATATCTATATCACAAATAAAGATTACACTTCTATGAGGAAGAATCTGGAGGTTTTCTTTTCCTTGCTGTACAAGGCTATACCTATACATTTTCTGTAACACAGTAGAAAATTGCAAGTGTACATCTGCTTTTGGATGCCAGCTGATGAGTAAAGGTCTACAGATGCGTAGAATGTTGGGGTCTACAGGTAGCTCAAATTTGTAGACCCCAACATTCAAGATTAATACATATGGATTAATATTTTGCAGTAATGTTTTCATCTGAGGTATTGTTAGCTGCATAAAAGAGAGACATCTCCTTGACTGGTTTTGGAGTGTTGATATGAAAATGTGAAAAGCTGACTGACAACCAGTCCATGGTTAAGAAAGCAGCTATCTCTAAAAAAAATGAGCTGGTTCAGGGACCTGGAGGAGCCTTTAGCATTTAGATGAAAACTAGAGGCTCCAAAAGAGAAGCAAGCAGAATGCATGACTGCAAAGACAGGAACACAAAGGGCATAAAGCTTGTTCCGTATTCTCTCGGTTTTGAGGCTGGCTTGCACGGTTGTGGCTCCTATAAATCAGAGCATCTAGTGGGAGACTGTTTTACACCAGCAGATATAATGGCTACTTCTCCTCCGGCACCAGCTTATACCCTGCACCTTTAGAAATGACATGACTTTGTATCCTTGTTGGCCTTGTTCCAAAGCCATTAAACTGGCCCTTTCCGAGGTAGTCTTGGTCTCGTTGCTGTGACACACATAGAAAGTCTCCTGTTTACACTACTCGTATTTGTAGAGCAGACAAACTGTCCATGGTCAATAAAGGTATTTCCTCATATTCCTCAGGTGCTTCCTTGTTAGTGCTTCTCTGTAGGCTGCAGTCAGCCTAATGGCTTCATGGTCTCTTCTGGAGAAAACTTAAGGAACATGGGCTGCCTCCTTATAAGAGGGCTGCCTGTCTCTTCTTTTTTCTTCTCCAAGCCACAAATAAGTTTTAGTAAACAGCTGGGGAAAACAAGGCTTCACAAAAACACACAAAGTCCTTGATCAGGCTGAGGGAAAGGACTAAATCCACTGACAGCATGAGAGGGGAGGCTTAATATCTGAAAAAAACAATTAAAAAAAAAATCTCAAAAGTTTCTTTCTGGTTTATCAGGTCACAGACAAAATAGTTCAGTGCTTACTCTTTCATTAGTGTTCAGAACCCCTATTATCCTAATAATCCGCATATTAGAAAAACAGATGTTATTTTATAAAAATAATTATTACTGTTGCAGCCCAAAGATTTCAAGCTCTTCTTGACTGCAGATCAACAAATGATTTTAGATCACTAGCTCACATTCACTGGATGTAGTTTCTACCAGCAGCATATGGGAAGACCCGCATTCTCTCATGCTGGTTTTGAAAGCCTGGGAGCCCTACCGAGCCACATGAGAGACCTATCACTGGGATTTGACCAGGAAGCAAGGGTTGAAATAGGTATGGATGGAGGATAGCAGATTCACAGCTCAGTAACAGGCAAGCACTTTGGTCATATTTTACCATCTTACATTCCTGCTGAAGAGGAATGATGTTATTATTATAAAGAGCAAAAATGTCAAGTGTAGACAGATGTGAATAGTCCTTATACAAACATTCTTTTCCACTAGTATGGAGATATATCTTGACATAACTGTGTGAACAGGTTTTGTGGTGTGAGTACTCCTCGTATACTTCAACAACTATTTCAATTACTTTTGAAATACAGCCAATGGTAGAGTGGAATATGGCAGCTTTTTTAACAAAGGGCAGCAGTGCTTCATGAGGGCAGCAGTGCTTCACAAGGGCAGCAGTGCTTCACAAGGGCAGCAATGCTTCACAAGATCAGGAAATGATGAAATATATCACATTTACATATAAATTTTTGAAAACTTGCACATAGGCTAGTTCTAATTGCTTTAACAGAGAAGTTGAGTTAACAGCCTAGTTTTAGGACACCATTTTTCAAGGAGTTAAATAATCACAAGCAGTTTGCATTTCATGTTCACGGCTTGTCAGACTGGCAGTCCATCCTAATCAGCATCATGAATATCCCTTTTTATCCTATTGAAATATTAAGTCAGTACTGTTTTTGAAGGATTATATTTTCTGAAGGATTAGACCAATGGAGTAAAGTTTTAACAGGTATTAGAGCTGTGCAGTTCTAAGAATGATGCTGAAATCATTAGATATGGAGACTGGCACTCTCAGCCTAAGCTAACAGAGCTGTACTTTAGTGACTGCAGTACTTTACAAATGACTGACTGGTAACCTAACTATGCTTGGCAGTAACAGATCTAAATACTAGAGCTCTTGCCTGTAGCAGCTGTAAAGTTTTGTGAACACATTTAAAAATCAATATATTTACACATTTTCAAGACTGTATTACGTGGAAGTGTTGTGATTATAGTATGCTCCTTCCAAGCTGGAAATTTTCAGTTAAGACCTTGATGAAAAATTTACTTTTTTTTGTTTCCAGCTTCTTCCTCCAACAATCACTGACCGCCATGCTGGAGAATCTTTTACGGTATTTTACTGACTTTTCCCCAGTTATCACCATGTAACTTTTCAAAAAATATTAAAAAGATTATTTTAATTGAAGTCTTTCCAACAAAATTGTGACCATCTCAAAGCATAATTTAGGTTTTAATTGAAGGCAGACCCAGAGAGGAGTGTTTCAGACTGAATCACTGTTTCCTTCTGCTTCTGCTAAGCATTTTCTTTCACAGGTGGTTTCCAAACAGTAACCAAAATGACTCGTACTGAGCATGCCAGTGTGTTAGTATTTAATCAAGGCACCCTAAAACACGACTATTAGAGCATATCGTCACCTTTACCATCACCATGTGACACTACAATGCATAGCCAGAATTCTGATTGATATATAACTTCCTGCTGTCTGCTCCCTACAGTTGTTAAAGGAAAGTTGTTCTGGTGAATTAAACATAAATATGTGTAGTTGTTCCTTCCAGAATCCAGAAATATGGGCAGGTAGTTAGAAACCAGTGGGAGCTGTGATGTGAGGATACAAGGAATCACTAGGACTTTGAGATAAGCACATTACCTGAGTACCTACAAAAGATAAGTAGGAAGCATAATTAATACTGAAATATAAATGGTTATTGATAATTTTCAAATTCAGCTGCTTATTTAGATGAAGGAGGCTGATCCATAACTCTGATCCTCCAGCATTGCCTTTATAGGTTGAGAGAGCTATCTGTCAAGACTGCACTCTACATACTAGTTTTTAAGACTTTCTTAACAATTATGGCTCTTTAACAAAACCCTGCCTTTTGAAGACTACCTTCACAGCTAGTGCCATGGGTAGACAATCACAGTCTACACAGCAGTCCAAAATATGGGCATCAGCATAACTCATGCTAACTCACCTTTCAGTTAAAGCAAAAAAAAGAAAGAAACGGAAACATCAAGTAATATGTCAAACCATTACCTGCTCTCAACGTTTAATACAAACTCCTGAGTATTTATTGATTTTGTGATATTCAATGAGGATTTTTCAAGCCCCAGATGCTGGAATTGCAATTTGCAAAAACCCATCTTTTCTTTCTCCTCTGTTTAAGAAGAGACATTTCCTCCATCTTTGATCTCCTTCTCAACTGTTCATTGCACCAACGGATTACATCTTGTCTTAATTAGGTTGCAAGCAGCTTCGAACTGCAACAATGATCTTACTCTGTGCTATGTATAGGGGCCCAAGAGTGAGTGGGGCTGCTAAGGGCTTCTATAACACAAACAGATATAATTATTTTTCTTTGTTCATAGGTGTCTTTTCTCTCCAGCTCTTACATAAACACTGTTTCATGGAGCTGAAACTGTAACTTGGCTGTCAGTGTGGGGAGCCAAAGGCTGACTGAGCATCCCATGAGATGAAGAAATCCTTACCTTATGTGGATGAAGAGAAAATAGCAGGGTTAACTGGTTCAGAGGTACTCAGAGTAATAAAAAAATCTCAGTATGGGTTGCAGACTCAACTAGGGATGATCAGGAATTTTTTGAAACTATTTAGTGACAGAAAATTGGTGTGCAGCTAAATGAATTATTTGTTTAAGTATCAGCTTTCTGTGACCATTTTCAGTAAGTTTTTTCCATACCCTACTCTACCCCCTAATGTCTGAAAATTGAAATATTTCTACAGTGAAATGCTGCCACAGAGTTTCATGGGAACTGTATTTGGAAGCCATATATACCGGCTCTTCCCTCTCAGCCAGGATCTCTGGTTATGCTCAATCTACCAAAATGTGCTGCTGCCTGACTGACCTAACCTACTGACCTCTACACCTCACAGAATGGGATGCGGTGGACTATCTCCCCATCTCACTGTGAGGAGTGGAAAGGTGAGTTTGGACACCCCACACTCTACCACAGGATGTGACAACAGCATTTCCAGGTACAAAAAAATACCTGCCAATGCTTTGGTTTTCAGCTCAGAGTTTTCAGGGCAGGAAGAGATGTGTGAATATACTCTACAACCACAACTAACCTCTGCCTGTGGACAAAGCATGGAGACATGCGATGATGTGAGTGCTCAGTGCTTGGGGGACCAAAGTGACAACCCTCTGGCAGCCAGCTTACAAACAAGAGACTAAAATATCTCAGATGATGAGAAAGTAGCACATATAGATGTCAATCACAGTGTTAAGCGGCATACTTATATTGATTTTCATCTATTAACAAGTTGTTCTTTTTATTCAAGCTATATCTTGTATCTTACATTTTATCTTCCAAGAGTCCTGCTATCTTGTCCATCTCTTCCCCATCCAGGAGTTGATTCCTGTGAAGATTATGGGCAGATACTTGTTAATTTTGGTTGAAAGTCTAGGAGGACCTCACTCCACAAACAGACCTCGTGTTTGCATAAGGCTTTTCAGATAGCAGCATCTTTTAAAAAGTGATATACAACTCCAGTGTCAGAGTTTGGCCCTCTGTCAGGAGAAGTGAGAACAGGTTGTCCTGGCCATTATAGTCAATATTATGAGATAGACTGCTGAGTTTATTGGTTACATTGCTTAGTTTTAAATACAGCTTAATTTTAAGAACAGCTTAATTTAAAAAGTTGAGCATTTTGTTTGCTTGCTTGACACATGAAATTATTCCTACCTATTTGCTTGTTTTGGTTGTCGGTGTGTGTTTGTGAAAACCGCGCTAAATCTGGAAAGTCAAAACTAACCCAATGTAAATGATTGATGGTCCAGAAGCTAGGGAAAGAAATGTGGAACTTTGTGCTAACAAGATTTCCTGAATCCACAAGCTTCCCCTGAAACTTTTTAGTATCTCCTTGTAGCAAACCTTCATTGAGGTGATGCAGATTTGGATTTGGACCCTTGCAGGGGGACAGAGAAGGTCTACTTTTTCATTCAGGGACATAAAGGCTAGGCAGGCCAAACATGAAGATCCATGGAAGTGCAGAGGATTACACAGTGGGAAAGAATGGTCAGGAAACCAGGTGAAGAGCTGATGTAATTTCATAACATTGTCTGCACTCTGTGGCCCACAGCAGAGTCTGCACTGTCCTGCCCACTCTTCATTGCTGGTGCTATAAGCTTTGTGGTCCATCTCGGAGTGCAGGTCATTAAACAGTGGTGCCAACTCCACTGATCTAGGGGAAGATTGAGAGCTGGATGGGATAGGATGCCTAGCTCAACAGAGAAGGGAAAACTCTCGGGTATCATTTTCACTAACACTGGACTGTGCAACTTGCTCAGGAGGACGCTGAATGTAAGAAGTGAGAGAAAGAAAAGTGAGTGGAGAGTATGGACTTTCTGATACTTGGTTTCCCACTGGAAATTAAAACAAGACATTAAGCAACAGGGGTTTGCTCCCATCAGTTGACTTAGAACAGCTGCTCACCAATTTCTGTAGCACAGAGAGGAAAAGCAGAACTTTGCCCTGGGTCTAAGCAGCTTTTCAGAAGCAATCCAAGTCAAACTTCCACTCAATGACTTCATTCAAAGCTGGTTTACATCATGAAGAGAAACTTCGTTTATTTATTTGTAATAACTTCAGGATTTTATGGACCCGCAAGAGGATGTAATTTAAGAAAACATCAGCAAGCTGTTTCAAATAGCAAGGTTGCATAATGGGCTGTGCCAAAAACTCATCAATGGAAAGAGTTCATTATTAAAAATAAAAAAATGAAGGAAAATGTCTTTTATAGATTGCTTTGAAGTAAAAGGTTCCAAAACTTGAATTTCATTCTGCAATAAATACATCTTTTTTATATAACTGAAGTTATACAAAGGAATGGACAGGCTGCCTCCGAGGGCACCAAACCAACCGGTGAAAAAAGTTGGTAGTTGTAAAGCCTGTTACCTCAAAGAAATGGCACAGCAACAGTGTTTTAAAATACCTCATTTCATCTCGTGCAAACCAAGTGAAAAAACCCAAAAACGAAACATAAGAGAGTTTTGAAGTTTAACAATTTTAAATCTGGAAAACAGCAGAATCTAGTCTGATGATTCTTAGGAGCAATGGAAATTTTCTCCTGAGTGACCCAGGACAAATCTCTTGGACTATCCATTCCAGGACTATGGAACAGACTTAATAATATTTCCTGGTCTGCAGCAGAGTTAAGAGACGTAGTGGACCTCAGCAGATATTCATTGACTCAGACATGACTGGAGGCTGCTGACTGGAATAAGGTCACTGGTTTTATTTCTTATCTGGCTCTTAATTCACCAGGTCACATGGCATTAATTACATCAGTGTTGGCCCACTGTTGTTGCCCATTGCTGGAAAAGCTCTGCAATGCCTTTTGAGGTCTTCATGCAGAAGACACACAAGTGGACAGGCTGTGGCAGCCTTGCATGGGGGAAGGAGGAGGTGGCAAGAAGACATGGGAGAGATGTGCTTGACAGCTGACCCTTGGCAAGGGTCAGGCAAGGGATATGTGTCTGCTGCCAGGAAGACCTCAGGAGGCCCCCACAAGTGTGCACAGCAGAGGAGTGGTAAAGAGCAGGCAGCAGTGGAGTAGAGAAGAAAGGTGGCTTGAAATGAGCCAGAACCAGGCTAAGGGGAGATGAGGGTTGGGGAAGGAAAGTCCTTTGGTGGATTTACTGGATCCACAATACCAGCAGCTGATAGGTGCTGGGAGATTAAGAACAGAGGCTCTGAATGCAATCCCAGAGATTATAGTGGCCTAGGCTGAAGGAGAATGATTGGCTGCACAGAGGGGGTTGGCAGAAGAATTTTGGCTTCCTTAGTCAAAAGACAGTATGTTACAAAGGAGAATTGCTAGGCAGAAATGGAATCCCTCTAATGAAAATCTTTCTGTGGGAGTGGGGCTTGTAGTGTTTTTGAGGGAAACTGCTGACAGGATCCTCAAATGAGCAAAAAAATGAAACACAGATCCAGGAAAAATCTTGGAAGCAGATAGTGAATGGAAGAAATCACAGTATCACAGTATGCTAGAGATTGGAAGGGTCCTCAAAAGATCATCTAGTCCAATCCCCCTGCTGGAGCAGAAACAGCTAGATAATGTTACACAGGAATGTGTCCAAGCGAGTTTTGAATGTCTCCAGGGAAGGAGTCTCCATAAATGGCACATTAGAGGAGAGAAATAAAGGAAGATAGCAAAACACTTTGCTGATGTGTACACAAGAAAATGTCAGAAATTTGAGTAGCACAACAAAGCAGGTTTCAGTCTCAAATACCACCAGGTTCCCGACAGCTGGGTTCTTTATTTTTATTTAAAATTTGTAGATTTATTTGGATTATTTTATAGATTTATTTAAAGAACGCAAGTATTAGTCCTACCAAGTATTGATACAAGCATTTAAATACTGAATATGCAATTATTTTGAAATTCAGAGAGATGCATGACATGGTACTGCTGACTGGGTTTGAGGCTAGAACAGATAAAAAGATACAGGGAAGATGTAGCAGAGCTGGACTACAAACCATTCTGCTGCATGGCGAGGAGGAAGTTGTGAAGCATATAAACCTCAAACCCTCGAGTATGCAAATATCTACAGGATAGCTCTTTCTTACCACTTGTTTGCTTATCTGTTGCAAAAGTGAAAAATACCATGTTTCCAGTATGTGCTGGAAACGGCGAACTGTCTTATGACAATGCTTCAAAAGAAAGGGACAGCTATGGGGGAGAGTCGCTGATTGTACAAAAAAAGTCATTCAGAATCTGAAGGTAGAGGAAAATTGACCATAAGGTGAAAAGGAAGGTTGAGCAGATGGAAAAAAGCAGGAAGAGCAGGAGAGAAAAAATACTAAATTTCAAAACAGTAGACAATTAAATTGAAAGAACTGGCACATTAAGTTTCAGGAGAAGATATACTGTGAGGCAGAGCAGTTCAGGTTGATGAAGCCATCTTAAAAGCAGACTATGGTAATTCAAAGAAAATAAACACACCAGGTGCATTTGACTCAGACTTGGTGTTGTGTGGGGTGCACTTGAGCAGAGAAGCTGTGTACTCAGTGGTTTCTTGGCTAGAGGAACCAAGGCTGAAGCTTTGCAATGCTTGCATGAGGTGGCCAGAACTTCACTCCCTGCATGTATGGTGAGCTCCTTGGACTGGTGACTGACACAAATGTCATTGCTAATAAACACATGACATGGCCATACAACCCTGAGACTGTAATAGGTCATGAATCACAACATATGACACCCTCATCCTTACCTCTTTGATGTATGGCAATTGGTAACATTCAGGTACCCTTTGGAGGATATGAGCGGAATAAAAAATAATCTTGGTAAACTGGAGTCTGAAGTCTTCAAGATGAAATGCAACAAAGGCCAGAGAAATGTGTTAGTTTTGCTGAGAAGCTGTCTGAGCGCAGAGAAACAGGATAAGAAAGACTATGACTTTGCAGCAGTGTTGTAGAAAGTGATCTGGGGGTCATAGACAGTCACAAGACTGCAACTTGCTGTTGCAATGCTAAGGTAAAAGCAAATCTTATTCTTTGGTGTTTCACCTGGAATGTCTTACTGCTGAAAAAAGTGGTGTTCTGCTTTAGGCTACATGAGTAAGGCCTCAGCTGGTGTACTGTGTCCAGCTTCGGGAACCACAATTCAAGAAAGATGCAGACAAATTGAAGAGAGTGCAAAGGAGAGCAGCAAGAATGATCAGAGGTTTAGAAAACATGACCTACAAGAAAAGGTTGAAAGAGCTGGGTTTGTTTAGTCTAGAAAAGAGAAGGCTAAGCAGGAGGCTCAAGGGGCTGGGGGAGGAAGGGATAACAAATTCCCAATATGTAAAAAGTTGTTATGAAGAGGACAGTGATCAATCGTTTTCCATTTCCACTGGGGACAGAATGTGAAAAAGTGCACTAATTTGAGCAAAGAAGATGGATTGGACAACACTTAACTCCAAGGCTAGTGAACAGGCTACATAGAGAGGTTCACAGAAGAATCTCCATTTTTAAAAGAGGTTATCAGAACACCTGTCAGGTATGGTCTTTATATACTTGAGCCTGCCTGCTTCATTTTAGCTAAATGGAGTCCTCTCCAAGTATTCAGCTCAATCTCATTAGAAGTAATTTGCATGGTAATCTAATTTGTTCATACAGTGCGTGCTGAAGAACTTTCACGTGGGAAGCAGAGCTATCCCTAGTGTTGTCATTATATAGCTCTTGGAGTTTTATGGCCAAATCCATGTAGTAACCATAATAAATATCTGCTGTTTGAAGAAGGTAAAGACTCCAAAGGTTCCGCATCATGGTTTTCTACCATTAAAACTTTGTGTGGCAATGATTCAGGGTCCTTCACCTGTGGCTTTGCTTCTTGGCATAGCATATACTCTATTTTCTTTTAAAAATACTTGGACATAAATTAAGGATGCTTTTATATACGCCTGGCTTGACACAACTTGGACAAGACCCTACTTCCTTCAACCCTATTTTGTATTGATGACACTTTATTTTTTTCTTTTTATATAACCTACTAGCTGATCATGTTTTTTGTCTTTCAAATGGATCACCTCACTGTTCATAATCATGCCCAATTTTGTTTCTCTAATGTGGTTGCCATCAGGGCCACCAGTATAATGGATATCTCCTGTCTAGAAAAGCATAAGGTGAAGATTTGTAATTTCACATTCACTGAGGTCTGTAGATGTTAACACTTCATCATGAATGACTTGATCTGTATGCCAACTACCCAAACCTGGAAAAATCTGTAACAGCTTTCTAGTCCATCTGGTCTCCTGACTGTCCTACCTTTATGTAAATTCAGAAGTTGTATAAATAATTTGCAGAAGCTACTGTAGCTCAGTTAACTCAGACCAAGTAATAATCTTGTTTCCTCTTACCAAATCAAGCAAACTTTGTTTTTCCTCTTACCAAATCAAGCAGACTTAGGTTTCTTTGTAATGAAGGAAGAGTAAAGGGGAATTTGGATGCAGAATCAAAATAACATTTGTACATAGGAAGACTACATACTGCATAACCAGTACACAGAGTGGACTCTTAATGAATCTTATCCATTGCACAAAACAAAATCGTTAAGTGTGACGGTAACTCTAAATCAGCACAATGCAAGTAAGGGCTCCAGGCAGAGACCATTTCTGGAATAAGATACACGTAGCCAATTTCTAAAGTCAAAACAGATTTTTAAATCTTATTTGTACCATTCTAAATCCACTATAAATCACTTCACCAACAGTTTTTCTTTTACCATTTTTGGTAGACATCTTTCATATTTATTGGTGGATTAAATCAGCTGAAAATCCTCCTATTTATCACCATGATCTGTTATGGTGGCTCTTATGATTATGCAGCTGATTTACTTCTTCAAACAATTGTTGGAATGTCAACATTTTGTGACAAAAATGTCTGAAATGATACATTAATTGCAGACAAAATAAACATTTATGCTTGCAGCTACTAACATAACTCCAAAATCTGCTTTGTGAGGTCAATAGCTTTCTGATAGAATTAGAAAGTTACTGACTTCATAGTATGTGACTTACATATGATAAGTATTTCAGTAATATAAATGCAATACAATAAGAAAAAGATAATATTACTAATTTCATGTTTGTTTTAGAATTTCTTCTAAAGCCAGCCTGAGGCTTAGGTGTACAAGACGCATCACTTCTTGCTGCAGAGGACAGCTTTGCATGAGATAGTAAATGTAACTAGGATCCCATCAGCTGTAATTACATCCAATGACTATAAGACACTGAAATGTCTCCTCTCCTCGATCATGTAATTTACAGAATTCATACTGCCTTATCTTTTAAACTGTGTGCTTGACTGTTGTCTTCGTAAAGTAAATAGTTTTTTAAGTAGCCTGAGATTTTTTTAACCCTGCGATGACAATCAGAGCAATGATGGTACACTGCAGGAATACACACAGGTTGGGCAAAGACATCTGAGGGGCTTTGTCCGTTCAGCGACTAGCAGTGGTCACGTACCCTAACTGGCTGCTTCCACTCCTGCTTGCAAACAGGACACAAAGTGACACTGAGGATGTTTTCCTTTCCTGGCTATGGCATTTCTGATGCATCTCAGATACTCTTGATTTACATGGTAGGAGCTAAGCCATTTCATAAGGCTTATTAGAGTTCTCCAAGGGGGCAGGCAACAGATGGAAAATGAATAGGTCCAGAAGCACTGGAAGAGATGAATGGTGGTAGAGGCAAAGAGGCAGGCTGTAAGAAATAGACACTACTAAACAGCAGGCTATTTTTTTTTCTGCTTTGTGATGGGAGAGAAACCTCAGGATCAGAAGAAGGAGGATTACTTTCTTGCAAGCTACTCCCCTAAATCTGGTCAGAAGCTTTACCATAGTAATTTCCACAGCAGCATCAGATTTGTCATGTGCTGGTGCAGAAGCCTTCTGCAATCCTTCCTGGGGCTGCTGGCGGAGCTGTCAAAACACATCTTCCAAACAACCTGCTCTGCACCATTCTATCTGCCCTGCCAGGCTGTGGGCAGATGCTCCTGCACCATCCTTCCCAAGCTCCTCACCTGCTGCTTTTGGGCAGAGAGTGCAGTTTTACCACTGGTATCTGCAAGGAGGCTAAACTCATTTGGGTTTGCAGGCAGGATTGTTTCCCCAGTAAAGTCTCAGCTTGGATAAGGAAGTCACGTTATTCTTGAGTTTTCCAAGGCTTTCAGTTTTCCATGCAAGCATCCCCCCGCCCTTGAAGGGCACCTTACCTAGTGTCTGCAAGGCTTCTGCTTCTTGTTTGACATCCCTTATTTACAAAGCAAACAGAATGTTCTTTTTAACACACATCATGCTAAGTTTATTAATGAAGAAAACAATCCCAGGGGGTCAACCCAGGGGACCCTTGAAACCTGCCAGCAAAAACTCTTCAAACGCTCAATGCGTCAGATCCTCCAAAACGATATTTCACACAATGAAGTAAGAATAATATTTTTCTTTCAGCCTTTCCAGCCGCTTTTGTGGAGAGCAGACAGAAATTATTTTCTTACTCTGCTCCCAGAGCAGAGATCTGTATGAAGCTGCGTTTATTTGTTTAACACGATGATTTCATCCTAAATGTCTTGATGGCAAATAGTTGGTGGTTTAATAAAGGCTCTTTGAAAGAAGGGCCTAAGCAACTATTTGTACAGGGAATATGTGGCTTTCAGGATGAGAGATAGAAAGGCCTGTTGTGATTAGCGGGTGTGGGGAGAACCCTAAAATCCTCTCTGTCTGCAGGGTAGGAATGGTGACTCTTGTGGCTGTTTCCTCACAGCCACCAAGCTGAGCTGCTACAGCAGACCGTGAGGATGAAAGTGGTCTGACCCTGTATCAGTGAGTGGTTGATACGCCCTTCATTCTCCAAAGAAAATGCTCTTATTGAAGATGAGGGATCTGCTCTTCATGCAGAACAGTTTGATTATGAAAGCAGTAAACTAATGATAAACAGACTTAGAACTAGCTGGTGAGCCCGTACAGCGATTTGCAGAGAAAAATGTGCGCTTAGATGGCTAAAACTAAAGTTTGAGGAGACCTTTTCTTCATCAGCTGGATTTAACAGCAAAGAGTCCCTGAAACACCCGTATGCACCTGCTGTCGATGCAGAGACCTCTCTCTGGGAATGTTTGGGGCAAAGCAAATACACATTGATGTACCTACATAGGTGTCATGTAACTTGAAGCAACCCTACCAACTGTAAGGAAGCAGTAAACACAGTTTTGGAAAAGGGACGGTGCAAGATACCAAATGGGAAGCTTCTCTCCAGAAGATGGGGCAATATTAAATCTCAGATGTATGTGATCTGGATTCTTTTCTTCAGCTTGTGAAACATTTCACATTTGTTGTTTTGTTTTCAGCTGAATGAATCATCATTCAACTGGTTCTTAATTTAGCATCTCTGCTGTTGAGCAAACATGTTGCCCAGACACAGCAACTGGGCCAACTTCAGATCTGGATCAGAGGTCTGGGTTAGGCTTTGTTGCTCATATACATGTGCACTTCTAAGAATGACAAAGCCAGTGTAATTTGATTTTGGTGATTTTTTCTAGATCCTGTTGGGATTTACTATATATAGACTATAGGAGTATAGACTATACTATATGTAGACTAAGACTCTGGACGCTATCCTCTATTAGTAGGTTTTAAAAATATTTCATGCAATGTATTTGTAGTTTCTAGTAACTGACAGTAACACAAAACTATGTGGTGGTCCTCAGTTACATATGTGTAAGCATGTAGTAACTCTGATGACGATGGAGCCATAGTAGTGACACTTGGACTAATTAATCAGATGTGAGAATAGAGTTGTCCCTCAGGTACTTCATTTTATAATGAGTGCAAATATTTTTATAATACAAAAGAAAAATCTTGTCTTCACAAAGACATTTGTAAGTATTTTAATTGCATTTCTCATTCTACTAATGATATTACTTACACTAACTGTCACTGAAATTTGAATGCAAAGCTAACTGGGGGCTTCAGTGAATTCAAGCTCTTATCCAGGGATCACTGGAGCACTTTGAAGTGAAAAATAGTTGTGGGCTGTCATTTATCTTCCTCAATATGGTCACATTGCGCAACGTAGTAGAGCAGGACGGATGGAAGTGGGGAGGTTGCAAAATTCAATACTGGCTATGTAATATTCATAAAAACATATTACTACTTATAATTATTTAATTATGATCTGTACAATAATTGCAAACAGAAAACCAGATAATTAAAAGAAGATACCCAAACAATGTGATTGTATTTAACTTTTAAAAAGTGGAAAAATGCTTGATACATGAAATAAAACTTGAAATGGGAGATGGGGAAAAAAAGTTTAAAAGATACCACAACTAGAGTGCAAAATTACTTTAAGTTCTTTCCAGAGCAGACTGTGGGCTATCTCCAAGCTTTGCACAAAACCAGTGCAGCAGCACTCAGAATCCGGTCTCTTAATCTGAAATGTTTTGTAACACGAGCTATGTACTCCTTCCTCTGCAGATGCAAATTAAAATCAGAGCTTGCTGAACACTGCTTAAGTGGGCACTCAGATCAGTGAACTCTGGGGAGTTGAACTGACTTGGAGAGACATTCAGCAACAACTGTCTCTTTTTGAGAGATTCAGAGTGTAGGAGAATGGAGGCACCAGCTGCTCAATCTCCCGGCCACGTGCTCTTGTTTCCAGCCTGGGCTGCCCACACTGACCTTGGTGAAGAAGTGGCTCTGGACATCACTGAGCCTCTGATTGTCTCAGGTGCCATCCAGGGAAGCAGCGTTTTGCACCTTTGCCTGGTTCTACTGACAGACAGACACACTGAGGCTACCTTCAGTTGCAGGTGATTTTTCACCATCTCTTTCCAGCTTGTTTCCCACAGTGTTAGTAGGTGACTTTGTTCATTCCAGTCACTCGACCTCTGAAACTCTATAAATTGCTGAATCTCAGTGAAGCAGAACATCATTGAATTGCATAATGACAAATTTGCTGGACATCCACATGCCCTTATCCCCCCGGATACAGGTATTTCTAATTTCAGCATTACAAGCATATAGAAAAAAAATCGCTGCCTAGTGGTTTCCGTAACTTTGTTAAAATTTTTAGATCAATCATCCACACATAACTGACAAAAATGATAATCAAGGTTAGCATCTTTATTAGACAAATCGACATTTTCATCACACAATCCCTTTATCAGCCAGTAATTTATGATATGTATGACTTCATATGGCCAAATCACACTTTTTACTTAGATTGTTACCATGCTAGAAAAACATGCAAGACTAAGTGATAGGAAGGTGAGACCACATACCCAAGGAAGCTTACCTGGCTGGCAGCATGTGCTGTATGTCCTTAAAGCTTCATGAAACTGCAACTGATCTGAGAAGCGGCTAAGAAAGCCCATGATCATCATCATTCCAAACACACAGATACGCACACAATTTAGAAAATTTAGAAATAGCAAAATTTTGATAAGACTTTGCTTACGTTAATATAATGGGCAACCTTCTTTGTTACAATAAGCGCACTGAAATAGCAACTGGGAAAGTAAGCTTTTCAACTGAAAATATCTGGTAAATGCAACTAGTGAAATTTCTGCTCAAGATGCTGGGATTTAGCTTTTCATCTTTAACTTTACATAACATGAAACTGATACATAAGTTCCATCTGTAATATAGGAATGAACAAACCAGTGTTAGTGGTTGAAAAGCTGTAAAATGTCACTAATATATATGTGACAATTTTTTTCACATGTTAATTGCACAGCCCTACCTGAGAACAGCATGACTTTCCCAGTAACACTGCAGAAGGGTAACTACAATACAATCTGATTTTTTTGTTGTTGTTGTTGTAATCAACATTTAATTATTTGCAGAGTTTTACTCTGAATCAAATGTTGGAGGACTCAGAAATCTATTAAAGGAACTGAAGATAATTAGAGCACAGAGACTATTTCCATCAAGTAATGTGGACTATGTTTAGCTGGACTAAGTTGTCTGACTTGCTAAATTTGCTTTGCACCACCCTGAAATTAGAGGGATGCCTGATCAACTGAAGATAAGGGAGTCACAGAGCTGTTTGTGGTTCTCATTCCACCACCAGGCTAACCCCAAGGATCTGGCACCCAGTGCTGAGGAAAAGAAGACTCTCTTTTCCATTGAATGGTGACCATCAATCTGCAGTCAGTGTCATCACAGCTCAGTGTCACCGCGGCTCAAGGCTTGCTGAGCCATAATATCTATGACTGACAGAATAAACGTACCTCCAGCTGAGCAGATAGGAAGACTACGTTAACTTCTTGGCAGCTTAGCTTAGTTTCACTAGGTTGTATTTTTTTCTGATGAAGTCAGAATGTCTGCTTCTGAATTATGATTTGAGTGTTATAGACGTACTCAATCAAAGCCCAGTGAATTGTTCTTCAGAGAGTAACTCTGACGAGAAAAAACATCCAGCATGTTGACAACTGTTATGGAGAAACCCTCCAGAAAGCAGCCCAGGTGCTGCTTTCCAAGATGGAAAAGGTGTGTCTTGTGATTTTTTTGTTGGAACTTTCAACTGGTCCACAGAGCAAGATCACTCCAGGCAAGAGATTCCTTTGCTGAGCTTCTGTTCCTTACTTTACTGTGACTTCTCAGAAGGCCAAGTGAAGCCTTGGAGAACGGAATTGTGAAAATGATGGAGATTTTTAAGCTCTCAATAATTAGTTTAGAAGCTTAAAAGCATCTAGACAATAATGGTGCATGACCCGGGGAAAGAATCCAACAAGAGGTTTAAGGCTAATGTGTATCCTCAGAACTTAAGTTTGCAAGTAGTGACCAGAGCTTACCCAAATGCAAGTGACTTGGGTCCTAAGTTTAGGATGACTTGCAAATTGCTTAGAGGATTGTTAAAGATGCTGTGGGTTAGAAAAGCAAACAAATGATACCAGGGACAAATAGCATTAGGAGGTAGTACTATAATATTTATAATAGGCATCACATCCATGTATAATTATCTCTACAGTGATGATTACCTTTGAATTCTGATTATTTTTATTAGTTCTTGATATATGAAAAAAAAAAGTGAGCAGCAATTGGACTATATCTCATCCCTGTAAAATTAATGACCATTAAAGTATTCTCTTGGTTCTGAGAAGGAGTCTCAGACAATCAACACAAATAAGGATTATTCATACTAATCATTATGAGATCGGTTATGTTAATTCCAGGAACCAAAGACTAACACATCCCCCACAAAATATTCAGGCTCAGTCCCTGTGCCCTCAAAATACTGGTTTTACACAGGTAAATTGACACTGGCTCTTTCAAAGCTCATGCTGCATCAAACTTGATGGACTTGTATGACCTTAATGTCTTTGGAGTGAGGCATCTATATAACAAGAAGGATGAGATTAATATCAAAAGCCAGTTCCATATTAAATGGACAGCCAGTCAAGACAGGAAAATCAGACTTCTCTTTAGTCAAGCACTTAGATAGAAATGCGGTTGCCCAGATTTTCCATCCACATTTGAGACTGTCTCGGTGTAATCATTTTCTTCAAGGTCCCCAAGGTATTGTTAGAGCAAAAGTGAGACATGGGGATGCCTGGCTTACATTTCTATACTGATACCATCGTACACAGTCATGCTTGCGAAAAATTAAAAGAGTAAACAGAATATGATAAAAAATATTATAAGAGAATATGACAACAAAATATGAGAAAATGATTAAAACATTTTGAAGTATGACAGCTGGAGTAATATATGTAGTCCTTATGGCAGTCATTAATAGGTTCTTAAATAGCAATCCAAATGTTTACCATTTGTAGATTGTGTAACATTCTCTATTAGGTACATGAAAACAACTTTGGTTTACAACATGTTTTTCATTGTGGTTTTGTCACTTAGCCTGATTTTTTGGCACTCATATAATAGTAAGATTTCAGAAAGAGTTTCACTGTGCTAGTGATGATCATAATATAATAGACACAATATCTAAAATAAAATTAAAAAGCTGGTCTAAACCAAAGGGAAAATCATTATTTTAGCCTTGCACAATTCATAAGAAAATATTTCAGTTTAATGCATTAATGTAGTTAAATTAAGAATGTTGAATTCTCTTTATTGTCTTGGCATGGTGGGATATGAGCCGATACAGTCATCTATGCTGCATCTTTCTTGATATCATGTGCTATTCTCTGATTTAACCAGAGTTCATGATATAATAAATCACATAATAATAGGATCAGTATCCCAGCAATCATTGACAGCAACATATTAAGAGCATATCTGGGAAAAAAAGTTACACCTCTGTTTTCAGAAACTGCAGTGCACACACATAAGCTGTTAGCAAGCACCTTGAAATAAGCAATGGTACTTGCTGGAGTGAGAAGCAACCATCCACACAGGTGGTTTTAGTTAGGAAACACATCCTCATAGAAGGCTGTGCAGAAGTGAAAGCAATCTGTCATCTCATTTGAAAATAGACCTTCAAAGCATCTATTAGCCAACTGCATAAGAATCAATGGTTTATTCCACCAAAGATGCCTGCCTAATTGCATGTGGGTTAGACTCGGCTAAATAAAAGATCTAGACTGTAATTCCATGAAAGAACAGACTCCTGTGAAGGGCCCCTTCCAGGAGGAAATGGGACACCCAGATCTTGACAGGCTGGAGAGGTGTTGGTTGGGGGTGTTGGCTGACAAGAAGCTCAACATCAGCTGGCTTCAGTGTGCGCTCGCAGCCCAGAAAACCAACGTATGCTGGGCCGCAGCAAAAGGAGTGTGACCAGCAGGTCGAAGGGAGGGGATCCTCCCCCTCTGCTCTCGTGTGACCTCACCTGCAGTGCTGTGTCTAGCTCTGGGGCCCCCAACACAAGCCTGGCTCAAGCAAGTCCAGAGGAGCCCATGAAGGTGATCAGAGGGCTGGAGCACCTCTGCTATGAAGGCAGGCTGAGAGAGTTGGGTTTGTTCAGCCTGGAGAAGAGAAGGCTCAGGGGAAATCTTAGAGCAGCTTCCAGTACCTGGTAAGAAAGCTGGAGAGGGATGTTTTTACAGGGGCATGTAGGGATATGACAAGGGGTAATGGCTTTAAGATGAAAGAGGGGAAATTTAGATGAGATATTAGGAAGAAATTTTTTATTATGAGGGTGGTGAGGCACTGGCACCAGTTGTCCAGAGAATTTATGGCTGCCCCATCCCTGGCAGCCTTCAATGCTAGGTGGATGGGGCTTTGGGCTACCTCATCTAATGGAAGGTGTCCCTGCCTATGGTGGAGGGTTAGAACTAGTTGGTCCTAAGGTTCTTTCCAACCCAAACTACTATGATTCTGTGATCTGCAGTGCCTTCTCCTGTCATTGTTAAAATCTTACAAACATCATGGACAAAGTGCATTCTTTGTGCTATCATTTCAACAGCTTGTAGAATAGAAAAGCTATAAATTTATTGTATTTGAAAATATAAATGTCAGGAAAGTGTTAATATTCCAGACAATATCTCATGATGGAGTATTCACTGTTCCGATTTCCAGGATATAGAGGACTAAAATCTTAAAATAGTCATGACACCACAAAAAGCTTATTTTTGCAGATCTCAGCTGGTGTCAGCATAGTTCCCCTGTCAGCTCTACCTTGACATTCATCCCAGGGTGATTACAGGATCTGGGCAATATGTCGATTAGAGATATTGTGGCGTGATTCAAACTCCATGTATGACAGAGGGAACCTGGCAGCTGGAGCTTTTACCCCACTTGTAAGTGATACTCAGGGTGTCATTACATGCAGCAGGAGTGCTTTGCCCTCTGCTCCCAACACATTTCTCGCCATTGCTATTGTGGCACAACACACTGTTCATGGTGAGATTTACTGTTGTTATTACTGATGTGGTTGGTGTTATGATAGTGCTGAGGGACAAAATAGAGGAATGAGTGGGTTACTGAATCAAGCATTGTAATAACAGTAAAAGGAAAGAATTGTTATTTGCAAAAGGGTTGTCTGATTCCTAGATAATCCTAGAAATCTTTGACAAAGGTTGAACACTTAAATTTACTGATGTATATGTAAACCTGTCATTAGAAGTCCTTCATAGCAATATGCTGCTGGACTAACAGATCTGCTCAAGCTTCTTAACATATATAAATCTAGGATTTCTACAATTTCAAACATCACAGGGAAAAAGACTTCTCCAGTATGTGAATTCCTCCTCACTAGATGCCTCATCTGTAATCCTTGCTCCTCACTCTTGTGTTCCCCTGAATTCTTTGTGCTCTACAGCTAAGCTATAGATTAGACCATCTTTGTTCTTATTTTCTCTGCATTTCCACAGAAAGAAAAGACTAAATATTAGCTGAACCATGGGGTTCAACACCCAGGAAGGTAAAAACAGAAGAGAGGGGCAGGTGAAAGAAGAAGCAGAAGTAGAGCTGTGAGATTGCATTTCTTTCCCTAAAATCAATCAATTACTTGAGTGTGTGGCAAAAGGTGGCAGAAACCAGCAAAAAAGAAAGTGGTTTAAGTCTTGTCATATAGCACCATAGGCTGGCTCTATTTAATTACGTCTTTTCTCATTTTTGGCTGTTTGAAAAGTGTTCCAGCTATTTTTTTCTTGGTGTTTCTGTGGCTTTTTAATCATTGAGGGCTTTCTGACTTCTTTTTTTTCTAACTGTAAGGCATTTTGTGGGAGTGTGGGAGTAATATAGGTTGTTTTCCTTGCTCGTTTTCCTGTTAGGCAGCTCTGAATGGCCTCTTTGGTTTGGCAGCTTAGCACTGATTTTGTGGCCTATAAATGATTGTTTGTTTGCTTAGTTCTGATTTTGCCACTTCTGTGGACTTCTGGTACTCTTCTGCTCTTAATACACAGCTCTTTTTTTCTCTTTCCTTGGTATAATCAGTATCCCTTTTACCAGCAGAAGCTGAGCAAGCCAGACTGATCTCACCTGCCACTGGCTGGTACCCAGACTCACACGCATGCCTGGGTAGGGGAACCTGACGCTGCTGCAGGAGCAAGTGACTGCCTGGCTGGGATGCCTCACCCTGCAGGCAGCATGCAGTGACTGCTGTGCTGACAGGAAGCAGACCCCAAATCAAATGGAGCCTCAGAGCCAGCTGCCTGATGCCAAAACAACGTCTGTGTGAGAGGCTCCCTCTGGACTCACAGGCTGCCTTCAGTCCTATTCTTTGCCTTGGATCCTGCTCCCACTTTTTGCATGCTGGTTTTCTGTTTCTGGCTTGCTGCACAAACCACCAGCTCATATCACTCAATTTAAGTGACTTGTCTGGTATCATAGAGGAATTTTGTGTGACAGAGGTGAACAACAGTGTTGCATGCTTTTTTCAACTACCTTAACCTTGACACCATCTCTTTATAACTCTACCTCCTTACTCCTTGTATGCTTTACATAATGCAATAAATGAGGCAAGGGACCTCCAGACACCAGGCTTGTTCAGTAAAGAAGCCCGTTTTACCCTGCAAGTATCACATCCCATGCTCTGATGCAATATTCTTGCAGGGAAAATACCCACCATTTAAACATGCAATTGGACTGCTTCGTCATGCCAGCACATGAGGGGGATGAATTAAATTGCATAAGTTTCTTTCTTTGCTACATTGAGTGCTTGGCTCAGCAACCTTCATATTCTATCAGGAGTGTAATTCCCTTTGTCTCTGAAATTAAGCTAACTTGTTCCAGTTTGAAGGATTAATGAGGACAGACATTTCAAACCCTCAGCACAGAATCTTGATTACAAACCTAATGCAGCAAGTGTAACATCAGGCTCTCATCTGATGTTACACGCTATTTCAAGAAATGAGATGTTCATATTCCAAGGTTTTCACAGCTGTTCTGCAGTGTGTGTGTAGGAATAATGGTGTTTGGAGTTACTCAATTGTAGGTTCTCAAAGAGGACCATTTTTCCATTTACTCCTCTCCTTCCTTTTCTAATTTCTCTATTTATTGAACCCATTACACCCAGTTTTTCCCACTACCCTCTTTCTTTTCCTTTAGATGAGTGGAATCACAGAATCAGAGAATCATTAGGGTTGGAAGGGACCTCTGGAGATCATCTAGTCCAACCCTGCTGCCAAAGTGGGTCAGTCTAGGGCATATTACACAGGAACAAGTCCAGGCGAGTTTTGAATGTCTCCAGAGTGGGAGGCTCCACAGCCTCCCTGGGCAGCCTGTTCCAGTGCTCTGTCATGCTCAATGTAAAGAAGTTCTTCCTTGTTGTTGAAGTGAAACTTCTTGTGTTCCAGTTTATGGCCATTGCTCCTTGTCCTGTCACTGGGCACCACTGAAAAGAGTCTGGCACCATACTCCTGGCAACTGCCTTTGAGATATCTATATGCATTAATGAGATCTCTTCTGCAGACTAAAGACGCCCAGCTCCTGCAGTCTCTCCTAATGAGAGATGCTCTGCACCTCTGATCATCCTTGTGGCCTCCACTGGATCCTCTCCAGTAGCTCCTTAAAATTTCCTGCGCTGAGGAGTCCAGAACTGGACACAGGACTTCAGATGTGGCCTCACTAGGGTCAAAAAAAGGGGGAGGATCACCTCCCTCAGCGTGCTGGCCACACTCCTCCCAGTGCACCCCAGGTTACTATTGGCCTTGCTGTCTGCAAGGGCACACTGCCAGCTGATAGTTAATTTATCATCTACCAATACTCCCAGGTCCCTCTCAGGTCAACTGCTCTCCAGTAGGTCAGCACCCAACCTGTACTGGTACTCGGCGTTCTTCCTCCACAGGTACAGTGCCCTACACTTGCCCTTGTTGAACCTCATTAGGTTTCTCTTCACCCAGTTCTCCAGCCTATCAAGGTCCTGCTGAATGGCAGTACAGCCACTCCCTCCAGCTTTGCATCATCAGCAAACTCGCTGAGGGTACACTCTAGCCCTTCATCCAGGCCACTGACAAAGCAAGTTGAATAAGACTTAGCCCAGACTGGAAAACATCAATTGACTACAAGCCTCCAACTGGATTCTACTCCACTGATCACAGTCCTCTGAGCTCTGTCATTCAGATTTTGATCTGCAAAATGAATGACATCATCTGCTTTACAAGTGAGCTCATCACATGCGTGATTTCACTTTCAACAATCCTGATACTTTTAAATCAGCAGTAAATTCCAGAGGAAAAAAAATTAAAAAAAAAAACAACAACAACAAACCAAAAACCAGCTTTACACTGAGGAAGCTCAGCTATAAAGCCATCTTTTACTAAAAAATAGGCATCATTAGCCTGAACACCTCAACTGATCTGTTGCTGTTGACAGCAAGAATCCTAAAGCCCTTTTACATTCTCAATGGCAAGAGCAGGGAAGATGAATCACTAGGTGGGAAAGTGCTCTGTTTCCAGAATCAGTACCATTGTTAGGTGTACGAGCAACAAAAAAAAATGACTTCCTTGAAAACATAAAAAAAAATTATTTATAGAGAAAATAAATAAAATTAATTTAATAAATAAATAAACAAACAAACAAATAAATAAATTTATTGAGAAAATACTGGTGTCCAAAACAACAGGTTTGTCTCCCATTACAGCTTCCCGGTCATAACCAGGTGCCTTCTCTGACCTGGTGGTTGTATTCTCCTGCAGTAAAAGTCTGTCTGGATTTGGTGGAAAGGCCTGTTTTTAATTGCAATTGTGAACGTTGAGCAAGCCAGCGTCACTGCTGAAATCAGTATCCAGAGCCAGGAAGAAGTCCAGCACTGAGGGTGTGTGTCAATAGGCAGAGCTGCCCTAAATTAATATCTTTATGGCATTTGTATTCTTGTAAGGTCTCCACAAAATTTAAACTGTTTGCCTTATCAGTAAGTGTAGCAATAAGTAGAATATTCAATATAGCTGGCTTTTTCCATACGATTGGCAGCTAGCTGGGAAGCTACAGTCAGCATCATTTAACTGGTAGGTCCTAGACCTCACCAGCGAGTTCTCCATGGGTCACCTGTGGCCACAATCAATTTTGCCAAAATCTGTGCTCTGCGCTGCATGTGGTGTGGGAGGTCCCCTGCACCATATGTGGTCCTAAATGTTCAGATGAGTGGGTGCTCATCACCACTTCCCTGCTTCTCCTTTACCTTCCCCACCACTCTCCTAGGCAGCTACCAACTTTTCTTTCCCCAGATATTTTCTAGATAGATCCCTCTTGATCCCAGGTCTCTCAGTGGTATTCAGACACATTTTCTCTATCTCAGGCTCCTTTATTGCTCTTCTCATTTGGCGTTTTACTTGAATGATTTTACATAACATTTCAAATGACACTTTTATTGCAGTATTTGCATGGCCCAGCAAAATCTACCAAGGGAGGTGTTTTACAAATAATATTATTACTTTGAAGACTTAGCCCTGTGGAATCACAGAACATGTGGTTATGCTTAAATACATTTGTTTTCAGTGTGTATCCTCTATTATGATTTTGCCCTGCTGTGTAATATTGGTGCAATAAGTAGTATTTATCTGAAAGATAAGTTGCTGTAAGTGTAGTGTGTTGGTTTGTCTCCCTCTGAGAGACAGAGGTGATACTTCAATATAACCTTGACTGACCTTCTAGGGGGTTCTTCTAAACCCAAGATAGAGCTAGCGATCATACTGATTCAGGACAGTGATGTGACTATGTTTTCAGAACCAACACTGGCCCAGTCAACTGGACCAGATCCTGCTTAACTGGATCTTGCTTATGGGCTTGGTTGCTGAAGCTTCAGAAAGTCACCATATGTGTACTTAGGCCAGATTGCTCTGTTTGAGCATTGTGAGTTCACAGGTGTTTTCTGAGTGCAGTAAAAGGGCAAGTCACAGCAAAGTGAGCAGAGAGGCTGGCACATCTCTCCTCGAGCTCTCTGCAAGTCTTGTATCTAGGTCAACAGGACTGGGGCTGCCAATGTGGGAAACATAGTGGTCTCAAGGAGGCTCAGGTGGGAAATAGCAGGAAAATTGTTTTCAGCATATGCAGTGCATCAGGTAAGAAAAGACATGAGAAAGTTTCAAAGGCAGAAGGCCCTCCCTTAAATGTGAAGTTTATCTCTTTAGAACAAAATGCTTGTATAAAGAAGAATCCAAAGGGGATGGTCTCTATAGCTCAGTTAAGTATGCTTGGTGCTTTCATCTGGAATTTTGGTAACAGACTTGAACTGTCCAATTAATTTTCATGATCAGCTTGTGTTTCACAGACCTTTTTGTTTAAAAACACCTGTGAAAGGTGACTAAGAAATGCAGCCATGCAGGATGCAAGGCTACATGTAGGGTTTAGTTATCCACAGCCGCAGTGCGGATTTCTTTTTGATACCACAGACTGAAAAAGGTCAAAAGCTGTCAGAGTACATCAAAGGTAACAAAAACTATTTAATGGCTTATGTGGATGTCCTCCTTAGCATATTGTGGTGACCAGAGCAAGAGGAATATTTCAGAAAGGAGCTCCATGCTCTCTGTGCAACAAATGTTTGCCTCTCTGTATATGAAACTTCCCAGCATGCATGCTACTTTAAATTTGTTCAATATTATTGGAAATGACCACACTTTATAGATCTAGGCTTTGAGCCATACAGAACTCTAGATGCACTGACACACTTTGAAGGAAAAGAGCTGATGCCTGGCTATAATCTACAACTCTCTACTAAAAGACTGCTATGTTTCTCTGGCGGATAGTTACTTTGACCATGTTTGGGCAGAGTTTCACGATGTTTCAGTCTTAAAAATAGTGGAACAATTATTATTTTGATATTTAAGCTCAGAAAAAGTTAGGTTTCTTTGCTATGGTGAAATATTAAAGGTTGTTTTCATTGTCACTTAACTGTGTCTGAAGGCAAGGATATATCTGGACTTCAAGAAAGGTATGGCTTCAATCGAAGGTCAATCAGTTTCTTTTCTCCATCTTTGTCTGTACAAAATCTTTTGGCCTGCTCCCAAAACAGGAATTTTAGGAACTTAAGCACAATTCCTAAGGCTCATCTGCCAGGGATGCTCACTGCTTGCAGTGGCACTACTGAAAAAAAACTCCAGAAAACCCACTATATGCATGCCCTCATGCTGGAGTAAAATGGCTTTTTAGTTTTTCTCAAAGCATTTCCTTCATACTATAAGGTTAAAAGAAGTATATCAGAATACAAATATCTACATAAGGATTAATATTGATAAATAACAGTACTCGAGCCCTAGTTTACATCTGGATAATTTCCTTTTAGACAAGTTGTCACTCTCGAGAGTTCTCCTTTTTTTTTTTTTTTTAATGCCAAATGAGTAAACTTTTATCTGGTAGCAGGATCAGTAACAAAAAGGAGCAAACTATCTGTCTTCTCTGGAAAGTTTTATTTCCAGACATTCTGGACACTGATGAAGTTACAGACCTGCTTCTCTGTGCATTGTAAAACCTGGCAAGCAGTTTTTCCTGAATTAACAGATATGTGTGACTATCAAGAGAGTATTTTAAAATGTGCTGTCTTTTGAGAAGGAAAAATATTTCCCAGTTCCCTTAATTTCCCTCTTTTTTTTTCCCTGTGGTCTGATTGACTCTTTTACATCCACCAATAGCCTTGAAACAGAAGATTCTGTTAACTCCACTGTGAGCAGTAGGAGGAATAGTTATTGCATCTACTTATTCTGCTTTTTCTTCTAGCGCAGCACCTTGGAATCTCTCTGTGGCTAGAGTACACATGAGAAAATCCATGATTTTCCATCCAGTGACTATCCATGATCACTGCCCCAACTGCTATCTCTCCTCATTCATTTCCATGACTTTGCAAGTGTGTCGACAGGTCCCAGAGTCCATAAATGGGCTCAAGTATCTCTATCAATTGGAAGAGGCGCTTTGTGCTTTTCAACATCTTTGGTTTTTCAAGCAGGGACACCTGAGATTTCTGGCTAGGTCTATGCGAAAAACACAAGCTCTGTGAACTCTGCCATGTTTTATGTGGAAAATATCCTTCCACCAACAGTGACTGAAACCCTCCTCTTTGTTGCCACAGGATGATCATGGGCATTTAGGGACTTACTGAGATTCTGTTTCTTTGCCTGTGTATTGTGAATGCAAGGCAGGACTGCACCACTGTCAGTGTGAGATGTGTCTTCTCCCAGACTTGAACACATTACACCTGCCTGAGAAAAAGCCTTGGGCATGCTCTAGTGTCATGCTGACACTCAGTCCTGACAAAAAGAGAGTGAGCTTTGACAGGTAAGAGGAGCCTTTAGAGAGGGCAGATACATCAGATATTTATACCAGGTTTTTGCTAGATGCTTCCTGAGGCAACAGCATCTTTTGTTTCTGAAGTCCAATAAAAAGTGGAAGGACATGTAATCTCAAAGTAATTTATCTCACTGTCAACTAAGCAATTCTATTAAATTTAAATGAACTTGATACAAACTTACACTAAATCAAACCAAGAATACCCAGCCCAGTAAGTTGTATTTAATTTTATCATATCCTTAGAGTTTTCCAGTGCAGTTCTCATCTCAGTTTCTTTTGATTTTCAAACTGTCAGTGTAATTTTTTGCAACACATTGTATTTAGGGAAGAACTTCCACTGAATGAAGGTCTATCTAAATAATTTAGTTATGTCTTTCCATCTGTTTGTCCACGGGTGCACACAATTTTTACTAAATATAAAGCAAAGAAACTGCAGCATTAGTTTAAGGCTGTTTTGCAGCCTAACCAACATCTAAGCTGTGCTCTGAAGCACTTGAATGAAACAATCTATTTAAGTATGAATACTTATATTATCATTGTTATTGAAATATTCCAAACCAATCTGATTTATATAGAGAGTAAAATGTGCCAGAATGGGAGGAAAAAAAACCATGAGGGCCAAGTGAGCTAGGAGCGATACTTCCCTGCAGTCTCCTAGCCTTCAACAACCTGTGCCTTAGGAATTTACTGCACAGACAAACCCCATGGGCTGTCTTGAACTAAGGATGGATTTACCACTTTGTTTTTAAACTAATTTACACTTCTGGACCCAGAGGCTTCCTGAAGTGAGGAGCTCCACATCTGCACAGTGGAAAACAGACTCTTTTGTGAATGCTTCAAGCTCTCATATAACTTTGTTGCCCTTTAGATCCTGAGTGTTTCCCTCTCCTTGCTCTGTGGTTTACAGGTGCCAGTGATCAGCTCTCTAGATTCAAGACTATTCTCCTTCTGTCAGATGCTGCATACATTGCTCTGTTCTTCTGTAGTTCTCCCCCATGAGATAAGCAGGCCAGGACTCCAGGCAATACTACAGCTGGTGTTACACCATGATGAGCCCAGAAAGGAGATGAATTTCTGACCAAAACACCTGTGTCACACTTGACCTTTGGCCAGTGCAGGACAACAACCAGACAACTTTGGAGCTACCTCCTTCTACCATCACCTGCCCTCATCTTCTCTCTCTTTGTGAGCAGCTTCTCTCTTGTCGTAGTCTCTCAGAAGACTTTTGATGAGGCCTGTTTCACACACCCACATGCACTCACCGCAGCCTCATCACTGCCATCTGGTACTCCATTCTCCAGAGACTCCTGTAGACTTGTGAGGCACCACGATCTCCCTCACACATTTAACAGAGCGCATCCTTCCGCGTTAATTACCGGGACATCTGGAGGAAAAATAAATGTTTTCATATGAAAAAATTGTATTTCTGAGAATCCATGACCACACAGCTAGCATCTGGGGAGATGTCTCTCTCTGGGACAGTCTCTTGGGTATGCACTTAGCATCTGCATGTGCATATAAGCCGCCAGGCTAAACCTGAACAGGGGGTTTTGGGCCAATCTGCAGGGAACCAGTCTGTGCGGAGCCAGCTGGTCTGCCCAGGTCCAGAGCCACCTGATGAGGCTCCCATACATGGTTTGTCTTTCTGTGCTGCAACAGGGAGCAGCCCCCTGCCTTTGTGCTTTGCAGGACAGCCACGCGGCAGCGTGCTGGAGTTGCAGCTCCCAGAAGGAGTGACCCTGGACTTCGAGGGCAAAATAAAAGCCAGTAGCCAGAAGGGCCAGGAAACCCTGAGAGTCTCCAGGCCAAAACATTGAATAACCTGGCCCCAGAGCGCCAGTCCACTGTTTCTTGCTGGCGAGGGACAAGTCAAGCTGCACCAAACAGGGTCCTTGTGCTTGCCCCTCCACAAGCCAGCTCTTTGCAGGACCTGTGTGCGCTTGTAGGGGTCACCTCTGAGCAGTGGAGGTGCCAGAAGTACACTGACAGGAAGATAATCTCTAGGTCTCAGGAGGGGAGAAGACAAACCTATAGCTCTCCTTTTTTGCACCAGCCATGAGGAGCAGTTCAAGACCTAACTGCAGGGCACTAATGTTGATAAGTTTCCCTTCCACCTCCTAGAAAATGAGGCGTCTCGGTGGGAAGGAAATACACAGTGCAGACCCAAAGACCAGACCTGTCCCCCATGAAAACAACCCATTGGGTAAATGGCAAGAACAGCTCACTGGCTGTGTGGCAAGAGCTGAGACTAATGTGCCTAGAGATCCAACAGGACCCCCAATAAACCACTGGAAATAAGGTGGGAAGCACCACCCTGATGTGGCTCAGACATGTCTGTGCAAGCTGAGACTATTGTGCTGGGTTAGCTGGGCCTGAATTTCATGCTGCTCAGGGGATCTATCCCCGGCTCCCAGGGCACTGAATGAGCACTCAATGAGCAGCCACGGTCCTTTCTTCCCATCGGGGCATCTTGTTCTCTCGATGGGGTCCCCGAGGTCAGACCTCCCTCCCCGTCAGCACCGGTGCCTGGCTCGGTGTGGGGGGGAAGAGGAAGGTCGGCAGAGCGGGCTACCGTGCCTGCAGGGGGCAGGGGCCGCCGGTGGGAGTGCAAAGGAGATGGCAACCTCGGGGGAAGAGAGGGGACGAGGGACAGAGAGGGTCCCTGGGACCCTGCTGCACTCCTGTCTAGTGCTTTAAAAAAAAAACCAACAACAAGCCAACAACAAAAGCACATAAACCCATTCCAACCCGAACAAACAAACGCATGCCAAATCCAACAACTTAACCCCCCCCCCCCAAAAAAAAAAAAAAAAGCGAAAACAAAACAGAAAAGTGAAACAAAACTTCCTCTCTCCCGTCTCTCCGGAGGGAGAGGGGCTCCGCAGCTCCCGGCGGATCGCCGGGACCAGGGGGGCTCCGAATGCCTTCCCAGCCCCAGGGGTCTGGTGTTAGGCCGGCGCTGTAGAACTCCGCGCCCAGTCCGCGGCAGCAAACTGAATTCCCTGTGGACAGCCGGCGAGGCTCGGCGGAGAGCCCCGGGCGGCGCTGCCGGCCGGCACGGCGGTGAGGGGGGCGGAGGATCCCGCCGCGCGGAGGGGAGGGCGGCTAATTCCCGTTCTAAAAACAGATTTGTCCCTGCCTCGGTCTTTTGTGCGACGGAAGATGGATGACGGGGCCGCGGCAGCTGCCTCCCCGGTAACGGCTCGCTCATCGCAGCTCGGCAAAGCCAGCAGCGGAGCTTGCGGACACAGCCTGTGGGACCGGCCCTGGGGTTGTTTCCTATGGCCCGGGAAGTGAACGTCGCCGCTGTCGTTGGGGACATCATTTTGTCTGCCCGGACGAAGCGCAAATAAATGCGATAGCCCGGATTTGTCAATTGCTCCCCATGACTGAGCATTTCTCATTGTGTGTTCGGTTTGTTTTTACAGGACCTAAGCAATTTTTAATGTACTGTATACTTCCCGCTTAATCCCCCTCGCTTATTATATAATTACGGTTTCAAAGTGATTATGTAATTAAAATCATGTTTCACTGCAGTGTACTTCAAAAGGACGGCAAACTTCCCCAGCATTATTTGCCGGTGATGTCATAATTTCCCTGTGATATTTAAAATAAACACATTAGTCCAAGAATTCTAAACATGTCTGAAAGTATATAATGGAATTGATTGGCATAAAGCAACGGTGAAACCTATCACTAGTTTAATATATTTCTATGCTCCCATGCAGTGTAAATTATAGGATAATGGGGTGCAGGCGATGGTAAGCTCTGTTTATATAATCCATTTCTTCACACAAGTTCCCATTGCTTTTCCTTCCCTTTGCTGCATGTGGTGGTTCTCTGATCCTACTGACCTCAGCCATGTGTTTTCACTTTTTCTTCTGATCTCAATTCCATGACCAGCGGGGAATAAAATACAAATTGAATAGTAACCATTCACAGGCCACTCTTTTCAAACTGTTGTTAAGCCTTCTTTGTCTTGTCTAGCAATTGATAGATAAATGTGTCGTATTTTACCCGAGTCTTTCTTCTCTGCTTGTATAGCTTTGTTGCCCCAAGTTCCTTAGTCCATCTTTCTCTTCTGTTTTTTTTCCTTTTAAAGAAAATCATTTCATCGGGGATTGTCACCGAAAGGGACCGTTCCCTTCCTTGACAGTACAAGGGGTAATGGTAATGCAGCAGAATTAGACAAAAATATCAGAAGGGGGAATAAAGGAATTCCCCCATCACTTGGTCCGATCTATTCCCAGCACGACTCGAGGTTAATTTTAAATTTGACTTTTTTTTTTCTTCTGTACACGGTAAATAAAGTGCTCCCTCGGCTGCACGCATTTCGTTTTTGAAAAGAAGAAAGTTAGGTACTCGAAAAGGGAAGGAAAAACCCTCCTCTTTTCCCTCTGCATGCCTCTTTCATTTCAGACCTGCTTTCTGCGCTGTCAGGCGGGACCAACGCTGTTTATTCAGCTTTTCTTGAAAATGAAAAGCAACTAAGAGAAGTTTAAACAATCTCTTGTTATTTTGGGGCTTGTTTTTCCAGCGCTCTCCTTCTCGGCTGCTTCTTTGGGGATATAATGCAAAAGAAAATAATTTTGGAAAACCATTATTCCATAGAGAAAAACGTGTCACCTATCCCATGCCCTTTATTTGATCAAAAAACAATTGTCATGAAGGTTTCTTTCGTGATGATCTAAACTGCAGAACAGCAATGGTTATAATTATTACCAAACTGCAAACGTGTTGAAGGCAGTTTGATATAATTTAGCGTAGACATGTCACATAATTTATTTTAAATTTCTTTCTTTCTTTCTTTCTTTCTTTCTTTCTTTCTTTCTTTCTTTCTTTCTTTCTTTCTTTCTTTCTTTCTTTCTTTCTTTCTTTCTTTCTTTCTTTCTTTCTTTCTTTCTTTCTTTCTTTCTTTCTTTCTTTCTTTCTCTTCCTTTCTTTCTTTCTTTTCTTTCTTTCATTCTCTCTTTCTTTTCTTTCTTTCATTCTCTCTTTCTCTCTCTCTCTCTTTCTTTCTCTCTTTCTCTCTCTCTTTCTTTCTCTCTGTCCTTCTTTCTCTCTCTCTTTCTTCTCTCTTTTTCTTTCATTTCCTTTTTTTTTTTTTTTTGGTTTGCTCAGTCCCTACAGCCAACTGGTTTTTAGCTATTAGTAACCAGTTTAAAAAGTGGTGGTTGAAAAGAGAGATCTTTTGTTGTGCCCCTCTTCAGAGAACCCACATAAGCAAACATTTTGAAGAGTGCATCGGTCTCTAATCAAAATAATCCAGATTCTTGTGTGAAAGGTAAATATTTTGCAACCACATTACTGAAGCTGAAATAACTAAACAACTCAGACTCCGAAATTAGCAGCGTGGTGAAGAGCGGGCAGTTGAGGGAGAGCAGCAGAACGGAGGAGCTCTGCCCTCAACCTGCCAAAAGCTGCCGAGGGTTTCTTCGGCAGAAACCGCTGCCATGAGGATTCGAAGGAAATGCAGCTTAGCACAAAAATAATATCCGAAATTTTGCTGGGGACAACGACAGTCCGAGTCTAAGCCGCGTACCTGTAAAACGAGCCCCTGCGTATCACATGCTTTGTATTAAACTTCCATGCAGTTTTCCTTCGCTGTTTTTTTTCCAGCTAAAGGGTTCTTATAAACTTTCCTTCGTTTATTTAAGCCTGGTTTTCATTGCTGCAGTTTTGCATGGTTTGCCTTTGTTTAGTTTATTAACCCACAGGGTTACTTTAACTAAATATTTGGGCTGAATACTTTGGGGTTGGATTTCAACGTTTTCTAACAAAATTACTGAGTTTTTTGAAGCCACACAGAGAACTCTGTGTTGACTTTATTAGTCAATTTAACAGGCTATAAGGAAAATAAAAATAAGAAACATACTAGTGTATCCCCTCCAGTGAGGAATGGGGTTGAAACTGGTCTCGTATTTAGCATTTCGGATGCCATCGAGGCTGCGTTAACTTTAATAACGCTTTAATAGAAATTGCAAATATTCAGCGCCTCTGTTTCGCCGAAGCCTGCCACGTCCTCGCCCGGTGTCCGATCCACGACCGCGGAGCTATTTTTAAATCCCTCTTCCCCCCTGGAAAAAAAACCAAACAAACAAAAAAAAACCCGGGGGGAAGCCCAGAGCCCCAGAAAGCCCCTCTCCCTGTGCTTGCTGCCCAGCGCCTCGGGTGGAGGGTAAGGGATAGCCTGGCCTCAGGGGCAGGCAGATCGCCTACCTCGGAGGGAGCCTGCAAGGGCAACACTCCGCCCCGCACCCGCTGGTGTCAGCGCGGTCCCGTTGCAGCACCGCGCAGGGCCCGACGGGGGCTGGTGACTGAGGCTGAGCCCGGCCACATGTGCCGCCCGGGGAATCTTCCCCACCCAGCATCCTGGCAGAGGTTCCTGCAGACTTCTGTTAGGGTTGCCATGCCTTTTTTGGGGGGGGGGGTGCTTTTTGGTTTGGTTTGGTTTCGATGTTAAGCTCGCTGGTGCCTGCGTGGGACAGAAAGTTAAACGTTAGCCCGGGACATAGGAGCACTTGGAAAGAGGGTGAGCTGTAGGCAGTGATGGGTGTTGGGAAGCAGAAGATCATCTGCAGAAATAAACCAACATCCACCCAGCATGGTGCCATTTGTCTGTGGCAAGTTGTAGGACCACTGCACCATTACCCTCCTGAGCAAAAGCTGGGTGATAGCAAGCTGTCCAACTGCTTAGTACAATGCACTGTCAGAAACTGGGAACTCCTCTAAGGTGCTACTGTGGGTACCAGTCACCAGTTCCTACACAAATCCTCCCATGGCCAAAGGTTCTCAGGGTTCACATCTTCCCCAGCAAGTACTTGTCCCAGCACTGCACTGAGCATATCATGGGCTGCTCTACAGATGGGTCCATTGTGGAGTACTTGGGCTGGAGTGTTTGAACAGTGTGATTTTTGCTACGTAAAGGCTGCTGAACCTCCCTGCGCAGGAAGAGGTACATCCTTCACTGCTGACAGCTCCCATTTCCACTGGTGACCTGCAGAGGTGGATCATCTCAAACCCCAGGAAAAAGAGAGGAAGAGTAGCAGGGTGTGGAGACATTGTGACAGCACTGAGACATGAAGACCAGGCTGGTGATGCCACATGCCTCAGCAAAACAGGAACCCACAGAGAGATGCAAAGAGGGAAGAAGAGAGGCTCAAAGTGAGAAGGATCTTTCCAGGACCCCTCTGAAGAAACAGATAGAGTCAAAAGTTGCATTTGCCATCACCACAGAAGACATTGCAACTTTCAAAGTGTGAAACACCACAAACCTAAATAATAGCTGTGCCTGTGCGGGTGAATGAGAAGGCCTCTAACTAAAACCTGGGTAGAAATAGTCCAGGAATGAAATCTTGCAGAAAACCGCAGTCAGAGCTACAGCCAGGTTACAGGCTACAGGCTTGGGAGAGACCCAGCAGGTCTGTGGGCAGATGTCAGGGCCACAGTCCAAACTTCTAGAAAAAACACCAGAGTGTGGGGTTAATTCGCACTGTCTACTACAAAATAACTACTGTAGTGTTAATTCGCTACTGTCCCAAATTTCAGGCCTATAAATTACAGGGGTGTGAACTTCCCAGATCTCAGGCTTATATATTACAGGGGTGTGAACCCCAAGACAGATGTATATATGCATCTATCAGGGAGATGTGCCTTCACTTGCTTTAGGCAGTTCTCAACAAAACCTTAGAATGAAAATGCAACAGTCTTGCAATCCCTCTCAGTCATAAATCAGTCTATCAGCAATGACCAACAATAACCCAGCAGCTACAGTATGTCATGTCTGTCAGCAGGATTAATTCAGTGCAAAAATGAAATAGCCATTTGTGATAGAGTAGCTTACTACCAATGCAAAACAGGGAGACAGTCCACTGCTATCCTGATAATAAAACACAAATATGCAACTCCCTGAAACATGTCCCATACCATCCCATGAACATGGCAGTGATAAGCTTTTTCTGATACCAGCATGAGAGGGTAAAAGAGCAAGTTCTACCTTCAAACATCATTATATGTTTTTGTTTTACTTACTTGCCATTACATCTTGCAAAAGATTTTATGGTCTCTTGAACATAAAAGGGCAGTGCAGAAAGTCTGTGTCAGAGTCAGGCTTAGTTTTCAGAAGAAATAAAAGCTTGGAGCTTAGCTAACAGTGAAGAAATAAGATAACTCTGGAATAAAAGGCTAATAAATGTTTACTCTGTTAAGTGTTGCTATTGTTTCTCCATCTCATAAGTGATCTTGTAGTATTATTATGCCAAAAAATTAGGGTTACTCTATTAAAACCAGATTTTCTAGAGCTCATTCAGAATTTCCAACAGCAGTCTTTTATTTCATTAAGTAATAAGAAGAAACAAACTTTGTTGTGAGAAGTTCCACATTTTCCTTCGTAGAAAAAAAGCAAAAGCTGAATAACATAAATCATAGAATCATAGAATCATATAATTGATCATACCTCACTCTGGGGTCTGGTGAAGTGTGGCAGCAATAACAAGTGAGAAGAGCAAACGAGCTAGAGAAATATTTACATACTGTGGAAAAGGGAAAGAATGAGAAGAAGAATGGTCATTAGTTGACTGATCACCCTGTTAGCCATGTTTGAAACTACTCTTAACAGCTATAGAACAAGAATGAAACAAAAAAGAGCACAGCACTTATATATATGGTTGAAGACATGTCGTCATCATATTGTGCAGTAATTATTCCTTTTTATTTTGAGGATGGCCACTTACATCCTTTGGCACTGTAATCAATATTTGAAAGAAAGATCCTAACAAGAAGAACCACCCTGCAGCAGAACAAAACACACACACACAATAATAAATCACATGATCATCCAGTAATTTGAAGCAGCAATATATATCCCGCAAATAAAAATCATTCGCACACTCACAGTCTTATTTCTATATGGGTTAGATGTGCCTGTGGAGGAGCAATAGACAGGCGCTGTATATATCCTACATGACAGACCACTTATTCTCAGACACAGGATACAGTAAGATATCAGACTTCCAACGATCTGAGCCTTTTGCTACAGAAAAATCTGGTTTTGGAGGTTAGAATTCAGGTGTACACTAATTAAAACCATGCAGCTATAGCAAGTTTCACCAGTGCATTTTTTTTCTTTTTTTTTTTCTAGTGAATGTTCTAGAGTATTTCATATCTTTCACATTAACGGATAAGCATTTCCTATGTAGCTTTTTGGTCTGAAAACAATGAGAAATATGGAATGTATAGTACCAATGGTGGTGTGATGAAATATAAAAGGTAGACGGGGTTGACTGTCAGATTATGTATATGGTGACTCATGGGATGACTATTTCTGAGCGAGGCAGTTGTTTTGTGTCTGTGCCACATCATCACTGCTACTTACTATACTTTATGTGCTAGTGGCCTTGATGTTGTTTAGAGGTTTCCATTGTTGTGGGCACTTGAGGATGTGGAGTAAGGAACAATCTCCACAATTTAAATAAAGAAGCCAGATGGTGAGCAAGATGGGAAACCAGGGCATAGAGGGGTAAACAAGCCTCCCCAAAAGGAGGCAGCAGCTCAGTGCTGACTTCCACCATGGGTATTCCTTTATTTGCCCTCACAGTAAAACCCTAAGATTTTGTGTGTGAAAGCCATAGTGAGCCATTTAAGTGACGCAATACAAGAGGAAACAATACATGGTTTATGCAGCTAGCTTAATGGATACAGGGGTAGTCCACTAGATAGCTGCAAATACTGTCTACTGTCTCCTGTGAGGTTATGCCAGTGCCTTGAAAACTGTATTTCATATATCTCATATATCACACCAGTGTAACCATCTTTATGCAAAATGCATATGCATAGTAACATCATGGTTTCTTCTACAGTATTTTGTCAGATGGAAGGATATATATTTATGTAAATATATATACATTCATAAATACACATTGTACTGCCATCTACAAAGACAGTGTGCACTGCTGTAGTTTCCCCCACATTGTCTGGGTTCTAGCACTCAGATGAATGTTTTGGGGAAGTAAAATTAAACAACAATCAATTGTTTCTATGTATATCCCATTATCTGGGTAGAAAAAGAGCAGCTTGTGAAAAAGACGATGACAGCAACGTTACCTGTGAGAGAATATTTTGATCTCCCGTATTGTACAAATACTGTATAAGAAATTACCATATAAGAAATATTCTGGATATACTTTCCATTTACCTTCTTTGATAAATGTGTACGTGTGTGTAAAAGGGATATATTCACTCTCTTACACAGTCAGAGAGGGTTCTGTGCTTTTGTAATACAGCAGTGGTACTCTGATCGCTTTAGAGAAAAAATCACTGAATTTTCAGAAAAGCACTGTCAGTACAGGTATGGATTTAGGTGTTCCAGAAATTTATCAGAGTAGTTTCAGCTACTGATTACAGGTTTTTATCTGATTTATGCTAGCGCTTGGTGCTGATTTGAACCAGTATTTTGTGGTGTATCTCACTGGTATTTTCCTGTTGGTGCTACTAGAGTTCTGCAAAAATCCTTATTTATGAAAAATGGCTTTGTTTTGGATGAAAAAAAATAGTCTTATGATATTCAAAATAACCTTCCTGCATGTCAGTGAATGACAGGCCTAGTTTTGCTGTGTTATACCTATGTGAAATGCAATCACTTCCCTGTGTAATGACATAATTGAGAGTACAGTGCAGCTCAAAACTCGTGAGCACATATGAAATATTTCTCCTAATCTGTTAAATCTGAAACATAGGGAAAGACACAGTGAAAGTTGTCTTTATCTGTGCCAGCTCATGACCATCCAGGAGGTGCTATCAAGCCTTCCCTGGTTTCTAAGTTAACTTTATGAACACAGGTGAAATCAGGTACTGTCACAGTTTTTGAGCCCAGATACTAACAAAAGGCAACATTATCCTCTCCTTCTTTCAGGACCTGGTGCTGAAAACTATCATCATCGTGACTGACAGAGCAATTAATGTTGTCAGCAAAGAAAATAGTCAGTGAACCAACTGAAGGCAAATGTGTTTATTTTCCCACTCAGAGACATAGTCTTTCCAGGTGGAGACTCTGAAAACATTCCTGCTAAAGCTGATGTGGTTTTTACTTTGGTGGGGGATCGGTCTACTCCGGGCAGGAAATTAATCCAAACATTTAAGAGAAAGCAATACAAGCTGCTCTGAGCGCATGGGGATACACTGCTATACCACTGTCTCCACACAGAGACAATTCTCTTTTTTTGAGACCATCACTTTTTCTGGTTATTTATTTTCCAAGCTGAACATATGTAAATGATAAAGCAGGGTGGTGACTGTAAGATTAGAAAAGTTGCATAAGGCAGCATGCGGTAATAGCTATCAGAGAAGACTCACAAATGGCATCATGCAACCCTTTAATTAAGTTACAAAATGAACGCAGAGTTATTATACTGTCTAAACATCCTCCCTCTCTTTTCTTCAGTTTCTAAATGCTGGTTTGGATAAACTACATTGCTACAAGTAACAGCACTGATCCTCTTTTCTACTTATAAAATGTACCTTTTCTATTGAAAACTAACGCACAAATCTGAAAATCAGTTCAGCTAACAAAGCCAGTACTCTTTCTGCCAGTGAACACACCATTTCTGAGGTTATTCCTCTCAGATTATATCACTAGATGTGATCAAAAAAGCAGCACAGGACACTGCAAAAAGAAGTTTCAACCTTCTTCTTAGTGCCTTTCATTGGGATACTGCTGTTAAAATGAATGCTCTGTGGCTTTATTTTTAGAAGTGCTACCAAATGGTAGAAGTTCTTTCTGTTGTCATCTGTGTCAGGAAGTATGAAGTAATTTTCCCTAGGGGAATTTGTAAGGAAGCATTAGCTAGAAGGACCTAAGGAGGCATCCATGTATGAAAATGTAACCTGTTAAACCTGCAAAACTGTCATTTTGCTGTAGTTTATATGTATCATTTGTCAAGATAAGCCCGTACAGGAATGGGGAAAGGGAATGTACAGAAAACAAAAGGATTTTCAGAAGCAGAACCCCCTCCCAAAGTCTGTATTTAGAGAAAATCTGGATACGTACCGGAACTCACAGGTAGCCAGCCAGCCAGCCTCTGTGGGCACCTGAAAATGTACACAATCCTAACTTGGGGAATTTTATTCCCACCACAATAGGGAACAAGTGTTTGGCAGAAGATGAAAAGGCTAATGAAGATGTCACCAGAAGCCACTAACAGTCCTGTGCTCCTAACACTCCCCATTTCTTTATCGACTTTGGTGGAAAAACGTCTTCCTTTGGTGGGAAAACCTGCTCTGGAGGAGTCTCCCAGTCTGAAAGGGAGAAATGTGTTGTCTGTCTGAAATGTGTTCCCTGTCTGAAATGTGTTGTCAGGAGTGGATTTGAAACAAGAATTTTTTTTTTCCTTTGGTCTTGTGACACATGTCACAGGTACTTTGCGCCACTGTTGTGTTTCAAGACTCCAGTATACTGATTGAAAATAAAGGTATACATGGGGCGATTCTCATGTTTTAAGATCGATGTGGGACAGCTAGAGTGGGTTATGGAAAGCACTGATAAGGAAAGCAAAATAAACGGTGTTGATTGTCTTTTGACTGCTCAAAAGCAAGACAGCAGTCCCTTGCCTTTAGATCCAGGTCTGTTCCCTGCCAGATTCCTGCATTCCAGCTGCCCTCAGAACAGTGCTGCTGAGAGTGAAGGCTAAGGAAAGCAGGATACTCGGGGAGAAGAAGACACCCAGTATGGGATGCTGAGCTCTTGTGTAGCTTTTTCATTCTGCTGGGAGAGCAAAACCAGAAAGGGCACTTTGGCTAACTATGTGGAAATCCTCAGTGTTTGTGGTGTTACCCCATTGTGTGTTTTGCTTTACAAGCAATAAAACATCTCTTGATTTCAAATGTTGACTTCCGCAGTTTGTCCACACCCTCAGCCCATAGTCTTAACATTGCTGGCCAATGTCGCCTGCAGGCTATGCCCTAAGGCCTTCACTTTGCTAGAGGTGCTAATGAAAACTAGTCAGCTAAATGAAGGAAAAATTAATCTGCCAAAAATGAAAAAGTGAAAAAAAACACCCAAAGCAAACACCCTCTTGTTTACAGGGGACCCATATGTAAAACTAATAAGAGATGTGTGCAAACACGGAGAGGTTTAAAAGGAAAGAGCCTGGGGTTAGAGGCTGTGATCACTGTGAATCCCAGCAGGACCTCTGTGCCATGCCACAAAACGCTTCATGCTCTCCATCACTGGCATGTCGAAGGGCATTTGCAAGGGTCTAAGGGATGCACAGAGATCTTTTTTGTAAGATAAGTGAGAAGATCGTGTGAATTTGCTTTTAAATTTGGTAGTATGACTGGATGCATAAATTTTGATGATGGGGATATGCAGAAATGATTTCAGGTCATTCACACTGCGTGTCCTCTCCCATTAGATGCAAGATTTCATCAGGATCATGGACATGTGTTGATCTTGCTTGCTCTTTGCAGCTTGTGACTTTGAGCATTTACTGTCTCTCCCCCGTTGTTGCTGTCCCTCCTTCCAACCCTTCTGTATTTGCCAGCAGATGTTCACCCTCCTCTGTGCTCCAGAGTGTGGCTACATCCTTGGGTGGTCCAGCTTCCTCCAGGGAAACCAAAACTCCTTGAACAAGAAAATGGGAGCTGCAGGAAGACAGATAAAGCATCTTTCCTATCCCCTACTGAAAGTACAGCAGCACCAGCTTCAAACAGTTTGGGACTAGTGGTCTAGTGGTCTAGTGTGTCTGGACCAGCAAATAGTCTCTCTCTGATGCTGGCCTGGTTTCAGTATACATGCCTGAAAATTACTGACTGGTAATATGTCCTGCTTGCTGAAGACCACTTCAGTGGTGAGCAGGTAACAGTCACAATGGATGACATGACAGTGAGTCATGCCACTCTAGTCCAACAAAATGTTGTCTTCATCCAAGCCCAGAGAAACCCAGTGAGGTATGCTTACACAGGTCCTTAATTCCAGGACAAGAGCAATGATCTGTGAAGCTTCAATGGAGAGCCTGCAATCCAGGAAAATAAATTTGCTGTCATGGGAGCTAGGGGATGCTGCCACTGAGGTAAAATTCAGTTTGGTAACACTTGATTGTTAGTTGAAGCTTAATGCATGACTGGTGATCATGCACAAGGCAGGGACACAAGCCCTTGCTGTACCAGCAGCATTCCCCCTGGGAAATGAAGCATCTGGGTCAGTGGCTGTGCTTTCATTTGCTTTCTCAGGACTGCTGCTATGTGACCTGAGAGTGGCAAGCTCATGGAGCCAGGCATGAGGGGATGGAAGGGAATGTCATGCTGAGGTTATGTCAGTGGTAGACTTGGGGTATTTCTCTGCCTCAGGTCCAGGCTGGGTTCTGGAGTGTGGTAAAGTGTCCAGGAACTGGTCCCATGTCCATAACAAAACAAATAAAACCTAGACTGGAAGCAGCAAGTGGCCTGAGAGACACCTGGGACTGGGACTGTGTCAGATCACAGAATGTCCTCTCATTCATCTTCCAGTGGCCTTCATTCCTAGAGTGCCCTGAGCCCTCCTTCTCTTGCTTAAAAGTAGCTAGACAATTTCAAATCTGCAGTATTTAGAAAACCAAAATCCTCCAGAGTGTCCAAGTTGTGAGGCTAACATTGATGCCCTGTTTGAAATGCATTCAACCTCCTGGCAGCAGGATTCTGTCACTCTGGTGCCTTGGGACTGTCTCTTGTAGTCTGCTGAAGCTCCACATCAGATGCTCAGTTTTAGTCAGTTACCATCCCTGGCCTCTGTCATGTCTGTGGCGAGGTACCTGGAGGAAGATGACATTGCAGGTGATCCTTGCCTGCAGCCGCCAGGGATGGCTGTCAGCACAGTTCGGTGATCTAAAGATGCTCCTGCACCTCTGCTGGGCATTGCAGTGCCTAGGACCACAATGGCCAAAGGTGTGGTCTCTCTTATGACTTTTTAGTGTGAAGGGTGAGCCTGGCCTCTGGGTGTGTCAGTCTGATGTTGTTTTTAGTGGCTGTATGTTGAAGTGACTGGAGGTCATGGGAAGAGTTTTGAAGCAGGTAAAGAGAAGTCCAAATCTGGTGAGCATCAAAAAAAAGAAAAAGTATGTAAGCTTAAGCCACTTTGTAGCAGGAAGCAGGGGCTTCTGGGGGACATCCAGGAACCATGACTTCCAAGTGCTAGAAAGGGTCTGGAGTGAAATAATCTGATTTAGAGAGCCATGGACCACTGGGGGAAGGTGTAGGAAGCTGCGAGGACACAGGAAACCCAGAAATTCTGCCAAAGTGTTTCCCACTGACTATATTCTGAGCAACATAGATGGGCAAAACTCACTGAAGAGACCTCCACAAGACCTCTGAGTCCTGTCAAATCTCTACTGGTAAAGACTCCCATCTATCTCATGCTCTCCCACAGCTAAGATTGTCTTTCTCACGTTAGAGCAGCACAGTCTTGCTGTCTCCCTCTGTCCCCCACACCAGCTGTGACTGCCATCCAACTGTGCTCATCCACCTGTGCTTTAAAGTGCAGTCCCAGACAGGGGAGTCTTCAGCACCATGCCACTGCTGCAGGTAAGCTGCTGAGCCAAGTGCTGCTGTCCACATTGCTCTGCTAAGCAGAGCACCCGCCAGCTAGAGAGCGAGCCAGGACCTCTTCTTCACAATCTATCTTGATGTGTCAGATAGTACTACAGGCTACAGCCTTGTCTCACACTCTTGGAAGGAGGGTAGCATTGAAGAGGTCGGCTTGGGGCTGTAGTGTTTCCCAATAGCTAGCTCTGCAGAGGTGGAGTGCATTATCACTAAAGAGGAGATAAATCCTTTGTGGCAGAGAATCAGCATAAAAAACCACTCCGTGTGAGCCTGAGATATGGATGTATTGTAAGTACAATCCAGATTCTGTGGAATTTGCTGTGGCATCCAGTTCTTGTGCAAGAAATGTGCTTTAAAATCTAGGATTTTGTTTCTATGCATAACACACATTTTTAGCCATGATAGGTAAGAAAACAGATTATTAAAAGCAGGAACCAAGTGTAAATCTTTGCCATGCTGAGTTTGCGGGTGGCCTGGGAAAGAACTCTGAAGTGTGTGAACTGTTTCATTCATCTCAACAGGTTATTAACTTAAAAGCTTTCATTCTAAAAGCATAATGAGCCGGCTTATTCCTTGCTCACATTAGCAGGATGCTGTGGAGAACAGAGCCTGAAACCACCCTTTTCATTCCTGAGAAAGCAGCCATATGTCACTGAGGCCCATCTCCATATCTAGATATTTGCCTTAATTTGTGGGCCATCCAACCAGCTAATGAACTGTTTTTCCATTCCAGCATTTGCTGAGTCCAGGCAGATGCTTTCCCAGGTCAGACCACCAGTGGAGAGCTGCCATTCCTCCAAGGAGTTCTATTGCTTCCATGAGGTGGGTTGGATAGTTAGCTGGACCAAAACTCCAGCGGCCAGCTGATGAGGGGTGGCAAGAAGCAGCTGGGCTAAGGCAACCTTCTCACATTGGGACAGAGGAATGCTCACATCTTCGGGGCCAGCAAAATGCAAATTGACACACTTTTCCTTACTGCCTCTTGGTTGCTGCCTAAGTGCACATCTAACCAGCCGGAGCACAACAGCAGGAGGAGAGCAGGCATACCATGACAGCAACCTGACTCTAATCCGTAATGGGCTCATTTCTGTAGGAATACCGCGCTGACTTTCTCCCAAGCAGCTGCCATAACTTCCCTGACAACATTTTTGATGCTGCAGTGCAGTTGCTATATTCAGACCTCCAGCACTCTCAGGCAAAGACTGATAGAGGAATCGAATGCTAGCTCATTGGCAAGGATATTGCTGTTTACATTCCTAATATAGTTCACCACTCCTCACTCCCTCCATTTTGAGCTGCGAAGCTTCTGTGGTGTTTCTGATCTTGTGGTAGAGTGCCACAAACTCACAGACAGGTCTCTGCATCAGTGCTTTAACACCTCCTTCAACAACAAGGAGAGGGGTCAGCAAAGGATAGCAGAACAGAGGAGCACAGAGCAAGGCTGCGCTCTGGAGGGGTGCTAGGAGGAAGAACAAGCTAGTGCTTCTTGAGGAGAGTCCATAGGGTAGAAGAGAGTGGTGGTGGGGAAGCTGGAGAGCCAGAAGGGCACATATATCTTGGGGTTGCTCAGTACTTTACTTTCCATCACGACCACAGGTATAATTAAACGCACAGTTTAATCCTGGCTTCCTTTTGCTAATTTTCTTTTTCTAGACCTTTTTCTAGACACATGAAAAGCATTTGAAATAACGAGGCTAGAGAGCATCAAAGAGGCTCGGGCACACAAGGGATTGCGCAATCTTTCAGCAGCGCCGCTCTCTGCCGGCAGGAAGCCCTGCGTTAAGGATTGGCCTGTTCTGTGTGTGAGGCCCAGAGAGCAGAGCAGCCTTTGCAGACAGCTGGGGACTGGAATCAAGCTGTGATCGGCCTCCCTCTGTGCCTGCGCTGCTGGAGACAGGAACAGCCCGCAAGGAGCAGGGTTTTCACAGGATGCTAGACCCTGAGGAGCTGCTGTGTTTTAGGGACTCTCTATCTGTCGTTTATGTTGCGGGATCAGACCATGGTGGATAATCATCACACACAGAGAGAAAAGTTATAGCGTGACTTATCAAATACATATGTGAGAACAAGCATGAAACACTCCAGGCTTGGTGGTGGAGTGGATGCTCTTTGAAATGTAGGTGCTTGGGTAAGGAAACACATGGGTGCAAAGGAGCAGTATTGGCTGCTGTATAATTCCAGTGTAAGACTACATGCAGGCAGGGGACAAAGAAGCAGAGCGGCTCAGTTTGAGGCAATGATTTGTTTCCCCTGTTTCTGAACCCACAGAAGCTGCATATATCATTCAAGGGATGGTGACAGAAAGATATGGAGGTTCTTGCTGCACAAGAAGCTGTTCGTGGTAATGTCACATGTGAAACTAAGAATGGTAACCTCAGAGTTCCTGTACGGCTCACCATCCCTTCGGCAGTGCTCCCACCCAGCAGTGAAGATGCTGGCTAAAACTCATGGAAAGGAGCAGGTGAGGAAATGAAATGTGCTATTGTTGAAGTCTGAACAAATTGCAGTTTTCTGGTTTTCTTCTGCATCTGGCAATGACATGATTTCTCACCAGAGAAGCACAATGTTTCGTTCCTATTTCAAACAAGTGTGGAGCTGTTACCAGAGTCTTGTGTCAGCAGACCTTGAGGCTGGTCAAATCATTTCTTAATCAGAGACATCTATTCTTCTGCTTATTGAGCGCAAATCCCTGTTTTCCCAGCATTAAGGCAGGCTTTCTCTGAATATTATCATCCATGATCTTGAAAGCAAACAGGGTTTTGTTTGCTTGTTTGTTTCAGAAAAAGACTCTATCAGTATTTATCAGGCTGGGACCTCCTTTCATTTTTTCCTCTATTTTACTTGTAATAGTAAAATTCAGACCTTCTTGATGTCAGGAACTGCTCTACAAGGGGCTGCATTGTAAAATAGGAGCAGCAGCACTGTTTCGCCCATTTGGCTATTAACAGACATTGCGTGCTCCAGCCCTGTGCTGAGCAGGAGGCTGGGGAGTATCTCATGGGCAGTGCAGGTTAGGACAAGGCTGTTCAACAAAAAGCAAAATCCACTCAGAAGAAACAAATCTTGTGTAAAAGCCAATGTGTTCTCGCTTCCTTGCCCTCTTGCTTTCCCTCCCTTCAGCTTTCATGTCATTGGCTCAGTTAATTAAAATTGCAGTAATAGGGAGACTGGATGGTTTAGCAGATTGGTAATGGGATATACAGCCTTTCACCTCCAGGTCAATGGTTCGATTGCGGCCCAAGTTGGTAGTGACCAAAAGTTATTAGCATCGAATGGCTGCTCGGTGACCTCTGTGAGATGCATGGATGATTTCAGTGTTCTCCCTCGCAGACAGGTGTCCACACCACAGGAACCACTTGCACTGTGCCAACTGGCACTAATTGGCACCCTTGTTGGCAGCCTCAACAGTGGCTGGGGATGGCCTGGGCACTGAAGTGGCAGCAGCCCTCTTCTTGGTGGTCCTCCCTCCTGGGCTTCCATGGAGCTGCTCACCTGTGGACAGAGAGAGTGCTGCTCTCCAAGGTTACCTGGGAATTGCCTCTGCCCGGCAGCAGAGTGAGTGTGGGAGGAACCATGTTTGAATTAAGCAGTTTTTGGGGAATGGTTGGCATTTGCTACTCTAGTCTTACTAAGGGCAATGCATTTACTTTCTTAAGCAGCAGAAAAGGCAGCTGTGTTAATGCAAGACAGAGGATACGATAGCCCAGATGATATGAATGGCAGACAAAAACAAGCCAGCTGCAAGCCAGCAGAACCTGCCATCATCCAAAAGAGCTAGTATGGTGCATCTTTTGTTTTGGAGAGGGCTTTGGCACTAGGCTCTGCAAAGGCAGGAGAAAGGGCTGGCCTGGGCAGCCCATATTAAAAAGCAGGCATGAAGATTTACAAGCCATTAACATTCAGAGCTCCACAGCCCCTGGGGAGGAATGGAAAGCAGTGCGGGGTAGTCACCCATGCCAAATTCAGTTCTCTCAGTTTTCTGACCAAATTGCTACTACCTAATTAATGCCTCATTTAAAATGTTGGTATGCACAAGACTTCAGTGAGTGTGAGTCAGTAGAGCTGATTCAGGTCCCTCTACTCTAGCTGGCAATTTTCCTCTCAATATTGGTGACTCTTGCAGTAGTCAGGAAAAATGCCATCCATGTTTCTATTTGTCATAGTTGTGGCATGACAGTTGAGAGGGGGAGGAGAAGAGCAGTGTCTTCTCCAGTTTTCTTCAGCCCAATACTCGAGTTTCTCACTCTCTGGCACATTTCAATCCCCACAACTTCAGTTGCAAAAGACTCCTATAACAGACATGACATGCAAGATCACCCAGGAAGTATGGGGTGGGATGAGCTTTTTGAGTTCCTTCTTGCCCTTCAGGTCTCCAGGAAGGGCTTTTTCCAGTGACATCTGCAGTCCCGGTGAAACAGTTGTTTCAATAGGCAACCACAAACCTTTAGTAGTTTAGTAGTAGTCTAGTTGTAGCACTGCCAACAGAACCACTTCTGGTCCTAGACACATGCCCAGAGGCGACCCTGCACAGCAGCATCTGCCAAGCAGTTTACTGAGAAAGCAATAGTTTTGGCTTTCTGTGTCCAGGAGAATCTGCCAAAGCCCTGCCAAGGCAACAAATTTACTTAGGAATTTGGCTCCCATTCTCCGAGCACACATGTTGTTACTTGTAAGCAAGTGGAAATGTTTCCTTTTAATGTTCTCTCTCAGCTCCTTGGGGTCAACGCAGAGTCTGAGTCTGCCCCCTTTCTTCCCTACGGTTTTTATGGCCTCAGCTCAGACTGCTGACTCTTTGATTTTACAAATAATGCCATCTGCTGTCACGTTTTATAGTTCTTCCACTGGTCTGTTTTCTCCTCAAAAGATGATCCAACACTGTGGGCTGTCTGACAGATGCTGCGTCCTGCCACCGCCTCACCGAAGAGTCTGTGTCCCAGGGCAATCCCACTCCCGTGAGTGTGCCAGATCACTGGTGGCCACCAGTGTGGTTGTGCTGACCACAGTGAGAGCTGGCATGTTCCCACAAGCTCTTGTTCTATCTAACAATTGTCCCTGGTTCAAGTTTCCATAGGGCTGGGACTTATCCCTCACTGGGTACAAATGGTCTCACCTTGGGCATTTAACTGCTGTGCCCCAGTGGCAGGAGTTTGGTTGTCAGCTTCACTTGCATTACTGAACTATCATTTCTAAGCATTTTTTTAACTCTTTTAATTTTGCACCTGTAGTGTCCTCCCTGTTTTGTTTTTATTTTTTTGTGCTTTTATGAATAACTTTCGTCCATCATTTGAGACCTTGAATTCTGACTGTAATCCGTGCCTTTCCTTTGCTGGCATATTTCAGTGGAGGATTTGCAAATCAATGGGCATTTTCCATTCCTATGCCATATCAGTGGCATTGCTCCCGGTCTTGACATGAGATTTCTTTTCCCTTTTCATTTACTGCAGAATGTTTTCTTCCATGTTTACTTCCATGTTTAGCTGTGGGGTTGATGGCCATACGTTGCATTTCAGATTTTTTTGCTCCTTGGCATGAAATCACTGCCTTTTTGAACTTTGGGTTGATGTCTCTGAAAAGTCTTTCAAGACCTCTCTACTGCTGAACTCCAAAACTATTTGCTCTTTCACAAAGGACCACCTCATACTCCAGAGTCACAAAAAAGCCTTTTGATTCGAGGCCAAGGAAACATTGATTCCATTTCTTCTTCTTCTTGAGACCTTACCTGAAAAACGTATATTCCACAGGCAACAGCCCAAATACCTTCTTTACACGTTTTTCCTCTTTCGTCTAGCTGGCTTTCAGTGCAGTCCAAGAGCTCTTAGAAAGTTTTCTTTTCGTAGCTCCGGGATCTCAGACTTGGCTTGTATGATTACAGGGCTGGCGAATCCTAAAACAGTTAAAATACACCAGCTTAAATGCATACACGCAATGGTGAAGAAGGAAAATGCTCTCTGTTTAAAGAAGTCCCCGCTTTGACCTATATTTCTGTGTAGAAAACTCTAGAGCTTCAGCTTTCCACCAGGATCTGCCTGGAGGTTCGCAGATGACTCTGCATGCAATTTTCTCTATAGCTAAGTAAGTTAGTGCTTGTAAGTACTGTGCAGCCAAGTTTACCAAGTTGACATCCCTTTTATTTAAAATTCAGAGATCTGTCATGTGTTATTAAGCTCCAATTTTATTATCAGTCCTTCAGCCTGCATAGAATGTACATTGCTTAAGAACTACAGAGTGAATGGCCAAAGTTAGGAGGAATCCACCAATCAGCAGAGTAAGAATTATTATTTTATTGAAACCTTTAAAAATTGAAAGTCAACATGTTCCAAAAGGTGGTTGTGGCAATTTCTGGTATCAGTGTGCTGAAAAAAACACCAAAAAATGGAAACACAAAAATGTTTCCAAGCTTTTTAAGCCAACAGACCATTATAACTCCTCACCAAAAAGGAACCATTCTGCTTGCTTGTCATCAAACTTTTACTTGAATATTTTTGCTCCAGAATATTGCAGAATACTGTATTTCCATACACAATCTACCATGTCCTCACAGTTCCCTGGTGACCCATAAATCTGAGTGTGGGAATCACTGCTGTGGACACAAAGTTAGACCAAAAATCATAAAACTGCAGGAAACTACAAGAATCCCCTTGTGTCCTCTCTAGAATTCTGGCAGATAAAGATGCAGCTCAGATGTAATTAGCCACTTTTCCCTCATTTTGTTTAAATATATCTTACTTTCTGCTTACTTTGTCTAGCCTCCAGGTTCTATTACAAGCTGTTCAGTCAAGCACTCTTCTGGCAGTGTACAAGACTGAGCGCAATGTGATGCTGGTTGATGAGCACATCGGTAACAGAATGCTGGCAAACTTTGGCTGTTTGTGTCAGAGCTTCACTAGTCTGTTACATTTATGTCAAACAAAGATCTGTGTTTTCTTGATCTTCATGTTTTTTGCATCCATGCTTAACACTTTTCAGAGTTGGATCCTCTACTGAAAGTTGTGGAAGGTACCTGCTCAGCCAGCCAGGCTAGTGGTATTTCACTGTTTCTTCTAAGCACTTCTCGGGAGCTTAAGAAAGATATCCTGTACTCCATTTTCACAAATTTTAAGTACCTTATTGGAGTTTTTCCTATTATATGCATGTGTTTAGTGGAAGGTAAGTCAATGAAAGTGTACAAAAATAAGAAAGAAATACTTGGTTTCATGATAATTAAGAACATCACCCCATTAAACTGTAATCTATTTATTTCCACTTGTCCAGTCTTATTTCAGGGCTACAAACATTATAACAAGAGAGTCCTTTGAAAATAAGCAAATCTGGATTTTTGTAATCTGAAAGAGAACTGAAAAAAACACCACCTGATGCAAATACGATTTTTAGCATCCATTTTGAATCTTTTAGAAGATCCATACAAAACAATCAATGCAGTGGAAATCACCAAGAATTTACACAGTGAATGTAAGGAGAGTCAAATTTGGTATTATTGATATTGCAAAGTAATAAATGCTCAGAAACAGTATTTCAGAGTTTTCTTTCTCTCTTTTATTTTTTTTTTCTTAATGCATCATAAAGAAAGTGGGCATTTTTTTAATACATAATTTTCAATAACCTTCAAATAAAAACTTTCATATTTCTGTTTAGAAATTGCCCAACTATTTCAATTTCATTTGAATGCAGAGGTATGAGATTTCCTGGTCCTGGTTCTGTCTCAATGTGTCATGCGTGAAGCTGGCTTATTCTCCCTCTGTACTGCATAATGAAATGGAGGGCAGGCAGAATTTCTACTTGTGCAAAGATGGAGGAAAATATAAAGCAAACTTTTTCTAAATCCAAGTTTAATTAAAGTCACTCATACTAGTGGAAACCCTGGTAGTGTTACTAACACTCAGGAGGAAGAGGGTCAGCCAGCCTCCAGATATAAGGACTATACAGTAGGGCTAGTGTTTCTGAAAAGTAAAACATTATTTTAGGGGTGTTTTCTGCCAACTGGTGGTCACACACAACAGAGCTGGTTACTTAGGTGAGTCTCCTGTCCTACCTGAGCTGCCCCTCTGTGTCTCTGACCCATTTAACTCTTTCATCCAAGACTTGAAATAAATACTAGCTGCAAAGAATTTCTCTCTGTAAATATCCACCAAAGCATTTTGTCATTCCCTACAAGCTGCTCTTCACATCCCTGTAGGAAAAATGGAAAAAACTTGCACCCACAATCATTTTGATATTAGCCAAGGGATAATGGGTGGCACAGTTGGAGACCACCAGGGAGCTCAGTGCCCACTCCATTACAGCTCCCCTTCTCAGCATCATCAGTGCAGGTCTGCTGATCAGTAAAAACACTCCTTTCACTGCTCAGAGACTCTTGGTGCCAAAACACACTCCCATGTATCCTAGATTTCTATAACTCCACTGGCATAACAAAATTGCACTGCAGAAAATGAGAGGAGAGTGTGGCCCCTGGCTGAGCTCTCATAGTGGTGTAGACAACAGCTGTGGGGTTTGGAGCATCAGGTTACTCAGAGGCTGAGCTGAAAGCTGAGACAGACAAAGTACTGATTGCGATTTCTAAATTTCAGGTTTTCATAATAAACATAGACACCTGCAACACAACACACAGCCTATACGTACTGCTAATAACCTCTCAGCAAGTTACATGACTGAGATTTTAGGCATGTCTTGAGAGGAAAGATGGAATAGTAATCATGATCTTATGCAGGAAACAGAGCATGTAACAGGATGGATACATTATGCCCCAAAAGAGGCGTTATTCTTCCTTTTCTGCTCCTTTTCTCGAAATTGGAAGCAAATCGAATAGCAAAAGCCTTTAGATCTAACAACAGAATTTCTAATGCAAAAGTAAAGTCTTTTTGTGTGCACTGCTCCTCAAGGTGTGGAATGGGATTTGTGATACTGTGAGAAACAAATAGCACTGAGTTCACTGCAGGCTTTAAATCTGGCTTTCTGATATCAGGCAATAACTAAGAATATTTGATATTTTTCCTTTATTTCTTTAAATATTTACTGAAGTATGCTAACCTCAAATACGAAGCCAGCATTTACAAAGAAATATTTGGAAGTGTAAAATCACCACTGCTAATAAAAATATAAGCATTGTAACATAAACACTGGAAACATTTGCAGTTTACTTTTTTCCTAAACATTGTTTTAGGAGTAATTTAAAAATGGAAGTATAAAGAAAAATTGGTCTTTCTTGGGAAGAGGATGTTGCAAGATCTAGTTCTTAGTTATTCATGAAGTCAGTCTGTTTTGCAGATATTACTTACATACGAAAATAAATAAATTTTGCATTTTAAGAAAGTCAAGTTAGATTAATTGAGTTTAGATCACCTGGGTTTTCAGCAAGTTAAAATCCACAACAGATGGAGATTTGATTCTTACAATCCATTTTTGCCTAAATTAAAACACAGTTTAGCGTACCCCAGGCTTTCTAGTAAAATTTATTGCCATGTTGTGGACCTGATAGATGCCTCTAATTTTAAAGTATGGTAATCCCACACTTGTGTCATATTCACAAAACATTTTTCCACATCAGTAATGTGTATCTCATAAACTGGTTTTGGGTCTGAGCAGCATCATGTGGTTTCAAAATTAGGGTTATTTATGCTGTCACTTAAGACAGTTAAGATCTCAGCAAAAACACCTGCCATGCCCTACTTGGGTCTGCTTGTTTATTTGCTCTTCTTTTCCACAATTATTCTGTTAGCTTGTATCCTTTTTCATGTGAGCCCCCTTATGGAAGCCTAGCTATCATAATAGGTTTTGTGTTTTCAAAACGTCAACAGGCTGTCTCACAAATGTTTTAATCTTTTACATTGGTGGGTGCCCATGAACTTGGTGGGAGTGCTGCGGAAGGGACCACTGAGGATCCAAGTTATCCATTTTATCTTCCTTACCCAACCAACTACTCTACTGCAATCGGATACATGGGTGGGAAACAGGCAGAAGCACAGGACAAAGAAGTTCACCTTAAGCACAGCTGATGATGGTAATGCAGTTTCAAAGAGAATCTGAAGCCCAAAACATGATGTTGTTCAGTCTGTATAACATGAAAATTACTGTAAGAATGTTGCAGAGCTTTGCTTCCAAATGTTTTTTCTACCTGGCATTTGGGATAAACCAGCATGTACCAAAGAGTGTTGGGTTTGGTTTCTTTTGGGAAAATTTTCTTTACCAAGTATTTTTAAGAGTCTGTATATCATTTCTGGCTGGGTTGGTTTAGCAGAGCCATGAGAGAAGGCAAATGCCATCAGAAATTATCTCAATCTCCAGTCATTTTAGTAGCAGGTCATTAATAAAAAGGCAACCAAGAAGCCCCCATGAGACCATTGCAGCACATAACTGTAGCTTTAGTCTAAGTTTTAATTCCTTTTTACACTTGTAAAAATTGAGCACTCAAAGAAAATGTTGTCTGATCATGATAGATCCACCTCCAACTGGATATCTGGTTTGACTTAAAGACTTAAAATAATGATCCTCTGCCATATGTTGAATATAACTTGAGGTTTTTAGCAAAGTATGTCTTAGATTAAATGTACAGTATATGCCACAGCACCATTGAGTTGTTTCTCTGAAGAGAAACAGCATTGCTTCTGGTCTCCAGTTGGGAGGACTTTCCCTTCAGGCTAAATGAGACAACAAATTAGGGGTGGGCCTTTCCGTGTGGTCCTTCACAAGTGGAAGGTGCAACAGTATTCTAACCAGGGAGGTTTCTGACTAGGGAGGTGGGATAAGGTTAGACAAAAAACAGTTGAAAATACTGAATCTGATTGTACTGGTGCAGCTGCAGACTGCTCCATGCCTATGTGAAAAAGGAAGTCTGAGCACATCCCAAAATATGCATATCGAAGAGGAGAAAAGCTGATGTTTATTTACATGCATACATATGAACACACACAGCACATAAAATAACTATGAAATTAGTACTTCTGTAATAATTGTGCTGCTAATAAGCACTACTTGGGATTTCAAATTTGCATGTATACATAAAAATTGTTTCAAGTATTCGAAAACTCCGATAAATTACAATAGCTTCTTAATGAGGTATCGTATGAAAGTATACTCAGGCAATTGTGGAAAAGCATGTGAATCCTTATATTGATTGTAATGGCTTCAAAGGAAAGATTACTTGCATGTTTGATGTTACTTTCTGTATTTCTGAAAACTAACTAATAACATTTATTACTCAAATAGCATAATGTGTGTTTTCTAAACTCTTGCGGAATTTATCTTTCCAGTTGTTGCTATAGTTTATTTCTAACATGGTGAAAAGATGCAGCTATCTAAAAAACTTTTTAATTTTTTTTCTAATTATTTCAAATGTATATTCTGACAGCCTTAGCTAGCTGAATTAGGTCTCTCCAGTAATTCTAAGTGGTGGCTGTAAAACCCACTGGTAAGCATAGGGCAGATCAAGTGCAAGTTTCCTATTTCTTTCATCCAAAAAGGGCTCTTCTTATTACTGCTGTTTGTTTTAATAAGAGCTTAATGGATCGTTCTCTTCTTGCTTTCTGCATGCAAACATGACCATTGCTGTAATCTGGAGCCACGTCATTGTAGCAGCAGCAAGTTGCTTTTGTAATCAAGGGTGCATTGATTGAGCAGGGGAGTGATGAGTCTAGAAAACTACAGGCGAGATGCATTAGTGCATCTAACCTAGTGACCCAGGCAACAACACAGGTCACTGAGAGGGCACTAAATCAGACTTATGGCACCCTGAGCAGTACAGCCTTACCTTCACTATAGCTGTGACAGCAGAGGCGTATGAAATGTGTGACCATTAAGAAGTATATGTGTGTGTGTTATATTTGGTGGTGCATGTGAAGGCTGAGTGAGGCTGTTTTTCATGTTTACATGTTACTGCAAAAAGGAGTGCCTCCAGAATGCCTCTATGGAGTCGTCATTTCATGTTCTCAAAATGCAAGGGCAACAGACTTCTACAGTTGTAAATTTTTGTGGCAAACTCACAGGGGACATGAAAGATAAGCAAAAACCATTTAAAAAAAGTACGTTATCCTTCTGCTGAATTTGTCAGTAACTCAGTAACAAGAACAAAAATGTTTCAAGCCCTTTTGTGGCTGTTAGAGGACTTTTGACACATTAGATATGAAATACCATCTGCAATGCCGCTTCTAAGATCATTGTGTTGCTTCCGGTTATCCGAGGATAGCAAACATCTCTGCATGTGATGCTACATAAAGTGACAAAAGACACCCTCATCACACTGCACAAAAAGCACAAAGAAGACACTTTTTTTTTGTTCGATTGTTTGTTTTTAATGTGAGTGGAAAATGATAGGGTCCAAAGATGACTCAGAACAACTCATATCCTTGTATGAACCATTCCTTTAGTTTCTTACCCTCCAGCTTGTAACTGTTTTTCCACCACAATGAATAGAAACAGGTAGCTCATTTCAGGCAGCATAAATATCTGGTACAGAGAAGACTAGAATGGATTTTCACAATTTAAAGCTAAAATAAGTAAAAACAAAGGCAAAAAATTAGCTACCAATTGCAATGAATGGGAAGGGATTCCTTTATTAATACAGACACCAATTGCTTGAATAATGATATTAATCATCATCACACCTACGTCACTACTACTAGGACATCATAATGCCTCACAGTTTCTGTGCATCACAACTCTGCATTATACTTTATAGGTGAATCAAAGACAATGTCTTGAAGAGCTTGCAGTCCTGGGCAGGGTGGAGAAGGTCCTGCAAACAATTATCTCCAGATGGAGCAGTTAGAGTCATGTATGAGGCACTCTATATAGATCCTAGGAGACATTTGGATGTGAAATGATAATAAAGAAAAAAAATTGTTTGTTTGTTTTGTTAGACCCTCACAAACTTTGAGACCTTCCTTCTTTTCTTTTTTCTCTCTTTTTTCTTTTTTGTAAAATTAGTTTCTGCAGCTGAAGAGGAGAGCAGAGAATTGTTTATTGTTTTGGCTGATGAATTGCATGTTTACAAGGAGGCTTAGAGAAAGCTCTGGAGGGAAAGAACAGATGAAAGATATGGACTGGTGGGGAACATGACCAGGAGAGAGACAGTAGAGGAAATGGTGAGGTGGGCAAAGTAGAGATACTAATGACATAGGGGGATGAAATGCAACAAGGAGAAAAGCAGGCAGAAGCAATGCAGCATAAGCTACAGATGAGACATGAAACTAGATTTTTATGTGCAAAGCTAAAGAAAGGTACTGATAGGAGATGAAAAGGGCCAGCCAGAGACGGAGCACATGGCTCCAAGTGATTCAGATGGAAAGACTAGAGGATGATAAAGCAAGAGGCCTGGTAATTGTAGGTTGTCAAAGTCAAGGAATGAAGTAATAAGGCTTTGGGTATGAGGGAATAAAAATAATAAGCAGTATGGAAAAGGATCAGCAGGTTCCATGGGGCATATGGAGTGGCAGGATGGCAAGATCAGTGCAGCCACCAGTAACTACACAAAAGAGAAAGTGTCCAACCTACTGTGCAGCCAGTTCTCACGCTGATGCCAATAGGCACTGGCCTAAAACCAAAATATTAAGGGAATGAAGGGAGAGAAGGATGGAAGGTCACAGAATGAAAGGACCCAAACTAGCCAAAGAGGTATTCCATACCACAGCACGTCATGCCCACTATATAAACTGGGGGCAGTTACCTGGAAGGGCTAGATCACTGCTCAGGTCAGGCTGGGCATCGGTGGGTGGTGAGAGGTTGTATTCTCTCCCCTTGTTATTTCCCTTATTGTTATTATTACTGGTGGCAGCAGCATTGGTTTGTGTTATCCCTTAGTTACTGGACTGTTCTCACCTCAACCTGTGGGAGTTACATTCTTTCGATTCTCCTCCCCATCCCTCTGGGAGCAGGGGGAGGAAGGGGGGGGGGGGGGAGTGAGTGAGCGGCTGCATTGTTCTGAGTTGCCGACTGGGCTTAAACCACGACAGAGGGGAACAACATAATTCAGAGCTGGACACTTCTCACCATTCACTCTGATTTTGGGGCAGAGACCCTAAATATGATCAGTCCTTTAGAGGCTGGCAGACAAAACGGAAGAGAGAACTACTTCCTTTTTTTGGCTGTACCCACAGCCCAGCAGCCAGACACTTCCAGGACTGAGAATGAGGGAGATAGACTTGAGGGAATTACACATAATTTCCTATATTGTTCTGTGAAATGCGTTGATGAAAGGTATCAGCAGAGACAAAGCATGTCACTGTGGGCAAAGACGGAAACATCTTTGTTCTAGCATCCAGAAGGGTATGAATATTTGAAATGGTAACTATACTAACCGCAGGTCTTCTTTGACTTTAAGTTACCTCCTGTTGGACAAGGACATACGATAAAAGTTGTAAGTTCAGAATGATAGTCTACCATAGTTGGTCAAAAACACCACCCCCTGAGAATATCAATGCTGATGATAGCCAGAATAGAAATTCACCCTCAGCTTATTGACATAATTTTTGAGTGCTTTGAATATATACACTGAAGCAGCACGTCAAATTTGCAACAGAATGAAAGCACTATGATATTGAGCAGCTCCTTCACTTTTGCATGCCTAAAGTGTTATGATAATGACTTCCTTTGTAAACTACTGTGAGGTTATTTCCTACAGAGGAAAGCAGATATGTAAGTGTCATGTATTATTATAATACTGACGAGAAATGGAGCACTGCCTTACTGCCTTTTGTATCCTAGAGAGGAGAATCATTACTGAAGAGGATGATCCTTTTTTTCTTTTTTTTTAATGAGGACTTGCAAATGTTTATTGAGTAATTTATCACTTGGCTCTAGGGATGATGAATGTGGGTACCTTACAACAGTCAGACACAAATCAAATTTGTGAACTGCCCCCCGTTACAGCTCGTAAGGCTCTGGGTTGCTCCCCGCTTTATGCAAAGGGTCAAGCATAGTACAATTAATAGCCCATGCCATGAATCTCACAGGCCACAAGAGGGAGCAGCTTTCAGAGGTGCAGGCAAACAGCAGAAGAGACAAAACCCCTCCAGTTAACAAAAAAAATCCACAGAGGAGATCCTCAGTCTCAGAAAAGAACAAAAAGAGAGCGGCACCCTCCCAGCCAGCCACGTGGTATTTCAGATTTTGCAGCACATAACCAGCACTCTCAGCCTTCATGCTGAAGTGGACATGAGGTAGATGATTGCTCTTCACAAATGACTCTATTTAACAGATATTCATTCCTGTATTCATTTCCTAACCTTTTCCTGGACTGACCTTAACACTTTCTTCTAATGGAAGACAGAAGTTGCAATTAACACCTCAAGCCAGGTAAGTGTAGGGTCACATCTCTGAAAAAGAGGTACTCCTTTGGAGAAAATGGCTGGTCAAAAGTATGTAACCAACAGGTAAATATTCAGACCATGTTTCCAAGGCACCTGCTTTATTTCACCATCCTCTATAACACCTCTACTTCAAGGCTGGTTTTCCTCCTAAAAAAAAAAAAGGGAACAAACAAACCCAAACAAAAAACACAACCTACCACAGACAAATACACTCCCCTCCCTGGCTTTCTCCAACCTTGTTGAGGAAATCTGTTTACTTGAACTAATTACTGTGAGTTGAAGCTTATTGCAATGGATCTTACCTTTTTCAGAAGCCATTAGCACAGATAGCTGGTTTTTCTGCATCAGGTGAATTTGCATACTCAAGCAGACCACTGCCCCCCTCATTCTGCTGCAAAGTCACACACTGAAGCAACATTTCTGGGTCAGACAGATAAAGACACTGTAGCTCAGTATCTTGAGGGCTACGCACCTATCTTGTAGAAGCAGATATTGGTATTCCCTCATATCTTTGGTAGAACAGACACTTCTAATGGAATCGAGTTACAACGCTGTTTTTTTAAATCACTGATAAGTCCTCATTCAATTCATAATGTGGCTTCAGGTGGAATTTCCCAGCTTCCTGGACATCAGCTTTCTTTAGAACATGTCATAATATCATCAGAAACTTTTCTTCCTTCAATACTCGTAAAGCACAGTGAAGACTCTGGGCTTTTTTTTTTTGTTTTTTAAAATGTCACATTAGTATAGCTGCAAACAATGTGATCACATATTGGACTGGCATCCCTGCCTGCTCCACAGTTGTAAACCCTGATTTTGCAGTAAAGCACAGTCTCCAAACTGCCCTCATGCACCCATATGACAGTGTACAGAGAGGCACTACTTTCACCTATGCTTCCTGGCTCCTTTGGAGAAAGGCACCCAAGTGGTGGAAGTACACAGTGTACTGGCATTCCACTGCTATGTGCAGGGCAGGTCGTCTGCCACACCTGAAAAAAACACAAAAGCTTGGGTAGTACAGGTGCAGCCAAAGTGCACTGATTCAGGTGAAGAATTCACATCAGGTTTTGTATCTAACTGCAGTGTCTAAAGACTCAATTATAATTTTCCTGGAGCCCCTGTGATCAATTTATAGACTCAGAGGAACAAATGAGAAATGACAAAGATGAAACACTGAGGCTTATGGATTCTTTGCGATCCTTGTTTTCGAAAAAGCAATTCACACTTCCTCCACACAATCTAAGAAGGGTTTGGAGTCTAAGAGAGACACTTTCCTAGTGTGAAATGCTAGGGACAGCAATGTCTAAGTTATGCAGGTGCATGACTCCAGCTGGAATTCTCAGCTGCAGCCCCTGTTTTGGAATTAGGCAACTAGACTTCATTCTTATGGTATTACAAGGAGGAAGATCTTTCCCTGTGCCCTGTTGCATGCAGGACCAGACTGAACTCAATGGTCCCAAGAGCAAGAGATTACTTGAAGACAGAGACCAGCTTTCAAATTCTTGAAGACAGAGACCAGCTTTCAAATTCTCATTTGGCTTGATTCAGAGCAAGAACTTGGATTCAGGTCTCCCATTCCCCAGGCTACCTATCTCCAAATGAACCTTTCTTCCCTTTAAGCTGTATAAATCCCTATGTATAAATAATTGAGTGTTCACTGGGCCACACAGGGGAGTGGAAAATATAAGGGAGTGATTCTCCAGCCTGCTAGTTGACATGCTCATCTGGGTTGTGGGCAAATCAAGTCCGAACCACTTCTGCAACATCTAGTTAATTATACATGAAAACCAGAGCAGCTTCTATGGAAGAAAGGAAGTGCAATTATCCAGCATATTGGCAGTGGATATATTCTCCTGGGATGTGGGAATGCTGAGTTCAATCCCCACTCCAGATCAGAGTGAGGGAAGTTTTGAGCATGACCTGTTACCTTGCAAGTTAATGCCAATAATTTGGCTGTTGAGTGGATTGCTTACATACATGCAATTCTGCTAAAGTTTGTATTTTCCTTCCCTTGGTATAACCACTCTCCTACAAAACTCATGTATCAAGGATGAGACTTCTTTGCTGTATAAAAATAGGTTGTACATTAAGCAAATAATCTAGATTTCCTTTACAGTAGTGGGGAAAAATATCAAGGACATTTTCTGAATGCAATTCTTCTCACTGATAAAAAAAAAATAAGTGAGATCATTATCATTTCTCCTCCAGAAGTTTTAATTGGCTGTAAAGGAGCCTAGAAGTCCAGTTTGGATGCAGATCTACATCTGGGAGGTATCCAAAATCAGCTGGGAGGAGCCCCACTCAGGTTTCCATGAACCACCTTGCACCATGATGCAGCCAGTCATGCAGCAATGGGAGCACTAAGCACTAGGTATCAGCAGAGCTTCCTCTGGGGCCATGAGAGCCCCAGGCCTCTCTAAATGGCACGTGCTTTCCTTGCAGTGCCCTCTCCATTAGCCATCTAAAATCACTCCTTCTTCTTGTTCCCTTATTTCAGTCTTTTGTACTTTTTAACCATGCTTGAAATACACATCACAATAGCGGGCTGCTTTTCTTTAGGGCTTACACCTAGAACCACAGAACTTTGTCAGACTGCAAAGAGATTATATAACTGAACAGTACATGATCTGGTTTTGGTTTTAATTAGTTTATAAATTCCAAACACTGCAAGACCCTAATTTCTATGGCAATGTCAGTTAATGGAAGGGCATAGTCTCTCCTTGGTAGATGTACTAAAAACGCCATTAGAAACAATGAGTGATAGTGTGTACATCCCACTGACATTAACAGGGAACTGATCCACCCAATATGCTTGTGGCAGCTCTCTCAGGGAGACAAGCTCAATGCCCTCCAGATGGGAAAGCCACAAGTGAGTAGAACTTCTCTTTTCTTTTCTTCAAATTAAGCAAGTAATAAAGTTGCACGACTCTGTAGCCTGCATCATGTCTTTAAATGCGGTATTAGAATGTCATTGTTATCTCACAGCATATGGGGCAGGGGTTCCTCCTCACAGCAAGTTTTCTAGGAAAGCACAATAGGGAGAACATTTAGCAGGGGATCCCTGCATAGTAATGTCATCCAAATGTAGAGGTATTGCAGGGTGAGAAACAGGAGAAATGCTTGAGTCTTCGCAGCAATAATATGAGTGTAGAACCTTGGTCAGAAAACACATTGAGCTTGGGTTGTTGCCTTGTATGACCACCGAAGACAGTGCACATGTAGCTGGAGGTGCTTATGGGAAGCCTAGGAAAGCTGCTTTGACAATGCAAAATGACACTTAGGAAGTGCTCAAATGCAAGAAAACCATCCAGAAAAACCACATTCCAGTTACTGCAAAGTTTGTCTATCCTTGGAGTAATTGAATACCAACTTACCTGCACTAAAATGTCCATGTTGAGTTGACAGCACGCACAGGATCTCATAATCCTGGCTATACAGTGGCTACACAGGCTGTATACTTCTGCAACAGAGGCTGGAGCTCCTTTCTGACATTTCTTTTCACCAGAGGCTGAGATGGGCCTCTCTCTTCACAGGCTCCACATGAGTGTCTCATTCTCTGCTCCAATGAACAAACTTGAAGGCTACCAAAGGACAGCAAGCAGTAGCTTTGGTGGCTGTATTTTGAAGAGAAGGAGCTTGGCTCAGTTTGGCGGCCAAAGATTCTGAATCCCAAGTAATGAAAGTCCTGAGCTCCAGTGAGGACATAGCTGTGCTCCAAACTTAATGCTGGTGATCTCTCTGTAAGGACCTCCTCAGTGTGTGTGTCATTGTGGCTCAGCTTCCTGTAATGCTTCACCATTTCCAGATGCTGAGACTATGCTTTCCTTGTGGGTCTCTGATTCACTCTGCTGGGGCAACAGGCTTCACTTTCAGAAACCATGAAAAACCACCTTGTTTTTGGTGATTTCTTTTCCCTCTTGCCATGCACAAAAGTGTGGAGCAGATACGTGTCTCTGATCCCAATGCTTGTGTTTGGGATTCCATGCAGCAATGCACACTCCCTCACTCACTACAGAGAAAGAGATATTATGGCAACTTTCTTTCCTCGTTTTGTATATTTTTTCCTTCAAAAATTGTATAGGCAGTAGAAAGGCACAATACGTACTTTTTTTTTGCTTTGGAGCTGTCTAATATAAGCTGTGCAGCAGATGTGTTCGGGAAACTTTGCTTAACCTATAAATTTATGAACATTGCTACACAATTTTTGTGCCAATAAATAGTTAACTTGAAGATGAACTACACAAGTGCAAGAGTATGTGTATTTGATTTATAGAGCTAGTATACATCTCTTTTCCTATATGAAGCTGAACACATTCAATTATCGGTGCAATTACAGGGCAATTCTCCCTCTTCCACATCATGTGATTTTATTTTAGATTTGAACAATACACATGTATGGTTTGTCTGGATTTTAATAGCTACCATATTGCTCATCCATTCTGCTAGTTGTATAACTTTATTTCACATTCCCCATCTCCACATGGTTCTTGATTTGTTTTTTTTAAGTTTCCTGTTGAAGGGAATTGCCACTCATTGGTGGCAATTGTACTGTTCTCAACACAGAGGTGATTTCCAAATGCTGACCTTCAAGCAATTCAAGGTAAGAATTGCCTCTAAACACATCCTTATATAAATGAAGTATCTTTTCTTACGTGGAGTGCATTATCTGGAATTGTGCATGACACGACATTATCATTATGTTACATTGTTCACAGCTTTTTAGTCCATCCGCTCCATTCCCTGCCTTCAAAACAAAAACAGGAAAAAGGCTCTCTCTATGCTTCTGAGCTGTGCTCTGAAGGTGTTCTCTGTGAGACCTGCTTTTGGCTAGACCTATCAGTGGACATCACCCCAAAACACCTGCCCTCAAGTTCCATTGGATAATTTTTGCCCAGAGCATCTTGCCAGTTCACAAGGAAGATTTCTTTTGCAAGTTCACCCTGCTGTTATTCTTACGAGCTATAGTCTGATCTGGTTGCCTTGGTCATGGCTGAAATTGTACTCAAATATATTTAATCTTTTCTTTGCGGGGATTCACTTAGCAGGGGTTAGTGAAGGCAAACTGACCAAAGGAGATGTTACTCTCACAAACAACTTAGAGAAGAACATTTCTAGCATTACATGAATATTTTTGCACAGAGATTACTTTTCTGGAGGCAAGAATATGAAAAACGTGACTGTCAAAATCTTTCCCGTGACATCTCCATTGCTCATCCTTCTGTGCACAAAACCTACTTTTGTTTGTATCAGCCTCTGTTTACATATTTACTTGACCATGTGTGAATCATATGTTATTTCAGCTGGTTTTGTCCTAGGCTTTTTTGCTTATTTTACTGAGCAAGACCAATGGTCCACCTGAATTCAGTTCCAGTGCCATGCCAATATAAGTTTGATAGCTGCAATGTACTGATTCTTAGCTCTCTCCAGTATCTAAGTTCAGCTATACATCTCCCAAACTTTTCTCTTAGGTACTTCTTACTTTTCCAAAGTATTTAAGATTTTGTTGGATCTTTCTTGAGTTTAGCTCTAAGGTCTTATGTCAAAAAGTGTATTTTGCATATATGTTCTATATTAAGTGTGGCACCCCAATAGTTGTTCTTCCTTTATCTATTTTACATCATTTTCCATGCTTCCCTGGAAGAAGTCAATTTTTCACAAATCATGATGTATACAGGTTGCACGGGAGAATGAAGTATTGCTTACAGCCATGCCTGAAGTCATTCAGTCAGCCACAGCAAAGAAGTTAAGCAGTGAAATTTATTTCACTTCTGGCGCCTGAAGAGACACACTCAAAAATACATTTGCAAGAAATAACAGCAGCTTTATTGAATCTACTATGTTATGAGCAATTCTGCATATGCTAGTAGACGTTGCCGTTTACGATAATAACTACGCACACACAGAGTGTACACCAATGCATATATTTGGAACTAAGAAGACTACTGCTTCTTCCTTGCTTATGAGTGAGAGGTTTCTGGCTGCTTGCTCAGATTACTAAGAAGATGGAGGTCAAACAGAAAACCGGTGCAAATTGGCAAGAAAAATGACTGTGCTGCCTCTGAAGTTTTCATTCATTTCATTGAGTGCAAATGCATAGCACTCAATCCAGTATTATTTTTAAACAAATATTAATCCTGGGGTGATAACATCTATCCTACAATGTCAAGTGACTTTGAAGTTAAGTAAGTTCATCTTTCATCTACACTGCTTACTCACTTCAGCTTTTGGTCCAGCTTGGGGACATTCAACTAGTTTGCTCAGGGTAAACCTCACGTGTGCACTAAGCTAGGACATGCTCTCCTGCACTATGGATAAACCTCAGAAGTGTCTGTCTGGCCAGTTACGTCAATGTGTGCCACATGCTATTGTGACATTGCCATGGTCTAGGGGGCGAGCAGAAAGCCACTTGACACATGGGCCATAGCATTTGGCAGGAGCCTGCACTTAGACTGTGCTTATGCTGCCTGCCAGGACATTGTGAAGACACTGAGCAGGGTTTGGGAGTGCTTCGTGCCTTTTCTAGGCTCAGATAAAATCAGGCATAGGCACAAGACCCAAAGATAAATGAGGAAAGAAGCATTACTTTTGCTTTCTGGACCTACCTTTTCTCCATCTTCACCAACAAAAATCCCCTGGGTTTAAGTTGTATTACCGTGAATAAAATAATATTCCCTACTGTGTGCACAATTTTCAAACATGTATCATTGTTTCCTAGAGTAGATAGGAGACCAGTAGCTTCAAGACACGTTGGAGGTCCCTGGCACCGGGGGTCCTGATTTCACGTGTCCACTCGCACATATGCATACACACACCCTAGAGGCTACACAAACTCAGTCTGATGGTAAACAACAACAGGAGATCCACCTACTCCATGGCCATGATTGCATCTTCCAATGCAAAACGCTTTAGCAGTGATTCAATCTCCAGACACACAAACCATGCAGTGTCTTCTACTTACTCAGGAATTTAAAGTGTGGTTGAGTCATTGGAAACAGGAGAGTGTTGTGACCTGCAAAACAGCATAAGATGTCTTAAAAGTAATGGTAGTATTTTCTTAGCATTGAAATTATGTGAAAAGAACTTCAGCCTGAAAAAGAAAACATCAAAAAAATGCTAAATTTAGAATTATTATGATTGCTTGTTATGATCCAGCCATTAAGTCCATGACTGACACCTTTTTCCACAGCCAGCCCTCATCCTGAGGAATATTTTGATGAAGGGTGCAGAAGCTCTAACCATAGTGTCCAATATCTACATGTCAGGAAGGTAACAAAAAAAACCAACCAAACAAAAAAGGAATCATCTATTATTAGAGGATTAGAGTGTTACTCTGCTACTGCAGTATTACTCACCTATTATTAGCCTGTTACTAGAGATGCTGAAGCCAGGTGCCAGCCAGGTGCTAAGTTTGCTCAGGAGGCAATGGAAAACTGAAATCAATTTGCTTAATATTTTCAATAATCTCCATTCAACATGAGCAGACTAGAATTTGTTTTTCACTGAACCTTTCTCCTCAGAAATTTCTTCAGGTGTTACAATGACACATTGACATTTTGTGCAGGGAATTTTTCAATCCTTTAATGCACAGGGAAACTGAAAGATTTTTGTATTCTATGCAGCCAGTTATCACAACTGAAGACATTTCTGATTAACTGGCAATAATTCTCAGCTGACATAAAAAAATCAGGGCTGCACTGTCAACCCTAGTTGGGTATAAGGGCAACTAAGATTTGAGGCTTGTTTCAGCATCAGTCCAGAAAAATACTGAAAGGAGAGGAGACGTGATCTGAAGCACTCTCGGCTAGTCAAAACAAGTCATCTTCATTAAAGGTTTCTCTAATATTACCACTCACAAAGGAAAACATTGGGTCAAATGGGGCTTGCATGGGCAAAACTCTCATTTGCTTTAGCAAATGCCTCTTAATATAAACCATTTCCACACATGGACCTCCCTTGCTACATCTGTGTTTTTAATACCTTGCCATTTGCACCGTGTTCCTTAAGGCAAAACTCTGCTTTTGGTTACACAAATGGAAATGCAGTAGCTTTTTTTCTGTACTAACATTAGCATAGTGAAGAGCAACGTATGACCTAAAACTGTGAAACAGTTTTTATATGTATTTTTACTGGGGTGTCAGCAAAGTATAACAAACACCCTGCTAGGAGTCAGGTAAGTGGTATTTTCAACATTCCTGTGGAAAGAACAAGAATTCAAAGCCTGTTCTGAAAGGGATTGTTTCCAACACTGTAACCAATTTCATGGCTGATAACACACACATCTACCAGCAGATAGGCAAAGAAAATATGCTTGTGTGATTAACTACATCTCTGATGCACTGCATGGTCCATGAATTGTGCTTTTACCTTCTCTTAACTTTAGAGCTACTTAGCAATGCTGTTCCCATTGGATTCAAGAAATTTCTATAGTTTATTGTGAACAGGTCTTGTATGCATGTAAACATTTCATATCGCAGGATGTCAGAAGTGAGGCTTGAAAATGCAGTCACAGACCATGCAAGCATTTCAAATAAAACAGCTGTCCTATGTTCTTAATCTGGAGTCATCCCTAAATGAAATGGAGCCATCATAAGTAAAATTCTGGTCATCCAGCTCACAATCAGCAATTTTCCAACACCATAAAGTCTGTGGTACTTATACATGACAACTAAATTGATTCAGCTACTTCTGACACAATGCAGAGCTAGTACGTACAAACATTTCACAGGATCTTCTCAAGTTTTCCCTTGAAGGATTTAAAGAACATCACATAAACCATTTAATTATAATTTTCTTCCTAAAGAAAATTTTCTTTAGTCTCTTGTTCTGTTATTTTCATATGTCTCCATCACACTATGTAATACAAAACTATGAGTAAAACTGTGGAAATGATGATAAAAAGAAAGTTAACAGTTTCCTGAATCCTGTCTAAGAGAAAGGGTTTGTACAGTATGAAGTAAAGTATAGTATGTATAGTAAAGAAAAGTATGTTTATCTGAACACATTATTCTGTTTTAAGCCCTTTTACAATGACTTCAGAGAATTTCCAGGTTTGTATGATCTCCAAATAGGCATTTTTCATGAAGCTTGAAATTGCTCCTACTGAAGAGCAACCTTAAGAACAAAACATCAGAAAATCCAGGCTACATCCCACCCCCTGAATTCCTTTGGCCAAGGTCTGTGGTAAGTCGCATGAAAAGAGCTGACAAATGTATTTCTCACAAATAATTACATTTTCTGAACATGCAAACTGGACTCAATATAGACAGCTTCCACTGAGGAAAACATACTATGTTAGTACTAATTTCTGCTGGATGAAACTATGTTAGGACCTTGTTTTCCTTTTTAACACTCTATTTTGGAAAATAATGTAGTGTCAGCTATGCCAGCCATCTAGTTTCTTGCTGATAAAGCCCATTTTTGTCATGAAAATCAATATATACAAGACTAAATGTGCTTGTTAATGATTTAAGTTGCATCCAACAGCTCATTATCAGTGGTACAGCTTTAACGCTACTCTCATCTGCTCACTTGTGGCTACCATAATTCTCCAACAATGCATGCCCAGCACACACTTGGTATCACCAAGTTACTACCAGTGTTCCATTCTGAGGAAATCACTGGACTTCTGGAACACTTTCCTCATGTAGAGCAGTGAACTCCCTATTGCAGCTGTCTACTGCTCAATAACTAGCTCATGAGAAACATTCATAACTGTCTGCCATGCACGAAGAATGATACATGACTGATTTTATGATTATGCAGGGTTGGAACAAAGTCGTGAGAAATTCTGGATATTCCTGATTTTAGGCCAAAGTCAGACTTTCTGACTATGATGATCAATGCAATGTATGGAAAAATAGCTTGCCTGTCATGAACCATCTTTCAAGAATAAATAATAGCACATTGACTATATGAATTACTTAGATCAACACCCAGTATGTTATTGGCTGAAGCAAACGGGTCATAAAAGTTTAGGAAAGTTTTGGGCAGGAAGGGTATGTGCACTGTAACCAACTGAAATAAAGGAAGGAGACCAGAGAGGTAGAACAGTTCACAAGTATGAATGGTCAGTTTTACTGCTGTGCTTTAGCCACAGAGAGCATCTTTCAACAGCATAAGCCCATCTTCACCAAGACTTCTAGGCAACTCACTTTCAGTGGGACGTGGGTATTCAGGTACCTTTGTAACAGGTGGCCTTGCAGTACAGTTCTGGAGTACTAGTTTACTTTTAAAACCTAGAATGGAGAGCTACTTGCTGAATCTCTCATTACCAGCTTAGTGCAACCCAGTAATTCTTCACTGCAGTTTCTTGCCAGCCAGGTACTGCTCCACACTAAATCCATTTACAATTGAGACTAACAAGACCTAACCCAGAAAAGTATTTGCCTGTTTCAATAGACTGTATAATCAGCACCTTTCTATGTTATCTCAAGGGGCATGGCAATAGGTACTAAAAAATCAAAAACCACTCACACTGCACTTGATGTGTTCAGACACCTTACCAGTGGCAAGGTATAAAAATGAAAAATGAGTACAATTTTACCAAGAAGATGGGATTTATTGTAAGAGACACTTTTACCTGTACTAGATTTTCTCTCCCTGTTTGCTTGCCCTGTTCTAAACAGTTTAACAAAGAAAAAAAAAGAAAAAGGGGAAAGACTATTATCCCTATATTCAGGGTAAAGTAAAGTTCACTGTCCATAATACCTGCAAATATTTCTACTTGATGTAATCAATGATATAGAGACTGAGAGATACATTTGACTCTGGGAATGAAAGAGTGAAGCATCATCAGCTGCTTCAGATAACAGTTTCAGCAGATGGATAGGAAAGCAGTGCTTCTAATGGGCCTTTTTTGACCCAAGGGAGTTTGGCAATCACTTTTGCTGACTGGATGCAGTATTAAGGGCATCTGGGAGATGAGTCTCTGATAAATGAGCTTGTGCAGTTTGTCAAATGTTTAAGCAGTTTGTCAAACATGCACATCTGTGAGCAGTGCTTTTGTGATCATTCCCAGAAAAGAACCGCAAAGTTCACTAACTGTTGTGAGCCACCTCTCATGTTCTGCCAAAGACACACAGGTGTATGAAATCTTCCTTTAATTCTCAAACAAATGCGTACACCATCTACTGTGTTTAGATGTTTACTGTCACCTTCCCTCCATGTTTTCTGTGCTCTTTCCTCTCCTCTGTTTGTTTCACTTGTCCTACCGTTCTTCAGGGGATCTGTTATTTTAGAGATGCATTTTGAAAGTTCCTTACATTTTCTGTGTCTTACTCTTTCACACTGCCCTTAAAGGCTTCACAGGACCCAAGCAACATTTAGAGCCAGCTGGCATTCAGAAGTTTCACTTTATAGAGTGTAGTGAGACTCCGAATTTTGTTGCCATTGAATTATAAAAAAAGAAATAATTCCCTGAGAATCAAAATGAAAAATTACTTAAACTAAAATTGTTTCTAAAAATGTATTTTTTATTTAGTTTTAAAATAATTTGTTGATTCAGGATTATTTTCTGACTGTCCTATCACTTGCTTTATTTTCATTTGTGTCATATTTTTACAGAATAATAATAAAAATATTCTTTTAAATTTTATTTTTAAATATTCTATGAGCAGCTGCCACATAATACTGACTGAACCATCTTATCTTTAGATCAAAGTGTCTCCTGTTCATGCAGTAACGGTAAATTTTAACACTGGTACTTTGATATATAGAGCAAGAAGATAAGCATCTGGTGCACTAACAGGAGAAACAGCTGGTTTCAATATCTTCGAATACTTTTCTCTAGGACACAAAAAACTAACAGACCAACATCTGTAAACTGAACATGCCTGTAAAACTCTGCTTTCTAGATTCTAATCTACAGCTCATCATCACTGCAGCTGATCATAAATGACTTCAAGTTCAACAATTATTTCAGAAGACATACTCCAACTGTATTTAAAATGCTGACATCTGCTAAAGTAAATCCAATAGGATTGAGATAAAAGGACAAAATTGATCATATGAATTATTTTTTGAGATTGTTCATACAGATAGCTATATATCAGGGTTTCTTTGTCATGATTCTACAAAAACATTTGCTGGAAACTAAAGTTAAAAGCTGAAAAATATTAATAGAAGAATGAATCACTTCTGATTTTCTACCGGAAGAAATTTTGCTTTCCTGGTGTTGTGGGTTAGTTGGCACTGGTTTTGTGGTCTTGGAACTGTTGTTTTCCATACACATGGGCATTTCTTCCTGAGCCATTACTTCCATGAATTCTTAGAAACAGGGAAAATTTTACCTCATACTGAGGTAAATGAAACACAACTGTGATGGGTTGACCCTGGCTGGATGCCAGATGCCCACCAAAGCTGCTCTATCATTCCCCTCCTCAGTAGGACAGGGTGGAGGGGAGAGAAAATATAACAACAAAAAGCTTGTGGGTCAAGATAAGGACAGGGAGAGATCACTCACCAAGTACTGTCATGAACAAAACTGACGACTTGGGGAAATTAGATTAATTTATTACTACTCAGAGTAGGATAATGAGAAATAAAATAAAATTTTAAGACACTTTCCTCCCACCCCTCCCTTCTTCACAAGTTCAACTTTATTCCCCAGTTCTCTACCTACTTTCCTCCAGTGGCACAGGAGGATGAAAAATGGAGGTTGCAGTAAGTTCATCACATGTTGTCTTTGCCACTCCTTCCTCCTCAGGAGGAGGACTGCTCCAGCGTGGGGTCCCTCCTGCAGAAGTTCTTCACAAATTTCTCCAACATGATTCCTTCCCATGGGCTGCAGTTCTTCATGAACTGCTCCAGCGTGGGTCCCTTCCATGGGGTGCAGTCCTTCAGGAGCAGACTGCTCCAGCATGGGTCTCCCATGGGGTCACAAGTCCTGCAGCAAATCTGCTCCAAAGCAGGCTTCCCTGTATGGTGTCCTCCACAGGCTGTAGGGGAGATCTGCTCCACCATGGACCTATACGGGCTGCAGCAGCACAGCCTGCTTCACCATGGCCAGCACCATGGTCTGGTTCCTGGAGCATCTCCTCACCTGCTTCAGCACTGACCTTGGCATCTGCAGAGCTGTTGCTTCCATGTATTCTCACTCCTCTATCTCTGCTGCTATTATTCCACCCAGGTTTGGGTTTTTTTTTTTTCCTCTTCTTAAATATGTTATTCCAGAGGCGCCACCACCATTGCTGATGGGCTTAGTTTTGGCCAGTTTTGGTGGATCTGTCTTGGAGCTGCCTGGCAGTGGCTCTAACAAACACAGGAAAAGCTTCTAGCAGGGTCAAAACAAAAAGTAAGGATGGAAATAAAATGTCAGAATTCAGACAAACAGTTCAATAAATATTTCAGTCACTAAAAAAAAGAACCCTACAGACAAAACCAAACAAATAAAAAAAAAAAAAACACCAAAAAACAAAATCCCCAACTAACCAAACAAAAAACTCACAACCAAACAAAAAATATCTCCTCCAGTACCAGTGATTTTAAACTGAAAACATCTGTCATTCACTCATCTTTTAAAAAGCAAAAGGCTGTTTAGCTCTGTTAATCGTTGAACAGGTTAGAATGAATCTCAAAGAAATCCAAGGCCTTCAAGGCAACAAGCTATTCAAAATATCAGCCAACAAGTAAGATTCCTTTAAATAAATCCTTTAAACATATCCCTGTTTGCATCTGTGTTTATCTGTGTATAGTCAGTAGAGATAGTACGTTCAGAGCTGAAAGGAAGATGGTTGAGTTGATGCAAGTTCCACAGCTGAACATTCAGGAGTGTCTCAGGGATCTGCATAGGCAAGCTATGGTATTGCATATGTGGTAAAAGGAAGGCTTTGGGGAATGTCTGCTGCTTTGTGCTGGGAAATAAGAGTATTTTTTAAATTGTGCAAGGGGAAGAGACTTGCTTTTAAGAACTATGTATTTAGAGGTATCTAAAAACCAGCACTATTTCACAAGAGAAACACTGAAGCAGTTATTGAAACAACTGGTAAAAACAATAATATAAACGATATAATGGATTTAATTGAGCTATATGTAAGGGACATTAAGCAAAAGACTCTTTATTAAGAATCCCTTCTGATATAGCTATAGAAAGCAGAACAGTAGAAAGTGAATTTATCCAAATTTCTGCATCTGTGAAGAATGCTTGATTTTTTACACATTACCCTGCATCTTAGAAAGATAACATGTGGACAGTGTGCCAGAATGAACTAACTACCCAACACCACAACAGCAAAGGGTCTTTCAAACGCTGAGTGATGTCTGAGCCTATTGTTGTGCATCTCTTGGCTTTTCCTGTATATTTTTAACATCATTAAACACCACTGGCTAGCATTTCTTTCTCTTGCAGTATATGCATGTAATTGGTCTTTGTGATTTCTTCTCCATGGCTTGTGGCACCTGCTACAGGCTGAAACATTTTCGCTTTGGTCTCTCATAAACCATAAAGAATTGTCACTGTATAACTCCTCTTTTAAGTACAGATTTCCTTAGACTGATTTTTTAATTCAAATCCTTGTATATTACACCAAGATATATAGAAATGTAACTATTTTACATAACTAGAAAAACTGGTGTTAAACAAGTAATAATACTCCAAATATTTATATTTTACTTAAAAAAAACCTTATTAAAAACAAATGTGAGTCAAAGAACAGAATCCATTTTCAGCTAAAAAAGATTTAATGTTTGTCATTAAATAAAAACATAAAAACATTCTCTGCAACACCATAAGTACTTGACACAGTATGTGTGGTAACTATTTCTAATATTTTTCATCCTTTATGCTAATAAATGTTGAAAACTTTCGAAAACAAGGGATTAATAGAAATATTCATAAGTAAATAGCATGTGTAAAAATAAAGACTATAGGATTTGGCCTATACAGTACTTTCACTAAAAGTTCCTTATTGTCCCTGCTAAGTAATAAGTGAAGTCTAATTCTACATTGTCTAGTTATTGCTTTGAGAATGAAGCATTTGTTGACCTATGGCAAAGAATAATGCAGTGGAAATGACTGGACCATATGGTTATGCGTATGTGATTAGATGGCAAATTCGTATGAAAAGAGAAAATAGTTGCTTTCTGGTACTTAAGGGCTAGACTGAAACGTGTTGGAACTCTTTCTGGGTTGGTTTGTTGGTCTATGTGACCAGCAGTGATCCTGTTATGTGCAGAGTTATCTGGGAAATATCTGAATAGGAGATATTAATACAGCCTGTTAATCTAGGGAACAAGGAATCTTTTGCTGAGTCCAGAGAGTGAGAGTTAAGACACTGAAAGTCCTGCTGTGAATGGGATGGAGATGTATATGCCAAAGTTATGTTACGAGTTTTGATCAGAGGCTGCTATAGCCAAAACCTTTCCACATATCAAGACCGTGGAAGCTACTGAGCCAGAATACCTTCCTGATCCCTAAAGACCTCAGAAGCTACATCATTGTGTTAGATACTGTGGATCTTCCTCCTTTGCTGAAAATGACTACATCTGCTGGGATGCTAGCCTGTGACCATGGCTGAGAGCTGGTGTGCACCAGCCGCCCCTGGGACTGATAAAGGTGTTGCTGTTATACCACATTTCCGCCTTCTGCATGTTGCATCCAAGTGCTGCTTCTCACGGACTACATAAATTTTAAGGTCTTTAGGGCTGAAACCAGTCCTTTAATTTTAAAATTGGATACGCCCTATTTTACGCTGCAGACTTTCTAACGGTTCAGGGTTTATAAGTATTTCTGAAGTAGCAATGAGTCAGTGTTGGCCCCAGATGTCTCTTCAGAGTTGCCAAATATATATAGAGCCACTTTATTCTCTCAACTCAACTATTATATGTTCCTTTCATCCTGTGTAAGCTATAAAATCCCCATTGCAGCTGTTTGCTTCTATTGAGAGTATAAGCTCTGTGTGTACGTTCTTCCTGACAAGCTTTGCAACAGTCCAGTGGTGATTCAGGCACTCCACCAAAGAAGAAGAGAACCTGTGCAATGTATAAATTCTACTGAGAGCCTTCACAGCCTGTGTACTCTCTAGGATCCTTTGCAGAACACTCCAACAATCAGAACAGTCAGAACAAGAAAAGCTATTGTTGTATTTCCCAGAATCCCCACAATATTCACAGAGCCAGTCGACATTAACAAGTGAAAAAGACAAAATGCACATTTTGCAATTCCAGTTGTTGTTGGGATACTGCTTGATAAAAGCAAACAGAAAACCTCTACCAATTTTCAACTCAAAAGCATATTTTCCAATTACTGCCAAGCCTCCCATGAAACGATGTGCTGGCAGAAACTTCCATGGTACAATACAAGCTGAATGGTTCCCAAACAACTTGGATTTTTGTAGCAATTTAAAGTCACTTGGAAAGTAAAGGTTGCTGTTCTGGCACTCATACTGCACAGGCAATTGCAGCTTAATCATATTTTAATAATTATATCTCAAGCTTCCAAATTAAAAAAAATAAATAAAATACATTTTTGTGTTCTGGAAAACACTCATAGGTCTTAAAAGGGACTGGGTTCAAGGTCATGGAGTTTTTGGTAAATTACACTGGCTAGAGCTTACATCAGGAGCTGGGAACCTAAGGCATACCATACCAGTAACCAGCAGAGCACTCTAAAACCAAGAGTGTTCCTTCCCACGCTAAGATTTTAAACAAGTGACCTTAAATATGCGAAATATTATTGAAGAGAAAAGGCAAATGTAATAACATACCAGTTTGAAAAAACGAGTCTGGGTAGTGTGACTACCAGCAAGCCGTGTGTGCTTCCAATAGCCCTGAACCCAGGCCTCCTCCTACAGCTGAAGCATCGGCACAGGCAGCTACCTGTAATGCCTCTGCAAGTTGTTGTCTAGGTTTACGTCAATCCAGCTCCCAGCCACGCTGATCTCTTCCTTCTAAGGTGCTTTCCAGCTGTTTTACCATCAAGCTTTTTGTCTATTACTGTTTTGTATTGCTGCTCCCAGCGCCTCTTCATTACCACTGCAGTCTACCGTGTTGGAAAGGGTAATCTTTTATTGTCAGCAACTCTCATAAAATTTCGTCATTCACATGTTTCCAGGCTTGGATATCAATGTTTTATTTCCCTCAACATCCAACTGGCATGTCATTTCAATAAGAATGTCCCAAAGTCCTACTTAAGGTCATACAGAGTTTGGCCCATCCAAACATCTGTTCTTGCCTGCCAGCAGAGCAAAGTGTTTTTTCCAGCTCAATAGCTTCCTGCCACACTCTTTGTCAGCATTTTTGTTTAAGTGAACTGCCTGTCTGATGGAAAATGCTTATCTACTTCCCAAAAGATTTTCTTCTGTTAGGCCTTAGCCTTCCACAATTAAGATCACAGCCTCATCTGTTGTCCCAGAAGTGTCTCTGAACAAACGCTCATTCATTTATAAAATCCAGGGTGCATCAGCCCACACAGATCCCCTAAGTCCTAAGAGCAGTGGGAGGAGACTGCTTTCACTTTTGCACACAGGCTTTTTCAAAGTCCCCATTCTGAGACACTGGGAGAGAAAATATTCAACTGACTTTGACCCAAATTTTGTTATTACGGTGACTCTTTACCAAGATATGTAATTCCAGAGGACACACACTTTGGGCAGGTGGAGAAGAAGCAAAGTGTAAGAATGAATGGCTCCTGTTTAAGGAGCTCTCATCAAGGTTTCTGCTGTTCTTAAATACTACCTATCTTACACACACACATATACTCACAGCTGAAAGGTCTGCATTGCCTCCAGCTTTTTTGTGAGTTTCCTTTCTCCTGCTTCTTCTTTATATATGTGAGAGGGTGCATTGTTGAGGAAATAACACTGAGACATGAGTCTTTGTGCTGCTATTACAACCCCACAAAAGGAAGAAGCAGACATTTGACAGGACACTACAGCAGGACAGGATTTATCTTGCACTGGCCTGCGTGCACTGGCCTGCGTGGAGTTATCCTCTGCGGGATTAAGAGAATTTTCCTCTGGTAGTCCTCTGGGTGATGTTGCTCATCACTCTTGTGTGAGTGGGTGCGCTCCTCCTCGAGGATTTTCTGTTTTCCTTCTCCCATCCCTGCCAGTAATTACCAACACACAGTACTGGGGAAGGAAGAAGGAGGGAGAGCCCCGAAAGGGCCTACCGCCAATTCAACAGGGCTTTGATTTAACAGCTCCTAGTCCTTTGAAACCATTTTGCCAAGAAAAGCTTGCCATCAACACGTATAATCTCTTATCAGAGGCCATTGAAAGCCTGGGCTCCGAGGTTAATTCTCCCATCGCAACGAGTTTCAATCAGTTCAAAACTCACATCGAGATGAAAGCTGCGAAGCCTTCTCGCCCGGTTTGTCCCGCAAAACCCACTGAGATCAACCGACTGGGGAGGATTAGGGCATGCTCATCTGCTGGCTCTCCAGCAGGACGGGCAGGCTCAAAAGAAAAACAATAATTAGGGATAATTGCTTGTGTCCAAACACAGGCATTAAAGCCCCTTTCCCCTTTGGTACTTTGTGAGCTGGAATGAAAAAGACACCCCCTGTTTTGACAGCTGGGCAGGCGAGCGGAGCTGGTGACAGATGAAGCGAGACGTCCCCGGGCATCCGCGGCTCAGTGGGGCGGGTCCGGACCTTAGGCCCTCCCCTCCGTAGGCGGAGTCACCGCTCCTGGCAGCACCGCCCCGGCTCCCGGCGGCGCTGCCGTGGCCCCCAAAGCCGTAACGGCCGCTGGGCTCGGCGGCGCCGGCACCCCGCACCCGGGAGGTCCCGAGGGATGTGGAGGCCCGGAGGAGGAGGAGTCCGGGAGGGAAGACGCGGGCGGCGGGAGCCTGGCCCGGAGGGAGCGGCGCGTTGCACCTTCCGGGCTGAAGGGGCCGCGGAGTGCCGGGGGGAACCGGGAGGTTCTGGGTTCCGCGGGGAGCCGGGCGGGTATCCGGAGCCCTATCTACACGTGTTAGGGCTCTTGTACACTTAATCGACAAATGCAGATCAGATGGGAGCAGTAACGCGCTTCAAAACAACTGACTAAAATTACACTCTTGAGCTGTAATGTATACAACGGCATGAGTGATTAATTAGGGGAACCCACATCCGACAAGAAAGATTTTTGAAAGCAATCTTGGAAAACACTGCAAATACAGCTGGGATCCAGATTAATACATTTATCTAATAAAGCTCTTCCCGGCCGCCTTCTGCCTCTCTCCTGGTCCCGTCTCCTTCTTCTGCCTCACATTAGGCTCGGCTCAGCCATCACTTCGCTGCCTAATAGGACGAGCTAAACTTCTTACAAAGAAATCATATTTGCACGCTAATAGCTGGGAAGATAGAGTTAAGGTGTTGGACATTAAGGAGGGGAACAGATAGATGCTTCACTTTTCCATTTGGGAGGTAAAGCAAGGCTATGATCCCCCCTCTGAAATGAAGAATGAGTCACAGCGAGCGTGTTTTGTAAACGAGATCTTTAGCAGCAGCAGCACTGCTATGGCAGGGGCGCTTGTGAACAGAAATCAATATGCTTTTTTTAAACTGCCATATTTTAGGTGGTGCGGTACCAGTGCAGGCTAAACTGTATGTAATATGGATTATCATGCAAAACTGGTCTAAAGGGTGACGGATAAAAGAAGGCACAGAAAGCGATAACATACCTAGGGCCAGCAGAGCAAATTCCACTGGCAGAGCTCCCGTTTAAAAAAAAAAAAAAAAGAAAGAAAAAGAAAAAATGGAAAAAGAAAAAAAAGTTGGTTTTTTGAGGTTTGGGGTTTTTTGTTTGTTTTGGGTTTTTTTTGTGTTTTTTTTTTTTTTTACTTCTCTGTAAAACACCAAACACCCAGAAGCTTATTTTATTGACTTCAGAACACATCGAGGAAAAAAAAAAAGTATGCGAGATTTATATCTCTCAATCTTATTTTTCAGTATCATGACGACCTTACACAAGGTAGGAGTTTTCTTCCCATTTATCCTGGAGTTTAAGCATTCTTAACAGCTCATTTAAATGTCTCCATAGACAGCCTTCATATGGAAAACTAAATTTAAAAAAATCAAGTATCTATAAAAGTGTTAGTGGCATATATATAAAAAAGGGACAGTTTGTTTCTATAGCTCCAACACCTAGAGTAAGTCAGCCGCTCTCACCTGGTTCTACGGTTTCCATCTGGCCAGGCTGTCTGTGCCTGCCTGCGCGGTTCACACCGGCAACGGTGCAACCCCATGAGAAAGTCACGACTGTAGATAGCAAACTCTTCAAGGAAGCACGGTTTATCGGACGTGGGCGATGCAGGGGGGTAATTTTTTTATTGTAGCTCTTTTCCTCGACTGCACAAAAATAATGAGAGAAAGTCTGAGCGGAGAAACATCAAAATAAGTACATTACAACACAAAATGCAAGGGCGGTCCCACGGGGAGAGATAGAGCGCGTCTTTGTACTTTCTCGAGGCTATCTATGGACCTTTTTCTATGACTAAATCTGCTACCGGACTGGAAGATAAAACAATTGTCAAACCGAGCAATAATTAGTTGTAAAGTATCCCTAAATTGGTTCAAACGCAAGAGACACCTCTTTGAGAATGCTGGGGGTCCCCAGCACATAACAGGTTATCATTTAAACGACGTGTGGGTGCGTGTGTGGCGTGTGGTTTCTTTTATCTTTCCCTCGAGGGTAAAATCTCAGCTGTTTCTCACGAGAATTTTTGGGTGATTTTTATGGAGACAAAATGACAACGTACTGGCTGTATTTCGGAGCCCAGTGCCCGCTGCAGCCTCACCGGCACGCTGTCGTGAGCAAACCCAATTCGGCTCGATCCCTAACCCGTCTCCCAGCTTTAAAGTTACACAGCGGAATCCCAATCCTTTTCCTCCCCACTTGCAGTTCCTTTGATTAAACAAATTTTGACAAGCCGCAGAGCCCTGATTAGAGACCCTGCCCTGCCTCCCGAGACTCAGAGGAGTCTATCAAATCTTTTATTATGTTGCCGCACTGCGGTGCTCTCTGCTGATCGATATATTTTGTTGGTAGTTGTTGCGACATTCGTGGTTGTGATTATAATGGTAACGATCACCGGTTCACTTAGTAAACGCAGTAGTTCGTTTTGAAAATCTCCTAAAAAACTTCAGTTATGAAAAAACTAAGAGCAAATAAAGCACTAAACTACTTTCCTCCAGACACTGCTGAAGAACCTTCCCACCTAGTGCAGGGTCAAACCCCGAACAACAAACGTTGAACTTCGGTGTAGGTGGTAATCTGGAGTTTGAATGAGAGGCTCAAGAGTCATCTCAGTCTATAGCAAAGCAGCCTGGAAGCACGAATGAAGGGACACCACCACGGGTTTGTTCCTTCAGCTCCCTTTTTCCTAAAAAAAAAATAAAATAAAATAAAAAAAGCTTCTGAGTAAATCAATAGGGAATTTAAAAGCGAGGAAGGAGCACCACATGCACTGGGATGTTATGGGATTTGGCTTTTGTGGACATAATTCGCTTCCGATCTTATTGTACACATCGCAAGTATAGAGTGGGGGCGGAGGGTGCCCTTTAAAACGAAATTTGAATAGGTACTTTTACATTTCCTTTTAAAATGAGGTCACTTACTCTTTGACTACAACTACACGAAAGCCTGCCGCGCCCGGGCGCCTGCACACATCTGATCATAGCTATGCGAAACAGAACCTTAGGCTGGATGCTGCGTCAGCTCCTGGAGCTTCTATACTGAATGTTACATTTTGGGGTTTACGTTTCTGTTTGTTTAACACCATCTATGCCAGGTGGTTTTCTTCCAAATTAAACAAGAGGCGCAGATCGCTGTGAGAATTAGTTTGTGTCAAATTTTAGGTGGAAAAGGGAATCAGACAATGCCGCAGTCGAACATTTCAACAACCATTTACTACTAAAGAGCGCGGCTTCCACAGTTATATACCTTGTACTACAGTTCATAAACTTGATTTATGATGAAATAGAATTGCTGGGTTTTACTGCTCTGGCCCTCCCAGCTGGCAAGAATTTGACTGCAACATGTGGGATTTACAGTGAGGGAAAACAGCATTACATCGAGAGCTTCCCCTGTATACGTGATAGGAGTCAACAGGTAATGGAAAACTCCGTCTCGCAAAGCCACACACGTGTTCAAGCCCAGGTTTAGGCAGTAGGATGGCCCAGAGGAAGTCTGCACGCTCCCGTGTCCGCCCGGTGCCGCCCGTACAGCCCAAACGCCTGGCGGTGCCTGCCAGGGAGCGGGGGAGCCCACACCGGGGACCGATCTTTCCTGTCCCGAGCTGCCGCCGGTGGTGCGGGAGTAGAGCAGCGGTGCAGAAGGCGAGGGGACCCTCATGGCAGTTTTGCAGTCCCGGCTCTCGGGCGCGCACAGGCTGCCAGCCCTGGCGCCGGATTTCCAGGAACAAATCCTTCCCCGAGCATCCGCGCTTGTCCCCGTGAGATCCAGGTTGGGGAAATGGGTGAAATTTGGGCCACGATAATATTTGTGCTTGAAATAAGCTGTCAACGTAGCCGCGTAACCTGGTGAATTTTAATACAACAAGGCTGGCAATATGCGCTAGTCAGTGTAAATCCTCATCTCCTGGCTCGGTCTTCTCGTAAAATCATAGGCGCAAAGATACCGGAAAGTACGAGCGTGCTGTAACCAAGCCTTATTAACAAAACGGCTGAGAAATCAAATCGCCGCCCCGTACACAGAGTTACCCCCGCAGCCCCTCACCCTCCCGAGTGGTGCACGGAGCTCCCTCCGCCGTTGCTCCCCACCCCCGGGGGCAGCGGTGCCGACGGTTGCTGGGGAGGGGTTCTCCCAGCCTGGCCCTTTCTCTTGCCCCCCTCTCCCCCCCAGCGAGGATGCCGGCTTTCCCCCAGCGCGACCCCTGGCTCTGGGGCGGCGGCTGCTTCAGGGGACCTCGCCGCAGCGGGGCTCCGGCTGTTCTCGCTCTGGGGGGAGCGGGCTTGCGAGAGGACCCGCAGGGCTCCCCATGTGCACAACCCTACTTTTCATCCTCCTCCGACCCGCTCCTTTCTCCCCAAGGACCGCTCTGCAAGCCCTGTCCTAAAATGTGCCGCGTCTTACCGAAGTGGTTGTCAGAGGGCTACCCCTCACCAGGAGAAAAGAAAAAGGATGGTGTTTTTGGAGCCTGTGTGGAGGATACGGGCTGGCCCAGGAGAGCGGCTTTCCCTGCCTGCACCCCGGAGGGGCTGCGGCCGTGCTGTGGGAGCTACAGCCTCTGGCACAGCCCCGCTCGCGAAGAGACACGCAGGGGCATTTTTGTGGGTGATTTGTACAAGCCCGTGGAAAGCTCGGGAAAGAGAAGGAGGGAGGGAAGAGGGGAAGCGGAGGGCATTTGGGAGAGTGCAAAACCCGTGCTGGAGAGGGAGAGCTTGGCTTTTGAAGTACGGAACTGTATATTGCCAAGGTGATAATTGGAAAAATATCCCTGTAAGCCAGCGTTCCTGCAGAGTGGGGGATGTGTGTGTGGGGGGGAGGGATTTGGGGGGGAGGGTGGTTTGTTGGTTTTGGGTTTTTTTGCCCTTTTTTTTCTTTCTGGTACAGCACGATTTCATGTAAGCTTTCGACAGCTAGAGCTGTCAGAGTTTCCATCCCTCATCCCGAAAGCCACTAATCTAAGTTGCTCTTGCAGTGGCTATTTACAGGCAATTATAGGATAGGCATGTTACCGAAGAGCAGGAACGAATGTGGTCTTTCATCCTGTTTCATGCTTTGAATTAAACAGTTCTCTATGTTCATGCGCACTTAAACATTTTTCTTCTTTTACTTTACTCCAAAGCCCCTTGCTTAAAACAAAATACTGCCGTAACATCTTTAGATTTTCTAACTTCTTTTTTTTTTAACTGCCGTCCTCTCTGGACTAAATGAAAGGTGACGGTTTCACTTTAGACCATTCGTACTCTGGCAAGAAAAGCCAACTAGCGATTAACGAGAATGTTTCACTGCAGGAGGTCTCAAGGAAGGGGAGGTTTTGCTGGCCGCAGGCTGGGTGGGTGCTCACAGGCCGTGGGAGAGCTGTAGGGGCAGAAGGTGGAAATAAAAAGTGGCCTTATTATTAAACTTACTGAGAAGCGATAATGTAAACAGGCACTCGGATGTGGAAGTGGGCAACTTCTAGTTTCAGTGCTTTGGTGGGATATATGGATTCTCATAAGGTCTTGGTATTTTAATTGTTGCTCCCCTCTCCGTAGAGATGTGGTCTTGACACAGCTAAGTTGTGAAGAAGCCAGAAAGAGACAATCACAGGCACGACTGTCTCCTTCCCTGAGAAATAATAACCGAACACATTGTAAACCCAACGTTATAACCTCAGCAGCAGTTTAACTCACGCTCACCAATGTTCTTGCCATAGAGACACTATTAGTAAAATCCATAGTAAAATGGTTCGTTTTCATTGAGGTCTCTATGCGTGCCATTTCCCGTTTTTCTGTGGTGCACATTCTTTGTTTGGAGTTCTTAAAATTAACAAAACTGGTTTAAAAACCTCCGGAAAGTCCCTTGCTGAGAATAAGGCTTGTGTTCTCGGGCTAATATCTGCTATTAAAAAATACCGTTCTTCTTTCCCTCAGATGAACTGTCTGGGGAACAGGATATCAGGCAACTACCCTTTGTTTGCAGCGATGCGGGGGAAAGGAGAAACCCCCTTGATAACGCTACCGCGGGTGATAAGGACATTCAGAAATCTTGACCCTGAAATTGCGTTTTGTTTTTTTTTTATCCGAAGCCCAGTGACGGTCCCCTTCCACTCCATTTCTTCACACCTCATTTTTCGCTCCTTTTCTCAGCCTAGCCGAGCTTTCCCTTCTCTAGACCCAAAAGTCTCTTTTCTCTTTAGTTCTTTAAACCACTCCTGTCTTTTCCCTACACACCTTTAGGACCTTTTAAATGTCGTTCCTGAAAGACGGTCGTTATTACGAGACGTCACCTCAGGGCGGTGCATTCAGCCCTGACCGCAGCCTGCGCTCATTCTCCAGTCTGACATACTGGGAATTCAAGAGGCATACTGGATGAAGACCCAGATCAAAATGAGACAATCCAAAAGACTCCAAAATTTGGGCTGTATCATTTCCCCCTTCTTTAAAAAATATTGATTGAAGGCAACAGTTCATTAACTGGAGTAGGACAGGATAGCTCTGTTGGCACCACTGGTATACCAAATTTATAGTAATTACAGATCCATATCACAGTTAAATGTCAACCGAACAGACACATCAGCAACACTTACGGTGTTTGAGAGGAAGGGACAAGAACTAGAACTGTGACTTTTTCAAAATCTAAAAAAGGAGGCAGATCTGATTCCATTTGAGGTTTGTTCCATTTCTTATTTTATCCTTGTGGTTCACCAGTTCCTCGCTAAACAATAATAGACATAGCTACATAATTTAATATTTAGCTATTAAAACTATTCAACATGTCCTATTCCTAATTTAACTAAGATCCCACCTTAAATCTAATGCTTCTGTGTAACAAGCCTAAGTCCAGTGTGGGACAATCGCTCTGCAGCTTTGAAACCCTGGTGCCGTGTGTGCCCATGTAACACAGGGCAATTCCTGGGCTGTTTGAAGCTGGTCCCTGTGGATCCAGGCCTTTCCCTTTGTTACACATCTGCCATGTGATCCGCGTGGAGGACTGGAAAGGGCAGCCTTGTAACAACATTATTTCAGGAGGATAATAAGTAGCCATCATAAATTCCTTTTTTAATAGTTTATTGCCGGTTGTAGTCTATTGACAGTGCCTGTTTTATAGCATGGAGGAAAACAGTTCCTTGTTGGCACTAGTCACTAAAACTGTTTGATAGCTCTGGTCCTTTTTAGTGCCTTCAGAGAAAACCTAGTGGCTCATGAAATGAATCATAAATAGCTGAGTTGAAGTTGAACAAAAGACGGAAAGAGGGAGGGAAAAAACAGTCTTGCACTTACTGAAATATGTTTACTTTGGACAATAATCTATTGACTAGTTTAACAAAGATACTTTAGGGCTCAATCCTGCTGTCTTAACTGGAAGAAAAAATAAATTCCATGAGAATTGTGTCTTGGGCCGTTAGAAGGAGATTGTTTGGCAACAGTTGTCTTTCTTCTAGCTCACAGAGTAGTACATATAAAACTCTACATACCAGATTTCACATTTTTGAAAGCAGAAGCAACACAATCTAACGCTTACAGCTGTCTTGTCATCACTATCCTGTTGTGTAACACTGGACAATTTATGCGACCTCTTGGAGTAGGATACAATGAAATATGTAGGTGTTTAGAGAAGATTGAGAAAGAACTGGATTTCCACTGGGTCCCATAAATCCCAACTAGGCTGCTGTGTAACTCCCCAGATGTTTACAGTCCCGATCTTGAATAATTCTACTCTGAACTGCAAGATCATCCCTCTTAATTCTGTTCAAAATCCAGAAACCTGGATGTCTCAGTCAATACTGCCCTTCATTGGCCATGTAGGAGAACTTGGAAGTCTTTATGTGCACCATCATACAGTTTTGATAAAGGTTACTATGCAGTCTTTCTCTCACCCCCTTCCCTCCCCAAGGGCTGATGGGTGCAATATGGCTATCAAAATTCCAGTTAAATATTAATTTAATTTTTTGCTTATTTTCTCCCTAAACAGCCCTTCCCTTTATGACCTGTCTGAACAAGTGACTTTTAATCACATCTAGGAGACACCCAGGAAGATATGGCTTTGGACCTAATTTATTTTGGATGAAATATGCTGCCAGATGCCAGCTTGAAAGACAGATGGATCCCACTATACGAGCAACACTGAGGCAGAAATGAGGCACTTGGGTTAAATGTCCTCCTCAGCCTCAGAGGCTGAAAAATTTTAGTTGAAATCTATGTTTCCCTTTCATCATGAGAGTACCTAAGCCACTGTCCCTCTTAAACTGAACTGCACTGCAGAAATCAACCCAAAACTCTGGATCCTTGATTTTCAGGCATTTGGTTATGCTTCTGGTACCTGCTTCCTGGTCTGTTAGTATTCTCATCTAAAACTTTTATTTTTAATTCCTTGGAAGAAGTCTCAAAGCCACAGAATCCCATGCCTCCCAAGTGATGCCAATTACGAGGCTAGACACAGCTTTTCGCGGTTAACCTAAATTCTTCACCTCATACAGCTAAAAGAAGAATGAGAAATGTCTATGCTTTTATAAATAGGACAGGTGCAAGTGTATAAGCCACCAGCCAGTGGGCTAAGACAATGTGACTATATAGCCAATGCTTCACCTGAGATAAACCCTGCGTTCTGTGGACCACATGATCCAAAGCAGGTACTGGGCCATATTACTCATGTAAGGTGAAGACAGCTTCCTACAGAGATATGCATCAAGTGCCTAAACTGAAGCTGATGGATGGGATTTCATGTGCTCCCCTATTCCTAGCATTCTTTGTTAGCCCATTCTGTACAGCTTTTTGCTCTTAACTGAGCCCTTTTCTTATGTGTATGCACTGCATCGGAAACCTGGGCACTTTAGGCTGAATTCTGAATTTCAGTCCAGACTGACTGGTGTTGTCTCTAGTTTGTGATAGCTTTCATTCCTTATTATCTTGCAGTCTCATGATTTTATGTGGTGAGAATATGTGATTTTTTTTTTCCCCCAAGTAGGTTCACACTGCTACAGTTATCCCTGCCTTTTTCGCTTTAGGATTAGATTTCTCTTGAACCCTTGTCTTGATCTTTCCTCCTGAAAATCATCCTTCAATCTACTTCTCTATCAGAGAACATTGTGCCTGTGATTTATGATTGGCAGAGATTCTCAGTTTTGTCCTAGGACCAACACAAAACATTGGCTTTGTCTGATGATGTGAAATCTTGTCCCAGTAAATGCCTCTCTCCTCTTATCATCTCTTGTGTGCTGGCATTGATTGAAGAAGAAGACCTAACATCTTTGGTTTTGGTGCAGGAAGAGAGAGAAAGGTGCTTCTTCAAAACCTTTGAGTAAAGTGTCATGATGGTGGAACTTGAGTACCCCTGGGTATGATCTGGGGTAGATATCTCGGAGGAGTGTATAGAGTCTGATCTGTTACAGAATGTGTTCAAAACCTGGAAGGGGATAGTGAAGTACAAGCAGAAGTTAATTATAAATATCAGATCACTCTTTCATGTCTGGCACTTTTTTAATTTTTTTTTTTCTTTTAATTTTAGTCACAATAAGCTTTGAGTAAGACCCAAGGTGATTAAAAAAACAATAAATGTTGCAGTAATCCTGTCTGTTATTTGTCAGCCATCTGAAACTGCAGATTAAAGACTGCTGCCAAAATGAGTGTGCAATAAGCACTTTCCCTGTTTTTGCTATGCCAAGCACGAAGCTCACGTGAATATATCATTTCAGTCACAGACATCCCCAGTGAAACCAACTGTGCAGCTGTTTGCGTGGAACAGGCTACAGGGTTAGGGCCAGAAGTCCTGATTTGTATGCATTTACACACATGCAACTTTGCACTGGTGAATGGTTTCCTTTATTTTTATTGCCTTTGAAGCAGAAATAATTGTCTTCCTTATTTCATTTATGTTGTAAATGCAAAATTGCTTGTTATCTTTTAGTGCTTGCAGGATCCTAACCCACAGCAATAAAATAAACAAATAATTTATTTTATGTCAGTATTTCTTTTTAAGGATTTTAGTCATCTATGAGGATGGGCAACAGCCCATGTTTTATTAGTGTGCTCTACCTTTCTTTCACTCAGGTTTCAAAGTCCACTTGCTTGACAGAGTCAGCAAATCCCTTTTTTCCACTGTCATAGGACACCTGTAGTTTTCAGAAGACTGAAGAAATGTGTGTGCATGGACAAAGAGTGCAGCGGTTTGTTTTGGTTTTTTTTGTTTATTTCCTCTGAGATAGTCCACTTTATATATTCTGCTGTAACATTTGTCTTTCCGTTATCTTTATTTGATAAAAATCTTAATCCTTTTACCTTTTACCTTTTTTTTTAGCTTTTCTTTCTGTTGTTGGAACACAGTGAGGTGTGGAAATGTTGTGCAACATTGACATGTGCCAATAAGAATCTGGAGAGCAGTAACCAACTTAACAGTGTCTCCTCATTACCTGACTCTCCTGCAGGAAGGAAAATCCTCTTGACTTAAGCAATAGTTGGAGAAGACAAGCAGAAATATTGGTGTCTTCTACCCTTCTACATTTTTCTGTTAAAAATACCTTTTCTTTCTCTTCAACTAGGGAAAGTAAGTGTAGAGAAGTCTTCCAAACCAAAGAGAAATTTAGAATCATTGAAGCAAAATACATATGCACGCAATCATTTTAGTGATGTATTACTTTGACTAATCATTAGCTTAAAATACCATATAAGAATTCATAATCCACAGTAAATCATTTGGTAAGAATGATTTAAATATACTGCTGACTAATGTAAAACAGTCTAGTTTCCACACTCAGTTGGCTGCCAAACATTGTTTAAGAAAAAGGGGGTGTGATCCAAGTTGACATAAATTATAGCAGATATAATGCCCCAATATAGTGGTGGCTTGCAGATTATTGGGTTTAAGAGATAGGAAGAAGATGACACACTAAGTACCATGACGATTGCCAGGCCTATTTTGTGTCTTAATTAGGATGCTTTGCAGCTCTCCATTTAATTTTTCCCAAAGCCTGCTCGGAAATGCCTTTATGACAATCTCATCTGCTGTGATACTGAAGAAGTGGAACAACAGCAAAATAAAGAAGGTAATTCTATGGCAGGGACAGAAGGCTGCTCTTAGTTTGGTGATGGAGGAGTTAGTGTTTAAAAAACAGTTAAGCATACTCTGTGCTGAAGTGCAGAAGGAAACAAGGAGCAGTGACAGGAGATACATGAAATCAGTGCGTTGCTGAGGATGGGGACTGGGAATGATCTGGGGCTTAAAGAGAAACTGTGATCTGGAATGCAGAAAGCAGTAATAAGCAGTGAGTGTGAGGGAAGATATCTCCTTGAAAGGAGAAACCAAGGATACATAAATACTAATCTTAATGTAGACAACAATTGTTCCAGTGAAGTGCTTCATATTCACTTTCTGGTAACAGATACATTGTTTTTGCTGTCACAGTCAAAATCTTCTAGAAAATGAGCCACTTCTACATTGGCCAGCATGTTGTATCATTTATTTTCCCTTACACTAAGATTATATCAGCACCACAGTGGTGCAAGAAGGGAGGACGCCTGCCCCACAGCCACTGCAATGTGATGCAGCAAAGCTGAAAATCAACTTTGACACTTGTAGTAGTCCAGCTGTAGCATCATGGGTGAACTGTTCGAATATTTACTCAGCTTTTCAAAGAGTTTAAGAGTTTGTTCAGCCCTCCATGCTGGTCCTGCTACATGATTACCAGTACCTGAGGCAACTGGCTCTAGCCTCACATATTGCAGCCACAGCAGTGCAGCAGATCCCAGCAACCTGGGCAGGGTGCCTTTGACCTCAGCTCCCTTTGGTGCGTTGGAAAACATCTACCCTATGGTGCCTGTCTGCAAATAATGCTGTCACAGCTTCACTTTTGTGTGAGGTATGAGAGCACATTCCCAGCTGAGGAATGATAATGAAATTAGCTCATTCTGCACATTTAATATGCAGTTCCTGCAGACCTCCCCCCCCCCCCCAGTGCCACCCTCTCTAATGCTCCTTTTAAAAATACACCATGATCAAATGGGTATAACTCTTCTAGACACTGTGCAGAGAAACAGCCTTTGCAGGTTCAATACACTATATAGAATCAATGCTTTTACAGAAAAGCAGAAGTTAACAACATTGGGAACACTGCATATGGGAGTATAGGAAATAATGCTAAACCCTAGAAGTTAAAAAATCCATTTAATGCATATACTCTATAGCCTGAATGGCCACAAGTGACTAATGACTTCTAAATTGATGATTTTTGGAGCATGCAGCTGTTACCTCTTAGAGTAATGTGGTTTTCAGTGTTAATAAGCAGTTTTTGACAATCTGGTTGCTTTTAGGCAAAGGTACTCAAAAAGCAGATGCATCTGAAATTACTGTTAGAAGGCAGACAACAAAGAGAGGAGGAGGCTTGTTAGAATTTGTTTGAGAGTAGGTGATGTTCAAGGGGGAAGGAAGGTTTTGTGCAGCAGGAAACAAGCCAGACAGACAATTACAACAAAACTAAGATAAACAGTTTTAAGAGAACTATTTGACCTGTTTGGACGTACTTTCTCCTGTCATTATCACCGACCAGCATCTGTACTCCCAGGGGTAACTTACTGCCTACATGATGCAGCAACTAGTTATGTGGAGCTTTAGCCTTCATGCTTACAAGTCAGAAGCCCCCAATAAGACTTGCTTAAGAGGTTGATTGTGGCTGTGCCTGGAGTAGCAAAGCAGAGCGCTGGAAAAGCAGAAACAAATATGACTACAGTACTGAGAGCTGTACTTGGACACAGGGATGAAATATTAGGGCAGACCCAATGGAGAAGACAGCAGAGGACAGCCACCCTTGCTCTTGTGGATGTGCACCAGTGCATGTGAGCATCAGTCTCACTGAACAGAGGAGCCAGTCATCTTTGTTGCTTTGGGCACTGCACAGCCACCTAATGAGGAGCTGGGGGGTAAATGTCTCCTGCAAAGCTCCTGAATAACATATGTGTTAAAGCATGAACTTGTTGGCAGAGTTTTGGTGTCCCTGCCTCTCCTCTCTCTCTTCTACCCTCCACAGGTGATGATGCAGCTGAGCATCATCATCTGTGATGCCAGTTTTAAGCTTGGTTAGGTTTAAACTGATATCTGATAGGACCTTGAATGTCAGGCATTATGCATCATCTCTATGTGCTACCCATGGCTGAAGACAGATGGTGTCCAGCGCCAGCTCTCCCTGCAGCAGAAGAGCAGAGACCCCATCTTCCACTCTGGAGCACTAAGTCAGCTCTCTCCAAGTGTCTTGGGTTCAGGATCTGCAATTGCCTCCCACACCATCACCCCCTCAGTCCTTTAAATCTTTTTTTTCAACACTTCCATAGCTCCTGGTTCAAAAGGAAGCCATCTGTGTAAGACAGCTTCAAGGCTCCCCCGCCTGAAATTCTTGCATGTCCTCTTCTGTTATTTCCTTTAATCCTGTGTCTGAACCTGCCATAACCTCTAGCAGGAGAGGTTTGCCCTTGGAGATCCTACTTCCATCCCACTCTGGCCAGGACCTATGACGTTCCTGTCTGTCCCAGTGCTCTGTACTCCCAGTGCTGAGTGAGAAAACCCTGCAAAAATGGTATTCTGGGCTACAGCTTTTCTTAGAAAATACTATCTGCTCATCTGAGAGACTTGTTAGCTGTGATAAAATTAATGCATAAAAGAGTTATATCTGCATGTGTGAATCACTATTTTGTCTAAACAGCGACATCTCCTGATACCAGAGCTGCAGCTGTGTTAGGGGGTTACTACTCCAATAAAGTTGTTGTTGTTGTTACCCACAGTAAATGGCCTCCCTAGGGCCACCCTTAACGAGAACCATGTCTACTCCTGCGTTTCATTCAGTGCCAAGCATGCTGTCAGCACTTAACAGCTATTAATAATAACAGAAGGAATTACAAAGCTTCATGGGATAGAATAAAGCCTGCTTAAAGGCAGTGCATTGAGGGCTGTCCTGGTTTGCTTGCATTCATACAACCGAACTCTATCTATTTAAGATGATAAAGTTAAAACTACCAATGGAATATAATTCTGAGTTTGAAACGTTGCCAGACAATAACTGCTAAGACTATTTCTATAAACAAAGTCCACTTTCTAAAGGAACATTCACTTCAGCTTTTAGCTGTGATTTCCTGGGGAAAACAGCTGTGTTGGTGAAAATTCAAATATGCTGTTTATTCATATGTTAGTTACAAATTGTTTAGAATAGCAGCAAAGATTTCTGTTTTGGGCATTATCTGGCACCTAGTTGACTAAAACTGGTTTGAAGAGTTCATCACATTCTTTTGTTTCAATAGCTGTTTGGTAAATGGTAGCAAATATCTGATATGAAGATAATTATTTTTCAGATGTATTGGGCTAATATGGCATACCTGGGGGCAAGTGACATTATTTTAAATGGTTATGCCTGGGGAACCATGGTTGAATTTATTCCAATATTGCAGATAATGAGCATTTTAGAAGTTTTCACAGGGGGCTGAAAAACATGTTCAGATATGAAACACGCAAGGCAGTGTGCACTTTTCCACTTTTGAAGCAGATGGATTTCTCTTAGTTCTGCTTCTGGCTGGGCAAAGTTAGTCACACTGGTGAGAAGAAAGAAAGCTGCTCGATTCTGCTGTTGAGGGACATCAAATTAGGATTAGATGGCTCTTTAGTAAATGGAAGATGGAAAATTTATCTTGGAGATACAAATTATGACATATTTTTGTTATTATACAATGTATTGTAACTCCTATTAAATGGAACGATTAATTTATGCTCTGATAAACAATGAACAATAACATCAACTGCTGAAAAATACTGATGGATACTTTTTTCCTAATATTTCCGTTCTTATTTGTCAGTCTTCAGAAACTTAGTACAGGTTAAAGCAAGATGTATTTTGAGCATGCTCACATGTGTGAGGTGTCGCTGCCCGTGGCAGGTGGGTTGGAACTTGATGATCTTAAGGTCCTTTCCAACCCTAACTATTCTATGATTCTATGTGCATATCAACTACATACACTCTTGCACTCCAAAGTGCTCTAAGTGGGCATATGACTTAACTCTTCAACCACACACAGTTTTCTGTCCTCATTGCTCATACTGTCCATGTATCTTGGCTAAAATACGTGTTTCAGTGCAGCAGAGAAGCACACAAGCAGAGAACCTGTTCTATGTTCAGGATCCTGTTATCATTTCTACATCTTTGACAGTGAGTTCTTCAGACTAGGCTATTTCTCTTACATTTCCACATTGCTTTTCATACACTTTTGAAACACTTGCAAAAAATACGAGCAAAATGTAAAACAGTTATAGTCAGTTCTGTTTGCTGGATGTATAAAAGCACATGGTGAATCTGGCAACCATAACATTTTTGTTGGTTGTTTTATGGGGTCTGAGAAAAATCCCTGATTTATACTGGTCTGTGGCAGTTTAATGGTGTTGCTTGTTATGAAAAAATTAAGAACATAATGCTCCCAACACCTATATGAGCAACTAAGTGCCAGATAAAATGAGCCTGAATTTGTTAAGTTACACCTGCACCAACAATACTCAGGCTGATACTCATTCTGAGCTAATGATACTACAAGTGAATTATTATCCAGTTAGATCACAAGCCCAGGTTTAATTATGAAGGCATGCTTATACACATTCAGGTTTCATTACTTGGAAGCAAGGGCACAGTTTAGCAACTCATTTTGATTTCTTTTTCTGCTACTAAACAGATGGAGGAGAGCTTGTTTTCTGTGAAAATAACAGGAAGGTAGCATAAAATACTTGAACATGCAACATAAAACTTAAACATCTTAGTAGTGCTGCCTTGGGGGTCACCACCTCCTGGTCTGTATGGCTAAGTAAACATTAAAGATTAACACATTTGTTGCTTGGTTTTGATTAACCATCAATATTAAGTGCAACACACAGAGTGTAGGCTGAGATGGTAAAGGCATTTAAAGCAGGTAGCAGTTAATCCCCCTACTCCTGCCATTACCTGGCTGTCTCTTTTCAGCCATATTGGATCTTACTCTCACTTGACTTTTTCCTACCTTACACTAAAGGCAAGGCCAAATCCTAACTAATATTAACACTGAGCTCGAACAATTTAAGAGAGGGCTTCTTCAGTTGCCTAGCACAGCAGGAGCCATGCAAATCTTTTTCACTTTGATGCTGCTATTGCTGCAATCTCTCATCAATTGTTGCATTAGTCCAGTTCACACTGACACAGCCCCAAAGCAGGAGATTTTAAGCAAATCATTCTATTCTTCAAATAGGCGTGCTGAGGCTCATGTGTATCTATGTTTGTGTATTCTTATGCTGTGCACATACATATTGCAGCTTTTTCAAATGTACTGGATTTTATTCTGAAATGCAGTTCTAGGAGGAAAACTCAAATGTGTTTACTTGGAAGAGTTAGATACAAATAGAGGCCTCATTTGAGGGTCTTAAAATACAAGAATAAAGCCTGTATCGGATGTGATTGATTTGTAAAGATGAATCATGTGCATATTTGCACAGCTTTTACAGGCACAACTGTGCTTATTCTGTCTGTGAAAAAGGCATCTGGTCAAAACTGAACACTGATGCTAAGGTGCTCTGTGCTCCTGTGTCAGGATGGTTTATGGGTGTTCTGATCAGCCTCTGTCGAACCAGCTTGGAGGGCAGGAAGAACAAGCAGAAGACCAAAAAGACATAGAAGACTCTTGACTGTTGGCACACTATATAACACTCAAGTACATCTGATTTTGAGGGCAAAATCTGGGGAAGTGGAATATATAAGCCTTATTTAAGCAAATACGGTAAAAATAATATTTATCTTCCCTTAATGTTTTATCAGGATTAGTAAAACCACGATGTTAATGGATTACATATGTACAAATTTGAAGCTATGTGATTACACTATGTCTAATTTTCTCCCCCCCCCCCGTTTTTTTTTTCTTCTTCTTCCTTTCCTGGGAAGATTTTGTAGGGAACTGTTGTTTTGTGGCAAAAATCCTACTGCACTTTCACAGTTCTGAAGAGATTAATTTCTGCTGAAGCCATCTTGGTTTTCTTTCTTCCCTCCCTTAGGGTGGTATAAGCAGAGCTAAGCCAACTGTTTATTCAAAGAATGTGTTTTATTGAAAAAGGTAACAGACCTGTTACAGTGGTGCATGGTGACTGCTGTCCTGCTCTGCATAAATGCGGAAGGTGCTGTGTTAACTGGCGAAAACCAAAATGCTGACAAACAAAACCACCCAAGAAGTGCAAACTGCAGCATTGTCAAGCTGACAGTTTTGCCAGGCCTCTGAGTGAGGCCATGCTGTGTGAGCTAACCACAGCGCTGTGTGGAAGGTACCTGGGAACAGGAGGCTGCGACAAGCCAATGCTGCTCCAAACAATGGTTTAGTATGTTGCTGGCTGGGTTTGGGTTGCAGAGCAGCAGAGAAGCAAGCAGGGAACCCCAAAAGTGGTGTCTGTTAGTATGGAAGCTACCACCAGGTTCATGGTTAGAAGTTTTAAACTATTTCTTTTTTGGCAGTCACCTACTTGGATTGCACTATTGTTCAGTAATTCTTTAGGTATGTCTTCAGACTGACAAAGTCTGAAGCTTTACCTTCAAGCTAAGCTCTTGATCCACTGAACCATAAGTAAAGAAGAAGCTGCAGCAACGTGAAACATGAAAATACAGGGCCATCTCTCTTTTCTGCAGCTGGCAGTGCATGCAGGAAAGAGGGATAGGAACACATTACAGCGTAAAGGCATCCAAGAGAGGCAGGTCCAGTGGCGCTGCAGCACTTCAGCAACTGTGCCTTCTAAGCACTTGTAAACCTCATGGGGTGAAAGGGTGGCAAAACCCCCTGTGACTGTGTTGCTCATTAACCCTTGTCTGCCTGTTTCTTCTCTGAAGTGTAGTCAGGCATTGGAACAGGCCACCCAAGGAAGTGGTGGAGTCACTGTCCCTGAAAGTGTTCAGAAACACTGTAGAAGAGGCCCTCAGTGATACGGTTTAGTGATGGACTTGATGATATTAAAGGTCTTTTCCAACCTATTTGATTCTATGGTTTTATCTACCAAGGGCTGTTAAATAGCATTCCCTGTTCCCTAAGTATCTAGCACAGTGTCTGTCCTACAGACTAATGCAAAAATAAACAAAAAGCATCCACTATCTTTCAAAAAAAATCTGAGACAATATAACCCAAATAGGAGAGCAATAACCTCATCCTAGGATTTTATATAAGATGTACAGCAGTTACTCTGCTGCGGCATGTCCCATGGTGTTTGCTAAATAGAATGTAGCATGTGCAGCTGCATTTAATTGCTAGTTCAAGTTGCCACACATGGCACATATATAACCCTGTGCTGTTATCACTATGAGTGAGGTTCAGGAGGGTATTTGGTGACTGACCACATGAGCTAGAGACATTTTTGCTTGTTTCCTACAGAAGAACTTCTTCATCACTTTGTAAATGTATCTTAGGAAAACAGACACCGGCCCTGATACATCTCAGAATTAGACTCCCTGTAACTTTGGAGGTGGTAATATTGTGCCCTGAGAACTCTCAAAGTAACCTCCATCAGTACTTGTAAAGGGTCCCCCATGATCTCACTACTGTGAGTAAGCTGAGGCAAGCCTCTCATACATGTAGGTCCACAAGGGTTTGCTCCTTGTGGACATGTGCACCACATGCAACTCTTGCAGCTGCTGCAAGTCACCCCATGCCTGCAGGGCAAGGAATGTTTCTAAATCACATGCTTTGGAAGGGACTCTCCCTGAGGTCCGCACTTACCCTGTGAGGCTTTGCATCATGTCACAGATGTGAGCTGAATGATGTGTATTGGATGAAGCTGAACCAGAAAATACACCCTAGAAGAGCAACCTGTGTATTTCAGCTGCTGATTGCCATTCAGTGCACAGGACAAAGTCTGATACAAACCTCTGAAACATGCAGTGAATGAGGCCACTGGGCTCTCCACACCTGCTGCCCCACTCCTGCTGAGTAGTGCTGCTCAGCTAATGTAAGCACAGTCTGTGAGATCCCACCTGCCTGTGCTGTATGCTCCTTTGCCAGACACACTGGTTCACACTTGGGGATGGGTCAGCAATATAGCAATGCTCAGCATGTCCTGCTGACGTCTATTCACTTTGACAGCTAAAGTGGTGCAAATAATGATACTTGCAGCAGCCACAGATTACCTTATATGCTGTATACAAACGGCATGCCCTAGTTCTTCGCAAATGACCCTTGGACTCTTCCTGCTCCTTCGTGCAGAAGGAAGTCTGTCCGATCAGACACAGGGATGAAGAGGAGAAGGGTGGATGCAAGTGCACTGTTCAGCGTACCTCCTTATGCTGAAGTCCTTCCAGATTTCCACTCCTCCTGGTGAGAGTGGGGGTACTCAGTTCTTCAGTGATTTTTCTGGGTCTTTCACCCCAGGTATTATTTTCCCTCAAACTCTCAGTGGTGTGGGAGCTCAGGATACTTTTTAATGGCATCTTTAGCACTTGTATTAAGGGACAAAGCCTTCAGCTGTCGCGGCTCAAAAGCCAGGTGGTTTACGACAAGGCAGCAGGTTAGAACGTACTGGCTCCGCATCCTTGCCGCAGCCCGAGTCAGTGCGGACACACGGTCTTTTCAAACCCTTCCAGTTTCAGCTTGGACGGGTGAGCAGAAGGGCGGGCCCGCTGCGCCTCCGAGCCGCGAAGAGGACGCAGCTCCCGGCACAGCAGCAGCGCGCTCTGCGGCTGTACCCGGCGGCCCCGGCCCCGCCGCCCCGGTCGGGTCCCGCCGCAGCCGCTCCGGCCAGGGCGCTGCCGCTTCGGGCGCTTTGGCGCCCCCTGGCGGCGGCGGGAGGCACCGGCAGGGCTGGGGGCGCTGGTCGGGAGGAGGTGTATGGGCGAACGGCTCCGGGCTCCGACTGCTCTCGGGCTGAACCTGGAATTGTAGAATCCTAGAATCAGTTCGCTTGGAAACGACTTTTAAGATCACCAAGTGTAACCATTACCCCAGCACTGCTAAGACCTCCACTACACCACATCACTGAAGGTCTCATCCATAGGGTTTTTGAGCACTTCCAGGGACAGTGACTCCACCACTTCCCTGGGAAACCTGTTTCAATACCCGATGACCCTTCCACCACCCGAACACCGGCCGGGGCAGGAGGGGCGGCCTGGCCCCCTCGGGTCACCACAGGAGGCTTGGGGTCACCACAGAATCCAGGGCACTGTATCCCTGAGCATCCCACGGGGCCCCGGTGCTGCAGGCCTGCCCTGTGCACAAGTAGGGCTCTGGAAAGGAACAAGCCCTACTTACAGATTTATTTTTTTCCCAAGACCCCATTTTTCTAAATCCCGATTCAGTTTAAAAATAACTCTTTGCAGGATCTGAGCACTGCTACTTTTGAACGCTGGCTTGTGCGGGCTTTCTGCTCAGGCATGTGCTGCAGGGACTTGCATAGGAGCACCAGTGACAGAAACAGGTGCCTCTTGTGAAATCACATACAACATTCTGTCACTATGGCTAGAATCTGAGACACATCTAACTATAATAAAGCGTTCTTTTGCAGGTTTGCAGTAGTATGGCAGGCAATGTGGGGGAAGGCAATTTTGCTTAAAGAGCACTGGTTTGAATGAAAATTGGATTGAACAAAATTTCAAACACAGTCTTCTGGGTGCTTTGAGGAGTTGAATCAGTGCAATCTAACAGAGCTGTGTCAGTTCACCTTGGCTGAAGGTCTGGCCAAATAGGTTTGTTCTTTCACTCAGCAGAACAGAAAAAGAACATAATGGTGACTGTTGAATTCATGTGATGGTTATACCACTGAGGATACAGTAAGAAAAGCAAAAACCCCCTAAAAATAAAAAGGGTGTCTAAATAGAAAAAAGTATGAGAGTAGAAGGTGGAAGGAAGAGGAGGAAGAAAGCCTTCCCAGAATATATTTCTGTTCTTAAAAATAGCAACTAGCACTCGGTACATCAAGGAAATGTTGTCAGACTGGAGCTTCTCAAATATCTGTGCAACATGAAAAAGCTCCTACAGAATTCAGGCAGAATGCATCTGATGGGTCAAGATTTTAATACATCGCTACTTAAATTTATTTGTTCAACCTTTTATCTAAAAATAAACCCAGGGCTCTTTCAATGAACTTAGTGTCTACAGAAGCAAACTTTAAAACAAATATGAGATTTGCAGTGCAACCTTCTGGATTTCTCATATTTACTCTGACAGTACATTTTGATGTCATAAAAACGAAGCTATGATTACCCCATGAAACATGCTTCTGCTATGAATATGGGAAGAAAAGGTCAGCAGCAAAAGTCTGGTTTCTGACTGAAGGAGTTTTCTTGTTGTTGGGGGAGGGTGATTGGGTAGAAATCTTGACCCTGGTCCTGCAATTGGATCCATCAAGCCTGACCTCTGTGCTCCTGCAGTCCCTGCTGGAGTCAGCAGAACTGTGTGCTAAGTGTGGGGATGTGTCCATGTGGAACTAACTGGGGATTTGGGACGTTCCAGTTTCCTGCTGTGGAGAGAGGATAAGTTCACCTTCGTGTAAATATTGGAAGCAGAGCAAGAGATTTCCATAAGAGAAACATGAATGTATTTTTAGATCTTCTTTTCTTTCAGTCCTGTAGAGATCAAGCTGAACACAGATTGCCTGCCTTTCTCCAACTACACATCTACCTGCTAACACCAGGCCATTGCTGCTGAAAATCAGTGTGCCCCCTATTTCCCTAAAGGGAAAAACCTCACACATAGTAACTGTCCGGTGGTTGCTACTGCAGTTACTAATACAGCTTTGAGTTGGTTAAATGTTGTGTCCCAAATACAAGCTCTGTCAGTGTTATATCCATCACTGTGTTTGTCAAGTGCTCCTCAAAAGTGCTTTATTTCTTGGCACCTTCTAAATATACAGGACAGGGAGCTCGGTGCGCACCTGAAGCTCCATGCAAGTGGACAATGCTATGAATTCACCTCTCCAACTGAAGCTATGTCTTCTGATTGCTAGTGAGCCTACAAGAATACTCAGTGGCTTCCAGCTGCCAAGTACATCCCAAATAATCTCCCCGTGCTCAACACCAGGATCCTCCAGCCCCCAGGAATGAGATCAGACACAGATCAATGACAAATGGCAGGAGCTGAGACAGCTGTGTTGGTAAGAGAAAGTTCATGCTTTTGGCAACTGACACCTGCTTTTAGCCATGCTATTCCAGGCCACGAGACTAACAAGCAGGCACACCAGCAGCACACCACTCAGTTACTTTGGATGACGACCATTTCCCTCCAGATCAATTTGCATGTTGCCTGTTCCAGCAGATGTGGGCAATGAGAGCACGTTGGTTTGAGCCATTTGAGGAAAACAGGCAGAACTGAGGGGATCTTGCATAGGGAGATACTGACACAGTTATGCCAGGGCACTTCTAGGCATGCTCAAAAGCAGAATTTGAAGCATATGTTGAAATACAAGATAAAAATGAAAGGACTCATGGCATTCTCATTACTCTGGTGTTCAGACATCTCCTGAGAAAAGGGTTTTGGGACCTTCATTCTGGATTGCAAGATACCAGATCTTATGCCTCTCATCCTTAGTTTTATATGGCTGTAAATCCATTTGTGGGTACAATGCCTGGAACCATGTTATCCTGAAAGTTGAAGCTGAGTAAGAAAGTTCGCTGCAGCCCTGGGGTTACCTGCATGCTCTGGGGAACCTACAGCCTGAGCTGTGTGCTAGGACCCACATTCAAATAAGAAGGGACCTCAGGAGGGGTACCACCACTCCCATAAAGTGAGAGTGCAGCAGTGAGAAGCTGCAGTTTCCAAAGTCTTTAAAACTGGTAGTACCATACCCCTCTGTCAAGGCTTCAGAAAGGTCCTATTTGCTTTAGGGACATTAACCTAGTAGTTGTTAGGACTCCTAGTGAGAGACAGTGCTTTGCATCCCATCAAGGTGAGGAAGGCAACTGAGGTCACTGTTTATATTTTCTCTGTTCTGGTTCAAGCAGAGTGCTCAAAAAATGCCGTAGGACTGGACTGTACAGGTGGAACAAGCAGAGGAAGTCTAATCTGTAGACTGCACTTATTAATGAATGAACTGGTCTATGGAATCAGACAGAATTAAGACTTTATAGGCAATTTCATGGATCAGATCCTTGAGCATTTTGAAGTTTCCCAAGCAATCAAGAGGGAAAATGAACCAAGAATAAATCAAGTGTTTTATAATGATGACGAATGTGCAGGAGCAGTCATGACTTTCCACAAACATCTTGTGCATTCACAGCTCACACCGGTCAGCAAATCTGAAAATCAGGCTTCTTGATGGGGAATCCTAATATGTATTTAGATCCCTGAGTTTAATAGCTTTGTTATTAATAATTTTGCTATTAAATAATTAATAGCTCTGCTATTCAATTGCATAGCAAAGGGCTAATGAATTCTGAGAAAAATAAGGAATTGGTTAAATAATCTTCAGTGACACTGAACTGTGTATCAGTAACAAGATTTTGCTCATACTTGCTTATCATGCAAGTGTTTAAAGAAAAGATTCTTGGGGATTAAAAAGCTGGTGTGTCTTAGAATCACTGTCTGCTGTCCATGGTCATTTTATGAAGAGAATGGGTATATTTCCTCATAACGTGGAGGTGACAAGTCACCACAGGCGTAGTCTTCTAGCAGTTCCTCTGGCTCATCGGAATGGTTCTCTGACCTAAAAATGGGAAGGGAAGCAAGGCAAAAAAAGAATTTAGTAAACATGGAGCATGCAAGTAACCTCAGTGCTGCATTCTGCCTGCCTTATCTGAGCAAAGCATCTCCCGACTTCTTGAGAAAATGCTGTGAGATGAAGTTTTACTGGGATTGAACTGTTTGTTTTGTTCTTTTTGTGTCAGGAGGTGACCTTTGTTTTCATGCTGCCCATGTTTGTCACACATAGTGGTGAGAACAATGGGTCAGTCAGCAGTTTTTCAAAGAGACTTTGATAAATGAACTAAAAGTGACTTGTGTTCTAGGAATATAGATAGGATATAATTCTAGAGTAATTCCTATTATAAGAATATTTTTCCTTAGAGAAATGAACTATATAAAATTATTTAGTGTCTGATTAAAGCAGTTTCGTACTGCTCTGTAGTATCAGTGGTCTTGTATATGCCCCAGAACTAGGAAAAAGGTAAGGGCTGGAGGGTTGCTACAGTGGGAAAGGAGCATGTTGTAACCAAGGGTAATAAGAACGAGAACATCTGGTACCAAAATTATTCTTGCACTGTTCTACAAATGCTGTTTGTGCACTGACTTGTGTTGTGATTGAGCGGAAGCCTCTGGTTGTAGATAAAATAATCTTCTGGTCAACAGTCTAAAGGTAGTGAGATAAGCATAACTGCTTACCCCCAGCCCCTCCCCGCCCCCCCTCCAAACAGGAGCATATATTCTAGTATCTTCAAAAACAACAGATTTAGTAGACTGAAAATTGAAAGTGGTTCATAACTGAATTTAATTTCGATAATAATGCTTTCCAGAAAGAGTATGTCTCCGTAGCCTTTACCCAAGAAATACTTCTAACAAAGAACAAAAACCCAACTGTTTGAAGAAGGATAACACCCTGGTCTACTGTTTTTTTCCTTTGAAACCATACATAGCACTTGAAATTGTCATAAGCTTGTGTCTTAACACACTAAGGCATTTCAGAAGAAGTACCTCTGATCCCTGGTATTCTCTGCAGGATAAGCAGCGTAGTTCTCATCTCCGGTAAAAGCCAGGTTATCCAGGGGGTAGGCAGGGCAGAAGTGAGCAGACCCTGGGCTGGGAATTGATGAGGCACTGGGGGAAACAGCACCACAGCAGCTGAGCACTGGGTGAAGGTATCCAGGGCTCATAGCAATGCCCTCCTGAGCTGGGTAAGGTGGAGGGATGTACTGTACCACTGTGGCACCATGAAAAGTTATCGGCTGGTTAATGCCAGTGAAGACGAAGGACTGTCCGCTTGCAGTCTGGTCGAGGTCTGACGTATTTTCCTCTCTTTCTTTGCAGGTCTTACATGTAAGCATGTTAAATTTACAAACAGCAATCAGAATAAAAGTTACCCCAACAGACAGCAGAATAGGCCCTAGTAACTGAGTCCACTCCAGGTGAGTAATGCCATCGTATTTTATCCATCCCATCACGGTGAAAGTGATCCCCACCAGTCCCAAAAACACACCTGAAAAGAGCAAAGTGGCACCAGCTTTATCCCCATCTGACACCAGGGCATCGGATATGTTTGACTGACAAGGAGTGACAGAAAAGACATTCAAGGAGAAATCTTCTACACTGTTGCTGTTTGGCTCCATTTCTGAGTATAATGTATCTTCTGCCTCAAGGGAAAAGGGGCTTGTAAGAAACTTGGCAGAGCTTTTAAAGTTGAAGGTTCAGGTTAGTTATACAAGAACTTTGCGTGTATATGGTTAACAGAGTCCATCATGTGAAAGAATAAACTTTGCTTAGAAGAATAAAGGTCTGGGAAGCGAAGCCTGAAGCAGTCACTAAAGACTCCTTGAATTACCACCATCACTTCCGAAATGGCTTCACCCTTGTATGGTTGCTTATCTCTTTGTTTATCCTTTTCTTTAATTTGGCACCTGCTGATACTTCCTCGCTGTGCCCACGTCAGATGGGAGAGAAAGGAAGCTGCAGCCACTGCAGCTTTTCCTAGGCCCCCTGCCAGCTGATGCAGCCAACATATGGACAACACACTGTCCATGTGCTTAATCAACAACAGTGTGGCAACTCTTGCTCTCTGTGGGCCACCACTTCCAGCTCCATTTTCTGCAGGAATACGCGTGGGCATTGCTGGCAGTACTTTGCAGTGCTCTGAAGCGTGACATTTACAGCCACACCTGCACCTCTTTTGCAGCTTGCTCTGCAGTCCAGACCCTCTGTGGTTTAAAAAATACCAAAGTAGGCTTTCCGATAGTTTGCCAAGGGGCAGTGGTGGGAGGATAACCAGCAACAGGGTGCTGAGCACTGAACAGCCTTGAGAGAGCTGCTGTTGTGGGAGAAAGGTTATTTCAAGCCAGCCAAAGCTTTCCAGCTGTTTGAAGGTAGCATTAATTGTTCTGTAATTTCCCCTTAACTGTGGACGTTTTTTGTTGTGGGATCTCCACCCCTTTCTCAAAGTTTACACTGAATAAAGCTCACATACCCTGAATAGCACACCGCTGCAGGAATGAGAAAGCATCTCCTGCAATGTTTAACCTGGTAAAGTGAGGGACCTTATCCTGTACCTAGAAGCGTCTAGAACATTTTTTTTTACATCACAATGAACTGTTCTGTTGAACATATGTCCCATATATTAAACAGATAGCTCAATTGAATATTGAGATTTTCCATTTCCTAACAGTTTCAGACCAAAGTATTTGCTGTCGGAGGGTTCTGGTAGAATGTATAATTCATTAAGGAGGAAAAATCTCCAACTACTCAAATCTGTTTTGACTTGCTTGTTAGGGGAGTACACACAGGACAGAGATTACTACTCATGTGGTAGAACATACAGTGCTATTTTCTGCTACCAGCAGCTCTGGGGAAGCAGGCTTATCCTGATTATTTATCAGGTAAAAATAGCTCTAGAACTAGAAAACTCACCTTTCAGACTGCTTCTTCAAAACCAGTAAAAAAAATTTAGTAAGGACTAAATCCTTTAGTCTATTGTGCCTTCATATCACAGTGTGACAGCAGCTCACTTCTGAAAGGGCTGCTCACTGAATTTGGCACCTTCGGAACTGAATGCAATTGCAGATGGGAAATTCTCATTTGTTAGCAGATAGACCTTGAGGAATATTAGCACTGAATTCCTTTAGAAAATGTCTGGGAAGTTTCCAAAGTCAGTATAATGTCTCTTCTATTACCAAGGGTGCCAAAAAATTTTCTGGCAAATACACTCAACATCAGCCTTTCCCACAGCATCGGGTCTAGTCAGGGCTCTGCATCACTTGAGCAAAGAGTTAGGGCTTGCAATGCAGTGGTTTCATATGATGACAACTAAATCAGAAAGTGCTGAAATACTAGCTAAGCTGTCCTTGTATTGGCAATTATAGCCAAAACCTAAGTCACCTTTAACCTTATATTTGGTAAACTTAATGGAATGAACTTCTGTTACTGCTCTCTGCAAGTCAGGTTTTTCCATACCATGAATCATTCTTGTCACTGCTTGCTGAATCTTCCAGCCTTTCCAACATCCTTTTAAAAGCAAGCATTATATCATAATAGCTGCCTAAGTAACGATATATACAGATGTAGTGCCACCTCCTTCCTCCCACTCATTCAAGAATTCAGCAGCTGCTGCTGGCAACAGGATTGTGCTGGAGCACTTCCTCAATCCTACGCAATAGTCCTTAGATGCTGGCTGGCGTCAGAGTTTTCCAAGCTGAATGTTACACCATCCCATGGTTGATGCTCTTTGCCTCTGGCCTAGGATAGGAATTCATGGTTGTTGAGTAAGTAAACAGCAGAGCTGGAGAATACAGGTGGTTTCTTCCAAGACTACTTGTCACTTGAACTTAGAAAATTGGGTAGAAAACACTTTCTGTATGGTGTGGTGGGATCTAAATTAAAATGACACCTTTTCCTATAAACTATCGCCTCCCTTTAAGATAGAGTTTCCTCTAAGCCTCTCCAAATTTCTCTCATTATTTCCCCAGACAGTGGCAATGCTGCATTTGGGCAGATATAAAGGTTTTAAGAGATTACCAGATCACATTGATTTTTTAAGGCCAGTACTTTCCTTTGTCAAGTATGTGTATATTCTGGGGATTCACTTAAATATGCTCATTTATCAAATACATCCCCTGTTACCTGGAATAACTCATCAACAAATGATCTGTAAAACCTAACAAATTAGTCAGACTGAGATTTTCAGAATGAGTGGTGTTTCCAGATCTCTCTACAGTTTTCTTCCCAGCTGCTTCAGGGACCTTAACCCTAAACACAAGCACTGCTTTGCTTTTTGTTCCTCTATATAATTTTCTATTACCAATGCAGAACATCCCCCTGCTTGCTGCTGGAAGTAGATTTTCTGTGATGCTCCGCACCTCCTAAGTTCCCTAACTTGTTTCGAGTCATCCTAGTAAACACTGTCAGGCCTTCACTTGATCCTTTTCTTCTTCTGCTATTTAGTTTTACATAGTTGTTCACATTAATCAGCCCATTGTAGTGAGGTTTTATTTTCTTATGTGCCTGTAATATAGTCAGGGACTTAGTCACAGACCATGCAAAAGATGTCGTATAAAAGAATATTATACCATGGTATTGCACACTGAGTGACTTTAAAAAGAGTAGGTACAAATCATCACTCCGTAACGGAACATTCAATTGTAGGGAGATAAAGAAGCCAATGATTTGTCTGAGAGAGATTTCTTCCTAGGGACAGAAGCATTTTTAGTGAAACAACACAAATCATGTGTGTAAGAGCAGTACCTGAAGAACCATCACAAATGAGCCTTGCACACTTGGTCCCTGTATTACTGCACTGCCACCCTCAAAGCGTAAATAAGCTGCGAGGAGCAGGCTCAGCCAGCTGCCCACAACCACATCTACCTGCAAGGCAGTTTTATGTGCTCCTGGGGAGTGTCTTCTTGTTAACAGGCACACCAAATTGAAGCTATTTTCATGCCTTATTATCCAGATACATACATGTGTGATAGATGAAAGAGCACAGTTCTAGATGAAGGCTGACACATTTGAGGCAGAAACATGGAGGCATTAACAAAAACGTCTGCCTGGGCACAGAAATGCCCTGGGAGCCATTACTCTGAAAAGGCAGGATGGAAAACAGATGGATGGATACAGCACTACCGACCACAAAGGGCAACAATGGGGTGGGTGCAATCAAGTGACTGTTGCTATCCTAAAAACATAGCATAATTACAGACATCTATGATATCTCAATTTTTCAGATGAGTTAGCTTCCTCTTTTTAGCTGCTGCTGATGCAGAAAGATTTCCTCTAGAGAAGAGGCATCCATTTATATTTTCATGAATCCTTCTCATATCCAAAGGATTGTACTGTTGCAGTTAGAAGCAGAACAATGTTGGTGCAGGCAGCAAGGAAGAGAGACCTTAACTTCACTTAAAGAGGATAAGCAATCCTTACCTCCCACTTTGCCTGTTTAAGTAAGTGTGAATCAGTAACCAACTTGATTTGCTCCCTAGCATTTGTATGTCAAGCACTTAAGCTAACCTTTGGGCAGAAAGAGGGTTATAGCACCATTAGTGTGACAGTAAAGTATCTCACTTCCTCAATAAAAACGCTATTCCGTATTATTTTAAGCTACTTTTATAGTTTTACAAGGTGTTGCTTCCTTTCTAATACAGGCATTTCACCCCTACTCCCCACATCAGAAATTCCTCCCACTAACACTGTTCACCCAGTGGTAGCCCTCAGTGTCGGAGGCAGATCTGCTAGCCTCTTACCCACATTTTCTGACCTTGCTGAAACAGATTTTGACAACGCAGTAAGCAAATACTGCTGGCCTGGCTATGTTACCTCTCACAGTGCTGAGCAGCTTATGAAGATGCAGCACATCCGCTGAGTTTTCAAGGAGTGATTCATAGAACCATTGAACAGTTAGGGTTGGAAAGGACCTTAAGATCACAAAGTTCCACCCCCCCTGCCATGGGCAGGGACACGTCACACTAAACCATATCACCCAAGGCCTTGTCCAACCTGGTTTTGAACACGAGTCCCTCCGCAGCATCCCTATAGGCCCCCTGATTCTCCAAGTCAAAAATAATACAGCTAATAATAAGCTAATACAGCTGTACACCAAGCTATCTCCTAAGCACCTTCTCAAAACAGTACACAGAGAAACACTTGTCTTCAGTCCTGATTTTCAGAGATAAGTAACACCTACCCTTCCAGGAAAGTTCAGGTCCTGACTTCAAAGAGTCAGGTCAGCAGCTTTCTAAAGCATGCTTTCCTTGAAGACTGCTTTTTTTAGAAATAAAGGGATCCATACCGGAGACTTGAGTGCAAGATCAAAACACAATAACCTTGAAATAAAACAAGATCATGTTTCAGTTCCAGGGGTCTCAGCTCAGTCTCAACATATTCTACTTGATTTGTCTGGTCTCTCAGGTACATCTTGGGAACGATTGATGGAGCAAATTGCAGGCAGCACAAAAGTTTAGTACCTGTAGAGTTAGCAATTAGATGTGACTATTTTTTTAAGATGGTGACATATTTCAAGATTTGTTTAAATACTTTTTGATGAGTGAAATGAGCGTTCATTTGTAATTCAAACAACAGAACAAAGCCAATGTGGGTCTTTGTTTGCTTAGGATCTTTTAGGTAAAATACCCCAGCTTCCTTACTTGCTATGTAATAGCACAACAAATCCAGAGAGACAAGCTCCTTCAACATATGCAAGGCTTTGTATTCATGAATGAAGCATGCCAGTGGGCACCACTGTTAAATATCAGGTTAGAAACAAAAGCTTAAAAGAAAAAAAAAATCAGAACTATGGTGAACCATAGCTTGGATTACAGAAGGCATTCAAGGAACAGCATCCTTGAAAAACTCACTAGGTAAAAAACACTTCAGAGAAGAGATGACGAAACTCTTGCCGGCTTTTGTGGATCCCCTTTCGTCATATAGACATTTCCCATGGCTGAGTTATGCCAGTTTAATCAGCTCCCACATACCAAATCCCTCTCTGTGCTGCATTCTCTCATTACTTCGCATGCATAAGCCCCTCAGCTCTATTGCTGGCTAAATATACCTCCCTCACTGGATGGTTTGTTTTTGTGTAGCTCCACACAGAGCAGCCCTAGCACAACTGAGGGAACAACACAGGAGCAGAAATAAATGTCCACACCCAGGAGCTCCTGAACGTCTCCAAAGAACCCTGCAGGTGAGAGGCATATTCACAGAAAGATGACAGGAAGCAATCACCTTTCCCTGGGCACAGGAAGGAACTCCAGTACTTCAAGTTTGCATTCTGTTACAGCCATGCTCCCTGAAAGTCAGCAAGGCAGAAGACAAGCTGAGGCGTAGCTGAGGCCCCAGAGCAGGCAGGTGCTAGTGCCAGCTGAACAAGAGATCACTCTTGCAAGATGTTTTAATTCTGGTTAAGTTCACCATGCTGAACCAAGTCAGAACAGTAGCTCTGCCACCTTCTGCTTCTGGGCATAGAATGAGGTCTATTTTTCTCAAATGGGGTTCAGAATAAGTTGTGAAGTGTTAGCAGCAACTCAATTCCTGATAATTACCCTTACCTACTACAAACAAATCCCCCAGTTCAGGAATAGGTGCAAACAATGGCATAATAGAACTAGAACCTGTTGTCACTCCACCCTGAAGGCAGGCAGCTACTGCTTAGGGCTGCACAGGCACACAGGAGCTAAGAGAGCTGTTTTCTGAAGGGTCTGTCAAGTGCTATGTCAGTTAAAAACATCCACTGCATACTTTTCCATTAAAGTGCCTCTCTTGCATTTGCTGATAAGTAACATCTGCATCTGGAACATAGCGGGCTGAGTGGTGCTCACTCTCACAAAAAAAGCATTCCTCGTATACACCATGAATGATGATACATATAACAGCTGTATAATCCCCCTGAAATTAGTCATTATTACAGTTAAACTGTTAGCCTATTAACTATCCTCAGCGCTGCTTTAGAGCTCTTGGCTGCTTGTTAAAAGTGATCTTCCTAGGGATTATACTTACATAAGTGCTAGAGAGGGTCTAAATTAAGCTATGGAATGTTTATTACCAGGCAGACCAAAAACTAACCATTTAAACTCTCCATAACATACTTGGTCCCAATCTTAAACACCCCTTTTTGTGATGTTCTCAGAGAGTATATAAAGTCAGTAACTGTGCAAACCAGTATTTTCCACAAAAGTCATACAAAAATAGAAATAAAACCACTTCCTATTTATTTTGTTTTGAAGCTCCAGATTTAATTAAAATAAGGAAAAAGTTGGTTTCTACTTAGTGCCTCTACTATATAAATGACTAAAAACAGAAATTGAAGCTGTAACAGAACAAGATGAACATTTAACACTTACAGCGAACTGAATCCCTTCAGACTACTTGCTCAACAAGCCCAGCATTACCTAATATTCCCTGAAACCCAAATTCATTTTATGACCCCATTTATGCTTTTTGATGAAAAATTAGACACAGACAACATTATTTTTTTTATTATAAAATGTAAATTAATTCAAAAATTGTAAATCTGAATGTACAATTCAACTTAAAAATTAAGTCTAACTGACAGTCCTTTATGAGCTGGTGTCAGACAGAGCTAAGGAAATAGACGAAGAAGATGAAGAATATTCATTATTTGTTATGGATGCTTTTTCTTCATATTTTGGAGGTGATTCAGAGGAGAGGTATAGCACTGGTAAAATATCTGAAGGTGAGCTGCTTCCAGAAATTGTATATATGGTTTCATAGTCTCTAACAGCAACTGTTCTTTCATCGACTGCAAGCTGTGCTCTACAAAAACACAAAACTGCATATTAGCATAATTAATTTCTCTACAGTGAGTGAAATTCTACTTGACTTACATAAACATACATATGCACATGCTCCCTAAAAATCCATGGAGCAAATAACTTGCATAAGCATTAGGATTTCATTCTCTAGGCTACATTATGATTCATATGAAAATTCTATTACTTCAGAAGGGAAGGGGAAGCAAGCTGCTTTCTAGCTTTGCACATCACCAGTCACAGCCTGGCTTACGGGTATTAGGGCCTTCTAGCAGAGCTATATCATAATCTTACTAAATCTTCTTCTGATCCTTGGCTCCTGATGTACCTTCCCTTTTGTAGTCTATCACATATATGCTGTTCCCTTCCCTTATGAAATTAAAAGACCTAGAATTGCATTGAAAAAAATCACAATCCTTAGCCATTTGAGATCTTACATGAAAGGCAACTTGAAACTTTTATTAAGCTTTCCAGCAACCCATGACAGACATATGGAGTAGCATTCCTGCTCAGAGCTGGAGAAACAGAAGTAATTGGACACGACCAGACTGACAAGTTCCCAGTGACAGTCAAGGAGGGCAGCCAAATATTCATTACCCTCCTCTGACCATCATAACTAGATCCCCATCAGTTGTAACCACATGGCTCTGGTACCTGCTCATCTCAACCTGGAGCTGGTTGGCCCTGGGCATGTTGTTTCATCTGCTTCCCAAGGGAAGGGAAGAACTCATTCCTTGTGAATCACTCCAAGAACTGGCACTTGCCTTTGTGCATACATCTGGTCACCCACCAATACTGTGAGGAGCAGGAATACAGAGCATCTTATCTTTCATGGTGCTACTGGTGTGCAAAGGTGTGTGCTTAAAGCAGAGTGAGCATACTAAAAGACGAATGCTGAAATGCTATATAACAGACTGCAGTACAAAACCAACCATGTCTGGGATCAGACCATGACTCAGCTTCCTACAAGCTCTCTCATCCAGCACAGCCTCTGGCACAGCACTTGCTGACAGAGCATGCAGCAATGGACTCAAAAATGAAATCACATTTGCCTAGTAACCACTCACATACAAAATGCGCATTCCCTTCCAGCTTTGGGATCTTCAACCATGGCACTATGTTAGGAGGAACAAGACCTCTGATGCTCTTCCATGAAAAGGGGTAGGAAGGCAATTTGCAGTAGTCAAGATGCCGTGGCCGTGAGCAAGCACTGCACCATGGGAGAGCATGACTGAGTGAAATGCTCAGAGGTGGGTGGTATCAGCTCACAGGGTCTCTGTGAAGACCCTGGGAAGCACTGAAGGACAACAGTTTGATCACCCGCAGCCACAGAACATTGAAGCAAGAAGTCAAGGTTTCAGCATCCAAGGTTGAGGTCTTTTGTCCACTCCACTAAAACAAGCTAGGCTACAAACTGCCATTTTGCGTGCACATGTTCACAAGATGAAGAAGTCCAGACAGGCAAGCAACAAGGATTGAGTTGATGTGATCACATATAAAGTTCAGAGCACAAGAACTGGACATTCATGGATTGAGGCAGCTGATCCAGCTGCAGGCGATTTTGTAGGAGAATGGATGAAAGAGACGGGTAACCTGTATGTGCATCAGCAGGGAGAGCCAACAAGAAGTGTGAGGAACTATTGGTTTTGACATTCCCCTGCCACCCTTTGTTTTTTGTTTCTCAGTGAAGGATGCACTGCTTGCATTCCTTCACAGCCTTTGGTAATCTACATATTTTACCAAACACATGGGCAGGCAGCCCACATCTGAACTCAAGGCCTGAAATCAAGGGTAAAGAGCACTTGTGCCCCTCAGTTTAGTGCACGGTACTTATAGACAGGTGATACAAGAGTCATACTCTCTCTCCCACATGCTTACAAGGCTACAGCAGAACATGGGTGTTCCTGTATTCCTCCCAGTTATCCACTCCAGCCTGGTCTTCTAAATGTATTTAAATAATGTTTTTTGAGAGTGCTCTTGGACCATATTTGAATCGGCTGTCTCAGAGCTATTGGAGGTTCAGGTTCACACTCAGGGCAAATAATTTCTCCACATAGATCCATTTGCTTTGTGCGTACATCTGGAACGTACATGCCAGAAGGGAGTTACAGCACATGCTGGACACAGACATGCTCATGTCTGATGCCTAACTCTAGGACTAGCAGCAGCTGGCATGAAACACCTTCCAGCTGTGGACACCTTCACCCAGCCCAATCAGGACACAGATACTTCACGTAAATTCTTTCTAGCAGCAGCAGTTTATTTTCTCTCCTGCTTGCTCTGGCCATCCTTTAATTGCACTAATATAGCTCTGACAGCTGATACATTACACTTGCAATCTGAGAGCAGGCAAAAACTTTTATACTTAATGAAATAAAATGTTTTTTTGCACAACAATTTATCCCTGGCCATGAGAGTCACCGCTCTCTGGAAAGTACTTTCACTTGATCAACCTGATATCTTCTCATACCTACATCCGCCCTTGCCATCCTGAATTGGCACGTGTTTATAGCCCTGAGTAATCAACAGGCTGTCATCAACTCTGTACAAAAAGCACTTTCTCTGAAACAATTTAAGTGGAAAACCCTCAGACCATTAACTGTGTGCATAGCTAGGATTTATTAGGCTCTGTATCCCTCAGCATACGTCATCAATCTCAAGCTGGACCTCAGTCAGTGGGAACCAAACACCGAGCATCTTCCTTCCCTAGGTGGTATGTACATGACCATTTTATTTTGTTTGGGGGCTAGTCCCACTGTGCACTAGAGAGAGTGCTATACCAGTCATCAAGAAGACTGAGTAGGGGTTTTGATAGAGGTGTTTATTCTATGTTAAAAAAATGCAACACAGTGATTTTGAGAAAAAGCAGAAAAACAGCCTGGCTTGTAATAATAGCAACAGAAGAAGGCATCTGCTGTCTCCAGCAAAGATGGAGAGGAAATGTTTGGAGGAGGGCAATAGGAAGTTAAAGACAATATGAGGAGCTGTTGACAATGACTGACTAGAGAACAGTGCCTTGCACAGTGGGGCTGAGCCTCAAGAATCCATCAGGTGCACTTCAAAGGATGACTGAAAAACCACAGACATGGCAGCACACAGTGTGGTAACAAGGATAAGCACCATTGCTAACACAAGTATCCTCCTCCTGTGGCATTTAGGACTTTGGGTTGGAAGAAGGTTCGTGCTTGCTCACTTCAAAAGGAAGATTAGCACAAGTTTTAAAGTGTGCCGACATCAGGCACACAGCTGGTCATGGAATACACTTCCTCGTGTGAGCAGAGAAACCTGGAATATAGTGGAAAGCCATTAAAGCAACGGACCAACAACTACGACTACTGGACACAGCTGGGCAGGCTGGAGTTTTTCCGCAATGATGGTGCTGAAGATGCTGCGGGTTGTAAACTAAAGTCATCCAATGAAGTACCACACTACCCACTGACTCACAGATCAAAAATAAGCTGACATAGGACCTCCCTAAAGGCAAAGTCAATTCTGGATCACGAAAGCCCTGAAAATGAGTTGGGGGCTCTAGGCATGTGGCATCTAGCTCTCCTGGCCAGATGTAGCTCTGGCTCCTAGTATGTGGTCCTTGCAGTACCTCTTTCACTTCCAAGTTAGCAGCCCATTGGTGGTAACCCACAGGGGATAAATAAGGCTAGAAGTTCTTCCACTGTAGACTGGAAGTCTTCAGTCACTTGGCAGCTCTCCTTCCCACAGCTTGGTAGTGGCAGCATCTAGCAAATCAGCTGTTCTCAACCTATGGAAGATTGGCTGCATGGGTAAGGTACAACACCTTGAGATGAAGCTGGCATTGCAACCTTCCTTTTAGAGCTCCTCCTGCTCTTCTGCTGCCATATCAAGGTATCCTTTTATCTTGACACACTGCCACAGCTGGAACAAGGCAGACCAGCACAACAGGTCTCACTTCCCCAAGGCAGTAAGCTAATGGTCACAGAGGGAACAGAAGCCACTTAAGTGGAGTTGCCAGGGTCACAGGACCTGGGGATAGGTGTCATTAAGGGCTCACTGCACTGGTTCTACAGAGAAAAATCTTTCAGTGCAGGTAACATGACACTGAGGCACTGCTGTCAGGGACACCTTCTCTTGGACAATCTGTGGAAGAAACCTAATCTGACTATATAAGACCACTTATTTAAGGCTTTGTTTTTACTTCATCAAAGCTCTTTTCAGTCACAATGAACTGGCAAGAATTTAACTCCCATAATGATACACTAGAAAACTTTGCAGTGCCTAGCAGAGAGTTAATTCACAGTGATTATTTTAGAATGTGGTCTTGGATACCTTGAGAAGCAGCCCATATTTCCAAAGACAGAGAAGAAAACAGTCTTACCCATCACTGAAGATAGAATGGTATGGTGGGGGATTTTCACCTGTAGGCAAACCACTTGACATAAGACAATGTGTTACAGTTTGTGACACAGGATCAGCAAAATAAGGAGGTGGTGGAGGTGGGAATATCATTACAGCATCACCTAGGGAAAAAAAAAACACCAATTACTACCTCTGAAAAACTGAGCACCACTGTTTATTATAACTGTATCCAAAAATATTTCCCATCTTTGGAATTACTTTGTCTACCTTTTAAGATAAAGTGCAATGATCACACATACAGAACAGTTATATTCTGGGCTGTTAAAGTACATTGGAGGTACATTCAACATTAAAATTATCCAGAATAAAGATGTGGCACACTGACAAATGGAAGATTTAATTTAGAAAATACAGGTGGGGAGCAGAAGTGCTCCATCTAGCTAGCAGACACAAACCCCTTCACTGTTGGCTGAACTCAGAAACTGGAAGTGCAAGGCACAGTTACTGTTGGCTCACTTTAAGGATAGGCAAGTATTTAGTTTTCCTCACATATCTAAAATAGTGCATCTTAAGTTTTTCCACAGTACTGCAGAGTTATAACAAAAGTATTCGAGTCATATCAACACCACAATGCTATTGATACATAATTAAGTGTACTGAGCAGCATATCTGCCAATTTTAACTTCATAATCAAAGATATTCAATTATTTAATTTTTAATTTAAATAGAAAGTTTGTATCTATCATTCACTACGTGATTTATACTGACATTCACAGCTGCCTGGCACCTTTCTTCCTTGGTAATTTGTCTGCAGGGACAGGTCAAGGAGCATCAAATATATTGAGTAAGGTGGCGGTATTTTCTAGCTGTGTCACTATTGTTCCAGAATGCCACAATGTCAACCAGACCTCAGCCTTCAGCCTGCCAGTTTTCCTATTCCTCATGGAAATATAAAAGGAATCCACTAATTTTGCTTCCTTGCCTTTAAAAACAATGTGAATTTCTTTTTATGACCCTTTCATTTGTCCTGGTGTCTGGAAAACTGACTTTATACCTTCACATCTTCTAAGGGTCACCAGGTTAGAGGTCTGTACACCAGTTTGACAGGCAGAAGGAAAAAGGTTTTGCATAACGAATTTCAAGTATAGTGAGTCAGATGACAGTCAAGCAATATTATGATTGACTAATCATTTTTGAGAGGTAGAAGGTTACCAGAATAACCTATGTATAGAATATGTTCATGGGCTATTAAAAGCAGTGGTATATGCAAGGGAGCATTCCCTGCCATCATACCACATCTACTCAAATACTGTGCAATTACAGAAGCATTTTGCAAGTACATCTCTGGCCATGATTAGAAGAAATACAGCACACTTCTTACAAAACAGATTTTTCTGGGTTTGGGGGTCAGAGCTTAAGGCTAAAATAAATCTTAAATAAAGTCATAGAAGTCAACACACCTGTGATTTGCAGTGTCAGCTACACCCTCTGGGAAAGGAAATTGGATTGGACTCATTTGTGTTGGATTACATGGCTTCTTTTGCACAGGCAGTAAGACCCTTTGCTCTCTCAAAGGTTTTGCCTTTTAGAGAAAGGTAACTGAACTGATCTTACAAAAAAATGTAAGAGACAAAGTAACATTTTTCTGTTTTGGCTGGTTTGACATATCAGAACTGACATGCTTAGACCTCAAATAAGTAATATTCAGAGGTAAATAATTAGTGGGAACCCCCCCCTTATTACTAACTCTCAAATGTAAAGTTCACACACTATTTACCCACCTACTGTAACCTGAAAAGGTTCAGGCCTCTGAGGTTGTTCTTCACTTTCACAAGATTCTTGGCTGAGATTTAAGTTTTGTTTCTTTTTAACATGAGCTATCACGAAGAAACACAACCCAGTGAGCACAATCAAAGGTCCCATGATTTGAAGAGACAGGAATCCACAGCCCTGGAGGTCCACATCAGAACTGCCAGTGTGGTTGAGCTGTATGGTGTGCCAGCTGGGGCTGCAGCCAGGAACCCAAATGCCCAAGATGCTAATTAGCATTCCACTAGTTAAAAACAGGAATCCAAATATGAGAAACTGGGCAAACTGACAGTTCCCACGACAAAAAACAAGACTGTACACCTGCTCATTCTGCAACTGTCTTTGTCTTATATACAACCTGGCCCTTGATCTTGCCAGTAAAATACAAACCAGTCCACTTACAGCCAACACAGGCCCAGCAGCCTTAAGGACCTCGTTACAGTCACTGAATGTTCCAGATGGGCACGACTGCAGAATAAAGACTGAAAGCAGGAATCCAGCGCATAGCAACACAGCTCCACAAACAAAAAGGAAAAAAATAAGTTTCCCATGTTGTTCATTATTTCCTTCACCCCCTGGTGCAGGAACAGCCACTGGATACATTACAACACAATCTTCTTAAGCAGATGAGTTGGGGTTTTTTTGTTTGACTGTTTTTCCTGTTAGCATTAAGTGGCAGAAAACTACAGTAGATCTGTGAACAGGAAAATACATTAATAAAAATAAGAAGAAAAAAAAACCCAACAGTGGGACTAGCTACATTACAATATTTATTTCTGCATTTGCTACTTGGCCTATATTGTATATACTTGGTCTATTTTCTGTTTTGTAGTACCTCCATTATGGATTAAAGGGCCTATTTCAGTCTGCTGCCATTGAATGCTGATGAAAAGACAGAACCTGCTTTACAGGTAGACTGAAAAAAAACCCTGCAATTGCTGCTGCACATCTAAATGAATTGTTTCTTTAGATACACGGTCTTACAAATAAGGGGACATTATTTTCAAAGGCTGAATCTGGGGAACAAGGACAGGCTACCTTTCCTCTTGAAAGCAGAAAGCTACAGGAAATTTCTGCAGTGAATGGCAGAAAATGAGAGCTCTTGAGAGAAACTTCATGCAAATGAACACTGATGATTATTGGACTTTAAAACTTCTAATGCATACCTTTTCAAAGCATATAAATCTTGCTTCTCCTTCCACAGGCAATAAAAGCTTTTCTGTTTCTTAAATCAGCTTCTGGTCCTATACAGCTTCAAGAGCAAGCATACAGAAGATTTTGGTTCTGTTCTGAAAAGATTTAAGAAAAAAAAAAAGACAATTTAAAAAGCTATACTAAAGACTGTGTACTTCATCTCTCACCGATTCAATAGTTAGAGTTGGTAAGCATACTGCTCCCACACTTTCTTTAAACTTCCCATACTCCTGAATTCTTTGTCTCTGCTACAAGAAAGCTTTAAAAAGAAATATAACAAAAGTGACTCCCAGAAGGCTTCCGAGCCCACAGGAGAAAAAATTCAGCAGTAAAAGAGAAGAAAATATAAACTAGTGCTGAGGCTAGTCCATATGGTAGTATGGATGACAAATCTGCTGGATGTGGATAAACCGGGACAGGCAAAGCCTGACAAAGTTAGGACCTAGTGCCATTCAGTGAGCTCTAAGGAAAACAAGATCAAAAATTATTTCTGACATTATGCACAAGGAAGTTTGTGCTGCTCTGACACTTTGGACTACAGGGGTCATAAGGACATCTGTACTCTATACTACAGTGACTAGCAACCATGAGATCTCAGGTCCAAGTGGCTACATCCATCAAAAGTCAACCTGAAACCCAGGGGAATTTCAGACTATGGAAAATAAAATCTGGATAAACCACAAGAAAGCTGTTCCCTAACAAGTATAGGAGTTACTTATGTGCGCTCATATTGCAGCGTTTCAACACTGCCCTCTTCCCTTCACCCACAACCTCCCATGACAGACAACCTCATCTATTACTTGGTGGGTAATATCAGGATATACTGGATGTATCAGAAAGGATAAATATGGACTGGAGGAGTTTGTTACAGATAGAAGCAGGGACTCTACTTAGTTACTGTTATTAGTTAGTTAACATGCAGACTTTCCTCTACCAGCTTCCACTGGCCTGCTACTCATTCAGATGACCAGAAGCTAGAAGTCATGTTAGATTGACTCCTCCTTACATGTGCTTCGTAACAGTTATTCCACAAGAAAAACAAAGTATTATGTGATTTTTGTAAACAAACTGTTGAACATATGTCAGCCACAACAAGCTTCCCATCACTCCCTAGTAACTGCAGTGCCCCACTGGGATGAAAACAAAACGCAACCATAAAAACCCATGCATCAGTCAAACATGTAATTATCTGTTTGCAATGCAAAGCAATCTATCAAGTCATTTTACTTAGCCACTTGTAAGAGCAGGACCCACTTAAAGAACTGGCTGAGCAGACACATGAATGGTGAATTTCTTAGATGTATTACTGCTCAACGTCAAACTAGACTGCCAGCAGCATGGGATAAGGCAGAGAGTAGCATGCAGGTAAAAGGCACAAGAAGTGCTAAGCTCAACAGGCAAGCAAACAGGCTATACCAGCAGCAGCAAGAAGGCCACACTGCAGGAAGAAACAAAGTCTCCCAGCTGGCTATCTTGAATACCAAAACTGAGAGACCTCCCTTAATGCATCCCATCACTGTGGTCAATTAATTTGTAAACTGCGCCTGCTAAGTGTTTCTTCACTGTTCTGGATTCAGTCTATGTACCTGCTACGATTCGAAAACCTGCTAGCTGAGGTTCCCCTGGTAGAAGAGTCACAGTTTCAGTCTGGAAAAAAAAATGTTTGTAAAGAATACTAAAGATAGGACAGTATATCAACAAAAAGAAATTAAAGAAATTATGATTGATTTCAACCTGAATACCATTAGCCAAGCACACTTTCAAAACTGCATGAGCTGGAGTCAGTTTGAAGGCTTTCCTTCTGAGCAGAGAAATTGGATTAGTTTAGTCACTCCTCCTTCCTTGATTTCACTGGTCTTTCTGAAATTAATACAACTGTTTCTCATAGCTGCACATCATTTCTCATAATCCTTCACATCTAGGAATTTCCCCGTTTTTATAACTGATCTGAAGTGGCTCAGATTTACTGTTCTACAAATGCACAAAACTGAATAAAGGGCTTCTGAAGTACAAAAAAGAAAAAATCCCATCAAAGCCCAGTTTCAGACTCAACTGTCTTGAGATACTTTTTGCTGAGGCACATTAATCATTATAACAGCAATAATACACTATAATTAGAGATAACTCCGAATCCTTCTTTTGCATTTCACTCCAGGGAAGAAAACATGAACAAGTACAAGTGAATTGGGACAAAAGGAAATAATGAAGGGACCAGGTTGAACAAAGCCTTGGGTGAGATGGTTTAGTGTGAGGTGTCCCTGCCCATGGCAGGGGGGTTGAACTAGATGATCTTAAGGTCCTTTCCAACCCTAACTATTCTACGATTCTATTCTACGATTCTAAAAACAAAATCCAAACATTTAGCCCCTAAAAAGAAGTATCTGTAAATTTGTTCTCATTACACCAGCACAGCGTCTGCTTTTCTTCCACCAATCTTGTTATGAGATTAAAACACACATTAGAAATGAAGCACGTGCATATTTTCTTCATTCTTTCAGGCCACAAAAGAAGGAACATTCAGAACAGTCTGTTGTGGCTTGGAAGATGAAAGCCACAGATTTAATGCTGCGAAATTGAAAGGAGGACTAATTTTCATTTATGCTACCACCAAATTTCAACTAAAAAAAACAATGCAAGATTAAGCTTTATTTCTTGTGTTTCAAGAAGTAGTATTTTAAGAAAGAAGTAAGCCTTATATTGACTATGTGCTTGAAATACTTCCATTAAATCCGATATATGCAGAGGCACAGACATAAGAGAATTTTCCTTTTATACTGACCCAAAGTCTGAGAGCAGACATGGAAATACTAGGTCAGAAACTGCTAGAAGATCTGTTAGTGTGGAGGCAGCTAAGGATGAGGAAAGAGGGAACTGAAACATAGCTTGTAAAGGAAGTCTGGTTATGAGCTTAAATGATATACTGCGTTATCCTTTTGTAAGTCTAGTCCAAGCCAGGTATATTCAACACGAAATAACATCACAATCATCTCATCAATTTTCTGTATAATACTTGCATTACAAAATTCACATTATGCACAACTCCAAGAATTTTAAAATACACGTTTTAATGACGGAACAGGGACTTTTTGCCTGAACCTTCAGAGTTCATATTGTCCAAGGTTTCCACTGCAAACACCAGGCTATAAATTTACTCCCCCTTACCCATATGAAATTTGACAGCCAGGTGCAATTACATGAATTCAGGAACTGAGGATTAAAAGAAAAAAGCATTGGAAGAATTAAAATGCTGCTGTCCCTCTGTTTTATGTTTCCCAGAGAAGGCCCCATTCCTGCTCTTTTGCTTGCAAAAGCACCCAAATGATTTCATGCAGAAGGATGAGATCTATCCTGTGTTTTTTATTTCAAAAATTACAATACCCTGTCAGTTGTAGTCCACAATGGAAACCCATTAGAAGTCACAAGCCACCCTTTTCAAGATTTTTCTATTTAAGTGTTTTAACCCATACTTTCAATTCTTGAGCAGCTACTGGGAGGTTGCCACTGCCACTGTGGCTGGGTGGGTTTTTGTTGTTTTTTTTCTTGGGGGGGGGTGTGTGTGTGTGTGTTTTGTGGTGTTTTTGTTTGTTTGCTTGGCTTTGTTTGGTTTGGTGGTGGTTTTTTGTTTTCTTCACAGATTTCAAGTAAAACCATGACTTCTGACAGGACAAGCTGCCTGGAAGGAAAAGTCCTGTCAACTTCATTCAGTTTAACTTCCATATCAAAACATGAACAGCTCTCCACTTCCTCTCACTCTCTGTATCCAGTTCCCTCCTCCATTCTTAACTCCCTCTGTACCCATGCCATTTCCTGTTCTTTATCATATCACAATTTTCCTCCAGATTGCACTCTGAACTTGACATTCAGCAGAGCACCCATCCATAAGTACAGATGGTTAAACCGCACTAAACTGGAGTCCACTGCCTTCATTCCCACAGTATTCCCTCCCCATGGTGTTTTTAATCATTTGTATTAAGAGCTAGGGGGAAATGCTTGACAGGTTGAACTTCCAGTTTTCTACTTTCAAGCAACATTAACGCCACAAGGACTAACAGGTTCTGAGATGCCAAACACAACCGATTTGATCTCTTGCTTACACACTCTTGGATCAGTGCCTAACAGTGCTCTCATCTCATGGAGCATACAACTCCGATATCCCAGGAGGATTTCTCTAAACAGGGAGTGGATGCCACAGAAAAAAACCTGCCCATATGGACTGACAAAATGATTGTGTTAGCTCACACTGTAAGAAGAGTAATGCTGTTATTTACGACCACTGAAGGTGGGGCAGAAGTCAATGTCTGGAGAAGTGAAGGAAAGCAGCTGCAGCAGGAATTTCCAGAAGATGGGATGAATCCTGACAGTCTCCAGACACGTGTGCCAACGATCCTTCTCACCACAAACTGGCAGTCAGAGATTCTGACCTCTACCAGGCAGAAATGTGCTCCATGAAGAAGCTGCTAGCTACTACCCCTGTGGGCCACAAGAGAAAAACAGCTGGAGTAAAAGCTGGTTCACAAATGTTCCCCAATCACTCTGGCAGGCAAGAAAACCCTGATGACACAGTTGGATGTGAGGACCCCAAATGGATGTGTCTGGACACAGAGGAGCTTGCAAAGCACGATTTGGTAACCCACTGATTAGATGCCTTGCACGTAACTAGGACGGCACCTAGATTCAATAACATGCTCTGAAGGTTCCCATGCATGTAGGTGGGATGCTTTTTACAGGACCCACTGGTGGACCCAAGAGCTGGGACAAAGCAGCTCCTACTTTCTGCAGTACCTCCAGGAAGGCTGGAGAGAAGGTAGACAGACACAGGTAAAGCCAGAGCTGAATTTCTTCAAACAGGTAACACAAGACAGACCAATTGCTGGCAAGTTCAGGGAAAGTCTGTCCCATGAGTCTGATGTACCTCAGAGTTGCAAAAGCCACAGGAAGATCTTCCAGAGGGTAGGTCAGTGACCATCAGGAAGATGCAAGTCTCCAAAAGCTACTCAAAGCCTTCCTGTCCTGGTTTCTTGAGGTTGGCTTGGAGCATTAAATCACAGCCAACTCACAGACAAGCAATTAAGCTGTTACTCCATCTGGTGAATACAGCATCCCATGGGATAACCCTCCTCATGCATCAGCCCATCCGGCATGCTCTCTGCTAGACACTAACTCTTTTAAGTCACGTTAAGGTCTTCAGCAGGGCAGATCATGCCCGGAGAACACAGCTCCCACGCTGGAGCAAGGGGTGCCACCGGGCTGCCCGTTTACCCACTCCTGTGAGGGAGCAGCACTTGGCCGGTGTGGGGCCAGCCCATCACCCCAGCAAGCGCCTTCTTACCAGTGCCTTCCCAGGTGTGTGCCACCAGCAGTAACTGTACCACGGTATATCAGCAGAATAATTTATAAAGGCCCCGTCAGAGACATCTCATCCTCTCACTCTAATGGCGTCAAGGTCACACTGGGGGGAAGCGGTGTGGGGAGCGGTGGGCTCTCCAGGGAGATAAGGCTTTCCTTACCGCAGGATGTTTATACCCCGGATAAGCGAGACGCAGAGCCAATGCCCTAGCCTCCACGCTTGAGGGAGTGAAAAACACAGCAACAGCAGCAGCAGCGGGAAGACACGGCACAAGCCCACCCGCCCAGCCGCGGCCCCTCCCGGGGTCAGCCGGGGGACGAGCCGCCCTCCAGCAGCGCCCGCCTTCCGACACAAAGCGTGCCTGCCAGGGTGCCCCTCTCCGCACCGCGCCTGCCTCCCCTCGCACCAGCACTCCCAGGCTCCCCGTGCCCCGGAGGACCGGCCGGGGGACACTCCCTGCTTTCGCGCCCGCCTGGTCGCTGCTTTCAACTCGCGGCGGAAGCTGTGACTGCCCTGGCAGCCAGAGAAGCGCCTCCCCACGGCCTCGGCCCCCCGCGGTAGGCAGCGCGGAGCGGGAAAGGGTCGCCGGCGAAGGCCTCCGAGCATCCTGCCTTACCTGGCCGCGGTGCGAGGGACTAGGGTGGCGCGGCTGCCGACGCTATTTAAGCACCTTCGCCAGGCAGCGCGCACCTGGGCGGGGCAGGGCACGGCCGGGCCGGGCCGCACCGCCCCTGGGGACCGTGCGGCTGCCGTGGCTGCTGCGGCACCGCCTCCCCTGGAGCCGAGCGCCCCGCCCGGCTGTGGCCTCGGTGGCCCGGCGTCACGTCTCCGCCGAGCCGGCTCGTCCGGTCGCAGACTGGGCGCTTCCCGCGGCCCGCAGGGTGGGGGGCGGCTCCGCCGTCCTTTGCCCACAGGGCAGCCCCGCCGCGGGGCTGTGCCAGCGGACGGGTCCGCGTTGGGCTTTGCCCGCGCCCTTGACGGGTGAGGAGGAGAAGGTGCGGGTGCGAGGCGGCCCTGTCTTGGTCACCGCGCTCCAGGCCGGCGCTGAGGTACCAGCGTCCTGCGGCGGTGCGGGAGGTTGCTGCGCGGCTGGGAGGTTTCTCAGCTCATGGAATGGACGCTCAGCACTTTGGGCAGGGCCGTTGCATGTGTCCCTGGAGTCATGTGTAGGTGGCCGTGGTCTGGCGTGCCTCTGAAGTACCGGTGGCTTCGAGGTGAGGCAGGTGAGCAGCCCTCTTGGGGAGGTTGTGCCACATCTCCCGTTTCAGGAGCCCTTTGGTCACTTTATGCTTGCCAACCTTAGCCTTCTGCACACTTGGGAACTTGACCGGTATTAGATGCAGGCCAAGCTTAGATGTGACTGATTTCATAGAGTCATAGAATGGTTTGGAAGGGACCTTAAAGATCATCTGGTTCCACTGCCCCTGTCATGGGCAGGGATGTCTTTCACTAGAGCAGGTTGCTCAGAGTCCAACCTGGCCTTGAATACTTCCAGGGATCGGGCAGCCACAGCTTCTCTGGGGAACCTGTGCCAGCGTCTCACCGCCCTTAAAGAATTCCTTCCTGATGTCTAATCTAGGTCTACCTTCTCTCAGCTTAAAGCCACTTTCCTTTGTCCTGTCTCTACATGCCTGTGTAAAAAATCCCTTTACAGATTTCATGTACCCCCTTCAAGTACTGGAAGCTGCTCTAAGGTCTCCCCAGAGCCTTCTCTTCTCCAGGCTGAACAATCGCAGCTCTCTCAAATTGTGATGAATTTCTATGAAATTCAGAATTTCTTTCAGTGATGGCCAGTTTAGCCACTGGACATGGGGGAAGTTGGTTTCTCTCTTACTTGCTAGGTGCCCGCAGTGTGGAGGAAGAAGCTGGCTTTGGTAGCAGAGACAAGAGCTGTGAAGTGCAAGGAGCGGCTGTGTGAGACGACAAGGAGCCAGGGGAGATGGGCTAGGTTGTGCCACATGTAAGCGGGTGTAGCAGTGGTAGGACCTGAATGACAGTGGGACTAAAGCTGCTCTACTGGTTAATCACAGCCTGGTAGCTGGTGAAGTGTGAGGAAAGCCACTTGGAGTTATGTGAGTCAAAACAAGGGGAGACAGAACAGGGATGAAAGGTGGAGTGATGCCCAGAAAATAGATGGCAGGAGGAAAGAGAGTGTATCAAAGTTTTGGTTGACAGGATGATAGTTTGGTTATATGGTGAGACTGGGGGGAAATGGGATAATGGGGTTTTGGAGGGGATCTAGATTCAGGTAGAGAAGTAGGGAAAACTTGGAATTCGATGAAGAACCAAAGAGTGTATGAAAATATATGTGGGGTGTAGGAAGGAGCTTGTGATGGGCTATAAGGCTCCAAGCTTTCCAGAACTTGGAAGATTCCTGGATTTTATTGGCCCATTGCTGTCTTGACTGTTTTATGTCCCATTCCAGCTCCCACCGACTGCAAGGTGGGCTTCAGTTGTTAAACACTTGTATGCTGTTGTGAAGAGTCTTAGGGTAAGGAGAGACTTCGAAGTAATAATTCCTGTATTCTGTGAAGAGTGAAATATTTTAGTGAAGTATAAAAGCAGGGAATAAAAAAAATGCCTGAAGAGAACAAAAGGTGAGCACTGATTGTTATGAATACACGTTGAAGCTTAAGTCTTGCAAAGAGTGGAAGAGTGTAAAAAATGTATAGTCAGGCTATTTTATGATATGTGACAACAGTGACAAGAGATTTAATTATGTTTATGTAGCAGTTTTCTAATACCTGATTCTGGTTCTGTTTTTCTTCCAACATGAAGATGTAATAATAACAATAAAAAATATTTATGTGGTGCTCATTTCTATATGAAGTATTTCATCAGGCTAAGCTTTTTTCAGTTGTCTGATACCATTAAATGATTCAACCACTACTGTGCTCTCTTTTCCTGTTATGTAAATACTTAATTCCTTTTATGTAAATATTTCTCATGCCAAACCTAACATGTCCTAAGGATTTCACTTTAAAAAAAAAAAGTCAGGCTTGACAAAAGTTGTCGTGTTTGCTGGCTAGCATCTACATGCAAATGATTAATGAGTTCTCTCTCCAAAGCTTGTCACAAGCTTTTCCCCTCCATCCACCACTTGGGTTTCTTGTAGTGTTGGGCTTCAGGATTTGACACCAGTGATGAAAGAAGGGATTTCAGGAATATCATTCTTCAGTTAGTGAGATTCTGACTCAGCCTGGTGTGCTTTTTCAGCAGATTAAGTAGATACTGGTTCCTGTCATGGCTACAGTCATAAAACTATAATCTCGAAATGTATCTTGTGATTTAAGAGAAAAATTATTTTCTTAACTACTTTTTTAACTTTTGATATAGTAACTGTTTAACTGTGAGAAATGCATACTTTAATTCCAGATTGTAAGTGGTAATATTTGTCAATAATAGAGGTAAAATGTTTTTGCCATACAAGAAGGTACCAAGAGAGTTGTTTGTGCTAAGTCTGGATATCATTGTGTGATAGTGTGTTTTAGACGTTGATGTTAATAGAAAAAGTAAAGTATTTTGGAATGGCATGGAAAGCAGTCCTGGAACTATGGAAAGCTACAGTACATTTGCACCTGGACTATGGTGGGGAACCCAGAAATACCAGAATGTTACTGCTTTTGAAATTATTTCTGTGGTCAAAATCAGTAACACTTGTGGAGACACTGCCAATAAGATTTTAGGACCAGGAGCAGAGAAATACGGTTATTTGTAATTTATTGGTTGGGAATTGGTCAAGGCTGCTTTGATGGAAGCCACTACTTAGGGCAATAAACGGATTAAATATGAATGAAAATTTCTCATTTCATATTCCTTTTTATTATTTTATTATTTTAATGAGCAAACATGCTTATAAATGGCAAACTCATTTATGTGGCTTGGATTGTTTGCCTAATGATGGCTTCTAGAAATGAGGTTGCAAGTGCCGTAATACTAAATGCCCGTCATTTCTAGAATAAAATTCCACGTTGCGGAAGATATGTTTATCCGTTATGCCAATATGAGGCTGGCCAATAAAATCACAGTTGTTAGACTAATTTTTCTCTTTTGAGATTAGACGTGAAATACTGGATGTGCTGGGATTGTGCTTCAGTTCAAAACGCAAAATGTGATTTGCAGAACTTGTGCAGATGTTTCAAAACACAGTGAGAGAATTCAGCCTGTCCTAAACTGTCCTGATGAGAATGTAACCATTGGAGAAATACTTAGTGTTTATCATTCGTAGCAGTTAGGACTTTCTTCCTGTTAACGTTTTTCTGAAATCGTACAAGATCTTTGAGTCTAGGCTGGTGCTGTTTGCTTTGTTTTAGTCAGAGCAGACCTTTCATTAGTATACTTTGAAACAAGAGCTGCTGAAAAACACATAGAGGTAAATAGTAAATTTTACTTTATAAAGTGCAACTTGCTTTCTGTGATGTTGGGGGCCAGGTGAGGTGATGGTTCAGAAGTCAACAGTGATACAGTTCTCCAGCTCTCATTAAGTTGTGTACAGCCAGTTCACAGCAAGAGCTTTGTGTGCATAGAAACTGTAAAGCTCAGCTGAATGGCTAACAACTGTATGTTTTGTTTTTTTATGTTCTGGTAGACTCAAAAGAGCTATACTTAGAAATAGGATATAAAAATTTTTGTTTTATTAGAATTGTGAATTTATAGGCTCAAAAATGACAGAAGCATTGCTGCCAACATTCAGTAAGCTTTTGAACCAAACTTAATTAACCCTGAAATAGTTCTTTGCAGTTTGGCAGATGGCTACAAAAGAGCCACAGAAAAAAGTTTCATGCTGGATGTACTGGCAGGGAGGGTGGACTAGGCATTGAAACCCTCCTCCAAACCAGCAGCCAACTGCGCCTGTGGTGTTGTGCTCATGCAGTATACTCTAGTGACCTGTAAAGATCATTCCTTCAGGAGGAACTGGGAGAGACGCAATAACAAAACCAAGATGACTGTTCTTTTCAGGGCCTGGGCAGGGCAGGAGTGTTCACAGCTTGGCTGGCGGTCACTTCCTCCTCTTCATAAATCTTTCCCACCTTCCCCTCTCACTCTCCTCTAAAAAGTGTGTAAATGCAAGTCTTGCTCAGTATTTCTGGCACTAAATTGTGGAACTGTGGAATGGTTGGGGTTTAGACCTTTGAAGGCCATCTAGTCTAACGCCTCTGCAATGAGCAGGGATTTTCAACCAGAGCAGGTTGCTCAGAGTCCCACCCAGTGTGACCTTGAATATTTATAGGTGTGGGGCATCTGTTTCCCCTCTGTTCCAGTGTTTCACCACCCTTACTGTAAAAAATTCCTTCCTTATATCTAGTCTGACTCTACCCTTTTTTAGTTGCAACAGCTCTACTTTTCCCCATCTTTCTTGTAAGTCCTCTTTAAGTCTTGAAAGGAAATAAAGATATTTAAAGAGAAGTGACTAAAAATTAATAGCATTCAAACAGGTTAAGCATTAACCCTAATAAAAATGAAATAGTTTTTTTTTTTTGCTAGGAGAGATAGAGCCAAATCTCACATCTGAATCTTTTACTGGGTTTGCTTATCACACATGCATTTTATTTTTAAGAGGCATGACAGAAACTTAAGCTCTGTGATGGCACGGGGGTCAGAAAACGAAGGTAAGCCCTGTGAATGCTTCTGCGTGCTGCATCTATCAGTATAGGGTAATTTTCTGCTTCAAGAGTTCATCATCAGTGCTGTTACTTAAAAGGAGCACATGGCCAATATACACTTAAACAGGAGAAAATGTATCTTGATGGTGTGTCATTGCTGACTTCAAGTAAGTTTTGAAGGTAAAAGAGTAAGTGGCCCCAGTCTGGGAGGAAGGACTAAGTACAGTGAGAAACACTGTGGTGTTACACTTTCCAGGAGAAACCCCTCACTGCAAGAAAGACATTGAGGTGCTGGAGCAGGTCCAGAGAAGGGCAGCAAAGCTGGTGAAGGGTCTGGAGCACAAGTGTGATGAGGAATGGCTGAGGGAACTGGGGTGGTTTAGCCTGGAGAAACAGAGCCTCAGGGGAGACCTTATCGCTCTCTACAACTACCTGGAAGTTATGCCAGGGGAAGTTTAGATTGGATATTAGAAAAAATTTCTTTGTTAAAAGGGTTATCAAGCACTGGAACAGGCAGCCCAGGGAAGTGGTTGAGTGGCCATTCCTGGAGATATTTACAAGATGTGTAGATGTGGTGCTTAGACATGGTTTAGTGGTGGGCTTGGCAGTGTTAGCTTAATGGTTGAATTTGATCATCTTAAAGGGAAAAGGTGGAGACCCAGGAAAATCCTTGGACAGAAAGTTACAATATTCTGTCTAAATAAAGAAAATTTAAGCATGTCAGTGTGAAGGATGGAGAGTGTTGCTTCTGTTGTGGATGAACAAGATTTCGAATGGGTTATAGAGAGGGGTAGTTTGGACAAGGTGAAGCTCAGAAACTACCTTTTGGTAGGAACTTTAGGTCAGTCTGAAGTGAACCTTGCCTCCAGAACTCTTCTGTAAGCAGATCTGTCACACTGCCCTATGTCTTTTCCAGTCATTCTAGCTGAAGTAAAAGATGCCAGATAATAAATTTTGTTGAGGTGGAAAATAGTAAATAAAAACAAAGGTTTACCTCACTGTTCCACTGAGGTCAAGTGAAATCGAGCTTTATTCAGAAAACTTCTGTCTTCAATAGAAAGATGTTGAGAATGGAACTTCAATCAAGTGCGTGTAAATCAAAGGAGGAAAAGAATAAGGTGAGATGATAGTTAAATAGATCTTCAGTGAACTAATGGAAGGTCCAGAAAGCCAGAATAGCGTAGAGAAGATTGTACTAGTAAATAGGGACTGATGGGTTCTAAAGAAGTCACTCTTTTTTTGACCTTTTTATGTTAAAATCCACATTTTAAGCTCTGAAGAGTTCATTAGATTGGTAAGATGTCAGGTCTTTATCCCTGCTTTGAGCAGGGGAAATGGTTAAATGATCTCCAGAGTTCCTTCTAGCCTCAGTTCTCTGATCTTGTGAAGATCTGCAGATTTGTTGTCAGCGGTTCTACCCCTGGATGTATCTTAGGAATAGTTCAGAAAAGTCCTTAGTTATCCTAAAATGATAGAAATATTTTTGTCCTTATTTATTTGATCATAAGTCTGTTCTTGCCATTTCGTGTGATGATGAAATCTACCCTATTTATTTTCCTCCAGTCTTTTTAATCTGCAAAACTTCAGGATTTTTAACATGAGGTAACTGGAAAAATATTAATTCTGCAGGAATCTACAAGAAGTGTGCTTAAATTTGATTCCCTGCTTAGTTACGTCTAAAGATCAGTTTTTCAGTCTATTATGTTCTTGCATTGCTCTAGTTATAAACCAAAATGTTGTGTATTACTAAACCAGGTATCTTACATAAATCTTTTTTCCTTTGACCCTATTATTCTTATGATCCAGATTTTCAACCTAATCCTAAATTATTTTAAGACCTCTATTCAGTACATCCATGACTGATACTAATTAACTGTATTTTAATTTTCTTACCAAGTTCTATATTAGTTATTTGGATTATCACCTTTTTTTTTTTTTCTTAATGGTTCAGTGTTAGCTTTTTCTTAATCTTCAAATACTTTCCAGCATTTTAAGACTCACTGAAATAAAAATTAATGATCCATAGTATGCCTTATTCAACTTCCTAAATTCTTGGATGTTGTTATCTGATCTGCTGGTTTAAAAATATTTAGCTTTACTGGATCATGTGTTAACATCTCTCTTTAGATACTGTTGGATTGCAAAGTAGTTTTACCATGTGACTACATAATCTAGATATCCTTTAAGAAATGTGGCAAAATGTTTATTGATCACTTTGCTTTCTCCCTATTTTGTGTTCTTACTCGTTCTGGCATTTCCAGCCAGTATGGGTCCAGTAACACAGTGGAAGTGAAACATTTTTGTTGTTGCTTTTTAGAGCAAACTCCTTTTTATCACTCTCAGTTAAACATTCTACATAGACTTTCCTACCCCCTGTGTTTATTTACTTTACTTATCAGCCTCTTGCAGTTTATGACTTCAGGGTTTGTAGCAACTATTAAGAGAAGTCTCCTGTTATGTCACTGGAGCCAGCTGCTTTTAGTTTCCCTCTCTGGCTATGGTTTAATGAACAGCTGAGCTGTTTGTTTTGTTGCTGCCAAAAGGGGGAGATCTCATCCCCTGCCCCCTTCCCTGCAGTTAGGCTGGGGATTCCTGTGCTCGGTTTTTGCCAGGCTCTGCTGCACACTGGTTCAGTTGGCTTAATTTACCATAAATATTTTCTTCTCCTCTCCTGAGTCCCACGCTGCATTTGATGCGTATGTGGTTGGTGAGCTGACTGAAGCAGATAATGATGCATGCCAGAGATGGTACAAGGTGTGGTGGGTGAAGATGGAGAGCATGGTCTATGTCTTTTGGCAATATTGAACTGTTCTACTGGTTTATCATGAAGCTGTATCCTAAGCCAGTTTGGTTGCTTTTTATTAGTGTAGGCATCTCAATCATGGAATTATCGCTTTATGAGCACCTAGAAAATCTAAAAGTTGACCTTTTGAAGTAGAATCATAGAATAGTTAGGGTTGGAAAGGACCTTAAGATCATCAGGTTCCAACCCCCCTGCCATGGGCAGGGACACCTCACACTACACCATATCATCCAAGGTTTCGTCCAACCTGGTCTTGAACACTGCCAGGGATGGAGCATTCACAACCTCCCTGAGCAACCCATTCCAGTGCCTCACCACCCTAACAGGAAAGAATTTCCTCCTTATATCCAATCTAAACTTCCCCTGTTTTTTTAACCCATTACCCCTTGTCCTATCACTACAGTCCCTAATGAAGAGTCCCTCCCCAGCATCCCTATAGGCCTCCTTCAGATACTGGAAGGCTGCTATGAGGTCTCCACGCAGCCTTCTCTTCCCCAGGCTGAACAGCCTCAACTTTCTCAGCCTGTCTTCATACAGGAGGTGCTGCAGTCCCCTGAGCATCCTCGTGGCCCTTCTCTGGACTTTTTCCAAGAGTTCCATGTCGCTTTTATGTTGAGGACACCAGAACTACACACAATACTTCAGGTGAGGTCTCACAAGAGCAGAGTAAAGGGACAGGATCACCTCCTTCGACCTGCTTATCACACTCCTTTTGATGCAGCCCAGGATACGGTTGGCTTTCTGGGTACCACATGCCCATTCTGTTTGAACCTGGTTCTAAACAACAAATGCAGTCAAGTAATGGTGAGTGACTAAGTTGTCACTAATATTTGGTTGTGCAGTCCAGGCAGACATCTTAAAATGAAGTGTAATTTAAGATTCTTTGTTTGGCAACTACATCAGAGAGTGTTTAGTTTATTTCTGTCCACAATCTCTATGCTCCGACCTCCAGTCCTGAGCTCAGTACAGGGCACTGCAAATTAATTGCACATAATCTGATCACAGTCAGCAAGCATGGGACTTTCTGGAGAGTTAAGGACCCTCCTAGAGGAAAGCAGCTGCTGTACTGCAGATTATCAGAGCAGAGTAATTCTTAACTCAGGAAAGTGGCAGGCCAAAGAGAGCTGCTTTTCACTGTCAGTGGCAAGAGAAGCAGGAGACTGCACTGCTGCTGCGTATAACACAGGGGACAAACTGCTTCCTGAAACACAGGTTATAGTTTTACTCTTTGACCAAAACCAGGTTCTTGTAGGACTGTTTTAAGCTGGATGATCCCTTGCAGGAAAGGCTAAATGGTATTTCCCAAAAAACCTCTGAATTCTAATGTGTGTTTTTGTGGCATCTCTTAGGGTTCAGCTGGAAAAAGTGCTGCCACCTTAAGCAATCTGGAGAAGTCATAGCTCACGAAATGAGGGTATAGGTTCCCTGCTTCTCCCTCTAGGGGAGTTACTGTTGCCTGGAAGCAAGGGCAGATGCTTAAGTGACATGTGCGACCCACGTTCAGTAAGCACTGAGTACAGCAGTGCCAAGACGTAGCTCTTAGCTACATGAAGACAGCACTTCTTGAATGGGAAGACGTCCTGAGTGTCCTCCCATAGAATTAAAGACACAACAGAGAAACACAAGTTGAGATGGTTTAGGATCTCCTCAAATAGCTTGCAAAATGCCAAGAGAATAGATGTAATGGCCCATCCCCTTTTTTTGTTTTTCAGTTTGAACTCCTTCAGTTGAGAGTTGTGCAAAATACATATTCTCCCCCTTAATATGGGAACACTGGAGCCCACATCCAATTTCCCATGTAATTTCCTTGTTCTGCCTCCTGTGAGTGTAGTGTTTGCGTTATATTACCTTGAAGTTTATACTGAAGTTATGCCAGAGTAACAGAATGTTTTAGGTTAAGTGTCTTGTCCTAGATATACAAGATGCAATTCTTAAGCAACTGCCTGCATTTTAGACCTTCAATAAAATTAAATCATCCTATCTTCTGACTAGAAGTGGACAGCCAGCCTACTGCTTGTTACCAGAACATGGAATTCTGATTGCAGCAGGAGAAAAGCTGCAGCAGGAGCAGGGAATAGACTGGTGAGACCGGAGAGATGTCAGCACCAGAGGTGGCAGATCACAGACTGTAACACTTCTCCTGTGCTCACATGCTCAAGTACTTAGGCTGTGTTGTCAATCTGGGAACTGCTCAGAAACAAAAAGGGACTCACACACAGAGGCCGAGGGATTCTGATGTGCTCAGTCAGAGGTCAAAAGTTGTGTCTGTTCAGACTTTGGTTCTCTGTCAAAATCCACAATCCCGTAAGACTCCAGAAAAATAGGGTGCAAAGCAAGTGGAAGGTGAGTTTTTGAGCTTCGGTTAGTGTGGTTTGATTTTTTTCCCTCCCAAGTTTTATTGGTGCATCATGCCTGGATCCAGTGTCGTATCAGTACTAACACTGGGGCAGCTTTACTACTTCTGTATTGGTGATGGCTATTCGTATAACCTGCCAGTCACAGGAGTGGGAAGTGGAAAGGAATGCTGTGGGTATTATATAAGGAGTTTATCTCATTACAATGGGGGGGACATCTGGAGGGGAGAATCAGCAGTTGTTTTAAAAATGGGCTGCTTCATTTAACCACGATGAAGAAAGAGTTGACTCATCACTGAATTTTGAGCCATCACAATTACCACTGTTAACTTCCTGGAGCAGAAAACATGACTTAGGAAATGAGAACTTCAAGAAGGTAGGTTGGGTGATGGTAAGAGGAAAAGTTTAATCATAATCAGAATGGTGAAGTCGGCATGATTTATGGCTTTGATTATTAACCTAACTTTTAAAAAATAAACAGCTCAGTTCTAAAATAAAAAAAAAAGGCAAGTTAAGGAACAAGGCTTTTTAAAAGAAATACATCTGGGACAATGGCAAACAAAAATCATACTTTCAGTTATAATAATTAAATAGACATCCCAGATTTAAAAACAGAAGGAATTAATTCCAAAGGAAGTGAAAGCAGCTCCAGAAAATGCAGAATTTGAGTATTATATGTTTAATAAGTAATCCAGAAGAGGCCTCTTGTGTTTTTAAGAATATTTTAAAGACTGTATACTTTCTATTGGTTACTGAATGAACTAAGGACGAACATATGTAAAAATCAACATGTCAGCAAACAGTAACGTCAAACTGAGTTGAGAAGGAATACTCAGTCATGTAATAATATGCAGAGTTGAAGATAAACATTAATTTTTCAATTAAGAGGCCTGGTAATTGGTCCAGTCAAGGGCACCACAAAATACATTTTGCAAATATGTTATCTGCTGCTTTAGTACCTTGAACTGTTTTTAGCTTACTCTATCCTTGGAGGAATTCCTGAGTTTTTTCTTGCATGCTCTAAAGTAAAACTGCCCTTTCATGACAACTGAAATGGAAACAATTATCTAGCAATTCCAAGAAAACAAAGCGTACACAGATATTAAGATACCTATCTTAAGCTTCTCAAACACACAACACTTGAAATGTAATCTTTTTTGGCATGCTGCAAGACCTTCCCTTCTACTTAGCAAAATCTACCATTGTTTTAACTCCCATGCTGTTCCAGTTGATAATCAAATAACTTAGCTCCTTCAAATACCCTACATAAATATTAATTGGCAGTGGTAGAGGTAGTCAGTTATCCCTGAAAAACTACCTGATCATGTACTTAGATAATCACAAACCTGCTTGGGCAGTATAATCCAGTTTATAGTAGTTGTGAATAGTACATGGGCACTGGTATACAGTAACAAAAGTCAAATGTTAACAGAAGTGCCAGAGTAAGTGATCTCTGACACTTTAGGTTCAATGAACACTAGAAGAACTGAGCAGCCTTATAGCCTTTTACATCCCTAATTGATAACTGAGGATGCTGGGGAGATAGATGGAAAGGAAATGGAGCGTGAACTCTCCATAGCATAGCCTGTTCTCTGGTCATTGGTGAAGACACATGGGCTAGATGGATCATTCCAAACCAACCATAAATATCCTGGGCTGTATCAAAAGGAGCATGACTAACAGGTTCTCCCCTTCTACTCTGCTCTCATGAAACCCCCACCTGCAGTACTGCATCCAGCCCTGGGGCTCCAAGACGTGGACCTGCTTGAGTGAGTCCAGAGGAGGCCATGAAGATGATCAGAGGGCTGGAGCACCTCTGCTATGGAGACAGGCTGAGAGAGCTGGGTTTGTTCAGTCTGGATAAGAGAAGGCTCTGGAGAGACTTTAAAGGAGCTTCCTCTACCTAAAGAAATCTGGAGAGGTACAAGGCCATGTAGTGACAGAACAAGGGGGAATGGCTTTTAACTGACAGAGGGTAGGTTTAGTTTAGATATAAAGAAGAAATTCTTTACTGCAAGGATGATGAAGCACTGGAACAGGCTGCCCAGAGCACTTACTGCTACCCCATCCCTGGAAGCATGAGGGTCAGGTTGTTCGGGGCTTTGAGCAACCTGGTCTAGTGGGAGGTGTCCCTACCTGTGATAGGGAGTTAGAACCAGATGATCTTTAATGTCCCTTCCAACCCACCCATTCTATGATTTTGTGTGACTGTAAAGCACTTGTATTCTTCACTCTTGCCTTCCAGCAGAAGATAAGAATCAAGCTCTTGGACTATTAATTTCCAGTATGACAGGAATGGTACTTATTGCAGTGATATCCAGCCATCTGAGAAAGTCAATTTAATAAGTCATTGCTGACTAAACTTACACAGGCTGTGGGGTTAGGAGGAAGGAAACCAATTCAGACACATTTGCTCAGTTTCAACTTCTGTTTCTGTGGTTGCAGCTTAGAAGGAGTGTTCTGAGACTGATCAAGTAGTACTTAAATGATCTACTTTTTCAGACTGGTGGAAAATAAGAAATCAGAAAGAACTACTTCTATCTTGCCACTGATTTTTTTCCTGTGCATTCAACAAAACATAGGCTTATTAAGGAAATTAGGGAATGTACAGCATTTGATAATATTATTTAAGGAGAGCAGCTCATGTCTACAAAGTTGAGATTTTTCTGATAAACATATCTGCAGTTTTGCCTAATCTAAGTTATTAGTTTAAGCATATCAACTCAGTAGAGCCATTAGCCATTGCAAATGACTTGGGCATTCCAGTTTAGTAAAAATGCAACTCTGTGGAAGTCATCTTTCCACCCACCTTTTCTGATTTATGTATATAAAAGAAGTCATATATTATCTCTACCCCATATCATCTAAAAATTGTATCACAGAATGGGTTGGGTTGGAAAGGACCTTAAGATCATTCAGTTCCATCCCCCCTGCCACGGGCAGGGACACCTCACACTAGACCATGTTGCCTAAGGCGCTGTCCAACCTGGCCTTGGACACTGCCAGGGATGGGGCATTTACCACTTCCTTGTGCAACCTGTTCCAGTGCCTCACCACTCTCACAGTAAAGAACTTCTTCCTTATATCTAACCTGAACTTCACCTCCTTAAGTTTAAAACCATGACCCCTTGTCCTGTCACTACAGTCCCTTTTGAAGAGTCAAATCAACACTTTCAGAATGTTCAATACAGGCATAGTTTTGTTCTGTTATCTTACTTCTTAGTAGCTGTGCGGGACTAACTGCAAAAGTATAGGCAATATAAAGCATTTAAGTTATATATTACATGTTTATTATGGGTGCATTTTTTTAATTTACATTTTATGAAAAGTCAGAAGTATTTACAATTTTTGTAAGACAAGCTTGTATGCTCTAATTTACAGTCTGACGAAGTAACAATTCATAAAAATTCAGATCCTTTAGAGTTGTGTTTACAAACTAATTTTCTTAGGAGGCAGCTACAATGGATATTGCTGTATACATAAGCAAGAACCAGCTTGCTACATATGTTTCTTTTCATCAGATAGCTACATGTACTTTTTACATTGGTTTTGAATGTCTTTACAAAATGTTTAAACAAATTTGTATGGCTTCAAAATTGTAACCTGCACCCAATGTAAATGTACGTATAATCACCTGAATGAAGGCTAGTTTAAAAGTGCTGAAATATAACTACTTCATTTAACTTAGAAATGAAAGTAATACTTGATTAAGGATAGCAATACAGTTTTGGGTTTTCGTTAATGAAACAGTCATGTTATCTATGGTTTGACTGCAAAGCAGATTACAGTTAAGATTCCAGTAAAAAGACTGTACCATTTTATGAGTTAGAAATTTACCTTTCAGTAAGATTAGCAAATTAAGAGCCAAATACACTCTTCCAATCAATTCTACAGTACAGTATGTACTTCATGTTAGCAATGGAACTCTCATCTGCAAGTGTGTAGTATACATTAGCATTTATGTAGCCTCTACAAAGCTTAATTTCTTGTAAAGATTGCCTCAGCAATCCAATTCATTACTGGTTTTGCATAAATTAATTCAAACACATTTTATTGTTTTAATAGAGAATTTGAAATAGATACTGGTATTCAAAATGGTAATGTAAAATTCCCACGTGCAGGTTACTGAATTATTTTGCCCCAATACTTTTGATTTCAGCACTCAAAAAACTCTTAATAATACAAATACATAAAAGATTTTATGAAGTAGTGACTACTATGTCACTTCCCTGTGCTTAGGCTGTGGGAATGTCAAGACTAGATGACAATACACATATTAAAATTGGTGGTTATAGAAAAAAAATTACCTAATACAAATAGCAGTACTTGTTATCCTGCTGCCAAGAAATACAATTCTAAAATGCTATTCCTCCTAAAGTACTATGTTACAATCACATCCCCAAAAGCACTCAAAGTACAAAGACTTGCAGTCAAAGTGAAGAGAAATGCTGTTTGCTTTTACCATCTTCAGTGATTTTTCAGTATTCTTGTCTTTGGTAACATTAAAGTTACTATCTCAAAGTTTCAAAGTCCTGCTTGGTGCATCTCCCTTTACTACAGTCACATTTATTGCAATTACCCCATGAGGAAGTAATCCAGTATTTTAAGCCTCTTTTAAAATAATCTCCAGTTTTTGCAAATCTGCCTTCTAAATAAATCCCAGTCAAAAGAATTTTTATAAAGTTGTCTGTATTATAGCAACTCTGTGCTTTCTTGATGAAGAGCCGAACTTTGTAAAAGGAAGTGAGGCACATGAATAACAAATTGGATAGGCACCGGCTTTTTTTAAAAGGCACAAATGTTATGCAGTTCATAGAAAAATAAATTAAATCTACAGCATTAATTCAAACAATCACAACACCCACAAAATTTACTAACTGCAGAAGTAAATCTCTGCTTTCTTTTGCAATTTTGTAACACATTGCACTTAGGAAAAAAAAACTATATAAAATGACTTACATGTTAATAATATATGATACGTGGGCATCAAGTTACATTTATACATCTCAAACTCAGCTGGTTTTGTGGCATGTGTAGATAAAAGAACTATAAGAGACTTTGCCTCTTCTTTCTTCAAAAAACTGGCAACTAAGAATCTGAAAAATTAATATTACTTATGGAAAGCTCAAATATTTCTTACTCCCTCTCCTACATTTTTAGGCTTAATGTTTACAGTATAACATACGATTTCATATTACAACTATGGATTACTATTTTGACTTCATCTGTATAAATTTACTAAAATTTCAACAAATTTTCCCAAATATTGCAGTTGATCATTTACAGACAGTGTTGAAGTTAACTTCAGTGCTATTTTAAAGTAAAAAAAGTTTGCAAAATGACTTTTAAAAGTGCATTTTCTGTTCCGTAGTTCAGCTTCAAAGCAGGTCAACATTTTGAAAAAAGTAATGCGTGCTAAAATAGTGTTTAACAGGTAGAGGCAGAGTGAGCTTCTTGCACTCCTTTGATCCAAAGACTTTCACAGGTACATCAGCAGTCTGCCATGTAACGTCCTGAAAAATAAACGTAGGTTTTTTTGCTGTCAGTAGATAAAACAGATTTTGTCAGTATTTTCCTGGGGAGCAGTCTGAGCAACTATGGAAAAACAAAATACCTGTGAGACAGTTTTCAGCCATGTTTTAACGATGAGTAACTATGTACCACTTAACAGTTTCATATTTTGTAATTTAACACTACAGAATATATAACATCCATTATGAATATATAAGCATGTCAGCGCCTTACCAGTGGCAAATCTCTTCTTGAGGAGGGACAGCCGATAGCCAGTGCCTACGAGCTCTACATCTACTCCTGAAAGGGTGCTTCCTTCACTAATGAATTGCACTGCAAGTGTTGCTGGTTTACTGGGTCCTTCTGAAACTTCAAATTTTGCCCTGAGGGATCCAGAACCTATAAAATACCAAAACTGAAAAGCTGCTGTTGTGCAAGAACAAGATGATCTCTCAAAATTTTTAGTATTAGAAGTGAAACTAAAGTGATGACCACTGAAATCTATTCCTAATGGCAGTCCTACATAAATGTTCAAAAGCGATGAGAGAGCAAATATGTTTTTTCCTAAGCAATACTGAAGACAATGACTAGTGAATAATTTACAGAGAAATGACACACATCTGCAAGATTATATATATATGATGTGTGTATCAGCCTGCTAATCACTTATTACTTGAAATATCTGCTGGGCAAAAATTATATTTATTTAAATAATTAACAATGGAATAACAAAAATAAACTATTTTTGCTTCTTTAAAACAACTTGCTATTTGCAGGCAACAGAAACTGCTAAATGATGAGTAAAGTTAGTAACTGAGGTATTACTGGTTTAAAAGTGGGAATTAATGAATGGAATTGTTTTATGCCATGACTTGTTGATAAATTTGGCTTAAGGTCCACTTTATTTTTTCAGTAGGTCATAGTTTGGATAAATTGGCTCATCTTTCCACTTGAAGTATAGAAACTGATATATTCAAGTGATTTGAAAGTTTGTTTTTATCTCCATCTCCACTTGAGAGCTCACATAATGTGTTGGACCATAAAAAAATCCCAAAACATCATACCACCCTGTATACCAGAATAAAGATGACTTCAAGATATTTGCCCTAATATTAAAAATGTTTGTGCAACTTCTCCCTTTGTTTCTCTAAGACCAGCACAGTATTACTTCCTCTTCAACTCTGAATTGTGAGTACTATGTGTTTATATTCAAGGAAAAGGAAAAGAAAGATGGTGTCAAGAGAAGGGAATATAGCAGGAGCACTGGGGTGCAGATCTACTGAACATATGCAAGGTGCAATCCGCATCGCTAAGCGGCACATTCTATGTTGCTCTGCAGGTGCACAATAGCTCTTCCTCGGGCTGCATTTGTGTTTTAGTATGACTTATTTTAAAAGAAGCTCCACAGTTTGGAAAAGGGAGAAAAAGAGGACTACCCATGTGTAACCATAGTGGAAGACAGAACTGCAAGGTCACTGAAGGACAAAAGACACCAGGCTACAGCAATAATTCTCTCTTGATTTAGTTTGAATCATTGACCACAACTTTGCAGCCTTTGCAGGCATAGAAGTCCTCCCTTTCCAGGTTTGTGATGATTTCTGTATGAAACCAGTCATACTTAAAAGCAAATCTATGATTTCATAATGGCCTTCATTAAATTCTTAACAGGGCTGAAAGCCTTTCCTTTACACCCTGAATTCGTTTCTCCACAGAGGCCTTGGGGATGAGATACCTCCTTTTAGCTCCTGTTTTTCTGATTCAGAAAAAAAATGCATCTGAAGAGGCTGCAAGGGCTGTAACATCAACTGGACCTCAGGGAAAGGCAGCTGGGCAGAGGACAACTCTTGATACCTTACAAAATGCTACATAAATTACCACTCTGAGCAGATGTGCATAGATTCATTTTTTTTCTTGGAGTCATATATGGTCAAAACAAAGACCCTCAAAATGCTGATCAAGAATCATCTGTTGTTATCTCAGGACAGGACTTTTGTATCTTTTTGTTTTCCTTTACAACTAATTAATAAATTCACATTTTGATATCTCACTGTTAGATTGATTGAGAAGGTGAACTGGTAAACAGCATACAGCATGAAAAGATGTGTGAACAGGCATGAGGGTGTAGAAGCTAAAGCTGATCAACTTTTTCCTGTTGTAACTTTCCCGTACAAGAAAGCAAAACAAGAGTTCTACTTGCCTCCGTTCTCAGACTTCTCTGAAATGCTAGATATTTTCCAATATGCTTTCATCTGGTCTGCATTCCTGTAGAAGAACAGTATGTTAGTTATAAGCACCAGTTTTAGTAAGTTATTTCTCTAGATTTACACTGGTATCTTACAGATATCATTAAATGGATATTTACAAAAATGCTTAATAATTTTTAGATAAGTTTGTGGAAAACTATATAATGCAATCAGGAAAAAAGAAAGGTGTGTTTCTACTACCCCAGAGCAGCAGCACTCAGAAGTACACACCACTTTTTTACATAGTTAAGACTGCCTAGTGCCCCATCTATGGCTTGACAACTCAAAACCCTCTGTAACCTCAAAGGGTAAGGACAGGCCAAAACCCACTGAAGTAATTTGAAAGCTATGTCTTTATGCTTCATGATGACGCTATGAGGGGAAGCCATGCTGGTTGCCTTTCTCTATGTAAGACTCCTGGCAGCATTAATTTTATACCATTTCCATTCTAGTAAAACTGGTTGGTGTAACAGGGTTTAAGCTAACTCCTGATGCTGTAAAGGGGCAGAAAAGGGCACCAAGCACACAGCATTTTAATTCCTGGTGCATTTTGCTGCAGTTCCGCCAAAGAAAAAGTCAACAACTTAAAACTGCAAGCAGCATGAAGTGCTGATAGGCTTGAAATTGCTTTTGGCATTGGTGCAGCAGGAATGAAATGCTCACGCAAGTAGCACAGATTATAGTGGTTACTTGCACATGCTCCAGTTATAACACCCCCCCCCGCAAACCTTACCAATTCACTCCCTCAAACACGCAGCCCAACACAACACTGGAGCTGCTGGGACATAACTAATTTTTTTCCTGGTCAGCTTGCCAGGCTCAAAATTCTACCCTTGGGGAGTTGCCTGTGCAAAACAGAGAATCTGAGTTCATGTGCCTTCATCTGATGAATCTGTAATGAAACTGTCATTGAGTCTTCCTAGCTAACGCTAGGTGTTCTAGGTGGGTGCTCCTGCTCTCACTCAGGCTTCCTTACAGAAGGTTTTGTGGAAGAAGCCTGGGCAGGGAGATTGGCTTCACCAGATGTTCTAGTCATGTTGTTCAGGCAGGATACTGAACCTGCCCTTACTCAGAATAATCTTTAACAGTGATTTGATTTAAAGTATTGCTCCCTTAAAATACCAAGTCAAGAAAGATTCAGTCTGGCCAGGATATTTTTGACTTAAAGTGATATTGGATTACTGCTTTGTTCAATTAATACATTTAAATGTATTGCCTCCAGAAGTATCATAACCCATTTAACAAATGGATCAGGTTTATTTTCCTTCTGAACCTTGCTTTATAAGGTAAACTGATCTGTAAGTAACAAGGTTAACAAGGCCTTGCAGTCAAAGTGAAATGCCTTCAACCTGGTATTCTTTACCTTCTTCATGTTAAAAAGACCCTCTTGGAAATACACAGCCCAGGAATTACATTACAGCTGGGCAAGTACCTATATGCTGCTAAGCTGCAGGTGCAGTGCTTGAATTCTGCTCATCTTTTGCTCCACAGCTGTACTGCCCTGCCTAGTCCCACCCTCTTCTTTTCACAGACTTGTAGAAGCATAATTACCTGAGATCTGTGTCTCACTTTCAGGGGCTACTGTGTATGCAGGCTTAGAAGGCAATGGCAGATAGTTGCTAGTCAGACAATAATCTGTATGCTGCTTGAACTGAAAGAGAATGCTACCTGGCTTATGAATTGCTCCTCAGTTACTGAGGTTTGTTTTAAAACCATTTCAATTAAAAGCTGATTTTTAAGCCAGAACAATCAAGTAATCTTTTTAAGAAATGCTTTTTTTTTCCTAATCTCCTTATATAATCCAAATATATGGATATATTTATACACACACACAATGCTTTTTAAGCATTAAGATATTTTGGTTTCAAATTACTGTATTAAAAATGTCTGTTCTATTAGCCAAAAGAAAGCAAACATTGGAGATTTCATAAAGGCTTGTATTACATGGTTAGAACAGGTGCATATTGGCTCAGTTTATGTGAATTGGCTGCACATGATCTGTAAGCATCTGATATTACACATTTTATCAAGAGAAAAAAAAATAGCTGTTTCAATGAAAATTTTCAGACTGACATTAATGAATACACTGAAATGAATCTGAAGTAATACTGAAAAGTGTTAATATTACCATTTTGCAGGTGGAAGTGATTGCATGTTTGTTACTCCTCCATCTACTGGTACCACAACCTGGACGTTAGACAGCATGCTAGGCATATTCATGGACTCTGGATTGTATTTATAGTCAACTCTAACATCAGTAGTGCTAGCATTACATTTCCAGTAAGTTGCAAGATTCAAGGGAGTGGACTGGATGCCATTTGAAGATACCTGTGAAAGAATAAACCATTGAAAGTAGCTTAATTAAGGAATTCTCCTCTTTGGCATAATTAAGGAATGATAGTAATAAATCCGGCAAAAGATCAAGAGAACAACTGATCTCTGAGTCCTTAATTGCACAATTCTTAAGACTTGCAGCCTAAAGTTAATTCTTGTTCTTTTAAATTAAAATGAGAAGAGACTCTTCAAAGAGGACTGTAGTGGTATGACAAGGGGTGATGGGTTTAAGCTTGAAGAGGAATTTCAGGTAAGACATATGAAAGAAGTTCTTTACTGTGAAGGGGGTGAGGTGCTGGAACAGGTTGCCTAAAGAAGTGTTAAATGCTCCATCCCTGTCGGTGTTAAAGGCCAGGTTGGACAGAGCCTTGGGTGACACAGTCTAGGGTGAGGCATCCCTGCCCATGACAGTGGGGGTTGCAACTTGATGATCTTAAGGTCCTTTCCAACCCAAACCATTCTATGATCCTATGAATATTTAAAGAAAAGGTTTAAATGCTTTCTGGTCTGTGAGGCTCCTTCCTGGCTATTCTAAGTCAAAATAGTTTTGTTTTAGTCTTGTGTTCTGCCTCACATGTGAAGCATGCTTGTGGCAAAATGACTTCATCCTTAGCACTTGTGTGCCATACCAATTCAATGTCCAAGCAGCCAGCAGCACAGGGCTATCAATACCTGTCATTATGGGATAGGGAGCCAGCAAAACAGTTCTTAAGTATTGAAAGCATTATTTTCCTGCAGTAGAAGGGTTGGATGCTGCTTCTTTAGCTGAGCTTGTGCTACTCCCCTGCTGCATCTCCATCATCTCCCTAATCTACATGAGGACCTTTCTCTGTCCTGGTGTCCCCTCTCACCTTTCCTTGGCAGCCCAGAAACTTTTCTATCTGCCACGGCTTCCGCATGCCAATGCATCATATTCCCCTGACAGTAAAGATCTTAAAGTCATAGTATTCTTCCACAGTACTCATTTCTGCTATCTGAAGAAAAGTTTTGTTCCTTCCATTTTTCTTCTCAGGAATTCTGTGTGTCTAACATGCTTTTTATAGATTCAGTATGCCAAGATTTTAAACTATATTGGGAGAATTTGGAAACCATAATGGTATTAATAGCTGGACTGACAGGTTATTTTGGTTTTTGATGTGGACAGTTGCCCCAGATGTTCAACCATTTTAGTGCAGGCCTAGCAAATCTCTCTTCCTTTGAGGTGTCTATTTTGAATTTTCACAAAGATTTTTTACTGACAGCCAGAACATCTCACAGATTCAGAACAGCTGAGGTTCGAAAGGTCATCTGGTCCAACCCTCCTGCTGAAGCAGGGCAACCTACAGCCAGCTGCCCAGGACCATGTCCAAATGCCTTTAAGTATCTCCAAGGATGGAGACTCCACCACCCCTCTGGCAACCCATTCCATTGCTCAGTCACCCTCACAGGAAAAAAATATTTCCTGATGTTCAGAGGGAACCTCCTGTGTTTCTCTTTGTGCCTGTTGCCTCTGGTCCTGTCACTGGGCACCAGTGAAAAGCGCGTGTCTGTTTTCTATGTACCCTCATGTCAGTTCTTTGTACTACTGATAAGATCCCCTGTGAGCCTTCTCCAGGCTGAACAGTCCCAGCTTTCTCAGCCTTTTCTCATAGGAGGGGTGCTCCACACCCTTCATCATCTTAGTGGCCCTTTACTGAACTCTCTCCAGTATGTCCATGCCTTTCTTGCAATGGACAACCCAAACTGGACACAGTAATCCAGGTGTGACCTTATCAGTGCTCAGTACAGGGGAAGGATCACCTCCCTTGACCTACTAGCAGTACTTTGCCTAATGCAGCCCAAGAGACCATTTGCCACCTTTACAGCAAGGGCACATTGTTAGCTCATGTTCAATATGGTATCCCACAGGTCTTTTTACTTCCAAGCTGATTTCCAGCTGGGTGGGCCCCAGCATATATCAGTGCATGGGGTTGCTCCTCCCCAGGTGTACTTCTTGTTGAACTTCATCAGGTTCCTGTCAGTTCATTTCTCCAGCCAGCTGATGTCCCTCTGGAGGGCAGAATGACCTCCAGAGTATCCAGGTCATCCTCCCAGTTCTGTGTCATCAGAAGCCTTGCTGAGGGTATACTCTGCTCTACCATCCAGATTATCAATGAAGCTGTTAAGCAGGATTGTAAATTCAGTACTGACCCCCGGGGCATACTGCTAGTTACTGGTCTCCAGATGGACTTCACAACAGTGACAGTCACTCCCTGGGCCTGGCTGTTCAGCCAGTTTTCAATCCACCTCAACATCTGCTCATTCAGTGCACACTTCACCAACTTTTCTATGAGGATGCTATGGGAGACATTGTCAAACACCTTCCTGAAGCAGACAGTATCAACCGCCCTCCCCTCATCACAGTCATGTCATCATAGAAGTTTATCAAGCTGGTCAAGCATGACTTTCCCTTGCTAAATTCATGCTGAATACCCCTGAAGTCCTTCTTGTCCTTTGTGTGCCTGTAAATGCTTTCCAGGATGAAATGTTCCATTATATTGTGAGAGATCGGAAAGTTGTATGTTCTCATATATTACGATTCATCAACTATAGCACCCAAAACTTATGAAATTACAAAAATCAAAGGCAGTACAACTACAAACTCAGATAACTCCCCATCAAAACCCTAAATTCAAGGAGAATTTGACTTTGCCAACAAATATATACAAAAGCAGTCTTAGACCCTTGCACACATGAATTGAGAGTGATGTGAGAGCAAGCTGAAACAGCTCACAAATCCAAGGGAATGACACAAAGCAGGAAGGAATGCACTAAGACTGGACAGAGCCTATGCACTCTACACAGTGGTATACTCAGAATTTGTCTAGATGAAGGATGACAGTTCATCAGCATGCTAGCAGGCAAAGAATGATTCTTTTAATTCCTGTGTATTATCAAATCTACCAGAATTCCTTAAAAAATTCCCAAGGAAAAAAAGCGTTTACCTGATACTTTAAAACATCCACATTGTAATAGGATGCAGATGGATTCTGATCTGATAATTTCTTGAGGTAGAAAGTTATAGCTTGCATGTTCATCCAGAAATCCATAGTACTGGAGTCACTTTGTGACTGATCACTACAATGAAAAAGAAAGGTAGGAGTCAGAAGGCAACACTGAGTTTTATTATTTGTACGTCTAAAAAAATGGGAGATTAGATCCTTCCCTTTCTTTGTTATTTAAGCAAGAATTTGCTCTAATGCTTTCTAATACATAACTGTATCTTTCTAAATATTAAGACAAATTAACTGCTTGTTATAGAAAAATTCTCCTTTAAGTGTGTGGTGCAGTGTGAGTTTTCTCCACTGATGATCGACATCACAAGATGGAGCTCATGCTGAATTTGGATTTTACTTCTAATAAACCACGATTTTAATACAACTAGGTGCTGTGAGGATGTGTGGGGCGTGGGGGTGAAAGTGATATTTGAAAAGGAATGTTATCCAATTTGGAATAAATCCTAAAATTATAACTGGTCTGGGATATGACATAGCTTCACTAATGTACCGAATTAAGATTTGTGCCGTGTCTCTTACCATACTTTCATATATTTCTAGAGAATGTAAGCTTTCAAAGTTTTTTTTTAATTAAAAGTGATTTTCAAATTCTTATAATCAGTTGTTTCTTAGATAATTATAGCTGCATTCAATCTTACTAATATTTTATTGTATCATTTCTATATGTAGGTAAGAGTGCACATGATTGCAGAAGCTGTTTGGAAGCTACTGGAACATGGTGTTCTGCAGATCAAGAATATTTTCAGCTCTGGTTGCATCAGTTTGATTTTGAATAAGGATGAAGCATTTAAGAAAACTGATTCAAAACCCCAGATTTAAATCACTTAAGAACCAAAGACCTCTTCTGATTGTCTGTGGATACAGTGAAGAACTGCATCCATTCCTAAGGAATGCAGTGTGTCTGCAGAGTGATAGCTGACAATGAGTATCTACAACATAGTAAATATGACTGCAGTGGGTTGAATGTCTTAGAACTGTGACTTACGTACCAGTAGTCTGTCCAATTTACTCAGATATTGCTTCTTGATACACTACTGCGATTAATGAAATTTCCATTTTCAGTAAAAAATATGAACACTTATCACTAAAGAGGCCTTCCACATTTAAATAAATGAAACTAGTAGTAAAACGTTTCTGTTGCTCCACAAACAAGTGCAATTCAAACGAGAAATTCTGACATCACTAGAAATAGAAATATCACTCTCATTAAAAACTTTAATCTCCATAAATACCAAGCAAATTAAATCCTTTGCAGTATACGATAAAAAGTCAAAATATTACTATATGAGTTTAACTTTGTAAATATCCATTATATGTATCCTTTCTAATTAGAGGCGAAGTGTTACAGCACTTAAATAATACTAGACACTTTCACTTTTTTTAAAATCTACTTTTCCTGTATATCTCACTCTGTCTGATACAGCTGTGCTACCATTTCAGTTATAAACTAGCATGTCAAAGAGTGATTAATTTTGTATGGATCATTCATTACATATGAATGATAAAAATGAAATTAAATGCAAAAGAATGGAAGCGTACAGTTTGATTCTTTTAGTAATTTAAAAAATGTAACATCAAAAAGCATTTAACTTTTTCAAATATTTTCTTCAATAAATTAGATACTGCTTAGCTGAAACAGATCTCTGCTAAATAATTTGAACTTTTATAATTTTTTAAGAGCTCTGAGTGCTGTGATTTCAACAATTATCCTATACAATCAGCACCCTTTTTTCTTAAGAATTCTCCCAAGTGTGCTGCTAAACACTTGAGAAATACAGCTATATAATGCATCCAATCTAGTGTAGAAATTATACATCTCTAAAAATACGCAAGTAGATGATGACTGAGATTAGGTGTAGCTCTTACTACTTGTCTTCCATGTAAGGCTACTGTTTCATCATTTAATCCTACCACTGTTACTACTGTGTAAAGAAAAATTTATAAAATGCATGTAAACCCAGCAGCATTTACAAACTATTTTTTTTACAGCTCCTGTTACACTCAGCACAAGTTTCAAGTCAAATACTCACTAAGATTTTTTTAATGGTGGCATTGGAGAGAACTGAGGTGAATACGATTAATTCAGGAAATGAAACCATGTATAAGCAAATCAACAAGACTGTAGAGAATTCCAATTTACATAGATAACTGACATTTTACAAATCATGTAGTTTACTTTTTTATTAAAAGTATACAAAACCTGTATACAAGTTGTGCATTTGGAAGTATCTGCTCTAGTTTGCTTGTGTTCTTCATCCTGAAGCAGAGCACAGCTGGAGATGGGTTGCTGGTGAATACCTTAACAATCCCACTTGGGAATGATACCGTCATATCACCAGTAATCTTCACAATACATCTAGAAAACAATGAAAACATCAGTTTCATTGCAACTCAGTTCTGCCTAGCTTTAATACTAATTTTAAAGCAATCACTGTACTTTCAAAATCTGATGATCTAAACTAAAAACAGAAAATCAATTTCAAATGAGGGTAATGTGACAGCATAGCGTCACTTTCAGCTTGAAAGTTAGATGAAATAAGAAAAAACTTTAGCTGGTTAAAGCATACAGTAGTCTTTGCAGATGTTTTTTAGGCTTTGTAAACATGGCACTGCTATGCTTAGGCAAGGCCTAAGTAGCATAGCAAGGGATGTGATGGAATGAGAGGCTTTCAGCTGGCCAAATTTACTTCTAGCGCCTACCTGACTATGATAAAAACCCTTCTCATTTTCAGTTTTCTCATTGAACACAGTTTTGTAAAGCAAGGATATACGAACTCCTAGTGGGATGCCAGCCAATACAGAGCAGTAAGTCACTACTGTCACTTATATCAGGGAAAAAAAAACCAAAACCAAACCCAACAACTAACCGTCTGAATTCCCCTTCTAAAAGTTTTTCCCAAAATATTACAAGTAAACCCAGTGTGTTTTCTTACTGTCACTTATTATTCAAAACAATTCACTATTTAACTAACTTTGTGGGATCTGCTCCTTTAAAGTAGGCGTTTACAGATTCAGTAAGGGCTACTGCAACAGGCAAGGTGTCCTGGTTTCCAAGGCTGACAGGGCTGGGACCACCTGAAACACCTAGAATACATACAGTGTATAGGTTTAATTTTCAAAAAGCTTAACAATAGATTTCAGAACAGTTGACTACATCTGTAATTTTCACAAGAGGTTTTTGCTATCAAGGTTACAGTAGCATCTGAAGTATTACTTGAAAAGTGTGTAGAAAAAAATACAGACATAGTACAATACAATCATACCATCAAAACACTGCTTCGCAGCCTAAGGAAACAGGACTATCAGTATGACATTATGTAAATGGACAGACACAAGAAAATACGTGAGACAAAGGAACACATCATTAGAATAGCTATTGGTGAAAGTGAAATAAACAGATCCAAAGGGAATCAGACATTGACTAGAATACTTAAAAAAATCCCTACTGTATGCTTACTGTATGGAAAAATGTATGATAAAATGGTTATGGAAATGCAAAGAATTCACTTACTGTATGCATGAGCTTAAATGCAGATACATTAATATTATGCATTATAAGTTATCTGTTAAACATTCTTCTAATTATTTCCGACAACAAAGGTTCCCAAGCAGAAGTTGTTGGAGAAGCCTTTACAGATGCTTGGCCAACACAACACAGTTCCAATGCAAAGCTAGAAAAATGAACTCAGATCTCATGGTAAGACTTTCTGAAATGCATGTGTACAAATAATGAAACCGCTGTCATAGGATTTTACATTTCACCAATTCTCTATATGTGTACCAAATATAAAAGACAATACTGGAAGTTCTATATTTTTATTAGTACAGCAGTGTAGGGCATCTTACACTGCTTATATCACTGCTGAAATGTCCTGTATCACATAATATTAACTATCACAAAGGAAGCACAATCTTTCTTTTTCATGAGCAAAATGAGAATTTTTCTCTTATACCAAAAGGCAGAAACAAAATACTTCAATATAATATTTCTCATAGCAAACTAATTCTGTTTACTCTAAAACAGTGGCTGTGCCTTGTGAGCTCTTTCAGAAGCAAAAATGAAGCTAGGACCTTGTTCTTCAGGTCCTGTTAGTCACAGCGACTAATATGAGATACTAGACCTTAAAATCCAGAGATAAGTGAAAGAAGTAGTAACAACAAGAGAGTGAAAGACAGGAGTTGGTCTTACTCTGCTACCTTATACCTTACTCTTCATCGTGGTTTCTTGCCTAAGGTAGTAAAATGCTCTAAATACTCTCAGCATCATGAAAGAAAAACATTTAGTGCAACACTGAGTCCTCCTTAGATTGAAAGTGATACTCTAGTCACAGGTGTTCAGAAATTCTTAGCTGAATGAAATATTATGATGCTCACTCCAAAACACTGCTGTATTTATTTTCTCAGTATGAACAGTAGGTTGGGTTTATTTATTCTTTCAGACAATACACAGGTCATGATTCCAAAGTTTTCCTTTTCTCCCTGAAGCCTACCAATAAAAGTTGTGATTCTCAATAATCTCAGGAATCTAGAAATCACGATTTCAAGAAGTAAATGTGCAATAAAATAATGAGTTAACAGTAGCCAGAAATTGTTTGGTGAAATATTGAATTCCAGAAGTATTTTCCACCTAAAGTGAAAATATGCACTCAATGGTTTTGGCACTATGGTTGCCTGGGTGTTTTACCTTCTTTTTCTCCCAATTTACGAAGGACGAACAAACAGTTGCAAGCAGACAGGAGGTGATTACCGTGTGTTATGTCAGATTGTTTACAGATGCATATTTTAAAATCTTTTACTTATCATGTCTTTGTGTATATGTTTATATTGATAACTGCAGTGCAGAGTTATGCAAATATATAAATGATACTCTTATGCATAAAAGACAAATACTGATTTCTTGACTGAAGAGTGAATTTTATTAACAACACTATTTTCAGGGTTTTTTTTGGAAACACCAAAGCAAACAAATATAAGTATATAAATTTCTCTGAGATGTATTTGAGGGACTACAAATAAGACAGCTTTTCTCCCAAATTTGCTCTGCCCTCACTGTTTATCACCCATTGATTCATCAAAATCTATGTGTTTCTGTAAAACCTAGTAAACTGAAACAAACATAACTGCCTAATTCTGTAAGCCATTGTTTTGTTGCCTTGCTGCTGAAGAGACAAAGCAATGCAGTAATATCCAGCTTCAGGGCCTTCCACATCTGCTGTGAGATCTCAAGAGGGAGGCTGTGTCAAGGGAGCCTTGCTGCATCTCAGGCTGCAGCTCAGCCCAAGGCTCCAGTTATAGCACCTTCAGCAGTGACAGCAAAGCTGACTTCTACACCCTGCCACCTGTCTCTGCCCCAGCCACCATTAACAGCCCCTGAGCTGTGCTGACACAAGACCTACTGACACGAACATGTAAACAGTTGCAGTGACACACTCAGGGAGGTTGCCAAGCTGTAGAATAAAAGACTGCATTGTTGGTCATAAAAAGGGAAAACAAACCTCATCAAATAGTTTTAGTTCAGTTTAGGAGCAATGACTCAGACAATTTTAATACTGGCTAAAAGGCTGTCATGAAAAAAAGATATTTTACAACAGTTACCTTTGTCATCTGTATTTTCAAAGAACTGTATTACATGTATGTATAGAAACATTTTTACTACTTGTCTTATGATTGTCAAAGTATGAAAGTATTCACTCTACTTGAAAGAAAGTAGTATTGACAAACCAAAGAAGCAAGAGCAAGTTCCAGTTTGTTTGGGACAGAGAAGAAGGGATAGACAGAAGATTATGTTATATAAAAGCAGTTACATCAAGTTTTGGTGATTTCAGCAACATATAACTTGCTATGTAGTTGAGCTTTCAGGCTACTTGTATCTGCCAGATACTATAGCTGGACAAACTTGTTTCAAAAGTACAACTTTATTAGGTGCAGTATATTAGGATGATTAGTTAACATGTAAATCTGCTTTGAATACAATACCTGGTGGTGTCTCACAAAGCTTTTCAATTGTAGGAAGATTTCCAATCAAAAGATCATCCTCTATTACATTTAAATAAAACAAAACATTGCAAGAAAACAAAGTATTTCAAGCAAAAATAATGTTAAAAATTAATATATACATAAATAATTTGCAAATTAAGGCTAAAGCATAAAAGAAACATTCCATTATGCATGCCTTAAAGTTAACTTGGAAAAAGATCATTAGAGTCAGCTCTATTATTTTGAAGAAATGGGGTAACAGAAACACTGTATTGTGCAAAAGTCAAAAGAATATAGACACTAGTGCAGAGTATATTCTCATGCCCATAGTCTTTCAGCTATCTGCACTGTCCTTCCCAGCTCTTCAGGACTAGTTATTACAGTCAATGCAGACAGAACTGTCCTTGTTTACTTTTTCTAGGCCCAGTGAATAAACCTGTCAAACCTCAGTGTCAGCACACACCTCCTTACCTTCTCCTTCACCTCATGAAGGTCACTCTGTCACTGTCTCCAATAACACACACACTCACAGCTGGGGCTATTGATGCTGCTGCCACCAACTTTGGGTTCCTTGGTGCTGAGGCCTAAGGATGTGAGCCTGGATGAACTTTGGCAACCTATGTTTCTATGATGCTTCTCAGCATTTGGGAAACTGGTGGACACTAAATTGTAGCAGCTAAGGCTAAGCAAACCTTATTAGCTTTTGCCTTGCACAGTTGGAAACAGTTGCACTATTTTCAGCGCAGAACTGGCACGACTCCCACTAGAAGCTGTGAGGTGCTCTCCTGAGCTGCTGAGCCTGGGGGTGAGGAATCCTTGGCACCAGTAACATTCACAGATAACTGCTAACTCAAAAATCTGATTTGGCTTGGGACTGAAGTGGTAATATAATCAGGACTAAAACATTTCAATTCTGCTACAGAAACAAATGTCTTTAAAAAAGCGAAACCGACCACACAAAAACTATCCCCTAATAAGCCTCCGTTTCATTTGTTATACCCAAATATCAAATCTAAAGGACTTTCATTTAAAAATATGAGAAAACCTTCTGAAATTAGTGGCAACACATGAAAACTAATTTGCTTTTCATCGTCATCTTTTTCTGGATTTTTTGCTTTTACTAAACACCTCTTTAGCTTACATACTTCACTAACTTGAAGAAAAAGACGCATTACTTTCATTATTTGGAAAATGCAATTACAGGATAACAACAACAAAAGAACATAACTAAATTTTGTAAACATTTATGTTCATTCAAACTTTTCAGTTCCCAAAATATGTCTGCACTTATATAATCATCTTCTTATGTACTTACATAACTTACATATAATCTTCTGAACAAATATATGATAACATGTTGTGCTGGATGAATGAATGTATAAGCATACAAAATAAGAACTCAGAATATTAATTTTGAAAAATATTTCCTTAAAGAACATGCCGTAATTGGATGTATGGTCTAATCCAATTAAATCCCCTGTCAGTGCCATTTAGATGCAGGCATTGCAAGGATGCTTGAAGTACCTGGACTGGACTCACATACGGAACACCTAACTCCAATGAGTGGCTTTCCTAACAGATGGAACCTAGTGGCAGAATTATGCTATTTCTAAAATAAGTTAAAATCGTTAATTTAACTTACCAACTGTAGGTGTGTTTGCTGCACTGAGAGAAGCAGAAGAGGATATGGAGGAAATGCTTTCAGCACGTGCCAAGGGAGCTGCAGGAGGTGGACTGGAGTTAGAGGTCAGTGGAGGGCTGAATGGCCTAGGCTGAAGAAAAGAGATTACAAGAGCATTACACAAAGTGATTCTAAAATGATGAAAGAAAAGACTGTAAATAGAAGAGGTCTTCATTTCATTCCCCAATCAGTTTCACAGTGTTTCACAGCATAGCTTCTTTAATGCTTTATCTACCCTAATATTTTGTGTAAATCCGAGAAACCACATTTCCCATTATAATCAATTCCATTATTTCATAGATTACCATTATGAAGTTTTTGCCTGGGTAGTTAAACCTAATACATTTGATTATGTAGAAGCCTGTCAATAATTGTGCAGTAACACAGTAGCAGAACCTAAACCTACAGCCTTGTGTATGTGTGCAGCAAATGTGGATTTATAGAGCTGAAGGAGAGCTACTAACATACTGGAAGTGAGTCCAGCAGAAGCCAAATAAAATAGCTGGAACTGAAGTACATGAGAGGGAGATAAGCTGAAGAACCTGGGTTTGTTCAGCCTGGAGCACAGAAGCCTAAGGAGAGATCTAGAAGCAGTCTTTCACTTGCTAAAAGGGTTTACAAAGAAGGCGGCATCAGGTTCTTCTCAGAGATGCAAGAGCTACAGCAAAGGAAATTTCAGCTGAACTTGGCAAAAACATTTCTTCTTGTACCCTCATGGTTAAACCCTGGGACAGGCTTGCCCAAAGAGATTGTAAAATTTTCCTTTCCAGAGATTTTCAAAACTCAGCATGTCCCTGAGCAACATGATGCAATTTTGAAGTCAGCCCTTTTTTATGCAGGAGGCTGGCCTAGAGATCTTAAAACGTTCCTTCCATCCTTAATCTGTAGAAGTTTTTATGACTTGGTTAACTGTTAAGGTATTAAGCTAATTAATGATTATTTTGGGATTAACCTATCTAGAAGGTACTGGAACCCTTGAAGCATCTATTTTGGCTGTTTATTTTTTAGTTCTATCACAGTTGTTGCTGGTTATGTGACTTTTATGCAGATTATGGAAATTGTAAAAGGAGTTTATATATAATGAAAAGAACTGACAATCTTCCACCTGTATCCAGATAATGCCAATTTCTAAAACAGCAATATAAAAAGAATGTAGCTTTGTGCAGAATCATACTTCATAGTAGAACAGTAGTAGCTGAATTCTTCTATTTAATTACAACATAAAGAACAGAGTACTCAGTCTAAGAGCAATTACTACAGTTTTATATTGGTATAAGAATGTCAAAATTAATCCTATTCTGACTTTACAGAAATGCAAAACAGTTCAAAAATATCTTAGTTTTGTCAAAGCATAAGACCATAATTTTGCCCATAACAAGAGTATGATGAAAATACTTGCTACTTTGAAAGACAGTAAGAGGATCTTAACCACGGTAACCTTTTTCCAAGTCAGTAAGTCATAGAATCATAGAACAGTTAGGGTTGGAAAGGACCTTAAGATCATCTAGTTCCAACCCCCCTGCCATGGGCAGGGACACCTCACACTAAACCGTATCACCCAAGCCCTCATCCAACCTGGTCTTGAAGTCAAATGAAACTTAAAGAATCCACAGAGAAGATTAAGTGTGGCTTAGTGTGATACGTTGTCTGGTTGTTTGCAGTCTTTGCCACGTTCCTTATCAGCAGGTGGACCCACACTGCAGGCAGTGAGCAGTGTGCAACCTCTCGCTATCCCTGATGGGCAGCTGCTGCACCTACCTTCTCTACCAACCAACACAAAGGGTAGGGAGAAGTCACAGCAGGGTTACTTGTGTCAACACATGACTTGATAAAGATCCATTTAATACCATTCATTCCCCAAAGCTTTGGGTATATCCCTAAATCAATGGAGCATTGTTAATAACTTCAATAGTATTTAACATTTTGAGAACTTCCATTTTACACGCACGCTAGCCTTTCATTAAATTACTGATTTATTCAATTAAAAACATTCAGCTGATGCAAAAATTATGTTTTAGACCTCTGTAGTTCTTTTAAGAATTATTTTGTTACAGTAACGTTATTATGACAAACAACATCCATGCCTGTCTGGCAATGCTGAAAATCTGCTTGAATACTTGAACATTAGCCGCAAAACAGCTCCACTGTAACGGCATAAATGAATGGTATCTCTGACATCAAGTTACAATGGAAAGTTAAAAAATCCCAATTAATACATACTATTTCATTAATCCCACTAAGTTTCCCGGTAGACAGCTTTGGTCTTGAAGCTGGCCTTGGAGGGGGTACAATGGTGCCTATAGAAAGAGGAGTTGTGGGCCTTGCTGAAAGAAAGCAAATTTAAGGAAATAAATATTAGAAAGATCACACTGAACATTAATATGTACTCATTTGAATTGAATAACTGGAAGTTATGTTTCTAGTAGAAGCTGTCCCATGTTCTTCTAAACCTAACAGAAACAACTCACAGATGGTGGCAGCAGTACAAAGATGCCACTTTTACAAAGTCACTTTTCTGAATAGAATTATATTTCAAAATGTTAGATGCCATCCAATAAATATGCCAGATGTAAAATTAACTTCAAAATAGACTGAAATGTTAATGTATGTACAACTATGCTGTTGCAGCACATTCTACTATCTTCCTCAGATTATTCTGGATGACACTTAATTAAATCAGTTAATGATATTTAAAATACAACTTTAAATATGGAGGTTTTTCACTTAAATATGGGAGTTTCATCACTTACTTGGGAAGAAAGAACTTAGGCTAATACTGATCTCATTCATCTTAAGCGTTGCAAACTCAAATGTTCCCAAAATAAGTAATTTCTAAAATACCCATAATTCCTTTAAAATTCTTATTATGCTCCAAGATGACAGTGCATGCTAAACACTAAGTAGTCTGCTGCATTACTACAGGTGTATTCAGTGAGTCATGGCACACTTGCCCATATGCGCTTTTCCTTTGCCCTCTTAGTACGTAGCATTACCATGATACCATCCACACTTCAAAATATGGGGTGTTGAAAAGGAACAGTTTTAAATTCAACTTATTTAATCTGAAATCTAATCTATACAAAGCTACTTAGGAATGGAATTGTTTTTGCAAAATCAATCACTTAATCTTTGAGATCTGCTGTCTGACATCCCACAAAAATACATTCCTATTTCTAGAAAAGTAAAGCTCTGCATAGTTAAGAGAAAGCAATGCCTTTAATTGAATAATTTGAAATCTTCTTATTTCAAGCTGAATATTTACTTCATTGTTCTAACTATCACAGATGCTGGTGCTAACAAGCAGTTTAGTACATTCTAAGTAAGAAGATGAGTTAATTTTAACGTCAGGTTAACAATAATAACAAAAAGAAAAATGAGTCCAAAGCTTGCTTTCTGGAGTCAGTTATTAGCAAAGAGCAGTACACGATGCATGCTTGCCATACCCTTATTTGTATGACCACAAGAAGACACTAAACTACAGTCCAGTAGTGCTGAAGATGATGTGGAAGAAATTTCAGCAGCAGTGACAGTTTCTTCAATGAATAATTGTTCACGGCATAGAGCATTATTGAAAAGGTCACTTTGATCCTCAGAAGCACAGCTGTTGGAAGAAGTCCCAAGCAAAGCAGAAGAGGCAACGCAGGCACTTTCAGTTTTAAAATGCAATCTTTGGGGTTCCTTCTTGTCTGCATTTGTGTGTCTAATTGTAAGAAGTTCATCAGCAAAGGAAATCCACTGACTCTGAGACCATGAAGTACTGGTACTCTCTGATGGCGCTGCTGTAACACCAGATTTGCACAAAATGCCAATGCTAAAGTCTGGTGAGGATGGGGTTGCAGACCCAGAATCTGTCTGGTGTCCAAGCAAAGACTGACATACTCTACACCCAGGCAAATCAGTGGTAGATGAGGAGGAGCTCCTACTGTGCTCTCTTAGTGTAGCTGAAGGAAAAGGGAAGAATTGAAACTAGGACCAACATTGAAAAGATAAAAATGTCAATATTCAAAAAAGTATTCAACATCCACTGCATGAGACTAGCCAGCACAAAAAATAACTGCTCTACTAGGCTAAAAATCCCACTTAACAAATAAAAGAAAAAAACCCCAGCCACATACCACATGTACTTCATTCATACTGCCAACCACGTCACTTCCCATTTTTTAAGTGAGCCAAAAAGTAATATGTGTTTCTCTGCACTTAAGTCCCTACTTTCCTTATTCCTCCAACTTCATCCCTGTCATGCTTTAACTTCCACTCATCTTTGTGTTTTTGTTCTGGTGTCCTACTCTAGCTTTCTTCTTTTCATTTATTTCAAAGTTATTTAATCAAAACTATTTTATCCTGTTCCTTCAAAACATTATCTTCTTACCCTTAATATTTGTAATGTGAAGGCCCAACATAAATGGCTGTCCAGTGAATGAGTGCAGACAATGCAGTCATGAGATCCTGTTTGATATTCTATCTGTATCAACCTGTATCTAGTGAGTTACTATATGTATAAGGCATGATCCACACCAGTTTATTTCCTCTCTCATCCTATAGTCTTCAGGCTGTTGGAAAACAGGAGTTTTCCACAAGTATTCCCTGCATTTGGCTGTTGCCTGTCGCAGTAGATGACAAAAGAAGCATAAAAAGCAAAGGTTAGTCAGTTCTCAACATCTTGCAGATTGGCAAAGCTAGGAGCAATGGCAGAGTGACATACAGAATCAAAAACCAGCAACATGTTTAGAAGTTCAGATAAAAAGTATAGGTGTCCTCTTTACAGTGGCCCTTTTGCTATGAACAAGTGCATAATCTAAGCCAACATAAACACGGCTTTCCTCTTCTAATAAATATTTTAAATATTACTCAAGGGCTTTAAAGTACTACTAAAAAACCTATTCCAAAACCAATGTGAAAATGTTCAAAACTATTTTAAAAATACATATGGATGAAAATGAGGAAGATAAATAAAAAGAACCAATCTTACCATATCAATAGCTGGCTAAAAAAATGTCTGTTTTGTTTGTTCAAGATAACAAAGTTAGCTTAAACTTCTAATAAAGCAGGACTATTCATGGATGACCAAAGTTTACTTCTGCGCTGCATAAACCACTGTCTGCTCAAATACCATGGGGCAGTTTAAGTGTTCAATGATTAACACAGAGTTACAAAAGAATAGCTAAAGAAATGTTTCAACAGTAAAAAGAGAACAATAATCTGTGAGACATGCTACACCAGGATACACAGATAGGCTGCATACAGAACAACTAATTCATGTAATTTAAAATTTTGATGGAGATTTTTCAAAGCTTTAAGCATCAATTTATCTATATTAACCTTCAAGTTGAAGATAAAACACTGATTTCTAGAAAATACAATCAGATCAAAGCATTTTTTTTCAATTTTTTAGAAATAAGGTGCAGGTTAGTGAGCATCAGAACTTGATTTAAACAACAATATAAACTACATCAATCCAGTATTTTTTTCCCCCCAGAACATATTAGTAATTTGTTATACGTTTGGACACTTACTTTCTACTTAACTCCATGGATCATTTCACAAGTGTAAATATCTTAGTTAACTCCTAGAACAACAATCCTTTAAATAATTATTTAGCAGATAAAGTTTGCCAAAGCACAGATGCCTGATACCAGCTTTCTCACAGGATATATTCCACCAATTTCAAGTAAATGTAGGGGTCTGTGCATAAGCCTTTTTCACATATGATGGCTTGGGTAGGTGACTCCCCCAAGATGTGGCTTCAGAGTGTTACAGATCCCAATTACCTGTCATTACTCATAAACTAGAGACCACTTTCTCCACAGTTCTGCTGGTAGGAAGGCAGCAGAACTGTGCAGAGGAAGGACTGTACCAGCATCTCCTAATTTTTTCCTGCTTTGAATTTCCGGCCACGAACAACTGGATACAGTAACAACCACAATTTGGCCAATGACACAAGGCCAAATTGTGTCATTGGCCTTGTTCTGCAGACTCTTAACATGAGACCAAAAGCTAGTAAAACAGCTTTTGGGAAAGTACAACTTCTTTTCAGCATATTCAAGTAATACAAGTTTCTGTATAATTTATCCTTAAATATGCTATAGATTGGAAATGACTGGTTACCTAAATCTGATGATTTTCAAAAGCTAGATTTGTTAAAAATAAAAATTTAAAGGAACACAAATTTATAATGAACGAGTAAGTTCTACTTAAAATCTGAAGGGTTACACAGCAATACTGTTTGCTGCTAAAAGGACATTACTAAGGCTGAGAAGAATTAACTTTAGTTTTGCAGAATTCCCCTATTGATACATGTATAGAGGAAAACAGCTAGAAAGCCATGACTGTGAACAAAGGGAGGTCTATTATAATTTTTGGTATATAAACACACAGTTAAAAGAAACAGTGAACAATTCCTTTCTCAGGCATGTGGGAGGAGTCTCTACATTAAGACAGGAAAGGCTGGAAAACAGACACACAGAAGGTAGACTGAAAATAAAAGTATACTGCTTTACAAAATTCTTTCAATAGTCTAAGCATGTCCCCTTGCAATAACTAAAAAAGCAACAACAGAACACCTTGATGTATATAGACAAAATGTTTTCTACTATAAAATATTTTACCTGAGGAGGATGAGGATGCCAAGGAAGCTGAAGAGGAAGATTCAAGAGAACTGCTGAAAAGTGGGTCCCATGCCAGGAGGTCACTGTTCATCTTTCTATATTAGGAGTTACAATTGGAATATAAATGAAAGATGTAGATATTAATAAATATCAAATACAACTTTGCTAGTAGTTTGATAATATAATAAACATGATAAATGTGACAAATTCTTCATCATCAGTTAGTCTTTGCATACAAAAATAAGACGTACTTACAAACGGCAGGTCGAGGAACTGATAAGGAGACTAACTGAACTGACACCTTGATGCAATTTTGTGTGTGGACGTACTTAATAATGTCCGTTAAAGGATTATAATTTTTAAAGAGACATTCAAGTATTTCTGTATATACATTTATAAACAATGTATACAGACCTGTCCAAATATGGGGCTTGTAATCTTAAACACTTTACCATGGAATACTATAGGATAAAAACTAAAGCTGTCTTATTTAAAACCTAAGATTTTAATAAAACCCAGTATTTTGCAATCATGTCATTATAAGTAACAATTCAGACGGATGACAATGAAGCAAGTACATTAGAAAGGGGAAACAAATTAATAGAAACCTCCACTGTTACATAATTTACTCCTTCTGATGCAACAGATGCCTGAATTAAAACAGCAGTCAGAGGATATTTCCAATGAATTTCTGAGTATTGTATCAAAATAAGACCAAATTCTCATGAAACTGTTTCTGACAGAATTTTAAATGTGAACTTACTCATTAGTTGGAGCAGAAAGCTTTGATTTTGTTAATTCTTCACCTAAACAAAAGACACAGTATTATTGCCAAAGCTGTGACAATCTAAAACAAACAGTTTCATGGTAAGAAGATAGAGAATATAACCATTAAAAAGACTTCTTCACTGGAAGGGTGGTAAGGCATTGGAACAGGCCTCCCAGGGAAGTGGTGGAATCTCTGGAAATGTTCAAAAACAGTGTAGATGCCCTCAGTGACATGGCTTAGTTGTGGACTTGGAAGTCCTGGTGTAACAGTTGGACTTGATCTTAAATGTCTTTTACAACCTAGTTAATTCTATAATTAACAGTTGCAGTTCAAAACTAATTATGAATTTTTAAAGTGACAAAGAGAAAATGCGTTTTTTTTTCATAATACAAATTCAGGTAGTCCTGAAATACATTCCAATAAGAGAGGACTACACAAAGCAATGCATTTCTGGAGGAAGTGTTTTTCACTTGAAATGTCTTTCTTGAATTATACCGCTTACTTCAATATAATTCTTCAGCAAATCTGGCTTGATTTCCCACTGGAAGAAACCCTACAGCATAGAGACTAATGCTCTGTCCTCTGTCTCCAGAGCCACCTTTTATGTGTTTGACTATAAAACAGAGAGAGAGTGCTTTGCTAGTTTTTGGATCATACTAAACTTGAGTGGGTAGAAGGGTTTTAAGAACTTCCACAGTAGCCTTTTCCACAGAGTCCTCCCTTTGGCTCTTGGATATGTCCCCTATCACTGTCACAGCCAAACTCACCTGTTTATCAGAATAGGGAACACCCAAGTATATTGGAAAAGAACAGGTATCTAGAACTGACATGAGACTTCTTTTTATTTAATACACAGATATTTAAGAAGTTTATTTCTTCAACAATTAAAAAATCTATTTTGATGTTATGTTAAAAAACTAACATAAATAGACTAAAAGTTAAAGATTCATACTTACTGGATAAATTTTGATTCATTTGTGCCTGAAACAGGAAAAAAAAAATTAGGAATAAATTCTTTTACTGTCAAATCAAATAGTCTATTGTCCCAGGGTTCTTATTTCCACTAACTTTCTATGAGACACTTTGCTTTCAGTGCCAGGCAAAACATTCTCAGCTTGCAGAGGACCAGAACATAAGTCAAGACAGAGCAACCAGTGCACACCTGCCACACCAGTAAGGCAAGCCAGGAATTAACACTGGGGAGCTGCCAAAGGGAGCTGTATTACTAAATCCCTTTACAGGCTGGGACAGTAAAATTAAACAGCTTATATATCACATGGTATATATGAAAAGAAACATTCCTAACGTTCTCCCAGTGACTCCCCTCACATATTACACCTACTTGGGTTTAATTTAAAAACGTGAATAAAGAGTCATACTGTACTTACAGGACTGTGTCTCTGCTTTCAAAATGTGAGGAAAAAAAAAAATCATTATTATTTATATATATTATGCACAATATTTTCTTAATATCAGAACCATTCTTACCTTGATCTGAACATTGCACTACCATACTTTACTACTATTTATTTGTAATACCATCTCATGATATAAAGGGTAATCATTCTGTAGACTGGCAGAATACATCAATAAAACTGCACTGTAAATGTTACATGTATCTCTATTATATGTTCTGTTTTAAAGTTCTGTATATTACTGAATACTAATAAGTAGACTATGTTAAAAGTATGCTCAGCTAACTCCACAATGTAGTCAAATGTCTTGGGGTGGCAACAGCAAAAAGACAAGGACTGAGCACACCCAAGACTCAAAGGAAAGTTAAAATCTCAGAAGGGAGAATTACTCAATGTTACACTGCAATAAAGTGTACCAAAGATGACCTAGTACACAAGAAAAAACAGAATCACTGAACTTTAACCTAGAATAAATTTTGAACAGTAAGACATACGTTTATAGTACAGACTCTTTACCACTGTTCTGCACATTAAAAATACCAGGAACAAAGCCACTTACAGATATTGCTGGAGAAAGAGTGATGTTCCCTATAGATACTTTTAATTCATCCAAAGAAGGCACAGTATATTGAGAGCTATTATTTGGCTGGACAGGTTTTATTTCTACATGGAACCTTCTGGGTTCATCATCTTCAGAATCAGAATCACTGCTTGAATAGAAATGGTTCTCTTTGGAATGTTTTTCTCAGTTAAGGTAGAAATACTTCAAGTTCATCTGCTTAATCCACTTCATAATTACACTCAACAAAATGCTCATATTATGTCAACACCACAGATAAATGATGCTGCCTAACCTCTTTCTGTGGTTATACAGACACTTCAAATACACCCAATGTCCAAAATTCGTAACTCAAGAGTTAAAATTTTCATTCATCTTCATAATGGTATTCTGTTCTAAAAGGTAACTATGTTCAAAACTGAATTATCAGCATATTTGAAGGCATCAGTATAAATTAGATAACTACAGTAGCAACGGTTCTTCATGTTAAATTTATGACTTTTAAGACAAAACCAGGGACTCTAACACACATACTAAAAATGCAATAATCCTTTTAAACCATGTGAAGGAAAGTCCTAGCCTTTTCAGTTAGCAGTGAAATGCCCACAGTACCTGTACAAAGCATTAACAACAGAGGAAATGGCAGCCAGCATTACTCGCTTACTCGCCTCTTCTGTAAACTGACACTAAAATTTCTGCAAGAAAGGATGCAAGTTACACAGAAGGCTGCACAGCAAACTGAATGTCAGTTCCTTAAAACTATCATCTTTGAAAAAAAAAAAAAAAACAAACCTGAGATAACTCAGCCCTCAATCAAAATATGCAGATGAATTTAGCCTTAGTTCTTTATATGCACAAGAGCTGCACTGAAGAAAAGTTCTGAAAGACCTATGCTGAGTCTTAAAAGATACAGTTGTTTTGACAAAAAAGAATTTGAAAATGTTCCTTTACTTAAAAGTCTTGTATCACCTAGGAGAAGCACACACATTCCAAAACTTGCTTCTGCTATTTTCACTTGGAAATATACCAGCCATTTGTATTAAATATCTTCAAACTATTGCCTGACAAAAATTAAACCTGAACCCTAAAGACATTCCAAATCCATTTCAGCTGAAAGAAACCCTAAAGTCAAATGTCTTCATCTTACAGCTTATCTGTCTCCCAAAATGGATCATACCTAGAAAAGTAAGCTTCAAAGACAAGTCACTTTTCATTTCATCAAAACATTTCTGGTCTTGGAAATTATCACCAAGTTTCAAGATTTATTTCCTATGAATCAGACAGCTCTTGTAAAATGCTCTTCCAACACTTAAGACTGGACTTATTAAGACTAACTTCCATTATGGTTAAATAATTTCCTCCAATAAATCATCTGAAGAATTCCAATCAATAGAACAAATATTCACTCTTGGAAGCTGAGGGAAAAAAATAGGAAGAGAATTGATGAATTCCTGAATCTGGTAAAGATTTTCAGAAGCTGAAGTACCTGGCTGACAGGGATTGCAAATCACTAAGCTTTTTCACCGAGTGTATCGCTTTTCCTACTGTTTCACAACAGAAAGCATAATGTAGAAAAGGATGCCCAGATCAATAACTTACAAAGCATGAATTTTATTCACTCCTCTCTCCCTCTCCTAAATATATGCAAAGCATGAAATAATGTCCCTCTCAGAACCAGATAAAAGTCATAGAATCGTAGAATAGTTAGGGTTGGAAAGGACCTTAAGATCATCAAGTTCCAACCCCCCCTGCCATGGGCAGGGACACTTCACACTAAACCATCTCACCCAAGGCTTCATCCAACCTGGTCCTGAACACTGCCAGGGATGGAGCACTCACAACACCCCTTGGCAACCTATTCCAGTGCCTCACCACCCTAACAGGAAAGAATTTCCTCCTTATATCCAATCCAAACTTCCTCTGTTTTAAGTTCTAACCCGTTATCCCTTGTCCTATCACTACAGTCCCTGATGAAGAGTCCCACCCCAGCATCCCTATAGGCTCCTTTCAGATTCTGGAAGGCTGCTATGAGGTCTCCACGCAGCCTTCTCTTCTCCAGGCTGAACAGCCCCAACTTCCTCAGCCTATCTTCATACGGGAGGTGCTCCAGTCCCCCGATCATCCTCGTGGCCCTTCTCTGGACTTGTTCCAACAGTTCCATGTCCTTTTTATGTTGAGGACACCAGAACTGCACACAATACTCCAAGTGAGGTCTCACAAGAGCAGAGTAGAGGGGCAGGATCACCTCCTTCGACCTGCTGGTCACGCTCCTTCTGATGCAGCCCGGTTGGCTTCCTGGGCTGCAAGAGCACACTGCAGCTGGCTCTTGTTCATTTTCTCTGTCACTTTTATATCAATTTTGTAAAAAGGAGCTGCTTTTATTGGTACAGGTATCTTTACTGGGGGCAATAGATGCATATTCTGCAAAGCTGATGAAAACAGAGAAGCTATGATGATGGACTTGTTCACTTTAAGGTGCTGTTTACTGCTTAAAAGTTTTCAAAATTTATGGTAATTGCAAAGCGTAAGTTTACCTTTTATTTGCAGTACCCACAGAATTCAGTGAACAGATTTTCAAAGATGAGCTATCTTACTGATATATTAGGCTTGCTTAGATCTACAGAAATTATTCCCAGCTCTTAGGTAGGGCTTCTCTCTGTTTCTGATGGGAGGAAAAAAGAAGAATATAAAGAATTTTTTCCTTCGAAGGAAGAGCAAAGAAGAATCATGAGCCTCCATAAATAATAACTCGTGAGAAAAATCTATTCAGCATATCAAAGCCATTAATAAAAACACAGTAAAAGCTAGAAGCACCAATTAGAAACAGCATGTGGTGTAATTACTTTATTAAGGAAAAGAAATTTTATTTGTTGACTGCTGGAGCTCCCAGTCTTTTTAATGGTGCTATAAAGAAGTGGGAAGGTGCAGGTATAGAACAGATAACCACTCTACTTAAAAAAAGTTTACAATCTTTACTTTATAAACTGTCACAGAACTTTTCAGGGAGAAAGATTTTCACATTAAAGCTTTTGTTCATTTTTTTTTCTACTATCATACAAAAGCCATTCTCTTAAAGTTCTCAAGGCAGCTGATCTAATATTTAACATCTGCATACATACAAAATCTAAGAAAACTGCACATTTTGAAAAAACTATGAAAATTTCTTATGTTGGAATATAAGCGTAAGTGTCATTCATCTTCCTTTACTTAATACTTTAGTCAGTGTTTCCTGTCTCCAAAAAATTGCAATAACAAATAACTTAGCACAATAACAGTAAAAAGGATATCGTGGGTTGCTTCTGGTTTAATGCTGTATCCTTCATCATCTACATCAGGAATGTTCTAAAAACAAGAACAGAAAATATTATCATGACAAATAACGAAAAAACCCTTCAAGTTGTTCTTACATCAGACTGGATTTACATGATTGATAAACTAAAATTTGATTACAACAGCTCATTAAAGTAATTGTTCTTAACCATTCATTATTATAGTTATCTCAAGTTATGATAAGTAGTTCAAAATTAGTGTCACAAGATACTTCAGGAATAGAATAGAACAAAACAACCTCCAAATTTACCATAAGAACTGGCAAGTTTGAATGCATCTGCTTATACTGGTATTCCATGAAAAGGAACCAACAGCAACATTTTAGCTTTACCGCCGAGTGTTAAATAAGCCTACAATTCTCTTGCACCAAATATTTTCCCAGTTTCTACTTTTAATTCTCTCAGCTAAGTTACTTTAGTCTCTGATAATGCAGGAGCAAAACCTCTTCTAAGTACTAGTCAACACTTTAATACGCGAGTAAAAGCATTCTAGATTATACAAGTTGCAACTTCCTCTCCTCTTGAAAAGACAGTAAGCACTGTTGCTTTAGCAAAGAATATCCACAATAATTAAAAGGCATGGTTGAAACTTACATGGCAAGTGCTCAAAATTGGATTCTAAAGCTTCTTTTACATATCTCCTACACCCATCCTGGATTTTCTAAGCTAATAAGGACAGAAAAATCCACACATTACTGTGTATCCAGAGTTAGTCCATAGGGACTGCTCAGACGCCGTGTAAGTTTATTACAAAAATTCACAACTCAAGTGGCTGAAAGATGCAGTGATTTCACCAGTTATAAGTTTCTCATAAAAGTTACAAGATTCATATAAAAAAGTGATTTGTTTTAGTGTACCAATCAGGTTATTGTTCTAGAATTTGGGTACTGGGAAGTAGTTTAGCTAATAGAGATTATATATACAGTAGGACCAAAGTATACTTTGCTGTTATAAGGCACAAGATCATAGAATGGTTTGGGTTGAAAGGGACTTTAAAGATCATGCAGTTCTAATCCCTGCCACAGGCAAGGACACCTTTCTCTAGACCTGGTTGCGCAAAGATCCATCCAACCTGGTTTTAACCACTTTCAGGAACGGGGCAGCCACAACTTCTCTGGGCAACCTGTGTCAGTGCCTCACCTCATAGTAAAGAATTTTTTCCCAATGTCTAATCTAGATCTACCCCCTTGCAGTTTAAAGCCATTCCCTATTGTCCTGTTACTATATGCGCTTGAAAAAAGTCCCTCTCCAGATTCCTTGTAGGCCCCCTTTAGGTACTGAAAGACTGCTCTAAGGTCTCCCCAAATCCTTCTCTTCTCCAGGCTGAACAAGTCCAACTCCCACAGCCATGAGCACCCTCATGGCCCTCCTCTGGACCCACTTGAGCAGGTATACATCCCTCTTGTGCTAGGGACACAAGATACAATAACTTCCACTTGAAACTTCAAGTGGACTAGAAAGGAACCACTTCAGCTGAAATATGAAATTAAATTTAAAGAGATAGTCACTTTGAAGAGCTTTTGAATTACAGAAGAAAATACAAACAAAAAAGGTATTTTTCCCTCTATTTCCTTTGCAAATATCATAAATGAGACGTCTGATATTTTACTGAATTAAACAGAATGAATTTAAACAAATATTTTTAGTAAAAAGAGTAAGAAATACAATCCCGTACAGGAGATGTAATACTGTACGCTACTAAATAGCACATCAAACTAAGGCCAGATCTGATTTTTTAGCACAAACCTTAAAATACGGAACATACAGATGCAATTTCCTGAAATAGCTGTAAGATCCGGACTGCACAGTTATTTGATTTGGTTTTTTAATTTAAAAAAAAAAAGAAAAAATCATAAGAGTAGGTCCAGTATCGTAGCTCTACTTGCTCAAATCAGAGTTTTTAGCTATGCTTGACCTCAGGCTGACCTTGTTTATATACCAAAAAACACTAATGAAACTTGACATCAAAGTAAACAGAACAAAAACATAGCTAGAGGGTAGGTACATTTTCCTACAATACTGTAACTTCTGAATTCTGAAATTATTTTAATTGTCATACTGGGCAATTTTAAATAGATCAGGATCATTCATGGTTAAGATGAATTGAAAACCAACAAAAATCTTTAAATATACAACATTTAGTTTTTCCTCCAGCTGAGCCATATACGTAAAGGATATTATTACTGGGCACACATAGCATGCACAACATAGATGGAAAATTTGACTATTTTGACATAAAATTGTGAAAGAACTTTGCAGAAGTTATTTTCATTGCATTATTTTAATTTACTAACTAATCTCTTGGATAAAGTAAATACTTAGAAAGTACTAAAATCTTAAAGTTCTTAAAATACTAAGTTTATTTCTTAATATTTTCATGTTAATTATTTCTGATCTTGAAAAAAATATTTGGCTCATCTATTCTACAGAAATAGCAATTTACCATGTAGCCTGTATTCATAAACTCAGACTAAAAGTCAAAGTTATGTACATGTTAACAGAGATGGATGCTTTACAGCTGAAGTTATGAACACAGAAACTGAAAAATTCCTTGCCTTTTTTTTCAGCAGGCTTTTTTTCTAACAAGGTGCAGAAATGTATACTAATTTATACTAAATTTATACTTCCCCCCACTTCTAAAGTTTAAATAGGTGTTATTTAAAACACCTGACTACACAGTGTATACAGAGTCGGAAATCATCCTCTTTGTATTTCCACTTTTGTCAATGATTCAGATTAATTTTGTATCAATTTATAATAATTCTTAAAACACCTTCTGCTTTCATCAATTTATATTTTTGTGTAAACCAATAGAAGAATAGTCTGGAAGAGATATTGAATTTACCTTTGTATCTACAAAGATAGATTGTGTCAAAGGCAAGCAAAAAGGTATCCCAAAATGTTACAGGTTAAGTAGTAATTTTAGAATAATGTTTTCAATATTTTGAACAGTTGAACTGATTAATGGTTCAGTTTTCTGAAACATCAGAATTTTATTTACTAATTTACACTTTATAACAACGATAGAGGACATATCATTTTGAGAGACAGACATATTCATGAATCTGTTGTTAACGAAGGCATTTACATTTATTTGACTAATTCTTATTCCCTTCTCCAAACTCCTAGTTACCAAATTATATACTATGTTGTGTATAGCAGTGCATCTTTTAAGTAAGCAGATCTAAAAGTATCCCAGCCAAGGTCAGGGCTGCAATCCAAATTCAGATCTTACTGGACATAAGAGGAACCTTGTAAATGCTTCCTTAGAGGAAAAGTTTCTATAGGGCTCGTATGTTCCTATGGGCCATAGAGACAGGGCACACCCGCGGGAAACGACAGTGGGTTCTGCCTTTAGAAAAGCTTTCTAGGTAATAAACACACTAAGCTAGACTTCAGTTGCTATTTTTTTCTAGTGTACACACAGTTAACTTTCTACTTTTCTTAATTATGAAGGCTTCATTTAATCGACATTACATGTGTAGACTGACATACAGCAACACAGGAATTTTAAAACTTAAAGACACATACTGTCATCTATATTTAAACAGAGACTGCTTACTGAAGTGGTTAACCTTTTTAACAAATACCAGTTCTCAGTTCACAGCTGCATTCCTACACATAAAAACCTCTTACAGCAGTTACAGAATTTGACAGATATTAACAACTGATTCAAATGCATTACATTTTTCAATGTATACAATCTGGCAGTTACAGAAAGGATGAGCGTAAGCAGATGGCTTGCCACAAATCAATTTGAGAACATCCATTTTGTTACAAAAGACATTTTTAAGGGCCATCTCACTGTTTTGTCTTCTGGAAACAGAGAATACAAGTTTGAACACACTGCATTATACATTTTGGACTAGTGAGAAGGCCCTAATAATACTGACTACACACGGCATGTTCAAAGATCCATAATATTATGTAGAACTGGTAGATAAAAGTATTGAACTCAGTTCTTATCGGATCCTTAAATTCTAAAATTTCAATATTTACATCAGTGCTTATCATTATAAATAATTCTAGAGTGGTTATCTTTTACATTCCTTTCACACAATTAGAATTCTTGACAAATAAACAAAAGCCACCTTTAAAAAAAAAGATCATGTTAATAATACAAAAGCCAGACACTTTTTCTGTGAGTGACCAAAGCTCGCGAAAATCATAGCAACTTTAAACAACCTGAATTTTCTAAGGACTGGTCCTCATAACTTTCTATCAATCAACCACAAATGATAACTTCTTTCAATTTTTTTTTTCAGTAACAATTTTCTAAGTTTAATTTCCTGAAATTTGTAATTTATTGCAAAGATTCATAAAAACCAAATTCTCAGAAATAACAATATCGATGTCTATAACTATTTAGACAAAGTTTGGAAAACTAAAGAGAAAGGGAATCTCAAAATAAGACCCAAATGAAAAGCATCTGAAAGAGGATCTTCCAAAAGAGGACACCAAATTTAAAATATAAAGCACTCTGGGGTGCTTGTTTGTAAGTTTTGAAATGAATCTTATTTATGGCATGCTACATAGTTTTTTTCACAAGAATAACTAATGGCTTCTGCTATTAAAAGCACTGTACCATTCAGAATAATACTGTTACTTGTAAAAAGCAAGAAGAAATGATAGACCTAATTTTAAATTCAAATGCAGTCATAAAAAATTTGGCATAAAAAAAATACAATAAAAGTATTAATTTTGTTGCTGAACACTATGCAAGTTGATTTTTTTTTTTAACAAAATATAAATTACATCTAGGCAGAACAATTAACTTAGAAGATCATACGGTCTGCCCCATGCGGCCAGAAAGAATGTCAAATACATTTACAGTCAAATTTTTTGAACTAATTATTTTTACAAAATGTAGAAACCAAAATAAGCAAAGAGGAAAATAAACATTGCAAGCCAATCTCAGTTGTGGTTCACTCCAGTGATTCAACTTGAACTATCAAAAGACACTGTTTCCATGAAAAGCCTGATAATTACAGGCCTATTTCTAAAGTTACTTTACCTTAAATACACCCAAGAAATGAAATTTGCTCCAAGTCAAGATGACTCTGCACAAGACAAAATAACTCTCCTGATGATGCTTACAGGCTGTTCTTACACACGTAGTTCTATTTTGTGCCAAACTTAATTTTCCTTATTTAGAAAAATGGTTCTACTAGATTATTCAAACCATACTTCTTAAAAGAAAATTTAATATTAGGTACCGAAACTCCCAGGTATTAAATGTAAAGAAGAAAATCCCCACAATAGGTGAACATGAAAACTTATATTGTTTAATATAATTGGCATCTAAATAAGTGAACTGAAAAACAGTCTACAGAAAGTCAATGAAATTATTCTACAAATCACTAGCTAATATAGCTATAGGTAGATGCAATCTTCCTATAGATAGGTTTAATTTAAGACAACATACAGGTTTAAATAAAAAGAAAAGGCCCAGTTGAGAAAGTAAAGTATTAACATTCCAATTTAATTTGCAGCTGTCACTTATTTGAATTTAATAAATAAAATTGTAAGATGTATCACAGGTCAAATTGACAGCAAGGAAAACCAGGCCATTAATGAAGTGCATCTAGAAATACTGCATTTAAGGCCATATTTTAAAAAGTATATTCCTATACTCTTATTTCCAGTGATAAAGCAGAACTCCATTGATATTAGAAGGATTTCTCAAAGGAAACAGTAGTAAGCAAATGAATATCATAATGCAAATTTGGGTGCACATTAAACTGAAGCTTTTTTTTTTTTAGAACCTATTAGCCAACCATTAACTTGGAAAATGAAGTAGCAAGTACTTGCAGTAAAAACACCTTGTTTAAAACCTAAAATGTTAGGAAGGATAGGTGTATTACTGACACATTTGTATATATTGCTAAAGATTATGTACTGAGCAAAATGAACACTTCAGCTATGTTATCAAAACAATAAATCCTCTATCAGATAAATAATGCATTGCAGGGACAGTACATAAGTTTAATCAGATTGCCATGCTTGATAATATTAGCATACGCATTTGTTTTGGAAAGAAGTCTACTTACAACTGAGTCTGCATCTGGACACTCCCTAGGAAACAAACAAACAAACAAAAAGGAAAATATACAATTATAAAATGCACAAATTATTTTATTCATACAGTTCTGGTACTTCCTTTAGTATTTTCAATTAATCTGAAACATTGCAATTGACTGTTTTGCTTGTCAGAGTCCGTTAATATTTTCACTATAAATAATCCACATTCAACTGAGTGAGATTTAAATAAAAGCTGAAAGTTTATGCTCAAAACACTGCAGAAGAAAAACTCAAAAGAAATGGTGAAAAACTCAAGCTCATGTCACAGTGAAAAAAACCCAAACCCAACCTAAAAGACTCCAACCAAGCAAAGCCAGGAGTGCCCCACTGTATTCTAAATCAATATATATTAACACTGTGGCAGATGAGCACATTAAGTAGAAGTCACCAATCCTAATGAAATGGTCCACATGCAACTGCAAAACATTCTGGGCAATAGCCGGTTTCCAAAGAAATTACGACTATTCTTAGAGGAATTTGGAGCTTCCCTTTTTTTGAATTTCATTCTTAGTCCATGTTTGTCAAGCACAGTTGCAGTTAAGCACTAGAAGATGATGAAAAAAACAGTAATAGTACCCTCCTAATAAGCACTTTTTAAAACAAACAAAAACCTCATCAGCTTAAAGGCAGCGATTACAAGCACATTACTCAGAAGTACTATATTTTTCCACTATAACTTTGATTTTAGCAGCAGTATTTAAAAAAAAAACAACACAAAAACCCAAACAAACAACACTGATTCTCCCCGATGTCTGCAAAAAGCAGAAGCAATTACACTTACAGAATGTGGGAATCTTGAGTGGCATACAAGTCCTCTAATTTGCAACCTGACAAAGTCAGAAATGCCAGTGTAACTGAACAACAGAGACTTTATATACTAAAACCTGCACTTATAGAGAAGAGAGGACACCTCTCCCCCAAAATGTATTTAAATCTAATTCATCTTCTCTGAAAGCCTAAGCATATTAAATATAAAAACTCCAGCGTCATTTAAAAAAATATACAAAAATTTGCTACCATGGCAGCATTAATACGAAATTCAGTATTGCCTGTTAAGGAATTGACAGTGAGGTGAAGGATCCCATATCCTCTAAAAGGCCTCACACTAAAGAAAATATACGTAACCAAGTTTATAACTGACTTACATCTTACCTCCCTCTGCTGGCTAAACTGAACTCACAGCAACAGAAAAAGCTACTTTAAAAGCTATTTTACAGCTCCAAGAGAAAGTATTAGACTTCTCGCAAAAGATAACAAACTGATTTCTTGACATGTGGTTTAAAAAAGTGTATGCAGACAAGACAGTCTGAAGTCCATAAAGGTAAAGAAATTTGAAAGATGTGAGGCAAACCACAATGGAAGTAATTTAACCCATAATGAAGATTTTCAACATTAGTGAGCTAATCGATCTCAAAAAGTAATGGCAGATCTAGTATCATACAGAAGAGCACCAACAGAACCTCCCAGAATCCATCCTTGAGATACAAAGGAAAACTCAATAGACTGCAGATGCTGGTGAAATGGAGAATGAGGACATCAGGTATTAGACAGATGTGCTTTTACATCACTAGATGTATGATCTTTCTTTTAAGACTGAAAAAATAGGTCATGCATTTTAGGACACAGTAACATTCCAGCAACATAATGAATCCTCTGTTGTTTCTTTGTGATATTTTAGTTCATTCACAAGTTATGGATTAATGCAAGAATCTTTATAAAAGCCTGTGGCATGTGTTACTTAAGATGTCATTTTCCCTCTGGGCAATCTGTTCAAATGTCTCACCACAAATGACCAATATCTCAGGTCAATATCATGCTGTCATACTTCTTTCTTTCTGACCTAAGAACCTACTAATTTTTGTATTGTTTGTATATATATAAACAAAACAGTATAAATCAAATTTCAGTCCAACTGGTTGAAAGCAAGGCAATTTTTTTTTTCTATTTCAGAGTATCTGAGCTGATTTATATTTTCTCATGACATCACTGTGCCATGAAAACCAAATTTTTGGAGGAGAAACAGTAATACCACCTTTCAACGTTAAATAAGATGTATTTGTAAATGTATTTTAGAACTGTAAATGTATTTAAGAAAAGCATTCAGGTCCTACGATAGGTAAGCATATAAAGACTGAAACTATTTCACATTGTGTACAAGCCAGTTTTCACCCTCAGTGCATAACAAAATTTTCTTTGTGTTGTAAGTCAAAGAAAAACATGATCTCTGAGTAAGGATATATTGAGTCACAGACCTGGGATGAAAGAGATGCCTGGTTTGTAAAAAGACTTATAGCATACATAACATGAGATTATCCTAAGTAATAACCCATATGGTGGCAACTCAATTATTTCGTTGAAGAGAAGCTGACAGCTACAGAGTTCAATCATATAATAGTACTCAGTACTATCAAAATCACTCCTTTGCAATTTACTAAATAAAATACACAAAAGGTAAATAATCAAAGGTATGTTTTTGCTGCTGTTTGATACTACAGCTGTTTAGCATCACAGAAAAAGTATAGTAAATAACTTTCCAGAGAGAATTAATTACTTTAAGAAAGAGCACTAAAGCTGTTTAAAACATGGATGTCTTAAAATATTTATAGTATTTTATTATTTTAAATTAAACATTCATCAGAAAAAACAATTCTTTGTAACAAAATAGTATTCTCATATTACTGCTGATCAAAATCACACTATATACAACTCTTCTCTCACCAATTACTCCAGCTTAATAACGTACGGAAGAGAGGGTGGGGGAAAGACTAAATCACAGAAAGGGCAGAAACAGAGAGGAATGACTTAAAAACCAACAGTTTAGAGCCCTAAAGGCATCATAACGGAGAAGAAAAAGCACGGTTTAGAAGTGCATCACTCTCAAAATTAAACATTAAAAGAAAAAATAGTTACGAGGCACTTTATATGTGCAAATAATTAGCACCTGCAGTTCTTAGGTCATTATTTTTTCAGCATTATATTAGAAAATAAAACTGGTAACAGATTTTTTTAAAGTAATTTTTAAAAGTATGTAAACAGATATTGCCTCTCAGAATATTTCTGTACTGCTAACTTTGTGAAATTGTAGGCTATTTTTATGTTAAATCAAATGCTTCTATTGAGATAATACATCTAGAAATTGCGAAAAAAATACACTGGAACATAGTGGTCACAACTACTAATACACAGACAGCAATAAGTCCATCTTATAAGAACTTTGATTCAAAGTCACTTTTTGGAGAGTTTTAACTCATGGGAGGCTGACCACATGCAATGAATATGGCAAAGGGTATAGCTGAAACATCACTTAGAGAGATGGACTTTCAAAAATGAGTGTGCACATGATGTACTGAAAAAACATTGAAGTATTTTTCTGTCCTTCAAAACTGTACACAAAAGTTTTTTCTAATAAAAGAATAACTGAAGTTTCAATTCTGCAAACACAGGCACCCAGCACTTTTTCCATGTATGGAGTTATTATTTTATTAGGAGCACACATGAGGATCACATTATCCACACTGTTCATCTGCACATCTATACTGTACATCTGTAATACAAGGCAGAACTACTAATCTATGCTCAGGAAAGGATGAAACATTAGCAGACTACTGAGAATACATTTATGTTATTTCTTTAAAATCCTTAGTTACAGAAGTCTTAATAACTGATGTTTTCACATTTATAGCATTGTAAACTTCTACTATAAACCCTTTTTTTTTTTTTTTTAAGCAACAACTAATGTTTATACCTATACTTTTACCAGTACAGTAAAGTACAGGATAAGGCTTCAGGATGGAAATATACTTACACAGATTCAGTATCTTTTTCTTTTTTCATTATTCCTGATAAACCAAAAGGCTTCCTCTTCCGTGGTTTTACCCCTATGGAACAAAGAGCTTTCATTTAAATATCAGAGATATGTGTGTATTTAGCAGTGTCAAACATGGGTACATACCAAAGAGCATACATTTCAAATGCTGCCACAAGCGATAGAAAAATCTAACAGTGCATACACATATGGAGCCAAACTAAGGGAATTATTTCAATTTGTTAAGTAGCACCCATCAAAAAGTAAATTAAAGTATGGTTCAACACATTAACAACTCCTTATAAAACTAATTTGCACTTTACATCCAACTCTCCAAGTTGGGTATGCAGACTGTCACTTCACCCCTACAAAAAAAAAAAAAAAAAAAAAAAAAAAAATGCTGTACTACCAATTTTGAGGACAGGTACTCTGCTCACAGAAACTTAACAGGAGCTATTGCTCCAGCTAATTCTGAATAGCCTATGTACTTGGACCAGAAGCTGAACCCTGTCTCCCACAGCTACTACAGTTCAACACCCTGTTATTTCCCTGCATGTTTATGGCAGTTGCAAGCTCCTGTCTTTCTTAAGAAGCAGGGTCTTGGTCATGTAAAGAAAGAGAATGTCTCTTTGCTTTCCAGCTGATACAAAGTTTATGATTTCTCAGCGCTCTAGCCAGCTTGCAGGCTAGCTCCTCTTACTGAGTTTGGAACCATGCCTCAACTCTATTATTGCTTCCCCATTTTTAGCACCGGACACATAACTATAGTGCAGAAAAAAGAAAGAAAAATGTTGCTCTTATACCCGTTTAATGTACTAAAGTTAAAATACATTTAACGATTGTATCAGAGTTGCACTCACGTCTGCTTCTATCCCTATCTTTTTGCTGAAGCAAAGTAGACTGCCAGACTAAAATGACTAAGTGCAAGTGACTGATCCAACTAGTCTACAATTTCATTTTGATGCATGATACTCCTGACAGCATGCTTTCAAGCAAAATAGTGGAAATAATTTGGTTTCAAAAATTTAACAACCTGAAGTTGACAATTCAAGCACATCATTAAAAAATAAAAATAATTATATTCCCCTTTACAGAAATACATTATGCAGCACACTCTTACATATTAAATAACTGAAAACTTTTCAAAACAGGTATTTTTAAACTCATCCATATATTATATTGTCTAAATAATATTCTAAAATTATTTTTAAATGCTAGTCTGGGATTTATTTTCTTTCTGGGACTTATGTAGCCCAAAACAATGACAAATGGAGTACAAAAATAGTTTCTGAAAATGGATCCTCTCTGCTTCAGTCAAAGAAAATTTTACGTCTAAGATGCAATGTTGACAACAGTTGTCGGCTGCTATAGCTATATTGTCAGCTCCTCTGTCCTAAAAGTAAATACATAGCTTATGCATATAGAGCAGTTCTTAACCACTTAAAACAATCCCTAAGCAAAATAAGCTATGCCAGGAAAGAAAGGCTCTGTGACCATAACACTGCATTAAACTTGGTATAAAAACATGGTAACAATGGAAAGAGACTAGGCCATGTTTAGACACTTGTAAATTAAGTTACAGTACAGTCGTAAGTGAATCAAATCCAAACCTCTGCAAAGACAGGGTCCTAGCCAAAGTATATTCTGTAAGAAACATTGAAATTTCCTGACCTTTTCCATTAGGCTTATTGAGCATAAAGTCTTATTTTTGTTGAAGTTTCTCAAAAGGAAAACTGCTTTTTTAGTCTACTGGAGTACTTTAAAGTTCTACTTTAAAAAACACTCAATGCCCCTCATTCCACAGTTTTAGGTCCTTACCCACAGCATTCTTACATAAATAACTATGCTACAACAACTCACCTTCAACAGCACTGGATGTGTCACATTCTTCAAATTCAATAGGGCCTTAAAGAAATTACAATGAAGATAAGCTATCAATATTTCTTGAAAATACTAGATAACGTAATTATAAATCTTTAGGTGGTATCTGAACGGCACAATTAACCCTGCCAATGGTAAAACAGATTGCAAAATCATACATGTACAACAAATCATTAAATATTTTCATTCTTTCATACTGAAAAAACAAAGTACTAGTGCACACTGTCCAAATACTACTCAGTTACCTATGTTACTGTAACCACACGAAACACCTAATTGGTGTCCTCATTCAAAATTGCAAACATTGTATAGTATCTTTAAATTAAAGCTTTCAACTTATCTTTTTATGAACAAGAGCTATATAAAGAAAAAATAAAAAAGGAAAAAAGCACAGCTATGGCCCTAACTTTCAGATCCGCACTTTCGCTAACTTTATTGTCAGTTCTTCTGTTTCTTCTTCAGAGCCATTTAAAAGTGGCATGCAGAATCTTTAACACAGCAATATGAAGGTTAAAAGAAAAAAATCTTAAGAAATCATTAAGACTAAACAGAACAAACAAACAGAGAACAATAGTTAAGTACTGTATCTAAATAAATGCATTATTACAGCTTCCCACTACAGTTTACAGAAGATGACAGTCAATGGTCATTGCAAAGTGAAGTTCTAATCTTTCTTCAATCTGCCCAGGCCTAGAATTTGTTTAAGCCATTATGAGCCATTTTAAGGAGCAAACTTGCAGAAAACAATTATTTTCTGTACAACCTTGTTCAGGCAATGGCAGAATCAGACCAGCACTTGTGCAAATACAAAGAAAACTGAGAGCACATGCATGCAGGTGCCATTACTTCAGCCCACACTAAAAGAATAACCATTTTGCCCTGTTTGCTTGCAACAGTATCCACAGAACAAAAACCAAAGTTTAGCATGCCACCACTGTGACACAGCACTTATTACTCATAGATTCATGGAATGCTTAGCATCGGAAAGGACCTGAAGATCATCTAGCTCCAACCCCCCTGCCATCGGCAGGGACACCTCACACTAGTCCATGTCACCCAAGGCTCTGTCCAATCTGGCCTTGAACACTGCCAGGGGTGGGGCATTTACCACTTTGGGCAACCTGTTCCAGTGTTTCACCAGTCTCACAGAAAAGAACTTCTTCCTTGTATCTCACCTAAACTTCCCCTGTTTAAATGTAAACCCATTACCCCTTGTCCTGTTGCTATAGTCCCTAATGAAGAGTCCCTCTCCAGCATCCCTATAGGCCCCCTTCAGATACTGGAAGGTCTCCACACAGCATCTCTTCTCCAGGCTGAACAGCCCCAACTTCCTCAGCCTGTCTTCATACGGAAGGTGCTCCAGACCCCTGATCATCCTCACGGCGCTCCTCTGGACTTGCTCCATGTCGTTACATTAAGGACACCAGAACTCTATACATGGCACTCCAAGTGGGGTGTCATGAGAGCAGAGTAGAAGGGCAGGATCACCTCCTTTGACCTGCTGGTCATGCTCCTTTTGATGCAGCCCAGGATATGGTTGGTTTTCTTGGCTGCGAGCGCACACTGAAATTGGCTCATGTTAAGTTTCTCATTGACTGACACCCCAAGTTCTTCTCCGCAGGGCTGCTCTGAATCACTTCTGCCCAACCTGCAGCTGTGCCTGGGATTGCTCTGACCCAGGTGTAGGACCTTGCACTTGGCATGGTTAAACTTCATAAGGTTGGCATCAGCCCACCTCACAAGCATGTCAAGGTCCCTCTGGATGGCATTCTTTCCCTCCAGCGTATCAACCAAATCACACAGCTTGGTGTCATCAGCAAACTTGCTGAGGGCACATCAATCCCACCGTCAATGTCACCAATGAAGATGCTGAACAGGGTCGACCCCAACACTGAGCCCTAAGAGACACCACTCGTTACTGATCTCCAGTTGGACACTGAGCCATTGACTACGACTCTTTGCGTGTGGCCATCCAGCCAATTCTTTATCCACTGAGTGGTCCATCCATCAAATTGATGTCTCTCCAATTTAGAGACAAGAATGTTGTGTGGGACAGTGTCAAAGGCTTTGCACAAGGCCAGGTAATGATGTCAACTGCTCTGCCCCTGTCCATCGATTCTGTAGCCCCATCATCGAAGGCCACCAAATTCATCAGGCATGGTTTGCCCTTAGTGAAGCCATGCTGGCTGCCATCAGCCACCTCATTGTTTTTCATGTGTCTTAGCATGGTTTCCATAATCATTTTTAGGGAGTTATATATAAGCACATTACAGATAGCGGGAAAAAAAATACTCCAAGGCAGCCAAAATCTGTCCTTCCGCCCCTTATGCAGCTACTTCAGGTGAGAGTTTAAAATCTTGAAAACTTCAATTAAAATAAACTGGAAGCAAAGCAATTGTGCAAACCTCAAATGCAGAAATTGCTTTCATTCATGCACCCAAACACACCTGCTAGTAAAAACTGCTTTCCAAAACCAAGTCTAATTATTCACTATAAAAAGACGAAATACAAATTCCTAACAAGTTACGCACGCTACTAAATACTGTCAATACATGGGTGTTTTAAGCTGGTCTTAAAATCCTTTCTTCTTTGCTCTCCACTAAATTCACAGTAAAATAAAGTCAGGATGGTCCAAAAAAGATCAGCAAATTTTGCTAACTCACGAAACACAAACCAGCACAAAGAATCCAGAAAAATGGATTTAGAGAACTGTGTATGTCTATATCCCCACACTGATTTCCTCAATGTTTTAGGAATTTAAAGTCTATTGTTCAAAATACATTGAGCAAGAAAATCACCATAAAACACAGAAGCTGAAGAACAAATCCATTACCTCTTCATCACTACACTTCAGGACAATACATTTTTCATCACTTTGCTGAGGATTCAACTACTTCTGTTTCTTGCTTCTATACATATTCCCATTTGGGCAAGAAAAAAACACAAAAGCCAAACCAACCACAAGTAGTCATCTCCAAAACAAAAACAGGAGGAAAAAATTATAAACAAGAGACTTAAACATATTTTTAGAGAAAAACAACACTCAAGCTTTTGCAGAATACAATGGGTTTTTTACCCTTTCCAGCTACTAAGACTGATCCTCAGACTTTTAAAACTTTTATATTAATGATTAAAATAAATATTCCTCCTCATTTCAGATCAGTATCTTCAACTTTCAAGTCTAACACAATCAGAAAGCAGAGATTTTAACACCACATCCAAGTTTCTCTAACACTCTAACTTGTCTTTGAAGGTCCTTTTTTTTTTTTTTTTAAACAGCTTGGTAAGCTTTCTATTTGAAGATACAAACATTCATGCTTAGGAAAGAGATACAGAGACATGAAGATCAGATTAGCATTATCAATTAGGTTTAACAAAGGCTTGTTTGCCTCCAAAAGGGTTTACTTCACTGTGGCAACAATCTATTCTTTTTCATAGGGAAGACTATAAAATGCAATCTGAAAAATCTCAGTTACTCAAGAATTACCTGAGATAGTAATGTGGTGGAAGCCATGCAAAAATTTCAGTAAGCCAGGTTCCACTTTTCACTAAGGTATATGAAGTTGACTTGGAAATGTTAAATACACTTTCTTCTTAATGATACCTAGTAGCTTATTTTATCCTTCACCAAAAAGAGCAGTTATCATTGGAGTACTTTCTCCTCCCACAATACACCTTTTTCTCCCCCAACATCTATTAGCTGCTTTACAGCAAGAAAGATAAACTACAATCATGAAAACAGCATTTTCTTACAATAAATTTTGCGAATCTGTTGTAGTTTAAAAGCATCACTTGATCCTATCTTGTTTTTTCCTAACTTAGCTCATATTTCTATAAGGCCCTTCACCGTTTGGAATCTCAGAAGTTCAAGACACCAGTGGCTGTCCCTAATGAATCTGGAAACATTAAAAAAAAAAAGAAAAAAAAAATCAAGTTCAGCATTTTCCTCCAAAGCCTGAAGATGTTTGCTGGTTTTGTAAAATTTGCACATAACTCACCCCCACCAATATAACACATGTTGCATTATTTGCTTGCAGCAAAGGCAAATTCATACATTTTGCCTTTTTGAGTGGAAGTACATTGACATTTGTAGCAGTTTTTAATTTTCTTACACTTTTGTTTTGTGACATATGTTCTCTACATGCTTGCTCTAAAGAATACCATGTTTTGCCTGGGGAGTAGTATTTTAAAATAAAAATAACATTACAGAAATAGACATTTTTTGTGGCATTGTGTGGTGAACCAATTTAGAAAATAGGATAGCTGTGACGAGCTTTTGGTAGCCTACGTAACAGCTGGAGTCTCCTGTGGGCAGATGTCTGTGCCCAAGAGGTAATACTACTCTATTCAAGCCAGAAGTGTGTACTGTGACCACATACTGCTGTGGAAGCACAGCATCTATATGGAATTTGGATGCTTTCTGAACTAGTTCCCCTGCATTGTCCGTTGTATTTCTGTATATGGAAACAAAAGCATCCGCACTATCACTGCAAAAAAATCCTCAAAATGTTTCTTCTCTGAACTACCATTAACAGCTATCTTTCCAATTCCCAAACTCCCAGTGTGTTGGTGTTAATGGAGACTGCCAGGCAGGTATTAATATAGACATGCAGTCAAAGAATACTAACTCATGTTCATGTTCGGGTATCACTTTTGTAATAGCTACACAAAGATTTTAAGGTGAATGCATTACCTCTTCTCTATGAGACAGAAAAGCTTTTTAAACAGGCCTGTGCAAGGCAGGAAAGTTTTTTCTAACAGACTTGTGCCCAATAATTGAATTATAGACAAAGGCTTAATACCAACAAGGATTTCAGCTCAAAATCTGGAAGATTATCATGGCCAAAATTTCTGAAGCAAGTACACACAGATTCACTGTTTGTTGCAACATCCAAGGTGAGAAAAGCAGCTGTTTCACATTTAAGAAATGTTGTGAATGTTGGGGACGGAAGTAATCCTTGAAGCAGTCTCCAGAGCCCCGCCAAATGGTAGCCCAAAGCACTGAAAAGGACCATCTAGATGTTGCCATACTGCAGTAATGATGATCATAATGATAGTCTGCAGTATTACAGTCAAAGCATCAAGGTTTCCTTTGCTCTTATGACAAGACAACAATGCGAACCAAGAAGGAAGCCTATTCTCAAGCATTCATATGGATACAAAATAAAATATTAGAACTAAAGCAGCATCATATAAGAAAAAAAAAAAGGCATTTTAAGACACCTGCCAGAGTAAGTGAAAAGCTATAGCTGAGATCTAGTTCAACCCTTGCGAAACTCTCTGAATTAGTGTTCTGTTGGTTTAAGCACGGATAGCTTCAGGCTCAAGATAGCATTTTTACAGTCTTGTCTGCCTATTACTACATTGATCCACAGAATGGTAACTGTGGCTTAGGCATCACAAATAGCCATACATTGACTTGAAAGTATTTGTTACTGTACACACACAGAACAGACAAAAATAATACAGTGCATAAATGAAATGACCTTTATAGAAGTTAGCCTTTATAGCAGAAAAAGATATGAATATCAAGTGGTGTTTCAGTCACTTAAGGATACATACATAATGAGAACTTAGCATTCTGCAAAAATCGGTAAGCTCCTCTAATTGTATGTAAACATTCCCACCAAGCATCATCCTAAAGCATTTTCCAAGGCAAGCTGCTGCAGCTCACAGAATTCTACCAGTCAGGACAGATACGAACATGAAGAAAAGCAAATGGATGGTGGTTTTACAGACACATGCAAGCAGGTATCTGGTATTTGACATGAGACTTAAGCAAATAAATCAAGAACAGGTAAGTTCTTACTCTTGAAAATGAGAAAGTTTTGGTTTGCTAGAACAGAAAAGCCAAGTTATTCAAATAATTTGAATAAATGGAAATATTTTAATTAATTTAATAACTTACAATAAGTGGCACAGGCATAAATTAAGCACCAGCAAGTCTGCAGCTTGGGATGCACCTCCCAGGCTGTTCGGAAAACTCAAGTACTGTTTTGCTTGATACAAGATGCATGTGAATATGTGGGCTTTCATACACTAAGAGGTAAAGTGGATGGCTAAGGAGATACTGATCTTCTCTAAAGATGAAATATGAAATGAAGAAAATGTAATTACACTGTAAATTATGTTACTACATATTTATCTACTGCTATAGTAGTATCCACTACATATTTGGCTCACATCTATCGGAACAGCATTTTCAGAGCATACACAAAGCAACTACAGAAAAAGAGTTTATAAATGGCAATCTTACACCTGCTACTTAATTCATCTACAGTGACACTAATTATCTTGAAGACAGTTAAGCATGTTGTCAACAGCCTTGAAAAGAGTTATAAAACCTACCTCCACAAAATCCTAGAGCTACGTTTTCTAAGCTATCTGTGTATCTCTTACACAAAATCTCTGTGAGGAAGACGTTGGGAGAAACTTTTGCTAAGGTAAAAATAATAAAATAATTCACACTTTCCTCAATGTGTGTGTGTGTGTGTGTGTGTGTGTGCTGGAGGGGGACCAGAATTTTTCTGTTTGTATTCTTAAACAAACGAGGCAAATACAAAAGCCAACTACTATTACTAGGAAGGAAAACAACATAATAATATATCACAAGCTGTAAAAGAGTCCCCAGTAAGTGTGTCAATTAATTGGAAAGTCCTGCAGAGCTAAAAAGGTAAACAAATCAAGAAGTCAACAAATCAACTAAGAATGCATCTGCTTTTGCAGACTGTCTCCTTTCTAGTTTAAGGGGAATATGCATGACAGAAAGAAACTTTATCCCTCCCAAACATAAATTTTTATTAGCTACACTTAATTCCCAAGTAACTGGAAACATTAACATATCTGTTCCAAGCAAAAGCTTTCAAAAAGGACTCTGTAAATCTGTACTTGTAGTCACAAATATGATAACAAAACATATTCTTGGTTTTGATAAAAACAAAAGTTTGTCTCAGAGTAAATCATGCATGAAAGGAGGACAATTTTTTTTAACCGCATATGCTTCACATGCTGGTTCAAATGGTAAAGCTTTGCGTGCCTGGCTCAGTGCCAGCTGACAGCTCAGCTGGATATCAATGCACATTCTGACCCCCCTTGCAGCGTGTCACTTCTGAATTGTTTCCGCAGTAGAAAGTTTATTCAACCTCTCTCTCAAATTCAGTGGACCGACCATCATTCTGCTATTTAATCATAGCAGAATAGGTTATTTTTCTGACAGCGCTAAAGCCAGACAGCAACTCCTAATGAACAGCTTGATACAAGTGGAATTTCGATATTTTAGCCTCAATTAATTCTGCTGTCAAAACAAATGACTGCTTTTAGTGTTTAGATGTCAAGCTGCATCACAAAGGTCAATTTTATATGTACACAAACATATAAGCAATCTTTCTTGCTATCAACTTATCCTGTGACACGTTTATCAAAAGATTTCAGGCTTTCAGATTTAGAAGCCAGGAAGACAAAATACATTTTCTGAACACTACTTTTTTTTAACACTAACTTCTTTTTATTGCCTGTCCAAAGCAGAGAACTGATTTTATAAAAAGTAAGGAGAATTTCATTTTTCCCTGCAAAAGTACTTCTTATTCTGGTGTATCTTATTTGTAGGAATAAAGACTAAAGATGAATGGCTGTTACCATCTTTGAGGTAAAAAACATATTTGTGATATATTTATCATGCTAGTACCAGACTGTCACAGCAAATGTCAGTTTGTGTATTTGGTCAGGCCTACTTTGCCAAAAAGAGGCTAAAGGGCAGAAAACATAACTGGCCTATTAACAATCTGAGGGAAAATACTGAAACAATCCTGGTAAAACTGTATGCTTTAATCTACTTCTACAAATACAGAGCATATATATCAGCTTAGCTAGTAACATGTGTAGATCTGCCAAGCAAAGTCTCTTTTTTAGATGAAGATGTTACATACAAGGAGAGTATCTACTAAACAAGCAATCAGTTCTAACCCTCATTCTGCTACTAGGCTTCCAGCCCTGCAGTCAGTTCACGGGATCAAAGGAAACATTCATCTCAGGCTCTTCTGGTTCTATGGGTACAAGCTCATGAATACAGCAAGCACTACTCTCAAGAGGCAAGATTTCCTACGTGGCTTACAGAGCAAAATCAAAGCAGAAGAGGATCGTTATCTGAGTAGCTTTAAAATAGTTACTATCAATTACTATGTTTATCAGGAGAGATTTTTTTTTTCTAAGCAAAAAGTTGGCAAACATCTTTAATTACAAAAGAAAGTAATGCTTATTGCTCAGACAACACAAAATTTTCAGCAAGACACACTGAACACATACCCAAGGCAACATTTCAACTTAGAAATCCAACTAGCTTACAGGCACCGAAATATGAAAATAAATGCTGGAAGTTTCAGCCACAATTTATGAAAGCATGGTATCTGTGAGCAGCAAAATTAATGTCAGCTAAGACATCAATCTGCAGAACACTACATTCCCCAACTCTTGTCATCCACATTTTTTTATCCTTTTCTACTCTTCTCCTGCTTTTCACATTATATATATTTATAAAAATATATATATTCACCCCATATTTCCTCTCTGGCTGCATAAACAACAGGATGTGAGCTGCGGCTAGCTTTGAACTATACACAGGTTAACTGACTGGATAACACATAGATACAAATACACACAGCTCTCTGCTGACTCTCCAAATTTATAATTGTTAAGACAGCTTTTTCCTTATATAGCATGACTAGGTTGGGTCCTTCTCTGACTCCTCATTTTTATCAAGTCTATCACTACGAGATATCATGAACCTATTAAATTCTAGGCCTCATCTTTAACGATTGCTTCAAAGAATCACATCTCTGTAAATCACCTACTGTCCCTGTAATCCAAGATGGGTATGGATTCTTACTAAACTTAAGCCCATGAAATCATCAGAGGTTAAGGCATTTAATGGGACTGTTTCCTAAAGAGAAAGAAGTGGATAATGCATTTTTCAATATTCGGACTTCTTTTCTTTTTTTTTTCAGATAGAAAAGTCTTTTTCAGTAAGATAAAATCCTTTCCATGGGAACATTTTCCTGCTTAGTAGTGCTTTTAAAGTGACTTTCCTACTTATTTGTACAGAAAATATATTCTGTGGGGAAAGAAAGAAAAAGTATACATGCTCAACCATCTCTTCACCCCAGCTGTAAAATGGGAAGTATTAATCAGCTTGTAACAGTTTCCACACAGGTACCATCAATAAGCAAATAAAGTCAATGTGAACTTCTTCATGGTGAGCTTTTTCTGCAGCTTATGGTGAGTTTGAGACACTTCTTTGTGGGGGAAAAAAACTGAAACTACAGGAAAACATTGAGACACGTGTTATTAAAGATTACTATAAAAATCTACCTTTCCTAGTTATGCCCAAAGAGCTACTTGGAGCCCAAAACAGGGTAGCTCTGACCTTGAAATATATCTCAGCATTTAAAGACACAAAATATGCATACTATTATCCAATATTGTCCATAAAATATGGATAATTTGCAAATCACTGCTTGCAAAGAGGAGAAACGCATGTGACAAGACCCCAACTTTCTACTCCTGTCTGTTCTTCCTGAACCAGGCTATCCAAAATTATGCAGAACTACACAATCCTCTGAAGGATTGTATCCACTATGATAGTGAAACAGAGAGGGACTTCCTGAAGCTAAATATCCAAGGCTGAGGAAGAAGTTTAATGACAGTAACAGCATTCCTTATACTGTTTATCTAGATATCCCCTTTCCCCTGAGAGAGCAAATCTTCAAAACAAAATTTCATTATTAAATAAATAATTAAAATTATAGACACTATTAAAAAAGATACAAACTTGAAATTTCATTGTTATGGCTAAACCTGGGCTTAGGTCTGCACAGCTAGCTGGATTAGCTAGTGCTTGGACACCTTCCTTTTTCCTACCCTCATACTACTCAGACAACAGGTCAAAGGGTACCCCACTGTATCTTACACTGTCAAAATGAAGACAAATCAATATCCATAATCTAAAAATGAATTACTGACACAGAAGGCCACCCAGGTGATCTGTAACAATTAGGACAATAATAAAAATGATAATGAAGACAAAGCAGAAGAGATTTTCAACTTCCTGTGAACCACTATGAACACACAAGGTCAAATACAAGCCAAGTGAGAAGTCGCTTTTAAATGCCAGAATAAATATTTGTGTTCAAGAGAGTATGGCGTAGAGACCTAGTTGACCAGACAGTCAATCTGACACAGAATTTTCCAGTGGTAGCTTGTGGTGGTATAGTGTAATATCATGTTGCTATCATTGTTTACTAAATTATGAATGAATTAGAAGCGGGATGCTGTGCAACACAACTTAGTGACCACTAATACTAGATAGACTATTATAAGTACAGTTTAGGATTTATTTCAATTTTATTAGAAAAGTAGGTAAGATAGGTGGTTTCGGGTTTTCTTTTAAGTTCAACTTTAGCTTCCTGTGTTTGCCTTTCTAAGGTACAGTTTTCCTCAAAAAGCTTGGGTTACAGGACTCAGGCCATTGCTCTTCTCTAACACTGCAGTCTACGACAAATAAACTACATGTACAGATGCTCATAAATAGGTTTCCAAACCCTTCAAAAAAATAAATGCCACACCCAGCACTGTTTCAAATCTTTTCTTTCAAACCAGAGTTCATTATTTACGCACATAAAAAGCTAGTAGCTTGAATCAAAGCAAGCTTCAATACTCTATGGCCCTTGTTTGGCATCTCAATCTCTGCAAAGGACTAATTTGTTTCTAAAATTTCTTAGGAGTTATTAATACAGTTATCTAAAACCTTTTTTAATTATTATTTTTTTAATTTATCCTGTTCATCTTGTGTATTTCTGCATTAGATAGAAAACATGTAGTTTAACACAACACACTAACTAAATAGGAATATTAACATGGAATAAGACTGTGCACTTACAGTATTTGCATTAGCTTCCCAACTGTGGTGCAGTTCACTTTAATGCCTTTGTATTCACTTTGGAAAAAACATAAGCAGTATGCTTTAGGACTAAAATGCCCACATAAACAATTAGAAAAGACCGGATAGTAAGTCATAAATTCACACCAAACTTTGCACTAAGCCCCCACCACTGCCAAACAGCAACATGAAACATTATTCTAATCGAATAATAACTCAGTTGAATTCACAGAATCAGAAATCAGTTGAATTAAAGCCTATGTAAAGCTAATTTTTAAAATATTTACTAAATTGAAGCTTTCATGATTTACGATTCTGGTAATACTCAATGTCAGCAGCATTAATGAATTTGTAAATAATCCAGATTAAACTGCTTTGCTTGCCATTCAAATAGTAAACATCACGGTCAGTTCTGAAGCCTGTGAAAAGTCCACATTGCTAAATAACCGTTATTTTTTAAGACTTCAAAATACATGTGTTTGCTTCTCAGGAACTGAGCTCTTAAATGTGTTCACTCAGAACAGACAAGGATCACTAGCACACTGACAAGGATGCCAGGGTATTTTTTTGTTACATGCTACTTTGTGAGGTAGTGGACATCTTGACCCCAGAAACTACAGGCCTGTCAGCATGATCTCAGTGCTTGGGAAAGTCATGGAGCAGATCATCCTGAATGAGATCACACAGCAAGTGCGGGGAAAAAAAGAGATATCAGGACCAGTCAGCATGGGTTCATGAAGGGCTCGAACAATCTGATCTCATTCTATATGACAAGGTGACCCACCTGGTTGATGAAAGGCTGTGGACATTGTCTATCTGAACCTTATAATGCAATTGTAACTATCTCCCACAGCATACTCCTGGAGAAACTGGCTGGTCATGGCCTGGAAAGGCATGTACTTCTCTGAATTAAAAACTGGCAGCCAACCAGGCCAATGGCATCCTGGCCTGTATCAGAAATAATGTGTCCAGCAGGGACAGGGAAGTGATCACCCCCCTGTACTGGGCACAGGTAAGGCTGCACCTCAAATACTGTGTTCAGTTCTGGGTCCCTAACTACAGTGATATTCAGTCACTGGAGCAGGTTCAGAGAGAGCAATAAAGGTGGTGAAGGGTCTGGAGCACAAGTGTGATGAGGAACTGCTGAGGGAACTGGGTTTGTTTAGTCTATAGAAGAGAAGGCTCAGGGGAAACCATACTGCTCTCTACAACTACCTGAAAAGAAGATGGAGTGAGATGTGGGTCAGTCTCTTCTCTCAAGTAACAAGTGACAGGACAAGAGGTAACAGCCTCAAGCTGCACCACAGGAGGTTTAGACTGGATATTAGGAAGAATTTCTTCACAGAGAGGGTGCTCAGACATAGGAACAGGCAGCCCAGGGAAGTGGTGGAGCCACCGTCCCTGGAAGTGTTCAAAAACTGTGTAGATGAGGCCCTCAGTGACATGGTTTAGTGGTGGTCTTGGCACTCCTGGGGTAGAGGTTGGACTTTGATGATCTTAAAGGTCTTTTCCAACTGAGTTGTTTCTATGATTATAGCTGTCCTAAGCCACTGATATACCTACTAACTCTAGACTGTTTGATAGTCTCGCCAGAAAGAATTTCAGAATGATTAAAGAAAACAAAAGTCCTGAATTAATGTCTCCATTTGACAACCATGACCTTAAACTTTCTGATGGCTGGAGTTACCAGGAGCCTCGAGATAATTTTTTCGGTAGGGGCAAAGAAATAGGTTTCAGCAGTTCCAAAAGCAACAGGCCAAACCGTTTTTTAACCAGCATTACTGCTTAATTAGTGACAAAATTACTAATTTCTGGATTTGGTGAAAGAAGAAACAGAGTAGGAATCTTACATCTGCCCTGTTCTGAATCTTGTTATCTGTGGACACACCATTTGCTTAAAAAGACTTACACTATTATTCCTAATATCTAAAAGGATAAAAGGAACAGCAGTCAAACACCTTACTATACGTGCAAGAGCCACTGATGGCTGATTGACAGCAATCATGGACAATAAATACTGTAAAGTAATGTTAATATTTAATCCAAAGAGCTGATGTATTGCAGTAACTAATTTTACAACATTTTAAAATATGCAAACTACTTCTAGTCCCTCCATAAAGTTCAGATTTGTTGGACAGTTAATGACAGGAGACAAGAAGTATTTTTACAGGCTTGTGTTTTCCACAGCTCAAATTCTAGACGTTTTTACTGGTACACACAAGTTGTACGTGTCTATTCTTTCCACTGCCTACTAGTGTGTTGCAACTTCAAATCATGTTCTGGCTTATTCAGATTTGTGCTTGCTTGATCCATCTTCCACAAACCAATGAATTATTTTTAATTATAGTGAATAGATGACCCAGTGCCTCTCTCACACTGATTAATGGCACAGGATATATAATAATAGCCATCTGCAGATCACTGTTTTATTGGATGCCCGAGGAGCCAGCAAAGATTACGTCTTTTCATTTTTTTGTCTGCATTACAAAAAGTTTTGTTTTTTTCTTCACTAGATTTTTAAGAAAAACATGCAAAAACAAGAGGAAGAACTTAATTACCAACAACCACTAACACTGATACCAGAGCAAATTAATGAAACCAAATCATCTAGATTTGATTTTGTTACTGGGTTGCTTTTTCTTTTTTTGGACAATGCATCACAGCTGAGTCTTATTTGGCCTTCAAGGTACCTTCTTGGTAAACTGTGTAGTGGGCAAACACATACTGGAACAAACTAATTTTTAATAGATTATTAGAAGATTAAGTAAATATAGCTAGAACTTATTGATAAGTCATTAACCTTGAATAGACATCATTTCAGTTATTGATTTAACCTATGCTTTACGTGGAAGAAAAGGACATTTTCTGCCATGCAGTAAATTAATTTTCTGAGGAACAAGGAGCAATAGCCTATCACAAACAGAAAACTGATTCATCAGAAGTGGCCAACAAGTTTTGATGAACACTGCAGGATCATGTGAATCATAAAAGCATCTTCCACTGATGGTATCAAACCTGCTATTAGACCTAACAGCAGGAACATATCATAGAATGATATAACAGCTTGAGTTGGAAGGGATTTTTAAAAGTCACCTAGTTCCAATCCCTCCTACAATAAGCAAGGCCATGTTCAAGTAGATCAGGCTGCTGAGAGCCCTGTCCAGCCTATCTTGGATGTTTCCAGAGATGGGCACCCATAAGTTCTCTGGGAACCTCTTCCATCCAGTGTTTCACTACCCTCATTGTAACGTATTTCTTACTAACACCTAACCTAAAACTATCTGCTTTCAGTTAAAACCATTGACCCTTGTTCTGTCACTATAAGCCCTGATAAAAAGTCTGTCCCCATCTTTCTTATATTTTTATCATACATATTTTATACTTTTATCTCTAAGTACTGAAAAGACATAATAAGGTCTTCCTGGAGCCTTCTCCAGGTGGAACAACCCCAGCTCTCTCAGCCTGCCTTCATAGGAGAAGTGCTCCAGCCCTCTGATCATCCTTCATGACCTCCTCTGGACCTGCTCCAACAGGTCCATGTCCTTCCTATGCTGGGGCCCCACAGCTAAATGCAGCACTCCAAGTGGGCTCTCACCAGAGCACAGCAGAGGGGCAGAATCACCTCCTTCGACCTGCTGGTCACTCTGTCTTTGGAGTGAGGATGTGGTTTTCTGGGCTAGAATCACACACTGCTGGCTCATGTTCACCAACCCAGGTGCACTTGGTCTTGCTGAACCTCATAAGGTTTGCAGAGGCCCACTTCTCAAGCTTGTTCAGGTCCCTCTGGGTTTTAGAAACTGTTCAGAGCACACTAAATTCTGACCTGAAGCTTCATTGCTTATTGCAAGTCCTGCCAGCTCTCTTTCTGTTTTTCATTATTTTATAGTGATTTTTTTTTTTTATTATTTGTTTTTTTTTAGATCAGTTAAAATACCTGCAAGTGGACATGGCTGTATTAATTACACTGAATGGAAGAAACAAATAATGAATACAATTTCTTCAAATACTGTATTACTAAAAATTATAAACTAAAAGCTAAACTAAAATTTAAATAAATATTTAAAATAAATTCAGTAAGAAGCAGGTGATACAGCTGACCAGGTAAGTTATTTAGGTAGCAGTTAACGAACAGCCATTTAAAAGAAATCCACAGGTCAATTTAAAAGTCTCACAAAGCATTATAGCTTGAAAGAAATGTTGCCTGTATTAGCCAAACCGGCATTATAACTCTAGAAGTCCCTATATGTTATGATTACAGGTGACAGAAATTAGCCGCCAGAGGGAGCCCACGTAATCTAGTCCAAAAGACACCAATGTACAAAGGGAAAATTTAGATAGGCAGGTCAAAGTTTAAGAAAATAATTGCCTATATCTAGAAAACTTTACTGAAACTTTTTATAGTACACGCAATAAAACAGTCCTCTTCAGTACTTCATTTCAGATTAATTCTTATTTTTATAGATATAAGGAAAAGCAAGTGAACTCTACTATGAAGAACTGCAACTAAAGCTAGAATATACTGAAGTAAATCAACATACTTTGTTATGCATTACCTTTTTAGTTTACTTTGTTCTCAAAATTCAGTATTTCAGAAAGCAGCTCATCATCTATCTTGGTATAGTAGCCCATAAACAGTATGGGAGAAGGCCTACATAGTCCTAAGGGGTTTTTATGCATTTTCCTCAAACAGATTTAGGACTGGAATCTTAAGCAACAGTTAAGTATGTAAGACATCTTTTTTACATTTGTTTTGTATGCCAAGTCAGTAGAATTTTTACATTGAATATTTAGATTTATCTGAGAAGGCATCTCTTTCTCCAGTCTAATTAACAAATATATCATGCACAAGAACTTCCAACATTTGGTGCACAAGGTACCTTTCCATTAAGAACAATCCTCAAAGGCAGAATATTTTTAATCAAGAAAAAGCAGACCTTATGACACTGAATGCTTCCACTTCATTCTTCGATGGCTGATACCTCACTTTGACTTCCAAATCTTTGTAACTGTCAAAGCTGCATGATTATAACTTGATACACAAATATAATAGAAACAGTAACCATAATTAACATCACTGGCAGTTGGGCAGTTGGTGTTTCTAGTCTTTGACACTTCACAACTTCTTGTGAATTTGTATTCTTATACTGCTGAATTTGCATGTGCTTTCCCTCTGCACTGTGACTGCTTTAGAAAGTTGGTATCAATAAAATAATTTAACACTGAAAATTCAGAATGCATACATCTCCAGACTAAACATGCTATCTTTCCTTAGAATACTTTGCTTATAAAAGGAAGAAATGTAATTTGCCAAAACTTTTATTTGGCCCCAGAGAATACAAATGCCTTTCGAAGAACTCCTTAAAGCAGCAAGTGGGTACAGACCATGTATAACTTCTCCCATTAAAAAGTGAAGTATTAACCTTTCGTGCTATTATTGGGTTTTCTAGCAAAAAAACCTACCGTCACAACATGGATGACTTGAAGTACAGAGTGCTCTAGCATACATTAAGAAGTGTCTTTGTAACCCAGGTAATCAGAATCGTAAATGCAAGATGGAGATCCCTAGTGACTGACAGCTCACGATAGCTAGTCTAAACACAGGCAAACCCACTAAATTTCCAGATTTCAGACTCATGTAACTTCAATCTGTTAAGTTCATACTTTTTCTTCGTTTATTGAAAAATTGCAAAATACGCAGGAAAGATTTGAAAATTGTTCCATATACCGTCTGATCTGGGGGAATCACAGAGAGAATATGAAACAATGTTATATTAAAAACACCTAACAGATACCTAATAGTAATATTTTATAATTCAATACAAATTCTTAAGATCTACTGTGTTATGCACATGCTTGGTCTCAAAAAGACATTTGTGTTTCTATACTGGAGGAGAGAGATGCTAGTCAGGACTCTCAGTGCTGAAGAAAACAGAAAACAATACTACCGAATTCCTGTATTCATACACCTAGCGACTGCGTATTCATGCCCAAATACTAAACATTCTTCCTATAATGGTAGAAAAACAGTACTGTGAGATGGTTTTTTTTAAGGAACTCCTATACACCACACCCAACAAACAGTAAATTCAGCAAGCACTAGTCAGTTTGCTGCTTAGTGAAGAAACAATCTATATACAATTTATTCAACTGGACAGTTTTGTAAACTAATCAAATAAACTGATGCAACTCTTACAAAAATTTGATAAGCAGCTTTATAGACATCTGTTCTGAATATAAATTTTTTTATAAATCTATATTTGAGTTCTGAAATATAATTTATGCAGAAACACACAGAAAACAACAATAGTTTGTGCAAGGAACTTCGTTTCTTGACAAATTTCACTGATGTACTAAGGAACAACATAGTTGAAAAGTTTCCTTGAAGATCAACATAGAGGAACTCGGACCTAAAAAAAATGCCATGCTTTATGAACACAAATACTACACATACAATTTCAATTTCTCAGAATTCACTAGTTTTGATATAAAATTATTCATAGAACTTGATAACACATGATTTTGTCTAAGTACCTTAAAAATACAGCACACTAACAAACAGGGGTTTGACCTTTTATTAAGAGTGGAAACCTAAAGTTTTAAAATTAACATTTCCTACTCTGTTATTTTTAATCTCTTACCAGGTCTTTCCTTGCCAGTTCCTTTTGACTCAGCAAATTTCTGGATCAAACTCTCAACTGTAGTATTTGTCATGTTAATGATAAACTCTTCATGCACCTTCAGAAAAACCACACCACACACAAAAGGAATTAAAAAAAACAGTAATTGAAGAAATGTAAGTAAGAAGTAGTTTTCTCTAGAGCTGGAGTTCAAAATACTTGCCTCTAAAATATATTACAGAGCTTCGAGAAATGAAGAGGCATTTCAGTATTAGCAAGTGTTTGTACAATGCAGATACAAATTAAGAATGAAAGAATAGAGTTTGATGAAGGGTCTAGAATTTACTTCAGTTTCCTCCATCTAAAATGACTTGTGTGCATAACTTTCTGAATTTGTCAGCAACATGACCCATTACAATGTCAGCAAGACAAGTAGTCTCCTAAGCCAGTACAAGTTAAGGGCGTGAACTCCTACTACTGTATTATCACAACTCCCACCTGCTTGAGTGAAAGCGTTACTGTTGTAACGTTTTTGGTATGACAAAGGAACAACCACCTACTCTTAAGAAGCTTTTCCAACAACACTATATGTATATGCTTTAGAAATAAATAGTATGACCCTTGTGACCACTATTCACTAGCAGAAAACCTCTAAACTGACAAATATAATGACTCTAACAGCATGCAAATAAAAACTCCATTTCAAAACATCCAAAAATTAAGAACTATTTCTAAGGATTATTAATTAAACCAACTAAAGAAATAACAAAATCTTCTATTACTGACAAAAACCTGGAAACTTCAGACTGATAGTTTCAAGTTTTAAACAAAGAATAGCACAATTATGTGTGAAATGAGTGCTAATATAATACCTAGAGAACAGAACTTTGAAAGATCCTAAAAATTCTTCATATTGTCAAAATATTTTGTTCTGTTGAGACTAAATTTTTTTAGGCTTATTCTGTAAATTCTGTGATGCTAAACTTATAAATGCAATGGGAAGCCATACAGATTTGACCTTATGTTCAATTTACCATCATTTGAAAGCTGTGATCTTGTAATTACCATAAACACAGTAAGAAATCTTCCACTTAATAGTTAAAAAAAATATATAGCATAAAAAAAACCCCAAAAACATTTTACCTCTCCTATTTGTAAATGAACTTCTTTTATGGTGTTTGACAATGATTCTATAATCTCTTTCATACGAAGAAGATGTGTTTCCTCAATGTCTTGAAATTTCTGTAAACAAATACAAGAAACTGTAATGAAATCATACTGAAAAGATTTCTTGAAAGACTAAACCTTAAATTTTAATAAGTACACATAATTAAGAATTACATAATTAAGGAAAAAAACAAAACCAAACCAACCAAACTAAAAAACCTCAAAACAAGCAAAAATACCCTCCCACCCCCAAAAAACCCACCCATTTATTTTCTTGTTTGCTTGCTTGCTTGGTTTTGATTTGGGTAATTACAATGTTAATGAAAGAAAGGTGCAGAATTCAGTTATGAAATAATGTACATTAAATTACAATATATTCTTTTAGAATCACTACAAATTTTTTTACTTGCTCTTTAAATTTTCATGTATCTTCAGTATTTCTACCAAATAGTGTTAGAAAGTGTTAAAAAAAAACAAACCCAAACCCTCTTTTCTCCATTACTGAAGCTTCGTTTTTCCATCTAAACCCAGAAATCTTATTTCTTAATCTGTTTTGCACTTCCTTCTTAGCACTCTCTCCTTCTGGTCAAAATATACACATGCTTTCTCTTTTTCTAGCTAAACCTATATCCTTTGATTCTTCAATCATGATTAATTTCTTTGATCTTTAAACTCACTGCATTATAATCTTTCAGGTTTGCTCCACTTTACACTTCCAGGTAACAGCCATTTTAAAAGCACTTCCAATGTTTTTAATGACCCTTCCCTAGCCAGAGATCAGAATGTTCCACCCTCCCCAACAATCAACCATAATTGTCTTGAAATATTTGTTCACTCCTGCTCTTACGTCTCTTCCTATTTCTGTAACTGTCCTTTCAAGTGCGTCCAAACTTTAGAGCACCACTTAATCCTCTCTTCAATTTGTACAAGGTTCTCTGAAGATCATACCTTCACATTTCACACCTCCTGCTACTCTGATTCCCAAAAACATCTCCATACAGACAAGTATCTAACTTCTAAAAATCTCAGTTTTTCTTTTGCCATACTGATATAACTCTGCAGCCATCAATCAGATTTTACTTTTTTTTTTCCAGCAGCCTTACTCTTTAATTACAAAGGATATGGTCATCCTCTGTAGCGTACTCTATGACATTACTTCTTGTATTCGTTGCCTTATTATATAAACTACATTATCTGCTTTCAAAACTATCTATGTCCCATCTCTACAGTCACTTGCTATCAGGGTGTCAACACACGTGCACAATGTGTCCTTCCAATGCGTGCCTTTTTCCACTACCTAATTTTAACCTAAACACAAAGTCAACTTTTGAAATTATGCCAATGTTTCCCTCATGTTTGGTTTGAGATCCCCGTAAAACTCCGCAAAACAAAGGTACCAGTCTCCTTTAAACTCTGCTCTACAATGACTATCAAAAAGTTTGCCATTTAGAGACTTTTTTTTTTTTTTTAACTCAGTGGAAAGCATTCCCCTCCTCCAATTGTTTCCTTGTTTTTTTATTGTTTTATACATAAGATGTGAAGCCTTTGAAGTAGAGCTCTCTTGGCCTTGTACAGTACATAATACAAAGAGGTTCTGATCAAAGAATAAAGCTAGGTACTATGATACAACCACATAGTTCATATCACAGACATAATCATTAACCAACTTGTTTACTTTCCGTTTTGAAAGATCAGTCCATTTTTAAAAGATTTACTGAAATGAATCTGTAATGTTAATGACCCAACAATTGCAAGCCACTTTTTAGCATTTTAAGCTAAAATAATGATGAAAAATCACTAGACAGGATCATTAGCTGTCCAACTTGGTATACAGAGTTTAAGAAAAACATTACTCCTTTTTATAAACATGTATTTTCCTGTAAGTTTTAATTTTTTTTTTAAAATGAACTATTATTCATTCCTGAACATTATTTATATGCAGGCTGCTCAAACGCAAAATCAACGCAACTCTACTCAGTTCTAACTTTGAAATAATAATTTAGCACTTTCAGCTATTTCATGGGTTCCAATAATTAACTGTGCTGTGCAGTCAAAAATAATAATAAAAAAAAAAGCTTCTCACAAGGTAAAAATCTGGCAAATAAGACATCATGTTGTACTATGAAATCGCTATGCAATTGCTAAAAAACCAGCTTTACTCAGAAAAATCAATGAGGAATTTCTATTAAATCCCATTTCTAAACAACAGTGAACTGTATTTTCCTGCTTCTTTAATCAAAATGAAACCTTCCGTGTTTATCACAGCAAAAACCGTAACTTGCAATTCAAGATTAGAAAGACTCTATGTTTTAAAATTCAGCCTCTCAAAATCACGTATCACAAGTCACTTTGATAACTGCAGGTAAAATGACAAAAGAGGAAAAACAGGTAAAAAAACCTCAGTGGAGTCTGACTAAGAAAAAAGTACAGCTAAGTGAGTACGTTACTCACGTTACTACATTAGTAATGTAGGTAATTACATTATTACATTAGTACCTTGAATACCACAGCAATTAAAAATGTTTATCCTCAGAAAAATAGTATGCAAACAGTATAAAATATATTTAAGCTAAGACAACTGATTTTGCACTGAAACAGTTGAGAATGCTTACACTCCCCATTGACTGTTTTCCAAATGAATATATTTCAAGTGAAATGTACTCTAAATTAAGATAATACAGGGTGTGCTTCATATAAAAGTAGGCTTCCACATATTCGTACATGTTATTTTTCCTATCAGGTCATCTTTAAAGTAGGTCTTCTGCACCCAAATTGTAGATGCAGCTACACTACTACACTAAAAACAAATTTCCAAAATATGACATACTGGCAGAATGCCAGTATTTCTAGAGTGGTCATGTGTCCAGGTGTCTATTATCACATAAAGTGAGAATATCACATAAAGGAGAATTTCCAGGTGTCTATTATCACATAAAGTAAAAATTTAAATATTAATCAAAAAGGTAGTTGCTATTAAGAAACCAAGGACATTTAAACAAGTGTGGTTTGTGGTGAGAGGTAACTTTGTACCATTTTTGTATTGGGGAAAAAAAACTGAATGAACCAAATGATCCTAAATCTCCAGCCCTCCCACCCCCAAACACAGAAATACAAAGCAGCCCAAAATCATGGTGAGATTTTCCCAGCTGTAACATCCCTTATCGCAAAAATGTGTGGTGGAAGGTTTTTTTGTTCCCCCACCTCTCTACATCTCAGCCTGGTTTAGACATGCAATACCTACCCAATAATACAAATAAAGATTAACAAAGAGCATCTTCATATTCTGTCTCTAAATACAAAAATAAGCTGTCAGTTTTCTCATTCTTTTGTTGTAGTGGATTATTTAAATGGAATTTTTTTAGTACATGATGAAAAGCCCAACAAAATTGCTTGCTGAAAGCCCTTACATTTTTCTTCACTAATTCACTGATGATAAAATCCATTTCATGTTTACCTTCTGTCAATTTTAAAGAACTCGTTTTCATTATTCACAACATTTTTACTCACTGGGGACAAGTTTTTAAAGCAGTTTAGCAAAGCTGGCTTATTGAAGTCATACTTAAGCTTTTTCTTATTGTTTCAGAGAGTAACAAGACAATTACTATAAACATAGTCTCTTTCTTGTAAGGTAAGGAATGGGCAGCATGAAGTTTTTGTGAGACTAAATAAAGATTTAAATGAACCTGCCCGAACTTGCTGTGCAGTGGATTAAAAGCATTCACAAGATCTGTTTTGGTGGGGGGTTCAGTAACTTCCAAAGCAAGCTAAATAACAAACAGGGTATGAACTTCTTGATCCAGAAAAGCCACATTTGCATACGATTTGAGACAAATAAATGGAACAGTTCGGTATTTTTTTCCGGTATTACTTGATTGTTTTGTAGCAGAAGGTGAGGTCTACAGCAAAAAGTCAGGGAGCATTGCAATTTATACAAAACCACACAAAAATGGAGTTACTGGAATGCTTACTAAGGAAATATAATAATTACATTAACAGGAACAGTATAAAAAAGTTACCATTTTGAGTAGCAGCAGTATGTGTCCCATGCCTGTCTCCCCAGGAGTAATGGTACACTTCAATGATTCTTTTGTTACCCTTTTATTATACTTGTTTCCAAGAACTGTATTAAGATACATACTAGTTTAAAGTTTAAAAAGGTTGCCTAGTCCCAAAATTCTCAAACGATTGTAATCACGCATACCAATTCCGATCCTTATCCCACTCAAATTGCCTGGGGATAACTGATATGCAAATATTTTAAGTTACAGTAAGGGACATACAATGCTAAGGCAACAGATGTAAATGTGTATGGTGGACATACATGCAAGTGAGCCCAGGCCAGTGTCGCATGTTAAACCAGTTTAAACTAGCTTGGTACCACACTGACTGCCTTTGTGCCAGCAAAAATGCTTATGTGATCTCTTAACAAACCAGCCTGTAGGTCTCTTCTGGTTTAAAGTTTTAGCTGGATTAGTTCTACAACGTACTCCTTGCACAATTACTTGACAAAGGAAGAAGCATGTACTTCTCCATCTCTGATGTGTGAAGCTGTGTTTTCAACATATGTTTCAAGTTAGCTTGCTGCCAAAATTATCAGTTGTCCTATTTCCACGTGTCCTGGGTTCAGCTGAGAAGTACAACAGGGCATGGGTACAGACCAGTACCCATGAATTTTCTTGTTGAAAGAAAGGAGAGAAACATAATGTACATAATCAAATTTAACTCAGTATAAAGCATAGGGAGCACAGCTTCTTCAATGAGAACCAAGTCAGGATGTGCACAAAAACATGCTTTTTGCAACTGTTCATGGAAAGGTTGTCAAGATTCCTAAAGTAACAGTTGTGTTACAATCAGAATTTTGCAGTAGAGCACTTCTTTGTTGCAAATGCCTGGACTGGGCAGTGGGAGGGAAAAGTTCTGGTATGTGATATATGTGGTATCCTTTCTCTAACAGCTGTGTTGAGTATCTATTTGGAGATTAACTAGATCAAATTCTAATGAAGGTCTCAAAGTAATAAAGTAGTTTACAGTGGAGGACAGGCAAGCTTTTTACATGTCAGCCTACACATCTCCAAGCTGTGAAATCTCAGTTTCTAAGGAGTTACTGAAAACCCTAACACTTTCCCACTTAAATGTTAAAAACATGAGTATGAATGAATCTCCCCAATAATTCCATCTCCACCTGAAAATTAATCTTTGACACTAATGGAAAGATCAAAAGAATTTTCAGACAAAAAGAAAGTTCCTACCTTGTAAAAGCTTTACTAAACCAAGAACTAAAAATAAATATGCCAAACAGTTCTCAACTATTACTACTAAAAACAGAAATGATAAAGTTTCCTTTTTGAAATCTGGAGCAGTGGTAAAAAGTCTGTTATCAACAGATTTGAAAAAGAAACTTTACAACATAACAAGAAGCAGCATATGCAATGATACAGAGAACTTGGTATCCTCTGGAACACAGACTAAAAGTCTTCAAAAAGCCAAACAAACCCCAGAAATTTGAACAGATGCAAGTGCTTTTCACAATCTCAAGTAAACCCAAGGAAGACATTCTAACAAGCTGTAACTGAAGTGTTTTGCTGGAAGGACACTAAGAAATCCATGATGGATCCCAATATTAGAACACTTAAGTGATACAAGACTTCCCACATAATCAAGTATGCAGGTGCATCAATGCACCTACAACACTTCCAGAAGTTCACTTTGTTGTCTTCCCAAAAATTTCTTAAAAAAAAAAATAATTAAAATCTAAGTATTCAATTGTGTCATTCAAGGAGAGTGCCATCACAACATACACAGTCAATGTCTACCTTCAAATGTATTACTTCTAATGTTATTGTTCATATTGGTTTCCAAAGGAGATCATTCTATCTTGAATCAATTTTTCAAAAGCTTTGATATCAAGGGGTCAGACATAAAATAGCATCTGTTATTTTAAAAGTAACTCATTTAACATAGCACTTACCTGTGCAGTTTCTGTCATTTTTTGTTCAAAATCAGATTTAAATGCAGCATATTTCTCCACATACAGTTTATAGGTATCTGTAGCTTTTTTTGATTTAACTGCTGCCTGCAGATCAGTGCAAAAAAAGTGTCAAATGTCACACATATAATCTGATCCAAGGTTTTTAAAGACACCATTAAAAGAAAGCCTAGGGTGATCTACAAGGGGCATATCAAAACAGTGAAATGTTGTAACAAAATTTCACCACCAAATAACTCAGATTCAAGCCATTATAGATTTCTATTCAAGCTATACATAAACCACATAAAACGGTAACAAGGCAACTACCTGATTTAAATCACCTCCCCTTATCAGAAATAATGAATTTATAGTATACTTATTTTGAAATCAAAACTGTACTGCTGACGTTAACTAACTAGTTCTTTTCAAGTATTTAGATCTGCAACAGAAAACAGGAAGAAAGCCAGACCAGAATACAGAGCAGAGTTATTTGTGGAATTCTGAGAGAGTCAGTGGTTAAAAAAAATAAATAAATAAAAAATCAGGAAGGCACAGTTCTCTTAAAAATACACCCAGAATAACAGAGCCTGAAAGTGCTTCACTGTTTGAAGAATATGGATCCTTCAGGCATTAAAAAAGGAGAGCATGACAGGTTGTATTACTCCCATCAGTTACTTTTCCTGAATTTTACTTCATGATTCTCACTCTTGCGCATTCACACAAGGGAATTACTGAGAAGAAAACAGTCATAATTAGTTTCCCAAATGCCATTTAGTATGCTGAAATTACAAGGCGTTCTCTGAACACCTGTTTTTAAAAAATAATTAAAATAATTGAATCTGTTTTACAATAAAATGATTCCAACCTTAAACATTAAAAAGGAAGGAAATGACCAGTTAAAAGACTTCAAAAGTAAGTTTCTTCATAAACCATTACTTAACCCCAAATGCATGGATTTTGAAAAAAAAAAAAAACCAAAAAAAAATTCTGTCTCTTATGATGTTTAAGATAAGCAAAATGTGAGTGTTATGTGCTGAAGAGCATCTACAAAAAACAACTACACAGCAGACCAGACAAAATGATGAAACACATGAACATTGTATGATTAACTACTAATCTCTTCTGAAAGCAGGATGTGTTTATTCTCAATTGGATGCAGCAATTGCTAGAACTCTAGCAATTTACTGTAAGAGAACATAAGGATCAGTCAACAATTTTTTGTCAAGTCACTATAAATAGAGAAGTTCACATGTAAAAGAACAACAGGAAATTATTACAGGTTAACACTACCTTTCCGTTGCAATGAAAATTGCAAGGACTCAGATACCTCCTCAGATTCTTCAATGAAGTATTTCACTACATATTTCGCCTTATGATCAGCTCTTAGCATATCGGTGCAGATTCCCTGCTTTTTGATAATTATTCTGTTATTTTGATAAAAAAATTAACAAATCTATTCTCTGCCAAAGTTACAATAAATGAATACAAACTTTGCCACCACATTTCTGAAATTACAAGTGTAAATCTGAATTGAAAGATTCAGATTGAAAGAGGTGACGGTCATGGTTACTTGCTCCCGCTGGAAACATTGGTCAAGTACTTTCAGAACATTCAAATATGGACTAATCGTTCACACTAGGGAAGACATAATATAGAAAAAAATGGCCTTCACCCACCAGTGCTTCCTCTTTCTCCCTTCTCACACAGACATCAGACTGAAACTTTTTTTTTATCCAGCTGAATAAGGATAATGTTAGATCTTAATAACATGCCTGCCATCAAGTCAACTTTTCCTACTGAAAACTTTCATTCTATTTACAAGAATTCAGAAAAATTATACTTCGAACATACTGGCAGGAAAACTTCTGCCAACCCACATATTTCTGATTCATGTCTAGAATCCAACATTGACTGTCACTGGAGACAGAAGCTAGAAAAAAAATAATCTAGCTTTACATCAAAAATAAAACAATCGGAACATGGTCAACAAGATCACTTTTTTTATCAGTGAAGACAATAAACAGCTCTATCTGGTCCTTCAAGATAGGATTATAAAAGGCACCACGATCATTCTCACATGAACAGAGTCCTACAAAAATCATGTAATTGAAATGGGAACAGGCAGAGGCACCAAGATTTAAAATGAGAAGACACAGAGACAGGGAAACATGACCTATTTCCTCTACTAGTCTCCTGGAAATAGGAAAGGTCAAGGGAAGTGATCCTTCCCTTCTACTCTGCACTGGTGAGGCCACACCTGGAGTACTGTGTCCAGTTCTGGGTGGTCCATTGCAAGAAAGGCATGGACATACTTGAGAATGTTCAGTAAAAGGCCGCTAAGATGATAAAGAGGCTAGAGCACCCCTCCTATGAAGAAGGCTGAGACAGCTGGAACTGTTCAGGCTGGAGAAGGGAAGGCTCACAGGGGATCTTATCAGTAGAACAAAGAACCGAGGGTACATAGAAGACAGAGACTGGCTTTTTTCAGTGACAGGACCAGAGGCAATGGGCACAAACAGAAACACAGAAGGTTCCCTCTGAACATCAGGAAACATTTTTTTCCTGTGAGGGTGAGTGAGCAATGGAATAGGTTGCCCAGAGGGGTGGTAAACTCTCCATTCTTGAAGATACTCAAAAGTCATCTGGATGTGGGCAACTGGCTGTAGGTGGCCCTGCTTGAGCAGCAGGGTTGGACCAGAGGTGCCTTCCAACCTCGAACAATTTTGTGATTCTGTGAATAGATCAAATTCCCTGATAAGCCAGCACAGCACTAAATACAACAGTAAGATACTCATCCTTAGGTTTCTAGCCCATGAAATTGGAATCTTTTAAATTAGCACCGGAAGCAATGTTAATTTGGTTTTCTTCTTAATGGGACAGACTTCAGATACTGTATAATTAGCTACTATGTCTCACTGAAGGGAGAACATCCCTCTACTCTTTAATTCAATAAGAAGAGGACTGAGTACTTCCATATTTACCCAAGGAAATTTATCCAAAACCATAACAGATGCTGAAACAATTACACACAACTTCTGTAAAAGCCAATAAACAAAATTACCATATGATGCAGTTATATACAAAATAATTAAAACTGCAGAGCAGTTTGAACAGATAAGGAACTGTGAAAAAAACGAAACATCATGCACATTATAAAATAGCCACAACTACTACTTTTAACTATTTTCAGCCCTCTGTGAGCTAATATGAGGTAGTGAATGTGTTACTGATTGACAACACAATGAATTAAATTAAGATGCCACAGCACTACCTTATCAACTTCTCTCTGTGTTGCTCCTTCCTTTTTCAAACGTTCATGTTCAACACACTTGGCATTGTAGTTCTCCTTTGATTTCTGTAAGGCCTGAGTGATACTTTGAATATTTTGCACTGCTTCCAGTGTTCCTGAAACGTCTTCTTTAGTCTGCCAAATATCACATGGTTGTCAAAATCAAACCATTTTAACGTTAACAAGTCATTGGACATGCATAAGAAAAAACTAATAACCTTTTTATAAGCTTTGATTTGTTCATCACCATATTTGTGAACTTCTTTTATTAGCTCTTGTAATCTCCGCACAAGATCCAAGTGGCAGCTTGCTAGTTTTTCTGTTGAAGTTTTGAAAACATCCCAAACCGGTGCAAATGTCCTAGATTGAAAAAATATGAAATATATTTTTTTTTAATAGTGGTAAAGTATAATTGATAAGTTTCCACAAGTTCACGTCTGCTCCTAAACCAGAAACAAACAAAACCCCTAACAACTGCTATAAAACCTTATTTCATGTTTCAGATGTACTTAGAATCTTACCTACTGATTTTTTCCATGTTTAAAACTTTAAAGCACTGATGTTCAAACTAACATCAGTGATACTGATAGATAACCTCTGAAGAGCAGCAACAACTGGTATCAAATTATCCACTGACAAAAGCTGCCCACAATTCTAGCTGCTATGGCTACAAATAAAAAAATCTTATCTAAGAAGTCCGAGTTCTTATTGGTATAATCTTTCTAATGAAAAAACACTCACTAATCATTCCAGTTTTTAAAAACATGACCCCATGGGTAAGACTTTCATTAAACTGTGGAATAAATCTATTGAGAAGTCTCATTCTCAGTATCTTTGAGGACAGAAATAACTCTCCAGAAAGCAGAAATAATAGAAATAAATAAATTTACTGCCACATTTGCAGACCATACGTTCTCTCTATCATAGGCTTGGAAGGATAGAACAGAAAGTCATGTCCTTTATTATGCTGAAAGGAACTCAACCTTTGACAGAGAAACAGTTCCTCCATGTTTGGGCTTTGTTGGTTTTTGTTTTGAACTCTGAATAAAGAACTGCACTCTTTGTTGTGTATATAGTTATACAATACTTGCATGGTTACTGAAGAACTAACAAATATTGTTAAAGGTGGTAAGGTTGTACTACCTTCAACTTCATTAATAAAATACTCAGAATCAAACTTGATTGATAACATGTATGCAGTTATTTATTTATCTCTTATGTACACCTACTCACCCAAGCTGTGTGTAATTGCTTGCTGATTTGGCTAGTTTTGCCATTGACCTTGAATATGCCTCTTCTATTGTAGCTCTGTCAAAGAAAAACATTAAAAGCATAATCAAAATTTTGAAGATATTTGAAGACAGATAAATATGTATCATAAAGGTGCAAAACAAAGGACTTTTTACTTAATGACCCCTCAAAAACTATATACAAAATCAGAAGTATATTAAAATAAAAAGAAATCTAAGAACCCAGTGATAAAATATTGCAGGGAACAGAAACAAGTAAAACCCAGGAACTCAAGACTTGAAAAAGATGATTCCTTCCTTCCTATACTCTTTGCTCTTCCTCTCTGCCTTTAACACTATTTAGTAACAGTCAGAATAAAGTGACATAACAATTAACTGCCTAGCACTGTTTAAACACCAGAGATACACAGAACAACAAAATCAAATACATTTGTAACTAAAACATTTACATAAACAAACAATTTAAATAAACAAACTGAATGGTTTTTTGTTTACTAAAGTTCTTTGCATAAAGGTATTTGAGTCTGTAAAACTGAAATTAACATGCAGTATAAAATACTGTGTTCTACTGTTTATATTAATTTTTAAAGAGGGTTGTCTCAATACATTCCAATCTATTCTGGAAAACCTCTTCCTCCATAAAGTTTTATGATATTTTCCTGCACTCAAACCCACAATTTTACTTGTCTCTTTGCAGATTCAAAATCCAAAGATCAGCATATATGTCTTCCTTAGAACCTCTGCTGGGGCAAGCACCACGGAATAGCAGTCACACACAAAGTGCTACAGGAGTGACTCCCTGCAAGTTCTTCCCCCATCAATCTTGCTTATTCTGCTATTGCTGAAGTAAAGACACACACTTTTTTAATTTTCTATCCTTAATCAACATTCAATATGTAGTGTCAACTTAGATTTAGAAGCATCCTGGATTTGAACGAATACTGTAATTGCTTTTTCCTGAAAATGCAAAAGCTTGCAGCAGTTTCTTTCCTGCTATGCAATTACTCTATTTGAGGGAAAAAGAGAGAGGAAAAGAAAGGGAGATTAAGAATTCATGCCTTTCTCAAGTTCTAACTTGACCACTTATGGCTAAGGCAGGAGTTTTTATTTTTCCTTCACAGCAACATTTTGCAACCAAAAAGAGTTTTCTCATGAAAATATGAAACAAAGCAGCAGTAGTCACCTGAAGCAGAAGGAGATGTATTTAAACCTACTGAAATTTGAAAATAACTATCCAGTCAGTTGGACAATCAACTTGGAGATTAAACTGTAAAATGCAGCAACTGAATTACATTTTAAAGGTCATCTACAAATAACTGTGAAGTTATTTGCCACAAAAAAGTCAATTAACTTTATCCTCCTTCTATATTTGTATATATTTTAATAATAAGTTCAAGTTTCCAAGATTTGGAATTCTTGCTCACTACATAGGAACTCACATATATGCACAGACACCCAGAAGACACAGTGATTTTTTTTAATTATTATGATGAAAAATGTATTTTGGTTAATTATCAGTAACTTCTATCAATGTGTTCTACATTTCAAAGGTCTGTGCTTCGCCATCCCCCATTTAGTTAAATGGCACTATATATGCATTGACAGTTTCTTCTGATCAAGGACATTCTTTCTATGACACTTTCAGATGAGTGGTGCGGAAAAACATTTGAAAAACCTGTGGAGAAAAGCCAACACAATACCTATTAACTTCCCACCTGTGAAGAGTGGTTTCTTACACGTAAAGAATTGTTTGCGTGTATTTAACACCTCAAAGTAGTTGACAGTATTAAGACACTAACTTCCCAGTATTTAAATAAATATAACAATAAAAGGGGGCAGCCCAGACTTCTTATATTTTCTATAGCTGTTAAAAAAAACAAACCTACATGCTTTATCAAGAACATAACAAAGATACCTATCTTACAGCAGATAACATGCTCCATTCAAGACTTACCAATACTGAGCAGATTGTCTGCCACAAAATTCACTCTTTCAGACAACATATTTCTGAACCACAGACGCAACCGTCTCAGTTCTTTTAGTACTTGACCATTAAGAGATACTCAAAATGAAAAGTGAAACAACACTGTTGAAAATTGAATTGGTATCAACTAAATGGACACAGCCAAGAAGGAAAACTTCTGCTCCTTCTAAGGATATCCAGTTGGAACCGCAGATATACTATAGAAATAATATATTATTACAAACACATTTCAAACTTTTTTTTTTTAGATGGAAAATTCTGCAATTTCAGACGGTTCTTACAGAAGATTTGAAAGAAAAATATTTAAAAAAATTCTCAGGCTGACTATAATAAAGTTTTCCCACATTCTATGCAGTTTTTCTGTTTTCATTACTATTTCTAAGGCTGGAGAAAAGAGAACAATAGACTTTTCCCCAAATAGGCTGCACACAACCAAAACACTACTCTCAACACTGCAAGTGACAGAGACTGGCTTCATACAGACATGTGTCTTTTGTGCCCTATGCAATCTGCACATCCAGATACACTCCACCACCTTCCCTTTCTCTCTCAGATTGCTCCACAAAAAAAAAAACCAGATTCTGTGCCTTGTCTGGAGATCCAGCAATCCTGACCAACCAGGTGACTACTGTCAAACAGTACATAAAAGATTGAGCACTCTAACTTGTTGAAAGTATTATCACCCACTCAGACCTGTCTCTACCTATCCAGCAGTTTTCAGTTTTCACTCAGGGCAAGCCACTTTTAAGGAACAACACTGAAGCCTTGTCAAATAAATTAAAATTTAGCACCAAGAGTCTAGTGAATTTCAGTCTGTTAATGAGAAATGAAATTTTCCACATATTTTACCAAAAATGCTGTTAAAAGGCTGCATCTATCTTTGGCACATCCTATTCGTGCACAAGAACAGAAAAGAAATTTCTTGATCTCTCACTGAGGATAACGTGCCCATATGGATCCTCATGTCTTTAGTCTTGAGTATCTTTCGTCTTAAATGTTATTTAAACTTGTTTAGCTGGTGAAAAATAAAGGTCTCATTTACAAACCACTAGAATTACTTAGCAGAAACTTCAGCTAAAACACTTTTAATATGTGGGGAAAGGTCTAAATATTTTATATATTGATTGCAAAGGCACATCTCATTTAAAATTTCATTTGGAAAAAATTACAGAGTGAAAAAAACCTAGAATACCACATTATTTTTTGCTAGGAATTTTGTGTAGAATTAACTGTTAAGTTTTATTTATTCACTATAATCAAGCAAAGAATCCAAGCCAGATATAGCATCATAATGTGCTCTCTGGAATCAGGAATTCTTGAAACACAAAATTCCTTGTGTTGTGTAGTCCTTCTAACAGAAGACTGTCCATCACACATGCACTCGAACTCACCTGTTTCTGGCTTAGTTGAAAGATTTGTCATTTTCTCCAATTCACTTTGAAACTGTGCAAATGTCAGTGCAACAGAGTACCTGTTGTGGTTGTTAAATTTTGTGGAAACTTAAAATAAACTCTCTTAAGATCTATTTGAGACCAAAACTAAAATTTGATGAAAAATTCCAGGAAAAAAAAGCTGGTTTGTGGGACAGCTTTTACTGCAAGAAACCTTCACTGAAATAGGTCTTCAATCAGTCTCTTGCAAGACCTCTCCTTGTGTCATCTGGTGAGAGTAACTGAATTAAGACAAAATTCTGAAGCAGACATACAACTGATTTTGTCCAGAATGAAAATTGTTTTGTTCAATGTAGCAGCAAGAGCAGTCTTCTTCCACAAAACAACTAAACCCAGCACTAAGTCATCTGTTTTGGAAGTTGTGACATTTGCAGATTTTGGTTCTGTCTTTTCAATCCCATAGAGAAGAACTTGTATTATTTTCTGCATATTATTTTCTTGTCCCTGTGTATCACTCCTTTTTCTTTCAAAAACGTAGTTTCTCATCATCTTACAGTATAATTTTTAAGATCATACTAGCACTTGCTAACACCTTTATTTTACATCTACAGACAGAAACTGCTAAAAAGCCTGCTAAAGTCTGCCTCTTTGAATTACAGCTTTTCTTCCAAACATGAAGAAAACTTGGGATTCATTTAAATAAAGTGTTGGACACCTATGTGACAATTCTAGGCTTTTACTTGGTTTTTAATTCAAACCTGAAAAATCAGAAGTTTGTTATTAATTGATCCGTAAGAGTCACTGTTCAGTTCAAAGTGAATGTAATAAACCTACATATTCTTATAGGATGTAAGACATATTTTAAAATGCTCATTGATTTTTATGTATTTTGCATGTTACTGCTAAATATGATAATAAACTTAGATAAAAAACAAAACCAGCATATTAAAGAGCCAAGATTACCAAGGATGAATGCTCACCTTTCTCTTATAAAGTCTGCTAAGTCTTTTGTTGACAAATGTCCATGTTTCATGTTGTGATAGAGGACATCAAAGCCATTGTTCCTTTCCCCCTAAAGATAAATAAAAAGGAAGTATAACTAAGAAACACAACATGCCAAAGCAATTACAAAACAAAATATAGAAGCTATGCACTTCAATAATTGATCAACTTATATGACCTGAGTGATTTCTAATGCTTCACCACTTTACCAGATGCCATTAGTTCACTTCAATCCTCTATATGTAAAACAAAATAAAACCATCTCAGCAGCTACCACTACCCTTTCAGTGACAACTCTTCTACTACATATTTCTAGGCTATATTCAAACCCATTTCTTTTTTAGATTTCTACAGTTCTTGTATTCTTCAACTTCCCATGTTATTTAACACATACTAAATATTGTACTCTCTCTTCATTCTGTCATATCTTTCATTATTTTCCATCAATTAGTATTCATACTTTGAGATCACTGGATATCCCACTTCCCCAGTTCCTCACACTTCATGTATCATCTTCTGTTTTTCGAAAATTGGTCAAAAAAAAAAACAAAACAGAAAACCCAACAACAAAAACCCCCCAAAATAATCTCATCCTTCTCACAAGTATCTTCCCTTTGTGCATTCTTGAGGCCAGTTTTAAAACAAGTATTTTTCAGTAAGGTGTGCCTCACCATTAAAACGGAGACATTGCCCTCATCACTGATAAATTCAGCCATCTTATCACCTCTGGCACTGTGGTGAACTTCTTCCAGGCATAAGAAACCAACAATAGAAATTAAAGGAAAGCAAGGCATGGCACAGCACACAGCACTGCTCCTAGAAAAGTCTTCCTGTCAAGCTATCCATTTCCCTCCACCTAGCTGCTACAAAAAACACAGAAGCATGCCCTCAGGAAAACTGCATGCATGTTCAGAGTACAAGGGAAAGAAGAGGGAATAGGATAGAATAGTTCAGTGGAAGGAACCTACAATGGTCATCTAGTCCGACTGCCTGACCACCTCAGGGCAGACCAAAAGTTAAAGCATGTTGTTAAGGGCATTGTCCAAATGCCCATTAAACGCTTGACAGGCTTTAGGCATCAACCACCTCTCTAGGAAGCCTGTTCCAGTGTTTGATCATCTTCCTGGTAAACAAATGCTCCCTAATGTGCAGCCTAAACTTCCTCCTGCCACTGGATCTCAGGAGAAGAGCTCAGCACCTCTCTCCACTTGCCCTCCGCAGGAAACTGCAAAGATCAATGAGGTTACCCCTCAGCCTCCCTTCTCCAAACTAGACAAGATCAGAGCCCTCAGCCATTCCTCACAGAACATATCTTCCAGCCCTTTCACCAGCTTTGTTGCCTTCCTCTGGATGCACGCAAGGACCTTCACATACTTCTTAAAATCCTGGACTTCTCACAGGAGCAGTTCTACACCTCCAGTGAGAGAAGCCTGAGAATTTGCTCACACACCCCTCGAAGTATTTCTGTCCTTTCTTTTCCAGAAAAATTTGTGCAGCCATGAGGTGTACCTGATTAGAGAAATTATACAGCTGAAAAATAAAGCTGTATAAGAAAGGCAAATAAGAACAAAGATCGGTGATCCAGATCACTATGAGGACACAAACAGCTGCATTGCTTAGCAGAAGAGGTGGGAGCAAAGAGCAGGCGGCAGGCAGTGATATGCCAGTTTATTTAAGTGGAAGCAGCCATGGGTGGACAGAAGAACTTCGTAGGAGCCACAGTAGCAGGCACACTTCTTTGAAGTGTTAACAGCACTAGATAATACAACAGCCAATAATACAGCAAGTTGCCTTAAAAGGCACCATGCACAGACACATGAATTTACAAATAACAGATAATGGAAGGCAATCTGATTCACATTACTAGCCAAGATTAATCGTTTTACTTCTTTCAAGCATCAGGGAACACAAACCCAAACAAGCAAAAAGAAAAAACACCTATAAAATCACAGTTCCTAAGGCTGCAGCAAATTCTAACCTGAAAAAGTTCATCAAAATGCAGATCAGTTTGGCATAAATGCAATTACAGAAAGGTCTCCTAAAACTACAAGCAGAACTAAATTGAATACATGAAAGTACAGCAAACTAAGAGGACCGCCTACTGAACAAATCTTTTATAAATTAGAAAAATAGAAGGATAAGAACACCAATCAGTAAGAAATGTAATTTTTTTTAATGTTGTCTTACACTTTCAAGAACCAGTTTAAACAGTTTAATTCCCATCTATTTTTCCTTGTAGTCTGAAACCCACAATAATTTTACCCATTGGTGCACTAATAAGTAGCTTATTATCTTCCTGTATTTATTCCGTATAAAACCTGAATGCCACCACATTACAAAAACACCAGGATAATCTGTAATTAAGACTTCACTAATATTTTCAATAAGAATACTGAATAAAAAAAAAGTTCCTATTTAACTACTCCAAAGTTCTTACAGGACCGAAATTTGGAGATAAACATTTACAAGTATTAGGTTCTTCTTCCAGATAACTAATAGAACTCTCCTTTAAGAAATGTTCTTTCCCTTCAGGTGCTTCTTCTAGCTAAATCAACACATCTATCAAAATGTGCTGAACACAGATTGCTTCTGAACTTTTCATAATGGGAGCTTTAATGAGGACTTTTCTATACCAGAGCTCCATAAATTTCCTGTCACTTTAGAAACACAGGAAGAGCAGCATAGCATGACCCAGCCTCTGGCTGCTGCCTTCCTGATAGCTGATAATCTGTCAGAAATGTAACTTTGCAGACCTTTGGAGAATGAAATGAGCCAGAACAACGAATTCCCATTGTGACCTTGTTCCCTATCTGTAACTGAAGGTTACTGAAAATGAACTAGAAAACTTAAATTAAGTGGAAAAATTAATCAGCCCTACTCTTCTTCCTGACTTCACACTGAAAAGCAGAAAGCACAACAGAAAAACAGAACAAATACTTTTCTCAATTAAAAAAAAGTCCCCTGAAAGCCACATCTTTTATACATTTTCAGTAGTTATCAGAGGCTAAGAGGCCATGTAAGAAAAATATTTAGGTTTAAGCAAAACAGCAAGTCCAAAGCAGGCTCTGAGATTGGAGGGCCTATATGGTTTAAGCCTGGCAGAAGTAAAAGGCATTTTTTCACTTGTGAATATATTGTCAAATGTAGCTTCTCTTACCAATATCAGGCTCTACCTATAAGAACAAATATCTAGACTTCAAAACCGTTCAATAATTTACATGATCAAGAGTTCTGATGATTAACCTGATTTGAATTCTATAAATTATGTTATTTTCTACTTGTGTTTGGATACGTATGCATATTCATGTCAAATTAAGTACGAAATCTCAGTGCAGAGAGCAGACGTTTTTCTTCTTAGGAAAGCTGTATGTTCTGTCCACAACCCCTTCATTCAATAGTTACGTTCCTGAAGAGTAGCTCAAAAAGTTCATGTAATAAGCTCCAAAGTTAAGGCTCTGTATTTAGGATAAACACAGAAATGTATGCTGCGGCTAAGAGAAAAAGTAGCTCAATTTACAAAATAAGTATGTATTCTCTTATATACACATAGGCCATCAACACTATTTTATTTGTGTTTTGATTGCTTTTCCTCTACACTGCCCCTCCCCCACACATTGTATAAAATTCTATACATGGAAATTGTGTGTCAAGCCAATTTTTCTTCATGAAGTGTTTTTACCTGCTCCTTCCTGGTGGCAACAGTAACAACTGGGATCACTAAAAGCCCAGTACCAGCCCACTCAAAAACAAATAAATGCTGCATGTGGCAGAGGGAATTGATAAGACCTTCCACTCCAATTCAGAAGCACTGCTATGACAGATAGTGAAGTCAGATGCAGATTCTTCTAGAAGTTGCATCTTTGAGAAAGTGGAACCTCTGTTGTGATGCGTAACATCAGGTTCTATGCAAAAGACTTCCAGGTAAGCTTGAAAGGCTATTATGAATGTCATTTTGCAGGTAAAACACTGTTAAGGATGATCCTGTTACCACTCCACAGAAAAAAACCTGTAAAACTGTGCAGGAGAACGCGAAACATAAGTGGTCACGTCTCCAGATAGGCTCAATTTAATTACTTAAGCTCATTAGCAGTTTTCTCCTTTTGCCCTAAAGCTAACAAAACTCTCTCTTCAGAAGCTGGTGTTCTTGCTGAGTTTTCCCATTTTGTACTGCCATAAGAGAGATATTTTGTCTATGACCCTGACAGCAAGTCATAAGAGGAAACAGGACTTCAAATACAAGTAAACACTTCACTAAATAACTCTATAGTGAGGCATTACTGGCCAACCTTGAATACAAAATAAAATCACAGAAAGCATGGGCAGACAGTCCATTTCCCTTCATAAGAACTAACTGCAATGATCTCCTCATGGAAATGAAAGTAACAATGTCAGCAAATGTGAAGTCAGAATTCAGCATTTCCATGACTTGTGCATAACAGGAAGCAGATTACAGGAACCCTGTTTCATTGAGCTACTTAACAGACCTTGAAAAATCTTAAAAATAAATTTGTGTGTTGTATATAGAGATGATTCTGAATTTAAAGGCTACATTTGGTAAAGTAGCAACTTCCAGGCAATCAGAAGGAGTACGTACTTCCTATGTTTCTGCCAAAATGTATGAGTGCCAGCTCTGTCACTTTGAACTAAAACCATTCAAAATTTGTGTCTAACAGTGTAAAAAGTGAATAGCCTCTATTATAGCAGTGCCTTTTTACCCAGTATAAACAAATGTTTCTCAATTTTAAAGTGATTCTAAAGTTCCCATTATTGGTCAGATATGTACTACTTGTTTCAAGAGCATTAGAAGCAAGAAAAGGACAGCTGCAAATACTGTTTTCACAGCAAAATTAAGTATATGACACAATAAAAGGCACACGCAGATCTTAATACATTCTTGTTTTGGTCAAATGTTTAAGTTTGATGAAAGAAGTTTGATGTTGTCTAAATTCAGCAAGTAAAGAAACATTGACAATAAGTGAATTACTGGCATTTCAAACTATGCTTTTAGAATACGTATTAGCAGTGGTTAAGCATGCACAAGCATTCCTTCAACCCTTTAAACATGACCATATCACCTACCAAACCACAACTTTTTCTCCAGGAAACAGGCAGACGTATATTCAAACTGAAGTATTTGGAAGTGGTACTGCAACTTAATCACAGGGTTTCTTTTTAATTATAAGAAAATTTAGGTTCCTAATTTACTTCAAATTGTCATAAAATGAAAACTGGAAAATCTCCAAATTAAATTTCCAAATCCTAGTTAAACCTCAGAACTACCTTTGGCAAACATGATGTATCAATGAAATATGACCAACACCCCTCCCATCTGGTTAGATAAATGCTAAATAGAAAAGCCTAGAAAATAATAAATGTGGGAGATCAAATTGCTTAAATTTTTTGCATAAGAATAGAAAAAAACTGTATCCTTTGCCTCTTGTTTTGGTCAGGTCCAGAGAAGTTGTCCTATAGCTAGTTTTACCCTTTAATTACTGTTGCAGCAATATGCCAGGTAATAACTGTAGACAATCCATCAAGGTGAGCCAGGGGAGCACAATTTCCTCATACAGGTAAGATTCAGTATTTGCTGAAACTAGGTATAACTGTTCAGCAACTGCAAGATTTATGCAGCTTGAAAGATACCCTATTTTAACAATTAATGCACAGATATTAGTGCAACAGAACAAGAAGAGACTGTTCATTCCTGCAACTCTAAAAATGTAAGTTCCAAATATTAACCAAAACAAATCCTCACAAACTTAGGAAGATGTGCACTCTTCGTTATGGCTTGTCCATCTGTACTGTCAACATCTTTTCATTCACTCAAGAGAACAGCACTTTAAAGAAATGAAGCACTAGGAATTCTCCTAAATCCAGGGATGCTGGTCATCGTTTAAGCCCAGCTGCTAACTTAGCACCACACAACCACTTGCTCACCCCTTTCTTCCCTTCAACCTTCCCACCTCCCACCTCCAGGCAGGATGAGGAGGAGAATCGAAAGAATGTAAACCCCATGGGTTGAGATAAGAACAGCCCAGTAACTGAAGTATAATATAAACCCACTACTATTAATAATAATGATAAGGGAAATAACAAGGGGAGAGATATAAAACTAAAAGGTGAAAGGAATAAAAAAATCAATAAACACAAGCACAATACAATTTCCCCACCTATCAACTGATACCAGCAGCGAACTGGGCCTTCCGGGTGACACTCCCATTTATATACTGGGCATGATGTGCTGTGGTATGGAACACTCCTTTGGCTAGTTTGGGTCAGGTGTCCTGTGTCTGCTGCCTCCTGGCTTAACATGTCCCTCCTTACTGGCAGAGCATGAGAGACTGAAAAGTTCTTGATCAGGGTAAGCATTGCCTAGCAACAACTAAAATATTGGTGTGTTACCAGCACTGTTCTCAGACTAAAGCTGAAACACAGCACTGCACCAGCTACTAGGAAGGAGAAAAATTACGGTTACAGGTGAAACCAAGACAGATGTATAAACTCATTTTCAATGCTCTGAAAAACATTCTTTGTACTGCTGTTCTGTAATGCAGTTTCAAATAAACAGCATGTGCTTCATCCATTCCACTTAGGCAATTATTTAATTTTATGGGCCCATACCCATGAAAGTACTTCTGTGATTAATATTATATTGTTATATTTTTGAAAGCTAGCTATTACTAAATTTCAATTTCCGTGTGTCTGAAAGAGCTACTGAATATTGAGAGTATTGAAACATGGGAAAATACAGTCACCTAATGTTTACACAGTATCTTCTTCAGTACTGGAAGTTTTGCAATTTTTGAACACAAAAGAATGCAGCAATTTCAATTTCCTTCTTCCAGCTTCAATAAATTAAACAAATATCAGCTCCAGGAAAGCTGTACATATATGAAGGGCACATATTTTCCTCTATGTCTAGATAATTAAAAATATTTTTTGAACATAAAGATGGAAAGTCGCCAACTCATGCTAGATGCACACAGGCACAGGGAGGAGATTAAATAAATACTGCACAACAGCTCCCAGAAACTGAACATCCACCTCTATGCCAAGCAGAAAAATAGCACTTTGTAAACATGAATGGAACTCCAGATGGATGCTTGACAAGTCTCAGTGTCACTCATACCATGTAAGTGCATAACACAATACGTCTTACACTTACTAGAGAAAGCCTTTCACAAAACTAATATTATTAATCCTAGATATCACCAGCCTTTACATGTTACAAAAGCTCATGAAAAGACTGGCTGTGAGGAGGATTCCTATCTCAAAAGCTGTAACACAAGCAATTAAAAAGATAAAATAAGAGGAATTCACCAAGCAAATTTAAACACATATTTTTATACGCCAGGACTACCAGAGTTACCAAGCACAGGATTACAGAGAGACCAGCTCCAGCTAGACATGAAATTTCCAATAGTTTAATCAAATTAATTTAAAACACTCAATGAGTTAATGCTGACTGGCTTAGAAGGGGCTATTTTTTGTTCACTTGACATAGTTTTAACAGACTTGCAATGAACAAATGTATTACCTGCACCAGTCAGTGCTCCCTTTCAATTGCATCACTGTTTTGATGTAGCACATACATAGCAGCAAGCACCCAATGTTTTATGACAACATCCTAAGTAGGAGTTAGGAATGTTTGGCCACCTGACTTGACAGCCTAAAACTCAGCCACAAGAATCAAAGCCATTTATAGGCTGTGCTACTAATTCACAATTTTTGATACCACAAAAAATTAACTGTATTCTACCAACTTTGCAAATTACCGCTCTAGATTGCTGTGCTCTATTAGCAGGCCTCTACCGTTTTAAAGCAACAGAAAAAAAATTTTGAGTGACAGGTCTCTGTACTTCAAATTTACAAATCCTGAAATCAGTCTTGTTTGTGACCTCTTACAAGCAGCCAACAAATGGCAGGTCCATAAAGCATCTAGATTCCTTACATCTAACAACAACGACAACAAACTGCAACTACTAATACACTTCTAAAAGCAGTAAAAGATGAAGGTCTCATTGTAAGCTTGAAGTATAAGCTTGAAGACTATTACAACAAAGAAGCTAAGATTTGTCTTGTTTACACACTTTTGTGAAGTCCTTAAGCCCCAATAGTGTGCAAGAAATTGATACACATTCACATGTCACTCCCCTCTTCTAAAGAAATCAGTTAAGTCTTTCAAGTTTTGGATGTCTTATCAATTACAGCAAATAATCAAACCAAGGGAGCATCTTAGAGCTAAAGATACAGACTTCCATTTCCAATGCACAATTTCAGAGGCAAATTGGTGGAAGCACGTACCTCAAATTATTCACTATTAGTTATGCTTTGGAATAATTTTCACATCATAGAAAGTATGAGCATCCCATCCCACAGGTGATAAATATATTATGACTGATGTTATGTAGAAGGGCAAGGCAAAAATCAAGAAATAGAAGATAATTATTCCAAAGTTTCACACAATATTGCCTTTCTTTCTCCTTATGGACTTCTTTTCATTATTTTTAGTTATTATGCATTCAATACGTTTTAACAGCAATCTTCTGACTTCCATATTAACTTTTTCTCAGAAAAGTCTTTGAATTCAGTTGTGGCAGTTGAATAAAAACCTTCAGTTCTGCTTTAATCTTTAGGATTAATTTCCATTTTATTTTTATGAAAGATAAAAAAATTCCATATATTAATTTAATAGTGATCTCCCACCCTGGGGCTTCAAATTAAGTGGATCTCTATGCCAAAAGAGCAAATCTAATATCTTGTTTCATTAGCTTTTAATATTGTTGAAAGCAAAACTCAGTCAAAATTAAACACAACGCTGCAAACAGAACATGAAACCCGGCTTGAGCTATGCTTTAAAGTCAAGAATAGTACGCTGTATTCACGAAATTAGTTTTCCTGAAGCATTAAGGACAACTGTTGCTTCCATTTTGTTTCAGGCTCAACAAATACCCATGTTGGTGTTTCACCTATTGGTAGAGATGCACGCTGAAGCTTAAATACGCAAAGAAATAGCAACACTGTAAACAGCCCGATGATTACAAGAACGCTTACTTTAACGTGTCAGACAAGCTACAGTAACAATGAAAACAAGTTGCCATTCCACGTCAGTGTTAATAATAATCCAAATCCGTATTTTCTATTTTCTCCATATATCTCTGCCCACTGGAAAAACATCTCTGTGTGCAGAAATGATTGACAGACTGTGTTTCTAAAGCAGACTGTAACGCCTGTTGTTTCCCTAGCTGGCTCCAGTTCAGGCTGTACCTTCTGACATACAGACAAGCCCACCGGTACAAAAGCACAGAGCTCCGAGCCGCAGCTTGGAGTTTGCGTGATACCACTGTTAAGTTGCTACAGTCGATGCTGTTCCCCTAGACAACCGCATTGTTCGGGAGGCTTAACGGGGAGAGACCGGACCGCAGCCCAAGCCACATCTGCGCACCGCGCTGCTGCGAGGGCGAGACCCCGAGCATCCCCTGCCCGGCTCCTCGCGGCCCCCGCCGGCCCTCCCCCGCGCACACCGAGCACCGGAGCTGGGCCCGGCCAGGGCCAGGGGGCGGCGGTCCCCCCGCGCGAGCTACTCGGGGGAGGTCAGCGCCGGCGCAGACAGGTACCCCGCTTCACCCACGGGTCAACCCGCCCGAAGCGAGCCCTGGCGGCCACCGCTCCCCGCCGCACGCCCCGCGGCAAGGCCCCGGCCCAGGCCCGGGGGTGGCGTAAGAGCCGAGGCTGCTCCCGCAGGCGGACACCCCAGCTGCACCAAACCGAGCAGTGCCCTGCCCGTTCCACCCGCGGCGGAACATCCCGCAGCGCTTCCCTACCCAGAAGCTCTCCACGAAGTACGCCATCATCAGCCCGCAGCCGGTGAGCCCGGTCCAGCCCCGGCCGCCGCAGGCGCGGAAACGCGACGGAGGAAAGGGGCGCCTCCGCGGCGCGCCGCCCTTCCCGTGACGGGGCAGCCACCGCCTTCTACACGGGACCGCCACCCGCGGCTCGCGCCTGCGCACAACCGCCGCCGGGCCCCAGCCGCCTGCGCAGGCGCACGGCGTGTGTGTGCGCGTGTGAACGCGTGTGTGAGCGCCCAAACACACACAAGCGCATGCGCATTGAGGCGCTGTGGTGGCGGCGCGGGCGGCGGGTGGTGTCCGGCGCCGCCGGCCCGCTGCGAAGGGCGGGGTGTGACCCGCTGAGGGGGGGACCCCGCGCTCTTGCAGGAGCACGGCCGTCGTTGGGCCAAGGACCTGTAGTAAAATCGTGTTCGGTGACCCGGGGTGCAGCAGAGCACAGGGGAGAGATTCGTGCTTTTGGAAGGGGCCAAGCGCCGTTCCAGCCAGGGTCGTTCAGAGCAGGTAGTCCTTCAGAACAGTCCTGCTGGGAGCCTTGTGGATAAACTGCATCGTATCCTCCCAGCTGCCTCCTCTCACAGGGCTTTACAGTCCCTGTGGCGTGCTCCTAAAAAAACGATGCTCTTCACCTGAAGCCAGAGAGCCTGGAGAAACTCTTTGCTTCAAGCGTTCCTCTTCAGTTGAAGTTCAGTTTCCAGACCCTCATTTGCTTGATGTATTAGCCTTTGGGATGATTCTGATGGCTGGACCAGAACACAGAGCTGCTCAAGTGCCGTCTATGGCCAGTTTGTACCTGACGTGCTGCTTTTCAGTGACAGGATCTCCATATACTCCTCATGGCAGAGTTGGCACCACTGGGCTCTTTCTGGGCTCCCCAAGAGTTCCTGTTCTACCTTGGTGGGATGATTTGTTGGCCAACACAGCACAGTAGTTAGGTTTTCATAATGGACTAAAACCAGAGGGCCAGGTTTCAGCAGTGATGTGAAGGACTGCAGCTTGTCATCCTTTGCAAACATGTGGTAAGCACTTTATCATGGCTTTGTCAGCACAAAGCTTTATCCAAGATACAAAAAGTAAGAAGCTGATGTTCTGTTCTGGATGTTCAAGGTCTTCCCTTCCCACTCATTGAAACCCTATCATTTCTGATTTGAAAAATCTTGCCTGCCTTAATACCAATGTCCTTTGGCCTTCATTCTCTAAGACACTGGGAAGGCATAGAGCAGAACACGGCATCGTGCAGCATAGGTACAGTTATATAGAAATCCACTTTGATAAGGATGATGATCAGGATCAGTAGCTGTGTTCTTAAGGCACACTGGAATTCCCCACAACAGAATTAACTTCTAAGGAGTGAACTTTAACTCCACATGCTGTCATAAAATGAGCACTACCAGCACCGAAGGACTGTTTTTAAACTTTCCTATCCTGCTTCATGGCAATCTTGTCTCTTACCCACCAAAGTAGCATATACTGCAAAATCCTTACCAAGGGCAGCTCTGTTAACCCATTCTTCTTTGGAAACTGGCCTTGGTAAGAAAATCCTAGATTACTGATCATCTTGTGCTGCTGGATATTATGTAATGAGCATGAATGAAGAATGAATCAGTCCATGCACTTTGCCAGTGCCATGGCAACATCAAGTCAGTGTTTCCACAGATTTTTAGTCATGTTTCTTGCATAATACCCAGCAGCAGCTTTTAGCAGATACCAGCACACAGCATCTCACGTTTTAATTTAAAATTCAGTGTAAGTACATGGAGTTGTGATGAGGAGGTGATTTTGTATGCTGTGTCAATATTGAGCCAGTTTATTCTAGAAGCTGACATACTCTAAGCAACATTCACATGAGGTCTTGAGGTTATGGGACCAGCTATATACAGTAATTAAAGGCAGGGATTGAAGCTCAGTCATATTCAAAACAAATTGTTACACATATTAGGAAAGGAAGAGAGAACTGCATCCAGTGTGTAAACCTGTGTGTATGGGCATCTGTACCATGAATGCTGCGCACAGTGCTGGTACCCCTTATCTAAAACAAACACACAAACAAGAACCCCAAACAAACCCCCCAAAATCCCCAACATCCCCCCACCAAAAAAAAAAAACCAAACCAAATCCAGCACCCCAAACCAAACCAAAACCACAAACCAAACAAAACCCCAACAGCACAAAAAAGGCTCAACACCACCAATAAAAACCAAGCCCCTCAGAAGACTGAGATAAAAGCCACAAAAAAGAATCCAAGATGTAGGAACTAACAGCCTCCAAGTAAACCAGAATTCTTCAGCCTGGAAAGATGACTGAGAAAGAATATGAGGTAGCGAGCTCACAAGTAAGACTAGAAGAGGTGAGTTAAAAATGAAAAATACCTCCTAGCGAAAGCCCAAGCTGAGAATTCAGTCAAGCTAGAACAAAGGGGAAACTGGACAAATTTTCTAGGCTTCCCTAGAAATTGTTAAAGGATCACTAAATACAAAATCAATGGAATAGCACTCATTCTGGAAGCCCCTTGGTCTGCAAGTTAGTGAAGCCTGTGAGAATACTTTGCAATAGTATCATTTATATACTTTAAGCTTATCCTCTTTCTTGGGTATTGGCTGCCAAGGACAGGACACTGGGTTAGGTAGACTGTTTGTCTTAGTACAATTGTTCCATTGTTCTCCTGGTGCAATGGGGGTGAACAGAAAGGAACAGTATTTTGATAGCCATAACCTCACATTTAATCCTGTATAATAGAACAAGCATTACCATTGAATATTTTCTGCAGTGTTCATGGAAGACCCATGTAGTTTCTGGATTACTGATTTTTTTTTAGTGGAGAGTTAAGAAAAAGCAATTCCTCTCCTGTTTTCGTCATCTACATGGCTGTAGATGAAGAATCACAACAACAAACCTCACCAGAAGGGTTTGAAGAACTTAAGAGACTTTTTGGCCATTCAGGTTAACAGTTATATTTCACAAATACTATCCTAATTTTTGAAAAATTATGCCAATTGTCATTAGTGTGGGTTGCATACATGTGAAAGGAGTTATTCAGTTCAGGGTTTCCCTTTCAGAAAAGCGTTCCTTATTCCTCAATGTATCCATCCTCCCATGTTTCCAGCTTCTGGTTTTATAAGTGTTAATATTAACTTATTTTCAGCAGTCTTCAAAAGGGTGTTCTTTAAAAGTTAAGTTCTTTTAAAGAGTGTAGATCATCTGAGATGTGGTGTTATATACACTAAGTTGTTAACTTGACAAATATGAGGCTATATGTACACTAAGTTGTTGTGTGACAAATATGAGGCTATATGTACACTGACAAATATGATGCTTATGCTATGAAATATATGTAGTCTACATTGCGTCTAGACTACAGGCATTAATATGATTGACAAATAAAGATTGTATATTTTATTTTTACTTGTAGTAGCTAAGTCAATTTTCCTTCTGTCTTAGACATTCAAAAATCTATTATGAACTCTAGGTAAAAGAACTGAATTTAGTTATTAGTAAAGCACTTGATACATGAGCCTACAACTCAATACACTAAATATTTTAAGGTGAACAAAAGAATAAAGAATCCAAATAATTGCCAAAAAGAATTTAGATAATGACATTACTTAATGTTATAATGAACTGCCAAAAAGCCAGTTGATATTTAAAGCTCTTAATTAATTAAACTTGAGTAAGAAACTGATTCAAGTAAGATAGATAATTTAACATTGCACTTTATTTTTAAAGAGAACCTAAAGAAGCAAATGGAGGTGGGGCCATTTTATACACCATATATGTATTTCATATATCGGATTGAGGATGTCGTGGAAAATGCATTTTCTTTCTTTACTGTCCTTGTTAAACTAACTACCCAAAGAAGCTTGATTGGTAAACAGGAATTTTTACTGCCAGTTGAGGTATGTTCTGAAGATTATGAGCACCAAAAGGAAATTAAAAAATCCAGAGTTTTTTACAAATGGGGATGAGGAAAAGGAAGATAAGTGAATTGTTAGCAAAGTCCCTTTCAAGAGTTGTTTAACTTTGGTATGTAGTCAGGTTACTTTTTAGGATTTAAAGCATATTTTAAAAAGCATTATGTTCTAACCAAGCAATTGTACGTGAACACATCCAGGCATTACCCAGAAGTTTAATAATTTACTTGCTCATGACCTACACGTTACCTTCATGACTGGACATTTATTGCAGCCTTTTTGTACAAAAAGTGTAATGAACTCCTACAGACAGAAGTTGAAGCTATAATAGTTTAGGAGAAAGATATATTTGAGTAGGAGAAAGAGATTATGAAATTAGCAGTAAATGCAGCTAGCTTGAAATATGTATTCAAAGGGTACTGACAGTTCTCCATCACAATCTTAAGGCAGGCTAAGCACTTTTTTTAAGTATATGTAAAAACTCAAATTGTCTGACAAGACAACACCGTTGAGATTATGGACTACATTATATATGTCTTATTTATTTTGGATTTATATTTATATAAATGGATTTATAATTATATATGGACTACGTTATATATATATCTTCTGGGTAGGATGGATGTTTCTAAAGTCTTCTCTGAGTTTTAGATAAGCAAAAATACTTGTGCACAGAGTTACAGGTAGCCATATTTATTGCAGTAATAGATCAGCTGATTTTTTTTCAACTTGGTGCAATACTTCATCAAAGTTCTGTCAAAGTTAGTGATGATTTCTGTGTTCTGTTGAAGATTGACAGCAATTTTTAATGACAATTTTCAAAATCCCTGGAACAATGTATGCCATTAGGCTGCTTTATCTGACTCACTATATATTTAAACGCACAATTCTACTGATCTAGTCACCAAGCTATATTGCATCCCATTCGTTACTTTGGTTACTTGAATTATGAACCCAACAGGATTGTTTCACAATGAGTCACTTGGAGCCAGTACTCCACCTTTATTACTTTTCTGCTGTGTTGCTTCCAAAAGTATGTTTTGTCAAATTAGCCTTCAATCATATAGAAGGATTAAAAAGCATTGATGAACATTAGTAACTACAAACTGGAATACTTTAATGGCTGTAGTTTGCATTTTGACTTTTGCTAGTCACACTCCAGGCCTATGAGAAAAATCCTGGGAGATTTCTAATATATTCAGAAGTTGCATTACTATAGAAACACTATACTGAGTACAGTATAGTGGAATAAATGGCACTTGTGTTCTTAATTAAATCAAATACAACTTATAATTTACTATACTAACAAAGAAGTGCAAAGGTTTGAGAATAAATTTCTGAAAGACAGTAAATGAAGTAACAAAAAAGAGGTATTAGTCTGCACAGATTTATTTAGCTGCCTAGGCAAGAAGCAGCTGTTTGAAATTATTTGATTATACAGGTACTTAATTAGGATTGCATATTAAAAATCAGAATGGCAGTATGAACAGAATGGGCAGTGAATGGTTTGCATTGGGGCAGAAGTCATGCTATAATATATATAATTCTTACCTTTGATTCTTCACTGCATCCGTATATAGATTAGGTTGTGCTTACTAATGGCAGCCACCAGCGTGAGTGGCTGGAAGAAAGTCGTGAACTTCATAATGTCCTTATCACCTTGATAAAAGTCTTAAAGCCTAAGTGCTTACGAAGATACACAAACTTGTATTAGTAGCAATATAGAGGGCTTCCTGTCTTCACACACATTGATTAACATCTTGTTATTTATGCCAAATTTGAAATTAAGATATTGAGATTCAGGTGTTTTTTTTGGAGAGAGAAAAAAAAAAGAAAAAAGAAAGTAGAAACCTGCCTATGGTTCTTAATCAGACAAACTAAAATATTAAGTTGTTACATTAGACAGTTCTTTGCCCAACAGAGTTGGGCCGTGTTATCACTGCCATTTTATGGACTGAGAAACAGACAGATGAGTGAATGCTTGCAACAAAAAAGAGTTTCGGCCTAAGGTTCCAGCTAGCTTCCATCTCATTTTGGCCCAAAGGTGACAACAGTTTTGGTGCTTAATAAGGAGAATGGGGATAAGTAAAAATAAAATTAGGTAAATCTTCCTATGGGACAATACTGAGAAAAGGATGCAACTATCTTACTCACTTATGCTAAGGTCTGTAAAGAATTATAGAAAATGAATACTTGAATTCTTACTTTATCATGTGATTAATCTGTTCTTCCAAAGTATTTACTACCGCTAGAAGGAAAATGTGCACGTATATACATGCTTAGGGTTAGTTGGGACATGGTTCCAAAATATTTATTTGAGCATGTACATTTCAGAATGAAAAATATATATGTAAGACAATGACTATCAATTTGTTAAGGAGAAAAAAACCCATCACCATGTAAGAGGACTCAAAATTTCTTTTTGAGATAATGACAAAGTTGAAGGAAGACACTGAAAGATGCCTTGGGTCAAGATGCAATTGTGGGAAGAAAAACATCACCTCAGAATTTAGTTTTAAAACAATTTGCTTTTTTTTTTTTTTTGTTGCTGTTGTTAGTGTCAAAAGCCATCCATCTTTTTATGGTCTCATTCACTATGTTACATTTTTCAATTACATTTCAATGTAACAATGGAATCCTTCAGCTTCAATACCTACAAGCCACCCCTAACCAAACCCATGTGAATGTAAAACTGAAAGATATTCCGAGAAAACTGCAGATTAAATATGCTATACATGTAAGTGCATTCCTTGACAGTCATTTCAAGGTCTGGCAAATTAACATCATTTCTCATTGCACACAGTGCTTTACCAGAGAAACAAAACTCTATTTGGCATTTGGGTTAAGCACAGGGGGTGCAGAGAGAAATCATAGAAAAATTTAAAATATTGATATCAATTATATTAATACTGCAGTAGTTACACACCCAAATAAACTTGTACGCTGTTAACACAGGGAAAGACTTTACGTTCCCCTGTATGTTTAATAAAGGAAATGTATGACTATCCGTTTTACCAAGAAGCAATAAGAAAAGTTAAACTGGGTAAAACTGTCGGCATAAAATGTTGTATTTGACATGTTTTATTTCCATATTTTAAATATAAATTAAGGTTCAATAAAAATGATTTATACCTGAAGCTACAAAATAAATACCTAAATTTTCACTTTTCTAATTCAAATGAAAGTCTGGCAAAAAAGAATTGCTGTCACAAAAGCCCCCTTAAAAACTATGTTTCAAAAAGGAATTCCTTATATGCCATCGCTTCATAGAATCATAGAATAGTTAGGGTTGGAAAGGACCTGAAGATCATCACGTTCCAACCCCCCTGCCATGGGCAGGGACACATCACACCAAAACATGTCACCCAAGGCTCTGCCCAACCCAGCTTTGAACACTGCCAGGGATGGAGCATTTACCACTTCTTTGGGCAACCCATTCCAGTGCCTCACCACCCTTAAAGAACTTCTTCCTTATATCTCACCTGAACTTCCCTTGCTTAAGTTTAAACCTTTTACCCCTTGTCCTATCACTACAGTCCCTAATGAAGTGTCCCTCTCCAGCATCCCTATAGGCCCCCTTCAGATACTGGAAGGCTGCTATGAGGTCTCCACGCAGCCTTCTCTTCTCCAAGCTGAACAGCCCCAACTTCCTCAGCCTGTCTTCATACAGGAGGTGCTCCAGTTCCCTGATCATCCTCGTGGCCCTCCTCTGGACTTGTTCCAACAGTTCCATGTCCTTTTTATGTTGAGGACACCAGAACTGCACACAATACTCCAGGTGAGGTCTCACGAGAGCAGAGTAGAGGGGCAGGATCACCTCCTTCGACCTGCTGGTCACGCTCCTTTTGATGCAGCCCAGGATACGGTTGGCTTTCTGGGCTGCGAGCGCACACTGAAGCCAGCTCTTGTTCATTTTCTCATTTACCAACACCCCCAAGTCCTTCTCCACAGGGCTGCTCTGAATCTCTTCTCTGCCCAACCTGTAGCTGTGCCTGGGACTGTCCTGACCCAAGTGCAGGACCTTGCACTTACATGTATGTGCAGCATAACTGCGTCTGCTTTCCCGTGGGCCAAGGGGACAAAGAAGGTGTGCTCAAGGAGAATGGGAATTAACAATGTAGCAAGAAATGGTAGCAGAGAAACACGTTCATGTATCTGGTTAAAAAGAGTTGCTTAAGCAAAGAAGCATGGACACTAATGCGACTGGCTGAAAGGGCACATGATCCATTGGCTGGAGACACACATGGTGTGCTATGGAGAAGGATCATTGTTTCGTGATGGAAAAGTACTGAAGGAGCTAACCGCTACTAACCACTAGGCAGAGTACTATAAAAGCCTGTAAGCTCACTCAGTAAACGTCTTTAGTTGCACCACAGCTGGATTCCGTGCCTCATACGCCACGCTTTCCTTCAAAAGTGGACTGAGTATTGGAAACAACATCACTTTAAGCCTGCTGTTACTAACATTTGGGTGTCTTTTGGTATATACTGCACATATACAAACCAAGGGTAAATACCTCTGAAAGAAATGCACTTTACATATTTATTTATGTAACAGTATATTTCATTGCAAGTCATTCTGGGATAACAAAAGCTACTAAAATCTACTCTTGATATATATGAAATATTTTATACACTATTCCTACTGAAATACTTCTTCATTTGTCTTTAAATTAGATGTATTTTTTTAATTAAAGAAATAGCATAACCCATTTTGAAAGTACAGGGCTTTGCTCTTTTGCAATCTGACCACAAACTTAGTCACTAACATTCATTTCACTTATTCAAGATGCTCAGACTCAAAATTAGAGGCCATAGCTTAAGATCAGTCCATAAGCTGATAGCTGGAGACTTGAACAAAACATTGGACAGCAAGATGTTCTATCCTCAGTATCCCACAGGACTGGCGAGGGCTAGTGGAAGGAAAATAAAATGTAACCCCATGCCCTCCCACACAGCCGCTGGTACACTCAGCCAACAGGAGCTCTCCTGCTAATCAACTTGGTCTCTACACACCTGCACTGCTGTTAACAGATATCCCATAGCCTTCTTCCCTTTCCAGAGGCAGAAATCAAAGTCCTTCATTAAGCAGAGTTTCAGCTGAGTATGCAGCAATTAATTTTTCTATCTATTTTATTAACATGTAATTATAAAGATGCATTTTAATGAATTTAATAATTGCACTATGGAAGCTGTGCTAGACACTTGCGATTGTCTGAATTGTCTACATGCTACTGACCAACTGCTAAATATTGGAACTGAACATAAAATGTTCCAATCAACATGGGTGGATTTTGCCTAGAGAGCTACTACTGTTAGTTTCATACTTCCATTTGAGAGACTTGTGTATCAGAAAGTTATATAAATGAAGGACAGATCCTTAAATAGTTTGTATTATCACAGTCCCATAAAAGCTAGATAAAATTAGACTAAGACCACTTCAAGTTTTGGTGCAAAGTTTTGAATAATTTTAGTTTATTTCCAGTTAGCTCCTTTTTTAAGTCACATTATTGATAGCACAAACAATAACTCCCTTCCCCTCCCATCCCCCTAATTTGGTCAGACTTAGCAAACATCAGCTGTTTGAAACAAAAATACAGTCAATACAGCATGTCGCAATAGTAAAGCAGTTACCAGTTATCACCCAACACTCCTATTTATACATCAATCTGCCAGCATAAAGCATCTAAACTGAACTGACTTCCTTAACTTATCCAAAGACAACTTTATTTTAGGTCAAATATAAATCCTTATGCAAGAGACTCCAGAACTTTCATGCGTGAACCAGAAGAGTGTGCTACTGGGTTGGGCAAAAACCATAAATTTAATATGAAAATTTAATCTCTCATTAAAAATTGGAATGCAACATCTATATTTAAACAACTTTATTAACATAGTCAAGCAGTGATTAACATTCACATCTATTATGTCACATCATACAAATGTAAATACAAAATTACTACAGTACAATATATATTCTCTGCATGATCCAAAATATTTGGTGGCCCCAAAAACTCTTTAAAATTCAGCAGCTTATCAAAAATTAAAACCATATTCTATTTAAAATGAAGTTCTGTTAGCACATAGGCAGACTTCAAGAAATATCACTCAAATTTAGTACAGTTTGAGAGGTTGCAGGAGGATATGTTTGAAGGAAACATTCCAACATTGTGGCAGATACAGACACATCAGATTTAAAGCTTTCAAGCAAAACTCATACAACCTAAGTTGTCAGCAGAAAGATCCAGTCACCTTTAGTTTTAAACTATTTTGTATACTGCATCCAATTAGAAATTTTAGACGTGTCTAGTATTAGTAAGTCAGACAATGCACAACATAACTACCTATCCCCATGAAAAAAAGATTACACTGGAGATTTCAACAGCCAAATGGACGTGCTCATACCAGTGTGTTGTTTTTTTTTTTAATCACTCTCCTCACAAAAAACACCCAGGCCTTCTCAATTTTGTTGCTCACCCAAAATAAGGAAATAGATACCCAAGGCAAAAGTAGCACAATAGAAGCAGCTTATAGAAAAATGATACTGTACTGTAAGTGCTGAATTCTTTGAGATGTGGATTCGGCTTATTTTGAAATACACTGTAACACCACACAACAATTCATATTGTGGAGCCATTTTAAACCTCCCTCATGTAAGTACATTCAAGTAAGCATCATGGTTATTCTAGCAGAGTATACTCTACAGGGCAAGCAGCCAGAGGACTCCCCTCAGTGTCCCATTTAAAATAATCTAAAGCTGGCTTGCTCCAACCATTAAGTGCAAAAAGCAAGCATCAGCCTGCATCACAAAATTTCTATTGGAGAATAATACCTAGAAGACTGATGGATGCAAGTCATTCTGGAGAATGCATAGGTGAGTGAAACACACAGCTACTGAACAAGCTTTATTTAGCCAAGATGAGGTTACTGGAAATACTTACATAATATATAACAAATATGTACGCAAACTACACCAGCATCTGAGATAACTGCAGAATGTTTTGCCATTTCACTGTAAAGCTTAACCTTTATCTAAGACAAAAATTTACTCTTTAGACCCTATATAGAAGCTTTATGCATCTATCATCCCCATGAAAAAGACAGTATTGAAGCAGTTAGTGTTAAGTTGCCACTTCTTCCTTTAACAAAATCAGAAACAAATTATTTCCAATATAATGCTGCATTTAAAGCATTTTGCAATAAATATTTCAGTTTTTTGAATATGGATGCATTCTCCTCAGGGGAAGAATGGTTTTGCATCTTATCTGTTAATACATTCAATATGAATAAAATAGGTGAAGCAAAAGTCATTATTGTCCCCAGTAAAAGGTTAATTTAGATTAAGATAGAGGAGCTGTCTGAATGAAATACATAAACTGATATAATTAAGACACATTTTTGTTAGCATGTGTTCTAAAAATGAAAAAAGAAAAGAAAGGGTACAAGAGTATTCACCTGAGATAAAGCTAGTATTTGAGTATTTCTAAGTAGCAATGAGTTTCACTTGAGGAAAGCCACTTGAAGTTTGAAAATATACATTTTACTATTATACAATATATGCAGTCTAAGTAATTAAGATTGATGCTAACATAAAAGTCCTAACTAAAGTCCTAAAAAAAAAAAATCACAGTGTGTATCCATATTGTTACAAAATTTATGCTACTTCAGAACTTTTAAAAATGATAATGATTATAAACTTTAAACCCATTCTTCTGAAAGTTATCTTCTGAGTACAAGCTTTAAGGAGCAATAAACTAAAGCATAGGAATTATCTTATTACAATTTAAATATATACATATTCATTGATTTAGAAAATAATCAAGCTTTGGAAAAAAATTACAAAATTTATTGTTTTTTCTTGCACTGGCTAAAATAATGAACTATTCTGATATTTCTCCCCTAAATGAAACAAGTTGTTTCCTGAACGTGTAATGAAAAAAAATTTAGTATTGAACTTCACTTAAGACTAATTCAACAGCAATTTAGAACTGCCAAAAAGATGCATTTATAAGGATTTTCAATACACTTTCTGTTACCAACTTAGGTTGATCAGCAGCTTTTTTCACTCTCAGAATCCTTCAAAAGGGAAACTTAAAACAGGAAAAAGGCATATATAAAAACAGTAAACACTGACCTCCTGAGGTTCCTACAACAAAAGTATTCAAGTAGAAAATCTACATCATTACTTAGCAGCGGCTATTTCTGTAGTTTAGCACACTAACAGCACTTTATTCAGTGTGTAAGGAGCAAATGAAGTAAGCCGTGCTTTTAGCATGCCAAGAGGCAGAAACACTGGAATGTAACAAAGACAAACTCACAATTCTACCAGTAGAAACATTCAGTCAACATTCAATAACTGTCAAGACTACACCACAAGAATTAAGATGCTTTTTATATATCCCATGATGCAATAATTGAATTATAAATGTTAACGCTGATTCAGAACTTTTCTTGCCTCACAGTATACCCTAAATGGCTTCTGCAAATCTCTGCGCTATATGATGTGTTAGGAATATGGTTTATTTGCTTTAAAATATACCATGAGAGAACTTACTGATACAAAAGACTATTTTTGTCAGTACTGTTTATTTCTGCCTTATTTTATTTATTTTCCTCGCTGTTATACCAGATCAGTTCACATCTGTATAAATACCTATTAAAATATGTATATACAAAAGTGGCATCCTAAACTAATACAAGGTGAGGTGGAGTGGTTTTATTTGGTTAAAGGGGCTTTCTGAAATTTAAGAAGTTTAGTTAAACTCAGATTCTAGCTGTTATGCTACAGTATTATTTGAGCACATTTTCTATCTACAGACTTTTTAATGTAATTCCTCTGAAATTCTTCCTTAATGTTCAAACACACTCAAAACAAGTTTGGGTCCAAAATAATATCCCACCTTGTTACATATTAAAGGTTTGGGGTGTGTGTTTTTTTTTTTTTTTCCTTTCAGAATTTGGTTTTAAAGTGTTTTTAGTGACTATCACTAATTAACTTCAGAGTAATTAGTTAAGACGGAATTTTATACTTGTGACCAAAGCAATGCCATTTGAAAGCAAGTTATCACATGCAATTTTGACCAAATCAAATAAATACTATGTGCTAGCATTACCGAATGCACTTCATATAGTACATGTTCAAACTCTTCTTCAGGCATAACCCATTAAAAATTTGCAAAGCCAACAAAAACCCACGGAAGGGAAGTGGGGAGCATTTAAAACGTGCATGCTACCATGCATTTAAAGAAAAAAAAAAATCAAACCTCTTTAAACAGCATTTATAAGTTCACACTCACACAGCTCCAACTTCAGTGCAATGGCTAAATCATTCAACAGTCAAAGAACAGAACCATGCAAAGAGCAAGTTCTTAAGGAAAAAGAAAACCAAAAACAAACCCCAACAAAACACAACCAAACAAAAACCTCCAGAACTGTTATCCAGTATCCATTTTGCAATGCAAAGGTGAGAAACTAAATCTACAAAAAGGCTGTTATGGCTTAACTTTGTTTTGCAGATTAATTATGCAGCACTTGAAAAATGGAAAGGTGTGGCTTCACCTCTGACCAGCAGAGTTAAAAATCTCTCCATTTTCCTTTATCATCATGGGATACTCTTTAGGCAATCTAAATTATTAAAGACTTGCCACTTTCAGATGGACACAAGATCAAGTGTACCAGTTAGGATTTCACATTCACAGTACATAAGAAAATACACATGGAAGGAAAAGTAAAGGGTTAACTTAACAAGGATTTATTCACAGGAATACATGTAAGTAGAGGAAAAAAAAAAAAAAAACCACAACAGAAAAGCTAAACAAATGAAATGAAGAGGATCCAAACCAACTTTCACTCCGTAGCTTTAAACTTGCACCCTTGTGCATTTAACTACATCACAAAGGGCCACCAACATGCGCCGATACAGTGTAGATACCCTGCATTACATCCATCAACTTAAACATCTCTTTAAGATCATGCTTTGAACAAAAAGAAAGCGTAGAATATGTTGAGTGGGAATAAACACAAATAGAGCAATCATGTCATCAACTTCTACAATTGTCTTTACGTGCCAACTAACATTTACGCAGCCTTTAACGGGTCTTACCATGTAACTCATTTTTAGAGATTCTGATAAAATCACTAGTATATAACCATGCAGAAAGCACATCACACTGACAGCACAGAGGCAAGTATTTTGCACAGCTATATCAGCTTTCCACATTGTGCAGGTTACACACAATACAATATCAATCTTATTCTTAACAGATCCTAAAAAGGTATTTCAAGGCCTAATCGTTAACTACAGTACTTTATATCTATATTCTTAATAAAAATAAAATCCACAGAATCTTAAAAGGAATTTTAAATGCAGGGCTATATTGAATTGGTAAACTGTAACACAAAACTGGCGCAACATAGGTAAATGTATACCAATTTCACTCTATGTGATGCAAGCATGCTACTTCCCCACTAATTAAAGTTACTTCTGATCACTATGAGCCAGAACGCATGCCTGAACCTTAAACTGCACGTTAAGAATAATGCCTTACTCTAGAAATGAAATCTAATGAAGTACAATAATCAAATCATATCCACTACTTTAATTCTTCTTTTAATGTTAAAAATTAAAATGTCAATCTTTCCTTTGAAGTGACCCTCCCCTTACCCTAAACATGAAAGGAGTGACTCATTTGGCAGCTTGCAGGTTGCTTCATTTTGTCCAACTTAACCTTTATTACTTTATGATGGGGTTTCTATAGTGTACACTGCAAGTGCCTGCTCCTAACACAGACACAAGCTGCATTTTAACTGTACTAACTTCATTTGTGTAGTTCTTCATCAACATGCAAATACCTAGGAATCCCATCAAGCAGGATGAAATAATGTAGAAAACCCTTACTTAAAAAACATAAAAGAAAAAAGAAAGCCTTTTGCTGTTTGTGACCCCCATTCTTAGGTTTCTTTTATTGTGCGCAAAATAGATTTCCTCTTTACGTATCCCTATGGTTCAATTATATGGTTCTTATTTTGGTATAATTCCCCACAGTATTCCAAAATGTGCTGTTTTGTGACTAGATTCCTTTTTTTTTTTCTTCTTCACATCCAGTGCAGAGTTGTAATAGGAGACAGATTTCCACCCACAAAGGCTCCAGATGTTAAAACATTTCCCAACATCGACTTAATACAGTGACGGCAACACCTCCCTCCCGCCCCTCCCAGTAGGGTTGGGATTGTACTGTTTTCCCTACTGGTTTACCCTTCCCCCCAGTAAAGGGTAACATTTTCCCTGGGTGCAGAGGCTCCCTCATAGTCTCCCAGACTGAAGGACCTGTAAAGAATAAGATAAAAGTATAATTAAATCTTACCTTGAACCTTAAGTGACAGATCTGTGATAAACAATGAGCTTTTTTGCTTTTCTTTTTAAGCAGTAGGTGCCACCCTTTAACATAAAACAAATTTATGCCTAGATTTTTTCTTTTTTTAAGTCTGTTAAGAAAAGAGTCCATTTATATCAGGTAAATTATTATTCATGAAACAACAATGTAAGCTTTAAAGCTACAATAACAGTTCCACTATTGTGGCTAAGCTTAGATTTCAAGTAAGAGCAGTCCTATATATTCTAACAAGCTTATCCATTTTTAGCACAAAATTATGAGGTAGTTATAACATTGAGAAAGAAGATTAAACATAACTGCTATTGAACTAACAACTTCACAACTATGTTGTTAGAGAAGGCATAGTGTCTTCTCAGGTCAAGCTGAGAATAATGGCAGATTTTATCACTTTGGATTCCTCTTTACAAGAGAACTAAAATGCCCTCATTAGAAAATATTTAAATGTTTGAAATTCGTTTATTTTTAATCCACTGGCCAGATCACCATGCAATTCAAAGAGGACTTCTTACATTACTGACTCTGAAAAAATCTTAGGCTGACTTTTAAATAGTTGTCCATTCAACAATAAAACAGAATTACACGATTTACTCGTAATTTTAGTACAAAATTATACAGCAAATATCAAATTCATAAAAAGGGTGAATGAATAAACAATTCACCCTGTTTTTTGGGTAGTATATAGTATCACACTACTTCACACATGGGAAATTTGCTTCATACAATGTGCACCTTGCAGATACCAAGGTGGTATAACAACATAACTATTTTAGAATGTACTATCACTGTTCTTTGTTGTTCTTTTCACTCTCTTCAGAAAACTGTAACAATTCTGAATTCATATACAAAGACATGGCAATAATAAGCATATCAAACTCCCCAAAACATCAAGCTCTACAGTTACAGTAAAGTTACAAATCAGCATAACATCCTTTATTCAGTGCAAAGATCACCTAATATGTGGCTATGAGTATGTTTGACTTCTCATTGCTAAAGTGTTAGCAAACTTGCTTTCCTATCCTAGAGGAATAGTCCTCCTTGGACCACATCTGCCATTACTAATTTGTAAGACATAAAGTAGCCTGTATCTTTCATATAAGGGATTGACGATTATACTCATAATTTGCTTCTTAAACTTGAACAGGCGCTTTGTTAGACCTATGCTTCCAACCTTATCATGATGCATTAATTGTGCATATCATACACTCACTTTCTATTTCGCTGTAAAAATAAAGCAAGACAGTCACGTGCTTTCGCTACAGCTACCATCATTTAGGTATACTATCACCCCTTTTTTTTAACTTCTCATAGGAAGCACATCTGAAAAATTCCTAGTCTGATGAATTATTTATGTTTCATGTAATGCAAACAGGGAGGAAGTTTGTTACACAGCTCTGTTTAGCAAGGAAGATATGGGCGCTTACCTCTAATTATGGGACTGCAGCTACAGTGCATGAGGTTAAACTCCATAGTAAGCTGCAAGGCGCTCTTTTAAGGGAAGAGGAAACTGGTCAGAGAAACGCCTCCAATTCTCATCCCCAACTTGATTTTTAAATCCATGAAGAATCTACAAAAGAGAGAGATGGGAAGTCAAGATAATTACTAAACAGAGGATACATTATTTACTAGCAACACATACAGTGAGGTGCAAACTGTATATATTGCTGTACATCTGTCCATTTGAATTCTCCAATTTAATACTGAATTAAATTGTATTTAATTGACTTTATTGTATTTAATTAATATTGAATTAAATTGTACTAAGAAACAGAAGAAGTCTAGTAATGTCTTTCTTCACTGAAATGCTTTCTTTTAAGGGTGACATACTCAATATAGCTTCCCACAAAAATTAGTCTGTGTATACATATCTATATGTATTTTTAATGAGCAAAATTACTTAAAACCTAGTTAGGCCATTTCAGAATGGTATATATTTTACCAATTGACACAGTTTATATACGTTAAGATTACTGTATTCATGTTTCTTTTTTAAATGTACAGTATGTTGTGGGAAGAAAGCTGAGCCAAAACTACAGCCAGCTGTTAACTGCAGTTTAACAGAATGAAAACCTGTCAATTCCTAGCACAAATACAAAAGCATACTATGAGAACTCTTTTTTTTTTTTCTTTTTTTTTTTTTTTTTTTTACCATGGAACCTGTAAGACAACTCTTACTAAAAAGGAAGCTCTTAACATTTTTTGCGTTTTGAAAGAACAGGGATCCACAGCCAAGGGTAGTCAAAAGCCAGTGAAAGAGGGGAAAAAAGCCCTACAGGTTTCAGTCTGGACCTTCCAACATAATAAATTAACTGAAACCCACAAAAGAAGTTCTTAGTATGCTAGCTCTAAAAACAGGAGGTTGAAAGGCAAACGTTAGAAAGAACAAAAGCAGATGAAACAGCTCCTCCTCATAGGAAATTATGCAATGATAGTCCAAAGTTTTGGTTTTCTGTTCTAAAGTCAATGATACTAAATCGTGGAATAGTCAGTCATGAACATATCCTCACAGTAAAGTTAAAGCTCATGGCACCAAGTTCAGGCTCAACACAACATTCTCAAGCAAGCTGTTCTTCAACAGAACATAGTGATAACGACGTTACAGTATCACCAGTTAACTTTACTGCTTTTCTCCCTGAGACCTTCTATAAGCAGGCTCACCTCTCTTTCCTAACTCAAAGGGTCAGATTAGCCAGCTGCCAAGAAACTACTGAAAATCTAAGAACATTCAGGTATGACAAAAGGAACACTATTAAAATAATCTTCCAGTAGAGTTAAAGCAAGTGAGCTTCAGCTACAGTCTTCAGTCTTGCTTTTACAGAGTGATAAAATTCTTAGGGCATATATCAGGTTTCAACACTGGCAGCTCTTCTACCCATGCTCTTGGGAGTGGTATTTTCTCTCAGCTCTAGTGCTACAGAACAAAACAAAACAAGCAGGTTTTTTGAAATGTTTCTGAAAGGCACAATTATTGCTGGACAAACACCTAACTGGACTACAGCAGTTATGTATTCATGAAGAAGTAATCTAAAAATGCGCATGCCATCACTTGGAGAATGCTTTGTCTCCTTTCCTGAATGGCAAAAAGCACAACAGAATAAACTTTAAAAAGGAAGGGTGGCCTTATACTGCATGAAGAAGAACCATTGTGTCTAGTTTGAATGCATTAGATCCCACACAGACGACTTCGGAAGAATCTGAAAAAGAGGAGTCTTAACTAACTGAAGCAGGTGTCCAATGCTGAAGGACCAGTGCAGAAACACTCACTGAGACTGCTTTGGACAATCATCACAGACTGCATCCTGGACTTCCTTTTGAGCTTGTAAGTATTTGCTGTTTCCTACTGCTGATACGAAAATACTCATCAGCTGTGCATTTCCTGGACATGATGTTCCTTTCGAGACCAGTTATCCAAGAGGCTAACTAGGACAGGATTTTTATATTGTTTTGTCTGAAAACGTATGGCCTTGCAAAGAAGCCTCCACAACCACACATACAGTAAGTGCTAACAGTGGAACAGAAAACAAGAAAAAACCCAAAGGATCCAAAACAACTACCCGTAGGATATACTGTCATATTAGACACCTTACCTTACAGAACATGTCTCGGAGATCATCTTTTGGGCTAATCCATGATGCAACAGCATCACAAAAAAAAATAAAGTCCTATAAGATTAAACAATCATATAGGTTAGAAATCTCAATTTACATGTCTGAAAACAATACTTGATGTTCATTCTATGAACTATGTAGGGTCTTCAATCATAATTAACAACTGCTTTTGTTTTTGTGTATTTATTTTCCAGTTAATTCAGACAATAGTAGTAAGCTATTGTATGCCTAAGTGTTCAGAAATAGAAATAGCTGATTGTAGGAATTGCTTTGTTTAATCAGATTTTTGATTTAATAAAACCACAGTTGAAACCCCAACTGTCCCCTCCCACACTACAGCTGTCTAACGTTAATTCTTTCAGTACACATACCAAGTTCAAGAATCAATCACCTTAATAACCAGCAAGAAATTCAAGAATACGGTTGTAACACTCTCTCACACATTTCCAATTGGGGAAAAAAGCTGTTTTGTTTCTTTAAGCAGAGCCAAAAGATTTTTCTAGGATACAGAGAATGTTCATCACACAGACTTAAAACTAAAACCACCCCGAAATCCCTAATCCCCCAATCCGCTGTCATGCATTACCTCCCAGTACACTAGTAAGACATGAGTCTTTAATCATTAAATTGGTGATGCCCATGTTTTTGGCTAGGTACTGAGGATAACAACTACAAAGACAGAGAGATGGGATAATGAGGAGAATCTTTGATCATGCCCTCCCCTTATGGAATGTGAAAGAACAAATGGACAGCAGCAGAGAAAAATGCTAAGTACAGAAAAAGTGAAATGAACTGAAAATTTCAAAACAAGGTGTTCTTGTGTTTCACAAAGAATTACAGACAGAGAAGAGGGAAAATAACCTTCTTTTTCCTCTTAGAAAATATTACACTGGTACTTTATTTTGGAGGTGTGGAGACTAAAGAGCAAGTCACACTGTATTCTTCAGATGTACCTTTTATTTTAAAGACATGCATGTTCCTCGTCACATTGACTAAGCAACATATCCAAAGTTGAAACAGTATCTTCCCTACCCAAGTTTTAAGAATGAAGGGGAGGTTCCTGTTTTTGTCCTGTTTCTTGTTTTAAAAACATAGGTTACATCTAGAAAATAGGTTTAAGTATGTAAATTTTTGCCTTAGATTTTCATACAGATCCTGACTAGAACCCCACAAGTATCAAAATACAGTTATTTTAACCAAAGTTCATTACTTACATATTCTTTGTAATTAAAAGGCAAAATCTGAATTTAGTAAGACTCTTCTCCTTTCATTTGCTAGGTGATAATTACTTAAGCATCCTGATATGTATCATTAGCAATATAAACATTTTGGCCTCCCTGACCTCATAATAAGGCTACATCGTGCACTGCAGGGAATCACATCAAGCTGAACTTTTTTTACACTCCATATACAGCTTTCACTACATTTCACATGAGTAAAGAAAACAAGTTTAAATCTATTCATGTATCTTACTTGGACTACTCCACTGGGGTTGACTGAGATCATGGTACATATCCCACGGAACGCTGAATCCTTTTCCTCATTGTCTCTTATGTTTCTCAGAGAGGTGCACCTAGCAGGTTGGAAAGCAAAACTTAGCTAACTCTACTACTTTTTTCTTCAACCAAGTTAGAACTAGATCATGGTATCTGATGGAATAAGTCACACTGATTAAGATGATTTGAAACCCTATTTTGAACTCTTAGAAAAACATTTGTTGCACAGTCTTTATTAGTAAATTCCCATGAGGGATCATCTACAGAATCTCGTTCTCCTGTTGCACTATATACAGTTAGAAAGTGTGACCTGCATTCCATTAAATACGAAAGAGACATGTATCTGTAATATTTATAAAAACTATCATTATTAGAAGCGGGACATATAATACTATCACAGTATGAATTATGTCAGATACCACTTACAGAACAGCTATTTAAGTTTTACAGCAGCAAGCAAGCTATTTTATACATAACAAATCTATAACATATATTCCTTACAGCAATTCAAGCCTCAGACTGAATTTTAAGTAATGCACGGTTTAAATTCTACAGTATTTGCATGCATCGTATTATCATTCTGGTGGATTTTAAAATGCTCTTTCATAGTCAAGCTTTAACACAGCAAGCATGTGACAATCTTATCCCATGCATAAATTAGTCGTTAGCCACAACATAAAGAATACATGACGGTGCTACTAAAAACTCACAAACCTGATAGGACAAGATTAGTCACATGGTTGGCAATGATTAAGGATTGAGATTTTGTAACCAACTGAAAATATATCTAAAAGTGAGATAGAAGAAAGAAAGAAAGAAAGAGAGTGAAGAAAAATGAATTAAAAAAAAAAGATTGAATAATACACACCAGGGTCTTATAAACTGCTGTAGCATGGGGGCCACCTCTTGAGGACAAACGTAACCAAGACGACCAATTGTTATTGCTAAGGTAACGCAATCACGGTTATACACCACCAAACGCCAACCAAGACATGAGCAAATGAGGGGGGAGGAGAAAAAATAAAGAAAAAACAACAAATAACTCAGAAACAGAAACCAACAGAATCTGTGTATGATAATAAACATAAGATTTCACCAGTGCTGTTTATTACCACCCCCTGTATAAGAGGCAGCAACATATATGGTATACTCTCCAGGGTAAAAGAAAAATTAAAGAAGTAAATGAGAGAACACCAAAAACACAATTTAAAAACCAAAGGCTTTGTCATGTAAGCGGTCATTCTGTCCTCTTCAGAGTAATCTCTTCCAGTAAATTTACCTAAGTTTTGAAATGTTTATTAAAATGTAATTTTATGGATACTCTTGATAAAAAGGAATTAATCGTTTTCAATTTTAGATTCAAGCATTCTAAATTTTTTTTTGTCAATATTTAGAACTCAAATTTTAATAGGTTTACTTTATAAGTAAAGATACATTTATAAATACTTTTGCATGGAAAATACTGTGGTCTAGAAAATGCTTAATAGATGAAACACTTCTCAAAGAGCATGAAATATTTGTCTTCTTAACATTGTAATTATAAATGATATCATAAATCCTCTGATTTAAAGTGGTTGCTAACTCACAGCAACTGACTGCAAGAAAAACTGATTCTTTAATCCAAGTATTTCTCCTGTTCACAAAAGGCTTCCTCACAGGAGCTGTGTTAGAATCAGACTTCTGATACCAAGGCATAAAGATATATGAAAAGCAAAATTGCTTCATTACATGATTAGGTAGGTCTGTCCTTTGTTCTGAGGGACAGACTGAAGGAAAATATCATCATGCAAATGTGTTTTAATGGTGTTTGCTCAACTCACAAAAGATTAATCTTTAGAAAAAGGAGAGGGTGGGGAATAATGTATCAGGATCACTTGAAGCAAAATACATGAATAATACTAAAATCCAGCAGATTTATATGAAGCAGAGAAAGGAAACCTATGTTCAAGGGACATACTATGCAACACTCTAATTAACAGGCATTTGTGAACAGTTTCATGAAACATGCAATAAAGCAGATGATGCTTTCTCCAACAAAAGTTTGGTGTAGGATATACTAGCAGTTTGAAATATATTCACTTCATGTCATCTGCAGCTCACTGGCAATGTACTTTTTTGTCCTGATGTTACTCAATTTCAATATGCAGTGTCTAAAATCTTCAGCACTTATAACTTACAAAACTGCACTTGAAGTGCTACTTCCAAATGAAAATATATTTTTAAGTTTTATCTGTAAATTCTCACAGCTACGGTCTGTACAAGAAACAGTAATCTCTGTGAAAGCTCAACTTTTTTGTATGTACTGTTTATTTTCTACGCAATTACTTTTATTTAAGGTGGTTTAATGCTTCCGTGGAAGTGTTTTCATAGCTCACTGCATAGGAAGCTAAAGCAGAAAACAGTGATATTCTTACACATACTAGTGGCACACAGCACAATACCCCACAACAAACTTATAATAAATACACCACACTCAACATTTATTTGCAGTTATGCACCCACATTTAAAGTAACTATTCAGAGAATTAAAAAAAAGAAAAAAAAAAAAAGAAAAAAATGTCAGTGTTTGGATGCTTCCAAAAATTTTCTAACAATGATGGAAGCAAACATTTAAGTACTGGATGCCTCTCTGTTACAGGTGCTACACATCCATTAGTGTGGAGTAAGGGTGTCTGGGCAGAGGCATGAGGAAAGAGAATTTTTATTGCTATACTATTCCATGGTGTATTTCACAACAAGTAGGTGTATGCTTCAAAATTATCTTCGCAAGAAGTAGTACCTATAATATGCCAGACAACTAGGTAATTTTTTACTTTAAGTTCACCTTCCATGCCAAATGGGGGAAGGGAACAGGAACAGAGAAACTGCAGCATTTAAGTTTAGAGAATAACAGAGGAACAATATGCATTGAAAAATCTCTCTCCAATTAATCCCTTGTTTAGCTCAAAAAATACAACTGTACCACTGTATTTGCATAATTTTAAATCTTGTCAGGTGCAATGACTAAGCCATACTTTCCTTACAAGACAATTAGTTTTCAAACAGAGGGGGTGGGAGGGGAGAGTCTCAATTAGTAAAATAGTAAAACAGAAACATAATTATTAATAAAGTTTTGCTAAAGTATGGAAGGTGCTCCTTATACCAGAACATGCCCTCTATAAATGCAAAAGAAACAAGCCTCAGAAATTTCAATTCAGTAAGGCATTTGAGGATTGATTTGGAAGGCAAAGCTATGGTCCAGAACAGAAAACATGCATGCCATTATTGGAATTCTTTTCAGGAATTTGTTAAGTGACCAGATAGTAGAAGGTTTACAGAATCTTAGTTATGTTGTAAAACTGCCATCACAGATCTAGATTTTTTTAACTTTATCTTATTAAAAAGTACATTTTTTTGTAAATTCAGAAAGTTCATTATTTGTTTTATATATGCCAATTATGTTTGTTTCAGAAACTAGACATATATATACAGTACACATGTAAGGACATGCATATATTAAAATCAGTGTGAACTAAGTCTTTAAGTGTTACTGCATACATCTGTCAATTCAATACATAAATAAAACTGGAAGAATACTTAAACAGATAAATAAATATTGTAAAAGTGAGAAAGCACTTAGGAATCTAGATATATGATAGTTTTCTTCAAGACTGAGACTTGTAAGAACTTCTGCAAAACAGAGTTGCTTTTGCTTATAAAAGCCAAATACATAGCAACAGAATCAGTCCTGGTGTGGTTGCCCTATGCAGTTTTTAAAATAATTATAAAAAATATCTAGTTCTCTTCACCATGTATGGATCAGTTTTTGGGTACCTGTGTTCTCTAACAACGTCTTTGGTGTGTTGGGTCTGTTAATTATTTCTACAAGCTGGTGCAACACCATTGGAATATAAGGCTGCATCTCTATACCTGAAACAACCAAAGAAAAAAGAATATTCAGAAGAAAATGAGCTTTAATACACATAATCTAAATAGACTGGGTACTTACTAAACTGGAACTAACTGAAGTTACTAAAAAGGAACAAGACTCTTGGATTTTATTTAAATTTTTACATGAGAGTATCACAGTGCTCCCCACCTCCCAAATCATGCTAAATGTGCAGAGATTCAAGGAAAAAAACATCTTACCCATCTGTATGGAGATTTCTCCAATTGCCCAGGTGGCATTGTTACACACAGAAATGAATTCAGGGTTTAGGTTGGTTCCCAAAATTGGCATGAAATCAGCTAGAAAGAGCAACATTTTAAAATCTCACCACACAATACAATTATCTTGTCCCATTACTGTAAGATCATGGGGTGGGGGGGGAGGGGGAAGAGAAGTTTTTTAAAGAAATAGTGTAAGCCTATTTAAATGCTTGGAAAGTGTTACACATGAATTTACAAGAGCTATACTTCTGCTATATGTCAGATTAACCTGAATTTTAGAATCTAAGCAGATCAATGCAGATCTTTCCAAATTCTGTTTTAAAAATGTTTCTAATAGGCTTTATGTAACTCTAGAAACCTTTATTCTCCCCTTCCTTTGCTTGGGTAGGGGGAGTGAGGGTAAGAGGGGAGAAGAAAAAAAAGCTACAAGTACTTGCAAATTGATAGTATAGTTGAACAACCCTCAAATCACCTGGATAGCTATGTACACAGCTATGCTTGGGGGGAAAAAAAAAAAAAAAGCTGAGGAGGCAATCACATTTTTGATTAAATTTGAAGAAAAAATTAGTTACAATGATAGATTATAGCACCAGCCAAATGAATTCTAAATGCCAAGCTTATCCAAGCATTCACTTGGCAAGTTAAGTTTATCTCAAGAGTATCTGTGGGTAAAGCCAGCAAACATCACGGAAGTGTGTAACTGATGTTACTTCCTTACTGCAATTAAAGCAAAAAAAAAAACATCTAAAACCTTTCTTCACGCAAAGTTTTCTAGTTTATGTATATAATTTTATATAACAGTATATTCTAGTAGAACAAAAAAAGCTGTAAATTCAAGAATTTATCAAAGCAAGCAACTATACTAATTGGAATATATCTGTTTTGCTGTATTCCAGCACAACAGGCAGTTTGTTACATCATAAAAATCAAGGACAAAATTAACTTTTGCACTGTCTACAAAAATAAGAACATTTATTTTAAGCACACAATTTGAAAGACAGAAGACTAGATACTGTTCCTGATGAAGGAAAATGGAAACTTACATCATGAAAAGGCAACCCACAGCTTAACAATAGCTAAACCAGCCTCTTATCAGTTCGTAAGACAATTATTTAATATGTAAATGAAACATACCAATGCAAGGCTTAACATGCTGAAAACACGCCTTTGTCAGATCACCTAACAATGCAAAAGAACTCTGCCGTACCTCTGGCATTTTATCCTAAAGAGAAGAACAAAAAAAGTAACAATTCTAGGAGTGTTTCTGTCTCTCTTAAGAAAGAAAATCCTTAGATCAAACAGGTTACTCATCTCACCTGCATGCATTGGTACATTAGCGTCAGGATATTACTACGAGCCACTAGCTGTTCAATGTTGCCTCCAAGTCCTTCAGCTAAACCACTGAGCAAATCAAGGGCCACGATCATGAAATCTTTATCTGGAGCCTCATATTGGTCTGGCTGAGCATTGTGCAACTGCAACAAATAAGTACACATTTTCAACATATTAGATTTTTCTCAGGGGTATGCATAAAAAAAAGTTTCAGAACTGCAGCGTCATTTACATATTCAATAGTTACGCTACAGATTTCTCTGCAAACCCTAGCTTTATATAGTTAATACACTGGTTTAAGGAGATAAAATGCAAGCACTGGAATAGCAATAGAAAAATACCATGGCTTGTGCAAGTGTCTTCTGCACCAGATTTACACAACGCTGGTACACAGGTTCACAGTATGGAAGAAAGCCAGATTGCAAGGCAGTAGCAACTGACGACAGGCACTGGAATTAACAAAAAAGACAGAAAACAGTCACTACCTTTCCCCACATTCCTGAAGTGCCTTTTACTTGGAAGCGGTAAATTAAAATATATTAGTATTTTAAGTATACCCACATGTAACTGATTAAGTAAACACAACCTAGACAGGCAGTACCTGTTAGCTGAGCCAAGGCAACTACCAGCAAGTTGTTACTCTCTTCTCTGTATGCCAGTTGAGAAAATTTCTCAGCAGCATCATCTTCTTAGACGTAGCCAATATAGTGCATACAACACCAGTTACGACAATTCTGCCAGCATTTATATTAAGCTTCAGTATCTTGAGTATGTACAAGCCCTAACATTACCTAAGAGTTATGAAATTAATTTTTCTAGAGATGCTTTCTTGTTTCAGACTTGAAAAGTACAGAGAATAGACTACATGATCTGGTTCATACCTTCAGCTTGCCTGACAATAGTTTTAATGGAGGGATGAAGGGAGAGCAAGGAGAGAGAAGACAAGAATAAAAGGATAGAACATTTTTTCCTCTCAAAGAATCCCATCAAACACTCCAGAATGGCAGAAAAAAAAAAAAACACAAAAAAAAACCCCAAACAACAAACCAAACCAAAAACAATAAAAACCTAAAAGACTTCCTCTAAACCTAAGACAATTTCTCAGGCACAAAATTTTCCTCCTACAGTCAGAATACTTCCTCCATAATAGGAAATACCTAGCACTCTCAACTTTTATAGTCTTACTTCATAGTAGGAGTATGTATAGTAGGAAGTATAGTTCTTAAGATAAGTTGATTAAAAAATATCCCAATTCTAACATTTACCTCTAATAAAGGGAAGAGATCTTTATCCTCATCCTTCAGCATGTTCCACTTCTGGATTAATGGAGGCATTAGCATCTGAATATATTCCTGTTTAGGATGAAAATACACCAACTGCTGAAACACTTCACTGCATACTATTTTATTTCAAAGCTAGAAAATTATGTATTATGAACTTATATTCTACTTTTTCAGCAAAAAGACCCTGTTATAATGTAATTCAATCATTGTTGCAATATGCATATATAGTTCAATATTCGAATTTACCATTTGTGTTCTAAGATTTACTGCTGCAGTATGTAAGTCCCTTTGCAGAGTGAATCTGCTCCTCCAGGTTTGGGGTTCCAGTCTAGCTGCCTGAGTTGTTATAAATCTGTACGATTGCCTCAGGGACTATGGAAAATGTTTTTACTAGCCATGCAGTCTGGCTGTGCATCTGCCACCTGCTTTTCTCAACTATTTTCCACTGCCCTGATGCTACAGCTCCACCCCCACTAGTTCCTGAAACCACTCCATCCAGCAACTAACTACCCACGAAGAAAGTAATTTCCTATCCCTCCAGAAGTATGCACGTACTCATTCTGTATAACTGCTGCATGTTGCATCTTCCCTGTCACTGCACAGCCAGAGTCACAAGGACATTGAGCATGGCATCCCTATCATGCTGCTACTCCCAGAAGGTATCTAAAGAGCCAACATGCTACCAGCTAATGCTGTGTCCGAAGATACAAAATTCTGTGTGACTGAAGTCTCAACATCACCAGGAGCTTCCATTTAGCTTCCTCCTGGTACTGTTAAATGTTAAGATGGCTAGGGCCAAAGAGATTGAAAAAGAGGTCTTCTGATGGTGTGGGATTTTCACTTGCAAGTAAAATGCTATGGAAACAGCTTAAAAACTTTTATTCTAGTGTGTCTATGTCATATGAAGCGCTACAGAGAAATAAATTTCAATCACCATCATAAGTTGCACACATGTGACATGTATGCATATTCCATTAGTTAATATATGTGTACTAAAAAAAAATATCCCACTATATTTGCCTGTGTGTTTTCTGTCCTTTGTCCAAAGGACTCTGTTTTGATATATAAAATGTGTGTCTCCCTGATAAAACAATTTCTACTGACAGTGTGCTCCAATACATTAGAAAGAGACACACGGGGTAGCTTAGTTATGTTTAAAAGTGGTCACTGAAACAGTGTGGTCATTAGAAATTAAAACACACATTCTGCCAATTTCTCTGAAGTCCCATTTCACATCTATATTGAGATACTATCTATTCTGAGCTGAAAAACTTTGAGCATGAGAAAAAAAAAATCGAATCACAGTAAGAAACATGTTTCACAAGCCACCACCACACTGAATCATGTATTCAAAATGGCAAATGTTTGTGTATATGCAGTCTACCTAATTTACCCATACATATTTAGTGTTACTGAAACCTACACAGAAATAATAGTGTTTCTGTTTTATAGCATGTAAATCATGCTTCAAAAAACACTGAACCAGTTTTTCAATTATGAGGAGTGCTTCTACAGAATATAAGGTATACTCACTGGTTTATTTAGATGATGTCCTACAGAATCTGCTAGAGTTCCTATAGCATCATAAAGAATGAGCAGGTTTTTATGCTGGTATTTACTAAATGCGAAGACCAAAGTGTCAAGTATATATGCAAGATAAGGAACAAGCTCTGTACAAGCCTCCTCTTCTAGAGTAGCAAAGGCACTGAGGAACAGAAAAAAAAAACCAGGTCAGTTACTATTCTGGAAAAAACAAACTAAGACAACCCCAAAATGCCCCAACCTACCCACTTTTGTTTAAACATAAAACTGTATTTAGTCCTTAAATTCATCCCAAATGTTTTCAGATTGGTGTTACTGAGATAACCTTGATCTATTTTGACTGAACATGTAAGATTTAGCTCATACTGTAATGAACAAAATTAAAATATACTACCATAAAACCTGGTGTGTATATGCATGAAACCCCCACCAAAAAATATTACTGTACACAAGTTTCAGTATACTAACTGAAATAGTAGGAACCATTAGAAAATCTGTTCACTTCAGTTAAAAACAGCCCACTCTCTTTATGCTGTAACTGCATATAGAAGCCCTAGTGCTGTTATGCCAGTAGACTGCCAACATCAGCCTGTACTTTCAGGAGTTCACACAGACAAAATGTTATGGGGAAAAAAAAAGTCACAAAAACCAGATACATAAAGAAATGGAAAACTAAATGCAAAGACAGAGGACGAACACTTTTAGCCAGCCTTGGTCAAAGCACACACCACGGCATCATGGAAAAACATTTCAAGTTTTCTGTCAAGTGTCTGAACAACAGCATTAAGAAAACCCACCCAAAGCAAACAAAAAAAAGCCCCCACACTGGACATGCTGCTTTAGAAAAACAGTAGAGAAAGGAAAAAATTATGAGCTATTGAAGATTTACTGGCCTAGCTTGTGTCAACAAGATTATTATTAGCCTGTCTCTGCACTAAAAATGCATGCATCACCACATGAAGCAAACAATCCCCTACTAGCATGCTACCAAATACAGAAATGCTTTTTTCTTAACACAATGCAATGGTAAACACTAAGTAGCTAGCATTCTTATTTATCTGTTATTCTATTGTGTTATTATGAATTATTTTTTCAGAAAGGCATACAACATGAGCAGAAAAACATGTTTCAATAAAATATCTTTTTGGGTGTCACCAACTAAAGGCGCAGGGAGCAGTTTCTCAACAATACAGAAAAGAACATTAGACATCTGTTATGATATAGAGGTTAGCGATGGAGAACGCTGAGTATTCTATGACTAATTTTCAATTTGATAGACCCTAACAATCTATGCAACTATTCACTGCAGGAAAGCAGCTTTCTACCCCTCTCCAAGAAAGAACATTGTATTTTCTTGAAATTTAGAAAGCTAGTAAATGTTTTGACTTGTAACAGCTTTGTATTTTCGTTAAGTGGAGTTTCCCAGACAGTTGATTTTTTTTACTTGCAACAGTAATTTTAATGAATCTCTGCTCTAAACAAAGTATTTCAAAACATGCTATAAATCTGATCTTGAACTTTAAATAAAACCCCAAAACAGGTGTACTGTTGTTTTTATTAATTCCATGAGGTTATTTAAGAACCGCAACACAGCTGTGTTCAACTACATGCATATTTCAACCAAGTTTTGGGTAAGAAAAGTGTTAACAGATTTTGGGGGGAGAAGCTGAATCTGTTAGTCTTATATCACCATTTTCCTGCTGAAACAGTTTATCATCACTACGAAAAGACAGACTGGAACAGGTGTTAAAGCCTAAGGTATTTGCTAGCCCAATGCTTGAAAAGGTTTAGAGGCAAAAAGGAAAGTGTTTAATATGCAAATCTTGCGAAGCATGTTTCATTAAATTCGTTGTATCAGCAGACAAGGGAGATAAGGGAATCTTATCTTCCAGGATCTCCCTTCAAGAGAAAGAGACTATCCCTGGAAATAATCATAAGCCAAATGTTTTGGTAATCCTGAGCTAAATATAAACAAAATCAGTTATCAAATGATAGGATAGTATACCATTGTGATCAGTATTGACCTTTTTCGTATGTGTATTAAAAACCACCCAGATTTCTGGTCAATGAAATATCATATATTGAAAATAAACAAGTGTCACAAACAGACAATTTCTTTTACTACAATAACTTACTTAGTTTGGTGAGTCTCATACTCTGAAAACAAAAACTGGACAAGAGAAATACTAAATAACTTTTTTTCAAGTTATAACAATGTGGAATAACTTGCGACTACTCCAGGAAATTATGAATTTACTCCGATCTCAAAAAGAAAGAGATGGAGTTGTGCATTGATTGATAAAGGCATTAAAATAGTTTCCAATAAAGAAGTGTCATGGATAGTGCTGTTTGCTTAAGCTTTGGCTTACCTGCAGGCAGCTTCTTGTACTCTCTTGTTGCTATCCAGGATACGCTTTAGCAACTCAGTCATTAATGGCTTCAAGTATGTGTCCGGGGGTTGACTAACTACCCAGTGTGCATAGCGACTAAGAGTCCAGCATGTAATGGAGCGCACAAGAGCCTTTTTGTCGGAGAGGCACTGAATAAGGTGAGGGATCAGCTCTGGAAGATACGGAATCATCCCCTGCATGCAGCCTAGGAGAAAAAATACAGCTATTGCAGTACCAGAATTAACAAATTTTTTTTTTTGTTTCCTAGAAGGGACATATTTTCATTCTCTATCATGTAGGAATACAATTTTACAATATACAAAGCCTGCCTAATTTATATTAAGTACTAAAAAGAAACCTTATATAAAAAAAAATAAAATCTCCAATTATTTCAGTCACATTTCTACTTCAGTGCTTCCCCAATCTCCAGAAATTCTGCTTTATTAAATGGAGTATGGCAAGTACACCCAAATAAAATTAGTTTATAAAGGCTGGAGGTCCTTTTCAGTCTACTCAAAATAACCAAGACAACAAGTACAGAAAGACTTGACCTTGACAACAAATCATCACATCATTAAAAAGGATTCCTTAAGAAATTTATTTTTTTTGTTTTCTCCTAATATACAAATATGACTAGCAAGGAAAAACTGCACATTTCTAGTCAGCAAAGTTCTACCTTTCACAACTTAAAACAGTTTTCTATTAAAAAAGAAAAATGTTCATGAGACACTGTGGGAAAAGGATGATAATCCAGGCATGGACCCAAATGTGTTTCTTCAGCTTGCAAAAAGGACAGAGATGCTGAAAATACAGGCAAAAAGCCAAGCAAGAATGAGTAAATACAAAGGAGCAGAAGTCAACATATTTAAATTGGAGAACCATCCACAAAAAGGAGCTCAGAGCAGACATCACAGGAGTGTCTTCTCCATTTCTGAAAACACTTAAATGAAATACAAGGCTCAAATTTATTAAATATTCCTCTTCTAGGAAATCAAGGTAGTATTTCATGACAGACCAATAAATATGTGCTGCAGAGTTGAGAAAGGGAGAAATAAAACAAATTACTTAAGCTATTTTGCCTCCCAAACATGCACAGATTTGAAAATGAAAGTTAAATAACTCCAGTCACCAATTAGTAGATGTAAAGATTAATCAATGAAACCAAGCCAGCTAAGGACATACACTTGTTTGCATACGTAAATTCACCTGTAAGGAACGGATCAAAAATTCAGCAACATGATATGCACTGTTGCCTTACCTTCAGCAATCGCTCCAAGAACAAGGATACCAGATTCTTTAACTACCCATTCAGGATGGAAGAGCAATTCCTTCAAAAGGGGCAAAATGTGTGGCAGAAGTTCATCACGAAATACATTGGCCAGGACATCTAGAGCAGCAGCAGAACACTTCCCTGAGGGGAATTAACAGTGTTAATCTCTGCTTATTACACAAGTAGTTGTAGTTAGGAAATATAATCCCCATTTTAACTTTAAGCTGCCAGCAGAGTCTCAGGGCATTAAAAGATATTTCTATTTCATTACAATACACAGTGATCCACTTATGCTCTGGTGCAAAACCACTGCTCTAAGAAAGCAAGTTTTGCAGCACCTAAATAGCCATTAAAAGGATTTATACACTGGGAATATTAAAATCCTCACTGACAGGAACCACTCCATTATATTGCAACACTACATACAACTACATGATTTCGGGATGGCATAATAAAGTAAAAGGGAAGGTCTGTGACACGAAGGTAGCATACTGGATAAACTAATGAGAAATGGCCTACAAGTACCAGCACTTGATTAAAAATAAAGTGCTCAAAACCAGTCCATGCCTCAAAGTAAAAAAAAGGCAAAATGATTCAACTCTATAGAGACTAAAAGGAATTTGCTGGCCTCTGCTCTGAGCTTTTATACCTTACTCCTCTGCTGCGATACACCAATATGAAGAGAAACACCACAAAATTTGTTTGCAAGTTTTAACCTCAAGTTTTTAGCAAACAAAATCTCAAAAATCAGCAACAACTCTGAATATGAATCAGAAATCCTTACTCTTTCTTTTCTGCTGCATGTTGTCATGTCTAGTAAAAATAACGTGAAGGTATTTTTATAAAGAATGCTCATATAACAATTTATAACACACTTTTTGCTCATTATAACCTCAGTTCCTCTGGATCCAACTGGTCTCATTAGTAAGCAATGATACTAATTGTCAGGCTGCACTGATGCTTCCTCTCTGTTCAAACTGAAAGTCAAATATAGAACACCAGATAAGAAGTAGGGCACACAATTCTGATTTTCAGCTAATCCAAATTTCCTCAAGTCTAGATAACATATGTTAATACAGATTCTTAACTGTTCTGCTCTTTCTCTTTCAGGCCCCCATTCCTGATAAACTTCAGCTTCCTTACTACCTTACTTCCTTACTACCTTACTACCCTACTGTGGACCACAGGGCACCCTCTGTCATTTTTCAGAAAACATGTGTTTAATTCTGCAATCTCTACATATAGCAGTGACCAGAACAGCATTATGAATATAAAACAACACTATTTTTAAAAAGAGGCTTTATAGAACCAAGCTTATCAGTATTAATTTTAATAATAATAGCATATGATCTCAAAATTCATAAGCTTTAAGGTACATTAACCTTTTGTGAAAACTCAGGACCTTGGAATGAAAAAAGTTGTGTGGATGTATCTGAATCTCAAAACATTATTCCACAGTAAGACTGCTTGCAAAATGAATTTGTCAGATTTGTCAGAATTTCACTATTTTCTACCACTGAGCTTAAAAATCAGTTTGTGGTGTTTTCTTTCCTTATCATAATGGTCTATTGGCCTGAAGGTCCTAATGACCTGCACACAGGTCAACTGTGGTTTCCTCACACCTATCTCCTGTAATAACTAAGATAACTGTATCTCTTTTCATAACTAATGTACTATAGTCTGGTCAGAAGCAAACTCCTCACATAGAATAGAACTACTAGTAATGGCTGTCAGTGGTGTAGCATGTTCACATGGAAAAAAACTGCAACAAACAACAAAGGCACAAACAAAACACCCCACAAAAACCACAAAACAAAACACACAAACTGATTTTAGAGGGAAGAATGAAATAAACAGAAGCATTATTAAGCCCCCTACAGCTATCAGTGTGTAAAGGGTTGGGTTTTGTTTTTTTTTAATTGACATTAAACAGGTGATACATGGTTTTCGTTATCTTGTAGAAATAAAATTTTAAGTCCAAAAGTTCTGTTGAACTGCATCCCATAAATGTTTGTTGCTCGATCTGCCATATTCAAAATAAGAAATAAGCTTACAGATGGCTAACTTTTGCCAGTTACATAGTCAAGACTCCCCCTCCATATTCCATACTCTCAATATTCCTACAAAGTCCTCTTTTTACTGTGGTCCTCTTATTACATAAATAGTTGTGTTTTGAAACATTTTACACATTACTTTGACATACTTAAATTCCAGTCAGAAATAGTATCATCATCATCAAGTTCATCGTCATCATCATCATCATCTTCAATACCATCTTCTTCATGTTGCTGAGCCACTGTCCGTGAACGATGAAAACGAGGTCTAATGTCCTGTTCACTATCTGGAATAGCTTCGTCTTCTTCAACATCCCCCTGTCACCAAAATGTTTTATCAGATAAACTACTCCAACTATATTGGCCAAGGAAGCTAAAAACGTAGTTTTAGTTCAAGATTTTGTAAGCATATAAAAGATTCACATCCCACTTGTGCTGCCCAGCTAACTAAATTGTTCCATTGTTCCTCCATTCTGCTGCCACATTAAGCAGAAATGACAGGAACACAGAAGCAAGAAAGGTAAACTCACACTCAAAGTATATATCTTTTTAAGAAATTACTCTTGATGGAATAAACTAGAAAGACAGTAATAAGGAAATGCTGGTACACAGATATATTCTAAAAAGTAGCAGTGGAAAAAGCTGTGTATTCAATCTAAAAGGCATTAGAACTAATTATGAACTGTTTTTTAGGCTGCACTGTTGCAGTAGTTCATGGGTAATATTCTGCCTAAACTGGATGGAAGGGAGTAAGGCAAAGGAGGAAAGCTTGCAGATTATTTTGCGACAAACATGACAGCAGTTGTGTTTAGTGTTGAAACAGCACACCTTGCCCCTGAAAGCTAATTCTCCATTGAATAGATGGGAGGGCAGATCTGCCCATTCTGGTCTGAATCATTCTGACTTGTAGGTCGGAAGCTAACCAGATATTCTTACACAGTGAAAGAAGTTGATGCTCACCTTCAACAAAATAATATCAATCTCTGAATATTTCATACCATTTACCAGCACAGGTATCAGCCTACAAAGAAATATTGATATATGTCAAAATAATACATAAAAAAGCAAGCCAGTTTTCAGTTACCTGGACTGTAATCTTGGCTGTAACCTTCATCCCCAAAATAATAAACCCCCCAACAACTTAACCTGATAACCAAAGCTAGTACCTAAACCAAGCTCCATAAGGCTCACGGATACTTTGTAACTGAAAGTGTTAACTGCAAATAACAGATTTTTAAGCAGAGGGAGCCAGATGGCATAACTGAGTTTTAAATAAATTAAAAACCAGATATTCTTCCATATGATTAATTTATTCTGAAACACCTTTAATAAATTAAGTCTACAAGTTTTCAGTAAGAATTCAAACTCCCATAATATGCATGACAAATAAGTTGGCTCTCACAAATAATGCTCATCATTTTATTTACTTGTGGTTGAAGACTCTACCTTACTTTCATCTTAAAATGGAATACTAACTACATGAAGCCCTCCTATCTTTCTGTCATTACCTCAGTAAGACAAGTCTCCAACATTGCAGAGATCTTGATTGATCTACATTAAAATTTACTTCATTATTAAATTGATTATGGCTATGTACGGCTGTAGAGATGTATAGAGAGTATATACTTCACATCAAACCACGTTCTCCACTAAAAATATGTCTTAGAAGCCAAATCAAGCTGATAATGACCATGGACTGACCCAGCCCCACTGACAGACTCAATTTCTCTATATTCTGCAGCTGAGAAGTATTGTTTTCAAAGGTACTAGGCCAGCAGTAATATTCATGCATTGCAATGGCACGTTACCTTCTAAATTTTGAATGAAGGAATAGTAAGTATACGTATCAACAATTCATTGTCATTTCTGCAGCATACTTCATGAAGTATGCAGGAGCTACATATTTCATAAAAAAAGCCTATAGGAGCTAAATGGATAAAAAGATATTAGCTGAAAAGATATTAGATACTACATGTGTGGGTTTTTAGAAGATCATGTTCCACTTTCAATTGAACATTTAAAAAAAAAAAAAGATTATCATCAAGTACTGATAAACTTTTATCACTCCCGAGTTAAACGGGATTCACCAACAAGTAAGGTGCTTTGCACAAACATGACATTGCAAGGTTATGAGAGAAGTGTCATGTTACTCTTATGTACTTGTTCTTCTAGAAATTTAAAAGCTTAAAAAAATTAGTATGATGCTTCACAGTGTCGATATTCATGTGGGCCAAGACAGGTTTAATACCAGTAGTTAATAAACTACTGTTATTCTCAGTATAAACATGACGTGTATTGAGATGTGGGCAGTCACTCAATTGTGCTACCCTTCTTTTGTCTTTTGAGCTACAAGAGTAGGAAATAAGTAAAACCATTCTATAATTTAAAATTATTTCTCATAGCATCAGTTCTCCTGTTTTCAACTCCTATTCCTCCACTGCTACAACAGGTGTTTTTAATCTCAGTTATCAACTTTCTAATTGCTTATGAAAACCAAAAATTTGCTGATTGTTTACATCTCAAATATGGATATTCATTCCCATTTAAAGACCTACATTTTGAGGCATTTTTTGAAACTTACATGACTATCAGGCTGCAGAAGTAAAACGCTTCTTCAAGTTTAAATTGCAGTAGCAACTGATATAAAATTGATTCCTAAATCCAATGATGTCATTATATTCTTTATAAAACAGGGAACATTCTTTACACGGCTCTGCACATAGAAGCATTGCCCAGAGATGGCTACCTCAGTGGTAGTCAAGACAACATGCTCACAGCATACCAGATATGACAGGTAATGGCATGTAAAGATTTTTGTTTAAGTGCACATTAGCACATTTTTGCATCCATGTGAAGCCTGTTAAGCTTCATGTAAAGCACCACAGTGATACAACTTGAACTGCTTCTGGAAGTCACTGTGTCTGAAATCCTCCACAGTCCTTTCGGTGAACTCTGTGCTACAGTCATTTTTATTAGGCACAGGAAATAGCTACAAGAAAATTCTTCTAAGCATACCACAAGCTAGATTCAGTCTTTGTAAGACCAACCAGGAACGAGTCAACTGAAGTTTCAAGATTACTATTTCAAAATAAAAAGGAGTTATAATTCTTAATACTTACTTAGTAAGATGCCGACATAATACCTCTTTACAAATTGGCTGTTCAGCCAAAGTCAGCCAAAACTCACAAGCCTCCAAAGCCACATTTTCATCTTGGTCCTGGGTTCTCTGAAGCATGTACTACACAATATAAAAATGTATTACGTGTATAAGATAGAAGTTTCAAGTGTCCAGAAGTTACCAACATTGCAAATTATGGTCACAAAACCAGACTATTTCTCTGGGGTGAGAGGAAGAAACAGACATGAAAGAGTACTTAAGACTACTGTGAGAATAAGCTAAGAGACTTCTTTATTAATACTAGATGTTCAGATTCTAAATTTCTCCATTGCTTAAGTGAGAACATAATTACCAAGAAACTGAAGAGACCTAGTATAATAAACAGCGTATTTTTTTTTTACTGCCCCTTTGCAGTTTTGAATCAAAAGGTACAAATATATCCTTAGTAAGATGGAAATATTTTTATTTACAGTACCATAAAGAAACTTCCCTTCCAAATCTTGATTACTTGACCGGATGACAATGTTGGGGGGAGAAGGAAGTGTCAAATTTTCAAGCATGACTACAATTCATAGACTCGATATCAAATCTTTAAGCCTGCTACTAAAATCCAGTCCTCCTTCAATCAAAAATAATCAAATACCTGCATAAAGAAAAAGCTAAGTGGACTGCTGCTACAACAGTTATACACAGCTACCAAAACATTCCATGCCAGCCCTTATTTCTGATACAACTGATTCTCCTGTTCATTTTAGAAAACCTCATGGAAGTCCATGGAGCTACATTTCCTTGCACATGGATCTAGAGCAAAAGAAATCCTTCTTCAGTTGATTCAAAATACCATTTATTCTCAAAACTAAATAAAACAGAGGAACCTTTAATATCACTATTTATTTCAAGGATGCAAAACTTGCCAAGAACAGCACCCCATCCTACAGAATTGCACCATACCTTGAGCTTTTCCTGAAGAGTCACTATTGTGACTATGAACTCATAGAAACAGAAATACTGCTCTGTTCTGTGTTGCCAACAGACTGTATCTCAGTAAAGCTGAAGAATGTCCTACTCACTGCAAGCAAGGTTTCCTTAATGCACGTGGGCATTTTCCCCAAAGGGCTTGAAAATCCACTATTTTGTTGTAGATTTGTTATTCATCAAGAAGACGGAATGACGAAACGTAGACTGTTTAACAATGCCCCTCACACTGTCATTTCCTCTTTAAGTATCTATTATAAGTATCAGACTATATACTCCTTGAAGTTAAGATAGTGGTAGACTGAAAAGGCTAGTTGTACTCAGGGATGTAAGATAGCTGTATACACAGCCTGAAAACCAAGGACAAAGAAGAGCGGCCCTAGTAACAAAGCCCACTATAGGGAGGATATTTAATTTTTTTTTTTATTTTTAATATTGTAATGCCAAATTTTAGTAAGTACTTTTAATGAAAAATTTCTACTACTTTAGGCTATGCAAATAGTTGCTTTAGCACAATAAATTACAAACACCATACAGGAAGACTAGACAGCAGGCCAAGGCTGTGAAGGGTCACCTCAGTTTTACGCATCTCTAATGCCTGTGTATAGGAGCAGAAAAACATTATCACCTTCTTTGTGTTGTCTGGACATATTCTTTATGGAATTCGACACTGGGTTATGACCCACTTGTCCACATGAAATCTACATGAGAAACATTATGATCTTAGAAGTATTTCTGGTCTGGCAAGTAGCATATGTTAAACACTACCTAGAAACTGCCAGTATTTCACAGAAATTTGGAAATTACTCACATCTTGAACAGCTGAGCAGACAAAAAAACAGAGCTGACTGGTCCGCTGGTAGACAAGTCTGCACTAGTCTAGAATGGTAAAGGAACTATCAAACTACATTAACCTCTACAACTGAATGCTCAAAGAGTATCTCAGCTATATAAAATAATAAGCCTTATCCTGTAATGATCAACACATCTGCAAAAAGTGACAGCTTCAATGTGTAAAATACCACAGTATCAGCACAGGTACTGGACTTTTAACATGATCTTGTAAATTAGGGTTCAGCAGTGTCTGGCTGCTCTAGAGTATAACTGATCCTAGCCATTTCGGGATCAATAAAGGAAGAATATACAACTGTTGTATGCACTGCCTGTCAAATACTGTGTTGAGTTGGCAATTAGCTAAAAAGAAAGTTTTGCAATCCCAGTCTTGAAGGAAAATTGAAGAGTAGACAACTGCAAGCGTAACATAATAGTTCTGATGAATGCTTTTTATCTGTTACTATTCATGCAACCCCAGACATTTTTTTTTCAGCATGCAATCTGGGAAATAAGACTCACCTCAACTATACTAATCATATGAGGAAGCAGACGATCCATTCGAACTTCCAGCAACATTACCAGAGCACGGCAAACATTTTTGCGTACTTCAGGCTCCTCATCACCAGCCAGTGCAAAAAGATTCTGTTGGGAAGTAGTACCAGTTGAAAAGTCTCAGTTCATCAAACTGAAGTATACAAAAATGTACTTCTGTACTCTTTGACCCCACATCTCGGAATACCATTTTACTTCTTAAAGACATATGGTTTAGCAAATGAACTCTTCAGACTCTCAATGTGTATTGTACACATAACCAAAACACTATATAATGTTAACACTGGCAAAAGAACAGTGGTTTGGGTTTTTTTTTCTCTTAAGCATAAATGAAGTTTTGAGACTAGAAAGCTCCATCAGTACATAAGAGGAGAAATCAAATACTCTAGGTAACCCAAAGTACCACCCTTCTAATCCATGTTCAGTAGCAGTATTCAGAGGAACACAGGACTCAGTGACATGATAATCCTTGTACTGACTGCACTTTCCACGCCAGCTAAGTGCCGTTACTTTTACACCTTTCTGCAGCAAAAGTTTACTCTAGTCATGGAGAGGAAGCATCTTTCAAAATACTATTTTTTGGGCTTGGAGCGTGCTTAGACTAATCAATTCTGAGCAGAACCACACAGAATGAGCTTCAATCCACGAGGACTGAAACTAAGAATAGGCAACCAGAAATGGGGAGTTTGGGGATAGAGGTGGTTGTAAAACATAATTCAAAACACTCAGACCCCAAACCAAGAATGCACACCCACCTCAATAAAAGAATCTATGTGCAACATAAGAGCTTGAGTTCTGCTGATGATAAATTGATTGACGCATGCAACAGCATGAGATCTACAAATGGAACAGTTAAAATACACATTTTAAATGAGTTAAAAACATTTTCTAAACTGTACATAGATATCAGAAACATTAGGAAGCAAATTACAATGTCCAGTCATCATCAAGAGGGAGCAAATCTGCACATAGTATTACTAAGCAAAATTACTAAGCCAGTTATAAGTTTAGTAGTCTAATTAAACCAACTCTAGTTTAGTTAATAATGCTTATATTCTGACATATCTAATGAATATTTTAAAATAAAGTCTTCAGTAAATAAAAACTAAAGCAGGACGTTTGGCATATTTATTTCAAGCAGCACGCAAGGATGCTCTTTTTGAATATTTTATGATTATTGATCTTCTCAGATACTAACAATTCCATACAAACCAACTTGGTCAAATTTTTAAAAGCCCTTCTTTGTTGTCAAGTATCCAATTGCTTTTGCAATATTTTTAATATTTAGTGGGACCAGTAAGTGTCAACAATGTATCTGTAGCTTAGAACACAGACATACTTGTAGTAGGATACAATAAAACACTTGTGGTAGAAGCATATGAAAAATTTAAACACTGGTTCTGCTCCATTTCATGCAAAGCCATTACTTCCAGGCCTTTCTTATTCTCAGACACAGAGAAGTCAAATTCCATAAGTAAACGCACAAGGCTTTACCTGTAAAAGCCTTTGAAGTTTCGTTAAATTGTTTTTACTAAAGTAACTTCGAATTTCTACTCTGTTCAGACATTTTTCATAAAACATTGTTCAGAAGTTGCCCTGACAGATCTAAAGTATTTTACTGACACTAGTAACAGTTTTCATACGTCAGCACTATACTGAAAAAAGGCTGCAGGTCAGCAAGTAGCTTGCTTTAAACCTGAAACCGGTTTAATAGTTTCAAAGATACAAACATCACAGCACAGGAAAAAAGTGAAAAACTGTATAGTGTGATAAAGAAAAAAGTATGTTTTAATCCATCTCTCCTAGCTCCAGCAAAGTACTAAATTCGTATTTCCACAAGAGCAAGATACTGCTTTGTTACATACTTTTCTTAGTGTGCACCTATTTCAGGTGAGTTTCTAAATCTTGTTTGAATCTTATGATATATTACAAGTTATACTCCCTCCTCTTTGTCTTTCCCAGCTACTACTATTGGTGATAAAGAATTGCCACCTTCAAGTTGCAGCATCTTTCAATGTAATTTTCAAACGAGTTAAAAATTCATTTCACAGAATCATAGAATGGTTGAGGTCGGAAGGCACCTCTGGGGGTCATCTGGTTCAATTCCTCTGCTCAAGCAAGGCCAACTACAGCCAGCTGCCCATGTCCAGATGGCTTTTGAGTATCTTCAAGGATGGAGACTTCACCACCCCTCCGGGCAACCCATTCCATTGCTCACTCACCCTCACAGGCAAAAAAAAATGTTTCCTGATGTTCAGAGGGAACCTCCTGTGTTTCTGTTTGTGCCCATTGCCTCTGGTCCTTTAAGTGGGCATCACTTAAAAGAGCCTGGCCATGCCTTTTTTTTTTGTGCCCTCTCTCCAGATTTTTACATACATTGATAAGCTCTCCCAGCCCCAGGTCTCTCAGTCTCTCCTCACAGGAGAGATGCACCAGTCCCTTCATCGTCTACATGGCCCTTTCCTAGACTCTGTCCAGTATGTCCATGTCTCTTTTGCACTGGACAGCACAGAAATGGAAACAATACTGGCCTCACCTGGAAGATGAGGGGAAGGATCACCTCCTTTAACCAGCTGGTAACACTCCAGCACAGGAAACCATCAGCCTTCTTTGTGGCAGGGGTACACTGTTGCCTCATTTTAGGGTAAGACCTACCGTTCTTTCTAATGAATATTAGCAAAAAACATTTAACTCTGGAATTTTCACTCTATCCAATACTTCTTTTACTTTGGAGAGATTAATACAGGTTTACAGTGAAAAGATGATGAACCTTTTTAATTTGATTCAGCTGAAAGATAAAGAGCTTTCCAAACTTTGGTGCAGTTAAACCAGATTTTTTTTCCTGCAATATCCCAGAAACTACGATCAGCAAAAGAATTTTGACTCTCCTACTGCTGAAGTCATTACTAAATGAATACAAAATTGTTCATTCTGAACAGAAGGCTAAGTTCTAACCACAGCACTACATTTTTCCTAATAATATGCTATCATAGCTTAAGCCCAGGTGTTCCTGCCCATGGCAGGGGGGTTGGAACTTGATGACCTTAAGGTCCTTTCCCGCCCTAACTATTCTATGATTCTATGAACTACGCAGCTGCTTGCTCACTGTCCCTAGCAGCAGCACAGGAAGGAGAATTGGAAAAAGGTAAAAAAAATGGGTTGAGAAGAGTTTAATAACTGAAATTAAGTAAAATGTAAATAATAGGCAATAAAGAGAGAGAACAGAATAACCATTCTCAAAAAAAACCCTAGTGATGCACAGTACAACTGCTCACCACCCACTGACTAATGCCCAGCCCGTCCCAGAGCAGCGTTCAGCTCCTTCCAGCTAACTCCCCCCCCCCCCAGTTTATACACTGAACATAATATTCAATGGCATGGAACACCCTTTTGGCTAGTTCAGGTCAGGTGTCCTGTTTCCGCTCTCCCTCCTGGCTTCATATGCACCTCCTCACTGGCAGAACTGAAAAGCTCTTGAACTAGAGCATTACTTAGCGACAACTAAAAAATCAGTGTGTTATCAGCACTGTCCTCAGACTAAAGCCAAAACACAGTATTGCACTATCTGCTAGGAAGAAAATCAGTACATATGCAAAAACTTACAAGAAACAGTTTGATTTTCAAAGTCACAGGCTAATTGTACATTTGGAAAAAATGTATAAAGAGGTGAGACTGTTCATTAACTAAGCAGATAAACACTGAAATTACTAGTGCATGGAATCTCTGGATCTCTGCAGCACCATTTAAGAAAAACTATTCATGTTTTAAACAGATCTACAAATAGCAACCTTGCTGCTCATGTAAATAAAAGTTACATAAATAAAAAGGTAACTGTAGTACAACACCTAAACCTACCTTATTTTTGGACTGCTGTGCTTGAAGAACTGCAAGAACTTAGGTATCATGATATTAAGTGGTCGGTCCAATACATCACTATCTAAGATTTCAGCAGAATCTTCACATATCTTCTGAAGAGCACCAAAAGCACCCTATTAAAAAAAAACAAACAACAAAAAAACAATACAAAACATCAAACAAACCAAACTAAAAACTTTTTCACATCTGATCAAAGCCAGATTTCAGGCTTTGCACACAACAGGTAATTTCAGCATAACACAATAAACATAGCTATTTAACACAATAAATGCACCTAACTAAATACAGAATTGGAACATCACAGAATCATAGAGTGGTTAGGGTTGAAAGGACCTTAAGATCATACAGTTCCATGGGCAGGGATGCCTCACACTGACCATGTCGCCCAAGGCTCTGTCCAGCCTCGCCTTGAACACCACCAGGGATGGAGCATTCGCAACTTCTTTCGGCAACCCGTGCCAGTGCCTCACCACCCTCACAGTAACAAACTGCTTCCTTATATCTAACCTGAGCTTTCCCTGTTTATATTTAAAACTATTACCCCTTGTCCTGTTGCTACAGTCCCTGATGAAGAGTCCCTCTCCAGCATCCTTGTAGGCCCCCTTCAGATACTGGAAAGCTGCTATGAGGTCTCCACGCAGCTTCCTCTTCTGCAGGCTGAACAGCCCCAACTTTCTCAGCCTGTCCTTTAATATCCTTAAAGGGTTTTTATTTAAGCACTTTATACCAACATCTGTAAACTCTCAAGCTGAGTGAGTCACTAATGGATAAGTGGCAATTTTAATTTTAGCATTCAGTGATCATCTATTCAATCGTATTTTTAAAAATGCTTAAAAGCTGGTTCTTATTTGAGAAATAAATGTTCAGATGCCAAAGTATCCCTTTAATATATAAATAATTGTATGCCATTTATGGTTTGTTATGGGGCAGAGCTTTGGATATGATGGTCAATTTAAGATCCACTTTCAAGTGGTTGGTTGTTGTTTTTCTTTTTCTTGAGAAAACAGCACTAAACCTCCACATACCAGCATTGCATCCTGGACCATTATCCTACCTCTGAGCATTATTTTATACCAAATGCTTCACACACTCTCATGGACACAGTATCAAGCAATTAAAGTCATGTTATCGCAGATACTTGTAGATCAGACAAGGCCTTTTTTCTCATCATAGTTTAAAACAGTTAAATTGGTATTTTTAAATTTCCTTCATACACACTGAACAATAGTTTATTTCACCCCGATACAGCTTTTCCAGATTAAGTTACAAAACAAATGAACACTACTTTCATGTAAGAGAATTCAGGGTTAGCTTTATGAGAGGGATGATGCCTAAAAGATTAGACATTACAAAGTGGTAACTTCAGGACACTTCTCAGCTGAGATGCCGTTACTACCCATCTGCAGTCTTATTCTCCTTTATGCAAAGTAAACTAATTTGTTTGAATGAACAGTAAAAACATGGAATTCAGGCCAAAGTATCAAATTTGAGCCACTGTTCTCTGAGGAGAACATATGGGCATGTAAACACAAAGAGAAAATAATCAAATTCAGATTATAATCTGTTTTTGATAAATCTCCTTACCTCACAGGTATTGTAATCTTCAGAATCCAACAGACCACAAAGCTTTGGTAAGAGTTCAGGCCAATTCTGTAGTTCTCCTTTTGAGGCAATGGTTGTTATCAGAATGCCTAGAGGAATCAGATGGATGAGGGAAATGAGATTTCACATACCTCCACGTGTTTCATACCAGTTTTTCTCATTTTTCTCCTTTCAAAGATCTAAAGAGTTGAGAACTTTCTTGTTTTGTGAAGAAATGGCAAGCATAAAAAGAATTACACTTAATTACATTTAATTAGTTTTTGAAGGGCTTTGAAACGCAAAGGTGGGTTGCTCCTTCCTGCTACTATGAAGGGCTCAGATGTGCAAAATCAAGTAGAGTCACTCCAGTTAAGAAGATAATCATACTCAAACACTGCAGGGCAGCTTTGGCACTGAATTTAACAAACACTATAAAAAACTTGACCTTCAGTAAATACAGAGTATCCACCTCAAGTCACCGCTTATTATGGTACAAAAGCATGAATGTGCAAATATGTCATTCAATAAATTAACCACACAGCAGTAAGTTATGTGATCACAACTTTACTGTGTTTACACAAAACATTAAGGAGATATTCTAAGACCGAGATACCTACTAACAGCTTACACACTATGGCAGGTCATCCAGTGATCAGCTGTAACGATTGGCTGGTTGAGATCCAGCAAACAGGTCAGCCCAAAGAGTCACAAATAGTTTCCAGCACATACAGAAATCCCAGGAAAAACTAATTAGGTCATAGGAACAGGGAAAGCTACTTATAAACTAGGACTGACTTTGTATGAGTCCATTTTGCCTCAAGACAAAATGAAACAGGTAGAATAACCCGTTATGCTACTGACAGTTACTTCTAGTAGACCATATGAATACAAAAAACTTGCTAGTACTACAACTAGTAATCTCCCAAGTGACAAGTGATGGAAAAAAAATTCCCAAACTTTTTCATTGATAAATCACAACACACAATTTTTCCTTGCAATAAAATGTTAAAAATCTTGTTAAGTACACAAGAATACTGGACAACATTACAGAGCAAAGGGCATTCTGGCTAAGACACATAGTAACTAAAAGATACTTTGCATCATGTTTCCTTTGATGCAATAGGCTGGAGAACCCACACAGACAAAAGGCAAAAATGAAGACAGAGGTAAAACACAATTTTACAGCTCCAGAAGTAGTATCCATTTTCATAACTGCAACTGAAAAGATTTCCAAAAGCCTAAGGAGACCTATAGAGTCATAAAGACTGCATTTCTCCTGAATATTATGGTCCTACAATGCATTAATACAAAACATTTATTTTACTGTTGCTGAATCTTAATGATAAACTTCTTAAAAAGTAATTTCAATTTTTTAGATTAAACTGAACTTCACAAGAACAAAATAAATGCATTTTCTTGCCCCCTAGTCAAACTACTTAAATTGCAAAAATATCTCCCCAACTGAAATCTGGCGGATTTGTTTGAAAAATGAATTCCTGGAACTCTTTTGTACTGACATGTGACACAAGCTGAAAGACTCAAAGGAGCAGGTAGTTTTGGAAAAGAGTTGAAGATTTTTTCAAAGTCCTAGAGGTGGTTTCAGAGGATGACAAATGGTCTGGATATACTTGTAATCATATGTGAGCTTTCACAGCCAAAGGGAAGACTATCTGAAAACTACTTTAAGTGTTCTTCCAAAAGGCAATATGACAGCAACATGATAACCCGGGAGAAAATACTTCCAGACGAATAGGCAAGAAGCATCTTGAGGCCACTGCCCTTTGCAGAAGAGATATATGCAGTCCAGATCACATACATGTGGGACTTGGCTCTGACATCTTTTATGATGTCTCAGAAAATCTTAAGTTTCACCTTCTGTTCAAAACGGCCAACCAAAAAAGGACGACCGTGGTCGCACAGACCGTGTATTAGGGGCTAAGCACACCTCAATGTCAGCCACGAATGCCCCCTTTCCCCCTGCCTCATTCTCCTCCTGCTCCTGTTCCCGTGCCACAGACACTGATTGGCTGTGGCCAGCACCCACTGCAGGTACCCAGCAAGCAGCAGGAGGGTCAGGGATGTGAAGGTCCCGCCCATGCCCAGCAACACTGACATCACCGAGAAAGCGACTGGCATAAGACGTCTCATGAGGAATGAATCAGCGAAGCTGCAACTATAAAAGTGTCACTGAAGAAACCGTGTGTGCACCCACCGCCGACTGCTGAGGACTGTCAACAGATCCACGGGATGCTGCGGGATCCAGGTTGTGACTATTTTTAATCGCTTTTTCTCTTCCCCTCTTTCTCTCTTCTTCTCCATACATTAGATAATTACCCTCAGAGTGTAACTAATAAAATGATACGAGCTTAGGTTACCGTTACCGTGCTTTGTTCGAACTCAAGAGATCTCAAATCTATTTATCAGTCAGGATTCTTTAGATAGGTGTGCCCTCTATCCACAGGTGCATAAAGCACAGCAATAAAACTAGAGGCCAGTTCCACGTGGGGCTGACTGCACTGTGTTCAGTGGGGGCTGCTGTCAACGTCCAGGGGCTGGGTGACCATTGAAGCCTTGTGCTAGTAAAGCTGGCAATGTGTCATTGTGAACTTTCTTTACAGGTCTGTGGAGAAGCCATTTAACACTGCACTAGTGTTATTGTAATCATAGAGGCACTTTAGTGGGGACAAAAAAAAAAAAAGAGTAGTATCAGGAACTTAGAGAGGCAACAGCTTTGGCATTTGAAGCTTTGCAAAAGGTTTTAAAAACAATGAGGAAACAGCCACACAAAATTAAGTTTTAAGTGCTTATGTTCATGTTAAAAGAAATCTTCATGGGCTCCTAATGACCTTCATCATCTTTCAAATGTGAAATTTTTCCCACCCACCTGCAGCTTTATTTGGCCAGCAGAGAACCAATGACACCAGAGATTAGCCTTTGTGGCTTTCTCTGCGAAACTTCAGGCACAGAAACATGGACATCAGAAGAATAATCAAAGTAAAAAAATTATCAATTTGATAGCTTGCAGCTTTTTGATAGGTTTGGGTTAGAGCTGACAGTTAAAACAGGCCCATTCTTCTGACCAACATACTAAGCTGCAGGGTTAGAAATCTGAAATCTTTACAAAGGTGGCCTTTGTTTTTTATGAACTTCAAAACAGTATTACAGAATCTGTTGATACTTCATTTGACAAATGTGAAATCTAATGAATATAGCAGTTGGGCTAATTGAACAGTAAACATATGAGAGATCAAAACTTCAGAGGGACATCAGAAATTGCTAAAAACATAATTGTCATGACAGCATCTTTTATGTCACTTTCAGTTACATGCAACCTCAGTTTACAGCATCAATCTATAATTAAAAAAGTAGAACATAAAGAGAAAGCAGCTATGCTTCAGCACTTTCATGCCAGTAACAGGACAGTGAGAGGCTGTGTTTTTTGGGGTGGTGTTTTGCATCTGTAGCTCCTCAAGCTGCTTTCTGAACTCCTTTTCTGAAAAGCCGGACTTAACAAAATTCTTCCTCACAGGGCAATCATTAGCTTTCACTTTCCTTCTGCAATAAAGCTTTCCAGACCTGCTACTACTCTTAAACACTCAAACTATTTCCCTGTTTGCTTTTAAGCACAAGCTACACTACACTATAGACTAGAATCCCTAGAAGGTTTTAAGACCAGTTACAGACACTGCCTAAAGAGATGCATTTATTTCCTGGTAAGTCTGTGGGTCCTTAAGAGATGCAGCTATCTTTTTTGAACTTGAATCTGTATTTCAACATTAGCACATGGAGTTTAAAAACCTGTACTGTATAGCACAGAGAACTTCCACACTGTTACTCATTTGAAGATTAAAATGGGGAAAAGCTAAGTAAGGATATAAAAACATGTAGTTACCACTTGGGCTCAAGTCACAGCTCTAAAATAAACTATTGCCATGCTCATTCTCCTCAGAGAGGTGATTTCTGGGATTAATCAGCTTGCTTCCATCTTTGCAAAAGCTCAGGGTGAAAGCAAGTGCTAAATGGCAACTTGCACAAGCATACAGTTCATCAGTTGCTAGCCATCTTCAGAGTTCATATGTGTTTGAATAATCCCTGCAAGGATCACTCAAAGCTAAGCAGTAATTGAGGTACTAATCCACAGACATTTTGTACTAGGAGAAATCGAAGAATAAGTGCTTGAAAACAAGCAACCCAAACCATTCTATGATTACTGTACATCACACCTGATCTACTGTTTTCTGACAGAAGATATTTAAAAACTGAAACTTGTTATGTGAATGTTATGCATCGTATGATGATTCCCTGCAGGGATGTGTGTGTGTGTGCATACAGGGGGCGGGGCACAGCAAATCAGCCAACAGAAGTGCTTCACTGATGCAAGCAGAGTACCAAAAGAGTCCTGAAGTCAGACCTTTACCTTGTTCCTGGTTTTAGGTATAGAAATTGGGAGCAAGCTCGATTTTCATCGATTCAAATAAAATTATGTTCAGTTACATTTCGAGAGATATTAACTGAATTTCTAAATAATTTCTAAGAGAATAGGAAGTAAAAGAAAGTGTAACTTTTGTACATTCACACTGAAGATGAATATCAGCATTTAAACATGGTAAATTTGTGACAATTATCAGAAACAAAGAGTTTCAGAAGTTTCATAACTCTTTATGTCACTAGTGCAGCTCTCACTCATATCAGTAACATTTTCAGTATGCAGAAGACAGCAATAAGAGCAAACTTACCTACAGTAGCTCTAATTAAGGGGGAGGAATCACCAATGTTGTTCAGACATTCACTTTTAATGAAATCAGTTACCCCATTGGGAAAGTTGTGAAAATGTGCTTTTACATTATTCTTCAAGATGAGACCACTCAAGGAACGCGTCGGCTCATCTGCAACAGACAATAATTACAGTCAACTATTCAATCATAGGAATAAAGCAGATTTCCACAGCAATACAACAAGAGCAAAGCTTATACAGAGATACGAACGTTCATTTCCTTATCTCACCCTCCAACTGCACCCATCAAGTCACATAGCAAAGCTTTTCAGGTTCAGAGTTCACTATTTCTATTTATTTAAAATTAGAATATCAGTATTACAAAATCTACATTTTATCAGGAAGTTTCATATACAGATATAGGCAAGGAATAGACCTGAAGTCATAGGATCTAGGAGACTCATGAAAGAAATTGGTCAAAGACATTCAGACATTCTGATTATACTGACTTGACTTCCTGCAACACTGATACTGAAGGAAAGCGATGACAAATCTTGTTTTTCACCACAGTAATATATAGAAATGATGTAGGGACAGTAAATCCTCCACCCCGTAGTCCCACAGAAACACAGTATTCACTTTTTCTACAAAATACGGTATTGTAATCCCTTCAGACACCAGCTGTTATATCAATCTATTAATGTAATAATTAGGTGAAGAAAAAGTCTTCAAACTATGTTAGCAGGTGTTATGCAATGTGAACCATTCAGAATTGACCTGAACTAAGTAAGAATTTAAGCAACAGTTTGAGTTCTCTTCACTGAGCATTTTTTTGCCTGCAAATTTCTCTATATTATTGGGACAGGAGGAGGAGAAGAAAAAGAACAGCCTAGATTTTTCATTTCTACTCTAGCAGACTGGAGTAACTTGGTATTCTGAAATATGCTGGAAATGAGATCTGGATGTTTTACAGTCAAAAGACTAGTTTATAGTATAAGAAAGTTTAAACTTACCATTTACAATAACCCTAAGCACAGAAAGCAAAATTTACTTAGCATTTTAGCCATTTGTTTGGTTTCTTTTTTTTTTTTTCTTTTTGGTTGGTTTGTTGGGTTTTTATTTGGGTGGCGGTTTGTTTTTTGTTTTGTTTTTTTCTGTTGTTGTGGTTGTGGAGTTTGTTTTTTCTTTTTTTTTTTTGTATAAAGCTCTTATTTGGGCAAGAAATAAGGATATTTAAAGTTCTTTTGAGCCAAAAATTAGCTTACACATGGATCTGTCCGAGGCCTTCAAAGGCCTTCAAAACTGTTAACATCCCAACAGGAATAAGGATAAGCAAAGTAGGAAATAAAACTTTCAAATATAAAGTATTTTCAAACTAAAGTTACTGGATCACAACACGAAGACTCACAGTACACTCATGATGCCTGACTGATGGAAATTAAAGACACTTTCTATTATGATCTGTGCTAGTTAGAACAGAAGCAGCACTTTTCAGAAGAGGGGGGGGTTGTTTGGCTGATTAGAAATTAAAACTATTTTTTATCAACTGATAAAAACTGTGTCCTGGGTTCAGCAGTAGCAGTCATGTTTCTCCTCCTTGGTAGCTGGTGCAGTGCAGTGTTTTGACTTTCGGCTCGGGAACAGAGCTGATAGAGATGTTTTGGTTTGGCCAAGGACTTTGTGAGCCTCATGCTCTGCCAGGGGGGAGGGGAAGCCAGGAGGAAGCAGAGACAGGACACCTGACCCAAACTGACCAAAGAGGTATTCCATACCACAGCACGTCATGCCCAGGATGTAACTGGGAGTTAGCCGGAAGGGCTGGGAGACTGCAGGGTTGGAGGAGGTATCGGTCGGAGCTTGGTCGGGCTTGGGGGGGAGTTATCGGTCAGCTGGTGCTGAGGTGTTGTATTCTCTTCCCTTGTTATTTCCTTTGTCATTATTATTATTGGTGGTAGCAGTAGTGATTTGTGTTATACCTTAGTTACTAAACTGTTCTTATCTCAACCCGTGGGAGTTGCATTCTTCTGATTCTCCTCTCCGTCCCTCCGAGAGCAGGGGGAGGGCAAGAAAGGGGGGAAAGCGAGTGAACGAGTTACCTGACTGGGTTTAAACCACGACAAACTGATAAAAAACTATTTTTTTATCAACTGATGGACAGTGGGATTGAGTGTGCCCTCAGCAAGTTTGCCGATGACACCAAGCTGTGTGGTTCAGTTGATAAGCTGGAGGGAAGGAATGCCATCCAGAGGGACCTTGACACGCTTGTGAGGTGGGCTGATGCCAACCTCATGAAGTTTAACCATGCCAAGTGCAAGGTCCTGCACCTGGGTCAGAGCAATCCCAGGCACAGCTACAGGTTGGGCAGAGAAGAGATTCAGAGCAGCCCTGCAGAGAAGGACTTGGGGGTGCTGGTCAATGAGAAAATGAACATGAGCCGGCAGTGTGTGCTCGCAGCCCAGAAAGCCAACCGTATCCTGGGCTGCATCAAAAGGAGCGTGACCAGCAGGTCGAAGGAAGTGATCCTGCCCCTCTACTCTGCTCTTGTGAGACCTCACCTGGAGTATTGTGTGCAGTTCTGGTGTCCTCAACATGAAAAGGACATGGAACTGTTGGAACAGGTCCAGAGAAGGGCAATGAGGATGATCAGGGAACTGGAGCACCTCCTGTATGAAGATAGGCTGAGAAAGTTGGGGCTGTTCAGCCTGGAGAAGAGAAGGCTGCGTGGAGACCTCATAGCAGCCTTCCAGAATCTGAAGGAGGCCTATAGGGATGCTGGGGAGGGACTCTTCATTAGGGACTGTAATGACAGGACAAGGGGTAACAATTTTAAACTTAAACAGGGGAAGTTTAGATTGGATATAAGGAGGAAATTCTTTCCTGTTAGGGTGGTGAGGCACTGGAATGGGCTGCTCAGGGAGGTTGTGAATGCCCCACCCCTGGCAGTGTTCAAGACCAGGTTGGATGAAGCCTTGGGTGAGATGTCCCTGTCCATGGCAGGGGGGTTGGAACTAGATGATCTTAAGGTCCTTTCCAACCCTAACTATTCTATGATTCTATGATTTTGAGTGCCAAAATTGACTGCCATCATACACTTTTTAATCTTTTTTTTATGTTCATACTTTATTCTCCTGAAGAAGCGTTATTTTTCATTGTCTGTTACTATAAGTGTATTGATCTGCAAACAACATGTCCTTTACCTAGAATTCTAATGTTATGAACCAGGAAGCCACCCTATGCATAAGTATTTGAAACAATTCTGTAACTTTAGATATGCTGTATGTTTTAAATTGATGCCTTTAAGGATACAAGATAGAAGGGGTATTAAAGAAACAACTGATAGGCTTCTAAAATATGATTAGTGGAATGTGCATTGGAATATAACACCCTAATTTTACCAGTAAAGAAAGCAGACGGTAAAAGCTATAGGCTACTTCAAGACTTAAGGGCAATAAATAAAATAGTAGAGGACACCCACCCTGTGGTGGCTAATTCATATACTTTACTGACCAAACTAAAACTAAATCAGAAATGGTTTGCTGTCCTGGATTTAGAGGATGTTCTCTCTTGCTTACCATTGGCCAAAGAAAGCCAGAATTTATTTGCTTTTGAATGGGAAAATTCTGACACAGGAAGGAAAACTCAATTAACTTGGACGGTATTACCTCAAGGGTTTAAAAACAGTCCAATGATTTTTGGAAATCAGTTAGCACGGGAATTAGAATGATAGAAGCCACCCACTCAGACAGGGACTCTGTTACAATGTGTGGATGACCTATTAATTGCTACAAAACAAAAGAATGTGTCTAGTGGACAGTGGGATTATTAAATTTTCAGGGACTGAATGGTTTTCGGGTATCCAAACAACAGGATCAACTAATACAAACCCGAGTTTCCTACCTAGGATATGAAAGAAGAGGAGGACAGAGAGAACTTGGAATTGCTAGAAAAGAAGCCATTTGTCAAACTCCACGACTGTCAACTGTCAAGGAACTCTGGACATCCCTGGGAATACCCAGATGGTGCAGACTTTGGATCCATGATTATGGTGTTCTGGTAAGACCACTGTATGAACTATGAAAAGGAAATCCTCCCTCTTTAGAATGGACTGATTCAGCAGAGGAGGCTTTTAGAAATTTAAAAACGGAGCTAATGAGAGCTTCAGCTCTGTGACTTCTGGATGTGACTAAACCCTTTTGGCTATATTCCTGTGAAGAACAGGGAATAGCTTTGGGGGTCCTTGCTCAGAAATTAGGACCCTATAAAAGCGCAGTGGCGTATTTTTCAAAACAGCTGCATGAAGCGAGCAAAGGATGGCTGGGATGCCTAACGGCTGTGGCAGCAGTTGTCATGAATATTGAAGAGGCTCACAAACTCACACTGGGACAAAAGATCACTGTATCAGTGTCCCATGTTGTATCAGCAGTCCTGGAACAGAATGGAGCGCACCAGTTATATCCTTCACTTTTTTTAAAATACCAGGCTACTCTTGTGGAACACGATGACATAGAAATTGTGGTCACTAATGTTCTGTATCCGTTTTGCAGGAAGAATCAGCAGAACCACCAACACATGACTGCTTGGCCACTATAGAGACTGTATATTCAAGCCTACCAGATTTGAAAGAAAAACCTCTGGAACATGTTGACTCTTGGTTTACTGATGGTAGTAGTTTCATGAAAAATGGTGAATGGAAGGCAGGATATGCCGTTACCACCACTTCACAGGTAGCAGAAGCTAAACCTTTACCTGCAAACACCTCTGCCCAAAAGGCAGAAACAATAGCCTTAACGAGAGTCCTGGAATTGGCTAGAGATAAAATAATAAATATTTGGACTGATTCTAAATATGCATTTGGTGTGGTCCATACACATGGTGTCATCTGGAAAGAATGAGGACTTTTGAACACACAAAGGAAACAGATTAAACATGCTACAGAAATTCTACAGCTACTGGAAGCTACCTGAGGAAGTATCCATTATGTATTGTAAAGGGCATCAACAAGCTGACTCTACTCAGGAAACTGGAAATAACTTGGCCGATTTTGAAACCAAACGAGCAGCTGAATAATCTAAAATCATGTCCTTAATCCCTGAGGGCAAACTAACAATTGAGAAATCTCAACCTATATATTCAAAAGAGGATAGAAAGTTAACTGAAGATCTGAAAGGACAGGAAAACAAAGAGGGCTGCGTTCAGATACCTGATGGGTGAATTGTAATTCCCTATAATCAACTCTGGAAGCTAGTTCAGGAGGAACATAATAAAACTCATTGGGGTAGCAACTCTTTCTATAAACATTTAGACAAATGAATTGTAGGAAGGAATCTATACACCATAGTTCAACTAGTGACAAAACAATGTCAGCTCTGTCTTAAGAATAATCCTAAAACTGAAAATAGAAATCAAATAGGGACAACTGGGAGAGGAAGTTATCCAGGACAGCAGTGGCAAATAGATTTTTCTGAATTACCAAGAAAAGGAGGCTACCAGTATTTGTTGGTGTTAACAGATACTTTTTCAGGGTGGCCAGAAGCATTCCCTTGTAGAATAAATAATGGAAGACAAGTAATTAAAACATTATTAAACGAGGTAATACCTCATTTTGGAGTACCAGCAGCAATTTCTTCTCACATTTTAGTGCAAAATTGTTACAAGAAATTAGCAAAAAAAATTAGAAATTGATTGATCGAACCTACAGGACCCCTACGTATAAAACTGCGTTGGTTATAATCTGGACTTTATGATAATCAGCATACAAGCTTGGGACCAAAATTTATACCTGAAATTAATGCACAGTGCTACTAAAGTTTTTAACTGTAGTGACTGTTGGGTGTGTGCACAGTTGCCTAAATCAGGAGAAAATCCAAACTTTCCATTAATTGGCGTTTCAATTCCCTGCACTATCTCATGGACAAATTTGTGGGTGAACACCAGCAATCTATGTCCAAGCGAAAAGTTAAAACTTGAGATAGTTAATCCTAATCCAAGTAGAAAATATTATACCTGTGTACAAAAGTGTATTACACCAGGAACCAGAGTAGATTATGTTTGTTTAAATGCCACAGGTGTAGGTAACTATTCAAATTGCAATCACACTATTAATACAGATGGTATCGTAGTCCAGTGGTGGGCCATTCCTGAAGGGAAAGGATGGTATTGGTTATGTAGAGAAAATCCTTATAAGACTCTACCCCCCAGTTGGAAGGGGGCATGCACTTTAGGTGCTGTGGTACCCAATCTTACTATTATTGACATATATCTTTCTGGAACCTGGGTTAGAAGTTTTTGTTAAATGGACCAAGCAAGGGTTTAACCCTATTACCGAATGGCACACCACATTTCATGATTTTGTGAGATGGCTAATTCCACCTTTGGCAGCAAGTGAATTAGAGAAGGCAATTATAAATATCTCAGCAACCAGACAGGAAACAGAAAGTAAAACTATTGATACAATCTAAGCAGAACAAAAAGAGACAACTAGCCTATCTAAACTGGTATTACAAAACCGAATGGCTCTAGACATGTTACTGGCTTCACAAGGAGGAGGAGTTTGTTCCATAATCAATGAGAGCTACTGTTCCTATATAGATCAAAGTGGCAAAATTGAAACAGATCTGGAGGAACTTGGAAACAAACTAAAATATTTCATGAAATGACCAATGATGATACCTCTTGGGGTTTTGAAGAAATATGGAAAAAGTTAACTTCATGGTTAACTAATCTCCCCTGGTTGAGGCAACCGGTTGCAGGAATATTAATTCTTTCAATACTGATTACTTGTGGTAGGATACAATGTTCCTTCTGGTGTTGTAAACGATCTATGATAAATTATGAGGATTGGAAAAGGAATGAAATCAAGCATCAAGTAGAAACAGGAAACTACTTCAAAAAGACTCTAAATTGTAATGCCGATATATAAAATATTGCAAAAAAATTTATAAAAAGAACAGAAAAAGGGGGATTTGAGATTAGAAGGCACAAAAATCACAAGATAAAATATAAACCTTTGTAAATAAGTAGAATCAGTTTTGGGTAGCATTAAGTTTGATAGCTTTGTAGCAGTAGCAATGGAAAATAACTGAGGTACATGTTTCACAGAAAAAAAATAGTAGAGTGCAGCTACAGAACATAATTAGAACTCTTGTATAAGATAAATCGTTGTAGTTGGCGTAGTTTTAGGTCCTTATGACCTTAGTACAAAAATAAGTGTAAGAAAAACAGGATAGAAAAACAGGATGTGTGGATGGGGAGTACCTGGGACTGTCCAGGATGGGCTGCAGCTAAACTAACTGGTAAGTAGAAGGACAGGGTGATTTCTATGTCTGCAGTGTTACCGAGCCAATTAAGCTGGTATAAATATTATCTACTGCGCGTGCTTCAAAGGCTACCAAAGTGATGAAGGCTGCTGGAAGAAGTAAATGACTCTCAGAGACCACCACCACATTTCTGTACGCATGTGGGGAAACTTTCTGGAAAAATGACGTAATTCATACGCAGCCGCATGAATATGCATGTATGTACGTAATGAACATGCATGCACAGTGACTATATAAAGATGGCTTGTTTAGCAATACGGGAACACATGTTAGGTGAAGCTATGCCCCATGTCTCCCAGTGCCACAATAAAGAATACCTGTCAGCTTCAACTTTGTTGGCGAGTTCCTGGAGATTTCTCCAAATCAAAATACCCACAAACTTCCAAACAATATAAAACCAAAAATCATTTCACTTGCACAGCTCTGCATTTCAAGGGCCAACAACTTTTCTGGGAGAGTGGAGAAGGAGGGAAGAAAGGGTTATTATTTTAAATAAAAATATTAAAGACTGGATGAGTGGACAAACTTCTCAACTACAGAATTTAGCAGTGAGACCAGACAAGTGCTACTCTACTATTACTTGGCAAATCAAATCACGTAATTTTTAAACTTTGCTTCAACTTTTGAAGTACCACTAAAGACCATGTGGAAAATGACCTAAAAGAGTTCTGACTTGAACTACTGATCAGTCAATCTCAGGTTTGCCTGAAGCACTCTCCCAGTTAAAAGTAAAATCTCTGCATAAACTCTTACACCAATATAGTTATGTCAAACTCTGAATGCTTTACATAATTATAATCCATTGACAGGTATATACATCTTGGAAGAATCCAGTCCTCCATAAATGATTATTAAGATTCAAAGTTGTACCTGGAGAGTAAGGAAGCAAAAGAAGTTTGACTTTAAAACCCTTACAAGCCACAATAAATCATTGTCAGCAGCCACAGTTAAGATCAGAATACACTAGTTACTCCTTTTGTATCAGCCAAGAATATCTTCTTGGGGTGAAAGAAGTCAGAATGCCAACCAAAGGCTGATTAGAATATGGTACATCAACGAGAATTTGTACAAGCTCCAGCATGAAAACATTGAACAGTGCATTAAGGAAAAACATTAATCCTTTAGAATGCCTGGTTACAAATACAAAACGAACAAGGCAACAGCTTCCATTTAAACAAGCAGAGATACTATTATGTCTCTTCTGTGTCAGAAATAGGCAGATTAGCCACCTGGTTTAGATAAAAATCAAGGTCGCATTAAGGTGAAACTTCAGCAACATTTTTTTTCTTCATAAATAGCAGCATGAAACATCTTAAATCCATTGCTTTAGCCAAGAAAGACTTCTCCTCATAGCAAGTGTTTTTTCCCACAGACCTGCAACAAAGATTCCACAGGACTGATTCATAGTAAAAGTCACATCTCTGACAAATGAAAAAGAATTCATGGAGCAAGAAAAAGATTAAAAACAAACAGCAAAACCAATTATCACCATAGTGAGACGTGACAAGCAGAAATCACACAGAACTTAAGTGCTAAACAAATAACAATCATTTGAGCTTGAGATGTAGCACAGAATCTGATACTCAGGCATTTAGAAGAAAACCCAGGCATTAAAAAAGAACAACAGTGCTCTGCACCGCAGCCGGGGAGAATGGTCCTGCTTGGAGCCTCTGGCAGAAAGCTCCAGGGGAGACTCGAGGTCAATCCCTCGGATTTTGGAGTCCGTGATACAGAGGATCCAAGGCCAGCTATACCCCAATTGAAAAGAGATACTGGCAGCCTATGAAGGAGTTTGAGCTGCTTCAGAAGTGACTGGCACTGAAGCACAGCTCCTCCTGGCACCCCAGTTGCCTGTGCCGGGCTGGATGTTCAAAGGCAGGGTCTCTCCTACACATCATGCAACTGATGCTACATGGAGTAACTGGGCTGCACTAATTACACAATGAGCTCAAATAGGAAAACCCAGTCATGCAGGAATTCTAGGAGTCACCATGGATGGGCCAGAGGGCAAAGATTTTGGAATGTCACCAGAGGAGGAGGTGATGCGTGCTGAAAAGGCCCCATCATACAGTAAACTGTCAGAAAGTGAAAAGAAATATGCCTTGTTTACTGATGGGTCCTGCCATATTGGGGGAAAGCATCGGAGATGGAAGGCAGCTGTATGGAGTCCTCAACAACAAGTTGCACAAACTGCTGAAGGTGAGGGTGAATTGAGTCAGTTTGCCGAGGTGAAAGCCATCCAGCTGACCCTGGACATTGCTGAACGAGAAAAGTGGCCAGTACTTCATCTCTATACTGACTCATGGATGGTGGCAAATGTCCTGTGGGGGTGGTTGAAGCAATGGAAGCAGAGCAACTGGCAACGCAGAGGGAAACCCGTCTGGGCTGCTGCACTGTGGAAAGATATCGCTGCCTGGCTGCAGAACCTGGTGGCGAAAGTATGTCATGTAGGTGCTCATGCACCCAAGAGTTGGGCCACTGAGGAACACCAGAACAACCAACAAGTGGATAAAGCTGCTAAGATTGAAGGGGCTCAGAGGGACTTAGATTGGCAACATAAGGGTGAATTATTTTTGGCCTGGTGGGCCCATGGCTTCAGGCCATCAGGGCAGAGATGCAACATATAGATGGGCTCCTGATCGAGGGGTGGACTTAACAATGGACACTATTGCCCAGGTTATTCATGAGTGTGAAACATGTGCTGCAATTAAGGAAGCCAAGTGGTTAAAGCCTCTCTGGTATGGAGGACAATGGCTGAAGTACTAGTATAGGGAGGCCTGGCAAACTGATTGTATCACTCCCACCAACCCACCAAGGCAAGTGCTATGTCCTTACCATGGTGGAAGCAACCACCGGATGGCTGGAAACGTATGCTGTGCCCCACCCCACTGCCCAGAACACTATCCTGGGCCTTGAGAAACAGATTTTGTGGCGACAGGGCACCCCAGAGAGAACTGAGTCAGACAATGGGACTCATTTCTGGAACAATCTTATAGACACTTGGGCCAAAGAGCATGGCATTGAGTGGGTATATCACATCCCCTACCATGCACCAGCCTCTGGGAAAATCGAACGGTACAATGGGCTGTTAAAAACTGCACTGAGAGCAATGGGTGGTGGCACTTTCAAACACTGGGATACACACTTACCAAAGGCCACCTGGTTGATCAACACCAGACGATTTGCCAGCAGGGCTGGCCCAGTCCAGTCAGAAATTTTACATACTGTAGAAGGGTATAAAGTTCCTGTGGTGCACATAAAAAATTTGCTGGGGAAGACAGTCTGGGTTATTCCTACTTCAGGTAAAGGCAAACCCAGCCGTGGGATTGCTTTTGCTCAGGGACCTGGATATACTTGGTGGGTAATGCGGGAAGATGGGGAAGTCCGATGTGTACGTCAAGGGGTTTTGATTTTAGGAGAAAACAGCCAATGAACTCAATTGTATGCCGTTGCCTGCTATGTAGCACTTTTATAGCCCACCTACTACATGTCTTCAGGTCACCAGTGGCTGGCCCTGACTTCCCTCTGACCATCATCCCAACAATGACGAAAGCAGACAAGCTCAGCAGTGACCAGGCAAGTTCTGCAGTGTCAGCAGCAGAAAACAGTCTAACACTGCACAGTCTCTCCTGCTCTGAAAGACTGTTACAAGAGATGAAGTCCAACATAATGGATCGGATGAATTCAGCAGCTTTATAGAGACTGGTCCATGCACTAAGGAATGATACCTCTCTCTCTTTGTGTGTGGGTGGATGTATATACATGTGTATATATATGTGTGGGTGGATATATATATGTAAATATATATATGTATGAGACGAGTTATGCTATATTGAAAAATGTGAGATCCGAGCATGATGTGAATGGTATGGAAAAAGGGGTGAATACTGTCCTGTGTTCAGCAGTAGCAGTCATTTTTCTCCTTCTTAGTAGCTGGTGTAGTGGGTCAGCAGGTGGAATTCTTTTGATTCTCCTCCCCATCCCTTCGGGAGCAGAGGGAGAAAGAAAGTAGGGGGAAGGGAATGAGCGAGCAGCCGCATGCTTCCAAGTTACTGGCTGGGCTTAAATGACAACATACACAGATATCAATTATTTTATGACTACTGCAGTGCTTTTAAGAACTAGAGTGTGTCCTCATACATCTATATTTTTTCTCTAATAAGGGTTTGTATGATATATGGTGCACATGTAAAAGCAACAATGTTTTCATAGCTCACCTGAAAGTCCCGGTTAGCATTTGTTTCACCATGCCTTTTCATCCTCTCTTCCTTAGAGCCTAAATTCCTAGATGGCTAAAAGAACTGAGCGACTGGGATGAGGGTTACATTATCCATTCACAGACTGTGATAAAGCGTCTAGAACACAGCTGTATTCTGCCCTATTACTCTTATGGTACTGGCAACTTTAAAAGCTAGGGTGAGATTAGCAACTGTAAAAGCTAGGGTGAGACTTTTTCTAAAGAACTGCTCTGTCTGTTGATTTCAGTTGTATAGCTGTTAAGACTTTTTCAGAAACAGAAAAAAAGTTCTCCTTTGTGTAACTACTGGTATGGATTTAATAATACAAAATGTGATTAAAAAAAAAATCATGAAGTGTTACTGTTACACATGAAGAGTTCTGATCCATTACTGAGTGACTGGCTCTCTTAGAAGAGCTAAAACAAAAAAAAATAAGGATCCCAGCAGAGCAGTGTCAGATAGGAAGTACAAGATCAGTAATTTCTTCCATCCAAACATATAAGAATACAGTAGAGACACCGTCATGAGCTTCCTAGAAGAAAAAAATCCTATTTTTTTTTTAATTTCTTTTTTTAATGTTTAAGTAACCTTCAGTATAACAATACAAACCAGTATGGTTTGCTATCATGTCAAAAGCAGGACTGACAATGTTTCAAAACATTTAGTGTATCTGAACACATAAATGACCTTGAAATGTAGTAGCCAGTCTGGAATTAATCAGTGCTCAATTGACTCATGTGAGTCATGGAAAATAATTTGACACAACTGCCTAAGCTTAGGAACATTGGTAAGATACCGAAACAAAGCTGGAAGTGTTTTACTGATGCCGAAACTATGCTTCTGAAGACAGTGTTGTAAATAAAACTGAGATGTGGAAAATATGGAAACGGTGTTGAACTGCTGATCAACCATTACTCTATTGTATTACTTTTAGTTACGGAAATTTCTGCATTCTAACTAATAATGACCACAGGTCAATCAGAATGCCAAAAACTGTACTAATCTACAGAGTGGCAAAACCACAAAAAACTAATCTTCTGGTTTCACTCCTACTTTCAGCTTCTCTATCATATCCCTACAAACTGTCTCAACACCTTTTCTCTCTAATGACATTTTACAGATCACTTCGTGATCTTGCAGTTAAATCCATGGTAGAATTCTACAAGAGTGAAAGAATCCTCACTAAGAAACGGAGATTCAGTGTGATGAGAGTATGATTCACTACAAGATCCCAAACTACATAACCAACACAGGGTACTACTGCAGTTTAAGAACATTTAGAAAATAGAATCGTCCTTCTTCTGTGCTTATTTGTTGGGTTGGGGTGGACAACACTGGGGCCCCCAATACAACAGGGATGTGGACCTGCTCAAGTGAGTCCAGAGGAGGGCTACAGAGATGATCAGAGGGATGGAGCGTCTCCCATGTGAAGATAGGCTGACAGCTGGGCTTCTTCAGCATGGAGAAGAGAAGGCTCTGTAAGACCTTTTAGCAGCCTTCCAGTACCTAAAGGGACTTACAAGAAAGCTGCGGAGCGACTTTTTACAAGGGCCTGTAATGACAGGAAAAGATTTAGTTTAGATATCAGGAAGAAATTTTTTATCCTGAGGTTGGTGATACACTGGCACAAGTTGCCCAGAGAAGCTGTGGCTGCCCCATCCCTGGAAGTGTTTAAGGCCAGGATGAATGGAACTTTTAGCAACCTGGTTTATTGGAAGGCACCCCTGACTGTGGCAGGGGGGTTGGAATTAGAGGATCTTTAAGTTCCCTTCCAACTCAACCCGTTCTATGATTCCATGACAAGGACCTTTGCATTAAGTGCACAGGGAAAGAAACTGAGCTTCCCATTATAGAAAAGGAAGAAATGAGTTTAAAATGCTTTGCAAAAGCAGTAGTAATGCATAGCCTCAAACATGGCATCAAGATGCGCTTTTACATGGCTTTTGTAAAGATACTCAGTGCTGGTGCTGGGCACAAATGCCATGCGCACTGTTATTGTTGGCATTGGAAAATACTTGATCATTTTCTGTGTTCCACTCCCTTTTTGCATTAAAGAAAAGGTGCTTCCCCTTGCACATGAAAAGTGGTAACAGGCATTCTTTTATAAGGCTAGACCTGACTTTATGAAAGTGGTCAGATATCAACTGCTCCTGCCCCAGCACTGCAAGATAACAAACGCATTGAAACAGTTTTGTCATCCTAATGCCTCAAAGTAAGGTCACTTTCAGAAAATCTAGAAAAAGGTGGTGATGCTACTTCCTAAAAGCCATCACAGTCTAAATCAGACACCTGCACGTAGCCTCATAAGTAGGAGGCACCATTTTTTCAGGTAGGAGGCACCTCAGAACTGTATGAAGTAGTATTGTTTGGCAGTCAGAAACGCCTTTATAAATCACACCAACATTTCCCCTTTTTGTAGGAAAAGACTATGTAGGGATGCTTGATACTTGGCATTTTAAGTACACTTGAATTTGACATGAGAAACAATCAAACACCACTAAGTAGCAGAGTCTGACTTCAAAGCATACAAAGAAAGACCTCTTAGAGCAGACTACATACAGCTCATAAGATGCACTAAGACTTCAAATAGCTGGCTAAATACCTCCAACTTATTTCCAAAAAGTCATATTCATTGTGAGTCCAAACCAGACCTTACCAAAGGTTACGTGAACTTCTGAAAAAAAGGCATAGCAAAAAATCCCTAGAGTTTGATAACCTTAAGAATCAAGGGAAAACTTAAAAAACACCCTTTTTCTCCATAAACTACTTGAGAGAAAATATATTCCAAGACCGAACCCCAAAATGCTTACAGTGACCAACACTTTCAAAGAACCTAAACCAATGCTAATAAGTACATGAGGACATTAGGCTAATTAACAGGCAAAAACACTCCAAAATTGCCTGGGAGGACCCTCAGCAAAGCACAGAGCATGAACTTGCCAGCATACACAGGACTCCTTAGGTGGCTTTCTTGCAGGAACCTGGAAACAGATATCTCCAGGCGTGTGATGGTCTTCTCTGGAGATAGGTGAATTTCCGTGCAGCAGCCACAGACTCTTCTAGAGTATTTACCTGAGGAGCACTCTATATGCTGGTGAAAGTCTGCCCCATGTAGATCCCTGGAAGTTCCCCCAGGCACCTTCTGAAGTGTTTGCTTCCTCTGGAGACATGTGAATTCCCAGGTAGCAGCACTAGATTCCTCCAAGGTAGCTACCTAAGGAGTTTCGTTGATGTTAAAGGCAATTCCATTCCTGTGAGTTCCCCATGACCTTGTGTAGGCATCTCCAGAAGCACTTTTGTCTCTTCTGGACACAACTGAATTCCCAGGTAGCAGCTCCAGACCCTTCTAAGGTAACTTATCAAAGACCATTATGTATGCTGGGCAAAGATTCATGCCCAGTAGCAATTTCGGAACTTTTTCTACGATCAAACTTGTTTTTTACTTATTCTTTTTCAATAATTTCTTTGTATGGACCTCAGGGATAAGGAAAGAGATAATACTGGAGATCCCACACTCTGATTCTGGATGCTCAGAATAAGGACCTTCAGGAAAGCATTCCTGAAGCATTGAATCACATAACACAATGCACTAGATAACTTCAAAGTTTTTTCAAGAACTAAAATAAATAAGCAAGCAACCCACTTCTTACATTTCGTATGTATGCCATACAACTTCCTAGGAAAAGCCTTTCCCTTATATCTCCACTACAGTATCCCTACAGAAGCACCGAAAGGAAGAATTAGCTATCACACAGGGAAAACCATGGATTTTTTAGTAATCTATCAAAACTCATTATCTCAAAACTTGTTTTCCCTTAAGATATTTATGCACCTCCATTACTTCATGTATTGATTACTAAATCTTAGTCAGGATTAATTTCTTTTTGTACGTAACTTAAAGGAAAATTTTTTTGCTGTTGCTTAAGTAGGACACTTCCTATGTTATGCAGCATTTTAAAGTGTAAGGGTACATTAATCTGTCTTCTGAATTACAATGCAATCAGATTCATGCCTTGTCAGTTAATCTGAGGATACTTACCAAGGACATCATGAGGAATGATGGTATAAGGGGAGGGGCATTTGTTTTAACTGAACAGTTAAAGCTGCTGAACCACTTTTCTGGATTTAACCTATTCAAAGATACCTTCCTGAAACTGGTAGCTAGCAAATTAACATCTGACTTCACACGAAGGTCTTTTTCTTGCTCATCTTGAAATTTCTTTCAAAACCAACATATCATGAACATTCATAATGGAATAGACTCATGAAATCTTCTGTCCATATCAAGTTTAAATTTCAACACTTATCAGAAAACATTCACACCAAACCTACAAGACCACTCTGGATCCCAGTAACAGCTTATAAAAATCAGTTTCAAATTGTCCTTGCAGAGGTAGATGAATTATTAGCATCATGACTACCAGAAAAAACGTTACCATCTGAGCAGACTTCTGCTGAAACAAGAATTTGGGTGGGGGGTGGGGGGAGGAATGTGGAGGGAGGGAGGAGAGAAGAGATGGGGACAGGACCTTCCATCATGGCAATGTTCCATGTCAAAGTAAGGTGCAGTGTGATTGCCTTCTGGTAACATTTCTGTGTTTGTGATTGACTAAGTCATCACATGAACAAGATTAAGAGTTGCAGAGACATTGTTCTATCTTCAACCGGTTTATAGATTCCAAAGCATTTGGAAATAAACTTGAAAGACTACCCTTAAAGCTTATGATAAAAGCAGTATTAAAGTAGTGTTCTCAAACCCATCTCATTCACCTTCAGAGTAAAAGTTCATCTTGAGATTCTGATCCCTGACAGTGACAGCCTTACATCAGGTCATGAGCAATCCACACTGAGATAACTGTTGAGACCAAAGACCAGAGTTTCCACATTAGCATGGGGTGAAGAGTCAGTCACTAAAACACAGTCCCAGATAACAAAGGCTTTGTATAGCTGCAACAGAATACATAACTATGGCTACACATGTCAGGAGAAAGCTACCAGGACCATCATGTATTTGTCTCTGTGTTTTCCCATTAGCCTAGGTCCTACAAAGAGCCCACTGGAGGGAGACAAATGCAAAATTTTACAGAAACCATGCACAAACTAACCATATCCTCTGTTGTCTAAGAAGGATAAAAGGTAGGTCTGAGAATGGAAATGTGCATTTTTGGGAATAAGGATGAGAGTCTGAATCTTAACTAGAATAGACATTATATCAGTAGTTCTGTTCTTTTTCCACCACACAGATTCATTAGGTATGCCAAACCTTACCTAAGAAGTGGTAAGCTTTAACACCACTTCTGTTCTTGCAATTTTTTTCATATAAAACATCTACCAACATGAAGGCTATATTAGGCCAAGCAGAATGTCACATTAAGTCTTGACCTCACATAAAGACTGCTTCCCATTTTGCACTGAGAAGTGTGAAGATAACAAAGAATGGATACATGCAGAAACACAGCAGGAATGGTCTGCGGCAACTACAAAGTCTCAATTTAGTTTCTCCTTACAGAGAAGTATTACCAAATGCAGTAGACTTTGCTCATGCAAGTAGGACCCGTCATGACACAGTATGCTCACACAACCTTGCATCGACAAAATACTACAGCAGGATTGTGACACTCATCATACCCAATGCTACCTAACCAACAAACTGAATTTATGAAGATTAGAGAGTATTCTTGGTGAATAGCAATGGACATCTTTTGTAATTCAGTGCAAGCCAGATGCACCTCTCATTCACAAAATTCGGGATGCTGTGTGAGGTAAAGTATAATAATGTAATTCTGGGTTAGAAATAATAAGAAAACACCAGGGAATTGACGAACTTGTCCTACAATAGGACAATACAGATGATTTAAGAAAGATGCTTTTTTTTGGTCAGCCTATTTTAGTCTGGGGGGTTGCGGCATATCTTATAATCAGTCACACGCCGAAGGTATAAACAAACCAAGGCTTTGATACGGGCAACTTTGGGAACTACATCATTATGATCAACAATGCCTGAAACAAACTCTGAATTTCTGCTTACAATATGAATTGTCTGTATTATGACACTTAGAGGTCCTTCCTCTGACCTGCCTCAGGCTTCAGATGTCTTGGACAACTGCATCAATTACCTTAACTAGACGCTAGAACTAGCCTTTGCAAGACAGCAAGCAAGCTGAAATTAGGATAACACTTTCATCTTTTCCTTCAAGGGAACAGACTTGGACTACAGAAGCAAAAACGTGGACAAGGAAGATTTAGACATATGGCTTGGAACAAAGAAGGGAAGCTGCAGGTAAGCAAGCAGCAACAGAGGCAAAGCTGATACTTCCTTGCAGCACTGGATTATATCAATCAGGCACACATAAAAGAAAGTGATCTGAGAAGCAGCAACATGCACACACTCCAGAAAACAGCTCATTAACAGAACACAGAAGCTTACAAGATTCTGAGCTTAGTTCATGGGACATCAGGGGAAAAACAAAACAAAAAGCCCACACCAAAAAAGAAACCAAAAAAACCCCAAAACAACAGCAAAAAGGAACAACACTAAGGCAGGGCAGTGCCATTACATTACCTGAGAGGTTTTACACCTGCGAAACCAAGAATAGCTATACTAACAGAGCATCTGAACAGTATTTTCAGTTGCAGATAATTTAGTAAACCCAAGCTTCCTTCATTCACATACATTTTAGTTAATCTGGACTCCACCTCACCCAAGGAAGATCTGAACATCATGCTTCCAAGTACACCCTGCAGACTTACACCAAAATCTTTAATGTCTGGGATTGTATTTTACTCCACCAGCCTGCCTACTATCTGACTTCCAGGACTGAATGCTATTTCCTCAACATTTTTTATATTCTGTGATATTTGTAACATTGGGGTTTGTCCAGATTCACAACACTATCTTTAAAAATGTGCACTAATTAAAAGAAAAAGGAAAGAGAAAGTGTTTAAAGGTAAGGCATGTGTATACCAAAGCTACAAGCCAGGCCATACATTTTCACTGATCAAATGGTAGCAGGGCAATACATGCTTCCAGGAAGACCAAAGCTGAACAAGTTTGAACTGATTAATAGAGCCCACAGAATTTAAGAACAAAACCAACAAAACCACTACATATACACAGTAGTTCCACAATAGACCTAGAACCAGCAAGTCACAAGCACAGAAGCCTGATCAAGCTAACACTGGTGAGAAAAAGAACTTAACACTTTTCGCAACTGAAAAGTAGTATGCCTGGTACTAACCCAATCCATGTTTGCTATACATAAGATTTACCTAAGTATCTTAAAGGCAGGCCTCAATGAAACATTCAGCTTTGCAAGCAAAGTCATTTCCTTGCAAAGTTATTTGCCCACAGAGACAAAAAAAACTAAGGCCAAAGATAATTTGGTTCAAAATCTGCTGCAGTAAAATGACACCCATTTTAATCAGCCATTACAAAATTTCCACATTCAGGAGCTGTCACCTAAATGTATCCTTAAGCAGTTTTCTCAGCAGTAGTTCCAGCAGTGGCAAAATCTGGATGAAAGGTTAGTCCCATCTGCTATGAAACCAAGCTCCTTTTATCATGCACTATGAAATCACCTTAAATTTTACTGAATAAACTGACACTGGTGTTGGAAGCTTATTTTCATGGCTCCTTCTGCAGGGATGGTATGGCCATAATAAAAGCATGAACTTCACAGAGCATAAATATCTATGCTATGGTGTGTGATGGAAAGCACGCATTTGTTTCCATAAAAAAAAAAAAAACAAAATAAAGTAAAATAAAATAAATAAAATATTAAGCTTGGCAAAGCTGTAGGCCACTAACAGAACCCTCTTCAGGAGGGGAAAGGAAGGAATACTTTCCCAGATGTACTGAAGACTGTTATCAACCTGATGAGTCCATGACATTTTCCCCTACTGGCACAAAAGAGCTATTAAATGGCAGTTCTAATGGTCACTTTACCTTGCTTAGGCAGGTATAATGAAGGACTACAGACGGCTATTGGCTGGATTCAAAGCAAATCCAACCAACAGTTCTTCCATCATCTCTCATTAGTCTTACCCAAGCAAGGTAACAGGATGTTTAAACTTGGCAAATATTAAAAGTAATAATATTAAAAAATATGAATATTAAAAAGTATTAATATTAAAAAATATGAAAAGTACCAACACCGGATTCACATATAGCACTCTCAATATTGTGCAAATTTCCTGAACTAGAGATAGAAAGTTAAAATACAGTTCCTTTGGAAAAAAGATTATTACTTTGTCACTGATGCAGAAAAAGAGCATTTCTAAAGCAAAAGCTGCTTCTCAGCAGTCTCACAAGAAACCTGTTGTACCTGTGAGAAGTATCACTGCAATTGGATGCTAAACCCCTCCTCTTAGAAGTTAATTTTCTACTTGTCCCCTACTTGCTTGCCTCTTCAACCTGTCAGATCGCTTTTTTTTTCCCTAAGATAAAACACCTTTATAGAACCGTTTTATAATCGTTAACATCTCCTAGTCTTCATCCAATTTCAAACTATTGATATGTCTAAACATTAAGAAGGGTAAAGACTACTGGATAATCTAAGGAGACCTGTTTGGAAGAGAGATTCTGACACATCACTAAAAACATCAGCGTGTAGAACCCTAAGCTTAAGTAGTGAACAGAATGGAGAGGGGGAAATTAGCATCTAAAGCAGAGTTAAAAACAATTTCTTTTTTTTTGTGGGGAGGGGAAGGGGGAAGTGGAACACACTTCTCATCACATACTTTGTACAGACTCCAGATCCCACTAATCGACTCATTCTGCTTTTCATTTTTCTGTTAATGGTGTAAGGCATATGGAGTATCTACACTGGCACCTTGCTCAAAAACTTAACATCCTGATTCAGGCTGATTCAGGTCTTGAAACCCGTCTCTCTTAAATTTCCCCCAGTGCCTTAGTAGATGATCAGAAGACTTCATATGTATCCTATTCTATGATAGAATACACAGAAACACTGGGTTATACTCCAGCCTTTAATTATGAAATCGTACTTTCATCCTCCTCTTTCTTCCTTCCTCCCAAATCTTGACAGAATTTTTTCACTATCATAGACCTCAAAAATTAGTAGCTGTAGTACATTGGAAAAAATCTTCCATACATTCATGATCACTACTAAGGAACTGTCTGGATTTATCAACTAGTAGAGGCTACACAGTATGCTGTATGCAGTCTGGACTAACATTCATAAGAACAGGACAACAGTAAGTAGTCAGTTGATTTCTAACTGTATTTTACTAGAATGAAGACTTCAGAATGAAGACTCTGAGAGACATCATCTTCAGACAACTCTAGAATGTGATCATCAAAATATTTAAGTCTCATTAATAAGGAGATCATTATCATAACTGAATTTAGCAGAACATTTTATAATGTGTATAGTCATGATTCATGAAAATTATTACACAATTTCACTGCAGTCTGATAGAGGTATGATGCTCCCACATTTCTGGGAAGATTTCATAGGACATTTACAATGGAAACTATTCCAAAGTTGAAACTACAAGCACCATTATGTCACCAGATTTTTTTCAACAAAGATTTCTGAGAGGATAAATGAGTTCTACTGACTATGGAGCACAACCAACCAGCAAACTGACTATAGGCATCAGTTTCTCATTTCTTTCAAGCTAAACAAAATAAATTATTTAAAGAAAATGGGGGTGGGGGGGAAGGAGAATAAAACAGTATCTCAAGAACTTACCTTCAGACTTCAACTTAGTAAGAACAAAAATCAGGTAGTTGTTGAAATCTGGATACTGATTGAGTTGTTCTAGTTTCTGAAGAGAGAAAGCGTTAAGGAAAGTTGAATCGTCGTGCACAGCATTTACAGCTTTCTGGATACAAAGATTATTAAATCAATTACACATTGCTGCATTGCTTCAAACAGCGGTGAATATAAGCTCACAATACACAAACTATGAACCATCTAAAAAGTTTCTGTAATTTTTTTAATGAAGCAATTGCTTTCAGTTATGAAGAAATCTGAAAATAAAATAAAATCAAGGGACAGACACAGAAAACAACAGATCCTTAAAAATATTCGTAAAACCACTAAAAGAAGCTTCCTCCTTCCAGTTTTGGATTTCAGTATTTATACTTAGAAGCCCACAAAACCTATGGAATCCACTGAGACACAGTCCCATAATACATTTTTTCCCCTCCACAATAAATAAAAGCATTTCAGTATTAAAATGCAACAACTATGAATTTGATAAGATACTAATTCTAAAACTAGACATATGCTTCTTTACAATGCTAACTAGTCACAGCCTGAGCTTTCAGCAACAGGAGCCTGTTTAATCATAAATGCACAGACAGTTGTACCAAGAAATTCATGCTTATCCCCAGTCTCATTAAAAAAAAAAAACAAAAAACCCACCAACCCCAAAAACCTAAAATGACAAAAATTTCCTCATCTGCAGAAAGAAATTAATTATGTCTCCGAACAGCTGTGAAAGTAGGTAGTTGTTTCACCCAAAATTGTCATTACTTTGGCCCCAAATTTCCCAGTATTTTGACACTGCTTGGCTAGAGCACTGATCTGGCATTCTTCTTGTATCCTGTTCTCACACCCTGGAACTAATAGGTATTCAACAGCAACATTTTAAGGCAGTACAGTGTCACCTCTGAGTTACTAAACACACTACATATCATCAGTATGGCAAACAATCAAGAAAAAGAAGAAGTAAGATTATTTCCTCCACTAGCATTTAACGTGCTGTTTAGCTAAATCGCTAAACATTCAAAGTAGCTAAGCCTTAGCCAAGTACATGTATGTTAGGACCTGATGGCCCAGTAAATCCCTTCCAGTAACTGATCTACTTCCTTCCCATGACCAACAATCAGTGCCTCAATCACAAGCTTAACGAAACTTGATTTTGGATATTTGGGCTGTCTGGATCAAGTACTAACTTTGCTGGAGAAGCCTGCCCTTTTTCTACTTAGCAAGAGTAAAGAGTGCTTATCAGAGTAACAAGCTCCTTTGCTGTGAAACACACAAAAGATGAAATGTAAAGAGGATGGTCAGGGCAGTAATAATAACGGTCAGGAAAAGTAAGACAGAACACTCTACATGGCTCCTAGAAATGAAAAAAACACACATGCAGACATTCTTGTCAAAGATGCCAAGCCAAAGAGCTCCTTCAGTAACAGCCAGGAAGTAAGGTAGCACATTTTAAAACATTTTTCTTCTTCTCCAAGCTTCAGAGACATAATCACCAAAACAGTCAGCCAAACATTACTAACAACTGTGAATTCCAATGGATGAAGTAAGAAGCAGCAGCAGAAGTGAGAAGAACTGAAACAGCAGTATTTAGTGGAAACTGAGTAAGAAAACACTTAGTTGGTCTGGGAATCAAAAAACAGTTTATTAGCCATATTTTCTTGACAACTTCTTCACTCACTTTAATTTTTTTACTCCAAGAAACATCTGATATCTTCATTTGAAAAATATCTGAAGCCTTACTAATTCATAACTTTGTTAATGATAGGTTCTGGCTATAATCCCCCACTTGCTTATATTTGAGTTCTAAGCACTCAAATGTACCAAACCCATCATAAATATTTTAAATCCGAAACCATTAACCACCACCCTGCTTTGGAATGTTACAAGTAGCACTCTACAATACAACAGCCATAAGATATATTTTTTTTTTTAATGGAAGCGATCTCAAAGGACATATATATATGATTTTTTTTAATTGTAGAACATGATCTGCCAAATTCTAGTAAACCACCTTCTCAAACTCATGTATAATACAAAAGTAAAAATGTGCCGCTTCTCTACAGACCAATGTACGAAGACCTCCTTGAAAGCACAGGAATCTCAGCACAGCAGGGAGTTTACCATTTAAAAAGAATTTCAAATATTAGTTAACAGCACTTTTGCTCAATTAATTTTTACTCATCTTCAAGACATACACCATCACCTATACTGCCCTTCCTGCACTTGCATTGCTACTTTTCAATAAGCAAACTACATGCTATTAAGTTACCTGAAGCAGAGCTTTAAAATGTAATTTCACAGTAAAGCTACACTATAAACACTGTTGCTGTAAAAACTTTTGTATTTTAAATACCAAAAAGCACCAGTATAAGTTTGGGGCATTATCAGAACACTCAGACACTTCTGATTTTTCAAAGAAAGCAATAATATCTTAAAAATCTGAAAGAGCTGCAAGAACAAGATGATTGAGATGAATACTACTATCACCTTCCAGGTAAGAGCAGAAGCCTTCCTAAGCTTGACCACATCTGTTACAAAAGCCTACAAGTGAAACAAACTTGGCTTCAAGCTAAGCTCTTAAAATAATGTAAATATACATATACACACATGTACACGTTCTTACCTACTTAAATAAATTCTGCTGCTTTCTGGAGACCTTCAAGCAAGTGTCTTTTTAAAAAATAGGATCAAGATGATAAACTCATATTCTTCAAAGAATTTCAGGACTTCTAATTACACTTACATGGCTAGCTCAAGAAGCAGGCAACAGTAGGTGCCGCCTTTATTTTTCAACACCTATATTTTAATTAGTCTTAATTTAAAATTCTAGTATCTCAATATTTTTTTCCCTAAACCCTTGCTACTTCACTTCCAAAACCAAGAGAGACCTCGGGGAGTAAAACCCCAACAATCCACAGTATCAACACGAAACGTGCTGCAAAGCAGCAAAAGGAGCCACATACAGGAGATTTTCCCCTTCCCGTTAGCTTTAACGAGTGTAATAAGCAGTATTTCAGGCTCCGGCTTCTAGGCATGCAGAAACATACGACGTAGCGAACCGCGCCAGGTCAGAGCCAGCAGGCCAATGAAAGCGCGCAGGCAGCTTTCGTCTCGAATCCCTGCGCCGAATTACCTCGGGAGGCCCCGGCTTTGCCGCGCCGCCTGCTCAGCCCGGGGGCTGCGGGGCACCCCCGGCCGCTCGGTGGGATCCGCCAAGGCGAGGGCCGCGCTCCCGCCCGCCCGAGACTGGGGGCTGGGCGCTGGCGCTGGCCCAGCGTGGGAGAACCCGGGAAAGCGGTTGACACCGGCGGGGCCGTGCCAGAGCCTGGCCTTTAAAAAAAAAAAAAAAAAAAAAGCACCTCCCACCACCAGAAAAATAAAAAGAAAGGGCTGGGGGGCAAAGAAAAAAAAAACAACAAGGAACAAACAAACAACAAAACCAAACCTCAAAGAACCCCACAAAAAAACCAAACCCGCCCCTTGGCTCCAGGCTCGCAACAGGTGCCCGGGCCCCGCAGGGGTAGGGCTACCCCGCGGCCCACAGCCACCCCGACGATTTAAACGCCGCGCCACGGCCTCCCGCTCTGGCTGCGGTTCGGCCCACCGCGCTGTGGCGGCTCCGCAGGCAGGGCAGGGCAGGGCATGCCCGGCCATCGCCGCCGCAGTGCCGGCCCGCCGCCGCGTAGGCCGCACTCGCCGCCCGGGCCTCCCCACCACCCGCTAGGGCCCCCGCTGCCCCCCGCCGCCCGCGCCCCGGACAAGGATACTTGTTGCACCGCTCTCTGCGTGGTGGTGTCCGGGGACTGGGACTCCTTGAGCAGCTGCAGGATCTGCTGGAGCCCCTGCTCGTCAGGCTTCCACTCGTACTCCATCTTGGCTAACTGGAAAACACCAGACAACAGGCGGCCGCGGTTAGCGGTGCGGCAGGGCCCAGGCCGAGGAGGCGGGCGGAAAAGCAGACAGGCCCGAAGGAGGGAGGGAACGGAGAGGAGGGTCACCGCAACGCCTGGCCCGCTCTAGCTCTCAGTCCTGCAGCGCGCACGCCGCCAGCCGCCTGGCCCACCCCCCAGGGCCGCACGGAGGGACGACACCGACCTGCTCCCGCTGTGCTCCGCGCCCAGCAGACTGAGTCACGGCGAATTTGTAATCCGGCCCGCAGAGCTGCCGCGCGTCCTCCTGGGTCCTAGCGCCGGGCACGCCTCCGCCCGCCCGGGCCGCCTCGGGCCCGACGGCGCCGCCGTCAGCCTTTCTCCGGTGCGTCCCACACCGTCAGGAGCCTGAGGACGACAAATCGCGGACCCCTCAATCCCGCCCGCAGGGAAACGGGGCTCTTTCGCCCCAGCCACCCACCGCAGGACAGAGAGGAACCTCCGGCAGCCGCCACAGCCCAGGGGAGAAGCAGCGGCCCAGCCCGGGCTTCTGCGACAGCCGCGGTCGCTCGCCGCAGGGCCTGGCAGTGAGTGGGGAGACTGCGCCAGCAGAGGAGAAGCGGGGGTGCGAGAGCAGACCCAGGAGTCAGGAGCGTGGTACTTGCGTTGCCGTCCGCTGTTCTACGTGATTTGGCTGGGTGCTGAGCAGATCTCAGAGGCTCCAAGTTCCACTGCTAAAGAGGGAACTGGACCAACCACGCAAATAGAGGAAAGGGGGGCAGGGGAGGGAAATTCAGCCATTGAATATTTAGCTTCAATATATATCGAGGAGATCTCAGGTCAAACTTTAGACGTGTGTATATATAAACATGTATACATTGCATTTTATATATGTAGCTAATTTAAAATATTCTACATATGCTAATGGGCAAAATATGAACATATGCTGCTTAAAACCAGCCTGAAAAATGAAAAATGGTAATACCTTGGCTTTTTCAATCCCACTTTTAGTCACCTTGTTTGTAAACACCTGACTGTATGAAAACTAGTTTCACTTTCTGCTGCTTCTGCTGCAGTACAGAATTCAGTATGACTGCTGCACATCACAGCCTTAACAGCTGCTCAGAGGCACTGAGGACAGGAAACACTAGTGTCTCCCAAAAGGTTCATTCCAGGTAATTTGCTGTGTGGCAATTTGTGTCATATACCCAACACTGACAGTCTCAGGTGCTAAGCAGCATCCTGAGCCAACTTCCCTTCTATTACTATGAGCCACTATTCTTGAAGAAGGCAAAATCAGTACTGCAGAGACTCCAGCAAAAAAAGCAAAAGGAGCTGTCACAGGCAACAGGACAGGCAGCATACTTATAATATCTATATACCTGGATAATGAGAACAGTGAAAGAGGGTACTTGATGAGTCAGGAAAGCATGTACACTGGAACAAGAAGCAGGAAATGGCTAAATAGTAGAGAAGTATGCTACACAGCACACAAGACAAAACCAAAAAAGAGAAAAATGTTATTTTAAAAAGCAAAAAATAGAATGTTTCTTAAACTCTTCAATTTAAGCAATTGCTGAAGTTATCACAGGGCTGTTTGGGAGATTACTAGAGCAGCATACCTCTTGAGAGCTTATTGTGCTGAACTGGCTACAAGACAAAGTCAGTAAGGCAGGTGCGTAAAGGTGCACCACCAGTTTTTAGGTAAGGATAGGCACAAGGTTTATACAGCGTTTTTGTGAGCAGGGTGAATCTCTGCTAGTTATGTGGACCCAAGCCATTAAAACTGATGCTAGTGGTTCGCACTGCATGAGGACAGTTCTCCATAGTGAAGCTTGCACAGTTGGAGCAGATGAAAGCTGAGGTCCAAAAAGTCAGGGAAATTCTAACTTGGGCCTCATTTCCCTAACTCCTGCCTTACTAGGAAGGTTGTAGATACTTGATTATCTTTGAGACTTCTGGCCCACTGTCAAGTTTGTTTGAAACTGATTACAGCTTCAGAAGTTATTAGTCAGAAATTACGACACAAGGATTACATTTGTCTGATTTTATCAGGAAACCAACTGCACTAGACAAAAATAATATTAAGTATGAGAAATGAGGGAAGAGACCAGAAAGGAAGGTTGAGAGACAGAACAGGAAAAAGCAGGAAGCAGGCCATGGATCCATAACTACAAAAAAAAATAGGTTTCTTTTCCAGAATTGTGATCAGAATTAAATCTGGCAATATCCTTCTACAGCAGAGAAAAAAAAGGCCTACAAATCAGGAGCATAAATAGGAGCGTCTATAGTTAGTGAGGACATAAAAATGCTTTAGACAATCATCCAAGGTAGATTCCTCCTTAGGATGAATAGGTACCATACTAGAATACTGGACACGTCAATATTGGAGGCAAATAAATCCGTAATGTGATTTGCTCTCCACTGAACATCAGGTTGGTGATGGACTTTTCCTGAGAGTACCTACAGTTGTAACAATGTACCTGCTCTGGAAATCTGCAACACCGTTGCCTCTGAGAAGAACAGCTTTTCTGGCTCCGAGTGGTGGCATTACTGCCCACAATTTCATGGTTTATTTTCCCAAACGTAACGAGTGCTATTTCCTTTTGCAGAAAATGTCTGTAAAAGCCTGCACTATGGAATCCCATTGAGCAGATGAAATAGTACATATGATAACCTGACAGCCTGTAATTCCACTCTTCTGACAGAAGTACATTCCTTATTTAATGAATACCTCTACTCCTCATGTATCCGTTGATCACAGAGGAAAAAGTAATATAGTTTCCATATATACAAAGGCACAAAAATCACCATGCTGCTACAGATAAAATGGATGACAGGTCACAGCATGCACTAACATTTGATGTTTGCTACAACAATTACTAAAGATTTAATGCAAATTAGGTTTACAAACATCAACACATAGGCTTATGTGTAAGTCAGAACTGAAAACCAAGTCTATTACTGTTGTTTGGTTCAGTTATATGACATTGTCAGCTGCAGAAGCAAAAAGCTGTTAAGCTTTCACCAATTTGGAAAACATCAGGAGTGCTTTGAATTCTACTTTAATTGGATGAAACAGCATTCTTATAGTTCATTAAAAGTCCAGCTGATTGAACAAGTGCTAGACACTGCAAAACTACAAAGATCTCTGAATTTAAAATGCCTTTGATCAACTAATCTTCTGGACAAGGATACATTCGGATGCATCATCTCTTCAAACTTGCTGTTACTTCATTTCCACAGCTAGAGATACCAAGTGGAAAAATACTCTGTTGCTAATGATTTGCCCAACTGTAATCACACATGCTAGATACTAAAATTGCAGTACATGTTCTTATTGCTGGGAGTTGTAAAACAATCTGAAACTGAATGAGCAGTTGCATAAGAAAATCGTCACCTCCTGAATTTGTGGCAGAAGATACCAGATCTATCACCTGAAGTATCTAATTGTTAAAACCTCTTAAAACCTCCCACACCTGGTTTGTTTTGTTTGTTTGGGGTTATGGTTTGGTGTGTTGTTTTGGTGTGGTTTTTTTTCCTTCCCTCTTTTCTCTAGGACACAAGCTTCTTCCTCCAAATTTCTCCAAAAGTACTTTGCTTTCCTACATGAAGCATACAAACCTCTGTATTTGTCCAACATACAAGGGATTTTTAAAGGCGCAAGAAATAAAGATTAACTACAGACTGGGAGGTGAAAACTAAATGCTCTACCCTGGGTAACAAGCCGTACTCATTACTGTAACAGACTAAATCTACTGTACAGGGGTGAGTGCATGTGCAAAGTCAGGACTGATTCCCGGGAGTCCAGAGTGTTATTTAAACCTGTCAAATTTCATGTCTAATTCAACATGTGCTTTTTGCCATCTTAAAAATCTTTCAAGCAATATTAGCATCAGGTTCTTATGAACCCTATTCAACTTCCTATTTACAACTGTGGTAAGGTTTCTTAGCTGTAGGAAGCAAAGCAGCTGGTGTCTGATGTAGGGTTTTGATCAAAATTAAGTTTCAGTAACTGATGGTTCAGGCTGTCCCAAGACAGAGATAAAATCAAAATGATACATAGCTTCTAAACCTGTTCCTCATTTACAGAGCAAAACTGAGACTTGAAAATACCTGACAGAAGTAGCAGATATAATTTAAAAATTAAGTATGTATTGACTATGGTTAGAGAACTGATGCTGTATTTGCTCCATCATGGTACAGATTTTTCAAAGTTAGTTTAAGACAGATAGCAAATTACTCAGGAATTTCATTAAATAAACAGAACTTGTAAAGATACTGAGGCCCTTTTACTAGGAGAAAGAAGTAATGAATGCAAGACATTATATATTTATTCGCAAGTATGTTTTGATGCATAAAATGAGAATAATCTGAGGAAAAGACAAGCTACAAACATAAAGCAAAATTAAAACCAAATATACAAAATTAAACTTTTTTGCCTTCTGAATTAGATTATTAAAATCAGTTATTTCACACTGTTTAAGTCAGACCACTGTCTTTTCACAGTACAAATAAGCACCAACTGTAAAGAAATTAGTAGAAGGGATGTCTCAAAAAACCTGAGTCTTCTCCGCTACAAAACTCATCTGCCATTATTAGGAATAGTGTAAGGGTCAAGGCAAAAGTGATATGGGAACACTATGAACTGATTAGTCAGGATTAGGTTTTATTTTTACTTCTTGGCAAAATACCTTGTTCCAAGATGCATAGAATTTAGAATTCAGTGAACTCACATACCTTCCTCACCATTTTTTTTCTGAATACTCAGTGTGTATTAAAACATTCACACACAAAACACACATTAAGACATGCAACTGTCAATGATACTACCATTGTCAGATCTGTCACTGGTGGCAACACTGGTGCTTTGGTGATACTTACAATACTGACAGTAACACTGTAGGCTAAACTGTAATCACTGGTCATTGTCACAGAAGGGTAGTGTATCATTTCCTGAATGGCTGACGAATTTCCTCACTGACTTAAGTGGCTTATCTAAGGCCCTTAAGATGCTGTTGCCTCAAGGAAGTGACAGTGTTTGTGTTTATATTAGTCCCTTCTTGACTCCAGGTATCTGTCATGCACAGGGATAAATAAGAATCATACATGAAATGGCAGACACACAAATGGAAGATGACTTAAAAAGCTTCAGATAGAAATGGGAATTCAATCTTGCATCCTGTGAGCCTAAGTACAGTTGTTTGGCTTTCTCTAATCTCTAATGTCAGATAGATACTCTGATATTACATTCTCCTGGAAAAAAGTGAGGAAATAACTACTGACCTGGAATCGAATTCCCTCCAAAAGAGACAAAGCTATGCATATGATCATCAGTAAGGGGAATTAACTGCTCCAGTCATACTGGCAAACAAAAGGAATGATGCCCTAACCCCCTTAATCAAAAAAGCAACTCTCTTAAGACAAGTAAGCAAATAGGATTTATTTGATCTTACCAAGACTGCTAAGCAATGACTGCAGACTTTCCTTGTCTTTCAAACCTCAGATGAAGAACAGGGTAAAAAAGAATGAAGGGTAAATGTAGAAGTACAGACACTGGTCCTGTTACCCCCAGATTGCTCCTACATATACGTACACAGTGGAATTTGCAGATGCATAAAACCCAACATTTTTGCCTCCTCTGAATATCAGCAATTTTTGATGGCAAATAATAATACGAGTTGAATTCATTACTGTTTTATATAAAAAACAGTGTGATCCAAGTGCCTCAACATTATCTCAGCAGGAATTCTGTGAGACAAAGAGAGAAGTACCTTTAGAAATTAAAACAGTGTTAAAAACTCCTTTACAAATTTCCTTTAGAAAATTCCTGGTCATCTGACCAGAACAATAAACCTCACTGGATAATCTGGTAAGGAAAAGAACATAATTTTAGCACTGAAAACTATTTCATTAAATAGATGCACACAGAATATCTAATACAAATGGATGTTTCTATGGAAGATTGCTTCAACCTTTTCAGTTTAAGCATATTCTAAATGCTCTTGCATACAACATCTGAAGATGAGATTTAAGAGAAGTTTTAGACTTTCAATTAAACAAGATATTCAAGTTGCTACAGCTTGAAGCCAATAGACATTCCAGAAGAAAGCCTTTAGTTGTACACAGATCTTCATGGCCCTTTCCAGCATCCCTTTCCAAGAGATCATGGAATTATTCCAGGTAGACAGGTGGACTTATACTGCTTAAAAAAGGCAGAAATGCAGGATGTATTTAAAAAAGTAATACATAATGGTATAATTATTTTCTCTTTTCTATAATTCTGCAGTCTCTCATTTCTACCCTTGTTTTTTGAAAAGCATTCTCACACCTCTAAGACCAGCTTTGAAAGAATACTGAACCAGTTGAAAGGAAATTGCAAGCAAGTCTGAATGCAAGCAATGAAGCAATGAACCTAAGCTACAGCTTCTGTGCTAAAATGGCTTTGTTAGTGCTTTTACAGAGATTTTTGTTGCGTAGATGAATGATCTGATAAAATATCTTGGCCAGTTAATGCTGCCTTAGCCAAAAGTGATAGACATTCAAAGTACTACAAGTCCCCTTAGCAATTATTTTACCTCATTCTAGTTTAAAAGCAGTATTTCATGCCAAAAAAAATAAAAAAAAAAGAGAGAGAAACATTAGAAATAAAACTTTACATTAAAAATATATTGTACATTCAGGTCAGAAAAGGCAGACAAACTTCAATAATTTCAGCATGGAATAACGTAATCTGATGAAGAACCTCATTGCCATTTTTTAACTGATTTGTAACTTTTCAATATTTTATGTATTTAAGTACTTTAATATTGGTTTGTGAAGGATATCAGAATGGTATTTGATTCAAAGATTAGCTGCAGTGATTGGTTGTTAGTCTAAATAGCTATATATGTAACAGAATTCCCTTAAAATGCTACTAATAACACAGCCAATGCAAACCAAATATTTCAAGGTGTTCAAAGATTTCTTTTTCCCAAGCTCAAAGGTAAAGGAAATTTACTTAATGGAAAAATTGTAATTGAAAATAATTCAATTTAATTTAAATGCACAGGTCATTTAATAACTTTAAGGCCATTTTAATATGCTTTTAATAAAAACCTACTGCAAATAGCTTCACCAACTCCACTAAATAAGTTTGCTGGCATTCTACATGCATCTTTGTCTTAATATGTAACCACTACATGAAACATAAAACGATGAAGGGTTGAAACCATTGTCACAGATTAAAATGTACACACAAAGAGAATAAGTCAATGTCTCAGACCTACAATCAGTTGTCATATATTATCACAATGCAAAATCTGGGCTTTTTTTTTTTCCTACTAGTGATTTTAGGATCTTCACTTTGAGCTCAATTTACCAGCCTGCAGTTTGCTTTCCCATAGGCTGCCTTTAAAAAACAAAAACCAAAAAAGCAAAAGGAAAAGGCCCTACAAGGTACTTTCTGCTCTCTCTCACGTTTATGTGGAAATTCTCCTTTGGTGCAGTGTTGTTTTAAGTCGCTCTCTTTCTCCTTGTAGCTGCCTATTGTAAAACATGCATCTTTTGTTTTCTAATTCAGCTGGAAGCCATATGCAGAAAAGACTGTTGTTTTACACTCACCTAGTGTGTTAGAGCCTTAATTCATATATGGAGCTTCTGGTCACTAACATAACTCAAATACGATCTATAAAATATTACATTCAATTGAAAAAAATATTTCGGCTATTTTCTGCATGAGATGGCAATTTTTTCCTCCTAGGTTCTTTTTCTTCAAATTTTATTTCAAATTATCTTCAATAACAAAACTAAATATTTGACAGTGTAGTAGATTCAAAATAATGTCTGACATACAATTAAAAAAAACCCAACAAACAACTTTGTAAAACTTGGTCTTACCATCACAGAACAGCCACACAAACGGTGTTGCCCTGCATGGATAAGACCAATTCTTTCAAGATTTCAAAGTTGAACTTAAAAGTCTAACCAAGGAAAGCAGATTTCATTCCCAAACATGTTTTTGACTAAATTAACATTATACATTAATTAATACATAAACATTGTTATATTAAGGACATCTGTATAATCAGTTTTCTCTAATACGCACTTACCAAAACTGTAGACAAGACACCTAAACTTCACTCAAGTAAAAAGATATATTTGCTTCCCTTCATTCAGGTCATCCTAGATACAAGGCTGAAGTAATTCATCAACAATACTGTTACAACAGTCTTACAAATTTTATTATCTTAAATTGACATCATTTCCTGGAGGACACAGGGGTTAAACTGCAATGAAAACATTACATTATACTTGACCACTTTGTTGAATTTCCTCTGAACCTGAGGTATAACTTGTAAGCTTCATGGAAGATGCTGTAAGGGATGTTCCAGAGCTCAAAAGTCTGAAACTGAAAACTGGATGACAAATATACATGTTATTTTCTATTACTGTTATCCCTACCTGTAAAATTTTACACTAGAACCAAATATTTCTAACTACCATGTTTTATTTGTGAAAACAGCAACTCAGATTATCAATAACTCACAGGCAAAGTTTCAAAACTTCTATCGTAGTATAAACCCAACTTGTATGACCACAGATAATTAAGGATAGTTATTTACTGTCAGGGGTATACTCTTTCTCCAAAGCTCAAAGAAATGTGTGGTAAAGAAGTTTTAAATAATACTTATGTCCAATTAAATCTGAATTACTTTTGAATTTAGAAACATCTGGAAATACATTTATCCAAAGCAAGACCTGCAATGGGATCCTGAAAAGGACAGCAACTTCTGCCTTTTTTTTTTGAGAAATAGAGGGAGAGTCCCATGCCAGTGGAGCTGAGGTTATCAAAGCCTCACTATGACCCATTAGCCTCATTACCTAGCATAAAAGAAACAAAGCAAGTGCAGTAATCTCAATGTCTGCTGCTTCTCAATGTCACTTGCCAACATAAAAATCCATATTCTAAAAAGGGAAATGATTAAACCACACAACTTTGTATATTCTATTCTTTTTTTTTTCTCCAAGAGAAACCTACCTCACCTTTGAAACACATTGTACAGCAATTTAAAAAAAGACTGAACTTGTGGTTGTTACATGCAAGACTAACTTTTTTTTTTATAGAGTTCCTTTTTCAGTATCATCTTTTCCAACCCACATTATATAAGACTGTAAATGGAAGTAGCAAACAAAAGAAAGCATACCTTGAACTGTAAACTGCACATAACAGAAGCTCTGACTACTGCCAATTGTTCTTCATTTAATTTCTATTTGATATTTTAATTCTGTGCAATCACTGAAAAAATAACAGAATCACTAGAACAGCCAGTGCCTAACCTAAAATATGCTTCCTTGCTAAACTAAAGACATATTAATGTCATGAATCGTAAAATACATTACAAGTACTCATTGGCTCAGAGAACCAATAGGGTTCTCTTTTGGGAGAACAGGGAATTCTCCAGAAGCAGAGAACTGTGTGAAATAATAGTGTGTTACCCAGATTTTAGTGGAGAAACAGAAGACAACTACAGAAAGTCTTCTACAGACAGGAGGATGATTTTGGAAGGGAAGGTGTCTGAAGAAATTTCAGAAAATTACTGAAATAAAATAAAAAATGTTGAAAGATTTTAAGATAAGCAGATATCCAAAGATGTGGTATACAAATACACACATACTACCACTAGTGTATACACTTCTATGTTAGAATCATGAAGACTAATTTAGCTTAAACATGTCTATATATCAATTCAGAAAACCCTGTGCAAAGAAATTTATTTTAATTTAATGTTGGATTATGGAGGTTTTTTCACTGATTTGGCTTCTTTGGTATAAAAAGCAGATCTGTGCTTGCGTCTCTGGTGAGAATTACTCTTGCTTCTCCACACTTGTCAGCAACTGGCTTTCCTTGTTTCTCTGTAAAAGAGGTGGCCAAACTGTAGTGCACATACCACTTGTGTCTGCTTCCGTGATATGTTCAATGCTGAACTGAGCCACAGCTTAGGGGTCTCACTGTTTTTATACAGGCAGCCCAGTAATTGCCTCCTGGGTCCTGTAAAACCTGAATGAACACAGTTAAGAACGACTGCAGCCACCACCTGCATTCAGCAATAATGAATAACTGTGCTGCCCCAAGGCAGACTTGCACTTCTGGTTCAGGATATAGGAAGAAGACCAAGAAATGGTGGAGTAGGAAGAACAGGATTAAGAAAATAACATGCTCACAGGGAAGCTAAGTTTCCACTTTGTCTTTGTTGTGACTGAAGATCCACCATTTGAGTGTGTACAAGAGAAAGGATGTGGCTAAAGTCTGAAATTGCACTAAACTTCTGTGGGTGCACGAGTGGATAGGGAAGTTTAAGTGTGAGGATTAGACTACAATCCTAGCTTGGAAGACAGGAACATGCAGTTGGAAAGCTAGGAGAAGAGCCATAGATGAGGCTCTGGCTTTGTATGGTTAGAAAAGCACATGAACTGAATGACAGATGTTACTGAAGATAATCATATACGCACTTACTTAGGTTTGGAAACCCCTGCTCTGTGCTACCTCACCATCATTTTTGTAAGTGTCCCCTTTTGGGGTCCTAATATAGTAACAGTTGTCTTGTATCTTTGTACCTATTCATCTATTATCTATTTTCTATTCTCTGACAAAAACATTTTGTCTTGCCTTTCCCTCTTGTTTGTATATTTAGTATTGATCTATTTTTTAAATTAATGTACTTAGTGGCAGGCTCAACATAAGTAGCACATTTTGAATGTTTAAGGGTATCTCAACAATGGCTTACAGAAAATGCTCTACAAAAATAATTATTTAATAGAAGAATAATGTAAGAGTAAACGAAAGTTTTATTTAAACATAAATCTTATTTGATTTTATGCCTTACTTCAGATTTGACTCACACACATATATACAAACTCAAATTTCAGAAGCACTCAGTACCCCACAAATTAGCAGGGTATCTTTTAAATTTCACTCTGGAATCTGGTTTGGGAAAGAAAACCTCCTAGAGGCTAAAAGTGACATTTGAAAGTTTATTTCATAATGTAATACTAAAAGATGCCATATTTCATGGCATCCCTGTGTACATGCATAAAAAGATTATTATGTGAGAGGTGTCCCTGCCCATGGGCAGAGGGGTTGGAACCAGATGATCTTAAAGTCCTTTCCAGCCCTATGATTCCACGATTATGTGCACTATTTTATCATGTATATGATGCTCACATACATAAACCAAAAAACACTGAGTCTACACAAATAAGTATCAATATTTAAAAACCCCAACAAACACCTCTGTATGAATCGCATAGTATACCTATATATCTTTTTATGTATAATGTCTATAAATACGTTAAAAAGATATATTTATATAAGTATAGTAATAGAATACTGTTAGTATTAGGTTGGAAGGGATTTTAAGAATTATTGGGTGGAACCTCTCTTGACAAACGCAGTCTATACAAGATGACCCTGTATCCAACCATAAACATGATCCTTAGTCAATATTCAGTCTAACCAGAGGTTTGCTCCTTTAAAAGTCAATAAACTGCCTTCTTAATCCTGTCTTTGCAGGATCATAATTATCCTTTTATATTACATTGCTCTGAGCAGAAGCTAGCTAGATTTCAAAGAAAAGCATTCTAAAGTAAGTCTGATCGTATAGAAACTATTCTCCCCAGTTGTAGGCACCTTTCCTCCATCCTCCCACGTATAACTCAAAAATAACAACAGTTCACACAGCAGATGCAGAATGAGAACCTATGGGCTCAGTTTCCAATTCTGCCAAAGGCTTCTTATATGATGTTGGGCATGTGATTATTTTTTCTGTTCAGTTACTCATGTACAGAGGGGACATGTTCAACGAGTGGTACAAGGATTGAACAGCATCTATGAGGTATACACTAAATACTGCTTATGTATGCAAGAAGGCAAGCAAATAAGTTATGAAGCTGTGGTGGCCAGAATACATTGCAGAACAGCCCTCACAGTAGGAGGCTCTCTCAGGTCCTGAGCAGAAGCTAAAGTGAAAGGAATTATCTTCACAGAAAGGAGATGGAAATCTTACAGACTAATCAAGCCATTTATTTCAACCCAAGAAGCATTCCTGCCCTTTGTACAGTCACCCCGCGAAAGCTGTACAATTTCCAGTGGTTATTACCACTAGGCGTCTAACTCAACAACTTCCCTAAGCAAACAAAACGGTACAAGACAAACACGAGATTTCTCTTCTAGTATTTCGTAGAGGAAAAAAAAAAAAATCCCACCTAGCCGAACAGCAGAGACCCACGTACTTCAGCAAACAAGGCAGGAAACACGGCCACGTTCCTATATTCCGAGGCGACTTTCACTTTTCGGCTCGCTGCAACCCCCGAGTTTATAGCCCTGCTGCGGAGAAGGCACCAGCAGTAGCAAAGGAGGAGCCGGGGCAGAGGATTAGAAAGGGAGAATTTGCCCAGCCCTCAGGTCCCGGCCACCCCTGTCCGGACCACCAATCATCTATTCATCCACCCACCCGTCCATCAATTCATCTATGCACCGACACGAAGCAACAGAGGCCACGGCAACTGCCGGAGGGGCCGAATCACCGCGCTCCCGGACCCCACAGCTCCCCAGCCAGCGCAGAGGCCCCTGGCGCCGGCCGGACCCGCGTCGATGGGGGCCCCGGCGGCGGCTGCAGCCCCGGCTCGGCATCCCACTCACGAGGCGGCGGCGGCTGCCGGAGATGGGACGTCCCAGCCCGCCCCTCTCAGCCCGGGCACCTACCCACACCATCACCAGAACGCGGCGGCAGGGGAGTGGCGAGCCAAGGCGCAAAGCAGCCCGTCCTCTCCCGCCACAGCTCCACACCGGCTCCGGCCCCTGAAATGGCTGAACAAAGGGAACCTCGCTCCGCCGCCACCGCCTCTCCGATTGGCAGGGGGGAGCGCGGGGGGGCGGGGCCCGGCGGGCGTGGGCGCCACTGCCCGATCACCCTGGCAACGGCGGTCGGTCCGGGCTGCGGCCTGTGGCGGCGGATGTGATGGAGCCGTCAGTGAAATGGCCGCCCGGCCCCACCCAGCCTGTGGCTGCGCACACCGCCTACCCCGGGATCGCACACAGGGGAACGCCTCGGCCTGCCGGCTCCCGGCGGCTCTCCGCCGCAGGCGCAGGCAAGCCGGCTTCGTGTCCGGGCACGGCCCGCAGTGATTCCCCTGGGGACGGGTTCATGCTCAGATGCACCCTTTCTCCAGGCCCGCCATCACCTCCCTCAGACACAAGTGCGAAAGGCCACCAGCCCCTCGGGCAGCACTCACCCCTTCTACGGAGCTCTCTTTCCTCTTCGACAGCGCCTGTCTCTCTGACACACCGGCACTAAATGGACTTCTCACAGGCGCCCTCCCCTCTGGGCCCTGCAGGGCTAGCGAGGCTGGGCTTCTCTCCCCACACCCCCACTACCCCCCCGTGCCAGCAGCAGCAGAGAGCCGCAGCAGCTTCACAGGGGGTGTCAGACGCATGTGTCAAAAATCATAGAAATGAAAAATGAGGCTAAGGGCAAGGAAGCAAAAGTAAAGCACCCTGGATTTCATCTTGAGTAGGCAACAGAAGTGCACAGCCAGGGCCCTCCTGGACTTCTCTGGGGGTGAACGGATTGAGAACAGCCCTGAGGAGGACTTGGTTACTGGTGGATGAAAAATTGGACATGATCTGGAAATGTGCGTTGCAGTCCAGAAAGCCCACCTTGTCTTGCACTGCATCACAAAGTGCGGGCAGTAGGTCGAGGGAGCTGATTCTCCCTATCTACTCTGCTCTCATGGCACCTTACGTGGAGTACTGTGTTCAGCTCTGGGGTCCTCAGTATAGGAAAGCCATGGACCTGTTGGATATGTTCTAGAGGAGTCCACAAAGATGATCAGAAGGACGGAATCTTATGAAGACAGGCTGAAAGAGTTGGGCTTGTTCAGCCTGTAGAAGAGAGGCTTTGGGGAGACCTTATTGTGGCCTTTCAATACTTAAAGGGGGCTTATAAGAAAGATGGAGACAGACTTTTTGCCAGAGTCTGTACTGTAGGGACAGAACAAGGGGCAATGGTTTTAAGGTAGCTTAAGATTGATATAAGGAAAGCATTTTTTATGGTGAGGGTGGTTTTTATGGTGACGAAGTTGCCCAAGGAAGTTGTGCGTGCCCCATCACTGCAAGTGTTTGAAGGTTAGGCTGGACAAAGCTTTGAGCAAACATCTAATGGAGAGTGTCCTAGTTAATTTTTGAAGATCCCTTCCAACTCAAACCATATTGCGGTTCTATGATTCTATTACTTGTGTAGACAGCTTTTGTGGCAAGAAGACAACTGAACATTCAGGTATGGGTACCCAACAGGTTACATTGGTAACCTGTCCTGGGTTCAGCAGTAGCAGTCATTTTTCTTCTTCTTAGTAGCTGGTGCAGTGCTGTGGTTTTGACTTTCAGCCTGGGAACAGTGCTGATAACACCAATGTTTTTAGTTGTTGCTCAGTAACGTTTACTCTGACCAAGGACTTCCTCAGTCTCATGCTCTGCCAAGGAGCAGGGGAAGCTGGGAGGAAGCAGGAACAGGACACCTGACCCAAACTAGCCAAAGGGGTATTCCATACCACAGCACATCATGCCCAGTATATAAACTGGGGCAGTTACCCAGAAGGGCTAGATCTCTGCTCAGGTTGGGCTGGGTATCGGTCAGTGGGTGGTGAGTGGTTGTATTCTCTTTCCTTGTTATTTCCCTTATCGTTATTATTATTGGTGGCAGCAGCAGTGGTTTGTGTTATACCTTAGTTATTAAACTGTTCTTCTCTCAACCCATGGGAGTTACATTCTTTCAGTTCTCCTCCCCATCCCTCCAGGAGTGGGGGGAGGAAGAAGTGGGGGGGAGCAAGCGAGCGGCTGCGTGATTCTGAATTACCAGCTAGGCTTAAATCACGACATAATCTCTACTTGCACCATAATCTTGCCTCCTTGACTGCAAGCAGTAGGTACTCTTTTATTAAACAACTATCACAGTTTAAGACCAGCCAGCAGCCAAATACTACGCAGCCACTTGCTCACTCCCTGCCAGTCCCCTGTGGGATGAGCAGGAGAATTAGAAAAAAAAGGTAAAAACCTGTGGGTTGAGATAAGAACAATATAATAACTGAAATATAACAACAGCAACAATACTAATTAAAAAAAGTAGGGACGGAAAGGAAGGAATAAACCCTTCCCCCCTGAAAAAAAAAATAAAAAATTATATACAGCATAATTGCTCATCACTCACTGACTGGTGCCGAGCTTCCAAGCTTGTCCCCTGGAAGCAATCTGTGCCTCCTGACCAGCTCCCGCTATTTATACACTGGGCATGAAGTGCTGTGGTATGGAATACCGCTATGGCTGGTTTGTGTCAGTTGTCCTGTCTCTGCTTCCTGCCGGCTTCTTATACCCCTCCTCACTGGCACAGCCTGAGAGACTGGGAAGTCCTTGATCAGAGTAAGCATTACTTAGCAACAACTAAAACATCTGTGTGTTATCAGCACTGTTTTCACACTAAAGCGAAAACACAGCACTGTACCAGCTAATAGGAAGAAAATTTACTATTTCATCAAAGCCAGGACAGCACTGACAGCTAAACATTTCCATCCAATTTCTAAAGCTTAGAAAAGCACAGTCTTGTGACAGACTCTGAGTTGGTAACTTTGCTTATGTCTCCCTTGTGCATCTCATGCTCCTAGGGACACACAGTCTTCTTTCAGGCGCTCTCCTTATCCAGAGGATCCTCTCTGTCTGCCTCTTAGGTACATGCCCCTCCCGTCCTCCCCTCCACCCCAGCATACTACCAAGATTTCACAACAATTGAAATCTCTTGAGCGTCTTCCATAAAGTGAGCTGCTTTCGCAGCTACTTGTCTGAGTCATCACAATCATGTTGCTGTGCTACATCAGCCCTAGCATTTTGCAAGGCTACTTCCAGATAAATAAAAAAACAGTATATTTTAAGGTCATTTTCTTATGCTCATTGCTGGAGAGGAAGACTTGAAAATGCAACTGTGTGTGTCTGAATACCAGAAGTTTATACTGATAACAAGTCCATCATCTCTTTTTCCAACACTTGAGCCAATTTCATTTTCATGGGACATTTCTCGCAGCTCGCGAGAAATGTCCCATGGATCTATGGGTGCATTCCTTGTAAAGTTGCAAGTACTTACACTTACGTACTATGTCTAGATCTTGTGCTGAAAGATCTACATGTGCACATGCCAAAGGATGCTTCCTCCTGTAGAAAGGCCTACCCTCAAAGTTCAATTAAATACCTGATATTTTTTCAAATACTATTGTACTGCATAGTTTTCAGAGAAATTGTATTGCAGATACTGGCTGTATTAGGTACACTACACTGATGTATATCTTAATACTTACACCTGCAAAAATTACTGTACATCCACAATTTCACAATAAAACCCAACATCTCAGCTAACATGAAAGTAGGTATGTGGGGCTATGTCTTCCAGTTCAGACTTCCCAAGTACAGACGTAAGTCCTATAGCTTGCCTCCAGCCTTGGGAATCTACACGCCAGCCACAGCTACAGCAGGCAAGATGCCATAGTGATAGGATGCAAATGTGTTAGTTGCAATTCCTGATACCAGGGAAAATAACATAAGAGCCAAATTCTTGACTCTCATATTGAAAACACAAAATTTGACAAGCCAGAGTAAAAGCTGCTGGTACAAATTGTTAAAATTGTTTATTAATACTTTGTTACATTGAAAGAAATGAAAAAAATATTCCAAACAAAAAGAGATGAAACAGTACAGCAATAAAAACACATTTACAGTTATTCGCACAACATAAACTATATGCTTTATATGGTGATATCTGGCAAATAATTACAAGATATAAATTTATGTAAGCTAAATGGGCCCATTTAACATATTGACTTTTTACATTTACTTTTAAATCTACATTTAAAATTAACCCCACCACCATATTTACATTTTTACAAGATAGAAGACCTAACTAGACGCTGCAAATACATCAGCTACTTTGAATCTAGGAATCCTGGCTTGCCTTCCTCCTGACACAATGCTGTGTAACTCTGATGTCTGGCTTGATGCCCAGTCCTCTGCTATTCTTTTCCTAACAGTTCTCAACCTGTTGGTCAGCTGCAGTCAAATCTAACTGACAGGTGGAGGTCTACAGAAGATAATGAATTTCAAGTCCCGTGACAAACAACAGGGAACAAGGCAGAGGAGAGGGACTGTATTAATGAGATGATATTGGAAGGGGGTGGAAGTAAGGGATAGTTTGTAGCCTACCAGTTTATCAGTACCAACATACTGGTTATTCTACCTCACACATGTAATTTAAACAAAGCTTATAATACTGTTTCAGTCAGTCCAAGGATGGGGGAATGAGCTCATTATAGCATAGACTGTTTAGTGGCTATGGAAGGAACCAGAAATACCAATGTTACGGTGCGTATCATGGTTCCTACTATAGGTATTTTAAGCCAGTTCATAGTACAAGAAAGCTATAAAAGTGACATAACAAGCTACTCAAGTATTTCTGCTAAAAGTGATAGCAAAGCCAGTGTGGCCACACTATTCTTGAATTTAACAATCTCCCATTGCAGAGCAGCTTTTTGGTGGCTATCACAATTAAAAAGATTCAGGCCCAATGTGTTCTTTCACCAGCTAGAGACCCAGGGATGGAAGAATAAAAGATGTGAGTTACCTTACTTTGATTTTAACCAGGTTTGAGGTAAATACAGAGTACTGCCTGAAAACTTAAGATTTATTTGTTTTAATTGAATGAAATGTCAGAAGCAATCAATGCTTTTCAGTTAGGTAGGCTCCATTGAAATACACCTTCAGACTTCATGTAGCAGGCTTCTGTATATAAACAAGGCCAATGAAACTGTATCTTGTATTTCCTTTTTGCTCTAAATATAGACAGCAGGACAATAGTCAACCATGTCATAGAATCATAGAACAGTTTCGGTTGTAAGGGGCCTTAAAGATCCTCTAGTTCCAACCGCCCTGCCATGGGCAGGGACACCTTCCACTAGACCAGGTTGCTCAAAGCCCCATTCAGTCTGGCCTTGAACATTTCCAGGCGAGAGGCATCCACAACTTCTCTGGCAACCTGTTCTATGTGTAACTTGGGCAGTATGTTTAAATAGTTTCTCCTTTCCACGCATGCTCAACATCAAGTGAAGGAGTCCCTCAAAGACATCTTCCATACAAAGAAAAATCTTCCCTGGTGGTCCATTTCAGGTGGTACTGATGTTGAATGAAGAACATATGAAAGAAATGGGTTATTGAAAAATGGACTCTGTTCCCATGTTTGTATACAGGCACTGCAGTCTGTTACAATGGTGGGTCGCCTGGGTACAAAACAAAGCCTAGCCATGACAACACATAGCAAACCATGAGCAAATCTACCTGTTTTCTTAGTAGAATAAGTTTGCCTGAGAAAGTCAAAGTTCTGTGCTATTCCTAAGATTGTTTGGAACCACCTTAATCATCTCCACATTGCTCTAGGTGGAGCGTTACACAGACATACATTTAATTTTTCTTTTGGTTGGAGACTGCAAATCTGTCTGTGTGATTGTAGCTTTTTTTTTTTTTTTTTGAGCAGATTTAGTTATTTTCACTATCATTTGTTATCCTAATCAATCGTCTTTTAAGCATCTGATTTTCCTTGGCAGGATCAAGCAGTGGAGATAAGTCATCTGGATGCAAGAGCAGTTTTCTTAGTCATAAGAGAAGCTGTGTAGTTTCCATGCAAATTTGTTCTCTAGCTTACACAGAATCATTTAACTGAATTTTTGGTTTGTTGAACAGATAAATAGGAAACAACATGAGGTATTCTATGACTGTGACTGGTACAATTTTTTTGTCTTCTAATGAAACCTTAAAATTGATGTGCAGGTGTAGTGATATTTGCCTGAGAGTGCTAATTTCAGAAGAACAGGTGGGAGAAGTGTTACTGTCCAATTTACATTAGTGAGACCTTAACTTAGATGGTCATGGACTATATTTAAGTGTTAATATTGCTGTTTTATTGACCATCAAAGTCAGGGAAAACCAAAATTGTGATTCTCCATCATCTAGTAGCTATGATGTTTATTCTTGATTAATGTAGGTGGATTTGTCAGAATATTAGCAGTTATTGTGTTCCTTAGACAAGAAATAACTGAGATGAAGAAACCTAGCAAAAAATTGAGAAATCTGACAGAAAGCTGCTGTCCTAAAAAGGGAGAACAAGGTGCAAATATGAGTATTTGCAAATGTATGTATTTGCATTAATACACTTTTTTTAAGGGAACAAGAAGGATAAGATGGATGGATTAACAGAAGGAAGGAAGGAAGGAAGGTAGTAGTTGAGTATATATTTGTGTACCATTAATTACTGTAGTAAAATATAACAAGATTTGTTCAATAATATGCAGTTTGCATCTCTTGGAAGCATTATATGTAGAACAAAGTAAGATGAATAACTTGGCAAAGACCTGGTTGCTAACTGTGAGAAGTACATGATTAACTTAGGTTCTGCTCAGACAGAAATATTACAGATTAATTAATTAATTTAATAGAAAAGATTAATTAATTTCATAGGCAAAATTTTTCATTGACCTTCAGTATCTGCAAAATTACTAACTTAACTAATTCCGGGTCTGCAAGAAAGTGAAAATATCACTGCTATTTTGCCTATTGAAAGAGTATTTCATTCTAGGGAAGTTCATGAATGATCTCTATTAACCTGGGTATGGAAAGAATTCACTGTTAACAGAAATGACATGTAAAATTTTTATATTTGGGTTACTGATGTGAAAATTTTATCCACGTCTTTCTAAGCAAAACATATTTTTTTCAACTGCATACATCTAAGAGGGTGTTTAGTGATTGCTGCTGAGATCTATCTTTAGTTTTTTTCTATTTTCTATCACTACAAAGGAATAAGCTGCCTTCCTAAAGGTTTTGATTCACAGTTGCAGATAAATTTAACAGTAGAAACTAAAGCTGTTATTGCCTGAAGCAATCTACACCAGCCATTTCTCTGAGATTAGTCACAGAATGCCAAGTACATTTTAAGTAGAATTTAAAATATAAATGCTCTGTAATAAAGGTAAAAATATATTGCATATAATGTATTTAAACTAAAATAAACAAAATACATGATCTAAGGATGTAGTTTCACTGAGTGGGCTGAAGGTCAGAAAAGCTAAAAACTGGTGCGTTAAATAAATGATCAGGGAAAATGTGCAAAGCAGGCCATCAACATGTAAACCAAGGCTGGTGGCAGTTGCAGACATAATAAACAAATCTATCATCTGTTCAGGTACCATATTTAACAGAAAAATACTTCATGAACATTTTCTGTCATATTTGTGTTCTTGGTTGCCCAACCAAGTATTGATAGAACACTGGATCCTATTTGATTCCTGTTTGATAAAGCTAATGGTTGTCTGTCTGTAAGCAGTAGGAATTCATAGAAGAAATCTTCAGAGATCATCTGAAGGAGTTCTAGGAGCTGCACTGAGAATGTCATCCATTGCCACTATCACTGTGTTTCACAACTTCTTTCAGTTTGCAACTCCTTTCCTGTGAATGGAAAAGTGATAGTAGTAGAACCAGCAGAAAAGATGTCAGTGCTTACCAGGCAAAACTTTATTACATAGGGATGACAAAATTTTTAAAAAGTGGGGTAGAGACACAGGTATAAACTATTTACTTCTGTCTTTGCAATGAATGAAGGCAAGAGTACTAAAGGAGCACTGAAAGCCGCTCATCTTTTCAGGAGCAGTGATGGTGACCACATTAACCAATTACTATTGGTTGGGATAAAAGGAAGAGAAGGAGGATTGTTAGCTTTCTTCTACTGCTTTTAATTTACCTAGTTCTTTTATAGAATCTAGTGTTGTATATGTTACTTTGTTGCTCACAGATTTAAGCTTTTATTAATTGGTATATCTTCGGTCACCACTTCCCAAATCATGAGGTGTGGAGTGTACCAGGTGAAGCTGTCTTGGCCCTAAAGAAGGAGCCTGGGTGTTGTTGTATTGTGATCCTGGGACTGGTGTGCTGGAGAGCCAGGGTGGAGCTAGCCGCAATGCTGATGCAGGATCCTGTCTGCCTGGTGAGCCTGTAATCATATTTGTCCTAGCTTTATGCTAGCTGTGACATAGCTGTGATTTCTGTGTGCCCTCTTATACTGAAACTTAAGAAGAAATACAATTAATGATCCATCAGGATACACCTTCCCAAAGTGCTCAGCCATGAGGACATAAAAATGGAGAAATTGATTGCTTGCATTCCAGCAAGTCATATTTGTAAATATCTTAATGCTAAAAGCCAAAGTGATGTCATGACAAATGTAAATTGCATGATACAGTAACAATTGTATAATAAAATACCTCAGTATTACAAACAAGGTTGGGTTCCTTTTCTCTCCTGTTTCTTCTGTTTCTTCTTTTTTTTCTATTATGTTTACAGTTATATAGAAAATAAAAAAGTATGTTTTTCATAATTACGGCTGAAAATATGTTACAATATCCAAATCATATCCAGGTCTAAATAGCCAGGGAAGTTGTATAATAAATATGAAATTATAACATCATCCCTAACTAACTCTGGCTTCATCAAAAACATTGGCAGCATTCCCACATTTTGTGTGGTGCTAGGATTTCACTCATTGCCCAATGGAGATCAAAAGGCCAAAGAGCTGGATTTCTCAGGACACCAACTTCTTAAATATGGGAATAATTAAAATGTATAATCATGGGGTAAATAATGATTATGTATTATATACATTATTATATTATATTATTACATTATAATATATATAAAATATTATATATAAAATAATCATACATAATCATGAGGTGAAATTTAGTATTTAGTAAAATGCTTATGTTAAAATTATAAAAATGATTCCAAAGGAACTCTGTGTGATTACAATACTGCTTTGACAATCACCTTTGAAAAATGTAATAACATCTTTTGAGCAAGGCATCATTGCTATAATTTAAAAACACCGCTGTTTTTTCTTTCCGATAAAAATGGCTGATGAAATAATTAACTCAAAGTTGATTACAAAACAAAAAAAATGTAATGATGAACATGATAGGCATGAGAGAAAAAAATTACTCTTTCTCTCTAATGCCCTGAAAGAAAGAATGAGTTGTGTTTACTTAGATATGGGAAATTTATCAAAGGACAAATATCCTGTAAAGTGTTCCAGTACAAACTGTAAACATTCTTGCTAAGGAAATGTGTTTAGAAATGGCTGACCTTTCCAGGACAAAATATTCCCCTACAGAATATCAGAGATTACCCTGAAAAAAACTCACAGTCATTAATTAAGTTAATTTACAGTATTTGAGGTATTAAGTTTGGTTGAATGGCAGCAGAGCTCTTGCTTTGACATGCATTTCTTCATGATCCCCAGAGGCATTCTGACTGCTGATAACAATCATCCTGGAGATTACTGAAGGCATTTATTGCACAACCTTTCTTACACTCACTGTTTCAGTTTGAAGCAATAATAATTTCACTGTGACCAGATTGTGTCTAACCTTCTTGCAGGTATAAAAGGAAGGGTGGAGACTACACAATGTCCTTTTATTTCCTTTGCATATCTGTGGACATGGAATATTGTTAGCTCTCACCTCCATCTCAAAGGTGGAGGATTGAGGAGGACTTGGTAGCTGTGGTCCATTCCCTTCTGGTGAATTCCCTTACCTCTGCAAGCCTGGGCATTGGAAAGGATACTTCCAGGAAGGCAGAGACTCTCAGAAAGGTACTTTGTACTGTACCAGGGACGTTTCCTTTGGAGATGTGGGAGCGGAGAAAAGTAATGTGCCCCATAAAGGATGAAAGTTAGCTGTTTATATCTTCCAATCATAGCAGCACTCTGTTATTAGATAATGTTTTAATTTACAAAGAGAAGGTATACGCTTAATCTATTTTTATACTGAGTCTTTGTCTTTCTTTCATTGGCCTACAATAAAAGGATCGCATGATCTTCATCCAATGTTATTTTCTAGTGCTGGCTATTGGAAGGAAAACCAGAGAGCCACAGTGGGCAAAATTTTATAGACCTGGATTTTATTTTATTTTTTTTTCTGTTAAATAATTAATATAAACATGAAAAACTTAAACACCAAAATTTCTAGTTGAAATTCTTTCAAGGTTGTGAAATCCTATTTATCTTCAAATTCTTAACACTAAATTACAAAATTATTTCTTTCCCAACTCTTAACAGGGAGGTGAGCATCCTTTCTCCCTGTTATATTTAAATCATATTTATATTTATCAAATGTATTCACTTCCCTAGCAATTAAAAAGGAAATGATTACTGAAGTGCCATTCCTGAAAAGATTTATGTCAATGCCAAGTTTGAGAAGTTTTTTTCTTGTTTCTACAAAAGCTATGCTAATGATTTCTTTATAGATGTAGTTCTTCAAGACTAATTTACCATGTTTGTCACTGTGCTATATCCCTTCTGGAAAAGAAAAAAAATAGAAAAAAAGAATCATTTTGAACCAGAAAATGTGTTTAGGTACAATAAGTCAGTTTAATATTTGTCTCATTCATTCCCTTCATATGCTAAATTTTAAAACTGATGGACAGATCATTATCATTTGCTGTCAAGGGAATTCTAGGTGAGAAAAATACATAACAGAATGTAAGTCCATATAAACTTCAGAAATGGCTTTATTTCATTTTGAAGATATTTTTCAAACCATAATATATAGCACACACAGAATGGTTGATGTTGGAAAGGGCCTCTGGAGGTCATCTGGTCCAAGCTTCCTGTTCCAACAAGGCCACACAGATCAGGTTGCCCTGGACTTTTCGAGTGGCTTTTGAATATGTCCAAGGATGAAGACTCCACATTTTTGGGCAACCTGAGCCAGTGCTTTGTCACTCTTACTGTAAAAAAAGTGTTTCCTTACGTTCAGAAGGAATCTTCTGGACTTCTGTCTCTGGTCCTGTCACTGGGCACCACTGGCTCTGTCTCCCATGTACCCTGCCTTCAGATATTTAGATACATGGATGAGATCTGCCCAAGGATTGTCTTCTCCAGGCTGAACAGTCCCAGATCTTCCAGCCTTTCCTTGGAGAGTTGCTCCAGCCCCTTCATCATCTTCCTGGCCCTTCACTTGGTTCTCTACAGTATGTTCACATCCCTCTTGCAATGGACAGCCCAGAGATGGACAAAATACTCCTTGTATGGCCTCTTCAGTGCTGATGAAAGAAGGATCACCTCCCTTGACCTGGTGGCAATACTTCACCCAGTGCAGCCCAGGATATCATTAGCCTTTTTTTTGTCAGCAAGGGCTTTAGGTAACAAATATATATCTTGGATTGTTTTTATTAGGGACTTCTTTGTAGAATATTCTTTTTTCAGCATTTAAGATATTACTTTTTGCTGTTGCTGTGCTTTTCCGAGGGACAGTGTGATGGCAGTAAGTTTTCTAAAATCAACCATAACAGGATCTACTTCATTATTTAATCTGTAGTACATAATTTGAGATAATTTCCAAATAATACCCCAACTCTAGTGCATCAGTTTTTTAGTTCAGCACAACTAGTATTTTCCCAGGATGGAGTCCATGAATGAATAGTTATGGACATGTACTTTGTAATTTTGCCTTAATATTCTTTGTACTTTCGAAATTTATGTCATGGTATAAATGTGTTACATTGACCATGGAAGGGTGTTGAAGAGAGCAGAAATGGAGTAGCATGCTCTTGGGTGTTCAGATGGGTAATGGACTTTTAAGAGCACAGTCTTGAACATTCTCACCTCTCTAGGTGAGTTTTACAAACAGATTATTCTTTTAGTTGAAATTTTACCAATTAGAACTGGCTGTCATCAATTAGGACAAGGTGGCACAGAAAGTGAAGGGGTAGGCAATCATAGGAGAGCAAAGGAGATTAAGTTCTTTGTGTATTTAATCTATCAGCCTCTACAGTGGGGTAATCAGCAGGATGAGAGGTTACTACTGAAGGGTGACTACTCAAACCTGTCCATTTGAGGCTCAATAAATATTTCTAAGGAAGGCAATATAACTGGAAATTATACAGGTCAAGTAAAATGATGCTATGGTAACAGAGTGAAAATAATCCCAGTAATATTTGTTGACTCATGTTAACCTGAAGCTGCATCCACTTTTCAGGTATGGGACCTCAAACAATAAATATTCTCCTTCACGTTCATTCACCTTTATTGCATTAGAGTTTACCTGTACTGGGGGCCTTATCTGGGAGAATTAGAGAAAGATATTCTGAGCTGCTGATAATTTCTATCTTCCATTTTTTCAAGGTCATCTGAATGAAGAATTTTGAAAACAGACAATTAGGTGACTTGGCAGCATCACCCAGGAAGTCTTTGGGACAGCTATCAACCTCACCTTAATCTATCAGTTCTAAGATAACCACAAAATTGAGGACTCTTCATTCATATCTGCCACCAGGTTTCAGCCATTTTCTTTTTTTTTCCAGTGTTGTCCGTTATTTAACATTTGAAATATAACATCTGGCAGATGCTATTTGTGTTTAGATTTTTGTTTTTCCCTTTCATCACTGAGAGCAGTAAGGGCATTAACACTTTAATGCCATTTGTCCTTCAATGAAGACACCTGATATACATTCTTTCCTCACTTAGATAAAGAGGAGTTTAATGAGATTTGATTGCTGTTTCTGGTAAAAGGCCAGTAGCTTATTAGTGAACTAACAGTATACTGACCTCTTCCTTTAACCTGCTTTATATTCACTGCATGTTGACAGTATAAAATTTAGAGCCAAGTATTTAATGATGTTTCCATGATTCCACACTCAGATTTTTGCTCCAAGTACCTTTATGCATGCAACAGGCTTACTCAATGCTATTTGATTTCTGCAGTTCACCCCTGAAACTGAACATGTAGACATATATGCTAGCTGTGTAGGACCCTATGCTTCACGTTCTAGAAATGATCATTGATTTTTACATATTTTGAAGTATATGTAAAAATATTTTGATCAAGATTAATTTCTTTAACAATTTTGTAAGTGGTTAAGCATGACTTGAGAAAAAAAAAATACTATGTGTCTGTATTTTTCTTCACATAATGGACCATATCTGTGCTGGTATTTGCCAGATGAAATTTCAGAGGAATACCAGATATTTTTTAAATGCCATTAAACTGATTTTTAGACCTGGATTGCATCAAGTAATGGATAGAAAAGGGTTACAGCAGAATACATCTATAAAAATTCTGCACCAAATCAAACTATGCTGGAATGTAACAGTTTCTGCCTTCATGAGTGTCAATGCTATTTGCTGATGCAGCTCAGTGCAGTTGAACCACCACAAGGGAGACATTTCAAGAGCTCGGTGTTCAAGCATCTCTTGGATGAAATCCGTTAAAGAGGAGACATGAACTGAGTAATAAATCCTGTTGACATGTACGCTGGTGCCATGAAATGGTATCAGTAATCCTATCGATGGTTGCAATTAAGATAAAGTTTACTAATATTTTTCCTTTTACAAAAAAAAAAATCACAAAAGTAACGAAGTAAGAAATTAAATAATAAAGATTTTTTTTTGCAGTTATTAATGTCTCATAATGGTTATATATATGACTACCTATATCCCTCTAAAAGCTGAAACAAAAAAAGTATGCCAATAAAGGCCAGGCCTTTAGACATTTCACACACAAATAGGCAAGCATGAAAGATTCTGCGTATATCCACTAATGTGCTGACATTCTTAAATTCCACAGGAGTGTCTAACAGCCGGTAGCATATACTTGAACATCTCAAGGTGGCTTATGGTACTGCAGATGAAAGGCTCCTAAGTCATTACAGTCTACAGAAGACTTCCAAGATTAAATAGAAAGTTGCAGCCTGCTTTCTGCAAGGTTATGAATCAAAAAAATGTTGAGAACATGGTTTTCAGGACTGGGCATAATAATGGAAAAATAATTCAGAATTTCACGATCTCGATTACCAGGCTGTTACAAGAGCAAATCCATCCTGAAGTACCTGTAACCCTCTCTTTCAGGACTTCTGAGGTTGCTCTGTCAGCTGTCCTCTTTGACTAAGTACGTCTCAGGATGTAAAAGTTATTTTGCCAAAAAGCTAGCATGGAAATTAAAACAAATAATAGACAGAATCTTCAGCACAGGATATGTAATGGTAGTTAGATTGCATTACAAATAAATACAACCTAAATCATACATAAGTAAGTTACGAATAACAAGTAGCTATAAGGCTTGCACGGAAAAGCTTTCATATTGTCTCCATCATGATCCATTAGTGTATTTCTGTATTAACTTTGCTAACCTGAAGATTATGGGCAGCCGTTATTTGGGCAGGAGAAATACAGTTCCTTTCACATGGAATATTTAATGATTAAGAACAGAAAGATTATTTTCATATACTTTGTATCTCATTCAACTTCCTTTTCTTAGTGGTTCCATTGATTTGACACTTGTTTTAGTGTGAATTTGACTAAAGTAAGTTTGATCCTTCATTGCTAAGTCAGCATTTTAATTTAGTTTCTCTAGTGAGCTAGAGTCTCACAGTGTGCATTCAGAGCAGCACTAGCCACCTCTGTGCTTACGTTTTCCTGTACAAATCTTTTTCAAATAAATGGTATTAATATTGTCATCATAAGGTGGACCATGTTCCTGGTGAAGAGTACAAGAAAATATAAGACATAATTTTGAGTGTGTGTTTTATTTTACAGTCAAAGGGTAACTTCTGTTATGTGACAAGTGCAGGAAGAATTTCAATGTCTGTGTGTACAGATTTTAAGATACGTGCACAGCACACACACTGTGTCTTCACTACAATTTGATAAAGTTATTTCTTCCCAAGAAATGCAGAGTGGCCAGTGGGTTTTGCAGTTGGCTGCTGGTAAGTAGGGCTATTTTATATGCCACACTTCCTTGGAGAAACACTTGGAATGAAGCATCTTGTGGAAGGCGCATTTTGATTTGTGAGAGGACTTCTTTCCCTTTGCTACAGATTTTACCTATTGCATTGAATTTAATATAGCTAGGGAAGTGCATGGGCCTTTATATGCACTATATTTTAGGAAGAATCAGGGCTCCAACTTGCCAAGGAAAATGAAGTTGGCTTTGTTTAAGCTATTGGAGGAATGCTGGAGGAGGTGAAAATGGTCAAAATAAAGATATATTTGAAATTCATTTGTGAATGGACAGGGTAACAACAGCAAAACCCCTGCACTGAGACTACTTGGTACAGTCAGTGTAAGATCTTTTTAAATGAGTTGGGGAAGTTGAGTTTTACTGGTCTTTCTCAGCTTTACTGTGTTAATGCTGATAGCCACACTAAAATGCATCATTACTTAAATACACATATGCCAACAGTTGTTATCTTGACTCAATATTAGGGTTTTTTAAAATCTGATTAATTTTTAATTTGTAACACACCTACATTTCACAGGGATAATCACATAATCCAGATAACCTGGAGACAATCTGTTGATGACCCTAACCCAGACTGCACTGTGTTATATTCTGTACTCCTGTCCATTCATAAAGCTATTTTTAACAACATGATTAAGAAACCAGCCTTTACTATATATAAAAAGGCACAGCTCACCATCTCAATTCTAAAAAAATAGATTTATACTGATAATAAGTTAATGAAACAAAGGCTGAAAGTAGCCTGTCAGAAGGGCCAGATGACAGCAATATAACTGTATTGATGCCTTATATTTATAATGGGGTCCCTTGTCCCATTTAATCAGTTGAAGAATCACGTAGTTATATAGTGTATTTTTTCCTACTTACTCATTCTTTTACTTTTTGAGTGGGTGAAGAGAGTGTTTGGCCATAGGATAAGAAATAACTTAATTTTTTAAAGATTAACTTGTTCTAGACCAACACATACAAACACATTGACCTAACTGCTTAGATACCTTTTAACTCCTAAGAATAGAATGGCTGACATTTACTTTTTAAAACTAACTTTTCAGAAAGTATTTAGAAACATTCAACAATGTGCTGACATTACAATTACATAACTAATTAATCTTTTGAAGCAGTCTGCTGTTTTTCTGCTGGTTGTGATAATTTTCTGAGTTATCAAATCCGACAGATAGATTTTGTGGTTTCGTTGTTGGATAAAGAGTTCAACTCTGTTTTTCTAAAACATTTTTCCAACTGGTACCCAAGACACTTAAAGCAATGTTTAGATCTGCAAATGTCTAGATATATTTGGGAAATTAATATTATGGAAGAGAAAACAAAAAAGCAGAGTACAGTTTACCTGAATTCTGGGATGATATTGTGACATAAGATAATACATAGTTCTAGTTACTAATTTTGGGGTAGAAAATTGCAGTGCTGATACCATCATGAAGTACTTGCCGAAACTCAAAATGTTGGTAAGAGCAGGGTTTTTTTAGCTTGTTTATAGCTATCTGGTAATTCATGGGGCAAGCAAAGCAAGTCTGTATACTAAAATGACTGTTTAATTATTAAAATGATAATGTAACATCATCTGAAGTTTTTCTGGAGCATTAGATGAGAAGTCAGTTTTAGACAAATTGCTTCCCCCCCCCCCCCCTTCAGTTATTTTGCTTAAAAAGTTTGCACTGGCCCTGTGCTAAAGGATTTATTGAGGCTTTAGGGCAATCAAAGATTAGCTGATGAGGTTTTGAATGGAAACAGAGTGAATTTTTTAAGTTATAAACCATTCAACTGTGGAGAATTCCGTCTGAAAATAAATGGTTGGGAATAAATTAGACTGTAAAGCAGGAGTACATAATTACTTAAACTCAATATAACAAAAAGAAATATATTTGCATTACTGGGAGTATGAGCCACAAGGGGCTGACTAAGGCTACAGTGTAGCTAATTACCTAAAAATGATTTCAGTTTCTTTTCTTTTGTCCTATATCCATCTACTCCTTTTTTAAGTCCTCCACATGTACCAAACCTTCACCCTGCCTTTTGGAAGTTCAAGGTGCCAATTCTGACCCATCCAGTATGCAGCAAATCATTGCAGAAACCATTCTCCAAAAGAATTCCTGAAATATCTGTCCAAAGAAATCACAAGGAAGAGTGCTGAAAAACACGAAAGGGTCTGGTTTGTGAAAGAAAAGGAAGTACCAGTTCAAATGGTGGGTATCTGGGAGGCTGGATTCTGATATCAAAAATCTGTCTTTGGAATAGCAAATCTGAATTTTATTTCCTTACTACTGACACACCCAGGCTAGCAAAATCCTTTCACTGGGGATATCATCAAACAATGACACATCGATGATATATCAGATTGCCAGACAGTGTGAATTTTTCCTTCCTCTTCATGTGCATATAATTCCATTACACAAGATGAACATTAAAAGAAGACTTTTACTTTGCAGCCTTCACTCTGTTCTCATCACTAAGTTGCACTGGTTAGACTGTGTTAATAAATCATAAGACCTCTTTGTGTTTTTGAGCCTTCTGTCTTCCAGTGTGCCTTGAACATTTACAAGATGCCTAACTCTAATCTATTCCAAAGAGGAAAGAAAAAATCAGCCTAACCCTTGCTCCACTGTACCAGAATGCTGCAGTTAGTATCTTCAGTGTATTTTAGATCGTGCCAGCCAGCTTTCTCATTTAAGAATCCACTGCTTAATAGACAAGGATCTGTGCAACTGAGTGAAAAAGAGCAGGAAGGAGGTAAAATAAGAGGATTGATCACTTGAGATGAAAGGTTGCCTTCAGAAACTTCTCAGAAGCTAATTCCATTCTAGAGACCCTGCAAAAGATGTCTGTGCTCATACTGGACTGAAAGCCTGCTTTCTCAGTTGGTAGCAGAATTACCATTCTCTGTTTATTTATTTTCATTCTCTGTTAGTTTCTTTCCCACCTAAAATATCTGAAGGATTGGAACCACCACTGAAAGGTAATAAAGCCGCTGCAGTGACAAGGGATCTGTTTCTACTACTGTTTTAGGACTTTCATGATGATGAAAGACATCTGAACTCCCACTCTGCCTTGAAGAGTATGGAGATGTGTTAAAAACCCCGTTTGTTCAGACAATTCCTTGGCCTGTCAGTATTCACATTTCACTGATGCTTCAGCAGCTGAGTCCTTTAGATACATTGACCTGGAAGTTTACATAAGAAAAAGGAACAAGTGAAAACACTACATCATTTTCAACATTTCATTTTCATCATGGCAGATGTAATATCATTACCTGCCTTTTGTTACAGGACCATATTTGTTTAGATTCAGGCAGATGTGGCCAATGAGAAGGAACATGCTAGGACAAGACAGATCTCTGGAAGCCACTAGATAAATCATAGTGAGTGTTGGAAAGGGAGTGGAGAAACTTGCACCTTTCCAAGAACTTGTGCAAGAGCGGTGGCTAGAGACAAGGCTGAAAGTCAAGCAGCTACAAAGGTCATGTGCAAAACAAGCTCTGGGATGAAAGGCAAGCCAGCAGTGAAGTCAGGCAGACAGAGGGAGACACCAGTGCTGATGAAATAGAAAAGAGAAGCGAAATATCAGTAATACCCAAATGACATATGGTCATTGACACAGTCACTGATGGGAGAAAATAGCATTTGGCTCACGGTCAACTTCTGTTTCTCTTCAATCAGATCTGGGTTTTTAGGTCTTACTCACCATAGATAGTAGTTGTAGCTGGGCTGCCAGTTGTCCAGGCAGATATATTAATATGCAGTTAATTAAAAATACCAATATGCAGGAATAGGACATCCTGACACAACTTTGAAATGGTAGTTCGGATCTGACAAGCAAATTTTTGTAATTAAAGTTGACATTTTTCTACAGACATTGAAAGTGCAGCTGTGAGGATGGTAGCAATGAAGACATATACTCAAGATTCATACTGAAAAGTGAATCTCTGTCTAAAACATGAACACTGTGGACAAATTTCGGGGATAGAAACACTGAAGGAATCTTCCCTGCCATATAAACCCGTCCAAAATGGATTAGGAAGAGTCTGTGGCAACTTGTCTGTGGTAAGCATCCTGTGGCTTCCCTCCGAATTTCCCCTGAAATTACCAGCTGGAAGTGAGGCAATTCCACAAGGATGCCACAGCAACGACCCCACACAAGTGTTTCCTCTGCTAAGGTGGAAAAGCTTACCTTTCATTGTAAGAATAACTTCTGGCATTCCTATGTTTATTTTACCAATATTTAGCCAAAAAGTAGTCACCTATGTGTCCCTTAGAGTTATATCTGCACTACGGTCATCAGCCACTATGTATGCTGGAACATACGGGCTGTAACACTACTTGCATTGTACCCTTTTTGTTGTTTTCTTAAAAAACTACAAAAATATACTTATTTCCACAAAATGCATTGAAAAATGTGTGTGGTTCAGGAAGAATAATAAAAAATTCCGGGTTTAGCATCTTATAAAAAAGTATTAAATATCAAATGCCAACTTGAGGGAAACATTTATATTTAGTTTTTAGGATTAACGTGCAACTCCTGGATTTATGAGCTTGATCTGAGTTTTGGGGTTTTAAGCCATAGCTTAAATTGGCCATACTCTGCAGAATTTCTATGAATGCATCACATATTTTGCTCTTTCTCTTAATAGATTTTTCAGATTTTCCAAAGAAATAAAGTGTAGTCATCTGTAATCCTCATAGTCCATGAGTTCAGTAGCTTCCAAAGTACAGATACATAATAACACATGAATATTCACAGCTACTGTCAAAGCCATGGTACATCTCCGTGACATTAATACCAAACAGAAGGAACTTCCCACTGGAAAGCTGGTGCAAGTAGGCTTAGGCAGACTGTTCATCTATCCAATCATTTGCTGTCATACAAAACTGGCACAATGACTTGTTAACAGGCATAATGTCACTGCAACATATCACTACAAACGTAACTACAAAAGCACATATGTACACCAGATTGTAGGAAATACATGTTAGGAACAAAACTCTTGGCCATTTACCCTAAGCTTGCATGTTTAAGTATCAAACAGTAATTATAAATACTTCATAAACTCTCTTACCTCTCTAAATATCAAGCACTTTTACAGAGGATATTTTCAACAGTACTGAAAGGAAACTGGCAGAGAGATAGATCTAGGTTGAACTCTCCAAAGTGGCACAAATCAGTGTCACCACAGACAGAAATACTTCTTTCTGTACTTCAAGAAGTTTGTACTATGGATGTTACTGCTGCAGCTGCGCTGGGGAAGTTGCGCCACTATGTGAATGATACTGAGGGGACAAAAGCCCTGCTAGTTTCTCTTGACTGCCAGCAAAGGTGCAGTTACATATTGTTGGAGAAAAGTTACATTTTGTGTGTTTGAAGGTTTCTTCTCACACCTTCAAGCTCTAACTCCGAATTAATGAGGTAAAGCAGAATAGTAAAATGGTGCTAAAATATAGCACACCAAAAAGAAAAGCATTTAACGTCTATGCAGTTAGTTTCTGTGGCAGGCTGATACAAATTCATGTTTCTGCAAAATGTGGAAATAATACTTTGTGTGTTAAGCCCATCAGTGCCAAAAGTCACAGTCCTACAGGATGTACGGAACTGCTAGGGATCCAGCTGCTGCTACATGAGGGAATGTAACAATGGACACTTGAGAGCCCATTCTGCAGTCCATAGCCTGGCTCTGTTCCTGTCCTGGCTAGGTACTGGCCTTCTCCTGTCTGCCTTTCATGCCCTGCTGTTTTCACAAACAGCATTTTCCAAAAGTAATTATTTAGTACACTAACCTCTCTGAACTCTGTTTTCCTCCTTAATTTCTTCTCTCTCTCTTTCTCCACCTGCCTTCCCTTTATGCAGGTAAAACCACTTTGTCACAAACTTGTCCTTATGTAGAATTTATTATATTCTTTTTTACCAAAATTAACTTCTGGTTATTCACTTGGGTCTGGCTTTTAAACAAATAAAACGCATTATTCTGTGTTTAGATGACTAAAATGATGTTTCAGATATTCATTAATAATAGGCAGATCAAGTCAGCCCAACAAGCTTCCTCTTGACAAGAAAAGCTTTCTCACTCTGGATGAATAATGCAAATTGGAGAAATAACACCGCTCCTGCATTTTATGCGTAGGCAGATAATGTTCTATCCTTCAGCAAATGCATCAGGCAAACAAGAACACTTTGGGGAAACAGCCATCTCCCAGAATAGAACATTGTGTTCTTGCCATAGGAGAAAGAACTTTCTAAGTTGCCATATTATCAGCTTTGTGTTTTAAGGTTTTGATGTGCAGCTCCTGTGAGTGCTTTGCCTTTGCAGTCATGACTGAATTGCTGCAGCAGGAGGTGTTGCAGATGAGGGGTCCTTCTTACTGTCAACAGAAAGGCTCCAAAGGGCTCATGCCATCCCCAGCAGGTAGGAAAACAGGTTGATGCTTGATACTGATGAAGCAGTAAGTTAAAGATGCAGGGAGGTTGAAGCGTCCTGCAAATACGTGCTCAGTACCAGCACTTATTTTACTTAGGGATACTAGTTTTCCCAGCAGGTCCTTAGACACTGAGACAATGTTCTCTGGAAGGAGCTAAGTTATGCCCCCTTTTGCTGAAGAGAGTTACTGTGATTTGCAGGCTTTGAATACCCTGAGGTTCTCAGACTTCTCAACGGCTTAGGTGAGGAAGTCCCCACTGACTCAGCTGGTTCAACATATCTTATTCTCCAGAAAAACCTTGTTAGGCTGGTGTTAAAGCCATGGATTTTTATACATGCTGATAAAGAAATAACAGGAAAAAAATTGTCCACAAGTCTCATGCTATCAGCTCTCCAAGGCAAGGAGTTTCTGCCAAACATTCTGAGATACATATTCACATGATATAAAAGAGTATGTATTTATATAACATATATGAATGCAACATGCATGTTTTATACAACTGACACATTTTTAGACTGTTCTGAACTAGGCAGTAATTAAATTACTTAAGTTTGTCAAGTTACTGCTGTATAAAAAAAACCAAAACAAACCCAAGTGTCTCTGTCTGAACTATTTAGGAAATAAATGCAGACAAAGTAGGATGTTCTGACACTCCCATAGAAAATGTCATCATTTTTCTTTTCACTTTCTTCATCTTAAACATGTGGGTAGTGAAGACAGCTGATTAATGTCTGTGAGTTCACAAATAAACTGGGTCTCTGGAAAAGATCCAAATAGAAGGCAAGAAAGAAGCATGGACAGAGACAAACAAACAGAAAACTGGAGAAGGAAATAGAGGAGTCAGTTATACCAGTGTCTTTGATAGCTCCATGTTGAATGTGTGGAAGATCAAATGCAACCTGAGATGGGAATGAACAGAATATTGAAAATTCAAATGTAGTGTCAACAAACCTCAATGCATTGGAAAGTAATTTCAAAGCTAGGATTTATCTGTGAGATGGCATAATACACATGTGACATATGTGGCATAAACAAAATAGAAATAATTCAGTAATTTGGAACAGCTTTCCCACAGGAGTATAATGAGACATGTACCTGTGCAGAAAATACTGGAGTTATTAATGTCACCAGGAAATCTGCAACCTGGATTGTGGTTCAGTCATGTCCTGTGAATTTTGTGTACATGTTCGTGAAGGTACTGTGTCCCTTCATCCTCCAGGGCAGCTGCTCCTGGCCATCTGCTCAGTGCCCTGGTCTATGCTGCGTCTGTGCACCTAGCCATCCTATTGCATCTCTACCAGCATGATCTGGTGACCTACTGGAGTTGTGTCGGGGGTCTTGGACTGGACTGCAGCATTGACTAGTGATGATTTTCTGGCTTGCTGCCTGGACTGAAAAATTGTTAAAAATTTAATGAGAATTTAAATGAGAATCTTAAAAAGGAAGATGCCCTAGAAGTTCTGGCTACGGTTTATGGATTTTGAAATCCAAGTGTCAGGATGAGGCAGAAGAGGCTGTGAACATACCAGGGAAAGTTCTAGTTTTCTTACTTCATCTAGCAGGAAGGTAAAACTGACCTTCTGTTGCCACAATCTGATTATTTTCTCTGTGCTATTGAAAAATATGTTTTTCATCCTGACTCTAGACACAACAAAATACCTGGCTAGTACATAAAAGCTCCCTGAGTAGCATGCTTTTTCCTAAAACACATAAAGAAGATATAAACAGGTACTGCCAGCTGCTAGTCTTATTTATTCTTTCCACTTCAATGCTTAGCAGCTCAAGCAAGTAATCTCTGCTCATACATAACAAGTCAGTGATATGCTGGGCACAGAAATCAGGTTTCTCTGTGCCCAGCATATCACTGTGCAGTGTGCACCAGAGCACATAGAATCATAGAATGGGTAGGGTTGGAAAGGACCTTAAGATCATCTAGTTCCTACCCCCTGCCGTGGGCAGCGACACTTTACGCTAGACCATGTCGCCCAAGGCTCTGTCCAACCTGGCTTTGAACGCTGCCAGTCCCTGCTAAACCTGGAAACTAGTTTGAGTCTGTCAATGTAAGTGCTGCAGTGTTCTAGCTTCTATTATTTTGTTAATTAACTATTCATTAATGTTGCTTTTTAAATCTAATTTCCTGTAGTTAAGTCATCAGCAGGTCAGTTTACGCCATCTTTAGGGTGAAATTAATTAATCTCTCAATGTGTGACAGGGATTTCTTTTACATGAAGAAATTAAGTCATTTGAAATTAATAATCTGCCAAAGGGATATTTGGAAGAGGTAAGAAAGTTCTGTGGCCCTGCTTGTATTTCAACAACAAAACAACTGCTCTCCCTGTCGCAGCTCACATATTTTCTTTTTATGGCAGCTTTTAAATGCTACGAAATTTGCAGTGGTAGCATTTATAGAGACCTGTCCAGGAATGTAATAGCAAGAAGCAGTGAGACAGTTTTTGAGAACACTGGAAAATAAGAAGTTCTTTCTAATAGTAGAACACATGCTCAGTTTCTGTTGAAACACAATGATAACGTAATTACAATTCGTTTGAAACCTTCCTTGTAATATATGGTAGAAACACATGAGAGTTATGGTATACTACTATAAGAGAAATCATGAAGAGAAAAAAAATTGAAGGAGTGAGAGAAATCCAGTCTGAGAACTGGGACTTACTTTGCATTCTGGGCAGAAACACAGATTTCATCATATGTCTGTCAAAACTGCCAAAAGAAGGAGCTGAATAAAGTAACTCAAAAAACATACATGGAAAGACTCTCTAAAAATGAAATTTTCAAACCTTGGGAAATATTACTCTAAAAAATTCTGGTTTTGAGATGAACAGAGTTCTGAGATAGCCAAGGTGTTAGTGGAGAATTTTTTATATCTCCACGTTAATTCTGAATTCTATAATACCCACACAGTTAAGTCATGCTAAAAGTGGCTACATAATTTGTGTCTGCATAATTTTAATAGATTCCTAAAACTACAGAATACCACTTAGCACAGGAAACCAAACTATATTGCTGTTACTTATCCTGAGTAGTAGTTACTCCTTGAGTATTCCCTTGAAAACATTAGGAGCACTTGCTGAGAAAACTGCTACTTGTTCTGAGTAACATGTAAGTAAAAGGAGTGAACAGTTTGACTAGTCAATCCCAAACCTTGCAACACGTGTGCCATAGTGCAAGAGTTGTAATAGCTTGACAGCTTTTTTGGCAACTGTTCAACAGCTCGAATGCTATTGTCAGGTTGCAGGGGCCTAACATCTACAGTGGTCAGTGCTTGCCAGGAGTTGCAAATCAAGGGAACACACCACTCGGTAGAACTTTGAGGTTAGAAAGGTCCCATGTTTCGTAAGAGGCAAAATGAACAGTTGTTCATTCTTGGTTTTAATCTTTGCCTTGATAGGTATTTGTGCTTACTGAGGGACACCTGTACCAAACCAGGGGCCATAGAGAAGCAACCTTCACTGAGTTCTTATTAGAATTTAATATAAAGTGATCTGTAATCAGGGCTAATTCAAAGCAGATTGCACTCATCATATTCCAGCTATAGGCTTATAAAGCGGAATGCTGATATAGGAGTCAGAGAACTACAGCATGCTTACCAAAGCAGCTGGCTTTCTGCACACTTGAATTAATGACTCAAAAAGCCAGTTGCTCATAGCCTGAATGATAAGTCAATTATCTGGTACTGCAGTGACAGGAATGCTAGCATGGTTACAACTAGCAGCAAGTTACTCAAAACCACAAATAGTCTCAGTTTTATTCTATCACTAGCACAAACTAATTTTGGCCATGCTTGCCTTGTCTAAATTTGCCTTAATTCCTTACTCACCCAGGCTAAATTGAATTCCCTGTGCCTGATTTTTCCTGATATCAAGCTGTACTTATACTTAGGATCTCTGAGGTTCTGAGGCTCACAGAAAATTCACTGTGTGGCTGAGACCTGGAGATTTATGTATCAGGCAAAAGGAGCATGACCAGCAGGTCGAAGGAAGTGACCCTGCCCCTTTACTCTGCTCTTGTGAGATCCCACTGGAAGTACTGTGTACAGTTCTGGTGCCCTCAACATAAGGACATGGAACTGTTGGAACAAGTCCAGAGGAGGGCCACGAGGATGATCAGGGGACTGGAGCACCTCCTGTATGAAGACAGGCTGAGGAAGTTGGGGCTGTTCAGCCTGGAGAAGAGAAGGCTGTGTGGAGACCTCATAGCAGCCTTCCAGTATCTGAAGGGGGCCTATAAGGATGCTGGAGGTGGACTATTCATCAGGGACTGTAGGAATAGGACAAGGGGTAATGGGTTTAAACAGAGGAAGGTCAGGTGAGATATAAAGAAGAAGTTCTTTACTGTGAAGGTGGTGAGGCACTGGAACAGGTTGCCCAAAGAAGTAAATCCTCCATCCCTGGCGGTGTTCAAGGCTGGATTGGACAGAGCCTTAGGTGACATGGTTTAGTATGAGGAGTCCCTGCCCATGGCATAGGTGTTGGAGCTAGGTGATCTTAAGGTCCTTCCCAACCCTAACTGTTCTATGATTCTATGAATTAGACTAACCCTTGACCTGAGCTTTATGAGGCAGCAGATGACATCTGCGCTTCCGTCTTATGCAGTTTGGTGCATAAGAAGTTTTGGTGTCGTGGTTTAAACCCAGTCAGGTAACTCGTTCACTCAATCCCCCCCCTTCTTTCCCTCCCCCTACTCCCAGAGGGATGGAGAGGAGAATCGAAAAGAATGCAACTCCCACGGGTTGAGATAAGAACAGTTTAGTAACTAAGGTATAACACAAATCACTACTGCTACCACCAGTAATAACAATGATAAAGGAAATAACAAGGGAAGAGAATACAACACCTCACCACCAGCCAAGTGATAACTCACCCCCCAGCCCGACCAAGCTCTGACCCATACCTCCTCCAACCCTGCAGTCCCCCAGTCCTTCCCGCTAACTCCTATGGGCATGACGTGCTGTGGTATGGAATACCTCTTTGGTCAGTTTGGGTCAGGTGTCCTGTCTCTGCTTCCTCCTGGCTTCCCCTCCTCCCTGGCAGAGCATGAGGCTCACAAAGTCCTTGGCCAAACCAAAACATCTCTATCAGCTCTGTTCCCGAGCCGAAAGTCAAAAACACTGCACTGCACCAGCTACCAAGGAGAAAAATGACTGCTACTGCTGAACCCAGGACAAACATGGGTGAGCCTCTCACAGCAAGCATGCCATAAACTTGCCATGTGCTGCATTATTTCAGATTGTGAGTAAAAAAATGCACCTTACTAAGTAACTGAAGGGTGGTATGTGTGATGGATCGTATGTGGAAAAGTAAGAACTTTCTCTCTTAATGTCTGCAGCCAGGTATGATGTTAGTGGCAAAATGAAGAAGGAGGAATGTGTCAAGATCTTAGGAACAGTGATGATAACCTTTGATTTTGCCTAATAACAGTAGAGAGGTGGTGCGAGAGAGATATCACATTAGAGACAGTTTGTGGGACAATTTCCTCCAATATTCCTTCTTCTTTCTTCTGAAAATGTAGGCACTAGTGTTGTCTGTGAGAATTCATTTCTTTCTGAGGAAGTCTGGCGTTCTTAGCTTTCCAAGCACTCGCACAAATCACAAAACCATAAACTGAAGCTGTCTTAAGCATCTTGTGAAGTGCGCTTTTTTCTCAAAGGGAGAACCCATGAAAAGAGATGATGAAAACACAAACTGTATAAACTCTCATTTGCAGATAACATCTTAAACCAGGCTAATTCAATGATTTCACTGATGAAGATACCTTCACTTAAGCTTAAGAATATTTTTCAGACTGTCATGGATATTAACTCTCGTGAAAAATTATAGTAATTTTTCAGTGCATCTGAAAACCAAGACTATTAGTTTGTCAAGTTACTGAGTTGCACATCTGAATTTTGTTTTTAGACACTCTGGTTTTGAAAGTGTTGAACATCTCCTTTACAGTGCTTTTCACCAATTACTCAAGATTTTGAGGGTGCTACATGAGAACAATTAGGGATTTACCACCTTTATCTCAATTTAGACTCAGAGTGTGTAACGTCTGGGCGCTGAAGAATTTGTCTTATTGTCTTATTTTCCCCACAGTTATTTGGATCTTTTTTACAGAGCCTTCCGTTTAATCACATTGCCTTGGTTAGCTCTCCAAGCCTCTTGTTAAGGGGCAATAAGCACTTTAAAAGATAACTCCTTTTCATTGTAATTCAGAGAATTAAATGCCTGAGTCACACAAATTTGGTCAGGGTTTCAGTTTTGCCTTTACTAAGCACAATGGGAGAAACACTATTGATACAAAAGTTGTGTTTTGCTAAATATTTCACGGGACACGATGTTTCTGCTTTCCATTGTTGCTCTAAGTGATAGATTACTCTGTAAATCATCTTGTTGGTTCCACCGAACATTTTGTAAAACAAAAGAGCGAAAGTTAGACTCAAAGATCTTGGGTAACTTGTGCCACAAGTCTACTGAAATCCATCACCTGAGGCAAGAGCTTGGATAGCTGGCTCAGTTAGCGTGGCTGCTCACCATACAATGGTTCAAGTTTTCTTTGACAAATCATGCAAGCATAGAAAAGGCCAGGTTGGAAGAGATGTCAAAAGTTCATCTGGTCCAAATTTTCATTGTTCCAGAGCGATCTTGCATGTTAGAGCAGTCTTTCAAGTATTCATAATTTGACATGAGGTTAAATGCAGGTTGTATACCACAGCTTACCTGCAAAGCATCCAGGAAAGTGTTATGTTCAGTTTTTGAAAATGTACTTGCATTTATGAAAATTATGTGATGGGTTTATCTGTTGTTATTATTATTATGTCAAAGCCAAGAGATTTTGACTAGCTTGGGATCCCACGGAGATTATCTGTATTCTGCAGATGTGCAGCAAGCTCTGTCAAGAGTTTAGGATTTACATTGTTATCTAAACAGAAAACAAAGAGTAAAAGGAAAACACAAAGACTTTCAAAACGCCTTGTAGCAGGGCTGGGATAGAAAGCCAGTTCTTCCAAAATCTTTTTATGAGCCTGTCTACCATGCCACATTTTCTTATCAAGATAAGCAGATTAAGTTAAAATCTTGCCACATGAAACTGATTCTACATGTAAATTATATGCATGTGCATCTGTGTATGTACATATGTGTAAGAGTGCAGATGAATACCTACATATTTCTAATATAAACTTTTTGAAGTTTTCTTGGGTAGGTGAGATTCCTTGCCTACGAGCTTAGACTTTCTCATGAAACAGAAATACATTGTCTGTCTCCTTTCAGGATAAATTGTTCTATGTTTTTACCCTTTCTATTTCTTGTTTATTTTCTGCTCCAATAATTTTACTTGTCTTACTGTTGTCGGCAAAATAGTGAAGGAAAAAACCACTGGAAACAGTAGCACTTCAAGAGGAAGCTTGGTGCCACCTTATAGCCACCTGACCTTTGTTTTACCTTAGTCTATTTTTTTTAAAACAATGTTACAGAGGCTTAAGCCACTATATTGCAATTGCTTATTCACACGGGGCTTGTATTGCTGCCCCTGTGGAGATATATAACCCTGTGAATACATAAAGTACTATCATAGTACTTTTGAAAATGTTAAAGGAATTAGGTATCTGTTTGCTTGTTTGGACAATACATACCTAAAAAATCTGATAATGAGATATTGATATGTAATTTCTGTAATACAGAAAACATATTTGGTATAAAATAGATGATTGGTGTAATTATAAAAAATATGGAGAATGTATATATGTAATTATTTGCGCTAGGGGAACAATGCCTAGTGTTTTAAAAACTTTAATTGGTACAATTAAGATAGAAACTTTTCCCTTTATGTCTGACAAAAGAACTTATGAAAACCTAAATTCTGGTTGTTCCAGTCATCACTGGAGATCTGCTTGGTAGGCGATGACAGGGAAACTCAACTTTTTTTTTTTTTTTTTTTTTTTCTTTAATGCAGGTGAATTTATAGTGTTGGAGCCAAATTAAACATTGTTTTACTGAATTGATATACTGAAGGCACCAAAAATGTGTCTTATTAGAAAAGGGTAACAACATTCTTGATCCCTTCCTAGTTGTTCTCTCTCACTTCAATTTCTTTCCCTGCCTCTCACCCTTCCCCTGAGCTTGAGCAAAGGTGAATTTGTATGTACCACTTTTGAAGGGCCCACACAGATACTGAGCTGAAAGTGCACACACTCTGTCAGCAACGGAGGATGTGCATTCTACCATTCATTACCATGTTTTCTTCAGTATTTATGTGACTTTCAAGGACTAATATAACCCCTATATCACCAAGAACTGTCTAACAGTATTTGTCCTAGTAGCATGTCCCAGAGGTGAGACCAAAAGCCTGCATTTTTAGAAGTGTTACTCTGCTCTGTAGAAATTTGACAACTTTTTCCCTTTTCCAAAGGGATACTGACAAGCAGGATTCTGGCAGATGTGGTCCACTGCAATAAGCTCCAGAAAAATCTCAGGTCCTTCTGTCCTTAGCTGCCCAACTGTGTCCCTGTGCCATCCTCGGTGCCAGCTGTGGGACACAGGTTTGTGCCAGTCACTGTCAGGTATGCCAGCTTCAGCTGCTGTCGATGGTGACATTTACAAGGCTGTGGTAGAGCTGGTCCAGGTCTTTGCCAAAACATGTAGGAGCAGATGCCAAACTACCTCTGAGCAGACTCATGCTGTAAGAAGCTCTGGTAGCCTGCACACACACATGCACATGCGCACATACTCGCTTACACACAGTGGCATTTTTTTTCATGAATTATTGCTGCTGCTGAGGCTCTCCACTGACTCAGCTTTGAAGTGCCAGTGCTCGGTTGAAAGCACTTAACAGAAAAGTAGCCAGCACCTGCCAAGATTGCTAACAGCAGTTTATATGTAATTGGCAACTTGAGGTCATCTACAAACCAAGCTTGTCTTTTGTTCCAAGAGAACTTTGATAAATTTTGCAAGCAATCACCATAAACTACAACTGCCAGCACAAAACAGCAGTGACCATAAACCCCTGTAGTGCCCCGTGCTGCTGAGCCACTCAGTTTTGCATTTTTTGGAAACATTTGCCATCTGTTTGAAGACGAGGATCCCCTACAGCAACTATTTTCTTTTTTTCTTCATTTTGATGATAGGCTTTCTAATGGCAAACTACTGTCATGCAGGAGCTGTGAGAAAAAGCAGGTTTGACATTTCACCATATTCTGAAGCTGACAAGGACCTGCAAGACTTTTTGAAACAGTAGCAAATGGCCATAAATGATTACACAGGACACAAAAACTGAAACTTCAGGTGTAAAAGCTGAATTTGAATATCATGGCCACATAAACATGTGCTCCAAAACTCTGGATTTTTCCCTTTGAAAAATCTGAAATCTGGACAGAAAATGGCTGGAAATGCGAACAGAATTACAATTGTACTGAAACTCCTCTTGCTATTTGTATTTAACGAGTGTGACTTATGCCAGTATGATTGCTTCTGCTTTTGGTATGCTGCTGCTTTCTGCTACAGAGAGCTCTGCTCTGCAGAGATCAGCAGCCATTTTCAGGGGGATGTTACAGTCTGCAGATATATATTCAGGTCTATCTCCAGCTGAAATGGATTTAGATGCCATTGTTACGTCTTGTGATTAAGAAGGAAAGTTAGTGTCTCTTATGCTGTCATTCTCCTTTCAGATTCAGGAAACACCACCTGGAAATTTTAACCAGACTAATCATTTAAGAATTTTATACTAAAATTTTCAGCAGAAAAAGTCAGCAATTCTTCACATATAATTCTTAATGAAAAAAATCCCAGCTTTTTTTTTCTGATTCACAATTAAAAATTCATTTTACTGCAAAGGGATTCCTTGATGGTAAAACGTTGTGGGTAGTGTTTTATTTTTAGTTTCAATTAAAAACAGCTTTATCAGAAGTATTTTTTTCTGGAACAGGCTGTATCTACTAATGACATAAGGTATGAACATTAAAAGTTCAAATGAAATCCAGAATGTCAATCTTGATGCACTTAAGAATCAGTAGCTTTTAAATAAATAAGTACTACATATCTAGAGCAAAAGCTCTTGTCTTCAGGAGCTATAGTGACAGGCTACAAAGCTTTCCTTTCTAGGTCTGAGAAATACAAGTTGAGTTTTGTTGCTGTTGTTGCAAACAGTGGTAATAAAGAGAATTTGTTTTGAAAAGCTTTTAAAGACAGAGTGTTTAACAACACTCCCACTTGCCCAGAAGATTGCTTTGTTAACTGTAAAAGCTGAAGCAGCTGAAGAATCAGAAATGTACTGAGTGCTTAGACTTCGTATTACATACTTCTTAGTACAAAACAGTTACTTCTTAGTACAAAATTTCTTAGTATATCACAGCTGTGCCTTGTAGATCTCTAATCAAGAATGAGCTGGACTAGGGATGAAACACTTCTAAAGAGATACAGAACACCAACAAATTAGAGGGTTAAATCTGGTGCTATATCTCAACTGTAATGCAACTGTCAGTCAAATGAGATGATAGTAATAATGCACTTTGCTTTTATATATTACAGCTCCTTCCCACCCAGTCTCTAAAAAAACCTTTCTAATATTAAGGACTTAATATTGCCAGCTGTTTCATGTATTTTGTTAGTAATATAATATCTTAGTAATATAATATAATAGTAATAAATATGCCTGGGGACTATGCTGATTTTCTGGCTAACTGTTCACTATCTCAGATGACTTGCTGTTGGCATATTTTCTTTTCTCAGGTTGGTGTGGACTAGAAATACATATACTAGTGACTTCAATGAAAATTCTACTCTGAATAAAGCCTTCAGGGGATACACAGGTCAGTGAACAGGTTGCCCAGGGAGGCTGCAGAGTCCCCATCTTTGGAGATGCTCAAAAGCCAATTCTGCATGGCCCCAAGCAGCCTGCTCTCAGTAGTCCTGTTCTGAATGGAAGGCCCTTCCTAAGCTCAACCATTCTGTGAATCAGCAGAGGTGTGCTGGCTTTCAGAGCTCTGACGGGAATCACATGACTTGGGAAATAAATGCCAGTATCTTGGTAGTCAGTCACTGCACTGAGTAAACTTGCAAAGGCTCCTACAGCCTACAAGCCTAGATCTTATGTAATGGGGCCCCATTTTCAAAATAGCTCGACATATGATTGCTGCCATTCAGGAAATCAGATCAGAAAGCTGCTTGATATTTTGACAAATCCATTCCATGTCAACAGCCTGTCTTAACTTTAATGGCCTTATGTTTCTTATCAAGAACTTAAGAAGATGGCATTTTTCTTTGCAACTATGATTACATATCACTATGTAAATACATATGTAACTATAAATAACATTGCCCACATTTGCTGTAATATAATAGGCTCTGCTGTCACAACCTACCCTTCTGTCACATCTGACACAGCCTTTAATACGTGACTCCTGTGGCACTGTACCACACAGGGTTCCTCTTAAATGAAACTAGTAAGTCTAACTAAGCAGACAGCCCCCATTAGCCATAGAGTGAAAAAGAACAATGAGATACTTGTGTTTGTGTTGACTGCTTAGTTAAATGGTTACATGTGAGTTAATATTTAATCACGCTGGTTCCCAATTACAGTACTTCATAGCAGAGTTGTCTCCGCCTGTCTTAACAAATACAACGATGTAATGGGGTAATGTATCTGTCTGGGATACAAAAGCCATTGTATTATAATAGTTTGACTAAAATGATTTCTTTTGCTTTTTTAAAGTAGACTCATGCAGAGCTAGTTTGAAATGAATAGTGCTTCACACACTGAATCAGATATTGTACTACATGGACAATAAGACATGGAAATAATAAAAAAAAGTCCTTATTTTAGTAATGAAAAATAAACACTCGGGTCTTGAACAGCTACTGCAACTACTCCTGTGGAACAACTGGTGTGTATCACAGCTACAGAGTTTTCCAATTGCAAAGCATGAGCATTTCACAAGGCACATCTTGTGCTTCTAGTCTAAGGAAATTGTCAGGAAATCAACGAATTAACAGTTTAGATTTTGTGTAAATTGAAATTCTGGTGAAGGTATCTTTGTATCAGCATCAGGGTTTTTTGTTTTGTTTTTGTTTTGTTTTTTTTTTAGCTATGAAAACTGTGAAATAAGAGCAGAGAATCCGTCATGCTCCTAACATAATAAACAACCCATTAAAACTCAGAACCAACAGGCTATCCTTGGACCATAGTCAAGCTAGATCTTAACAACCCAAATTAAAATACAGATGGTGTTGAAAGGTATCCTGCAAAGGGTGCCTTATCTGCTACCTACCAGAGGCTGTGGTGACTCTAAGTCTGAAAGTGAATGTATTTTGAGCTCTGCCAAGACTTTGCAGAAATTTAAATGGAATAGCTGAATATATTTGTCAGTATCAGAACACTCAAGCACTTGGATGATCACTATGTTGTGTGAATTTCCTAACTGGTATGTGGAATTTGGCTGCCATCACAGAAAAGCGGTTTAAGAGCTGTTTTCTGGATTTATTCCAGTTATCGTCAAGGCTGTTGCTGCTGTAAATCATTTGAGTGTTATGAAAGAATCGCTGCTAGGCTGACTATACTAGCAGGCAAAATGAAGCACTTTACTCATGAAAACCCTTCCCAGTTGAAGAACAGAAGCAGTGATACAGACTGCTGGAGGAGCCCTGACAAAGCTGCTGCTGGGTCATCTTCGTGTTCCCATGAAACGGGTCCTTCAACAGCTCTGTTCTCCTGCCTCGTTAATCTCCATAAAAATCCCATATTTCCAGTATTTAGACAATGTAAATGGGTGAAATGTGAATGTCAGCAGGATTTTTGTCATTGCTCTTCACCAATACCCCAATGGTAACTGTGTTAAGTTCAGCTTGAGCTGCAGGGTTACATAAATTTGGCACAGAAGCAGCAGCACAATCTAGCACCCAAATACTTGTGTCTTGGGGCCTTACCCATGTTAGACAGGGTTACCTGTGTCATGCACAACACGTTAGACAATGGATCCCAATCGTAATAACACAATACCATAGCCCTTTGAGTTAGAGAAATAGACTGGAATGTAACCAAGCCACCAGCTTCAAGGACACAGCTCTTCTAAAGATGTCTGCAGGTGGCTGGGATGTTAAGTCTTGTGTCTCGCCTCGCAGATCGCATCACCTGCCTTATCCACTGTAAATGCTTCCAGCTCAGCAAAACACTATCGTGAAGAACCCTGTGTATCTCCTGTTGGTCACCTTCACCATGCACAGCTGCAGCATAGCTCCTTCCTTGTGCGTCTTGAAGGCTCAGTCCGGCAACTTTCTAAGGAAGGCAAGAAGAAGTATATTTCCCTGCAGATTAGTATTTATTGGGCTAGCCGACTCTATATATTTTGTTAATGGACTTCATATCCTAAAAGAGAATTCACAATGAAATGGAATTTTTTGGAAATTTAGGGGTGGAAGTGCTTTTTCAGCAGAGTGTTACTGGTAACAAAAATCACTTGCACAAACCACTTGCCTAATATATAAACCTACAGTCTAAAAATAAAAAAAATCACAAAAATCACAAAACCAGTTAGAACTCAAAACTGCCGTAAGTTGTGCTTTACAATTGTCTGTTAAGGGTCATTCCCTTAGCCAGAATTTCTGCAATATCACAGTGACTTCCACTTGGAAACCAGTTTCTAAATTCAGTGCAATTATTCTTTAAAGAAATTAATCAGTACTTTCTAGTCAAATGTTTTGCTGGTTTGCACCCATTATTTTTCACAAGATTACCATCTTCCTCTAAAAAATTGCATGTGCATTTTTTCACTGCACATTTAAAAAGAAAACTAAGTTTTCCTTCCTCTAATTGAAATGTTTTTTTGCTTTTCAGTGTTTAAAGAAAACTCACATTTTTAGCATTTCCTCCCCCCCGGAATAATAAATTAATAATTTGTAAATCGTAGGAGTTAATAAAGGAATGTCTATAGAGTGATCAAATGGATCTTATGTAATGTCAGACATATTCCTATGTGAGTGGTATTCAAATGAAACAGTTATTTGTCTCACATGTATTTGTGTGAATTCAATATTTCTTAAAAGAGCTATATGATTAAGCTCCCTTCTGTTAGGTTTGATTAGGTTATGAACAATCATTCTTCAGAGGTACTCATGCTATATGAAATTCAGAAGACATAACCAATCAGTGCCTCAAGGCACCGAAATGAATACAAGAAGCTGGTGCTGTTATTTCTATCTCATTCACTTATCATATAACCCTAATGTGGTGGTGTTATTCTAAAAGCTAACAAAGTTTAGTTTCAAATAATATTTCATAATCATAGAATCACAGAATCATAGAATGATTTGAGTTGGAAGGGACATTAAAGACCATTTTGTTCCCAGCCCCCTGCCACAGGCAGGACACCTTCCACTAAACCAGGTTGCTCAAAGCCCCATCCAATCTTGTATCTGCTGGTCACACTCCTTTTGCTGCAGCCCAGGACACGGTTGGCTTTCTCGGCTGCAAGAGCACATTGCTGGATCAGGCTGAGCTTTCCATCAACCAACATCCAAATACCTTGGACAAATGCTTCAAACATATAATTAGAGATTCATAGTGAGTATAATTATAAAAAAGCCATTACAATTACCAGAACAACAGAATTTTTATTTCAAAAGAGCACTCTAGGAAAATGCAGTCATTATTCTTGCTCATCCTGAACTTTGTTCTTAGCTAGGATCAAATATTTGATCTGAACATGCACTGAAATTAAGAAGTTATTACCAACTAAGTAAACATAGACTGTGTTTATATTATTATGTATGTTATTTTATACATACATAATAATATTTTACTAATAAATTAGAAACAATACTAAATAAATGACTAAACAGATAAATAATATTAAAATATTTTATTATCAATAATTTTTAATAGATTTCATTTTTCTATTTTTATTTGCATGTATATATAAATGATATATTTTAATAACTAATGTATTGATATACAAATATGTATAATACATAAAATTAAATATAGCATCTAATATCTAATATATTAGTATATAATATCTTAATATTATGCTTATTTTTATATTATTTCTATAATATTTATTTTATTTATTTAATAACAGGTATTTATTAATATTATTAATGAGAATGCTTCAGTAACATGAGACTGGAGTTCAGTCTAGGCCATAATTCTGAAAACAAAACTGTGTGTGCTCTACAATCTTTTCTTTGTTGGCAGTGGGTGAGAAACATGCTCAAAGAGAGGACTAGTGCCTGCTGCACTGTTTCCATGAAGCAGCTCAGCACACAAACCAGCTGCTCCTTTCTAGAGAAAATGCAGATATGATAAGAAGGGAGTGGAATGCACCCCTGCATTGATTCAATTTTACCCTGCTTTCCATACAGTTCAGAGGTCTGAGCTGAAGTGTTATGTTCTACAGCACTGTCCTTTGCAGAAATGGAGGTTTATCATGAAAGGTCTAATTTTACTGGTAGTCCTATTAGTTTTCTTGGGTAAAGCGTAATTTCTCAGCCTCTCTTTAGCATATTAGTACAAATATGTTAAAAGTGAACAACATGAAAAATAAGACTTTTGGGAGAGAGCATGCAGCTTAATTTATGTCAGAATGCGAGTAGCACGGATTTGTCTTTCCTGTTCAACATTAAAATATTATAAGAGAATATAACAAGCAAATAATTGAAAAATTGTATCCATGAAGTTAAAAGACCAGTGTATGAACGTTAGCTACATCTTTCTGTGCACAATGTCATGTTCTCTTTCCACATAAAAAATGGTTACTCTAAAAGCATAACATTTTCTAGCAATTGATCCCATTCCTTGACACTGGGAAAACCCCCACTATTTTGGAAAATATAAGATACAATAATGCTCTATTCTTAGAAATCTGATTATATGCTTCAAGAAGCTTCAAAAAATCTAGCAGTGATGCGTAGTCAACAAAAGTGTAGAAGAGATCTTGTGTTACCAGGACAAGTTAAAGCAATTCTTTTCCTTCCACTTCACTGAAGAGAAAAAGAAAAAGAAAAAAGAAAGAAAGGCAAAAAAAAAAAAAGCAATTCCCCAAATTTTCTAGAAACTGCAATACAGTCATTGGAATGCTGAGCAAACATGAGCACAGCTGTTAAACATCTGCTGTGCAAGAGAAAAAAAATCATCTGTGTATTTGTTTACATAGTCTCTGCTCTGACATTTGGCCAGGACACACAGCTCCAAGCTGAAGTGTAATGCAAAAGTCATATACTGCATGAATGCTGAGTACGAGAGGGCTTCTGCACAGCTGGCATCCCTGTGCCACACGTATAGACAGGAAGAGAGCTGAACTCCAGTTAACTTACTGTCATCTTAGCATGTTAACTCTCAGTTCAACATCCAACAGGCTGAAACCTTCTACTCTCCAGTGTGCTGCTGGCAAATGAATGATGCAGGAGACTGGAGGAAGCCCGGCTCGGGATGAAGTCCCAGTAAAACTGGGTGCAAAAGGGATGTGGGGCCCTGAGAAAGGAACTGGGGACCTGGAAAAGCCCCGGAGTTGCACCATGGCTACTGGTAGAGGACCTGGCAGTATGTGCGGGGGGACTGTGCATCCTGCTGCCTGCAGCAGGGAGGCAGCTCACAAGGGTTACATGGAGACTTTGGTGTTTTGTGCTGATGTACAAACCTGCCTTGGGCTGAAGTTCTTGATCAGAGTGCTGTCCTTTACAAAGTGACCTCCAGTGCTCTGAAATTTAACCTTTGAATGATTTCACTATTTATTTCTAGTGGTTCTTCAGAGATACCTTCACTTTGAAGTGATATAAAATGGAATATTACGGTTCCACTGCATGCAGTTTCAGGATCCCTAAAAATTTCCAAGGAGATGTTGAAAGAATATAAGCCTATTGAGTGAGGAGCTGCCATTCTTCACTCCTTTTCTCAGAAACTGTAGAAATAGCCCACAGGTCCCCATGGTCTACACATAGTGTATTGAAAATGTTGCTAGGAAAAAATGAACCACACCTATTTCTGTAAATGATTATATCTACTTATTCATTTTAGTTTGTGTTTGTAGGCCAGAAAACACATGAAAACAAACCTGGTTATATCTAGGTCTATCAAGTTAACACGAGCATCATGGTTCAGTTATTTAATTCCTGGACACAGTTCAGAAAGAGGTAAAATCAACATCCACTTGGTAGAATTTGTTTGCTTTTCTGTTCATCCCTTCATTCATTTTCCATCAAGATGGTATTTGTTTTCTTTTGGAGTTAATAGAAATTATGACATGTTACCCATAAAATAGCCTTACATGTTGCTGTTTTCATGAGCCAGATTATACCTACAAATATTTATAATTAGTTTGGACCTATAGGTAGTTTGTGTATGCACAGCACCTCTCACTTTTTGAATAATTTGATTGTAAAAATAACAATGGAAAAAATCTTAACAAATATGGTCCACTTCTATTTTTCTTCAGATTTGTTTCTGATCCTGTAAGCTTTGATCTAAGTGTAGATTAAAGCAAAACCTGAAATGAAATGATAATAACATAATGTATCTACTGGTCACACTTGTTAATCAGAATGTGTAGAAATAGGTTTACATATACGTGCTTTTGCTCATTCCAAGCCTCTTTGAGCTCATTTAGAATTACTCTGGAGACTTTGCTGTGTAGTACATCAAATTCTGGTCTAAATGACATCATGCTGGCCAGACAGTGGCAGTGATTAATCTATAAATCATCATTAATTAAAAAAAAATATATTGTAGCTGAGATGCCAAGTATATTAAACCCTTGAAGAGGAATGATCTAGAAACTTGTGTGGAATGTGATGATTTCACTCTGGCCATGGGTCAGAGTCTGCACACAGTTGAGATGTAGAAAGTTGTTTATAATGCTATGACAAAACAGTAACCTGACTGGGGGCCAATTTCAGAGTTGGTGTGAAGGAGTGAAGAACTGATTTAAAAGGATGGAGTTGCACAAGGAGGAGTCTCTCTTCAGAGGTGCAGAAAAGTCTTTGATAAATACACTCCAGTTAAGAAGGCTATGTTCATTCAGAGACAGGTTTTGCTCATCTCACTCTTTTTGAGTAACATCCATTTAAGACACTGGCATCTCGCTATATTTGATGGATAAAGTAGGAGAGCTGTGCTGGTATCAGCCCTACAGATGGAGTACCACTCCAGTTGTTTGGGCCTGGGGAAAGACACACTTGGCAGCACAGCGCAGCACAGGAAGAGACACCCATAAGTTAAGTGGTCTACTTAAGTCTCCAATTAAAAAAGCTGACAGAACATAAATAAGCATGGTAGATCTCAAGACAATCAATTTGCAGTCTTTGTAAATAAAAAGGAGTCACAAAAACCTTTATTAATGGTGTTTTTCATTTTATTTACCATGTTCTGCAGCAATACATAATTAATGATGATAATTTCGATAATTAAAAAAAAATAAAGTGTTTCCCTTAAATATTTCTTGACATTCTTATGAAAAATAATAATACTGAAAAGGACAAAATGGGAGAATGAAACAACAAAATGACAGTGTAGCTGTAGCATATAAAAAAGCCCGTGAGAGTAAATTAGTGACCTCTGTGACTTCAGCTGTGGTTTCCTCAGAGCAATGAGAAACAATGAAACTGGTTCAATAATCAACAGCAAAATGATCAGCTTCAAATCTGGTAATTCAGCTGTCATATAAAATGTGCACACACATATCCAGGTATAGGTGCTTATATTCTCATATGTCTAATCTCATAACTTAGTTTTTCCAATGGATGGTTTCAGGCCTGTCACATTTTGTGATTACAGATTTGTGCTGAAAGAGGAGGGGCTGCTTTATTCAGCAAGCACTGATGTTACCAAGCTTGAAAAGAGACCTAAGTCATTGTGCTTGGAGGACTCTTGTCTTACTATTGGGCCAGAAGAGGCTCCAAGAACTCACTTAAGGCTGGGCAACACTGAAGAGAAGAGCATATAGGGAAGTAAAGATAAGAAGAGGAAAACACAAAAAGGAAAAAGAACATGGAAAATTTTTCCTTTCCCAGTTACAGGACAGTAAATACAGAAAAAGTGTTGGCTTAAATGGGCTTATGCTGAACATGTTCCATATAAGAGAAGGATGTGTAATCTGAGGTGCTCTCAGCAAAATCTTTATTTTTTTTCCTTCTGATCACTGATTTATTTTTTTTTGGCAATGGAAAGGTTGATCTAGCCTTGATCTTCTAACATGTTTCCCTGCATCTCATTTTAATTTAAGATGGAAAACGTTTATTCTCCTTTACATCCACTTTAGCTTATGTCTGTATTCCTGTGCAGAGATTCATTGACTGAAATGTCCTTTAACATCCAGGTGAGAAAGGGGAACTTTGTGGTGGCCTGCCTGGTAGCAATTATGGTTAGTATAACCACTGCTGGGACCTGGGACAGTAAGAGGCAGACACTCCAGTATCTTCTTAGTCATCTAGGTGAAGAGGTTGGGTTTTTGCCACTGCTGCTTATCTCATGTTGTGACCTGCTGGAAGATGCAGTTACCTTGGAGTTTCACCAACTGCCTGAGCTCCTTTCCTTCATTTTCCCAGTTCTTTTCTTCCCTTTAGGAGTCCCTTTGTGGAGTTATGTTACATTAGTATCTGGCAGTTTTACCTACTCCGGTACCTGCTGGGCCTCAGAAACCTGACCGCAAAGTCCTCAGAGTCCTAAGATCTGCATTTGGCCTGTTGCCAGGCTGTACATTATAAGGGGACAGAGGGTAATGTGTGCCAATGAAGTCTGACATTGTGTAGTGTACAAACCTGGGACAATATAACTTCTGATCTTGTTCAATGGAAAACATTACACTGAACTTGACTTTCTGACTGAATGCAGTGCTGCTCTAATAATGTCTTTCTCATTTGTATCGCTCAAGGAAATCCTGCTTTCTGTGACATTAGGTTTTATCTACACCATCAATCTCTACCAGAAAGACATACAGAAGCTCTGCTTAGGGAGCTGCACAAACCTCTTTTATTATTATCAAGGCTGAACATAACTACTTCAGCTTTGTAGTCATTGCTTTCTGAATTCATCTGTTCACTTTTTGGAGCTTGAGAAAAATGTAGGTTTTATGTCTTACTTAACAAAATGTAGTTCTCACCACAATGGAATTGTAAGCTACTGTCAAATCACAGATAATATGCCACTGTGATGTTATACTAAACTGTTGAGACAAATATTCTTCTGATATAAGTCAGTACAGATTAATTTACATAATCAGAGCCTTTCAACCAAACTTGAAACAACAAATCCATCCATCCAAACTATCTTTTCTTTCTTTTAATTCCAGAATCAAAGAGCAGATTTCAGAAGTTGCATTATAACCTCTAGGAGAGTGAAAGTACTGTAAGTGGAAAGCAAACAAACAAGCAAATCAAACTAATATTTTTTAAAACAAGTTCACATGTAACTTAAATACCTATATTGTGTTCTGTCTGCCTCTAAACATTAAACTAAGCAGTCTATAGCAGAATCTTTGTCTTCAGTCCTCAGAAATTAATGCAGGAACTGAGCCTTTCCTTTTGTTGGTGTTAGAGGTCACTGTATTTTTCTTGTGAAAGTGGATATTATGCTTGGTCCAAAACACTGTCATGTCTTGGCTCTTTCACCAGTACAATAACAAATAGGCTTTCTGATTTTATTATATTATTCTTGCACAGATACCTGAGGTAGTTCAAGTACCTGCAGCAGCCTGTCTGAATCAATCACCTTTACTTTTCGGTGAGGGCAGAATGTCATAATAAAATGGCTACTCTGCCTCCATGCTATTTCATATAGGCCTAGCATAAGTATCTAAAAAAGGCATGTATGAGACATACACCTCTAAAAAGGGACACTGACACTGGGTTAGCTGCCAAAACACTTTCTGTATGCTACAACCACTGTCCTCTGTGCTGGAGATTCTCAGGGACAGACAGGGAGGTTGCTGTGGGCAGACAGATTGCTCAGACACCGACAGACATGTCATGTCCCCTCCAGTGATGGATATGTTACATGACCAGATTTGCATCAGACGTTTGATGAGGGAACCAAAATTTTGGTAAATGCTAGAGGCACTTTCAGTCATTGGACAAGAGAAAACATGGCTTGCAGTCCCAACATAGGACATTACATGACCTGTCTTTGGTGTAACATTTTTCACTCTCACTTAAAATATGTGGAGTCACAACTAGTGTCATTATCAGGCATTGACAAAGAAGTTAAGCACAATGCAATACTGTGACTGTATTGCTTAGAACATGATGAGACAAGAACCTCAGAACAGCTCAATGCTTGGCCAAAGTTGCACTTAAGTAAGAGATAAAGAGCTCAAGAAAAAAGAGCATCACAGATGTGTTCAAAATTTTCCCAAACTGTACACATTATAGCTGTCAGGACACCTGACCCAAACTAGCCAAAGGGGTATTCCATACCACAGCACATCATGCCCAGTATATAAACTGGGGGCAGTTAGCTGGAAGGCACTGATGATTGCTCAGGGATGGGCTGAGCATCGTTTGGCAGGTGGTGAACAATTGTATTTGGCATCACTTGCGTTTAGTTTTTGCTTTTTTTATTCCTTTCTGTTTCTCTATCTCCAGTTTTTTTTTCTTACAATATTTTAATTTATTTCAATTATTAAACTGTTCTTATCTCAACGCACAGGTTTAACTTTTTTTCCGATTCTTCTCCCCATCCCACTGGGGTATGTGGAGGTGATGAGTGAGCAGCTGTGTGATACTTGGCTGCTGATGGGGCTTAAGCTACGACAATCGCAAATCAGAAAAGGAAAAACCCCAGCAATTTTATGGGAAAAACACCTGATCTAGGGTTTTTTGGAAAGACATAGCAATAATTGTGGATACACCCACAGTCTGTTTAGTACTTGTCAGCAATAAAAGTTCTGGACTGAGAGAAGGTGAAAGCTGAAGCACTGCCATTTTTATCTTCTGGAATTAAAATAGCTTTCCTTTCACCTTGCACAGCAGCAGCACAAACAGGGCTGCCCACACCCAAGCAGTCAGAACTGCATTGCCAACACTCAATCACTGTTTGGAAAGAAAGCAGCATTGGGAAAGAAAGGATGGGAAGATTTTTCTACAATGTTTGAGAATGTTTGTCATGCAGAAAACCCCTGCTGGCTGCCTGCTGTCCTGCCCAGGAGCCAGTGCACAGAACTGCAGATTCTGCTAATATCATCCAAATGTGTTAATTTGCCTCTGCTTTTAGTGTTTTTTTTTTCATCATCCTTGTCCAAAGCAAGAGATAGCTAGGAGGGGCTTTTTCCTTCTCCCTTTGAAGCCAGTGGCAGGTTTCTCTTCAATGAAAAAGTGCCAGGATCTGTACCCGACCAAATAATTTTGTATTTCTGCAGCTGACTGCATTTCCCTAAAAGTTCCTGATCTGAGTTATGGTTTCTAGACAGAATCACATGGCTCTGTAGGAACGATTTTGGCCCTACAAGTGCAGATGATCCTCCTTCTCTTGGAGTTGCTCTTCATAGAGAACCCTGGGGTTCTACTGGTGGCAATGCCCTCCCTGTTATCTGTGGGCTTAGCCTGTGTCTTCCCTGAATCATACCTTGGCCCTTCTTGGTTTTCACTTTCTGACTTGTGCTTACACTTGCAGCTTCACTGGCCGTATTAGCATCAGGAGAGATCAGCAGGATGTGTCGTCTTCTTTGCAGTTCTGGTCTGTCCTGCAGTGGAGTGTTGCCCTGCAAGGAAAGCCATCATAAATGGTGTCCTCAGTGACAGGTCCCTGCTCTGGTTCTGCCACAGACAGCAGTTCCAGTGGGAACAGTTTGAGTGCTGTGACCCTTGAGCTGTATGCCCTGAAAAGGTGAAGAATTCCCACATCACGCACACACAGAATGAGTTTTGTCCTCAGACAGAAAAGACACTGGCTATGTTAACTGGAAAGATAAACTCCAGCCTGGAATACCATACTCACTTTGCATGTAAGCACAAAGTGTTTCGTGCCAACACACAGGGCTTGCGCAGGCTCTGCTCCTGTGATTCCTCCCCATTTGTGGCAGAAGGGATCAAGGAAAAAGCTGTAAAGGTGAGTAAAGAAGAGAGCCTATACAACATCAACCACCTGCTTTTCAAAGTGAAAGTCTGGACCCAGTTCCTGTCTCACTGCCGTTGTCAAGTAAGATGGAAGCAATGTTTTTAAGCTCAAAAGCGTTAAGAGGAGTATGGCACTGAAATTAAGAAAAATATCTGATTTCTGCCTTCAGGAGATGCATGCTTTCCTATCAGGGAGATCAAATTTGCACAAGCACAAAGAAACATTTACATAAGAAGACAGTAAGAAGCAGCATACTGTAAAAGAGATCTGCAGACCAGAGCTGAAGTGGCATTGATTTTTCTGGTGATAGCAATACTCAAGTGAATAAACCACAGAGCTTCGAGAGTGCATGAGAAATACACATTAATGCTTAAAGCATTCAGATGAAAGCAGAAAGGAGTCTTTTGAGCTATTCCCTATCTGAGCAAGATGCAAATAGAGTTTGCAATATGTTTGTGTGCACAGAGCTTACAGACATAATCAGGAAGCAGGAGGCCCTGTACTATGTGTTTTCACGATACATATCATATACAGCGCTTTACATCATGGTGTGATAAATTGTTTGTATCCACAGCTGACATACTTAAAAACAATCAGCAAAGGACTGCATTGCAAACCGGCTCATCACTGCCGATTCTGTGACTCTATAATTCTACAGTTTGGTTCAGATAATTGCTGCTTGTCCTTTTAAAAAACATGTGGCAATATAGCAAGTATCAAAGTAGGAAAAAAGGAACATGGCTAAAGCCATAGTTTAACTGTACCCATCCTTTCTCATAGCAGAGCTGGTGTCAGACATTTACAGCCTGGATGCTAAAGCACTGCACCTTTCCCCTTCCTCCCTTAACATCATGCAAATCGCAGTGTTACCCAATGGCCTTGCTCATTTCTACAGCCTATGGTCCCACTCACTGCATCTGGTTGTTTAAACCAAGTAAAATACATGTAGACTTTCTCTCTGTGTTGTACCATAGTTAAAAAATAGGAAGTGGTGAGTAAACTTTAACTTTATCCAAAATTTCATGCAGATTTACAGGAAATTGTTAAATGTCACAAACCTCAAATAAAAAAATGTGTCGGTGCATTTTGTCAAGATGGAAACACAAGAACAGAGAAGTTAAAGGACCCGTTGAAAAGAATACCAGAAAGTTAGTGGCAGCATCAAGAATAAAACAAAAGTAAAAACCTCCTATCTTATAATTTCTTATACCAGCCACTGTACCATAGTCTTCATCACTGTCCTTGTAATACAATGCACAGCAGTGTGTGACTGCTTCAACTGATGCTTTACCACTAGGAGATTCATTGCTTAACAATTTCTTTTTCTGAGATGGGAATATGTTACAATAAAGTTTTTCAGTGTAGATTATTCCCTGCTGGTAACAATTATCTCTAAAATCCTCAAGTGATTCTTCAGTGTTTTTCACTTTAAAAGCAGTCTGCCTACCACAATTTTTAATGCACAAGCAGGAATAGTTTAGTATTAATTTTTCAGGGTAGGATACTGGTGTAACCAAAAGAGATGACCCTCTTAAGGGAAGTCTAGTAAGCACTTGAATTTTCTTAAATTACTGACATCTAACATTGAACACTAGGGGTCATATTTAGATAATTACTGACATACTCCAGAGCACATGCAGGAGAAAAAATAACCACATACACACAAATGTTTCACAATTCACAGAGGAACATCTGTGACTTTCATAATATACAGCACAAATGCTGGTTTGCTCTGAAGTGCTGGGTTGACTTCTATATTTCTGTGCTTTCAGCAGGCATTTGGAAACAAAGTGGGAAGTATCACAACAAGCTAACAGCATAAGATGAGCTCTACCTTTTCTCCTAAAGAGGAATGCCCCTGTGTGGATGTCTTAGGATCTGTGCCCTTTGTATTTTTAGTGTTATATCAATTCCAGTTCAGGAAAAGCAGGGTACAGTGATTTTGTTGAGCTGAAGTACTTTTGGGAAACTCAGAAAGTTCATTTGGTAGCCAGATTCAGAAGCAGCAACACCAGTTGTTTCATCAGCTTTACTAAGCTTTTGTATCCTTAAATATTTTTTCAAGTTAATTTTCCACCTTCAATACCCACACAGAAAGGACCTGACTTCAAGTGAAGTACCTTAACATTACACAGATTCCTGGAGGCCCAGATAATGCTCTTGTGATGAATAGCTATTGTGGAGCATTAATTTTTTGTCATTCTGACAATAGCGGAAAGGACTGTAAGGACATAGGTTCTTTTATGGAAGTGCAGTCTAGGTGCTGAGAGATAGGCGCTGAACAAGAAGTGCTAGAAGGGGCCTGGCAGACGGCTCTGCATTCCCACTATGCCCACCTGTGCTGTGGGGCCTGGACGGCTGCAGAGGGTTTGTGTGCTCACACTATTACAGATTGTTGTAATTCAGGGTAGATGTCAACTTGGAGCATTGTATTGTAGTAGTAGAACTATTGTAGTTCCATGTGAGAAATGCAGGCCTAGAAAATAAGCATTAGCTTGTGCCTAATGCCTTTCTGTCTGCATGGTTTGCTTGTTTCCTGTGTAACAGTTTCCACTGTGTTGTCCATTCACCTTTAAAAGCCCTAAGTACTGGAGTTTCCCCCATTTTCTTTAGGAGACTATTTCGCAATTTGAAATGTCTTGATGTCAAGGAGGTTTTCCTGACATTCATCCTAGAATTTCCTTCTCTTAATTTCATCTCATTATTCCTAACTAAACACCCATGTAATGAATTCCTTCCCACAGCTAGAGCCAGATTGTGGCTGTTCTTTCATGTATGAGCAATTTGAAGAAGGAAAAGGGAACCTGAATTTATCTGAAAATATGGTTGTCTTTGAAAATGTATTGCCATACCTAAGTACTCCCGCTGTTTCTTAGAGCTTCTTGTGAAAATCCTTAACCACTCCAACTCCTTCTTAAGTGGTTAGCTAATTACTTCAAAATCTTATTGCTTGTAACTTAATAGTAACAGGTTATCCCTCAAAGCAAGGATTTGTGATCAGGCACAGAGTGAGAGACTGATCTGAAATCAGACTCCACTGTCCGTTGTCTCAAAGATTGGTAGGAGAAGCTGAGATGGGATTGCACCTATCTTTTGTCTCAGAGATGGGTGGAAGGAGTTGAGATAAGACTCTTCCACTGTCCATTGCCTGAGGGATGAGTGGGAAAGAGCTGAGATACTGAGGTAAGAGTCTTCTGTCCATTACCTTGAGGCCTGGTGTGAGGAATTGCTGTCTGTTATCCCAAGAATTGCTGCAGACACGTGTGTGTGTGCGCGCGTGTGTGCATGCATGCATGTGTGTGTGCAGACAGGTGCAGATGAAGAGCTGGCTGCAAGGGAAACTGGTCCACCAGAAACCCCTAATACAAGACATGAAGAACAGAGGTACTCCCCCCAACTCATTATAAAAGGGGGAAAAGGTAATCACCAAGAGGCACATTGCCAGGGAGCCTTTGCCATGGAGATGACTCCAGGAGGGCACTTCTGTGAGGACACTCTTCATCGATTACTACTATGGAGCCTAAGGGACACCCTCCAAGAGACATCGCTATGAGGGCAACTCCACAAGGACACGCACCTCTGATCGACTCTTGGGGGACACTCTGGGGGACACTGTGCTCCAATACTGACTACAAACCCTGAAGAACTCCCACCACCAATGATGACAACAACGGTGCCCCGTGACATTGCTGGATCCACGGTGGTGACTTTCCCCCTCTCCCTCTCTGCACACCAAAGTCTTGCTTCATTTTCTATCTTTTTTACCAATCTGTTCTATCACTATCTTCTTTATTACAATAATTTCCCTTTTTATAATAACTGTCTTTTTGTAATTTGTAATAAACAAACTCTCCTATTACGGTACTTGACCTCGTTTGTGTCTTAATTTCACTCTTGGGATCACAAACTGAAACAGGGTCCAGCACTGGGGTTTTCTCCAGTCGGACCCTGACACATGGTGATAAGAAACCATAGATTTAACTCAATCTCACCAGCACTTTGGGCAATAATAAATTACAGATTAAGTCCACATTGTTCTGGTTATATTCCGATTTACCACTGGTTTGCTGACATTTAGTTCTCCTGTAGTTTCAAATTGAATGTATAGTTTTTAATTTCCCTTCTCAAAAATGGTTGCACAACACTGGCCATTTCACAGCGACTGCTTCAGTTACATCCATCTCAGACACTAATCTGCAACATTAACTGGAATAACTGGTGAGGTACTCCAACCCCTAAACGTACTGCAGGAAAACAAAAAGCTCTATACATTTAGAAATTTAGTAGCATAGAATATTTTTTTTTGTTATTTTTTGTTTGGTTTGGTTTTTGGTTTTGTTAAAATGCATAGCTGTTCATAAAATTTGCTTTTCAGAAACCCATGTTTTTCCTTACATATATCAAGTTTCTCTCTGGTGTGATTTTAGAAATGTCAGGACAGTATCAACTGAGACTGAAAAGGACCATGACAACTTTTAGCAGTAAAAAATTTACAGAAATAGAAAGGAACTTTTAAAAATGCTCCAATTCAAATGAAACAGCCTACATTTAAACCATTCTTGTTTTCTTTGAGATCTCTGGGAAGAAATGGGTTGGCTTTAAAAAACAAAGCAAAGCACAGTAAATATGAGCTATTGAGACTTAGTTTTCTTACTTGGGATACCACAAAGTTACGTTACTTACATGCTTTTTTGTGCTCAAGACAGAGAAACACCACATGGCTAAGAGGTGAAGCAAATACTCCTTTTCCTACTCTGTGCATGGCTGGATTTGTGGGTTAGTTTCTAGCACCCAGGCACACAAAAGAGTATTGGTAAACTACCTCTCCTGGCTCATCTCAACAGAATTAATCTGATCTGGACACAATCGATGATGTGATGCTGTCCTGATTTCAGGGTGGGCAAGGAGAGCGCAGATCCAGCTCATGGTCCCTGGGGATGGAATGGACTCTTCCATGGACTGCAGATGGAAAGTGTGCTCCTTGCTCTGCCTGTATCTTGGAAAGGGTCTTGTCTGGCGAAAAGCAAAGCAGGCAGGGAAATTGATTTAAAGAATCTGGTTCGTTTGAGGCCCTGCAGACAGTTCAAGTGCAAAACAGCTATAGTAAAAGCAGTATTTTTTTCTTCTTTGGGTACAATGCAACAAGGGAAGTGTGTAAAGGCTGAGGCTAGGAGCTGAAACCAGCTTCTCAAGTGAGTCTTCACAAAGCTTTACTGATGTATTTTTATGATGGTCAATTTTAAACAATTCGTTACAGTCTATTGTTGCGACCAATTTTAAATCATAAGGGGTGTCCTATTTATTCTGTAAAATGCCATCCTGAAAAGGGGAAAGTTTTACAGACTGTCAGCAGTTTTCTGATTTACTACCTTCCAGCTTCAGAACTGGACTTTAATAGCAGTATTTTTTTCCCTGTCTCTCATACTATATAGAAAATTATTTTGAATGGGCTATTATGTTTATTTTAGCATAATCTATTCCTAAAGTCAGACAGACTGTAAGAGAAGGATAAATACTAAGCTACAGAGTTTCTATCCAATAGCCATAGAGGACTATTTTTATCAAAAACATAATTTTGGGACAAAAAAGACACCTGATGTATAAAATTAAGGCAGATGGGGTAACTCATTCATGCAAGTCAAAGGCTGAAAGAGTTAGAACTGAAGTCTTACACAGATCACTTCTATCTGGCATGCTTTGTATTCCTACAGGTAATCAAATAAGCATTACCTGCATGCATAAATGTTGAACTGAGCTGGACACCTTTTAAAACCTGGCTTTAAAAATCCTCTCCTGGAGAAGGACTTAGCTTTGTAACCACAGCTTATGCAAAACTTGGCATTTCTTGTGGGATGAAAACAGTGGCTCTCCTTTGAGCTACTAACTTCATAAGCTGACTCTTCAAATAACAATTTCCTTGCTGGAAGTAACAGAGGCTCCTGCTAAGGGTATGGCTGAACATCCTCACTTCTTCTTTTCGATGAGGATTGGGGAATTCAGCACCTTGCAAGAGCTGAGTTAATGTTTAGGAAACTACAGTGTCATGTTTGGTGTAATTTTCTGTAAAACTGAGAAAAGATTCCTTCAGTTGGAGTTTTAAGTATACTGCAAGTCAAATTTCTGATGTTGTAAGTGCTAGGTCCATTTTCTGTAACCTACTTATAAGGGGTTTTATCCAAAACACTCCAGCAAAATTTACAGATTCACTAGAGAGTACAGCAAAATGCCCAATGCCCCAGGAGTATATCTTGACAAAATGTAGTTGTTTTGCTTTAGCAAAGAAGGACATGAAAGGCGATGACTGTAGTACCTGAATATGACAGTGTTCACCTAAGGCCATGCTTTTCAGAGTGTAGTCGTGAGAACTATTTGTTTAATGTTGACAGTGCTCTTGCTGCTCTGCAATAGCAAATGAAACCATATTTTAACGTCTTTGAGCCAAGGTAACGAAGAATAAACATGACAGAAAGGAACAAAATAACTAATCTGAGTTATTGCTTTTAACTTCCAGTTTTATGGCTGTTGTAAAAGAAATGAGTTGTCAAAATGGATTGAGTGGTATCTTTGGTGAGATGAAATCACGAGGATCCAATGCACATTTTCCAGACCGTGCTGCCTCTGTCACACGTGGTCATGCCATATAGTTGGCACTGGTTTTAGAATATTTTACCTGAAATCTACCCTTCCAGAGCACCATATAACTTCTTAAAATAGTACTTACCTCTCCTAAAACTGTGAGAGAGATGCTGCAAAAGCTGAACCACAACATCCTCAGTTTACTTCATTATTTCCAGTTATCATGTTTAGTCTTCATTTAGACAAAACTACAGATGAAAGGTGAATATTCATTGATATCCCTCCCTTTTCTTACATGCATGTCATACAAAATACGGTGTTGAATTTAAATCTGGTTTGGCTTGCAAATAAGCCAATGAAAGTGGCAGGAATGAAAAAAAAAGAAATACATAATAGATAATTTACATGAACATACAGATAAGAACATCTTTATTTTTAGCATCTGATAATAAAGACACCTGAAAATATGAGGTCTGAAAATACAAGCAGGCATGGAAAGGAAGTCTCTACATTTCTATGGGCTGCCTTATGACACATAACAGCAAACTAGGAAGAAAACTCAGGACAGCAAAAAATAAAGACTAATTCACTCTAACCTTTCCTCAGGTAGAGAAAGCATGGGGGTCTCTGGCTATCCCAGGGGCTATTTCCACTGGGGACACAGAGCTGTAGATCCTAGAGCTCTGCAGGACTGCAGGGTGGCCTTTAGGTGAAGGCCTGAAGTGCCACCTTTCCACTTGCTTCCCACCTGCCTTTCAGAAGGTGGTTGACTCATGAGTCTGTGGCTTCCTGACATGACCTGCTCATGGTCTTGCTGCTCCCCCTATCCCCTCATGCTACACACATGCCAAATGATAATGCTCCATTTGCTAAATGATCCAGTAAACAGAGACTAATTCTTTACACTAGGATGGATGAATCATTGTGCCAAGAGGGACTGCTCACTCACAGGGTCTCTACACCTCAGCACTGCCTCTGGGACCCTTCTTGCCCCACACACTGCAACTCTGTCCCAGCTTTTCATTCACAACACCACCAGTAGCTTGCTCCTACTTTTCCACAGCCCAGCTGGAATAACGACTACTTCACCAGCGAATGTTGAGAAGGCCCCATGTGTGTGTACAGCATGTTCTTTCATGCTTTTCCTCGTATTTCTGGTGGTCTCAGGGCATGGAGGCATTTTAGTGACAGATGAAGGTAGAAGTAAGACATCAGTGAGAAAAGTGGGGGTCTTGTGGGCCCAGCTTCCCCTTTGAACTGTGATCAACCCCTTGGGACACTTCATAAGACAATTAGAAATTATCTGCGGCAACGTTAAGACCGAAGAGATATATTTGCACTGTCTAATTTTAGATGTACATCATATGTATTCTGACTAGTCTTCTGAACAGCTCAGTGTTTCTCATTAACTCTCCTGGCAGCTTAGTCACTAGGCTCCCCTCTTCTGCCACCATTAAAAGCCCAAAGTGGCCCAAAATATTGGGATCACACAGTTAGTTACACAAACTATACCTCTGCTTTCCTGAGCTCAAATGCTGGGATCTGTTAGTTGGTGCATGAAGTAGGACATCCATTTCTTCTCCTGATGCACCAACCCCTTCCATGCATGCGGAGGGACCAGGGGCCAAGGAGCTCTCCCTGTCAGCAAGCAGGGCTGAGCAGTTGTGGCCACATGTTCTACATGGTATTCGCCCGAACAGACCCCGTCCCCACAAACAGCCACTCTTGACCTTCTGTTTCCCAAAGGAACAGCACAGGGACACATGAGGCTAGGACTGTTATAATGAAGGCACACGGAACACTGTGAAAAATAGAATTTTTAGTCTTTTCCAAGAATGGGTGATATTTATACGAAGTGCTTAGCTCCAACTTCATTTTCTAATAGGATGTGATCTGTCTTGCAACTGCAAAGTGCTTCAGATCTTATCTTTTGGTGCCATTGCATTTTATGAAGCCTGTGAAAATGATGAGACACACCAGAGACTGAGGGCTGTATGCTTAGTAGATTACAAGGGCAAATTACTAGTGCTAACATGCAGAGAATTTTTTGTGTGATTGATCTCTCCATGTATCTGGTTTAGTGAGAGAGGTTGGCAAATAAGATGGAAAGACAATCTATGTTACAGCTGGCCATGGGGGATTGAATAGAAAAGAAAAATGTCTTCAGAGTCTGTGAGTTGATTCTATATTAGTGCATTAAAGCAGCTTTAGGAGTGTGGCATTTGCTAGTGACAATAAAAGAGTTTAAAGTTACCAAGAAGGTAGTTGAAGTCCAAATTTTTCTGCTGCCCAAATCAGTAAAATAAAGGTTTACAGAACATAAAGATTGTTGAAGTATCTTTCAGATGAATGTGTTATCAAAAGATAATTTTTACTATGTATTTTGTAAAAAACAGCAAATGATATTAAACCTGATTTATAAGAGTGATTTATCTGATTAACCTTATTTTTCTTAACTGAATAAAGGCAAATATGAAGCAAACATGAGAAATAATGAAAAATATACGCACTTGAGAAAAAATACTACTGAAATATAAGAATCAAAGTCTAGATCTGTCTATGCAAAAATGGTTAACTGAATTTGCTATGAAAACGTCTGATTGTCCCTTGCTAGGGAGCAGGGATCATCATCTGCACAGGCATGTGTTAGCATTCTTGTGATGCCTGAGCACTTCTACATTCCACCCTTGTGCATGCATGCTAAAGGAGTAGTGCAGTCATTATATGATGGAGATGTAAGGATCTGGCACCGTGTGGGTCTGTCCGTCAGTTTATGACAATTTGTCCCCCACCCACCCTGCTCAGTGTGGCACAGAACTCATCAGTGATTCCAGCCACTGGGGGAGGGGGGGGTGGGGGGTGGGGGCATAGGGGAATCAACTTCTTTGGGTATTTTTTCTTAATCCTGTGTGGAATCACATTCAGTGCATTCCTGAAAATGCCATCCTATGCAAAGGGATCCAAATGATCTGCTCTTACAAGGACAGTCACTCTTTCCCTTGCAGAAACTTCCTTCATCTTAGCTCCCGCCCTTGCAGAACACCTTGATTTGTATCTGATTTAATGATCAAATTCTGATACTTTGCTTTAGCTACATTGATCCTGCACGTATTCAGATGTTACTGTAGAAATATAATTTTGATCTTGGTCTTCTTCACTCAATTTAGGGTATGTTCCCTGCTGTTCTAAGTTGTTTTGTGATGATTTTCACCCAAGGAGAATCTGTTTCCCAGGTTTAGAACCAGTATCAGACCCACCCAAAACTATCTTGTCTTTTATTTCTGTTCTTGGCAGAAACCTCTCACACCCCTCCTGGGACCTTCTCTCCCACATGTGGGACATTTCAGGCTCCAGGTTTTTTTCCAGTGTGACTCCAGAATATTTCTGTTTACTTAGAGTGAAGTAAATCAAGACATAACCAGAATCAGGCATTCTGTTTCTAATTTGATTTAATCCTGAAAGCAGACTTTGCATGAAAATCAGTCATTTCCGCAAATCCAGCTAGGTTTTTCAATATACTCTCTGCCTAGGCTAATAATTGGAAAAGCCGGGTGTATTGCTCTGAGTATTTCCTAGCACAAACTCAAACTGGAAGAGACTCAGAGCAGCATGGAGCTTTTCAGTGAGCTCAATCACTGTACACAACCAGACTGACCACGCAGAGATGTGTCATACTCCTGCATATACATTATGCTCGCACACAGAATCAAAACTCAAGCTGTTGGTTGGAAATATACATGATTTAGGAGATGAAGCCTCTATAACAACTCTGAAATTTTAGTACTTTATGTTTTAAAAGTTTAAGTTTAAACTTGTATTCATCTTAGAGTTGAAGACAAAATAATAAACAGGAACAATTTTATAAGTAAGTGATCTAATAATTTTTCATTAGAAAGCAATTAATTTAGAAGCCGAAGAAAACCTGGATTTATTGTTATTTCTGCAGTATAAAATAGGTTTCTCATGTCCATAATTTTATTTTCTTGAAAATTAGACAAAAACAATGATTACAAGAAAAAAAAATGGTGACAGGTATTGCGAAGGTCTAGTGGCACAGTAAATCCAAAATACTTTGTTGGACTTCATCGGGTTCATGCCGGTGTAAGAGATTGTCTTCACAGTTACACAGGGCAGGCTGGAACCAATCTTGCCGTGCATTATAAAAATCTTCATCCACATTGTAACCTTACATGTGGAAAATAAACAAAAGAAATTTTACAGCTGAGCATGAGAATGGTATCATTGCCACTTGCACCCTGTTGACAGCTATTTACAATATGTTCTTGAGAGTGCTGATTTACTCCAACAGCCTGAACTGTGGTGTTAAAGTTATTAAGAAAAAGAACAGAGAAGAAACCTGCTCCTTATGTTCTTGCTATTTGTTAACCATCTGATTTGGAGCCACTTGGGCATGTACTGTGCGGATATAACCATTGTGCATGGGATGGCTGCCAAGCAGAAAACATATGATTCCTCTTTCTCCCCTTTTCATGCTCACTGCCTGGTGAATGTAGGTTGCTGCATTACACAATCTTGACAACCTTTGCAATGTAGGTGGTTTCAGACAAATAGAAGAAAGGCAAGAACAGCATGTCTGAGAAGGGAACAACAGGCTTGTCTAATGGCATCCCCACGCAGAGGGATGATTCAGGAGCTCATTTGGGTTTATTTTCTCTTTCCCCAACTTATTAACCTATTCACTGTCAGACTCCTGCTGAGACACTGGAAAAAACAATGGCATATGTAGGTGTCTGGCTTCTAGGTAGCTTTCCCCAAGCCAGCACCTAGTGGAGCTCTCTGCATTTTCTGCCCAGGGCATGTGTCTGGTTTACTGCTGTCTTGTTTGTTCTCACTCTAAACCAGAAAACAAATACCAGAAGAATGTGCCAGGGCCTGGGGATCAGCCTATGCAGCTGAGGATACAGGGTAGAGAACTTCTGCAGCCAACAAATTTGATTTTCTCTTGATATGAGACCTCAGTCTTACAAAAAATCCCCACCAATCACAACAAAAGGAATTATGATCAAATGTTGTTGTCCAGGTCTGAAAATGGTTTAGACTGAGAAAGTCTCTCAAAGGGACAGTCCAATGAGTGGAAAACCTTACAGCACCAGCAATGTTGCTTTAGTGCTCTAACCTGTCCCGTCAAAAGGGACAAGCTATGCTAAACGTCAGTGAGAAATGAATAACCAGTCCAACAAATTTAGGGGAATTGCAACATCATAAAGTAATCAGACCTAACAGCAACTTTTATGAAGGATTTCTTCTTGGAAGGAGACAGCAAAAGGCAGCAAACAATATGCAGGTGGTCACTGTGACTAGATGTGTCACAAATGATTGATTTAGATTACTTAAAGAACCACTGTCAAAGGTATTAGAAAAGGTGGCTTTAATAAGGTATTGTAGAAGTGTGACTTAGCAAGGTTTGATGGCAAGGTTCACTCTACTTCTGTACAGCACAATCATTTGAGCAATGATTCAAAACTACCAAGACAAAATCGAAGTTACCAAGTCCCAAATCAAAGTTACTGCAAGGTTATGAGTGACATCAGTTGCTTACCAAAGATCTGCTGTTGTCAAAAGGTGTCTCTGCCTTGAGAAGCAACCTTGAGAGGTGTCCCAGATCAAAAGGAGATCACCACCATGCAGCCACACTGCCTGCTAGGGAGAGCTCAAGGAAGGCTGCTTACAGAGGCTGTCCTATTTATTGAATAAAGTAGTTGGCTCATAGTCAAATTACAAAGATATGCATGAAAGTCCTATACACACAACTTTCTTTGTTCCTTGATAAATGAGTCTTGGAAAAGCCATCTGCTATTCATGTGTGTGATTGGTGTTTCAAGCTCATATGCATCAATGCTCACTGTGTCACTCTGCTCCTTTTTGTGGGTTTTCAGAGAACAGATTGAAACTGGAGGAGTTCTTGCCCTATTAATGGCCTAGGCATTTACCTCCTTTGGAGCCTGTACTAAGCTGCCACTAGTTTGGTTAAGGGATCAGAGTGCACCAGTCACAACAGTGCCTCCAGCTGCAGGCATTTCCAGTTGCTGCTCTACCTCAAGCAGCCAGAGAAAATATCTATCATTTTAAGTCTGTGTTTGACAGGAGACAAAAAACCTGCAGAAAACTCAACACACAATCATGCAGGCCTAGCAGATTGCATATTCTGTAACTGCAGTCTTCAGTTCTACCCCAGGTTGTTCTTCCATCCTCCTTTTTACTGACTGTTGCCCAGGACCAAGCATTGCCAGTTAAAAATCTTGCTAGACTCTTAAAAATAATTAAAAGTACCACACAAAATAGCACCATTGTCAATCACTACACATACACACACATAGACAGCTTCTCCAGAAACATTCAGGAACTGTATAACACTGTTTACTGAGTAATAACTTCTTAGAAGGGGTATTCTGACGTTATTCATATGCAGAATGACCACTTGCAGTGTTGTAGCAGGGCATGCTTTTGGTGTATACCAAAGTGAGCAGCTCTAATGAGCAAAAGGGAAAGCTGAAGAAATTCCAGTGGAAAGACTTTTAGAGTAGTTTGAGTGTTTTCCTGTAGGTTTTGTTTTCCTGTGCTTTAAGTTATAACCAAATTCTTTTCTACAAAACAATAGCAGTCTTACCACAAGAGTTTTATTAAAATAAAAAAAAACCACCAAGGAACAAATCCAAGACCCATTTGAACTTTTTGAAGAACAGAGGAAACCTAACAGACCTTAGAGCTCCGTTTTTCTTCTCTTTTCCCCTAATTATTCTTGTCTAGATGTCTTAGCACTCCCTTTTTATTTATTGATAACTGCTTTGAACTCATGTGAGCTCGCGTGTTGAACCATATGCTCTGTCACATGCAGTGAATTAGTTTATACTGTCTGATTGCTGGCTGTAGCCTTTAATATGTGTGGGACCTAACAAAATTATCTCCAGCTATGGGGAAGTCTTACATCAGTCAGTACGAACACCAAATGAATGAGGACTGCAGCAGTACAGTGTTTGCTCTGCCTGGTATTTTGGTCAAGGTACAAAACAAACCCCAAAATACAAGAATACAAGAAAATCCAAACAAAAAAAAATGAATACACCAAAACTCCAGCCTAAACACAAGTAGAGGTGCCCTTCTTCCTTTCCTTTCCTTTCCTTTCCTTTCCTTTCCTTTCCTTTCCTTTCCTTTCCTTTCCTTTCCTTTCCTTTCCTTTCCTTTCCTTTCCTTTCCTTTCCTTTCCTTTCCTTTCCTTTCCTTTCCTTTCCTTTCCTTTCCTTTCCTTTCCTTTCCTTTCCTTTCCTTTCCTTCCCTTCCCTTCCCTTCCCTTCCCTTCCCTTCCCTTCCCTTCCCTTCCCTTCCCTTCCCTTCCCTTCCCTTCCCTTCCCTTCCCTTCCCTTCCCTTCCCTTCCCTTCCCCTCCCCTCCCCTCTCTCTCCCCTCCCCTCCCTTTCCGTTCTTCCCTTTCCTCTTCTGCCCTCTCTCTCCCCACTCACCCTCCTTTCCCCCAAACTTTTTTCCTTCTGTCCTTCTCTCCCTCTCTCCTCATTCATTTTAAAAAAACCCATCAGACACAATTTATCACCCTTCACACACGTATGGAGTACTGATTTCCCAAGAGTTTCCTGGGCTCTAGAAATCAGAGGTATACTACTTAGTAGCAGTGATGGTGGGTGTTCACTATCTTGCTCCCAGACTGTTGCCTTTTTGAAGTGCCCGCAGCCCTTGAACTGAAGCACAATCACTGAATACTTTGGAAAAATACCACAAACTAAAAGACAAAATTGTATCTCAAAAATCAGTGCTACTATTTACTTCTCTTAAGACAGAGACCTAAGTTGACTAAAATAATTAAAATGCAAATGACTGCAATTGCAGACAGATGACAAAAATTAAGTAAATACATATTAATTTCAAATTTGTCTTGAAATATACACTCAGGCTTCCAGGTGAAATATTATCATGTTGTCAGAACTAACAAAGTAAGGAACATCACTGAATAGGGAAGAATATGCCAATATGCCTGTTCCTGAAGAGTGACAAATTTTACATTAGATGACCAGCCTAAGCCTGTAAACATGTTAAGTAATTTCAGATGTTACTGTATGCTTAGCGGATATTAGAGTACATGAACACTCTTAATCAAGTGAGGTCATCAAGAAAACAAGAACAAATGTTGGATTAATTTTCCAGTCTAAGTAGGGGTAAGACTGCAGCCTTTACCGCTGTCAAACAGCCAGACCAAAACACTTGCTGGATACTTTGGCAGCTTTCCATGTGTTACAGATCTTCAAACGTGACACCAAATTCAAACATACTGACTAAAGACAATTTCTTATCCACCTCTGACCTGAATAGGGCTCACAGTCCTGCTCACGTGACTTTATGTATGTCAAGAGATGAAAACACATCCTCTTAATCATACCATCTTATTTTAAAATAGCTTTTGATGGTATTGTTTTAATAAAGGTAGTTGTGATGATTACATACAGGGTACAGGAAAAACCTGTCTTTGAATGACTTCAGCCAATGTCATTTACCAGAAATTAGTTTGGCCCAGCATAAGTTATAAAGGCCACTTTAAATTATAACAAGGTATTTATTGCCAGGAAAACTCTCCTCTTTAATACCCCCCCCACTTTTCTCTTCCCAAAAACAATCGAAAAAATATGATTGGTCCAAAGGTTGTAGTCTGCAAATGTCAGTATTTAATTTAAGTGGTGGTTAGATATTACTTGACTCAGAAGTAAAAATATGTAGGTGGCAGAGGAGTAGATCTAGCTGTACAAGCAAACAGATGTGAGAATACTCTGATCATCCTATGATCATGAAAGACATGTAGTAGTGTAAAATATCTGGAGTATTTCTAATATCCTAATATTTTCTAATGTGAGAAACAAAATGAAATACATATAGTATGACTATAATAAGTAAAAAAACAAACAGAAAAAAAACCAACCAGAAAACCCTGGAGTTATATTACTGTGTAAAAATGTGACGCACAGCCCTTCAACAAATCACGGTATGTAACTGAATACTGGTAACTACAGCCCATCCTTCACATGCTGCAGCACCTGAGGGGGGGTCCTTTAGGCCAAGCTCCACTTGTCTCTGGTTCCATTAGCATTCTGCCAGCTTGTTCCTGAACAGTCTACAGTAAACAAGCAGTGCAGAACAGAAACCAGGAAAGCAAAGTGGATAGTCATGTAAGGAAAACAATTAGGTGTCCTTCAATATTTTTTTTGTCTCTAAGTGAGAAGTGTATTATTTTTACCCAGTTAAAATTCCACAGGTATATTGTAGACTGGAAGGAAGATATTAATCATCCTTTTTTGCAGACAGTTCAGATGTATAAGGTTATTGTCCTAAAGCAAAGCAAGCAAACCAGTAAATGTCTCCATGTTTTGCCTGCGGTCTCCTTTTTTTCAGGATGAAGTGAAAAACCATTGTTGCTGTAGTTAACCTCTGTGTTCTCTTATATCCATGCTGGATAGAGGCTTAAATTATTTTTAGCATGCTGAAAATGTTTATTTCATTCTTATTTTGAACATACAGGATGCCAATGGAACGAGCTTCCAAACAAAATTCCTTACTGGAGCTAAAGAAAAGAGAAAAAACAGACCACCACCAACAACAAAAAGAAATCAAGGCTTTAACTGCTTAGCTGTCAGTCTGGCAGAAAATCTAGTCTGAACTAAGAATAATCCTAACTTAGTCAGTATATGTTTTCAACTAAACTTCTTCAATGCACTCCAACTGGGAGGAGCAAAACGATATATAATGGCAATGTGTAGGGTCTCATTAACCTGCCATGCCTGGCAAATAAATAGATAAAACAAACTTAAAAAGGCCGGAAGCTTCTACCATCTTTAAGATCTTGAAAAACAATTTCAAAATATTTTTTTTTTTTTTTTTAGCTATTAGATTGACCCGCACAGGACAATACATTAATTTGGTGGTTTCCTATGTCTTTTTACTTTCCTTGTGCACTAGACATCTGTTTGTTGAGGGCCTCCAATCCCAAGGAGTATCAAGGACTTCATTTTCAGTATATACCTAAATGCATTGCATTCTTTTGTTTTTTTAAATTCACCCTCCTAATAAGCTTTCACCTACTCCAGGAAGCACTAGAGATCACTCATAATACCCGCACTGTTTTGTCAAGTTCTGATGTCCATTATCAAAGCTTTCAGTTTCTGAACATTAAAATACAAGCCTCTCCAGCCAAAAAATTGTTAGATGTCTTCTGGAAATAGCACCAGGAACTGCATGAAGGAACACAGGAGCCAGAGAGCTACTTCTTATGTTGGTTTGCAGCTTATCAATTTTCATTACTGTACAATAAAAGAAATAATAACTTTTATGGGATAGAATACCAGCTTGTCTTCCCATTTAAAATGGATTTATAGCAATATCTCAATTTACTTCAGCAACATTCATCTAGCTATTGCTCTCAGAGTGAAGTCTGGATGCACAGATTATAGGAGAGGGCCATTTGAAATGGCTTTTTGTTTTATGTCTTTTGCAGAACTCAACCCTGAATTACCCATCAATGAGCAGCCCCATCTCCAGTACCACATTACAAGTTTAACTGAAAAATGCAGCGCCAGTGAGAGTGTGAAGGTGTTTACTGTCAAGAATATATATTTAAAAAAAAAATAAAAGAAGGAAAAAATATCACTCTAAGTGGACTTCAGATGATAAATGAAGTTAGGGGAAAACATACAAGCAAACAAAAAATACAGTAGAGCACAATAGACTAAACTTATCTGAGGTATAACTCTTGCCAGCTGGCCAGTATCTCTTTGTCAAAATATATTTAATGAGTAAAGAAAGAAACAAAATACAGTACAAAATGAACATAGCAAATTGGTTCATTTGGATACAGCAGCATACCTTCTATGATGAAAATCTTTGAGATAAATTACTGATTACTGAATCCTTATCAATTTTGTCACCATTTTCATCCCATTTCTTATTTCACAGCTTTCTATAAATACCTAATGTACTATATTCTTGTGATCACAGTAAAGAGGGTACCTATATCACCATGGAAACAAGATATATGTATACATCTATGAGCAGTCCTTCTCTATAGTAAAAGCCTACACTATTCGTGCAAGCTTACAGCTAATTGCTCTGCATAAAACACTTGTGTCTTATTCCTACCCACTGTGTTGGAAATTCATTTCGTGTAGTTGCACATAGCAAGCTGTAAAGTAGGTTTTATGAAGCCAATAATTCAGATATAATACTTGAGGAATTCCTTTTAGTTTAGATATATTTATTTTTCCAAACATTTTGTTTGAGAGAAAATGAGATTGCTATCTTCTGTTTCCTTATTTTTTTGCAGGAAAGCAAAGGGTTGTTGACTTCCTCTCCCCTCCCTTCCTTCCTTCTTTCTGAAGGTACTGTACTCATCTGAAAAAAAAAGAGAACGAAATGATTGTTCCTGTTCTCTTTCTTAAGTCATTTGAAACACTGTCCCTGCTAGTTTTCTAAGTTTACTGCAATCTCTGCACGGGGGGAGGGAGAGAAAGGGAGAAAGAGACAGAGATTACCAACATGACAGCAGGTAGAGAGTTTAGGGCAAGACTCCTTCCAGCTTCAACAACTGGTAAGTTAAGTAAAAATGTATTTATGGTTAACTCTTTACAAGTACAATATATATGCTTCTGTATTAAGAAAAGGCATTAATCAGATGCACATGTAACTGATAAGGTACCATATGCATTGACAAGGAGTATATTTATGCCATAGTTACCTATAGTCTGGTTTTTAGATACTGGTGGTAATGGCATAGTGTTAAACCAGCACAGACAAGAGAGTGTTTTCTAGTGAGGCTGATAATATTCATAACATAATCTGCTGAGAATTTTGCATATATCCCTTCTGCTACCAGAATCTTGTTGCGGGCTTCACTAACCTTATCCTGAATGTTTCAGCAAGGTTCACTGGGCCATTGCTGAAATACAGACAAAAACTTTGTCATACGCAAATTGATGTATTTCATATATCATCTGCCACTACTGAAGTCTGCTCCAACCCACCAACCTGTGCTATAGTGGGAGAAGAATTACTAGGTCGTTGTTTTTTTTCCGTCAAATTGTATTGTGTTTATGATTACACATGTTTATCTCTACTGATCTGTGTATATGGTTAGTGTAGGAACAGTGACTTTTAAGACATGGTAAGATAATTCCAGGTTCTCACTTGAAAACAAAGTTTCATGTCGAACTGAGGCTGATCACCAGCATTGGTAATAGGGTGGATTCAAATTTTTATTTGTTGTTTTCATTGTTTTAGGTATCAATATTTTTCATGTTGAGTTTAAATGTACCAGAGTGATCAGCAGTTGCATGTAAAATGAGTGATTGAATGCAAGCATATGTTTCAAGTATCACCCCCACACAGGCTTTTATAGAAGTGGAATGCAGAGGTGGGGGGAAGAATTAGGACAGGTGTCCATTTCTCTGCAAAAGGAAAATTTGGTCATCTCCTGATCCAGTATTTCTTCAAGCTGCTTCTCTCTGAAGCACAGGGTCCTCTGCAGGATGCCCAGAGCTCGGTCAGGGTGTCTCCAAATGGCGGGCAGGCATCACAGGGGGCTGGCAGACAGCTCGAGCTGCCCTGCTCCCACCGGAGCACCTGGGCTGCACTTCCGCCCCAGGACAGCCCTCCGCTCCCACCCCTCGCTGAACCAAGTAGTGGGGATGACTTTCTTCTCTCTCCCTCTGGGGTCTTTCTGCAAGACTTTCTTTAGGAAGAAGTGACCTACCCCCATTTCAGCCCGATTTTTGGGTAAGTTGTAGATTCCCTTTGCTTCAGGAGCAGCAGATGGGTTCTACCAAAGGAGGTTTCTCGAATTCTGCATCTTAATGTTGCAGCTAGGTTTAGGTTGGTACCAGTTATTAGGTTTATTTGGTTATACTTAACCCAAGTAGAGTTTTCTGCTGATAGCAAGTAAATACCAGATATTGCCATGAAAACCACTTGCCACTTCTTTCGCTTGGGACACATGAGATTATGTTTTATGTGACTAAATACTGATTCAAATGAAATAGATTATTTGGACAGCTATTGTGACAAGTTACAGGTCAAATATATGGAAAAGCACTTTTTACTTTAAGTGAGAAATAGTGTCCCAAACATTAAAAAAAAAAAAACAAACCAAAGCCAAACAGCAAAAACATAAGCTCTGTAATTGCAGTGGGATTTTTCTCAAGCTGTAGAGTCTGGATTGCAATTGCCTGTAAGTTTTGGTCTGGTTAGTTCAGAAATTCAGTTTGTCATGCAGGTAAGAGCCAGTTGCAGCCTTCAGGTACCAATTTTGTTTCTGAGGATACCAGACATTACTGTATTCTCAATTTGGACGTGTATACAGTACACTCGCTCTGAGAGATTGTCTGAAATACATAGATAAGAATGTGTGTTCATATTCATAGTAGGTGGCCAAAAGAAGTATATGTGATTTTTAAACCCATTCCCAAATAATAAGCACACAGAGAGAGCATTTTCTGAATGAATGCTTAATAATTTGACAGTGAAAAACAGACCTTGAATTTTGAAATTCATTCTTAGATTTATTTCACTTACAGGTCTTACTTTTTCTTCAAATAGTACATCTTAGCAATCGTTTGGAGTTTATTTGTTTTCAAATTGTATAATTTATTGCTGGAATAACTGTAAATGATTTAGTATTATGCTAGTTTGTAACACAACCAATACCTTTCTTCAGGTGTCAGGAAGAGGAGATTTTTAGCTGATGTGTAGTCTTTATCCCACAAGCTGAGATATTTACAAGTAGAGAAGGATGTAGTCTGAGACTGCACTGAGTACAGATCTACTACCATCTTATGGCACAATTTGAATGCTTGTGAAAGGAATTTTCAGTTATTCACCTCTATGTTATTAAAAAAAATAACATTGAAGCAATAAACCAAGAATAAAAAAAGAGAGGCTCTGTTTATTTTTCTTAAACTGTTATTGCTTCTCTTGCTAAGAGCTATATTTATGTATATATCATACATAAGTCAGTGTACATATTTTCTCAGAGAATTATTTCGTGTTTTATTTCCATTTCCAATAAACTATTTCCATTTGATTTGTTTGGAATTATAATGAAAGAAAATATATAGAGATTTTGTTTTTGTTCTGAAAAATAAAAACAAAACTATAACAGTGACAGCGAAGATGTTACAAAAAAGTCATAGCCTATGGAAATCCCAGGTTAACAGGTCTGATTCAAAAAGCATGGACACTGATCCAAGTCTTCCTAAATGTCAATTGCCTTTTTATCTTTAGGACCAGCTTCTTTAATGATGAAAACTGTTGAGAATCAGAGTTTTGGATGCAGGATAGTAACATAGATTTACATTCCTAGTAAAATTTTGGAATCTGTAATGTAGATTTTTGACCAGGACATAATTTGAATCTTTTTTACTGGTTTTGTATTCTTTCCAATAAGAACATCAGTAAGAGCCTTGTTTCAGGACTATCTGGATGTAGAGCAGATACTGGTGGACTGAGAGGCATGATGTGCATCTCACAGATAAGCATATTGGCATGCCTTTTAGCTGCTGTTTCTAGTAGCATCAGACAGATATGCAGTATTTAGAATGGGAGAAGCACAGGGGGATGAATCATGGTAGCAACCCAAAATAAACCTTATATAGAGGCAGAAGGGTATGGATTACCCAGAGAGCACTTACACTGCTTGGAATCCTTGATATCGCAAAGGCTTGATGCCACAGAAAGACATCTATCTGAACGGACTGCTCCAATTAGCCAGACATGTCAGCAGAGTATCACCATGAGAAACAAAAGCAGTAAAGGCTGCATAAGGTAACAGTGGTTTTCTGTAGCCATGGTTTAAGGACACAAGTCAGGTAAAGCTATGTAAAGAAAAGTAGCTTTGTATTAGTTGAAAAGAAATGGTCTGTTGCTTCTGAGCACTGATGTATGTTCCCCAGCAGTAACTGACCCGGTAAAACAAACTGACCTTATTAGTGCTATGTAGACTGCTACAGATAGTTGTAAAATTACTCATTTGTTTGATGAACTAAGTTTATACCCCAACTGACTTTTAAAAATAGACCCCCTGTTATGAGCATTTTCTTCTTAAATGCAGTAGTTTTCCCTATTCTAGTTTACAAGCCCAGAAGATCACTGAAAAAGAAGGAATGTCAGCTTTATAGAGAGAAATAGTGTGAATCATTTAAAAAGAAAGAAACAATTTTGGGAAAAAAGATGACCTGGGATTATCTTCTTTCTGCTGAAAAGTTGATATTTGGAATGGAGACCACAGCTCTCCATTGCTCTTTATATGTAGTGGAATGATATTCTGATTTTCATCCAATGAAGAGGCCTACCATACATATTAATATACGCATTGATTACTTGAAATACATATTGAATTGCATACTGGATGTCTGATTTTTCTTTATGTCTTTATGTCTATCCGTCTATCTATGTTTGTATCTTGTCTGGCTTCTAAAATACTAATGATCCAATGAAAAATAATCTTTAATCTTTGTTTTAGTTTCTTCCAACTTAATAACTTGGTGACTTGCTTTTGTAAAACAAATAGTTTTATACTAGTGTTACCCTGATCTTGATAAACCAAACATAGCATTTTCCTTCTAAACTGAAAATATTTCATGTATTGTAAAGACATCTAACGTCACTGGAAGTAATTAAGCAAAGTAATTATATATTAAAAGAGAATATTTTTGTACCCTGAAGGTTATGGGAAGAAATCATGTGAATATTTGCCATTTCTTTTTCTTTCTGCTTTCACTCCTTATTTCCTGCTTTGTATGTTAGAAAGGCACATTATTAATTATTTGAATGAAGGCTGAAAAAAAAAAAAATAACTTTCTCTTCCCTCCGTCTGCCACTATGAAAGGTAAAACACTGACACATTTCCCTTCTACTTTGTGGATGTATATGAATTCATGTGATTTACAAGAAAAACTTAGGATAAAAAGAGTGTTTCCTGAAAACCCATTTACCCACTACCAACACTCATAAAAACTAAAGCTGGAAACATCAGACTTTCCAGCTGCTTATTCTCATTAGCAGCACTAGAATTCAGAGAACACTGAGAAATACAAATATTCATTGAATCTGCAAAAACCTACAAGGTAAACTGAGTCTCATACATGGCTAACATCACTTTTTGCTAATGAATTCGAGAAAGGTACAACTGATTTGAAATTGAAAGCAAGGCTACAAGAAGGGTCATACATTTTTAATTGTTAGATGATGCTGTAGTGCAAGGAATAATAATTCACAGCAAGCAGGCATTACCCATGCCAGCCTCTTGAGGCCTGATGAAAACTAGAAACCATCTAATTTCTCCTTGTGGAAAAAATTTGGCAGGGTAGTGTTCCCAGGGTAGAGAAGAAGCTGTGGCAATTCTGGGGTGGGAGTACACGTCTTTGTCCCTCCTGGGGGAGAAGCTTGTTTTGACACCAGGCCCTCTGATAAGCCACATGTGTGTTGGCTGGGAGGGACAAGATGACTTCCAGTCTTCCTCTTCACTGGTTTGTTACTATTTCTGACTGTGCGGAAGACACTAATGTTTTAGTCTTCTATGGTTAGGGTTGCAACCTAACTGTAGACTTTTTTGCAGCAAGGAAAGACCTTTTGTTTTGTGGAGGCCTCTATGCTGTGTCTGCTACTAATGACTTTGTGAACTGGAAAAAGTATATTCTCTTACCCAAATACACTAGTTTACTTTTTCGTGTCCTTTACAAAGGGAAGCCCACCTAAGCTTAAGCTGCAGGTAAAGAAATGCAATCAAACAAGCATCACTGGATTCTGTAGGCAAATGATCAGGATCTGGATTCTCCCTAATAACTGCAGTGAGGATTTTCACTAGCTCGTTCAATACCAGACACAAAATATTTGTGAACAGGCACCCAGTGGAAGGTACTGAACATAGTTAGGACAGTGAATTGGAACACAAGTCACACAATTATTTGTTCTCTAGGTAATATCCTCTTGCCTACCACAGCCTTGCCTGCTATTCCTTCCAAAACACAGCAATAATTTCCATAAAATCTTCCAGGTTTTTGTACATGGCAAAAATCCCTGAATAGAATTAGGGAGTTAGTGGAGGAGTTGGGGGGAGGAGGAACAGATACTAAGAAAATGGTTTTGTTATATAGGGCGATTTTCACAGAACTTCATTTTATATTGTCAGATGGCCATTCTTAGTCATGGGGTAGCATCACTGTGTTTTGGTGTTTTCTTTTGTTTCTTTTTTCTTGTAATGAAAATCTGACCTAAGTTAGTACCCAGAACAAGCCTTTGGCATCACTAATGGTGAAGGATTAGTATTAGAGTGGTTTGGGGAACGTTCAGAATTTCAGATTTGAAACGATGTCGAGTTTCTTCTCACTCCTCACCCCCAACCTCCACCAGCCCCCCTTTGGCAAAAAGTAATTTCTTATTTGTCTGTAGCTCTGGACTCTGTTCCAGTGTCTGCTTATGGCATTTGTGTAAGTCTGAGCAGCCATTCCCACTTTGCAAGCTTATTTACTGAATTCAGTAAAATTGGTATTTTAAATGTGTTTCAGTTTAAAATAATTAATCTTGAGATTTTTTTCCCTGTTAGTTGAGTTACATAGAGGTTTGTTTTCCAACTGATCAAAATTGCTGAAACAATATAAAATTTGTTTTAAATTTCAGATTTTCTTCAGTTGTTGCAACAAACTAATCTTTATTTTCAAAACTTTTTAGAAGCTAACAAAAGAATTAAGACCCATAGGCATGATGCATCTTGGGGATTGGAGAGGGAATGCATTTGCTTTTTGCTGTTTAGTCAAGGAGAAGGTTCAAATATGGTAGAATAGGAGAAGGGCAAAGTCAGAGAGGAAGTTATCTTAAACTACTTTCTTGCAGGCATTTCAAGTGATCAGTCAAAAATACCATTTATGCTGGAACTGAATAACTAAGCACATTACTCTTTAAACAAATTCAACCGATTTTTAGAAGTTAATGCTTATTTGAATGCAATTGTGAGATGTATGCGAAGGTGATATTTTTCTAAACAATAAATACCTACTCAAAGTGGTTTTGATGTTTTAACACAGATGTTATACTCTGTCAGACTGAAAAGCAGGCCTCCTTAATCACAGTGCAGGTATATAAAAAGTAGTTTGTTCCAATGCCCCAGAAATTTGCCTTAAGAGTGATCTTTAATTCTGTGTAATTGCTCATAATTCCTATATTTATTTATTTTTTTTCTATTTGGGTATTAGTGGAATAAACACAGTGGTGTCCTAGGAATGTCACTGACATCTTTAATTCCTTTGCTGTGTTTCCTATTGAACTTATGTTCAGAGGGAAATGTCTAAGTCACTACTGACCCAGCTTTATTGCAAGTGAGTAATAGAGGTCAATAGGCCTTAAGTAGTCTTTTCAGCCAAGCAGCTTTTCCAGCGAGTCTGCTCAGACTACAGCTGGAATCTAAGAAAGCCTCATCTGGTAATTACTTTTAATAACTGGACGCCAAAAAGAGTGTTCAGTAGCAGATATATCTTTCCTATTTCTGTCAGTTTCTGGATTAAATCCTCTTCTTTTAGTTCTTCTAGGACATAGAATGTCTCACTGAAACACATGATACTACTTCAGCGACCTTCAGTTTCACTATGAGTTTTGAATTGTGTGAAACAAAGAACTGAATGCAAAATAAACACAAAAAAACAATGGTCCTGCTGAAGACTAATAATACTCCTCCATGTCTAGACTTTTATTAAAAAAAAAAATCTGCTTTGGAGACTTTATATGAAAGTCTCCTGTACAATCCTATTCTCTCTTGGCCCTTCTACAGGCAGAAGTGCACATTTCACCTGGTACTTTCTCTTTTGAGATACCTGTTGCTTTACACATGCCATGCCTGGAAGGTCCTATTAACTGCTAATGGTGCTAAGGGTGCCAGCAGGATGGCTTGAAGAACCACGGCTGAAAGTGGCCCTTAGTTACCCTTTAAGATAACAAAGAGGTAGGAGGAGACCAGACCATCTCTCTGGCCTCCACAGAGGTGATAATGACACTGGGACTACAGTAGGAAGGAAAGCTCAATCTATTTCCTTTTTAAAGGTCATGAATGCCAGTGAAAGGTTTACTTTCTAAACAACAGCCCAAGCAGGGCAGCATAAGGGTTATGGAAGGGCATGCTTTTTTGATCGTTCTAACTTTGGGTGTTCTATATAGCTCCATTGTTTAAAAATAATATTACTGCACAGCTCAAAACCCTCTGTCTCCACTTCACTCTATAGCATTTAATGGCTGTGCTTTGTAGGTGGAAAGATTATGCCCAAAGTGTTCTTTCAGGGACCCCACACTCTATTGTTATTTTACTACTAGATGTTTCCTTACATTAATATTATTTATTTGTTTTTCTGTTCAGCCCATCTCTTTTAATATTTGTGTGGTGAGAAAAGAAAAGGAAAAAAAATCCTAAACCTTCATTAGTGCTATTTTATAATTTTCCAGAGGAAAAACTATTTAATACATAGGATTCCTATGGTGCCAAAAATGTACCATTTTAATTTGCAGTGGCAGATATGGAAGTAGACAGGAAGCAGGGATGGAGAGATAGGATTTTTGCCGAGGTGAGTAACTCCGGGGAGGATGCCTTCAGCACCGGAGCGTGGGAACCAGGAGTCTGGCTCCTGAATGGCCAGAGCCTTGAACGGAGCCCCAGGTCCTCATCAATCTGCCCAGGAGCTGGCAGCGCTGCTGACTGAGCAGCTAATTCATAGACAGCACATTTGAAGCTGTGCTGCTGTGTGTGCTCTCGATGTCACCATCATGGCCAGCCCTGAACTCTGGGCAGGGTCTGAAAACTCAGTATAGCTATGAGGAAATGCTACTGGGGACCCAGTCCTGTAAGAATATTTGTATAAAACTGAATATACAGCAAAGACCTCAAATTTGGTGCAAAATAGAACAGCTACAAGGTGGGAGACTTGGATTAATTTTCCCCCTTTCTCCCCAGGGAATTTGGACCCGTATCTCCAACCTATTAAGAGAGTGCCCTAACTAGAGCTTGTGAGGGTAACCCTGCTCCCCTTTTGCTGAATCTGGTCCATTACACAGGCAAAAATGCCATTGCCAAGGGGCAGGGAGCAGAGAGAAGACAAATGGGGTAGACAGGGGCTGCAGATTCCATCCATCTAGCCGTAGGTCTGGGCTCCCCTCCAGGTGTTGTTTCTCCAGGTTCACTGAAAGTTAAATGCATGTCAGCCTCCTGAGTGATTGTGTTTATGGCTTGGCTATGGTGCCAGGCTCCCTTTAGTTCATTCTGACACACAACCCCTTCTCTGCAGTGCAAAAGCTCCAGAAGGGACAAGTACGGGTGAGTACAATTTTTTACGGTACATCCTCAGTCTAAACTCAGGTCTTTGTATCTTTCCTGCAAAACAGGTCTCAGAGCTCAGCTTTGTGTTTGTGTTTTCTTTTGAAAACAGGCAAAACTAGTCTGGGGTACCTAAGAAAATTTCTTCTTGACATGGACATAGGAGTGCCTTCAGTGCCACACACTGTGTGTGCTCCATCCCTGGTGGTGTTCAAGGCCAGGCTGGACAGAGCCTTGGGCTGCATGGCCTAGTGTAAGGCATCCCCTGCCCATGGCAGTGGGGTTGGAAAGAGGCGATCTTAAGGACCTTTCCAACCCTAACTATTCTGTGATTCTGTGGCACTGGTTAGCCTGCTTGAAGTAAATAGTTCACCCCCATGTATCCTCCAAACTTCTATTCAGAATATGAATGTATTTCACTTTCCCATTTTGGTGAAAAAGAAAAGAACAAAAGAAAGAAATTGTACATTAAAACCCCGTAACGTAAAGACTATACAGTAAAAGGCTTATCAGCAAAAATGATCTGGCTTTATAGTGGCTAAGTAATGGCTTCTAAAGATGGGAAAAGTTGAAGCAGGAGAGGGTCAGCTGTTGAAGGACTTGATGGGGGGATAGAAAGTGAGGCATGAGTGAAATAAACTTCAGTACACATTGGTTTCAGGGGACTTTCAGGAGAAGAAATGGAAGTGTTTCCTGGAGAGGCAGATTGAGAAGAGAGTAGGTAGGCATCTCTCCTCCTGCACAGTGCAGCTCTCACTGTCCTGGCTTCTCTCTCATCCTCTGGAGGTACAAGAACCTCCACCAAAGCACTCAAAGATATCTCACTTCCTATCTTTGTATGTCCTTTATCCCACAAGAAACAGTTGTCTTTTGATTTTTATATTAAATAACTTTTATCTACATCCGTTCTCCATGGAATAAAATAAGTCAGAATGCAACATCTTTGGGTCAGGAAAGCTCTGAGCCACGGACAGTTGAAGGACTGAGGACAATACTGGAAAGCTGTCACAATACTTCCTTCTGGTTTTCATATTCTTCACAAGTATCTTGGTGTAGCTACACTAGTAGCCTGCGCTGATATGTCTGGTTTTGCATCCTGTACCTCACCAACATCTCTGTTTCAGGCTACACTTGACAGGTTTCTGTGGGGGGAAAGAGAAAGGCAAGAGCCCATACTGCTATGGGCAGAGATAAAGCAGGGCTGCGCTGTGAACCCAGAGATATGACAGCAAATGACTGTTCCCTTCTCCACTTTGTTCCCACCTCAAGGTAGCCTTGAATTCCTTGCTGGTACCAAAGAATCAGGAAGGTGGAAGTGCTCATCTGAGGATATTTATAATATTTGTTCCATTACACACTTTTAGACCAGATAATTTGCTGTGCCTTGCAGGCTCCTATCATGTGTGTCTGTGGTTTGGGGTGACTTTGTGAAAACAGCTTCAGAGCCTGTGGACTTAACATCCATTTCATTATCTAGGTTGTCTATGTGCTGCTGACAATTTTAGCAGATAGAATAGAGAAGCAGAGAGGGAGTGAACCACAGATAGAATAGAGAAGTGAAGAGGGAAGGAAACATAAGAGAACTAAGAAAACTCACAAAGGGGAAGAAAAAGAAAAAAAAGAAGAAAGGAGGATAAGAAAAAGAGAAATAAAGAGCCAAACCAGCAGCAAGCCCAAGCTATACTCAAAGGACACTTTGTATGTACATCAGAATAACTAGAGGTGGTCCATGAGGCTTAATTACTGCTCAGGGCATCACCAATAAGGCCCTGTTGCAGATGTTCAGTGGTAAACAAAGCCGTACTGCCCTGTGGTTTCCACTCACTGTCCTGTTGGGCAGCGGGACTAAACTAAGAACACAACACTCACACTGGAGAGAGGAAAGATGTCTAAGGCTAGCTCACTACAACACCAGCCAATTTTTTTCTATCTAATCCATGCCACCACTGAAAAGCAAGTTATGCCATAAACCACTCTGTAAGCGCTCATGATGCCACAAACAGTGCCTCAGCTTTGGCAGGGTGGGTGATGGGATGGCTCCGCACTTTCAGCAGACAAAATTGGAGAATCTAGTTTAACACCTCAGCATCATAGAACGGTTTGGGTTCGAAGGGACCTTAAAGCTCATTCAGTTCCAACCCCTCTGCCATGGGCAGGGACAACTTCCACTACACCAGGTTGTTCAAAGCCCTGTCCAGCCTGGCCTTGACCACTGCCACGGATGGGGCATTCACTAACACTTCCTATAGTTATCAAAACAAAAATGATCTGTAGGTTATGGAAAAGTGAATGCACATTAATTTTGATACTATTTTAATAATTTTCTCTATTACAAGAAATACCAAAAAAACTATGTTACTGTAAAAGTGCTTATAGTGTCTTGCTCCCTGAAAATTGAGTACAAAACCAAGTTACACATATATCCAAGATGACTGCAAAAGCCACTTTATAGGCAACCCAGGTAAACTGGTATGTTTCCTTAATTTTGTATTTTCCAGCTAAAACAAAACAAAAAGAATGTAACTTAAAATGTTAAAATTTGGAAATAACAAAGACAATGCAGGGATGGTATTTCTGTTGCACAATTTTCTGAAAAAAGACCCATTAGTTCACATTGGTGTCATCTCCCAGACAACATTAATGCAGCTGCACTGCATAGAAAGAACTTAGAGCAAAGGAATATCTAAAACAATCAAACTTTGGACATAGAGCAAGGAAGACATGCCAAAACAGAGTCAATGAAGGGGAAAAAAATTATTTAACATATAGGACATCTTTGAAAGTTCATTTATTTTTGCATTTGTTTACTGAGTCATGTTAAACTGTTTAACCATGTCAGATTTTTAATCAGTTTGGTTTCTTATGTGTGTGGTCGTATGATTTCTACTACATTTATCTGCTAAGAGATAAATGCTAACAGGTTACCATCTGTTAACATGTTGTTTCAGGATATAAGTTGTATTTTTTCATATATGTACAATACATTTGCTAAAAATAACCGATTTTGGTCATAACATAGATGGATTCATATCTCACTGGACAACAGAACCTATAACAAATAACAAGGAAAATTGTGACAGATTAGTTTCAGAGTTCATTGGAATTCTTCCCATAAACCTCAGTGAGCTCTAATTATGCCCTAGGAAGAGTTACCAACGTTATCAGTTTTCCTTTACCATATGCTGAGAAAAAAAAGCACACATTTGTTAATGGAAAGAAGAAGTTTTCTCCTGAAGCCTGATACCAGCAGATGAAGGTAATTTCCCAGGGAGAAGTGAAAAAGACACAGATCCTCAGTACTATCATACTAATGTAGGAAGAAAAAACCTGATCTGGTCCACTTCTCATTTTCGGTATTCCAGATCATTTTCATGATCAACTTGTTTCCAAAGGCATGTGACAAGAAGCCTTAGCTTAGATGACAATTAAGGAGATGTTAAATCATGGACTTTATTTAATACCAGGTCTGCATGCATGTGAGAGAGGGAAAACAACTGTTTGTAGAAGTGGTATTGAGAAGTTTTGAGTAAACTCCACAATGGCTATTATTTCCAGCACAGGCCTGTTTCTTTAAGGTTTCCCCACCATTTGTGTCTTCCTAATCAGTATCTGCACTCATTGATTTTGGATACTTTCCCTAAATCCATGTTTATTTTTGCAAGGTAGTCCAAATTTCTGTCTTCTCCTGGCTCTACACTGTAGCAGGAAAAGTGCTCTCTTCATTTAAAATGTAAATCAACTTTTAGGTTAGCTGCAAATAATGTAGCTTATGGACTTCAAGGCTGATTTGAGTATACAACACATACTCAGTTTATATACTTGTCTTGAGTATAAAAATATGTACTCAGTATATGTTAATGGAGTCAATTTTTCAAATTTGTGTGCTTGAAATGTGGGTATTTATACTGGGAGAACATGGATGGAAAACACCTTTTGCATGGACTTCTCTAAAGAACTAGAGAGTTGACATAGATTTTAGAGAAATTCTGATAAGTGTTTGAACATGGTCTTTTATCTTCTACCCTACTTTAATGACTACAGTCACTCAAGCCTAGAGTACCTTAATTTGAAAAAAACCCTATACGAATAATCCATTATTGAATAACCATCACAGTTTGAACCAATATCTAGTGAACCTCGTATTGAAATAACTCCATGTCTTCCAAGCATATTTAGAACTTCTGCATCATTCATTATTGCAGCAGTATTGTAGCACTATTACCTACAAACAAAAATTTGACTGTACAAATGACAAGCAGGTGCACAGATTTTACAGCTGTGGAAGATTATTATCATCTAGTCTAACTTCTTACTCACAACAGGCTATAAGACCAGGAAAACAAACAAGAAACATTTGAAAATTACAGGTTCAAAACATCCAAATGATTGATTTACAACTCTCTAAAACTATTAAATTCCCAATAGAAGAGGAAATGAAGAATGGCAACATTGTTGCATGATTTCACTCATACTGGAGGCAGCAGAAAAGAAGTGGAAGAGAAAGAAAAAAGGGGTTCATGGAGAGTTCATGCCATCACTGAAGGAAATCAGCATGGAGCATAGTAAGGAATGATCAGATGTGTACTAACTTGAAACACTCAGTTACCAGGAGTGGATGCATTCATGTTTGTACAAGTATTCTTAGCATTTTCAAAGTCTGACAAATAAATCAGTATAGATGCAGTAGGGAACACTGCTTCACTGCTGAAATGAGATGAATTCTTAAAACCCCTTTTGGTCAGAGCCAGAGACTGATATGAATTTTGCATAAATAGAAATAGTAAATAAGTGAAAACTAAGTAAAGAACTTGGTTCTTAGTTAACAGCTGTATGACTGAGTACATTTAAAACCTATTCCAAAACATTTGGTATATTTAAAAACATTCCAAAACCTATTTGGAAATGTGAACTGAATGAAGGAGATTCTATTAAGATAACCATGACCATTGATATATACAGGTTACAACAGTCAGTGACTGAAAAAAAAACCCCAGCTGGTTGCTCAATAAGGCTGAAGCTCTCCAGCTGCTCAACTTTACCTCCAGAAATGTAATAGTGTGTCATTTTTCACTGATCTACACCACTTCCAATACAGAAACAGCTATTAGATTTCATTCTTTCCTTACAGATGCCAATATTTCAGGCCCCAAAAGGAAAGCAGAAATACGTTCTTACAGGGCACAGTTTCTACAGTCATACATGTTCTGTTAAATGTGTAACTTCTCTTTCAGTAAGAGAAGCTGTTCAGTCTATTCAGCCACCTTTACACTTCTTCCACTTTCCTCTGTTTCATCTTCTTGTGAAAGAGCAAACACAAGTGCAAACCTCCTAATAAAGTAGACCATTTCCCTTTGTTAGGGAGTACATAAAACTTTCACTCATCTTGGTCTCATTTCTGGTTTTAGCTTCGTGTTGCCCAAGAGCAAAATCAGAACGGTAGTATTCAGTATTTAAGCTTGAGAAAATTCACCACCTCACATTTTTATTATTAGAAGACACTTTCATGCACAACGTTTGTTCTACTGAAGTCTAAAGAAAATTTGCTGCTGACTTCAGCGCAGAATATTAACTGGAAACTGTAAGAATCATATGCTTGTAGAGTGAATAGCATGATTTACATACTTTTTTTAATCCTTTGTAAAAATATGGTAAAAGGAAATGAGAAAATAAAAGGGGATTCATATTGTGTATTAAACTGTTCCTCTTTAATGGAAGTTAACAGCATTATTAGGTGTTGCATAAACATTCTATTGTGGAAATATTTCAATAACTACCTGAACTCACTGTAGTATTTCTTTTCTTTTTTTGCAAGTGTGGGGAGGGAGCTTGTTTCCTATTCTATTTTTCAAAATCATGTATTTCCAAGTATTTACATATAGAAAGAAACTGTGAGGATGCTTCTCTGTTCAAAAGAAATTAACTTTTTAATAAGCTCTGGAGTGCTAGGTTTAGTGGTTTTTTTTTAAAGTTTAAGTACCAATACAGCATGAAAACCCCTGTCTCAGTGAGATTTCCAGACCAAGTTTTCAAAACTGAGGAGCTGAAATGCTACTGATAAAAGATAGAATTTTATAATATCTATCCAGGTTTAAACTAAACTCAGTGTTTAGAATCACAAGCTGCTGTGGTACATAGTATTACAATTCAAATACTAAGTGCTGAAGAAAGAAAGACGTTTTAAAGTGCTTTTATAGGAAACACAAAAGATCCCTAAGAGATATTTGAAACAAATGCTTTTCAATTCACACCCTCATTATTTATTGTTGAGTATTAAAATGCGATCAGCCACTCCAGAGTCATACAGAACAAAATTACTGGGGAGCGGCAGTTAAAAGCTTTGAAGCTCCTTAGCTATTTCTTGCATGGTGGTCAGATCTGTAGTCTCTTCTACGATTTCTTCAGGACTCACATGTTTATGGAATTAAGTTCTGATCAAGTGAAGATCATGCAGAAATTAGTAAGGGTTTGCTATCAGCATGAAAGCAGATGAGAAGATAGGTTACATCTAATATTTCCTTAATTAATTTCTCCACCATGGTGTTTGGCAGATTGAAGAGAAAAAAAAAAAAAAGCAGAAAGTATTTACATTGCAATATATTGTAATATAGTAAATACAGTAGAATTTACTCTCCCTCCCCTTTTAGGTTCTCTTTTGTTGGATTGTGTAGCACCTTTCTGACTGATGGTCACTGACTGTTTAAATACTTTCCCCTGTAGGTTTGGTCCTGTGATGTGTGTAGCTGTGGACAGTGGGATAAACCCATAAGCTCAATGAAAGCAGCCAAAGGTTAGTAGTGCAACAAAATTAACTCTTTCTAATAATTTAAAGCCATTCTACAGCCTTTGCCATGAGTCTGTATTCCAGAAAGATTGAAATTTTGCATAATGCAGGCAATGGAAGAAGGGAGTAACTGGCAGACAAGAGACAAGAGAGCAATTAGTCACAACTCTGTCACTTCTGTGTATTTTTGGCAGTATTTCAGTAATCTAACAAAAGCAGTAAATAACATAGCTGGGTTTTCAATTGTTGTGGGCTTTCTGAAGCATTTTATACCCATGCTGCTGGGAAAGAATCAATTACACAAGATGAAAGATATTTGAGGAACAGGCCCATACTTTGAAGGGAAGATTTTGGTGTACAGGTGTAATTTATGTTCAAATTGTGGGAGTTTAACTTTGCTTAAGCTGAATTCTGAAAAAAACCCAACCCAAAACCAGACTTTTTTTCCCTTTAGGAAAAAAAAGTGGAGTCCTTTTTGGTATTCAAAGGATTCCTCTTCCCTTCTCCCTTTTTAGTAAGCCAAGCCTTTGCACCAAAAGAGTCTTCGAGATTTAATTGCACCTTATTTTGCCCAGGGACTTAGGATACATAGGATACTTAGGAAACATAGCAGAATGCATATTCCCTAACAAACCTTTCTGATGGATCATACACAGTTACGTATATTACTTATATACACATACAAACACAAAAATAGCATACACATAGTGTGTGTATATATATGTACACCATATCCAGTCAGTGAGTCAGGGACTAAAAGTCACATCCTGGTATAATTATTAAACACTTGTCCCAGTTTTAAGCAATTTTTTTGCAGCCTTTTCTACTACCACAGATGTTTTCTGAATAATCAGTTTAGAGCTCCTACAATTTTTGCTTTGGTCACTACTGCTTATCTGTGCACTGATTGATTCCTTTGTGCAAATTTTCCATCTTAAAATTTCATCACTGAGCCTTTGGCTTCAAACAGTATCTCAAAGATAATTCTACAGTCTAACCTGTTATAAGGAAGTAATTTGCTTGCAAGAACATTTTTAAAATGCCTTCTTTTGTCCACAGCCTAACTAGGTCACAGAGATGTGCTTTTATCTATATTTAGAAGCAGTTTTATCCAACATGGAGCCTCCTGAAAAAGAAACAGGAGTATCTCTAATACTCCAACCACCTTCATGCTCTCCACCCAGCATTTCCAAGAACAGGGTTATAAATAGCATCAATGTGTCACAGGTGACAGAGGGAAAATATGTCTGGTTTTCCAGCACAACCTCTGCCTGGTTGGATGGATGAATGTACATAAACACACATGCACACACAGATAAGTGCATCCCTCAGGAGGACTACAAGGATGTCATGAGGTTATGCATGGAGAAAATTAGCATTGGGCCAAAGCCCAACTAGAAATTAATCTGGCTACTGCCTTAAAAGACAATAAAAATATTTCTATAAATACATTGGCCACAAAAGGAGAGCTAAGGACAATCTCCATCCTGCATTGGATGCAAAGGAAAGAGTGACAAAGGATGAGGAAAAGGCCGAGGCACTTAATGACTTCTTTGCCTCAGTTTTTAATAACAAGACCAGCTGTTCTCTGGGTGCACCCCCCCCCCCCCCCCCCCCCCACCTGGAAGACAGATATGAGGAGCAGAATTAGAGCCCCCATGATCCAAGAGGAAATGGTTATTGACCTGGTACACCATTTAGACACATGCAAGTCTATGCAACCATGAGGGATCCACCCAAGGGTACTGAGGAAGCTGGCAGAAATGCTCACCAAGGCGCTTTCCACCATTTATCAGCAGTCCTGGCTAACTGAGGCGGTCCCAGCTGACTGGAGATTGGTAAATGTGACCTCCATCTACAAGAAGGGCTGGAAGTATGACCCAGGAAACTACAGGCCTGTCAGTTTGACCTCGGTGCCAGGGAACATTCTGGAGCAGATCATCTTGAGTGCCACCAAACAGCATGTACAGGACAAGCACAATGAGGCCCTGTCAGCATGGGTTTTTGAAAGGCAGGTCCTGCTTGACCAACCTGATCTCCTTCTATGACAAGGTGACCCACATAGTGGGCGAGGGAAAGGCTGTGGATGTTGTCTATCTAGAGTTCAGTACAGACTTTGACACTGTTTCTCACAGCGTTCTGGAGAAACTGGCTGCTCATGGCTTGGATGGGTGTACTCTTGTCGTGGTTTAAACCCAGTCAGGTAACTCGTTCACTCACTCCCCCCCCTTCTTTCCCTCCCCCTACTCCCAGAGGGATGGAGAGGAGAATCAAAAAGAATGCAACTCCCACAGGTTGAGATAAGAACAGTTTAGTAACTAAGGTATAACACAAATCACTACTGCTACCACCAGTAATAACAATGATAAAGGAGATAGCAAGGGAACAGAATACAACACCTCAGCACCAGCCGACCGATAACTCGCCCCCCTCAGCCCGACCAAGCACCGACCCATACCTCCTCGAACCCTGCAGTCTCCCAGCCCTTCTGGGTAACTCCCAGTTACCTCCTGGGCATGACGTGCTGTGGTATGGAATACCTCTTTGGTCAGTTTGGGTCAGGTGTCCTGTCTTTGCTTCCTCCTGGCTTCCCCTCCTCCCTGGCAGAGCATGAGGCTCACAAAGTCCTTGGCCAAACCAAAACATTGCTGTTATCAGCTCTGTTCCCAGGCCGAAAGTCAAAACACTGCACTGCACCAGCTACCAAGAAGGGGAAAAATGACTGCTACTGCTGAACCCAGGACAACTCTTCATTGGGTATAGAACTGGCTGGATGGCAGGGCACTAAGAGTGGTGCTGAATGGAGTTAAATCCACTCGGCAGCTGGTCACTAGTGGTGTACCCCAGGGCTCAGTATTGAGGCCAGTTCTGTTTAATATCTTTATAAATGATCTGGATGAGGGGATCGTGTGCACACTGAGTAAGTTTACAGATCACACCAAGCTGGGTGGGAGTGTTGATCTGCTGGAGGGTATGAAGTCTCTGGAGAGGGATCTGGACAGGCTGAATCGATGGGTTTTGGCCAGTGGTATGAGGTTCAACAAGGCAAAGAGCCGGGTCCTGCACTTGGGCCACAACAACCCCATGAAATTCTCCAGGCCTGGGGAAGAGTGGCTGGAAAGCTGCTTGGTGGAAAAGGACCTAGGGGTGCTGACTGATGGAGCTGAACATGAGCCAACTTGTGCCCAGGCAGCCAACAAGGTCAACAGCATCATGGCCTGTATCAGAGATAGTGTGGCCAGCAGGGCCAGGGCAGTGATCATCCCCCTGTACTGGGCACTGGTGAGGCTGCACCTTGAATCCTGCATTCAGTTGTGGGTGCTTCACTGCATGAGAGACATTGAGGTGCTGAAGCATGTCCAGAAAGCCAGCAAAGCTGGTGAAGTGTCTCGTTAACAAGTGTTAGGAGGAGTAGCTGAAGGAAGGGGGATTGTTTAGCTTGGAGAAAAGGGGGCTTGTGGGCGACCTTATTGCTATCTACAGGAGGTTTTAGTGAGGTAGGTGTGGGTCTCTTCTCCCAAGTAACAAGTGATAGGACAAGAGGAAATGACCTCTAGTTGCACCAGTGGAGGATTACATTGGGTATTAGGAAAAATATCTTCACCAAAAGGGTTGTCAGCCATTGGAACAGGCTACCGGGGAAGTGGTTGAGTCACCATCCCTGGAAGTATTTAAAAGATATGTAGATGTGTCATTTGTGGACATAGTTCAGTGGTGTACTTGGTAGTGTTAAGTTTATGGTTGGACTCACGGATCTTAATGTTCTTTTCCAACCTAAATGATTCCATGATTCTGGAGAACAAAGACAAAAGGTAGCTGCATTATTTAACATGAAACAAAATTCAGTATTTTAGGTGAACCCTAAATTCAGGAGAAGCTTTGTGTATAGAATCTTAGACTTATAGAATAGTTAGGGTTGGAAAGGACCTTAAGATCATCTAGTTCCAACCCCCCCTGCCATGGACACTAAACAATGTCACCCAAGGCTCTGTCCAACCTGACTTGAACACTGCCAGGGATGGAGCATTCACAACTTCCCTGGGAAACCCATTCCAGTGGCTCACCACCCTCACAGTAAAGAACTTCTTCCTTATATCCAATCTAAACTTCCCCTGTTTAAGTTTTAACCCGTTACCCCTTGTCCTGTCACTACAGTCTCTAATGAAGAGTCCCTCCCCAGCATCCCTATAGACCCCCTTCAGATACTGGAAGGCTGCTATGAGATCTCCACGCAGCCTTCTCTTCTCCAGGCTGAACAGCCCCAACTTTCTGAGCCTGTCTTCATACGGGAGGTGCTCCAGTCCCCTGATCATCCTCGTGGCCCTTCTCTGGACTTGTTCCAACAGTTCCATGTCCTTTTTATGTTGAGGACACCAGAACTGCACACAATACTTCCAAGTCAGATTTCAGTAAGAGCAGAGCAGAGTAGAGGGGCAGGATCACCTCCTTTGACCTGCTGGTCATGCTCCTTTTGCTGCAGCCCAGGATACGGCTGATCAGTGGAACATAAAATTTTGCCAGAAGATAATTATTAATCTGCTTTGTGACAGTCTATGACTAGTAAGGCTTGGAGCATTCTTATGTGTCAGTTCCTCTGGAGACCTGGGGGGTTGTTGACATTAAATCTGTATTTAGTTTTATAGTGGTGATTTCGCCCATTTATTTAGAAATAAAAACTCCTCCAGATTAGGCTTATAAAACTGGAAGTAATTTGGAGAGTTGTCAAAGGTTTTTTCCTCCTCCAAATCTGCCAGGTAAATATCTCTGGGATTAAAACAAAGAAAATAAATTAATCTCCGCCTTCTTATTACAATACAAAGTGAGAGAAGCCAGGAAACATGGCGCAAAACCTGATGGTACACAGTGTCCTTAGATCTCTTGGCCATTGTTTTCTCTCACAGCAGCACATGTTAATGATACAAAGAAGTTTAACATTTTTTGGCATTGGCTTTTCATGTCACAACCATAATAAATGTGCACATTACTGTTTGTATTGCTGTATCCTTTAGATGCACCGCCAATTTCTAGAGCCTGTGCATGCACAGCCAAGGACAAGATTTTGCCCACATATAGCGTGGTTGAATTAAATTAAGCAGAAATCTTGCCATACCGATTCAGATGCAAAGTAGTGTGTCACTACATGGCACCACTTGTTTATGTTGCAAAGATATTTTATGGGTCAAACTTGATAAATAAAATAACATGTTAAATCCAGGAGAACAGGAAGAAATAAAGGGATTTTGGTGTTTGTTTATTTGAAGGAATTTGTGCAACACAGGAAAAATCAAACATGATGAAGAATGAAGAAACGGGTTTCAATGTGGACAGTACCGCAGCCTCTTCCTTCTCCCACTGCCTGCAGCCACTAAGCCCTGTTACAAAGCCACACAGAACAACTCCATTTGGCGACGAATTCAGACCACACCTCTCACATTTCCACTATGGCCCTCCTCCTCTTGGAGACATGGAAACATTTCAGGGGTCCTTGGAAGGAGGTTCTCGGAAACGTAAGAGCATGCCAACAAAAATGCCTCCTTCCATTGCCCTCGAGGGTTCTTTGTCACCACCAGACAGACCTGAAGACCACAATGATATAGGCTCTTCTAGTCTCTCCTTGGTGTTCCAACAGCCAGCACAGCCCAAGTACAGGTCCCAGATGATCGACCTCTGCAACTTTGGGTTTCAGTTCTACAGAACTCTGGAGCACTTTGGAGCCAAGCCCATTAAGCAAGAATCAGTGAAGCCTAACGTGGCATGGCCCAGTAGCCCAGGCTTCATGCAGGCTCCTTACCCTTATTATCCTAAAGTCCACCCTGGCTTAATGTTTCCTTTTATTGTGCCGCCAAACTTTCATTTCAGGAACCCCTTTCAAATGAAAAGACTTCCAGAGCCACCCTTCAGGAGAGCTGAAGTAAGAGAAAGTGGTGAAAATAAACAGAAAGTGGAACGAGTAGATGTCAACCTTCAGATAGATGACAGTTACTATGTTGATGTGGGGGGTGAACAGAAACGCTGGCAATGCCCCATGTGTGAGAAGTCCTACACATCTAAGTACAACCTGGTCACCCATATCTTGGGGCACAGCGGCATTAAGCCACATGCTTGCACCCGATGTGGCAAGCTTTTCAAGCAGCTGAGTCACTTGCACACACATATGTTGACACACCAGGGCACTCGGCCACATAAGTGCCAGGTATGTCACAAGGCTTTCACTCAAACCAGCCACCTCAAGAGACACATGATGCAACACAGCGACATCAAGCCTTACAACTGCAGGATCTGTGGCAGGGGTTTTGCCTACCCCAGCGAGCTGAAAGCACACGAGTCTAAGCATGAGAGTGGCAGAGAGAACATTTGTGTGGAGTGTGGTCTGGACTTCCCAACGCTGGCTCAGCTGAAGAGACACCTAACAACCCACCGTGGCCCTATACAATACAACTGCACTGAATGCGATAAGACATTCCAGTACCCGAGTCAGCTGCAAAATCACATGATGAAGCACAAAGACATCCGCCCATACATCTGCACTGAGTGTGGCATGGAGTTTGTGCAGCCCCACCATCTCAAACAACACTCCCTAACTCACAAGGTAAGCCAGAACTGGTTGCAATCTCACTTCGCATCAGAAGGTAGTACAGGGATTGCAGGCTACTAAAGATACATGTATGTACCTCCTCGGAAAGAAGATAATCAGATCATAGAGCCTCATGCTGGCCCTTTGCCAGCTGGAGAGTGTTATGTAGAGCAAAAGCTCCAGCAGCACTGGCAATAGTAGGTGCCATATGTCTCTGTCTGTCTTAAAAAAGTACACACAAATTGTGCTCTGTCATAAATGGGAGTCCAATTAAACCACCTGTATTGCTTCTCAAAACTGTATTCACATGTTTCCATCTGTGGGGTTTATCTTCAGAATGGCCTTCTGTAACATAACATAATTTTGTAGAGCTGTATAAACCCCCTGAGATTTTAACAGAAATTTTCCACTGAAAAACAGATCTATCGCTATGCTCCCTTAATTGGGAAGTAGGTGGATTGGCAGTAGACTGCAGCAAAAGAGAGATATTATTACTCAAGAGATTTGGAAGAATCACCATAATGAGACATCTAGGGGGAAAAAAAACAACCCACCCTCTCACATAAGTTATCCATAATGCCAGCTAATGAAAGTGGACAAGCAGGACCGTAGTCCCAGCCAATTTGTATCAAGTAGCAGTCTTGCCACTGCTGGCAGCAATGACAGCAGAGTCAGTTTAGGCTGGAGCAGGCTTTGGAACACATCCAGGAAGGCTGCTTTCAAAAACAGCGAAAATGTAACTGCTCAATCCAAGAATATCTGAAAGTGGCTTGTCCTCCTTTACAAAAATGCTGTTAAGATAAGCCAGAACTCCATATATTTTATAAAAATTTGCTTTGCATACTTTTAACACTTGAATTTTGGCTTTTACGTGGAAGACATTAAAAATACAGAAAGATACAGTGCTTCAGTTTTATAGACACATTTGCTTTCAAAACCCAACAACCTCTACATCCACTTTTGCTTTTTCTTTCCTACTACATGATTGTAATTTTTTGCTGGTTTTGGAGATTCCCTGGTCTTTGGATTTACCATGCAAAATTCTACCAATTTGAGACTTGGTGATTTTCTGTCACAGGAAATGCAATGCCCCTGAGCCTTTAGAGAGCTTCTGCTTCTTTGTCCACAGCCGCAGGTGGATTCAGCTGCGGACGTAATTAACAGCACTTAGCTGACCAAATGCAGTCTCACATCAGACAGGCAGACACTTAAAGACACTGTTGGTTTTCACAATTTTAGCTTTGCAAGTAACTGTGAAAAACACTGATTAGCACAAAAGTAGGGATGGTTTAGAGTGTTCTTTGTTATGGGGTAATTGCTCTCAGCACTTCTCTTGTAAATCCTCATTACCTTCTGCAAGTTATACTTGAACTCTTACAGTGTTTAGTTGTAAATTCATTGATTTTCATAGCATCTAAATGAGTTTTTGAGGAGCTGGCAGTAAGACCATATGGGCATAAGCAAGAATATTGAATAATGCATTATTAAAATGACTGTATGGCATAAAAGGTGCTAGAAATGCTCTGTAAACACCAGGTAAAAAATTAAATGTAACATGTATATCCTTATTTGGTTACATTGCTTGACTACTCAGTTGCTTCAGATTGTCTTCTATAGCTTTCTTCAAAATAGGGCTATAGCTTTTTCAGAAGCCAATGACATTCAAAAGCAAGCACTACTTTAGTCTCTTAACTGGTTAGCTTTTATTCTTGTCTATTAAGTATATTTAACCAATAAGTAACACATGCAGTAGGGTGGGAAAGAGAAGCTCTGTTCCTGACTATGTCTCATACGATTTGTAAACTTACTGATGGAACGAAAACTTAGTATTCATTAAGCTTATATTTCTGTTTTTCAGATCTTTGTAAGAATTTGCCAGGAAAGAAATACATAAATATCTACCACTCGAACAAATGATGTTAAAACTGAAATAATTTATTACCTGCTTTGCTAATGAAGAATAAATACTTCATATATTTTTGTAATGAACATTAAATGATCTAGAAAATTTTCCATCTACAGATTTTTCTGGTTTTTTTTTTTTTCCTTTTCTCACAGGGTGTGAAAGAGCACAAATGTGGAATTTGTGGCCGGGAATTTACTCTGCTGGCCAACATGAAGCGACATGTCCTGATCCACACCAACATCAGAGCCTATCAATGCCATTTGTGCTTCAAGAGCTTTGTGCAGAAGCAGACGCTCAAGGCCCACATGATTGTTCACTCTGATGTCAAACCTTTTAAATGCAAGGTAAGTTCATTTGGTGGCAGAGGCATTATCGCAAAATAATATAGCACAAAATAATGGAGGTAAACTTCTGTGGTTTACTCCTTTCCCCTTCAATATCAGCATCTTTCATCCTCAAGTATTTTTCTTCTGCTTTGTGATCATTTCAATGCCACAGCAGTTTGAGGACAAGAGGCATACCTGACATTTGCTTAGTTCTTAGCCATCCAAACAGAAGTCTAAGTGTTTAATAGCTTGAAACAGTGACTAAAAACACAGTTCAAGTCATGCACCCCACAGGGGACTGTAGAAAAGCAGCAGCCACAATTTCACATAGTGATGCTGTGGGACAGTTCAGAGAAAGACTCAAACAAAGCTACAGAAAAATACAGCTGCAGAAGGGATTTGAATGGGCCAAGTGTAATTACCAAGCTGAAATTCAGGGCAGGACATCAGTATCTTAACAAAGCAGCCTCTAAGACTGTCTCGCCTTTTTAGGATTCTGTGCAAATTCCAGCTTGCTGCCTTGTGCCAGCCCGTCAGAGGCTGACATTCCCTTTCCATCCCCTCTTCTCCCTCCTCATAAACTTTAAAAGATTTGGTTTTCTTGACTGTGCTCATCTCTAATATCTTCCTTATGAATTGGTTGTGTTTATATTCTGATCCAGTATTGGACACTGCATCTGCTCCTTTGCTGCCTAACTGGCTCATTATTTTAGTCAGAGGTTGTAGGTTTTATTCCTACTATGATCTCCTCTAAGAGGGTTGTAAATACAGAGTGGAGCATATTATCCAGTTTAAGCGTCAGTAACTGAAGACTGATCTGGAAGCAATTTCTAGAACTCTTTCATCCAACATCTTTATGGAATTAAATATTGTCTTAAAATGAAAGCAACATTGAGAAGCAGAGTTGGGTGAAAAATTTTAAATGGTATTATTTTGTCTTGAAAGATGTAGAATTTCAAAATGTCATAGGAAAATATGGCATTCAGTGATAATCTTAGTAGGAAAATGTTAGAATTAGTCAATGCATTTTGCTTTGACAACTTTGCAGCATTTCACCTTGAAAAAAATAACAGAAAAATCTTCTAACTTTAGGGTTTTGCTAATTTTAATTTATGTCCTACTAGAAAGTTATTTTGTATGCTAGAATTTATGTTAGTCTATACTGATAAAATAACTTCTGTTACTGAATTGCTTGCGTAATTCTGTGTCAAATCTTCTGTAGACTTTCATTCTGTGTGAATACCTGCAAACCTGTCCTTTTGTTCCCAATTGGTCAAAGTCCTCATCTGATCCCTCAAATTTCAGAAAAGGAACTCAATTGTTTGATCGATTGCTCTGATGCAGTATCTGGACCCACATTATTTTTTCAGTATGTGCAGATTAGCTGGAAGTTTGTGTTCAGCTTAGGGTTTGATGATGACAGTCTATTTGTACTTGGAGATGGCAATAGCTTGAACAGGCAACTGGAGTACCACCAGGAACACCTGTTTTTCTTATTTTTTTACTTCTCTGTCCCCACCCAGTGTTCCTAGGAGAAAAGAAACAAGCAAGCACAGTAAACCAGTTTCTCCCATGGCTGCAGGGATGCCCCTGAACAGAATGTAGGTTGTAACAAGCAAAGAGAGAACTAGCATTTGCTCTTTTGTGTTAGGAGCATCCCTTGGTTCTCTGGTGGGCCCTTGAAAGACTTGGGCAAGTATTCTGGCTGGTATTCAGAGGGTTAAGGCAATGACCAGATAGCAGCCTTTTGGCACCAAGCTCCTCCTCAGCAGAAGGAAGGATATAGCTGTATGAACAGCCTGCTTTAACAATGGCTCACATGTCCCCCGGGAACCGCCTGCAAATAGATTTCATCTTGCTTTCTCTTGTACTTTTCAAAGCTTCCTGTTTTCTCACGGTCCTTTTGGACAGTTTACAGTCTTTCTCCCTCTCCCTCTCTCTTTGAGGAAAGGAACACCCTTCTTATGAAGAAAAAAAAAAAAAAAGAAGAATGTAAGGGAAAGAGAGCACAGCCAGTAGCCTTTCTACTTCACCACATGCAATGGTTTTCTTTACCTTTTTCTCACAGCAAAAGAAAACATGAGGCTTTCCTATGTGTCTAATCACAGCTAAGCACAGACTATCTGAAGTGAGGGAGTAGCAAATAGCTGTCCCTTCTGTTTCCTCATCCAGCTGCAGCCAGGATCTGTGTCTAGATTTTGTCTGAAGACTGAACTTCTCTGTAGTGTTTAAAGGCCTGAGCCCATGCTGCCTTTTTAATTTCTGTTTAAAAGAAAAACAACAACCCCCTCCACCCAAAACCACTGAAGAGTTCTGAAGGAGTTGCACCAACTGGTGCAATAGTGCTAATCCTGATTTGTAGAGGAAGCTTCTGTGAAACATACCATTGCTTTTAGTGCTGAAGTCAGCAATATTTTAGACCTCCAGTAGAGAATGTAATGAAGCCAAAGGAAATGTGAGAGATAAGTACTTTGGAAGAAACAAAACAGACTGACAAATCTAGAAAGGTGATACTTCAAGTGGTGACATAGGAAGACAAAATCTAGCGTTGATCTAAATTACTTCAGTCCATTTCACCAGCTAGTGCCGCGAAGTGTGTTCAGCAGACTTGCAGCTGAGGTCCTTCCCTTCAGGGCTTGAATTTTACTTTGTCTAATATAGACAGCCTAACAAAAGTTCCACAAGTAAACCATGCTGTTCCTCCTATCCCAAGATCTCTTGCATAAACTTTGATTCCCCTTCACTGTTAATGTGCTCTGTGAAGAGTTCTGCTGGAGCTCCCTCTCATGCAGCCGGCTCAGGACTCTGATCAGTGCTCACAACCCTGCCCTTTCACAGAGAGAAAATCTTGTACACCTTCCTGGTTTGGTCTGCAGGCTCAGGCTGTTCTTTAAGCACTGGTTGTGAAACCCAGCTAGATCTAGGTCACTGTCTTCCAGCATATGAGCACAAAACCTGATCCCTTCATCCTCTGGATCATGAATACTCATCTGAAAGTCATCATGTGCCTTTTGAAATGTATGGGTTATTGAGAGACAATGCCACACAGAGCAATCATCCCGAAAAACAATTTTAATATCTGCATTTCTTTCATTTTCCTGCCACACCTCTTCACTGTACTACCATTTCCTCATGTTCTCAGGGGAGATTTCTGGACAAGAACACATTACACGTCCATAAGACTGGGCATGACATTGGGATATAGAAAACCTACCCCATTTATTCAGATACACAAAATTCTAGTTCCTGTCTTTTCATTATGGAGATAAATAAATATTGCCTTGACAAAAAAACAAAACAAAACAAAACCCAAACCACAAAACAACAACAAAAAAGGGCTTCTACTAGACCCATTTCAATAATCAATACCTTATAAAGATATAGCACCTTATCAACCTTTTTTTCCTGATTACCAGTTTAGATAGAGAAATAAAGACCTAGCTGTTGGAAAGCAAAAGCTGGTGAGAAAACAGATCAGCCACAACACAAGCAGACAACTAGAAGCCTTCTGCTGAGGGGTATTATTATTGGCATTCTTGTAGCCTGAGAAACATTGACATGTCATAGGTCATTCCAGCAGCTGTTAAGATATAATCAGCTGTTGTTCTTCCTTGCAAAATTTCTGTGTTCATCAGTGCTGCTTCTCCTCTTTGCTTCCCCCATCACTTTCAGAGTGGTTTTGGGGTTTTTTTTGTGCATTCATTTCCCTGAATACAAGTCCTCAAGCATATTAACTTCATTCAAATGCAAAGAGACAGTCCTCTTTCTTAAGTGGGTGGATGACCCTTGGAATCAGACATTTTAGTTTTACTGATTGATACCTCATTTTCAGTGGCTTCCCCCACTCCAGCTCCCCATCTTGGTGAACATTTTGCTGATAAATTTGTCAGAATATTAATTTTAGCAAAACCACAAAGAGCAAATCATGGAAGAGAACTTATGCAGCTGAAGCAAATAGTTTTTTGAAAGCAAGTGAATATTTCCAAACTCTCTTTTTGCAGCACTGACTCAGCCCAAGCTTTTATTTGAACACAATACCCCTGTAAATTCCTGTATTAACGGAATGCTTCATTTTCCCCTCAAGAAATGGTTTAAAATACAAAAGATACAGTACTATTTCACCAAGGATCATTCCACTATCTACATATCATCCACATATTCCAGGTGATGGCTTTGTGAATTTGACTCAAAAAGTACTGTAACAGACCTTCTGTACTATCCAAATAAATCAGAATTCAGATTAGATCAAAATTTTGGTGGAATCTCAACAACTGTTTTTTAGTAATTTTCTCCTCAATGGCTACACTGCTTGATAGAAGTTTCTTTTACTCAGTAATGGTGATTCTGGTTCATATAGCGATAAAGACTGTAAAGAAAAAAAATCTGATGGTAAAAGTATTCCTAAGAAAGGGCCTGAAGTAGAAAGCAAACACCAAAGTTTGCAGAGGATGGAAACAGCCACTTGAATGTGAATAAAATTACAAATCCTAATAAGGAAAGACCAGAAGACAAGTAAGACTAGAAGCTTGTAATAGTGATCTCAAACTCTCATGTCTTGAGAATACCTTTGACTCATAAGGAACTAGATTACAAAAGGATCCATCTAGATAAACAATAATAATGGAAAAAAAAATCCCCCTTACTGTTTCATTAAAGGCAAACCTGCACAATCAATGGATTGTTGAGCATGATCAGTGAGGAGCATGCTTCAGGAAAAGCTGAGTCATTCTTGCAGCCCCATGACTATTTAAATTCCAGCTTACTCACCAGAGAGACTGAAACACAGAAGTTGGTAAACAGAAGATAAGAGGATCAGAGAAAAACAGGGGAGTAAAAAGAAAAAAAAAAGGAATTGCTTTTTCTAGTTTAAGCAAAATGTGCAGCCCTTTCATTTCCACTTAATGAGAAGTAATACTGTGCTTGACTGTTTCACAGAAACCCTTCATTAGTTTTATTTTGTATCTCTATCTCTGGTGTTGCTCCTGCTTAAAGGCTAGATTTATAAACTACAAACAAAATGGTTCGCCAGTGCAGAAAGTTATACTTTGCATTTCATTAAAATTAAGAGCCTTCCAGGTAACACACTTAAGCCTCTCACCTCCTTACAAGAACATTCCCTGTTTTTGGAGAACCCTTGACTGTGTGTTCTACTCACCAAATTTAAAATATGACAGCAGTGCAGAAGGCCTTAGGTAGATCAGACTTAACTGCATATTCCCGTCCATAGTTTTTTTGTCTGTATCTTTGAAAAACAAATTGTAGCCAGAAGCCACCAGGGCTCAAGTTGAGAAGAACAGGTCCTATTTCCTTTCAAAATGTTCTGCTTGTACCCGCTTGAAGTAATCATTTTCATTTTTACTTTTTTTTGCAGCTTTGTGGAAAAGAATTTAACAGAATGCACAATCTAATGGGACACATGCACTTGCACTCGGACAGTAAGCCTTTCAAGTGCCTCTACTGTCCCAGCAAATTCACCTTGAAGGGGAACCTAACCAGGCACATGAAAGTCAAACATGGGGTTATGGAACGAGGATTTCATTCTCAAGGTAATATTTTTCAGCAAGGCTATTCTCTGAGAGATTTGAAGATGCATATCTGTAAACCCAAATGGGCTTTGTACTACAGATCCAATGTGATTGGGAGAGATTGAATCCCATAAGCTCTGGAGGTTGTCATTAACTATTTGTGTCACTTCAGTGATACAGATCAGAGATCCCCAAGGTAGTGACCCTTGTCTTGGAGATCTTTCAGACTAGATATCTGATAACACACAGGTACAGACTGAGATGGAGGAATAGATGGAGGCAAAATGCAACAGCATTTATGAGCAGAAAAGAAATACTTCTAGCGTACTAAGTTGCTGTTGTCAGGTGTTAGGGAGAATACATTCAGTAGTATGAGCGTAGATTTATCAAGCCATACCAAATGTTCTTGTACTTAAGCCCAGGCCTCCCTATCCATTGCTGTGAGAAGGTGTAGTGTCCGCAGCATCACAGAGTTTCTCTTAGCATGTAGGTACTCTGAGATACAAATGGGAGCGAGCTGGTGGAGATTCAGTCTTGGGGAGGCTGTGGTGTATGTACTTGGGCAGGGGAACGATTGGATGACATAATCTTCCTGACTGAGGGTATAGTTCCATTATTTTTGAATAAACATTACAGCTGCAAGGGACTTGATTCCTAGAGGTTGACACACCACAGCCTAACAGCTATGGACAAGCAGATATTTTCGCCCACTCATATCTGTGTACAAGTTTGTTTTTTCTCTTATGTTTGAGGTACACCATAAATTCTTTCAAAACTGACACAAACAAAAAAGCTAGAACACTCCATGGGTCTTGCTCACTGCTTATTGAATTCCAGTCTGGAATGGAAGCCTGAATGGCTCTATGTCGGGAAGCCTTGGCTATTCTGTACCATATTGACATAGCTGTGTTACCAAAGGCTCAAGAGCCAGTTTGCAAAGAAACGTGGATAAGAGGAGACATGGATTTTTGACTACCCAGGGAAATTGGGTATTAGGGAAGATAGTTTCAAAAGTTTCAGTATCCAAGATATTTTGTGTCTTAAGACTTTTTGGATAAATAATTCTTTCATAGGTAAGATTTTTTGGTGTTCCTCAAATTCAATCTTCAAGACAGCTTAACACACACGTAAAACACACACTCTAACTACATTTGGCATAAAAATTTACAAAGTTCCCAACAGGTAATGAGATAAATAGCTCTTTTTTTTTCCTGTAAATCTCCCACAGCACTATGCTGGTTATGCAATTACTCATAATTGAAGACAGCCTAAGAGCTTTTCAGTGTACAGAGATTTTTCAGCCCTTGAGGCTGTCAGACACCAGGCAATTTGTAAGGGTTGCCACCTCCTCATGAGTCATTTTAACAAATACAAACTGTTGCAGATTAGCAGCTGTATCTAGTGAGGCTGCATTGATCAATTACTAAGGGAAAAAAAAAAACAAATCAAACTGTCTGAATCTTCTTCAGTGTGTCCCAATGCTCAGAGTGTATTTGAGTCCGTGGATGCCTCCTAGATAATGCCTGGATTTCCAGCAAGATAGGAGATGCTGACAAATATTGAGATAAACCAGATCCAGGACTATGCTCAGACTACACTGCACTGCTAAAAATCATCATTTGTTCAAAATGATTTCCTCAAGCTAAAGCACTACCTATTGCACAGAGCTTTTTCAGTGGCATGAATGGCTTCTCAGTGGCTGAAAGATGAAAAATTAAGGAGAGTGAAGGTTGTAGGCTGCCGAGACTTGATTGTCATTTCATTTTGAAGTGGTAACTTTGAACTGAAGTGTTTATAGAACAATCACATTAAAATGTTTTTAATCTTTTCCAACCGTCTGGAAAAAAAAAAAAAAAAAAAAAGTACAAAACCTGGGGCTTTGGTCATGGCGTGTGATGCTTTAGATCAAAGTTTTCATTTCTAAAGAAGTAAGAAGGAAGAGGGAATGTACGCTGGCAAAAATAGCTAAAAGGGGCCAGGCCACTTCACTTTTATCCCTAGCTCCCTAATCCAGCGTTTGGCATGTCCAGCACAATGTTTTCTGTGTCATAACCTGACTGTGAAGTGTATACAATAGTACTTCTTTAACAGTATCTCAAAGGAGATGTCATGAGATGTAAACAGTAAAGTACTTGAGACAGCTGAATGGAAAACAATGGTAAAGTATGAAATGGGAGGCCACCTCACATTCTGTTTTTTTTAACCATGTATCACATATATAAATTGTTCCTTTTCTCCTCCCTCAAACCACTACAAGGTTTTGGAAGAGGAAGAATTGCTCTGTCCCAGACAAATGTCTTAAGAAGCTTGGAACAGGAAGAGCCCTTTGATCTTTCCCAGAAAAGCCAAGGGAAGGGAATCTCATTCCATTCAGATGGCGAGAGTGCCAAGGGAAGCTCATGCCAGGAAGAAGAGGAGGACAACTGCTATGAGGCAGAGAGATATACCCCTGCCATGTACCACCAGGATGACAATAAGCTATACACGGCTCAGGATCTGTCTGGCAAACCTGAGTGCATGATGAAGGACTTCAGAGAGTCCTACTGCAATGAGAAAGAAGAAGTGCAAAGTGAGGGACGACTGGAGAATAGAACAGGAAGCTCAGACAAACAGGAGAGCCAAGGAGACAGAGACCTTACAAACGACAAAGAACACCTCAGCTTTAGATCCTTTGAAAAGGCCAGGCTTGGCCACTCTCTCTCTGATTACTTGTATTTGAAGCACAGGAACAAGAGCTTGAAAGAATTGCTGGAAAGAAAAGTTGAAAAACAAACAATGCTTATAGGCATTTAAAATGGACATTTAAAAAAGTCTGGAAAATGGGAACTAGATAGCTTTTAACATGAACTGTAATTTGTCAATACCTGGAATTTTGTAGTAGTCTTTAGAAAAAACCAAGCCAATGAATAAAAATAATTTAAGGTAAAACACATATATTAAAAGTATAAAGCAGTTCAAGGTCACAAAGAAATGCAACAGATATTGAAAAATAACATTTTAATACTTACCCATTTATGTTTAATCAGACAGTGGGGTAGGTAAAGAAGCTTATTTTTCGTTTATCTGGGATGGTAGAGACATATGCAATTTTCTAGTTATCAAAAAGCAACGTATTCTAGCATTTGATTTATTATCTGACTAAACATATGAAGAATTCTAACTATAAATCTCAAAAAAAAAATAATCTCAGTGCTAAGTATTTCACAGTGTAAGTAAGAGTACTGTTAAACATGATGCACACGGAAGTATTGTCATTCCCAGAACTAACACAGTCCAAATACTTCCATCTAGTGAAGTGACAGTTCAACCACTTACAATGAGAAATGGGAAAGAAATTAAGAAGAAATAGTAATGTTTTGTGATATGGTGAAGGGCAGCTCTGTAAGGACTGGAATTTATTACAGTCACAGAAGCTTTTTCTCTGGCACAAGGAATGTTTGTGCTTTGCTATGTTTCAGTCAGTATGGGAGTATTCATCAGTTCTTCAAGTGAAGTAGCATGGACTGTGCTGACATGTTGTTCTACTGTCTGCTCAGACCAACATATAATGAACAGCAGCAGCATGTAGCATTTGCAAGTTTTGCTGTAATTACACATAAAGCAATATGAGTAATTTAATAGAGAAAAAGATGCAATTTTGCCTTTTATCTCTTCAGTTTGTCTTGGCTCTTAAGGCTGATTTTGAAATGCGCAGGTCTGAGCAGATTTTATTTAGAAGATATGGCAAAAAAAGAGCCCTTATAGGGCGAGCAGCACATCACAGAGGAAAATTGGTTTTGTATTTCCTCTTTACCGAGTGAGAAATTTTTCCTTTATCAACATGGTTTGACCAGTAACCTGCAGGCCTTTCAGAAGAATTCCACTCATGCTGTTTTTACTGAGTCATTCACAACTTTTCATTCTTTTGATTCTCATAACAGATGCTAAGAAGCCACAATTCATTAGGCACATTCCATTAATTGAATGAATAATTTGATCAGCCCATTGATTCCTGCATCTTCAAAGTAGACTACAAGCAGCCCCACTCCACCCTATTGCTTATAAGGAAATATAGATTTAATAAGTCATTTAATTAGTCCTATGTCATTCATACCCATTCATAAACCCACTCAAATGGTTTAAATCTATATATATATGGTACATCATATCTAAATATGATTGCCTTCTTCACTTACCTGCCAAGGTCTTGATTTGAATTACCTTGCTATCATGCTTAATACATAGCAAGTTATAATTAAATATAATCATAGACTTATGGCTTCCTAAGGCTAAAGTCATGTAGCTGCAACTCTCTGACATTATTAGAAACCACTCACTGATGATTCTCGTACCTACTAGTTAATCAGTGTTCACAGGGCAGCAGCCCTTAATGATCATATAAAACTGGGTTTATGTAGTCTGAGGCTGCAGAAGGCAGTTTCAATTTTCATGGCTCAAGCACAGTATAATACTCTGAAGAGCAGAAAAGCTGTTGATAAAAGAAGCTGTAACACGCAGGTGACTCTTCTAAAATGTAATGAACTCTACAGCTGGCATACAGGGTATGCCAAATTGAAGTGGAATGTAGGTCATGTTAGGCCTAGAATTAATATCTTTCAAAATAAGGTGTATTTCAGAGATGCATATCCATATTTTTTCAGTGATGAATTGTTTTATCATACACATTCAACTTACTTGCTTCCAGTGCTTGTAACTCCTCTTGGAAAAGGAGCCATCTTTCTTTCAGGAAGACACTGTGGTCAATCAGAAGAATCAGAACGTTTTCAGAGAAATGATCAGGTAGAAATTCAGCATGGTTTATAAGCTTGCCTGTTAGAAATAGGAACAAGTCCTTCGGCTGCCTTCTTGGCAATATCTTGTCTCTGTCAGACAAAAGCTCCTATTTGAGAGTGCATACAGCCAAGACCTGGGAGACTCTGACTCTTAGAAACGTCTCTCTCAAAGTAGTGTAGTTTCCAGATATTCATGATCCAAGATCAGTCCACTCCACCTTTCAGGCATACTAGTTCCTATAATAAGAATAAACAGAGAATCAGGAGCCTGGTTGTAATTTCTAGAATGGTGCGCATGCAAATGAACTTAGCAGCTCCCCTCACTTTTGTGGTAGGTAAAGACATGCAGCCTTTGCATTGTAAAGCTCTGTTGTCTATGCATTGGAGGGTGTTATGGCGCAGCTAGACCAACCCTATACTGAAAGAGACAAATGTTACATACCAAAAGCACTCCAGGTAAACAGAGCAGAGAAAACCTTTTCAGCAGAGCTCAGCTCCCAGTAGATAGCATAACCACAAACCTGATGTCTGCTGGAAGTATGCGTACAATTCAGAGTTCCCTTACAGACTTCATAAGGGAAAGCGCCAGACATGTCGTTAGGAAAGGAAATCACTGAAAACAGTTCTGGATTGTCTGGATTGTCTGTAAACCCAAACACTTTCAGCCACATTGTCACTGCAGCCAAATTACCCACTTCTACAATCCTGCTTCTTATTGGAGCAAAACCAACTGCCAGCCACATACAGACAGGTGGAAAGGAGTAGAGACCCCCAGAAAGGCAATGTTATTTAGGAATAATTTGTAATGTAAATTCATTTTCTTTCATTCTTCCTAGAAAGCAGAGAATATTCCATTACAATGAATCCTTGAGACTGTGCCCAGTCACATAGTCACACAAAACTAATTCACAAACACCCAAGGCTAATTCATGTTAGAGTAGTAAAGAACTCATCTAAAACCATTAAGTCACCAGTCAGAGGAATTACAAACAAAACTATTACTAAGATAAGGAGACAGTGCCAAGTGACCCAAGCAAAAAGGTTAGGAGATGATAGTCCTCCTTACTGCAGAACATAATGCAGCTGGGTTTAAGACACTTGTTAAAAGAGGCCCCAAGGGACAAATTAAAAGTGAAATAACAGTCTTCATTGTGAAGCACCTTGCTTTTCAAACATAAGTTATTTTCACGCTATTTACATTGGCACCGTTTTGGGAACAGACAGTAACGGCCTTTGCTTTTTAATAGCTTTGAAAATGCTTTATAGAAATTTGCTCTCATAATGAAGTTATTTCCCATTTCTAATTTTTGAGAGATTAGCTTCCTTGTTATGCTTTGAATAGAGGTTCAGAAGTACTGTGTCCTGGACCTTAGGGGATATATTTTCTTTTTCCTCCTTCCTAATCTATATACCTTCTTCTTGCTATGTTGTAGAAAAAAAGGTATTTGCCTGACTCTTCTCTGCTATTTGGGTGTTCAGTTCATGGTAACACATAAAATTAAAGCCCAATCTTTACCACCTCTGTATTAAATCACATCCATACTCTTTCTGTGTATCATTGTAAGAAGCCTAATTCCATCCTCTTGAAGAGCACCAGAGCAAATAAGAGTGGCCACAAACTCATACAACCGAGATGCTTTCCAAACTCATATAAAAAGATGCTTCAAGAAGCCATGTTGAGGAGAGGCAAATTGGCCACACCATAATGAGTATGGGCAAGTGAATGCAGGTGGTTTATTACATTAGAGACTTGTCTGCTGTTGAGGTCAGCAGGGAGAATTCCGCAAGACACTGTACAAAACAGAGTACATGCGGATGAAAAGTCAAAAACTGGGTGAAGAAAGACAGCGTATTTACTGGGAAGGTGAAGTAGGTAACCAAGGAACAAACTGGTTTGTGTCTAGCTACCAGGTCTCAGCCATCTCCTTGTTAACCTGAGTTCTTCCTGGCTGAGGACAGCCTCCAGCCTGTAAATGCAAAGACAGGTGTTCTGTGTTCAGCAGCTCAAAGGATAAAACATGATATTATGATAGAAGTTTACCCTATGCTGTGTCCTGTAAAACAATTTGCTGGAAAGACCAGGTAATGCTACTGCACCCACCTTTTTACAACTCTCTGTTGATCTACTAGCTATACTCCTATTTCTCTCTTCATACGGTGCTGCTGGACTCTGCTATTATGAGTGTACAGTTAAGAAGTAATATAAGTACTGTATTTATTGTTCCAAGAAGTTTTTAATAATTATTAACAGTTTGGAAAATGTCATGTCTGCTTAGCTGAACAAGATGTAACAAAGCTAACATTTTGTACTTCTAACAGATTTTGCAAATAAAGTGATGTATATTTATTTTGCGTAGAATGCTGTGTTCCTATTCAAAGCCCCAGCTCAAAAAATAGACCAAATATCTGTGAATACTCAGCTTCTGGCTTTATATCTCAACAGTAAAAGCATGTATGAGGTATTGTATTAATTTAAGCAAATAAATACATACTGGAGAAGCTGCTGTGCTTTGTATTGAAATGGATCTGAAGTTTTTGGAACTCTAGCTATTTTATATAGCAAATGTATGGGGCTGGTCTGGCAAGGTCATGCCTCACTCAGCACCACTGAAGGGTGGTCCTTGTAAAGGGAAGCCTCGAAGACAAGAGCAGAAGAGCTGCCAGATCCTTTGAGGTAGAGAGATCTCTTTATTACTACAGACTGCAGGGAGGACATAAAAATGCTCTGGGATGATTATGGTATTTGTTAATGTGGCTTTACACCAGATAAAAATCAAAGATGTAATACTTATCTTAAAGATATTTCAAAGATCTGCATCATGTAAAAAGAGAGGAAAAAACAACCAGATGTGTTATAAGACTGATGTTTAGAAAGTAGATACACCTTTGTAACTTGAGGAATAAGCAAAAGATTCTGAATTTGGAGGCTCAGAGTTTCTTTTTGTAATGGAATGCATCACTTTAAGTGATGATTAAACTCTTGAATTTGTTTGGCTTTATGAAAACCTGACGGATTTGGCATCATCAGACTTGGCAGAGAACATTTTAGTCTGTTTCTGAGCACCAAGAGAAAGCAACTGGAATGTTGGATATAAAATAACTAAAGCAATAATGAAAATAGATATATTCTAATTCTCAAAGTTACATACTTCTAAAAGTGCAAGAAGGCTTATACAAACACTCGAAATACATGTAAGAGGCTAAAAGAAACAGAAATAAGTTTTTTTTCGCTTTCCTGTTTTCTTACTTTCTTATTTTCCCTTCTGTTTTGATCACAGGTAAAAACAACTATGAAGATTATAAGCTACCTCTACATGAGGAGAAGGAGCATATGTGGGAAGTGACGTAGCTCATTCCCATGTGACTCAGCATCACTGAATCTCAAAATTTCATCTTTGCCAGTCACAAATAAATAATTTAGGAATGCATGCTTGGTTTTTTTCACAAATTTCCTTTTTCATTTTTCTTGAAAATTGAGCTATGCTCCCTTATGTCTTCAAACAAGCAGAAATTAAGTAGAATAGAAAGAGAACCTCTCAGATGTTCCCAGGGGGCTTTTCTGTGCCTGTAGCAAAATGGTGACAGGCCCAGAATACCTAAAGTATTTTCACAAAGACAGACAAATTAATAACAATGATATGACAAAAAGGGGTGAAATATTACATAAAAAATAACCCTAGTTACATACAGATGATATGGGATATCTCTGAGTAGAGAAAGTCACCGTCAAACTGCATTGTGTCAGAGTTTCAACAAATTAATATTCTAGTTTAAGAAACAAGGCTGTATACACAACTTCTTGCCAGATTTGTCCCATTAATCTGCTCTATGGCTTGTGCAATGTGGTACAGCTAAATGTGTTTGCCCACTGGTCCATGGTGCAAAAATCTGATCTAAAAACACATGCAGGGTGTCAAGTCATTTCAGCACTTGCAAATGATGAAACACTATATAGGGATCACTGCTAATGCTGTTACCAGATACGATATGATGGTGTGTTGGATCATACATTATGAACTTCCTTACAGATCAGCCTGCAAAGAAAGTACAGCTGGACAGAGAACAGACACTTTGTGAATAAACCTTCTGGTGTCCTATCATTCTGTTTACCCTGTCTGAAAAAGTACTGTATATTCAGTGCAATTGTATAAATTATTTTGTTTGGAAGGAGCCAGACACCATTGCCTTACAGTGAATTACTTCCTGGATTGAAAGATCTCTTATAGTGTAAGCATTTTGTTCAACAGGCTTCTCTCAATTTACATCTATGAAAGAGGTTGGCTTGTATTTTTGGAGCTGGGATTCTGTTTGTACTGTACTATTTTCAGTACTTAAGTACCCTTAGAGTTCTGAATGGAAAATTGTTGAAGAAAAGATTATGATTGAGACACTGATTAGCCAACTAAAAGACAGGATGCAATAAAATGAGAATGATGGAGTTGTGTGAAAACATGAAATGTATTTCTACCTGTTATAAAATTAACAGAGATAGGAGCAGTACAAATTTGTCAGACAAGGTGCCACAGAAATGTCTCTAAAAGAAATACCGTTTAGCAAGCTAAGTGGCAGATACAAACCCAGAGAAATATCTATCAATACAGAGTGATATCTTGCCATTTTCTGCTACAAACTATGTGACTTTTCTAGAAACACTAACTCTTCATCTTTTTTTATTTGTTTCATAGACCAAGATGACTTTTAAAAATTAGTATATAAAGCATTTGTACAAGAGAGAGAATCAACCCTCCAGCCAGCCATAAATATAATGAAAACTGACAAGAGTGGGGAAATCTTGCTGCGAAGAAAGTTACACTAAAATTGAAACAGGATTGTGCCTACTATAATCTGTCTTGGAAGTCTGTGAGAGCAACACCAAAACCAGGCAGGTCTGAGATGATATAGGTCTGCTAAAGGCACATGTACTGCCTGAGAGTTTACTCAGCCAGCAAACCATCTTCTTACTTACGGTAAAAATTAAAAGCTGTCCCCTAATGAGAGTTCTCTTTAAACTGGGATTAAAACCAATGCAAGTTCTAAAAGGATTGTATGAAGCAGACTTCACATGATTTGACACTAGACACCAGCAGAATTAATGCCACTGAAATATTTCCTACAGAAATACCTGGGGTTCCCAGTGTTACCATCACTTTGCGGGAGGCAACCACCCCACAGCCAGCCAGCAGAATGGGTCATGAGAGATGTTTGTGCAAATGTCACCCATTCCAGTGTAGTTAATCCACTCTAATATATCATATCCAGGTCAAGCAAGCCTGCCTAATTTCACTCTGAAGGTGATGAGGCATAATTGTGCAGCCTGTTCCACCCACTCTTCTGTAACATGCAGCTATGGTACAAATGCATTTTGAATAACTGTACTTATTTTAGTAATGAGCATCTGATGATGACATCCACTAACGTGCTTGATTTCAGCAGTGAGGTTAGCAGTCCTTCTACCTGATTTATATTAGTAGATCCAACCCCTCTGTATCATGAAACCACACAACACAGATACCCTCTTGGATAATGTAGGGCTTTTTCATTTCCGTTGCCCCATTAGTCTAATTGCAGGAGTCTATTAACCTTGCTGATGGCTTGACCTGCTTCCTCCGTTTCTTATAATCATATATTTCCACATTTTTTTTTTCTCATGGCTTTTGTTCTGCATTTTTAGGCTTCCACGTAGAAAAAAGTTTGCTTAGATCTTATAATGCATACTGAAAGGAGTAAGTGCAAGTAACTACTTGTATGCATTTTTGACAGATGGTGGCAAGCTAGCAAATATTTTCTAATGTTTTTGCTTTTTTATTTTGTGTTTTTTAAAAAAGATTTCTTCTTTTCCATTTTAATTTTTCTCATCAACTCTTCAGGGCTCTATTACATAGACTACTGATCACCTTCCTACAGGGGATACTAAGTGTTTGGTGTGATCTACTCTGAGACCACTGCTGCAGAGCCATTCTTATGAAATGTTTCAAAGGAAAAAGAACTCTCCAGTGTGACAGATGAGCAGAGACAATGACAATCCCCAGGTGCACTTAGCATCAACTCCAACAGCCAGCACCATGAGTATAACACATTAGTCCTCTCTTCAAAGCAAGGTGCAGATGACCCAGGGAATTACAGACCAGTCAGTCTCACCTCTGTGCCTGGCAAAATCTTGGAGCAGATTCTCCTGGAAGGCATGCTAAGGCACATGAAAAACAACAAGGTGCTTGGTGACAGCCAGCATGGCTTCACTAAGGGGAAATCCTTCCTGACCGATTTGGTGGCCTTCTATGATGGGGCTACAGAACTGATGGACAGGGGTAGAGCAGTTGATGTCATCTACCTGGACTTGTGCAAAGCATTTGACACTGTCCCACATGACATCCTTGTCTCTGAATTGGAAAGACATCAATTTGATGGATGGACTACCTTATGAAGTTTAACCATGCCAAGGGCAAGGTCCTACACCTGGGTCGGAGCAATCCCAGGCACAGCTACAGGTTGGGCAGAGAAGAGATTCAGAGCAGCCCTGCAGAGAAGGACTTGGGGGAGTTGGTCCATGAGAAAATGAACATGAGCTGGCTGCAGTGTGTGCTTGCAGCCCAGAAAGCCAACCGTATCCTGGGCTGCATCAAAAGGAGCGTGACCAGCAGGTTGAGGGAGGTGATCCTGCCCCTCTACTCTGCTCTTGTGAGACCTCACCTGGAGTATTGTGTGCAGTTCTGGTGTCCTCAACATAAAAAGGACATGGAACTGTTGGAACAAGTCCAGAGGAGGGCCACGAGGATGATCAGGGGACTGGAGCACCTCCTGTATGAAGACAGGCTGAGGAAGTTGGGGCTGTTCAGCCTGGAGAAGAGAAGGCTGCGTGGGGACCTTATAGCAGCCTTCCAGTATCTGAAGGGGGCCTATGAGGATGCTGGAGAAGGGCTTTTCATTAGGGACTGTACCAATAGGACAAGTGGTAATGGGTTAAAACTTAAACAGTGGAAGTTTGGATTGGATATAAGGAAGAAGTTCTTTACTGTAAGAGTAAAGGTGAGGCACTGGAATGGGTTTCCCAAGGAAGCTGTGAATGCTCCATCCCTGACGGTGTTCAAGTCCAGGTTGGACAGAGCCTTGAGTAACATGGTTTAGTGTAAGGTATCCCCTGCCCATGGCAGGGGGTTGGAACTTGATGATCTTAAGGTCCTTTCCATCCCTAACTATTCTATGATTCTATGTTTCTAAATAGATGAGTAATAGCAGGCAGTGGAAATATACAGATTCACCCATAGTGGAAAAAGACTGTTAATCTCTCTTTTATCTTCATGTCCTATGAATTAGCAATCTAATCTAAAACAGTATTTTATAGTGTAGCTACTTCCATATGTGACATTAACAAGACACATGAAAAAAAATCATTTTGGATAGACCACAACCGTAAACTCCTACAATCAGGATATGAAGGGTGGTCTCATCCCATTCATACAATCCCCCCAAAACAGCTTCATAAAGCAGCACAATAAATAATTTTACCAATATTAAACACCTTCTAACCTATACATTGAATATCCCTAAAATGTCTTTCTTTTTAGTCTCTGTATGATGTTAACATAAAGACAAGGCCTAATTGCCCAGGAAGTAAAAAACTACCCTACGCTATTCAAACCTGGAAATTCTCAAAGGACATTTAATTAAACACTTAGCTTTTCAAGCCTTGTTATGAAGCGGTTTTGTTATAATATACTTTCACATTACTGACCCTCCTGCCACTTTCTGAATCAGTTAGGCAGGAGCATGCCCAGAGGGAAGGCCATCAGAGCAGCCACACATCTCCAGCCTCCTGTCCTCTCCAGCCAAGGCACCTCCTCAGCTGATACCTCCTGACCACTGCATTTTGCAAACTGATTACTGGGAAAAAGCTTTCCACCTTGTTCTTGTGGGGTGCAAGCCATTGAGATCAGTTGTACAGAAGAGATGTGAGAATTTTCCCCACAATGTTAAAAGGCGACAAGCTTCAAACTGACCCAATGACTCCAGGCTGAATTAGATGCTCCACTGCTGCCAGGGTTGCTGAAATGGCTCACACCCAGGCTGGGGCACTGGGGTCATCCTGCCACTGGTGGGAGAAAGGGATGCAAAAGGCATACAAAAAGGGACTACACTATATCTGTGTGTCACCACTACCATGACTCATACACTTTCTCTTATAAAGCTCAACGAGTGGATGAAAGAGACAGGGTCTTGTTTTGACCTGCTCTGTTGCATCAGCAGGAATTATTTTTAAGAAGCATGCCTTTCAGGAGAGCATGAATACTCTTGGGAGTCACCAGCACTGTCAAAAAACAGCCCCAGAGCTCATCAGGGCAGAAACATATAGTCATAACTGAGACACAGTTCTGTATTTCACTTCTTCTAGCTTCTCCCCGCACTTAGACCTACCTCCATTTTCTGAGGTCCTTTACCTCTGCGGGGTACAAGCCTGTCTCACAATGCCTCCAATAGCCATCTGACAAGGATAACCAGTCCTTATGCTCCACTTCTCATTTTTCCTTACAGTTTTCCAACGCCTTTAAAGCAAAGTTACATATCAAAACCTCAGTTTTCCCTCCAAGCACTGGAGAAACAAGACTTCTTCTCTTCTGACTGCCTCTTTCCACCTTGCTGCTCCCACTGAAAAATCTCCCTCGTTGAGTGGGTGAGCTCACTTGGTTTCCATGTTGGTGGAGGTGCTTGAACCCATTCCTCACTGCTCAGAATCCACCTCCTAACCTTCTATGTAAAGCCTGAATCATGTCCTGTTAGTGTATACATTTTGTAATTACAGAGCTCTCCTTTGTAAAAGAAGGAATAGCAGCACTATTTGTAAAAGAAGGAATAGCAAGTGCCACCAGACTTTTTTCAAGCAACCTTTATTTCCCTTCTGCTCTTTCTTTCTTTAGCTTGTTTTTTATTCTTTCCTGTAGGTAGATGAAAGTGGCAAATCCTCTCTTCTGGTGGGAAGCAGGTAGGTGGTTATGTTAGTAGTATGAGAACAAATGAAAATACAGAGCAAAACTGCATGCTGCTCTGTGAACATTAAGGTTTACTGTGCAAGAAGTAATAGTAGCTTTGTGTTTATGGTGGATGCAATTGTGCTTTCCATCTTTAAATGACAGTTTTAACTCTCTTGTTTGCCACCATCTGAGGGATGTTTTTTTTCAAAAGGGTAAATCTTAAAACCATAATCCCCAGGAAAGTTGAATTGACTTTCAGAGCCAGCTTTTGCTTTACCACATACAAGAATAAAAAATACTTCATGGAGCCATTTTAACAGGTGTGGACAGCATCCCAGGTCTATTCCCTGTCTTTAACAAGCAGTAGATTGGGCCAGCCAGAAAGTGGTTACCTCAGCCACCAGCGATGACAGTATCAGACAGAGCTTTGTGCCCATAGGCAAGACATGCACACAGAATTTACACATCAATGTAGTCCACTGCACAGCTGAAATGGAAAACAGCTTTAGATGTCAGTTAAGGCTGCTGCCTGATGCTTACACTTTCAGACCAATAATTGAGGAAGGGATGTACCTAAAACAGGTGCCACTAGACCTTTCAACTTTGAATGCCTGATCAGCTGCCAGTTGGCTTTTTACAGTAGAAGATAAAACAAGGTTTCTGACAGCCAAACTTCCTTTGCTCTCTCTGCCTCCTCCCATGGCTGAGCAGACTGATCTGAAAATGCTCCTGTGTTGGCGTCTGACTGGACGGTATTATCCTGGTAAAGTGCAAACCTGACCCAGTTTGACTTAGCTGTTCAATTTTGAATGGCACACAGCCAACTTGCTACCAGTTGGGTTATTCATGCTGCAATAGGAAGCAATCTTCCTGACATGCGAACTTCCTTCTTCTTCTGCCTGAGCAGCAGTGCAGGCAGTCAAAGATGCTGAGCTAGATAAAGAAAAATTCTATCTTGTAAAGATATGGGTCTTGACTGGAGGCTGTACTTCAGCATCACTTATCCCATATTCATATGCATATGTATGACCTGGAAACCGTTGCTAAATAAACTGGGCTACGGAGATAGTAATCTAAATTGGAATTCAAGGTGCCAGTGGAGAGTTTGATTACATTCATTTTGCCGTCAAGAATGCTAACCTATTAGAAAGAGATTCATCATCTGACAGTCATCATTTGAGATGACTTTCCTCCTCTCCTTTTCTGTCCTTATCAGAGCTCTTAATCCTGTTTTTAAAGGAAGGCTACCTCAGCCTGCAATGGTTTTCATTAGTATGGTCCCCTGAGCTGATGCACAATGTTCATCCTGGAGGACAGCAAGTTAGATGAACTACCTGTTTCACAAGAGAACACCAAGGCACCAATACAAACCATGTGTTTGTATAAAGCTCTCCTTAGCTCCCTAGCTGAAGGGGAGAGAGAGGTTTGGAACAGCAGGAGGAAAGAAATGGGGAGCCTATATTTTACTTTTCAGCTGACACAAAAGTGATCTCTTACTGCTCGTACTCTCGCACTCATACTTTTTACTCATTCTCTGGGAGTGTTAGCCAACACCCAGCTGAACATGACCCAGGTTGTGCTCATGGAGCCAAGAAGGCTAACAGCATCCTGGCCTGTATCAGAGATAGTGTGGCCAGCAGGGCCAGGGCAGTGATCATCCCCCTGTACTGGGCACTGGTGAGGCTGCACCTCAAATCCTGTGTTCAGTTCTGGGCCCCTCACTACAAGAGAGACATTGAGGTGCTGGAGCAAGTTCAAAGAAGGGCAATGAAGCTTGGGAAGTGCCTGGAGCACAAGTGTGATGAGAAGAAGCTGAGGGAACTGGGAGAAGTCTCAGGGAGGACATTATCACTGTCTACAACTATCTGGAAAGAGGTTGTAGAGAGGTGGGTGTCAGTCTCCCAAGTAACAAGCAATAAGACAAGAGGTAACAGCCTCAGGCTGTGCCAGGGGAGGATTAGATTGGGTATTGGGAATAATGTCTTCACCAAAAGGGTTAAGCTCTGGAACAGGCTGCCCAGAGAAATAGTTTAGTCACCATCCCTGGAGGTATTTTAAAGATGCATAGATGTGGCATTTACGAACATGGTTCAGTGGTGGACTTGGCTGTGTTATGTTTATGGTTGGACTCAACAATCTTAAAGGTATTTTTCCACCCAAAATGATTCTACGATTATAATGGATTCTATGATTCTAATTGATTCTATGATGCTACGATTCTATGCCCTTCTGGAGAGGTGCTCCACGTTGTCAGTGAGCAGTGCAGGGAGAGAAATGCACAATATACAAGGAGAAAAAACAAATTGTGTTCAGATTCCTGAACTGACCTTTATTTTATTTTTTTTCTGCCAAAGATCAATACTTCCTTGTAGCTGTGCAAAAGAGGGTGGAGAATAGAGATAACAAAGGCAGTGGATTTTAGAAAAACATTAGCTATGAACCAAATATCGGTACCCCAGGCACATAATCCTGCTTGCAGCCAAGACTTTTGATGGAAAACAAGTTAAATACGGAGAGTTTGAGATTTGGGGTGTGTGTTGCTCTTTATTTACAAAGAAAGTACACAGTAGGGACAAACAACAGAAGGCAGTTTCTTTGTTTAGAGAATTAAATCTGTTTTAAGCCAGCATTCTGTCCAAAATTAGAACTTTCACTCCTACTTTGGATTTCTTCCAGGGCCATGCTGCTGGTACTTCCTTGGCTGGCCCTGGCTCTTTCTTGACTGCATTTTCGTTAGGTTCACTTCACATTCTCACATACGCACCTTTATGATCTAGTCTAAACCCATCAACTGTGTTTGCAAATTGTCCCAGAGAAAGCTTTTAGGCTGGTACAGTCCAGGCCCCTTGCTGGTCTGTGACTTGGGTAGCAGTTTCTAGCGTTTCACTTGTTGCTAGGTAAAAGGGTATTTAATTATTTTCTCAGTTAGGTTATATGAGAGTCTACCAGCCAGCTGTACTGAGGTTCGACATCACAAATATGTCAAAATTATGAAGTCTGACAGCTACCAGCATCTTCCATTCTAGAAGTGTTGTATTTACTGAAAGAAAACACTTTAGAATATGCAGGAATTCAACTGGCAGGTTGACAACATGATTAGAATTGAGAAGATGAATCTGAGTTATATAAAGGTGTGTATTTAAAGTGGAGCATTCTTACAGCCTTTGATTCTTAGGAGCTAAGGTAGCATGAATTTGATTTGATTAAATTTCCTTTGAATTTTAATTAAGCTACCTAAAAATTTAATTCTTAAAAACAGCATTAAAAAAATAATTAAATGAAGTTTACCTAAACTTCTTTAAAATAATTTTGGTTTCACAACCCTGAGGGTCACCTTGTATATCTAAAATATGAATATTACCTCCCTGACTCTTGTCATGGCAATCATGAAAATGAAATGTCTGCTTGGTGTAGTATTAAAATATACTGCATACTTGAAGTAGTATGTAATAGGCATTCAGCATTGTTCTGAAAAATAACTCCAGCTGATGATATACAAAACAGAGGGTATAACAATGTGATCCCTGTGCCAAATTTGCTCTTAGCTGCAGTGGTTGTTAGATGTGACTCATGAACACTGATTTAGTCAATGCTTTGCTGCTTGGGAGTGTGGCATATCCCTAGCTAATACAGTTTAGGATCAAATAGGAAAGTTGAGTTAATTTATCTATGGGAAAGGGGCAAAGCAATCTACTTGGCTGGTCCAAAAGCAGTCTGAAATCCACTTCCATGAGAGTGGCAGTTTGATATTTGTTTTATTGTTTGTGTCACTGAAAAGTAATTTCATACACTGCCTTAGAAAAATGTTTTCCAAGCTCAAGTGTTTGTAGGGACCCTTTCTAGCAAATGGAGGGCAGCAATTGTCTCAGCCTCCAAATATACTCTCCCACTTCTTGTGAATCACCACCACAGAAAACAAAGACACATCTTTTTCTCTGCTGGCTAGGCAGGCGCTCAGAAATGTATACAAGCACAACTTATGCTAGTTATGTAGTATCATCTAATGTCATCAAATAACAATTTATTTTTTTTCAAATAGATTCCAAAATGCAATCTGAATCTTTTATGAAGTTAAACCTTTGATGACTGCAGAATTTTTCACTGAAATCAATACAGCTTTGAAGGAAAGAGATAAGTTGATTTGAAACAGCTTTTTCTGACAGAAGTTACTCAGAAAGTGTTTCTGAACTGTAGCCACTCCTGACCTTATAAAAACTTCAACTGTTCTCTAAAACTTGAAAGCTGTGATGGTTACATGTGCAGTGCTGTGCTCCTTTGACTTTTCCCCTTCCTTTAAAATGTAAACCCATGACAGATCCATTTATTTGTTTATCTTTCACAGTATGAAGCCATGCAAATCTCTTGTCCTATACAAATGATTAATAATGTCATGACTTTTTAACCACTGTCTATGAAGAAACACTGCTTCTTACCCTCTGCTTTATAATTTGAAATCTCCCACCCCCGTCCATGACATACAGGCCTGTCATTCTCTTTCACTGTCATTTCCTTCTATTTTATCTAAGTGTTTCAGAGTTTTCCCCAGGAAATTCTTTTCTATTCATTTTTAGTGCTTTTAAGGGAGCAAACAAGATGAAAGCTTACGGAAAAAAAATGTTGTCTTTTTTGACATTGTAAATATAGCTGATGTTTCCCTTTTTGCAGCTATGTGGGTTGCAATCTGAAAACTATTAAGGTAAATAGCAGTTAGTGAAGTCTTCATTTTACAGCAAAGCAGACGCTGCTGAGTATCTTTCGAAATCAGTTTAAAAGCAACACAAAGTCAAAGCAATGAAACAATAATTTTCAATTGATAACTAAAGTCTAATTGTTCCTCTCCACAGAAATACATGCCAAATATTTAACTACTGTTCATTCTTATTAGTGGCTTTAGACCCAGGAGTATAACTTAATTGTCTTCTTATAATGAACTCAATTGCCTTCTTACGGTGTAAACCAGGAATAACTGACTTGGTCCTTAACTATTCTATGATTCTATGATTCTATGAAATCAGGTTGTTCTCATGTGGAAGGCTGCTAACCAGACTCTCATAAAGCAGATGAGAGTAGTTTCCTTTTCTCTAGCTACTTCTGTGCAATAAGCAACATGCAGAAGATCAAATGTCTCTCCACATTTTTTGCTGGCACCAACAGCCATTATGCAGACAATTTGCTGAGCATTGTCTTCCAAACTCCCCATCTGATAGAATACCTGAATAGTACAGCATGGTAAAAAAAATAATCCTGTAATAATCAGGAATTCTTCCACCTTCATTTAGGTCTTCTTAAAACATGGTAATTAATCTAACAAGCAGAAAAAATTAAGAAAGAGGAATTCCCCTTGTTACCATGGAAATTACAACCCATTGACTGACAAAGGAAGACAGATTAATAGAATCATAGAATGGTTTGGTTCTGAAGGAATCTTAAAGATCATCCAGTTCCACACCCCTGCCACAGGCAGGGACACCTCCCACTAGACCAGGTTGTTCAAAGCCCAGTCCGACCTGGCCTTGAATACTGCCAGGGATGGGGCAGCCACATCTTCTCCGGGCAACCTGCGCCAGTGCCTCACCACCCTCACAGGGAAGGATATTTTCCTAATACCTAATTTAAATCTACACTCTTTCTTTAAAATCTATGCTTTTTTTTAATTCTCTAAAGCCATTGCCTCTAGTCCCTTATAAAATGTTCCTCTCCAGAGTTGATTTTAGGCACACTTTAGGTATTAGAAGGCTCCTTTAAAGTCTCCCCAGAGCCTTCTCTTCTCCAGGCTGATCAACACTTTCTCTCTCAGCCTGTCTCCATAGGAGAAGTGCTCCAGCCCTCTTCTCTTGACTTGCGCCAACAGTTTCACATCCCACTTTTGCCCTACGGGGGACCCTAGAACTGGATGTAGCGCTGCAGGTGGGGTCTCACCAGAGGAAAGAGGAGGGGGTGAATCACCTACCTCAGCCTGCTGGTCACGTTCCTTTCGATGCAGCCCAGCACACAGTTGGCTTTCTGGGCTGCAAGTGCAAATTGCCAGGTCGTGATGAGCTTCTCATCAACCAATTTGTTGTATTAAAACTTCAGCAGCTGAAGACGACTCCATATTTATAGAATTGGAGAGTTATGGGATAAAGGAGATTGAAAGGAACATCTGGAGGTCATCTAGCCCAACTTCTTGGTCAAAATGGGTTGAAGTAGATCAGATTGTTCAGGACATTAACCAGTTGAGTTCTGAGTATCTCCCAGGGCTGGAGACTTTGCAGTCTCTCAGGGAAACCTGTTTGAGCACAACTGGAATTCTCCAGTGGAAACTGTTTCTTATGAACCAGTATGGGCCTCAATCTCTGCTCCTGGTGGACACAGTGAATAACAAGCCATCATACATGAACAAGGGTAAACTTTTTTCCCCCCAAATTATATAATTCATTGAAATGAGCAATGCTCTTTTTTTGTGGTTGAACTTTATTACAACCAAGAGCTCAGAAAAGGAGACCTACACTGTCTTATGGCTCCTGCTAGGTGGTACAACACAGCTGTATTTGAAACAGAGTTTTCAGTCAGGAGGCTGGTTTTCTCTACTGGCCAGGATCCCTAGCTAGTTAAAGCCACTGGGAAGGCACTATGTGGTCTCCTTCTCTGAAAAGAAAGAAAATTATGTATTACACTTGCAGAGCCAAGAGGTATGATAGAAGATTTAGTTTATTCATTGCTGGTAGACAGCACTTTGCAAAGACACTATTCAGAAAACAAGTCTTTAATTTCAGCATAAATGCAATAAATTTCAACCATAAAGAAAAGCTTTGCTCATTTCACGGAACTCTATGATTTTGGGAAAAAAACAAAAAAGAAAAAAAAGAAAAGAAAGTTTATTCTTCTTCATGTAAGACAAAAAATCCTTGGGGGAAAAATTTCATCAAAAATTTAGCTTTTTGTCAAAGAGCAGCTTAGCTAGAAAATATTTCCAGTATGTCAGCTAAGACTAGATGTGTTGAGTCACTGGAACACAGCTGACAAGTCTTGTCATTTAAAAGTAAAGATAGCACTAATGACACTTATATACATTTTACAAAATGTCCCACATCACTCTAATAAGAAAATGCCTCCTTCCAAGCTGCTATTAAGGCTTTTGTGGAAATTATTTGAATGAACATTTCAAGTATCTGATGTAATACCCAACATTAGTTATTATTACAAAACACATAAAACAGTGTGGATAGTCCATTTGCTTCCTAACAAATTCCTATAACGAAGGACAGTCACACAGATTTTTAAATGTCAATAACAGTTAACCAAGTAAAATAATAACCCTGAATCTATGATTCATCCGACTTCAGAGTAGTTTGCTCCATCTCCAGCACCCATATAACCTCATAAATGCCTGACGTGCTCTAGCAAATCGCCATTGCATTCTTTCTCAGGATATTGTACTTACTTCCTTGCACATTGCAGTAAAAGTATTAGAATAGTAGCTCATGTATCATTATCCTTGCAGGACATCAGTTCTTGCAAATATCTTCCTAGCACACATCTAAGTGGCTTCCATTTGAATTTGTGTAAACATTTCGTGCTATTGAACTAGAAGTCACTTAATTTTGCACCTGTCCCTTCCTCAGTTTAAATAATACACACATATTTCTCCTTCCTGCTATTGTTCTCCCATATAGGAAAAGTAAGAAGATCCAGAGTGTGCAACTTGTAAAGGAAATTGCATTAATATATATTGGAAAAGCACATTAATAATAAATGAGTTAGCAAGTGCCCAAGTTTGCTTTAGAAAAAAAATCCAACTCTTATTGTCAAAGACATTTTTCTACAAATTACCGTATCTATTCTTCTTTGCATGTAGTTTACATCCAATTCCTAGTTCACCCAATGGAAATGTTATTTTTCTCCAGCACTGACAAAATCTGTGAAGTACAAGAGGGCAAATGATTTATACATTCTGCTTATTCAAAGTCCCTGTGTATGTCATTAACCATGAGAGATTATATAGCACATGAATGAGAGGAGATTTAAATGAATAGCGGGGAAGCCTTGGAGTGGGGTATAAAGGACAGAGTTTCCAGAGGCAGAGAACCATTTTGAGCAACATAATTGAAATGTAGTACTAACCAAGGTTAAGCAGCTAACAGGCAATTGCAGAGTCTCAGCACAGAGACATCTTGATAAATTTAAGGAGTGGGCCAAGAAGCAGCTCATATGTTTCAATAAAGAAAAGTGGAAGAATCCTATGCACTGGTATGGCAGCTGCACATCAGGCAAACCTGGCTGATGTGCTGGGCTACTGGAGGAGGACTGTAGCCAGCAGGTCAAGGACATTTATTATCACACACTATACTCACCACTATGATGGTGAGGCTGGCTTTGGAATACCGCCTCCAGTTTTATTAATTGCCCCACAAGAAGGGTGTGGACAAAATAGAGTGAAGGATTACCAAGAGGTCCAGGGCTTGCAGTATGTATGTTGTGAAGACTGAAGGATTGATTTATGTCTTCATCGAGGGAAAAAAAGGTTAAAGGGTGATCTAACAGGTACCTATCATTACTTGGAGGGTAGTTATAAAAGTGATAGACCAATTCTTGGTATTGGTAGATGATGTAACAGAGAGAGTAACCAAAAATTGTGGTTTGGGAGGTTCAAGTTTTACATGAGTGGCATTAGAAAGCATGTTTTGCTAGCAAAAACTACTGCAGACTGGAACAGGTTCTCTGGAGATGTTTCTCAGTCAGTGGAGGTTTTCAGGACTTGGCTGGAAAAAGCTGGGGCTGACATAACTTAGTCTGAGAAATAATCTCACCTCAAGTAGGAAACTGGACTGAATGACCACCACTGGCACTTCCAGTCTACACTTCCAAGCTTCTGTGAACTAAATTGACCTGAAGTCTGTCCACTCTAAGGCCAGCAATAAACTCAGGGAAACAAAAATGTAAAAATGTAGCAAAGCTATGTTATTTACTAGCTACAAAAAGAACTAAAATAATTCATAGCAATCTTTACTAAATGCTAACAGCATGCCTGCTAGCTAGGAAAAAAAAAAAGAAAAGGTAAAAGGCAAAATTCTTAAAGGCTTTTTTTCATGGTATAATGACAAATTTCAAGATTTGCTGTTGAAGGAAAGTAGAAATAGCCAGTCAATGTGTCTTGGTGTCTATTTGCCTCTTAATTGGAAAAGGCTAACTATTTATTTTGCAGAGCTTATTTTTAGGGAAAACACCTTCTGTCTGGTCACATGCTCCAGAGGAATAATTTTTAGAGAACAAGTTTCAAACACTTTATTTTCAAAGTATTTGTAAAAAGTGGTTGGAATGGTTAAGCTTTTAGTTGTGGAAAGCCTAAAGCACCTCCAGTCACCACTGCTGGACATTAGTACCTGTCTAGACAAGCTGCAGATTCCACACAAGAGAATTTTTCATGGATGAGCATCTTAAATATATTGGGAAAATAATGTTTTCATATCGCAATGTAAGATCTCAGAGAGAGCATAAGGAGCATTATTCTTTTAGTGATGAAACCTTCATAACTACAGTAGCATATGAAGGTCTGTTTTCAGTCCTGTTGCAAAGACAAGGTGCAGATCTCACTTTCTGATTTTGCATTTAGTGAAGTTAAGTTTCAGTTGTGCTCACTGTAATGTGTTGGTGTGGCATGTGGACATTTTTCAGACATTTCCGGAGCTCCTCTAAACATAGTGTTACTCAGCCAATACTAGACATCTAGCTACTGAGAGCCATGGATACCAATGCAGTATGATATTCAGAATATTCAGAATAGCAAAGTCCATTGTGTTTAGTAAGTATTATGGGATACTTGGTTTTTATTTAGCAATTTGGTAATATGTATACTGTGAGTCAAGAGCAGAAAATATCTTTGAACACAGAATCCTTCTAATTGCTTTTTTATGCATAAAGATGGATGGATGGATGAAGGTCACTGTGACCTCCTGGCTTCTTTAAAAGTACATGTAAATAAGTTTAGCATGATTCTGTATTTCCATCACACTTTGAAACCATTCCAAGGATGCAATCACTTTGATAGAATTACGGTTTCTGAAGTTCTTGAGAGTTAGTATCTCATGCTGAAAATGAGAGAGGACATATTTTTATTCCATCAGTGTCACAGTAAGACAAATTTTAATTCTGTGAACAAAACCTTTTACACAAGAAGATGTTTCCTCAGTGTTATCTCTTCTGACAGCTGAAACTAATATCATAGAATCACAGAATGATTAGGTTTGGAAAGGACCTTAAGATCATCAAGTTCCAACCCCCCTGCCATGGGCAGGGACACCTCACACTAGAGCAGGTTGCTCAAGGCTCTGTCCAACCTGGCCTTAAACACTGCCAGGGATGGAGCATTCACAGCTTCCCTGGGCAACCCATTCCAGTGCCTCACCACCCTTACAGTAAAGAACTTCTTCCTTATATCTAACCTGAACTTCCCCTGTTTAAGTTTAAACCCATTGCCCCTTGTCCTATCACTACAGTCATACAGCCACTACAGTCATAGTCAAATGAAGGTTCAAAAACAGTGGTGGAGTTGAAACAGCATCTTTTAAGTAAATGTAAGTTCAGTGTAGCCAGTAGATGCATATTTACTTGCAAAGAACCCATAAAAGAAATTTTGTCTTAACAGATGTTGAACACAGAAAAGGACCAACAAATATGTAAAATATGACAAGTAGCTGGACTAAGGCAAACACTGCTTATGTGGTCAATGACAAACTTGCAGTTGCCCACCTAATACATCAGAAACAGTAACTACCTACTTCAGCATATTCAGAGTATGTATGAAATTTATTTTATTTATGTCATACAAAATGTACTCAGTAAATTTTAAGTAACTATTGCCTAAGTAAAACATTATGTCCTAGTAATAAATTGATTTTTACTGCCATATATTAATAGACCTTGTTTTGTAGAACAGCAAGCAAAATAAGCACTTGCTGTCTAGATGCCCATCTGCAGAAGGTTTCTCCTATGTACACGGAGTTTGTTTGAACTCGTTACTTTATATTTGACACACAGGATTTTGAGATACAGGTTTATTTGCAGTGCTTGAACAGTTCTTGCTTTATCTTGCCTTCATTTGCCTTCTGCTGTTGCTGATTCAGCATGATGATATCTGTATTACTAGGTCTGATTCCAGCTGTAATACTTTGAGCTGATCTCACATTATTTCATCTGCTATGCTTCAAAGTGCACGTGCAACTGTCTGATTCCATGAAACAGCAAAATATTGTTCTGTGTATTTCCCAGTTTCTGTCTGTGCTGCTGAAATTTATAGCCTACAACTACAATATACAGTTTACGCACACAAAATGTTATCCTATGCCAGAAAAGCAGCGTCACATTTATCATTAGTGAGAGGAAGTACACAAAGCACTAGCTGACTTTCAGTGGAGTATGCAAGAAGAACATTTTAGTTTTTCAGAAAGCCCTTTAGCTTTACTAGTTTTCAAACATTTGAAACCATCAGTGAAAATAACTGCAGTCTCACTCTATCTTCATAAACACCACAGAGGTGCGTCCAGATTTAGCAAGATATCTTCAATCCCTTTTTGCTGTAGAAATGGTGAATTTGGACTCTCAGTTTTTTCCATAAAAGTAAAGAAAGAAGGTACAATAAAGAATGGCTGCAGCTACAGACAGCAGCAGCAGTCGTGAGATGTACAAAGAAAGATCCATCTACAACAAAGGTAAAGGTCCCTACCTTCTGTCCTACCTGCCAGAGCGTGAGGTGCATGCTCAGTGGTAGTACTGCTCCACCAGAGAAAGAGAAAACTATGTTCACAGATAAAGATCAGTACAAGGAGAATGGCTTTCTTGCAGGTCAGGGCATACTGAAATAACCTTGCCAATGACAAGGCATACATCTTAGAAAATACATGGGGTTTATTCACTTACACAAAGAAGAAAGTAAATTAGACAAGGCCAAAATTAGCTTTGCGCAATAAGTTGAAAATCTACTGTAGCTTTTTCTATGTTTCTGGACTGAATTTGTCTTTACTACTCAAAAATGTCCTTTTAAAAAAATATCTGATATTCTCAGTTTTATACCTTCATTTTTTCCCTTAAGGTCATTTAAGGAAACAGGAAGCATTCTCACTCATTGTATTTCTGCTTATTGTTTAAACAACAGCATCCTCTCAGCTGCCCTTTTAAGCACATTCACAAAGTCTGCAGACTGGGTGCTTGGTGTTGGAACCCAAGGAAAAATCCTCTAACAGCAGAAGTAATCAGGGCTGAGCTGAAGCAAAGTGACACACAACAATTTTTATCAGTGGAGGTTTCTGTAAGTTCTTGAGTTTCTACAGAAGCCCAGTAGCTTCACATACCTGAAAGAAACCTGCTGGGATGTTGTAATACAGAAGTAGTTCTGTTCTAATATAAGGTGGGTTTTATGAAGTTTTCAGTGTAATTGTGCTGGAATTCAAATTCTGTCAAAGTTTCAGGATCTTTGGATTTGCAAGGTGTGTAGGAAAATCATAAGATCACATCACTTCCCATCATCCTTCTACACCTCTATTTCTGGCACAAGGAAGGGCTTTGGAAGTAAAACAGCTTGGTTAAGAACATTTACAGTGGGCATGTGACTTGTCTGCCAGGAGCTTTTAATTCATTTCACAGCTGGAAGTCACTGAGATACCGCACAGATACCAGCCAAAACTGTCAACAACAATTTTACAGAAGATATCCAGTCTGTGCTCTCTCATTTCTGGGACACCCTATGCTGTACCTGATTTTCTGAGCTGCCAGACAGCACAGAAAACCCATATGAAACAGCATTTGAAAGTCAGTTCCTAAATTTTGAGAGATGGTCTCCCTAAAACTGAAAAAAAAACATCCGAAGTTTGGCTATAAGAACTTATTTTTATATAAAATACATGAAATAATCCCATCATGTAAGCGTTATTTCTAAGCCCCTTGGTCTTTCTGGCTAGTAACTCAGGAGTCAGGTTATCTCAGATTGTCCTAAGGAACAGATTTCAGTTCTCATACTAGTTACTGATTATGGTCACTGCAGCATGCAGAGGATACATCTCTACTTGTGCTTTGAATAAGTAAGAGATGGCAGTCCCTCATGTCACTTGCAGGAAACTTTCTAAGTTATTGCATTGTATAACGGAACTGATTCAATTACTCAGCACTACAGTAAATTTTCTATGTGTTTTCTTCTTAAAGAATGTATTAATTGGAAGCATATTGGGCTATTCACAGGTGTTGAAACAGCTGGAAAACATTCTTGGCATGACTCTGAACCAGCTGATTTGCTACTACCCTTACTCATTTCTTTGATTTGCCCTAGTTTGCATCAGGAATCATAACTGCATCCAGGATAGGAAAATAGCTCTGATGAAGTGAATACCCACTGATGCAGTTTTCTTCTGACATGGAGAAGTATTTCTTACTTTCCCTTCCCCACCACTCTGTTTTCATGGGTCTCCTTTTTGAATGCACAAGTTTAAGGAAAGAAATATTAAGAAACCAAACAGAAGACCAGCACAGTATGACTTTAAACTTGCAATTTCCAGGCTGTGTGCATAAATGTCCAGACTAATTAAATGAGCAGTCTTTCTCAATGCTAACAGTATGACTCACTATTTATAAGACTGACCTTGAATATTTACAAGACAAATACCACATGTGTAAATTATTCCCTGAAGCTAACAGGAAGACTAAACATATGCAAGCAAAATGTTGTAACAACATGCATGATATTCTCATTGACAAATCGAGCACAGTGCTACATTTCTCGCTAAATGAAGAACACAATCGGGGAAATAAAAAAAAAAGCACACCTGTGAACACAAAGGAAAAGAAACTCACATATCATCTTGGGACCACGAAAAACATCTGACTGCTGAAGCTCACTTTAGGAAAACAACAGTTTGCTTGTTAGACCTCCAAATCTGAGAAAGGGAGAAAAGACATCAGAGCAAATATAAGGCTTATATTTCTTAAAAGCCTTATACACATCATATATATCATACAGGAATAATCAGAACCATACTGGGATATGGCTTCTTATTGCTGCTTTTTTGGCAGTATGCAAACTCTGTTATCTGGACTTCTCTAGGTATGTCATCGAGATTTGGCAAGAGGTCTTTAGATAACTATCCTTGCAAAAAACATCAGTATCACAACCATCCCTAGGAGTTTCAAGAAATAGAAGTGGTTGTCATATAGTTACTCCACTAAATAACTAACAAGGGAAGTTTTGACTTCGTTGAGGAAGTTGTATGTTCACTCTCACCCTAAGGACATTTAAAAGAACAGTGTAAGTATAAAAAGATTGTCAATGAAATAAATGTGACTTACAATCGCATACTAATTGATAACAACCTGTAATTGAAGGTGACTGATTATATTTAGCCAATAGTCAAGAAAGACTGTGAGCAAAATAAAACGGTGCTACAGCAAGTGAAATATTTAAAATCATCTGTCAATGGAAGAATACTTCCTTGTTCCATTCTGGTGGTCAGAGGATGCTTTGAGGCACCCCTGCTTAGGAAGAGACTAATAAAAGATAGGTACTAATACAGACTCAGAGAGGTTCTCAATTCAAACTTAAACCACTCTAGTGAGTCTAGAGCATAGTAATTTTAGGAGTAGACACCAACAAGAGCTAACTATAACCAGGAATGAAGCAAGAGAATTAAGTGAAAATACATGTATCTTAATATGAATAGAAGTTGAAAGAACAAGTTTGGTTACACTGGAAAGCAAGGGAGCTAGGCCCATATGTCTACAACTGTACAGGCAACAAGTTGAATTTCCTTTCTCTGACTGAATACTGCATGTTTCAGTGCTATTCTTTGCAAGTATGTAATGGGGGATGGAAAAAGGTGGCCTCCAGAAATCTCTTTCAATGCAAGTTAATTTACAGCTCTGTGATTAGTCTGCAAGGAAAAAAAAAAAAAAAAATCAGCCCAATGCATAGGTGTCACTAACATAGTTACAAATATACATAAAACAAATGAAAAATCTAAAACTTCCCTCAGTAATGCAAATGTGACGAGCCATCACACTTTTTCCACCACATTGTTCAAGGCAGCAAACTGCTTTGCTACCCACAGCAGCTCAAGGAAGAAATGCTTTGCAGACTAAGCAGTTCTGCCCGTGCAAAGGGGCTTACTGCGTAAAATTTCAGGCCCGAAATTTGTCATGCTGGTGTTTTTCATCTGTGTGCTGGCCACAGAGAGCTGCATTAGGGCAACAGTCGCCACAGGTTCGTTTCTAAAATCAAGCATGCCCTTTTTTTAGCAATTTGTGGGGCATTTTTCAAAGCTTTAACTTGTGAATGCTTATAAATCTTAAATCATTCCAAAGGGTACTAAAAGTGCAGCAGAGCAGAGTCTGTGGTCTGAATTTCCCCTGAAAGTACTTAACCACTGGGGCAATTCTGTAGACGTATTATCCTTTCTCCATCACAGTTCTCTTTTTCTGTCATTCTGATGTGAGAACTGATAAAGATTCAAACATAAAGAAGAAGTTCTCAACAATGTCTCTGCCTTTTATTTCTCGGTTTTTTTTCCTCCCCTCTTTTTACCCACCCCAAGTGATGGTATTATGGAGAAGGAGGATAAGAAGTTTCTCAAACTGTTTTGATAATGTTTAACCAAACACATTTGACTTCTCCAGTTAGGTAAAGTGAACTTGTGAACTGATTCCCTTTCTTATTCTACCAAGTTATGCTGGACTCTACAGCTCAAGTTCTGCAGCACACTTTTTTCATTATTCTTTTCTAAAGTTTTCCATAAAGATGAGTGCTACCAAGTCTCCTGCTACAAGACATTTCCTGTTCCTAAAGGAAACGTGATAAACTCTTGCATGATCGTTAGCCTGAATTACTTAGCATAGGTAAGATTGGAATTGGGTAGTTTTCTACTTTATTTTGATGTTGCAGTTTCTGGTGAATATGGCTGTGGTCCTAATGTCTCTTCAGGCATCTCACAAAGTTCAGCGGGACTGAGACCCCACAAGCTTCCTTTAACTGTATAGAAACTGAAAGCTCAGGACTTAGGAAATAGGACATGAAAAGCATATCTTAAAATCTATCTCAAGTACTAAGCCTTGAAAAAAAACACCTTTAACATGAACTAGGAGGACAATTTCTTTTTTGGAGTATGTGCCAGAGTGAATGCAGGGGCAGATTGCTGCAAGCACCCATCCCCTTGGGACTCCAGGAACAAAGAACCCCAGCTATTTCAGACAAACAACAGTCACATCGCCTGTACAAGCATACCATCAGCCCAAGCAGCTAAGGGAAAGCTTTGTGTTTGACAGAAGTGAGTGAAAATTTTTTCTTCTGCCTAGTTCCTGAAGCAAGTAGTCAGTATGACTTGAACATAGGGCTGTGGCCATTTGGTAAGAAAATTAGAGCAGACTGCTGGTAACATTGTCTTAGTTCACATCATTATCTGCTTTGATATTGTATGTGTAAAGGAGACAACCCCTTAAATTACTCCAAAGACAGAAAGAAACAGTAAGACCATTACTATAATTGCCTGTTCACTGATGAGGTAAAGCAAAGCTCTTTTGAGATGTTGATTTTCTTTTATCCTGGCAAATTGTGAAGTTTCAGGAGACAAATAAAGGCTGATAATATAAGAAATTAAATGACTACACTTGAGCTGTTTGTGAAAACTTTGTACCAGCATATATATAAGCCAAAATACCAGGAGGTATATCATATTAAAGCAAACCAAAGAAGTAGCAGTAATTTTGGATATAAATGGGGAATGTAGCAATTGAATGTTTGAATCATAGGCTGACTACACCAGTTCTGTCCAGAATAATCCAGGTAACAATACAATGTTGATCTTACCCCTTTCAATCTTGGATTTTACAATACAAATTGGACAACTGTGGAAAACGAATAAAATGTGCTACAGCTCCACCACAGATCAAAGCATCTGAGAGTGCTCTTGAACTCATTCCAAATCCCCCTGCTGTCCCAACAATCTTGAACATTTGATTTTAGAGATGCTTACCTCCAAAAAAGAGTAATGTTTGACCACATAACACAGGTCCTACCAAGAACTGGTGAAAGGATTTTTCATGCCCTTTAGCAATGTCTACCAGCTCATTGGGTTCCCAATCCACCTTGTTCTTATTATACCACATCCAGATAAATTCAGTAATTTTCAGTCCAAAGGGTGGAATTAACCAGACTAGCTATCATCTTGCCTATTTGTACAGCACATGATTGTCATGTGATTTGGAAATTTGCACTCCTATGCTCTGGATAGCAAAGGAGGAGCAGAGAGGCTGGGTCAGAGTCTAGAACTTTCATTGCAACTCATAACCCCCAAGTGAACATGGGGACCAGGCAACCCCCCAGCTGGATTGAGCACCATCCTCAGTACAGAAGAGACTAAAAAGAGAGCCTTGTCTATGAAAATGTGTAAAAACTGACTACTAAGCCAGCTATATGGTGGCATGCTGGGAGTTTGAAACCTTCATGTGCATTTCTCACAGGACAGTGGGGGATTGCAAGCCAGCATAGTCACTAGCTCACTCAGGTGTCTAATAGAATAGTTGAATTTAAAAGGTCATACAGTCCAAACCACAGCTCACAGCAAGTCCAATCAAGTCAGGTAGCTTGAGGTCATGTCCTGTTGAATCTTGAAGACCTAGAAGAACAGAGATTTTACATCCCCTCTGGGCAGCTTGTTCCAGGGTTGGATCTCCCTCATGATAACTTTTTTTATCCTAATACCTGATCAGAATCTCTGATGTTTTAACTTGTGCCCGTTGCTCCCTGTCCTATCATCATGCATCTTTGAGAAGAGTCTAGCTCCACCATATCTTTGTCCTCTGATCAGGTTGCTGTAGAAGAGAATAAGGTTTACCCTGAGCCTTCTCTTTTAAAGGCTGAGGAAACCCACTCCTCTAAGACTCTCTTCCCCAGACAAAAAGGCAGAGTACCTCAGCCTTCTCCCTGTCACTTGTCACTAGTTCCCCTGCCCCAGTGACAACAGGCCCACATTTCGTTAACGTTCCTTTTGCTGCCAATGGACTTAGAAAAAACTTTTTTCTCCATCCTTCACCTCCCTTGCTAGTTTGAACTCCAGTTGAGCTTTGGTTTCCTGACTCCATTTCTACGTGCATGGTCATGTGTTTGCCTTCCTCCTGAGTAGCTTATCCCTGCTTCGACCTTATAGAATCATAGAACAGTTAGGGTTGGAAAGGACCTTAAGATCATCTGGTTCCAACCCGCCTGCCATGGGCAGAAACACCTCACACTAAACCATGCCACCCAGGGCTCTGTCCAACCTGGACTTGAATACTGCCAGGGATGAAGTATTCACAGCTTCCTTGGGCAACCCATTCCAGTGCCTCACCACCCTCACAGTAAAGAACTTCTTCCTTATATCCAATCTAAACTTCCCCTGTTTAAGTTTTAACCCGTTACCCCTTGTCCTGTTGCTACAGTCCCTAATGAAGAGTCCCTCTCCAGCATCCTTATAGGCCTCCTTCAGATACTGGAAGGCTGCTATGAGGTCTTCATGCAGCCTTCTCTTCTCCAGGCTGAACAGCCCCAACTTTCTCAGCCTGTCTTCATATGGGAGGTGCTCCAGTCCCCTGATCATCCTCGTGGCCCTTCTCTGGACTTGTTCCAACAGTTCCATGTCCTTTTTATGTTGAGGACACCAGAACTGCACACAATACTCCAGATGAGGTCTCACGAGAGCAGAGTAGAGGGGCAGGATCACCTCCTTTAACCTGCTGGTCACGCTCCTTGTCGACTCCTCTATTACTTGCAGAAGGAAGTTGTCTTCCACACAATTGAGGAACCTCCTGGATTGCTTGTGCCGGGCCGTACCGTCCTTCCAACAGATGTCAGGGTGGTTGAAGCCACCCATGAGAACAAGGGCCTGTGAGCGTGAGGCTTTTCCTATCTGTCTATGGAGTGCTTCATCCGCAGGTTCTCCTTGATCAGGTGGTCTGTAACAGATCCCCACAGTAATGTCTCCCAGAGCTATTTTCCCTCTAACCCTGACCCACAAACTCTCTATGGACTGCTCACCTGTCCCCAGACACAGTTCCATACTCTCCAGCCTATCCCTAACATAAAGGGCAACTCCCCCTCCCCGCCTGCCAGGCCTGTCCTTCCTAAAGAGCCTGTAACCTTCCATTCCAACACTCCAGTCATAGGAGCCATCCCACCATATTTCTGTGATGCCTATTATATCATACCCCCGTAGACGTGCACACATCTCTAATTCCTCTTGTTTGTTCCCCATGCTACGGGCATTTGTATAGAGGCATCTGAGCCGAGCTCCAGCTGAGCTCCAACTGAAGCCAGCTCATCGGCTGGAGCGGCTGCGATATCCCTGCATTGCTCCAGGCATTTATTATAGGTTCTGGCAACTGACTGGATGTGTTGGGATGGAATGATGCTCCCCTCCCTAACACATCTAGTTTAAAGCCTCCTTGACCAGTCTGGCAAGCCTCCCACCAAAACTGCTCTTTCCCTTCTTTATCAGAGCAGCTCCACCAGCCCCCACTAGACCTGGCCTACAAACTTGGGTCCCATGTTCAAGACACCCAAACCCCTGACTATGACACCATCGTTTTAACCAGTTATTAACCTGGCCAATCCTCCCAGCTTTTTTTAGGTCCTCCCCTGTACCCTGGAGAATTGATGAAAAGACCACCTGAGCTCCAGAGCCCCTAACCACCTCCCCCAGGGCTCTGTAGTCCTTCTTTATGTTCCCCAGGCTACTACTATCTATGTCCCTAGCACCCACATGTATCACCAGGAGTGGGTAATAGTCCGTGGGACTTACTAGAGCAGGCAGCCTCTCTGCCACATCCCTGATCCGTGCCCCCGGCAGGCAACACACCTCCCTTGAGACGGGGTCTGGCCGGCAGACGAGTGCTTCTGTCCCTTTCAGTGTAGAGTCCCCTACTACTACGACCCGCCGCTTTTTCCTGGCAGCACCAGTAGAGATCTTCTTCAGCAGTGCATCAGCCGGCTGTTTCTGGCTCGAGTGCGCTTCCTCATTAGCTCCCTGCAGGACAGCAAAGTGGTTCTGTGTGGGGACAGGGGATTTAGGGGGAAGCCCCTCGCTTTTGGTTGTCCTTTTCCTTCTTTTTTTTTGTTTTTTTTTTGTCACTAATTCCCAGCTTCCCAGGTTAACGGCCTCCTCCTTTCCTTCATGAGGTAGAGGTGAAGCTCGAGGCCCCTGCACAGTTTGGGCCAGGAGCAAGCATTCCTGCTTCCTCTCAGCTTCCCTGACATCTCGCAGCCTATTAACAGCACCCCGCAGCTCAGTCCCTGCTGCAGGAGCACCTCCACCAGGGAGCACCGAATGCAGCCCTGCCCATTGTGCACCCTCCCCTCACCAGACCAGTGCAGGCCCTCTCTGCACCCATAGCTCTGCACTGCAGCCTCCCCTCTCACCGGCTCTGTCTGGGTGCCTGCGCTGCCACCGCCGGGGCAGCCAGAGCAGAGCTCCCGGACCGGGCCCTGCTCACACGCCGAGTGCTCACCATCCCGCTCGCCTGCCCGCGCGAACTACCACGCCGTGCTCCTGGCTGCTCGCGCTCCCTGGGTCAGGTTTTTACCCACTCATGGCTGGCGCCGCTGCTCCAGGCTCCCCCCGCCATGAGTCAGCTGCTCGCTCTCGTCAGCTGAGCTGCCGGCTCCTGGGCAGGTCCTGTCGAGGACTTGAGGCTCCCTCGGTGGCTCTTGTGGCTCTGAGTTGAGGCTCCTGGACGCTGATCTCCCCCCTGCTCCGGTGTTGAAGGCGTCCTCTCTCGAGCTACTCACCTCAGCAATTGACCGGACTGACTGGTCTGTAATTCCCCGGGTCATCCATTTTCCCCTTCTTGAAAATGGGGGTTATATTTCCCTTTTTCCAGTCGTCGGGAACATCAGCTGACTGCCATGATTTCTCAAATACGATGGACAGAGGCTTATTCAGGACCCGTGGATGGATTTCATCAGGTCCAATGGGCTTGTGTACATTCAGGTTCTTAAGATGGTCTCGAACCAGATCCTCTCCTAAAGTCAGCCTATGGTCTTCATTCTCACAATCCCTGCGTCTGCCTTCCACAACTTCTGTGTGTCTTGTGTCTGATCTCAGCCAGGATCTCTGTGTTCATCCATGCTGGCCTTTTGCCAGCTTGCTTGACTTTCTGCACATTGAGATGGACCATCCCTGTGCTCTGATGAGGCTGCTCTTGAAGATCAACCAGGTCTCCCAGGCCCCTTTCTTTCGAGGAATGGCTCCTATAGGATCTTCCAAGCATTTCCCTGAACAAGCCAAAACTTACTCTTCTGAAGTCCCGGATCCAAGTTACTCCTCTCAGGATCTTAAACTCCACTCTTGCAACTTTTGTTGCAAGTCTCTTCCCCTTTAGGCTAATCACCAACTCTTGCTCACTTGTTAGTTGCAGGTCCAACAGATCACCTTCTCTCACCAGTTCATCAGTCATGTGCATCAAGAAATTATCTTCAACGTGTTCCAGAAATCTCCTGGATCATTTGCATCCAGCCTTATTGCCCTTCCAGCGTGGTGGCTAAAGTCACTGATGAGTACTAGAGTCTGTGACTGACACTTTGTCCAGCTACCTAAAGAGTGCTTCACCTGCCCCCTCTTCTTTATCAGATGAGATGGAGCAGATACTCATCGCAGCATCATCTGCACTGGTCTGTTCTCTAATCCTTACCCACAAGTAAGAATTACCCACAAGAAATGTATAGGACTCCGTTATACAGAACTCAATCTCTCTGCCGTCCTTGTCCACCCCCGTCTTTCTTGCAGCATTCTAGTCATGAGAGCTATCCCACTACATCACCATGATCCTAATGAGGTCTTAACTCTGTAGCTGTGCATAGACTTTCCTCTGGCTTGTTCCCCATGCTACATGGATTTGGGTACAGGTATTTGTGATGGGTCTTAAATTACGCTGCTTTATAGGGGAAGTGTGAAAGCCTCCCCTATCATGCTGTCTCACAGGTGCATCTATCTGCTCTGCCTCTTGTGCCTTCAACTCTCTCTCCAGCCTGGGCAGCATCTCCACAACTTCCCGATTCTTTGTCAGATTGCTGCCTTTATCTCAGTAGAAGGAAGCCTCCTGTAACTGTCATACCACTTTTACTCTTCATGTAGACACCAAGTTCAGGTTCAGCAGGTTCTGATCCCATATGTCTGTTTTGAGCAGACAGTCCCTAAATCAACTTCCCTCTGGCATCAGTGCTCCTGCATTTATTTTGAGTTGCTGCTTGACAAAAGGATTTGGGAGCTGACCTTACCTGACAAGCATACAAAAGAGTTTGTAGTTAGAGCATCAATACTCGCAAAACCCAGCATCTATGCTTGGGGGGCTGAAGTCAGACTACCCCAGTTTCCACTGCATGTGCTGCTGGAATCATTAGGAGGCTTAGGCAACTGTGCAGGGCAAAGACAAACAAAAACTCCTGAAAGGTCTTCATCTACCTATCTTCAATAGCAAGAGCAAAGACAGATGTGTAAGTAGCATTATATCTCACATCACAAAAAATGAAGCTAGTATCAGTAGTAGTTTTAAGTCTACCTAGCCCCTCTTGCTGCTTAACTATACCAATCAGATGAAAATAAGGTGACTTCAAAAGTTATCCTGGAAAGGAAGCAGACAATCAGACACTTGCTGAGTTCTAGATACTGTTCATAAGCAGCAGGAGAAAAGAAAGAAAGGAGGAAAGTGGTGTATGAGCAACGTCTACTTTTAATAAACTTACTAATGAGTATGTGGCAGTACAAGGGTATGTAAGCTGCCACAACAGATGCAGCTTTAAAACAAAGAAAGAAACAAGTCTTTTGTTATTTTGCAATAAAAATTTTTAGAAGGATGCAATTTGAAACAACCCTGAGGAAAAGAAAACCCCAAAACCAAACTCAACGTTGAATAGCTCTACATTTACACCCTATAGGACGCCCTACTTTCTGTACTGCTGCAGAGTTCTAACAAGTCTTTGTTTCAAAAATTATTTAAGCTTATGTAGAAGGTTCATTAAGTACACAAAAACTTTTCTTTAGAAAGCCATCGATTAAGCCTTTCACCTTCATTTTCATTGTTCTGAAGCACAAGATTAACAGGAGCACAGAGGAAGTGCTCCTTCCTTACCAAGACTCAAGATGCTTGTCAAAAGGAATATGAAAGAGGTATTAACCCATGGAGAATAGCAGAAGCATCTATAGCAGAGGAGTATCAGCCCTCTGAAGACTGCACACAACAAAGATGCCACGTAAATGTAAAAACAAATTGGTTTATAATTCAAGCTGGAAAAAGTGCCCAACTTTCTCTTTAGATGTACAGCAAAGTAAGCCTTTATAATTGTCATTGGCATATTAGAAGTAACATCAACAGCCTGTCTTGTACGTCATTGATCAGTATTTCCACAGAATACTCCAAAAACTGCATTATGATCACTGGCAAAGATGAATTGTTTCACAAATGTAGTAAGTTTCAAATAAAATGCTGTAAATCTATACGTTTGCAGTCTATACCTATCACCAACTATTCAGGGGTGCGAACTAATGCCTGAATTTTCCATTTTGAGACTGCTTGTGTTAGGCATAGGGCAAACTGTTCATTCTACCCTGCCTTTACACAGCGGACACCGCAGATGCAAGGTACCCCTGGAAATTGAGTCGGTAGGAAAGCATGATCAAGAAACGCCACCTGCTGTCTCCTGGATCACTGTTCTAAAAAAGCTGCTGGAGTGCGAGCACATGCTTTAAACTCATGTTTCCTTTTATTGCAGGAAAAATATTTGAACATGATAAACAGCAATCCTTCAGATCCTCATTTAAGATACCACATAAATTTCAAGCAGCATTTCCTACAGAAGTCTTTTGCAGTGAAACCTAGAAAAAAAAGGGCAGCAATTCCCTTTGAAATATGCCTTGTTTATTTCCATATTGCTCCCCTCCCTTCCCTCCAAATAATTAATTGAATTCCACAATGTTGGCTTCTCTTGAATGTCAAGGTTCATCCTTGATTAAAACTCTATATAAGCAAAGTATAACTATACCACTGGCTGCAATAATATAGTGCATATCTTTCCTTGTGGCTATCCCCAAGAAATGCTCTCTAGTGACTCAACCCAGGACATTTCAGCCACTCCAACCCAGCAAAAGTTTGGTTTCCTGATCTTGGGCACTAGGAAACTAGATGCCAACCAAACTTCAGTGTGCTTAACTAAGCATATGGTTGAAGAATCTTCTGCACAAGAGCCAGTGTGCTCGGGACCTGGATGCACCAAAAAGTAAATCTGTAAACACATATGAAATCCAAGCTTCCCTGATGAACAAGCTGTTGTGCAACTTGAATGAAACAAATTAGACTTTGTTTGAATTAATGTGTATAAATATTAGAAGTCACTCTTTTCACCTCCCTTTTTTCCTAACGGAGGATGTTACCAGTCTTCTACAACACTTCCAGAGCAACCTTCAATATTTTCATGTTTAATTGTCTGAATTTTGTGTGTGTTTTTCTTTGAACCTACCCTTCTTGGGTTCCTGCTTTCTTTTCCTACTATTTTTAGTTATTTAAGGGCATTGCCTTTCTCTCTCAAGACAAAGAAACGGTGCTTCCTAAAAACAGATTATAGCTTGAGTAAATCAGCCTCAAGAAAGCAAATAGTCAAGAGAACAAATAATGGAACACAATAAAGGAAAACCTTATATATTTGCTTTGTAACATGCTAAATGAATAAAACTATTCTTCTATTATTGCCAATAAAAATGCAGTTTTACATCAAACAGTTGTCCTGATAGTACTAGCCAACCAAGTAAATTCAATCGTAGTTCACACATTTTCTTTTTTTTTTTAAACTAATCCTTGCCACACTGCAAGCAACCTTCACAAATCCTTTATCAAAGTTATGTGTCGAGAAAAGATTGGGAGCTACTTAAGGTTCCATACTGGAAGTGCTGGAATAATTTCCAACTGAGGCTGATTCTCCTGAGATGTACAGAATTTGAATAAACAGTTAACTTCTGTACTCTTTTATCCAGAATCTGGACTGCATTTGTCCTTTTAGTCAGAACATTACATCCGACGAAGACTGAATTTTCTTCCCACAAACCACAAGTCAGGTCAGACACACAAATTATTCTGGTCATTTCCATCAGGATGTTTAGCATAGGAAAATTCTGATTAAAGTGCCTGGGGGAAAACTTCAAACCATTATATCACTCCATTTCTGACCAACACACAAATATACATTGTCATGGCTTGTTTTTATCATCAAAATTGAAATGTGAAAGCTACATGATGTGTATTTTACACATGATGTGCAGTTTCAGACAAACAAACAATTGCTCATTCTGGAGGAGAGGAGAAGACATTTCACTTGAATGTGGCTTCTAAGAGATGCTAACAGCAGTTCAGTGTGCCATCATATATTCAACTATTCCAATAATAGATTCAACCAAAGTGGTTTAGCAGCTTGATAGCCCAATAGCTTCTGACTGAAAAGCTTTGCAGGGATCTTCTTTGAACTAGGAATCTGGAAAAGCATGTCTTCTAGGGTGCACATGGTTATCTGTCCTGAAGCTTGTAGTTTCATATGAATATCTCTTAATTTGGCAGAAAGGTAGGCATTTTCTTCCATCTTTTCCCTGACTGCAGCCAGCTAAGGAGGAGAAAATGATAGACTTACAGTTCAGCAAGTGAAGATCTCACTCAACCACCATACTGAAGGCAAGCAATCACCCAAAGAAAACAAAAAAGGCACCCAATGTAAGATATGTGGCTAACACAGTGACTAGTAAGAAGAGGATTTTATGCATCACCAAATACAATACCACACATTATACATCACCAAACAATGGTGGAAATGCACTGGCTGTCTATTAGAGAGAATTTGTTAGATTTAAAGCTTCCTCAAAATATACAGTCCAGTTTTCACTCCTAATACAGACTATCACAATTCTTTTTCTATTCAAACCCAGGAAACATTAATTGCTTCCTGTAATTTACTTTCCAGATCAGCACAATTCTAGTTACTGTTATGTATCACACTAAATGTACAGAAAAAGTAAAAAAAACAGTAAGACTATAGAACACTGAGAAGTTCTGTATGCCATATACAGTCTGAGCTCAAGTGTTAAGTATCTCTTAGAAATTCTTATTTATCAATAACTTTTTGTGGAAGGAATGGATTAGAACTAATGCTTAGCCTTCTTAGGAACTGTTTGAAATTTGCCTAACAAGAGCAAAATACAGCACTGACAAATGCAACATCTATTGCAGTGAATTTACAAAACGAAATGCTGCTTAAAAAAATTTAGTTTCAACACACCAGTTAACATACATGGGCTGGGTTTTGAAAGATGTGTCCTACTTCTTTTTAGTATTTGTTATTTTATGTATCAGTTATTAATTTTGTTTAATAGGCGGCAGTAAAAGGCTAAGTATTTAATTATTAACATAGTCTTAAAAATATCTTATTCCATAGACAAGTTTCAGGAAAAGCTGCAGCAATGCTTCCAAGCCGACAGGGGTACATATGTACTCTGAAGGAGGTCTTCTTGGTGATCAATATCGTAAAAGCTTTTTTTGAATAGTAAAATACAGTAAAATAGCAAAAGTTATTACTTCCGATATCACATTTCCCTGTGTAGCATCACAGGTTTTTGCAAATATTACCAACCTAACAATATTGCTGTCATCAGAACCTTATTCTCATTTTTACATCAAATGAAAACAGCACAGAAGGCAAAGGATTAAATTACTTAATGCCACTAGGGAACGCTTCATCTGCATTCAGATGAAATCTGAGCTCCTAAGAGCAAGATCTACAATAAAGGGAAGTGGGCAGCTAAGTGCTTTATCCAACAGTACAGAAAGCCAGCCAGCAGCCTTGCCATCTGACTGCATCAGATTCCAAACAACTTCAGTAGGGTGAACTCAGGCACCTAAAGTTCTGTAACTGACCCACCATCATCATGGCCTAGTCAAGCACCATGGACCTCCTCTCATTACTGTACACTTACCACCTGCTCAGAAAACTCAATTTTTTTCACAAAGGGAGGAGTATGAACTTTCACTGCTGCCTCTAATGTCCTTATTACTTCTTCTAGCAAACCAGATCTGAGCTGGACAAGAACCTTAAAAATAAAATGAAATCACACAAATAGTACTTATCATCAGAATGCAAATTTAAAGAAACAAACGTGTTTGAGGAAGACATGAAGCAATGCAGGAAAAAATACATTTCTAGACATTGCACTGATAAAAATCCATTAATCATGAAGAAAGCCAAAGGAATGACTGATTTCCACAGAGGTTTAGGGGGTCTTTTTTGCAGCTAGGACCTGGAAAGGGTGAGTCTGGAGACAAAGCTCCTCTGGCAGAGCTGCATTAGCTGTTCTTGTGTAAACTGAGGTGGTTTTTTTCCCACAGCTTAGAGAAGTTACTTACAGGGCACATGCAGGAGACTTTCCCTCAGGTTTTAGACCATGCATTTAAAGTGAAAAAGAGTTCTGTGCATATGAAGTTAAGGTTCAAAGGGCTGTAGGAGGCCTGAAGTGGGCAGAACACAGCTAAGGAAGGCATTTATTTGGAACTGTGTTTTTTTTTAATCTCTTGTAGCAAGAAAGCAAAAAGTCACAATGTCATAATTAGAAATTGTTCACAGCCCATACTCACAGACATTGGACTGGTCTACTTTTCATTCTCATCTACGGTGGGAAGCGATTTAAAAAAATGGTGGCAGGGTGTTAACAATTCAGAAAGCATTGATAATTTTGTCAGTACAACTGACAGAAATTGTTTGTTTGCTCAAAACCAAGCTGAGCAACATTACTGGTACATGACTGTACTACTAAGAAGCTGGACTTCTGTTACTCTGCACAAGGGAGTATTTTGTCCAGGACAGCATAATTCTCAGCAAGATCCTAATACAAATCAAAGATACTTACTTTAAGATTATTGTATAGTCTGCTCTCTCTTTTCAATATCCGGGAACAATAAAATTTGGCTTGTGAAACATCATTCTAGGAAGTAATTATAAAAAATAAAAAAAATATGGTTAAACATGTGGGACACACTTTGACAAGAAAAGTTTAAGAAGAACAACAGTCTTTCACAACTTTTCAGTGAATCACAAACCAGCATCTAGAATCCCTTCACCAATCCATGGGTCACCAAGATCCACAGATTCCAAACAGCATCCAGCCTGTGAAAGGAACACTCCACGCTGGAGTTCCCATGTCATCTGGCTCTTTAGCACAGTACTGACAGTACTCCCTGTGCCAGACCAGCCAGGGAAAGAAGCATGTAACCAACAGTGAACATGAGAGCACCTAAAAGATAAAAGATCTACACACGTGCCCAATTTGGCACAAGCCAGAGTACTTAAATGAATTGCAGTATATGCTAATGTCAGTATTTATCCTGCCCAGCACTTTTAACCTTTTGGACATACACATTTCCAGTACTGTGTCTGTGCCATCAACTGATTTGTATAGACAGTAAAAGTTACACTGACATTTACTAAACTATACATTGTTACTTGGGATCAAGAAATATCTTACAGCAAGACGTAATATCAAAGATCATGCAGCTTAAGGAACATGGAGCATTATTCTGTTTGCAAAACAAGAACTGATTTTTATATAAGGCAACATCATGAAGGATATTTCATGTTGTGGCAGAGACAGATATTTTGTTTTTAAACCTCAATGCCAGTGACATGCCCTGTCATTTCACCATGCACATCAAAAAAATCATTAGATGATGCTATTGTTCAGTATCTCTGGTCACAGAGGCAGTGCAAAAAAGACCACAGAGTGCATAAGAAAATTATAACAATTTTACTTCATCCAGTCAAATCCATTAACAACAACAAATCACTAGCTCTTACAGCGCCTCTGTTCAGACGTGAAACAGAGAAAGTTCAGAATTTTCTTCAAGCGGTATACACAAATTAACTGTAGGTGAAATACTAGACTTTACAATTTCCTAATTGTTATTTTCTGGCTCGGTCTTCAACCCTGTACTGCCTCAGAGCCTCTCAGGCACGTGAGGTATATCAAAACCTCCCCCTGAAGAAATGTGGAGAAAGGCAAGCCATCTCCCAGGCAGTAGGACAATACATGTCATAGCCTTTGAGTTTGCCTCCCAAGATACATATTTTTAAAAGACGATTGTACACATACTTTAAATTATCATTTTAATTACATTTAGAGGAAACCATCACTAAATAGCAGTATCTGAAGGACTGGATCCCTGGTGACATCTGACCTGCTGGCTGAACTCTCCTTACTGGCATTGTCACTAGCACCAAATATCTGTGCATTCCACTCAGGATGTCAGTTTAGATTAGAGAATTTCTACATTCACTTTATGTGGGAATTCTCTATAATCTTAAAGGGGCCTAAAAATTCTAGAAGTTATTACATATCTCAGTTTTGCTTCCTCCATGTTAGCTTCCTTTCACTGACTGTCTTAAGAAATAAAACTAGAGGGATTCAGGCACAAATCAGAACAAAAGGTACTGTACCTGCTTCAGAGCAGTTGCCACAGCAAAGCAGTATGCTCGCAGTGGTAATGCGTCACCTTTTAGCTGTGCTTCTTCAAGCAGTTTCTCACAGATTTTGCAAGATTCCAGGTTGTCCTGCATTGAAATTTCAAACCTAAGTGGCATTTGCTATTCTTGTGATATGAAAGGACTGTAGACAATTGCAATCACATTTGAGAAGGCAATCAGAAGTCAGTATACTGTAAGATACCATTATTTTCAGTATTCAAGTAGCGTATCTTGAAGATATTTCCCTTCAAGATTTTTTATGAAGTTTTTTATGTTGCAACATGACCAAAAAAAACCTTTGAGCTTCATGGTTTCCCACCTACTGGATCAATAGATTAAGTTTTTCAAAAAGCCTCACCTAATCCTCTTTAGTGCATAAAGGGTTACTACAGCTTATTCCCTTATTTATAGTATTTTATCTTCATTAAAAAAACAAAAAAAAAAAAACCAACCAAAAAACACCAAACCCCAAAAACCCAAACCCATCAAAAAATCAAAAACAAAACAAAAACCAACCCCAGCCCTCAAACACCACATATTTATTGTGGCTTTTAAAACAACTGGGTGACAGTTGAGAATTATTTCCCCTCTATTTTTATCAATTCACTAAACAGCTAATGATGGGTCAGATTCTCTACTGGAAACACAGGTAGGGCCAGAAGTAGTAGAAAACAAAGTCTTGGGAACCTCTTCCTGTTGCACATGCCATAGATCCAAGAGTTCGGACAGCAGGCTGTGAAAAGAACTATGTAAAGATTTTAAGGAAGAAACTACCAAAGACTGAGTAAAGGATACCTCAGAGAAACACAGTAAGTTTCTCTGAAAGCCTTTACCTATACGGGCAGTGTTTTATCAAGGAGCAACCCTGAAGTGTAAATATTGCCTCAGTAGATGTTAGTAGTAAACACCAGCTTATAAACTTGGGTTGTAGCATAGTGTCAAGAGTCTTTGTATATTCATAACTTTGTAAAAAAGGCACCTTCTACATAGAACTGGTAACAACCCTAAACTGACTGTAATAATCAGTCTCTAGGTTTTTTTTAACAGCAGACATCTTTTGCAGCTCTTTGTCAGCTCAGTCTACTGCCTCACTCTCCGAACACCGAAGCCACATGGCTATTCCTGACCTAAAGGCAGCCCTGATTCATTAGGACTGAGAACTTCAAAAGCACCATATATATTACTACTGAGCTACCATTTGAAGCCAACTCCTTTTTATCACACATGCACCCAGTTTCGTTGTATGGTTAGTTGAGAAACCTGAGAAAGTTTAGTTGAGTGATATAATTTTTCCTCAGCTAGTGTCTTTCATACTGAAAACATGGGGAAATTAAAGAATACTTACCTACTGAGTTTGGGAAAGGCCTAACTTAGCATTTAAAATTGCAGAACTGATTCAAATCTGGAAGTATCAACATTTAAAAAACTCTGGGGATCTCACTTTGCTACAAAAGGGAAACAGTTACAAGGAAACACTTGTAGAACCTAGGTAGCCTAGTTTCTTACTGTGTTCGTGCTCTTTTTCTCTGAGCTAAAAATACAGTTAAGGTCAAGAGGCTGCCTATCTCTCACTGAAGGCATTCATTTGGGTTTCTTTACTCAGCTGCCCACTTCCATCAGGCATGCAGGAACAGATTACCTTTGAGAACTACAGTCCTTGTCAAGTTTGGGTGCAATTACAGAAATGGTTCAAGTTTACTTGGAGGGGAAGGGGAAAATGTATGGGAGATGTCTGACAGAATATGTCATATATACACCTTGTTTCTTAAGGAAGCCAGACTGTAAAACCAACATTGAGGCTCAAGCACAAAGCACAGTCTGAAGAGGTACACAGGATCCAAGAGAAAGAGTACTATCACAGTGTATCAAATTTGCTCTTCAGCATATGTTCACATATGTTTTTAGAGATTTGCTTTGTAACATTAGTTTGCATGGGAAACTCATGTGTACTCAAATAAGCAATTTAGGACTTAAATATGCCTAAAATATTTGTGCTAGATAAGAAATAATGACTGGGAAATTTTAAATTTCATAGAAAAGGAAGACATAGAGAAGGCATTTCAAATCCTTTTTTCATATGTAAATTGAAAATACTCACCAGTTTGTAGCATATTGCAAATGCAATTAGATAGGTTTCTTTGCTGAAAGGTATACTTTGTTTTTTCATTTCAACCAGAACTTCCAAAGCACCTATCAAAAATACATTAGTGTTATTCACTTCACAAATTTAAGGCTGTATATTTTGTAACAGGGAAAAAAAATAAATTAAATCAGCACGGAATAATCTTAGTAGGTATATTTCAAAATAGGAATGTAATTGAAATCTGTTCTTTAAAAAAAACCAAACAAACACAAAACCAAACATTTAAAAAAGTTTAATTTAGAGTCAGTTGGATGCAAATGTTTCTTGCCAGCAAGAAGATTTTCAATCTACATTAGCATCTGGCCTTACTTTCTATTATTTTCATACAAATCTAAAAATAAATTCTAGACACTTGACAAAGCTGCTTTTATTCTTCCCAGCTGCCCAGAAAGTCAGCCTTTTAAACACATAAACAAAGCTTCCATCATTTTTTGGAAACTAACAGTTCCTCAGTAACACACATTACACCACCACACTGCATTGAGGCTCTGATCCAGTTGTTTTTACAGTCTTGACTTCTGGACTCAGATTTGCCAAACATCAAGAGAGTTAGCGCTGTGTGTTCAACACATTTCAAATAAAGGGATTTGCTTGAAAAGCTTACTCCACACTCAATTTAAGATTTTGTCATGGAATGTCTTTTCAGTCAGGTCAGATGATTCACCATTATCCTCAAAAAGGACCAAAATGATTTGAAACCCTTGACTTAAAGTACTGGAGTAGCTACTCTGGATGGGTACACTAGTAGGACAAAGAAAAGACTGCAGCCTGGTTTTGTTATCCAAGGGAAAAAGGGTACTCTTCCCTGCTCTGACACAAATGCAAAACTTCCAAAAAAGGTTGTGGAAGAGCTTACTGTTCAAAAAACTGCATAAACCAAACTTCGAATAGAGAAAACAAAAAGCTCTGGAAATTACAAACCAAAGAGAAATTAAGCCTTCAGAAAAAAGGGGTTAGGAAACAATCCCCCCTGGACAACTACAGTTCTGTGCAACTATGAATGGTAAGAATACCAGTAGAAATGCATGACAAACAGAGTCTTCCATTTTTAGTACACCCTACAGTGCTGCTCATCCACATCCACACTTATATACAGGATGTTTGGCCTTTGAAACCATAAACCAGTGGTTAATGAGTAATATTCATTAAAATGTACATGTATTTATACACACACACTTACAATGAGAAGCATTCTCTCAAAATGCATTTGCCTTAGCAAAAGGAGTACTTACTTTCAAAATGGCCCTTTTTAAATAACATTGTCATCAAAATATGGAATGATGTACTCTCCGAGAAAAAACCATGCAAATTCTGGAGAACAGACACAGCAAGCGTAAAGAAAGTTAGAAGAGTGAGCACTCTTACTGTGCACAGCATCTTGCAGGTCTTCCTACTGGAATAGTCCCATCTTCCTAAATTCTACATTTAACATTCTGGGTTCCCTGACTGTCCCTCTGTCAAGTCACCTCTAAAATACCAGCAATTAAGTATAGTCAAAAGCTCTCTAAACTTAAGCAGAAATTTCCCAGAGATTCCCCACTACCATTTTTTTTAAATAACAGATTGTGACTTGTAAATTGATACAAGCAGAAGTCACTGACAAATGGCAACTTCAAAATCTCAGCAGAAACACAGCTTGCAGCTCATTAACAGTATCTTTAGTGTAAGGTACCACCACCATGAAACCAAAAGAATTTTTTGCTCATCACAGTATCAAATGATGAACAGATCAGCACAACGGCTTGAGAACAGAATAGCAGAAGAAAGAGCAAGTACGTTTTACATTCTGCTTCAACGACACTGTGTGTTGGAAACAGCCATATAAAATGTCAGAGGTGTCAAGTCTAAATTTCTGCAGCAGTCTGAAGAAGTGGTTCTCTAGCTTACTCTCCATTAGTTACTAAGTACTGCACGACCTGTCTCAATGAAATAGATCTTAAGAAAAAAAAAAAAAAGAAACAAAACCCACACATACTTTTACATCTGCCTAATTTAACAATAGCAGCACAAGTGAGACTTCTCCCACTTCTGGCTAGATAAATCTCATGCCTTAATGGATTAACATTGTAGAGGTGACTTTCCTCTGGCTGCCAGAGATTTTTGAAGACACAACATTATTGCACAGAACCTTTTATATTTATTATACAATGGGTGTGACTCCTGTCTTGTCATGATAGCATACACAGCGTTTTACAGATGTTCAGAAACAAGCCTTTAAGTTTCCTCAACATTTAAAATGGCCAATTTCCTGAGCTGATACTACATCACCACTGCAGGGTTCAGAGGGAGTTTGAAATACAAAATAATGAGATACATACGCTGGTGCAAACAACCCAAGGGATGTCAGAGGACTACTGTGTAAAAGCTCAGAAGTGTTCATTTCCAAGAACAATCTAATGCATCACAGGATGCAGGAAAGCATGTATCAGCTGTATTTGAGAAATTTTTAATCAATACTTATGATGCAATTATGCAGAAGTATAATAACGTTATCAGTCAAACTAGCATTTAGTTTTCTTTTAATTACTGTCTTGCTATTTTTAAGGTAAACCCCATGTAATTTGCATCCTCGCATTAATATCATAGACATCCTTACTAATGCAACACATATACTTCAAGTCTATAAGCTCATGCAGGGCTCATGTAGTACATGAATTACTCACATAAGACTAATTTTCTAAATATATATACGAATTACCTGATCTTTGATAAGTTCTACTGCAGGTCGTTCAAGATCTAGCTCATAACATAGCCTCATAAAGAGTGGCCCAAATTTAAAATTATGTAAGGATGTGATTCCATTCTGCTCATGGTACCTATTGGAAAGATTAAAAAAAGTTAATCGCACAGGGCATGGAATTTGTGAAGGGAAAACAGGTTTAAATAGACAGCAAGATCCATATGTGCAGTGACAAACACACTTCTCTATCTGCACCAGCCAGCAACATTTAGATAACAGAAGATTAATTTTATGGAAAAAATACTGTTTTGGTCAAGTAACCTGCATTGCATTAATAGCAGAATGGGTTTCTGCCATAAAACTTCCAGCTACTTTACCCTCTATCCCTACAGCAATAGCACAGGAAGTGGCAGCATTCCATTTTAGCAGCAGTACCTGTTCAAATAACTTTTTCTCTCCTACATTAAGAGAACCCCAATTAAAATGATAAAAATAAAGTGTTTCATCTTTTTCTTTGTAACTCCTACACTGCAATTGTTGGGAAGGCTTTAATTCACAAAACCTGCCACTACTGCATCCAGACCAGTTCATAACAAGGGATGGCTTGGCTGGAAAACGCCACTGAACACACCATTACACCTGGCAGTGTTCAAGGCCAGGCTGGACAGAGCCTTAGGTAACATGGTTTAGTGTGTGGTGTCCTTGCCCATGGCAGGGGGGGTGGAACTAGATGATCTTAAGGTCCTTTCCAAACCTAGCTATTCTGTGATTCTATGATGCTTCTATGTGGCACTGTTCATTCTGCATACAATAGGAAAGCACTTACTTTGCTCTTATAGCTTGAAGGGTTGGAAGATCCAAAACAAAATAAAATACAGCCTTAGTTTAGGGGATTAACTATGTATATGGCCACTGAATAAGGGTAAGCCTTCAACTAGAGACATAACCTGAGATGATCTAATAAAAGCAAAAAAATAAAGACAGAAAAGAGTGTTACCTGGATTGTTAAAAATACCTGTAAATAACTTCTCTGGCTAGTTCCACATCAGATGAAGTCTGACATAAATGCAGCAAGTTTTTTAATTCAGTTTTGAGAATTATTTCATTTTTCTTTAATTTTTCTTTAATACTTTTAAAATACGGATCTGAAAATAAAACACATTATAGCAATAGTCTATAGACAATTCCTTTACCTGCATTGCATACTTGATACCTGAAACATGAAGATTTAAAGAGGCAGAAAGCTTGGGTTTTTTTTCACCAACAAAAATGCATGAAACTTCATGCCTAGGTGTCCCAAATGAAGTCATGTCAGACTTGGAAAAACAAGAGGATGCTTACTGTGAACTTAACTGCATTGTGTATGTTATGTACTACAAAAAAAATTTAAAGAGGAAGTACCTTTTGTGACTTTTTCTGCCTTATGTTCTTTTTTAAAAAAGCAAGCAAACAAACAAAACCAATCCCATTCAGCCTCCAAATGACCATAGGAATGCCTACTCAACACTGCTTGTGCAGAAAACGTAAATTCCTTCATGGTTGATGCAAACACAAAGAACCTTATACATAATCTATGTATTTCTATATATAACCATAACCTTAAGAGTTGTTGCCCTTTTCCCAACACTCCCAAAGACGTTTCTCTATCCAGCACGTTTTCCTATGACAAAGCAAGCACAAAGATGAGTCCTTCATTTGGTAATCTCAAGCCTCTGATTCAGACACACCCAAGACTAAAATCACATGCACCACCTGGCAGCCCCATTCCTCTAAGGGTGCTACCCCATCTTGACCAGGGAAGTGAATTTTTTGGTAACAGTTGCTGGGTCAGTGCTGTTCCCAAGCTAAAAACCTACACAAGAGGCATAAAGTAAGCACCCCAGAGAACAACTTATTCAGCTACTGGATACATATCTGTTGCTACATGCAAATGCAAGTCCTTAGCTACATGCAAATATGAGTCCTTACTCAAGCTGAAATGCAGAGCTGAATCCTGTGAAGTCAGAAGAATGTATATAGATGTATGCACATAATAGTTGTAATGTATTCAAAGATGCATAGAAATTCAAAAAATACCTGGGATTTCAACTGTCTTTGTATTACAGTAGGTGACCGTTTAACTGCTGTAGTTAATAGAATAACTATTACAGTTAATAGTTGCATTATAATAACTAATAGCTATTATATACTGTGTAATTTCTATATACATATTGTTTCTGCTTCTATAGCAAGTTTAATAATAACCCTAATTACTTCTTTTCAGCTTTCAAGTATTAGACTAAACAGAGTACAGAAGCCATGCACACACACATATAGGTGCTTATACATTGTTTTAATTAGTCCATGGAAGCTTCTATTTGTACAAAACAAAAAGATCTACTGTGACCTCTAAAGTCAAATATTTGGCTTCTATAAACCTGTTTTAGCAAGAGTGATTAACCCATAGCAATAAATTTGTTATATTCAATCATAATATTCAATACATTTGAATTATCACATTCATCCTCCCTGAAGGGCAGGATGAATAATCCCCCCATGTGAATATGTCATCATCACAGCATAATATAGCAATATTATGATTTGCCACTGCCTGATTTAAACTCTACTTTCATTTAATATAGAAAAACTGTCCTGTTGAGTTTACCTCCTACTCTGTCCCAGAAGACTGGTTTACACAAAACAAAATTTGATTATTTGTCTCCTCCTTGACATACATATAAAAACCAAAATTAACTACATCCTTTGGAACAATTGTCAATCTGAATCACTAGAACACCTGCACATGATTAAACAGGTGCAGGAAGTGGAGTTTTGCCAAATCTTTCTTGAATATTAAGGACAGATTTATGTTTATATTTATGTTCCTTAAAGAAAGGAATTTGTTTATTTTTTAAGCAGCTTGAAAAAATTGCTATCAGGTAAGATCCACTGATCTTGCTCCTTCGTAAGTTTGGAAAGCCTAAATTTCTTTTGCATATTCTAAGTATGTATATATCACCTAGAATTGGGTGTACAATTGAGAACTTACATTAGGTAAATAGAAACAAATCTAAAAGAATAAGCTAATTAAATTTACAGAGTAGATTAAAAGAGAATTACTGCCATAGGCATTCTCTGGATAGTTAAGCAGCTATTAGGTTTTGTATTAACTTTCTCTGATACCATATTTGAAGCAAGATTTGTAGACTGAAACAGTATTTTCTATTAAAAGCAAGGGCACAAACACTTCTTACGCGAAAGTCTGCATGCTTGAAAACTTCTCTACATTTTCCAGCACACCATAACTAATACTGTTTCACACTACAAAGCTGCAGATCTTCCAATAATTTTAGCAACAAAAAATTTGCAAGATTAAGTTGCTGTTTTACATGTGGTCAGCTCATATCACATAACTGTGACTGTCTTATTTCCTAGACTTATTCCAAAACTTAGAATGGTGATTACGAAATAAATATTAATACCTTTATTGCCATGAACTTCATTTCTAATTACCACTTTCATCTGCTGAAATTCTTGTAACTTGATATCATCTTCCGTTAGCAGATACCTCTTTCCCACCACTAGAAAAAAAGATGAAGGTAGAGTTTTATGTCACACTGTCTGTTTTAATACTACTGAACTTTGTATTTATTAGTGTCCTTAATTACTGTGTGATGCCAAAACAGGGCCACCATGACACTAAGAAAAAGACTGCAAAAATTGCAATTGCTCATGTGACCGACAAAAGTGTCTGAGCACTATGTTTCAGCTTCACAAAGTTAATGTCTACAAGGATGAAGAAGTATGTATTTACTAGATGTGCAAAAGAAAAAGTAGAGACACTTCTCTCCACGAAGCTAAGATACACGAGAATTCTGCACAAGCATAAGGTATGTCACCCCTTTCATATTTTTACAATGATATGTCTTCTCTTTGTTCACCACAATGCACTAGTGGCACAGGCTCCTCACATCTGCTGTTCCCCCCTGTTGTAGAATGTATTGTTCTAGAAGGTCCAAATGCAGTAGAAAGACAAAAGGAAAAAAACATAAAGCTTACTATTTGGATTGTATTAACACTCAAGAGACTTAGTAAAATTGTAGTGCAGTACAGGTATCAGAGAAGACAGTCACTGAACCTAGAATCTCAAAATTAGCTTTGGGTGCTGACCTCAACTGTGCTGTGTTGTAAGCTCCTTTAACGGAAGTGTCATGCAAATACTATTTGCGATTTTTTTTTTCTGAAACAAAAAAAGCCCTCCAGTAAATTTTTGTTTGCAACCAGTGATTTTGTAACACAGAGTCACTGTAATAGTTTATGTTGTCACAATCTAATCTTTTTAAGTTTTTGGCTTCTTAAAGAATTATTCTAATCATGAAGGGACAAGAGCAAGTATTATCCTGAGCTAGGTTATTTCTCCTCCTTCTGTGTTTCCCTAGCAAAATAAAAACACTTGTTTTCTATGCAAGCTAAGCATGCTAATGATACATTTCATAAAATCTGAAACCGCCCCTCCATTAAGTGGCATCTTTAGCCATTAAATTTAATGGAAACAGTTTCAATGGGTAAGCAAATACACTTTATCCAGCATGAAACTGGCATGGATTATACTGCCATCACTTCCCAAAGACCCACTCAGCTGGTCTAACACCACCCCTGACCTGGGCCTCTCCAAAGCTGATGCGGGAATCATGCCAGTGCCTGGGCTGGTACACAACACACCCCACTGCATGAACATACCACACTGCATGGACACTCAGCAGTCACAGGTGTGATGAGAGAGCTTTGAACAGCAGACTTTTACCCTTCTTGAAATTAATTTGCTCTATTCTACTGCTTTCTTAAATACACACTTTACAGTGTTATAGAAAGAAACTAGTGCAAAGAGGGCTGCTGAGCAAAAAAAGAGGGAGATCAGTATGATGGCTGGCGCACACAAGGCAGCGCAGGCCATCCCAGAGAAATTAACTGACCAACCTGCTTTATTTCTGACACACTGTGACTCTCTAAAAGGAACGCCAGTGAAAAGTGGTGGGCAGACCACCACGCAGCGGGCATCTTCACGTTTCTGAGGCGTCTAACAGACCTGTAAACTAAGCAAACCCTCCACAGACAGCTGTTGGTACAGCAATCCAGAGACCCAGACGCGGCCTATGCTGGAGCCTTCTGACAGGTCCTTTCCCCATGCCGAGGGAACACCTTGGAAGGCCTCTGAAGCCTAGTCACGGCGGTGACAGCCAGCAGGCGCGCCTGGGTAATGTTGCTCTCCCAGAACAAAACCGCATTCATGAACCTAGATGCTTATTGGGTTTTGGTGACTCCTGCGTAGCCAACGGCAAAGACAGGATAAACCGAGTAACGCTGCCCCGCGGACAACGCTGCCGCACCAGCCCGGTACACCACAGCAGCCACGCGCCCGCTCTAAGGCCCATCGGGAGCCCCTCAGAGCTCCCTTTCGCTCCGTACCCAGCGCTGCGGGGCATCCCCGCCGGAACTACAACTCCCGTCAGGCACAAGGTTACGACAAACGCCGACCCTGCTGGGAGTTGTAGTACCCGGGCCAGAGCCACAGCCCGCTGGCAGCTCAGTGCCCCGGCTGCGCACCCCGCCGTCCGTCGCCGCTGCGCAGCCCGCGGTACCTCCAGGCGCCGAGCCCCAGCAGCCGGAGGCGGGCGGGTGAACGGCGGAGCGCCGCACCGCCTCCCGCACCACCCGCCGCGACCCGCCTGCGAGCACCACCGCCATCTTGCACCCGATCTGCCGGAGGCGGGGCCCTCGCGGACCTGCCCCACGCCGCAGCTCGCTTCCTCCTTCGGCAGCATGGCCGCCGCCGTGCTATGGCGCCGAGCGTTCTGCACCAGGAGGGCCCTCGGGGCCGCCGCAGGTCGGTGCTCTGTTGGCAGAGGCAACAGCGCTCAGCGGGGCCTCCCACTTGGGGGGACTCCCTGAGTGGCTGTGGGGGCTCTACCGGGGAGGACAGGCCGTGGCGGGACGGGTCGCTGAGTCGCTTGGTTGGCCGCAAAGCGTGAGCAGGCACGGGGTGCTGCCTAGGGACTTCCACGTTGCCTTTATACAAACATGTAGAAAGGTGCAGGCAGATCTGAGAACGGCGTACCACTAGCATGCGGTGCGGGAGAGTGTTCTTAATCTGTTCTTTGTAGGTATTCCACCTTGCCGATTTCGTAGCTTAGTAGGATAGGAGCTGCCGTTTGGGGTCACGGGAAGCCACGCGGGGTTGTATGGGGGCCGCCGACCCCGCAGCAGTCGGTGTTCAGCACAACCTACTAACTCAGGTGACAAAAGCGCAACCAAGATTTAGGGTTTTTAAAGCCACCTTTCAAAAAAATCCTGACCTTTGGGATGATGGGTGACTTTAATTGTGCCTTTTCAGCTTCCCTCAGCAGGAATTTCACAGTCTTGCTTCCTGGTATCTACATGCCCCTGTCTCAGTAATGCCACCCTTTGCTTCGGCACTGGACCTCCAGCTTACCTGAGCAAAGCACTGTCATGCAGGCAGTTGCTTGTACTATAGAAAACAGTTCTTTAAAGCCGTATCCTTGCTAGTGGTGTCCTTAGCTGTGAGTGAGCATACGGAGGTTTATTCTAACAAAAGAACAGCACAAACCCATATCTTTTGTGTGCCTCCTTCATGAACGTAATCAGAAATAGCTTCAAAAGAAAACCTACCAACTAGACTGGATATTAGGAAAAAAATCATCACTAAAAAGGCAGTCAGGCATTGGAACAGGCTGCTCAGGGAAATGGTAGAATCACCAACCCTGGCAGTTTTCAGGATCTATGTAGATGAGGCCCTCAGTGATACGGTTTTTATGGTGGTCTTGGAAGTCCTGGGGTAATGGTTGCACTTAAGGGTCTTTTCCAACCTATCTGATTCTATGCTTTTGTGATTTGAACCAAACAAAAATGCCTCTTTTTCTCACTTTCCAACTGTTTGGCAAAGCATTGCAGTTTTTTTCACATTCTGACTGTGGAATGCAGTGTAGCTGGTCTTTTTTGACAAAAACTTGGTAAGATGTTCAGATATGTGTGTATAATTTCATGTCATAAGAATGATAAGGAGAAAAATTGTTTCACACAAGAACAACAAACTTTTAGTGGTAGCAGGTAGATTTGCAGATAAAGGCTTTAAGATACTAGCTAAGAATTCTGTGTAGCATAGCAATGTCTATTTCTTGTTTCTTAACATGGATTTCCACAACCCCTTGCATGTATTTCTCTATATTCTTTTAAAAAAAATTATCCACATATTCCTCATGCATTTTCAAGGCCTCATCATCTGTGAATGATGCACAAACATAGTTTGTTCTTCCAAATTAAACATTTTCTGTTTCATTTCAAAAGCTAGAGTATGTCTTGAGCAGATTTCAAAAGTGGCACAAAATAGCATTTGAAAAAAACCTGCTTAAAAACATTTGAGCAAACTTTGCATTTCACAGGAAATGCAGTAAAGGGAGATGAACAAAAATGGAGTATTTCCAAGATTAGCATCTACTTTTCATTTCCGCTGAAACAGTTCTTTACAGGTGAAAAAAATAACCATGCAACAACAGCAGAAAAGCTTTTTGGTGTCTATTTTGCTGTTTTGGCTTTTTTATTTATGTGTTTATGTCTACATATAGCTAATTGTTAACCTTTGATGATAAAGGCCTGTGGGCACAAAAAAGCTATTCCTTGTTTGTTTTTTTTTCTGTGTTTACAAATTTATCATTTTCTTAAATACGAAGTTTAGTTTAGAAAGATTTGTTTCATGCTGAAAAAAACTTAGGGGAGAGCTTTTCTGTTTTAAATATGACAAGGTAATGGCTCATCCACATAGAAGGAGCTGAACTGTTACAGTGTCTGCTGCTGACAGTTGTGTCATAAGACAGTTTAATGCATCCAACTCAGTAAAGGTGACAGAAAAAGGTGATATCTAGTAAAGTGTTAGTCTATTTAGAGGTGTCTAAGCAACCTGGCTTACCTAGTGATTTATTGCTTCATTAGGGAGAAGATACCTTCTTTCTGCAGCCTATGTGGACAGCTCAAAATGGGAAAACAGAAAAAAAGAAGATCATAGCCTAGGTAAGAAAAGTTTGTTTCCTTTTCTACACTTTGACTAACTAATTGCAACCTGCACTCATATTAGACTAGCTCATCATCTAGAAGTATTTCAAAATTAAAAAATTCATGGAGCAATACACTTCTGAGGATCTATGTCAAAATCTGCTCAACTCATTAAAAGTCTGTCATGTTCAAAGCTATAATGCAGAAATAAGTTACAGTTTTCCCATTTAATTAATGTTTGGCTTCTACAAGCTAATTTTTTTTCTTTGACAAAATTCAAGGTTTTTATGAATGTCATAGTTTTGTGTCTGACAGTTAAGACTTGTCTCCAGGTGGCCTCTTCATTGATACTATGGATAAGGGAAGAGCATCTGATGTCATCTATCTGGACTTGTGCAAAGCATTTGACACTGTCCTGTGTGACATCGTTGTCTCTAAATTGGAGAGGCGTGGATTTGATGTATGGACCACTTGATGGGTAAGGGTTGGATGGTCACACTCAAAGAGTTGTGGGCAATAGCTCGATGTCCGAGTAGAGATCAGTGACAAGTGGTGTCCCTCAGGGATCGGTGTTGGGACCGGGCTTGTTCAACATCTTTGTTAGTGACATGGACAGTGGGATTGAGTGCGCCCTCAGCGAGTTTGCCGATGACACCAAGCTATGTGGTTTGATCGATACACTTGAGGGAAGGGATGCCATCAAAAGGACCTTGACAAGCTAGAGAGGTGGGCCAATGCCAACCTCGTGAACTTCAATAAGGCCAAGTGCAAGGTCCTGCACCTGCATTGGTGCAGTCCTGAGCATAAATAAAGGCTGGGCACAGACCGGGTTTGGAGCAGCCCTGTGGAGAAGGACTTGGGAATGTTGGTTGACAAGAAGCTCAGCATGAGCTGGCAGTGTGTGCTTATAGCCCAGAAAGCCAGGGTATGCTGGGCTGAATCAAATGAGCATGGCCAGCAGGTCAGGGGAGATGATTCTTCCCCCCTGCTCCACTCTTGTGAGACCCCACCTGCAGTCCTGCATTCAGTGTTGGGGCCCCCTCACAAGAAGGGTGTGAACTTGTTGAATCAAGGCCAGAAGAGGGCCATGAAGATGATCAGAGGGCTGGAGCACCTCTTCTATTAATTTCGGCTGAGAGAGAGGTGCTTGTTAAGCCTGGAGAAGAGAAAGATCGGGGGAGACATTACAGCAGCCTGCCAATACCTAAAGAAGAGGGCCCAATACCTAGAGGAGAGATTTCTTTGTACAAGGGCATGTAGTGGCAGGACAAGGGGAATGGCTTTAAACTGAAGGTGAGAAGATTTAGATTAAATATTATGAAGTTCTTTACTGTGAGGGTGATGAGGCACTGGCACAGGTTGCCCAGAGAAGTTGTGACTGCTCCATCCATGGCTGTGTTGAAGGCCAGGTTTGACAGGGCTTGGAGCAACCTGGTCTAGTGAAGGGTGTTCCTGCCTATGGCAGAGGATTGGGACTAGATGATCTTTAATGTCCCTTCCAATCCAAACCATTCTATGATTGTACGATATGATTCTATGATTGTTTTGATTGTAATGCAGTGAAAAAGAAGACCTATTCTGTAATTATTACAGGGAATTTATGTTTGAAAACATTTTTTAAGACCATTTTCCTCATAGTTTTGCAAGAGGAAAGTTATATTTCTTGTGGAGATTTTAGATTTTTCTTTTTGGGAAAAATGAAACTATGCCTTTATTTCCAAGAATCTGTACATTAAACTGTATCTCAGATGGTAGTGAGATCTCTCATGTGAATTTCATGGCTAAATTCTTTTGCTAGTTTACGTTTGAAATGACATTCCACTGTCTTTTTGGTGACTGTGTTAAATGGAAAGCATCATACAAAACTTTTTTCCATGCTAAAGATACAGACACATTTTATACCGCAGGTGTTGTGGAGACTCCTTAATGCATTACCTTTGTCTTCCATTTTTTACTCCCTGGCCCTTGAACTGTGTTTGGTAAATGTAACACAGATTGTGAGGCTGAAAGAAGAAGCAGCAGGTGAAATTCAAGGGCTTTTGTCAGGCAGGAAAACGGACACAATCGTCAGTCATCATTGATCAGTAAATGATCAATAAATGATCAGTAGTTTTTATGCACTAATTTGTTTCCGTTGTTTGCCTATAACCAGCTAGGTTGGTATTGTCAACATGTTTTACTGTACATGGTCCAGAAACAGCCAGTGGGTGCTCATGACTGTAGCTTGGATCCTGCAGAGACTGTTAATACCTTCTAACCCTTTACTGTCAATAGGACTGATCATGCAGTATTTTGGGGCTGGAGGCACAGTCTAGTGGCCTGAGATGCATTTGAATCAGTCACCTCCAGATGAAAAAGGATTCTTATTTTGGCAACAGAAATCCACTGTAGAGGAAGATGTGCAAGTGCTGGTACAGTCCATGTTTGGCTTTCCCTGTGCCTGGCAAGACCCTTCATGGCTGCTTGGCAAGTCTTGATGCTGCTCTGCTGATGATCTTGATCTAAAGCAGATGTCTGTTCCATGCTTTTCAAAGAACTACTTTGCATTTTCATTTTGTGCTCACAGAAAAGAGAAAACAAGTTAACACAGTGTCAGCTGTATTAGCATTTTCAAAGGGGAGACAGCCCTACAGACGTCTGCTCTGTAGCTGTCAGTTGTGTGATTGCACATATAATCTAGTGTGTTGTAGCTAGAGTGAATTCCTTGTGTGGAGGAGACGCTCTTTTATTTGTGTATTTCAGAACTGTTATTCTGCAAAACTATGTTGTAAGAATACATTTAAAGGAAAAATAAATATTTTTGATTTAAAGTTGGTTCCATTTCTCTGCTGCAGTGATGTGGTACCATCCCAGACTTAAACTCATTTACTGTGTCCATGTAAGGTATGCTTTATCTTACATATCTTAGTGTACATGTAAGATATGCTTTATTCTGTTCTCCATAGTCTCAGTTTAGCATTCCGATTATTACTAAGTTTTGCTGAACTTCAGTACTGAGAAAAGCATGGGAAAAAACAAGACTGTATTTTGTGTATAGAAGAGCGTTTGTTCAAAAAGGTAGGAGCTGAAAACGTGTTGATTTGGAATTTACGAAGTGCTAGAATTTAGAAACCTGTCTGGAAGTAATTAAGTGACAGTAACCATCCTGATGAGAAGAATATCAGTTATCAGAATACATGGGGATGGTGGAATCCGAGTAAGACAGTAAGTGGCTTTTTTTTTTTTGTTAGAAAACCCCATGGTGCCCAGACTGGTTTATCTGCAACACCAGGTGGCAGTGCTGCCTTTAGAAACTTGAATAATTTCCATTCAAAGCCTTTTTTGGTAACTGTAGTTGTTTCCAGAAGATGCTAGGGATGTGGCAATACTGAGAAATATGGAGCATCTAAATTTGTAAGACAAAGTATTTGCCTCAGCCTGCCTTTGTATTTTAATTGGGTATCTAAAATAAATCAGATCTTTCGTTATACAGAAAATGAAATGTTAGCCTGTGAGTTAAGACATTAGCTCTGCTCAGCATTCCCAGAACAGGTAAATTTTGCATCGTAGTTGTATCCACTTCCCTGTTGCTGTCCCATCACTGGATTTAAACCCTGGCTGGGGTGGACCCCTTCTAAGAATAAGGGGGTAGCGACCTTATATGGTGGCCAAATGTGCCACTTATTGATGTTGCTACATGCTGTGGGCAGGTAAAGACTGCAGATCAAAATGAAACAGGGTTGATCGCATAGGTCTCCAAACTGGTATTAGATGTCATAACCACTAACTTGGAAGGTGACGGTCAGTATTTTCCCAAACGTTGTCCTGAATCACCCTGTTGAAGGCAGCAAGGTGCTGAGTTTATATGAACAACAACAACAAAAAAAAAAGAACATGAAATCTAAGTTACCAGTGCTATAGAGAAAACTGTGAAGTCATGTCCAGAAGTTAAATGACCTCATCTCAGGCTTATGGTTTGTTTTGTTAATTTCTTTAAATCCATGAGCTTTTGCAATATGTAGAAATTAAAGTTTTTTTAAAATTCATCTTGTAGAACTGTATTTTTAGGTAGTAGGTATGAGAGGTTATATCTACTAGTGTCCTCTTTGGTAATGACTATCAAAGAAAAGCACTTGCAACATATATATAGTAGAATGTATGTAGAATTTTATTTTGGCCATTAAAACGCTTGTTTGGTTCAGAGACCAATGTTAGTTCTCCAGTTTTACTACCTACAGTGGTAGGAGACTTGAACATTCACATCCCTGTATTCTAGTACTTCTGTTGGGATGTTTTTAACTAAGAAGCGGCTTTTATCTTGATCATTGAATGGCAACTTATGAAACAAACATGGTTTACAAAAGGTGGCTGAATTATTTCAAATCATGAATATAAGAAAAAAATGATTTTAGGTGCTTCTGAGAGAAAACTGAAGATTATTCAAATCTGGAAACCACAGCAGAAGCAGCCGTTTTTCTGGAAACAAACTTTCCTGCTAGCTTGAATTGTCTTCTGTTTAAGGTTTAATCAGCTTTCATGTTATTGTGAGTCTTATACTGGAGCTGGTAAGTGCTTCATGTTGTTTCCCATGGTAAAGTTCTTATGGAGAGATCTAGCTTTGTAGACAGCATAAAAGGTCAGTCATTAAAATTCTGTATGTGAACTCTCCCAGAGGAGGCCTGTATATAAATGGCTAACAGTCCTGGGATTTTGCACTCATAGAGTTCTATTCATTTGGTTTATATTCTGCATAAGTACTTAGCCTTTCCTGAAATGGGCTCTTCATCTTCATGAGCAGGTGAACAAAAGAAGTGCTAAGCTCAGGCACTGAGTATGTCAGGAAGTGGTCTTAGGTAGTGCTTTCTAGTTTTCTGAGGAAAATGCGTAACAAAATTAGTTCTGGAATAGATAATAAACTCCCAACCTGTGCGGTTGTCTGTCACAGGTCCACATTGCTATGTTGTGAAACATAGCAGATTTCAGAGTGAATAATTTTTTCCCAGCTATCTTGAAATGCAGAGGAAGAATGTTGGAGGACAGCAGGCTTATTATGTTTAGGCAAAGATTTAGCCAGTTCTTAGTTCCTGACAAGGTGACTTGACTGCAGCATCCTTTCGGTGTAACTTCTAGCACTGCTTAGAATGTCCCCATAGTCTTCACCTGCGTGCTCCATCATTACATTTGTGAGTGCTGGACAGATGGGTAATACGGAATCAAATACAGACACTTCTTGTAAGGGTATTCCCACAGAAATTTCTTTACCATTAAAAAAGTTGAGCCTGTTCTGGTTGTATATCATGGCATTGGTGGCTCACATCAGTTCAGCATCTTGTGCTGTATTTCTTAGGAGCTAGTACTTGCTCAGTAATTTAGCCCCAGATTTCCGTTTGCTTCCATGGTCATGAAATACTTGCCTTCCTGTAGCCAGAGATAAATGCTCTTTTTGTGTTTTGAAGAGCACCTTAAGGTGCCTCAGGAAGGAAGGTGTTACATAAACACAAAATACTGCTGTGTGACAGACAGCAACATTGTACAGACTAAGAGCCAACTTTTATTCCAATTCAAGGCTCTGTCATTTTACTGGAGCAAAAATCTCTGCATGTTTTAGAATTTGAGGGAATATCTACAAGGTCAGAGTAGCATGGAATGCGATTTGTACTGTTAGACCTGTATACCCCACAGTATTCACTGGCAGTACAGGTGTGTTTTATGATATGATGAACAGTGATATCACAGTGTTTGTGGACTGAGCAGATATGGGCTGCATCTCTTTGAGACATAGCATGTTACTGGTGCAGTGCTGATTCCAACCCCTGACAACTTTACCTGGGTGGAAGGCTTGATTTGTTCTGATGTGCTGCTGTAAGTTGTGCTTACCTCATGTTTCATTGACAGGTGTGGAGGTCAGATGAGCTTTTGGAAAACAAATTGTAAAGTTAGCCAACCCATAAACTCTTGAAGGATGACCAATGGGACTAATGCCTGGATGGAAGGATAAGTAATGGGTCTGAGACATGTCAGAGGAGAGGCTGGTTTAGTAACAGGTGCAGTCTTGGGGTGCAAAGGATGAAGCAAGATGCTGATGATGCAGAGAGAATATGTTGGATTCCTGGTTCTAGAAGATGCAGAAGAATAGAGTGGTTAAAGTCTCAAAATATTGTAGACAGGATATCATCAGTTTGTGTCTCATTGAAGAATGAAACATAAGAGGCTGACATTAGTCATACAATAAGCAGCTTCTTCTTCTTGAGTTATCATTATTTTACAGGAACATTACAAAAATAAAACTTCAAATTAATTTAACTTCTAGTTAAATTCATTAAATGCAATAGTTGGCTACCTGTTCAACAGTCAGAAGCTTGAAATTCTTATATGGTCAAATCAATATTGTTAGATGACTGTGGGAGCAGAATGCTCTGAAGTTAATAGAGTACCGGCACAGTGTCTAGTTTGATTAACGGGATTTCTTTGGATTGATGTTTGTGACTATAGGGCGTATCAGTATGGTACTGTTTGTTTCTGTGTTTCATTGTTTTACTGTAAAATAAAGGACAAACGCATGCCAGAAGCACTGTCCAGCAAATAAGCTTGAAAGAAAGTGTGAATTTTAAGGACATATGCTCAGGATTTTTTTGTGAATTATATTAGTTGTACTAATTTAATCCAACACATTATAGTTTGCTTCCCCCCCCTTCTTTTTAATAAGTTAAAATTACCATGTTGAGATTCTTTCTGTGTATTATTTTCTGTTAAATTATTTAATAATAATTACAGAATCATAGAATGATGGAATAGTTAGGGTTGGAAAGGACCTTAAGATCATCAATTTCGAAACCCCCTGCCATGGACAGAAACACTTCCCACTAAACCATGTCACCCCAGGCTCTGTCTAGCCCAGCCTTGAGCACCACCAGGGGTGGAGCATTCACAGCTTCCTTGGGCAACCCATTCCAGTGCCTCACCACCCTCACAGTAAAGAACTTCTTCCTTATATCCAATCTAAACTGCCACTGTTTAAGTTTTAACCCATTACCCCTTGTCCTGTCACTACAGTCCCTAATGAGGAGTCCCTCTCCAGCATCCTTATAGACCTCCTTCAAATACTGGAAGGCTGCTATGAGGTCTCCACGCAGCCTTCTCTTCTCCAGGCTGAACAGCCTCAACTTTCTCAGCCTATCTTCATATGGGAGGTGCTCCAGTCCCCTGATCATCCTCGTGGCCCTCCTCTGGACTTGTTCCAACAGCTCCATGTCCTTTTTATGTTGAGGACACCAGAACTGCACACAATACTCCAAGTGAGCTCTCACAAGAGCAGAGTAGAGGGGCAGGATCACCTCCTTCGACCTGCTGGTCATGCTCCTTTTGATGCAGCCCAGGATACGGTTGGCTTTCTGGGCTGCAAGGGCACAACTGAAAGTATTGTTTTCATACAACCTCAAAATGAGATGTTAACAAGGAACCATAATTTGATTTTTTGGACAGAGGTTCTTTTCTATATCTACATGATGGTTCTGCCAGATTTTCCTATAATGCCAGTTGATTAAACATACTCTTTTTCTATTTTCTTCAGCCGACTTAGCCCACTTAATGGACAGAACCTATGAAAGAAAGCTACCTGTCAGCTCTTTGACAATAGCCCGGGTAAGGAAATAAATCCTAATCATAAAGTAATGGAAATAACAGCGGAATGTTTATGAAGTCAAGTGAGCTGAGGGAAGATAAATGATACCACCTCTTTTGGGAGTTCTGGGATGGTAAAAGCCTTGTTAAACTGTTAAATTGCTGTGTAAAGCTGTTTTATTGTTACTTTGTACTGATTAGTTAGTACCTGGACTGTAGGGTCTTCAAAATAGATATAGGGTTTTTTTTTCTGAGTAAAATCAGGTCTCGCTGTTACGGGGCTGTGTATTTCATTAATATACGTTCCCTCTCTTTCTGTGGTTTCTGCCTTAGTGAGAGCTTTAACACCCCCTCTGGCACTTAATAAGGACCCAGGCTGCTAACGACCTGCAATGAATTAGTACACTGGCTGTTTGCCTGCATCTTCCTCCACTTTCTGGCTTCTTTCAAAGTAAGGCAGAGGTGATACCTTTTGCCTCTATGGTTTTCTTTCCTTGCCTCAGGAGGCTGGGGCAGGAATGCTGGTATGGGAGAAGCAAAGCCATTATTTTTATTGGAATTAGTAACCAACTCCATCCTCTGAATGGGTTAATCTGGGGAGGAGGAGTGAAGGCAGAAATGTGAGGTGTGCTTTTAAGTTCCCTGTATGTTTGTACTGAAGAAAGAGAATAAATATATCACTTGTGTTATACAAAAAGTTGACTAAAATTTCAATCTTCAAGATTATCCAAAAAAGCTGCATGAGCACCTTGGTATACCTCAGTGCTACCACTAATTAGGATCATTGGCGCCACTAACTGAGGAGTCACAGAATACTTTGTGCAGTTAAAATCTCAAGCATTTATACAGATACATTCTTGATCATTGCTTCCGAGACAGCGTCCATGTGGGTCATGGTTGTTCCTCTGCCTTTTATTACTTAGTCAGCTTTATTCCTTTGCTTCATGTTCCTGCTTTGGGTTGACCACTCCCCTGGACATGCGGCATTTCCAGGTGATAAAATTTTCCAATACCTGGAGCTCACATCAGATTCTTATTTTCTAAAGTGTAAATCATGCAAACATACTATTGCCACACACAAAATATGAGACCTATATATACAGCATGCAAGGAGCGTGAAGAAACTGGAAGCAAGTACCAGTCAGCTGAAACTATTATTTTTAGCTTAGGATAAAGAGAAGTACTGATCTTTAGAACATGTTTATATATTCGGAGTTAAAGGTATTGTATTGGAAAGACTCCAGAGTGTTCACTCAGGATTCACTGTTACCATAAGGCAAAGTCTGGTTAAAAACTTTGCATTTAATTTAAGTAGTTGATAGCACTGGGAATTTTGGAAGATTCTCTGGAGTAGACAAGGTTTGAAATGAGAATAACATTGTGCTTTACAGCATGGGGTGTGATGTACTTTCTTACTGTTATTTATATGTGTGGTGAAATACAAAATGCTGTTGCTCCTGTCCCTCAGAATTCATAGTATGAATAGGCATAGCAGGAAAACTTTAGGGAAAAGATTACTTTTTAATGAGAGAAGTAAGACATGTTGAGACTTGCTCAAAATTGGGGAAAAATATGAGCTGAATGTTCTCAAAGGATGCCTCTAAAGAGCAAAGAATTCAGAGAGAAGCAACAAAAATGCAAGGTACTAAGCTATATGGGCATTCTGCTTAGATGGTCTTCATGTTTTCAAGGGGTATAACTTTTCTTCGAGGTGAGGAATGGTGTCATCTTAGTTTAAAAAGATGTGACTTAGAGCAGTCTAGAAGAAACCAGAGTAGGATCAAGCAAAGACTTGAAGATCTCTGGTACTGCCAGACACCTAAATGTGTTATGTATGTATTTTGTTTATTGAACTGGCATTTCTTTCTAATATCCTTTGTGAGTGCTCCCTCTGAAGCTTTTATTTCTTATTTTTCAATCAGTTTGTTGACAACATTTCTTCACGAGAGGAAGTGGATCAAGCTGAGTACTACCTTTACAAGTAAGCATCTTTTCCCCCCAGCATGAACTTTGAGACATACAAGTAAATACCTTGAAATCTTGCCCTTTTAAGACTCTGACCCTTTCCAGTTTATTGGCTTTAATTTCTCTTTTGCAAAATATGTGCATCTGCTTGTCTTACAACTCACAGCTAAGGGCCTTCTTGGTAACTTCTTTGTTATGGCTACCCTCCTTCAGGTCCTCTGTCATAGGCTGCTATCAAGCATATTTGTCTGAGCCAGTGAACAGCTAAAATACCTTTAGCTATGATTTACAGTAGAGATTCTGAAATAGTAAAAGAATCATGTTTGTTTACAGTTTTTCCTTCTGATACTTTTTTTTTTTTGTCCTCTTAAGTCATTATTTAACTAAATTGACCAGATGCATATTTGCATATTCAGGTGTAGGCCTCATGGAAGCTTGTTTCCTTAGAACGAACAGAAATGAGAATGGGCATGATGTGGTAATGGTCAAGTCAGCAAGGCTAAATGAAGTACATTCTTGGGTTTTGTTCCCTTAGTACTTTATGTTCCCCAGACAAACTTTTATTGTTCACCTTCTGCATGGTTTGCTAGGGTTTTCTGCCACTCTTTTTGAGTTGATTGAAGTGTATTGGGTACCTTTTCTGCTAATGTCAGGTTGAGTGCTTGCTTGCTTTAGGTCAGTGCATCTCAATATCTCCCTTAAGAGGGCAGTAATTCTTGCTGATAACTAAAATAAGTTAGTTCTCTTACAGCTGGTTCCACACACATTTTGAGAGCTAGGTTTTCTGATGGAGAAAGTAACTCATCCTGTCAAAGTGCATGAGAGAGCATCTTTACAAATATTGTCAGGTTGTTATTTCTAAATAATAATGATTGTTGCTTTAATGAAGTTTACTGGATGGCTGTTTTAAGTATATTTGTAGTTGTAAAGACATGACTGCATTACATGTCAGATCTCTGTGATTCTCTGGTATTACTGGGGCAGTATCTGAACCTCAGAGAAGTCCAGTTTGCTAATACTAGCAATATCCTGTAATTAAAAAAATAAAACAAGGAAGAACAATCTCTCACAGAGAGAAGGTTAGTAGAGTTTTTGTCACGATTTCGTTAGTGTTGTGAGAATCTATGCGCAGAAATCAGTTTTCCTTCCTGCAACAGGTGAGATGAAAATAAGAGAAAGTAAAGCAGTTTAAGGCAAGCCTTCATTTTTGTTTTACAAATGTTCTTGAAAACAAGAGGTTCAGAGAGAGTGACAAAAAATTAGAATATAGAAAACATTCCATAGTAAGAGGGAGAGAATAGAATGGGAATCTCTGGTATATATCATGTAAATATCCTCTCCACTCTTCACCTGTATCTTAGAGTTTAAAACACAGAGGCTTTATCCTTTATCTAAAAGAGATTTGCAGTTCAAAAATAAGTACGGTTATTTACTGGTTCTCTAAGAAATAATTCTCCTGTGGCTGGTGAGAACATACTTGTATGTGCATGAAACATGATCATTTGTAATTGATACAGGTTTTAACAGTCTGTGTGGAGAAAATAGAGAAGTACTGATGTGTCACATGGCTTGTCAGACATGCTGTTATTGACATTGTTCTTGTATGTGTTCCTGTCATGCTGCTTTGTTTTGGTGTTGGAAATTGCTTAGTCTTTTAGTGATGTTAGCGTAAGTTTTCCAGGAGACTTCATTCCAACAGGATCCATGAAACTATTATCAAAATGCATTTATATGCAGGTAGTGAAACAGTGTAAAGAGGTCTGTAATTCATGTGAAAAATGTAAAATCCCAATTATAACATCAGCTTCCCTTTCAAATGAAAATGTGTGCTAGCTTCAGGAAATTGGAGATGTGATTGGTATCCGAAAAGCCCCTTTTTGTTGTTCTTTACATTTTGCACTTAGGCTGGAGTTCAAATGAAGGACATGTTTATAATATATCTCTTTGCATCTGGGAGGATGTTTGACACAGGAAAAGTTGTGCAAAAGTGGCCACTCCATGTGATACAAAGGAGGTGGTAGAGAGGGAGAGTTAAGAAACAAAGAAGCTTTGACAGAAAATCACTTTTTCTGGCTTAATGAGGAACAGTTTGAGAAACAGTTCAGAGCACAATTTTTGTACTGTATGTAAGAAGAGTAAACCTCTAAAAAAGAAAAAGGCAGTATCAGCCAAAAGCTTTTTAATCTCTTAAGGTACAGAAATCCATTGTGAGCAAATGGCATATAAGTGGCCTGGTAAGTTTGCTGTGTGTGCATTTGGCTGAACATAAATAAGCAGAATGCTCCCAGAGTCTTGCATTTTTCCCTTATAGAGGGAAAAATGCATATAAGGGAAAGATTTCGATGTCTCTCCCCAGTGTTGGCTGCCTCTGGCAGTCTGAGGTGAAGGGTAATCAGTTCCAAGGCCCTATCAATTTTGGAAGATCTTCCTGATAAAAAAGGGCAAACTGTGCCTGTGAGAAGAATCAGAGGGAAGTAAACGGCATTTACATGCTCATGATGTGAGGTTTTGCAGAAGATGGGAGTGCTAGAACTTGAAATTACAAGCTTTGTAGACTGGTGACTTTGCTTGTAGTATTTCAGGCAGAACATAGTTTCCAAAAGTAGTACTCCGGAGCATTACCATAATGCATTTAGGGTCCTGAAATACAATATATGTATTATATTTAGACCTGTTTTAACTTTCCATCCTCTTAAAGCAGTGATCTCCTGCCATAATGTCTCCACAAAGAATCCTGAGCTCTCAAAAATATCTGTGTAGAAACTACTTTGCTACATTGTGGAACATGTCAGTAAGATGATAAAGGCCATTTTGAGGCATGACATCATCTGCTTTCAGTGCTCCTCTTTTTGTTCTCTTCTGAATACCTCCCACCCCCTGTTAACTGTCAGACTTAAAAAAACCCTTTCATCTCCTAGGATACCAGCAGAAATTCTAATCAGAATGCAGAGCTCTTTGAGCCAGATCAAAGACCTGCAGTTCGCCTTACTTTGTCCTCTCTCACTCACTGTCACTATTTCTCAAGTTAGGGTGTTTTTTGTATGATAGAAGCATTAACATAAAGGAGCAGGGTTTTGTGGTGAGGTAACTGCTGATTCTTCTGTAAATTTTATACCAACAAAGATTTTCAATGTGCTTGAAAGCAAATGGGGAAGATTTATGTTGAGATTCCTCAGAAGGATTTTTAATTGCATGAAACACATGACCCATTGTATAGAAAAAAGTGTGCAGATTTTAGAATTTATTACCTGGGATCAATACTTGATTATAATCACAAAATGGGACAGTAGCAAACTCCTAGAAGATACTCTTAGATGTGATGTTGTATCTTTCATGGTAGTAAGTTGCAGTTTCGAGGCCTGATTTCAGCCATGAAATCATTTTGGGACTACAATGGGCTCCATATATACGAATCTGTGCTTGTTCATTTTCATGCCAGTGTATTAGTAGTTAGCCCAACGTCACATGCAAAATAAGTTTCACCTGCGCTGCCTGTATCTGCATGTCTTCTGTGGATGCAGAAGTTAGAGGTTTTGGTACTTTCATGCCAGTCAAGCAGTTAGATGTCTGAATATGCTCAGTTACTCTGAAGTATTGCTTGTAATAAATGATAATAGTAATAAAAAAATTACTTCTGAAATATACTTTGCATGGCATTCATTACTAATACAATGTTCTGGTTTTGTACAAAAATCTTCAGGGTGTAATGAATACCGTAAAGTTGTTTCAGCACAAACAGAAGGCGAAGAGACTTAGATACAATTCTGCAACATATTAATTCTTCCTTTGACGTTTTCCTTGTCCTAAGACTGTAGCTAATGTAGACTTTGTCAGTTAGTTCATCAGGTATGGGCTTTTGGTCCTTCCAGAGAAATATGGGGGGGTGGGAGGGAGAGGGGAGGGAAGTGTGAAAACACGTAAGTCTGAAATATCTGCCTATTTTTCAAGTTACGTAGCAGTTACATTTTGAAATGAAAGTGAGAAGTGGTGGAAGCATCTGAGGGAATGCTTTCCCTTTGTATCCAGAAGGGTATGTTTTGCCAGTTTGAACACCTGCCTCAGCTGAGCAATCCAAAATAACTTCATTTGCAAAAGATCTGGGCTGCTCTTTGCCAGGCTGGGAGACACCAGGAAGGGAAGCACCAGGTAGATTATTTTTGCCTCATTAGAACATTCTAGTAATTTCTTCTTGAGTGACAGAAATATCTGTGTTTATTGTTATTCCATTGTGGAGAGCAGTGTGTGATGCTGCTTCATGGGAAGAGCTGTTGGTCACTTTCAAAGCCAGTGCTGTCAGATGGAAGCTATATGGTCTGAGAGACTCCACTGCACTTCTGGCTCAAACATTCACTAATTTCTGCACAAAGGGGCACATGAGCTTACTCTGCCTGTCATCTTTCACAGTTTCTCCGTTGTCATTATCCATGATTTGTCAGAGTCTGAGCCATAGGAATGTAGCAACTACACTTAAGAACCCAGAGCCCCAGTTTCAGCAAGCCTGATGCGGTATCCGCATCTCATTCAAGTAGGTGGGCTCAGTGTAACTGTGCTGTAAAGTAGCGCAGAACCATCCATAAAGATGTAACACTGAAAGGCATTCAAAAAGATGTCTTCCTGTAACACAGGCCTTTTCAGTCATCTGCTTTTCATAATTCATCTGTTCTTATGTATATGCTTTCCTTTAAGCTTGACAGAAACTAGACAAGAATTTTCTAGGCACTGCATATAAAAGCAGAAAAAGTAAGAAGACTTCACTTCAACACTAGTTTTCTTTTTTTCATGTTTCCAGAACTCAAAGGATAAATATTTTGATTTTAAAAACTTTTCTAATTTAAACAAGGGGAAAAGAAGGATTCTTCTACAAACAGAATACATTAGCCCTCTCTTTCCCTCCAGCGTTTCTGGAGTAGTTAGAAGGGGAAAGCCAGGTGGATTTAGAAATGGAAGGAACTGAACCATATAGACACATTTTTTCATTGGAAGAAATGCTTTCATTACTATTCTTGCTAGAAAAGAGTATTAGCAGAATTTTCATAGATTTCAATCGGCGTCTTTCTTGCCAACAGCTCAAAGCATTTTGTCTAGTAGATAGTGTTGGAAATAGCCTTAAGTACGTTGTGAGCAGTTAATATGTGGGACCAGATCTTGAATGTTGCATGCATTACATGTTGAAGGTGAAAAAGAAGTTCTGTCTCAGAATTTGACTCCTACTTATCTCAGAGGTCAGGTTCACTATACCCAGTGGCATTCTAGAGGTTGTTTTGTAAATTCCTGCACCACCAATAAGCTTGTCTATAGGCAGATGTTGAATTATGTTTTAGAAGTCTAGACAGAGGTTAAATTGTAGCCAAAAATGTAGAGAGAGATAGGTTCATGTTAATACAAGTGACTAGGACAGAGTGAACCCTTTTATAAGCTTCAGAGTTTTTAACACAAACACATGCAGAGATTTATTCCTTTGCTAGCTTTGATGACAAATAATTGTAAAGATAAGCTTGAGAATTAACACCATCCAGCTTCCCCTGAAAGGAACTTCAACTTCCATTACCGCCCCTGAGGAGTAATGGCAGCCAGAGCCAGTAGCAGCTCCAAATCCGTATGAACAACAACAAAAAAAGGAATATGAAGTTATTATTTCTCTTGAGTTCTCTCTGTTACAGCTTTCTTAAGTCATGTTTAACAGTATAGCAATCTTTTCCCTTTAAGTAATGTTGAAGATGGCAACTAGTAGGATAAAATCTGAATTGGGCTTACAACCACACGCAGAGCTGCCATGATCATAGAATCATAGAATAGTTAGGGTTGGAAAGGACTTTAAGATCATCTAGTTCCAACTCCTCTGCCATGGGCAGGGACACTTCCCACTAAACCATGTCACCCAAGGCTCTGTCCAACCTGGACTTGACCACCGCCAGGGATGGAGAATTCACAACTTCCTTCAGCAACCCATTCCAGTGCCTCACCACCCTCACAGTAAAGAACTTCTTCCTTATATCCAGTCTAAACTGCCACTGTTTAAGTTTTAACCCGTTACCCCTTGTCCTATCACTACAGTCCCTAATGAAGAGTCCCTGCCCAGCATCCCTATAGGCCCCCTTCAGATACTGGAAAGCTGCTATGAGGTCTCCACGCAGCCTTCTCTTCTCCAGGCTGAACAGCCCCAACATCCTCAGCCTGTCTTCATACAGGAGGTGCTCCAGTCCCCTGATCATCCTCGTGGCCCTCCTCTGGACTTGTTCCAATGGTCTTTTTATGTTGAGGACACCAGAAGTGCACACAATACTCCAAGTGAGGTCTCACAGGAGCAGAGTAAAGGGGCAGGATCATGTCCTTTGACCTGGTTGGTCATGTTCCTTTTGATGCAGCCCAGGATACGGTTGGTTTTCTGGGCTGCAAGGACACAACTGAAAGTTTCTCATTGACCATCATCCCTAAGTCCTTCTCTGCAGGGCTGCTCTGAATCTCTTCTCTGCCCAGCCTGTAGCTGTGACTGGGATTGCTCCATCCCAGGTGTAGGACCTTGCACTTGGCATGGTTAAACTTCATAAGTTTGGCATCTGCCAACCTCACAAGCGTGTCAAGGTCCCTCTGGATGGCATTCCTTCCCTCCAGCATATCAACTGAACCACACAGCTTGGTGTCATCGGGAAACTTGCTGAGGGCACACTCAATCCCACTGTCCATGTCAGCGACAAAGATGTTGAACAAGACCGGTCCCAACACCGATCCCTGAGGGACACCACTCGTTACTGGTCTCCAGCTGGACATTGAGCCATTGACCACAGCTCTTTGTGTGCGGCCATCCAGCCAGTTCTTTATCCACCGAGTGGTCCACCCATCAAATTGATGTCCCTCCAATTCAGAGACAAGGATGTCCTGTGGGACAGTGTCGAACGCTTTGCAGAAGTCCAGGTAGATGACATCAGCTGCTCTACCCCTGTCCATCAGTTCTGTAGCCCCATCATAGAAGGCCACCAAATTGGTCAGGCAGGATTTCCCCTTAGTGAAGCCATGCTGGCTGTCACCAAGCACCTTGTGGTTTTTCATGTGCCTTAGCATGCTTTCCAGGAGAATCTGCTCCAAGATTTTGCCAGGCGCAGAGCTGAGACTGACTGGTCTGTAATTCCCTGGGTCATTCATTTTCCCCTTCTTGAAAATGGGGGTTATATTTCCCTTTTTCCAGTCATTGGGAACTTCACCTGACTGCTGTGATTTTTCAAATATGATGGACAGTGGTTTAGCAACTTCATTCACCAGCTCCTTCAGGACCCGCAGATGGATCTCATCAGGACCCATGGACTAGTGCACGTTCAGATTTTTAAGATGGTCTCAAACCAGTTCCTCTCCTACAGTGGGCGCAAGGTCTTCATTCTCCCAGTCCTAGCGTCTGCCTTCCAAGACTTGGGTGGTGTGGTCAGAGCCTTTCCCAGTGAAGACTGAGGCAAAGAAGTCATTCAGAACCTCAGCCTTCTCCAAATCCTGTGTAGCCAGTTCTCCTGAGAGCTTCTGGAGACGGCCTACATTGTCCCTAGTCTGTCTTTTATTTGCAATGTTCCTATAGAATCCCTTCCTGTTATCTTTCACATTTCTAGCTGAGTTTAATTCTAACTGGGCCTTAGCTTTCCTAACCTGCTCCCTAGCTTCCCAGACAACATCCCTGTATTCTTCCCAGGCTGCCTGCCCTTGTTTCCACCTTTTATAGCCTCTTTTTTCCTTCGAAGTTTCCTCAGGAGCTCCTTATCCATCCAAGGAGGTCTCTTGGCCCTCCTCCCTCTTTGGGATATGGTAACTTTGTGCTTACTATCAATCTTAGTCATTCGTATATGGGGCAAGTGTTTATTCCTTTCTATATCTAAATAAATACAGCAGAAAAAATAACAATGTATCCCATTATTAAGGAGTGATCTTGACATGCTCTAGACAATGCTGTCTTACTACAGATAGGTTGTTTAACATTACAATTACTTGAATTGTTGAATTTGATCTTAGCTTAAATCATCAAGCAAGAAACCTTAATTGAAATGAAAGACTTCAACCATCTTTCGTGTTTAGAATTTTATTCTTTCTAAACAAAGCCTTATTGTTGTTTTCTGGTGATCCTTTAAACCATTTTGATTTTCTTTGGAATTATTTGAAATTATTCTACTAAATTTGAAACCATTTTTTACTGATCAAGGAGACAATCTTGTGTGGATACTAGCAAGGTTAACAGGTATTTAGAGGTTTAATTTATGTATTTGTTTATCTTTAAAAAAGTAAGAAGTGTTTACCAGGGTGCTCTGTTTCACTGGTGGGACAACTCTCTTGGGAAGGAAACTTGAATGAAGTGTTACTTTTTCTGCAAATGTAGATATTTTAATAACTATGTAAACATTATTTATATTAGATACAATATGGAAAGCATTTATCAGAACATGTTTTGCATTTAAAATTTAGAAACTACATGAAATCTTGTCTTTATTTGTTGAAGTTAACAGATTCTCTGGATGTCAGAGTTTTATTATTTGTAGGTGCCATTTTTTATTTCTTTTTTATTTAAAAGAGGTAAGTATGCACCCCTGCTGGTTTTAGTCACAAGTTACTCAATAATGAGTTGAACTGACCATAACATAGGAGAATAAGGAATATATTGTGATTGCAGCTATAGAAGGGGCAACAGTGGTTCGAAGTTCTGGTTTTAGTTGCTCAGCTAGTAACTTTCTCTGGTCTGTGGCATCGTATCCTCCTAGTAAAATTAGCTGTAAAATACATATTTCTTAAGGGAAAAAAGTATGTAATACAAAGTTTTGAATTTAGCTTTGTGTTTTTTGTATTGTTTTGGGATTTTTTTGTGAGTTTATTTCAAACAGAAATTCTTTTAATTTTTTTGTTAGCTTTAACTTACTGAACTTACTGAAGTTAAAGCTAGCTGAGTCACACTGCTGAGTAGCCCTGGATTGTGCTGTAAGCAAAAATGTAGGTAGCTATTCAAATGAAAATATTAGGCCATTTGAACTTCATCTGTCTTCATGCATCATGTATAAAGTAACAAAATAGACTGACAGTGGGGGAGAATTTATCCTATGTTATGTGAAATAAAGGTTTTTGAGCTATTGCAACCAGCACGTATTTAAAATGCTCAGCAGTTTAAATGTCCTAAGACAGAGGAATAAGTAAAGTCAAAAGGCTTACAGATCAGGCAGAAAGTTTCTTAGAAATTGTAAAGATATCACAGTGGTTTTGAGTATTTTGCTCTAATTAGTAGTAAAAGGGATTTGTAAGATAAGTTACGGTGCTGATTTTTTGCCATTAGCCATGGTTTTCTGTGGGATCAGTCAGGCTGTTCATGGCTGGATCAAAACGAGCGTGACCAGCAGGTTGAAGGAGGGGGTCCTGCCCCTCTAATCTGCTATTGTGACACCCTACTTGGAGTATTGTGTGCAGTTCTGGTGACCTCAACATAAGGACATGGAGCAGGTGGAGGAGGAGTCCAGAGGAGAGCCACGAGGATGATCAGGGGACTCGAGCGCCTTCCATATGAAGACAGGCTGAGAAAATTTGTGCTGTTCAGCCTGGAGAAGAGAAGCTCTGTGGAGATCTCATAGCAGCCTTCCAGTATCTGAAGGGGGCCTACAAGGATGCTGGAGAGGGACTCTTCATCAGGGACTGTAGGAATAAGACAAGGGGTAATGGGTTTAAACAGGGGAAGGTCAGGTTAGATATAAGGAAGAATAGTTCTTTACTGTGAAGGTAGTGAGGCACTGGAACAGGCTGCCCAAGTGGCAAATACTCCATCCCTGGCAGTGTTCAAGTCCAGGTTGGAGAGAGCCTTGAGCAACCTGGTCCAGGGTGAGGCCTCCCTGCCCATGGCAGGGGGGCTAGAACTAGGTGCATCTTAAGGTCCTTTCCAATCCTAGCTATTCTATGATTCTATGATTCTAACATGGTTTTGACTTTGTCAGTTTTATTCTGAAAAAATGTAAGTTAGGAGCTGGAGGTGAAATATGTGCAAAAAGTGGTCTTGGCTCTCTAGTGTCCTGGTGTTGGGTATTAGAGTTGCGTAACCTGTCACGGCTGCTGTCTTGGTAATACATATTGGGTTGAATGTACATGTTGTAAAGCTGATCTACTTACCTGAGTTCACTCAGAATTTTATGTTTTAATTGTTTTATTTTGTAACTAAAAGTGATGCTTGTAAGGAAGTGGTATTGGAGATCCATTAAGAATGTGAAAAAATGTTTTGAAACATTCCATGCCATATTACACTGTAGGTTAGCCTGAAGGGGTTTTGCGTCTATCTGTCCATATATAGATTTTTTTCTTCATTTTTTTTTCTTTACAATGTTTGAATTAAAGTGTCTCCAGGATAGTGTTATGAATGCTAATAATACCTATACAGGCAGTTTCATGACACTGCTCTACCATGGAAACAGTATGAGCTCTTGCAGGGTGCATGGAAGCAGAGCTGGAACCAAGGCATCTCTGTTGACATTCCATTACATGAGAAATCCTGTTCTGCACTACCTTTATTAGGATTGTCAATATGGTTGAAGGATGACAAGTCATGTATAGGTTTTATAATGTAGACTGATGGACAAAAGGAGAAAGGCACTAAAATATTTTTTCCTGTGTTACTCATCCAACATATGAGATGCAAGGTTCATGTGCTTTTTCAGTGAGAACTTCCCCTCATTTTACTCTGTAAAAGGAAAAATACATATGATCTTAACTTTAAACAAATCATTGTTGTATATAAGCTTGCTGTGTTCCACAGAATATGTAAGTTGGATACAGTCTGATAAAGCAGGTAAAAAAGGCCTACACCACCTTACTGGACTGGTGCTTTCTTGGTAACAGTGAAGATGTTCCACTTACTAATAGGATCCAGTAGCGTATGTTGTGTTTGTGAGTATCTGTGGTTGTGTTGCATGTTGCTGCATAGTATGTAGTAACAGGTAGCAGATGTGGTGCAGGTTTCAGAAGGTGAAAGCCTTTGGAAATGGAAAAAACATAAAGATGACCATGGTAAGGGATGAAATAATGCACCACAAGTATAGCTCTGATCTTCTTTTGTTCTGTTATACTGCATTATAGACAAAATGGTTTTCAACAAAATCAAAATTACTGTGTGACAGGGATGAGAGAGACTTACTTTAGTATACATCTTTCTTTAGCTTTTAAATAAGGGGGAATGTTAATTTTCAAATAGTTAGCTTCTTTTATTTACAGAAGTGGATGTTTATGCTACTGTAGAACTATAAATGTTGGGCCAACAACTGGTTATCGAGACATTGAGAAGATACCTTGGTTCTATTCATCAGGCCCCAGTAATAAAAAAACTTTAAAAGCCAGCTTCCATTGCTTGATTCCTTCTGGTGGTTCGTTTTTTCTAAATACTCCCATGTTCTTCAGAAATATCCAGAAACATTGGAGTACAGAACAAAAATGAAATAAGCAGGTATGTTTATTCAGCTTCTGTGGCTGATTATTTCTGCATATACATTCATGCCTGTGAAAAAGTGTTTCCCTCCCTAAGGGGAGAAGTTCATATTGCAAACAGACCCACAAAAAATGCTTTGCTGTAATTAAATAGAGGTTCTGATAAGCAAAGGTCTTATCAGTTTAACATTGTTAAACAAAAGTTTAACATTTTCCTGGGGTGATTTCTGAGGTTGTTACTCTCTCTGTTTTCCAGAAATGGAAAGTAAAAGTGCAGATTTATAAATGTAAGATGTCCAGTAGCAAAGTGAAAAAAATGGTTCTTCAGGTCACCTATTTTTTGAGGTTTTGGTTAGGGGCTTTTTCTTTGTTTATTTTAATGCTGCTTTAGTGAGCTAATTTTAAAGCTGCATGACTGCATGCTCCAGGTAACATATCTATACTGTCTGCGGCAGTGAGGCCAGCTGCATCTTCAGTGCTTCTCTGTACAAAGCGCTCTCATCACTCTGCTCAGCTACCTGTGACTGTTCTGGCAGAGTCACTGTTACCTCTTTTTCTGTGTTTGTCCTTTACTTGGTAAATCTTTGATTCCTTGGCAGAATAATCTCTTCCTTGCCTTTTTTTTTCCCTCCCATTTTCTTCCCCTCTTTTTTTTTTTTCTTTTGGTGATTTTATTTATTTTTTATATCCCCTTATGTATTTCCTAAAATTCTGGTGTGTCTCCTTTCCCTGAAGGAGAATGCCCCCAGGCTTTTTAGCTGCCTCCCTGCCTCCCCTTTGCTACATCAGATTAAAGCCCTGAAGGGCTTTGTTAAATGTGGAGTTGGTAATTTCAGGAGTTACACTGCAGCAGCTCTCAGCAGTTGGTTTCTGTGTTCAGCACCCTGACAGATTTTATGGGATACTGGGCTGCACATCCTTAAAAGTTACTGGAGTTGGCCTTCCTTCCCAGACTTAGTCTAGTTAATGATCCATGAATATGCATGATGTGCCAGCTCCTCACTAGATTGGGCAGGTCCCTGGTAGCTGGGGAGCCATGTGTTGTCTCTTTGGATCAGGTGAAGATTTGACCCAGGATCTAGTTTAGGGAGGACTTAAACAGCCAACAAAGAATGCTTTCTTGGGTTTGCTGTTGAAATTGGAAAGAAGTACACAAGAGAGCAGCTGGTAGAAACTCATTTTCTCAGCTGTAAGTGTAGACGCAATAAACATTCCTTCTTTCTCTTGCTGAAAAATTAGTGTGGATTTTGATGGGTACCCCCTTCACTGTGGAGCTTGTCAAGCTGAAAGCACACGGATTTTGGCAACTGTCTTGGCAAGCAGATTTGCAGCTTTGTGAGTAGTATCTTTTTCCAAGAATTGGGGTGGATGTAAAGCTGGCTTAAATCTCTAAAGTCAACTTTATGATCATCCTCTTGAAATTGTCATTTATTTAATTCTCATCTCTCTTTCACTACTGTTTTCATTTAACAAAAGGGAAAAATACTCTGTTCTTTAGCCTAGTCACTCGCTTTCTACTTAGTTCCATTAGGGAGTGAGCAGAGCAGGGCTGAATCCAGTGGCAGCAGACACATGGGAGTAAAATGACAACCCACCCTCCTGCCTTGCCTACAATGCCTGTGCCAAAGCTTTAGTTATTGGACTGTTCTTACCTCAGCCTGTGGGGTTTACATTCTTTTGATTCTCCTCCCAGTTCTGCCCAGAGGAAAGAAAAGGAGGGATGAGAGAATGGCTGCGTGGTGCTGAGTTACTGGCTGGGGTTAAATCAGGACAAACCTGAACTGTGGCAATCCTGTTTTTGAAGTGTTTGAAAGCAGCTGTAAAGTTTGGCTCTTCCCTTGCTAAAGTTGACACCTGGGATCCATTCAATATTTGTATTCCCACAGCAGTCTCTTTCTAGCACCTCCTTTTTGCTTAGGTTGCATGTGGTGTGAAACCCAACAAATTTGCAGAATAAACTGTTTGGCTCTTGTGCTTCTCTGTTACAGCCTTTGATACTCAAGACAGAGAAATCCATGGCTTGTAATGTGTGCAAGTTCAACTGTGATCAAGCCAAAAAGTGTCAGGGTTGTGTCAGTGGGTGTAATATTACAGTGTTTTGAAGCTAAAGTGTGATGTATTTCTGGGGGATATTTTATGAAGCATAAAGAATTTGAGTGGAATAAATAGGAAATGCAACCCTGTTACAGTTCAGACTCTAGCTCTCAGTGAATTAGGTCTCTGACAAAATTATGTTAATTTTGTCTCAGGTTAAATTTAGGCTGTACATTGGGTACTGCTAAAGGTTAGTGTTCACAAATACTGTAATAGCAATGTCTAGTTACAGGCCGGTTTTTTTTTTCCTGCCCTTAAAATAATAAGTCATTATTGGCTTTTGTTGAGAGCAGTTTTATGCATAGCCATAAAAGTGTTCCTTTTTAACGTGTAAGGGGGGTATTGTCATAGTTTAAGTTTAGTGCTAGAAGCAGAAACTCTTAAATGTTAGTCCTAAGTCCAATTCAGTTCCCTCTGACACCAAATGATAGCAAAACTTGGAGTCACTGTCTTCTCAGCTTGAAAAGCCTTTGTGCTACATCTCTGGCTTATTTAATAGTTACTGGAAAGCAGGCTTCCCTGTGGCATCCCTGCAAAAGCTGATGGCTAAAATGGATGTTTTGTAAAACATCTGTAGTCATTTATTTTTAAAAATGCAACATCTAACTGGCTTTGAAGCAATTTATTCCCTAAAATCACATAAATTTACAGACATCCATGTCGAAGAAAGCCTATTGATGTAAGTACTCTTTGGTACCTAGCAGGTTTTAAACTTCCAAATATGCAGGTAGTAGGAACTAGCTTTCTACTAGAAACTGACTTTCTGGCAGCCTTCAGCAGGGGATTGTTCTCACTCTGCAAAGTGAACCAGGTACAAAGGTGATTTCAGCAATTATGGATTACAAATGGTCTTTCACAAATGTTCCTTTTTTATGTTGAAAAATGAATGCAGTCGTTAACTTGAGTACCAGCTTTCAGACAGGTGGAGGATTAACTGAAGTAATGGTGAGCATAGCTGGACTAGTAAAATGGTAACAATCAAATCAGTACTTTACTTATATATGCCACTTTTTACAGTGTTTGTGTTAGTCAGTTAATCAGAGTAAATATTCCAGCAGAACTGTTCCTTTGTTGAGCTTTAATACAGCAAGCTTTAGCCTGACACACTTAAAAATTGCTGAGATTAAAAAATCTTCCTGAAGCAAGAGGTAGAGTGTGTTGTATAGTTCTTAATTTCTCTAAATATGTTTTTATATGCCAGGATATAAAGAAAAAAATATAATTAGTTGAAGAGTTGGTTTTAAATTAGACTTTGTTGTGGTTGCATGGGGACAAGGAAAAAACACTAAAGATTCTTATGAAAATCACTATAGCAACAACTCGCCCCATCATTCCCTGCCTTTTCCTTAGGCTGTGGTACTCTATTTAATCACTTGATTATTAATGGAATTTATATTCAAAACCACTAATTTCAACTGTAAGCTCAGAGGTATTTTTAACAGAAATTCTAGGAGCTGTATCCTTTACAGCTGATAGTTTGGGGAAATCTTAGAGGTTTTATTATTGTTATTATTATGGAAAGACTTCTTTTTTCTTGTTAACTGTTGCTCTTTGAATTTCAGCTTTAGTGTGACAGTATTATGTATTCTTCATGTGCATGGGAATAAAATCTGATTTTCCTGCCTGGCTTTTCCAGAGGGAGTTGGGAGAGCCAGAGGGTGGAGTAACAAGATGCCATTATCCTAAGAGGAGGAGAAAAATAAAAATACTACGTTAAAGTGTCTGTTTGTTTGGTTTCTTTCATTGAGAATATATTTCTAAGCAAGAAGTAAAGCAAATGTTCCCTGTAGTTCACCTTATAATTCTGTATTGACCATAAAGCAGTAAAGCAAAAAATCTGGGTTGCATGTTTTGTAATCTGTGTTTGAAATAAAACTTCAGAATGTTGATGGAATGATCCAGTTTTATTTTCTTTGTGAAACTAAACCAGGCATTGCCACTTGTTCTTAGTAGCAATATTTATACCATCATAATGTTCTTTCCTCTACCAATAACACTGGGATCCCCAGGTGTCTAGTTTTAGAGTTAGTGAGCTAGCAGGCAACTTTACCTTTAACCTGTATTGTTTAAATATTATGCTTTGAACAATAAGCAAAATTATTCCCTTTTTTGAGTGTTAAGACCTGTAGTTTCTAGCTAGACAAGGCCTGTGACTGGTGTCATATTATGATAGTTGAGGCATACAGACCATCTTCAATTAAGCTGATACAGAAAATACTGACTCATGCTGAGAAGTGAACTTCCATTGGTGTCCTGCCAGGAGGTGCATAGTTCTGGAGTATTTTGAATTTACATGGCTAGAGGAACTTCTTAAGAAACGTTCACAGTCTTGTCAGGTTTTTCCCAGGGACAGAGAGCGAGCCTGGGCATTGCGTTTTCAGTCTGGTTGTGAACTAACTAGTATAAGGGTTTGAGTAATGCAAAGCAAGTCTGCAGGATACTTAAGTTACAGAATCATAGAATCATAGAATGGTTAGGGTTGGAATGGACCATAAGATCATCCAGTTCCAACTCCCCTGCCATGGGCAGGGATGCCTCACCCTAGGCCGTGTTGCTCAAGGCTCTGTCCAGCCTGGCCTTGAACACTGCCAGGGATGGAGCATTCACAACTTCTTTGGGCAGCCTGTTCCAGTGCCTCACCACAGTAAAGAACTTCTTCCTTATATCTAACCTGATCTTCTCCTGTTTAAACACATTACCCCTTGTCCTGTCGCTACAGTCCCCTTGAAGAGTCCCTTTCCAGCATCCTTGTAGCCCCCCTTCAGCTACTGGAAGGCTGCTATGAGGTCTCCACGCAGCCTTCTCTTGTCCGGGCTGAACAGCCCCAACTTTCTCAGCCTGTCTTCATCCGGGAGGTGCTCCAGCCCCCTGATGATCTCCTTGGCCTCCTCTGGACTTGTTCCAACAGTTCCACACCCTTTTTATGTTGAGGACACCAGAACTGCACACAGTACTCCAAGTGGGATCTCATGAGAGCAGGGTAGAGGGGAAGGATCACCTCCTTCCACCTGCTGGTCACTCTGTTCGAGTTGTTTGAAGCATTCCTCTCTCTGCTTCGCAAATGATTCTAGAGGACTTGAACGCTGCTTGGTGTAACCTCTTGGCAGAAGGTTAGAAGAGCTGTTATGTTCACTGCCTGTGAATGGAAGGAGAGATAAATAATTCAGGTAAATAATTTCAGACCCAGGAATCCCAATAAATTGCTTCAAACTTTGCTGTAGTCTCCTGATCTGCTGCCATTAGTTTTGTGGTAGTTCTTATGTCTGTTTTTAAATGATAGAATAGTTTGGCTTGGAAGGTACCTTCAAAGTCATCTAGTCCAATCCCCCTGCAATGAGTAGGGGCATCTAAATTAGATTGCCCAGACCCACATCCAGCCTGGCCTTAAATGTCTCTTAAATGCACCAGGGATGGTGCATCCACCACCTCTCTGGGCAGCCTGTTCCAGTATTTTACCACTGTCATTGTAAAGAACTTTTTCCTCACATCCAGCCAGAATCTCCACTCTTTTGGTTTAAAACCATCACCTCTCGTCCTATTGCAGCAGGCCCTGCAAAAAACTATTTCCCCATCTTTCTTATAGGCTCCTTTAAGAACTGAAAGGCCTCCCTGGATTCCTCTCCAGGCTGAACAACTCCAACTCTATCAACTTTTCCTCATAGGAGAAATTATATTTATATATAAGCATATATATAGCATTATATATATAAACATATATATAAGCAAAGCATTTCTTTTGTGCTGCAGTAAACTGCTTCTCCATGCATACATTGTTTTGAAATCTGTAACATTTTTCTAGGACCTTGCAGCTATTTGATGATACTATTTTTCTTTTTAACATAACAAGGCTGTTCTTTGTGTTTTGCTCACAAAGGTGCCTTAAATCTGTCAAAAGGAAGAGGAGCATTTAGTGATACAAAAGATTGGCAACAATGGGCAGAAATGCTTCTTGTATCATTAATTCAGCTTGTCATTTGTTAATCGACTCTAGTAACTGGCTGGCACAGTATCTAGGTCAGTAAAGGATAAGCTAGATCCTAGCCACTATATGGTGTGTTTCTGTGTGATAGTTGTCGTTGGAAGGAGGCCTAGTGCAGCTTTGTTTTCTGGTGCAGGAGTGGGGTTTTGAGCAGTGCAGTAACTACTGTGAGATTACTGAATGGTGAATTCAGTCCATTCAGTTGTTAGGAAAGCGTGGTTACCAAGTTGATATCCTGAGACCTTCTAAATGGCTGTATAGTATGTACTTCTACGCAGAATATCTCCTCTCCCAGATCTGGACCATAAGGATTTAAGACACAGGTAAACCTGTAGCATTGAGGCAGACAGATATAAAAGCTGAACGTGGTATAAATGGAAAGCAAGACCAAATACTGTAAGTATTCTTTATGTCACCTGTTCATCCTTGAGGTTTATGCTTCTTCACAGTCAAAAAAACTATAAAAAAACCCTGTATCTAAAAGCTGATCATTTGGACCTGTTTTGAGGCCATATTCATCAGTGGTGGTAGAGGTCTGTGCAACTCTTGAATGAAAGACACTGTGCAGGAAATAGGTGTTCATGTGGAGGTGGCCAAAGCAATTGAGCTAAATTAGTTTGAAATCAAAGATTGGGGAAAGTCAGTAAAATTAAAACAGAATAAGGGCTCAATGTGGGCTTTCTTCAGGGAATCTTCCAATGGCTTCTCTTCATGTGTAAGAGCACAATTCTGCCTTAGCATTACACTATCCTCTGTTATAGTTGACTTGTTTATTTTACTAAACCTGTCCTGTTACTGTTTTTCATAACTGATTTCTTATACTATGTGTGCTGGTTAAGTTTTTTTATTTCAACACAGAACTTTCCGTCTGTTTTCACTTGAGTGTAGTAAGTTAATGCATGAGGTATTTGCTATAGGACTGATATGTTTATATACGAAATTTTTAAAACGATGCATACAAATAAAGGTGTAGGCTAAGATGCAGGCAAAGAACATGGGAAAAAAATGAAGTTTTGTTCATGTTTAAAAGAAATTTCAATCAGCAAAGATTTTTTACAGGGCTGTTGCCTTTAATGCTGACACATGAGCAGCGCCTCTGGGGCAATTTAGAATGCAGACGATTTTTCCCAAGACTATGGCTTGAAATGACAAACAAAGGGGGAGTTTTGGGTGATGTTTCCTTAGCTTTTCAGTTTCCAAGCTAAGCCGTCCTGGAATCCATTTGATCATTATGCACTGTGGCTTAAAAAATGTGCCTGGGAAGCAAAAAACATGGCATTGCCAAGGAGCTTCAGAGCCTTGTATGACTTGTGCAAAACACAGTGTGGCTTTGGATTCATTCCATTGAGAGAGCTTCTTCCTGGCTCACAGAGACATTTCTTACGATACTTACTCATTTTAAGTCTCCTTACATTGTGCTTCAGGACTTTTTAGAATTTTAAGTGGATGAGAAGAAATCTGGCACTCTCCCCTCCTGATTAAAGTAAATCAACTTGCAAACCAGTATTTTCTCTCTAGTTCTAACAGAAGTAATGAAGATCTGAAGCATAGGTGTAAGAAATTTGTTACAGCGCATACCACTAGGTAGGTTTGCTCCTTTCCTGAACTAGATCCTACAAGGGGACTAGCAGCATGTGAAACCTTTTTATTTTTAAAATGGAGGAACTGAGGAAAGTACAATAATGCATCTAATATACATCTAATATATATTAGAAATAATGAAAGAATGGAGATTGCTCAGTGTCCTGTTGCTGGTTTCTCCACTTGCTTGCAATGTGGCAGAAGATGTACAGGAATCTCCAAAACCAAGATCAGAGAAGAACATCATCGAGTCATAGAATGGTTAGGCTTGGAAAGGACCTTAACTTCATCTAGTTCCAAACCCTCTGCCGTGGACAGGGGTGCCTCACACTAGACCATGTAGCCCGAGGCTCTGTCGAACCTGGCGTTGAACACTGCCAGGGATGGAGCATTTATCACATCTTTGGGCAACCTGTTCCAGTGCCTCACCACCCTCACAGTAAAGGACTTCTTGCACCTAACCTGACCTACCCCTGTTTTAAGTTTAAAGCCATTACCTTTTGTCCTATCACTACAGTCCCTGATGAAGTCCCTTCCCAGCATCCTTGTAGGCCCCCTTCAGATATTGGAAGGCTGCTATCATACTGCAAGAAGTTTTATTTATAGAATTGGTTTTATATAGGGTAATGCAAAATCAGGAAAGCACAATGCAGGTGAAATTTAGAATGTCTTGGAGAAGTCCGGACACCTAAGAGATCATACAGTTCTATGCACTGGATCTGTAGATCATTACAAAACATTTCCTCATTAGGTTAGATAAATTTGGAGAAGGGAAAGAAACTCATCCCTTTTCACAGATGGGGAGGGGAGAGGGGAAAGGGGAAGAAAACATAGCGTGTTGCACAAGGATAGCTTCTGGCAGTACCAGGAATTGGTTGGACCCTTAAGAAAGCCACATAGTACAAAATGGGAGCTTGTCATCAGCTTATGAAAGAATTAGGACAGATCTGCCGAGCTTGCTTTCATCTGTACAGGAGAGCTGTTCCTGGTAGTAGAAGTAATAACTTATGCAGAATTTGCTTTACTGTAATCAGAAAATTTTCCTTCACCGTCTTCCTTATTATGATTGTCCACAAAACAAGAACTCCCCTCTACCAAACCTAGGGAAAAGAATACAGTCCAGCCACTTGGTGCTTCTTTGCTCTCAGGGTGGATGTATTACTTCCTTGAGAATACAAGGTATGTGAAAGCAGCACTAGAGTGTATCACCACTTGATGGCACCAGACAAATTTGGAAGACCATATAAAATAAGTAAAAGAAGTGAAGCAGCTCAGCTTTTCTGCAGTGTGGGAGGTCACCAACAGAAGTGAGCCATGCATTTCTGTAAGTAGAAGCACTCAGCATTTGATAAACTTCTCCATTGTTCAGTTTTTTTAACATGGCATGAGCACTTTGGCACTGCTGTAAATAAGCAACAGGGCCTTATGCAGGAAATTAATAAACTAAAAATGTATTCTTAGGCCAATGTGGTGGCCAGTTTGTGAGCAAGAGAGACTGTGCACTTGCTTGGATAAAAATGTCCTGCTTACCTTGTACTGAGCCTGTACACTCACTGTATCTCTTCCAGGTTATAGTAATTTACAAGTAGAAAGTGGTGGTTTAATAAAAATCAAGCTTATGGACTACATAATTTGAATAATTTTCCAAAATAAGGGGAATTCTAGTACCATCGCACTGTGCACTGTTAGATTCACAATGACCGTGATATTTTAGGAACTCATGTTCTTACACATGCTCTTCTTGTTCCCAGTTCAATGACTGGAAGGATGACCATATTGATTCCTTAGTCATTAACATTAAAGTATACCAACAGGGACACTTCGGGAGCTCCTCTAATACTCATCTTTTCTGAACATGTTATAAGAATCATGTGCTTCTTAGCTTTGTATTAATTCTGAGAAAAACTAGTTTCAGCAGCAGACATCTGCAAGGTAACCTCCTGATCTTTCTATTAAATACGCAGCAGTTGTTAGAGGCTTCCTATATTTAATTCGCTCTAAATCCTCTGCTTTCTGTTTAGTTTCCTTCTGGTTTTGTTCATCAGTCCTGAACATACTGCCTTGATTAATTATATCCTGTTCTGTGTTTTGTGGAATAAGAGAAGCATGATGACATTAATGCTTGTCAAAATGACCATCAGTCTCCTCTTTTCCCTGATTCCCTTTCAAATAAAAATATTTGCCATAATATTTGGTTAGTTTGTCTAGGTTATCTGTAAAAACAGATACCCTGTTGGTTTCTATTCTTAGCTATTAGAAGAGAGACAGAGCTCAACCCAGCATTCTATGGATCAGAAACAATTGAAGATTGCAATGTGCGTGTTTCCCTTTCACTTCCAGTTCTCTTTCTACCACATCATGGATTAATGGAAGTATGTAGTCTTGAGGGATCATGTACATGCATATGCATTGCTTTCTTGTTGACATGGAGGCAGAAAAATTTTGGCATGAGTCTCCTATCTTCATTCCCAGGCCACTGTTTTGTAGTTAATTATTAGAATTAACTAGAAAGTTCTTTGGCTGAGAAGCTATATGCTTTTTATTTGCATAGTACCTATCACAGTGGGGACCTGGTCTGAGCATAAAGATCTTAATAGTCGCATATAGTAATTATAACTGATAAATCTTACCACACACACACTCTCAGATCAGTCTCAGCCCTGCAAAACCCACGTGAAGATTTCTTTGTTTTATATAATTTTTATAACATGCCTCTGAATTTTGTGCATATCATTTCCAGAAACTTGCGTTGATTGAGGACCAGTTTCATCCTGTTTCTAGACCTCATCACATCCCTGTTAAGCCTTTACTGTTAAAGTGCAATTTGACTTTGAAACCTAGAAGCATTTCACCATTACAACAAGCTGTAGCATTTCCAAGGTGCAGGAGGTATTGGAGTGCTCATTTTCAGTATGATGTACTCAAGAGAATAAATACAGCTCTGAAAAAAAGTGAATATTCAAACCCATTAAAACCTTTGGGGTTTCTGTTTGGTTTATTGTTTTTTTTTTTAATGTCTGTTTGCTTCCTGTGTAACTAATTAGTAGGAAGGATGCCAAAGATTATATCAAAAGAAAGGCCTAAGTCTTTGAAAGCATCAGTGTCATGGTTTTATAAGACAAGTCTGTTACTTTCCCCTTGCAAAACAGTATTAACCGTTTAATGAAGCAACTTTAAAAGATACTGGCAGCTTTATTGCTGGGTGCTGGTGTTGCACTCTGACCCATCTTAAATGGCTGCTGAAACAGTCAGTAGCAATTAGATAATTGTTTCATTAAAATATGATTAAGTCCAAATGCCTGTAATTGATGCTTCCTGCAAGCATTATTGAAACAGAACTTTAATGAAAGCAAATATAGGTTCTTGCTATTCCCAATATTTGAACTCCAGTGGGAAGAAAATGGAAAGCAATTAGAGCAACAAAATGGATGTTTGTAATTTAATATTCAAAGCATGCTTTTCTTTTTCTGTTAAGTTCTAATTTAATTGGGAGGTTTCATGTGCTACTTACAAACTCATATATTTAGGCTTCGTGTAGTTGTTTAGCAGGTTTTTGGCACAAATGTCTTCTGCATCCTGAAGGCTCTCTGGGCTGCAGTAATTTTCCAGGGTTGGTCATCTATGTAGCCCTTAGCCATGGGATGCAATACAGGGAGATTCACTGAAGGGGAAAGAATGTTGGTGGCCACATTAATCTGATAAATGTTCTGGAAAGCATGCTCACTCATATGGAAGAGCCAATCCTGCCTCCAAATGGTGCTGCAGCTTGGCTTGAGGCTGTAAGCATCTGCACATGAGCCCAGCTCAGTCACTGGCATTTTCTACAGGAAGTGCTGGGGAGTGAGCCCATTTTTCATGCATGCAGTTTGAATTGAGAAGGGTTACATGCATCTCTTCACATTGGGGTGTGAAATTCAGCCCAGAACCATGACAGCAACTCCTACCACTTGGCTCTTAATTGTTTTTTGAGTCTTTGCCAAAGGTAAAGCTTCATTATGCTTTTTGTCACCACTTACCCAAATACAAAGCAAAGTGTATATGTCTAAATAAGGATGGAATAAAAGAGGCTGAACTGAAGAGTATTTAAACGTACAAATTGCTTGAGCTCTTGAGTGGGTTGCCTGGGAAGACTGCTGAAGCCATGGCATGAGGCAAATCGGAGCAGGTTAAAGAAGCATCAGTTGGGAACAAGGCAGCTGGTGCAGGGGAGGGCTCTCCAGCAGTTTTTCCTTTCATGAGGCATGCCTCACTGATGAAGCATTTCTAAAGCAAATGAAGCATGTAGCTGCCCAGGGATGGCCTGTGCTGAGCCACAAAGAATTCTTAAGTGGTTGAAGTGAGGCATGAGTTAGAGTGAGGGACATCAGATTACACCAACTCTGAAGTTCAGACCAATCTGTATTTTGATGTAATTTTGATACTTGCTTATGTCATCAGTCATAACGCAGTGTTGCTCTTTGATGAGATCAGCAAGGATACAGTGTGACACAATCAGAAGGACAAGGTTAAACAGCACTACAGTATTTACAGCTATCTCAGTTGGCTTTCATAAGTATACCAAGTTATTGGTTTATGGTATTTACCTTTCCAGAGGAAAAGCAGTACACTTCCTGGAAAATGAAAAGTTTGAAATATTATGCTTTTGTGAAAAGGCCTGATTTCACCTTGATACATACTATTATGTATCTAAGTTTTGTTTCCCTTATTTTAAGGGGCTAGCTGGAGCTCTTTGGAGAGGAATGACTGACTGCAAAGTCAAACCAGGTAGATACATATCTGAGATTATAAAAGGCAGGGGTTCTGAAACTCATAGTTTGTTGATTATAGAATTTGTGAAAACAAAGAGTCATATTGTCACCTGGACCATTTATCATTCTAGGTTTCGGCATAGTCCAAATTGCTGGTACTTGAGAGACTGGACCATCCATACCTGGATCAGACAATGCTTAAAATATGGTGCACAAGACAAAGCCTTATACACATTAAAAAACAAGGTAAGTTTTTACAAGGAAAAGTCATGAATATATTTGATCAGCTTTTTTGACAAAATGTGGCTGACCTGGAATCTCTATTGCAGCCAGGTCCTGTAGAATGTGGTTTTAAGTTCAGATATTTCTTTACCAAAACAAAAATTAATGTTGCACTTGAATTTTATCTTCTTTCCCTTTTTGTTTTTAAACAGTATAGTGTCCAAAACATGCTAGATGCAGAAGCATAAAAACCTGATAGGCAGTGCCCCTCCTGGTTGCAAAGGCTCACATAAAATGCCAAAGCAAAGCCAGTACATCAGAAGTTAGAAGGCCTACATCACAGAAGCTGTGCTAATCTCCTTGGATTGCTTGGGTGTCACATAGCATCAGTGTGCAATGGTGTGGTTTTCATCTTTCTGGTAACCTGCAGTACTATACTTGGGAAGACTTGGAAAAGCAGGTCTTCACACTGGTTTTTCCTTCTTTTCTTCAGGTTCAGTATGGAATTTTTCCAGATAATTTCACTTTCAATATTTTGTTGGATTGTTTTATAAAGCAGAAGAAATACGAAGGTAAGAAAATATGTTCTGCGTAAGGATGGAGTTCTGCATCCTTAGTTGTGTGCTTTTACATCTACAGAGCCTTTCTTTGAATTAAAAGCTTTCAGCCATATTTTCTCTGGTCACCTTAAAAACATAATGCCTTTTTTCTTTAAGCTACTTTTCTGTAGGTTTATTTATCTCATTTCAGTTGTTTGGGTTTTTTTTGTTATGTAATTTTGAAATGTGCAGTTCATAGCTTCTACTGTGATTAATCCCGTTCCAAATATAAATTCTCCACTTTTTGCAAGTCTGACTTACATGCGGGGGACATCAGATGAGTTTTTAGTGACAATTAAAATGTTTCAAGAATCAAAATGTGTGTTGGTAGAGTTAATTTTTTGTACATATAGTTATTCAAAAAGCTGCATAGCTAAACTGTTTGTTTAGACTTTCTCTGTGCCTCTGGAGAGAGAGCCAGCTATACTATATTGCTGTGTTGGGGTGCCTGTCTTTCACTACTGACTATTTAAGTGTTTAATAGTCCTCTCATGTTTGGTGACAAATACTTAAGGTTTTCATTTTACTGCAGGTTTTCTGGTACTGTAGACTTACAGTGAGCTTTTCTTTGCTTAAGCCTCTTGTAAAACAAATAACTGAAAGAGACAGTAGAATTGCCTACTGTCTGTAGCTTTTATGTCATGAAGGTTTTGCGAAATGGCAAATTAATACATATTTTTATTTTATTTTGTGAGCTCCCCTATCTGTGAAGTATCTCTTATTCAATCCATATTTCTTTTCTGTGATGGGCTCGAGTCCTTTTGCTTAACAAACTGTCCTTCCTGACAGGGAGTGTCACTGGGACTCCCTGTGGAGCATCTCCACAGAGCTGTTCTGAATACAGTGAGTGCTGTGGGTGATCTGTGACAACATTTCAGCTCCATTGTACTCTCCTGTCACCTTAAGGCAGTGAATTTAAGCCAGTCTTGTTTGTAATCTAAACACAAGAACAAAGAAGAATTTTTTCCAATTTTTTTTTTTTTAATGTTAATGATTGAAGGGCTGAACAAAGAAGAGCCAGTTGAAGAGTGTAGAGCTGAGTTTGGAAAGATCCCGTCTGTGTTCTCATGCTATTCAACCCATTCTTCCTTCTCGCAGTATGTTGAGTAACCCAAGTTAGTAAGACTAATTCCTCATTACCTGTCATAAGAAATTTAACTTTCTCCCTAAGTACTTCAAAACATTCTGCATCACTAAAGTATCAATGAATATGAACAGGTATGAAAGTGAACTGCATAAATTTGCAGTTGCTGATTATGTATTGTTTTCCTCCCTAGATGCTGTGTCAGTAGTAACAGAGATCATGCTGCAAGAAAGTTTTGATGAATTATCAACACAGCTTCTTTCTCTTTATGTTTTATACCAGTACCTGGCAACTAAGCATGAACATACGGTAAGCTGACCACACAAAATGATGCACAAAAACCTTTGTTTCTAAGTGTCAGTTGTGTATTCAATCTTGAATGTATTTTATTTCCCTTAAGTTTACCTGAGAAAAAATAATACTCTTTTTTTATTTGTCATTAGTTTTACAACTGCAGAAGAAAGAAAAAAAGAAACACAAAATATGAAAGCCATAAAATCACTTGTCACCTCTTTTGCCCCTTCCTCTAAAAAGGAAGATGTGTTGCGATTTTCAAATGTAATGTATGTCCATTGGAAGATTATGAAAAGACATCTCAGTTCACTTCAAAGAAGGCTTTATCAGTTAACAAAATAACTGTCTCACCTTTTGTATTGGAGCCTGTTTAGTTGGTTATTGTGTACCATTAGACCTTGGTAATGGTGATATTGCAGAATTATAAAGCATTTTCACTAGGATTTTTGCTACCCAATTTGGCTTTGGGTTTATTGTTTCTAGTATGTATTTGTTTTAAAGCTCAATTTGTGGCATCTCTCCTGTCTCCAAGGATTAGGGGTTTCTTTCACATCATGCTTGCTTAAGGCCAGTATGACAGTTCAGGCTTTCAGAATTGGCATTGTATTCTTCCTTTGCAGAAGGGGCTCAGTTAGGTATCAGCAAAGGGCTCTGCCATGTCTGTCACTTTAGGCAGTTACTTTTCACGTAGTTTGGCACAAGCCTTCAATAGCATGTTGTCATCCACAGGAAGATGCTTGAAGCCTCCATTTGCCTTACATGAAGCATCTTCCAAAACACATGTTACAGATGCCTTAAGGTTTTACTCAACCGGATTGTTATTTCAGTTTTCAGTATAGAAAACAGATGTGCATTTGCCGTGTTTGGTATTCTGCTTCAATCCACAGAAGTAAGCGTAATCATTTGTATATGAAAAGCAGGGGAACAAAACCCGATTTTCCCATTGTATTTGTCCATGTCCATATATCCTGACTGCAAAGATAAGAATTTGTCAATATGTATAGCATTTCATGAAAGCTGAATATGCAAGTAAGGGTTGTGTGGACACATGACACATATAAGGCAAGCATATTCATACAGCTGTTATATTTAATAATATCTGGCTGTGGCATTTTGAAATTACCCTATCCAGTGCCAGCAATAAGCCATATTTTTTCTGTGTGTACATTATACAGAGTACCATTCAATACCTCATAACGCTCAGTACCAATTTTCTGTGTTTGATTTGAGAAGTGGTAGTAAACAGAATTATGAGGTCTGCTCAGCTATTCCTGAAAATTCCATTCCCTTTTCAAAGGTGTGAGACAGGTCAGCCAGTTTGCTGCTGCAGACAGACCATTGGCAGTAGCTTAGGGTTCAGCAGCCTGATAAAATGTTTTTTAACTTTGAGAGCTGAATCTTGTGCATCTGGCTATGTTAGTCCTTAGTGTGTATAGCAGTGGTGATAGAGAGTGGTGATTTTTCTGCTGTTGTAAAAACCACTGAAAGCCTGACTGATCTTGGCTCTCCCGAGAAAGTTGCCTCCTTGACTGCTGAAAACAATCACTATGACTGCTACCTGCCCCTGAAAGCTGTTAACATTAAGTTCTTGCAGTTCCTCCAACTTGTGGAGCCAAATGGGCTAGCTTACAAAAGAACCTAGGCCATATAATCCTTGTTTTTCCAGCTGAGTCTGATTTTCCTATAACATTTAGCTGCAGTGCCAAATTCAGCATGAAATGGCCCTGTCTCCTGGTATCACTTTTCTGGGTCAGGCAAATACCTCGCCTGGCTGTTAGGTGATAGTATTTTGTTGTCAGATGATAACATGCAAATTCTTGTAGCACCCAGATGGAGACACGAAACAATACCATACTTTGAAAAAGACATCTCTGAATAATGCATTAAATTAGAAGGTTGAACCTTTGTGTTTTTTAAGACTGAGTGTACCTTGGGGAATTTTTCAGGAAACTTGGATGTTTTGCCAGAGATATTTGTTTCAGGTCATAAGATAATAAACAGACACAAGTACCCTGCCACAAAAACCATGTGTTAGCAAGTTAGACTTCCTCCAATCTATTGTCTTTTCTTAGCTTCCTTTTTATCATTTTCTTAGCAATGGGAATTGTTCGTCTCCTTTCATGTGCAATAAAGAGACATTTATCCTCAATGTTTGTGCTTCTCTGGTCTTGAAAAATATACTGTACTATCCCATGGCAAAACAAAATTCAAACTGCTCTTGTGGTTTTAATGTATTTACTGGTAGGGTGCCATTCGTTAACCAACACTGGTGGTCTGGCTCAGACAGCTGGTACTTCTCTCTGGCTGGAGAGACAGCTGTACTTTTAATCCTCGGGCATACAGGGGCCTTGGAGAGTTGCATATGTTCTTTTCACAGTAAGGATTTTGGACTCAGAAAAGCCATTAGCAGCATATTCTTCTCTCAGCATTTTCCTATTCTAGTGAGAATAGAGAACCATGTATTTGTCCACATACTTAAAAGAAAAGGCTGCTTTAGCACAGAAGCCATGGAATCTTTTCTTCAGCAGTGTTAGTCTGAAGCAAATGGTAGGACATACAGGACAGAGACAGAGCTTAGCTTGAGTAGTGTAAATTCATGTAGCACTGTGTTTTGAAGGAAATGCACTGATTAACCTCTACCTTCTGGAAAGAGAGGTGTTCCTCGATGTATTGCGTGCTATTCCTCAGGATATACGTGCTGTAACTCTGACCACTAGACATGTTTAGTGATTTGTTACTGCTGAGACATCTGATGAAAGCCTTATGTGCTGTCTTTGGCTGTTGCCATTTTATGTTTGTGTTTGTCAAAGAACACTTACTTAGTTTACATTATTTGCAGTGGGAAGAGGAGAAAAATCTTGGAGCATCGCTAGTGCTTACAGGTCTCAAGCAAACAAGTACTGTGGGTTTTAGCTCCCAGCTGTATGGCTATGCATTCCTTGGTAAGTTTTATCTCCGTTACAGTCATCTTTTCCCTCTTGTCTTCAGTGGCTGAGTTAAGTTGGCATCTTCACTTTATTAAAAGGTAATCAAGGAGAAAGCTAAGGAAGAGAGAAGTAGTGGAAGGAATAGTTTCAGATTTAAGACTGAATCTGTTTTGTAGGCCTGGAGGATAGTACTGATTTGAATGGTATGTCCTTTATCGGACGGCTTTGGAACCTCCTTTAGGACTCCCTGCTGGTTTGAATTGGCAGCTGAAAGAAAGACATTCTTGAAAGGAGTAGGGTTGGTTGGTTTGTGGACCAACAAATAAAAAAAAAACAAACACAAAAGTACAGAGTTCCATGACACAAATTTAAGGTTATGGACAATAAATTCTCTTTCTAGTTAGTAAGCTTCTTAAAATAGTCCTTAAACATTAAGAAGTTTGGAAAAGTTTAAAGATACTGAAAAACAGTATCTTTAAACATTAACTACTAGATGTAATGTTTCTGTTGTGAACAGCAGATATCGGTGCCTTTACACTGTATCTGTTAAGAAGTCTTTACTGCTTATGATATGCTGTACTATTAAAGAGCAGTTAGAGTATATTCAGAATTAGAGGGAAATGCAGTACAGAGTAAGTAATTTTTTAATTTAGTGCAGACAGGTTTTGTCCTTCTCTACAAAATGGTAATTTACTTGAAAGTTGTCATGGGAACCCAGGACAAAAGTAATTAATAAATTTAAAATATATGAATATGCAGTTTTTCCATTACCACATAGTATTTTATGTTAGCATGTATTGAGGGTAATGAAAAATGTGCTTGTTCTTTAAATGTGGCCTCAAAATACAATGTGCAATGTCAGAGTTGGGATGCTGATTCAGATTTATCATGACTGTAAGATAAAAACATCCTTTTTAGTCCAAATGAGGGATAAATGTGAAAATTAATTTGAAAGCAGGATTTTCCCTGGAGCTGTAGTTTGTTACCCGTGGAGATACACATACAAATAGGGGCTTTGCTGTCCCATTGTCATTCAGTTTGGAGTGTTTTTTATGTCATACAGATTGGTTGAGTAGTGGCTGTATTTCACAAATGCACTTCACTGTTGTCTGTGAGCAGTAGTACTTGTTCCATGACATTGACATTCAGTAGATCAAGAGCTATTTACTTCTACATCATGTGTTACACAGTCTTGTCAGCACTAATGGAACTGACCTCAGAGAATGAAATATGTCTACAGGCACAAAGTGGCTTTAAGCACCTCAGCTATTTTAATTTAGCCATAGTTCAGTCAGCTTTGTCTGTGCACTTGTTACCTTGCTTTTCCTAAACTATTCTCTTCAGTGTGAAGAAGAGTAAGGTGTGTTTCATAGTTTTATTTCATTATAGCCAGTGTGCAAATTTGATCAAGAGCTTAGGTATAGCTCTCATAAGCTACACTGAAGTAGTATCATTCATTACATTGACAATGAAAAAATCAAAGCCTTAGAGTGACAATAATTGTAAATTAGTACTGACCCAGTGCAATGTGATGTACATTTCCTCTATTATATAGGAGTTTCATGTTCTCTGGTAATTACTGTCAGAAAAAGAGCCATATTGTCAGTAGTGCTGCCTATCACAGATCCTGCTGAAGTCAGTGAAGAACATGTTGCGCAAAATATCTTAAATCAAGAACCAAAATTTTGTTTTGGCAGTTCTCACTATTTCCTGTCAAGTAGAAGGAAGCTACAGTAGTGTCGTGGTTTAAGCCGAGCTGGTAACTCAGAACCATGCAGCCGTTCTCTTCCTCTTCTTCCTCCCCCTGCTCCTGAAGGGATGGGAAGGAGAATTGAATGAATGTAACTCCCATGGGTTGAGATAAGAACAGTCCAGTAACTAAGGTATAACACAAAACCACTGCTGCTACCACCAATAAGGGATATAACAATGAAAGAAAATACCACCACTCACCACCCACCGACCAATACCCAGCCCAACCCGAGCAGTGATCTAACCCTTTTGGGTAACTGCCCCCAGGTTATATACTGGGCGTGATGTGGTGCGGTATGGAATACCCCTTTGGCTAGTTTGGGTCAGGTGTCCTATCTCTGCTTCCTCCCAGCTTCCCCTCCTCCCTGGCAGACCATGAGACTCAGAAAGTCCTTGGTCGGAGTAAGCATTACTGAGCATCAACTAAAACCAGTGGTGTTATCAGCGTTGTTCCCAGGCTGAAAGTCAAAAGCACAGCACTGCACCAGCTACTAAGAAAGAGAAAAATGGGTGCTATAACTGAACCCAGGACAAGCAGAAATAAGGGTACTAAGCTGTGTAATTGGCCAGAGTGTGTGTTGTTCAAATACTGTGCAGTCTGGCTCTGACACATATGTGAGACCCCAAAGGCCAAAGAGTTGACTCTGGAGCCTTAGATTTAGTGCACAAGTGCTGCGCAGTCAGTGCCTAAAAGCTAAGGAGACATTTGTCGGAAATCTTCAGACATCCTTCTCAGAGCTGCTGTTAAAACTGCCAGACAATCGGAAAACCTCACTATTTTTCCTCTTTCCCATCTAGACAAAATCTCTAGGAGATGAGGGAGTGGGCATGGGGAGTAACTGGAAACAAACATGTGGTAGCCATGAAGATGGGCAAAAAGAAGGCACCTTAATAAAATAATAGCAGTTCTGTCAGAGCAGGTTGTAGAAGAGCATGTTGTTTTTACCACAGAAGCCAGACAATTGCTGTCACTTCTGAAAAATAGAGCCAACCCATATGGACTTTGTTAAGGCTCAAATGTTAAAGTATTAACGCTAAAGTATTTTTTTTTATCACAGGGAAGGTGGAGTTGAATAAGGGGCTAAGAGCTGTATACAATCTAATGCCACTGATGTGGACACCTGGATACTTGAATAGAGCCTTACAAGTGATGGAGAATGTGGCTTCATTATCAGGGGACAGCAAAATCTGCAAAGAAGCTGTAAGTATGAAGGCTGTAATGCCTTGACCAAAGGTAATTTCACAGAAGCCAAACTCCAGTAAAACCTGTGAATTCTGTGCCTTGCTGATGAGAAGTTCAACTACACTTCAGAGATCTTTGGAAAGCAAGAGAAGAAGTAATGTTTAGAACAGAACCATGACCCAGTTGATGAGCCAGTAATGGCATGTTTTTGGAGTTGAGTATCTGTTACTCCCACAAACCATTTAAGTATGTTTCCTAAACTTTTCCCCTGCATAGAGACACCTGCGTCTGTGTCACAGGAGACACTTCTGTGGGGATGGGAAGACACCTTTGTTTCCCAAGCTTCTGAACTCACTTGAAGATGCAGTTCTTAGCAGTGAGAAGGAAATACCACATCTTATTCTTCTCCCTGCTGACTCTATGTATTCCGTTTCCTCTGAGATGATGTCCTGAGTGACACTGGTCCAAAAATTTTACAGAGTGATTTCTAGAAGAATTTTAGTGCCCTCAGCTGGGAAGTATGGATAAATTCAGTCCATTTATGAAGTCAGCACCCACTGAGGAACTTGTGGGTTAGGAGTACTGTGGGACATCATGCTAATCCTGGAATCAGACAGTTTAGGAAGAGTAACTTAGGAAACAACCACATGGGCTGGACCATAGAAACAGCACTGCTGGCATCATTACTAGGCTTGCAGTCTCTGCAGTCCCCTTGATAAACAAAGGCCAGGGCACTGCTCAGCAGGTTCTCCTTATGTATTGCTCCATATATAATACTGGACAGTGCAGAGAAGGAAGTGTCACATATGCAACTTGTGCCAGATTGAGTTACATCTTTAGATATGTGGTTTTGGGAGTTTCTTCCTCACTCCAAGTCTGAAGAATTCAGCCTATCATGCTTGTAATCTTTTATGCTTGCAAACCCCAGGAACCCACAGCTAGCTCTGGGTTGTAGGTGAACATCCTAGTATTGGCCTACTATAGGCCACAGCCTGTGGTACAACAGGATCCCATCCTTCTATGTACCAATGCTGTAACAATAGTAAACACTACAGGTAATCTAGCAATGCTTTTCTTCATAGAAACACTTTTTACTTTGTGCACTGAAAAACTAAGAAGGTTGTGACTGATCACACACGAATGCTGCGTCACTGTATGAAGCCAGTAGTTGAGCCCCAAAAGCAGTGACCATGAGAGCCACACAGAAACTTCCCTGAAAAGATACTTTACCTCATATGGATTTTAAGTAGCAGTATATAAACAATAGTGCAAGTCATATAAGTTTCACCATGCTGAGGACCAAGAGCAGGCCAGGGTGGTTTGTTATTAATAAAGTAATTGTTCTGTAATGCATTTTTGTGACCCCAGTGCAGAAAGGAAAACAGGAAAATATGCTGGTCAATAACCATTATCTGGTGTAAAGTAATTATAGTGTATCATCTGGCCTTTTATACCCAAATGCTTATTAAGATCTTACTATTAAAATCCATGCTTGACATTTTTAATTACTATTTCTGACTAAAATGTGGTATTCCTAACGGTGAAGGACTAGGAGCACTGACCAGGTCAATATGGGGGTCAGTCAACTTCCACTGAATTCAGCAGGAGAAAAGATGGAAAGAGTTTCAAGTGCCATAAACCCTTCTTTCCTGTAGTATCTTGGGTCTCTCATGGGCAGGACTAGGTTGAATATCATGCAATTCTAATGAATCCATATTGTAGCTCTGAGAAGTATGGTACATATTAAAAATGGCCTGCACAATCACAGGTTTATTTGAGAAAGACATGGAACTTAGTTTTGGTTTGGGGAACTTAGTTCTTTTCCAAAATGTAACATTGTTTACTGGCTGAATGAATTTCATTATCTAAAAGGGAAGTTTTCAAAAAGAACTTTTATAGCTGCAGTTTTGGTATAAACATTTTCAGGTGATTCCAGATGACTATCAAGTCACTTACTTTTCTTTCAGAAATTAATGAAAGCTTAAAGCCTGTCTAGAAGGGAGTCTATTTTCTGTCTACAATTACTGTCTTAACAAAATCATAGAAATACTGTTTTAGTGTTGTGCTATATTGTTTAACTATGGACAAGCAAGACAAGTTTTGTGTTTTTTAATTGTTTGAGAAGGTCTTTGAGTAAGTGTACGCATTTCCAAGCACACAGTTGTGTTTCATTGCTTATTTAGTCCTGTTTCAGTAGTGCTAGTTTAAAGATTGCATTTCAGTGTCAAGATTGTTATTTCAAATAAGCCTAATTTTTATTCCATTATCGTTATATATTTATGCTGGGAAAATTATACTGTAACTATCAATATCCCTTTTGCTTGGAGAAAACATCACAGAGTCAAAGGTTACACAAGGTTATTTTATCCTACTGATAAACATTCAGGATTCATAGAAGGGTAACAGCTCTTTGCATTTGTAAAAGCTCAAAATTTGAAATGCAGGCAACCTTCACCTAATAATTCCTGTTATAAAGATCATGTTATTCCCAAAGCAGCACCAGCATCCATATAGCAGTTCTACCTTTTATATCAAAAATATATACAAAAATAATTTAACAAGTCCCTTAGTGAAGCTAATGTATTCTTCTGATACAAATGCAATTAGATTAGAAGGGTGGTTCTCTCACTACCTCAGAAGTCACACATGAAGAGAACAGAGGTGTCACAGAGTAAAAATATAGCAATATATTAAATGCTTACATTTCCATTTTTCCTGTTAAATTGTCAAACTAATGATAGGAATGAGTGTTCTTGTTGCAGAACAGGTGATTTCCTTGCTTCTTTTCACCAAAGAAGTACTGTCATTGTACCTCTAATCTATTGTAAAGGTACACTACTCATCTGAGATTACATTGTTCGAACAGTCAATAGTAATATCTTATTTAGATGTATCTGTGATTGTGTGTCATGCTGGTGCTTTTACCACTGTGACTACCATTCAGCATTAGTATCCATGGCTGGATATCAGGCCAGGAGGAGATAATAGCCTAATGCTTGACAAATCTGCAGATACCAATCAGCATCTGAGTCACAGGGAGTTTATTGCTGACAGAGGGTGGTGGAGGTTTTCTCTTGTGGGTATTTAATGTCCAGTCTCAAAGATCTCAAGCACAGTACAAAATTCTCCCAAGAACAAGTCCCGTTTCCTTCTAGAATTTGGTTTTCTTTTTATCATACACAGAAGTCCTCCCAAAATATGTGGTATTCCCTGAAGAAGTTGTTAAACGTGACAGCAGTGTTACTTGGATTGTATTTCCATGCTGTTTAAGCTAACAATGACAAATACAATTTTTCAGATTAATGCTTTGGAGACCATTTTGCAGTCTGTCCTTGAAGCAAAACCTGGTCCAGAATCAGCTGAAGAAGTCAAGGAATTAGAGCAGAAGTCACAGTGTGCAGAATCAGAAGAAACAGAGCAGTCTAAAGTACCTGAGTACTACAGCCGATTCAAGGTAAGAGAGTTTCATTTATCTAAATATTCTAAGATGTAGTAGAACTCCATAATACTTACTAGAAAATGAATATATGCTGGCTTATTATGGTTATTAGACTGACACCCCTTCAGTGCATCAGGAGTCCTGCCTGGCATTTTTGAAACAGATATCACCTTATATTTTCACTTATTCAAGCAGGAAGCAGTAGCCTACAAAGACATAAATGCTCAAGACCATTTACCTTTTATCTGTCTCCTGGGATTTTATCTTCTCATTTCATACATCAAAACGATAAATCCAGTCCTGTTTGTGAAAGTGGTATGGGATTAGAGATCCATTATCTGAGTTTGTGTGGGCTCTTTCTCATTAAAATAAATTGTGATAGGCATGACACCATCCTGAATTTGTCCATTTGTCTATGTTACGATTAAGTAGGAATGTTGCATTCTGTACTTTGGGGAATTAAGAAAGGCTGTATCACCTCTGTTTTATATTTACGTTGTCACGCTGATGATAAGAATATGAAACACAAACAGTTGTTCATTAGGGCATAGCTATATAATAAGTGCATTGTATTTTTAACATCTCTTAGCTATATAACAAGCTCATTTTATTTCAGCATCTCTGATCTGTGCTTAGTAAAAATCAAATTAATCTGTTAAAATTAATCTGTTCTGTAGTTCCCGGAGCATACCTGGAACTCTTCCCATACCCCATCAGTTGCTATTGCAGCTGTCATGACCTTAGACAGTTGTTCTGGATGCAGACCATTGCTTTCTAAAGAAAGTTCAAAAGTTAAAAGACTAGTATCCTGTGGTTTCATCTCACATACACACCCTTTTCTTTTCCTTAATTTTTATTTACATAAATTATTTGCCACTAATCTTTAGAAGTTAAACTCACTTTGTAGGCACTTGTAGAACTTTTTAATTAAAGTTTTTTGGGAATCATTGGGTGCTCATCATGTGATAATTAATGCCTGAATGAATCACAGTGAATTAGGTAAACCCAAGTGCCCTTTGAAGGAGGGAGTGTGACATTTTTTTGAGTCTCTCATTGTCTATGTATTTTCGAGCCTTGAAGAAAATAATGCAGAGTGCTCAAAACAAGGCCTAAATGTCCAATTGGGGACAGACTAGTGCCAAGAGAGTAGTTTTCTTCTCACCTCAACGTTTCTGCAGGTTTCATAATTCAGGCATTCACTGGTGTGGCAGTGAGTCCCCTGACTTTGAGCCAACAACTACAGTCACAATACTTAGCTCTAAGCTCTCACCATAAAAATCTGAATGTAAGAAAGACATAGTCCTCATGTGAAGTCTAGGCATCCAACAGTAATTTATATGTAAATAACCCATGATTTATGGTTGTCTGGATGAGAAAAGGAGCTCTCAAGTCAGAATCTGTTTCAGCTAAGCCTGAGTTTTTAGACTCTTGTCTCAAATCCATCAGGCCAGTACCAGTGAGTCTTCCCAGTTGAACCACTGGACACCTATGGGCATAGTTGACATGGCTGAGAAGTTCACTAGAAATCCATACAAGTCTGAGGGAAAGTGGGAGCTCTGAAGCAACCTGGTGATGTTGGCATTCACTGCTGCTGTCCCAGCACAGATTGTTTGCCCGCATGTGATGTAACTTCAACACAGAATTTGCACTTCTGCTGAAAACACTTTGATTGCACTTTGTCCAGCCCAGGGTTAGCTACCATGTCCCAGTCTTACTCCTTGAGCTCAAAACCAATTGCTTCTGTCTCCTGCTTTTGCATTCTCTTTCACAAGTCATATACACCTCGGTGTGTGAGGAAAAGCATGTGAATTTGCTCCAGACATGCTGTTCTTGACTACAATTGTAGCTTCTTCTGCATGGCTTTTATAAACATACTTGGACTCCATGTCTCATACCAACCTTCAGAACAGCCGTTTGTGGAAGTACCTGAAGAAGCCATGGCAGCCTAACAGACACAATGTATGATAGGCAGCTTGTCCTTCACTTCCAGGATATGAGGGCATTTGGCTCTTTCCAGATAAACCCTTTAGAGCTGTAATTTAGACTCTGTCTGACACTGTCATTCATATTACTTGTTTTCAGATTCAGTATGCTGAAGCTCACTATTCAGTAAAATGTTCTTCAGGCAATTCCCTCCATCTGTGTCAATGATCAGTGGGCAAGCATTTCATCACATAAATGCTGGGAATATTCTTTCTAAAAGCAGTGCTTCTTCTCTAATGATCTGCATTTAGAGCTCTGGAGACTGCTTTTAAAACTCAGTGATGTAGCCACTTAAAAATGTGCCCTTTGGTGCCTGGATATAGAGCTTGCTTTCCTAAATAAGTTTCACAGCAGAACAGGGAAGATTCTGGGAGTTGGGCAGATGCCAACTTTATGAAGTTTAACCATGCCAAGTGCAAGGTCCTACATCTGGGTCGGAGCAATCCCAGGCACAGCTACAGGTTGGGCAGAGAAGAGATTCAGAGCAGCCCTGTGGAGAAATACTTGGGGGTGTTGGTCGATGAGAAAATGAACATGAGCCCTCTTCAGTGTGTGTTCTTGCAGCCCAGAAAGCCAACCGTATCCTGGGCTGCATCAAAAGGAGCATGACCAGCAGGTCGAAGGAGGTGATCCTGCCCCTCTACTCTGCTCTCGTGAGACCTCACTTGGAGTATGGTGTGCAGTTCTGGTGTCCTCAACATAAAAAGGACATGGAACTGTTGGAACAAGTCCAGAGAAGGGCTGCGAGGATGATCAGAGGACTGGAGCACCTCCTGTATGAAGATAGGCTGAGAAAGTTGGGGCTGTTCAGCCTGGAGAAGAGAAGGCTGCGTGGAGATCTCATAGCAGCCTTCCAGTATCTGAAGGGGGCCTGTAGGGATGTTGGAGAGGGACTTTTCATGAGGGACTGTACCGATAGGAGAAGGGGTGACGGGTTAAAACTTAAACAGGGGAAGTTTAGATTGGATATAAGGAAGAAATTCTTTACTGTGAGGGTGGTGAGGCACTGGAATGGGTTGCCCAAGGAAGTTGTGAATGCTCCATCCCTGGTGGTGTTCAAGTCCAGGTTTGACGAAGCTTTGGGTGGCACGGTTTAGTGTGAGGTTGGAACTCATGGCAGGGGGGTTGGAACTTGATGATCTTAAGGTCCTTTCCAGCCCCTGAAAAAATATCCCTTGCTTTAGTGCTATTGTACAGTCTGTGTGAGTATAGTCAAGTCTCAGATCACAGTAAGTGTTGGGAAGAAAAATTGTGGGAGTTACTTAGTATGTTGTTAGCAAAAGAGCATTTAAAATTATGTGTATTTGTTGAGAGGGATGCTAATGCAGATAGCATGGAGCAATCGGTTTTGATGTAAGACACAAACCTAAGATATTCAGATTATATTTACTGTAGTTGACTGGTTAGTTGATCTTTATAACACATAACCAAACTTGGAAAAATAAACAGAATTTCATTGTTGAATTAAAATAAAACTTCTTTTTTTTTTTTTCTTTTCAGTTTTATTGCTCAAAAAATTATTCTAAAGGTTAGCATTTCAAGAAATGGTACCAGCTAACCACAGCACAACAGTGGTGGGATAAAGTACTTCCCTGGCCTACACAGCCCAGCTAGTAGTTAAGATTCAGGCAGCAATGTATTGGTTATTACAGAGGAGTATTTTGTGGCTATTTTGTGACTGACAGGCTCTCTCCTTTTCACTTTCCCCTAAATCCCTTTTTATGACAGGAGCTGTTCTCCAAGCTGCATTCACTTGGCAAGGTTGAATCTGGAAGCCTCTTAACCCTGACCTCCCAACTTGTCAAGGAAAAGATGCCAGCATGTGAAGTGGAAGATATTGCAAAATATGAGCAGAAGTTAAAGGAGTGGGAGCAAGAACAAGCACTTCTCATTGAGAGAGAAAGAGAGATGAGAGAAAAGGCTAAGAAGGAAATGGAAGCTAAGAAGCTAGCTAAAGCATCTGCTTAGTACTGGAACTCCAAGACTGCCATAGTGGTATGCATTCCTCTGTCACTGAAGTGCTTACCATTATTAATATTCACTTCAGTCCTGCTACAAGTGTAACTGTATGTGACTGCTATATGAAAATTAAACTTTTCCCATTTTGTCTGTTTCCTGAAAGCACATGTGGTTTAGAAATCTTTATCCTGTACATCGTATATTTTCCTCCTAACGTCAGCCAGGCAGGGGGTAGAAGAGACAACACAAAGAAACAAAGGCACAAGAAGTAGCTTGCCTGTAATGAAAGGTGTAAAGGGTGGAAGGAACAAAAGAAGAGGGAAGAATTTCAAGCACAGGTTATTTCAATAGGGGTTTCTCACAGGAAAGAATGCCTTGGCTACCCTGAACTTCAAACGCTAAGAGGATTAACATATATTGATTGCTTTTTTCATCCCCAACCCATATAGAAAATCCAGGCTGCTAAACATGGAGTTGGAAGCCTAACTTTAGACTGTTTTAAAAGTACTTAAAGAATTTCAGTCTAGTGAGTTAGCACTTGTGCAGGCACTCTGATGTGCCTTGCCAATAAGGAAGTTAGAAATTTCTGATTTTACTGCTGCTGCACTGCTCCATTTTTGAGGTCAGTAGAGAAACACACACAATCACTGCAGTATGAGGAGCCTCATACTGCAGTGCAGTTTCTTTTTATATTCTTGGCGCTGTTTCATGGGGGGTTTGACCTAATTCCCTTCCTGTCTCAGCTGTGTACACGGTCCCATGCCCCATTGTTCACATCGGTAAAACAATGTAGCTATTCACACAGCACAAGGAAAGGGCAAGGGAGGGAAGGATCATAGTGCATTCGTTGGCTGTGGGATGCAACAGCATCCGTGCCTGCTTATATTCCCTGTCACCACTGAATTTCATCAGCTACACCCAGTGACTTCATTCAGCTCAGGGCAGGGCAAGCTCCTTTAAAACATGGAGATCCTAGCAACAGCCCTGCAGTGTTGCAACTTCTTAGGGCAACAACACTGTTGTCCCACTGTGCTTTACTAGAGGGTCTGATAAGCATTTCCAGTTTATCATGCACCTGTCTATTCTTACAGTGATAAAACTCACATCACAAACTTACCGTAAATCCAGTGAGAACATGCTGCAAATCTGTGAACTTGTTTCAAGTGTAGGGAAAGCATCTGCGTATACCAGATACCTCTCTTATTTCCAGCAAATGCCTGATTGCTCTTTTGCAGCTTGGCAGTCAGACCCATCACCCTGTCATGTTAGCAAGTGCTGTAGTTTCCCCCATACTGCAGTAAGAGAGTGCTGTCTCCAAGTGAGTGGATGATTTTGTGGCTTAGCCTTACCAAACCAGCAGCGGATTTTCCTGGGCAAGTTGTCTAAGTTGCCTGATTTTATTTTCCCCATTCTTTCTTGGTCTGAAAGCTTTCTGATTATTAGAATTTAGGGAGCCTTCAGGGAGAGAATGAAGCCAAACACACTTTTAAGAATAGTTTCTGTAAAACTGGTGGCTTTAGAGGCCATCTCTCCTATTCCAGTCATGGGAGAATGAAGTGTCTCTTCCCTGACTGCCTATATCACTTCTTCAGTATCAACATGGGTTGTACCTCCAAAAGTTCATGATCACTCCTGCTTCCAGATTCCTTTTTCAGTTTCTCTCTACAAACACTACCTCTCCCTTCTGGAGAACACTGTTTGAAGACCCTTCTTGCAGACACATGGCTTCTAGCCACTGCAGCTGCTGATCCTGTTGCTTATGAGACACTGTTTGGCTAGGCCACAATGGGCACTGCCACATTTCTCCTTGTTTCCTGTTATCATCTGCTTCTTGCCAGCCCAAGGAGCCTGTTTCTGGCCCCACCTCTCCCTTCCCTCACCCTGCTTGGTAGATACACCAGGCTGCTAATGCTAATTGAGCTCCAGCAAGCTGCCAGCTGCCATACCCCCCACCATCTCAGAGCATGCTTCACTTCCCACACAATTAATACCCTTCCCATTTATTTAGACTTAACTATTGCAGCAATAGGAGAAAAAATCCTCTTCTAAGCTCTGAGTTGCTTGTTAATGAATATTACAGGTTGTGTTCTTGTTTTGTTCCAGGCACTATGTGTTTGAATGCTTTTAGCCCAGTCCAAAGCTTAAGCTTAAACACTCCTAGCCCTTGGGAGGTGGGGGTGGGGCAGGGGGGATGAGAGATGTGCTGCCTATTGCTCTATAGGAAACAAAGCAGATTCCTGGGGCCTCATGAAGGACATCAAACCCAAGACCTGCAGCAGAAGGTCCAAACTATTTGTGGATTTAGAAACCAGAAGTTTTGCCAAACTCTCTCATTCATCTGTCCTCTTGGTAACACCCTGAGCAAGAAATCGCTTCTGACGCTTCCACCAGCTGCATGCTGGAGCTCCTCTTCCCTCCCTTTTATGCCAAAGCCAAGTATTATTCCATGGCCCAGTAGCCTCCATCACTTCTCCCCACCCACATCTCACCACTCTCAATAGCAACTAGCTTCTGCCAAACAGATGTTTTCTCCCCTAACAAATCCTCACATTTCCTACAAGCATACCTGCACTCTGTTGAATTCTTCAGCAATCCTCTTCACTGCTTCCCCTTTGACCTTTCCCTTGATCCCCTTCAAGCTCCTCCCATATATCATCTCACATTTATTTCTTTCTCTTCCAAGGAGGCTGGCCATGTGTCTGCCCCGCATGCCTGCCTTAAACAGCAGTGTCCCCACAGCTCTGCAGGCAGCAAGCAGCCCAGGGTACTAAGTGCTTGGGCACCCTGAGATTTTAAGATCCTGGATACAGCTCAGTCACAAGAGGCTGGAAACACGAATTACCAACTGAAGCTTGAAGGAGATGAGGAAGGTACTCTCCTCTTCAGCAATCTCACTTACCCACTAGCTTTGAGCAAAAGTCAGCAGTGAGACAAACTGTGAGATGGGGTAATTAACAGACCAATGCTGTTCAGCCATGTACTCAGCTTCCTAAGGGAGACATGTGTCGTGGTTTAAACCCAGTCAGGTAATTCGTTCGCTCACTTCGCCCCCCCTTTCTTGCCCTCCCCCTGCTCTCGGAGGGACGGAGAGGAGAATCGAAAAGAATGCAACTCCCACGGGTTGAGATAAGAACAGTTTAGTAACTAAGGTATAACACAAATCACTACTGCTACCACCAGTGATAATAATGATAAAGGAAATAACAAGGGAACAGAATACAACACCTCACCACCCGCTGACCGATAACTCGCCCCCCAAGCCCGACCAAGCTCCGACTGATACCTCCTCCATCCCTGCAGTCCCCCAGCCCTTCCGGCTAACTCCCAGTTACCCCCCCACCCCGGGCATGACGTGCTGTGGTATGGAATACCTCCCCGGCTAGCCCGGGTCAGGCACCCCATCTCTGCTTCCTCACAGCTTCCCCTCCTCCCTGGCAGAGCATGAGCCTCACAGAGTCCTTGGTCAGGGTAAACATCACTTAGCAACAACCGACAACATCGGCTTCACCAACACTGTTCTCAAACTAGAAGTCAAAACACAGCACTGCACCAGTTAACACAAAGGAAAAAACATGACTGCTACTGCTGAACCCAGGACAACATGGCTGGTAGCTGTGCACCACAAATGCAGCAAATGAAAAATCTCAGAATAGTAGCTAAGTCAGCTTGACTTACCTGCTTTTCTCCTTCCCACTCCAGAAAAAGTAAGATTAAGATTTCATGCTTAGCTCCCTTGCATAAGTCATGTTGCACACACAACCTGATTTTCAACTTGCTGGATTACTCTTAAATACAAGTTTGAAGAGCACTTGTAGCAACAGCTAACAGTGAAACTGGGCCCCAGGTAGTCAAAAGCCCTTCCACCCAGGTGCCCGTGGCTTTCTGTGCACTCCTGTGATGGCCATCACTTGCTGTGATGCCAGCTGCATTTAGAACTGGGGAGGCAGCTTTTGGTCTGCTGCTTCTTAACCATGAGCTCTGATGGTAAGTGAAGAATGTGAATGTGTATATATATATGCATCTAAAAAAAACAACTTTTGTGCCCTACAAACGTAAAGCTTCCTCGTTTATCCAGTCCTGTGCCCTGGTACTCATCTGATGCAAGCTCATAACCCAGTGAGCACTTCCTCATGAGGACACTCAGGCCTTTTGAAACATTGCTGCTCCTTGCTGCACTGTTTCAGACAGCTGTCTAGACCTTTCTGCATGTGGATGGGACTGGCAAAATATTTCCTGGAGAGGACAGGCCCAAATCTCTTTTGGTAATAGCTCTATCTCCTTTTTTTGGATCACCTCTCCCAGAAATGCTCCTACACCTCCTGTTCTCATTTGTGACTACAGCTGTGATTTGGATTAAAGCTGTTGCAATTTCTCCTTTATCAGTATATTTCTAAGTCATAGGAGTGCGTCTCTCTTTTTGACAGTTTCTGAATAATTTCGTTGTTGGTTATTCTGCTGTCTGTGTAGCTAAAGGCAGAGGAAAATCTCCCAGTACTAGAAGTAATACATTTGTACACAGTCACTGAGTTGTGCATGCAAACAAGGTGACTTTCAGCCTAAATAATACCTGCCTTTGCTAACACTTATGGTACAGCATTGACAGATTTGCACATGGTAGGCAGTGTTAACAGCTCTCCTGTATTTCCAGAGGTGTGGGAGAGACCGTTCTCTCAATAATACTAGCCGAAAGAAACAGAAACCAGTAGAAATGCAAAGCCTGTTTGGTATGTTGGCATGAATCCAAATGCTGTTAGGAGAAAAAACCCAGCACTTCAAAGGTAAAAGCTTTCACTTTTAATTCAAAAAGCAGCTTCCCAATTCAAATCCATGGCAGACATCAAATACACTGATGATTAAGCAAGTAATATGTAACTCTTCCTCCCAGGAGTGTCACTGGCTTGCAGTGAAGCACTGAAGTTCATTATCCATTATTCACAAGAGGAAAATTACATATTTATTCCCTTGCAGCTCAAATAAAAGCTGCCTGAAGCCTTGCACAGATGGCCTTATTTAGGGTAACACCCAGCCTTGCCAAGATAAGGTTACTAGATGCTCTCAGACCTGGTCCTACACACAGCAGGGTATCAAGCCCATTCCCACAGCTTCAAGCACTTGCTCCTTCCCCAGTGGCCTGTCTCAGCTGCTTGCCTGCCTGGGGTCCTGTTCACCCTGATACTGTGGGACCAAAATGATGGTTTACTTCAGCTGCAGATGGAGGTTGGCTGGTGCCAGGGGGTTTCTGACCTGAGCAGCCATCACTGTGCCAGGCAGAAGACAGCCAAGAGCACAGGTTAGCAAGCGTCCTCTTCCCCCACCTCCTAAGGAAGGTGGAGTAAGGTAGGTACAAAAGGGAACTGTGTCCCTGCCTTTGAATCATGCAGGATGTGATCCGCTGAACTGCATCTGATTTGCAAGTACTGCTCTGGTTTTGCAGATGTGATACATGTGATAGAAAACTATCCCATCTACTTTGCATCAGTCTTCCCACAGAAATATATATATGTTTCAGTAATTACAAAGCTATCGCTGAACTCAGCAAGCAATTGCATAGTACTGACTCTGTTGCTGCTTTTAAACCTTTCTGATAAACTGAAGTCCATTCTACCCATTCTAAATTGCAGATGCCCCAGGCACAGAAATAATATTAGAGCCCCAGTGACAAGCATATTAGATTATCAGGACAAAATTCAGCTTTCAATATGTCTTGTTTATTGCAAAACCTTACAATTGCTCTCTTAAATGAATTGGAAAAGAAACTTTCAAGCCTTTTCTAGTCCTTATACATGGTAACTGCTGCTATAATTATGTCTTTGGAAACTGTAAATTCACTGGCAATACTGGCTTGCACTCTGGGGGCTTTCATATTAACTATTTAAGTGGCTCATTGCTTCAGTTTACCTTCAACTCTTTAAGCTAAGAAAGTAACACAGCTGGGCTAACGTAAGGTTTATAAAAGCTCAGTCAAAATTAATTTCTGGACCTTAACAGGCATACAGGGTATGACCTCAGTATAGATATATTTATATAAATAATATATAGGTAGATATATTTATCTTTGTTTGTATTAGGACTAAGTCCCATCTATTTTGCCTGTCTTGTCTGTGTAATTTACAGCACAGGAGATGGCCAAGCTGTAGTATAATGTGTAAATCATGCCATGCAATTATTTTGGGAATGAAGCTGGCAGCAGATGCACAGTCAAACTCCACCCCTGCCTCCCCAGCTGTTTACACTGGAGCTGGTAATGCTGGAGTTGTTGAACTGCAGACAGGCAGCTACATAAAGTGGTAAGGATCTGTGAGAACCAGCAAACAGAGCTTTTGCAGATTACAGGGCCTGTATTTCTCCTCAGTATTGCATTTCTGGTGGAAATGATGGTGAGCATGCAGTCAAAATGAGCAAATCCCCTGGGAAGCTGAAGATACTCGGCTTAGTATTTTTGGGCTGAATCTGAAGACAGCGTATGTACCTCAATAGAGAACAACGTCTCGCGGGCTTCATGCTAGTGTGGACTAGTTGTGTCTGTGGGAGGTGGAAGTAGGGACCACAGCTGTAGGTAGTGCTCAAAAACTGTTCGCTAAGTGGAGAACAAGTAGCGTTAGGTACCACATGTCCAGAGAAACCCTCTAAGAAAACAAAGAGCTTTGCTGCAATACTGGGAGTGAGCTGGATCTATGAGGTGTCACCATGGCTATTACTCAAGAGACCCTGGTCACCTCTTTTCACCCCATCCTAGGAACCATGAAAAGCAACGATTTTCTCCCAGCCACAGAACACTAGCAATCAGTATTAAACAGTCTCCAGGTCTAGGATGCCACTAGACAGATCCCTTATTTTATACAGACCAGAAACTTTATAGAATCATAGAATAGTTAGGGTTCAAAAGGAATTTAAGATCATCTAATTCCAGCCCCCCTGCCATGGGCAGGGACACCTCACACTAAACCATGCCACCCAAAGCTTTGTCCAACCTGGACTTGAACACCGCCAGGGATGGAGCATTCACAACCTCCCTGGGCAACCCATTCCACTGTCTCACCATCCTCACAGTAAAGAACTTCTTCCTTATATCCAATCTAAACTTCCCCTCTTTAAGTTTTAATCCGTTACCTCTTGTCCTGTCACTACAGCCCCTAATGAAGAGTCCCTGCCCAGCATCCCTATAGGCCCCCTTCAGATACTGGAAGGCTGCTATGAGGTCTCCACGCAGCCTTCTCTTCTCCAGGCTGAACAGCCCCAACTTTCTCAGCCTGTCTTCATACGGGAGGTGCTCCAGTCCCCTGATCATCCTCGTGGCCCTTCTCTGGACTTGTTCCAACAGTTCCATGTCCTTTTTATGCTGAGGACACCAGAACTGTACACAATACTCCAGGTGAGGTCTCACAAGAGCAGAGTAGAGGGGCAGGATCACCTCCTTCGACCTGCTGGTCATGCTCCTTTTGATGCAGCCCAGGATACAGTTGGCTTTCTGGGCTGCAAGCGCACACTGAAGAGGGCTCATGTTCATTTTCTCATCGACCAACACCCCCAAGTCTTTCTCCACAGGGCTGCTCTGAATCTCTTCTCTGCCCAACCTGTAGCTGTGCCTGGGATTGCTCTGACCCAGGTGCAGGACCTTGCACTTGGCATGGTTAAACTTCAAAGGCTGGCATCAGCCCACCTCACAAGCATGTCAAGGTCCCTCTGTATGACATCCCTTCCCTCCAGCATGTTAAGCCAACCACACAGCTTGGTGTCATCGGCAAACTTGCTGAGGGCACACTCAATCCCACTGTCCATGTCAGCGACAAAGATGTTGAACAAGACCGGTCCCAACACCGATCCCTGAGGGACACCACTCGTTACTGGTCTCCAGCAGGACATTGAGCCATTGACCACAACTCTTTGTGTGCGGCCATCCAGCCAGTTCTTTATCCACCGAGTGGTCCATCTATCAAACTGATGTCTTTCCATTTTAGAGACAAGGATGTCCTGTGGGACAGTGTCAAATGCTTTGCACAAGTCCAGGTAGATGACATCAACTGCTCTACCCCTGTCCCTCAGTTCCGTAGCCCCATCATAGAAGGCCACCAAATTGCTCAGGCAGGATTTCCCCTTAGTGAAGCCATGCTGGCTGTCACCAAGCACCTTGTTTTTCATGTTTCTTAGCATGCCATCCAGGAGGATCTGCTCCAAGATTTTGCCAGGCACAGAGGTGAGACTGACTGGTCTGTAATTCCCTGGGTCAGGCTTGTGAATGACAATCATTTCCCTCTGCCATCTGAAATTCTTGATAAGCTGACTGAATTTCTTCATTAACAGCACTAGTGTTAATTAAATTTCTCCTTCTCAGCAGCTGTGTTGGGGAAAGGATGTGGCAAGCCTCAGACTAGGCTGGCCTGCCCCTATTCATGTATATTCATTTGGTCCCACGTGTGGAAATCCAGGTCTTAACCCTGCAACTGCAGGTGAATAATGGGAGTTGAATCCTGGCCTGGTCTGCTTCGCACAATCATTTTACTTTATTTGAGGCTTTTTTTAATATATATTCAGTCTACTCTACCAAAAAGGCTCAAGAAGCCTTGATGTACACATGTGCAGCAAAACTACAAAGTTGGTGCCTGATCTTACAGCATCCCTTTAACAGCAGAAGAGGAAAAATCTGATGTTTTAAAGTAAAAAACTAATTTCACTGAACACTTTGTCCCCTCTCCCAGGAATTACTTGGCAGCAGCAGTCAGGAAGGTCCATTTCCACTGGAAACAAGCTGCACGCTCTTGTTAAACTACAACAACTTTGGAAAAGGCCTCTTTTCCAAACTAGGGTGCACTCAGTTTGATGTAACTTTATTGGGTATCATCTCTGACACAGCCTCTTGAATGTATACTTACTGAAAATGAGGTGTTTTCTCATGCTGCTGAGGGATACAGAAATGAGAAGAACAGAAAAAAAGCCATGTCATGATCATCATGGTAACTCTTTACACCACAAGGAATAGAAGTAATCTTTCGCATTTGCTTTCCAATTTCTAAATAGTGATCGTTTCTTAACTGGCAGTTAAGCAGTCATTACTCTTTTGAGAAAAAATCCATGCAGTAGGCAATCATGATTGAAGGAAAGGAAGAACTTGAAAATAAATACATACACAAAGACAAGAAACATGTCAACACCACTTTACCACTTTTGTAGTTTATTGTGGAACTGAGTTTGTTTCTTTTACATCAAATATCCTCAATGGAAGAGGGGATATTGCACACAAATATCATAAAAGCACTACATATTACTTTCACTGAAACTAATTTTCTACTTTAGATATGACTGGATAGAATAGAAGTGATGCAAGATTATAAGACATAATACCATACACAGCTGCAGACTGACACAAATACCATTCAGAACAAGAGAGGAGGTGTGTGAGGTGCTTCTCAGCCAGCAACAAGACCGTTTCTTTCCATAGTTTGGAAGATAATGGCTGCATGCAAATGCGTGAAAGCTTGTTTCAGATTTTCTCTTTTACAGTTGTAAATACAGCCCAGTCTTGAAAAGGTAGCTCCTGCCATCTGGAGCTCCTAGCTAGTCTAGAGCAGAGAAGCTGCTTTTTTAATTATTCTTTTTTTTTTTTTTTTTCATTTTCTATATTTTTATGCGATTGTTTTATTTAGTTACCTTTTTTTTTTTTTTTGTAAAGTCTTAACAAACAGACTTTTTTCGTTTTTTTTTTTTAAATTTTAAATAACAAACATTTTTAAACCTGGTGAATAATATAATTGTATTCTAAGAAATGCTTACCCCTAGTTCCTTTTAGTGTTTTGTTCAATTATTAAGTGAAAAGATGAAAGCTTACAGTTTCTTTCAAGTGTAAACATTATACTTTATGCTTTTCTAATAAATCCAGACCAACAAAATTACTATTTCTCTCAAAACATCATTACTGAGCAAGAATCTCTGGTGACAGATGAATAAAGAGAAGCGTAAGACAGTAATGCCCCAAATGCACAGTAAGCACTCATTGCAGCTAACTGGCTTGTGGTGGGAGCAATTGAAAATTCGATTAACTAATTGATTAAATCTTAGTAAATGAGTACTGGAACTCTCCTAAAATGTGTAAGCTATTATAGACGATTGAAGAAAAGAACATTCATATACACAGTTATCTCCACTCATCACAGTATGTAAAGTAAAAGAAAAAGAAAAATCAAAAGTAATTTCTATGAAAGATGGGGTGAAAATAGAGGTCAATGAACTCAGGCCCACCACAGGACCTTAAAAAGGCATGCAAGAGAGGCCCTGTCCAAGTTCAGGAGTGGGGTGGGATCTCCGAAGTTATTTCTTTATTGTATTATATGAAGCAGTATAGTGATAGCATAACAATCATGACTGGGGATGCTCTTATGAGTAATATCACCATTTAAGTGGAGTGTTCTTTACACTCAGATACTGAATCTTTATAATTAGAGTAATCAATAACAAACCATGCTCCTAGAAATCTGTGCTGATCAACAGCACTCATCTTTAATGTACACGGTACATTTTGGTGACTGCTACACTAAACTAACTGTGTAGTACTAGGACTAGCACAGGTAGGTTAGTTTCACAGGCAGGAAAGGAGCAAGAGGAGCTAATGGAGGAGTTCATTGCTGTGTTGCACTGAGGTGCCATTGCTACTTGAAAAGGAATGGATGGAACAGGCATTACAATACCTCAGAATAGCCAGACTGGGGTTTTTATATTCTTGTAGCAGCAAAAAAGTGAGTGTAATTTTTAGATAAGCTGTAACTGTCTAATTTTTATTATTATTAAATTAAAACAAACGCTTGAGCCATCACAAACTTGCTTGGGGAGACTTAAGGCTTGATTCCAATTTCATTTGCAGTAAGACCAAATGACTGTAACTTCCCTGACTGTAGAGAAATTGCTCCTGGTTCACAGGAGTAAATAGCATAAGTGAGATCTGTCTCAGGACCACTTCTGTACTTAAAACAGATTTTCTACCAAAGCAGAGATATAAACTATTTCAGATATCGTGAGAAAAATCAGAAAATCTGTTCCCACCCTCTCAAAAAGTTTGAAATCTAACCTACATAAGAAAGTAGACAAAGCAGAAAGAATTGTAGAAATAGTACAACTATTCTGCCAAACACTTTGCCTATAACTTTGTAAACTACATATTACAAAAGCAATTTTAAGTGAATGATTATGAGCCCAGCAAACATGCTTGTTTTCACAACACATTTCCATCTGCCTTTTGTGCCATAGTCATTCCCTATTATTCTTAATGACTTAAAAGGTATAGCAATAAATAAAACAGCATTGCTAGAGATACCTAAAAAAAAGAGAAGACATGAAAAAGAAATCAAAACCCCCAACAACTGACAAACAGTAATTCACAGCATTAAATGGGCCTCAGGAGCCCACGGAACAAGGACCCTAAAGCAGTATTTAAAAAACCCTCATAAAAGTTAGGAGTGCAAACTTATACCTATTAAACAAAAATACCCTAACAATGTAAAATTGAAATAAATTATAAGTAAAGAAAACAAAATGAGGTCATAGTTCACTACATTGTGAAACTTAATGCCAGTCTATATACAGACCAGCATATATCCCCATTCTGGAGGCTTTTAAGCCTTCTTTAAATTCAGATTTGCAAACCTGCAACAATGTAACAAGATTTTTTTTGAATTGGGGTAAAATTTCTGAGACTAGAAAATCCAAACTGTCTTAAATTACTGAACAGTGATGCTGTTCCTCTGCAATCAGTGTAGAGAAGGAAAGTAAGGGGGAGAGGAAGGGCAAAGGGAAAGTGAAAGAGAAGCAAAAAAGGAAATTGAAGGGAAGGGAAGGATAGGAAAGGAAAGGTAACAGAAGAGGCAAGGAAAGGAAGAGGAGGAGAAGGAGGAAAGAAGAGGAAATGAGAAGAAAGGATCAAGGAAGGAAGAGAGGAGAGGGGAGAGGAGAGAAAGAGCGACTTATTTATTTTAGCTTATTGCTTATTCTGTCTTTTTCAAGATCTTGTGAGGGTTGAGAATGTAGGTTACACCCTTGTATTAGGCAATCAGCTTTTCAAATTCCATTTTCTGTCATCATCAATAGACTAATTTTAGTTCGAGGGTGCCCTTCCATCCTCCCCATCCCCCAAAAGGTATTGGCAGTTGATTATTTTCAATAAATTTTACCTCAATATCCATTCTCACTAGAACCTTAAATAACTTCTTTCCTTACAAAACTACTAAAAAACTGCCTTCACCTGAAAATTTTTTGTTTGCATTTTCCTGTAAATGAAAACGCTTGTTAAAAATTCATCTATTAAAAGTTTTGCAGCACTAAAAAAAAGGTTTCTGTACATTTGTTCCCGTATTCACTTTTAAATCAAACTAATAAAATAAGACAAAGGAAGGTTGAATACTGTACAGGTTCACAGGTAACCCTTTTCATCATTCTGAATGTTTCACTAAGTTTTGTAACTCTGATACTGGACACCACTTCAATCTTGCTTCGACAGTGCAAAAGAAGCTTTCCGAAAAATGCTTGTCTTGTTGAGCTGTCCAGGTGCACCAAGGAAGCATTCACACGGCTAACGTAATTCATAGCACCAAGCCATTTGACCAGTCAGATAGGTTTCTAGTACCACACATGCATGCTCACACTTCTTTACTGGTATAACAATGATCCTACACAGATGTTTTATAAATTTGCTGTCTCAGCATTAAAAAATAAGTGCATCAAGTTTCTTTGTACATTCAAGTCACTTTCTAAGGCAAATTGTCTACTGTATGTACCGCTTTGGTATTTTGCTTCAGTTACTTGACAGTGGGCATGCGTGTTCAAGCATGTGGACTGGTCAATTCTGGCTGGAGTGAGTAGACTATCACTGGGAACATGCCTCAGACCACCAATTCTGCATGTTGAAAGAAGGGTTTTAGGCTTCTGGGTAGGGTGCACAGTATGTGCATATTTGGTTTATGATTGTTATGGTATGTCAGTATGCAGAGTTCAAATTAAAGTGGAAAACTGCTGATGATTATTTAGGTTGTACACCCCTTCCTAGACATATTCTGTTTCTTTTTAATTTCAAGCTAACGTAATTCTGTAAAAAAGGATCCCCTTGCAATAGCTAAGATAGATAGATTGATACAAATTTAAAACTTTCTTTTCATTTGAGAGCATAAGCAGACTGCAGCAAGCGATACATCTATTGCCATGAGACTAATGTAGATCTAATTACTTATTATTTTCTCCTCCTACCCCTCTCTCTCTTTCTCTCTCTTTGTGTTTCTTTAGAGGGCAAATGCCTCTACCTGGCAGAAGTCAGTTGGGGTTGCTAGTGCATGGTTTCCAAACGCTCAGCAGAGATGAAACTGGATCTGTATTTTTGCAGTAATTTGAACCCTACTATGGGAATACTGTTATTTCCCTTAGCAATCAGCAAAGACTGAAAAACATTAGTGACTTGCATCACTGTGACACAGTATAGCATTTGGCAGGTATATAGTTCAGCAGTTGAAATAGTTGGGTTGAATTTTTAGAAAAAGTGTTTTCAAACAGGAGAATTTCTGGAACCAAAGTTTAATCTTGTGTTGTATGTTGTTCTTACAGTTCAATCTTGCATGCGGGAAAAGATTCATCTTGCATAACAACAGTGCTGCTGCTTGCCAAAACCATGATGTTGAGGTCCTGCTGTTTCTCATGGGTCTCCTGGTACCATTCCCGCATCACTTCTGAGTCATGGGTTGGGATTAAGGTCACCTGCAACAGAAAATAGGAGAAGTCCTGAGGAACGGACAACAGAAACAGCTGATAAGAAAAATACCTTTGTAAGAAGACCCAGGCAACAAGTATGTTTCCTTTTTAAAAAGATTGGGTCTTTACGCAGTAAATACTTGAATAAATGGATAGATAGAAAGAAATAAATTAACATGTCGGTAAGGTATAATGACTGCAAAGAAGTAGTTGCTTTTCTAAAATGCCGAGATGCAGTTTTCCAGAGAAACGGCAGTCTGTAGTCTGTAATCTCATACCTCTTCAGATTATGGCCAAATATTTTCTTTATTTCTTAATGGAAAAGCACGTGAAGTTTCCAAGTGTAAGTGACTGCCACATGAACCACAAAACATTCACTTTCCTTTCCTACTTACAAACTCCAACATTTTCAGCCTTGGATCATATACAGAATAGTAACACAACGAAACAGCCAAATGGCCTATAAACCATCTCCAAACTGTTTTATTCATCAGGAGCCAGTCAGAAGGGCCACTAATTGAGTACAGCTCTGTACTTCACTTGTGTGTCCCCCCACATCATCAGTGAAATGAGGTAGCCCAGGCTGGGGAGCCCATTCCTTGGCAGCCACTATCTACTCCAGAGGTGTCCTGGCTTCTCGTAGTTACTTCCCAGAGAAGGTTAAATTTCCGGGTAGAGATACAAGTGAAAAGCCTACCTGTATGTTACTCTCCCACTGTGCCTTGCCCTCCAGCAGGGAGTCCAGAACAGCCCTGCTTGGCTCCTCAGCTGCAGAATCGTTCCCGCTCACCACATAGTATGACGACCGCACCCTCTTGAAAAACTCAATATCGACGTTCTTGCTGTTGCTGTGGTTGGGAATGTACACCAGATCCAAATACACTGGAGGTCCTGGAGGCACTGCTGTGGATTTTGCCACCTTGGTATTCCCAGGTCCTTTAGAAAGCAAACAACAAAAGAATACGTCTCAGGCTGGTTAAAAACATGACTTTATTAATTACTGTTACAACTGCTGAGATGAAATGCGTTCAATTACAGCATTACCCTCTCACATCTAATGACATGTTTCAACTTTGTTGTACCCAAATTACCACTGAACCTCAATGGGAGTTAAAACCTGGAAACCTGCAACTATATAATACAATAAAACCTCACTACTATGTAACAATAAATTGATTGAACAGCTCCCAGTAACACACTACTATTATCCAACAATTACTACACAGGGCTGTGATTACTGAATTATCATTCAATAAATGGTGGTATTACTTTCCAGGCTAAGAAGTATAACTTTTTCAAAGTTTCAGGTATGCACAATTATAAAACCTAGGGTCATAGAGGGAGCCATGCAGATTTGAAGCAGTCCCAAGATCTGGGGTATCAGCACATAGCAAAATGTAGTAGCTGTTGATGTGCTCAAGCTGCCTTACAGGTGCATCAGGAAGCTACTACACATGAGGAGAAAGAGGGTCAAAGAGGCATTTGGCAGGACCAACAAACTTGTACTTCAGGGAACTGAAAACAAGTGTTTGACTGCTGAATCCTCATTTACATACACAAATTAGCCGCTTATCACAAAAATAGGGGGAAGCATGTTTCTGCTGCTGAACATAGTACTCTTTCTAAGAAGAGCTTTGGTCAAAAGGAAGTTCAAAGTTTAAACACATTAAAAATACTACTCCCCAAAACAAGCAGGTTTTGCTATGAAATGGATCATGATGTGAACTGAAAATTAGGATTTAATCGATAATTTTATCCAGATGACCACCATCTATGTTCTATTAGCTTCTCATGTTGCTACAGAGGATGAAGCTTGGCAAACAGTTGTCTGAGCAATACACTGTATTTAGGGTCACACACTGTAAAGCCAGTAAAGTCCGTTACAGTTGTCTAGCATGTTCTGCTGTTCATTGTAGGGTAACATGCCAAATAAACATAATGATATGATAAAATTTCCAAAATTAGTTTTTATTATTAGTTATGCTAAGAAATCGTTTATCATCTTTTATCTTTAAAAATCTGTGATGTGTCTTTCTGATTTGTGGATACCAACACTGGATAAAATATTAGATACTACATTTTACACTTAAATATCGTTATCTAATAGAACCTGGTCTTGTAGTCTAGCATATATCTGGGAACTCTACTTTAAGGAAGGAGACTCTTATGTAAAGTTAAAGTGCTGGAAAAATGTACAGCACGAGGAACTATATTGCTGCTTTGAAACACATCCACTAACAGAGACATGCAAATGATGGTGTAAGAATGAAATGGCGGACCACTTGCTCAAATGGGGAAGCTGAAGACAGTTGAATGCTGGTTTGTACTGAATCCTAGATCTGCTCCTTCTAAAAAAGCTTTCAAGAGAACATTAGCCTTGACAACAGCAAAATCAAAGTATCCTCCAAACACTCTCTAACAAGACCTGCTGGAAAAAAACTATTAGCACAATGCCTCCTTCAGTAATCTAACTCATATTTTGCTGCTATTTTAGAATACACAACAATCATTCAAAATGACATTAACATTCTATATGTTCAGTCATCACTGACAGTATAATACCTTAAACGGATTATGTGAGGTACATGCTCAGTTCACTGGAAGTGCTGTTACTACTCCTATAATTTTTTAAACACTACTTTTAAAATTAATCCAGCAAAGTAATAAGAGCATCCAATGGCCAATAGTACCTTTGGCACTCCACAATATTAAATTGCATTTATTTATGTTAAGAGAAATATGCCTGCTTAAAATGTATATTATGCTTCTTAAAATGTATAAATCGGTTCATTCTTAAAATGCTTCTTAAAATGTATAAATCGGTTCATTTTGATACTGACTTCACCTACAAAAGTGGTACTTCTAATTCTATTAGTTGCTTATCAGTTTAAATAGCTAGTACTAAGTTCTTTATATTTTATGTGCTGTTTGAGCAAGCTAACACATGGAGTTTCTTAAACTACAACAGTTAAATTAGTGAAATTCATGCATTTAAATGTGGCCTTTACACCTTGGCTTTCTTTGGGAATTTGCTACAAACCACATTATCAACTGGTATAAAGGCAAACTAACTTCACTGCAACAGCAAAGGAAACCTTAATACTAGGAAACTGCTATCTGTCTTTACCTGTGGTTGCAGTCTTTGCTGACTTGGATACTGATGTATTTGCTGCATTCTTGGTGTCTTTATCTTTCTCTTCCACTCTAGACTTTACTTCTGGGTTAGAGATATTTTTGGTTGCCTTCTCCGCAGACTCCTTCTTTTTTGGAGAAGCTGTTTTGGAAATCTTGTCTAACGAATCTTTTATAGCTGGCTTTGGTGAAGCCACTTGTTTTGATTTACCATCACTTTTCTTAACAGGAGAAGATGACTTGGTCTTAGTACCCTGCTTTTTTGTCTTCGTCTTTTCTTTAAGATCCTTCTTCAAAGGTTTACCTAAATTCTGATCAACAGGCAGAGCCTCTGGATCAACCATGGAAACATCAGGGTGCCTAGGGGAAGGGCTGCGATCCTGCATTGGGACAGGCGGCGGGTCAATGTGTTTGTATGTAATTGTCTTGTCCGTTGGAATGGTTTCTGACTCATCTTCCGAGTCAATGTTAGCATCTGCAGTAATGGAAGGACATTCCTCAGTCTCGGGGGGAACATCTGAATCTGTCTGTGATGGTGCAGACTCGCTCACAGACGTGGGAGGGGTTTCATCACACTGCCGCCCTTGCTGCTTCCCCCCAGAAGGTGGCTGAGCTCCCCCAGACTGAGTTAATGGCTTGTCTTGGTCTTGAGACTGTTCTTCACTTGCAAACCACTCAAGAGGGTTTGGGTTGATGAAGGAGGGTGAAAGTTCAGTCTTGGGATGTTTGTATTCACAAGAGGACACAAGGCATAGGTCAACATCCTGACGGGATTCTGCTAGAGATTTTCCTGGAGTGAAATGTGCGCTTTCTTCATAGGAATAGCTAGTAGCTTCAGGTGACCTGGTGGCTCTCCCAGTTGTCTCAAACGAATAATCTGTGGCTTCAGGTGAACTGGAGGCTTTCGCAGTTGTGTCATAGGAGTAAGTCATCGCCTCTGGTGACCTGGTGGTTCTCCCAGTTGTCTCATAGCTGTAGCTAATGGCTTCTGGTGATCTAGTTACTGTTTTCCCTGTTGTCTCATAGGAGTAATCCATACTATCAGGTGATCTGGTAGCTTTCCCATTTCTCTCATAGGAATAATCTGCGGCCTCAGGTGATTTGGTGGTTTTCCCAATTGTCTCATAGGAATAATCTGTGTCCATGGGTGATTTGGTGGTTTTCCCAATTGTGTCATAGGAATAATCTGTGTCCCCAGGTGACCTGGTGGTTTTCCCAGTCATCTCATAAGAATAATCTGTGGCCTCGGATGACCTGATATTTTTTGCAATTATCTCGTAGGAATAATCTGTGGCCTCAAGTGACTTAGTAGGTTTCTCAGTTGTCTCATAGGAATAATCTGTGGCCTGAATTGATCTAGTAGGTTTTACAGCTGCCTCATAGGTGTAGCTAATATCCCCTGGTGACCTAGTAGTTTTCTCTGTGGCCTCATAAGAATAGCTAAGTTCTTCTGGTGACCTGCTTTTGTCTGAATCTTCTTTTTCTGGGCTGAGTAAAGGCTCTGGACTGTGCTTTGTTAGGGGTTCCTGGTAACCAAATGCTTTGGCAGGAGACACCTGCAGTGACAACAAAGGTGTGTGACTGGCTGACACCACCTCCGCAATTGCAGGAGGTGAATCTGGAAAAGTAGGAGAGAACAGAGGAGAAGATTCCCTTGGAGTTAATGGAGATAGGTCAGACTTTGGTGACAGCTTTTCTCCTAGGCTCTGCACCTTTTCTGAGGTAAAAGAAGAATGTAGTGACATATCTCTAGGTGGAACAGTACCTGAAAAAGTTTCTTCTGGCAGTGGTGAAGCTACCTGGGAAGGTGTATGAGCTGATGAAGTTGAGGATGAAGCTTCAATTTGAGAAACTGAAATGATTTCTGAAATATCTTTCTCCTGAGAGTAAGATGAATGCTCCACAGGAGAAATCTTCCTTGCAAAAGTAGGCTCCTGTATATCTGAAGGGCTATAATCTACCTCTGTTGGTCCATTTTCAGATATATGGTGTACACTAGTGCCTACAGTAGGGTATTCTGGAGATTGCCTACTAAAGTCCATTGCTAGAGACTGCTCAGGGGACTCCTGACCAAATTCTACTGACATAGTTGACTGCTCAGGAGATCTGTGATCATGCACCGGTGTTCTTGATTTTGCGGTTTTAGGTGAGAAATCTGGTGGAGAAATCGACATGGGTCTTGGGCACTCTTCCTTAGATGGAGACATTTCTGTTTCCTGAAAAGTTGTTGGTGTTTGTACAACTGACACTGAAAGGGAATCATCAACTTCGGTAGAGTGGGGAGATCCAACCTCAGCATGCAAAGAAGGAGATACATCATCTGTGGTTGGTTCTGGAAATGAACTAGTAGCAACAGATGCTGTAGAAACAGAAGCTACTCCTTCTATATGGGAATAGGTGTCTTCTGCTACCACTTCATCAACAGGAGTCGCAGACTTGTCAGAAACAGTGCCTTCAGAAATTGACATTTTGGTATCTTCTTTTAAAGAACCGAACTGACTGATATCTATTTGAGTAGGTGAGAGATCACCCGCCAACTTGCGCTCATCCAGGACCAGTGAAGACTGGGAGCTGCTGGGTTCTGTATCCTCCATTTTCCTTTCTAGGCTGAAGCCTTCTTTAATTACCATAAACTCCATGCTTTTTTCATCTTGTTTTTCTTGGAAAAGGCCCACAGAGCTGGCTTCAGAACCTGGGCTCATCTGAACTGGTGATTTTTCTTTTTCAGGTTTCCCCGCAGAAAGACTTCCATAATCTCTGGTGGGAGACTTTAAATCAGCACTCAAAAATGTATCATAACTGGTCTCTGAACCTATCAGTGGTGGACTCCTCAGAGGGGAGAGAACTTTCTCAATGGGAGATTCTGAATCTGGTACAGGCTCATCCATAGGGCTTATTCTGGGTCTTGCAGACTCATCTTTGTCTTCACTGAATTCAAAGCAGACAGGAGCTTCTGTTGACCTTTCACTGGTTTCAGATGGAAGCTGACTGGACTTCTCATCAGTGGGAGACTGATAATAAGGTGTGTGGCCAGCACTACCAGCAGCAGACTGTGAGGGAGATGCTACTTCTAATGTTTTCTCTTCAGGGCTTGCACAATGCTCTTCAGCAACTTCTTGATGTACATCAGGCAATGTAGCGGTGGGGACAGGCTCAGATGAGGCCTTGATCTCATTAGGAGTGAGTGAAAAGTTCACACTACGTTCACTCAATGGCGTTTTGGCAATGGGTGATGGAGGGGACAAACTGTCAACTGGACTCTTTGCTAGACTACGTTTTCCACCAAGATCTTCTTGATAGGGTTCTTTGATTTCTAGTTTGGTAGTGCCTTGGATTTCACTTTCTTTTTGCCGGTATACATCTTGGAATACAGATTTGCAGAATTTGTCCTCCTCTAATGAAGAAGGTGGAGAGATAGTGGAAGCCGAGGCATTATAGTCTTTACCTTCTGTGGCCTCTGTTTTGGATCCTTCAGATAAACCATTATTAGCATCTGGAAGTGGAGAAAGTTTAGGTCTGCCAAACTCTTGAGAGTACAGTGATGTCTCATACTTGGTAATATTCACATACTCCTGAGAGGGTGATTCACTTTCCTCATTGTTAGTTTCATCACTCATGACATCTCGGGGTGTTGACATTTCATCCATTGGAGTTGGCTCACTGGATATTTCAATGGTAGACTGTGTGTAACCTGAAGTAGCAGTGAATTCCTCAGGCTGATCTTCTCTATTTTCTTCATCAGAAACAGTAGCTTCACTTTCTGAACCACCAGGTAATGTCTCATCATGGATGGAAGAGGCTGGTTCAACTGCTGGAGACTGAGGCTCTGAGCGTTTTGTCGGTGTAATTATGAGTAGGCCATATTTATCTTCAACTTCACCAGCTTCTGCAGCTTTGTCTACCACAGCCATCACATAATCTTCTTCAGCTTCTATTTTTTCAGTTTCTTCTTCATCTCTGATGTCTTCTGCTTTGTCTTCGTCATATTCTTCAATCTCTTCAGTTTCTGCCTTTTCTATTGCTTCTTCCCTGTCTTCCTCAGCACGTTCATCTGATGCCTCATAATACGCCTTTTCAATATACTTTTCATCTTTAATGTTAGCATCTGTCTCAGCCATTATTTCTTCAGCTTTTTGTGGCTCCTCCATATATGGTCTTGTGGTGTCCAGTGATGTCTTTTCTTCTTCATTTTCACCTCTTTCTTCAGCTTCTTCTGTCTCTGCCTTTTCCTCGTAATCTCCTGCTTCAGATGATTCTTCCAAGCCAGTTCCCTCATCTTCAAACTTTTCGTTGTCATCAACTCTGTTCTTTTCCACAGGTTCCAGCTCTTCAGGTGTCTGTTCAAGCTCACCCTCAGCCTCTGTGGTCGTTATGCCTTCATCAGAGGACTCGGCAGGTCCTTCATGATCTAATTTTTCTTTTTGTACTTCCAAGCCCTCTTTTTGTACTGTGCCAGTGAGTTTTAGTTCATCCTTTATAAGTACAACTTCAGGTTTTGTTCCTTGTTTTGTTTCTACTTCTTCAGCTTTTAATTCCTCAAAATCCTTTGTTAAATCCTCTGGTGAGGACATAAGGGACCTCTCTGCTTCAAGTTCCTTTCCACTGGCAGCTATTTCTGCAGTTGCTACAGCTGCTACAGTTGTGGCAGCAACTCCAACTGCTGCAAGGGCAGCCTGTGCTCCACTGACTTTGATCTCCTTCTTCACAATCTTCACTTTTCCTTTTTCCTTTGGCTTTCCAGCAGGTGCCACTTCTTTTTTAGCAGGTTCCTCCTTCTTTTGCAGCTTAGGCTTTGCTGCTGGCTTTTTGGATTCAGCTGAAGTAGTGGCTGTCTTCTTTGTTTCTTTAGGAACTTTTTTGACGTCCTTTTTGGTTTCTTTTTCTTCCTTCTTAATTTCCTTCTTCTCTTCTTTTTTAGCCTCTTTTTTAGCTTCCTTTGGTGGGGCTTCTTTCTTTACTTCCTTCTTAGTTTCCTTCTTCTCTTCTTTTTTCACCTCTTTTTTAACTTCTTTCTTGATCTCTTCTTTTTTGTGTTTTTCCTCTTTTTTGACGGGTGTTTTCTCCTCTTTCTTAGAAAACTCTTTCTTTGGTTTTTCTTTTTCCTCTTTCTTTTCTTCAGGTTTTGCTTTGACTTCCTTTTTAATTGGCTTCTCCTTAGACACTTTTGGTTTTACATCTGTAGTTTGTTTTTCAGGAGTTTCAGATTTTATTAATTGTTCTTCTTTACTTGTTATGTCTTTTTCTGCCACTACAGGTTTGGTCTCCACTTTTGCTGGTTTCTCTTTTTTAACTGAAACCTTTTCTTTGCTTTCCAACTTCTGAAGCTTTTCTGGTACTGGACTAGGTTTTGCAGGCTCTGGTGCTTCTTCTTTAGATTCTTTTCTGACAGGCTTGCTAGGTGGTGTCTTTGCAGCAGGCTTGAGACTCTCCTTGCTGTCTGTTCGTTGTTTCAACTTTCCTTGTTTCACAGCCCCAGTAGCAATGTTTCCAGTTAGGTCTTTTTGTGTAACTGTTGGTTGTTTAAGGAAGTCCAAGTGTTTGAGTTTTTCTAGTCCTTCTAGAATATTATATTGGGTGCTGTTTCCAGGAAACAGAACTCGGATTATTTTTTCTGCAGGATTAGCTGGATGCCACACAATCAAGGATGAGACAGAGGTGAAGTAGGATAATGGAATGTCTAGTTCTTGGCCATTTGGTAGCAGGAATTCAGCTTTATCTTTGTTACTACCACTCCACTGCTGCATAAAATATTGCATCTCTTTGCTATTTTTGACAGGATTAAGGACATACATCTCAAGTTTGCCGACTCCCATTTTCTGAAATAAAATGATGGGGTCAATGGTATTTCCCATATTTCTGTGAAGAGGTTCTGGTTTCATAGACAATTTATTTAAGTACTGGAGAGTAAAACAAGCTTCTTCTACACTTCTTTTTACTCTGAAGTTAGGATCCAGGTTCTTCAGGTTCTCGGGTACATTAAGGAATACAACTCCTAAATCAGGTGAGATCAGATTTTTCATCCAGTCACTGTTGGTAGTAGACCCTTGTGACTGTTCCTCTTCTAGTTCAGCTATCTTTCGCTGAAGCATGCTATTGATTCCTGGCAGGTTATCATCTCCAATGTGAGTGAGCAGAATGGAATCTACCCTGTCCAAGTGCCGGATAAGTTTCCAAAAGCATGATTTTCTTTCAGAACCTCCATTGATGAGCATGTTGAATCCATTCACTGCAAACAATGCAGAGTCGCCTCTTCCTCCTGGGAAAATGTAACAGCAGGGTTTGGAGAGTTTCAAGAAGCCTCCTGAGGTTGGAGGCTCCAAAATGTCGAAAGGTGATGGCACTTCTACTGATTCTGACAGATACTCAGTGAATTCAGAAAGTCCTTCCATTTCGGGCAATATGGAAGACGAGTTGAGTTTAATGTTAATGAAATCTTGAAGGTTGTGTCTGTCAAGACTGGAATTTTTCCAGTCTCCTTCCTCAGGGCAGAAAAGAGTTAGGCTGGCTTTGTTGGCTGGGTGTGTGGTGCTCAGTAATTCACCAATCTAGGGTTATAAAACAAAAACACAAGAGGATGCATATAAATTAATCTTTTTTTTAATGATAATTAAAGTCAGAAGGTAGTATTTCCTGATCAAACAGATAAAAACTTTTTCATTGCTTCTGCACTGGGGAGTACCCATTCTGGAAGCTAAAGGAAGCTGTTATCACAGTTATTTTACTATTGTGTTTTTATAAATATCAAGAAGAACCTTATTCCTGATTCCTATAGCCCAAAATACAACAGTACCGCAAGGTTCCCCCTTCCCTCATCTACCCTTTAGAGAAGGATGGTACAAGCTTTGACATTAAGAGGCTATGAGGACTATAAGGCTAATGCTACCCAAGCTGCCCCTATCTCTACAACTGGCTCATGAGTCTTCCTGCTGCCCCAGTCCCCCTAGAAAAGCCAACAAATACATAAGGGACAAAGCATATCCTCGTATCAGGCAGACAGCAAGGAGAGGAAGCCAGTGTCCTCCCAGGGACAGCTGCCTTCCTCACCCCTGCTCTCATGGGATATATTCCACTGCACCGTTGTTACTGCAATCTGTTTTCTGCAGGCTGGCTCCTGAAAAGCCAGCAGCACTCCCACAACAGCACAACTGACTGCAGGAGAGCTTTCAGGAACACTGAGAAATGAGTTATGCTACAGAAATGAAAACAGTTCCAAGTTTTGTGTTTCAGAGGCCATGAGGCACAGGGCCAAAGAAAGAGACAGAAAAAAATTGTTAGGGGAAAAAACGCCCTTGTCATCATTTTGATTTTAAGCTCATGGACCACAAAAGTAGCCTAGAATAACTCCATTAATTTTGACAGTATTTGATAACATACTGGTACCAAAATAAGCTGCTGAAATAAAGGCACAGAAAATAAGAAGTTCTATATCATAGTATGAAGAGCTGTTTCTGTTCCAGTCTGAACGAAAAAACAGTATTTGATGGTCCCAGATTAGCAGATGAACAAACTTGAAAAAGTGTGACATACTTTACACTTTCTCCCAGTTCCAATTTCTTTTGATTTTTTTTTTTTTTTTTACTGACAATTAAGGTGTTGTCCATTTCTGTTCTATTTACTCTTAACAAAGAGACCACCAGAATTATGTAAACTTCTTCTTTAAAGAAGTAATTCAGACATAATAAGGCTATAGGTCAGTGGAAAATATGCCAGCACTTCATCATGCAAAATACCACAACCTTCTCTGCAGAAAAGCAAGATGTAAGAACAGATTTCATAAAGATGATAGAGATTATGTTACAGCTGAGTAATCTGAAATTCCTGGACCACAAGCTGAATCATCAGAAGAAATGAATATATAAAAATTTAATTATGTTTAATTGCATTAGACCTCTTCAGGCTTTCATGTGTGTATGTCCCCCTTTCTTTGTGTTACATAATTTATTTTCAGCATTTAAGAATAAGTAAAACGCAAAAAAGATGCAGTGGCTGTTATCCAAAGAAAAATAATCCAGCCAATACCTAAGTAAAGCAGATTTTCTATCTTCCTTTGTCAGCCCTACTTAGTATCCAAGCCATTTGACAGGAGTATAAATAAATCTCACTAATCTGTCAGATGTGGCTTTGTCCGAAAAGGAGCAATGGAAAAAAAAAAAACCAAGAAAACAAAATTAAAAAAAGAAGTGCTGAAAAGGATGAAAGATAAGGAAAATAGGAGAACCATTTCTATTGTTTATTGCAGAAATAAGAGAAAGGGGCAGCACAGACCACAGGTCTGAAATAGATCTAGAATCTCAAGAATACTCATATGCTATGTCTCTGATTATCAGGGAGAGACAAAAGTAGTAAATGATCACTTCCTTTGAATAAATAAATCTGAGTCTGTTGCACACGTGTAGAGTTTCTCATTTTCTGGGCAAATTATCTGGCTAGATAAAAAAAATATCGTAATATACTAAGCTAATGAATACACTGGGCCAGTGTTTGGGCTTGATCCTCTCCAGTTCGTATTGTATCATATTTGGATTTCTGCTTCATACTCCTAAATTCTAATTCTCTCCTAAAAGTTGGCACTCATAATACGGTGTTAACCACTGATAGCATAGGACAATGAAAAGTTGGAGAAAAATTATTCCAGACATAGATCATATCAGTTAGGGATAGCAAGTTCTGTAATACCTCAGATATGACCTCAATGGATTTGCATTTCAAATGGTGACACCAAGGGTATCTACAGTTCAACTGCTTACGCTATTTGATAACACAAAGGAAACCACTAATCATTTTTTTCTAGCCCTTTTTTCTAACCTTTTTCCCCATTCATAGCCCACCTGACATTTTCCTGGTAATGGCTCCCTTCTTTAAAAAATGTCACATGCACAGACTGCAGTATGGTAAATGCAACCTTTCTTTGCCTTTGTGAAACCTTGTAGAAGCAGTGAGAGCCCAAGGTTTCAGAAGCAACAAGCTGGAAGCCAACACTTTCAAAGAGCCATGGCAGCTGGCTGTTGAGCCTGCTGACAGCCACAGAGACGGCCAAGTGAGCCTTACTCATAGCCCATGGGAGTATGCCCTGTGTACCCATCACTGTAGCAAACCCTTGGTGGCTGAAATGCATTGCCAATCACCACCCCTCTGCTTTCCAGCCAACAGTTTCAATTCCTAATGATAATGGTAAGATTTGCCCCTAGTTTTTGCATATAGTCATAAAGTAGTAATGTGTTGCTAACTGATCAGAGATGCAAGGAGCTTGGGCTTGGAATTTCTTAAGAAAGTAACTAACTCTGCATACTGCTAGTGAATTTTAGGTGTCACACGTATTTCAGAGAGCAAGAACCCAGCTCTTTCCTTAACCTACAATCATATGCTGAACAAAGAGGCTTTGAGAACAGGATTAAATGAATACCATAATGTCATGTTGGAGCTATGCAAACTTGACTTTTTCAGCACTGAACTTTCAAGTTTCATTCCACTGACATGCTCCTAATGAATTTTGGAAACTAAATTCCTAGGGATGCAGCCATATAGTTTATTTAAATATATACTTATGCAGCAGCCAAATTAAGTGTGACAGCTTGTTTACTATGGGTTCCTCCCCCATGGGAGCTTTCAGACACAGTACATTAAGCAAGACAGCAAAACAACAAGTCATGAAACAAACAGCATTAAGTACTGGCATACCTTATACATATCTTTCTGGTACGTAAAAATCACAAGATTTACTGGCCAAATATTTAACACTACTATAAAGAACCCAAGCAGATAGGCCATGCAAAAAAAACGACAGCTTTCCTACAGACGGCCTCTATCTTATTTAATGTCACCTATTACTTAGCTGCCACCAAGAAATAACCTGGTGTCAATCTGCCTGCTGTGTATGTGCACCTTAGGTAAATAAAAAGTATATTTTAAACACAACACTATATCCTTCCATTGTCCAAAGATTCCTTGATTTTATGTGTTTGGAGTTTATAGTGTAATTTCCCAAATTAAAATTTAATTATTTTGGTAAGCAATTTACATCTAGTCTAAAGTAAATTAATAAAATGTTTGAAAGAAAGCCTATACTGAAGAGTAAAAGCATCAGCATCAGGCTGCCAATGATAGCTCTACCAACACAGAAGGCCATTTTTAGTCTTTTAGAAACCTCCGCCATCACATGACAATGTGTGGAAGACACTTTTCTGAACACACCTCTTGATCTGTGAAGATCTCAATGAAGTTCTGGAAGGAGAAGGACCCTGACTGAAGAATGAGTTCTCCTGTGTTTTCAAAGCATTGTCCGGTCAGTACAAGGAGCTTGTGTCTTGCGGCATCTGTGATCATTAAGCGCACCTAAAGTGAAAGAGAGAAATACATCAATAATGGGAGTTACCACGTGTTTCTATATTCTACTGAGAATGGGCAGTTCTTCTCTCCTAACTTAAAACATATTTTGCACCAGACTGTTGAAACAAATTACAGTACTCTTTACGGAAGACAAGTGAAAGAAAGGTACAAAAGGGAAAAATGGAGGAATAAGAAACAATTTGAGAGGAGCTCTGATGAATAAACCAAAGTAATGACATGGAAAAGAAGAGCAAAGAGCAGAACAGAATAAAATCTGAATAAAAGTTGCAAAACTTTTTCCATTAAAAAAAAAGCATATTCCTTGTATAACTCGTTGAATCTTAATAGCACTGTGTCAGAACAGCCTTGGTAAACTGTATCCCATGCGTTAATGAGGGTCAACCACATGTGTCAGACTCAGTTTTTGGAAGGCTGCTCTTCTTTTCCCAGAGTACAGCATTACTTGCCATTCAGCTGTGAAAACATCACTGAAAAGTAACAGCCACAAATCACACATAAGCGTGTCATATGTAGACTGTCATCCTGTTGTAAACTGGATCATCTAGAAAGGTAAGGGACAATTCTGCTATCATAAATTTGAACTTCAAGCACCCAGAAACAGTCACATGCACCATTTACATCTATGTTACTATGAACACTGTAAGTTTTTATAGTGTGTCAACCCAAGACCTTTTTCTATATACAGTAGTAAATTAAGTGGATGTCTGACAGCACAAATGAGCTTGCTACTGTGAAATAAACGTCTTCTGCATTTCAAAATAACTATTTTAAAGCTCATTACTTTACTTGATCCTCACTACAGCTCTAATAATTCCGGTTTCCCCCCTAGAGGGAGATTCACTTGCATGCTAACAGAAATCCATATATTCAGTATATTTTTTTGGCTGAACAAAACCTAAATTTAAGAACAAAACTAAGCAAAGCCTGTGTAAGCTTCCGTATTGTTGAGTAAATTTTTGCAAATTCTTTGAAAGTCTTGTCCAACACTGAAAAATCAATTCAGCCTACAGTAAGGTATGAATTTCGAGTGCATGAATTCCTCTGTTTAAGGAGGAAGTAAGTTAAACCAGAATTCTGATTCCAGAGCTTTGCTATCCATGTACTAAATCAGATGAGCAGAGTCCATCTGGAACAACTCCACATGATATTGCACCCAAGCTTCATCTCCATGGAGAAGACATAATCACCTCAGTTCTCATATTCTGTCAAATATTTATATTGATTGTTAAGCAATCACTTCTGTTAAATAATTCCTGCTCATACCAGGGAGGCTGAGCCAGAAAAGCTTGACCTGAATCTCTCCTGAACAACTCATGTTTTCAGTACAAGTAGAAAACAGACACTGAACAGTATCTACCTGAAAGAAGATCCCAACTCTACTACATTTTCTTTGTTATATTATTAAATAAGTGATACTGAGCAGCAGAAAGTTCCTTGAATTAAACACAGAGCTAATGGTGGTCTGTTGCTAACTTCATTAAATAATTCTAAATTCAGCAATATTCTTGCTGGATGTAGTATATCTATTTTATTTCAGACAAAAATACAGATAAGTGCAGACGGCTGATGTGTGTTACTCAAATCTTGTCTGCTTTAGCTGTATTAAGACCATAAAAGAACTGGCTTCCTCTTCTATGTTTTCTCTTGTTGCTGGCAGTGGTGCTGGACAGTCTGCCAACTTATGTTTAAACTCACCAGGTTTTTCAACAGCAGAATTTCCTGACTTGTGAATCACTGATATGTGACTGTCACATAATTCCCCTTCAACCTATTTCGTAAATTGATGATTAAATACATTCCATAGAGCTAGCAAACTGTGGCAAGAAAAAGACTAAATAAATCCTAACAGATTACAGAGCATAATGTATGACACACATGGAAGACCTTCAAGAGACACATAAATTCTGTGTCTGGGTATAACCAAGGCTTCCCTAAGGACTACCAAAAGTTTGTCTTCTGATTTCAAGACTGCTGATTTCCGAAGAAATACTGCAAGGTGATGATTCTGTTCAGCTCCACCTGAACAGAAGTTGCTTGAAGTCCCAAACTGTTTGAAGGAAGCAGACAGTAAGATGTAGGCTCAGTCAAAATGGATCTAAAGATGGAGGGTGAACAGACAGGAGTGTCAGTCGATCAGCAGTTTTCCCAGACTAACGGTACAGTTGCAGGAGGGTTAGAGCAACAGAATGGGGACTTCTTGGGAAGGAAGTAACTTTTCATGGGAGTTTCAGAAACCTGTTTTCTTCGGGAAACTACAGAATCTCTCTCTTTGTTCCTCTCTTCTGGGAGGTATTTTGGCATTTGATTTGAATATGATGAGCTGTGGGCAGATCCATGCTCTAACTCCCAGTACGGCTATTGCCAGGCAGATTAGCAGGAATTTCTTTTAATGTAATCTTTGATTTTCCTGAATGGAAAGATTTAAGTCCTCTTGTGGTGAAGTCTGAGCTCCGTGGTAGATCACTGTGTCCCCAGGTACAACCTGGAAATATCTTGACATATGAAACTAAGTTTTGTGTTTGCCATAATGAGCAAAGCATGACTATTAGAATCATAGAATAGTTAGGGTTAGAGAGGACCTTAAGATCATGTAGTTCCAACCACCCTGCCATGGGCAGGGACATTCCAATCTCTGATTTAATTCTTCTGCCTCTTTCTTACTGTCTTTTTCTGGCTTGTGTTCGGTTAGCATCTTGCTTACCCAGCCAAGGTAAATCTCAGCTTGTAACTTCTGGCTGTAACCAGCTGGGCAAGATGAAGGTGAAGAAAAGATTGCCTCCCGCAGTCTAGCAAGAGGAGATTAACTGTAACCTAGCCAAACATCTTCCAGAGCCCAAGGAGTAAAGAAGTCATTAGTGGGCCTCATACTGTGCTCTTCTGTATGGTCATCCATCAAAGGTATGACAAGCAACAGCAACAACAGCAAGAGAAAATTGATTTCCCTACTTTTGTCTGTTCCTTTGGCTCTTCCCTCCTCCACACAATCACATCACAGCTTTTTACTCTGAATGTCTGAGTCTATTAAGAGGTGCTATGCAGCTGCTCCTCACCAAGTACCTCTAAAGGCTTGTAAGAGATTTTCAAGCATATTTTTTTAGTGAATAAGCTGCCATTAACTAAGGTGAATTACTTATTCAAACTTAAACAACTGAAGAAATTTCATTCCAGAGTCGTCCTTCCTTTCTTTTATTTTTCAACCATCACTTAAGGCTGGTAACAAAATAGATTTTTCATTATGTACTACAAGCACAGCTGCTTCATTTCCTAACAGAAATGGTACTATCTCAGTGCTCTCCAGCATAGGCTGGCAACACAATTATCCCTGTTCTTTCAACCTTCAGTCTCACTAGCTGAGTTTGTCAATTTTGTTTTTGAGCTACGTGCCCCTTTCTTTGACTCGACTCTAATGAACTCTAATGAGTTCACAAGGAATTCATAAGGAATACCTCTTCTGAGTAGTCTCCAGAGTCTGTTGATCATGTCATATGCTTTTTGAAAGACAGATAGATTAACACAGAATCATCACATAGCTGATAATTCTTCTTAAAGACCTAAATTTGTCTTTCAAGGAACGTTCTCCATGTGTAAAATAGGCATCCCAAGCTACCAAACAATAAAGGAACAGAAGAAAAGTAGATGCAGCTTCACTACAACTGCTTTCACTTAAGAAGGGAATTTGGCGCACTATGAAAAAATGAATACTGAGATCAGAGGTGTGTTTCTGTCCTATGCCTCTGACGTTTTGTCAGGAGTCTGGGAAAACAGGGAGAAAATCAAAGGGTGGCTGACGTTTTTTGCAGCTTTTGCTCCTAACATGTTCTTTCATCCATGGTTAGGACCCACTTTTACTCTGTTAAGACTCTGAAAGACGTATTGGGGTTTGCCAGTCACTAAGCTGCAAGGCAGTAACTGATATCGAAGAATACATCTCTTTCACTGCTCTGATCCTGTCCACTTCATGGATTTTTTATGACACATGCAATTAATTTTTCTGACTTACCTCAGTACTAACTGCTTCATCTGAGGGATTGATCAGGACTACAGTTTCTAAGACATCACTTCTGTGATGAAGAATCTTCTGACCTGCAAGTACAGAGAGAAAGGAAAAAACAAAGTAAAGAAATGTAATGCAACCAGTATGGTTTAAACCAGGACTTCCCATGAGCTTGTTGTACATCCTGTTCTGCAACAGCATTCTGGTCACCCAGAGCTTTGCACACTGGCCACCACAGCTGCTGTACAGCTCATCTCTTCAGAAATACCCATGTCATGTGGTCCTGTGAGCCAGAAACTTTGCTATGGGAAATTCAAGGTAACGGAAACCAACTGGCAACCGCGCCAAGCCCTGTCTCTTCCTCCTGGCTGGGGGAGTCCCTGCAACTCACCGTGGTCTCACAGAGCTGGTGTGGTCAGGGACTGGAGTAACCATCACCAGCTGAGCATCTGGCCCTGTATTTTCACATATATACATCACAGATATATCTGAGATTACACAGTCCTGTAAAGGTGACTTTAAATGAGATTTTCCAGCAACTATCAGTGGCTTAGCTGCAGCAGCAAGAAAGGTGCTGCAAACTTCCCTAGCAAGAAGCAAAGTGAATATTTGGGCTGTATACTGCTCTGCCCACCACAGCTGATGAGCACAATCTGTGAGATAAGCAAAGGAGCTCAGGGTGTCCCTGCTGCCCACCACCACCAGTGCCATCCTGCACGACACTCTCTGCTCCATGTCATGCACTGTGGTTGTGGTCCTGAACCAGGCATACCCCATGCAGACCCAGGTCCCTGGCCACACCAGACGAACCAGGTGAAAGCCAGAACCCACCCTGCCAAAACTCCCCTTTCAGCCCTCAGCTAATACTGATTAACATCAGGATTCTGTGAGAAGTTGCCTGTGATGGTGGTCAGACACTTGCCATGCTGTCCTGCTTCATCTTCCTCCTGCTTACAAAAACTGTGGCAAGCAATGTTAGGCAACAAGAGTGAACGGGTGTACAAATAACAGCTAGTTCCTGAATGAATAATGTCTGGACATGACTGGTGCAGCCTCGCAGCCCACTGGCTTTCATACTTAGCAGTCTGTCTCCGTATTTAATAGCGATATTCATCTGACTGGGAGTGAATGCCAGGAAAACACAACAGAACCCTTGACATTTTTTTTCTTATGTTAATTGGCAAGTTCTTATCGGGGTCTCTTTCTGTGAGAACTGCAGTGAGATTAATTAGCAGCCACACTGTCATTCAGAAATCCAGACTGGTAATTAGTCCAAAAAGCCCATAAGAGCTGTCCCTTCTGAGCAAACTGCTCGGTGCCATATTAACTAATTAAAATAAATAATTACGCTTAAAGGGACATACAAGGGACACAGAACAAGTCACCTATTTGCCAGCTTCAAAATACTCCCCTGTAAAAGAAACATAAAATGACAAAGCTGAGAACAGCCACGCTGAAAAGATCTCTGCATTCCTGGGAGCACCAGGCAGCTGGGGCAGCCTGAGAGGGTGGGCAGCCAGCTTTTCCCACACCGCCTTGGTGCTGCCCCAGCAGTGAGCCTGCCTGCACCAGCGATGCCCTCCTCCTCCTCCTTGCCCTGCCTGCACCCCTCCTGCCTTCCTCCTCCTTGCCCACCAAGCTCACAGTGTGCTGTGTCTTTTGCTGTTGCCCTAGGGAAGGTCTGCATTTATATTAAGAGCTTAGAATCAATTGATAGAAAGTGAAGGAGAAGGAAAAAAACCCTAAATGTTCTCAAGTAAAACGTGAGATGGGGTTGTAGGTTACTTTTTTATGCATGACAGTGCCCAGAGACTTGTATATAATAATCTAATTTGTTTTAAGAAACATGATTTTCTTAACATCTTTTTTTTTTTTTTGCTATACTTCATTGACAGAAGGAGACAGACTGTCTATTACAAATGGGGAGGAGGGCAGGTCTCCCACTGCAGCATCCAGTTCTGGCATTATCTTCTGTAATTCAATTTATTTTTATAGCTCTGCTTCCTTGCCTAACAGGAATGCATACATAAGGCTACATTCAATAAAGCATCCAGATGGTTCTGTTACTACAGACTCCTTTAGAAGATGCTCTGCAATCTGATATTTTAGTTATTCTGCAGATTTCCCTCAAGAGATTAGGCAGAGTTTATTGAATCTAGTCTTTACCCTTGGTAAGGAAACAAAAGAAATTGCCACCCTTTAGTTGCCACGGAGATTCCTCCCTTAACATTTGATGGCAGACAGCACACATTTTGCTTCAGGCCAGACTAAGCTTCATACATGATTAGACATTAACACATTAAACACAGGTAGAAAAGAAATGTAATTAGCCACATGCAAAGTTCGACAAAGATGCAGTGTTCATTTCGAAGCACCCACTTTGGATTTCACTGAAGCTGGTCCAAGGTGTGTAGCTGTGAGAGATTTGAACTGAGAAGTCGCAGCTCCTGCTGACCAGCACCAATGGTGGGCACTTATGTCTTATTCACCCATGGGCCAGACACCCAGCCAGTCTCAAGGTGCATGGATTCACGCACCTTGAGACTAATTTCCAGGGTCAAGCATAGAGGTCTGCACCCTAGACACCGTGCTTGCTCAGAGCTGCATGTGTGGCTGCCTCCCTCTTTGATGCCTCAGCATCAGCATGTGCTACTGCTTATCACACAGGGTGGGGGGACCCGGTGCTGGCAGGGGTGAGTCACTATGAGGGCTCCCAAACACACGTAAATCTTGAGAAGTTTATGGCTACTTGCTGATATCAACAACACGGTTGTTGATATCAGGAAATTGTTGATATCCCATGTCACTACTTGAGAAATAAAAAAATGCATCTTTTAAAAAACTATTTACAGTCTTGTAAGAATGACACAGGCTTACTGCCCCCCATGATCTCTTGAGACATTCAGATACAGTGAAGGGAAGTCGCCCATGGGAACAGTTTTATCAAATAAGCAAACTATCACAGTGTGAGAGCAGAAAGCAGCAACAGCATTTCACAAACTGGAAAGAGACTGTGACTAGCTGAGCTACAGATGGAGAGGGAGAATCTGAGACTTGTGTAGAAGATCTGGGGTTACTTTATATTGACTTTACTGGATTTCTGCAGCCCATCACTACGCATTTGACAAGATAATTCTGAGAGAGTCAGAGGAAGGAAGGAAGAAACTTCCAGGTTGCACAGAAGTGGCTGGGTGAATAGATTTTACCTGCTTACTGATTCTAGAAAGCGAGTCAAAGTCTGTCGTGGTTTAAACCCAATCAGGTAATTCACCTAAAGACTTCCAGAAAAGAATATTAATCTGGTCCGGAAGAAATCTAAGTATCTGCACATACTTGATTTTATTAAGTAAAGCTTTACAGTAAAACCAGATATGAATAAAGAGTTTTTGTAGCTGTTTGATTCAGAACCAGAGCGGAGAGGAGAAGTAAACAGCATATGACAATTGCTTAAAGGGTCATTTCCATATGCATCATCTGAGTTCCTATGGCCATAGGATAGTATTACTCCTCAACTCAGCCAAATATCAATGGCAGTTATAACAGTATTATTAAGATAGGGTTGGTGTTACTAACATTTCCTAGGGAAGTGAGACTGAACAGATTTCTAATTTACATAGTTGATCTTTACAAGCCAATCAAACAGCATGATCATGGGGCTCACTTTTAACAATGTTTATGTTACATTTATGCAAACACAAAATGTAATGGAAAGGGAAAGTATTTTTCCTTTGGGAAAAAAAAGGAGCTTTTTGCCTAGCCAACAGTAATGCAATAACCCATACATTTTAGATAATTTCAACCTCCTAATTGTTTTACCTACTTTTTCAAGTGGGGACTTAAGATTTATCTTCCAAAAAAGACATGTTAACCTTGTGTTCAGCATGGTTGCTGATGTTATCAACAGAGAATCCAGAGTTCTGGATGACTGGTTATTTGATGGTTGCTATTTCTTATACTTACTGAATAAATCTATTTTTCCTTGTTTTCAACACAAAGATCAACAGGCATAATTGTCAAATGATGCTATAATTGTGACCAGCCGCCAAACCTCCCCACTGTCTACCTTGAGGCACTAAATGACAATGATTCCAGACCAAGGAAAAAGGATCAGGATTCACTTTTACAGATTATCAATTATCTGAAGAAATCTTGCATAAAGGATATGGAGCACTCCATCCCCTTCACCTTCTCTGTTGAGACAGGGCCACCAGAGCACATTAAGTTTCCACTGACATGAACTACAAGCTGGACAAATAGGCAAGAGTACAGCACTAAACAAGGTAGTGAGTTTTATGGAGCTGCCAAACCAAATTCTTATGTAAAAATCTGCCGTTCTTTATCTGCAAGTAAGAAGAAAATTATTTGCAGACTTGACGGAGAAATGGCTGTATAACGAACAGGCACTGAACTACAAGAGCTGAACCTCTTCTAGAAAGCCCTGCAAGTGATGCCAGCAGCTGCAGAGGCTGATCAGTCAGTCTTCTAAATAGCTGACACCATGGGGAGCGTGTAACGCAGGCATAACTCCATTTACGTCAGAGAAGACAGATTCACTGCCTCCAGTGCTTAATTCAGCCCAATGACTTCTTAAATCTAAGCTGGGTGCAAGGAAGATACAGTCATTTTTCCAGCAAGAACTCTCGTATATGTACAAATAATAGAGTACTTTACACATTTCTAGGTGAAAATAAAAATCCATATACCTACCAGGATGCTGAGTTAGTGTGACAGCTGTGAACAAAGAGTCAGCTCTACTAACATTGCTGAGCCCTCTGATGGGGACAAAGATTTGAAAGAGTGACACTGACTGCAAAGACTGACTGTTTTACTTGTGACTATTTAAACCTGCCTCCTCTGAACAGAAATTCATATCCAATAGTTCAAATTCATATCTAATGCTACATGTTTTTTGCAAGAATTATGTCTCAAAGTTGGATTAATCATTCTTGCATCTGATCTGCTGGAATACTGAACTGTTTTGTGACTCTCCAGGAGGCATAAATCTGTGTTTTATCTTCTCCCTTCATAAATGGAATTCATATTCAAGTTTCATATGGTTCAGCTGCAGCCTGGTGATTGTTAAATGTTTTTCCTACTCACATTTGACTTGCAACAATTTATTAACTACAAGTCCTGAGAGGCAATGTTGTGCATGTTGTATTTTAGGATTTTTAAGCTCACATTTATTTAATGAAATAAGGCTTGCATATATTTCATTTCAGCTGTTGGGTAAGTTCCTACCTGTCAGATCTCGTTTGAGTTTCTACTTCCAGGTAATAATAGAGCCCTGAAAGTGGAAGGCTAAACAGAAGATGATGATGCAGCCTGAACAGCAACTGCAAGACTCAGCCTCTGTTTACTGTACATGAACCCAGTCAACTAATCCTTGCTCAGGACTGTGAGGGAAAGCAAGCTGACCTGTCTGCATGAATATTCATAGATGAATTTATATTTTCTGCCTCAAACTTTAATCTCCAATACTGGCAGGCTTATGAACCGAGTGTGCTAGGAGCTGCTGCAAGAACTACAAGTATTCACAGGGGACTTCACCCCTCTGTGACCCACTCCCATTGAAATCTCCTGAAGTAAATTTTAGGCATTAAATCACATTTTCACGCACCCTGTGTATCAACAGACTAATGGTATGAACTTCTCACACTAAATATTGATTTCTTGCACTATTTGCCAACTTCCTGTGACATCTAATTTGTTGTCAAAATACAGCCATTTATCAAATGGAAACAAACTGCTGGCCTTTCACTCCCATCTGTTACTGACAGGGGCAAATTACTACCCTCAGCTGTCATTCCTCACCTTCAGAAACAATAATTTTTGGCATAATTCTTGATGTTTTACAATTTCAGGGCTCTCTGAATGACTGATAAAGTATTAAAAATCTCTTCAGAACAAAGCAGTACTAAAATAGACTGAAAAAATTTGAAGCAAATCAGTCTGAAGCACACTGACAATGAAAGTTTATATGTTGTATTTTAATGCCTACTGAAATAGGTTTGTCTCCAGAAAAAGGGGATATGCCACAAAAACTGAACAAAGTACCCCAGGGATTTCCTTATCAATTTCACTGAGACTCTGGACAGGACTGAAATTTAATCTAAGACTGCTGAAGTCCTCAATAAAATCAAAGGGAACAAGGATACACCTGCTGTTTATATACTGAACTTGCAACAACAGTGGAATCCAGTGGTTCTGACAAATGGGTTCACTCTTGACTTGGCTTAAGTAAAAATAAGTATCGCAGACACACAACAGCACTGATCTGTTCAAGGAGTTCAGCTACCAGTTACCGGTATTGAGCATTAAAATTTGCTACCAACAGGGAAAAGTCAAGCCTCTTCTTGAAGTGAGTTGCTGTCTTTAATTATTAGAATACTTCTTTGATCAGCAAATCAAACCTTCCTCATCCATCCCACTATAATCAATTATTCCCAATAGCTAAGATTTCATACTTCTGGGGGAACTACCCAACATCCTAACCAGTTGCTGTGCAGATGGTGGGTCCCTGGCAGCAGTCTTTGCTTTCTCATTTGATGCCTAATTGTTGCTGTAGTCAGGCATGCCTGTCCCTGAACTCTGCTGTTTCTGTCTTTTCTTGACCTGTGTCATTTACAATCCACATGGTAGACCAAGCTCAAATCCCAGAAGCCTTGTCTGTCACTATTTGGCAGCACTGCAATTTCAGTGAGAGGATGGCAAACAAAGGACGTAAATCTGAACTGGCACAGCTGGAATTATACATTGCAGACAGGTGAGTGCAGCTTTATGACCCTGTACTAAGATTTGATTTCCTGTTGTAGGAGTTATAGGAAGTAAAAAAAAACCAACCCCAAAAATGTGTTGATAGAGCAGAGCAATTTAATATCTGCTCAGAAAGAGATGGAAGAGTGATGGCTGTTTGCCAGAGGGCCATCATGCCATGCTCAATAGCATGGCTGTAAGTCAGTGTGGATTTGAGAAGCCAACACCCTGTCCTTGTCCCAACGGGACACCCCAGTGTCTGACATGGGCTTTCCCATACAATTATTCACCCAAAGTCACCATCTCCCTCAGGATTCACCCTTCCAACCTTGAAATAAGAGGCTTCAGAGAAAGCTAGAAGACTGCTGCACTCATCAATATCGAAATATTTGTATGTGCCTTTATGTCTTATCCTTCAATTGTTTTGCCCTTAAAGCCTTTTTATATAAATTGTATAACCTTTTCCATTATTTTCAAGGCAATATGTAGCACTTGCTAGTCATAGAATCATAGAATAGTTAAGGTTGGAAAGGACATTAAGATCATCAGAAAAACAACAAACAAACTTAGGACCTTCCTTCAAAATATTCGTAATTAAGAATGGCTTCCCGAAATTCTGTTTTTAATCTTGTTCAGGAACATTTTCACATATTGGTTTTATAGATTAAACCTCTACATACACTGTGGTCTCTGAACAACTACTTTCACAATGAAGTTTATCTTTAGAACACATCTGAAAGGTATGAAAAGGTTTTAACCCCATAAAGAGAGATAGGGAAACAGTTTCCAAGGTCATATAGAAACAGATACCTGAATCTTTAGAAACCAACCAGAATGCTGCAGTTACACAATCCTTTTTGTTGTGAAAGGTAGATCACTATGTTGTGCATTAAAGAACACTGAATACTTAAAAAGCAATGGATAATGGGTTATTGTTTCTTTCGACTGCTTCCCAGAGCTAAAGTTCTTCTATAAACCACTTGCCTGGATATTTAAAAAATAGTAGAAATTTGTCCTATCTAGGCAAAAGCAAAGCAACTTAATCTTTTCCTCTCTTAGTTTTTGTATTTCATAAACTTAAGGCAAGCAAGTAGGCAAATGTGAGACTCACTGTAAGCATCTGTCTTGAGTTACATGTCTCTGTTACAAGTAGTTATCTTAAAAAGCTGTTAACAGCAAGTTAGTAAATCGATGGCATGTATACTATGGTCAGACCTGTGTTTTTAGGCTTTAATCTTTTCATTGTCTCACATTTACCTCTTGCCTACCCTTAAGTCTTAAATGCATAGAAAATGGCAAGGGCATCTGTATGATACACTGCAGAACTGATCCATGGACCTGGAGCTTTAATTTTCAGCTGCACAGCACATTGCCCTTGTACTGCATAGAAAATGGCAGCCAACAGGCACAAAGGATGGGAGACTGCAGTGATGCAGAGCTGACTCATCAGTCCTGAAGGTCAGTGAAAGTCCTCATCTGAGCCTGCATTTGGGAGTGTTACTAACCAGGAAAAAGTAAGAGAGCTGCACAACATTAGCCCTTCCAAAAAGAATTTTCTGTTTAGAAAGAAAGAATTTTTTTTTTTTTACAACTGGAAAACATCTCAGATCCAGAAACTAATCATGAAAAGAACAGACCATTTCTCAGTATAATTTGTTTGCATTAGTCCCCAAAATGTGGTATTTTAACTTCGCACGGAAGAAAAGGAATCTCTTTCACATCCTAACTCAGTGTTAACTGTCAAATAGCCAAAACCAACCTTATTTGGAAAAAATACTGCTTCTTTCTCAATACCTCTGTGGGGTATTACTCACAGTCCACTCTTTATTGAACACTACCATATAACGTGATTCACAAGATGAGTTAGAAGCTTAAGTGTTCCTTTGTCATACCAAGTCCCAAGTATTTTCACATTACAAACAAAACCATTTACTGGGCTGTTAAGAGATGCTAAGCAAATTTGTGCATCAAGGGAAAAGTGCTTGGGACTTCTTCCAAGGGCTGCTTTTTATGGAAAACAAGTACCAGATTTGCTTTGATCTTAATTATAACAAAATATGATTGTGTCAATCTGCTTTAAATGACAGTTTCTAACTCAAATCCAAGTGCACTCCATAGGAAAACTGCCACTGAGATCAGTGAGGAATAGAAAAGGTTTTCTATTTACTTGGTGGCCTTCTATGATGGGGCTACAGAACTGATGGAAAAAGGAAGAGCTACTGACATCATCTACCTGGACTTGTGCAAAGCATTTGACACTGTCCCACACGACATCCTTGCCTCTAAATTGGAGAGACATCAATTTGATGGATGGACCACTCGGTGCATAAAGAACTGGCTGGATGGCCGCATACAGAGTTGTGGTCAACGGCTCAAAGTCCAACTGGAGATGGGTAATGAGTGGTACCCCTCAGGGATCAGTGTTGGGACAGATCCTGTTCAACATCTTTGTTGGTGACATGGACAGTGGGATTGAGTGCACCCTCAACAAGTTTGCCATGTCACACTGGAGGGAAGGGATGTCATACAGAGGGACGTTGACACACTTGAGATGCAGGCCAGTACCAACCACATGAAGTTCAACCAAGCCAAATGCAAGCTTCTGCACATAGGTCGGGACAATCCCAGGCACAGCTACAGGCTGGGCAGAGAAGAGATTCAGAGCAGCCCTGCGGAGAAGGACTTGGGGGTGTTAGTCAATGAGAAACTTAACATGAGCCCTCTTCAGTGTGCACTCACAGCTCAGAAAGCCAACTGTATCCTGGGCTGCATCAAAAGGAGCATGACCAGCAGGTTAAAGGAGCTGGTCCTGCCCCTCTACTCTGCTCTTGTGAGACCTCACCTGGAGTATTGTGTGCAGTTCTGGTGTCCTCAACAGAAAAAGGACATGGAACTGTTGGAACAAGTCCAGAGGAGGGTCACGAGGATGATCAGGGGACTGGAGCACCTCCTGTATGAAGAGAGGCTGAGGAAGTTGGGGCTGTTCAGCCTGGAGAAGAGAAGGCTGCGTGGAGACCTCATAGCAGCCTTCCAGTATCTGAAGGGGGCCTATAGGGATGCTGGGCAGGGACTCTTCATTAGGGGCTGTAGTGACAGGACAAGGGGTAATGGGCTTAAACTTAAATAGGGGACGTTCAGATTAGATATACGGAAGAAGTTCTTTACTGTGAGGGTGGAGAGGCACTGGGCATAGGTTGCCCAAAGAGGTGGTAAATTTTCATCCCTGTGTTCAAGGCCAGGTTGGACAACAAGGACAGGTTGGGCAACATGGTCTAATTTGAGGCGTTCCTGCCCATGACAGAGGGTTGGAACTTGATGATCTTAAGGTCCTCTCCAACCCTAACCATTCTATGATTCTATGATTATAAATATCTGATATTGAAAACAAGATAGGGAATATCAGCATTATGTTTGTCCTTAATGGAATTTAAGCAAGTAGCCAAGATCCTTCCTGTATTTAAAAGAAAAACAAAAGCAACCTCAGTTAAATGTACTTTACTCCTTTTCAAATGTTGCCATTGCTAAAACTTCCTTTTTACATCTTTTTGTTTTACTTTCCTGTGCTGCAGTGCTCGGCTGTACCATTCTGCCCTCACCAACCTGACTCAAGAGCAAACTCTGAAGGTTGCTCAGAGTTTTTTCTTTTTCTCTGCAGCACACTGTGCAGATGCTTCCTTGCACTTCACCACAGCTTCCACCTTCATATCGAAAGTGGAGCAAAGCAGCATCAGGGAAAAGCTGATGTAAATGCAAAATGTGTAACAAAGGGATAAATACTGCAGTGAATATTTCAGGAAAATATATTTCATTACTCTGCCTTTTTATTTCAAAGACATCACCACTTGAATACATTTTTAGTGTTTTACTCCCTCCTTTCAGGAACGAGTCTCTGGATTTTGATAATATCAAAAAGTCTCTGTTAATGTTTCCAGTTTGCCACAGCCTACTTGCTAGTGGGTTTTCATCACTATGGCAGCTGAAGTCGAAACAAAGCGTCAATTAAAATCCTCTGGGGGATACTTCTGATCTTGAGGTCACTACTGCTTATGCGACTTACTTTTAACTTCATCTGCCATTTTTGTCAGAAGTCAGACAAGTCAATACAACCTATGAGAGTTTCACACATGGGGAATGCATTCTTTTCCTCAAGCACATTTTCTTTGACATGTATTTATTAAAGTTTCTCAGTTTATATATAATTTTTATCCTTCCTCCTAGTTCAAATCAGAGAAGGATTTCATTGCCTTGGCAGCCTATGAATAATGAATGACAGATCTGTTTGCAAGCATGACGGCTGATGCAGGAAGCCTTGCACTGCAGGTTAGACAATTTTGCAGGATATAAAATTATTTAAGGTTGAATCTTCATACAGTCTGGCAATGAATAAGTTTTCTTGGGGAAAACCTCCACAGTTTATAACCTATCCTTGATAGTTGCACCGTAACGTTAATTTTTCATATACATATATATGTATATATATACATACAAATTCCCAGTTGTTTGCCAAAATAATTTCTTAAACATGATCTACATTGAATTTAAAACACTGTGAAGTTCTTTCACAAACAACATCACAGCTTTATTGCTGTTTCCCAAACAAATCACACAATCATAACAGCTGTATTAGAGTGGAAAAGTTGAATTTTTTAATACTTGGGTTTACTTTTGTGTGCTTTAGAAACTTGTCATTCTGTTAAGCGTATTATTACTATCAACTAATGTACCAGCTGTGGAATATCCCCGAGCCTCTGCAACCACTGCAAAAGCTAACAAGATGCTCTATTTGAAAGCCTTTAATGAGAACCAGGTTTAAGCTTTTCCCCTGGCAACCATCTGGCTTCCCAGCTCCATGGGACAACTTGCCCAAAGCTTTTATTTTGCTTTACATATAGTCAGTGAAAAAAGCCATGACAATAAGCAGTGTTGCTAATCAATTTCTGGATGTGAATTCTTTGTCCTATCCTAGCAGCAACTGCTTTCCCCATCTGAAAGAGCAGAGCAATTGTTCTGCCTGAAGACAGAGATCTTGTACGGCCAAGAGCGAATCACTTGAAAACCTCAAAACATCTTCATCCTCTGATTCTTTACTGGATGTGTATAATTCTCCATCATGATGCAAATTGCAAATGTAATATGAAATCAATTGCCTCTGCATGCAATTCAAGCAAGTACTATTAATTACTTACAGGTTTTACAAAGAAGAAAATGAGAAGGTGCACCTGCCAGCTAGATGTTTCAACACAAAGGGAACATTAATTTCTGGAATTAAAACAAGCCATAAATAGTCCCTCCAGTCTTTGGCCTTCAATTTTCTGATGATGTGCTTAAGTATAACCAATGTGACTACATTATAAGACTGACAAAGTCAATTCTTTCTGTAATTAATACATCAAAACAGGAAAACAGGAAGAGAGGGAAGAAATGAAAAGTGTCTTCAGGAAATATACACTCATATCCAAATAGCATCTCAAAAAGTCAACGTTTTTTAATACTTAAATGCCGAAATGTGACAAAGCTTTACCCTATTTAGTGGTGGAAATTGTAGTATCAAAAAACAATGTATGAAGAACAAACAGTGATAGCTCATGTCCACTGATCCAAGGAAAAAAATTACTCAGCAACAGAAGTCAAAGGGCTTGGAAATCAGAAATCAATGGACCAGCAAGTGTAAAAGCAAAAGCTGGCCCTCCAAATGATGAAGTGGGCAGACTTCAGAGGCCAATCAAGAGTCTAGCTTGGATTATTCTCTTTTTTGTTTGTTTACTGGCCCTGGACACTCTTGCTGCACCAATTTCTGTATGGAAAAATAAGAGATAAACAGATGTAGTTCTGAAAGCACCTGTTTTGATCTTCTAGTGTTTGAGTTACCATTTCTGATGCACTTTCATACTTCCAGTCATTGTCCATGGAAGACACAGGTGCCCCCAGAAATAGTTCAGGCAGTCTCTGAGCTGAGGAGCAGAGGGTTACTTTTGCTGACCCACAATGGGAAGATCCTTTCTGCTTACACAATCACAGCAAGTTTTTGAAGGAGGGCACAGAATTTGCACCTGCACATGGAGATTTGTATAGTTAAATAGTTTCCGCTCGATGCGGAGAACTCTGTCATCTCCAACGAAATAAACATCCACCAAACTCCCAGACACTTTACCGCAATGCTCGGTACACAGTACTGAAGCAAAAGCTCACCCTGTCATGGAAAGGTAAAACATTTAATTAAATATGAGCTCTGTCTCAGGTTTTGTCTCTTACAACTAAGCCTTCTTATCTTTTCATAAATCTTCATTGTTATTTTGGATCCTCTAATAATCCTTTATGCCTTTAAAATACAAATCTCTGGAAATACTTAATGTCTCCCAGTGGGAACAGTCAATACAATTTTGGCCTGGTCCTTTGTGAAATTGTGAGAAACCTTTAGCATACCGTGATTACTTAAACTTTAAGGTCCATTCTTCTTTTCATGTGCATGCTTAACTCCTATTAATGCCGATGAGAGTTATGTGCATACAACAATGAAAGATTAAACTCTTTATTGTTTAAGAGGTGGTGATCAGCCCTGTGCTGCTTCAGGGAAAAACCTCAAGGATATTGCAAGTACTACGGGGAGTTAATCTCATTACACACTACTAATAGCATTTGTGGCAGTGTTTGCTTCTTAAATCAACCATAGGTGACCACATGGTGCCCTGTAACTGGAAAGCTGTTTCCATAACACATGCACAGACCAGGCTCTGCTTAGAAGATTAGTCTGTAAGCTGCTATGAATCTATCTCCTGACACTTTCTCCCCCACTGAGAAAAACATGTGTTTTTATTTTCAGTTTGAGGATTTGTAACTCAACAATGGATTTTTTAATTAATTTTTAACTACACAAATCTTTAATTTTTTTAAATATTTTTTTGTTAAGCATCATGGATTCAAATACAGAGATGTTTAGTTAGGAATGAATATATATTGTGATGCTTTTCACACAGGCTTGTCTTCTTGAGTTATCATAATGATCAAGTCCACCTAGTACTTTCCAAATGTAAAATTGCTGCAGGGTTGATTTTAATTCAAGACTGCAATCAGAGAAAATAAAGACATCTGCAAAAGATAAACAAGTAAATCAAAAACCACAAGAGATGTCTCTTTTATCAGTCAGCATTGTCTTATCTATAGAAGCTATCCATGCTATTCTTTAATATACAGAAATATTTTTAACTAGGTTGACTTTGTGCATACCAATTAAATCAGCAGAGTCATGCTGACTTAAACCAGCTAGTGACTTAACCCACAAATCAGTTTTATTGTAGATTTGAACAGAAAGGCCACCAATCACGACGCAACTGCTTGCAGGCAAAAACTGAACAATTAAAGCTGGTTTTATCATACAGATTTCATTGTGCTGTGAAAAAAAATCACCATCTGAAATCTAGAAATTTACAAAAATCAAACTCAAAGAGACTTTTTCACACTAGGCTCAGTATTAGAATTAATTCCTCTGGCTTGCATCCAAGTGTACAAGCAAGAAGAATGGTGATCAACATGTTTTAAACAAATTTCTTTTTCTAATTACTTTCGGCAATTGACACCAAGTAGCCTCCAGCAATAGATTGCCAAGAGGAGATCTTAAAGGCAATTAGAAAAAGTGCACCGACACTCATCTCAAAACTGAACTGTAGAGATGTGTGGCAGAATATTATTAATAGAGCTGATGCGTCAATGCGGACATTGGGAAGTGAGGGCTGCAATTAAAATGGAAACGCTGAAGAAAGAAATGCATGGTACTTTTATTTTGTAAGATTTAAAGGATGTCTTCTATCTATACTCCATCTGGGAATTTCGTTATGATTGACACTGATCATTTATTAAAAGTGGTAGCTTCTGGGTGGATCCTATAAATGTAAAGTTTCTGTTTAAATCACGGGATCTAGAACATTTCAGATTATTAAGAGAGCCAACCCACTTTCTCATTTATAAAGATGGCCCCTCCAAGTCTCTGGCCCCTATCCCCAGCAGGCTTCATGCTTTGTCTGTGCACTGATTGCTCCTGGAAACATACTCTGGAAGACCTCAAGTAGGAAGTCTCTTATCTGTAGCCCCAAGGGTCATATTGTTGAAATTATCTTCATGCTGTGTTTCCCCAAGATGAAACAATTGGGGAACACAAGAGCCAGAAAACAAGCAAACAAAAAAACAAACAGAAAACCACCAGGTACTGGGACTTTCTTAAAAGAAGGTGTTATGCAGATAATTCGGAGAACAGAAAAATTTTGTTGAAATTTTGTTAGTATAAATCATTTTTCAACAGCCAACATCTTCATTTTGATCTAGCTAGTCCCAAAAACTCCTGTAGGGAATTTTTGCCCCCAAAATTCTGCAGAATCTGCGGCAGAAGTGGGAATTCTATAGCATTTGGCAAGACCCCCTAAAGATCTTAATAAACTTTAATAGCATGCCCTTGAACAAGCCAATATAAGAGGAGGCCTACTCCAAGATATCCTGAAGAAGACACCTGGAAAAATCAAGAGAGAAATATTTTCCTGATTCAGATAGATACAATAGTGTAATGTTCTGTGTTGTCTAAGAATAGATGTGTACATGGTAAATCAAGAAAGTCAAGTCCAAAAGTAGCATTAGGACCATCAAGTGCTGTACAAATTCAGGCTGCATATGCCTCAAGCCACATCTGTCTTACAGTAAACAGTATGCACCAGGTCTGCACACGTAGCAGGAAGCAAGGCAGCATCACCTTTGCAGAAAGGGTGAGATTTCACTGTGTTCTCCTAAGAAAAGAGCATTCTATATTGCCTGCTTTTCTTAACTTAAAGATGATTTCTGGAAACCTCCTCTTCCATGAACAGTCATTGCATAGTTTTGGGGTTTTCTATAATTTTCAGTTGATACATAAAATTACTCTCTTATTCAACTTGTAGCCCACACAGGATGAGCTCTGCATCCCACGCTCCTCATTACTACACTATCCTAGCTAGACTGACGAAAATCTCACCAAATCTGAAGAACCATGTACCTTCCTCATTTGAAACAGAAGTGGTATAACACAACACTGAAATAGCAGATTTTTAGGTACCTAGAAAAAATAAATACCCATAACAAGAGCTGTTGGTTACAGTGGCTTTCCCCACAGAAGCCTAGCAGTGTCAGCCGAATCCCATATTCTGGTGCTCAATATTTAATAGGTCATTGGGCAAAAGTAATTAATTTTTTATGAATGTTTAAGGAGAAACTGGGTATGGCTGCTGGTAGGTATGGGGTAAGTGATTGTATCTTTACATACAGAGGTTATTTATTCTTTGCACATAGCTAGGAAAGATAAAAAGAAAAACATATAAGTTTATCCTTACACTGAAACTACACTGCTGGGAACATTCAGCACTTACTCAATTGAAGTAGAGAACCAGAGGAAGACACATTTACTGATCTGCAAGGCAAAGGGGGCGCTTCGGGGGGGGCTTGGTAGAAACCACAGTCACCATCAAAAAGAACAAGTATCACCTAGACATGAGATGGCCTTGTCACTACCTCAGGATTGTTCAAACTGGGGATCTGTGAGATTGCATCCCAGTTTTAGGACCTGTCCTCTGCAAGGATGGTCATTGGGTTTGTCTGACACCAGAGAGATTTGCCAAGGTGGGTAAACTTGTTTCCCCATCACTTCCAGGAAAAACCCGGTGGGTCAGAACCATGCTTTCTAGTGTTTTAGGTAACCACTAACAGGGTAGGAATAAACCAGATTTAGATTTTGAAACATCTCTATTCCCTTTCCTAGCACCCCTTCCTAGCTTGAAGGTCTCAGTAAGATTCCTAATTTCCAACAGATCTCCTTTGCCTTGTTTTCCTAAAATACTGTGATGTGTTTTTGTTTTTAACTTAGACGACAACAAAGCATCGGGTAGAGTCCAGTCAAATTCTAATATTTGACCATGACACTAATATTTCACATGTTAGTCAATAAAACACTCATAATAATAGCTATAATTGAGGGAAATATTTCCTTTTCCATATGCCAAATAATGACAAAAAAAAAAAAAAAGTCAAAGAATCCCATGGAAACTGGAACATTTATTTGGAAACTGTCTTTGGCTTGGTTGCTATAAAACAATAACACAAGTTCTTTGGCACAGCTCCCCCTGTACGCAGATTTAATCTATTTGTTGTTAGCGAATATTAGCTCTTGATATGCAACTGTAAACACATCTTTGCTGTTCCCTCAGATCAAAGCATGTGGACTTACATTTTATAGATGTATCATCAAGTCACAGCACATTTGCTGTCATTTCAACATATTTATAAAATATCCCGTGCCACACTCCTTTGAATGCTAAAAATTGCTTTCATGATTTGCTTAGGGATACTACGGATTCAGCTGGCATTATAATATTTCATTTAATGAAGGAAGATCTCAGAAGCACTTTATAACATTCAATTAAGTCAAAGCAGACAGTTCTTAAAAATATCAAGGGTTCATTTATATCTTCAGATTATGTGTCAGCTTTCAAGCTACATGAGCTGTATATGCAAACTATGTTTGGGAGAAGAATATATTCCTGAGCATAAAATCAGTTAGTAGGTCTGACTTGAAGCTTTAATTACAGTGATACAGTTTGGTCCATCCTGTATCAGAATATCAACATGCCTGTAAGACAGTGTTTCATTCTCATTTATGTGAAAGTTGATACATGCCAATGCTAATATGCCCACTTTCACTATCCACTCCTAATATCTGAGCACTTGTCACCCCACCATTGTCAGACTTATTATGTATGTGCTAGTCTATACCCACATACATGCTCACAGTTACTATAGCACTGTAATTCTAACCTCCAAGGAAAGTATTGATTGTCTTAGCATCGGATAATGCATTAAACAATAGGTTCCTTTCAATTGTGGATTGCGGCACATCTTCACAGTTTGTACTGCAGTAAATTCTAGATCTTTCAGAATCATGAAAGATCTTAATTCTGCCTCTGAAAAACTTAATACCAGAGTCCGCCTCTTTCCTTTAGTAAAACCAAGATCTGAACACCAGTCAGAGGAATTGCCACCACTCAGGTACAGTCTGGCAGCTTGCAAGGATCTGTCTTCACTGGACAAATACAGTGCTGGCTACTTGCAGTTCCTGGTGCCTCAGAAGGAAACAGAAAAGCAGTAGGAAATCAGATCCCCTGGGAAGGTTTGGCTTTTTTACTTTACAATGAGGCTGAGTTGGCCCCTCACCTAGCACCATGGAATTTGATTTCCTTTGCACCAGCATCACAAAATGTTGAATGTTTGTGCTAATAAATTGTAAAACCTTCCCCCTTTCTTCACTTGTCCTTTTCCCCACTTGTTCTTTAGCTCCTTTCTGTCTTTTTTTTTTTTCTGTAATTTTCAGGATCAAAACATCTTGTGAGAAGTATGTGAAAGGACACAACCATGCAATAGAAACAAGTAACACAAAAGCAGCACGTACTGCCCCTATTAGATGCATGGAGGCAGTATACATGTCTAGGACATCTTCTGGATGCAGTTTCTCTAGTAGATTGGATGTGGGCAGTCCAGCACACCAGGCCATGGCTGTCACTGCTGCTTACAACCTGAAAAAGTGCCCATACCTCAGCTGTGCAGACCTTCCTCCTTCACCCGGCTCCCTGAACAGACTGAGGACAGAAAGCCTTTGTAAGAATCTGATAATAGTTTTACAGTTCATGGAAAACAAAACAATGCTTTTCTGGTAATATTTTTTAAATGGAACTGAATTGTTCCATCATGTTCAATTTGAAAATTGTGAGGTCAGAAAAATGAACATAAGATTTGAAATATTTCACTTATACATGAGAAATCATTAATCTAAGGAAAAACACGTTTTAAGAGAACATGAATTTTATTGAAAGGGTATTTTCAATTAAAATATGCTTAACTAAAATCTTTGACCAGCTTTGTAATCTTTATTTTTAGTGAAAGACACCAAAATTCTACTTTTGGTTTCGCTTCAACACTCTTTCCAGCTTAGTTCCATAGCTCCTGGGAGCACTTGCTTGCTTTATTCCTGGCAAAACCCCTCCAGGCCACAGGGACTGGGCCTTAGTCCTTGTGTGTCACATTTACATTTGGGGTGAGTGCCATGTTTCACGGCTGCAGCTGTTGGCCTACTGTTTCTGCCATTATTTGCATTTCAAACAGAATCAATGGAAGCAGTGAACTGTAAAATCAATAGAAGTTTTCCATAGAAAACAAAAGTCTTTTATTAATCTGACTCAGCTGCTAAAGTACTGAATCATGGAAAACTTGGTAAGATTGCACAATCCCTAATGCTGAGTATCATTTCAAGTGAGATGAACAGGTTTTTTTGTGTCAAAAACTATAATTGAAAAAAAAAATCCTCTACAGATGCTGGTAACCTAATTTTCAAAAGGTAATCACCTCTGTTGTCCATTTTAAACAGATTAAAATACAATTCCAAAATCAGTGCAATAGAAAAGAAACTGAGGCTTAATAATTCTTACTCTTTTTTTTCCCTCAAGTATCTTATGCTGCTCTATCAAATATTTCATGTGTTATAGTAGTCTGCATTTCCTAGCTGGAAGTTTGATTTGGATTGATTCCTATCTCACCACTATTCCCATGCTCTTTATATAATTTCTAACTCACAAATTTGAAAACTTGCTTTGGAGACTAGTGTCACATGTAACGGAGTAACTACAGGCAGTGTTACAAATCAAGATTCTAGAGAAAAAAAATAGAAATAAAAAAAATAAAATACAAAATAAAAAAGGCAGCAAAATCACAGAGAAGCTACAACATCCCTAAGCAAACTCCATGGACACTGCCTATAACAGTGGTTGACCACAACCCCAATTTTTATGCTTCACTGGGGCATGCCAGCACTTCTACAAGATGTTCCTACTGTGCTAGCATGTCTGCAAGAAAGCAGATCTGTGGGGAGCAGAATGAAGAGCACTCTGCCATCTTTACCACAGCTAACTACTCCAGCCATTCCTGCTGTAAAGAGAGCATTCACTCCTGCTCCTCCTAACAGCCTGAAGTGTAATTTAGAACTATTTTCTCCCCTACTTCTAAACAGCACTGTCACCCACTCCCAGTTCTACCTTCAAACGATATGCATCATTGCCTCCAGCTACTGAAGAACATTTCTGACAAAAAAAAATAACCCTATTCTCTGGGGAGGGAGGTAGTGGGTGAGCACAAAGATTTGAAATAACCACGCCGAGCCTGTGGCTATGACATCAGACCTCTTAAGCTGATGGCTGGGACACTAATAGCAAGAGTACTTTGTTTCTTAATGGACCTCTGGGCTCCTCAGTGCACCCTCTGTGTGAATTGTCAGACATTATTTCTCCCCTTCAACTCTCTTTTTCTTTTTTCCACTCTTCAGAGTTGAGACAGGCCTAGACAAATCACCTTTGCAAAGCAGTGGTGGCATCAAGGTTATTATTCTGCCTTCTAATCCTTGATGTGAAATGTTCAAAGGATAGCTAGGTACTGCAGGGACTCATCTCATCTCTTTGTAGATGTCAGGACAGGCTTACAGCTGTGGTCACTCAGACACAAATACAAGGTCCTGTCCACAAAGCATGTCTTGACATCTTGCAGAATAGCTTGTGTGTCACAACTGAATTCCTACCATTAAGTAGGTTTTTGTTTCCACCTGCTTAGTTTCCCCCTCACTATCACATTTGCTAGTTTTTTTTATCATTTTCTGGGTGCTGTTAATAAAGCCATCACACATTTTGCTCTACAGCTGCACTTCAAACAAGTCAATGTCTGTTTACTATTTGTATTTCTGTTTGTCAAGTTTTTTTAATGAACATTTTGGAAATACTTTATTTTATAACTAGCTGTGCACAAGGCTCTTTCTTTGTTGCAGATACAGCTATTGTGCATGATGCGTTAAGAAAAATAACATACATACTATGGAATATAAGACATTGTTCTTCTGTATAGAGTTAATAGTATAGTGTAGATTTCTCATCCACCATCTATCACAGATGCTGGAAAGAGAAGAAACACCCTAAATTACACAGAATAAGGGCTGATCCAACTGGCCTTCAGATAACAGAACTTTTTCCACTGACTTCAGTGGGAATTGAACAAACTCACTAAAGAATGATTAAAAACAAGAGTCTACAAAATACGTTTTACAAAATAAAAATATAGGATTTTTCACACTGCCAAAAATATTTTCACTTGCTAATTAACAATTTCAAGAAAACTTAATGTTTTATGAATTATTACATTCACCATGCACCACAGTGCGAATTTCCCCATGGTTTTAAGAGTAAGTTAATTGTGAGTTGGTTCGTGGTCTAATATTGTGAATTCAGACATAAATTATTCATCCTCTCTCATATAGCTCTATATCCCATCTGCAAGTTACATGGAAATTACTCCCCCCAGCTCAGATTCCATCGAGTGTAAATTGGCATAGCAACAGTGAATTCACAGTCACCCTGTATTTAGCCTGCACTTAGCAATAGGCCTAAGAAATTCTACTTGGGAATGTCTTTAGTAACGAAAAAGTTCCTTCAGATGAGTTTTGGCACATACGTGTGCAGCAGTGGTCCCAGCATAAACTCTCTAGCTTGTCTACCAGATGGATTAAGAGCTGTGGTAAACTGTACCAAGAAAAATCACCATTTCAGTATAATGCTTAAAAACAACTTAAATTAAATGCATTTGTCTAATCTTACTAATTTAGCTCCAAGCATCTGCAGAGATGTGTGTCCTTTTTTATTTTCTCATTCAAGTTTTTCTCAACAAAATCAGACTAAGAAGGGAAATCAGAAGACAAAAAAAGTTTAAAAACTCCACATTTTAAAGTGTCATTTTTTAAATGTCTGTAGAAAGATTATGTTAAAACATAAGAAAGTGTTTAAGTCTTTGAAGGATAGGATCCACCCATATCTGTAAGTCCACTGAATGAGTCACCCAAGTATGAAGTTCAGAATTAGACCCAACTGTGTAGTACGATAGTTATTGCGACACTAAGGTTGTTCTAAAAATTTCAGAAGACGATTTCTTGCTTTCCCATCTATTCATGTCATGTATTAGCTTTTAATTATTTCTTACAGAAACTTTAAAAATGTGTATTTTAGAAACATATTTGGAAAGGTGCTAACTGGTTTACATCATTGTCTGTTAACTCTCACATTTGCCTATTTCTCTAAGTGTACATGCAAATAACCGCCCAGATTGACACCCTTCTTTGGTTTACAAAGAAAGAGTACCTTCTAGTTTATGTTCTCTTCTGCTGTTGAAGACAAATTCTATCATACCAGATACTTATCCAATGTCAACTTCAGGACAAGTGAAAGATGAAAAATTATTTCTCTCCCGACTCCTATGTCTGATTTTATTCACGCTTGTCTTTTGTGATCCCCTGTTCTACAGCTCACAGCTTATCAGCTGACACAAAAATAAATGCATTATAAATATTCTGCAAGAGCAGAGAAAGGAGTTTGCTAAATATAAACAAGCTGCCTGGTCAGACTTCTACCTTTGTCCCTAAGGGTAAATACTGTTGTCTCAAGCACTGACATCTTTCAATTTCTTGCAGTGCTGTCTCAAGCACAACCAGCAACTAGTAATCCGCCTAGTTCTCAGATGCCTTGAGTGTCAACAGAGAAAAAAGGCAACAGTTCTTATACAAAGCTATTTTAAAATCAACTTGCACAAATGGAGTACTGCAATGGATGGCTAATAAGGTCTTCAGAAGTGATAAGCAAGAAAGGAGAGGCAGCGGGGTAGTCCCGTATGTTAGGGAGAGTTTTGATTGTTTAGAGATTAACGGCAATGATACGGTTGAGTGTTTATGGGTAAGAATCAGGGGGAAGGCCAACAAGGCAGATGTTGGGTTCATGTTGGGATCATGGTGGGTGACACCCAACCAGGAGGAAGAGGCAGACAGAATATTCCGTAATTAGCTGGGAGAATTCTCACGGTCACCAGCCCTTGTTCTCATGAGGGACTTCAACTTACCAGATGGTCTGCTGGAAATACAACTCATCAGACAGGAAACAGTGTCAGAGGTTCCTGGAGTGTATGGAAGATAAATTCCTAACTCATCTGGTTAGGGAGCCACCTAGAGAAGGTGCCCCACTGGACCTGTTGTTTGTGGACAGAGAAGGACTTGTGGGTGATGTGATGGTTGGAGGCTGCTTTGGGCATAGTAATCACTAAACAATAGAGTTTTAATTCTTCAGGAATTAAGGAGGGTAAAGGGAAGATTTAAGAATTCATCAAGTGTTCTCTTGAAAAAAGGCTTGAGTCTTTTACACTGTTATCTCACATCCACTGTGTATCATATTATTGCATGATTCCTCTAAAAAATCCTGACTACTTTTATAATATTACATAAAATAGTTTAGCAGACTTGCAGGTAGACCTATCATGAGGTAATGTATGCTCTACTTTCCGTATAGAATAGGAACAAGCATAAGACAATGTCTGGATGCATGGCTATTTAGGTGAAGTGGTCTAGCAAAGAAAGTTGACAAAACGAGATACAGCCATAATGTAATTTCCTGACAAAAAATACTCTTCTTGCACTTTCTCCTGGGATCTGGGTATATTTCAGAATTCATCTAACAGATAAGAACTTCTGTAGCATACCTGTAGAAGCTGGGTTGTAACCTCATTAGAGGCATGGCCCAGGAGTATAGATACAAAAAGACATTTGCAGTTGCTGGGGTTTTTTTCATAAACTACTGGTTTTGAGTGGTTAAATTTGACTACTGTAATTCACTTCCCTTAGGAAAAAAAGCACGCAAAATAAAAGTCTATTGTATCCTTTTTAAATGAGTAATGAAAGTTTACAAAATCACTGGGGTTTATTTACATTTCTAGTGCCCAAACTGGTTTTGTTTCTTGTACAAATAAAGAAAAAAACAAACACTCACTTAAAATTATTTCCCTCAACTTAAAAATTCCTTGTGAATCATCTGGTTTTGGCCTTTATAATAATCTGGTGGTCTTTTATGGAAATTATACATTTCCTATTCTGACAGACTTACAGTATAACTAGGTGGGAAACCCACAAAGGAAGTGGAGCAACATCAGGAACATACAAGACATTCCAAGGAAGTGTTGAGAGAAGGTAACACAGAAAGAGAGCATTGCAGACTGGTAATCCTTATCCATGGAAGATGGGCAGAGCTGCATTCGGTGCTCCCTGGTGGAGGTCCTCCTGCAGCAGGGGCTGAGCTGCGGGATGCTGTTAATAGACCGTGAGATGTCAGGGAAGCTGAGAGGAAGCAGGAATGCTTGCTCCTGGCCCAAACTGTGCAGGGGCCTCGAGCTTCCCCTCTGCCTCATGAAGGAAAGAAGGAGGCTGTTCACCTGGGAAGCTGGGAATTAGTGACAAAAAAACACAACAAAAAAAAAAAAGAAGGAAAAGGACAACCAAAAGCGAGGGGCTTCCCCCTAAATCCCCTGTCCCCACGCAGAACCGCTTTGCTGTCCTGCAGGAGGCTAATGAGGAAGCGCACTCGAGCCAGAAACAGCCGGCTTATGCACTGCTGAAGAAGATCTCTACTGGTGCCCCCAGGAAAAAGCGGCGGGTCGTAGTAGTAGGGGACTCTACACTGAAAGGGACAGAAGCACTCGTCTGCCGGCCTGACCCCGTCTCAAGGGAGGTGTGTTGCCTGCCGGGGGCACGGATCAGGGATGTGGCAGAGAGGCTGCCTGCTCTAGTAAGTCCCACAGACTATTACCCACTCCTGGTGATACATGTGGGTGCTAGGGACATAGATAGTAGTAGCCTGGGGAACATGAAGAAGGACTACAGAGCCCTGGGGGAGGTGGTTAAGGGCTCTGGAGCTCAGGTGGGCTTTTCATCAGTTCTCCAGGGTACAGGGGAGGACCTTAAAAAAGCTGGGAGGATTGGCCAGGTTAATAAATGGTTAAAAGGGTGGTGTCATAGTCAAGGGGTTTGAGTGGCTTGAACATGGGACCCAAGTTTGTAGGCCAGGTCTAGTGGGGGCTGGTGGAGCTGCTCTGATAAAGAAGGGAAAGAGCAGTTTTGGTGGGAGGCTTGCCAGACTGGTCAAGGAGGCTTTGAGCTAGATGTGTTGGGGGAGGGGAGCATCATTCCATCCCAACACACCCAGTCAGTTGCCAGCACCTATAATAAATGCCTGGAGCGATGTAGAGATATCCCAGCCGCTCCAGCCAGTGAGCCGGCTTCAGTTGGAGCTCGGCTCAGATGCCTCTATACAAATGCCCGTAGCATGGGGAACAAACAAGAGGAATTAGAGATGTGTGCATGTCTACAGGGGTATGATACAATAGGCATCACAGAAATATGGTGGGATGGCTCCTATGACTGGAGTGTTGGAATGGAAGGTTACAGGCTCTTTAGGAAGGACAGACCTGGCAGGCGGGGAGGAGGATTTGTCCTTTATGTTAGGGATAGGCTGGAGAGTATGGAACTCTGTCTGGGGACAGGTGAGCAGTCCACAGAGAGTTTGTGGGTCAGGGTTAAAGGGAATATAGCTCTGGGAGACATTACTGTGGGGATCTGTTACAGACCGCCTGATCAAGGAGAACCTGAGGATGAAGCACTCCACAGACAGATAGGAAAAGCCTCACGCTTGCAGGCCCTTGTTCTCATGGGTGACTTCAACCACCCTGACATCTGTTGGAAGGACGGTACGGCCCGGCACAAGCAATCCAGGAGGTTCCTTGATTGTGTAGAAGACAACTTCCTTCTGCAAGTAGTAGAGGAGCCGACAAGGAGAGGTGCCATGCTTGACCTCATGCTCACCAACAGGGAAGGGCTCGTTGGAAATGTGATGCTCCAGGGCAGCCTTGGATGCAGAGATCACGAGATGCTTGAATTTGAGATCCTCAAGACAGTGAGAAGAGCGTGCAGCAAGCTCACTGCCCTGGACTTCAAGAGAGCAGACTTTGGCCTCTTCAGGAACCTGCTTAGGAAGGTTCCATGGGATACAGCCCTAGAGGGCAGAGGGGCCCAAGACTCTTGGTTGATATTCAAGGATCACCTGCTGCAAGCTCAGGAGTGTTGCATCCCAACCAGAAGGAAGTGCAGCAGGAGGGCCAGGAGACCTCCTTGGATGGATAAGGAGCTCCTGAGGAAAATTTCAATAAAAAAAGGCTTATAATAAGTGGAAGCAAGGACAGGTGGCATGGGAAGAGTACAGGGACGTTGTCCGGGAAGCTAGGGACCAGGTTAGGAAAGTTAAGGCCCAGTTAGAATTAAACTTAGCTAGAGGTATTAAAGATAACAGGAAGGAATTCTACAGTGTCCTGGGTTCAGCAGTAGCAGTCATGTTTTTCCTTTGTATTAGCTGGTGCAGTGCTGTGTTTTGACTTCCAGCCTGGGAACAGTGCTGGTGAAGCCGATGTTTTCAGTTGTTGCTAAGTGTTGTTTACCCTGACCAAGGACTTTGTGAGGCTCATGCTCTGCCAGGGAGGAGGGGAAGCTGGGAGGAAGCAGAGACGGGGCGCCTGACCCAGGCTAGCCAAGGAGGTATTCCATACCACAGCACATCATGGCTGGGGTGGGGGGTAACTGGGAGTTACCCGGAAGGACACGGGCTTCCGGGTGGGACCCGTTTCTTGGCCGGTGGTATCGTATTCTTTTCCCTTGTTATTTTCCCTTATCATTGTTGTAGTTGGTGGTAGCGGTGGTGATTTGTGTTGTACATTGGTTGCTGGACTGTTCTTGTCTCAACCCGTGGGAGTTGCACCCTTTCAATACTCCTCCCCATTCCCCCAGGAGCGGGGAAGGGGAGAGCCCCGGTGTGTGGGGGGGGCCCTCGATTGTTGTCAGCCCGACACCACTCACTGGGAGTGAACAAGTTACCTGACTGGGTTTAAACCACGACATACAGCTACATTGCAAATAAAAGACTAGGGAGAATGTAGGCCCCCTCAGGAAGCTCTCAGGAGAACTGGCTACACAGGATTTGGAGAAGGCTGAGGTTCTGAATGACTTCTTTGCCTCGGTCTTCACTGCCAAAGGCTCTGACCAAACCACCCAAGTCTTGGAAGGCAGATGCAGGGACTGGGAGATGAAAGACCTTGTGCCCACTGTAGGAGAGGAACTGGTTTGAGACCATCTTAAAAATCTGAACGTGCACAAGTCCATGGGTCCTGATGAAATCCATCTGCGGGGCCTGAAGGAGCTGGCAAATGAAGTTGCAAAGCCACTAGCTATCATATTTGAGAAATCATGGCAGTCAGGTGAAGTTCCCAATGACTGGAAAAAGGGAAACATAACCCCCATCATCAAGAAGGGGAAAATGGATGACCTGGGGAATTACAGATCAGTCAGTCTCACCTCTGTGCCTGGCAAAATCTTGGAGCAGATTCTCCTGGAAAGCATGCTAAGGCACATGAAAAACAACAAGGTGCTTGGTGACAGCCAGCATGGCTTCACTAAGGGGAAATCCTGCCTGACCAATTTGGTGGCCTTCTATGATGGGGCTACAGAACTGACGGACAGGGGTAGAGCAGTTGATGTCATCTACCTGGACTTGTGTAAAGCGTTTGACACTGTCCCACACGACATCCTTGTCTCTGAATTGGAGAGACATCAATTTGATGGATGGACCACTCGGTGGATAAAGAACTGGCTGGATGGCCACACACAAAGAGTTGTGGTCAAAGGCTCAATGTCCAGCTGGAGACCAGTAACGAGTGGTGTCCCTCAGGGACTGGTTTTGGGACCGGTCTTGTTCAACATTGGGATTGAATACGCCCTCAGCAAGTTTGGCGATGACACCAAGCTGTGTGGTTCGGCTGATACACTGGAGGGAAGGAATGTCATCCAGAGGGACCTTGACACACTTGTGAGGTGGGCTGATGCCAACCTCATGAGGTTCAACCATGCCAAGTGCAAGGTCCTACACCTGGGTTGGAGCAATCCCAGACACAGCTACAGGTTGGGCAGAGAAGAGATTCAGAGCAGCCCTATGGAGAAGGACTTGGGGGTGTTGGTTGATGAGAAAATGATCATGAGCCCTCTTCAGTGTGCCCTTGCAGCCCAGAAAGCCAACGGTATCCTGGGCTGCATCAAAAGGAGCATGACCAGCAGGTCGAAGGAGGTGATCCTGCCCCTCTACTCTGCTCTTGTGAGACCTCACCTGGAGTATTGTGTGCAGTTCTGGTGTCCTCAACAGAAAAAGGACATGGAACTGTTGGAACAAGTCCAGAGGAGGGCCACGAGGATGATCAGGGGACTGGAGCACCTCCTGTATGAAGATAGGCTGAGAAAGTTGGGGCTGTTTAGCCTGGAGAAGAGAAGGCTGCGTGGAGACCTCATAGCAGCCTTCCAGTATCTGAAGGGGGCCTATAGGGATGCTGGAGAGGGACTCTTCCTCACCTACTGTAGCAACAGGACAAGGGGTAATGGGCTTAAACTTAAATAGGGGACGTTCAGATTAGATATATGGAAGAAATTCTTTCCTATTAGGGTGGTGAGGCACTGGAATAGGCTGCACAGGGAGGTTGTGAATGTTCCATCCCTGGCAGTGTTCAAGACCAGGCTGGACGAGGCCTTGGTCGATATGATTTAGCGTGAGGTGTCCCTGCCCATGGCAGAGGGGTTGGAACTAGACGATCTTAAGGTCCTTTCCAACCCTAACTATTCTATGATTCTATGGAAGAGAACTGGGTTGGCAGCTGCCAGAAAGATCTGAGTCTGGGAGAATGAAGTTTTTCCAAGTGGTCAAGCACACACTGTAGGCTCAGGGTCCTTGACTCCTGCATCCAGAACAAGGGCACAGTTGGATGTTCCTTGGGGGGAATGATCTCCCCTCTGTATGCCTTCATTTCTGATAGGGTGCATTATGTTGTTTACATAGCCATATGTGCCATATAACTGATGAGACATCAGCAGTTGTCAGTAGGTATAATAGATTGTAGCAGCACTGACTGGTCATATCTGATAATATATGGACTCTACTGAGTTCCTGTGGTATTAATGACAATTCGCTTAGCCTTCTTTCTACAGAAATTCAGGTTGTAAGTCTGTTTAAAAGAGGCCCAAAGGAAAGGCTTGGCTTCCCATCTCTTATGTTCCATTAAAGAGGACAGGAAAGGAAAATACTAAGATCATTTTTCAAAGAGTCTTTGAAATGTCAGCTTTGGCTTTTACATCATTTATGTAAATTATACATACACATATAAACTGTTAACTATTTATGCAGAGTAAGCATTCCTGTGCAAGATTAGTAGTAACATGTATGATCTCCCACTTGGGGAGTTATTCCCTATTTCTGCATTTTATTACTTTGTTAACAAATGCAGATTTCTTGGTAATTAAACCAGCCATTTAAAGTTCTGAAGTATGTGACCACGTCAAGATTTGCTGAAATTTATCCCCAGTTATCAGGTTAGTACAGCAGAAGTTAGCAAATGAATGTGATAAATAGAAAACACACAACTATAAAGAAACACAGAAATGAATTATCTTTCCCCTTGAATATTATTATGCTGACAACTGATCTGAACAGGTTGTCCAACTAGTGAAGAGCTACTCACCTACTAATATTTTAAAGTTTTAAGCTTTATAAGAGTTCTCCTTTAGTACATATTAACCTGAAAATTATGTTTGAAGAGCACAGCTAACAAGGAGTATGTACTACACTGATTTTTTTTCATGGGAACACAAAAGCAATTTTCAGGTCTGAATTTCAGTATTGGCTATTAATAAGTATTGCCTCCAAGGAAAAAATTATGTTACTCTGGAAACAGAAAGATTGCCCTTGAGCTCATATATAAGGGTTAACAGGCTTTTTAAAGGTCTAGCTTCAACGTGTTTTTTTTTTAAAACAGCTTTTTCAAGTAACAGTAAGATTAAGACAATATTAGTTACTTTGGAGTTTGATAAACCCAACAAACCATTTTCCTTAGTAAGGAATAAATCCTGCTCAGTGAGCCTGCATAATACTGAGGAAAAGTTACCTCTAGTCTCCCTCATCACCTGCTTCTCTTCTTCTTCTCAGCATTAGCACAGGTCTTTTCTAGGATTGGCTGCAGGGTGGATGGATGTACCAAGTCTAGCACTTTGTGGCATTTTTGTTTCAAAAGCTATCTCAAAACAAAACTGGAACAAGAAAAAAATCCAAGGCTTTTCTATAACATCCAGAGTGATTCTGGAGCTCTTTTCTTGCAGTCTTACCTGGACGATGTTAAATCAGAAATGCAGAAAAGTAGTGGGCAAACTTGGCTCTTATTTTAAAGCCTGTGTCAACTTTGGCTTCTTTGATCTGTATATATCACTGAGAGATCAAGAAACCAGCTGGCAGCTGTGAAAACTGAGGAGTGTCTGACCAACCCTATCTTAGGTAATTGGCCATTCTCATTAACTGCTTGAGCCTGGCAAAAGTTATGACCAGGTATCACAAGAGGTCTGAGCAGACCACAGCTCGTGCCCCATGGGGAAGTGACTGGTAGGGAGAAGGGATGTGCTGGAAAGAGCACACTAAAGGGCAGAAAAGAGAGCAAAAAATCTGTCTCTCTCTTCAGGGTTTCTGCTAGCAGCAGTCACCAAAAAAAAAAAAGAAAAATATTGATGGTGGTTTGACAGGAAAATATTGGAAAACTGGACATAAGCAAATCTAAAGGAATTCGAAGCCATTCTTTTAGCCCAAGTATTAGTGAAAGATACAACAGTATATTTCTGCCATTTTATTCTTTTATAGCCATGAGGCACATCCAGAGACTTCATAGAAGGTGACAAAAAGCCTTGCAGTCTCTCTGTGATGTTTCCCTTGATATATTCCTTGATATATTCCTCAGTCCCTATTGTTCCTCCCCTGGGAGCTGCTGCCACTAACTGATCGCTCCTCCTGTCACTTAGACAACAGTATCTGCAGCCTTCGAGAAGCTGTGCTAGTGCTGATCTATTAATCATCTGTCAGACAACACTCACACAGGCAATTCCATTAACAATATCTATCTCAATGACAAAGTACGGCTTTTATGCATCTGGGTTCCAGCCACATAAATTTAAGTGTTGTGCTGGGCCTCTTTCTTTTGACAATGGAAATCACTGACCTAGCGCAAGTTGTGCTTATTATCCATTTTCTCTCAATCAGATGGGTTGAGAGAAATTTTGCCATAAAAAATGGCCTGTACCCTTTGCTGATAAGCATACTGTTTTGGCTGAACTAAGAGAAATAGTAACAAAGATTCAGCTTTCCACATAAAGGAAAAAAAGAAGTAAAAAAAAAATTGACCCTTGAAATCTGAACCTGCATTTTAAAAGGTTAATCTCAAAATTAGGTTGAGAATATTGCAAAAAAACCCTTGCAAGCTGTAGGAGCTCTATACTTTACATTATTGTTGTTGTTTAAATGAGAAGAGTAATCCAGTGAAAATTAAATAAGCAAGTTTCATGCGAATACCTTTGAGCAATATTATGATTCAGAGTACAAAGTGTCATGCTGCTTCATAATAAATTGATCTGAACAAGGTAGTAAATAACTACTGTCTTTATAATGAAGAAAACATTTTGCATTATCAATGTTTCTGAAACAGGCTGGCTGAATTGACTTTTTTCCCTAAATACATAGCTGCAGGTTAAATGCTCCAACATTTTCCACTGGTAGCATCTATCCTCCTATACTTTGGCAGCAGGCAAAATAACCCTGATTAAATTAATCAGTGTCTTCAGCTGTTGTGCTCATTATCAGCCCTCTAACACTGGATGTTCTGAAGTATATCCTTAAGTGCAATAATGGTAGGCATTGGTTCATTAGCAAGTATGATCAACATGGGTTATCAAAAGCATTTTTCATGCATAACAAATACAGCAAATTACTAAAACAATAAAAGAAATATCTAAGATTACAGCAGGTCGATCTACATGATGTAATATTTAATTAACATAATTAGAAACAGATTTATAATAACTTAATTCTGTCTAAATGAGACCATAGATACTCTGTGGCTTCCTGCAGAAAGCTTGTGCCCTCTTTGGCAGAATGTCAGGTAAAATTAGACTATGCAATGAAGAAAATGCTATTTCAGATGTGATACACTCCTTTTAGTGTATCACACTAAGCACACAGGCTGTGTAAGTACAGACACTCATGAACTGTACTTCATTAGAATGACAAAGTGTCAGTATTAGTGAGACATTTAACCCACCCAGTATTAAATGAACACAACTCAAGTACACTTTTAGGTTCATCATCAGTATTTAAAAAAAAACAAAACACCCAAAAAAGCAGGGTAATGCTTAAGGAACATGAAACCAATATAGCTGCATCTCCCCAAAGATTAAAATAACTATTTAATTTATTTTCTCTTTTGGGGGAAGAGAAATTCTGTGAGTTTCAGTATTTTCTCTTTTTGAAGAAATGTAAAGGTTGCCATTAGGTTCCATTGGAAGCCCCCACTGTCTTGCATGACAGACAGAGTTGCATGATTTCATTTTTTTTTCCCATATGAACCATGGTAAGTCCGGCACACTTAATTTTCTGAGGGAGTTACACTGAGAGGAGAACTCTTACTAGATGTTAGCAACTGACATACCTGATGATAGTTCTAAGTTGCGTAAATGCCCAAGTATTCTTTCTTAAATTAAGAAAAAACTGCATGCCTGTTGAGAACAGCATAAATAATAACAACAAATATACAAATAAAAAAAATATTTAATAAATGTTTGAACAAATAAATAACGTTGGGGTTGACCTGCCTTCACTGAGATCAAGAGCAAAATTCTGACGGATTTCAATAAATGACAGATACAACACTTCTTTTTGCTACAAATTCAGTTTACATTTGAAAACTCCAGCTAAGAAAGGGGAGATTCATTTATGCTGAACTAGTCAAATCAGATGTATTTGTCAGTTTGAGAATTTGGTAGTTGTGGTCCTTACTGCATTTTTTTGAGATGGCTACACTTAGTGGGTCCAGAGAAGGGCAACAAAGCTGGCGAAGGGTCTGGAGCACAAGAGTGATGAGGAGCAGCTGAGAGAACTGGGGTGTTTAGTCTGGAGAAAAGAAGGCTCAGGGGGAACCTTATCACTCTCTATAACTACCTGAAAGGAGGCTCTATTGAGGTGGGGGTTGGTCTACTCTTCCAAGTAACAAGTGCTAGGACAAGAGGTAACAGCCTCAAGCTGTGCCAGGGGAGGTTTACATTGGATATTAGGAAAACTTTCTTCACAGAGAGGGTGCTCAGGCATTGGAACAGGCAGCCCAGGGAAGTGGTGGAATCACCATCCCAGGAAGTGTTGAGAAAATGTGCAGATGAGGCCCTCAGTGACATGGTTTAGTGGTGGTCTTGGCACTCCTGGGGTAGAGATTGGACTTTGATGATCTGAAAGGTCTTTTCCAGCTTAGCTGGTTCTATATTTCTACGATTCTATGATTCTACAAAGTTACATTACTGTGTAGTTCATAAGACATAAACCTGAAAAATTAAAATTAAAAAAATAGGAATATTTATAATATATAGTATTTTAAACATATATTACATAGTCATATATATGCAATAACATGAGTAGCAAATTCAACCATGTAAATAAATACAAATTACATAAAACTTAGAGAAATGTTTGTTTTCTATACAGGTCCTTTGCAAATCCTCACAACTGAGCAGATCTTGCATATTTTTCCAACATGCTCCCTAGGGAAAAACTGCTACCCTTGCACAGAACACTAAAATTAATTTGAGGGGGGAGGAGGAGAAATCAGGAAAAAATAAGATCAACAATGACCTGACCACGCAAGCTCATTATGTGGCATTTCCTGGATGGCCACTGTAAATCTGGCTAGTTACATGAGCATTTAGAAGGCTAAACTGCGTCATACTCATCTTTCACATCAAATTTGGATAACCAGGATAAATATTATGGAATTAAGCTCTCCAAATTTCTTCCTAGCATAATGTCTGTACATTCCTCACAGTTGCATATCTCTGCTAGGCTTGATCATTTTTAGCCAATGCCTTGGTGCTTTTTATGTCCTCTCTTACACTCTACACTGCTGCAAGGGATGGGCAGCTGGCCCTGAACTCAGCTCCCTTTATCAAACCTACGTATCAGAGGAGAACAGCAAGGCATAGGAACACAGCTGAAACTAGAGAGAGTGCACAGTCTGTCAGCATTAATCCTTTTTAGTATTCTTCTTCACACCAGAGAGGATTTAATTGTTTCTTAAATGACTCTAGGGCCTTTGAATGAGCAAACCTGTCTAACAGAGCAGACATTTATTTGAAAGAATCTTCGTAATAAATACTAATCTATCGTATCTGTAGATCATTCTGGAGACACAGCAATCTCTCCTTGCCTAATTAAACTGTGCTAATATGAAAATGCAGGCTAGCCCCATAAGGCACAACAGATCTGCTGGAGTGTGGAAGTGCCTGGAAGTCACAAGCTCTGGGAAAAGAGGCTGGGAAGCACACAAACTCCACCTGCATGCTAATGAACTCCACCAGATCATACTCCATACAGACGCAATTTATATTCTCTTCCATAACTTCAGCCTCAAAGTCTTCTAATTAACCCTCAGCCATGAGATAAGCATGGTACAGAGGAGGGGATGGCACAGCAGAGGTGACAGCAGGCAAAAGACTCCTCCTAGCCACTTCTCTTCCCCAGGGTTTGAAGGTTGTGTCAGTCACTAAGAAGGGTAATCAAAATGTCATTTACTTCACCTCCCCATAGTATTTTAACTTTTACGCTGTAAGCATCCTGGATTTAGGACCAGCAAGAACGTTTTAGTAATTAGAAAGCACACATTTCCGCAGACACGCGGCTGCACTTAGAAGCTTTTCAGTCTCACTTGACATGGAGCTTTGTTAGAGATGGCTGACAATATTTCACCAGCTTGGCTTAAGATTTGCAGAAGCACTCAGCTTCCTACAGATGTCTAGGTCTAATGGAAGTCAGCTGATTGATTACCAATGCCAGCACCACCCAGCTCACAAGGAAGCCGTAGAAGAGAATTGCTGGGTTTTATTTCAAGTGGTGCCACAGCAACCCAGCAATGCTGCATTTAATTTTATGTAGAATCCAATTCCCCACAAACACTTCCCTCCAACTCTTTATAAATGGGATCTACAAATTGCAATTCTTCAACAGCAGTCCAGTGCTGCCCTAACACATAACAGGGTAGATCTGGTGGGACCCTTCTGTTTTCAGTAATATTACTCATAATTTACACATGTTAAAAGCAAATTTGTCAAAGTGATGCAGCAATCACAATTAAAGATAAATTCCTGGCTACGTTTTTTGTTATTTGAGAGGTTTCGGTTGTTGTTTGCATTGGGTTTTTTTACGTAAGTGGCAAAAGAGAGCTGCTCTCAGCAGCCTTTAGAGCCCTAGTACTTTGCCCACAGTCAAGTCAGCTGAAAATTATTTGAATGTCCATTTACCAGTGTTTGTGTATATCAAAAGTATTTTGTCCATAGAGACGTGCGGATATTCAGCTTCATAAAATGGTGGTCACATGTGGTTTTTTTAAACACAACTCAGATCTGAAGGAGTTACACAAATTGGTGAATGGCTAATCTCAGCTTTTCATCTTTGGTGTTATTTTCAAATCAAGTTGAGTGATCCCTGTAGTAATTACTTTCTAACATCTGGCTGGCAGCTTATTTGAAAAGAGTTGGTAGCCTCATTTTGAATTCTAATGAAGATCACACTGCATAAATCACTGATGCTAGGCTCCCTACTGGCACACTTTGCAGAGCAGTCCCCAAAGGGAAACTGAAGCAAGAGAAAAAAAAAAACAAACCCACAACAAAAACCAATGTCATTACATCCCTGCAACTGAATAATCTGTATCAAAGACTGTCCACAGCATCTAAGTGTGACTGCTACAGTCAGCCTTCATGTATTTGAGGGGAAAAGTTAAGGACTAAACTCCAGGTCTCTTGATTCAGTGTGTTCTACAGTGCCTATATTCCTAACAGACAGGTATAGCTTAGACTGAGACAGGGAAAACCATGTGAGATACATTAAACCTGATAAGCAAATTGGAGTCTACTTGCATATATCTCAGGTCTTTTATTCCAACCTGTGCTCTAAATTCAACATGGGAGAGGAGGCACTGCTGTACTTCTTCGTGTGGTTATATTGCAGCTTCAAAAGAGGGGAAGCTCAGGTCTGTTAGAGATATCCTGAAAATGCAGATCTGAATACATAATCTGTAAGGCTGATTTCCTCAGCTGTATCTACACCATGTGTTAATTTATGCACAAACATAGCTGCATATATAGGGGTCTTGCTTTTCCCCCTGCTGGCTCTGCAGAGTTAATGTGAAGTTAAGCATTTTCATAAATGATCACTATCTGTGGTCTTCTAACTGAGAGACCTCACACCTGTATGAGCTATGCTTTGCTTTTCCTTTGTTGACTATAAGATTTGAAGTCTGATAAGTGCATTTACAGTTGTAAATGAGCGTCTTCCTTCATCCTCCACAGTCAACAGAGCTGAATTTTCTGAAATTTAAACTCCGAGCAAGTTGTCAGAGCAAAATAGAAAACATATGTCTCACATTAACTACTACGACCTAAAAACAGTACAGAAGTTTGCATGTGCTCAGTTACTGCATAGTATGAGTATGGGCATTAAGAATGCCATCTACTGGTAAAAAAGCACGAGGGAGCATAACTCTATGGCAGACGACTTACAAAAAAGGGAAAGGGTAAGAAAACAAAAATGTTAGTTTGTTTGGGGTTTGTTTGGGTTTTGGTGGGGTTTTTTTCTTTTTTGATTGCTCATTTCAAAGTGTTTTTTAAACCAAGTATGTGTAACTGCATGACATTATGCTGAAATTTATGTAGAAACTTTGAAGGAAATGAGTTTTGAACCTGAGGTATATTATTATAGCTTAATTTTGTACTGGAAAAGGATAATGTTTGGTAGTAGTAACAAATTAAAAGACATTAGAGATAATGAGAAAACATGAATAGAGCCGCAACACTGAGATTGTTTGCACTTTCCTATGGTTCCTCTTATTTTACAGGATCTCAAAAATGATTCTCAAGAGTTTTTCAAAGGTTTGGTGGGAATATTCAGAGTCTAAACCTTTGAGCCTGAAATCTGAAAAAGCATCAAACTCAGCAGTGAATCTGTTTGTTACTGTGCCGTCAGCTATAGGAACCATGTTTCCAAGCTTTACACAGCCAGTTTCTGATTTGATTGCAAATTTGATCGTCTCAGTGGAAATGATCTGTCCCGTTAACTCCACTTACAAATCAGTAACTGTTGTCATAGAACTGTGGCAAGGCAGATCCGGATAGGCTACATCTCTGCTGGTTTGAAAACATCTTTTTTTTCCCCCAATGATTATTGATAAGATTTTTTATTGTGTCCAGTCCACACAGCCAACATCATTGGTTAGTCTAGGTTATCCAGATTATCCAACAAAAAACAGTAGGTCTAACATGGACTTAATATTCTCTGGGAGTGTGCCACCTTTGAAATAAGTCACAGACATGCAATAGTACAAGGAGTAACTTTTGGTGGGGTTCAGCAAGGCCTTTGGTTTAAATCTAATTTAATCATCGCCTAGGTTAAGGTAACAATCACTGACAAAGAGACAGCAATCTGCTCAAAAGGAAGAACAACAGAAAAGCTGGAATTGCCAGAAGTAGCCTCCAGCATATTTAACAGCAGGGGAAGCCAGAACTATATAAAGGGTGAACTACAAAACATTTCTGAGCTGAGCTCTCTCTGACCACAGCTTTTTCTGAACTTGTCTCTCAAAAAAGTACACATTCCCTTATTGTTTGCTGTGGTGTGGCTCCAAGAAAGGCAGCAAGCCTGGAAGTGCCAGTACTGGCAAGATGCCATTCACGTTTTACCACTTAACTACCGCGGCTTACTGTGACATATAGGAAGTCTGCAGGAGGATCATCACTGCGGAAAGGAAGAAAAAAGTATGTGTAATCTAGGATGAGCAAAGGCTTCTCTGTAGTCTTGAAAACATCTGCTAATATCAAGTCTCAGCATTGCACTCATTTTAGGGAAGCAGAGGGGAGGAGGACACAATGTTTAAAATAAGCTAAAGAAACAAAAAGATAAATCAGGAAAATGGGAAAAAATAGTCTTGGACATCATTGTCACAGATTAAAGCCTGTACGCTTTGTACATGCAAAAACTCCCTTGCAGACATACCAAAGCTGTCTCTGAAACATGGCAGTAGAGTCTGCCAGCTCAGAGCTGTGGTGAAGCTAAATACTGATACGAGGAGATCTCATGATGATCTTTTAAGAGGCCCATCACTGATGAGATCATTCTGCTCCCAGGGAGTGAAGTCTGGAACTGCACCTGCATGGGGCTGCACTGTCATGGGTAGGGGTACCAGCTCACCTGGAGCTGGTAGATAGCTCTACATAGAGCTGCCTTGCACCACAACTCTTTCACTTCCAACACTGAAAAAAAGCTTTCAAAGTGGCCCCTTCTCTTAAAGTCATCCCTGTTTGTTTGTGACTACAAGACAAGAAGAGAAAAACTGCTACTAAGCCAGGACCTGAACATTGCCCTGGGCTGAACTTGGAACACTATCTACTACCCCCCTGGAAAGCAGCAGGCATTGTGTTGAAAACTCATTAGATTCTCAGAACCCAAAAAGCACAGGAGGACAGTTAGTTTCATAGATTCCAAGATGCCTCCAACATTTTCAGGGAAAAACACTCAAGTTAAGAGCGGACTGATAGTTAGATTGGCATCAACTCTGCAAACATCTAACACTGTCTGTGAAACAAAAAAAAGAGTAGAAGACATCTAAAATACAGTAAATCGTTAAGTCTCTTCCAGATTCTCTGCAAAAAAAATGATTCCTTGGCCTGGAATTTGCTTTCAGTTTAAACCAATTTAATCACAAAGGGAGCGCACAGGCCCCGAGACAATCCAGAAGTCAAAACTGTGCCTTTTTATGTAAGTATGCCTCTAATGTACAATGGCATCATACCATTCAATGGACTCAATAGTAAGCCTATACTGTTTAAGGAAATCTGAATGCTTTCTGTCTTCTCCTTCCTGTGATTACTCTCTAGAACTGATTGTGGAGGACAACACCCATTACCATAGCCCAGTAAGTGGGTTTCCCCCACTCAACAGCTCCTCCTAACAAATTAATACTATCAGATCCTGCTATTCAACTCAGAATGAGAATGCTGGCAAAGTCTTCCTCCACATGATAATCCCCTACTTGACATACAATGACATTATCCCACCAAAGCTAGAGAGAAATTGTAATTCTGTTTGTAATTATAGGCTTTAATAGGTATAGAGGGTTGTTAGGTGCAGAGCAACTATTCCCACTAGAGACAGTTCAGGAATATGATTGCTGCAGCCAAACTATTTATGCAGTTGAGACAGTGTTATGATCAAAGGGGTCCACCTTTATTTTTAGAATCAATCACTTAAATAATACACCATCTCCATTTGGATTTCTTTTTGATGACTTCCATGTCTTCCATGTGTTATGTTGAAAGGTGCTATGTTTTTCACCTGATCCAGCAATTCAAGTTGCAGGACCCAATAAAAAAAAAAACAAAAGACACCAAAACCAAACAACCAAAAGTACACCATTTCAAGCTTGTTCATATATAGTGGATTGAAATGTAAAAAGAATAGTATTCTGTAATACAATTATTAAAGAAGTGGTCAGGAAGATTAAAATTTATGAGGTTGCTAGGAAACATTAAATGTATAAAAACCTAATTAGTATTGAAAAATATTTAAATCCTCCAATTCTAATGAACTTTTAGAATCTGAGTTTTGCAGCTAGTGATGATAAGTTTTAAAAATTCAGTAGTGTTAGACAAACGATTATGAGTAATGCCATTAAATCATTAGCTTGCGACAAGCATTAAATCCTATCCAGAGATACTCTTGAATGCATTGCCTACTACATCTACTTAAAGCACTGGTCACATAGAAAATAATTCTTTATTAATTTTTTTTCAGCTTGCCTAAACTCCATGCAGGTTTTGGAAGACCAAAGGCACAGCCTGAGGTTCAGAAACCATGCTGGATGGCCATAATAACCATGCCAGAATGTGCACTGAATGTTTCAAAGCCCCAAGATCAGAAGCAAGCCTGCTTTAGTTGGGCTCACTTCTCAAGGTTCTGTCAGACTTCATCCCATATATATTTCCCAGTTCAACGATGGTGCCAGCAAAAAATGACTTAACCATAAAAAGGTGAAAGCAAGGCTTCCTTCTTCTCCGTTTTAATTTTTAACTACCCTGTTTTGTCTGTCCCATGCATCTGGGACACTTTTCATGACACCAGTTTCCTCACACCTACAGTGAACCAGGGAACTCCAGTCCTTCCCTGATCAATCTTGAAAAGTAGCAGAAATTCCAGGCAATTGAAAAAAAATAAGTCTTGGCAAAGTTAAGAAAAACTGACATCTGAGAAAAAGGTTGTTGATTACAACCAGAAAGTAGATGAAAAAGTGGCAATGATGTTCCGGTTACACATTTATTATAAATCCATGATGGAAGAGATGAGAGTTAAGTCATTCGTAAATAGTAATGGGCAAATATTGTTTAAGTCTTCAGTTTCAAATGTCCTACACAGACAAAATATTAGGAAAGAAAGACTGAAGTATCATAAGAGACAAATTAAGAATTATAATTCCATAAGGTTTTGTTAAGTAACCTTTAACAAAATAACCTTGGGAATATACCATTATGTATGCTGAATTAAAGAGGAATGGGGATTCAAATTTCATAACAGAGTTGAAATTCTATAATTATTCACAGCAAACTTAATCCCATACCTCTGGTAGCTGCCCCACACAGGCCAAAAGCTTGTTCTCATAAAACAGGGGCTATTCTAAGGCCACTTAAGTTATTGTATGTACTTGTGATGCAAGGCATTTAAAAATAACCTCTCAGTCATTTTGCTGATTCATGCTAACATCTTAGCATTAGCAGGTACTGGTGTTTTGGCAGCAATGTAAATTCATGCTAATTTTCTTCGCGATCACTCCTAAAAAAGCAGAAATGGAAGTCAGTGCCAGAATGATTGTCACATAAGCGCAACAATTTATTCACTGAAGAAAAAGTCACTTATTAGCCCATCTCTGGAATTTTGATTAGTACTAAGAAAGGAAAGCTTTGACAATTCTTGTATCCGAACATGTAGGCTGTTGCACTGTAACTCTTTCCTGAGCCACCAAAATCCTAATATATCCCACAGAAAAAGCTGGCAAGTGGATGAGAGCTGGGTGTGTGCCCCCAAGCCAATTGTTGCCTGCAAGGACATGGGAGATCCCCAGCCTTGCTCTGCTGGGCAGCCCCAAGACTGCAGCCCTGAACTGATGGCAGCAGCACCCTGCAGGGATACCATTCACTGTCGCAGCAGCCTGAGTCAGCTCAATTCCCTGTTCAAGTCCTATTCTGACTCCATTTTCTTTCTTCCAAAGCATGAATACTTCAAGACAAAAAACAAGGCTGGTAGCCAACTAAAATTAACTTCTCCAGCAAGCTAAAATGACTCCTCTCAATAGCTATTTCAACTATCACAGTCTCTAATAGCTGAAGAATTACATTTATAGGATGTCCCTAAATGCATATACCAGACTACTTAGGATTTTATGTGAATTCAACTCCAAGGCAGTTAATGATGGTGCTCTGACACCAGTTGAGAAATACAGTCTTGACTTCTTGGATCTTTTTCTTTCATTTTTAACTGATAGATTTTGCTCAAAAAGATATGCCGTCTTACTTCACAGATTTTGATGAACTGGTTTCCAGTAGGACAGCAGTAAATCCATGCCCTTTAGGGTTTTATCAGCAACTCCACAAGCTCACATTGCAAACTACTAGGTGTGATATTAACTGGGTTTGGATCTTGAGTGAGCCTTAACGACCAGAATTCCCAGATCCAAAAATTCCCCACAGGATACTAACAGTTCTAAACACTAATTTTGAAATGGGAACTTCCAGAATGAAAACTGTTAAGGCTTTTTGGGGGTCATGACCATTTCAGAGAACAAAGACCTTCTTTAGGAAGCCCGAAGTAAGTAAGTCAACTGCTGCTGCAGATGTAGGCGGCTGCCGAGGGGACACCAAACATGTTTTGCATTTTGCCAAGGTCTCCCCTGGCCACAGGCAGGCTGGAGGAAATAAAGTCTTGGGCACAGGTAAAGAAGGACTCAAAACAGTACAGTCACCAACTGCTGACTTAGGGCAACAGGAGATCTCCTGGTACTGCTCAAATAGGAAACGTGTCTTCAACAGATACATGTTCTTCATCAGAACAGGACAAAGTAGTCACGGTGCGTTGTTTAGGAGGTATCTCTTAAAGGTTAGGGGTGATTAACTACCAAACAGCTATTTAAATAAAGTAGATTTAGTCTAGGCAAGGGCTTGAATACACACCAATGCAACAGTCAAGTGGGCTCAGGAGGAAGCTGAAGGACAAAACAGCAGGTGTCTTGCAGAAAGGCCCTCAATGGTTTCACCCTCCTCTACCCCAAAACCCATTTACTTGGTCTTTTATGAAGCTGCTTTATGCAGCTGAAACTTTAATTAACAAAAGATTGGTAGGTACAGCTGCAGCTTCAGATACAGCTGCAATTTCAACAGAGCTCTTCCCAAGTCTCCACTTGCTCTGCCTCTCCATCCAACACACAGTTTATTTTCACCATGCACATGTTACAACTCATTGTTTGAATGTTTATCCTTGTGATATTAACATAAGATGGAAGTTATCAGTACATGGCAGAGAACAGAGGCAAGCACTGGAGTACCCATTTTAAGTCATGTTGCTAGTTGTCGTGGCAACCAGCTAATAAGCTCTGTTACTCATTTTTTTTCACCAGCACCCAACTTTTCCGCAAAATGTGGTATTATTAAAGAGTCTGCTAACTCAGCTGCTTTACAAGGTAACAGAAAAGAACATTCTGAATCTTATTTTTCAGGAATTACAAGTCGTCCCTAAGTTACCCAGCAGCTGAATATAAGATGCATAAACACCACTGTGACAATCCATTCCCTTAAAAAGAGCACAAAAAGAATGCTGGGATGCTCCCTGTAGTATCAATATGTACACTGTTTTTCACTACACAGGGAGAAGGACTACACCTTAAATTCCTCAACTGAAAAAAAACATAAATGCTTTGACAGATATTCTCTCATGCTTCTCTTTTGACACTGCAGGCACATGGCATGGGGACAGGCTTGGTCCCACTTCCTCCAGGCTTCCTCTTTGAGAAATCATCCTACTCTTCACTTTGCTGTTGTGCATATCCTTGAGCTACTCTGAGAAGCATACAAGCATGTACTGAGCCAGCACTGCAATTACCATAATTAAACATCATTATCAAACAGGCTTCAGTCAGCAGTCAGACCTAACTATACGAGGAGCTCAGCAGACATACTAGATGACTCTAAGCCTTCTTCAAGAGCAAACTGTCTCTACCTTTGTAAGTTGCACAAAGAGTTCATTCTCAAAGGACTGGGAAAAAGGCTGTTTAATTACATCCCCCATCACCTTGGATGAATATTTTCCTTGGACAAAAAGTCCCCTAGTTACCTAAATGCTGCAGAATTTCTGAGTTTGGGACCGTAAGAGAATACTTACTCACAATCATTTCTTTTGTACAAACATTGACTATTTCACTGCTTAAATATTCAACATTTGGGTGTTGTAACAGAAGTCAAACATTCTGAGGTTTTATTAATGGCATCAAAACCCCCTTCTCCCTGTCAAACATTAGAGATGATCAAGGGAGCTCATGCAGATTCAGCATCAGAGAACCACAAGAAAAAACTAAAATAGATGATCCTCTGATCTGGGCAGTGGGCTTCTGGAGGTGCCGTTGGGCTTCCCCACAGAATTTTAGACAAGAAATCGGTCAAGAGGGATAGCTTTTTTCCTGATCTTCCCTTTATCCAAGTTTCAGGCTCCCTTAATGATTTTTCAACATGGATGTTGGCAGTTTATTGTTTGAAGATTGAGCAGTGGTGAAAAACACATTCATTATTGCTTGTCACAGAGATGTTGATGAATCCCAGTCTCATGCAATTAAGCTGTAATTCAACACAATGACTAAACAGGCAAGTCTAGACAAACAAGAAAAAAAAAATCAAACCAAAATACAATTCCTAGAGAAAAAATCCTGGAGGATTCTATAGTCATTCTGTTGAAAAAAGGGATTCATAATCTTATTTTATTTACCATAGGAAAGCTGAGTATGTTTTATTTTAATTCAAGTAATGGTGTTAGGATGTATCATCTAAACAAGACATGCTGGAATATTTTTGCTAAAGGAGACACTCAGGATCTTTTTACTCCGTGAAGTTTAAGTAAAACACATACATGTTAAAAATGGAATGCATTGCATCTTGCTTTCCTTACAGATATATTCTGCTTATTTGACTTATCAGTATCTACCTTCTCTGTAAAACAAAGCAACTAATGTCATTGAGAAGTTGAATTGACTTCATGACATGTCAACTGAAATGAAAAATATGTATACAAGGCCTGAGTTCACTTCCATGTCTATCAGGAGCTACATCCCTTAACTAAATCACTTCACACTGTGTATTGTTATATTGGTTCTGTTAGTTTTCAAAACAGGAGAACTGTAGAGTTTTTTGGTTTTTTTTCTTACCTCTGGCAATGTTTTACTCTCTAAAGATATGGGAAGATAAGGCAAAAACTGCTATAACCTATGCTGAAAGAGGAAGAATTAGTTACACAAGACATTTTGTACACAAGACATACTCAAAACCATTAGGTCAATGCTGTCATGCTAGGGAAACATCAGGATCTCATTATCAACAGTGTACAATAACTGACCCCAGGAATGTGACAGAGTAGCATAATACAGCATTTCATACCCCTTTTCATCGCAGTTAAGTACTATCTTCAGGACCATCTAGTGCTCATCAGTGCTAGGTTGTACTAGTAATATGCACATGGCCACAATGATTTCAATGAAAACAACCTCTCCTCCTTTGAGAAGGTTATAAGTTTTTACGTGAAAACTGTGATCCATTCCACCTATGCTCACTCAACATTTGTGTTAAAGTAATGAGGTGTTAGAAAACTTACCAAACACTTGATTCCCATGCAACCAGAACACAGAATTTTACACTTCACAAAATCGGATTTTATTTTTTTGTTTTGCTTTATTGTATGAATCCTCTAAAGGAAAGATAGGCTTCAAGAAAAAGCAGCAAAAGAAAATTAGTCTTATGAGCCCCGTAAATTTCTCATTTCCTCCTACAAAGCCAAAGAATGTTCCTGTGAGTCACGGTAGGCCCTCCACCCCTCAGCTTCTCCCAAATGAAAGTGGGCCATACAACTCCAAAATATTTATTAATTCAATAGTCACAAAAAAGAAAGAAACCAAACAAACAAAACAAAAACCAAACCAAAACAAAACCAAAACCCACTAACATTTGTCAAACACTTCCTAAAAACTCACCTCGAACTTCAGGAGAGAATCGAGCTGAATGGCGAGACACAAAAAGTTTCAGTTCTTGGTCCAAGTTGCATTCAACCAAGTTTGTGTCCCATGATCGGATTCCTAAAATTCAAAATACAACGCACACTGTTTTTGGAGTTTTAACTGAGTGATTCTCCATTTGCATTCATGTTATTTGCATATTTTTAAATTGCAAAATCAGCTTCTCTCCCTTTCAAGGCTCATAGCTATTTTTTGGAAAGTGCTGAGTGCTCAGAAGTAGCACTCTGCACAGGAATCAGTCACAAGCAAGAGGAATCCACCTTCCAGTGGGTGATGATCTTCATGGCCCCATGTTTAGGACTGTTCGTGCCACATCCTAGTAGCCGCATGATGTCCCTGACTTCACTTTAAAATAGCAATACACAAAACTGATTTACAAAACTGAAAGAGTGGACCACTTGAAGGACACTTAAGTCATATTGCAGGACCACTGTACTTGTTCCTCTGAAAAAAAAAAAAAGCATCACCTAGAACATTGCAAATTAATATTTAAATGCAAAGTATTAAATTGCTGACTTCCTCATTTGAAAGCTTTGAAGCATCCAGTATTTTAAATTAAAATTTAAGTAATCTTTTATTTATGAAGTATCACAATTCTGGTTTTGAGACTTAAAAATGCTACGCTTGATCTTTTTTCTTTTAAAAACTATACAGAACATCTCTATTCTCTGTTCCCCCCCAGCTACTTAGAAAGTTAAATACTTGACGCATGATCAAAAGCGGATTGAAATCTGACTAGAGAAAAAAAACAAAAAAACAAAAAACCAACTTTGCAGTCAAAAGACAAATTTATTATTCTTTCCACAAGACTTTTATGACAAAAGAAAAACAACCAACAAACCAAAACCAACCCACACAACCTCCCCAAACAAAACAAAAGAACATGCTTAACACTTTCAATAATTTTCTTGTTTTGAAATTGCTCTGAAAAGCCCAGTTTTGAAAAATAGTGAGCAGGCAGTTGCAGTACAGGTGAGTCCAGGCACTGCTGTAATTTTGAACACCAACATTACATTTTTCCCTAAAGGAATATCATTAGACTTACACAAATAAGCTGGCAAACACAGAAGTGACTGCGGGTGAAGGAGTTTCTGGTAGCCCCTCCCCACACACCTGACTATGCCTTTGCATGAAATTGCTGAGTTAAATCACTTCGAGGGTTGGTGAGGAGACACTTGAAGAGATGTGTGGCCATTCCCTCACCACGAGGCTAGCACTGTCACTTCTGCTGGTGCCTTTGCCAGGATTTCGGGCTGTGAATGCTACTGTCAACACTGTCTGCCTTGATGCATTCTCTTTCAAGGCAGCAGAAATGTCAAGGCTCTCAATGGCTGAAGCCATGTTGTAGGGTAGAAGGATGAGGAGGAGAAAGTGCAGAGAAACCAGCTCTGCAGTGCCATTGGAGCTCTGGGTAGGTTCTCCATGCAAGTATGAACATCTATGTTTCAAGAGCCTGAAGCCTCTTCAGGAAGAATTCATCCAGGTCTTTTTGTTGTCAGCATCCCAGTCCAGTTAGAAACATGATTACTACTGAAATATGCTACCAGTTATTTAGTAACTGCCATTTGTAGCTTTAAATAAAATTTGGAAATACAGTATTGCCTGTTTCATAACCACTCAAGAGAAAAATATCTGAGCCATAACCAGCCACCTCCACTTCCTGACTGATGCATCATTGTTCTGAGGCATAAGCTGCAAGTCTTTTCTGTAAGTCTCCTTATTTTCATTTCTCCAAAACATCTTGGCCATATGGTGCATTTCTGGGGCGCAGTTTCGGCAGACAAATAAAGCTCAGCAGGCTTTAATGTTTTCCAGGTGTTGGAATATTTGAGAGCAAGAAGGTAAAGATGATATAATACCACACATGTATAGTGCGTATGAGAACTGTGACGAGTAAACCACCATCAATCCTGAAGCTGAAATACATTGAATGAATGAGTGCTGAACTTCAAGAAGCTCAAAGACAGACAGCTCACTAGCCTCTGACAGCAAGCTTGTGCAGGGAGACTACAAAGCCTTCTGGAGGTCAGTTAAGCAACAGGAACTATGATTCAGCAATGCTGCTAATTATAGCAGCATGTCCACCATCTTTAGCTGCTTTTGTCAGGAATCCAAATTTGCTGTAGGGATAAGATTTGGAGAAGGAATAGTACAGACTGCTGAGCGAGGTGATGTCCAAAATACAGGACACAAAATAGTAGGGAGAAAAAAAGCCTAGACACTCCAGGCACAAAGTAGTCCTAGAAGCTGAAACTGGGATTTGGATAGAATATCCCAAATCTGCAGCTGCATGATTCAGCAGTCTAGATGCAAAGATTATGTATGTATATTATAAAAGAGCATAATGTATTATATACATTATATAATCAAATCAGGTTTGGGTAGAACAGGCGTAAATCTGGAACCAAAATCCAAGGTCAATCCAATCATGTAGATCATTAACAGCATGGACGTAACTACGGAAGCATTGCTGAACTGGAGCTATTGCTTTCATTCTGCAGTCTTAGGAGTGTAATGCCACTAGGCATAGGACTAATCAGACAGCAGTCAGGGCACACCCAGTAGCATCTGCCATGTTAGTGGAAAACTCTTGAAGGCTTCTCTTCACTTCTCCCTTCTTTTTTTGGTGAATGGTGGGTCGGAGGACTGCCTCCTTAGCAAAGTCACAACCCAAATGTAATTACTGAAAATGCATCTTGCCACACCATTCCCTCTTCATTATCTATTAAGAGATGACTCTGCATTCCAGCAGGTTGTGTAGCATCACGCCACTGATGTATTATCAGCAGATGTTTTCTTTGACACGTTGCTCTGCAGTTTGGCGCATGAATCCACAATTTCCAGTGAAGGTACTCAGGAAATGTACCAGAGAAGACAGTGAGGCAGAGTTATCTAGAACCCAAAATGCATTTAAGTCTCTGTGGGGAACAACGGCTGAAAGAAGCATTTTCTTCCAAACTAGAGCACACTTTCCAAAGAAAGAGAGGTTAGTTGAGACCCTATTTGGCTCACAGACTGAGCTTCAGACTCCAAGTGTACTCATCCAGAACAATGTACCTCAAAATCTGATCAAGGGTTTTTTTTTTTCCTCGCAGGCAAAATCTCAATTAGATCTTCTGACACTAGGAGGAGCAAAGTGACTTCTAGTCCAAAAAGATGACTAAAAAGACCAGAGCGTTTCCTCCGAACATCTAAAACTATAAGATGCTTAGTGGCAGGAGGTAGCAGCAACAGAGCTATGCAGCAACAACTGTATAATAGAAGCTTCAAGAAGAGACTGAAGAGCATTTCTTCAGAGGAAGAATGACTTCTGTCTTGAGGACAGAAGTTTTATCCATTTGCTTTATAATTTTTAATAATTTTATGAAAACGCAGTCAATTCACTTCTGGCACAACTGAAAATTAGATAGAATTCGAAAGTGCAATGCTGAAGAAGCTCTGAATGACAAAGCATCTGCCTCAGTAATTCTTCCTAGGAGACAATGGTAGCAATAAAGATGAACAGGTCACAGTGAAGCTGGTCAGCTGTGATGAAGAAGCCCTTTACCACAAAAAGTCATGAAAAAGAATCAAGACAAATAGCAAACAAAAGCAACAATGCTTGAGAAAGCAACAATAGAGACAAACGAAGTCCTTGCTGGACTGCTGAACCACACCTACATGACAAGGCTGATAGCAGTTCTTGGTTACAGGGTCTCTTCCTCCCTCTAACAATGGCAGGTTTCTGAAATCTTCGTTTTCACCAGCCCAGAACAAAATATATTATACAAAATCAGGTACCAATTGGGTTTAACAGACTGTAGGGTCTGGCAATAATTTTCTTTGTGCTTCATACCACTGAGTACTGCAACGGGGCTTCCACCACCCCCACCCCACCCCACCCCCTCCCCCCCGCATGTACACCGCAATCTATTGTATTAGAAACCACACTGAGAACTTATAAAACTGTCTTTTCACTTGCCATATTCTTCCCGTATTGCCGTCTTAAGAAAAGGACAAATGAACAGCGAGTCAAAGTATCCGGTAACCGGACAATAAAGAGGCTGAGCACTCAGGTGTTCGCCGTGTTACCCATATGGTTTTTCTTTATTGAAATGTATGTACGCTTTTATAAAGCTCGGATCCTGCAAAATCCTCCAGCCAAGAGAATTCTCGCCGCCCAAAGTTGGACACAAAGGCGCGGCCGCGCTCTCGCTCGGGCAGCCTTTGCCGCCGAGATGGAAAACGCCCTAACGCCGCCGGTCTCGTTTGGCGGCGGGGGACAGGGATTGCGGACAGCAGCAGCAGCCCCCAGCCCAGCCCGTCCCAGTCCCATGCATCCCATCCCCAGCCGCGCTCGCCGCCCTTTGTCCGCTCCGGGCTGCCATAGGGACCGCAGTGCGGACCGCGCCACGCCCACCCTCCCGCGACTCCGGGCAGACGGGATCGGCGGCGGCAGCGGGCTCCCGCCCCGGCCCCTCCACCTGACAATGGCTTGGGGGTTGCTGCTACCAGCCCAGTGCGGGTCCCCGCGAGGGCGGCAGCGGAGCGGGGCCGGGCCCTGCCCGAGGCCGTTCTCCGCAGCATCCGCACCCCACCGGGGAAGGATGGAGCTGGGAGAGAAGGGTTCTGCGGCGGAACCCCGGGGAATAAAGAGCCGGAGACCACGGCTTGGCGACTGGCGTGTCCGTGCCCTGCGGGGGTCGGCGGGGTGTGGGGCGAGCCCCGGGCGCGACCAAGGAGGGGGAAGCGCTGGCAGGAGGGGTGCCGCGGCGCTGCCTGCGGCGTGACCGCTCCCAGCCGCCTCACCTCGGTCGATGTTGGCGATAGCCCGCCGCAGGTGCTCCTCGGTCACCAGCTCTCCGATGACCACCAGCAGGTAGAACTTGCTGTCGAGGAAGCGGTGAGAGAGGCTGGGCGAGGGAGAGGTGGGGTTGGGTATGCTGCAGGAGGGCTCCGAGTCCACTTCCACCACTACGGTGGCCATCGCCTCCGCCCCGCGGCTCCGGGGCGCTGAGAGGAGAAGGCGGCTCCGCAGGCGGCAGGGAACGAGTGAGGGTGGGTGGGGAGGCGGCGGCGCTTTTATACGGAGACGGTGCAGGGCAGGGACCTGGCGAGGAGGAGGAGGAGGAGGAAGGGGGGGGAGCCGGCGCATCCCCGCGCCGCCGCCGCCGCCTTTCCAGCATCCATAGCTGATGTCATCTGCGGCAAATCCTGCCCGCGGCGGCCCCCGGAAGCAGGAAGGACGCGGGGGACGAACAACGCCCCGAGGGGATGCCACGGGGTGCCCGGCTGGGACAGGACCCGCGCCCCTAGACTATACCTCGTCCTTTGCTCTCGCCACCTCCCGGGCGTCACCCTGCCGGGCTGATCACCGCAGTGTCTGGCTCTGCTGCCTCGGCTCCCTGCGCCCTCCCGCAGTCCCAGCCCCGAGGAGCCGCAGGTGATGCCCTGCCAAACCTGGGGGGCTCGTCCGGGAAAGCCGGCATAGAGGCTGCAGCTGCACCGCTGGCGTCGACGGGTGAAAAAGCAGTTCCACTGGCCAAGTCTGGGGGTCCTCTCTCCTGCATCGAACTGTAGCATAGTTGAGCCATATTTTGCCTCCCTTCCCCCCCCTCCCCCCAAATATTCTTGCTACCTTTTTATATTTGAACGCAGTTAACTTACTAAGATGCTTCAAACATAGCCTTTCTGCACATGTTCAAGGCCCATGCTTGTATGACTTAGGGCACAAAAGCACAGGTTGTGGACAAGCTGCTGAAACCCATACTCTTAAAGCTCCGGGAGTTCAAAGGACTAATTTTGACCAGGCTCAAGCAACTCCAGGCAGCAATGGTATTGGAAAGCACCTGCAATTACGAAAACAAAAGTTTCATTCCTCACCACTTAAAAGTTAGACATTTGCTTCCCAATAATCACTGAGACACACTCTAGAGTTAAACTCAAATTATTTCCTGTTTTATCCTCTCCAAAATGGGATAGAGCAGTCAGATCAATCAGCCTGAGATGTTCCTCTCACTTTACTGACAGAAGCAAGGCACTAGTTTACACTAAGCCTCTTATTTGTATGGCTGAAGGGATGTGGGAGAAATCTCACTGTGACCTAGGGAAGGATATAAACTTTTATAGCCTGTTTTTTAAGATAACCTCTGTCCCTGACTGAGAAGACACTTCCTTTGTGTGCAGCTCCTTCCAGTACTGACTGCACAAATTCACTGCTGGCTGCTCAGAAACACAGAGTGCTTGCCTGGATGAACCAATACATCAGTCCTGTTTCTTAGCATATGTACTTTGTTCTAGGACATACTGGATTCATTCTAATTAACATGCATTTCAGGTTGTCACTACTGCTATCTGTCTCACTTGCCTGGAGGCACCCACAAAGATTGAAATGTCATTGTTGTAGGTGCTCGTCCATAATGTTTCATCAGCCTATAGCACCTAGTTTTTTTAATATGAACAGTTCCTCTGCATAAATGCAAATAAAAACACTGAGAGCCTTGGCTAATATGTCATGGTGTGTTTGGATGTTGCATTCAAAGTAGAATGTTTTTCTGAGCTGCCCTTAGTCTGAAGGTTGGGTGCAGGCAAGCGTTTTTATAGCCACGTTGGGTGGCTGAGATGACGCGGTGATAAAGAGCAATGGTGCTTGTTCTTCACTAGAGCTGTCACTGCTGATGAAACAAATGCAATGGCATGGGTGCAGAAGAGCTAGCAGCAGTTCTTCCAAAGTTCACAAGGTATTCATAGTGTTGCTTTTTGGGTACCCCTGTTCATCTGAGCCCAACTGTGAATTTGGTGTTTCCTTGCTGATCCTGGCAGTTTGCATGGGTAGTATATGTGCCTACCTAGAAATAATGTCCAACCCCTGTGGCCATGTCCTATATGACCCCCACCCTAATATTTATATGTATATATATACATATTTAATATGTATATATATATATGTATTATAATACATATATAATATGTATTCAAATTATACATAATTTCAAGACTTGCCACATGGTATCCACTGGAGAAAGCCAGCTTTTGGCTTCAATCAGTGCAATATGTAGCTTTGGGATATGCCTTTTTTTTTTAGTCACCAACAAGAGCAGCTGGTCTCTGGAGCATGGAAGGGGCTTGCCAAAGGGACTTGCTAACTAGCTGCAGAACAGACCGGTTCCTGGACATGAAGGTAAAACAACTACTTGCCTCACAAACACTTCAGGTTAAATGCATTACTCTGAGACATACACAACAGTAAAAAAAAAAAAAAAGAAAAGAAGAAAAAAACACACAAAAAAACCCTTATATTTGCTTTTTAGCACTTTATTTAAGAAAAATACAAGATACACATTGCTGGAAAAATGTCTGTGAATGTGAAAAGAGGTGAAGAGAATGAGTTTTATCAACAAAGAAGATTCTTACATACAGGTAGGTGATACAGGTATGTTTGAAATAGCCTGCCTAGGTAGTCCTCTATTTTATATTGTGATGTAAAGTAATATGCAGCTAGAACATGATATGATAAAAGGTGAATTTTTACAGTCAAACTGTCTTGTGATGGGAGATGTGTCATTCAAACCCTAAGGACATGAGGCTGCTTTTGGAAGAAAATGGTCTTGTGCTGAACCCTTCAAGGGATGTAGGCCTCTGCACTTACCTGCTCACAAGCATATGCCACTTCATCTGAGATAGAAATTAGACAAGAAAAGATGCTTTAACCTCCTGGATGCCTCTAAGGAAGCTGCAGGTTCCCAGCTCTGTGGTCAGTGTTTGTGCTGTGACTTGCCCTTTCAGTATTGCAGTCAGGTAGTTTTGTTTGTCATCATCCTTCCCTATCTGGAAACCCATTTATATGCTGTAATATGGAGCATACCAACAGATGCACTGCTGAGCAAAATATGGACATGTACTGTACAAAGCTGACTCAGTGCCATGTGACTCTTACTGTTCAAAAGCGATACCAGCTTCCTAGCTGCAGCCACATCACACAGATAAGCCACTTCAACAGAAGAAACACCAAAACTCAAGTGGACTGTGGAATATGGATTGCTTTTTTAAAGAGACAATGATTGATACCCACTGGTGCCTGGCTTTTGTTTGCTTCGCTTTGGTTTTGTTCCTTTTGGACATACTGTCCAATATCAAATTGGTGTTACTGAACTGAATACAGCTGAACATTACATGCAAAGCTGTATTTTTCTGGCAGAGCTGGAATTTTTTAGAGTAAACAGGCAGTTTTAAATTAAGTGCTTGAAGTCTAAAACTAGAACAATCTTCTTGGTGGCGTATGCTACTTGTTACCCCCTAATATTCAGGGTATACCCAACTCCTCTCTTCAGGTTTTAAATGAGGTTTAATTTATGCACAAACCCTTAGGCTGACCCCTTCATCCAAGGACAAATGTCACATATCCATGTGCATTAATTAGTTAAGAACCTTACTGAAAGTGGGGTGGCTTAGGAGACTGTCTTCACTGAGAGAAACACCTATCTGAGGACTGCACAATGTGTCATTAAGCAAGTTCCTAGAGGGTAGGTTTTCATAAGAAAAGGCAGTTAAGGCCTAATGTATTTTGGAGATGAAGCTATGCCAGCCAATACCGGAGGTGACGGAATCTCAGAATCAGGTTGGAAGGGACCTCTGAAGGTCATCTATCCTAGTCACCCTGATCAAGCAGGGCCACCTAAAGTAGGTTGCCAAGAGCTGTGCTCAGTTCCCATAGAAAAGGGGGAGTTAAAAAAAAAAAAAAGGTGAGGAAAGCAACACTATTGCTTTTAAAAGTAACATTTTCTCTCACTTTCAGCTTTCTCTCTTGAAGTGAGAAAAATAACATCAAGTAACATTTTGTATTAGCTCCAAGTGGAAAAAGTTAATTATTTTTTATCAAAATAATTTTCCTCTATCTGTTCAGTGGCAGAAGAAGTTAGACGTAAAAATAGGAAAAAGACTTTATTTAGTTTCAGTGAGAAATGAAAAGAAAAAGCATTTCCTCTTGACTATTAGAAAAAGAAAATCAGAAATTAATAATTTTGAATAAACTTTGCTATGAAAAAACACATAGTTTTGCATAAAAATAAAATGATTGCTTCTCCACTGTTGGAGAGATAATAAAGCAGTGTCAAGTAATTAGACCCTGTTTGCTAATTAGAATGACCCTTGAAATTCAGCAATAAATGACAGTAAAAACATCAAAAACAATGACACACATTTTACTGCAAAACCGCAAGTATAGTTGAAAGAGCAGCAGCAAAAATAATGGTAAGACAATGTGAATTTTATGATTCTACCTGGAACAGATTTCCCAAGGAAGCTGTGAATGCTCCATCCCTGGCAGTGTTCAAGACCAGGTTGGAAGGAATCTTGAGTGACATGGTTTAGTGTGAGGTGTCCCTGTCCATGGCAGGTGGATTGGAACTAGATGATCTTAGGGTCCTTTCCAACCCTAACTATTCTATGATTCTATGAATTGTCATCAGGCAGTAGTTTTGAGCTTTCTTTGAGCAGTTTGAACCCCCTCTGAACAAGAGATACAAGAATGATCTGTTGATAATGTCATGTACTTTTGTTTTCAGGAGGTGAGTTTTGCAAGTTTTTAATTCTTGTGGAAAGACTGGAACATACAGAACTACTACTACTAGCACACCAACCTGAGGAGCCCTGCCGTCCAGAGGCTTAACACATTTCCTTTCAAACCTCTTTTAGAGCTCCCTCTTGACTTAAGAGGAGTGCAAGTCAAGCCACAGGTTTTGAATTACTATATATACACTAATTTGGGGGGCAGCTGGAAGCTGGGAGTTGGCTGTTGTAACACCTATGTTCAGTTCGCAGGCTGCCTGAAACCTGCCTGCCCAGGCAGTACACCCTGTCCACAGCCCCGCTGGAAGACAAGCAGCTGTCTTATATGTCAGGTGTTAGTCCCATAACTCGCTGCAAGCATAGAGGAGAAAAATATTGATGTGCTGTCAGTCACACACTGCTCCTTCCTACCCACTCTGATGGCAAAAGCACATGGAGATGCTCTAAAGCAAAGAGCATCTGTTTTTGTTTCCCCCCCAGGCTGAATCATTTAAAGCTGCTTCTGGGAACAGAACAGCAAGTAGATACTCTATGTGATATTCTTATCTAGCTTTAAGACATGCCTTAAAATACTTGGCAGAAGTTGCCTAAAACTACCAGTTCTGTAGAATTTAAACCTGATTATTATTTTACAATGGTCCATTCTCATGTTCTCTTGAGTACACTACAGTAGAAAAGGCATGTTGCTACTTCATAGATAATAGGAAGCAAAAAGTCCAGGCAAGCATTATTTCATACAGTGCACTGACAGGCTTCTGAACATGGGAAGCTCCTGGATCTCCCTATTGCAGAGGTCAAGCAGACCATGGTTCTGCAGTGGGAACAGCCCAGCTCTTCAAGGCCATGGCAATTTCACAGATTTCATAGCTGTGATCAGGGTAATGCCTCCTTTTTTAGCCTTGCCAGGTTTTTTTTTGTGCATGCAAACTACATTCCTGCAAGGGTCTTGATGGGGCCTTTCATTCTAGTTCTTTTTCAGAGACCATGGATTTCACCTAAATATTTAAAGTAAGTTAAAATTAAATGTGGCCTGTTCCTGTAAGAGTAATTTGTGACTCTGGTATTGACTTGAAGAGGCTTTAGTCCTTCTACTGATGTACTGTTTAGTCTTACTGACACAATAGTCCAGTTCTTTAAGAATTTCGACTACACCAAAAACTCCTACATTTGTATCAAACTTGATACTCTTACAGAATAAACAGTAGAAATGTTCATTTTACATGTCTCTCAAAACATGACATTTTTTCATTAAGAGCACCTACAAGACTGACCATCAGCTTCCTTTCCACCTTCATGCACTTTCTTTTGTGGCTTAATAGCACTATTACTATTGGTACAATTTTGCAGCATCATTATGGCTCTTTTTTTTTTTTTCTTTTTTTTCCCTTCCCTTTGTTTTTTGATTATTCTTTATCTGTTTGCTCCATGCAGTCCTATAGGGTGATACAAACTAAAGATGATTTAAGGATGTTTCTTCTGTGATCTTTTCTTTCTTTGTGCTTTATCTGCTCTCTAATAAGTCATCCCTAGTCATCAGTGTTTTGCAATAGGTTGGGATGTGCTGACTAAGGCTCACAATGCAGAATTCAGTGGATGGCCCAAGTGGAGTCCAGGTAGCAGGGCTGCCCAGGGAAAGCATCAAACTGAGCATTTTGCCAAAGGGCCCTTGGTTCAGGAGGGGGCAGAGATCACCATCACTGTGCATTCTCGTATACAGTGTTTGCCTTACACTAATTAGAATCCCTATTAGTCCCACCACAGCAGTTCCTCAAGAGTCCTTGTGGAGCTGGCACCATGACATGGGAAAGACAAGGTTCTGCCATGATTTATCCCTCAGAATTGTCTGATTTTTTTCAAGTATCCTGTTTGCCAGATGTTGCATCATGTCAAGAATTGAAACAAACATTAAACCTGGTGAGTTCTTCTCCTTTGTGCTCTCCGCAGGAGAATCAGTGTCCTAGGTGTGGGATGGGAATTCACCAGCTGGGGAAAAAAAGAGGAAGAGAGTTGATTCTGGAACCCTGCAAAATCAAAGAGTAATTCAAGGTAGGCATTGGCCAAAAAAGTCGCTTCATCCCCTCAGACAAGCAGAATACTTTCTTGCAGCAGTGGTCATCTGTGCATACAGTTAGGACCTCTGGCATTCCCTGACTCAAGATCCCTGCAAAAGCTTTCATTCCTCCTCTGGGCAATTATGGAAGGTAACAAATACTGACAGCACTCATCAATGGCCTCCAGGGTTTTAAGACTGAGCGAACAACTTGTTATGGTTTTAATTTAATTTCAGCCTTTATCAAATTCATCTGCTTTTCTGTGAAGGCGCAGGTTACCACAGCTGATTGACCACAGACTACCTTTTCTGAGTTGTGTGTTACAGCTCCTGAGAGAGCACCTGAAGATTTCTGTGCACGCAGAGACTGCACTAAAACCCCTGTTGTAATCAACAGGATTGTTTGTACAAAGCAGAGCCAGAGCATCATGTCACAGGATTGCTATGCACCATGCTGCTCTTCTTTTCAATCAATGCCAACATGCTCTGGTGCCAAGTCCAAAAGCCAATGGGATGCTCCCATGAGTAAGCATTTTCCAGACTGAATGTATTATGATGTCTCTGAACTCTATGTCTTTGAGGAGAAATTTCTCCAGACTGTTTGCAGACCCCTGCCTTACTCTTATGTCTGCATTGTGTCACTGGTGACTCGGCCTGTCCATCCGCTATTGCAGTTGGACAGGTGCTATTGCACCAGCAGCAAGTGCACAAGAACTAATCAGGGGCATCTAACCTAGCTCCAATTTGGTGTTCCCCTGCTGTCTGACTAGGGGCAGCAGATAGAATTTTTGTTTCATTAGAATTGTTTTCCAGTGGCTTCTACATAAATTTCCATTTAAAAGCTTTTCTAAAGCTTTATTTTGTTTTGCTTTTTTTCTTCCTGAGCACAAACAGGAAAACATACACCAGAATCTAATAAATGCTGAAAGCCAAGCTCGGTTATTTTGGGCTGATGCATCCACAGTGACACTTTGCACTGAGAATTTAATTATCAGTTCTTTTGATGATAAATAAACCAGGATAAAATCCGGCTAATCTTCCAAGAGCTGAATTTGTTCTCTATTGCTAATGGCAGTAAAAATTTATAAAATCTTATTTTAGTGAGGATAGTAAGCTTAGGTTATTCTGAAAGAGTGAGAGAAGACCACCTGCCAAGGGAAACAATGTATTTTACATCTGTCACACAGACATATTTATATGAAGTCATGTATTCAACCTTCACCATTCTCCTGCATTTGCATTTTTAAACTGTGGATTCGCTTGGTTTTAGAAAGATGTTTGAAATACACAGGAGAAAAGGTAGGTGTAAGTTCCTAGAGAACAGAAAAAACAGAGAAGTTTCTTCTTTGGATTTCTGTTTACATTCATTTTCTTCTGCTCAATTTCCTACACTTGTATTTTGCTTTTAAGGAATTTTCTGCTGATGTTATTCAGTTGTTGTTTGGGCTTTTTTGTTTGTTTCTTACCTTAAGCATATATGCTTTTGATGTTATTGACTAAAAAAGCAGGGATATGTTGTCATTTTGCAAATGAGTGAAAGTGAGTTTTCGTAATATAAAATGATCATTCTCTTTTTGCTTTCCTTTTCACTGTCTCCTAGCCTGAGGGGTCTCCTCATCTACTCTCCAGATACATTTTAAGCATGCTGTGGTAATATTCACAAGGGAGTTTATCATATCAGAGTTTATCATTCTCAAAGAATTTAAGACCCAGGCACACTGAAGAAAAGTCTCCTGTAAACTGGGTTTTGTTTGTTTGTTGTTTTTTTTTCCCACTGGGATAAAATGTAAGAGACTGAAAAGTTTACTGTGATGGGATAATAGTATATCTAGTACAATGTAGTAGTATGGCTTTCTTTGTACTTGTGATACAATGCCTCTGACTTAGTATAACCTCAGTATGCAGTACGCCCAGTTTACTGAAATTATGGAAGATGATAACAATAATTAAGCAATAAGACATGACAAGTAGTATTTTATTACGCTACCCCAAAGTGCTTAGGTGAGTTGCTAGGCATAGAGCCAAATGCTTTGAACCACCTGGAAGAATTATTTTTACACATATTGTGGATAGTGGTAGAGGATGATCCGATTTCCTTGCGGCTGTGCAGTTGTCACATCTTAATCATCCTGGTAAGAGCTTGGTAACTAGACTGATGCTGACTTCAGTAATAATGATCAGGGTTGAAGATTCCTGCTGGTTTAATGGCTGATAGTGTAAACACATGGCCCCGGTCATAACAGTAAGTCCCTAGTCCACAAGCAGAACCCCAAATGCAACTGTGGGTGTTATTGTAAGCTGGGATGGACTGCAGGTGTTTCAGTTTAAAGGAAGGGCTAGAAAAAAAGCAGCACTCTTGGCTGAATGTAGGATAAGCCTATGGAATAAGTTGTGCATAAGCCACATGATTTAAACGCATGTTCAACATTTCATAGGGATTGTAACAATATGTAAATTTACATGAACAGATTATAGTCTTCTTTGAAACATTTAGGATTTTTGCGTTCAATTGGATTAGCCTTTCCTAAGAAGTTGCACTTCCAGAAAATGGGGTTTCCTCAATATGTACACTTCATCCTCTGATGTCCAATTTAATAAAATATTGTCATTTTCAAATTTGTTTATGCACCTTCCCAAGCCTTAGCTCACACTGGATCTAATCTAGGGCATAATGAAATCACTGGGAAAAAAAAAACCAAAAACAAAAAACCAAACCTGTTTTTTTTTAATGGGATGACAATTGAGGCCCATTTGTTTTACAGTTTCAGGGTTGTATCATTTCCAGACCATGGTAACTGCACCTCTTGTCTTCACTGCAGCCTTATTAACGCAATGGTCCATCCTTGCGCATTACTACTTATGGTGCGTACATACGTTCTGGGTAACTTTCACATCAGGATTTCCCAACATCAGCCATTACAGGCTAAGTCTGAAAACTGCACAGTGAATATTTGGAACAGTCATGCTCTCTAAGAAAGTCACCAAACTTGTGTTTCCAGGTTAGGAAGGAAATTTGTCTGTTCCCTATATCGTCAGGGGATGTTGAGATGCTTGACCCTAACTGTGGTTCTGTGAGCAGCAATCCGGGGGAGCACCTCTTTCCTCTGCTCGTTGCAGTGGGGACTGAGGATGCTGCACCTTCCCATTCAGCTCAGCTGAAATGAATGAACACTTTGTCATTTGTTCAGTGACCTCATTGCTCTGTGTCACCTAAACTGTTCAAATAAAAAGGTAGCTAATGAAACGACTGGAGATGAACCTCTGATTTTGCTTCTTGAAATATTTGTTGACCACCAGGATGCCCTGAGGGGAGAAACATTGATATATACTTTAGAAGAAAGAAAGCTCATTTACTTTGCCTCTTTTTCCTCTGTGTTCATGTCATATTGGTAGATGCTGACCCATAACCTCATCCCATAATATTGATTTGGGTTTGTTCTTGCTGGATATCATGTGGTTCTCTAGCAACCCACAGAGATCACAGCCATTTTGTAATGCAGGTCATTCTATAAAAGGTTTGTTTTCCATCAAACAAATGTCACTGGTACCAAAACTGGCATTTAATTAAATAATGGAAAGTTCCTCACATGGGCAAACAATGACTAAATAATTCATTACTGTATTCATCCTTCTTCAATAAAAATTCCTTCCCTCAGATATATCAGCACTGCACTTCAGTTCTTCCTGTTTTCAAGGTGGGATCTGCATCACCACTCTGTCAAATCATTAGAGTGCATAGAACAGCCATAGTAGTAAGAAAGGTTACTTAAGTCTTACTTGCAGTGAGGAAGTCAGGGAGTCGAAGTGAGCTGTACAAGAACTCCCCCGCCCTCCACTTTGTTGACTATACTGTAAGATGAGGAAGACAAGCCTTCTAACTAAGGTCTCTGATATAAATTCCTACACTTAATACGTACTGAGCAGTATGCAAATTGTGCTGGATTTCTATAGATCCTTGTCTTAGAGCATGAAAGACAAAATTAATCCAGATCCAGAAGAAAAGGAACATATTGTGCCATGCATTTTTACTTTCTCAATGAAAAAACCTTGATAGGACTTCACTAAACTTTCAGCTTTCTCCAGATCTGTATAATGAACCAGTGAGTCATAGTACAAAATCATTAATAATGCCATTAGTCGGATGCTTACAAGTACTGTCCAATAAGATGTTTGAAAGAAGATTGATTTTCTGTTCTTAATAAACGAAGGGCCTATAAGCAGTTTGCCTTGAATGTTGCTTCTGGAACATCATTTTGTGCTATATTTGCTATGCTTTAGAATGCAAATTCAGTATATGCATTAACACAAAATTCTATGCACCAGTTTCAAACAAGGACTATTTTCTTTAAAAATATTTCTAATTGAAATTGGAATGGAGATGTTTTATAAATTAACAGGGTTCATGGTGAGGCAAATAGCTGCAACTCAGCTTCTTCTCCTCTTTACAATGTTATCCCTTCAGAAAACCCATCATGCTGTTTTCTCATTTTTATGCTAAGTGATAAGTGAGAGCAGTGATCTTCCTTACCCAGGAGGCCTGACTGGGTCCAGTATTGACGTTATTCCCTTTGTGAGTCAGTGGCTGATGGTGAATATGGTAGATTCCTTAAAACAATGTATTGATCAACCCAATGATAGGAACAGAGCAGGATATAAAAGAAGCGGAAAGCTTCTAGACAAGCTGTCTAATTTCTGAAAGAACTTCCAAACAACTCTTGCAAATTAGTAATTTTTTGCACAGTTTTGTCTTGATGGTTTTCTTCTCCTTACCCGACAGTTCACCACCTGTTTCCTGAACTTCACAGAAGGTCAAGCCAGGCCCTTTGGATCAGCTGTTCACCAAACAATTTTTGAACAAATTCCCCAGAGTTTGTGGTAAGGTCTTTGATCCTCATTGCATCATTTTTCTTTGTTATTTCTATCCTGAGAGTCCTGCTGGCTACTCCTAATATAGTTACGTATTCAAAAGACCCAATATAATGTTAATACATTGCAGACTGTACATACAAAGTTTAATTCATACCCAGTCTCAGGCTAATAAGGCTGTATTCAGGCACAGTCAAAAACACTCAAGCAGTGTGATTGTATTTCCTGGGAATATTTCACCTGGTTTATGTAAGGTTTTATGTTCCAGGCACATTGTCCCCATCTCTCTTCAGTCCTGGGACCCCAGTGCCAGATGGGGCCAACCTTACTGATTAGCCTGTTGTCCCCTGGGCATGTTCACACAGTCCTCAATGAGGAAGGAGGCAGCATCTTTGAGAAGAGACAGCTCCTGGCTGCAGCCTCAGCTTGACACCTGCTCCCTGCTCTAAGCTTAATTCAATGAGGAAAATGGTGAGTGTCAACAAACACAAGTGTGTGTGCACAGGGGAGATTTACTGTGCTTTCATGCAATGTAAAAAGGACCATGTTTTCTGAAAATATTGATATGAAGCAATGCAAGGCAGGACTGTGTCAAACTCTGGGAGCATGAGAGCAGAGATTTCCAAAGATGTGTTCCTGACGCTGGAGACCCATAATTGTATTTAAAGCATAATCTAATTTCATAGAATGATAGAATCAGAGAATGGTTTGGCTTATAAGGGAACTTAAAGGCATTTAGTTCCAACCCCCTGCCATGGACAGGGAAACCTTCTACTAGACCAGGTTGCTCAAAGTCCCATCCAGCCTGGCCTTCAACATTAGGGACAGGGTGTCCACAACTTCTCTGGACAACCTGTGCCAGTGCCTCACCACACACATAGTGAAGAATTTCTTCCTAATATCTAATCAAAATCTACCCTCTTTCAGTATTTTTAAATGGAATTTCTCCACTGGATTCCTATAGGCAAAATCTTCCTGGAGCCATCTTTAAAAAAAATTAGAAAATCCTGGTTGTACTTAGGCCAAGACGTATTTCAGTTAGACACTGAAAGCAGGAAAGACCAGGCATCTAACATATATCACTGCCACCACTGTTGTATCCCTGATTATATTATCTAATTCCTTGTGTCCTTAGACTAAAAATACTGTGTGAGTCTACTATTCATGTTTAAATGAACATGGACTAAGTACCTGATCAACAATAGGTACGCCATACATCCATAGAGGAATGTATAGTAAATTTAGACTTTTTCATGAATGCAATTGCTACAGTACTGAGCTGGAAAAACTGGCTGCTCATGCCTTGTTTGGGTGTATTTTTCTCTGGGCAAAAAAAACCAAACCAAAACCTGGCTGAATAGTCAGGCCCAAAATATGGTGGCAAAAAGTGCTATATCCGGTTGGCAACTCTTCACAAGTGGTGTTCCCCAGGGCTCAGTACTGGGGCAGTTCTGTTTAATGTCTTTATCAATGATCTGGATGAGGGAATTGAATGCATCCTCAGTAAATCTGCAGACAAAACCAAGCTATGTGGGAGTGTTGATCTGCTGGAATATAGGAAGTCTCTGCACAGGGATCTGGACAGGCTGGATCAGTGGGGTTTGGCCAGTAGCATGAGATTCAACAAGGCAAATGCTGGGTCCTGCACTTGGGCCACAACAACCCCATGAAATGTTCCAGGCTTGGGGAAGAGTGGCTGGAAAGCTGCTTGGTGGAAAAGGACCTGGGGGTGCTGACTGATTGAGTTAACATGATCCAGCTTGTGGCCAGGCAGCCAAGAGGGCCAATGGCATCCTGGCCTGTATCACAGTGTGGCCAGCAGGGCCAGGGCAGTGATCATCCCCCTGTACTTGACACTGGTGAGGCTGCACCTCAAATCCCTTGTTCAGTTCTGGGCCTCACATTGCAAGAGAGACATTGAGGTGCTGGAGCGGATCCAGAGAAGGACAATGAAGCTGGTGAAAGGCCTGGAGCACAAGTCTGATGAGGAGCAGCTGAAGGAACTGGGAGTGTTTAATCTGGATAACTGAAAGCTCAGGGGGGACCTTATCACTCTCTACAACTACCTGAAAGGAGGCTCCCAAGTAACAAGTGATATGACAAGAGGAAATGGCCTCAAGTTGCACCGAGAAAAGTTTAGATTGGGTATTAGGGAAAACATCTTCACCTAAAGGGTTGTCAAGCATTGGAACAGGCTGCCCAGGGAAGTGGTTGATTCACCATCCCTAGAGGTATTTAAAAGATGTGTAGATGTGGCAATTAGGGACATGGTTTAATGGTGGGCTTGGCAATGTTAACAGTTCAGCTTGATCTTAAAGGTCTTTTCCAACCTACATGTTTCTAGGATTCTATGTTCCCAACAATGGAACAGGTTGTGTCTGGGGGGTTTTTTGCATCTGCAGTGTTTCGGGAACGTGACTCAACTTTCTTCAAGATATTAATAAGAACTGCATATTTCAAGAAGAATTTTTGAACGTAAACTTTTGTTCACTGATTTTGAGCTTTCATGTACTTAACTTTTATTGCTTTTCAGTTCTAAGCATCTAGAAAAAAAACATACACCCTTCAGCACCTTCAGTCTTCAGATGACACACTATGAAAGCTGGAAAGGCTTTTAAAATTTGTAACTTATAAACAGCCCACATACAAGAAAAAATTTGTTTCCAAACATTGAGTTAAACGAGGCTTAAATATCATCAAAATATTGTTTCTATCTTTAGAGCTAGAATTGCTAATAGGGGTATTCCATCCATAGACAGTATTCTGTAACCTCAATAACTGTACCAGTATTTTGTGTCTAGAGTTTTTTGACTTGCTTTCCCACCAACTCATTAAATGTTTGGTTTTTGGTTTTTTTTTGAGAAGAAACACATTATCTGAAAGAAGAGCTCACTACCTGCTTTAAATTTTCCTAATCACATGACCAGATTCTTGCATGTCAACTAGTTACTGTAGAGCAGCACATAGGGTAGCAGGTTTCTGCTTAAAGTAAATGGGCAAACAGTTTGATTACAGATGTGTTACTGTACTCAGCAGAGCATTAGATAACAGAACTTGTCTTACGAAGTTAAACAAGCATATTTGCTGCACTAGGAAAACATTCCCTCACTCAGATCAAAAGAATTTTTAAACTATTATGAAATTAAAAAAAAATAAACTTTTGAAGTTTGTTGTCTGTGTTTGCTTGTTTAATTTGCCTTTTGAAACCCATAGGTCTTGTTTGCAAGCTTTTCTTGAAAAGGATGTAAGCTAGAAACTGTTGTTAAAGGAAAGCAGAGTCTCACATTCACAGGGTATGAAAAGAAAGCAAGCGCATTCCTTTACAAGATGCTAAATATTCCAAGAAGGATGATATCAACCCCTGCTGGCACCTCTTGCCTCTTTTATTACAATCCCGCTACAGTGAGCCCAGCTTTCCTTGCTATGTTTTCGTGGTACTGCCACCTGAGTATGCATACTGATTCCAGCCAAGCGTTACACATAGAGCTGAGCAGGATACAGCCACAGGTTAGCCACAGATTACTGCCAACAGTGTATAATAATGACATTTTAGAGCCTTTGTTTGAAAAAGGGGTGGTAATTTGTCTCCCTCTACACTGCTACTAATGCTTATAATATGCACAAGAACATTTGCAACATCGTTCACTCTGTCAAACTTGGTTGAAACCTGTCCAGAAGTCACAAGGAGTAGAAAGGAGGGAACCTGACAGGCAGACTGGTGTGATCACACCAGTCCCGCACCGTTCAAAACCCAGCCGGAAACACAGATCAAATTCCTGAAGTCTCTGCAATTTGCTGTAACACAGAAGAGAATTCATAACATGCAATGGTAATTTTGGTTGCCTGTCTGAGGGGCAGACCAGTTTAGGTGGCCATCTAACAAAGGCTGCTCTTGTGTAGACCTTGATCAGGTGGATTACAGCAGAGGGACCAACTGGGAACACAAGATACCATTTGATTTCTTACCTGTGACCATATTGTCTCTTGGTTTGCTTGCACTGACCTCAATGTAGTACTCAGGAAAATAATCACTTGCCCAAAAAAAAAAAGAAAGAAAAGAAAAAATCACCCCAGCGTAACTGTGATCAATAATTGGGCTGCAGTTAAAATAGCTAAGTGTTGCAGGAGAGTTGTGAGCCCATACATAGGTTGGGGAAGTACAGTATTACCTTGTCAGTTAAATCAACCTTTTGAAAGAAAAAAAAAGTCAAGCAGAGCTGACATTCCACTTTGGGAAATCAGGAACCTGCAAAATTTCTGTGTAACAGTTAACAAGGAGAGCATCTGGGTGTGTATTTACATGTCATATAAACCTTCCCTCTTAGAGAAAACACTTAGCAGAAATATTTTGGCAGACTTTATTCATGCAATTTGCTGAGTGCCGTGGCACAGGGCATCATCTCTATAGTAACACCACCACCAGAGGCTTGAGAACTGTGTTTTCAAGAGCAGAGCTGCATAAGACAAGTGGAAATATCACACATCTCCTTTTCCCAGATTTAGCCCTACCCTAAGTAGCTAAGATGCCTCTTGCTTCCCAGGCAGCTTAGAAGAAAAGTAACCTGTGACTATACTGCTGCCAGCCCAATGTGGCTTCTACTTGTCATCAAAATGTTCGGCATGATGGGTAACATGGGAGAATACAGACAAACAGAGAACCTCCCCTCGTTTAGATTTTCATTTGCTACTGTAAACCCAAGGAAAAGTTCAATCCATGAAGTTTTGCATAAAGCTTAAACGTGGAATGGAGTAGAGAAAAAGAAGACAAGTGAGTATTTTCCCACTGTGCTGCTCTTTTCGGTGGTGTGATGGGATCAGAAGCTGGCTTAAAATTAGTTTTGCAGGTGGCTGCAGAATACAAGTGCAGTCTTCACCACCAGGCTCTGAAGAAATTTCCAGTTTGATTGCCCAGAAGCAAGTTGCCCTGAAAGGTACTATACCATCAGCAAATGCTGCCAATTGTGCTTCCTCTCTGGATGTTTCAGGCTTTTAGCCCTAGGACTCCATCCAGCTGGAGGCTCAGCAGTGATGATAAAGCAAAGCTTACAGCCAGCTAAGCTAGATGGGGAGCAGTCTTTCTGATGCAGGCAAGGAAGGTTGCTTGTCTCAAACAACGGCGCATAAAATTTGCTTTGTATTGTTTGCTTTTCTTGCATTTTATCTAGATCACTGAAATGGGGGACCTTGAGGCTTCTCATGCATACCTGGCTTCAAAAACAGGTTGCTATTGCATTCCAGCCTCAGCCTCACATGAAAGAAGGGCTACATTATACAGTATTTTTATCCTTCACCTAATAAAACCCACGTCAATATTTTCACTGCTTTCTCCTCTAGCACTTTCTTTCAGTCCTCAGCCTTTATTAGTCCTAGCTGCTAGATGAAGGCAATCCTGGAGGGTGACTGAACTCCCTTGCACAGCACAGGGAATAGTGCCAGAACAGATTGCAAGGAGATTGATGCGGCACAACTCAACTCCCTCCTTCTCTCCTCAAGATAGAAACTGTGCTTTGGAAAGCTTTGGAAGCTGCCCCACTAGGCATTCTCAGAAGCTGCCCACTGTCTGCTGATTACCGTCAGTATCCATTTACGGCTTGAAAGGTGAAACAAGAAGTCAAGCTTCAGCCTTTTTCTGAGGTACAATAGGGTGAAGCACTGTTTTTGTAGTCTTAAAAAATATATATAGTTGATGAGCTACAGATTACCATTATCTCCCAGTCCCTTTTCCTGCACTATATTTATCACACAGGGACAAACCTAAGATCCATCTCCACATATTCCCCCCCCCTCCCCTCCACCGGTGTGAAATGAGCTGTTAAGGTAAATGCATCTCTGTGAACCCTAGGTGATAATTGAATTGACAGTATTCTTTACTTTGAATGAAAAAAAGGCTTTCCCATGATTTAGAGATTTTTCTCCTGCAAGCCAATTTCTTCAGTCCTTTCCCTTGGATTTTTCAAATGTCATCATTTTCAATGTTGTTAGTTTCATTCAACATCAGTAAAAAAACACTGAGAAGTGCTACAAAAATGGTAAATTTTATCACTTCCACCAGGGTGTTGAAGGGATCTGAGACTGGACAAGTAGCCCCTAGGTCACTGCTGAACACAGCAGTTGCCATGTTGACAAAATAGAGGTAAGGGTAACTTTAAGGGTAAGGTCACTGGTGTGAGAACAGAAGTGTCACATTCAGAGCAATGCAGCAATCTTAGAAGACAATGAATTTGCTGAAATTTAGAGTAAAGACTAAAGATTACTCAATTAAAAAAGACTTTTTTTTTCTTTCTCCTTGCTGATTGTTCAATTAGGTGTATTTTTTTTCTAAAGCAGAACTTGGCTAAAGGGTTTTTTTGAGAAAGCTCTTTCAGGGAGCTTATAGCTCTCTCATAGTCACCAGCAGAGAGGGGTATTTTCTGTTTATTCCAACACATGGAAAAAATAAAACAATCCTGACATTACAGTCACCATAGAAAGAAGCTCATCTGATAATTCAAACTACATGGGTTTTGACAAGGAAAGTACACAGAGCCTGATAGTAAATTTTGTTGCTTGTTTGCTCTATAGCTACAATTCTCATGGTTTATTGCACTACTTCACTGAAAACGGTTTGCTCTCTAATTTTCAACAGTCCCCAGTTGCACTAGAAATTCTGTACAATATTGTTGTTATTCCATGAAACCCTGCATTATGCATCTTCACAGCTCACACATGCTTTTAGTCTGAATGGCTTTATTTAGATTATTGCAGCTAGCACAGAAAGAATCATTATAACATCTTCTTGACAAAGCACACAGTCTGTACAATGCAGACAGCAATATCGCTCTTGGTTTACCTACACAAGGAACAGGCCCAAGACGGGACATGAACCTTACTCTGTACATGGCTTGGCTTCACATGCTACTAAGCAGCAATAAAGAATATTCCAGCTGAATTCATGGATTACACGCAACCTTCCCCCCACCCCTCCCCCCCCTCCCCGACTAAAAAAATTCAAATCTATGCACCCTCAAAATAAATAATTACATAAAGCCACCCCTTCACTTAGGATATTCTATCTGTTTGGGGACAGATATCTCTCTTTGATAATGCTCCTGTAGCCTTTTGAATTGAATGGATAACCAAGGGCAAATTCTACCAGAGTGAATATGAGAATGAGAGCAGACATTAAGTAAGAGCCATACAACCTCTTTTTTGATATTGTCACGGACACTTTCACCTGCAAAAAAGAACGAGTATTACCTTTAACTCTTATCCTATTTTTTCCTAATCAAAGCACTCTGATGAATCAACTTCTGGCTAAGAATGAAGTTTAGTCAAATAACAGCTTTCAGATTCTGAAACAGTTCTTGCAGGCAGGGATAAGTACAGGTATAGTTGATGACCAGTGCTATCCCGAGGTCCATTAGTGAAAATAAAAGCAATGCCGTGGTGATCAATGAAATTATTGTCCTTCAGATGAAAATAGTTTGCAGGGGCATTGCAAAGTGACATTAACTGAAATGTTTCTTTATGATATAAATGACCATAAAGGTTTATATATTGTTTCAAATGCATGTTTGTTCATTTCTATTTTTCTGTGTGATACTCAGTGTATACCTTTATAATTGCTTGCCCCAGTACTGTATTTGGTAGTCAGGACACACAATATCCAAAATAGTGATTCATTAGCTTACCTCTCACTGTGGGCATCTGAAACTGGAAAAAACATAGAATCATAGAATTATTGAGGATGGAAGAGACCTTTAAGAACAGCAAGACCAACTGTTAACTTAACAACTGTCAAGTTCACTGCTGAACCATGTTCCTAAATACTTCAACCACTTCCCTGGGCAGCCTTCTGCTACATGCTTCCCTTTGTGAAGAAATTTTCCTAATATCCAGAACTGAACGCAGGATTCAAGGTGCAGCCTCACCAGTGCCCAGTACAGGGGGATGATCACTGCCCTGGCCCTGCTGGCCACACTGTGACACAGGTCAGGATGCTGTTGGCCTTCTTGGTTGCCTGGCCACAAGTTGGCTCATGTTCAGCTCCATCAGTCAGCACCCCCAGGTCCTTTTCCACCAAGCAGCTTTCCAGCCACTCTTCCCCAAGCCTGGAACATTTCATGGGGTTGTTGTGGCCCAAGTGCAGGACCCAGCATTTGCCTTGTTGAATCTCATGCTACTGGCCAAACCCCACTGATCCAGCCTGTCCAGATCCCTGTGCAGAGACTTCCTATCCTTCAGCAGATCAACGCTCCCACTCAACTTGGTGTCATCTGTAAACTTACTGTAAACTCACTTGATCCCCATGTCTAGATCATTGATAAAGATAATAAACAGAACTGGCCCCAGTACTGAGCCCTGGGGTACACCACTAGTGACCAGCTGCCAACTGGATTTACTCCATTCAGCACCACTCTTAGTGCCCTGCCATCCAGCCAGTTTTATACGCAATGAAGAGTACACCCATCCAAGCCATGAGCAGCCAGTTTCTCCAGAACGCTGTGAGAAACAGTGTCAAAGTCTGTACTGAACTCTAGATAGACAACATCCACAGCCTTTCCCTCGCCCACTATGTGGGTCACCTTGTCATAGAAGGAGATCAGGTCGGTCAAGCAGGACCTGCCTTTCAAAAACCCATGCTGACAGGGCCTGATAACCTCGTTGTCCTGTCCGTGCCACATGATGGCACTCACGGTGATCTGCTCCATTACCTTTCCTGGCACTGAGGTCAAACTGACAGGCCTGTAGTTTCCTGGGTCATACTTCCAGCCCTTCTTGTAGACGGAGGTCACATTTGCCAATCTCCAGTCAGCTGGGACCTCCCCAGTTAGCCAGGACTGCTGATAAATGGTGGAAAGTGCCTTGGTGAGCACTTCTGCCAGCTCCCTCAGTACCCTTGGGTGAATCCCACGTGGTTGCATAGACTTGCATGTGTCTAAGTCATGTAGCAGGTCAATAACCATTTCCCCTTGGATTATGGGGGCTTCATTCTCCTCCCTGTCCCTGTCTTCCATCTCAGGGGGCTAGAAACTCAGATAACAACTGGTCTTACTATTAAAGACAGAGGCAAAGAAGGCATTAAGTACCTCACCCTCTTTCTCATCCTTTGCCCTGCATCCAATAAAGGATAGAAATTCTCCTTAGCCTTCATTTTGTTGCTAAGTTATTTATAGAATAGAACATAGAATTTATATTACAGCAGTAATATAAATATAGTAGAAATATTCTATTTCTTCTTTTGCCAAGACTGCATTTACCAAATGAGCGATATGCTGTAAGTATCATTTGCCTTCACTTAGATCCATCATATTCATTATTCCCTCACTTCCACAGAAACAAAAAAAAAAAATAGGATATGCTGGTGATGGTTGAGCTAAAATGTGGTTTATGGCTGTCTGCATGCTTTCTACACTTGTACAACAGCATTTAACATGAAAAATAAAATAAAATAAGTAGCATAAAGTTTACTTTGTATAAGTACAGGCTTGTAACAGCAAATGATGGTCTAAGATTCCATAATATGTTTTTTGCCAGCTCCCCTTCAATTTGCAGTCCGGGTGATGTTGGAGCCATTGGACGGATGTCATCAGTATAACTCTGAAAATGACTACCCAGACCATTTTGATCTTGTTCTCTATCACTTTAATGATATCCCAGGAGGCTGATGATGGGTTTTCTTATGGTTGTGGCATGTCTCTCCTTGCAATTTTGATTTTTATACCCTGTAGTCATAAGCTTATGATCTAAAGTCCTGGAAAGGAACACTTCCATACTCTTGCCTTTATAAGCCTTTTTTTTCTTCCCTTTCATTTTAAGATAGATAGAATAATGTCCTTTGCTTTGTAATTTTACTTGCATTTTTGCATGTTATTTAGCAGTTTCTTGAATACATGCACAGGAACCGATGTTTGTGGTGCTTAATTCCCAACAAATACCACACAGATGTGGTGAAGACTCACTGTTTGTTCATTTGTAACGATAACCTTGAACATCTCTTGATGAGACCTGGCTATTTGTTCTTTTTCGTTATTTCTTTCATCATTACCTTTTGGACTCTGCTTTCCTTTACTCAGAAGTAGCCCATAACACAGACTCTTCAATGGTATGATTCCATATTCAGTACCAATGTAGCAAAGACTTTCACTTGATTTGCCATGATCTAGACATCTTTATTACACTGGGGTCCACACTCCTGCCCCAGCTAGCAATGCTGAGAATGCAATAATAATAAAAAGTTAGATGCATACGGAGATATTCCTATATAAATAAGAGATACCGTTAGACAGCCAGAATGGAAAATCATGCTGTCTTTTACTGATAAATGGTGTTTACATTTCATATTTAATGCATAGGGGATAGAAGATTAAGGGGGTTTTGATGTCACAACTGGCAAAAGGAAAAAGAAAAACTACAAAGGAGTGTTACTTTCTGTCAAATCACAAACATATGCTTCATATCACAGTAATGACATGCTGATTCACAGCAGCTACAGCCTATGTACCATGCTTCTGGATTAAAGTAATAGAAAATAAATTAAATGTTTGGGTTCCAAATATTGGCCAGATCTTTTATTTATTTATATATGTACAAAAAACTTGTTTTTCAGCGAATGCAGGAGGAGGCTGGAGGGCATTTGGCTAAACCAGAATGAAACACCAGGAGCAGAATTACAGAGCAGTCTTTCTTCTGTCAGAAAAAAACATTGCCACTGTCTTATTGTCCAGAGCCAATCGCATCAGCATGAGACTGGGCACTGCTTTCAAAAGACATTGCACTGATCTATACTAATTTATTAATCCCATCCCTTGAGCAGGCATTATTTAATTTCATACACAGACAAAATTTATTAGCATTCAGATCAGAAAATTCATGGAGGTATCATGATGCTGCTGGGTTTGATGCTAATATTTACACCACTTACCAGATTCTTATTTATGAAATAAGAAACAGTGCAGAATAGCATCCACTTTATGATGTTACTCCAAGACTACATTTTGCTGCCAGAAGTGGTTCAGCAAATCTTAGGATACCGGAAAGAGAAAAACCATCTGCCAGGACTCTTAAAAGGGGGTCTCAAGGGCTGTAAAGTGACTTAGAAATCTCTGAAGGGCTAACTCATTCCCTGCTCTTCAGACAAGAATGACTTTTTGAACCATCATGCAAGATAATTCACATTTAGCCGTCTGCTATGTTAAAATCTCTTCTTTGGTAAGGAGTCTTTTCAACTCACTGCCTTCTCATCTCCATTCATACCCCCCTCAAAAAAAAACCCCAACAGTTTGAAGGTTCCCCCACACCAAGTGCCTAGCTTTTGCTCTGACTCTAGTTGTGTCACCTGCAGCAGGCAGGGCCAATGAGCCTGGAATGGGTAAATCAGCTTAGCCTGAAACGCTACCCAGAACCAGTGCTCTTGCTGAGAATCTCACAGGGCAGCTCTGTGTAGGTACAGAGGTCCTGTCAGAGTACTGCTACATGTACACGACATCACATATGTGCAAAACCTGGGCACAAGGCCATAGGATTAATAAGAATGGCACTGCTGCTTTTAGGGTTAAGCAATAGTTTAGAAGGATGTAACCAACAATCACTAGGTGACAGCTGGTAAATAAATGAGCACACTGCGCTGTCAGATTCTCATTGCCATGTGTTAACATCAAAGCCAGTGGAGGTGTTCTGGATTCGCTCTGGTAGAAATGAGATCAGCATCCTGCCTGCTGATGTGAAACTACTGTAAATATAGAAAAGAATAACATATTAAAGTGAAATGTGCTCCATCCTTTTATACATAGTTTGATTGACTTCAAAGTGGCTTCTTCATCACACAGAAACCATCTCAAAAAAAAAACAAAACAAATTCAGAAGCAAGCTCGTTTGTACCTTGTATGTGGTATACTAACTCAAATACTTTCAGTGCAGTTTTAAAGATAGAAAAATAGCAGTCCTATATGTACTTTTTTCCCATTGCTCATCGATCTTCTGTATTAGACACATTTTATCCTGTAGTCTTCCACAGATACCCTTTCTCCCTGCCCTCTGAGTAGCTGTGTGCCTGATGTCAGGCATGTCATTTGCTCTACAGGATGAGGAGGGAGAGGTATACAAATGTGCTCTGTGTTACCCCACAGTCATGCACACCAGTTCCACACACACCTGGGGGCACCCCCCTGCCCATTCCCCTTGCATTCATTCCACAGCTGCAGCCAACAGTCTTTCTTCCCCAACATGATCCCCTCTGAAGCTGCACCAGTGCCAACAGCAGACCATTGGGCATGTGTATCTGATGATGCCTGATGCAATGTATATTGTGGGCTGTGCAAATGCACCCCTGAGGGGCCAAAAGGAGTCTAGAAGTCTAAACACCTCCAGGCAGTGTTTTTCTGGGGTTTTTGAGACATGTGGCTGGACCCTGCCTGGTTCCCAGCATAGTGTATATGTGTGTGAGGATGCTGCCCACCTACTGTCCTGGGGAAAGCTCAGATGCAGCAGAGAATCCATCCCACAGAACACTGCAAAGGGGATGGAAATAAAAGTTCACAGTGAAGTTCACCCTACTTGCATAGTCGTACTGAACTCATAAACTTCTTAATTTCCCAGTCTTCAATAAAGTCTGACGGGATAAAGGAAGGTACAGTTTCTGTATGCAAGAAACAAGCACATTGTGATGCTCAGAGCAAAGACACACACCGATGTCACAAACCTTTGCTTACTCTCCACCTGGCTAGAAGTATACCCTTTCCTTGAGGAAAAAAAAAAAAAAAAAGGTATATTTAATTATTGAGTTCTGCTTCATCTACACTCAGGAATACTTTATTGTTATTATCATTATTCACTTGTGTTACATCTTTATCCTCTAGCCGAAATCCAGGGTGAACAGTTTGGTGTTGAATGCTGCAGAAATATGAAAGAAAACAACAGTGGCTACTTCAGACAGATGAAAGTGTACTTTTTTTGGCTCAATCCTGGCTGTTTCTACAAAAACATCAACTATGTAATGTTTAAGGCCAATGTTTTCCTACCAATAATGCAATTAAACAATTGCCCCAAACAAATAGATGCATGAGGAGGAGGATAAAGCAGGGATAGCCGGAGCATGTGTTCATGTAGATTAGCTGTGCTCACCATCTGCCTCCTCCTAAACTGCATGTTCAATATAGCACTGGGTTTCACAAAAGGGTGTGAATTTTCTTGATGCATTTGGATGAAATGTCTGTTTCCTGTACAATAGTTTGCTAATGGTACACCTTCCGCCCCATCATGACGGCTGCCTTCCAGCCATGCTAAAAATATGCACTGTATATTTGCACTGTGGTTCTTTGTATATAATATATATATGCTACGTAGCAAGACTAATACACATATATATACATGTTCTATCTCTGCACACATGCACAAATACAGACACACACAAACATATTTCTCTTTATATATGCATTTACACATTAGAGTTCTGTATGATGAACAGTCTTTCAAAGATATGTTAGAAGTGTATACCTAGATATTCATGGAAGAAAGGAAGCAATAGAAATCCAAATGCAGCACATTAATTTTAATTATCATAATAAATATTTTATTTGCAGGGAAAATTCCCTTTTTTATAGAATCAATGGAAAATTACAGGTCTTGATGTATTTCATGCATGAGTTGCTTATTCAGCTTTGTATCAGAAGGAAACAAACATATTGACTAACTGCTCTTAACATTTGAGAGGTACTGCTTAAAATAAACCAGCGGTTAAAAACGTCAGGGATGACATAATTTTCATTCTTATGGCTACAGTTCCTCTTTACAACCTTTGGACCTGGATTAAAAGTGCTCTTCTCAAAGGAGCTGAATTCGTCGCTTCTTGGGCTGTTGGCTTCTAGAAGAAAGGGTTTTTCCTACTCTGAAGAGCCAGCTCTCCCTCTCCCACCTACATCTCAATCACCCCTGCCTACCTTTATAAAGGCTATTCTCTTCCAGGCACAGAGAAGCAACCTCCAAGGTCTGAAATACGGATGAGCAGGAAGGGTCAGAGGCCATAATAGGGTCTCCCAGCCCTTCAGATACCAAACTTGGTAGCCCAGGCTTGCTTCAAATTGAATGGCCTGATCAGCAGTGAAAGTGAATTAACTTCAAATGCACAGGATATCCCAGCTCTCCATTAACATTCCTGTAGCTTTAGGGCTTTTGTAAGCAAACATGATGCTTTGGTATGATCTTTGAAGGCGAAACATAGAGCTGAATAAATCAGGCCCCATACATTTATTACTACATTTCAGAAATAGCCCCATTTATATTTTCGACTGTTTTTACACTCCACAGAACCCTTTTGGCTTCAAAAGGGTTCCACAAAATGTAATGATACAAGCTTACTTCTTCCAGTTTTTCTCAGCTGTAAACGATCAAGGCTATCTTGCCGCCAATGTTACTATTTCTCCAAGGTATTCCTCTATGTCCCCAAAATCTTGTTTAAAAGCCAGGGTGGGAAAAAATATCAAGATCTGAAAGACTGCAGGGGACACAATTCCTGCACAGGTCCATGTGGATTTTGGGCAAGCACTGGGAGCTGATCTCTTTGCTCATTGCTTAAGAAGGGGGGAAAAGCAGAGTCCATCACTTGTGTATAAATACATAGACGATAAAGTGCAGGGACGAAAACAGGACACCTCATCTACTCCAGCAGTCTCCTATAAGGCCTTGGACTGCAGAAAAGCCTCGGGTTTGGGTTTTGTAGATGCCACCTTCCCTGTCTCTGCTGCTTTTTTTCTGGTTTGCTGTGTTTGAATCTCACTTTGGTCAATCCATCTTTCATATCCATCAGTGCTGCTTTCCTCTCTTCCCCTTTTCTCTTTCCTAACTAGACATTTCCAAGATGCTTTGGTTTTGTTGTTTTTCTTTATTTTTGTTGTTTGTTTTTTTTTTTTAACAGCCTTAGACACGGTCTGCACTGTCATTTCCAATCACTATATTTCTTTGCGTGTTTACTGTAGGGGGAAGGTGAGCACAAAAGACTTTTGTAATGAATCAGGGACTTCAAAAATTGATCAAACTTCTCTTTTTCTTTTTTAATTATTAGTTTGACTTTAGTCTAACTGATGTCTAGTTTAATAATGCTTTAATAACTGATGTCTAGTTTAATAAAACTGATGTCTGATTTCTCAACACAGGAGGACACTTACTAATAAGAGGACATTTAAATAATCAGCAACAGAGTCGTATTGCTGAAAACAGGAAGCTTCAGGTCATGGTGGATCTGTAATGGTATTATACCAGCAATTCTAGTGCACTGCATGAGAGGAACACCTGAGCTCTACAAAATTAGCTAATCAGGGCAATAGAGGCCCTACTTGCATGAAAAAAAAAATAATCAACAGATAAACAGCATCTTAGGAAAAACTTCAAAAACAAATTAATGAAAAGGGAATATCTTCGCCTGTTGCTGCAGCCTTTTCCAAGGTAAGGGCATTGTACTGTAGGACTTCAGAGAAGACACTGCCCAAGCAGTTGTAAGCACATTTCCTGGATGCAGTGACGAGATAAAGAGTCCAATTACCTTCCTTGATCTCTAAAGTTTTCTCAGGTACTCTCCTCCTCTAATTTCAAAAGCACTGTACTTGAACTTTAAATTTTCTGGGTTTCTTCCTCATCAATGTATTTACTGTCACCTCCCTGAATCTTTGGAGACTCTTGGGTTTGCTTGCTTTCCACTGTCAGGGAATCTTAAAACTGAAGATTAAGTATTTCACAGAGTATCCATCACAAAGACCTATTAAAAGACAGCAGCAGGATTTGAATCCCAACATGCTTAAAGTTGCTTGATAGCAAAATTTTCTGGTTTTTCCATTTCTGATATATTCTGGGATGCTGCCACCTGCCTCAAAGCCCTTGGCTACTTGCCATCATCCCGAAAGGGGAACTGCCACAAAAGTCAATGGGAGATTAGCATAACACTCAGTGACAGTTTTGGCATGTTGCATCTCTAATACTGAATTTGCTTGAAGGTTCATAAGATTTAATCACTGTGCCTATCAACCTCTGCAGTTCTTTATAGTCATCACATCAATTTATCTCTAGACTTTCGCCACTTGTGCCTACTTTCTATTTTCAGTATTAGTTTTTAAACTCCTGCCTCTAAAACCAAATATGAAACATACAGGCTTTATTTTTGCATGCAAGTGGATATTCATTCATTCAAATTCATACATTCATTGTTAGATACTTTCTAGTTAGCCTTTGCACACATACAGAAATGATACTTCTGAAAGCAGAAATAAAAGAATGTTCAGCATATGTACATGTGAACTCAAATATTAGTTTAAATCTCACTGGCATTTTGACTTCTACCACTCATCAACTCAAATTCAGAGGCTGGAATGTGAAAAAATAAGAAGAGGAGGAGGTTCTGTTTTAATCCAAAATATGAGCACAAATGACACTACTGAAATTGGGCAATCATTGAAGAACAAGAGAGTGAAGCTATTTCAGATTTATTTTGGATGAAAGCACAAAGTGTTACTAATCCCAACTGAAACAGAGCAGACACAATCACCATTTATTTGGAGACATAAAATTGAAATTTGCAAGCAATTTTTTACAAACCCAGGACAATTAATAATTCTACACTAAACTTTTGCAACTGAGTCCAAATACATCATAGTGTATAACCTCTAATAAGCAGCAACTAACCACTAGATCAAACACTAAATAAACTCTAAACTTGGCAAGTGAGCGACCCTTATCAAAATTGGAGCCACTAACCAGGATCTCCACCAGAACTTTTCAGCTGTCATCTGTGGGCTACTCCTGGGAAAGCTGAATAAGAAAAGCAAGGACATAGATACGCACACAGAGTAACGCACATATATGTGAATTTTCCTGGGGGAAATGTCCCTCAGGCACAAAGCAACAACAAATGAAAGCAGGCCTGGCTCTGCAGAGAGTGGTCTGCAAGCCCATTTCTAGCTCTCTAGTTATTATCCTACATCATTTCTACCTTACTTTTACAAAGGTCTTTGCTGCATCTTCCCGTCTGATTTGCCTCACTGTTGAAAGTGACCACAGAAAAAAATAGATGTCTGTTGCCTTTCACTGTCACTGGCAGCATGGAGATGAAAGATGCCCTTTGTAAACAAGAACCCCTGCTTGCTGCAATTCCAAACCATCAGGGCAAAACAGAGGCTGACGAGCTTATGACTCTTTCTCCTTGTTCCAGTTTTGTCAGTGTTTTGTTAGCCGAAATGCTGCTTTTCTAGCTTTGTTACTGGGCTTGACTCCAATATTTACATTGCATTACCAATATCTGCTGTATATTGTTTCTGTCACAGTGTTTCAGATGGCATACGTTTTCATTTTATAGCTCTCATGCTTGCCTTTAACTTACAACCTTTACTGAAAATGAACGCGTTTGTCTGCAGACTGTCAGGCGAAAGGGTTGAATCGCAGGCTTGGCATCTGCAAAATGCTTTGCAGTCCACAGCAGCTGTATCAGGAAAGCAGTGATGGAAGACCATACTGTCCTGAGATCAGCAGTTTATTCTGGAGGATCCCAACCTTCCATTGGAAGGCCAAGCACATTTCACTCACTGAAATGAAAACAAACACCTGTTGGGAATGGACATCTTGTTGCTTCCCTAACACATTTCTTTGTTGAACTTTTCAGTATTTTGAAAGCATTAATGTTCTTTTCTTCATATTTTTAATGCTCATGCAACTCACAGTCCTCCTCAGTAGATTGTAGGTATTTTCACAAAGAGTTTCAGAAGCTGAATGGGGACTCTGGAACTCAGAAGCATTTGGCAACAAGGACAAGACTGCAGTACCAGGATATCACACATTACAAAACAGAAGCAAAAGGGCATTTTGTTTTTGTTTCAACAATTCATTAAACACCAGACACTCAGGATCTTAAATCTGTATTATTTCCCAGCAACCTAGAGGATGTTTTCAGTTTAAGAAACATATGTTTTCTGTTCAGAGCAGAGCAGGGTGAGCTCAGCAACAGTGGTCCTGGCAAGGGAAAGTGTTTAGCACTCTTACCAGGAGGAGGCTGAGGTGGGTATATGACTGCTTGTGTATGTAGGCTGTTGCTGCAGGTATTCCCCTAGAACAAGCCTCTTCACAACCAGACTTGAAGCTGAAGAAGTTCTACCTGAGAGCACCATTTACGAGACTGCGCAGTTTTCCAGGTTTTTTGGTGAATATCAACAGTGGATGAAGTAACATGTGTAGGCAACCACAGGTTAAGCCAATCTCCTGCCGGCTGCCCCTCTGTGCCACTGGCAATGCTCTGGGAGCGTGCAGTGGCAAGGCCTCATGCAGTTACCCTTATCACAGGCCATGGATGGATATCTGTTCCTCTGCATGCAGCTGAACAGAAATCTTGTGGCAGATTCTGCTGACTGGGTACAGCCTTTGAGTGGCAAAAGGGCTGGAATATGAAAAATGGGCAATGACATCAGTACCACACATCTCCGCTTATTTACCTGGCTACTGAGCTGATGCATAGGCTCTCTTGCTAGTTGTGTGCCAAGTATTGACAACTTCTACAGTAATGACCTTGGCACTGGTCAGAACAATATCATCTTTACTGAACCTGAAGTTTTGGAGTTGGAGGGCTTTGAGATTCTGTGATAGGTATGTTTGAACATGTTTCTGAAAAAAAAAAAATAAGAAAAAAAGAAGAAATCAAGAACCACAATGAAGAAGTTGATGGTGGCATTTATGTGTGGTCCAGGCAACTGAGAGTCAAGTCTGCATCCTCGTAAAACATGCAATTCATGCCTACCAGAGTTTATGTGAGACCTAGAGCAATACCAGTTCTTAAAGTTTAAGCTGGGGTGGGAGAGGGAGCAGTAGTGGGGAGAGGGGTGAGAGTGGCAGGTGTCACTTGATGCCACAGTCTTGAAGAGACATTCAAAATGTGGATGCCCATTATTATGGAAAGGAAGAGGTTAAAAAACCCAAAATAAACTGAGAGAACACTGCTCAACCATTTATCGATCACACATGATTGTTCAGGCAAATCCATCTGGTATGAGATGCCGTGGAAGGTTATCATATTCCTATATTGCAGTATTTCCTATTGCAGTACATTTATTTTTATGGCTGTAATAGGCAACCTGTTAAAATAAAAAAATTGAACTAAAAACTGTATGGAGCCTTCAGGACTGTTCTGGCTGTTCATATGAGTTCTCATTTGCCTCAGTAAGCTACCTCAGGCAATGGTCTCATATAAACATCACTCCCTCCCCAAAACAAAACAAACAAAACAAAACAAACAAAACAAAACAAAACAAAACCACCCCAAACCATACTAGACAATCATGATATAACTTGCCTTAAAGGGACATGTATTCTTGCCTATCAGAGCTTGAGATACAGCCTTGAGGACTAAGGGAAATCTAGTAGTGACCTAGACAAGTCACCTAGGCTGGCCAATTGGCAAAGAAAGATTGAGATCTCAGTAGCAGAGTAGCAGACAGCATTCCTTTTTTAAAAATAAAATAATAATAGTAATAAGAAAAAAAAAAAACAAAACCAAAACCGAACCTGTGTATTTCCTCAGAACTCAGCTGTACTATTAGGGCCAATGGTTGTCTCCCCTCAGAAAACTGTGCAGGCTTTTTCTGGCAGTGCATGAAAGAGATGAGATGCTTGGATGCTTGGGTTTTTTTAGTTTCTTTTAAAGGTTTCCTTTAAATTTTATTGCTGTTCTTTCTAAAAATTTTATTTGCAGTTAAACAAGATTACTTTTAGACTGTGGCATGTGTGATCTTCTTCTTGAAGTCTCAAATAGCTGTATCACCTCATAGCAAAATTAGGCTTCATCTGCCAAAGCATATTTATTGCTCTACTACTGAAACATCTAACCTTGTCTTCTCTCCCTTTTTTGGTCAGTGCATAAACAATCTGCTTCTGGGCAAGCTTATATTGATCTAAAAAGCCATCATAAATTTTCCAGGTTCAGATTTAAGTTGCATTAACTGGAAAAGGCAGATCACTGTAAAACACAGTAGTCTCAAGAATCAATAAATCTTGCAGTTAGAACGGAAGAGGGTTTTCAGCACCTCCCCCCATATCCTACCACCCTCTTAAGAGGGAAAACAACATCATGCCGTGCTCAAAGAATGGTCACAAACTGAGTCCTTGTAACACCTGCCAGTGCTGTTTTTTCCCATGGTAGCAGCATCCACATTCTGGTTACTGAATTCAGCACAGCTGCAGGAGCAAGAGAAGGGCTGGAGTTGGCAAATTAATTCAAGTAGTGTTGACATTGCATTTCAGCCTTACCAGTCATCTTGCTGCCTTAATAGAATTGAGGTGTGCTAGGCCTGCATCAATCATTTGCCCAATCTCCTTTGCATTCCCCTTCTTATTAGGGTTGAGTGCTAACTTTTAAATGATGCATGTCAGTTTTTTTTAATTTAATTCCCACAAAGGATATTTTTTTTCTTGCAAACATCCTTCAGATATGAAGAACAACAGAGTGCCATTTTGAATTTTGTCTTCTTCCTGTATATTTTTTCATCGTAAAATCACTACTGTGGACATCTGGTTATGACAAACTCATTGCAAGACATGTTGCTGCATTAGTCTTGTTGCTGGCTGCTTTGTCACGGACAGCTGGTCACAGAAATTTCATCCCATGCAGCATTTATTCCTGGGCATGGATCTATTTCCAGCACATGGAGATGAAGTTTCACTACAGTCACAACAGCTACTAGAATTCTGCAGCTTTGCAAACTACAGAGGATTCAGGCAAAGACATTCTTCATGTGGCCACTGCAGCCAAAGTATTCTGGATAAATGAGAAATGATAAAAAAAATAATGGCCTTCCAGAGAGATGCTCAGGGTGATATCACCAGTTCAGGTGTCTGAACCCTACTTTTTGCTACAAAGTAGGATTTTAATCATGATTGTCAAAGCCACTTATCTTTTATTCTTAACACAAGGAAAATGACTGATCTCTACTGGTGCTATAACCAAGAAGTGTTACCTATTTAATTCCTGATATTTTGAAACCTAGTCTCAGTGACTTTAGAAGTGGCTCCATGAACACTGGCCTCTCTAATAACCAGGGTAATTGCTTAGAAATCTTACTCCATGTATTCCTTTGCAAACCCTATAATAGGTACCTACCCATGAAGAATAATACGTTTCTTTTGACAATTGAAAAGCAATGTCTGATTTTACTCCTGGCTGCCTTTATCAGCTGGGCATAGTACAGTCCCAGCAAGTGCTAACTGAGCATTAACAGCAGCTGAGCAGTGACACAATTAACTCACGCAAACTGGTAGTCTGGTGTGACTTGCTTACCCTTCCCTCAGCCATGCCAGTGATGGCCGTACAGGAGGAAGGACCCCTGCATCCAATGGCTTTGACATTTTAATGACCAGTAGGTCACACTGCCCTGTACATCCAGCCAAGACCTGCCATCACCATTTTCTCCCATAAGTGGAAGTGGCCAGTCTGACAAGGCAGAATGGACTGTTGGAATAGTATCACAAAGCTTGGGATGGAGACAAACAAAGCAGCTGGCTTGCAGCACCCCAACAGGGTCAGTGGGATGCCCTCTGTCTACATGGGAGCATTGTCTTTTTTTTAAAAAAGCTCTGGTCTCAGCTTTACCAAACTAAGCCCATCTTGGGCTGCCTCAGTTTCCCTTGATTTACTGTTAGAATATTCTCATGTGTTTTTCAATGAATGAATAATCTCATTTCAGGTCTGTTTGCTTTAAGCCACTATTTTCAGCCTTGGTTTTATTTCTAGTACCTGTGTTATTTTTCCAATCAAATTCATCCCTCTTTAAATTTTCTGTTTAATTGACAGCTGCTCACTAAAACCAGGTAACATATGCACCTATCAAATCTGTTTATTTCTGTGGGGGAAAAAAAAAAAAAAATCAATACCAGCTTTTGCATTAGTTGAAAAAGAATCACAAAATTGTGGGGACAGGCTGGCACCTCTGGAGATTCTGTAGTCCCACACATTGCCCCAGGGTCAGGGGTAGCAAGCTGACTTGGAGCATGTCCAGTTAGGTTTTTCATATCCCCAACAATACAGAAGGTATTAACAATATTGATTCACTGTTAAGAAAGCCAGCTGACTCTGGCTCTCTGTAGATACTTTCTAACTTCCTTGCTAATTGAGTGTGTAAAGAATTTTTGAAAGTAATATCAGCTGAGACAAATGATGTCTCATTAACAGTGTGGAAATACCCTCCTTTGATACCAGGATGTTTCCAGCTACTGCCTCTTTCCATCTAGTCTAAAACAAATACCTCTTTCTTGTTTGGAACACAACATTTTTCTAGTGCTAAAAATTAACTGGTTTTGTGGACAAAGCATTTTTATCACTTGCATGATGCAAATGTCACTGCAAGCAGAGTTTCTTATAATACTGGGTATTTCTTTAATACCAGATGTATCATATTTTCTTATAATACTTTAGGAAAGACAACTCTGGGACATCTTTGGGTACCTGTAGGTTGGTCCTGTATGCTACTTCCTACACTCTCACTGATGGCCTAGCCACAGCTTTTGCTTCCATATTTCCTTTGCACTCACAACCACTAGCATCTCAGATTTTGGTTCAGGCTACTCTTTGCAACACGTAAGATTTTGCTGAAGTGGGAGCTTTTAGAGCAGTGAGTGCCTCCTGCCTCTTATCAGTTTAGCATTTGATGACCCTCAGGCTCCAGGTTTCTCCTTGTGACATACAATGTGGCACAGCAATCATCTCAGAGGGGCCCCAGTGCTCACCTGCAACTCAGGGAAGTGCTGTTTTAATGAACGCTTCTCCCCCCACCAGATATGTATCAGTCAAGCCCGTGTATACAACCTTCTCCTACCCTTGCCTGAAGCCAGCACTGCCTGTTTCACATCCATCTGACCAGCCTGTAAGGTCACTGCAATGTTATTACCCCCCTGCGAAGGGACATGAATGCACCACAAAGGTGCATTCAGTAAGTTGAAAAATCCTGTTACCTTTTTTATTTCTTCTGGTTTCAGCTGATGACAAACCTTGCTATCAATTCAAAACTCAGTTCTGCAACATGAACACAGGCAAGCTTTCATTCAAAGCGAGCACTTGCAAAATGAAGCATGAAAAAGGTGAAAATGCAGTGGGAGAGGCATTACCTGGGGTAGAATGAAGCAGACCTTAGACCTGGGGAGATGCAAGGGTTTAAAGTTGCCAGCGCTCCTCCCCTGTGTGTTAGAAATCTGTAGATGCACTTGTCATCAGCCCAGCAAAGCTCATATAGGAAGAGAAAAACTAGCACAGTCCTCTACTTTCCTGGGCACCCACTGTGCTAGAGGGACTTGGGCTGAGACCAGGGGCGAAGCTGGGAAACCCAACTCTTTACAGGTGCAGAAACTGCCAAAGCAGCTGCTCATTCCCATGTGGCGGACAACATGGGGTTGCAGAGCTGTCAGATGAGTGACAGCAGCAAGGTCTGTCACTGCTTGTCTCCTGAGAAGACTGGATGCATACAGGAAGGTGATTCCTGAAGCAAGCATTGCTGCTTCACACAGAAGCCTGAGTGTGCATCTTGAAAAAAATTCAAGGTCTCTCCAGGCTCCTTTCCAGCATACATGTAAATCTCACAAATGCATCTGCGCTGAAGCAAAATCAGCCGAAGCGACAAATGCTTCCATAAATCACAGGCTTCTTCTTTAGAGTATCCATTTACAATCTGTAAACAAACCGTGGCAGGCAGTAAACTAAAAGACTTTGGTATGAAATTATTTATAATCTTTTAACACCTTTACAATGACAATACATAAGTCACAAAGGTGATGTGGGTGGCATTTCAGTTGCTGTTGCAAACAAACTAGTTAATGCTAGCAGTAATGCTGCAATTATTGTAGGGCTAGCTTTTCAAAGCCAACCTGAATTACACTGATTCTGATCCCACAAAAGAAAATGGGGCCAGCTCTGACAAATACTGAGAATCCCACCCATGAACACTATTTTTGTATCCATAAAGCATACTCCCTTCTAAGAAGGCAATCAGCCATTCTGGTGTAAAGCATCTTACGTCAGTCTAACTTTGGATCCTGACCTATGCTCTGCTACACCATTGAAAATACTGCAGCTCAGACCAGGCAGCCCAGACTGCTTTGGGTTGACCAAACTTCAAGGATCTGTTCAAGGTCTCAGAGAGCGTCTGTGGCAGAGTCGGTATTAAAATGGTCTTTTTTAATTTCTGGAGCAGTGCTGTAATTTTTACCAGCTTGTTACCCTTCCATTAGTATTGATGTGTGGACACTGTGCTCATTTATGGTGTTTCTTTACAAGTGTGTCTAGAATTGTCTAGCTGGATTTGTCATAGACGCAGAAGCAAGATACTGCATCAGGCTGAAAAATTACTGAGACCATAATCTCACCCACAATTCAATCTCATCACTATAAGGGCAGTTAAAATATACTTTGATAGCGCTTTATTTTTAAAAATTAAAGCATTATCTAAGTGCATTGTATATTAAAAGCACCAACAATTTTGATAATGCTTCTGTTGCCAAAAATTCACCCTTCAGCGTCCCTTTTTCCTTTTCAAAGCTTTTATGTTACTCTGTATTAGAATATTAATATATCAAAAACAGAATTGTCCTTCCAAAGGCATAGCATAACTGTACTCAATTTTAGCACCAGAACATCATCCAGCAGCAATAAAACTAATTACCACAAGAACATTTCACAGTCATTGCGCTAACTGGTCTTTTAAAGTACCACTAGAAAAGGTATGCATGTATTTGGCTATTCCTTCAAATAGACTCTCTCCTTTTGTGTTTATTTCTAATAATTATTGGTACAATTTCCCTTTTTCCTATGCTACTACAGAAAGAGCAAATTTTGAGTTCACAGGTTTGATACCCAAAACCCCATCTCCAAGCAGAATTATTTCCAAGCTTTTGATCACAAGCTATATCCATTCAGAAATGGCATGAAACCCAAAACGACAGAGCAGCACTGTGTGATTAATAATCTAGTCAATGTGCCTCCAGTCTTAAACACTGAATTCTCACAGCAAAATGTTTGCCATAAATCCAGAGTTCAGGAAGGAGGGGGAAATTTCACTGAGAAACTCGAGGATAGGAAATCAGGATTGTCTCACCACCATTCTGTAAGAAGGAGAGCTGAAACAAATCAAGTAAGTCACGCACTGCTGAATTATTTACTCAGAATTAGCCAGGACATATTTGGAGCAATATTGCTTTAGAGGTGAAGTTAAGCTCAATGTTACTGCAGCCTCGGCTGTCAGGTAAGTCGTATTTCTTTAGACACCAAGTGGTTCAGGCTTTTTTCCCCATGACTAAAGTGCTTACATTCACTTCTTGTCAGTCAGCCACAGGGCATTGTCTGGCAGCTCTTGAAGCACTGAGTGACAATGTCAAGGAGAACATTACCAATATAGTAGGAGCAGCCATGAGGGGAAATAACTAAACTTCTGCTGAGCCCATCTCTGGTTTGTTGTTCTCTAGGAATTAGTGCTCAACAAGGCATTTACAAAAATCAGCTGAAAACTTACAGCAGGAATCAAGCATGTGATTTCACTCAGTGTTCTACCATAAAGTGCTCATATCACAGAGCCAAAGTGTTGCTGTTAAATTCCTATCAACTAAAAGTAGGGCAAAGATCTTGGAAAAGAACAAAGGCCTTCAACTGGGAAAAACACAAAAACAAAAAAAAAAAACCACCAGCTTTTCTTTTTCATTGAAACTACCAGCTTGTGTCTCTCTCCCAAGGTCTCTGACTGTGCTCTGTGCCACACCACTGCACAGTGCAGAGGTTTTCAGGTAGCCCAATTGCAACGCTGTGCTGTTAATGCTCTTTATACTACTCTTCATGGTGATTTGCCTTCAAGGACAGAGGCTGCAGTGCCCCAGAGGTAGGGGTGGTATCCCCAGCAGGCAGTGGTCCCACCGATGGTCCCGCTGGATCCAATCATGTGCCAGACCACAAGCCAGAAGCTGGTTCAGCTAGCTGACTGATTTTCTGTTCTCCACACCACTGCTGAGCTGTTTCTGAAGCCTCCCCCTCTTTTACATCTTGCAACAAAGGCTCTTTCATGGGGAGGGGCATTTCCAATTCAAGGGCAGAAAATCTGTGTATTCAGTATTTTGGGGGATGGGGAGAAGGGAAATAATTACAACACCTCAGTCACTCTGGTTTTGTCTGACTGCTTAGCAAGCTTTCAAAGGAAAACAACTAGTCACTATAGAAACTGCCATATCATATGGTTGCTTATGCTGCCTTTGAGAAATGGAATATCTTTTTAATGAGACATTTGTATTTTTTTCTTTTTTTTTTCTGCCTTTAGGAAACACTCCGCAGTAAACAGCTCTATTGTGAGGGTTTGTGTGTTGGTTTGGGTTTTGAGGTTTTTTGTCTTTTTGCTGCTGTTGGGGTATTTTTTTGCTTTGTTTTAATCATTATTTCTTCAGGCTTTCTTTTTCACCATTGAATGGAGGACAATATACAAGGCTTTATTTGGAAATTCATTTTCACAAATGATAAATGAACAATCACATCAGACTGCTTGAGCTTCACTGTAGCAGCAACATGAATTCTTAAGACTGTGAAAGAACTCACATTGCAGGACAGCTATAAACAAAAGACAATAGCTATATTTAAACAGGCAATCCACAGCTTATTGAGAAGGAGAGGTGAAGAGACCATATGCATGAAAGTCCAGCAGGTTCCAGTCTGATGACCAGTAAGTCAATACTAAATATCTAGAGAAAAAAAAGTCCTAGCTGTTTGCATTGACTTTACAGATAACTGAGCTGTGGCATAAAATAAGACCTTACAAAAAGCCTTGATACATGCAAAATACCTAGAGTCAGTGAAGTTCTCAGTAAATATATTAAGAAAAACATGGTACATGAAACTTGCCACACATCATTCACCTTTAAGCCATGGTGACCTATTTCTATTTTATTATCGTCACCACAATAAAGCTGAGAAGATATAAATCATTCAATGGCACAAACCCATTGAACTTTCCCTTTGTTCAAATGCTCACCTCTCAGTACCCAGGTCTCGTTTTAATTTTATTTCTTCCCACTGAAAAGATGGAGGGCTTTTGGCTGAGGTATGTGCTGCCTGGACTCTTTTTTCTCATAGTGAAGATGTTTTTTTTTTTTCTGTCAGGTGTTTCTTGGGACATTTGCATGAATAAAAGCATAATGTGTTCTGGATGCTTTCCACTCCTTCAGCACAGCCCCCAGATCGAAACAACCTCTTCCACCAACCCCAGCCTTCTTCCTCAGCCCCATGTCCTCCTGCTCCATCACACAGAGTCAAGCATACTTGCTAATCCTCAGATGATACTGTCCCCTGTTTATCTTTACCAGCTGCTCTCCACCTTGAAAATCTCAGTATGCCAGCTGTTCTTCTTATCTCAAAGCAGGCTTTTGCCTTCTAGCTCTGCTAGATGTACCAAGCCTTTATTTCTAGCAAAAGTTTCAGGCTGCCCTCTGCACCTGCCTGGAGAAGGCATGCCTGGGATTGGGCCAGGCACTTAATACCCACATCGTGGGGCTGGAGGGCAGAGGGGACATAATAACCACCCCTCCTGGCTCCAGCTACCTGGGTGGCAGCAGTCCCAGGAGAGGGGCAAGCACCTCAGGTCAGTAGGTATAAAACCAAACAAACCCATCAACCCACCCCACAGAGCTGTCAACAGCTGGCCTGTTTTGTATTTCTGTCCTGCAGAGGTGCAAGCCTGCATTTCTATGTTCAACTTTTTCTTAGAGCTCTGCTGCTATCAAACCCAAGAAGGGCTTTTGGGGGTTTTGTTTCTCTGTTTTTAATTTTTATTATTTTTTTTTTTAAGCGTGCCTTCACAACATGCCTTGTAGTTTAACTCCTGGAAAATTGCTGTTAATCAGCCACATAGGACTGGCTGTGGTCTGAAGACTGCAATGAACTATGAAGTTCTGGATCTCTACCAAACATTACTTCAGCAGAGTTTTCAGTCCAGTTTAGTCAGACATTGGATAAACCCTACCCATCAGTATAAACTTGGCCAGAAGATACCTTTGTATGTGTTTAGCAAACCCATATTCAGAAGTCTGCCTCCTACTAGATCTCCAAATTACAAAGGCAAAAGATAAATAGAGGTATTTCTGGTGGGCCAAAGGAGTCTGTTCACAGTCCAGTGCTATTTGATGTATTTTCTTCTAGACGGCGGCAAAGAAACAGCTGAAAAAGTTGGAAGATGAGACAGAACTGTAGAATAGTGAGTAGATCAGGTCATGACTACTGTCAGATCTGTGTCCCAATGGTAAGACAACTTCATATCAATATATCACATCATGGTGATAGTTACACACATAGGAGTGAAGGCTGTAAGACACAAAAATACAGTCATAGTTTGGAAAGCCAGAGTTCAAAAAGATTGAGAGTCAAACAGGTAAATACACTAACCCTGCCCTGCCAGCCTGCCTAGCAAAGTAGGTAGAAACACAGTGACCACAATGACCAGAAGAAGCAGGGAGGAGTTACCCTATACCTATACATGGTATTTGTACAGCACTGTGGAATCCCACACCTCTGCTGGGAGCCTCCATGGTGACCACATTGCAGCACTGTAAAGAGCTTGGAGGAGAACAAGAAAAACAATGGAAAGTCAGGAAAGCTTTGCCAAGCAAGCAGAGTCTGGTCAATTTAGCTGAGGGAAGGTTATGATGTAACTCGCTCCCTGTCTGGGACTAGCTGCATGTAGAGGTGATTACTACTGGCAGAAAGCTTTTCAGCATGGCAGTGATTTAACAAGGTTGAATGGCTAGAAGCAGAAGCCAGCTGAATTCATAGTAAAAAAAAAAAAAGCTCCTGTTTAGAAATCAGTAAATGTAATTAATCAACAGAGCAATTTTCTAGGCCAGTGCTCTCACCTCAAGTGTTTTAAATCATAGAATCGTAGAATCGTTAGGGTTGGAAAGGACCTTAAGATCATCTAAATCCAACCCCCCTGCCGTGGGCAGGGACACCTCGCGCTAAATCATATCACCCAAGGCCTCGTCCAACCTGGCCTTGAACACTGCCAAGGATGGAGCATTCACAACCTCCCTGGGCAACCCATTCCAGTGCCTCACCACCCTAACAGGAAAAAATTTCCTTCTTATATCCAACCTAAACTTCCCCTGTTTAAGTTTTAACCCGTTACCCCTTGTCCTGTCACTACAGTCGCTACTGAAGAGTCCATCCCCAGCATCCCTGTAGCCCCCCTTCAGATACTGGAAGGCTGCTATGAGGTCTCCACGCAGCTTCTCTTCTCCAGGCTGAACAGCCCCAACTTTCTCAGCCTGTCTTCATACAGGAGGTGCTCCAGTCCTCTGATCATCCTCGTGGCCCTCCTCTGGACTTGTTCCAACTGTTCCATGTCCTTTTTTTGTAGAGGACACCAGAACTGCACACAATACTCCAAGTGAGGTCTCATGAGAGCAAAGTAGAGGGGCAGGATCAGCTCCTTCGACCTGCTGGTCACGCTCCTTTTGATGCAGCCCAGGATACTGTTGGCTTTCTGGGCTGCGAGCACACACTGCAGCCGGCTCATGTTCATTTTCTCATCAACCGGCACCCCCAAGTCCTTCTCCACAGGGCTGCTCTGAATCTCTTCTCTGCCCAACCTGTAGCTGTGCCTGGGATTGCTCTGACCCAGGTGTAAGACCTTGTAGTTGGCATGGTTAAACTTCATGAGGTTGGCATCAGCCCACCTCATAAGTGTGTCAAGGTCCCTCTGGGTGGCATTCCTTCCCTCCAGCTTATCAACTGAACCACACAGCTTGGTGTCATCGGCAAACTTGCTGAGAGTGCACTCAATCCCACTGTCCATGTCACCAACAAAAATGTTAAACAAGACCGGTCCCAACACCGATCCCTGAGGGACACCACTCGTTACTGGTCTCCAGCTGGACATTGAGCCATTGACCACAACTCTTTGTGTGTGGCCATCCAGCCAGTTCTTTATCTACCGAGTGGTCCATCCATCAAATTGATGTCTCTCCAATTTAGAGACAAGGATGTCGTGTGGGACAGTGTCGAACGCTTTACACAAGTCCAGGTAGATGTCATCAACTGCTCTACCCCTGTCCATCAGTTCTGTAGCCCCATCATAAAAGGCCACCAAATTGGTCAGGCAGGATTTCCCCTTAGTGAAGCCATGCTGGCTGTCACCAAGCACCTTGTTGTTTTTCATGTGCCTTAGCATGCCTTCCAGGAGAATCTGCTCCAAGATTTTGCCAGGCACAGAGGTGAGACTGACTGGTCTGTAATTCCCTGGGTCACCCATTTTCCCCGTCTTGAACATGGGGGTTATATTTCCCTTTTTCCAGTCATCGGGAACTTCACCTGACTGTCATGATTTTTCAAATACGATGGCCAGCGGCAACTTCATTCACCAGCTCCTTCAGGACCCACGGATGGATCTCATCAGGACCCATGGACTTGTGCACGTTCAGATTTTTTAGATGGTCTCAAACCAGTTCCTCTCCTACAGTGGGCCCAAGGTCTTCATTCTCACAGTCCCTGCATCTGTCTTCCAAGACTTGGGTGGTTTGGTCAGAGCCTTTGGCAGTGAAGACCGAGGCAAAGAAGTCATTCAGAACCTCAGCCTTCTCCAAATCCTGTGTAGCCAGTTCTCCCGAGAGCTTCCTGAGAGGGCCTACATTCTCCCTAGTCTGTTTTTTATTTGCTATGTACCTGTAGAATCCCTTCCTGTTATCTTTAATATCTCTAGCTAAGTTTAATTCTAACTGGGCCTTAGCTTCCCTAACCTGGTCCCTAGCTTCCCAGACAACATCCCTGTACTCTTCCCATGCCACCAGTCCTTGCTTCCACTTATTGTAAGCCTCTTTTTTCATTTGAATTTTCCTCAGGAGCTCCTTATCTATCCAAGGAGGTCTCCTGGCCCTCCTGCTGCACTTCCTTCTGGTTGGGATGCAACACTCCTGAGCTTGCAGCAGGTGATCCTTGAATACCAACCAATGGTCTTGGGCCCCTCTGCCCTCTAGGGCTGTATCCCATGGAGCCTTCCTAAGCAGGCTCCTGAAGAGGCCAAAGTCTGCTCTCTTGAAGTCCAGGGCAGTGAGCTTGCTGCACGCTCTTCTCACTGTCCTGAGGATCTCAAATTCAAGCATCTCGTGATCGCTGCATCCAAGGCTGTCCTGGAGCGTCACATTTCCTACGAGCCCTTCCCTGTTGGTGAGCATGAGGTCAAGCATGGCACCTCTCCTTGTCGGCTCCTCTATTACTTGCAGAAGGAAGTTGTCTTCCACACAATCAAGGAACCTCCTGGATTGCTTGTGCCGGGCCGTACCGTCCTTCCAACAGATGTCAGGGTGGTTGAAGTCCCCCATGAGAACAAGGGCCTGTGAGCGTGAGGCTTTTCCTGTCTGTCTATGGAGTGCTTCATCCGCAGGTTCTCCTTGATCAGGCGGTCTGTAACAGATCCCCACAGTAATGTCTCCCATCACTGTTCTCCCTTTAACCCTGACCCACAAACTCTCTGAGGGCTGCTCACCTGTCCCCAGACAGAGTTCCATACCCTCCAGCCTATCCCTAACATAAAGGACAACTCCCCCATCCCACCTGCCAGGCCTGTCCTTCCTAAAGAGCCTGTAACCTTCCATTCCAACACTCCAGTCATAGGAGCCATCCCACCATGCTTCTGTGATGCCTATTATATCATACCCCCGTAGATGTGCACACATCTCTAATTCCTCTTGTTTGTTCCCCATGCTACGGGCATTTGTATAGAGGCATCAGAGCCTCCAACTGAGCTCCAACTGAAGCCAGCTCATCGGCTGGAGCGGCTGGGATATCTCTACATCGCTCCAGGCATTTATTATAGGTTCTGGCAACTGACTGGGTGTTTTGGAATGGAATGATGCTCCCCTCCCTAACACATCTAGTTTAAAGCCTCCTTGACCAGTCTGGCAAGCCTCCCACCAAAACTGCTCTTTCCCTTCTTTATCAGAGCAGCTCCACCAGCCCCCACTAGACCTGGCCTACAAACTTGGGTCCCATGTTCAAGACACCCAAACCCCTGACTATGACACCACCCTTTTAACCAGTTATTAACCTGGCCAATCCTCCCAGCTTTTTTAAGGTCCTCCCCTGTACCCTGGAGAACTGATGAAAAGCCCACCTGAGCTCCAGAGCCCTTAACCACCTCCCCCAGGGCTCTGTAGTCCTTCTTTATGTTCCCCAGGCTACTACTATCTATGTCCCTAGCACCCACATGTATCACCAGGAGTGGGTAATAGTCCGTGGGACTTACTAGAGCAGGCAGCCTCTCTGCCACAACCCTGATCCGTGCCCCCGGCAGGCAACACACCTCCCTTGAGACGGGGTCAGGCCAGCAGACGAGTGCTTCTGTCCCTTTCAGTGTAGAGTCCCCTACTACTACGACCCGCCGCTTTTTCCTGGCAGCACCAGTAGAGATCTTCTTCAGCAGTGCATCAGCCGGCTGTTTCTGGCTCGAGTGCGTTTCCTCATTAGCTCCCTGCAGGACAGCAAAGCGGTTCTGCGTGGGGACAGGGGATTTAGGGGGAAGCCCCTCGCTTTTGGTTGTCCTTTTCCTTCTTTTTTTTTTTTTGTTGTTTTTTTTTGTCACTAATTCCCAGCTTCCCAGGTGAACGGCCTCCTCCTTTCCTTCATGAGGCAGAGGGGAAGCTCGAGGCCCCTGCACAGTTTGGGCCAGGAGCAAGCATTCCTGCTTCCTCTCAGCTTCCCTGACATCTCGCAGTCTATTAACAGCACCCCGCAGCTCAGCCCCTGCTGCAGGAGCACCTCCACCAGGGAGCACCGAATGCAGCCCTGCCCATTGCGCACCCTCCCCTCACCAGACCAGTGCAGGCCCTCTCTGCACCCCGAGCTCTGCACTGCAGCCTCCCCTCTCACCGGCTCTGTCTGGGTGCCTGCGCTGCCACCGCCGGGGCAGCCAGAGCAGAGCTCCCGGACCGGGCCCTGCTCACACGCCGAGTGCTCACCAGCCCGCTCGCCTGCCCGCGCGAACTGCCTCGACCCGCTCCTGGCTGCTCGCGCTCCCTGGGCAGGTTTTTACCCACTCATGGCTGGTGCCGCTGCTCCAGGCTCCCCCCCCATGAGTCAGCTGCTCGCTCTCGTCAGCTGAGCTGCCGGCTCCTGGGCAGGTCCTGTCGAGGACTTGAGGCTCCCTCGGTGGCTCTTGTGGCTCTGAGTTGAGGCTCCTGGACGCTGATCTCCCCCCCGCTCCGGTGTTGAAGGCGTCCTCTCTCGAGCTACTCACCTCAGCAATTGACCAAAATCAAAACTCCCTGTTTTTCTCTAAAGATGCGCCAGGATTTAAGCTCTAGAGGTAGGAATAGCTTGGTTAACTGCTATAGCCTAGTTACAAAACCACGACAGCAGTAGCTGCAAGTCTAATTTAAAGGTCCACATAACACCTCTGTCTCCAAGAGATGGCAGTGCAGCCAGGGAAGGCTGTGGGGGGGGGACAGGCACAGCACAGTGCTTCCACAAGGCAGGTGCCTCAGTCCCTGTGGCTGGCAGGGCCAGGTAACAGCCTGAGGAGAGCTGCACATCCTTGAGGCAACCTGTTAGCCTCTGTTGCGCCACAAGAATTGGCATGGTGACCTTCCTGCTAGAAACCAGGACAGACCGTTAAGACATATGCCACCAGGAGAAAGACCAAACCAGCAAGCCTAGGAAAAGCATCCAAAGGCAGTGAGAGATCTGGCAAAGAGAACTCTCTCTGCTGGGACCTTGGGCCAAGGACATTGCACAGCTCAGACACTTCCTTCCTCCACTGAGGCCACCTGCCCCCATGGTCAGCAGCTGCTGCTGTAGTCCTTGGGCCCTTATCACTGTCCTTCTTCTTCCCAGTTTTCTTCCTTTTCTCCACATCTCTTAGTGATGTGCAGCGTGATGAAGGTTCCAGGATGCAAATGCTTAAGCACAACTTGTCCCAGTTATGTGACCAGCTTAAGCACAACTTGTCCCTGTTATGTGACCACCAGGACTGGATGGATGCCTGTTAGATAAAGCTGCATTCCATCAAGAAGCTGGAGTATTTCCAATGGGAGTCTTCCTAGCAGAGACTTCTAGCAAGGTGAGAGCTTAGCACAGGGCCTCTGGAATGCCTAACGTAACAAATGCCATGAAAATACATGAAACATTAAAAACACTAGAAATCCTCCAGTTCTGTAAAAAAGAAAAAAAAATAAAAAGGAAAACACCAACCTCTCCCCCACCCCCTAAAAAAAAACATAACACACACAACCCTCCCCCGCCCCCCCCAACCACCAAAACCCTGATAAAAGAAAAGGGGTTTTAAAGTAAGAGCTATGTGAGAAAAGAAAGATTAGGTTTAACAAGAAAACCGGGGGGGGGGGGGGGGGGAAACAGGCTTACAATAAAAGAAATCGGATGCTATCGATAGCCAGAAGACTGCAGCAGTTGCCAGAACTACTGACATTGTCACACAACATACCTGGGAGACATTGCAGCTGAGTGTTTTACTGCACTAAGGAAGCTGAATGCTTGCACTGTCCCTATATAAACGCATCAGCTCTTCAGAGCAGAGACTGTCTGCATGTAAATAGGAAACACTACTGGGACTCAGTGACTAACTAGAGTAACAAAATGTTCTGCTCAGCTCCCAAAAGAACAGGTAACCACCAGAGTGCTGTCTAGAAAACCTCTGCTCATTCATCATTATTTCTTGCAAAATGTTGTCAGAAGAAAATTGCCCCTCTGTTAGGAAGGGGCAATTACCTTCCTTTTGCAATTGGCAGCAATTTTTCTTTGGTTCAGAAATGCATCATATAAGACTATAAATCTCAGTGACCAGACCATAGACTTGTGCTTTTCTGGACAGCTGTCCACCAGTCCTTGCAGAGCAGGGGCTACTGGTCTGCACATTCAAAGCTGGATGGCGTTTGCAGAAGTCTCTTTCACTTACAACCTCACTGTGGTAAATCCCAGGGGGTTTGTTAGTTCAGCTCCTTGGGTCATCTCCATGCCTGCTCAAGTGGCCCGTGCTGCAGTCAGCAGCTGAGAAACAGCAACCTCAACTACTTGCACCCTTGCAGGTTTTTTTTAAGCTGTTCACTGTCCTTCAGTAATTAAAAGATGGGTGGCCCTGTTTCTTATAATCAGGACTCTTCTGGTAAAGCAGGATGCTTTCTTTAGACAGATGATGGGAGGCAGTTTATAGTGCAATTTCTGTTTCCCTTCACTAGGCATGGAGGCTTTTAATGCATGCAGTACTCCGCAGGGATTGCCTTGCCTGTCTCCTTGGTGAGGCAGGTGCTGTTTACTATGCTCACCCTCCCTTGGGATTTTTTCTGAAGGAAAATAACTCTGCGGCATCTCCTTGAACAAAGCCAGCAGGCAACAGACATGTTGATGAGGATATGAGCACGTGATCCAGTTTCTGTCTCCTATCATTTCGAGAGATGTTTTGGCTGAAACTAGTAAGTTGCAGTTTTTAGATAGCCACAGCTGCTTCCAACAGGTTTCCTTAATGGCGCTTCATGTCAGATCCTGAGTTGTACCCATTGCCACAAAAGTAGCTTCTGTGGGTTTATGAGGCTGCACCCTTGATAGCTTCATGAATGTTTCTGGTTTTTAATAGCAAACTCTCTCCACCCTAGTGTAACAGCAGTTAGAGCCTTACCTCCTCTGTGCATGCTGGGTTTGAGAAAAAAGTTTTGATTCTATGGGGACCACAGGATTTCCCATTTGGCAATGTGTATATTTTCCCTTTTACAATCAATCAGTGCAAAATTCCTGATTGGGTATCCTGTAAGTTCAGCCTCTTGAGAAGAATATAAACCTTATATCCCCTAGTTTACACAATCATTGGTTTAATGCTTGGTATGTTTTATATTTGTATGTCTGAGAGGCAGTTCAGCTAATAGCAGCTCCTGATACTGTGCACGTAGGAAAATGTACAGGTATTCAAAAAGCAGAGCTCTTTAAGGGAGAATTATTTCCATTTGCTACTGAAGTAAACTTTTTTTTTGCAGAAACCTTTCTTACTAAGAAGTCTTCAAACAGTTTTTAATAGACTTTTAAAACATAAGTGTTTGGAAATAGAGAAAACACCAAAACCTGGTAGGGTGTCCCACATAACCCTGCTCAGCTGAGTTACAGAGAATCCCACTGATACTGAGGAAAAACGTACAAAGAATAATAATTTCTGAACATTTCATTCAGGTATCAACTATTATTTGTTTTTGTCCTTTGAGACAGCCTTGAAACAAAAAGAAGGTAAAGAATTAAAAGAAAATTATTGCATAGGAAGTGCTGTACCGGGTTAACCTGTCTTCATATCTTTTTGTGTCCCATCACTGACAGCTCCCAAAAGCCAGTACTTGGGGTAGGACAGAACAAGTATGTTGTGAAGCTGCCCCAGCAGCAGCTTGCAGCCCAGGGTGGGCAGGGCAGCTGGGCTTGTAATCAGCAGCTCCTAATGGCTTTTGCTTTGGGAAGCTCAGTGCCTCTTACACCACTGTGGGATTTTAGCACCTACTGTATCCTGTGCCCAGGAGTTCTCTGGCTCAGCTGCAGGGCATGTGAAAATATATGTCCCTGTGGCACAGCACAGGATGGAAAAAGCATTGAGCTGTTGCTCCTCTCCCTACATGTCCACAGCTGTTGGGTGTCTACAGGGCCTTTTCACCTCCACCCTGTTAGCTCCTTTCCAAGGCAAACCCCTCAGATTCCTTGGGCAGAGACTGCGACTGCTCCTCCCAGCATCGCAGAACAAAAGGGGTTCCCTATGCAGCAGTACAGCTCTCACCTCTCCCATCACATCCCCTCTAGCACAGTGGCCATCACGGTGATAATTAGCCCACAGCAGTATTAGCCAGGTCAGTCAGACCAGCATACTGTAAATTGAGTTCTAGAGGCAGTTAAACCCTGGTACTTGAGTTAACCTTTAATTAAAAATAAGCAGAAAACAACATCTCTGTTGCACCAGGCAAAACACAGACATCTGATTGGCCTAGTAAAAATTAATGATTAAGAAACAGTGATAAACAGAAGCAAGGAGAGCAGATGCTGGTTTTATGGTCACCAGCTCTTAGTTTACAGTCAGAAGATACCAAAAGGATTATAGCAGTATCTCCTCAAGTCTGTCACTTTTGCTGTAAAAGGTGAAAACAGTAACTACAGTTCAACCAATAGGTCAAGAGGAAACAAACACATTTCAATGGGTAAGTGAAAAGAGTAACACAGAGCATTTCTAAAAATACTACCAACATTAATAGAAAGACATGAGCTAGCAGTTTAGCAACAGACAGGGGAGTCAGCGGCTCCTGATTTCCAGCCCCAGCATCCTTTGTGGGCTTTGGCAAGCCAAACTAGGCATTGATCAGAGGCATTTAGAAGACCCTGCCATTTCAGGGCTTTCTACGTAAATCAACAAGTTTTAGCAATGTCCCTCATGCACTTTCAGGAGTTTCTGGCACATCTTCATTCTGACTAAGAATATCAGACCACTTCGATGGGCATTTTTGCAATGTTGGTCATTTCAGTTTTGGTCATGAGGAGCATTATTAGTTCCTTGGCAGTTCTGCTGTTGCTGTTAGAGAAAAAAAAAAAGAACATTAACAAATCTGAATCTGTCATTATTTGGAGACTGTGTCATGCTCAAGAGATAACATTGCTCATTACCTTCCCAGATACATGCTCATGAAAATTTATCCATGCTCCTAAACCACAGCAGAGATGACAAATACAGTTCAGGTTGTGACTTGATTTATTTCACGTCTGCTGTAAAGGAGATGTCACAGGGGAGGAGACAAGCAACAGCTCTTGCGCATCTCCCAGACTTCCCCGTAGTTTTTGCAAGGCAGGGTGGACCACAGGCCTGAACCCACAGGTCTGGTGGAGTTAACCCTCACTAGCTCACCAGCTGGGTTGACATGACGGATCTCAGCTTGACCTCACCCTCATGCCATCTTTCACTGGAAGCTTGTAGCTATATTTTATTCAAAAGAGTCACTCCAGATACCCAGGCAAACAATACAGAGAGAAGGGCTGAACATGCAGCTCATCACCCAGCTGCACATTCTTACCACTTACTGTAAGTGCAAGGTGGCTTACATCTTCCACAGGGCAAGCTATTACATGTGTCTGTAACCACTAATCTCTCTGAGGTTTGTATTAATTTCTCAAAGTGTCTATTTATAGCCAGAAAATAATCTCTGTATTTTTAGCGGCGCATTTGCTGGACCTTTTTAGTGACAGCAGTCAGAGCCAAAATAGCCATACCCTCAAAAAGACAGGGAGTTTTTTCCATACCCTTCAACCAAGACAGTATTTTTTGCACATATCAAAATCCCATCTAAAGGGTACATGCTATGCAAAAGCTGCAGGTGTCTCATTCAATCACATCCCTGCTAAAAGACCGTGCCAAATCCTGCTCTGAAGGTAGCTGTGGACAAGAAATGTAACCAAAAACTGGAAACAAAATTGCCTGATGGGTAAGAAATAACTTACGGTAAAAACAAGGTTAAAGCTGAGTTGTCTTTATGGTTAGATCTGGGATACTTCTCACTTTGCAGTGGGATATTGCAGTAAATTTTGTAGCAAAACCTGGATGCTATGAATCCACACGTGTCAGCTTGCAAAAGGTGATGAAAAAACTTTTGCAAGAAAGGTGTGAGTTCTAAGCAGCAGCCTGGAATTTTCTAGCACTGTCAGAGCTAATAACAAGGATGAAAAAGGCAAGAGAAATAGTTGATTACATTAGCAGAGATAAAGCAGGGGAAATGGATTTTTTTTTTTCCTTTCTTCTAGAGTTTCTTGCAGAATTGGCTAAGAACTGTGATCACAGCTTGGCGCTGGATGATAGTTTGGTGCTTAAGTGCAGGCGAAATTGCAAAATTCCATATGAAAAAATGCATAATTTTAATTGCAATGGCTTATTATTGCCTTCTTTTGTGAGGTACTTGCAGGTTTTAAGGTTAAGTCCTGGAGAAAAAGCATTGGATATGAATTTACTCTTACTGGACAGGGTGGAAGTCAATAGGTTTCTTGACCTAATTTGAAATTTTTATGTTTATTAAAAATTATAATGAAAAAATATTATAAGGAGGAGATAGGCTTGAAACACTGGCAAACAAGAAGGGTGGCAAACAACCCACTGGTTTAGGAAGTAGCTGAAAAGCAGCATCAAAAATGAAAGCTAAGTTACATGGGAAATTCTCAAGTGATCATAAATGACTTTAGAATGTTGCACAGTGACAATCTTAGACATGGGTCAGTTCCAAATGCTTGTCTGAAGGGGTGTTTTTTACTTCCTATGTCTTTGCCATGGGTTTTTCTCCTCTCTTTCACCACTGCTATGCTAATAAGAGACCAGCTTCTGTCACTTTGTTCCTGTCACTGACCACGACCCCTATTCTTGTATGCCATATATTTAACGTGATTGAATTAATTGCTTTTTACAGCGGGAGCTGAAATATTGCCCATTGGGGATTGCTTTCATTTTCCTCTCTTGTTGTAAGCTTAGCTAATATGTCTTCACAGAGGAATTCCCTATGTAAAAAAAAAGAAATTAAAATTATGAAAGTAAATGAACAAATTCCTGGATGGAGAGATCCAGATGTAGACAACCACCATGGCTTGTCTTCATTAAGTGTTTCATTAAGTGGCAGTTGCAAGAACTGACTGATTGAAGTGAGAATGATTTTTAGCAGTCTATGTGCAGATATTAGGTGGTCTGGTTTCAGATGCAACCGTGGTGTTTCTATGAAAGTACCATTATTAGATGACCAGTAGATAAATAGATATAAATAGACATATAGATACTCTTTCTGCGCCTGTGTTTGAGGTATTTCCATCTGTAGGTCAGTGTGATCAATTGGTTCATCACTTTCTCTGTAGATTAAGTTTTGTGTCTCAGAAAGCTTGAGTAAACTTTGTTTTGTGAAATCAAAGAAAGTCAGAAAGCCTACAGCATGTTCTCCAACATTTCATGGTACCCTCTTTTCATGCTGTCTTGGGGAAAACTTCTTCCTTAGCACACACAAAAGATTCAATCCTGCTTGAGAAGCTCAGGCCTCTTGCCCTTACTCACAGCCACATGAACTCTCAGATTGAAAAAGCAAAAGTAAAACCTTGACATCTGCTGCTGAGACATTTAGCTGCTACAAATACGTTATTGCTCTGAAGCAAAAATGGCACCTACACATGATCTGTGATTTGTCTTCAGCTGCATTCGAAGTGTTAAAATCCAGCTCTGTACAAGCTGGCAGATCAGAGAGAGAGTAAGCCTTGCATGAACAACAAACCTTATTCCCGGGAAATGTCTGACAGGGCCATCTATTTGAACATACACAGACCAGGGGGAAGGTGGGGAGAGGGGATCAGAGGATCAGTTTGCTGGAGAACTCCTGCACTGAGAACTGTAGAGCAATGAGCAGAAAACTTTTTTGAATTTAACTTTTAAGTAAGTGGCATGGCTCATAGGTTCAAACAATCAGAGAATCACAGAAGCTTTGGCTGGGGTGACACCCTTGAGATCTTTGCTCTGACCTCTCCAGCTCCCTGACTGGTTACTGAGGCTTTGCCTAGCCAAGCCCTTAAAGCCCCTAAGTATGGACACCCACCCATGGGCCACCTGTACCAGTGCTGCACAACCTCCTAGTGAGTAGGGAGCTGACCCTGAGCTCGCAAGCTACAGCACTGCAGCATCACCTCTGTGGATGCTGCTACCTGGATGCTGTCAGCCCCATCACCTTGGCAGTCACCCCTTACAAGCTGCTGGCAACTCAGACTGTACTTTAGTCTCTTCCCTGCAGACCAGCCCAGCTCCCTCAGCCCCACAGTATGCTTCAGGACCTGATGTCTCAAAGGGTCTCTGCTGAATATTCGTCAGGTTCCCCACATCCGTTTTGAACAGGGGGCTAAACCCCCAGCATAGCACCCTAGGTGCAGTCTCGCTTGGGGCCATGGAGAGGGAGGTCATAACTCCCCAGGGTACAGTGACCATGCTACCCGGCATATGGCGTGCCTTCATCATTTAGTGCCTACTGGAAAACACAGTAAGAAAAAATTGGAGAGAAAGGAAGATACTTAGCAGCATTAAGAGTTATTTTCATGCAAGCAGTATTTGCTGATGAACTTATTTTCCACTGCTTTTACCTACTTTCTTCCCAAAGTTCACCAGACACTGGACAAAACCAATAAACTTTGGGTGTTTGGAGTGTGATTAGGAGTGAAGAGGAGTGTAGGAATTCATGTAGTCCTCTAAGATGTGTGAGAATCGCAGATAAAACCATTCACTGTTATTTTTTATATTTATAAATCATTATGGAGCAGGCATTGATATTACTTCAGAAAACAAAATTCTTCAGCCAGGCTAAGGGGAGTCCAAGTTATAAGGACATGGGATTTACAATCCGCAGCTAAAGCAAAAATTCTTATTGCAAATTTATTTTTTTATTATTTTTTATTTTTATATAGGTCTGGTATGATAAAGTTATTTATATGTTGCTCTAGTGAACTGGTGAATTACTTCAGTCACAGAGTCTTGGAGCTTTGGAGGAGCATAGGGGAAGCTTGGAAATCACTGTTTGAAATGTTTAGTCCCGGGGTTCTTAAAGGTGCAGGAGGCTGCTGTTCTCAAAGGCAGAGCTAGGCTATCTCATGCATGAGTTGGCACAGCTATTTGAAAAAAAATCAGACATTTTGTCAGGCTCCAAGAAATCACAGCTCAATTTAATAGAATGAAGTATGCGTAACAAGCTATCAGTATACTACTTAGAAATAAAAAGTCAGATAAATAGTACCATGTTTCACAATGAGAAAGACGCATAAGCCTTGTTTTCTTTTAATAATAAAGGGTATTTCTGAATAACACCTTTCAGCTGCCTGCTATGCCTATGCATACTCAGGCCAGTGATCATGAAGCTATTTTCCCAGCAGGTGACTTTTCAGTTGTTCCTGTGTGAAATCTCACTTGTAAATGAGAAAGTGGATCTATACAACCATAGATTTGATGGGAGGCAAATTGCTGGTGGTGTTGTTCTGGTGATTGCTCTCTCTACGCAGCCCTGGTAAGAGACAAAGCATGACACATCACTTACAGATTCATGCAATAAAGTGTAAATAATTGAAAGCTTTTTGATATTATTCCTACCTTCTTTTAGCATGTGTCTTCAATAATTAATTCATTTGTATCTGAAGTGTGTCTCACTCTGTATCTTCAGTCATTTCTGCAGTTTTGCTTATTAATCTGGGGATAGTATCTTCTGCTTTCTACATGCCTTTTCCCTGTTGTGTACTATATGCGTTCTCTGGGAGTTTTCCTCTCTTGTACTCGTCATTTTACACATCACATGTGGATCACCATGTCTATTGCCTCCAGTAACCACTGTTAGGAATAATAAGTAACATGATTATAGTGTTTAGTACTCTAATTAAGATTAGGATTCAAGACCTGCAGTTTCTTCTTTCCTCTTATTGAGCGCACACTTGCTATCCCTGGAGAATTCAGCTGACCCTTTGGATGCCAGAGTATCGCAGCCCTGATGACCAGGTGACATCCCACATAGGTAACATCCTTCATGAGACCAGACTAGGCCCTGATTCAATAACCTCACTTCATATGGCCTACTGTAAAAAAAAATTAATTAAAAGGTTCATTAGTTTGCTTGCAAAATATTATCACTTTTTAAGATTATAGATTTTGCGAGAGAGCTCTTGTCCAGGTTATAAAATTCACTTCAAGCTAAAAACGTGTCACCTATGACCTGTAGATCTAGATATTTAATTCATTCACCATTGTGATTTGATTTACTGGGCCTTTATTTCAATCACAAAAATCCACTGCCTAACTGAATAAGGATGGGTTTAATCCCTTACAGAATCTTTTAAAACTTCATTTTTTTTTAATTTTTTATTTTTAATTTTTTATTTTGTTTTGTATTTTTTTGGCTATTTTACCAATACTGAGGAGGATAAATTGTGGAGACAGTGGATAAGAGGCTCAGACTAAAAATTGTTTTAAAATAAATTCTGTTAGGAAACTGATTGCTCCTCACACTTTTTAATTAGCACTTTGCTAACCTTTTGGAAAACAGACCCAGAACAAGGCAACATTCAGCTTCCAGAGGCACGAATAAAAGGCATTAATGACTTTCCTAAAATGTCTCATTTACATTTCGTATTGTGCATTGGGTATTTCTGTAATAGTATGCCAATAGTTGCCATTGTGGTCATTCTGTCATATTATATCTATCTACCTAGTTGTATGTGTGTTGTCCATATAGATGTGCATGAGTGTGATCCAGAGGTATTTTTTCATGTCTAAACACTTTTCTTGAATATGCCATTTTAGATGCAAAATATAAGGTTTATTAACTACATACATATCACAAGACAGAATCTGAAATCTCTTATCAATTCTTATGAATATGCGTAATACATATTTTTCTGATACATGTATTTTCTCTGATTTGGCACCTTTCTCCAGCCAATCTACAGGAGCAGACAGCAGTATCTTTGTTTCATGATATCTGTGGGGCAAAAGGATCTATAATTCTAATATTTATCGCATAAACTGGAACGATTACTACATAATTCACTGAAATACACCCATTTTTATGGGTAGAGCATGAAGCCTACCCACCATTATTAAATTTCTCCCAGACTCGTGCTTTATTTATGTCCTGGGTTCAGCAGTAGCAGTCATTTTTCCCCTTCTTGGTAGCTGGTGCAGTGCAGTGTTTTGACTTTCGGCCTGGGAACAGAGCTGATAGTAATGTTTTGGTTTGGCCAAGGACTTTGTAAGCCTTATGCTCTGCCAGGGAGGAGGGGAAGCCAGGAGGAAGCAGAGACAGGACACCTGACCCAAACTGACCAAAGAGGTATTCCATACCACAGCACGTCATGCCCAGGATGTAACTGGGAGTTAGCCAGAAGGGCTGGGAGTCTGCAGGGCTGGAGGAGGTATCGGTCAGAGCTTGGTCGGGCTGGGGGCGGCGAGTTATCAGTCGGCTGGTGGTGAGATGATGTATTCTCTTCCCTTGTTATTTCCTTTATCATTATTATCATTGATGGTAGCAGTAGTGATTTGTGTTATACCTTAGTTACTAAACTGTTCTTATCTCAACCCGTGGGAGTTGCATTCTTTTCGATTCTCCTCTCCGTCCCTCCGGGAGCAGGGGGAGGGAAACAAGGGGGGAAGTGAGTGAACGAGTTACCTGACTGGGTTTAAACCATGACAATTTACTAAGACTGAAATGCAAGATTAGTTTTTAGAAAGATCTCCCTGATTTTGAATTTTAAAACTGAAAGATGCATACTTTTCTAGTGTTTTCCACTATGCCTATGCCAATGGGTATATGTTGTCCAGCACATGCAGGTATTTCTATATAGCTGAATACATTCATGAAATGTGCCAGCTTAAACACTAGATATATGACTCTGAGTGAGGGCATCATTTGCCTGGTGTCATAGACCTGACTTTCTTACCTTGACTTCACAACTTTTCTAGATCTCTAGGTCTCTGCTAGACGTCTGGAAATGCCAACTGTTTCTAGATTAAATACTGCAAAGTAAAATACTTCATGATATACACCAGTGCAAGAAATCAGGTATGCCAAAGCAGCAAGAGGGAAGCATTGAGGGTGAATAAAATCAGTGCATGTCAGCATTGAAATAGGACCTGAGACATAGACACTTTTGTAAAAGACAGCTTCATCTTGGACACAAAGGAACTTGCTCAGGTGTCATATAATCCTCTACAGAGCTAAGATGAACTGCAACAAGGGCTTTGAAGTGGTCACTTTTTTACCACCTAAAAGATCTGCGTTGATCTTACAGACATGGTGATTCTGAACCAAAACCAGAAGCATGAGGAAGAAAGATTGGCATCATCAGCCTCACTTACCGAACACCTAGAATAAAGCAGTTACTCTTGAAGAGAAGTCAACCAGAAGAGAGATAGGAAAAGCAATTGTGCTAGCAAATCACCCAACTCCAAAGAAGACCAAGAAACTTAGGGGCTATGTGGTAGTGCTGGCTTTGAGTTTATGCCATTTTGGAGAACCAAGCTGTGCCATCATGGGTCCAAGCTTTGCTGCACTGTTGCTACAAAGACTCATTTGTGGCATCAGATCTGCAGGCTTGGTGAGGAAGGAGAGGGATATTGACCACACAGGTAAAATTTGCAGTCAAGATGCTTCAGAGATGCTTCAGAAATAGTCTTCCACACTGAACAGAAATGTTTCCACAAAAAGTTTGTAACCATGTGTGACCAGAAAAAGCTTCCCTTTAAGATGGACGCCATGTATGCAGCAGCTACCCAAACTCACCATCAGTTATTTCACATTATGACTTCATACGAAGTTTGTACAAGAATGAAACCTGCAGAGTTTATAAAGGTAATTATTAAATGTGCAATTCATATCTCTGTCATCAGGTAATATTGCTAGGAAAGGCCAGGGAGAAATAAGAGGCATAAACATATTAACAGAAGTCTGTTCAGTGAACAGACTGAACGCACAAAACAGAAATGCCTGTCCTAGCATCCAGGCAGCTCAACAAGCAAGAAGGAAAATAGGAATGAGAAATGCCATTGTGAGTGAAGGGAGCTGGTTTCGAAGTACCACAGCATGTGATGGATTGGTTGTGGGGGAATACCATTCTCGGTAAGTACAATTCTGATGAAACTCTCTGTTTTCATACCTGTTTCTGTGATTGCCAGCATAAGTTCTGACCATTTTTGGTAGGAAGAAGCATACTTAGACTTTTCTCGCTTTCATTTGTCCCCAGGAAACTGAATGCAGACTGCTCCACGCTTGGTAAGTGGCAAGGAGGTCAAATTGTGCTGGCTGTAGAGCACAAAATGGTCATGGAAACAAGTACAAAGAACAATTAAAGAACAATTACTGTAAGGGTGGTAAGGCACTGGAATGGGTTGCCCAGAGAGGTTGTGAATGCTTCATCCCTGGCAGTGTTCAAGGCCAGGCTGGACAGAGCCTTGGGTGAGATGGTTTAGTGTGAGGTGTCCCTGCCCATGGCAGGGAGGTTGGAACTAGATGATCTTAAGGTCCTTTCCAACCCTAACTATTCTATGATTCTATGAAATATGTCAGCAGGGGGTGGACAGCTTGTGAAATGCCATGCACACTTGGCAGGTTTAGGAGACCCAGCATCTCTACAGGGCAGTCCCCTACTAACTTGCAAGGTCCTGGCTGTGGGCTAGTAACAGTGAACACCAGGACTGTAAGGAGGCCTTGAGATTCAGCAATAACTCCCGTAACTCCAGCAACTGCAATAACCGCAGTTACGTGAAGGAATCAAATCTGACCTGACACTGCTAATGGTGCCTGGGCTTTAAAAGGCAAACCAAGAGTTCTGTTTGCAAACACTACAGTTTAAAATGCAAAACAAAAACAAACACAAAAAAAAAACCACAAAAAACCAAACCAAACCAGCCTACAACCAACCGTTGACAGTATTTATAAAATGAGATTTGATAAACAGTTTCCATGCACGCAATCACAAAATACAGAAGGAGCTCAGATGTAGCCAGACAGGCTGGTTGCCCTCTTTGAGCTCTCCCAGGATGATCTGGATGTATAACAAGAGCTGCAGCAAGTCCTCGCCTTCCAGCAGACTTCTGATGTGACCTTGGGCAGTTAATTTGTTTCTTCTGCACCTCAGAAAGCCAGCCATAACACTAGGCTCTAAATCTTTACTGAACTTGTTTATTTACATTGTAAATTTATCAGAACAGATGTTGTTACTTACTACACGTTTGTCCTGCAGGTAGCAATCAGAAAGCTCGGCCTTGGCTGGAGGTCACAGGTGACTGTGAGAAACAAGGAGCTGGAGGGTGTATCTTCTCAATAGGAAAAAATACTAGTGTTTGTCTCCCTCCAGTCTCATGTTTCTACAGTCATGAATTCAAACAGTATTCATACCAGTTCAACAGCACTTTACATATGCGTGGACAGCATATTTTTCTTTGTGAATCTCTGTATCTATGCCTAACATAGAAAACGGAAGGCAAAGACTTTGACTTCTCCAAAATACGAGGATATTTATCACGCTCAATTTTTCTATTTCAACAGCAGCTTCAGTTTGGCATGAATCCTCTATTACATGACTTGTCTCAGTTCAAAGAGCTGTAATTCACTAGCACTCTAGGCCCCTGTACTAAATTTAGAGAGGATATTCAACACTGTAATGCTGTTGTCTTGTCAAAGGCAAGCAAAAAAAATCCCTACATAAAGCAGATTATTCTGTGCCTATTAGTTTAACTGAGGATGGAGGCAGTGAATGGCTTCTGCCAGTGGACACCAGTGGTGCAACCAGTGGCAGAGCAGTTTCCAGCTCCAGAAAAACAAGTCCCAGCACTGCATAGTGAGTGCTCCTATGTAGACATACATAAAGGGCTTAGCTTGTATGTTTTTACCAGAGTGATCACAGTACTGTGTTGCTTAGGGCAGGTAGAAAAATTCTTACTTAACTGGAGAGACTGCAAAGTCCTGTAGACAGCGTTTCCTGAGCTAAGTGCTGCTCCTCCTTTGTTGCTACAGATGCCTAACCTCACCAGGCCAGAGCAGGCTTTGGTCCCTAAACCTATGTTGCTCTCACACCCCTGACAGCACTACACACAAACCTAGACATGCGTCCACTCTTGTTTCTTCTATAAATTTTGGTAATTATTTCCCCTAAAGGCATTTTTTTGTTACCTTTAAATGCCATACATGAAGAGTTCTGCCTTCAGAGCACCCTAGGTAGTTAACAAAGTCACAACAGGCAGTGCAAGACTCAGCAGGGAGGGCAAAGCCTTTAAATTTCCTCTACAACAAAATATCATCACCAGGGCTGCACAGCAGAAACAGGGAGGAACACAGGGGTGTCAGGGATCTGGTTTGCATGAGATGAAAAAAGGATTAATTTAGCCTGGTACTATGGAAGCAGCAAGGAAATGCTGGAGAGGCTGGAAAGTAAACTGCAGGAGGTGGGCAAGATCTCTCCAGTGTAAAAAGTAACTGAAAAAAATATTGGAAGCAGCATAATGGGGTTCACTGCAATCAACAGTTGAAACTTGAATGTTGCAGGTTTTGGGGCATGCAATCTGAGATATGCAAAGCAGGTCAGAGATGCTGAGTGGTTTTACTGCAGTTAGCAGCTGCCAGCAGTGTTTACCGCCCACTTTCCACAAGGAAAACCAATCCTTCTCTGTCCCTTCATCAGTAGAGTCGTGAGCTTTGCAGTTATGATGAGAGTTCCTCTCCATTCTGGAATAATGAAAAAAAACATTGAAACTCACCACCTTTCCCAGGCAGACCAACTGTGCAAGAAAGATGCGCTTGCAGTATGGCTGTCCTTCACAGTGCCCTGCACAGCAAGGGAAGGCGCACTTCCCACCGAGCCTCACCATGGCCACAGGGGGGAGGAACAGCGAAGTACAGCCAGGCAGGCAGGCAGCGGGAGGGCAACGATTTGCCATTTCATCTTCATGTCAGCGGCTGTGTGCCGATATTGAGTACCGCATGGCGCTGCTTGAGTCAGAAGCGACACTGGTGGTGAAAGAAACCAGGTGGAGGAGGGAAAGACAGGGTTAAACTCCTTCCTCTATTCTCGCATGGCAGTTCTCCTCCATTACACTGTTGTCACTAAAGCTGACAAGGCACTGCTGGAGCTCCTGCTCCACCATTTCTTCTCTAGTCTTGCTTCAGAGAAAGCATGCACTTCTCTGCCAAGGCATCCTGCTCTTTAACACAGCCATTACTCAATGGGAGCCAGTCAGTTTAAGTCCAGTTCTGTCCCTGTAACTGTATATGACCACCCAGATGCCCAGGCTCACCTAGCTTTTGCTTTACTGAGCTTTGAATATTGCGATTAACAGACTTCCCAGCTATGTATGGATGCACAGCACTTGTAAGCTGTTTGCACCCTGCTATACCTTATGGAATATGGTGATGTGGAGAGGAGATTTAAAAGTTACCATAGTCTGGCCTGGATGGCAAACTTGATATTTATGAGTGGCTGCTGACAGAGTGGGACTCCATGTCATAGAAGGATCAAAGGGGGTATTTCACTGAAATTCAGGGAACTGGAATGTGACAGAAACAGTGTTATTTTTGCATATTTGAGATAGGGCTTTGCAATATTAAGGTTTTCTAATATTAAGGCTTTGCAATATCAAGACTTTTCAATATTGGGTCTGGGGCCTAGTTACCAAGTGAATGGAACAAAGGGTTTGAAATACCATGACTTAAACAGACACACTCTGTGGTTAAAAACAATGTCATCTTTGGGCAACAGACACACTCTGTGGTTAAGAAGAATGGTATCTTTGTACAACCTATGAAACTAAGCTGGTGCAAACTGGTTCTGTAGTTAAACAGTAAGTTGGGGTATTACCTGTATGCCAGAGAGTTATGAAATTGAACCATAAAAGGAGATAAATAAATAAAAGCAAGAGGTGTACAAAATTGAGTAAGTGGAGATATAAACAGAGGTGGGACAGTTAGCATGTAGATTATACGTGTCGAATAGGTTGTAAGCCTTGGAGTACCCAACAATGGGGAAACAAGGGAGGTAACTTGTGGATAGAATATAAAATATAAACCATAGTTCTGCCTTTGCTATGTGTGTCTACTTGCTAGAACACCTGTTTTTGCAAAAATGTTAATAAATAGCTGCTTCACTGTTGTGTCTACCCTGAGCTTTTACAAGAAAAATTTTCATCTAGAGACCATTTCTCAATGGAATATGTGGGAAATATAGAACATACCAAAGAGGGTCACAGTGAATCTTATTCCTGCAGACATAAGACATCAATCAGGAAGAAAGCCTGGGAGCGGCAGCACAGGCAGCAGTGCTGCAGACAGCCTTGCTGGGAGCTGTGGACCCTACTCATCCCTGCCACTTGTCCCCATGGGCAGTTGGCTCCTTCAGCAGTGCCTGGAGAAGGCAGACCCAAACCCAGTAAGGTGCCCAGGGAACCCTGCCTGTTTGCAGCCAGAGACAAAGGCTCGTGAAATCAAACTGCAGCTGAAAGGAGTTCAGCTGTCCTTAGTGTTTCTTAAGACTAAGTTCAGTTATTCTGCTGTCCTTAGTGTTTCTTAAGACAGGGAAAGCATAGGCTTACAAGCTGAAGACTGCTGAGCCATGCTGGCAGCATTTCTTGCAAATGACCTCAGCATTTGCTCATTCTGACATCACTGTCAGGAACAGTATAATTCAGGCTGGTGTAGTGTGAAATGCTCCCTGGGCAAATTTACAAGAGAAATAAGGGAATGTGACCTTCTGGACAGCAGGCCACTCTGAACTTTTATTTCCAAAGTGTCTGTGAATAGTAATGAGGAGGGCTTGAAACATTCCCTTTCTTTCACTGAAAGATTCACTGCTGATTATTTCCAGTGCATTAAGAAATCAGGAACCAAACCCTGAGGCCTTCGTTTTTTTGGGTTTGTTTTTTTTTCAGAGAAAATTCTGGAGCAGAGGTCTCAAAAAAAATCTCAGAGCAATTTTTGTCTTGTGCAGAATCAAAAGTATCTTGTTCAATAGCTGCTGGGCAAAAGAAACATTGGTTGAAAAAGCAGCCTGAAATAGCTTCATGAAATTCAACTCTTGCTTTTTTTCTGAAATGAAAGGGAGTGACCTGAGCTCTAGATCTCCCTTTAAATTCCAGCAATAGTCTTGCCCTTTTTGAAAAGCCCCATCTCTTCAGAAATATTGCCAGCCTTGGCCAAGTGAGCTGAGCACTACTATATCATAAAAGAAATTAGGACATCAGCAGCTGGACCAAACTGATTCATACATTATGTTCAACATATTGCATGACCATATATAGCTAGCTAGCAGGTTAACATTTATATTATTAACAGGAACTGTCATGGATTTTTTGATATCAAGTACTGAACAGAGCACAGCACTGTACTTGTGATTCAGACAACCTGAAATCACTAATTCAGGTTGCAGTTTGATCACATTCAACTAAAAATTCAGCCTGTCTAGGCCCCAAGGACAGCATTCTCCCGCTACCTCCACAAGAGGCAAGAAAGCCTTGCCGATTTGTGTCAGTAGTAGATTGCAATTGTATTTTCTTCATAGTGAGCAAAATGCAGAGGCCATTTGCCTACAAGCAGACGTGAAGGAGGAGAGGAGCTTAAGGTGTATCAGAGCATCTCTGTTGCAACCATTTTATATCCAGCTGCTACTAGAAAGGGCTAATAATTGAGGCTAAGACTCATCCAGTCACCAAACTTTATGCTATATGCCAAGACAAGACCTGCTAGGAGAAGTTTCAGTTCCTACTATGGAAAGAGACTCCATATAGATCCAGCTTCAAGATGCCTTTTGTCCACAGTTACATTCAGATTTCAATAAAAATGTATGGTCAACTAAAATATACCAGACGATGTCTTTGATGACTATCTCAAAGGCATAAGAAACACATGACTGCTATTAAACTAGATGACTTGATATGACACTAATGGTAAGAAATGCATGGAAATCCAAAACTTCAGTAGTTTTTCAAGCTATTTTCAAGCTTCCAAAGACTTACAGTACTGTTCTAAATTATTTACAATTGTGCTCTAAGTTTGTAAACTTTATGTTAGACAAAGTATGCCATGGTGACCTACAATGTGATTTCTTTAAACAGGAACCAAGTTCCATACATCAACTTTATCTATACTGTTATTGCTATTGCATCATGAAAAAGATAATCTCTATTCAGATTATAGTATCTGAATAACTGTACAATTGCCATGGCTTCTATAGCTTGGTGGAGGAATTTTATTAAGGGAGCTGTATTTGCATACATGCTCTGCTTAGATGTATGTGATTTCAAAGGAAATCATGTTTCTCTGCAGTATGTACTCAGAAGTTATTTGCTATTCAGTATAACTGTAAAAAAAGCCTGTGTAGAATTTCAAAGGTGAAATGATCATTGAAAATGATCAGCTAAGGCAGCCCATGTGTTTTGCTGGTGCCCTGTTAGCTACTGTGCTTATAATACTCCTGTGGTACTGCAGCACTGTTAAAAAGCAAGAGGTTTCCCATATTTGTTCTTTGTTCAAGTCAGCATGGGTGCTGTTCAAAATGAAATGAGGCCTTAGGTAAATAAGTGTAGTGCAGAATTTCACTGTGGGGCTTGGGGACACACAACACACTTGTTTAGCATGGGCCACAGGGAGCCTAGTGTGAACCTCCGGAATAAATGCAAACCTTCCTCCCTGCCTTCTCACTCACACCGGGGAGCAGACAAGGACTCAGTTATCTGAGGCTGACCTCAGTCACAAGATAAGTTGTGAGATATTTTTGGGCAGGAAGACCAACATGGTTTTAGTCTTGTTAAACAAACAGCCTGTTGTTCTGCCCATATCAAACTGAATGCAGTCAAAACCCGCTTCCCACATGAAGTTGACCTACCAAACAAAGGAGCAGCTCCGGTTTGCATTGTTCCCACGTAGCCCAAATCTTCCACCTGTGGTAAACCAGAAAGAAAAAGGCTGAATTGCAATCATTTTCTCGTCTTGTAAAAAGTAGATATAGGCCTCTTTTCTGTTAAATATACCCTTATTTGTATCAAAATGCAAAGAGGCTTCATATTACTTAGATTCTGCTCTGAGGTGCTGTGGAAACAAATAAGGGCAACGCATGCTACCTGGCTGCACACTGGTATTGTTACATTTGAACAAAAATAAAAATATCACGAGTTTCCAGAAATTGGAACTCCAGAAATAATTTTGATCTGGGTCAACTGAAACATGTTCCATTCCCAGCACTGCACTGCTTTTTCATTTGTATTTCAGACATTCTGTATGTATTATCCTTTTTATTTCAATTCATACTGCTGTGCAAAGGAGAATGTTTCAAAACAAAAAAACACGTATATTCTTTTTCACTTGAATCTTCAAGTGATGGTAAACACCATTTCTAAAGGAGAGAGCAGCCTAAAGGTCTCTCTCACTTGCTCTATCCCAAATGCACCAGTGAAGGTCACTCATGCTCTGCAGTCCTGCAGGAATATCTGGCCTCTGGCCCCCACCAAATCCTGCTTCTCTGAGAGCCGAAGGTACACTTTCTGTATTAGTATTGCCTCAATGCTTGGCTGAGCCTGGGATGTGGACTGAACATGGGACTAAAGGGGTGGTTGTAACTTGGTTTCACTGCCACAAGCACCAGTGGTTTTGGTTGGTTGCTTGCTTGCTTTTGTTTCTTTGGAAAAAAAAAACCAAACACAAAAAAAAACCCCAACAACAGCAATAACAGAAAAATAAAACCTAAAAAACAAACATACAAACAAAAAAAAAACCCATGAAAAACATCAACAACAAAAAATTTTGTAGTCCTCGTTCAGATATGACTTTTTAGGCTGATGAAGGACAGCTGTCATCTTCCTTATTTCACCTGTTATGGATGGATTCAAGCTTGAATTACTTTTATTGCTTAAATAAGGGATTGAAGGGAAAGAATGAACAATCAATAGCATTTAAAACTGAGAGGTGTGTGTCTATAGCCCAGGCACAGTACAGTGCCCTCCACACACATAGACAGAAATCAGACATCTCAACCTGGTTCATCCCCCCATCACCATAGATGGAGGTGTTACAGCACAGTACTTGCTTCTGAGCTGGAGCGTAAAGCTTAAGACTTGCTGAAGTTCAGAGGTGACAGAGACAAAAGCACATCTGCCCTCTCCACGTGCTCCCCGGCCCTGGCACCATCATGGGTCAGTGCAGATGTGGCCACAACTAAGAGCTCCTATATACTTTATCCAAATGTCATCAGATGTTGACTGCCCCTAAAAGTAACCCTGACAGCCAACACTCTTGCTAGGCTTTTGCCATTGGCCTGCCATGAGACACTGGGGTGCAGGGGCATCTTGTGTGGGGCACCCAGTAACCTTCAGGGTTATGTGAGAGAGCTACCAGTTTGAACATGAGGGAGCAGCCTATTTGCAACATGGTATGGTTATTGAACAACTTGCTGAAAACTTCTATGCAAATTTTATATTTGTACACTTTTAGGGCCATTGCTTGTTTAACAAGACAGGCTACAGCAGTTTAAAAGATCTTGCTGTAGCTCTTCACAAAAGCCCTGCTGCTGGTTTCATTCATTCTTCATCTGCTATGACTGCCTCAGTCATCTGTTTTGTATCAGGCCTTTCACAAAACCACTGCATTTCAGTATCTTTTAAAACATTGAGTTTGCTCTGCAATTACACAGACGTGCACTTCTTAATCCAACCTAAATAACTGTAGCCTCCATGGGATCAGATTTCTGCATGCTGCTTTCTATTAATATGTGATCTGGGTGCTGCTGCTGCAGTCACACTTCTACAAGAAGCAAGCAGAGTTTGCAGAGTCCACTGACCATCTGTGCATGAGTCAAGTATCGGCCTGATTAATAGACATTGGTCTGCTGCACTCTTGGATGCAAGGGATCATGAACAGATCTTTCATGACTAAGGAATTTGCACATGCAGAATTCAATCCACAACAAAGGAAACCACTTTGAAACACCAGCTAGTGGATGGATATTTCCTTTAAACTCATAAGGTTTGGGGTATACAAGCAGCCTCAGCCCTAAGAACAGTCAGAAACTATACACAGCTAACAAAGCTATCTGCTAAATACCTATAAACTGTTTCTATATAGATAAATTTTTTTTTTAAAAAACAAACAACGAACCAAAACCCAACAAAAAACCAAATGAAAACAAAACCCTTAAGATCTGGCCAGACCTGAAAAATAAGAAAATAAAAGTTTTCAGGAGCACTTTGGGGATGAACAGCAAACTCTTCAATTTTTTCTGCTTCCCTGTTCAATTCTCCCTGGAGGGAGCGGAGCTCATTGTGGCAGTATGTTTTAGAGAGGTTTTAATCTATCACCACCTCTTCTGTAGTTTAGACATCCCCTTTTGCGGAAGCTACAACTCCTTGTGCCTAACATGCTACCACTCACTACAAAATGGGGCACAATGCAGAATTGATGTCCATGAGGAAAACAGCTCTCAGAAGCACAGTTTCCAGAAGAACTTTGTGTTCAGGTGTGGATCCCGCTGAGACTAGCCCTATGGCTCCTCCAACTCACCAGCCCATTAGTAAAAGCCTAAACCTCTTGCAAATCTCGTTATACGTTGCCAGAATACCTTTTCTATGATGGCATTTTTCTTCTTGTCCTAACAGAAAATATCACCTTTGCAAATGAGAATTTTCGAACAAGGGTAGCAAGGTATTCACTCCAGACTTCTAATGAGTTTGATACTGCAGAAGTATACATTCATTTACCTTACTTTAAATACAGCTTTCTGTTGCCAATAGCAAGGTCATTGTAAATAATCATGACAAGGGCAGTGCTGCTCTGTGGGCAATCTGAAACAACACGGTAATTACAGGTTCCAAATTGGACATCAACAGGACATGTTGATCTCATTTGGTGATGTCAAGAAACAGAAACCCCTGTAGCAGCAAAGAGGAGTCAAAAACCATGGCCACAGCTACGACTTCTTTGCAAAAGCAGAATAAAAGCATCTGTTCCAAATAAGTACATGTTTAAACCTTGCCAAACACAAAACAATGGGATAACACAAGGAAATCCCTCTTGGCCTGCAGGAATAAACCCCTGGTGTCACCAGGACTGTGGAGTCAGCAAAACCCCACAGCAGTAGGACTAACACCAACATATTGGGCAAGCCTCACTTTTGAGTTCAGGTGCTTTTCCTTAGCTGAATTAACCAAGGTGGGAAGAGCAAGTATCTGCAAAGTTGGTAGAACTCCCACACCATTCCTCAACAAATTTGTTTTCGTGTTTCCTTTCGCTTGCTCAGATTAAAGAGCGGAGAAGAGAGGGGACCTGGTGATTCTTCGGGTACCTACTAGCTGAGCTCTAGGAGCACCGATGCTGTATTTTTCAGGTTTCAGACCTGCTCCACCTACAACATGCTGAATTCGGTGGGCTTCCAGGTTGTAGTGATGCGCAAAGTATTTTCCCTACTCTGAATCCCCAGGACAGATCATATCATCTGATAAACAGAATTAACTGACTGGGGAGACCAGTGACTGTAAGAAAATGGTTTAACTAGGACACAGGATGTGTTTTCAGGAATAAACAAAATATCATGATGCAGAAAGAAAAAAAATCTAAGAAAAGCCTCTCAGACACCTTAGACATCATTAGAGACTGAAGTGACAGGACAAGGGGTAAGGGGTTAAAACTTAAACAGGGGAAGTTAAGGCTGGATATAAGAAGGAAATTCTTTCCTGTGAGGGTGGTGAGGCACTGGAATGGGTTGCCCAGGGATGTTGTGAATGCTCCATCCCTGGCAGTGTTCAAGACCAGGTTGGACGAGGCCTTGGGTGATATGATTTAGCATGAGGTGTCCCTGCCCACGGCAGGTGGGTTGGAACTAGATGATCTTAAGGTCCTTTCCAACCCTAACTATTCTATGATTCTATGATCTATGCCCAAGGGGTGTTCTGGAGCTTTCAGGAAACTGTGTTTCTTGTACTGGCCAAAACACTGAGCAAGATAAAAATTCTTGCAAAAGCCCTTCCAATTTATGCTTTAATTAGTGTAAGCTTCTGAAAAAAAAGGAAAAACTAAGAAAGGAAAAATTAAACTGGGGTGCCCACACGACTGGATGAAGCAGAAAGATACAAAATGGAAGCCTGAAAATAAAAGCATTTATTAGGATTTAGAATCATAGAATCATAGAATAGTTAGGGTGGGAAAGGTCCTTAAGATCATCTAGTTCCAACCCCCTTGCCATGAGCAGGGACACCTCACACTAAACCATCTCACCCAAGGCTCTGTCCAACCCGCCCTTGAACACCACCAGGGATGTAGCACTCACAACCTCCTTGGGCAAGGTGGTGCTCCAGTCCCCTGATCATCCTCGTGGCCCTCCTCTGGACTTGTTCCAACAGTTCCATGTCCTTTTTATGTTGAGGACACCACAACTGCACACAATACTCCAAGTGAGGTCTCACGAGAGCAGAGTAGAGGGGCAGGATCACCTCCTTCCACCTGCTGGTCATGCTCCTCTTGATGCAGCCCAGGATATGGTTGGCTTTCTGGACTGTGAGCGCACACTGCAGCCAGCTCATGTTCATTTTCTCATCGACCAGCGCCCCCAAGTCCTTCTCCACAGGGCTGCTCTGAATCTCTTCTCTGCCCAACCTGTAGCTGTGCCTGGGATTGCTCCGACCCAGGTGTAGGACCTTGCACTTGGCATGGTTAAACCTCATGAGGCTGGCATCAGCCAACTCACAAGTGTGTCAGGGTCCCTCTGGATGGCATTCCTTCCCTCCAGTGTATCAACCAAACCACACAGCTTGGTGTCATCAGCAAACTTGCTGAGGGCGCACTCAATCCCACTGTCCACGTCAGCGACAAAGATGTTGAACAAGACCGGTCCAAACACCGATCCCTGAGGGACACCACTTGTTACTGGTCTCCAGCTGGACATTGAGCCATTGACCACAACTCTTTGTGTGTGGCCATCCAGCCAGTTCTTTACCCACCGAGTGGTCCACCTATCAAATTGATGTCTCTCCAATTTAGAGACAGGGATGTCGTGTGGGACAGTGTCGAATGCTTTACACAAGTCCAGGTAGATGACATCAACTGCTCTACCCCTGTCCATCGGTTCTGTAGCCGCATCACAGAAGGCCACCAAATTGGTCAGGCAGGATTTCCCCTTAGTGAAGCCATGCTGGCTGTCACCAAGCACCTTGTTGTTTTTCATGTGCCTTAGCATGCCTTCCAGGAGAATCTGCTCCAAGATTTTGCCCGGCACAGAGGTGAGACTGACTGGTCTGTAATTCCCTGGGTCATCCATTTTCCCCTTCTTGAAAATGGGGGTTATATTTCCCTTTTTCCAGTCATCGGGAACTTCACCTGACTGCTGTGATTTTTCAAATATGATGGACAGTGGTTTAGCAACTTCATTCACCAGCTCCTTCAGGACCCGTGGATGGATCACATCAGGTACCATGGACTTGTGCATGTTCAGATTTTTAGATGGTCTCAAACCAGTTCCTCTCCTACAGTGGGCACAAGGTCTTCATTCTCACAGTCCCTGCATCTGTCTTCCAAGACTTGAGTGGTGCAGTCAGAGCCTTTGGCAGTGAAGACCGAGGCAAAGAAGTCATTCAGAACCTCAGCCTTCTCCAAATCCTGTGTAGCCAGTTCTCCTGAGAGCTTCTGGAGAGGGCCCATGTTCTCCCTAGTCTGTCTTTTATTTGCAATGTAACCATAGAATCCCTTCCTGTTATCTTTCACATCTGTAGCCAAGTTTAATTCTAACTGGGCCTTAGCTTTCCTAACCTGGTCCCTAGCTTCCCGGACAACATCCCTGTACTCTTCCCAAGCCACCTGTCCTTGTTTCCACCTTTTCTTAGCTGTGTCTTGATCATGGAGCACTCACCAACCACCTCAGTTCCTCCACATGGGATACAGGACAACCTGGCTGGTATACCCGTGGGAAACCTTATCCTATGCTTTCTGCTTTCTCAGGCATCTTCAGAAGATGCCCATGTGCCTTTGCAGAAGCACCTTAAGGCAGCATTAAGAAGACCTTGTAGCTGCCGTGAGTCTTAGAGGGTGCCTGGGGCCATTCACAGGAGGGACAGAGAGGATTTATTGGCAGCCTGACCTCAAGCTTAGCTATGTTGCCAGAGATTGTTTTGGCAGGGGGGTGATCGCTGTCTGGTTTTCTGGTGTGCAGGCTCCTCCGCAGCATGACCTTTCCTTATGAATAGCCAGTGCACCAGGCAGGCTGTCTGCACAGACCCTCGCTGAAGAGGAGCTCCGGGGGCCCTGCCGTGTTCAGGCAGCTTCCCAGGGGTGCTGTAAGCCTGGGGATAAAGGGAACCCAGCAGATGCCTTGTATCTGGGTTTTCATAAAGCCTTTGACAGGATTTCACAGCAAAAGGTATCAAAGAAATCGTGTTGCCAGTGATGGGAAGAAATGTCCTTCTAAGGATTAAAAGTCAGTTAAAGGATAGGAAACAAAGAGCAGGACCAGGTGTCACACCTTGGGATAGAGAACAGTCAGTGGTGGTAACCCATGGAGGAAGGTGCTGGAATAATTTTTATTCAGCACTTTCATTGGTGACCTACAGAATGAGTTAAACAATGATATATGTAGGTTTGCATGTGGCAGCTGGACTCCTTCAGTCAGCCACTGGATGTGTTGGTGGTGAGATGCTCCAGAATGACTTCAAACAAATGTGTAGTAGTAGATCTGAACAATATCTACATGACACTAAACCTGGGACCGATAGTTACAATTTAGGCAAGAGGTCTTGGAGTCTGCATGGACAGCCATCTGAAATCATTGGCTCAGTGTTTGGGGGGGAATAGAATAGTCAACAAAGCCAGTGGATATTGTAGGGAAGTGTGCTGAGACCAAGAGAGAAGGTGAAATTTTGCTGCTACATGAAATGCTGCGCACCCACTACTCAATAGCTCTGCACACCTCTGCTTTCAGGAGAGTATGGGGAATGATGAATACAGGAAGTAAGGGAATGTGCAGTTGTCTTTGAGAGGAGACCAGGAAAGCTGCAACCCTTCAGGGAGAAAACTGAGTGGAATATGATCTATGATTCCAAAACAGAAACGCTATAAGCTGAATGGGGAACTGCTGTTCACTAAATTCTGCAGCCAGACAGTTAAGGGGCATGCGATTAAATCAGTAGGAGGTAAGACTAAATCATATAAAGTAGTCCTTCTTTACCCAGCAAGTAGTAACTTCTGTAATTTGCTGCTACAGCGGTCTGGGACAAACGGCATAAACATGGTCAGAAATAGTTTAGATGAACACATAGATTGCAGTTCTGCAAATGGATCTGGACAAGACTGCTCTCAGATGTATTCACCAGGGAGAGGTATGGCTGTAGAGTCATAGGAGTAAAAGGTGTCCTAGGAAGGCCTGGAGTTTACATTTGTGCCCCAAAACACCTCTCCCACTGCTGTGGCAGAAGGCAGACTTCAGGGCACTGTTCCCACCAGGAACTCCTTGCACCTTTAATGCATTCCCATGTGTCTGTGCAACAGATCGCATCTGAGTCTCATGTGAACTGCTGGAAGATTTCATTATCTGGTTCCCAAGGAAATAGCTTCCAAGTGCCTCACATGCATCCTCATAATCCTCTTGGGGCATAGAAACATATTGGGCATCACTTTGCAAACAGAGCTGTGAGGCAAAGGAGAGTGAGTCTCTCACCCAAGGACATGTAAGCTCTTTGCAGTCTCACTTGGAGTTGAGCTCCTGTATTTCAAGTGCCTCATTCATCAGACCATTAAAACTAGAAGGCTACTCTCTGGCAACGCTGGATGCAGCTAAATACAAAAATCCCCATACAGAGCGCGTATGAGGAAGAATGGGTGATATAGAAACACCAACATCACACAAGTTGAACTACATGCATCGAAAGCTATGTACTCTGACACGCAGGCTGATAGTCATGCATACCTGCAGCCGACAGCATGCTGTGTTAGAGGGGATCCCCACCAACTTGAGGAGCTACTTCACAGCACATTTTCTTTAATGGAGAAGTTTTCCATCTCACTGCCTGAACGCACAGAGCAAGAGCTGCTGTAGGCAGTAACCTTCAAAATGGTGCTCTCCAGATGGTTACATATATGCGCACAGCCTGGGGCAAGAAAATGCAGTGCTGGTGCTGTGACATGGCAATGGTGACGCACTGGCCTCCTCCACAGATGTAGCAGCTCTGCCATGCACACCACATCACTGACTGGTCACAACGAGACATGACTCAGGTCTGTCAGACTCAGCAGCTCTCAAGGCAGCAGGTCATATGCCAGTGCCAAAGGCCTGTCACTCTGCATCTTACATGGCAATACAGAAGGAGTGTATGTGATGTACGTGACAGCTGTAACACCCAGCTATTCATCGCATGGGTGCATAGAGCTCCCATGATAAGAGTGTGAATACACACACTGTGGCTCAGCATGAGAATGGCTGCCACACCATTTGTGGTCTTCTGAAATCTGCCTTCCATCACTCAGCTTATGCTGCAATAGCTGTAACACCTTGTGCTGCCGGAGAGTGATGCTGCCTGGAAGGGTGGCAGAACCTCATTTCCCCAGCTATGTGAACATCTGTGGCACTGATGTTGAGTGGATCTTGTCTCTTGGGGATGGTCAAATCCACATCTGACCTCTCTGAGCAAATGGAGGTTTTATGACCTTAGTCACCTGAGGAGGTGACATTGGTTTGGGTGTCTTACTTGTAAGGATCTGTCTTTTGGACTCATCACATATCTGTCCTATGCAAAATCAGACCTCTGCAACACGTGGGGTTGGACAACTTAAGGCACCTAAACTGAAGAGCCATTTGTCAGAATTTGCACTAATGCTGACTCATTTGCTCCCAGATTATCTGCATCAGACAGAAATAAGAGATGTGGGCAGAAGCTCAGCCACTCCCAGATGATGTTTCCTATGGTAACCTCTGCAGAAGGCAGCTTTCAGATTTTACAGTTCCAGCAAGCTGGATTTTACTCATGAGTGCCACTGGCGCCTTAATGCCTTCACATTCTAACAGCTTTCCTTGGTATTTCTTCTTTTATTTGTTCAAATATTAACCATTAATGTGTTCAAATATTAATCAGTGTAACAATTGCATTGCTGAATGTCTGTAGTTTTTTGTTTATTCTGCGTAGATTCTTTCATGCAGAAGATTGGCACTACTCCTAAAAAAATACAAAAACAAAGGAGGACTGATTTCCACTGTGGCAATAGAAGTCCATTTAAGTGATAAAGCAAGAAAGCCTGGCATGTGGATGACGTTAGATGGGACTTTTTACAGTAAGTACTTCAGTCTGGATATTTAATAGGAGAGAAATAGACCATCACATGAATGCAAAACTGTAATAAATGCAAACTGAATTTATGTTTTGTAACACTGAAGCTTCAATTACAATATTCTTGGCAGGGCTGGCTATTCTACCAGCAGTGAAACAACTACTGAGCTTCTGTGGAACTAAAAGATGACTGGAATATTTTACCACCTTTAGCTCAATTCCTTCTGCAAGTACTATGTTCTTCTTCTTTCTTTTCCCTACTTTGCAATTATTTCTACAGATAAATTTATCTTTGCTTGCATGTAGGCTTTACGTATGTATTAGTAACTCAGAGGCAAAACATCGCAGTGATGCTGTAGACAAAGTAAATGACGTGCTGGTAATACCAAATAGCAAGGATGTTGTCGTGTCAAATATTAATATTGTTTCTGGTTGTCTGTAATAACCAGATTAAAATCCATCTGATTGGTAAGTAGCAAATGTAGAATTCTTATCCACTGAGGCATAAACATTAGTTGTTACAATAATGACAATGTGTTTCCAGGAATTTTTTGAAGATCTAATGTCATTCAATCATTACAAACCTTGCAAAAAAAATGGCTGGTCGTTGGCTTGGTTATCAAATATATCAGAACAAATATCAAAAGCAAAAGAGAAGGTCCCAGTGTCAAACCAAAGCTCTGCTGAGATTTGCTACTGCTACCAAAGGCAATGGTATCCCATGGTGCAATGGACACGAGGGCTAGGATGTGGGCACTTGCAACACGCTCCCATCACTCATTGTGCCTCTGGTTCACTGGCACATCCCAGCCTAGAAGGGGCAACTGAGGACTGAGCAATGGCATCAATTCTCATCTGCTTTTTGGAGATGAAGAAACTTTCCTCTGCCAGTTCCCCCTAGTGCTGATAAATGTACCAAGCCATTGATGAAGGTTCCCAGATGCTCTCCACGGATGTCAGGTGGGAAGCAGCCTCAGCCCCGTTGTGCACTGGGATAACGGCTGCTTGGCAGGAGCTGTGACTGTGGGGTGGGGGTGCTGGGTGGTGGTGAAGACAAAGGAGCAGCAGCTGATCCTGACAGGAGGCTCCTGCCGTCAAAACATCTAGGGCACAACGTGAGATCCTAATAATAAGACAGTTATTATCTACCTTTGTGTGATTATCATGTTATTTACAAGGAAAAGCATGCAGTGCGTTTTTCTGCTTTAAATGAAAAGAATACACTCTTTTATTCACCAACCATTCATCACATTTTTCCCTTTTTAATGACTGCCAGCTGAAAAGGACTACATGAAGTCAGGATTCACACCAAGAAAGATAGTAACCTCACACTGGATTGTCTGTGGCTTTTGTTTGACATCTGAGACCAAACACTGACATCAGAATACAGTGGACACATACTGTAAATACTGCCATGGAATAAAGCAGCATTATCAGTAACTTAAAAAAAAAAAAAAATCAGTTATATAGCTGTCTCCCAAATCTCAATACCTCCCAATTATTTTTGTAATGGAGCATTTTGAATATGGTTCCTCTTCACCACTCTGAAACAATGAGTTTGGCAGTTGCAGATCTCTGTCTCTGCACTTTATATAACTCCGTGGACATGCTTGGATCCAGACTCTGCCTTCTGGTTTCTTTTCACCACTCGCTGAAACAATGAGTTTTGCAGTTGCAGATCTCTGTCTCTGGACTTCGGATAACTTCTTGGACATGATTCCATCTAGACTCTGCCTTCTGGTCCACCTCTAACTAGATATTGGTGAAACATCTTATATTTCATCTGTATTTCAGCAGAAACACAATTTCTTAGACACTCAAATTTGTTTAATTTGCAGTCTCCTACTGTACAGTAAATGTAATCAGCAAATCCTGTTTTTAAACTTACTCAGCCAATAAATGTCACTGCACAAGATATCCCAAGCTTGACCCAAAATTTTAAAATATTAGCAAGTAAAATCTCATCAAGGAATGCTAACCCCCTGATGGTGCTTGGGACTATGGCCGCAAAAACCACCGGTGGTAGGTGCCCTCCATGCAGAAAGGCCAGAAACACCTGTGCCTTGATACACTCCCCAAAGGGTGTCTGATAGCCCTCTGGAGCACACCCCCTGCCCAAAACTCAAGACATCTCCACAGCCTCTGCCTGCGCAGTGGAGGTGATGCTTAATTGAACATGACGGGTTGACCCTGGCTGGATACCAGGGCAAAACAAACTTGACTTGTGGAAATTAATATATTGAAAATCAAAAGTAAGAGTAGGGTAATGAGAAATAAAAACAAATCTTAAAATACCTTCTCCCAACCCCTCCCTTCTTCACGGGCCCAACTTCACTGAGTGGCACAGGAGGGTGGAGAATGGCAGTTGTGGTCAGTTCATCACACATTGTCTCTGCTGCTCCTTCCTCCTCTCATTCTTCCACTGCTCCAGTGTGGGATCCTTGACACATGAGACTTCTACACAAAGTTCTCCAGCATGGGTCCTTTCATGGGCTTCATTTTTTCATAAATTGCTCCATTGTGAATCCTTTCCACATGTCCTTCAGGAGCAGACTACTCCAATGTGGGCTGCCCATGGGGTCACAGCCTTTCTCAGGCATTCACTCACTCTGGTGTGGGGTCCTCTACAAGCTGCAGGTGGATACCCATAGAGGATGTGGACCTCAGTGGGCTGCAGGGTCATAGCCTACCTTACCACGGTCTGCAGGAGAATCTCTGCTCTGGAACTTGGAGCATCTCCTCCCCTCCTTCTTCACTGACCTTGGTGTCTAAGGAGCTGTTGTTCTCACATACTCACACTCCTCTCTTTGGCTGCAGTTCCTCTGGTTTTGTTTTTTGTCCCCTTCTTAAATGCATTATCCTAGAGGAACTACCACGGTTGCTGACGGGCTCAGTCTTGGCCAGTGGTGGTGGGTCCATCTTAGAGCCAGCTGGCACTGGCTCTGTCAGACATGGGGGAAGCTTCTAGTAGCTTCTCACAGAAATCATGCCTGTAGCCCCCTCTGCTACCAAAACCTTGCCATGAAAATTCAATGCACACAAAGAGCATTAATTTCTCAAAGATACATCCGGGGCACTGTGCAGGTGACTGAAACACTCTCTAGGAGGTAATGGAGGCAGGATTGCAATATGATTTCTCTTTCTTCTTGTGACTGGAGATACTAGCATTTTATTCAAGAAAGCAAAGGGGTGGTGTTTGAGAGTTCACTTGTTAATGTCAGGGAGGGAAAATAAGTCAATGTACCATATAATTTTGTGCAAACACAAGCGGAAAGGGATAAAGTAAAATAACAACTGTTTGGATTTGTGAAAGCACACAAAGCAAAACCAATCAAGCAAGGAAGAATTGAAGGCAGCATTTAAAATGGCCAGGCTACTAATAATACAAGTTACGGTGTCTTGGGAATAAAATGTCAAAGAAAACAGTAAGCTCTTGCTGAACAGAGATTTTGTATTAACTATAGTCACACAGCTGTTACATGTACTTCTGCAGCTCTTCTAGGGATATAAAAAAGGTAGTCACTCCGTTAGCTTTGAAATTTCAGGTCCTTGATACATCTGGTTATATCCAGTCCCACACAATTCCTCAACTACTAAGAGCTTAAAAGAGTGCTTCAAGATCAGGGTCAAGACAGGTGTCGGGAACTGCAAATAATGGAGAAATATTTCAAATACAGAGATTTTGTTAGCACGTTTTTTAATGAGAAAGATCATAGTCACATGGTCACTAATTCAGAATAATTCATCAATACAGGCTTATCAAACTATCAGAGTAATGAATTATCAGAATATTCTTTACCTTGTGCCTATGTGTAAATATAAATATGTCTGTTACAAGTGCACACAATGTTTCTGTGTAAAATGAGCAGAATAACATGAATTTTTAAGTCTCATGGGTGCAAGTATACGTGTCAATTTTCAGAACAGGCTACTGAAATGTATTATTAAAATGCTAGTTTTTGTTATTTGACTCTTGTGATTTAAAATAACCCATCTGACAAAACTTGACATCACCATTATTTGATTTATTATGGATCTAATCCAGAGAACGAACAGAACAGCATGCTATGGATCCAGGCATGGGCTCCCTCATTATAATCCACTTAGAAACTAGCCAAAGAGAAATAATGAATTTGCATTAATAAAATGGCAGTTTGATATGTTTTAGTAAATGCATGTCTCAGAAACTCTGATGGTCAGTTTGAATGCTTATCTAAACCTCCTTCTTTCTGCCACTGCTCAAAAAAAATGGCTTTTCATTGAGTATCTCATTTTCTTAATTACTGGCAATACAGAAATACTGGAGCTTTATTTTCTTGGTACATTCTAGCATCTTTACGTTTTAACAAGATGAGATGAGCACAAATCCTTGGAGGAAGGCCTTGTAAATAAAAGTAACAATACTGTTTCAAACTTCTATATTTAGTTCAAATGGTGAAAATAAAGAAGTGCTTTTCAACGTTCAATGACGTCCCTTGAAAATACTTGTTTTTTATGAGAAAAATGCTAGGTCACAGTTTTAGATTTATGGCCTCAGTTCGACATGATGCTTTGGCACAAGACTAACTTTACATGTGTGAGTAGTCATCTAAATTGAATTATTCACATTTCTAAATTTGATATACACATAGGTACTGAGTCCACTTTAAGATTACCAAAGAAATTATATTGATTACTAGCGATCAATCCAGTTCCCATACAAGTTAGATTCAGAGTTTTCATTTTTTTACACATTTCTTGCAATTATAAAACTTAAGATTAATATAAACCCTAATAACAATACATCACACAGGTGCAAAAATGATAATGAAAGATAGACCATCAACTGCTGTGCATTTCCATTATTGCCTGAAAATAGTATCTTCCCTTAAAAAAAGACATTCAAAACAAAACTATTTTACCACAGCTTTACTAAGCAGAAATGAAAATCCTAGGGTGAAGATTTCAGACCATCACTGGTCATGCTTTGCCATGACAGATGACTTGAACTCCATGGAAGGTGTTCTTCATAAACACAAGCTTCGTTTAGGTTTTCATTAAGCTATCTATCACAGCCCTTCCAAACTCCTCTGTTTCTTAAAGGGGATTAGTTATAGGAGAAAATGCACAGAAATCTCACTTTACAGGGCATTTATTCCGTGCATTTAAAATATACTTCAGACAGAGAGACATGTTTTTCTTATATTTGTCCAGGTTTATGCTATGCTAAGCAACACAGCCACATGGAAAAACTGTGTTCTGCATTTAACTGAAAGAAAAAGTACTCAAAGGTCAGCCAGCTACAATCCATACTGTAATGGATTCAAAACAGTGACACTGGCTGGAAAAAGTAATGAAAGTTTGATTTTCCTACTATTAGAGTATCAAGAAAGTGATAAATGGTCATCATCTGTCAGATGCTTACCGTTGAAGGATATTTGTGTCCCAGCAAGCAAATGCAGAGTCTTCCTTCTAGAGTTTTTCTGTTGCTTAATGTTGGTAAAACATTAGCTCTTGGAGCAAGCCCCAGAACTGGAGGCAATATGTCAATATACAGAAAAAAGCTAAAGAATTTTCAGTCCTAAGGCTAATTTTAGAGTATCTCTAGTTGCAAATATTTTTGATGTCCATGCATTTGCTTGTGGATTTTCTGTCCTATACCTCACTATAAATTGGAAGGGGGAAAGCTCAGATGTTTTTCTGACTTTTATTTATAACCTTCTTCATCATCACAGGTCTCTCAAGGTTTTTAACTGATTGTAGGTGAGTGTTTTATGTTTGGCTGCTAAACTGGCTACCTGATTTTATGAAGCCCGTAATGCTCTGCCTTGCCATCATCACTCTTTGGAAGCCAGAACTCTGACAGACTGATTCTTGTGGAATGATCCTGTGACCCGTCAAATGGAGGCAGATTTTGTCCCTAGCCCATGTTGCTGGTGATAGGTGTTGATGATGAATATGCCCCATTCTGCTTGATAATCCATAACTTGTTTTCTCCATTGGGTTGCAGAGCAGACAGGCACCAGTTGTTGAAAGGGAGAGCAACAAAGTAGGATATCAGGCAGAAGCCTGTGAAAACCTGGGAGAAAAAATTTATCTTGAAGGTCAGTGTTTATTATTGTTGCTGCTCTTGTCAATGAACCTAACACACAGAATTCAGTTAGAATAAATGAACAAATTTCAGCAAAAAATTCCCTCATTTTTTTGGGTTTTTAGCCTTTGGGACAAGGGGGAATCTTAAAAGCTCAGGCTTTAGTAAAGATCAAGCACTAAGTAGTTAACTGCCCAGCACTAAGCCCACTCATGAGGTGGCAGCGTGTTCTCCAGGGCTTTTCCTCTACCTGTGCAAGTGTGAGACAGTGTACAGCACTGAAGAACATGCCAGGGCTTTTTTTGGTACCAACTTGTTCATTCCTGCAGTCACTGTGAAGCACCCTTCCTTTAGTCTACAACTAGTATTTATTAGCAAACACTCATATAAAATGTGGAAAAGGCTCAGTGATGTGTAATGGATATATAATGCCTAGAGACTGCAGATCATTTGCTAGTTTATGAAAAAACTAACAGGTAGAGCTTGAGGTAAAAACATATTAGAGCAAATCATTTTAGAAGCAAATGCCAAATCACAAAATTTAGCCTCCCAAACCTCAAAAAAATGGAATGTGATCTAAATGTTGCTTTGATCTAACACATCTCTGCAAATGGAAGATTATTATGCCCTGAATAAAAGAAAGTAACAATGTGCCAAATTCAGGGTTTTGAGCATATTTTCTGATACATTTCTGAAACACTGAGGAAACCTTTCCCAGGGAGAGCCCATAAAAGATATTGTCTTGTACTTATTATTTTGTTCTATTTAACCAAAAATACAAAACTAATATCATTCCATATTTTCCATTTTAAACATAATGAGCCAAATTTTCAAATGAAATCAAAAGGTCATTTGCAAAAAAACCACAGAACAATTATGTGGCCAATTTCTGTTCAGTTACCTTGACAGCATTTATATAGCAGGCAATTTTTCTTCCAGATGGCCAATTATGTATCATACAGATACAGAAATGCAACTGATTTTACACAGACTGTAGCTCTTAGAGATCTGGTACCTTTCTAACTAGAAACAAAAGGCACAATAAAAACCTGTCTCCCTACTCCTTCTTTACTATTAAACCTTACATAAATTTACCATCACAAGTTTCTTCTGAAGTCAGCTTTGGCTCTGGCAGTTCCTACCAGACATAGGACTTTTATGCAATACCATTTAGTTTCTCAGAAATTCCACTGAAATTACTGCCAGGTCAATCATTCTCACTTATACACTTCTATACAGATCCTTCTCTCTTTTCCCTTAAGGGATTTCTGCAATTTTGCTTGATACCCATTGATCAGAGTGGTTTCAGGCTTTACAAAAACCCTGTAAACAATGCTGTGTATTATTGAGCAACATCTTCTGGTACAATAACTCCATTAGCCCTGCAGCTGCTGCTGCAGATGCAGTGCACACACTCTCATAAAAGGCAAGGCTTTCTTAAATAGCTATCAGGGCACATGGGGGAGGTGTGGCTTCTGCTCCCCATTTGGGGCAGACAATGATGCTACAAGCCCTAGGTACACTCTTCAGCCTCTTGACTTCTCCTGAGGCTGCCAGTGCCACCATCCTCACTCTCTTTCAGCACAAGGTGTTACCCGTCTTTCAGGGAGTATTGGGAATCAGCTCCTTCTGAGAAATAACACCTTTCAAGTCACATTAGAAGCCATCAGAAGAACTTTGTTTCTGCCTCAGTTGCTCTCCGATCTCACAGAGCCTGTGGCCAAGGCTGCAGAGCCAGCTCCTTACACTGCAGGTACTTCCTGCAGCCTCTCCAGCCCACTTGGACAAGGGAAACAACCTCCTCAGGGTGCAACAGCTTCCTGAGTGCTATTGGCACAGTTTAGATAGAGGATCCTCTCATCAAATGTATTTTCTATTTTTCAAACAACCAGAATTGGCCCATTTTCTCAGGACAAAGCATTACTCCATGCATCATCATCTGTATGGCAAGTGTTTGCAAACACTGTATGAGAGGGTCAGCAAGTCGGTTATTCTCTTTCCTCCCTAGTAGCTCATTTACAGTTAATCATTTACAATGCAAGAGCTAAAATGGGGCAAAGGCTCCCTACCTGGCCATGAAGCCCCCACTTGCTTGTGCTTTGAGGGGAGGAGGACAATGGCAGTGCTCTGTTCCAGGTGAAATTAGGTACCAGAGGACACTGATTGAGCCCTGGGCTTGTCTCACAGCAGCTGGCATGGAGCATGTTGCAGAAGCAGAGACAGAGCTTGGCTGATGAGCAGGTTCAAGATTTGCCCTTATGGGCAATAAGCACTCAGTTCTGGTTATAAGAAAGTCTTTTGAAGAATTTCCAGAAATTAAGTAAATAAGTAATGTACAGCAGTAGATTATCCTAGCAGGTGCAGACACACCAGAAAGACCTGTCAAAACCCACCTCTGCACTGGGATTGCTGGGGCTTCACTAAAAGCGTTCCTTCTTCCTCCAGTATTTCAAAATTGTCTTACATTACAGTCCCTGCTGATACTGAAAGGGAGAAAATAATACATATTTTTAAACCATTTTTACTTTGGCATCTAAAGAGAATCAAGAGGCAGAATAAAATCTGCTGCCCAGCCCCTACAGTACCAGCCATTTGGATGGCTGACTGTTTCCAGGGGGAGAGGAGTGCAGGGAACGTGAAGCTTAAGAATTGGTAATTGATGTGAAAATGGTTAATAAAATATGCTGAAAACCTAAATGGCAATATTATAATATAGATCAGTTCTGCTTTTATGCTAATTGCAGAATCATTCCTCACGGTTTTCAGCCACTGAACCCTGGCTGTGAGAAAGTACCCTGCACTGACTCTTGCTGCTGCAATCCCAAGTCATCTGGAGCATCCAAAAAACCACAGGCCTGGCAGCAGGGAGTTATTTATTTTTCCAAGTGAAATAAAAGATAGGGAAAAAGACTGGGTGAAAAGACTGGGAGAAAGGCAGAGATGGGAGCCAGCGCTGGCAGTGCTGCTCTGAAAAACAGAGAGAAGGTTTAAGCAGTGACTATTATGCGGTTTTAAGCCCTTTGATTTTTCTTTTTCCTCCATTATCAGATTTTAGAGCACCACAATCTTGACAACAGTGTGTGATACCAAAGCAGGAAGTTCTGCCAGAGGATTTGCTTGAAGGCAAAAGGAGGGAGGCAGTGTTCTTTAATTTTATGTCTGAGAACGAGCAGTTTATAATGTCTGCATATTTAATGTACCTTGCATTGTTCCTGCTTAATTCCAGCCTTGCTTTGGAAGCAAATACATGACTGATCATCTCACTTGTGTTCAAAAGGTTTCCATTTCTTGACACCAGCTGATATTTTGTGAATTATTTACAGTGAGAAACTGCAGCATAAACTCCATCCCTCCCTCTTAACTCTTCAAGATGACTGTGGCTTTCCTGACATTGAAACAACTCATCCAAAGACAGGATGCAGCAGCAAAATTCACTTTATGGACCTTGAAATCAATTGCTGCCATTTTATCAATCTACAGAGACTCAGACAATGTAATAAAGGACACTGAACTTTTGAAAATGAGTGAAATCCAAAGACTACATTTTTTTCTTAAGTATCTGATCAGGAAACTGCCAAACTCACAGTGGGAAGCTCTGGAAGACAAACAGGTACAGGCTCTGCTTTGAACATCTTTTTCACCAGCTACAAAGCTTCAAAACTGCTGTACATGGTGACATGGTTTAGTGTGAGGTGTCCCTGCCCATGGCAGGGGGTTGGAACTTGATGATCTTAAGGACCTTTGCAACCCTGACTATTCTATGATTCTATGAGTCTATGATCATTCAAAACTTGCTATGTCCTGAAGAAGACATTCTGTGCAGTGCAGCAGCAGCAAAGGGCATTAAGGTCACATTGATTTTGGAGTGGTTCAGGAAGGGCTGAGGTGCAACTGTCACTGTACTACTAGACCAGTAAAGCAGACCAAGGTATAGGCAGAATGCAAGCCTTATCTCTTTGAGGTGAAGATGAGGGCCAAAGCAAGGGCTTCTTCAGTAGCTGTTGCTTGTCATATATGGGAATGTGGGAAATCAAGCTCCACATTTACCAGAGTAAGCACATTAGAGAGGGTTGTTCCTTTGAATAATGCTGGTGCTTTGGTGAATCTGCAGCCTGTTACGCTACTGCGTGGGAAACTATTTTGCTCAAACCATACCAATTCGCTTTGTATCATCTGTAGGTCAAAAGAATAGGAATTCTCATCAAGAAGGTTCACCTCAGCCAATGTAATACAAAGAACAGTGTGAACTACCTGTCTCCTAAAGACCACAGAATTTTCTTTTACCATCCTAAGATGCGTTCACAGTCACTATCACTGTGGCATCTGATGACACTCCCAATACTACTGCCATCGTTTAGTTCTCTTCTACAACCAGAGGAACTGAGGTATTGAAAACCCTCAGTTACAAGGGAATATCAAGCTTCAACTTTAGACAGCAAATTAAAATACACAGTTACTTCCTTTATAAACAGGCCTTTGTCTCATTGGAACCCAGCTCTTTGGAAAATGGATGCTTTTTCAAACTGATGCCGTCAGTGCCTAGCTCACAGTGATGTAGAATGTCATTCATGACACCTGCAGGATACCACTTTCTCTGTTCTTTCCAAAGTGCCTCAGTTTTACCAGCTGATAGCTGGTAAGTCCCAGTTCATGGTGACCGAGAGATTTAATGGCTGAAAAAATAGCCTAAGGGTCAGAAAAATCCAGCTCAGTTCAGCCCTCGGTCACTGCATTGATCTGAGACTGCGGACAAGAGCCTGACCTCTTCAAGCCGTTTTGTGCCCTGTAGTGAAGTGCAAGTATTGTAATCGATGCATTGTTTATAAATGTTATTGATTTTAAAGAGCTCAGAGCCTCTTGGATGAAGCCACTAACAGCAAGCAAAGCTGTTATTGCCACTCTAAAAATTGCTGAAACAAAAGTAATCCTATAAACAGTGAAGACCTACCTAACAGTCTGACTAAGGTTTCCTTCTGTACGCTCCTGCTCAGAAAACATAACTGAAAGTTTATTCAATTTGTACCTTGCTCTGGTGAATTAATCAATGCATTGAGGCTATAGTGACAGTGTAAAGTGAATTATTGCCCTATATCTACACAGAGGAATGTACATGTGTGCACATGTGTGTTATTTATGTACAAATGCACACGAGTGCAACAAGGCAAATGCACGCACAGCATTCAGCACAGGTCAGATACCAAATTATACACACAATATGCAGGTATATAGGGAAAAGGGAAAAAGCATTAAAGAACCCTGAGCAGTTTGGCCAGTAAAACATGCTGCGGTCTGCTGCGCAGCATTTCAGAGAGCAACAAAAGTGGTTTAATTGGTCACCACCCGCACAAAACTTTAAAAACACTTTCTGTTCTTTAACTAGCATGTCATCTGTAGACCAGTTCCTTTCAGATGAAGTGCAAGCTGTGACAGTACCATATTTTATGCATAGTAAACCTCCTGTCTTCCTGTAAATCTATCCATCTGGTACAAATTAGAGACTATGTGAAGGGAAATTTTTTCTCTTTTTTTCTTTTTATTAATCAGGGAAGAAAATACAAATATACTTTTTCTTTTTGGAAACAGGATAGGGACAAAATAAGGCAATGCAGAGAAGGGAAAAGCACAGCAATAGTACTAAGTTTGAGTGAGGGAGGAAAAAAATCTCCTACCATCTCATACAGCCCATAACCAGAGGTCATTCCACATCTTTATATTCTCTCAACAGCACAAATACATTTCACATAAAAAACCCTGGGGAGAAATTACTAGAGAGAAACTCCACAGAGTTATACACCAGCTTACCACTTGGCTTTCTGATCTGCCAAAGTGACTTTTTCAATATCACCCATCACAAGACATCAGATGCAGATTTAATGGCTCAAGACCCAGGTGTTGCCACTCATGAGAACAGGATTGAGCTCTGCACATGTTACAATACAGGCTGCAGAGCCCTGGCAGCTCACTCCCATACAGCAGAGCTATGTAAAGGAGCTTTATAACTTGGGCAACTCAGGAGAAAAATCAGCTTTTTTTGACAAATGTCTTTTTTTTTTTTTCTTTTTCCAGAATAGGTATCAGTGAAGTTCTAAATGATGTTCTGACAATACCATTAAAGGACTGTTTTGAACAGCTGTTTATTCCACTGACTTACTAGGCCTAGAAACATAAAAATATACCTGCAATTTCATTTCATTTGTAGCATATGGCCTCAGTCCAGCAGCCCCTGAGGAGCACTGCGTTGATACTGCTGGGCTAAGCCTTAGTACTTGAGACAAACCCAGACACTTTACTGATAAACATAATCAGCCCACAATAATATTGATTTCTAATGCTAATGACTTCGCTGTCACTAATACAAGTGCCAGCAGCAGAAAGTCACTGAGCATCTCAGAAATAATTCATGCTGATGACAATTTGCTCTCATTGCCACAGTCTGTTAGAGGAAGTATTTCAGGAGCTCAGAGCTGGCACAGGAGATGGGGACATTGCTCCCCCACGGTGGCTGTGCCAAGAGCTGCCAACACTGCTGCAGTGTTTCACTGAGGAATTAACGCCTTTTTCGCTTTCAGGCAATGCAATCATCAGCTCTCAGTGTCTGCCACCCAGACGGAGAGAACAAATACAAGGCCTTGCAGAACAGCTCTCAGAAAGGCTAGACTCAGACGCATGTGCTCCCTGGGGGAGTGGGGCTTTCTGAGCACCCAGTAAAGATGCAGTAAAGAAAGGGGATGGGCTCAAGCATCTCACATGTAGCTCTTCATGAAACACACAGTGGGGGAAAAACCTTCTCATGAAGGATTCTCACACATGGCTTTCCAAATTGTAGAAGACCATCTATGCAATTCTTTTTCTGAAGATCATAAAATCAGGTAGGGACAATGAGAACTACAACCAAATTTAAATGGTATGATGAAGAAATGCATTCTGTGTATGAAAGCATAAATTTCTGTCCATATGTGTCTCACGGTTTTGATTTCTTGCCCCATTGCTATTGGTAATTACACATACATAACAAGAGCCAGAGCTTGTGGAAAGCTGCGTTTATTCACACTGCTGTTTGCTGAGTTTGGTTTGTTTGTTTTGCAGGTCTTTTGTCCCAGTGTTTGACAAACAGTATTGCAATTGCCAAGGATTCTGGTAAGAGCTGCAGTAATGCTTCTGCAATGCCACCCGGTGTAGCCAGTAATGGTTTTAATCTTATAGATGAGCATTCAACTGCTGCAGGGCCCTTTAAATCAATGTGCTGGGTACATGCATTAATATTTAATATTGAAAGGCAGTAAAAAAATGTAGCAATGCTGCACATAAATAAATGGATTTAATTCAATAAAGTTACACCAAATCTGGATTTGGCCTACTGTATTGAATTTTGCAATTAAAAACAGAAGCACAAAGAGCCTAGCTGCTGGAAGAAAACTAAACAAAGCAAAACAAAACAAAACAGAATAAAACAAATATGCTGCCATGGGAAAAAAATAAACACAAAGACTGAAAAGACCACTATATGACAGGGAAGGTTAAAACCTGAAATACAATACACGTCTTTTTTGTGTAGACTAAGCTTTTGGAAAGTACTCATAAAAAATGCTATGGCAGTATTTTACTTGCAGAAAGCTATATGTTGAAGAAGAAGGCAAAAGCCAGCTTGTGATAAGGTGGGTAAATCTCAGCAATAATCAAAGCAAACTATACCCAGCAGTTTGGGGCTTTATTTTTTTAATAAGACCACTGACCTTGGAGTTTCACAAGTCCTTGTAAATTAGCTCTGCACCAGCTCTGCTGCACGAGGCCAGGCTGTATGTGCACCTATTACCCACGTAAGGAATGTCAGAGAATTCAAATTCACGTTGCAGTCAATTAAAGCTGGACTGGAAGACGTGCCTGGAGGCTGGAGCTTCCACAGCTCCCTGCTAGTTACTGGAGAGGCCTCTCACCTGTAGCCTGTGCTTTTAACTGTGGGCCCACGTGCAACTCCCCACAAGTTCCCAAGGCAAACACACCGTATACTGTGCTTTTTCACCACCAGGCTTCACCAAGGGCTTGTTTTGCCAAGTGCTACACTAGAAGGGAGCGCAGACCACAGAGCAGCTGAAGTGCAAGGAAGTTTCTGGGGAAGCAGGTCCCAGCCCATGAGCACTTCCTGCTTGCTCGGATGCTCAGCCCCAGGAGAGAAATCCTGTAAAAGTCAGTTTGCACTGAAACAAACCCAGCTCAAACTTTCTAAAAAGCCTCAGAGTCAATGTGTTCAGAAACAAACCTGAGGGTGCCTCAGCTGTAACTCTGCATCACCACACACTTTCACTTTCATGCTTAATGCTCGCAAGTAGGTTCCTCTGTTGAAACAGTGAATTACTGGAAGGCAGAAAGCCCTTCCCTAGTCAAGAAATCAAATATTCATGTCCCTCAGCTATATTACAGTTTGCTTCCCACAAAGTTAATAACCCCTCAATGTAACTTACATGTGCAAGCTTCCGGTACTGCCTTCCCTACCCCATTCCCAAGCACCATGCAATACCTGTAACCCCAAACAGGTCAAATGTTCCAGCTGCTCCAAAATGTTCAGAATTCAACTGACAAGAGGCACTGGGGTCTTTCCATTAGCGCTAAAGCTTTTCCCCTGCAGACGCTAAAAAGGTCAGTGACCGATGAGAGTGGGATTGTGTAACTGAGCAGCAGAAAACATGAGCTAAACAGTGAAGACAACACAGTAAGCAGCAATCTTTTGTAAGAATGGTTTAATCAAAATGAAAGATCTTCCCTGCTCCAGACATAACACTTGATCAAGATGGCACTGTGCATTTGGATCACATTAGGGTGAAGGAGGGAACTCAAGGCTGTAAACATCCCTTTCCCGATGGATATTTCATAGGGAAATGTCATCAGCGACCCTTCTTTTAGAGCCATATTCCAACCTGTGTTACACAGGTTGCTTATCTAAGGAAGAAAATAGCAGTAGACAAAAACAGTACAGAAGCATCCAGGGAAATCAAGGTACTTACAATTTCAGATTTTGCGTCCCTTGCATTATGATTCAGTATTCCCCATGAGACAGGGTAGCGATGTCTTACCCTGTGGCACAGGAGCAGTGATGTCTCATGCTCAGTGACAGCTGAGAAAGTAAAATTTGCATCTCTTTCATTAACAGCAGCCAAGATGAATTATGTACAAACAGACAAAGGCACCCTCAGCTTGGTCTTGGAGACTAATATGTCGTTGCTATTTAGCTATATAATCTCCTACTTCCATAAATGTCCATCATACCCTCACATCTATACACAGCTCCAGCAAAAGTTTGTAATGCTTGGCACTGTTCCTCACTAGGAAGTAAAATTGAAGGTGTATTGACACCCGGACGACATAAAGAGGGTGGTCAGAAGTAGACTAGGAGGTTGCTGAGAAAGGACAGAGCAGAGGATAAGAGCTGCCTTTCCATAGGAGGAAGAGAGTGTTACTCATTGCCTCACACATCTCAACACAAGTGTTCTTTTGTCTATCCCCCATGAAATTTTAATATCTGCTTCATTTAGAATGAGCACTGAGTTTTGGGTGGACCATGGTAGTGCCAAGGGTGGTGCCCAATCATAGAATTTCCCATCTTTGGCCTGTTCTAACTGAAATGGAGGACCAGAGGACTCACCATGAGATAAGAGCAAAACTGAAAGAGATCTGCTGTCCACTCATGCACACCCATGAGGTCAAAGACTGCCCAGGACTGTGGGCAGACACTTACGGTAGAGGAATATTCTTTCTTTATCATCTGCAAAAATAACTTCTCCACCCCTATTTCCATTAGCTTTTAGCAGCACTTTTGCTGAAAAAGCAAAGGCTCTCTCTGGTCCCGCTCTATTCTCACAGCTTCTCTGCCTATTTAAGGACCCTGACGTGTGGCCTCTGAGGCAGACCCTTGCTGGAGCACTGGCAGCAGCAGCAGATCAGGGGCAGTGATGGTCCACGTGGTCTCACCAGGAATAATGTTGGGACTGGCATATGAAGGGGGCAGGGAATGACACAAGAGGCTCTTATCTCAAGGATGTTCAACCAGCAGCTGCGGAATGAAGTTAGCTCATCACTGCAGAGCCATGGGGAGCAGTTTATGCATTAGCTATATGAAAAATGATATTACTATTTTCCCAAATCAAAGCTTGTTTTCACAACTTTGCAGTTCCACACTGCCACATAAAAAATCTCTTCATCCTGGGCCAACAAGAAAGCCAGATACCTAGCCTCCTCCACAGGCCTCTTCCACAGGGGGAGGAAGCCATGGAATCATACCCAGGACCATCAACTATTGATGCACTCCACTGTGTTTTGGACAAACTTCCCAGAGCAGCAACACACAGGCTTCCCAGGGCAGGCAGGGACGGAAGTTTTCACCAGCAAGTTTGCTGTGCTGTGTTATTACTTCCACTGATGCAAAGTTACTGTATTTTTGTCCTGTCAAAGGACATGCATGACTTCATACAAGTCAGTCATCTACTTATTTCCCTCTGCGTGTGCTGCCTTCAACAACAGATTGATAATGAGGACAGTTAGATAGACAGAAACAATATGATTAGGCCTTCATCTCAGAAGGCACTATTGTACCTGGCCCACTTTTCTTCCCTTTATCCCTGTTCTTAAGAATTGCCTTTCCCAAGGATAAAGAAAAAGGAAAGGAGGAAAAGACTGTCTTTCTCAAATCTGGCCCATTGCAGAGTTCCTGTGTTGAGGCTCACATACAGAAGTAGTTTCTGGTACTCACACACAAGGCTACGTTGCATATAATTGCTTGATTTAGGCCTGACTACTATGTCTAAATGGTTTCCCAAACTGTGTTGTGCTGTGGGGCTGCAGTGACTAGCATCTGTTGGCTGGACATGCTTGAGCACATGCCCTTTGGAAGTGCCAGATTTTAAAGACGCCATCGTCTACAGAAAAGGAAGAAAATAAATAAAAAATTGCCTGACATGGCAACGAAACCTGAGAAAGAAATTTCCTGAAGGCAGAAGTGTCAAAGGGCAGAGAGAAGGTTAATGAAATGTGTGAGGCAACAGAAAGAATTTTCTATGTTTCCCAAGTGATAGCTGGCCATTTACACTAAAACAAGTGAAAAAACTCAAAGTGAAGAAAGCATTAGATACTAGACGTTAAATCAGAATTACAGTGCTGGAGCAGAGTTGTCTCACAGTGAAATATAATAGAAGTTAACCATCTGATTGCTATAATGGCAGAGCACTGATTCCTCATGGGATTTCTCCCTGCAGCACTGCCTCTTTGGTTCATAGGCTGTCTAATTCACAACTAATATTAATGGGAAATCAGTCTCATGCTCTTATTATTGTTATTTTGGTGCACAGACTTGCACTCCTCCTTCAAGACACTGGTAGGGAAAAGAAAGAACACCTATTGCTGCGTAATCAGGCATGATGTCCTTGTCTTCACATATACTACCTTTTTTTAATGCTGTCAACAAGAAGAGCAGGTCTCATCTAAAATATGTGTTATTCAGAAAAAAATCATGAAGTAATCTCTGCAAACGACCTTTGTTCTCACAGAGTTTGTACCAACTGCCGAGTAGTCAAAATAGTTTTTTCTGTGTTTCACCTGGCTAATGAGTCCAAATCAGTGCTTTGGTCATAGCAGGGCTTAGACTCAGATTGCTGGAGCAAACTCACGCACCTAATGTCAAAACAGGTTTCCCAGCACTGTTGCAATACAGTGGCATAATCCCTGCACACTGCAATGCAGAGCATAACCTCTGTTTTCAGAATCAAACAGTGCTGCTGTGACCACCAGGGAGAAGCCATGGCAGCCCATCTCAAAGCCACCCAACCTGGCTATCACTTCCCCCCACCTTGGGGACCTCCACTTAGTGGACCATCAAGACTGCTGTGCCTGAGTAGAGGGAAGATGGCGTTGCCATGGGTCATCCAGCTGTCACCAAACAAGAAGGAAAGGCCAAAGCTCAGCTCAGGAGACACTTGTCATACCCATGGTTTAGGGCTCTAGGGTGTCTCAGTACCAGATTGAGAAACAGTGAGACACTGCTCCACCTACATGGCCTTAGACGACCGAACACAAAGCAGGATCATCCACAAGAGGGACCCAAACACGGTGGTAACACATGAGCTCTAATACTTTACAGGTGCCTTTGGCAGTAATTTCACTCTCTATGTTTTACAGACAATTACAATGAAAAGCTCAAGAAAAATAATTGAAAACAAGTGATCAGTTATAAGAAAGGAAGACTAAAAGAAGGCAGGATAAGATTTTCTGCTTATTCCCACATATGCTTATATGAAGAATGGCATACTTTAAATTGTGAAACCATTTCCTAAGCGCAGTTTCACTCATGAAGCTCATTAAGCAGTTTTAATGCTTAATTGAGCGCACCCTCATCAAGTTTGCTGATGACACCAAGCTGTGTGTTTCAGTTAATAATGCTGGAGGGAAGGAATGCCATCCAGAGGGACCTCAACATGCTTGTGAGGTGGGCTGATGCCAACCTTATGAAGTTTAACCATGCCAAGTGCAAGGTCCTACACCTGGGTCAGAGCAATCCCAGGCACAGCTACAGGTTGGGCAGAGAAGAGATTCAGAGCAGCCCTGTGGAGAAGGACTTGGGGGTGTTGGTTGATGAGAAAATGAACATGAGCTGGCTGCAGTGTGTGCTCGCAGCCCAGAAAGCCAACCGTATCCTGGGCTGCATCAAGAGGAGCGTGACCAGCAGGTCGAAGGAGGTGATCCTGCCCCTCTACTCTGCTCTCGTGAGACCTCACCTGGAGTATTGTGTGCAGTTCTGGTGTCCTCAGCATAAAAAGGACATGGAACTGTTGGAACAAGTCCAGAGAAGGGCCACGAGGATGATCAGGGGACTGGAGCACCTCCCATATGAAGACAGGCTGAGGAAGTTGGAGCTGGAGAAGAGAAGGCTGCATGGAGACCTCATAGCAGCCTTCCAGTATCTGAAGGGGGCCTATAGGGTTGCTGGGGAGGGACTCTTCATTAGGGACTGCAGTGATAGGACAAGGGGTAATGGGTTAAAACTTAAACAGGGGAAGTTTAGATTGGATTTAAGGAGGAAGTTCTTTACTGTAAGGGTGGTGAGGCACTGGAATGGATTGCCCAGGGAAGTTTTGAACGCTGCATCCCTGGTGGTGTTCAAGACCGGGTTGGACAGAGCCTTGAGTGACATGGTTTAGTGTGAGGTGCCCCTGCCCATGGCAGAGAGGGTAGAACTAGATGATCTTAAGGTCCTTTCCAACCCTAACTATTCTATAATTCTATGGCTCTACATTAAAAAGAAATGTAAATCCAACCAAGATTCTGCTTAAAGAAACTGATTTTGTTTGACTTATTTAACTGTTTCATAATAGTAACTATATAGAATCATAGAATCATAGCCAATAAATTCACCTTCCTTTGTCCTGGTAGTTTAACCATCCCAACATGTGGTTCCCTAACAAGAAGGTTACTTCCAAGATACTCGTCAACACTGAAACATCTATTTAGCTTAACTAGCTAATTGTATGGCAGCTCATGTTGTTAGTGATGCAGTTGTTACAAGGTGCTTGTCTTGGTAATGTGAATGACAGGGAATGTGTGAGAGCTTTCATTGTGCTTCAATCTTCAGTTCTGCAGGAATTTGAAAAATGTGTAAAAATAAAAATCACACTTTCTTTGATACTTGAGAATTTAACACTGAACCCATGAAACTCTGGCAAAAATGGGTAATGATCAGATGAATTCACCCAGAACAGAATGCCTTTATTGATGTATCCAATCACACAGAAACGCTTAAGCTGAATATTTAGTCCTCTGTATAAAACCTCTGTGTAAAGCCTTCGTAAACAATTCCTAGTGTTTCATTCATTACTTCTACACAAACCATTTAATTAGTGTTCTAGCATATGTCAAATATTTAGAAGACCTGTTAGCTTTTACAGAGTGCTATTTCTGTACAGACATACTTATCTCAGAAAATACTGCTTATTTTACTACATGCTTAGGACAGCTGCTTTAAATTTCATAAAGTAAAACACTCCAAAAGCCATTTAAGTACAATAATATTATATTTAAAATATACAATTTTTCTCAGTTTATATTCTTCTTGACCTGAAGTAATTTTAGATAGTTTTAAAAAAAATACGAACCTTTATGTGCACTATTGCAATACAGCAGCAGGGATTTTTGGGGTGCACTGCATTTTGTTATTTGCTGTGTATAAGTTGTAACTGTCTTTACAACTCGGTCATCAGAAGTTTAAACCTTTGCTCTCCTTGCACATGGTTATAACTTCATTATAAGTTTTATGTGATATCAACATACGGGAGACAGAAAGGCAGATTGTTTTCTACAGCAGCACCGACAGCAGTGTTTGGAAAGTTTGGAAACCGGGATATATTTGCCATCAGCTTTAAAAGGGTCAGTTTAAAGTATGCTGGTGGCAAACCCTAGGCTTCAATTCGCAAATAAGTACTCCCTTTGTCTTGAGCAATTGTCTCCTACTTCTTGGATTTGTTTCTTAGGACAAAAAAATCTTCAGTGATAAGAAATTAATTCCCAGAGCAGAACTTAATTGCACATCTGAAATGAAAACTTCGTGTTTCAGATTTTGGCTATAAAAACTGCTTTTGCACATGTGATGCTCATAATGAAAAGGTATGCAGCGAAGAAAACTTCTGGGATGGGTCACTAGTGGCAATGTGAGTAATAGGGCCTTGTGGATAGGGGCACACCATTTAAATGACTCGGAGAGAAGGGTGCCAGACAGGACTGTGAACTCTGCTGAAGCCAGCTGCTTCCAGCAGGCTTGCAAGCTTCTGGAGAGAGGCCTTTCCAGAGGCTGGTGCAAATGCTTGTCCAGGAGCAGAAGCCCAGGAGCAGAGGAGAGCTGGAGCCACAGGCACTCACTGTTGTCCTGTTACACCGCTGTCATAGTGCTGGGCTGCAAAGACAAACTGGCGGAGCAGGGGTGAGCTTCCAGTTTGTGCAGAGGTCTCTGGTGAGGTTCAGCCAAGGATGATGCTGGGGTCACAAGCAACTGTGGGCATACTTTGCACAGGAATAACTTCAGTCTCCAAAAACACCCAACAACTGAAAAGAATTTTCCAAATAGTTCCTGCTTGCTTGCTTAAAATAAATCCATGAGGACTAACCTATATAATTCCACCTTTTGACATCTCAGGCTAATTTTATCCCATACTTTATCCTGAACTTAAATACTGGTTGCATTAAGCTAGTAGTAGCTCGATATGCTGGACATAGAGATCAAACAGAGTGAGAATGACCTATGGTTAAATAAAAGCTCTATTTATATATTATCGAGTGACTAAATTAATCTGTGTGCACATCTTGAATGTGGCAGTCATTAATATGCCATAGCAGTTTAAACTAACACCTTTAAAGGAGATACCACATTTTCTGGAAGGAGCAGAAAAGTGGTTCTGCACAGATCTGTGAAGATAACAATAACCACCACAAGGCTTTACAGTAACTTCTCAACTACAAAGCACTATGGAAATGGAGCAGATTATAAAATACATTCCAGCCTAGCTTCTAGCAAAGCTTGTGAATGGGTTCCTTCTAAGAAATGTGAAAATGCAGAAGATGACAAAGTGACTAAAGCAGAAAGAGTGGATTATAATTCTATTCAGTCATTCCTGTGGTGGTCAATTAAATATATTTTTTCCAAGATTTGCATATAGCTGTGTGATACATTTTTATAATATAAGGTTTTTTTACATATTGCCTGTAATTTAGTACTCCCACTTTCAGCTGAGCATAAAACTAGAGACATAGCTCAGGTGCACATAATAGTCTCTGTGGTCACAGTTGTCTGATACTCTGGAAGTAGCCAAGTGTTTTCAGGTAGTCCAAGGGTTTGGTTTTTTTTTGAGACAGGAGAACTGCATTATGAATTTTTGTATCTGCAGAAAGAATGCTACAGCCAAACAGTTTGAACAGCCAAAGAGTTTGAACTTTGACAACATGCAGACAATTTGGAACACAGCATGAAGAAATACTTTCCATTACAGATTAATAGCAAAGTGGGGTGAAATTTGCTTCTAGGTAACTGTTCAGTTCATATATTAAATTATGCAGCAAAATACACCATAGATAATAGTAATTTGATGCTAAAGACTATAACAAATTCTGAATCACTTTAACAAAAGAGCTTCAAAACTACAAGAGATGGATTTTGTCAGATGTGAACATGCACAAATACCAAAGCATCCTCTCACAAGACAGTTATGTCTACATCCTGCTGCTGAAAGGCAAAACATATTTGCCAGGTATTATAATTTACTTCTGAACATCAGGTCAGTTAGAAACATCTGATCTTACATGCACTAACGTATACAAAAAATGCATTTCCTTCGGCATATGATATGATTTGTTCTACAGTCAAGGAAGTATTTGTCTGGAAACTTTATTCTTAAGCAGGGAATTAGAAAGTGATTCCATTCCATCATATATTTGAACTCAGGTCTGATTGCAGATTACAAGATTGAATTAGCAATTGAAACAGGTTAACCTTGCTCTATTTTCTCTAATTCTTTATTTTGCAGAAAATTACGTTGGCAATTCAAAGTCTCAATTTGACTGGCAGTCTAGATAGCATTTTTTCAATATCAATGATATTGTAGGTTGAGAAGCATACCACTGTTTGTGCATGCAGCTTTTAAGACCTTTGTACCATTTTTACTCCATTGAAGCACTATTTTAAATAATAACCTGAAAATTACAATCACTGAACTTTCATTTTGAACAGCAGAGAGTTACGTTGGCGAGATGTGCCTTGGAACAGACAGCAAGCAAGAATTAAAATTCACCTTAGAACCAATGACACATAAAATACATGCATTCATCCCATCACATTCAACAAGGGATGGGTATCTGACAAACTATCCTCTTCTCTGATCCTGTATCACCCACCTTATGGCCACTCAGGGCAGACATAGTCCAAATTTGATCAGTCCACAGCAGGAACTTGAAATCTGCTCTCCAAAGAGAAGGGGTAAGGTCGTGATTCCTTCACCCAGACGCATTAGGTACCCCTTTTCTACAGCTGGGGGACATGGCCTTTCCTCCCCAAGGCAGATTGCAACCCATAGGCTCCACCAACAGCATGCTCCTTCAGCCATGAATGTTTCCCATATCTCTTCTTCCATTAACACCCTGCTGGAAGCCTGGGATAGGTGAGATAACTGCAGACTGTTGTCTTGGAGCATCTCCAAGTCCATACAGACCTTTACTGCATTAGTTATGCTCAGGTGGCAAGTTCCAAATTTCCTTCTAAACCCTGTGAAACAGAAGATCTCTTTGAAACAGAAGATACTGCACTAGAACACATCAGCAGCAGCTGAAGGCACTCTATCGGGCAATTACTGGGTCCTGAAAACTAGGACTGGTAGTAAATATTGCCTTGTGCTTACCTCAGAGAAAGCTCAATTGACTCTAAATTACAGATGAGGATCTGGCCTGCGGGCTTTGGGTCAGCCAGCACCTCAATCTTTCTCCCAGATGGGAGAATCTATAAGATTTTACCATCTGCAACCATTACTTCTTAAGTGTTTCCACAGATTTTTCTTTAACTGTAATCTTTCCAAGTGCAAAACTGTGCACTCATGGTCAAAATCAGGCAGAAGCTTGCAAGAGAGTTGCACAGCAGATGTGCAGGTCACAGAGCTCTTTCTGATACAACACTGCTTACTGCCAGCAGGTATAGTTAATTCATTTATGAATTTTATAGACATAGGGACATTTTCCTATGCAGACTTTACTATGACAGACTTTTCCCCCCATTCTCCATGAGACTGCTTCCAGTGGCCAGCAGTGATGCTCACTGCCACCGCAATCACAGCCACAGTCACTCATCATTTTCCCAGACTGAATTTTCAAAATGTGTCCCTGAAGGGGACATCTTCAAACAGCTTAATCAGAATTGAATTCAGCAACTCACTTTTGACCCTGGAACATAGAGGACTTGAGTCAGCAAGTCTGTAATGACCATGTTCCTACCAACTTCTTCACTTAAAGCAAAGTCATGGACAGTGTGATGTTTGAGTTACTTAATCATGACACTAGGACATCTCCCCTCACTTATCAGCAAACAGCTTGGCAAAGACTGCAGCTGATGTAGCCGTTGCCTTATGTGCTTTCCCTAAAGCTAAAGCAGAAATTCAGACCTTCCTTTTCTGCTTTAGATGTAGTGGCATTTTAGAAAAGATGTTCCTTCCCTGGCAGTATATCAATAGATCCATTTGTTTTCCCCTGAGGTTTCTGTTACACCTAATTCAAAATTGAATTTTTACAGGTAAAATATCTCTTTCTGGAGCAAGGGAAGGAGGAACTTTGATGTTGGGGCTTTTCTCCTCTGTTTTTATTCCCTACAACTCAGTAATGAGAAGCTTGTTGTAGCCAAATTCAAACACTCCAGCCAAGCGCAAGCTGTTCTTTTGTAGCTGCTGTGCCCCCTGTATTTTGAGCTGCATTACTGCCCGGCACTGCAGTGCATATGCCCACACAACTGCTGCCAGCTCCTGAGTCACTGGGAAATTAAAAACAAAGCTGTGACTCGGCAAAATGACAATCAGACCAGAAAAGAATATAATAAGCAACACAGAGTAAACCTCAAGTAACTCAAAGCCCAAAGGACAATAAACATCAAAGAAAACCACCACTTTTCTGCAGAAGGATATTCTTCATTAAAATGGCATCATCCATCACCAGCTGTTGCAGCAGTTAAAATAAGAACAGCTATGAACACTTTATTATCTCAGATGCTACTCTTTCTTTCTTCCTACAAACAGTAAGATTAAAATAGATAACTGTATTAGTGCTTGATTTTCACAATGTATTATTCCCGACAGCCCAAGATTTCTGTCTCTGAGAGTTTCTTAATGTGCAGGCTTCAATTGAGCCTGTGTTGGGTCAGCCTGTCAACTACCTTGTGAAATCTCCAGCTCAGAGGTTTCAGCTCCTTCCTGATTTCAGATGGCATCCAGGGAGCAAGAGAATTTTAACCCTCCCCTTCTCTGGCCATCTTGGCAAAGCAGGAGAGACCAAGGAGAGAGGGGACTTGTGCAGAGCATGTGGAGAGACCAAGGAGAGAGGGGACTTGTGCAGAGCATGTGGTTTATCCTTCCTCTCACAGGCTGGTTTGCATTACCTGGGGAGCTTCATTTCTGAAGACCCTGAAGAAGCCAAAAGGGCTTCCACTCTCACTGGGAACAGCCTGCTGTTCCCAGCCATCAGCTTCTTCCCCAGTTTCCTCTTACTGAAAGCAGCACAGACCTCACTTTATACAATAAAACATAGGAACTTACTCCCACACACTCTCTAATTAGGCTCAGCAGACAGTGAATCTCAAAATGTCAGCTCCTGCAAGCCATGCTGACCTATGCCAGCTGAGTATCTGCCTTCTAAATCCTCTGAAGGAGACATTAATTAGATCCGAATGTGACATTCTCCATCACATCTGCCTGTTCAAGGAAAGCTGCAGTGTAAGGGCTGAAAAGGGAAGTAAGTGCAAGGTTTAAAACACTGAGTTCTTCAGTGTATAAACATTATGCTTCAGGATATATCTATTTTAGTAATTCCTAAGCCAGGAACTGGGAGCCCACTGTGAGACACAGCTGCTTCCCACCCAGGTACAGAGCAGTCTGTAACACTGGATACACAGTTCTTGTACTTGATGACTGTCTTTTGAGCTATTATGTTCCACTTAGAGTTTTGAGTCATGAACTCTAAGATGGAGAACCCCCATACGTTGTCCAAAAAGAACAAAAGAAAGTAAAACATGAGGAAGCATTTACAGGATTGTTCCTTTAGGTTTTGATGTACATTTCAGAAGGAGAATCTTCTCTCAGACCTCCTTCATGCCACATCTTGGTGAAACATAGCTTCCACTGGTCTCAGTTTTGCATCAGCAGTGGCCATCACCAGATGGCCAAGCGAACAGCAATTGCTGAAAGACACAGTTGGTCTCCAGTACTTATTACCCAGCTGACTCTCTTTGGCTAACTGCTCTTCAGAGTTTGCCAGTCTGTCATGCTTTGCCACTGCCCATACACAGAACCACCATGTCCTTTTGGATCATACTCAGAAGCATTAAACAAGGACTCTACTCCAATGATCCTCTTATAAAGCATACTGTTTGCCAGGAGCTGGTACAGGCAACGCTTTTCTTGTAGCATCTTGCATATTTCCAGCTGCTGACCAGCGCCAAGAGTTTCTCTGTATCTTCTCCAGAACACAGGCAGCAGGGCTCAGCTGCCCCTACATCCCTCTATGTTCAGCATCCACCCTGAGCAATTGGATGGGGAGAGGGAAAAGAAACCTGCCCTCCTCCCCATCTCTGCAGTAGATCCATACCTGTCTCAAGCTCAGTAACAGCTGGGTGGCACTCAGCTGCTTCTTGGTCTGCCCACAGCATGACTGTTGTCTTACAATGGGAGACAGACCTAAGTCAAAGAGCTCAAAGCCAGAGCTGAATCCCCCAGAGACCCTAGAGCCCACTGGCCTGGGGTCTTTCTCCCGTGGTGACAGCAAGGCTGAAGATTCTCTCCTGCAAGTTGAAGCTACAAAGGCTGGCAAGGACCATCCTGCTTCTGAAATCAGCTAGCTTCTCCTCCTTGACTGGAGAAATGAAGGAGACAATGCAAGTTTTAAAAAGAGAGAAAGAGAGAGAAGGAATTTCAGTGCTCCAGGCAGCAGAGCTAAAGCAGATGGTGAGATCTGCTGAGGTGGGAGATAACCACAAGGATGTAACAACAAACCATGAGCCCAGACTCCTATAGAGTAACTACTGAAACAGAATGATCTGTCTAAAATCAAGCAACATACTCACTAAGGGTGAAGTTTATAAAAGCAGTGTTTCCATGAGGAACACAGGCCAAGCAATCATCAGGAAAGAAAGAGGTGGCTGGGTAGTTTCCATGGGCTGCATTTAAATAGATTTTTGGTGCCAGGTTCCAACAACCAGTTAAAAACCTGACCTATTACTTCCAGCTTGTGGAAAATTAGGCTGGATAATGGTCATTTATGCTAATACATGCACAAATCCCCTTGCGAAATTCAGAATGCCCACCCAAAATCACCTGGACACCCGGGTCGGGGAGCAGCAGCAGCAGATGCTTTTCTGTTCCTGAAGGAACAGTTCTGCTCTTTTCTGTTTCTGGACCTGAAGGCTCAGAGCATTAGCAGGCCTGGACACCTTTTAAGTAGGGTGATTTCAGTGGGAATTGTGCCCTCTGTTGATGCAGGCTAAACACCTCACCGAGATGCTGTTGCTAGCTGCAGGATGGCTGCTTTGGTAAGGTGCGCTCTTACTTGGGAAAGGGTTGGTTTTTCATGATGCTTTTAAAGTAAGCCCTTAACAGACATCTCCTGACAAAGGCTGGGCAGGAATGCAAGAACCTGAATAAAGTTTTCCTGATCACTTCTCAGTAATATTCCCTGCTGCGATGAGCATGAGAAGAGCAGGGCCACATGTCCTCTGGTGTCACCTGAGACAAAACAAGCAGTAGCTTGAGAAAGCAGGAACAGACAAGACCATGCACCGCTGCACATGTGAGTTGGTCCATTTACAGGGTTTCAGTGTCTGAATTAAAAAACAGAGCAGGAATGAGAAGAATAATAGCAAAATTAAATTTATACCATAAAATGTACTTTACAAAGTATCTGCATTTCATTGTTCTTTCAGACACTTGTCTTTTCTAAATCATGCTTTAGAAAGCATGATCAACAAATCAACAAATATTGTCTCCCAAGAAAAATCAGAGGAGGCAGTGAAACTGTACTTGTCTTACCATAAGAAATATGCCATATTTGGCATACAGAATATACCAGTATGGCAATACAGAATACCTGTGACTTTTCCCTTAAGCAGTATCCTTTAAGCAAGGATCTCTAAGCATGTGTGTTATCTCCCTGGTGTTTCTCACTCCTCTAACCAGCAGTGCAAGACTCCATCTTGCCTGATGTCAGATGTACCATTAAGCCACTGGGGTAGCCCTTTCAAGCACTCTATTTGGCTTTCTGCCCTGTAGCCTTTTCTATCCAGCCCCACATGTTGTGCTCATTAGGGAGCTTTCTAGTGGCATTCACCCCAAGCTTTTCTAAAGTCTTGCTGCTTAGTACCAAACTCCTCTTTACTAGGTTTTTTTTTTTTATTCCTTTATTCTACTTACATTCACACCATCATTTTCTTTTTCACATTTGTCACACTTGCTGTAGCTGTAAGCCACCCTTTCCAGCAATCAGCCACAGATGTTTTATTTAACCTCCTCTGACAACTACTTTTTTTTTTTAATTAAAAAATGCTAGAAGGTATTGCAAGCACTGATTTCAAATCATGATGCAGTTTTTGGAGTTGAGCTTCAACCAGATTGGCTGCAGATTATGTACACACACTCACAGTTGCATGGATAAAATCTGAGGAGTTCTGTAAAGACTTGCTATTTCCATCTCAGAAGTGAATAGGATATTTGTTATCAGAGAACAAGACATAAAACTTAGGGAAAAGCTAATGTGGGTCAGACTTACAAACTTTAAAGCCAGGGACTCTGGCATCTGCCCAGTAACAATACTGGCTGATGCTCAACAGAAAGGGAGAAGTCTTGTAAGGATCCAAGAAACTTTGGAAATGTTAATTACATGTTGAAGTTAAGATTCTAAGTCAATGCACTTAGCCTGACCCCTTGTTTACGTTGCTGCCTGTGCCTACCAAGTGACACAGCTGTCTGTCATGCAGCAACAATGGCTTTCCCAAGCCTCACCATTTCTCCATAAGGAGATGATATTCAATCACTTAAGCCCACATGGGCTGTCCCTGGAAGGACATTAAGAGGGGAAGCCAACACCTTCACTTCTTTTACTTCTTACCTGCCTTGTCCTGGGGTACTTGGGGCTGCTGTTTCATAGCCTTGGGACAAGCCCTGTTCATCCTGCTCAGACAAAAAACACCAGGCATGACCAACATGAAGGGAGTCATATTCCTTCAGGTTTACCATAGCCTGAAAGGAAAATGAATACTGATTCCCAACCCTTAGAGACTGCAACGCATACATAGTTAGGCTAGATCACTGTATTACCGGCGGAAGTGTACACTGTGATTACAGCTTCATTTGGCACATAGAATGAAATCCAAATGAAAAAAAGGAACCTAAGAGGTCACCATTGCAACAGGATGCTAAAGTGCCACTGACAGTCCCATTAGGAAGGGTCTACTGCTGTCAAACCACCTCCAATATCATAGGTGCTTTCAGAAGTGGCACGGAAGCATGGTAACAAGGGGTTTGTCCATAGGAGATAATATTAAATGCAAGATTTCTTGGTTTCTTGATTGACTTACCAGGGATGGGATTGAGCGCACCCTCATCAAGTTTGCTGATGACACCAAGCTGCGTGTTTCAGTTAATAATGCTGGAGGGAAGGAATGCCAGCCAGAGGGACCTCGACATGCTTGTGAGGTGGGCTGATGCCAACCTCATGAAGTTTAACCATACCAAGTGCAAGGTCCTACACCTGGGTCAGAGCAATCCCAGGCACAGCTACAGGTTGGGCAGAGAAGAGATTCAGAGCAGCCCTGTGGAGAAGGACTTGGGGGTGTTGGTCGATGAGAAAATGAACATGAGTCAGCTGCAGTGTGCGCTTGCAGCCCAGAAAGCCAACCGTATCCTGGGCTGCATCAAGAGGAGCGTGACCAGCAGGTCAAAGGAGGTGATCCTGCCCCTCTACTCTGCTCTCGTGAGACCTCATCTGGAGTATTGTGTGCAGTTCTGGTGTCCTCAACATAAAAAGAACATGGAACTGTTGGAACAAGTCCAGAGGAGGGTCACGAGGATGATCAGGGGACTGGAGCACCTCCCGTATGAAGACAGGCTGAGGAAGTTGGGGCTGTTCAGCCTGGAGAAGAGAAGGCTGCGTGGAGACCTCATAGCAGCCTTCCAGTATCTGAAGGGGGCCTATAGGGATGCTGGAGAGGGTCTGTTCATTAGAGACTGTAGTGACAGGACAAGGGGTAACGGGTTAAAACTTAAACAGGGGAAGTTTAGGTTGGATATAAGAAGGAAATTCTTTCCTGTTAGGGTGGTGAGGCACTGGAATGGGTTGCCCAGGGAGGTTGTGAATGCTCCATCCCTGGTGGTGTTCAAGGCCAGGTTGGACAGAGCCTTGGGTGACATGGTTTAGTGTGAGGTGTCCCTGCCCATGGCAGGGGGGCAGGGGGTTGGACCTTGATGATCCTAAGGTCCCACAACTCTAGCTATTCTATGATGTGTATCTTCACATAAAAATGCATATAATCAAGCAATATATTCACCATCAATTCTTATTACAGAGCTCACCTATATTTGTTTAGGATAGATAATTACAATATATGATGGCATATTGTGTACCATTAAACATATACACTGTCAGAGTAGTCGCCTCACAAATACACATACTGCTTTATTTACAAGAGTTTGACTTAAGAAGTATATTTAGGGAGGGGATGTGCTAACAATAAAACATGATTCCCTTAAGCCTTTGCGTGAGAGGAGTCTGATCAGACATACTTTCCTTTTTCTATAATACGTGCCTAATTTCTTTTCACCTCTAAAAAGTAAGATCATCTCTGAGACTTTGAAAATCACTTGTGTTTCATTCATTTAAACCTGAATTTTCAACCCCAATTTCTAATCACTTTCAGGAATTTTGATTTTCAAGTAAACTATTTTCCTGTCTAGCCACGATTCCTACTCAGGCTCCCCATCAGGAGCAACAACACAGACAGAGCAGAAAACACCATGATTTGTGCTGTTTCCACCTCAGCAAAACCCAGGAAGCTGTGAGTTTCTCTAGGGACTAGGCCACCCATGAGGCAGCCAGGCCAAGGAGATGTGGTTGCGGATGGAAAAACAGACTCTTCCATACCCTGTGTTTTTTCAGCACAGCTTGTGCTTTTTCTACACAAGTACTGCCCTAGTCCTGCTTTTGCTTTCCTCAGTCGGAAAACACACAAAGAAGAAAAACCTTATCGCTTAATTTATAAACCTTTTGGAGAAAGAACTGCCTTTCTTGCGCTTCCATGCAGTACCAAGCAGGCTGTCAGACCTGATTCAGACAGGATTCAGAAAGAGGTAGTGGTATTACTAGATACATATAAAAAACCACACATGAAAAAAAAATCTTTCACTCAGGGCCCTTAATGGTTCAGCACCCCTCTCAAAAGAGATCCCAATAACTTTAACATTAGGTTATGAGCATGGGCCTTTTCCTGTGTTCAGCTTAGAACAGATAAGCCTTCTTTGCATGAGCTCTGCACACTGCTGCCTATATTGCAAATGCTGTAGGGATCAGATCCTCCCACTTTTTCAGATGTCACCATCATGATTCCTTGAAGAAAAAAAGGTAAAGAATACCTACCAGTGTTATGAGTGATCACCATTTTTAAGAGATGAAAAAGCTGACTAAACCACTTCTGGGACAGATCTGACCCAAATCTGTTCTGTTTGCATTCTCTGTGCCCTTTGCTGATCACACAAGTGGTTGAGCCCTTTGAGAATCACCAAGTACGGGGAGCCTTTGCCTCCTGCTCCTATTTGCATGGAGCCAGGCTGGCTTCATGGGCCAACACACTCCTGGGAGACATGAGGAACAGCCACATTCCTACATCAGGACCTTCCTATCCTCACATTCTGAATAATTAATTACATTTTCCTTTGTGAAGGACCTTGGAATGATGGTAATACACATCAATGCCCTAATTGGCACATGATAGGAAATATTAAATACCAGCAAGATTCTCAAAATGTAGCACTTTTTCTACTTTAGTTTCATCAAAAGCACAGGTGGGTATCAATGGTGCCCTCTACACATCAGTGCAGCACAGACAATATACTAGGCAACATTTAACTTTCCAATGTCACCACCTAATCATTGTAGCGCACATGCTCAGTTAAGTAACACACAGACATGCAGTGGGTCGGGGTTTTGTTTTGTTTTTTTCTTAAGGCATGCAGATTTCTTGAGAAAGATCAAAACAAGAATTAGTCCACATTCAAAACACTGGTCTCAGAACCCTGCAGAATTAAGTCACTTTGGGATTTGGCCTTAGTTTGCACTTGAACTTGGTCCGTAGCCTAAGCTCTGCAGCAGTTGAAATCTCTACTTCTCCTCTGGCTAGCTGTTATTACAGTAATTTGGTCAAACACCAGAGCAGGTTGCCTAAAGATGCTGTGAAATGCCCACCTGTGAGGAGGTCTGAAGCAATACACAGAGGTGCCTTGAGCAGGGGTTTGATCACAGACATCTGGTGTCCTCCACCCTGCATCTGCTGCGGCTGCAGCACCACCTTCTTGTTGCCCACATTGCTCCAGGGCATTTTTCTGACTTGATTCCAAATCCACCTTCTATGGTCTCCCCTGACACACATTACCTGTGCTTTGGTGTGATGTCCCACCAACACATGACCAACCTCTTTGTGGCAAAGGAACGTCAGCAGCATCTGGAGATGGCAGGGTTTCTCTGTTGTCAGCTCCTTGGTCAACATCCACAGGACAAACTACAGGGCTGGTGGGCAGGGGTAAGACAACACTTTTTTTGTTTTGTTTTCTTTTTTTAGTTTAGGAGTGGTTGTTTGTTTTTTAAGAAAAAAAAATGTTGTCTTTCTAACTGAATTTGTCAGCTACTAGATTCCAAGGAAGCAAAATACCATCTTCAAACTGTAAGAATGCAAGAGCTAAACTTGCCTCTTGCTGTCTTCGTAGTCAGAGCTTAGTCTGGGGCTGAGGGCAGGGAGCTCCCCCATCTCCATGGCTTTCTGGCTGTGCTTCTCCTTTTTTACCCATGTTCATTTTCAGGTGCTCTTGCATGCACATTGCTGAAACTGTTCAAGTCACCAAACACCGCTTTCCTGCCCAACCAATCTGACTTTTTTTCTTTCAAGCCCTCCTTTAATAATGCTCTCCACCATGACTCCCCCATTTCACCCTATTCCACGACCTACCTCAGACCCTGTCTCCTACAATACCGCTACATGCTGTGTTTTAACTCTGTAAAGCTCAAGGAACTTTTCTTTTTAGCCTCACGTGCCAATAACTCTGGTTATTCCTATTGGTCTTAATTTTCCAGTCTCCAATCCTTTCACAAGTCACCACAAGAAGTGGAAATAGTGCTTGACCTGAAATTGTGCCACCTAATCCTCTTCCAGAACTAATGTCTCCTGAACAGTGATCTTCATGGGAAAAAAACATCACCTTACCATCTCCTGCATGCTTTGGACAACTAAAACTCATAGAAAACTCATAGAACACATGTTTCAGTGAGCTACCCACGATGATGCTTAGGTCAGAAAACTGTAATTATATTCCAGGTGTATGAGAAATGCATAGTAATTAACTGTGACAGCTCTTTGTGGATTAAAGTAATTGGGGCTTATCATGATGTTTGCTTAGTTTTTCTAATCATCAGTCAAGTCCTGGAAAAGAGGAAAAACCAGCTTGCTTTGAAATACCTAGTTCCTTTCTTCTGCAGGCTTCATTGAACAATCATCATTAAAACTGCATTGCTTAACTGCGCTAAGATTTAAAAGCAAAAAGAAAAAAATAAATGGATACCCAAACCATCAAATTTTGCAAAGGAGCTTTAGCAGCTCCAGAAACATTTGTTGTTACTTAATTTAGTGACAACAGAAATATCTGCAACCTCATTTTGTCCTAATGTGTATCAACTGCATATCAGTAAGGCTTCTATGCATTATATGCTTCTAGCAACCATGCAGTTTGCAATTGCTACTTCGGAAAACATAGTCAGGTAGTCACAATATCAAGGAGGCATTCTGAAGTGGCTTAAAAGGGCCAAAACGTATGTTACATTTTTATATACAGTGAACTGTTAGGTTCAATAGGCCTGTGTGCTGTTCTAGCTATCCCTTTACCAACAACTAACTCTAACATGCAAGCCAGCTACTTATAAAATGGTAGCACTGCTTATTTGGGCATATTCTTGCAGTGATGAGCTGCAGTTTCAGTGTGATTCCATACAAACCAGACTTAAGGTTTCCTTTGAATTTAGTTGTGTAACTTCAGTGCCAGAATTTGTCAGACACAAAATCAATTCGAGATTGGTTTATGATCTGAAATGTGTCGCGGAGACCAAATAAGGCTCCTGAGATGCTGAATGTGGCACCTCTGTTACATAAAGGGCATAAAAGTGTATCTCAGTACTGCAGTGGAAAGCTATCCAACCTCACAGTATTATTTATCCAAGTTAAATGAGAAAGTCATATGGGATAGAAAGGCACCAGTGATATCAGAGAGTACTGTTCAAAAATTCTTTAGTATAACCACACCAGGATGAATGAGCCTTTGAGAAACCTAGTCTAGGGGGGGTGGTAACTAAATGATCTTCAAGATCCCTTCCAACCCAAGCCATTCTATGATTCTATGATAACCAGAGGTGGTAAACCCTGGCCTTTAATTTCTGTGGACCACTTCCCACAAAGAAATGTTGGAAAGACAAAGGCATTTTTCCATATTGAGCACAGTTGATTACAGGAGCACAAAATGTTAAATTTTGGTTCAATCAGCAATGTGTGCATACAGACCACAGAAAGGACTGGGGAATGCCTTCTTTTTAAGATGTAAACCATCAACGCATATGTCTATTGACATTCTTTTGAATCCTTAGTCAAAGAGAATTACCGCTCCATTTGCTGTGCCCCTCATTATGTATTACTCTTTGCACTCCAGAAGAACTGTAAGAAATGTGTATTAGGACTACACCATCCATGTACAAAGATCTTGTATATAAATCACAGGCACTGAGGAAGATTTATTCCAGTCTCCACAGCATAACTTTGTAAACCCACAAGTAAGAGCCTTTATTTAAGGACAAAGATGTCCCTTTTTGCTCTGACTGTGCCTTTTATTGTTGTTTCTAATATATTCAGAAGTCAGAGTGATTACTGTCATTATGATAATAGGTTGCTTCAATGTAATCACAAAAATGTAAACACAGCATGTATTTATAAAGTACTGGGGAGGTGTCCAAATTAGTTCAGAGCAGGGCAACATTTGAATACCTTTATTCTGAACACTTAGTACCTGACATTTTAAGTATGTCATGGCAGAATTGTATGAGCAGGCTACTGCTGCCATTCAGTGGAAATTGCTGATATAGCACTGAAATAGCATGCAGAAAAGGGTGCCAACATTGCCAGGTAGGAATAGTTCCTGTGAGAAAGATCTCTGTCTGTTTTAGAGTCTCAAAGAAAGTTTAAAAGAAAAAAACCTAGCAACTAAGTAAGTGTACGGTCAGGGTCTACTGCAAGCAGAGTCCTACCACCAAGAGATTTTCCCTCTCCCAAGCTCTCCCTGACACAGGAAACATGAGTTGTCTCACAAACCCAATTCTATAGAAAGCCACGAGAGTGCATGGCTTTCTACTGATACAGTAGTGAGGCTGCACCATTAAGCAAACCTTTTTGTTCAAAATGTTGTGGTCCCAAGAAGATCCCACAGTAATGCAAAAGAACTGTGGCTTTCTGTTCCTCTTATCCCTGCTAGGTCAGGCACTACTTATTTCCAAAAGACCACAGAGGTTGCTTCAACACTTAGGAAATGATTTAGAAGAGCTTGTTTGTCCAGCCATGTAGCAGAACACCCACCATAGGCCATAGGGATAGGAACCAGCTCATTCCAAACTCACTGCACTATGCAAATCTGCAATAAAGAGACTACAAATCAAACCTTCAACAAAGCACACAGTTCACTCTGCAAGAAGGACAGGAAGAACACACTTCTGAGACAGGGAAAGGTATTACTGCAGCTAACCAATTTGACCCCAAATGATTGCCAAATGACCCTCTTCCTAGGTTTGGCTTCAGCTGGAGCTAATGTTGGAGCAGATCTTTGTGTCAGGGGCAAACCTGATCTTAGAGCTGTTGTTTTATCAAGACAATCAAGATAACTGCAGATGACACAGGAAGCAAATGAGAAATGTTTCCTAATAAGCACATGCTTTATATTAAAACACAGTAAACCGTAAGCGCTGATACTTCACATTGGTGACTAATGCGCCTGCTCACTCATTCATTTGATTCCATGGAATTCCATGGCCAGGAGTGGCCCTCATTGGTGGGAGAGACAGGATGTGACAGCTGGCTCTTTCTTTTCTTTTAACTCATTTATGATTCTGTTATGCTACTGTGGAGTGATGGGGGACCCTGGAGACCACCACCAGCATCCCAAATCCTCAAAGTTATGTTACAGTATTAAAGAAGTTCTAGAGAAAAATGCAGGTGGAATGCAGGTAACATGCACAGAATCTATGCTATGACAGTTCCCCAGGCAACCTGAGACCTTTGCATCTGCTGTGAGAACCTGAATGGAGAGTGGAGTGAAGACACTGCAGCTGGGCTCTGGATTTCTCTCTGCAGGTGTGGGAACATGAAGACACCATCCATGTACTGATAAATCCCCTAGCAACTGACAAAAAAGGGAACCAAGTGCTGTCTCCTCATCCCATCCCTCTGTCCTGCTCAGCAGTCAAAGCCACAGATAGGCCAAAGACAGCTTGTTTATGGGTATCAGTGTCTCATGCTTTTCTGCTCCAACTAGAAGGCACACTGCTTTGTTCTGCTTTTGCTCTTGTAAAACACACGGCTAGGTGGGCGCCTGGAAAAAGCAAAATCCCTAAATCACTTTGCACAGAGAATTCTCCCCTTCTCAGTCTTCAGTGAAAGACAAACATCAATCTTAGAGGCCAACATGTGCACATTGCCTTCATCACTGCAGTGTCATGAACCTTGCATAGAACTGAGCCCTTCTCAGGCAAAAGTCTTTGAGAGGAAGGATGCTGTCATCCAGCCATTCTGGGAGCTAAAATTCCTGACTTTCCACGCCAAGAACCAGCGTGCAATTCTGCCTTGTACCCACAGGTGTCAGTAAAAGACCGCCACTTCGGAGTTTCCTGCACAGCAACACTTCCCACCCCCAAGAAAAAAAAACAACAAAAACCAAAACCCCAAAAACATACCCAGCGTTGGATTGAGACACGGAAGTTTAACACAGCTGAACCCCAGAGCTTCAGCCCATCACCTGGAAAGCATGGATTGAAAAAAGGTTTCAGAAAAACACAGTTTCTGGCAAGCTCAGGAAAGGCAATTCCTGAAATGAGGACAGATGAGCAAGGGCAAGTCCCTTCCACAACGACCTAAGCCTTTCCTTTGTGCAATGAAACCCTGCCTGGTTTCTTTTTATTCCTCAGGCCAGACACCTCCAGCTTCCCCATCCCGTGAGTCCCATCACACAATAAATTCCCAGTGTATTGTCCCTTCCTTCCACTGAACGCTGCAGGTCCAAGCTCAACTTCTGTCAGCACTGGATAACTTCTGCCTCATTTTTGGTTTTTCCATACCAAACCCATAAAGCTTCTACTCAATTAAAAAGATACAGAGTACCTTCAGCAACCCTTCTAATTAAGGCCTCCCAAACTGTTATTGCTACTCTGAGCGTTACTGAAAAGGTGAGGGAGAGGAGAGCTCATGTATGAGATGAGAAGCACCTTAGATAAGAAGCACACACTTACCCCTTGGTGGCACCAAGACAAGGCAAATCTTCAGGACGACTGTTTGCAGCAGAGAGAGGGTCATGCTTGCAGCTGTCCTCAGGACATGCGATCAGCTGAACTGCTGCTCTCTCCATGGGGTCTGTGTGTGCATAATGTTGTGGCATTTGGATCTTTGTGATCTCCGTCCAGGCAGGGTGCTCCTCTGGAAACAGCTGCAGGATAAAGCATCCCCTCACAGGAATGCCCTGGGGCCATTTGGAGATACAGCTGTATCCTGATACACAGCTCCTACACAGCAGCTACAGATGTAAAGCAACTCCCCCCTGCGAGGGATAAAGAGACAAATAGTCTTTCCCAAGGAGATCACTGCTCTGTATCAGCCCAGTTGTGTGAGCAAACGTCTACTGATTATTCATCTATGCAAAAAAAAAACCTCATGTCATGCACCCCTTCCCAAGTGGTGTGCATGCAGTTCTCATCACAGCTTCCCTGTGTAAAATCCTGTCTGACAGGGAACATGCTGTGGCGCTGAATCACCCTCCCTTGTCAGAACAGAGCCACAGATCAAGCTGGGAGGCAGCTCCGTGGCTGCTCCAGCCATTTTACTAGCAACGTTTTATGGCAGAGATGCTATGGCAGGAGATGTTGCAGCTCCTCTTACGGTTTGGTTTGTCAGGTACAAGGAGACTCCACAGGCAACTGCACACAATGAAGCAGCACAAGGCAATAGTTTTACTGGCTGTCTGAGCCACAGCTATTTAGCTGGGTCGTACCAGAGCTGGGACTTGCATCCTTGGCAGCCAAGCAGCAAAACCTGGGGTGGGAGAAGCTTACAAGAGAGAGACAACAAGGCACTATTTCTGATCTCCTACCTCCGGGAGGAGTAAAAAACTTTACTAGTTCATGTGGGGCAGGGGGCATTGGAAAACACAGTCAGTACTGCTTCTGCTGCAGACTGCCTTTGCAGCTGCTGTGCTTGATGCTATCTGAGCAACTTATTACGTGCTTTACCTAAGTGATAGGTATTTAAGGAGTTATAACTGGATAATTTTGTTGTTGTTTTAGCAAGATTTCTGTACAGCCAGTCTTGAAGAGAAAGCTACCCTGAGTTCTGCAGGAGCTGGCAAATACTGTGAGCCTCACTTGTTGAAAGAAGACAGTATTTTTATGCTTTACTTCAAGAGGTCTCTGGACTCTGCACTTAATCAGACAAGGTTTCTTTAGAAGTCAGGACTGAGTTAGGGTTTATGGGTTGTCTGTACAGAGGAGAAAGAAATAGTGGAGTATCTGTCAGCTACTGCTTCCATTTGCAATCATGAATATAAGCCACTCCCACAGCAGGCAAATGTCACCTCTGTGTATACAGGAAGCATATGAGCAAAATAAATTAGTTTGTGAAAATACAGTATCATTTATTTTGCATTAATGTCTTGGAAAATTGTTAATACATGCATGTCAACTGCATTCTACATATTATGTACTTATGCTTTGGGGTGCAAAAGAAACCAAGTTCAAGTAATTTTCTGCTGTGCTTAGCTTCTGGCACTTCTTTTTTCCCAAATTATATGGTTATTTGAAGGCAATAGTTTTATTGATGTACGTCTGTGGATGGCTGTCAGAAGAGATCATACACAATGGGTTTGCCTTGAGCTGCTGCACACCAGTGTTGATATGCATGCTCAGAGACAAAAGCACAGAGGTAAATTTGCTACAGTAGTACTGCTCAGATGCTTCCTTTAGCAGTCTTCCGTAAATGCAATAATAATTATTACCCCCTCCCGGAAATATGCAAAGTGTCTGGCATTTATGTACCAGATGGAGGCTTTTTGTTGTTTTTGAAAGCAATTGAAGTACATTTCAGAACTCTGAAAGCATAATACTTCATGGTACTGAAATAGCAAAGGGAACAATAAAAATTACTGTTGCCAGTTTATTAATGGAGATGTTTGTTCATAGGAATTCACAAAAGTGTTCATCTCTTTTTTTCTGAAAGTGTCCTGTAGCTATTCCTATGGACATAGGAGATATGTCCATATGAGATAGCTGGGGGTTGGAGACTTGGGACACCTTATTGTGGCCTTCAGTACTTAAAGGGGGCCTATGGGGACAAACTTTTTAGTGGGGTCTGTTGTAATAAGACAAGAGGTAATGGTTTTAAACTGAAGGAAGGTAGATTCAGACTAGATATAAAGAAGAAATTCTTTACAGGGAGGGTGGTGAAACTCTGGAACAGATTGCCCAGAGAGGTGGTGGATGCCCCATCTCTGGAAACATTTGAGGTCAGGCTGAACAGAGCTCTGAGAAACCTGATATAGTTAAAGATGTCCCTGGTCATCGCAGACAGATTGGACTTGATGGCCTTTAGATGTCCCTTCCAACCTAAACTACTCTATGATTGATTGGTGCTATGATTCCAAGATGGTGCGGCCTGCAGCACTCTTCTGCAGCATTGCAGAAGGCTGTTGGGCAGTACAGCTGGGCAGTACAGTTTTGCTGGTGTTTGCTCCTCATCATGGGGCCAACATACAAGTTAAAGTTAACATACAAGTGAAGTTAAAAGGGTTCTTATTGTAATGATGGCTAAAACTGTTGTTATAGAAGCAAATTTTCCTGGCTGCTGACACAACTGATGATGCTGCGGTGAATAGTTTCATGCCACCCAGTCCACAACTTCCATAGAATAGAATAGAATAGAACAGAACAGAACAGAACAGAACAGGAGTAGTACTCTACCATGCAGCCCAAAAGCTTGGACATGGACACTCTTTGTAGTAGTCATCTACAAAGATTTCTCAACCAACTACGTACAATTTACATGTTCCAGACATCATCTGCCTGATTATTGTGAAAAAAAAAAGGAAAACAAAATTCAGACCTTTTATATCCTACACTTGTCCATTTTATTTTAATAGCACACAGAATTTCTCTTTTAGTACTTTTCTTGGGACTTCTTTATTTCTTGCTTTATAAATCATTCTTAAGGCTAACCGTTTGTTTTTCATCTTCCTTCCTACCTGCTTGCTCTATGAGACTTCAGTATACATTCTCCTTCAAGCTAATGAACATGGATGCATTTTTGGTGCAAATAACCCAGTACCATGGATTTAGTCTCAGGTTAGAGAAACTCTTCTTGGGCAGTAGGATATAACAGTGTCAGCTTTGCTTTCTGTGTGTGGCATGTGTTTTTCTGCAATCATAGTTAGAGGGTGGAAGAGAACTCCAACTTAGATAACCTGTATTTAGGACTATTGGTTATAAGCACAACTCTCTCACTGTGATCGTTGTACCCTCAGTCATATAGTAGATGCAGATAAGGTCTTTTACCCTGTATTTGGTCTGTAATCTCTTCTGTTCAAGGATATTTTTTCAACTCATGTTTGTTCAGTGTCTCACATTGTTCATGTGAGGTCAGAGTTACCAGGTGGGAAACTGCATGGGGCGAAAAGGTGCCAGCACTGTATGGAAATAGGGGTTGAGAAATTAGGACTTCAGGTTAGCGGGAAAGATGTATAGATTGAAAAATTATCAGCTTTTTTTTTTTCTTTTTTTTTTGTTAAGAATATTAACATCTTTTCAGAGTGCTAGTTAAAGGTGAGGACTAGGACTGTGAACTGAAACCTTTAAAACAGATATAAACTTCCATTTATGGAACATTATGAAACAATTTAACTCTCAATTTATTTCACTCACTGCAGGCGATAAAGCGTTCACATGTTCATGTTTTTCCAAAGTCATGGATTAAGGCACACTAAAACAGTCTTTTCTTCTTTTATTTTTTTTTTTTTTTTTTTTACCTGGAGCATTTAGTTTCATTTCCACCTTGGTAAGATTAATTAATAGAGAAATCTGTTAGGGGGGAGGACTTGGTTCACAAGACTGTATTCTCCATACAGATGGGTAATTAGACTACTAAATATGATGGTTTGCTTTTATGTCTTTACCAGTGCAAGGTGAATTAACTTTCAACAAGGAAATACGCAGACGGAGCCTTAACATTAAAGTTGTCACTAACAGTTCAACATGTTTTGAGTTACACCTAAGGAAATAGCTCCCACAGTGAGATGATTATGAATTGCTCAGTCCAAAGCTTGGCTTTGTTGTTGCACAGTTGGGGAGGTGAGGGGAAATCATTAAAGTTGCATTACAGGCAAGTAACAAGAAAAAAATTCATTATATCTCTTCTAGTCTGAATTTCTCCCAGTGAAAAAGAACTGAATAGCAACAAATGTTCTTTAAACAGAGTATGTTTCGTTCAGCAGTAATGTGTGAATGACAGGATATAGCAGAATTAAAATTGAGGTGTGAAAATGAAAACTTATTGGATTTGGGGACCCATGCTGAGTGTGTCTGTACTGGAACAGCTCCGTCCCTGTCACTTGGTTGATACATAACCAACTTGGAGAAGTACAGAAATACAGCCTTCCTCCTGTCAGGAGATATAGGGAAGTGGTAGGCTTGTCAGAGTTGCAAAAAGCTGGGCAGTTCCCAGCTCTGATCTGGGTTCAGAAACACACCTTTCAGGTGCATTAGGGCTGTTTTATTGTGAGAGTAAGGCAGGTCTGGTGTGGCAGCTGCCCCTAAGCCCTTTGAACCAGTGCAAACAAGGAGGCAGAAGCACAGCTGTCTCCATAACGGGTCACTGCTGTGTGAGGAAAGCAGATGAAACTCAGAAAAATGAGAGGAAAGAGAACAAAGGAAGACCTGCAAGAGTGCGAGGCAAAATGAAGGGGAAAAGGGCCTGAATCAGCAAAGCATGTAAGGAGAAAGGCATCTCATTCATGCCTCTGTCTCACAAAATATGTAGGAAACAGTCTCAACCCATACAAGTAATACTTTTTTACAGCAGATCTTTACAGCCTTCAATGAAGCACACACCAACTGGCTTGCAATCTAGGGTCTTTTCCTTTGAGTTTGGGTGTATAACACGCTTGCAGAGCAGTTCGAACTGGAGGTGTCAGAAAGCCACAGGGTGGATGCATGTCAGTGCCGACTGCAGCAGTGAATTCCTGCAGGTTAGCTCAGGACACCTGGTATGTTCATCTTGCCAGCTCTGCACTTTTATTACGCACTAGAAATGCTGCCAAACCCAAGGCAATGTGCTGATATCACAGTTTTTCTTACTCTTAGTTAATATTGGACTTACAGGAATGAGTTATTATGATAACCATAAACATTTAAAAGAGAGGGAGTTATTGGCAGCATGTAATACTGTATTCATGGTGAATCCCTTTCTCTTACTGATCTAGCTCACCTGCTCACTTCTGTGGCTTCTGGGATTTGCACTTGCAAAAGTTTTTGAATACTTTCATTCAGGGAGTTGCCTTACAAAGAGAAGCATCTAGAGAGACTCATCTTAGTGCAAACTTGAACTGCATTTCAAACCATGATGAGTTCAAGGCTGGTTTTTAATGAAAGTAACATTCATGGATATCTCTGCGAGAATCAGAAGTTAATATGTTTTCCTAACCAAATGAGCAAGTAGCCTTTGTGAGATGACTTTGAGGATCCAAATCCAGGCCCTGTTCGGCAGATGTTTAAAAGTGGCTCACTCATTAATCATCCCATATTCGTAGCACAACCCTTTCTGTAATTCTATAGAGAGTAACATAGAAACTAATGCGCTTTCTCCACGTTTAAAAAACTAATTCAAAGCTCTGTTTTTCAGCAAGTGGATTGTGATGATTTTTGAAGAACCATCCCTTAAACTAGTCTTTAACAGAGATTAGATGATCATTTTGAGAGACATAATGTCTGAAGGCAAGGCAAATTGCAAAGGAAGGAGGTACTAAAGAATAACTCAAGAACGGGAGACTGTATCAACTTTTGGCAATATTCAGGTTCAATGCCTAGTGATAAAGGGAAGCAGGATTTCCTTTTGCAGTAAGCAAGAACAGGATCTGTAAGGTTCAGAAAAGTGGATTGCAAGCAGACAGGATGGGGTCCACTAGGAAAGTGGAAAACAGTGAAAAATGTTGAAAAAAACACAAGTATTGGATACTCTCCCCTCTAGAATGTGTCTATCTTCATTAAGCAAATAACATAATATAGAGAAGAGGTAGTCTGCAATGTTTCCAAAGTGAGGCGTCTTACAACAAATTTGCTGTTCAGCCTAAAAATAATAAACCTACTCGCACATACTGCTTAATAATAATTGAAAGGTTACACAATATATAGCAACATGTTTAGGATTTGTTTAAATGATTCAGCCAACGAAGGTGGACAGCAGTCTTTTACATTATTTCATTTCAATTTTATGGAAAAATATTGCCAGCTACATTTCTGCACCAATAATCATCAGTCCTCATGACAAAATTTTTATGCTAAAAAGTAGCGTGCTGTTAAAGAAGAGCTTGCTGTTAGGAAGGAATATGAATTAATTACATTTTTGTATCTCATGGTTGTCATAGGAAATAATGGCGGTTATATTCAAAATACTAGCTAGTAGGTTGCTGCCTTTTAGGTAATGCCAAACGAAGGAAAAACTTAGATCAGAAAACACCTATGGAAGTCACCTAATCCAGGCTTCTGCTCCAGGCAGGGCTAACTGTAAAGCTAGGTCAAGTTGCCCAATTCTGAAAACCTGAAAGGTTTGAGATTGTAGTTTCTGTGCCGGAACTGCACCGCTCCCTGCTTCCTTATTGCAGCTTTCACCTGTCTGCTTTTTTAACTTCTGGTGTTTCACTTCAGAGAAAATTCTGGCTTTCTCCTCAAAATAAGCTCCCTTCCTGTTCCTATGGGGCTGAGCAAGCACTCCTCCCCCAGCTTTTTCTCATACACCATGTGCTCCAGCTACAGCTGTTTGAGCTCCTCTTACCTATTCAACTTATTGACACCTGTTTTATAATGGAGAGCAAAAATTCAACACTTTATTGCTGTTAAACTTGAAACTTCGCTGGTTTCAAATGACAATGCAGCAGCAATAAAGAAATTTGGCTTTGCAAAGGCAATTGGGTAATACGTAAAGCTGGGAGAAGATGGAAACAAAGAACAGGGGGGAAAGAGAAAGTGAGTGTGAATGACAGCTAGAGAGGAGCACTTCTGTCTGAGAAATAAAAAACCTTACACAGAATGTAGCTATTAACTATTTCTCCTGTGGGTGTGCAATCAGTAATGTGGGTATGCAATCAGTACACAGACGACAAAAGGTGAATTTCTGCCCCTTTCCGTACCCCAGCTGCCCATTTCTACCTGCTCCTCCACTTGGGTCCAGGAGCTGAGCAGCTGCAAGATGAACCAGATCAGCAGGAAAAAAACAGTTCCCTTCTCTATTCACACTGTGGCCATTTGAATTTGAGTGCTGAATTGAATAAGAAGGGAGGGAAAAGGGGGCTGGAAAGGACACAGGGCAGTCACTGTGAGCTGGGAGGCAGGCACATATTCCCTTGGGTAGTGGTTTATGCTGACTGGAAAACACTATATCAGAAGCTAAACTACTCATCACAATGTTTAGTAGGAGCTGAAGAGTAAACGCATGGGGCTTGAATTCTGCTTATCTTCAAGGTCAGATTATTGACAGTTTTGAAGGATGCATATACCTGTGAAATCCAGGGGCTGAGCCTGGACAGAAATGTAGTTCTGGCTATGTGCAGTAACACAGATATAAAGACAGTGATCAGCAGCTGCATTTTTAGAGGAGAAACTTCTGAAGTTGTACCTTTTAATAGTTTTTTTTCTGTGCTTCAGACAAATGGATTCAATGATTAGGGTATTAAATATAATAAAGATAACTAGGATAATAAAAAAACAGAATCAAGACTGTGGGACATCCTACTTACGAGATCTAGTGTGGATCAGGTGGATAGAAACAGATATCAGTGATGGACACGCATGCTTTCAGGGATTGTCTTCTGGGACGAGGGAGATGGGGTGGCAGCTTCTAACAAATTACCTGGGAAAATAAAGCATTAGCCATCAAGCTAGTGTGAGGTGTCCTGCAGGTGTATGGCTGCAGGCTCACATTTCTTCTTCCTCCAGAAAACAAATGATCAACAGCAGAAGTATATTAAATTGCTGATACAATGAATTGGGGACAAGGTTTCACCTTCAACTTTGCAGGTAAAATGCCTTTTATGCTTTCCTGCTTTGGAGGCAATATGCTAGGAAGGAAAGAGGAAGACAGACATTATTTCTCTCAAAGACAACAGTGTTGTTTTAGTTAGAGTATGTTATATTGATTCATAAGACAATAAACTGTCATTCAGGTTCATCTGTTAATATCAATAAGTGAACTTTATAATTCTTACAGGGTTTATATCCTTCTTTTACTGAAGCCTGATTAAGTGAAGTGTCTCGGGAATACGAGTCAAGGAAACTAGTCACTGTGGTGTGAACTCACTGGCATTTAGTCCGTTGCTATTAAGCTATTTTAATAGCTATTATATTTTTTTCCTCATGATTGTGAAGTGAACCAAGAATTTCCCTCTTCTAAGCCTACTAATTTCCAGTCTAAGTTTCTTCCTGGCTATTTTGCATATTTTTTTTTTCCTTGTGCTTCTGTCAGCAATAGTTTTAATATTTCTTTTTCTTCCCCTCTTGGTGTTCACATGTTGATGTGTTTGTAGACAATAACCATATTGCCTCTCAGCTTTCACTTTGCCAAGTACAACACGTCCAGCACTTGCAGTTGCTTCCTGTACAGCAGGCTCTTGATTCACCTGTTTACTTTATAATGCTTCTTTGCATCAGCTGCAGGCTCAATGGAACCTTGACCAAGGTAACATAAGCCATGCATGGCAGCACTGCTTTTGAGTAGGGATATTAATGCTTCTACATTCCTGCAGAAGAGATCTTTTTTGATGCCTCCTACTGTTGTATCTGCCTGCATTACTGCTGTGTCATCAAGCCATGAGTGTCATCAGCAGTACTGCAGATTTAATTTTTATGCCTCTTGTGGGGCCACCTGTCTGTGAAATGTTTATCTTTTTCTGCATTGCTCTGTTGGTTCCTAGGGACCTGAGTCAGCCTGGTACAGCACACATTCCCTGCCTCTTATTCCCCTTTTCTTTTTCCACTTTTCTGCTACCTCTATACTTTTTTTCTTTTGCCTTCCCTTCCTTGGGTTTTCAGTCAAAAGCTGTGGTTTTCTTAGCTTCTTTTTGAGTGTCATCATATCATCCACCAGCTCAGCAGCAAATACCTTAAGGATCTATCCAAAACAAAAATCTATGTTACACAGTATAGTGTCACTAATGTTGACTCTGCCTCCAGCATCACCATCAGCTCTGTTTCTACTTAGGGTTTCTAGTTCCAACCCCATCAGCTGTACTGCTTAAAATCTTCCTAAACTTTATACCCCAAAGAATAAAGGCGGGTTTTCTACCTTTTCCCAGTGTGGCTATATATCCCAGCAAGAGGTAAGCAGTAGAGTGCTGGACCAGGAGCACAGCTTTTACCTCCTCTATAAAGCAGCTGGAGTTGTTGATGCATTTGAACCTCCATGCTGTTGCAGACCAGGTTGTATCTTAGGTATGTATAGATCAGTCTGTATCACCTCCTTGACCAGAAACAGTGCTCACTCTACTTCTCCACAGCTGATGGAAGGGCTCAGTGGACGACTTCAAAAGAGGCCCACTCCTTTCCTGCAGATAACTGGTGACCATCCTAACCAATTCATCTTCTGAGGTGGAAGTGCCCATTAACCCTAGGGGTAAGGCTGGTGAATACAAAGGAGGCAGAATTGGCATGTGCATTCTGTAGAGCGTGACATGTTCCTATATCATATATGGGAGGGACCTTCAAATCATGACAAGCAATGCCAGTACAGTATTCTGTATCAGCCTGCAAGGAGAACAGAGATCCTCTCAGAGCTGTGAAGTTAGTGAGCTTTTGCAACTGGATTGTCAACTGCTGGTGGTGCAATTCAGATCCTCAGTCCGAACATGTTCCTCTTTGAATCACCAGGGAGGTATCAGTATCCTGCACTCCATTTTCCCTTACAGCAGCCATCTAGACATAGGTCTTCTTGCTTCGTGCATTAATGAGCGGTGTTGTGTATGTACTTCCTGCCAGTATCAGGTTTCTGAACTGAAAATTGAAGAGCACTAGGAGTCTGCTGGTACTCTGCTGATGTTCCTAGGTCCACTCACCAAAATGCAGACCTTCATCTCTGACTTCCACCTTCTACTGTGAATTTCCATATCTGCTCTCTGGTTTGTTTTTTTTTAACGAGTATGGCTGACCCATTCTCCCTCAGCCATGGCTGTTCGTTTGCACAAAACTGAACATTTTACACAGTGAAACCTTTTTGTGAGCTAGCGACTAATGATTTCTTCCATGTGTTTCACCAGCTATTGTGCGATTGTGCTAACTACTGCCTAGGCAGCTGCACTGACCCCTTTATTTTTTTATTTAATTTATTTTGATTTTGTATTTTCTTGTGATTTCCAACCCCTCATTTGTTTGAGCAACTCGGATATACTGTAAGAAGTGCTGAGAACCTGATTCTTCAGAAACCTGACTGCATGAATGATGGACTGTTGAGGCTACCTCAAGTTCTGGACAACTTTCTTGGTCCAAATCAGAGGTGGGTAAACCACTGCAAATGAAAGCACATACCAAAGAATGCACTGCAGTTAAAAAAAAAAAAAACAAACCAGCAATTTGTAATTTCTGACACCAGATTCTCTTAAAAATAATTGCTAAAAGTTATGTCAAGGCTTTGTTACTTGGGACTATTTGTTGGTTTCACATAAAACTGTGTTACAGGATATTTCCTTGAAACTATAGCAGAGCTTTTGCGTCTTTCCTACTTAAAACTCTGAAAAGTTACACCTGTAACAATTAAACTCTAACTATCTGTTAGAATCTGATTCTTGATTGTACAGCTTAGCCAACCTCCTGGAATGGTGGAGGTCAAATAAGAGTTTCAGGAGATTCAATCTAATTATATTATAATATTTAACCAAATTTGAAAGCAAATACAAACTCCTGCTTTAATATTAAACCTTCCAGTACCACCAAAGAGCTAACTGTAAGGTTTTTGTGCTTTGTTAGAACATGAGCTATCAGCAGTTCCTTCAAAGTTCACTTTTAATCTGCTTTTGACAAAACTGATGAAGTCTTACAGCCATGCCTGAAGACCTGACTTCGCTCCTTATGCCATGGCATCAGTGCCAACAGGACTGCGCTTCAGTGCCTTCCTCAATGTAAAAACTAAAGGTAGATCAAACAAATGCCAAGAGTAGTTCTCACCTTTCCTAGAGGAGGGCAGAACAGTTCATATGGTCAATGCCGCATGTCATATGTTTGCATGCTTATCTGAGCCCTGTTTGGAAGTATGCGTAGAAGCTATATGTCCTGCTTTGATTTCTTGCACAAAATAGTATTTTACCTGTAAGTTGATAGGAATGCATATGCTATTCAGCTCTTTCATAGGTTCTTGGATATCATGTAAGATGTGATATTTTAAAAGATGTGAGTATAAGACAAATACAGTATGCTTTTATTTTCAATGGTAGATGATTCCTTTATAAATTCTTGCAGACAGAATGATGTCTAGTGGTATATTTTTGACACAGGAAGCTAGCATTCTCTTTCTGAGAATAAGAAATTAGAACAGAAACCATCACATCTGCTGAGAACCCCTCAGCTTCATCTCAATATTATTTGTTAAAACTCAGATTTCCCAGTGATTTTAAAGATGAGTATCTATATTTTCCTTATTGTAAGTATTTATTGCTTATTTGTTCTACCCACTTCTGGGGTAGACCATTCTCAACTAATTGGGGAAATTTCTCAGTAAAAATGCTATAGCTTACTCTTTACAAACTATTTCAGCCCTCATCCTTTTAAGTATTTATTTAATAAACTGAACTGTTTTCTTTATATAGTTCAATCATTCATTCACAGATAGCATCCAAACCTCGTAACACCAAAGTGTCTCCAAAGACAAAGACTGTCCTTGGCTGTGCTCACACATCTAGATTTGCATAGATATCAGAAAATTCATAAGCTGGGAACTAGCCTGTGAAATACAGTTTTGATGCTTGCATTGCTTCTACTCTTACGCATTCTCAAAGGCTACAGGGCTCTCAAAAACCATTGTGATTAATTCAGGTATGATACAGAGAAAAGACTATGTCTGCAGAGCTTAAAATAATTTTACATGCTATCAAGCACAAATTTTTAATGAATACTAGAATTGCTAAAGAGAGACCCATTGGTAAAACTGCACTGAATTATTGACAGGAATGTAAAATACCCTTTGAATCATTTAGGGTGCTAAATATAAAGAAGAGAAAAAGAAGGCTGGTTTTCAGTTCATTAAAAAGAACACATTTCAGACTAGAGCAAAACATACAATCTTGAAATTTCTGGTGAAATACGATCTTTTAGTGGCAGTAGCACAAGGGACCCGTAATGTGATATATCATATGCTATAATATGATATGCAGCTGGTACTGCTATATCCCACATATTTTCATTAAAATATCTATTTCGTCTATTTTTAAATTTTCTGAGTTCTATGTTTTCCATTTTATTAGCATTTTTAAAAATGTGGATTTGTTTGAAAAATTTCATTAAAATGTGTCTGATATCACTGATTTCTTTTTAAGCTTCATAACTCCAGCAACTAGTTCCTGAGAAAACTGCCTTACAGGTTTCAACAGGATACAGGGTAAGCAATGACCTTTCCAAGTGGCATACAAATTGCAAAACAGTCGCAGTTGTCAAATCGCCCAGTGGAACATCCATTAAGTTAATTTTCAATCACACTTCCTAAGAATTGCTTTTTTGTGCATCTGGACTGCTACCTTTTGACCTTGGTCTGAAGCCAGTTCTACTCGGCAACCTTTACACCATGTTAGCCATTCCCTTTTCCCACCTGACCCTCATTAGAAGCAGCTTTCTTCCTGTTTTCTACAAGAAATTGGAAATCTGCTCATCCAGCCTGATGCAGTCCAAGACACTCACTGCCAGTAAAACAGTCAAGCTGCAAAATGTCAGGGTAGTTGAAAAAGGCCAAGAACAACATTACAGAAAATCTTAAGTGACAGAAAATAGGAAAGATAATGGCATACTGAAAATTAAACAGCATTATGGGGCTATTTCAGCTCCTCAGTTTGTCTTCCTTTTTCTCAAATACATCCTACATGAGATTCAGTAATTTGAAATCAAGTGTTTTCTTAAAGGACAAGATACCCATAGCCTGTTGTCAGGGACTTAACTGGCCTCATGCAGAGAGCATTGATCTTCTGCAGCTTGCAAAAATAGGAAGATGCGCAAATGTGAAACAATTGGCAGACATACAGCCTCCCCATAAAAAAAGGTCTTTTATTTCTTCTTGTCCCACAGCACCACAAGGGACCAACACCTCATTCCTTGGCCACCCCTCCATCCACAGCTGGGGTCACTGTTGAGCAGTCCCCAGTTCACTGCACCTTGCAATTGCACTGCAAGGCCAATCCTCCTGTGGTGGGCTGATTCTGCCTTCACAATGCTGCAGAGCCAGCAGCTGCCACTGACAGGTCTCGCTTGCTTCTCTTGAATTTTGTAGTTATAAGGGAACTGGCTGGGATAGGAAATTAATTTGTTTTTCTGAAGCTGAAGTTTATCATACAAACCAGTTCTTCTCACCATGTGAGGTGTAGCCTCATTAGCTTTTGATTCTTCTAAGAGTCATTTTATTATTGTAACTTCTTCATTAGCAGTTTTTCCTAATATTTCTTTTTATCTCTTTTCCTAGAATAGAACGAGAATGTATCTGAATTCTCAAATGTTTTCACATAGCCATAATGTAACTTCCTGCCTAGCTTTTTCTGTGACTATTAACTTAGCCTACATCACCACAGACATGATGCTGTCATGTTCCAGCTATAAAATCAAAGCATGCAGATGAGTGAGTACAGACCAATAAACAGAAAACAGGAACAAAAATGTGTTTCCATTAAAACAATTATTTCAGTAAGTACTGTGTGGTAGCAGAAGGACAAGTACTACAGAAGATACAAATTACAGTAACTCCTTGAACTTTGGATACCAGTCATGAATAACTCAGTATTTATGTGTGTGTGCAATCTGTATGATCTGAAACATCAAAAGTAAGCCAGAAGTAAGAAAAACTGGAAACAGGGTATAGGTGCTCCTGCATAGCTTTGAGCACTTACCTTTTTGAAAATCACTCAATACAAACTGCTGGAAGAGAAAAGAGAATGATGCTAAAGGAATTGGGGTACAATTGAACCTGGAGACAAGATGTCTTGTATGCCTATAACCTTTTATGACATTATGCAATGCTGATTTCTTGTATTTACTAAAGTCATTGATTGTATCACATTGTAAGGTAGAATTTATCCTTTTTCAAAGAACAATTAAAAGCATCAAGGCAGTTGAATAATGTGTTAAGGACAGACGGAGACCAAAATCCACTTCAGTGGATGAAAACGAGATTAAGAAAGAAGTATATTTTCCCTTCCAACTTTAAACAGGGAGTTATGAACACTGCCTTTCTTGTTGGGGGGGTTTGGAGAAGGGGGTTGTTCAAAACAAATATAGGTCTCATTCATAAACCAGCTAAGTGTGTAAACCATTGCAAATTGTTACATGCAATGAATGCAGCTGCTCAGTATGCACTTCAGAAATTTACAGAAGCAAAGGGATGGTGCAAGATGTTTCTGTTTCCTTCCTTAAAATAGGTTTAAGATTGCAAACTAATCTCAAAGAGCTTATGAGTACCTCAAAGAGTTAATGAGTATCTTAAAAGATAGTCATGCTTCTCTTAATTGTCCAAAGGCCAATTGATTCTGAAGCGTATAAAATACCAACGCATGAAGATGAGAAACACAGCTGAGAGACCCAGCAAGTAAACAGCAGGCAGAAACCAAGTACTGTGTCTGCCGGGAAGGATGCCAAAAGGTGCTTTTACCTTCATTCGTCTTTTAGTGTTCTTACTCAGTTTCTCCACTATGTGTCTGGGGGTCTTGTGCATTTCAACGAATTCCTCTACCTGCAGATGTGGAAATAATGAACTGGTGTTTTATTGCCTGTTGGCTTTGGGGTTCTTTCTCCTTGTGGCCGGCATTTTCTGGAGCACTTTCCATGAAGTCTTGAAATACAGGGGCCTCAGCAGCATCCTCATACTAAATCCCAGCCTTAGAGAGCTACGTGTCAGCACCATAGACAGGTATGTGTTGCAAACTGCTGCTGCTGAATTGAGAGGAAGGTATGCTGTTTTGCAAACATACTGTGAGATGGATGAAGCAATACAAGGTGCTTGTTAAATAAAAAATATATAGCCATTTTATCGTATTTCTCTGGAGACAGCCGTGGTCTGAAATTTGATTTGCTAGAGAAAGTAGCAATGTGAACAAACAGCAGTTTGTGCGAGCAAGACATAAGGTAAGGTGTTCTACAGGAAACTTAGCAGGCTGCAGAGGGTAGTCCAAAGCCATGCGTGGAGGCAGCAGGTGCAGCTACACTGACTTGATGGAGCTTCTGCAGGAGCATCCTTAGCTCCATCTCAGCAGACAATCCCAGATGTGCTGCTGTGGGATAGGTGCTCATATTACTTATGAACAATGAGGTATGCAGGGAGCTTCAGCTCTCTACATGCTTTTTACCGAAGTGCTCTTGTCAAAAGACTGAGACTTTGAGAAAGAGAGTTTCTTAAACTGATTGGCACTAGGCCTGACAAAAGTCTTTAACATGCTGACTGGATGCATAATTTTTCTTGGGCTGCCGTGGAATCTGCATCAGAAATACTGACAACAGGCGCTCTAAAGACACTACAGAAATGGCATCCAGAAAATTTTGGTTAGATAAGCAGAAACATGCAAAATGAATTCTGAAACTGGAAAACCATGATTATTGTAATAATTTATAAATCACTAATTTAACCTACTTTGGACAATGATCTCTTTCTTCTTCAAATCAAACTTTTCTTGGTCACTTGTTGAAATACACACAAACATGAATGTTTGTATGCCATGGGTGGGAGCTCTTTGTGGGAAAGGTTTTTTTTTTTTTAGAATTCTGTGGTTTAATAGCACATTTTGTAGAAAGACACAAGTAATTGTTCCAACTATGCTGCTGTTTTATAGTAATGTATTCCATTGATCTAAACTTACTTAGGTTTTTATTTACAGTTTAAGACTCACTGAAACTTTGGAAACCTAACAGACAAAGCATCCAACCTAGCTCTCTGAAATAAATCACATTTCACCATGTGTTTCTTTCTGGTTCGCTTTTTCTTAGGCCTGACTTCTATCCACCCTCCTACGAATACAGCACAGATCCTGAAAAACAGACCAACCCATTGCCAGTTGCCTCTGCACTAAAACAGCAAGAAGTCTTCAGTATCCCTCCACCTCTGTATAGTGAAAGCAGCGCAGAGTTAATCAGTGAAACCAATGAGCAGGAACAGCCACCACCATATGAATTGCTTGCACAGCAGCTACAGCAGCAGCAAACAGCTGACCAAAAGCCAAAAGCTGAAGGGGAGTCGAATACTCATCCATCCACACAAGAAAACAGTTACCAACAGGATGCAGACAGACAGGGGACCTCAGAAAGAGCAGCACCTGTCAAAACACTTGAGACAGGCACAGGGCAAAGTCCTGCAGCTGTGAAACAAAGAAAACTGGAAGAAGACATGTATCAGTGATCCCTAAACAGTGCACCACGTAGGCTAAAATTGCCCAGGAAAACCATTGACTGTTTGTGTGTTTGAGTGGAGGTGGAGGGGATATATATAAATGTGTTCAGTATTTCAAAGCAGAATGAATCTCCATAGAGATAGATATGATCAGGCTGTATCTTGTAATAGTCAACATCACTGACAATAGGAATTTCCTATGCTGCAAGATAAAAGCATCATGCTATAATTAATCTTAAATGTCTTGTGCCTCAAATGGAGTTTTGTCTGAAAGTCTTTGTGGTTTTGTAACATTAGCTGACTTGGGAAACCTACTAACTCAGCTTTTATTTGGAAATTGTAAATTATACTTTTTAACTGATTATTTTTGTATCATATGCCTTCCAAGTTACCTGGTTTATTTTGGAGTAATAATAGCCAGTATTTTACCACTGAATTAATGAATAAATTTTGTATTTAAAACATGCCTTGCTTTTGCTTGTACGATACGACGTGTTCATGATTCAGTATAAGCACACAATACAATATACTTAGTATGTTTTATGTTTCCTGGCTACCGAAGAGACAACCCTTGTCATGCTCATAGCTCCTAGGAGGGAATTACCAATTGCAGGAGGAAAAACCTTCTCTGAGTCCTCTGAGCTGTCTCTAAAAGCACTTGTTTCCACTGCAGCTTATTGGAGACTGTGGAAAAGGGCTCCTGTGTCCTGTTTCTGACACAAGTGGCATTGAGGTTAAAGAACAAGTACTAGAAAGAGGTCAGGCTTAGACTCAACCTTTTTCTGTTACAGGTTTCCTTCCTTTCTTCCACAAAATCACTGAGGCAAATTTGCATCCAGGCCACTGGCATCTATAATTGCAGATGACAGTAAAAATTCGATGGGGGTTCATTCAGATTTGGACCTACAACACTGACTATAGGTGGTGTGTTTTTTCTTAGAACCCTATCATGGTTTGGGTTGGAAGGGACTTTTAAAGGTCATCTAGTCCAACCCCCCTGAAATGAGCAGGGACATCTTCAACTGGAGTAGGTTGCTCAGAGGCCTGTCCAGGCTGACCTTGAATGTTTCCAGGAACAGAACATATACTACCTCCCTGGGCAAACTTTTCGTGTCTTTGTTGCAGAACGAGTGAGACATAAAAATTACTAGGGTTTCCAGATGCCCACATACACCAAGGCAACAACTTTAGCATTATGGCTACATATACATCAGAAATGTAAGCCATGATGGTGATATTGAATATTCTTAGACTATGTTCCCTTCTCCCCTTTACTTCCTTTTTCCCCGTTTCCCTCTCTAAAACCCATTGTTGTGTTATTAGTATTCTTTTATCAAATCTATCTCTTTCCAGCTGAATCCAGCAATTTGCCCTCTCCTAATCCTCTTCACCACTTGCTGCCTCTTTCTCTGTCCTGGGTCAGCCCTCTGCTAATGTACCTTGAGATAATTCTCTCTCTCACTAGTCTTTCTGAATTCCTTTCTTTCCTCTTCCTCTAGCATGCTGGGAGTTTATCTTTGTATTGCTGGGTACAGAAAAAGCTGAGGTTTTGGGAAACAGAAATACTGTCCAAGTAAATGTTAGTGCAATCATAGCTGAACAATGCATCAATCTTGCAATTTCCAGACTTCATGAGACTGCTAATCCAACAATAGCCACAGAAGGGTCTCGGTTTCTGTCATAGCACCCAGATACTGTGATATTAATACAAACAGCATTAGTAATGGTTTTCACTTTGCTAGATGTATTGTCTGGTTTTAGTGGCCTTGCATCTTTGTGTAAGCTTACCTATGTTGCTCTTTTCCAAGCATTCATTTCTCATGTTAATAAGTAAAAGACCTCAGGAAAAGCTGTACGCTTTATGAGATTATGGCTATGGTTCTTCCCCAAATGTACCAGATATAAAGATATACACTGTACTTCAGCCTTACAAAGTTTTGTCTTCTTGTATAGAAAAGCAATCAACTGGTGCAAAATACCAGTTGTTACATATTACCAATATCCATTCATTAAAAAGGGATGGTGAATGGATGTGGGGTTAGGCTAGTTTTGTTTGACAGCTATTCAAAACTGCACACAGCCATTTTTTACATTTCAGTGCAGGGGCACAACTGTTGTTTCTGAAGCCCAGGACGAAGGTCAGTACTGAGATTTTAAAACATATCCTTTGTTCACAAAGACTGTCTTCATGAAAGCAAACTGCCATCTACTGCAGCTGGTGCTCTAGTGACTTTCTGATAAAAGCACCAATATGCTTCGTCACAGTCCTGATTTATTCCTCATGAGTCTTCCCACTGCCTCTTGAAAGACACCTGGCTTCAGTATCTTCCTTTTCAAAGTGCAAATCGTAGTCCCAGAAGTTTGGCAAACAGGACACTTTCCAGTATAGCTAGTTCATCATGTGATCAGAAATTATTTCATTGTCAGAGAATGTGTAAAAGATTTTAGAAGTTCTTGGACCGCCTTTCAGAATGTTCTTTCCTGTGGCCCAGTAATTTGAACTAAGTGTCATAATCCAGAGTATGTTCGACCACGCCTGATCCAATAGTTAAGAGCTTACTATCCTGCACCTAGAGGAAGTTGATCCATAAGGAAAATGAAAGATTAGTTAAACAAGATTTCTATAAAGATTAATATTCTTACAATCAAAAGTAGATGTCCAGACTGTGTGAGAATGCCCTGGAGGGCTCCACAAAAATCTTTATAAGAAACTAACAACTTCAAGTCTCCTTTGTTTTATGGGACTACCACTGGTAAGGTAGAATACTATGTGACAACATTAGTACCTGATTTGTTTAGAGTCAATTAAGTACATTATGTAATTGTATTAAAGGCATTTTTATTAGGATGCTTGAAAGTGCAGTGTCTTGTCCACAATTATGTATTAAGACAGAAATACAGCATTACTCTTTATTGTGTACTAAGTGCCGTAGCAATTTTTTGACAGAAGCGTTGAATCAAAACATTCTCCTTTGCTGAAATATTATATAAATTGCACTAAACTTTGACAACCACAACGAATTGAAACACACTGCAAAGAGGCAAGTTGCACCTTGCCACTTTGATGAATGATACAAGTGACCGCACTGTTCCCGAGGAAGCAAAGCTTTCAAACAAGCCACATGCATAAAGTGTTTGTTTTCTTCTTCAGAGCACAGTATTGTAGCTAGAACTGAAGTATCATTTCACAAGCAGAAAAATGCTGATGTCCATATCCCCAATATCCCTCTCAGATCTATGCCGGGATGTCTATTCTCCCCTTGCACTCCCCAGATTTTTTTTCCATGATCCACTGTTACGCAGAATCTAACGCAAACCGTGTCCAGATGGTGAATCAGACAAGTATCTCTATTTATTAATTCATCAGCATTTGTTTTCATTTCCTCTTCACTACACACTTCACTTACCACTTTGAGGTAAGTGGCGCATAAGTATTCCAAAGACTTACAGAACTCTTTCATGAAAAATTGCTGAACTTGCAGTGATTACCCCTCTAACACAGTAAGCACCAATATCACCTCCTGACATGGAGAATATGCAAAAGCCAGCCAGATTCCACACCTGACATATTGCTGGAAGGTCACAATCAGCTTCTATGGCACAAATGCCTTTCTTCGGAGAGAAAAAAAAACCCACAGTCAAAAAATCAGGAAAATCTAAATACGTAAGTCACATTGATATGCTTTAAAAGCAGGGGTAAAAAAAAATACGGGATAACCACTTCTTTGGGAGCCTGTGTAAGTGTGCATACAACACTGCTACCAGCGTGCATGTGTGAGCAATGGGAGAGACAGGAGAGGAAGAGTGGTGTCAGGTATGGAAATACACCCTTTGCAAAGTGTAGTATACAGCCCTTATGCCTCCGACATGCTCTGTATACCTCTTTGTAAACCAGCAAGAAGGTGACAAGGATCCCAAACAATATTTACCAAGCATGTCTTTGCTTTGCGACTTCTCCCCCCTCTTTCTAACTGAAATCTCTCCAACTTTTATCACAGCATTCAAAATCAAGCAGTTTTCCTTCTCTGTCACATTGCTGAGAACAGTTGAAGGTTAAGGCCTCTTTCTTTGGTTATATTGTTATCTGAAATTAAGATATTGAAGGTAAAACAAAATCGATACACTACTGTATTTGGAGATCAATGCAGATGAATATGCTTAATATTATACTGAATTTTTCTTCCCTCCCTACCTCAATCCCCAAGAAAACTTATAATCATACAAGGCACAAATGGCTAACATGTTTCAGCAAGATCCCGTCTCTTCCTTGCTGCTTCGCTTTTGGCCCTGGTTTAACAATCTTCCGTGGCTTCAGGTGATGACAGTGGGTCCCTTTCGACCTGTCCTCTCATGAATCTGAGATATTTTCAGTGCGATTGCTATAAGAGGACTCAGCACAGCCTAAAGAAAACAAATACATTGAATTAGATAAAGCAGAAATATCAACAGATTTATAAATTCTCCTTTAATTGTAGATAAATAATTTAAAAATAATTCAGTAAGAAGCAGCACTAACACAGCCAGAGTGTCTGTATTGTCATACTTGATACAATGAGTATCATGCTGAGCATGTGCTTTATAAAATGTTATATTGAGTATACCTAAGCTATGCAGAAAAAACAGCAAATAGACTACATTGATAAATTGTCTATGTAACAAGAACTGTGTAGCTCTTGTGAAATCTGCTGTACAAAGCAACCTATAAATCAAAAAAAGTAGTATTATTTCTATTCTGATGAGTGGAAGCGATGTAGATGAGATTTTTTTTCTGTGAAGTTTAGAGTCAGAAGGTAATGTAACAATTACCTTAATAGAAATCACAAAAGTATGTGCTGAGTAATATTTGTAATTGTATTAAATAAGATAATACAATTATTAGCAGCATGAACTCTCAAGTTTCAGGCTACGGATTTATTTACTGGCCACATGTATAAAACTGCCCAGATAGGTGAGTGCATATAGCAATTATGATAGTACATGAAAACCAAGTGAAATACATTTTTTCACGTGCCAACTGAATCTTCTCTTAGTTAATTAAATGATATGCAAAGATAAATAGAGCAGAGTTTTAAGTGAAAACTTTAATTTCAGAGAAACATGTACTGATTACTAAACTAGGTAATTACCTCAGAAGTTCCCCACTGCTGCCTCTTTCAAATGAACTACATTCTGACTTTAAGCCCGTCAGGTTTAAAAATAAAATCAAACAAACCAGTAATTCTGGAGAGCTTAAATTTGAAGGAATCTTTTTTATAAGCTTAATATAATCAATCCTTTGAATCTGCTTCAGCCACCTAAGAGTTTCTGACAGTATGAGGTGTTTGATTTTTATATACAAATGGTCAGACAGTTAAAACAAGAGTGAGGAGACTAACTGAGCAAGCAGAGTCAAGGAATAACACCGTGAATGCCACTGGTGTCAAATGAGTTTATGATCAACTTGGTTATGCACAAGTGTGAGCAGTCTGACATGCTGTTTTGTTCAAAAACCTCCATATTGGCAGATACTTATCTACTGAATAGTCACTGAAGCAGAATACAAGTCCATTAAAGTCAAACATGCTTACAGAAGATTAATGTATGAAGCACAAATTCACATCTGTGGGCAAATGCTGCAAAAGTAAATATTAAAATGTGCCAATTTAATAGGTCTGGACCATATCACTTGTCCCCTCCAGCAAAATGGATTAAGGAGAACTGAAAGAAGACCAAAGCTTTTGAAGTCCCTCCAGCACTCCTATAAGAAACCTCTTCCTTATTCAATTTTAAAAGTACAGGCAAATCTAAAAAGCCACCCTACTGACCAGCTTTACTTGACCCTGCTTTCTTCAGCAACAAATGCACTCTAAAGAAAACAAGGAGAAAACAGAAACAAAAGCAAACAAAACTCTACACAACACTCTGAGTATGACACAAAATCAAATGAGTTTATATGATACCCATTTACATAAACAATTTAGCTGCTGCTCTTTCCCCAAGTCATTCCAATTACTACTAAATACTCTGCTGCTTACAATCACACTTCTCAACAGAGAAAGGTCTGGTTTAGTTCTGTCTTCTCACACTTCAATTTATCTCTCATAATACACTTTCTTCCTCTCTCAGATGTAAAAAAAAAAAAACAACCCAAAAGTGGATTCTCTTCAGAATGGCAAGAGCAGGTCAAAATAACAAGGAAATACAGCTGTGTATGCCTTTTAAAAACTCCTTTATCTCTGCAATGAATAGTTTACATTTACAGAGCTTAGATACAGCGTTTATATTTTAGCTGCAAAAGATAAATCCCAGCCAGCAACCATTTATAGTTAACATGACTCTAGAAAGACTTCTGTATCTTAAAGAGATCTTTAAGATTTAAAAATACTAGGTTTTGTATTCCAAAAACCAGATGTCTTTAGAAAGGTTTGCGATACAGGCACCCATCCTACAAGTTCTATGCAATCTGGATAGCCTCGTTCATCATGGAACAAACTGGACCATCTCTGTAACACCCACGGCACTGGTGGTGTTTATTACAGAATCATAGAATCATAGAATGGAAAGGTTGGAAAGGACCTTAAGATCATCTAGTTCCAACCCCCCTGCCATGGGCAGGGACACCTCACGCTAAATCATATCACCCAAGGCCTTGTCCAACCTGGTCTTGAACACTGCCAGGGATGGAGCATTCACAACCTCCCTGGGCAACCCATTCTAGCGCCTCACCACCCTAACAGGAAAGAATTTCCTCCTTATATCCAATCTAAACTTCCCCTGTTTAAGTTTTAACCCGTTACCCCTTGTCCTGTCACTACAGTCCCTAATGAAGAATCCCTCCCCAGCATCCCTATAGGTCCCCTTCAGATACTGGAAGGCTGCTATGAGGTCTCCACACAGCCTTCTCTTCTCCAGGCTGAACAGCCCCAACTTTCTCAGCCTGTCTTCATACGGGAGGTGCTCCAGTCCCCTGATCATCCTCGTGGCCCTCCTCTGGACTTGTTCCAAGAGTTCCATGTCCTTTTTATGTTGAGGACACCAGAACTGCACACAATACTCCAGGTGAGGTCTCACAAGAGCAGAGTAGAGGGGCAGGGTCACCTCCTTCGACCTGCTGGTCACCCTCCTTTTGATGCAGCCCAGGATACGGTTGGCTTTCTGGGCTGCAAGCGCACACTGCAGCCGGCTCATGTTCATTTTCTCATCAACCAATACCCCCAAATCCTTCTCCACAGGGCTGCTCTGAATCTCTTCTCTGCCCAACCTGTAGCTGTGTCTGGGATTGCTCCAACCCAGGTGTAGGACCTTGTAGTTGGCATGGTTAAACTTCATGAGGTTGGCATCAGCCCACTTCACAAGTGTGCTGAGGTCCCCCTGGATGGCATTTCTTCCCTCCAGCGTATCAACCGAACCACACAGCTTGGTGTCATCGGCAAACTTGCTGAGGGCACACTCAATCCCACTGTCCATGTCACTGACAAAGATGTTGAACAAGACCGGTCCCAACACCGATCCCTGAGGGACACCACTCGTTACTGGTCTCCAGACGGACATTGAGCCATTGACCACAACTCTTTGTGTGCGGCCATCCAGCCAGTTCTTTATCCACCGAGTGGTCCATCCATCAAATTGATGTCTCTCCAATTCAGAGACAAGGATGTCGTGTGGGACAGTGTCAAACACTTTGCACAAGTCCAGGTAGATGACATCAACTGCTCTACCCCTGTCCATCAGTTCTGCAGCCCCATCATAGAAGGCCACCAAGTTGGTCAGGCAGGATTTCCCCTTAGTGAAGCCATGCTGGCTGTCACCAAGCACCTTGTTGTTTTTCATGTGCCTTAGCATGCCTTCCAGGAGAATCTGCTCCAAGATTTTGCCAGGCACAGAGGTGAGACTGACTGGTCTGTAATTCCCTGGGTCATCCATTTTCCCCTTCTTGAAAATGGGGGTTATATTTCCCTTTTTCCAGTCATCGGGAACTTCACCCGACTGCCATGATTACTCAAATAGAATGGCCAGCGGCTTTGCAACTTCATTCGTCAGCTCCTTCAGGACCCGCCGATGGATTTCATCAGGACCCATGGACTTGGGCACTTTTATTATAATGAAGCAACACAGTCACCAAAGGGAACTGACCTCTCTACTCTTGCGCATAGTCTGCCTGCTAACTCAAATCAAATTACAATAAAGGTCAGGAGGCCAGCTGTTCTGCAGCTCACAACAGCAGAGGGCAGGCATGAGAGCTGAAACAGGAGGAAAATATAAATGCTGTGCCGCACAGAAACATCTATGTTCCCAACACATTAGTTCTTTTCTAGTATACCCAATGAGCTTTAAGTGAAGATTAGTTTAAATTAATTAATTTTCTTGATTCATGAGGTATTTTATAATCACTGTCACATGAATTAATTTTTCTTACATTCCTTTTCAGTTCCAGCTGATGTAAAATTTATCAACTGTATGGCTTTTGGCAGAATCAGAAGCTAAATTACCTGAATCACATAAATATGCTGTGCAACTTGAGTGTGATCAAACAGATGGAAATCTCCGTATCCCATGTCCGCCTCAAAGAAAATCTTATTAATTTTTATAGTAAAAGCAAAACTTTATATGATTTCTCTGGACAATACTCTACGTTTTAACAGTCAACCACAGCCATGCTAAAAGACCCAATGATGAAAAGAGGTAATAATTCTCTAGCAAAGTACACTTATGTTTAGGGTTGCAAGAGTGTCATGACAGAAGCATGCAGAAACCTTTAATTTTATCCCTAATAAAATTAGGGATAAGGTACTGGACACAAGGACTTCTAGGTTACTGATTTCTGAAGTTTGCCCTGCTCTTGGACAAACTTCACATCATAAACAACTGCTTTATATAATAATTTTTAATATATATATATACACACATATACACAATCATATATAAATCATAATCCTTTCATATACTGACCTGAGTATCAGTTTGTTTTTTCCTGTGTTACTTGCCATTAAAAAATTGTCTCAAAAATTCAGTCTTTGATGACAGTCTTTTGATCAAGACATTTTTCATCCCAATTATTTTTCTTTTACTTGGCTTGCTTTTTTGGAGAAAAATGCAAAGAAACAACTCCTGCCCCAAAACCTTTCCTTGGTTGCTGCTGATCTAATGATTCTGAAGCTAATTAGCACATATTTCACTAGCTTTTGGCAAAAGTAACTGCAGCGTTTGTTATTTACTGCAGCCTGTTTAAAGAGTAACTGATACAGTCTGCGTAGGTCTGTGACAACACTTATTTACTGCTGTTGCAATTCACATAGTGAATAATAAAATTCTGCAAACAGAGCTAGTTATTCAGAACAATTCAGATTATTCACTACACTGTTCCCAGGGCAAACAACTCAAAACAACTCCGCATAATGGGTCATTTCTTTCTTGGTCTTCATATATGAAACTTCCTGTTTGAATCTTATCCCAATTCAGTAATATATCCAGATGGCTAGACAAAGGACAAGAAGATACTAAGCATGTGTTAGGGTCTGCAAAGAATGAATAATGAGTTGATCCATAAAATAAAGCTATAAATGAGCCTAAAGGTCAATAAACCCTTGTTTTAATATTCCATGCCCATTGAATGTATCTCTAGATTTTCCACCTGCATTAAACTTAGCACAGCTAATAACTCTCTTAACTTTAGAAAAAGATAAATGCCAATGCATAAACATTCAAGGCTTCAGACAAAACTGTTGTTTGTTATAATGAACTGAACTTCCTGAAATTGCTATTTGTATGCCTGTTTGACTAGTTAAACCCAAAAAATCATCTTTTTAAGGAAATCTTCCAGCTAACCGGAAAGTAACTTTCTCAGTAATGTGCAGCAATGAGGGGCATGATCAGTGACAAGGAGCATTAATGGAGTGCTCTTCTGTTCCAGGGGAACATTTTAGAAAAACTTTGGACATTTGTCATGGTTTAAGCCCAGCCAGCAACACAGAACCATGCAGCCACTCGCTCACTCCCCCTCTCCCCCACCTCCTCCCCCCGCTCCCAGAGGGATGGGGAGGAGAATCGGAAGAGTGTAACTCCCATGGGTTGAGATAAGAACAGTCCAGTAACTAAGGTATAACACAAATCACTGCTGCTGCCATCAATAATAATAATGATAAGGGAAATAACAAGGGAGGAGACACAACCGCTCACCACTTGCCGACTGATATCCAGCCTTACCCAAGCAGTGATCTCGCCCTTCCGGGTAACTGCCCCCACTTCATATACTGGGCATGACGTGCTGTGGTATGGAATACCCCTTTGGTCAGTTTGGGTCAGGTGTCCTGTCTCTGCTTCCTCCCGGTTTCCCCTCCTCCCGGGCAGAGCATGAGGCTCACAAAGTCCTTGGTCAGAGTAAACATTTGAGCAATAACTAAAAACATCGGTGTTATCAGCGCTGTTCCCAGGCTGAAAGTCAAAACCACAGCACTGCACCAGCTACTAAGAAGTAGAAAAATGACTGCTACTGCTGAACCCATGAAAACATTGTTTTCAAGACTTTGTTTTAGAACTAGATTGCATCACCACTATAAATTACATAATTTTAAAAAGTTTACATGGGATTGGTTTTAATATACTTTGCCCAGAGCATGACGGTTCCCTTTTTTTTTTTTTTGCTTTTGATTTTCACTCCTGTTGATACTGACTTACAGAAAGAACTGTATTACTCCTGGACAAAAGGTTGCCACTCCTTATCTTTCAGGTGACCATGAAGCTGCTTTAGCCAATTTCCTTCAACGGATTGTTCAACAGCCAGAATCCTCTGCTATTCACATTTACCTGCAACCTCAGACTTGTAATTATTAGCATATTTTACTGCTTTACCTTGGACTCTTACTTTATTAATCAGGAGCTGGCTATGCTTAATTCTAGGTGGAAAGTATTAATAATTAATTGTATGAAAGATGTTATTAAAAGAAGATTTGGGTGACCCTTATAATCATTAATGGCTACTGTTTAGCACACATATAAATTGGAACAAAAGGTCCCTATGAGCCTTACTTTGGTCTGGTTACAAGAATGCTGTAAAGGCACTTAAAGGCAATAAGGCCTGAAAATCAGCTCTTCCTGTAAGACTCACAGAGAGTTACACAGTACTGAAGCACGACAAAGCATGAAGAGAGCTTTACTCGAGCACTGCTCACTTGCATGACTCCCTGGGGCCAAAATCAAAAGGCACAGGTCTGAGCAGCCCCAGTTACATTTCGAAGTATGTTAGGCTTTCTGCTGGGTACTGAACCAAAGTTGGGCCAGCAGCTAGCACTGTCAGTTACTTGAACCTGAGTGATATTGAGCACTGTTATAGATCTTTGTCCAAATTTCATTCTGGGCAAGAGTTCATCATAGAAGGAGCTCAGGTTGAAAGGGATCTTGAAAGATCATCAGATCCAGCCTGTTGTGGGAAAGGAGTTATGGCCATCCAGAGACATACAGCACCTCTAATGTGAATGATTAATTCTGTCCACCTCAATTGAACCGTTGGTTTAAAAGAACCATGTATATATTACCTTTACCATATGTTAACACTTCACTCAGAAAGTGCCGTGATTTCATACTGGTGTTTCAGGACAATACGCATGTCTCAGCATGCATACTGGAAGGAGTGGTTTAGATTTCTGCTTATCTGCAGAAAATTCTCTATCAGCAGTTACACTGTGAAAGACAACAGAAGCAAACTAGAAAAACTTGAAAACTGCCAAAAAGTTGGTTTATCAATTTTAGGTATGACTTCGTTTGAAAGGAAGGTGGAAAAACAGGATGCTGGCATGAGGCAAACTCAAGCCAGTTACCACAATGATTCCACAAAATGCCATGTAACTTCCAATATAATTGAGTTGCCTATCAAGTCAGGGTAACATATTTCTTGTGGAAAAGAGCCAAAAAGGCATTTTTGCCTTTCAGTGCAGGTATTGACTGGAACTGTCACCAATGCAAAGCATTCATCTTCAACTTGTCTAGATAATCAGTGGAAAGAAGGTACTGGAAGGAGGTGGTCCAATAAGCAGAAGCAACCAAGTATTTACTTAAGCAGCCAATCATCAAATAATTTTATGTCTTGGTTTATGATATAAAAAGAAGACACTTTTTCACGATCAGCTGTTCCAGGCAGAGTGCAATGATACAGAAGCCACATGTAGTTACCTGCCGAACTGCAAACATCAACTACACTTGAAGAAAAACAAGCATTTATCTCAAATGTAATAATTTCCTTAAGTACTACATATAAGGAATACGCTTTACGTACCCTTTACATCAGTGTTCTTTGAGTAACTGGTCAATTAGGAATATGTTGGCTATGCCTCTATTACTGAAGGTAAAGAGGAAACAAAGCACTTAAAACTTCAAATCTATCACAACTTGTCTAGATGCATACATGACAGTATGAATCTCAAGGGAAACTAAACAATAAAGGAATTACAATTATCAGGAAAACTATGCCACCTCTCCCCTCAATGCTGTTTTCTGCTCTTTGCTATTCACTCTATTCCACATATTCCACTGAAGATTATCAAATGCTTTCCTGACAAATTTTTAGTTATTTTTGTATTAGCATGAAGATCTCCTGAAGTCAGTTTTATGTACTGCCTTGAAATCCACCATCTGCCTGTCAGATACAATATCGCTTTGCAGATCTTAATGCTGTCATTGGCAACGTATCCAGCCAGGGCAAGGAAAGAAGAGCAGTAGGAACTGTACAATGCTATACAACAAGAAACCAGAGAAAGAATTTACTGCATTAAATGAAATGAAACTGCTGTTTGTCATGTGTTTCCTGAGTCAGTCTGGATGTTAAAATATCTGCCTGCACTGCATAAATGCAGGAAAGTCCCTGCAACAAGTTTCAAGGCAATGAATGACATTTCTGCCCTTGGGATTATCTGTTCACTAGTGAATATCCTGGATAAACAGCCAAAAGTGTCATAATCTGACAGGTTCTAGTACATAAATAGAAAAAAAACCCTAAACCCTTCCAGTCATTTTTCTGACCCTAGGAGTATGAGACTATGAAAGCCCTGAGGGCAGTGGTAAGTCTTACTGTTCCTGCCAAGTCTCCCATGAGGACTCCCCATCACTGCACCCTGCCCATGGGTTCACACAGCCCATTTCAAGCCATCCTAGGGGTGTTAGTCTCTCTCTGAGCTATGCCATCGGAGTGCGTGTCTCCAGACTCATCTCTAGCTCTGCTGCATGGATGAACCTCAGACCTGTGCAATAGCTAGCTTCTCTCCCTGAAGAACTGCTTGGTGCTCCTACCACCTTTTGCAGCAGTCCCATTTTTGCTGCTCCCCAGGCACACTCTTGTGTTGCTGGTAACATGACTAGACTTTCTAGTGGACTGTAAGTCCACTGCAAACCTCTAAAACAAACTCTTAGTCTGTCTCTTTCCATGACTTGTTATCATCTATGCCTTGCCTGCATAGCATGAAGAACCACATTTGAAATGATCATCTTAACTCCAACTGATAAACAATTCATGCTGTAATAAAACTTTACATGGCTGTGGTGCATTGACCTTGGCTGCCCACCAGTTGCCCACCATGCTGCTCTATCACTTCCTCCATTCCTCACTGACCTTGGTGTCTGTTTCTCTCACATATTCTCCCCTGCCCTCCCTGCTACTGCTGCACAGTGGTTTTTACCCATCGTTTGACAGCTTTTACGCATTTGCACCTCGCATGAATAAGCAACTGCATGGGACTTCAAACTATAGGGTTTTGATTTACTACAAGGTAACTGCTTAACCTCTCCCATGAAACATCCTTAGTTCTCTCGTTGTACATCACAGCATGAAGTTGTTTTACTAGGAAAAATCTGAGAGTTCAAAATGTGGTTTATATTACGAATTATTTTAGGCATCTGATGGATTACACTGCAACTTGCTCTCAACATTCACTCTTCTTAGGAAAGAGTCTGGTTATGCTATGAGATAATTCTTTAGACAGCTACGAGTCTTTCCCTTAATAAGGAATCCCTACATCATTTAGACTCTGGCAGCCGTATTTCCTAAGTGTACTTTCATCATGAGGCATCCCTGGTGTGCAATAATTAAGTGATCCCCAGATAACCTGCTTGAAAAATATTTTTTTTATATTGTTCAATAACTCAGGTTTGTTCTACAACACTTGCAAAATAATGAGTGAAAAAAAATAAATGAGCGTGGCTTCTCTTACTAGATTAAAAATCATTGCTCAGCATTTATCACCAGGCATCTCAGCCCCTGACATTCCTGTTGTGCTAGATACTACACATATATTGAAACTGTTGGTCCTGCTTCAAAACATGCACAGTCACATGATTAGTAAAATCATCCACAAACACAGCAAACAGGGGTCAAGTTGCTGAGTGTTCCTTCTGATTAAAGGAGAAAACCTGTAGCCATTACTAATACAAAGGAAGTGCATTACTTATTGACTCATAATACTACTGCATTACTTGTGGCTCCTTATTGTGTTGGCTAGGATCCTTTTCATAACTCTCTGCATAGATCCGGAGAGTAGCTCTCACATGGCTGGAAGCACTCATTCTGAAGATAAGCCTCGAAGCATCTGAAAAAATAATCCGCAGCCCCTATGGGAGAAGAAGGAGCAACATGTACATAAGGCGGCAGTACCTTTACAAATCACAGTTCACTATTTAAAATAAAGAATGAAAGGAAGAGTCATTTGGATACAATTCCTCTTTCCCTGTAACTTTGGACAACTCTCTCATCATTCTTTTTCCCCCCTCTAAAGTCTAGAAATATCTTGTGTATTTCTGCCTGCTCCTCATTACAAGAACTCTCTTAGTGCTGGGTTTCTTTGTTTTTTTTTTCTTCAGCTGCTTTGTTTTTTTCTGTATGGCAGAGCAAAAAATTAATGGCCTGAGAAACTCTCATAAGATAAGCAAGGCTCAGTGGACTAAAACACAGCTACAGAATCTCAGGATCAAAAATCAGTTGTCAGTAGTGAATATAAAAGATAGGATCAGTTGCTACCCCTCAAAGACCATGCATCAATATCAGATTACAAAGAGTTTCAACAAGAGCTTGTAGTAAACTTGGGAAACTTAACATGAAGTGTTAATTAATTTCAAGTACATTAAGTAATGTACGTTAACTGTGTGTAGAATAAAAAAAAAGTATTCACTGTGAATTTGCTCTTTGCTCCCCTTTTCTCATTTTCTTTCCTCCTCCCCCCTTTTATACTGTATATATGAACACACTCTTCTAAAGACCACAGACAATATACCTGGATCCACAGTAGACAGACTTTCTGTTCAGGAAGGTCATTAAGTCCAAAGGACTATATTGCACTGTTAAATAGTTGTAGTATTTCAATACTGTGCCAATTCTGCACCAACACGCAGCCTAGTTCCCTTTCTGTAATAAGTACCCTTAGACTAGGTGCCACCTCTCACATGCCACTGAACTTTATTTCCTCTTTTAAACATGCTGTTGTTAAACACCTAGCGCATAAACTGAAGTCCTTGCTACTTTTGTTTAAGGGACCATGAAAAAATGACAGAAGAGAATTTAAAGAGAAGCTTTATTTTCTTCCATTTTTATCAGCAGCTGAAGAAGACACTGATGTTAGCAACACAGTGCTCCAATATTCTAATAAGTAGAAACCTCTGTTTCCTCTGCTGCATGCCAAAACATCTCCAGCACCATGTAAAGCATTGTTTGCTTGGTAATCACAGAATCATAAAATAGTTCTGGTTGGAGGGGACCTTTAAAGGTCATCTACTGATGAGAAGGGACATCTTTCTTCAACCAGATCAGGTTGCTCAAAGCCCAGTCCAACCCGACCTTGAATATTTCATCTATGACCTCCCTGGACAACCTGTTCTAGTGTTTCACCACCCTAATTGTAAAAAATTTCTTCCTTGCATCTAGTCAGAATCTACCCTTTTTTAGTGTAAAACCATTATCACTTGTCCTATCACAACAGACCCTACTACAAAATCTGTACTCATCTTCCTTATCAACCCCCCTTTAAGTATTGAAAGGCCACAATAAGGTCTCCCTGGAGTCCTCTCTTGTACAGGCTGAACAACTGAAACTCTCAGCCTTTCCCCACAAGAGAGGTGCTTCAGCCCTCTGATCATTTTTGTGGCTCTCTTCTGCATCCACTCCGTATCTTTCCTGTGTAATGTCAACTAACACTAGAAAGTATTGATTCGGAGAAAACTCCAGGAACTCGGCAACAAAGTTTTAAGTTGACTAACAGGTATTCGTTATTGCGGCGCCGGGAGACACGGGGGATAGCTCCTCCAAGTGTGTCTCCCTCAGGCATCAACCAGGCTGGATTATATTGTCCTTAAACAAACATATTCATTAGATCACATACATTACATCATACTTCTTAGACAATGCCTCCTGTACGCATACAAAGATGCGGTACTGGGCTTTCGGGACCCCCGGTGGTTATTTCTTCATCACTGTTTTAGGATCATTGTCATATCAGTAACCACTAGGTGGTTCTGGCAAAGCTTATCTTAGTAATTTTTGTTTTCTCTATAGTTGCTAACAAAGCACAAGGTTCTTGAGGTTACTTATTTATAACCCTATTCTCCAATCAACCCTATTCCACAATTGACCCCATTCTTCAATCCACCCTATTCTTCTATCAACCCCACTCTTCAGTATAAACCAGGAAAATAGCCCACATGGACAAAGGGTTGGATTAGATGGCCTAAGAGATATTCCCCATCTCTAATTTTGGTGATATCATGAAACTTCTTTTAAGCTGCTAGTATAATTTTAACATGCATTGGCAACATAGATAAATAAATTTACCTAGTAGACTCAACACGTACAGCAAAAGTGACAAACAGAAATAGTTTACATTCAGAAGACTGAGCTGTAGAGCCTGCTTTTCTACTATTTTCTATTAAACCAACTCTATAATGAGATGGTTCAATTGATGCTGATGGGAGCTTTGCCACTGATTTCAAGGAATCAGGATTTCATCTTTGATGACTGCAATTATACAGGCAGTTTGCTAAGATCTGATCCAGTGAGAAAGGGGTTGCTTACTGCTGATTGCTCATTACATTTTGTAACAGTGAAATGGAAAAAGATAAACTGAAGAGTTTCTCGGTTCTGGGTACAGTTTGTTTCAAATGGTTGTCAAAACCAGGACCAGCAGGTCAAAGTACGGAACATTAATGTCAATCAGCTTTAAGACAGAAGTAAGGGAGGCTGCACAAAATGAAAGCATGAACATCAGACCATGTGAGTATCTTCCTCTTCAAAGACTATACTGCCGTTTAAAATGCTCCTGCCCGGCCTAGCAATTCCCACAACGACATGAATAGCAAGACCACTTGAATACCCTTTCACACACTCCATGTTTATCTGTCAATAATGACAATAAGGCATTGTTAATTGGTTTAGCACACCTTAAGTCCCACCACTCATTAAATTACGGGCTTCAAAATAAAAAGAATTTACAAACACTCCCCCTAACTCTTCCATAACTTGTCACAAAATGCTCCATCAAACCACAAGAATCTGTAACCAGTTTGATGTCACAGTTATTTTCACTTGGGATGTTTATGTAATGTATACGTACACATGACCAGCATTCAGACAGTTCACTCTACTATTTCTGACCTTATTATTTTATTCATTTTGCATTTCTCAGGGACATATGACTGACAGTACTTATTTTTACACATGCATGATGACAGTTAATGTTTGTCTCAGACTAGAATTCCTGACATACAGCTGAAAATACTCTGTAAAAGGGAATTACAGAGACACAGTGGCTGTACTCCTTAAAATATATAATAATATATTATCTTAAAAAAAAACAATCCTATGTGCCAGGAAGAAATCATATGCTAGGAAAACAATGGCCTTTAGAGCTGGACTGTGAAAGTCAACTTTTAAAGTCATAATATTCACTTAGAGATTAAACTCATTTTTAAGAGAGCATACAGCAAAAAGCTGACTTTCAACTCTTCCTTAGAAACAGCGATTTAAGCACTAGCAAAGCTTTTCACTCAGGAACACCACAGAAAGTAATAAGAGTTATTAAATTTTTATATTCCTCATTGTTTTCTGGCGACTAGATCTAAAAACTGTGAGTTGCAAACATTTTTAAAGTCAAAAAACCCAGCCAAAAAAAATCACTGTCACCAAATAAACATGAGAAAGCACTGCCTGGAGAATAACCTGTGACTCAGCATCTTGTGCAAAGACTAAAGCAAACAGGTTTTGCCCGCTTGTTGCAAAAACTCTAACATATAGACACTTCCCTTTTTAACACTTTTGAGCTTTTGACATCAGCAAGGTCAAAGCACGCTGTCAAAATTGAAAGCAGCCCAGTTACTGTTTGTCATGACAGTATTTTTTCACCTAAGTTCCATTAATTTAAAGTCACATATTTGCTATTTGCTGTATCAAAGGTGTTAGCTCCATGAAACATAAAATTTTATATGCAGAACTTACAAACAAAACGAGTAAAGAAAAGAAGAGTAAAACACTGAAAAGCCCACCGGATAGAATAATTTCCAATTTTAATAAAACAGGACACACTATTTGTCACTAACAAGAATATTGTTTTCTTATGGAAACAGACTTTTTTTTTTTTTTTTTCCTAGGAGGAAGCAAATTGAAAGGCTCAGTACAGCTCTGAACATCTGCAGATATTTACTGGGGGGGGGGACTATGCATTAGGGACTGTAGTGATAGGACAAGGAGTAACGGGTTAAAACTTATTTCTTAAAACAGAATTTCTTTATTGTTAGGGTGGTGAGGTACTGGAATGGGTTGTCCAGGGAAGTTGTGAATGCTGCATACCTGACGGCATTCAAGGCCAGGTTGGACAGGGCCTTGGGCGACATTGTTTAGTAGTTTAGTGGGAGGTGTCCCTGCCCATGGCAGGGGGCTGGAACTAGATGATCTTAAGGTCCTTTCCAACCCTAACTATTCTATGATTCTATGATTTTAGGCAAACTGGGCCTGCTAATGGGTAATCACAGAAACTCTGAACCAAAATCGTGTACCATGGTTAACCCACTGACTTGGAAGCTGATGTGATGAAGATGAGCTTCACAGGGATTTCTCTTTCACATTACAATTCAGTTAAACAGCCTACTGATGTATTTACGAAGCACTCAGAAAACTAAACCTACTGCATATTGTACTGTATGGTACAGTATGGTTTGGTTTCCAGTAGTTTGTTTTGGTTTATTTTTTTAATTACCAATTTCATTATTAAATACATAATATTCAATTCATATAATATGTTAGAATGAACAAGACCAAGCAGCAAACTTCAAGCAAAGTACCTTAGGATTTTGAAACACATTTTTTGAAATATAACACCAGGGAGCAACACCAGTAGAAAAATCTAACCTAGCAGCAATATATCAGACACAGAAATGTATATATAAATTAGGAGCACATAAAATGGCTATACTTTCACCTCAAAATACTGTGATTATCACAATTTTTATTTGGTCCTCTACGGACTCTTGAGAGTCCTCCTAGGCATATCAGACCCAAGTCATTACTCTGACAGGAAATACCTTATTGCTACTACGCAATTGGAATATTCTAAACAGAAGAATTTTTTACTTTTATACTATCTGAAATAACTTTTTTCCAACTTTTCCAATGCCTGTTTCCTGACCATTGCTCAAACTGAAATAAAAAAAACAACTCCACTAAGAACACATGCAGACCCCTTTCCATCCCAAATCTATCAATGGAATCAGAAAATATTAATTAACTTCTAATGAAAAAGCTCCAGAGCTTTATTCTGTGAATCTCAGAATGTAAGAATGCTTCATTAAAGGGCTCGAAGTTAACCACTATAATGGACAACTTGTACTTCTCATCCTTCCAATTCAAATTTCACACAAAAAATGCAATTGGTCCCATTCCTGTCTTAGAGGATCCTCAGGAGCAGCACTGTTACGTGCTCATGTGCGCAAAGGCTAGCACTATAGGGCTTCAAAAATTAAAAAGTCTTCATGAAGAGCACAACATCTAATTTTATGCCTTATTACTGCACTATGATAAACAATATTCATGGATTTCAATACTCAGAATTAATTGGAAGCTACAGTCTGGGTATATTGTTTGCTGCCTATTTTGTTGTTGTTGTGTCTGTTTTCTGAACCTGATGGTTAATTTTCATGTAGCCAGCTTCTCATTCATGACATACAGTGCAGCTACACTGAATATAAAGCTCTGTCCCCGCTACCTACTGGGGAGAAAAACCTTGAACAGGTTCCTAAAACATATCTGGAAAACATGCATGAAGCTCATGAGAGTTAGAAAGAGGCATCTCCATTTAAATAAAGAGCAAGTTAGCTGAGGAAAATGGCAGCAATGAACTGTTGTTTCGTTTGCATGGATCAATGTCCTTTCTTATTTTATTGTGTTTAGAGAATTCTACTAAGACTGTAGATACATGGAGCTAGGAATGTGTGTTGCTGGAAGACAAACTGGTTGAACTGTACTCAAAAAATACGTGCTTGTCCCTATGAAAAGACATGGTTTCTGGTTTTATGGGCTCACTTTCAGAGTCCACCTCAAAACAGGCCAAGTCATGTTTCTCCGTTTGTGTTAAGCGGTGATATGATTAGCAATTATATTCCAATTTAGGGCAAGGGCTTTGGATGAAAATTAAGGAAGGAAAGGTGCACTGAAAATTCAAAAGCTGTTTTATAAAAGAGCCACAAGTCTGCCATGCCTGTAATTTTCCAGTGGGCTTGGATATGACAATATCCTTGTATTTTGTTTCAGCACTGATATGCACTAAGAGAATAGTTCAGTGTCAGGTGGGCTGCTTATATTTTCTGGATGCAATGATGAATGGAAACTATAAAGACTCTGACCAGAATGGCATGACAGTAGTTTTAATGACTTGTAATATCACTTGCTAAGGTCTGGTCAGGTCAAGTAATTCACAAACCAGAGAAACTAGGACAATAAAAATAAACAACATAAAATCAGAACACAATGAGTTTTAGCTCTTACTAAAGATGCTTGGATATATATTTATACGTGGCAAAAAAAATACATTGTTAGTTTTGAGCACATTGTGAATTTCAGAACACTGAAGGCTCAGTCTGAACTGCAGTTCTTGAGAGCTGACTCATCATGGACATAGCCCAGAAGGAACAATTGGAAGGAAGAATTGGTCATTTAGGTTAGAGAAGTCAAACGTGCCTACATATGGTACAATCTACTAAAGCCTTCTGCATGCTATTGGCTGCAACAGACATTGTGCCTTAAACACCCTGTAGGTCACCAACAGCGAGATTTCTTTTGTAGCAATAAGAGATTTCAGACAGAAAATAGAAGACCGTCTTTCTACATGACATTTTGCATTGTTCAGGAAAGGGAACCCTCCATATATGTACACTGATGTCAACAGAGAGTCCACCCCTTCTATACTCTCTGCGGCACTACTGCCTCCAGTTATGCACAGCAAGTGCAAGCTAAACCAGAAGTGAATTTTCGTACCCAGACTGAGTTAATCTTAAGTAGGAAACATGGTATTTATCAAAGCAAAGGAAACATCATCCTATAAATACGAGGCTTGTCAGCTGAATGTTAGAAACAACACTGTTACAGAAAATGACAGTTGCAAAACTTTGCTACTCCATCAGTACAGCCATACCTGTCTTTTGGTCACAGTGCCATCCACAGGATCTACGTACTCAAAGCTGTCCGTTCTTTCCACACTGTAAATATTGTTACCCACAGCAAACTGCTGATGGCTGAATGATTTGTCAGTGATTAAAGCTTCCAGGTCTCTCATTATGAAATATGCTGTTCTGGGTTCCAGTGCTTCATAATCAAACCTTGCACATAAATAAAAAAAATAGAACCAAGAAGTAAGTCCCCTACAGCTGAGAAAACTGAGAACTCAATATACTCACAATCAGCAATTTACTGCTTCAAAAATCAGAGGTGGACCATTGAAGTACTGACTGCAAATTAAACAAGCTACACATGCACGCCCTGTGCAACCTGACCATCACGCATGTGTACCATAGCTCTACACTGAGCACCTGACTCTGAGTCAACAGAAATTTAGAAAATCCACAGTTTCTAAAGTAGAATAGAAAATGGCTTTGATACACAAGAAGCTCTCCAAGATCAAGGACACAATCAGTACAGTACTCAACAGCCAAGGAAAATAAAGAAAACTTTATTACAAGTTTGAGGAACAGCCACAGACATGTAAACTCCTCTGGATTAAGTCTATTCTGAGAGAAAGGGAGATGTATAAGATATAAATGACAGTTAGAATTCACCCTTTTGAGAACTTAATAAAAATGAGTAAATATTCAGACCTTTGGAGGAGTTCTACTGAGTTAGAAGTAGGCATATTTCCAGTTCTCACTAAACCACTGTCACACAGAAGCACATACAGAAACAAATGCAGAATTAAATCTTCCTGAGATTTTGATTTTTTTTCAACACCATGTAACAAACTATGTCTACAGATTCCACAAGTAAATACTTCAAATCTTTCTGCCATTTGATATCAGAAAATTCTATTACTCATATGGTAAGAGTGATGTATATGTAAGTGAATAACTTCTGCTGACACTCATCAGAAAAAACCTGCCTATAGAAAAGTGGTAATCTGCATCAGATTTTCATTCTGTGCATACAGCGAACACACAACTAAATGCAGTTAACCACAGCTAAACAAGTCACAGTTGTAGCAGAATTATCCTATCAAGCGTGTAAGTTCCTGTGCCTTTTCCTCACTTTGCTCACCTGCAGTAGTAGTGTCGGCCAAATTTTGCCCAGTGATCCCTAACAATCTCCTCCACACTCTGCTTCCGAGCTGCTAGGATTGAAAGCCAAACTAGCACAGCCCATAGCCCATCTTTCTCTCGAAGGTGATCAGACCCTGAAGAGACATACATAAAGCGTGTTACTTGGTATCACTGCAAATCAGAAAACAAAGTAAGGGAAAATGTCTCATTTAACTTTTTATGTCACATAATAATAATCAGTAGTACAGTATCAGCAACTCTGATACCTTCCAGATGGAAAATCAGAACTAATGTTTGAAATGTAATTTATTTATGTATGACAAAGTCCATGCTCCTGAAGTTAAATAAAAAACATACAAGTGCTTGAATAGAAATGGCATTAGTAGGAAAACATTTTCAGTCATGATTCCCACTCACTGACATACAGCGTGTTTTCACATCTCTAGTACTGTTTCTCAGAACTGGGCTAGATATGAAAACCCCTGGCCATGAACCAGAATGTTCTGAATTATGTGAGTCAAGTTTCACAGCATCTTCCTATCTCTGCAGATGTTTCATTAAAAACGAACATTTCCAGAAGGTTGATGATCTCCCATCAGAAGAAAAAACAAGAGCCTGAAAAAGTGTTTTGGGGGTGGGAGGGGGGAGGGAACAGACACATGAACAAATCCTCAACACAAAACACACACACACACACAAAAACAACAACCCCCCCCACCCCCCACCCCCCCCAAAACAAACAAACAAAAACACAACAAAAACCAAAACAAAACCCACATTTTTCTCCTTTCCACATTTCTCCATACTTTCCATCGGTAAAGCTGTTTGCATGCTCAGATATAAATACCTTACTAGGTTTATATTTAAGAAGAGAGAAATTGATCCAAAAATGGAAAGTAGAAACAATTTTGGAATACCCCAGAGGATTTATTTAGCACATAGTCTAAGATATGGGAGGCACGAAGTCAGGTCTACTATCTGAATTCAAAGGGGCACAGACTTGAACTTGCACTTCCCATGCCCAAAGCCAAAATGTCAACTCAGAATAATAGGCTATTCTGCAATAGGCATGTAATGTATTTTAACCAGATATATTTCTATGAAGCTAAGCTGTTCCTGTTAAAACTGAAATGTATTAATCAGCAAAAAGTTTCAATAAAATCAGTATCCTCTAACAGAAGACCTTCATGGAAAGGTTGCTGGTCAGCTCAGCAAGTGCCCTCTGTTTTTAGGTAATTTTGAACAAGCTTTTGTGGCAATATGTACCTAAAACAGATTATCAAAAAATCAAGAGGAAGCACACATGAGAATTAACACAAAGTAAAATGCAAGAAACCTGACACTCTGATACTGATGATGACTACATGAGCTAATAGAGTTAAAAGACTTGAAGAGAGATTAAACATGTGGTCATTGCTCTGGCATATTAACACTAGATTTTTTTAAAGTTTGTTAGCTGCAACCTTACAATTTTCTATCTGGTCACATGTTATTAAAACCCTGAGTACAAAGGAAGTGCAGTAATTCAGAAGTTCTGTTTCCTCCACAAATTACCTACTGATCAGGTAATTGAACTGCCCATGCTGCTAGAAGACACTTAGAGGAATCTAAAAGGTCTTTGTTTGAAAACCTGTCTTATGAAATACCCTTCTTCCTCAAACACAAAAATCCTGTGGCAGCAAGACTGCTTTGCAGTGCTGTGATTTTACATAATAGCCTGCATGGTCTACAGTCACCTGTGTTTTGCTACTGGCAGAAGACACAGTTCTCATAATAAAATTGATGCACTGAAGCTGTTAATCATGTGAAAAACTGTCAACAGAAAATTAAAGACATATAAGGAAAAGATATGCAGAGAGCCACAGTGATTCCTAAGGTTCAGTCTCGATGTCCACCCTCCAGTCACTGCTGCTGCCTCGGACTTGGCAGTCCCTCTTCTTGGAGGGACTTTCTGCCACTTTTTATCTGCCTTGATCTCTGAGCTTTCTGCAACAAGGGCAGTCTCCTACTACAACAGCTACAGCTATGGGATGGTCTGCGAAGGGCTGCCGCAGAAAGAGGAACAGCTCATTCTGTTCCCAGGTCCAGAGCACTGGGCACTGTAAAAGCATGGGGTGCCAACTAATCAGAGGAAAAAGGGAAGTGTTATTTGTGAGCTCTCATAGCTTTCTTAATAGCTTCAGATAAGGAAGCAAAACAAATGTCCCTCCACAGGAAGTCAGTCCTTTGAACAATCACGTCTTCACCTTTTCTACTCCCTCACTGTGGTAACATGTTAAATGAACTGAAGGGTGCCTTTTATAGAAACACCAGCAGTATGTCCTAAGGATAACCAAGTCAGCTTACTCATAGGTAAAGCAGACAGCATGGTCACGGTAATTTTTACTCTAGCCAAGATTATGTTCCCAGATAATGGTGCAGGCTTCTGCCACTGTCACCAAAAGAGAGACCTAGAATAGAGTTGTCCCTTCCAAGCATCGTTCCTTTGGTGGCAGCAGGAAAAGTCCCCAGGTCACCACAGCATCTGTGGAGCCCCTGGGACTGGTAACACTGGTGCCCACCTGGGGTGGCAGGGCAGGGTCCAGCAGCCAGGCCCACCCCAGTGCTCCAGCCAGAAGCAGGGCAGCTGGGGGGCCAAGGGCAGCCCCACCCTGGGTACTGGGCACCTCCTTCGGGACGGGGATGGGTGGAGGCCGGGCCAGGATGTGGGACCATGGGTAGGCCTGTCTTGGGGGGCCACTGGCCAGGCAGGATGGGGTATGGGAAGACGGAGACTGGCTCTGCTGCAGCATCACTGGGGCAGGGGCTGACCCCCAGGGTCCTGGGCAGGCTGGGGGAGCCCCTGGGGCTGGGCAGGAACCTGGTAGAAGCATGCTCGCTCATAAGGACTGCCATGGCTGCTCCTCTCCTTCCTAACACACCTGCTTCTCCTTTCAGCTATTCATCCTTAACACTGGAAAATTCAGCTTCACCTAAGAAGTCATCTCTGTGGCTGACATTACCAGCAATGTAAGCAGCTCAAGTGTCTCAACAGACACCAGCAAGTGTTGAGACATGGTATTGAGCTAAACACCTCAGCAATTTGTGCCAGTGTAAAATGATAGTTTATTCTCCTGTTGTGTAACACTCTGCAGACTGCAGGCCAACAAATTATGAAGTGAAAGGCACAACATCCACTCAGTAAAATGGTCTATACATCACGACAACTGTATGATGGTCTGAACGGAACAGCAAAGAAGAGATGTGTTTTAACAAACACTTTGAGTATGTTTCATTGAACCAAAATCGTGCAGCGAAACATGGATGGAAAATTTTTTGTAAAGCTTTTTGTTGTGCACTGAGCCTTGCTCTGGCATGGCTTAAGCTCATAAACCTGTACGAAGAGGGTAACTGCATAAACCTATCATTCTTCTGATACATTTAGCAGCTTTGGCATGTGCTGCATCCTTGTGTGTCCTTCAGGAAGACATACAGATTGCTGCTTCTCTGGAAAGAGAAAGCATTGGAAGAAACCAATTCAGAGGCAAAAATCTGCGCAGAAAAGCTGGAAACAACACAACTGTTCCAGAATCAAAAGTCACAGATTAAAAAAACTAGCCTGATGTGAGTATAGAACAATAATCATGTGTGCCCACAAGTGTCTCAGTTTCTTATTCTTAGGAGGAGGAAAACTGACAACTGCAATTTCTCAGAAATTGTTTATTCACTCTCTTCTATTCCAGCAGCACATTGGTCAACTGGGTTACTGCATGCACATACATTATTCTGTTTATTGCCCGTCTTTCTTTTGGAAAATTAAAATCTCTAACTGCAACTCTGTTAGTCAGCTCTTGTTTTCACCTCAGGTACTGTCGTCTGTAGATGTCTTTGCCCTCTCTCTCTCTCACTTACTTCTACTGCCCAGCGCACACAGGAGGGAAGGAGCTCATTTTGCTGCCTCACACTAACACCATTCTGCTTCACTTTATAAATCACAGAATCATAGAATCATAGAACGGTTTGGGTTGGAAGGGACCTTAAAGATCATCCGGTTCCAACACCCCTGCCATGCACAGGGATGTATTTCACTTGAATACTTCCAGGGATGTGGCAGCCACATCTTCTCTGGGCAACCTGTGCCAGTGTCTCAGCACCATCACAGAAGAGAGTTTTTCCCTGATGTCCAATCTAAATCTCCCCTCTTTCAGTTTAAATCCATCCCCCCTTGTCCTGTCACTATATGTCTTTGTAAAAAGTCCCTCTCCAGATTTTTTGTAGGCCTCCCTTAGGTATTGGAAGACTGTTAGAAGGTAACCCTGAAGCCTTTTCTCCATGCTGAACAGGCCCAACTCTCTCAGCCTCTCTCCAGAGCAGAGGTGCTCCAGCACTTAGATCATATTTGTGGCCTGCTCTGGACTCCTTCAAGCACATCCACGTCCCTCTTGTGCTGGGGCCCCAGAGCTGGATGCAGCACTGCAGGTGGGGTCTCACAAGAGCAGGGTAGAGGGGCAGGATCACCTCCTTCGACCTGCTGGTCACGCTCCTTTTGATGCAGCCCAGCACATGGCTGGTTTCTGAGCTGTGAGTGCACACTGCTGGGTCATGCTGAGCTTCTCATCAACCAACACCCCCAAAGTCCTTCTCCTGAGGGCTGCTTTCTCCCAGCTGATCCAGCATCTGCTGCTGTGGATCTGCAAAGGCAGAACTCTCTTGTGCAGAGGGATCAAGTAAAATGTGCCTTGAAACTATGTATTCATAAGACTGCAATATTAATAGTCCTTCCAGCTTTCTAAGGGCTCTCAGCAATTTCAGGATAATTCTCAGTGATACGTTTAACTGAACCACCCAATGTAATAATAAATTCTGGACTCTGTTTAAGGAGCTGGAGCTAACAGAGACAACAGAGCAGGAGTCAACAAATATTTTTCTGATTATTCCATTACATTATCAGTAAGGATAATTATAGTAACTGCAACTTCTTCAACAACTTATTTTTAAGTTAATTGTCACACATCCTTCCATGTAACAGTAGCAAAAAGTTATATTCACTACTGTAATAGTGAATTGCTACGGCCAGACTCAGAATAAATAGTCTGGGAAAAACTCTGAGTATGTTCCTATCCACAAAGTAGTACTCAGCTTAAACAGGCTTGAAGTAAAGTCTTGCAAGGCAGTAGCCTGAGAAGCAAAGTAAGATCATGCAAAAAATGTTCTTATTATGGTTTTCTGATACTGGAAAGATGTTGGACATGCAGGCTGGTTTTTATATGTCTAACTTCTTCTGTATCTGATATTTCCAATCTGATAGAAATAGTGAACTCTAAGGGTCATATGCATTAAGAAAATGTAATTGCTTTTACCTAAATTAGTCATCTCTGTCTAGCATATTGCATTTTGTAAGTGTGATTTTAAAATAAAAACCTCACTGAAAAGAAGATATAAACTCATGATAAATCATTTTGTTTGCACACAATTTGAGGCTTACAAAATTATCATCCAGCAATCTAAAACTTGATGATACTTTAGGCAAGTGGAGATTTACAGGCATTCTGCTCTGTCCCTTTATTCAAGTTAATGAGATTATTTTAGATTTGTGTTACTGTAATAGATAAGGCTTTCATTCATTTCAGCAGCAGCACATTTTTATATTCTCCACTAGTCCTTCTTCCACATAATCTTGCAGGAGAAGGCATCTGATGTTAATAGAATCAGGAAATTTGGAGATGAAGCATGCAAGTTATGAAATATGTAGCAATTACTGAAGTGGCTTAAACTGCAGAAAGATAAATCAGACACACAACTCTCCTAATCCTGATTAATAGTTTGCTGATGAAATTTAGAAACTAACTGCTGTTGCTGACGCCCTTCCCTGAACTGTGTCTTGGACATTAGTCATATAATCAGAAAGCTACTAACCTCATCTGACAAGCTCCTCACACTGCTACAAAAATGGAAGAAGTTTTTAAAGTATTGGTTGAGCTCCAAGATCAGCTGCCAGAAAACAAGTCTGGGAAACACAGCCGTACGGGATGTTTTCAAAACCTTTTGTCCTTTTATAGCAGAAAATTTGATTTATTTACTTGCTAGAGCAAAATCCCTTATGCTACAAAACCAGGGCTCTGTATTATTCAGAAATTCCAGCTGGCCTGGATTACCTGGGTACACAGGCAATTGGTCTGCAGTGCTGTTTCGTTAGTTTGATGATAGACTATGGATCTGTAAAGCCCCCTTCTCTTGCACAGAACAGCTAAAATATAAAGACTTGCCAAGTTTCAGTTCCCTAAATAGATATTATTAAGGGTAAAGCTGTAAAATTGATTCAAATGCCCAATACTGGCAGAAACTTGCGAGGTGTCATGCAGCTGAGGACATTCATAAAGATTTGCAAAAAGGTAAATATTTATTGCTAAAACCAGCTCACATTGCTAAAGTATTGGTCATCTACAGACCGGACTGCATTACACAAATAGACAGCTGCATTGAATTGAAAGATGATAAGGAAACTAAGGCAGGAAGAGAAACAAACTTTAGGCATCATAATGGTTGCATAACTGCCCTGTAGGCACTGTCATGATTCATCTACACAGCAACTACACATGCACTGAGGATCCAGTTTAAACAAGTGCTCAAGTTATCTGGATGCCATGGTATTGAACCTTGAGGCCTCAGATTAGCCTTTAAATGGCACTAGTTTAAATGGCAGGTTAGGAGGCTTTCTGCACTTGAGTGCATGCAACAAAGCTCATCTGACCAGAAAGTACCAGGATTCACAGATCAGGTATTGGTGTAGAGCTGCTCTCCATGCTGGCCAGCAGTATGTTGTTCAAGCACCCTTAGCATTTATTAGGACTCTGAAGAATTAATGATAGGCTCGGAGAACCAGACTAAGACAGAAACAGAGATCACTAAGAATGCAGAGACTTGTCTGAGTTCAGGAGACCTCAAAAAATCAATAGAGAGGCTATAGTAAAAAATGCAATTGTTTTAGGGCCCTACAGAAGGACACAAGCAAAGGGAAGAAGTCATGAACAGAGATAAATTAGAGAAATTATCTTACCTACCTAGAACAGATAAACTCCAGAGGCCTTTGTTTGACCTTTATGAGACGCTTGTCCCTCTTTTCCAACTTCAGTAACCACCCAATCAATACTGAGGCTAATAAAATTAGGCCAACACAGACCACAATGCTCTCAGTGTTTCAGTAGATCAGCCCCTGAAACCACCTCTCTTGATTACTGATCTGCAGGGCTAAAGTTCACCAATGCTTGGGACAACCTGCTTAGCAAGACCTGAATATGCCTTTTCACTGTGCATGGGAATATATGCATGTGAAATTTGATATTTGGCTTTTTTTATAACTGAACCATAAAGTTTTAATAGCAAGTCTTCTCAAAGGAGACAAGGCTTCTATTAAGCAACCAAAGATTACTCCCTTCTCCCTGAGACAGAAAGCATCTGGAAGAGCTGTACTCATATCACCAGAGCAGTATGGTCTAGGAGCCGCTCTTGCTTCTTCCCAAGCTGAAACGGGCCTGAGGCAGTGACGAACAGAGGCCACCCCTCCTCACTTTACATACCTCGACAGATAAAACTGCGTGCAGCAGGTGATGCTGCACTCTGTGGACTAAGGTACCCAGATGTACTTCAGACGATGGGAACTCACCATCGACCTTTTACAAGGTCCTTCCAGTCAAAACCCACACTTCCCTTTCTTCAGCATGACAATAAAGGCAGGAGATTTTTCCAAATAATCTGGGAGCTAAGGAGGTCATACTGATGTCTCAAGACCACCCAAATTTCATGGAAATATCTGCATTTAGATGAGCAGGAGGAGCTTCTATATTTAGAAGGAAGGGATTTCACCAGGAACTGGCCTGGTGAAAAAGCAGCAAAAAGCCGTTAGAGCTGGAAACTCCCTATTCCAGACCTCCTACGGGCAAATGGAGATGCTGTCTAACAACACACCACAATAAATGTCAGGGCATTCTGAAAGATACAAGATGTTCCTGTCCCTCTCTCCAAGTTACAACTCACTCAGTAACCTTGTAGAGCACCCTTTGAAAATACATATTTAAAATACACATTCAAGGCAATACAAATCTGTGCCAGTCATAATTAAGCCAAGGCATGCTAATCATGGGACACTGGTTCCCATTTACAACAAAGAGAAAATAAACTTTCATTATTAATTTAAATTCTCTTACTTTATATAGATAGATATCTGAAGAAATCTAACACAATTTTGGTTCTTCTTTCATAGTCCATTCTGATACTCACAGGTAATGACAGACTAACAAAGTGTCATGTTCATGGCTTAAAGATATTCCCATTTTAAAATAAATAGTATTCTGTTCCAACTTACCTCAACTAACAAACTTAATACTAGACTTAACTCAACCAAAGCAAAATGAAATTTATAACCAAGTTTCAATGCATGATAACTTATTTCCTATGAAAAGCTGTAGCCAAAGAACTCTACATCAAAATAAAGAATTCCATGGAACTCACACTAAAACATAGACTAAACTATTAGCCAGGCAAATGTTTAAGTTATTCTGATACGTGCAAATTCAAAAATACTTGTAATATAATCCTACTAAGAAATACAAAGAACTAATTTCTGTGCTAAAATGCAGGGGAAAAAAAAAAAAGAAGAAACACTGTGAAATTTATTTAGTTTTTCCCATGAAGCAAGACCACACTTGTGCGGATAAATAGACTACATACTTCAATTGCTTGCTCTAATGTTTCCTGTCAGTACTGAGAGCTGTACTGACTCAAAACAGTCATGAGAGCTCAGATATGTCTTTCATTCTGCATTCTATTGTTTGGTTCTTGGGACAGGCAAGGAAAAAATGCATAGGGAAAACACAGATGCTGACATGCAATTGAATTTCTTATAATGATTATTTTATCTGAGTTTGATTAGACATACTATTAGACATACCAATCCTCATATTTTGTACACTGCACCCCTTAGGAAACACCATGTGTTTTTTCCATACAGGCAAAATCCCTCCAAACAAAGTTGCAGACTGCGAAGAGACTATTACAGTGGAACTAGTGTGACATTTCTGGATTATGTTCAAAGCAAAAGAGTGCCAGGCACCTGCAAAAACTGTCTGTACAGTGACAGGATTCCCTATGGATTCTGAATGTTGATCCTCCACATTTTTCATACCCCAAGATACTGGACTGCACCTGCAAGAAGGTGTCAAGCTGTGAACAACTAACAGTTCACTGTTTCAGCACAGGACAGTTACTTTGCTGATTCTTTTGGCTTTGACTTGAGCACCCAGGAAAATTAAAAATTGTCATTAAAAGTCTGTGGAAGTTTTTGATTATGCATTACTCACCAGTGCCAAAGCTTTCCTCTCCACAAAGCGAGCAACGTCCAGAGTCCATGAGATTGGAAAAATATCTCCATCCTGTTGGTGTCTCATACACAGGAACCTTCATTACTTTTGCCACTCTAGAAAATACACAACAAAACATCACACGATTAAGATGACACTGTTTTTAAAATATGTCAAGAGATCAGTTGATAAATAATCAAGGTCTTGCTTCATCTCCTTACAGGTGGGCTAGAAATAAAATAAACAAACAAAAAAAAACCAAACAAACCAAAAAAAAACCAGAACAGATCAACAGCATCTGATCCTTGTCTCAACACCTGACTTCAACAGGAGCCCAGGCAGTTTATATACTAACTAGTATTTTGGAAAATAGTCAGCTCAATAGGCTTTACCAGTATCTTTCTCTTCTTACTGAGCAAGAAACAGTTCTATCTAGAGATACACAGTTCTGTTATACTAATATCCTAGTGACAGTTAAAGCATCATATTGAAGTACCTTCCTTTACAAAATACAGGGTGGCTAACACTGATATGCTTGAAAGACACTTTTGTTTATGTTCATGTGTTCAAAGGCAAGACAAGACACGAATGCTTCCAAGATGAGACACCTCCTCTAAAAATGCTTTCCCAGTCACAACCTGAGTCTGGACTTAGTTTTCCTGTCTCCTCTGACACACCTAGATGACATGCTCCTACTAGCTGGCTGACCTGTCAGTGTTTGCAAGAAGCAAAACAAACTGCTGTATAAGCCAGATGTACTTTTTCTTTCCCAGTTTGTGAACTGGTAATTATTCCTGTTATATACCATAGTGTAAAAATCCTTTCTTGGACTAAAAAAATGAGAAGGAAGACAAGAGAAAATCCTCGAAGGAACCCACTACTGAGTTGGGTTTTACACAGAAGGAATATTACCATTGTTCTTGTTTCTAATTCTATTTGCTTCTTTACATTGTGTGCCTAGGATTTTTGGAGCCAGCTGTTTATTTTTAATATGAAAAATAAGACTTGAGATACAGCCCAGCAACATGGCTGAGTAAAAAGGATCTTACAGTCTACCTAGGACTGCTGCAACAATCACAACTAATAAATATTTCCTAAATTCCACCTCTACAGAAGAATACCTGATGTGAGATGATTTACATAATTTTAACTGCCGCCAAGCCCAGTTTAGAGGTAGAGGCAAACGTATACCTCTTAGTGTTAGCTAGCAGTAGCTATATTACTGGCCCTTAGAAATGTTGCTGCATAAGGGAGGTTATGCAGTGCACAGCTGAACAGGTTTCTGCCTGGCTCTGCAAAAGTCAAGAACATAAAAGGACTTAATCTCTGAGTGACAGTAACTACAGGCTGGGAACACAACCCTACTGCCAAAAAGTAGAAAACAATCAACCAGAAAACAATGGCTAACATGCTGGGAGAGCAAAACCAATTCTCTTGAGATAGCCTAACAACACAGCAGGAATATATCTGCTTGCAGAAATGTTCCTATATCCTGGTACTGGTTTTGGAGAAGGAAATCCTTTCCCTTTCACTTTCCTGTATTCCTCTGGTCTGCAGACAAACAGCCTTGGAGAGATCTATTGTGACCAGCACCAAATGCTTTCAGGGTCTGTCATGGTTTCCAAAGATTTCTATGCACTAGGCTAGCTCTAGAAACTATAAATATAGGTATTAATTCTGTTGGCACAGGCCTACATTAAACTAAGCTTTTCAAACAAATAAACATAGACATATAAATATATACAAAGTTTACAGTGAAATATGACAGATTGTTCCTTGCAATTTTTTTTGTTTTGTTCTTGATTCTTAAGACTTTAACAGAGTAAATAGGAGAAAACTGAAAAATAATCATACTCAATTTTAATTGCCATTTTACTGAAATAAAGAATCATCACTGGAAGTATCAAAAAATTCAGAATGTGCCTTTCAGCAGCCTATAGACATTAAGGCAAATGATTACCCCCAGAAACATGACAGGGGTTCCCACAAGAAGATGCCTTCTCTTTAAGAAAAAATTCTCAAAGCTGCAGGGTAAGAGAGATTATGTGCTGCAACAGATCAAAGAAATAACAATGCAAACTACAGGAAAATACCCTCAGAGGAAGGAAACTAATAATCTGTAACTGGCAAATTACTAGGTCTTCAAAGCCAGGGAAAATAGAAATTAAATGCAGGAAGGGCGAGGGACTTTTAATGCTTCTACATTCACATCTTTCTAAACAACAGGTTTTCAGTAAAAAACAACCCACAAACTTCATTTATGAAACTTTTTTTTTTCACTTTACATTCACCAATCTGCTTTCTTGTAGACAAAATGACAAAATCAGAGCTTTCAGCCACTGCTACACCAAGTAGCCGGATTTTTAAAAAATCTGAGACAAAAGGGTAGCATCCCTCGTGGACCAAAATTTGGAAATTAGTTTCTATGTACCACTGAAGATTTCCAGCACTACCCAATGCAGCATATGACTTTGTGACAAGCTTGAAAGTTGCTAAGGAAATATTTTATTTTGCTAGGCAACTAAATGCTCGGGATCAGGGTTTCTGGAACTTGTAATTCTGCCAGAACAATTGCTTGGTGGGTCACGGTAAAGGTTATTATCCCTAACAAATCACAGATTCATTAATTACAACCTATGACGGGTTTAGCAATGTATCTTCACAGGACAGTTCAAACAAGTCTATATATATATACAGCTCTTTAAGTTTCTTTTCTCTCTGTATGTTTACACTGGTGTTCCTACATTTGGAGCAGTAAAAATGTTACCATAAAGATTGTGTTATCTATATGAGACCTTTTGTGCAGACATGATACTACTTCTCTCAGAAAGTGAGTTTTGGAACTGGTGCTGCAAACAGTCTGTATCTTGCAGAGGTCTCATCAAAGTAAATTTTATATGTCTTATATATATATTTATATATATTTATATTTTTATATGTGTGTGTATATACATATATGTAAAAACCACATCATAGAATCATAGAATCATAGAATAGTTTGGGTTGGAAAGGACCTTAAGATCATCTAGTTCCAACCCCCCTGCCATGGGCAGGGACACCTCACACTAAACCATGCCACCCAAGGCTCTGTCCAACCCGCCCTTGAACACTGCCAAGGATTAAAGCATTCACAACCTCCCTGGGAAACCCATTCCAGTGCCTCACCACCCTTACAGTAAAGAATTTCTTCCTTACATCCAATCTAAACTTCCCCTGTTTAAGTTTTAACCAGTTACTCCTTGTCATCATCAAGACACTGATGCAGCAGTGTTCCTGTAAGGGCAATACCTCAGTCTCTGAGTTCTCTAGGTGGAGGTATTAGCTGTCAAAAGGCCCAACTTGGTGAATGGAACATACTTCCAGGGAAATTCAAAATAAAAATTGCAAAAAAAAAAAAAAAAAAAGAAGCCACATGATACGTTCATTTTGCTAGTCTGTTTGAAGTAAAGGCATTCTATTTATGTTTAACCACATAGTTGATATACCTGTGTTTATATGTTCCCTGAGTATGAACTACATAGAAGGAATACAACAAAACCATGGACATTCTGGTTCTTGTCACCTCAGACGTTTAATGGGATTGACTTCAAATACTATTCTTGCTTGCCTTCTTTCAGCGTAAGTGCTCACTACATCAATGAGATTACACAATGAAGTTTCTTCTGTCTGTGTGTAGCACTAATAAGCTCTTGCCAGACTGGGAAATGGAGTATTTACGCTTGGACCTAAACTGAAGGACAATCACCTTAGTTATTCTGTCCATACCAGAGCTAAGAGTATTTCTGTTCCCAGTATGCCAAAATACCACTTTAGGAAGAAAAAAAAGAAAAAAATCAAAGAAGAGTGGACTGTACTTTTTGCAATTACACACATTTAAAACTATATATAGTAAATTTAAAAAAAGCAAGAGCAGCTGTTTTTAAATTGGGAGGTATTAGTGAGTCACAATAGGAAGACAAATTCTTGTAATGTTATATACTTAAGTTTACCCTCCTACTGTACAATTTCACGTTTGTTTTTTTCTTATTTTGAAGAGCTAATCCCACGCTACCTGTACTGACCAACCAATTTTTATTAAAACATTACAACACATACAATGAAGCCATGACAAGCTGTTTGAGCTATCTCTTAACTAGAAAGCGTAATTATTTAATACCATCACAGAATTGTTAAGCCAGTTCTTGAAATCTGTAAGTCTTATCAAAGCATGAGCTGGCCAGTTCATAACAAAGGTAAGAATGAACATAACAAAAATCTTCACTGTGAAGATTAGGGTTTTTGAAAATTTCCTGACAGGAAAAAGAAATTATCAGGTAATTCTAAAATTGATCTTGAAAGCTTTAAGAGACTAATGTGGAAAACTTATCTGTTCTGCACCAGGCAGCTGTACTACTACTAAGCACAGCTACACATCTGAATATCACAGATCTTCTTCCTTGTACGTCATAGCCATATGCATGTCACCTAACTAAGAAACAAGAGGATACAGCACCTTAAAAGCCCAGATAATTTTCCTTGGAATTACAGTAAAAATATTACCCTGCTTAAACTGTGTAAAAAAGATAACTTTCCACTGGGGGAAAAACCAGAATGTTCTTTTATTTTAAAAAGGTTAAAGGAATATCCTAGTGTAGCTTTCTTTTCACTTTTCAGAGAAGACAACACACTGTTTTTCATACATGGGATAATAAAGCAAAATGGTCCTTGAAGGTATCTCCAGGTCAATGTGGTTTTGCACTAGCAAAACATCACTCACTTCAGCAGAATTATCCTGACTTACATTAATTAAAGAGGGAAGCTTGCTCCAACCTAATCTCTACAATGCCACAAAACGTCCTGATGAATACACATCAGTCAGATGTAACAAATGGCCTGTGGCAAATTGACTTTCTTGTGCCTAGTGAAACTTTTATAACTTCTGAGCATAGACCAGTCAATCAAACAACATTACCCTGCCACAGTCATGACGCCTGTTTGCCACAAAGATAAAGGTCACAACACTGGGGGAAGGACTTTCTTTGACAGGTCTCATGAACCGTTGTAAAAGATCGGCTGGAATTTTGCACTGTAGGTGAAATGCTGGCTAGGGTCAACTGCAGCATCACATTCAGCCTGGAGTCTTAAACTGGAGGAAGAAAGAGGTATTAATGAAAGAATCACTAAGAAGTGGCTATCGCATGCCCCTGTCTCCAATCTTCTACCACTTGTAGGTGTCAGCTGCACGTGTGAAAGATGCACAGACACCTGAGTGAGCCCACTTCAAAACACAGGATAGTGTTCCAATATACACCTTTTTAATAATCCTACTCCTCTCTGTGGAGCCAGTTCTGAGGTAGACAAGGTGCTGTAATTTAGACCGCAGAGAGCCTGATTCTGCAAAAGGATATGCATTTTCAGACCCTAACAAACAGGAACTGAAGCAATCTGTGGGACAGACATGTGGGCCACTGAAGGACAGTGTGTGGTACCAGCATTTCACAAGAGATCAACCTGAACTTTCAGAGTTACTAGCTAAAGAAAAACCGTTTCACACTGGGTCTCCACTTAAAAAGGTGCATAAGGCCTGAAGGATATAACACTCTGAACACTTCTGAGATCAAAATAACTGATTTATGATTGCCTACATCCATTTTCCATCCCTTTATTAGAAATCTTGCCTTTGCCATTCCCCAACCATATTGTACAGTCTTCACCTTGACAGACTACTTCAGCATACCTGCAACCAGTTCTAAGATTCCATGGGTTCATTCTTTTGCAGCAGCAAGATGAGATCTAGGATTGAACTCCTATCATGCTTCCATAGTTTCTTTTCCATCCAGTAATTTACAGTTATCTCATTCCCTCTACATCAATCAAATCTATTTGCAAAGAAATTATTTTAAAAACTTTATTGAAAATTTAGACACAATATTCAATGCCTTTTAAGTCACAAAGTCACTATTCCATTCACACTGTATGATGTTTCAACTTGTTCTTGCTGTGTGTGGTCTCTTCTTGTTGATGTTGAAGACATCTTTGCTACTCCATTTCTCAACTTCGGAAGTCTAATTCAGCTCACCTTTGGACAGTTCCCTCTTCATTCTCACGGTTTCTCAAGTTGCAGGAGCCACGAACTAAATGGTTTTAACTTTTTTCTTCCGTCCCACCTGTAAGTCTCTCCTTTTTAACTATGCAGCTCCAACAACCTGTGAGAAATTCACAGCAGTAGCAATGACAGCACCAGCGCTGGCACCATTATGTGAAATGGATGTTCTGCTCCTGGATGTTTTCACTCTGTCTGCACCGCCTTCCCTTAAAAGGTTTCAACTGCATATTGTATGAGCAGCAGAACTAAAACAAGAGTCACCCCCCTTATATGGTCAAGTATTAACAGTGTTTCTTCTTCCCAGTCTTCAATTTATTAACCAAAAAGCAGTGGAATGCTAACGCCTCATACACAGCACAGATAACAAGACAAATCAGTAAGATAAGATGTAAACTGCCACGGCTGGCAGACAGGCTATCAGGAGCACGAGGCACAAAAAAAGAACAGTTAGGCAAGCTCCTTGTCTTTCTGTTTTCTAGTATGCTACATCTCACTGAGAAATACCATAGTAACAGAAATCAATACACAAAAAAAAACATTTGAAGACACTTTAAGCTGCAAAAAACCTAAAACAAACAAAAAAAAATTTATTTTCCTTCCTCCCCAGTTTTTAACTCTAAAATCCTTCTGCAAGTGTAGAAGTAAAAGTACAATGAATCAAGGTCTGCTGTTCAGGGGCAGTTTTTGTCTTGAGAACTGATAACTTCAGGTGGATTTTTTTTTTTGTCTGACTATAGTTCTGAGGACAGTTATAGATTCTAATAACTGCAGAAATCATCTCCTTGTTCAATTCTAATCAGCACAATTTTCATTCCCTTTCAATCAATGGAGCCTCCTCTGCATTAACACTATGTCACTGTGGTGCCAGGTGCCAAGTTCCAATATTCTCTTCTGTCTCTCAATCTCACATCAGCCTTTCCCCATGTTTGAAACATTTCAACAGCAAAACTTGAAAATTACCCCAGCAGAAAGTTCAGGTTCTATAAACACAACCTACCTTGCTCATGCCTTGCAACACACAGCAACTATACATATTATTTGAGCTACACGGAACACATTAATGTTCAGAGCAACCACAACACTCCAAGGACATGAACTGTTGTGTGGAAGATCAGCACCTGGCCTTTAACTTTCTAAACCAAATTTAGTATCTCCCTTTGGGTCATTCAAGTTCACTCGACTTTTTCTGTCTCCTGGTGGAGCAGGCTCGAAAAGGCTACACAATCACAAGGATGGTGCAAACACTTACCAGGGAACTCTAACACGGACACACTGTGCCCCTGCAGTTATTTACACTCCTCGCTGCCACCTATAGGTCATGGTGTGAACATACATCTCAATCCTTCATACCATTAAGTTTTCTGTCACACAGACTCTGTAATACCTCGGTCAAATGTTACCAGCATCTTGTGCACCATACCAAAAAGACAGTAGCTTTTAAAGTACTTGAGACACTACAAAATAATGGCAAGGTAATTTTTGACCTAGTCCCAACAGGCAACTTTCTGATTCAGTCCCAGGGTGTAAAAAAGTAAATTCACATGCCTAACTTCATTGCCAGCTATGGAGCCATGGGAGCACTACAGAACTGAAATGCACTTGTAACTAGGCCAACAGCTGCTCATTCTGCTTCGGATCTCTGAGAAAGGGCTGCAGAATGCCTCTGCCTCTTCGTTGCTCTTCAGGGAGTAAGTGGTCAAAGTAAAAATAGCCAGCACAGCTTCTTGCTGAATCTGCCTTTGCCTTCAAAACTAATGTGATAATCCTGTCCGCTATGGGAAGGAGGTGCACGGATACTTTTTTATGGATACTGTGCTTTAGTCTAGTTCCCTAATTTACTGGGGACTGAACTGCCACTGATGCAGAACTCACCAGCTAACAGCAACAGTAAATGCACATTTAACAAATACACCAAGTGGATGGCAATGCAAAGCTGGAATTCTTCACCCCATATTTGCAGGTGCTTCAAGTAAGTTACCATCATAGTGACCAAGATATAAAATTACTGCCAATGTTAAAACTATCAATAGCATACAAGTTACATATGTATTATCACAGTCAGATTGTTACCATCCCCAATTTGAGGCATTAAAGAAGTTGAATTACTTTTAAGAATTTGCACTGGAAGTGACCTCATACACAGGCTTAGGTTTTAAGGCCTTGACTACAGCTTTGGCTTGTAAGTTCCTGTCTGAATTCTGGATGATAACACAGAGTCCTAGCAATGAGATTCCTTGAGAGAAAAAACTCTCTGAAGAGCTAAGTGCTTAATTCAATTTAATTGAAGTTTGTGCACATGGAAACTACGAATTTTCTTTCTTTCCAAGGAAATACAGCATTAAAGAATTCCTGCTATGAAAAACTGGACTTTATCAGAAGCCTCTGCTTCACGCAGGAAACCAGCCATTGAGCCTACAACATCTGGTTCTGCTCAGCCAGACTATCATGATATGGACAGTGCTGTCAGCATGAAAAGTGCTGTGGCTCAGACTATAAAACACAAAATTATTTGCAGTCACCACAAAAAGAAAAGAAAATCCCCTAAAATCTCAGCACTTTGACAGAGTTTAGCATAGAGCATATGTTCAGAAAAGAATCAGAAATGGGCACAACAGCTAGAAGCTAGACTTTTGCACAATAATAAAGTAATTAAATTGAAGAAACACTGACTTGGTGTTTGCTATGAGTAGGGGTATTAATAAGTACTGTCTTGAAATTGCTTCCAGTGTAGGAATTCACCTGTAATAAAGTACATTAGTAGCTCAAGAGAAAAGTAATTCTTCCCATCTTTTTTAAAAATTAATTTAATCATTATGAGAAACCTTTAATTCCATAAGAAACATTGTGCTTTTATTACTGGCAGAGGAACCAGGTCTTACATGAATTCACTACTAACTGCTAGAAATTATTCTCAGCTCTTTCTACTAGGAATTAGTTGCATGTAAAATTCTGTTTCTAAACTATTAATAATTTTACCCTTTTGAACTCCTCACATGGCCATGATGTCCCTTTTTTTTTTTTTTCCTCTTCCATTGAATGACACAAATCAGAATTAATTCACTGTTTAAAACTAACCTAGATTGACAAACTGAATGCTTGTACCTGGACTGAGTTTGCAAAGAGCAAGGTTTTATTCTAAGTACAGTATTTATACTAGTGTCCTTTTCTGCTGTGTGTGAGGAAAAACACTGACATGATGGGATAAAAAGAAACAATAAGAGACCAGGAACAAATCTGCAGGACTTCTCAGGTGCAGCTCCACAAAATTCATAGCCCAAAGTTTTGTGTGAGGAGAGGACTAGGGTAAGTCCTGCTGGATGCTCAACAACCTTCCACAGCTATGAAGGTGCAAATGACAATAAAGCATGCATCAATACTGTGCAACTGAGCATGGTTCAGGCATCTACAACCTCACACCAAAGAAGCTATCTGTTAAGCAGGAAGCAGTCTGGTCCCATCAGTGTGGCCCTGTGCTCCCCATAGTTGGTCTCCTTCACAAGCCAGGTTTGGTGCTTTGCCAACACACAGGCAGTGGGACTGTAGATAATATCTCTGCATCGCTGTGCACTGCACCATGTAGACACGTGGGCTTATCCATGCTTCTATGAAAAACACTGTACCGAGTGAAATAGCCATGGTTCAGGCTTTACTGTGTTATTGCGCTGTATTTTCCTTAGCTGGAGCAGTGTTCAGAATGTTCACAAGCTTTATACAATTTCAAACTACAGCACTGTCTGTGGACATGCAAACCAGTCTTCTGAGTTGTGTTCCTCCGACCCCTTCCACTTCCATGTCTTCTTATGTCTTTTCAGCCCTGCTCCAGCATGCCACCCACGCTGAGATTTATGAAGAGAAGCAACCTAGGAGGTTCATGCTAAGGGATGCTGACTCAGTCACAGCACAACTTCTATTTCTCCTTTACAGGACAAGTGTTTTACACAAGGGATCACTGCCAAAAAGTAATGAGGATAGTGCATAATAAAATGGGGGAAAAGAGAAAACATCAAAGTCATGGAAAAACTAGGAAAAAACATGGAAAAATTTGTGTTAAATTTCTTTTTTCTACATACAACATTTTTTTTTTTTTTAAATAAACTTTTACAAAGGCTTTCATATTTCCAGTCAAATCTCTGGGGTTCTCATGAGCCCAAAAGTTAAGTGTGCTTGAGTTTTTTCTGACCTGGTGCCAAGAAGCAAAAGTCAACTATTTTGCTTTATTATATTAAGCACCCCTATTATGAAGCAAGACTGGTTATGTGTACTCTAAGACCCGTTTCCAAGAAATCTGCTAACAAATCTAGTACCTTGCAAGCAGAAATAGTGCCCTTAGGAAGAGACAAAAAATGATGCCAAGGTGGATAGGTCTGTGTAAATAAAGATAAGATGAAAGGTTTATTGTTTCAAAGGGAGGGAAGAAGTAATTTCAGTGTGCAAAAATGGGTATGTTCATACTCTTGCTTGTGGTTTCTCCTCATTGTGTACATCTATATAGAAAACCAGGATGCCGCGGACACACAGCATAAGGAAGCCAAATGATTCTTTAGTGAACTGATGAAATGTTTAAGCTGAGACTATAGATAGCATGTATTCCTCCTGCCTAGCTCTTGCAGACCCCTCCTTTGCCTTTAACCAGAAGCACCAGTAGGAAAATTCTGTCCCTTATATGACTTTATTTAACCTTGTACTCAAGGCTCATCAAATAGATGATGACAAATCAATGAATTGTAGCTGAGATGAACTCCAAAGCTTGTGGGAGGGAGGCCAGTTTGTCAGATCCACATTGGAGAAGAAAACCTAGAGCGAACAGTTACTGAATGTTAGAAAGCTATTTTTCTTTTATGATTCTCTGCCCATATGTATTCAAGTCACTTATGGTGACTTCCCAGCTATCTCTCAAGCATATAGTGATGTTTAAAAGATCCTAAAGATAGCTGGTTAAGTAAGAAGCATGTAAAACAGCTCTCCTTAAATTGGGGCATGAGCAACAGCCAGGAGGAACTCAGTAGACACTTTGCCCATTTTATCTCAGGTATGGAAATACTTTCAGGCATGTTAAAGCATTGCCAAGACTCTCATCCATTCATTAGTAACAAATTTTAATGTGCTGAATGATCTGTTTGAAGAATTTCCAAAAAGACACTGCCAGGCTTTCCACAACTCTTTCTAGTGAAACAAAGAATATACTTATCTGGTACAAATAACAAAGTGCTCTGAAAACATATGACATGTGGATCTTGATTCATTCTGCATGTGATGGTGTCTATAATGATAGAAAAGCAAGGGTCTGATAGGTTAGTTTAAGCTGTAGTTACATACTATTACGATAAACTTAGCAGGACATTATACTAATACTTCCTTTTAGTGAGGTACAAGAACCTAAATTCACTCTGTGGTTATGCAGGCTCCGTGATATGCACCACAAAGACAATGTCTGCAAAGCAACCAAAAAAAAAAAAAACAACAAACCAATTTTAAATGGATAGGAAGCACGCAGCTCATAGACTGGTAATAATGTCAGTAAAAATCTGTAATTGGCAAAACCAACACGTATCAGGCCTATTATGCATTTCTAAATGATGGGAGAAAGAGCAAAACAAACCATGCTTCTACAGAGTTTTGACAAAAATAAGCTAAGAGAGCTTTAGGTGTACCTGATGGGGAACTGATTCATTTGAACAAAAGGAAGTAATCTTACAGATCTATCAGCTCACAGGAACACTCCTGAGAACACAGAGGTTCATGATCTCAGACCACAATTTCTTATGTTTCTGAAGAACTATTTTGGCAAGATTTGGGTAACTAGGAGGGGTGTAGGTGTTGATTCTGGAAGATTCAAGAACCAAGAGCTGGTTGGACTACTGCAGAAGGGCTGCCAACCAATGCTCCCTGGCCCACAAAAGCGCTCTCCTTATGATCACATTGTGCCTGGCCTTCCCTGAGAAATCAGTCTTCACAGGGGTAGAAATATACCAAGAAAAATATGACACTGGATGACTGCAGAGGTCAAACAATCCAGCATACTACCCCAGCACTGAGCCATCAGCCAGTCAGGAGCAGCTGCTAAAGAACTTAATTCTCCAATTTACAAATAGATTTATGACTAAGATAACTTTCTAACAACCCAAGCATTCAGTGTACAGAAACATTTTTGATACCTCGCTGAAATCACAGAAATACTTTGCAGGCCAGTCAAACCACCTATAATGCCTGCACAGTGGCATTAAGTTAAGGAAGCTCCCTAGCATACTACAGGAGAATCACAGAATGCTGTGAGTCTACCCATCAGAAGAACACCAAGAGTTACTGTGGAAAAAGAGATAGGGAGCGGCACCTTCAGCATGACATCTGCAAGTTCTTCCATAGAGCTCTGTCAGTCTCAAGCAGGGGAAAAGCAAATTCTGCCACAGTACTGTGGTGTTTAGATGTAGAAAATAGCCAAATGTGTCATTCGTCTTTCACTTTTCCTAGATGGAAAGTACACAGTAAAAATTAAAGGAGAAAATTAAAAAGCCTGAACAAGGAGCAAACAACGGTCAGGGCACTTAAAATCCCTTAAGCAATATGAATTACAGTGACTATGGATGAATTTTAACCTGTACTACCTATAATGATTAGTAATGTTTATGATATTTAAATAAAAGGACATAGTCATGTATGATATTGCTGAACCTTGGTAGTTAGTGATGGAAACAAATACACGGAGCACAGGTTTCCCTGGTGTTGCAGTAGTCCTACACATATCACACCTGCGATCTGTACTACCAAATGAAATAAACAAAAAAGAACAATCCTTTATGGAAGTTTACAGGCTGTGGCGTAGTCCACACTGTAACATTTTGGCAACCTCATGATGTTACTTTAGTAGTATACTTTAACAGCAAAACCCTAATGAGTTTCAAGAACAGCAAAGCCCATACTTCTCAGAAACTCAAATGAGTGATAAAACCATGAAAATTCTCACAGGTCTCCCAGCCAAATCAGCTAGGATGAAAAAATACTTCTGCGTTACAGTCACAAGCTATATATATATGGGAAATTACTGTTCTTTTTAATACAAATAACACAGACACATCTTGTGCGTAACATGCATGATCATGAAAATGCCACCACTGCCTTTTGAACTGTGCATTTCCTCAAACTCATGTTTGAAAGCTTCTAACAAAAAATATTACAGTAACTGATGTTGTTTTCAACTGTTTCTCTTGGTTACAAATGTATTGGAAAGCTTGCACAAGCTGCAGCCTGTGTTAACTCTTTCTTATTATGGGACTGTTTTCTTCAGTGTGTGGGATGCTAACAGGTGTACTTACCATGATGTTCCACACCACATGCTGTTCTCATGTTGCTTTAGTCAGCAGTTCGAGATTCAAATCCAAAAGGCATAACCTTGCACCCACTTTTATAAATGTTTGAAAGTCAGCTCTCAAAGGAAGTATAATCTTCAGGACAGAGCCCCAGCCCCTCTGACTCCCTGCCTTATGAAAACTTCATTGTCCCCTCCACACACACTCTAATAGAATGACTAGAAACAGCTGTTGACACATAAATTATCTAGACATGGCTGTGCTAAAAGCAAGAGACAAAAGCTGCTTTGCTAAAGACAACTAATAAACACAAGTGTTCTATGAGTATACAATGAGGGAGAGATGTGCTTTGGCAGTAACATACCCCAAAAGAATTTTGTCTTTCACATAATAAAACCAGTTGGCACAATGCTCAGAGTCCCTGTGAGGTGAAATTAGAATCATAGAATACCTCAAGTTGAAAGGGACCCATAAGGATCATCGCGTCCCACTCTCTGCTCCCTGCAGGACTACCTAAAACTAAACCATATGACTAAGAACATCACCCGGGCGGTCCTTGAATCCTGATGGGAAGCCGTGACCACTTCCCTGGGGAGCCTGTCACAGTGACAGATTACACACACATGTACTCTAGATCCACACAGAACCTGAGGTTTGACTGCAGAGTTCAAGTCCAACCATATGGCAAGCATGTGGCCATGCTCTCCAGATGTACTGCAGTAATCCCCAAGGTTATTCATGCCCTTCCGGCCTAAGACACAAGAATCACTTTTCATTACTATTTCAGTATTCATATGCCTATAGAGTAAGTTAACTCCTTCTTGTCAGTAAAGGACGAAGTGAATGGATGGCAATACAGTATGCTGACTTCTAGCATTTTCAGTGAACTTTGGTGTAACAAATGTAACTCCTTTAAAGATTCCAAGCTTATTTTAGCCTCCAAATTCTGCCGTGGCTCAGTAGCAGAAAGATTATGCCTTGTCCTAGGAAAGATACTGTCCATTCTATGACTGCAGATGACTGTATAAGGCAGCTGTATAAGGAGTGTCTGTCCCACTCCCAAGTCTATGGCCTGTGACCAGTTAAGCTCTCCAAGCAAAGGCAGGGGTTTTAGTATATACATCCAGAAAAACAGCTGTCACTGCTATGCTGTAGTATGCCATGTTAACAGCCTGCCTTTCTACTGGCTTTCTGAGTAATGCAGATGCGAGGACAACCTTCTTAACACATGGAAAGAACAGAAACAAACAAAAAGACTCAGACTGTTTAAAGCAAGCCTATCCCTGGAAGAGGAATTTCACCAACCAATAGAAGACACAATTGAGAACAAAATGACACAAATTAATTTCAGTAGCAGGCTTTGTCCCATTAAGGATTTAGGAAAAACTTTCTATTTAGTGCAACAATGGAATGTCAGAAGGGTCTGTAACATGTTTCTCTGTAACTATGAGGAAAGAAAACAAAGCTTGAACCAGGAACTACCAACACTCAAAGCTTCCACACCTCCCCACCCTCAAACAGGGACATTTTCTGATCTAGCTCCAAGTCTTGCATGATCACTGCTACTCACAAAACCTGAGTTTTCAGCAGCAAAAATGGTCTGTGAAGGCAAGAGGGAATAAGTTTTTTTATTCTGCAGAAAATGTCAGGAAGATGCAATTATACCAAAAAAAAATAGAAGGGATGTCATAAATGGAGAAAAGGGAAAGGTATTACCCTTACATCCTTCTACAGCAACTTACTGAAGTGAGCCTCAGTAATGTCATCACTAATGACTGGCAAGACCTGTGGTCTGTTACAGGAAATTCAATAATCCCATGAACTAACCACAAGGAAAAGACCCTCCATTAACTCAGGAGTACAGGTGGCCCATAATCATTAGCCTTTTTAGGCTTATTACAATGAGGTCAGCTGGTTCAGAAGGCACTGTGCCTACGCTCATTGACAAAGATGCAAAACAGATGTGAATATAACCACAGCATGCGGTACAAAACTGTACTGACTGTGATTCAAACTGGGGTTTCAGTACTCTTGAATTGTCTCAATATTGAGAAACAATAGCTTTAGGTATGTATCAGAAGTGTAATTTCTCCAGTTGGATAAATCCTTGGTTTCGAAGAAAATGAAGTAAATAATTTAAGGCAACATTCAAGGTTTTCTGTACAGCAACTTGCAGTTAATCACGGTGACTACAGAACTGAAAGAGTACAGGCAGTCTTAATCTTGGTAGCACGAGGACTTCCCAGCAAAGGTCTCTTTCTAGGGCCACAGCATTATAAAACAATTCAGACTGGAAGTGATCATGGCAAGTCTCTAGTCCGAGCTCCTCATCAAAGAAGAGTCAGCTATGAGGTAAGTCAAAGTTGCTTATGACTTTATCCAGCTGGACACTGAACAACTTCCTTGCTTCAAGTTATTATCATTGTCCCTTGTCCTTCCACCATGTGTATCTGTGAAGTCCATCCAGCTGTCCAGGTTCCCCTGACTGCCAGCTCTGCCCTCCAGCACATCAGCTGGTACCCCTCCCAGTTTGGGGGAGTGTCATCTGCAAACTTAGTTAGAGTGCCCTCCATCCCCTCCTCCAGACCACTGATAAAGATGTTAAAGAGGACAGGTCACAGACCAGACCCCTACAATACTCCTTTACCAGCTCATTAATCAACAGCCCTTGAGCCTGATCACCAAAATAGATTTTTACCTACCTAGTTGTCCACTCATCTAAATCATTAAGTCTTGTGTTGGATACAAGAATAAAGTGGGACACAGTATCAAAACCTTTGCTAAAATGGCAGTAGAAGACATCTGCTGCCCTAACCTTATTGATAATTGTTTTATCACCCAGGCAATCAGGTTGGTTAGACATGATTTATACTAGAAGCTCCCTAACAATGCCATTTAGATTCAGATTTTCTTCCTTACACTAGTTCTGCTTTTTCTCTTTTGCAAACTGTTGTGTGGATTTTAAGAGTGAGAACTGGCAAGCTCTCTGTGTGGCTGTGATACATGGCTGGGGAGGCTAAGGAAGAAAGCAGCTTCACAACTTTATGATAATGTTCATAGAAACAGAGAAAATGACTACAACTTCAAGTAAGATCAACTCTCAAACATCTTCAAACAATGTGACCCTGGCTCTGTCAGACGCTTACAAAGATTTTCAAACACCCAGAATTTCCGGTTTTCCTGATCTGTAAACAATCACACTAATTTAGCAAAGATTATATTCTAATACACATAAGAAGTAGAATTTTAAACACACTGTTTTGAAATTCTGTGCCATAAGTTTTCTTTAAAATCAGCGGGAAGCCTTCTTCAGGAGGGTCAATCATTTAAATAAAATCCTGTGATAGGAGAGGTTGCTCTTGGACTGATAACAAGCATGTTCAGACACACTAATCCATGTGGGAATCCTCAGATTGATTGAATTAAAATGCTTTTTGGCTTTTTTTTTCAGGACATTCTAGGAACTCCTGTTGTTTATCCATAGCTGTGCACTTTTTGAGACATAAGACAGATGCAACACTAAGAAAACTGCAGACTTCCTGTTACCCAACATCTATTGCACAGTGCAGGGCCTACTCAGGATGTTTTGGAAAAAGTTTCTTTTTCTCAGGTATTTTTTCACATTTGGCATATTAAGCCTGGATAAAAGTCTGTTTGTGAGAACTATGATTAAACATGTTTCTTAACAAGAGCAATCAAGTTTACAGGATATATTTATGTCCCACGAAGCACCACATCTTGCTCTCTAACTTTGATAGATAAATTGACCTCAACTACAGCAAAAAGTTAAGCTAGAAATAGAGCACTGCATAGTTTCTAACTCAACTTCTCTTTTGAATGAAAAGAGCTTTCAGTACACCTCTCTGTAAAAAACTGCTGTTTTTCATTAGATATACAGGTACATGGAGGACATACATGGCTATTTTTCGTATTGCAATGTTATCTTTAAAGTTACAAATCCAAATTTCCCATCACAGTTCTCAAAAACCTTGTATTATGCTTCAGACATCTTAAATAACACTAATGAAGGTTTTATGCAGTTGTCCTTCTGCAGCATTCCAGAACAGCACTTGTCCTTCAGGCTCTATCTAATTTAAAAACTGCTTGTACATGACAGGGACTCAGTTTGACAGAGGTGTCTTAAAAAATTCACAGCAAGCCTATTCCAGATAAGAGAAAGTGAGACTGACTTATCTTACTGAAGAAAGATAAGAACACTGAGGTCACAACTGGCAGAACTTGAACAAATCACAGTCACAGAGTGAATGCAGTATCCTCCACGTAGGAAGATGTATTTATAACTTGGAGAAGTTTTTATGTTGGAAAAATTCCTTAATTTGCTTCTCTAGTTCTTCCAGGTAGGAGTGAGAGACAAAAGCAAATTGACCTAAGCTGAGGACGAAGAAAGGACCTCTTCTGGACAATCTCTACTAAACAGCCAACTCTTTATTTCCTGTTTCTTACAATGAAGTAAAAACTGGAGCAGTGTTGCTCCTCTCTAAGCAGTTAAGAGACAGCAACCCACCTACTAATAATGAGTAAGCAGAACTGTATCCTTTGCCTTTGCCATAACTGAGCAAACTTTGTTAGGTACCTTGGACAAAATAATTGTAAGAAGACAGTTGCTTGAATTAATATTTTCCAGCCTGTCTTTGTGACATTCATTGATGCTTATAATATTTGAGGCTCCTGCATTAAAGAAACAAGCATACAGAGGCACATAGAAAGTAAAAAAGAGCAAGCAATAGGAAGGGACGGGAAGCTGAAGAGGAGGCAAAAGGAAGGAACTGGAAGGGGGCAACAGGGGAGAAGGGTGAGATAGCAGAAAATGGGAAGCAAAAGGGGAGGACAAGACAACACGAAGGAAAAGAAAGGAGAAGACAGCAAGAGAAGCCAACAGGAGGCAAGCAAGATGAGAAGGCATCTGGAGGCAAGAGGAAGAGGAAGAGTTTGAAGAAAAGGAGGAGGAACTGGATCAGTAAGAGATTAGAAAAGAGGAAGAGAGGGAAGAACACAGGAAGGTGATAGATGAAAAGAATGAAGATGAACAAATTCAGGAGGAAGTGTTTAGGAAAAGAATAGAAGAAATAAAAGCTGGAAGAAAAAGAGGAGAAAAAGGGGGAAAAGCAGTAGCAGAATGAACAGGTGGAAGAACAGGAAGACTAGGAGAAGTAGTTGTATTCAATGATCTCGGGGGTCTTTTCCAACCTAAATGATTCTATGGTTCTATAATTTAAGCAAAGCTTCTTGCTGTGCTTCAAACAAAATGGACACCAATATAACTAGCACTATGATTTTAACAGTTGCTTGCTCCAAGGTTCAGTCTCTTTCCTGCACTCAAGGCAGCTTGTTTAGAGCTCATCACATCTCTGGCCTTCTGCATGAAGACATTTCTTTAAATAAGTCAGAAGAGTCACTGCCCCTGGAGTCTTCCCTAAAACCTGAGTCTAGCTGACCATATAGTAAATGGACTATCAGAGACAGAACACTCATATGTTGAAGTTGCACGAAAAGATAGGCTACCAGACATAAATTGGCAGAGTGCTGCAGGGTAAGGTGCTTAGATTTTTCTCAAGATGAAGATAATCAAAGCACCTGCATGCTATTGAAATGACCTGGCCACATAAACAAGGTACCAGATAACGCTAGATACCATGGTATTCTCTCAACAACTCTCTTCCCATACAAACTTGACTACTGTTTTCCACACCCACTCAGCTTCATAATTCCTACAGAAATAAATTCTGCTCACCCTTGTGATTCTCATTTTGTAGACCATTAGATAACATCTCAGTATTTCATTTCCCTTCCTGTTATGCAGACATCAGATAAATCACAATACAATGATATGAAAAAAAGAATAGTTTGTTGAACAGGGTACATAGCTTCACATTCCCCTAAAGAAAAAGAACACCAACCAAAAAGTACATATCACTAAAGAATTTAAATCTTGAGACATACTGCCACAATCCTGTTGATGTTGGAGCATATTAAAGCAGATGTTTCCTGTCAAGTGTTACCTCTCCCTACTGTACATACTAGTTAGTATATTCCACCAGCCACTTCAAGCAAACACATGTAAATGTTAAAGATCTCGAGTAAATTTGCTTGTAATCCACTGCTCTGTTTGTTAGTGCTGTATTCCTAAGCAACATTTAGAGTCCTATGGATTATTGTTTCCCCCTGTTTAAGTTCAGTAATGCTCTTTGAAGAGCTGTTAAACAACACATCATCATGCACTCAAAGGAAAAAGCATAACATTTTTTAAATCCTTTCTCTCAAATACTATGTATGAGTTTATTTATACAGCTAAGGAAAAGCTCTAGTTCAATGATTCAGGCTAAACTGTGGCCACACAATATAGACTGACCATAAGAAGAGGTGTTTTTCATTTGCTCTCTAACACAGACTTCAGGAGAGAGGCCCATGACCTCCGGAGACATTAGTCTTTAGGACCTAAGTTTCTTTTCCTAGGCACTATTTTTGCTATCCTATTACAAATGTTAATATGTCTTTTTCAGTCATCTTTATTTTAACAGGATTTCTCTAGTTCTAGTGTTAGAACAACAAAATACAGAAATAAGGAATTGTTGTGGTTTAAGCCCAGGCTGTAAATCAGAACCACACAGCCCTCTCGCTCACTCCCCCAGCTTCTTTCCCCCCTGCCCCCCCCGGCTCCCATAGGGACAGGGAGGAGAATCGGAAGAATGTAACTCCCACGGGTTAAGATAAGAACAGTCCAGTAACTAAGGTATAACACAAACCACTGCTGTTACCACCAATGATAATAATGATAAGGGAAATAACAAAGGAAGAGAATACAATACCACCCGTCGACACGTAGCCCGATCGAGCAGTGAACCAGCCCTTCTGAGTAACTCCCAGTTACATCCCAGGCATGACGTGCTGTGGTACGGAATACCTCTTTGGCTAGTTTGGGTCAGGTGTCCTGTCTCTGCTTCCTCCCGGCTTCCCCTCCTCCGTGGCAGAGCATGAGACTGAAGAAGTCCTTGATCAGACTAAACATTTGAGCAGTAACTAAAAACATCGGTGTTATCAGTGCTGTTCCCAGGCCGAAAGTCAAAAATACAGCGCTGCACCAGCTACTAAGAAGGAGAAAAATGACTGCTACTGCTGAACCCAGGACAGGAATATTGTCACTCAACAGCACCTGAGTCAGGGCAATCCCAAGAACAGCTACAGGCTGGGAGGAGAATGGGTTGAGAGCAGCCCTGAGAAGCACTTTGGGGGTGTTTGTTGACAGAAAGCTCAACATGACCCCACAGTGTGTGCTCACACCCAGAAAACAACCGTATGCTGGGCTGCATCAAAAGGAGCGCGACCAGGAGTTTGAGGGAGGTGATCCTGCCCCTCTACTTTGTGCTGGTGAGACCCCACCTGCAGTTCTGCATCCAGCTATGGGGTCCCCAACATGAGAGGGACATGGACCTGTTCGAGTGAGTACAGAGGAGGCCATGAAGATGATCAGAGGGCTGGAGCACCTCTGCTTTGGAGACAGGCTGAGAGAGTTGGGCTTGTTCAGCCTGGAGAAGAGAAGGCTCAGGGGAGGCCTTACAGCAGCTTCCTGGTACCTAAAGGGGCCTACAAGAAATCTAGAGACCCACAGACTGGTTTTGGTTGTAAAGGATCTTAAGATCATACAGTTCCAACCCCTCTGTCCTGGCAAGGGACACCTCACACTAAACCATGTCACCCAGGGCTCTGTCCAATTTAGTCTTGAACACCACCAGGGATGGAGCAGTGACAGCTTCCTTGGGCAACCCATTCCAGTGCCTCACCACCCTTACAGTAAAGAACTTCCTCCTTATATCCAATCTAAACTTCCCTTGTTTAAGTTTTAACTCGCTACCCCCTGTCCTACCACTACAGTCTCTAATGAAAAGTCCCTCCCCAGCATCCTTAGAGGCTCCCTTCAGATACTGGAAGGCTGTTATGAGGTCTCCATGCAGCCTCTAGCTTTGATACATATGTAGTGACAGGACAAGGGGGAGTGGGTTTAACTGAAAAAGGCTAGATTTAGATTAGATACAAGATAAAAATTCTTCACTGAGAGGGTAGTGAGGTGCTGGCACAGGTTGCCCAGAGAAGCTGTGGCTGCCCCATCCCTGACAGTGTCCAAGGCCAGGTTGGACTGGGTTTTTAGCAACCTGCTCTAGTGGAAGGTGTCCCTGCCCATGGCAGGGGGTTGGAACTAGACGATCTCTAAGGTCCTTCCCAACCCAAACCATTCTATTATTCGATGATTAAAAGTGACTTGCTTAAGAACTACTAACTGTGATTTCAGAACTAAGCTGGGCTCTTCAATGAGTGAGTTCAGCACTGGCACTTATAAATTAAGCAGATTATATGATTTTGGCCACAAAAGCCTGAAAATCACTGGACAACATTATGGCATTTTTACAGAAAAGCGTAATTCAGATATTTTGGACTGCTGTGTGTGTAAATGAGTCACAACAGTGACCAACTTTGAAAACATGTAACTTTTAAATCTTCAGGAAAAAAAAAATACAACTATGAAATAGAAGAAAAAAAAAAATTCAAGTGTCCTGGATACACTCTGCAAAGTTCATAACAATAAATATTTGTAAGAATGGCTGGGAAAATATTTATATCCTTCCATCATTATCAATTGCTCAGTTTTATTTAATCATCAGACTTAGCTCCACAGAACTAAATAAGGCAGTCATCACCATGAGGTGATCTATGCTTCAGACGGTCAAGCAAACATTGTCAAGAACATAATTCAAACAGTCACAGCGTTACTGGAAAACATTCATACATTCAGAAATACTTACTGAACTTTAAGAAAAAAGACAGACAAATATATTTAATGTCATGGTTTCTTCAAGTCATACAGGAATACAGATATCTTAGGGTTTATATCCAAGAATTAGCCTCTATTTTTTTATATAGTATTTCAATATAATGATAGCTCTCACTTAAACAATTAGATTTTGGATCTCGGAACAGAATAAATAAACTACTGGAAACCCAGGCCTAATCTTAAACTAGACCATCTACCTACAAGTAAGTAATAGTTCTCTGAAGACTCTGTCAAGTATTAAAGGAAGCTGCTACCTCTGAATTTAGTAACTTTCAGAAATTTCCCAATTAGGGAAGCACCCTAATACCCTTGGTTTTCCAAGAGCAATAATCCTTTTCATACAAGCTACATTTCGCTTTGAAATTACCGTTTCCTGATTAAACACACTGAACAGGACAATAGGTCATTCTTGTATTAGTTAAGCTATGAAACCAGACCAACACTTGGATACAACCGACACAGTGAATGTTCTTCCACACAGAATATGTACAACAATAATACTCAGCTTAATCCTCTTATGCCAATCTTCTGAGAAAATGGAGGCCTGGATCAGACTTGCTCAAAATTCATCTGCTAACACAAGATGTATATCCAGCAAATCTTCTAAGAGCAGATTAGACTTGTCAGAAATAGCTTTAGGCATACTCTTAACCTGCCCTGAAACTGGGAATGGATTTCATGACTGCCTGCAGTCTCTTGTGGGACATTTTGTATCATAATAGATGACATATTTCAATTGGTTTAAAATAAGGGGTGGGGGGAGGGGAGAGAGGGTTGTTTGTTTTTGTTTTGCTGTTGGCTTGTTTTTTTTAAAGCTTGTTTAGTTTTTTTAAAGCTTGTTTAGTACTGAATTAGTACCTTATCTGTTTAAAACTTCCATGAATTTCAAGAGCTGCTACATCCGGCTGTAAACAATTACTTACTAAGAAAAAGAGTAAAGTTATTTGGAAAAGGAATTTCAAGTCAAGTATTTGAAGGCTCAGAAAGATTTATTCTATTTATTTCTTTTCCAGGCTGTACGAACCTATTTTCATCCAAGTAAACATTGGTAAAATTAGTTTAGGTAAGACCAAAATATGGTCAGAACTTGTTAAAACAATAAAGCACATAAAGAATGTGAAAATTGGAAACTCTTATCAAAAGACTTCACAATTTTGGAACTGCTACATAGTACAAAACAGAGAGATATCTAAGATAATGACCAAGGTGATACAAATAAGTATTTCATCTTACTTGTCCAGGGCTGTGCTGGTAGGCATGCTCCTGCCAAATCCTCGGACACCCATATGACAAAAGTATGGAATGCAAGACAGATGGGCAGCAATTATAGCCAATGAATCTGACGCATTAACAAAGAAACCATTTTGGCCAAGGATCATGTAGCGGTCCTGGAGAAGAAAACAAATTCAAATAAGCATCTTACATTCCATGTTTTGGAGAGTGGTAATTTCTTTTATTAGACCCACTGTAGGCAGGGGAATAAAGAACAGTCTTTGGGTTACTCACATCCCTCTTCAAGCAGGTTAATTTACTGGCATCATCCTGGCAGGTTTATAATCTCACTGTCACACCACCACTCCCTCCAGCCTTGCAAATCAAAGCTCCCAGAGCAGTCCCTAGCTTCAGCCTCCTACGTGACATTTCAGTAGGTCTGCTCCTGCCAGGGAATGCTTACGTAGGAGAATGTTTTTGCCAATGACACGCACTATATAGGAAGTAGGAGGGTGTTTTGTGTTTACTGACAACAGAAAACACTTCTGTTCTTCAGAACCTTTTCATCTTTCTCCCACCATGTCAGGACAAAAAGTTATTTCTGTAAGACTTTGCTATTTATAATGCTGATAATAAAACATAAAAAACCTCTAAACCAAACGGTGATTATGATTCAGTGCTTTATTTAGCTAAAAAATCCCTCAATTTATAATGTCAACCAAAAAGAACTTAACTTAGTTATTACTTACTGTGACAAGTCTGTATTACCTATATATCCTGTGTCTTCCTAACCAAGAAATAAAAATGTTACAACAATGCAAGATAAAACCAGCCTAATATTTAAAGAATTATCATTCATCATTCAAATCCTGCTTGATTTGCAGTCATCTGCAGAGACAAATGACAACATATGTGTCTGATTTATGGGTTGCAAATGCTATTATCTGTACCTGAAAGTAATACCATTTTCAGCTTCAAGGGCTTACTGAAAAGCAAATAAATTATACCTACATGTCCCATATCTGACCCCAGACAAAACAGCTACAGTGAAACCTCCAGACAGCTCAAAATACTTACTCCATCAGCATCAAAAGCAGCTCCAAATCCATACTCGCCACCTCTCATAGCCTCTAGCAAGGCAGTTGCATATGTTAAATTGGGATCAGGAGGCTGTCCACCAAAGTCCTCCAAAGGAGTACAGTTTATGGCAGAATTTGCAGGGGCTCCCAATTCATCACACAGGATTTTTCTCACATAAGGTCCCATAACTGCAAAATCAGAAATCTGCCATGCAGTCACAAAAGCCTATGCTTGACTCTCAAAGTTTTCACAGCACCATGGAGACTTGATACAAAATGTACTTGGAGCAATTCTATACATCTGTCCTAGCAACAAAACCCAAACTACCATTTCACAGAGGAGTGTGTGACTGTCCCCCCAGTAAACATCAATTGGCAATTCAGCATTGAGAAACTGGTTCCCCACTAGTGGAAGTGCAAAAGTAATCACTGCATGGTGAAAGACGCAAGTTTTATTCACCCATCACTAAGTAAAGAAGTTATCATACATAGAGGGTTTTTCTCACTAGAATAAAAATAAGATGCTACTCTATGTGCCCTGGAATGCAAACAACAATTTAACACGTAATAGCAAGGAAAGTAAACAGTAAGGAAATACAAATGGGAAATATACTTACCTCAGCATTCCAATTCATGTTAAAATTGCAACAGGTTTGTCCACCAAAGAATTTCGCCACATTTCAGTTACTACCATGTAGACAATAAATAAAAACTTCCTCAAGACTAACTTCAAAACAACTTTATTTTGTTAAAGATATGGGCAACCAAAACCCCAGCTCATGCTGTTATATAGCATAACTAGTATTGCATTTGGTGGCTGATGGGACTGTTAACGACTGACTGAGTTCTCTCCATCCCTGAGGCAGGTGTGAACAGGTCACTCAGAGTAAAAAGGAATCACACCCTGGTGTTCTCTCTTTCTCCTACCTTACTCCAAAATCTTGCTAACTGGAGCAACTATAATGTGAGGTAAAACTAGACAACAAACATGTTCAAGAAAATGTAGCTGCTAATTCTGTAAAATTACTGTAAAAAATAATTCAGGTTCTTACCAAAAATACACTCCTGACATATCACTCTTTTCTAAGTCAGTGTTAAACTATCAACACTTACAGGCATAAAAGCATATTCCAGAGATGCAGAGCTAAAACCAACTTTGGAAGACAGTTTGTCCACGTACATGTGGTCCTCTTTAGAGTTCACTATATCTCATCCAGAAAGCCTTTAGATGTGATGCTACAACAAAGGACACCCCCCAGCTATCTTTGATAGATTGCTCCAGTGGTTATTCACTGTTACCCATAGGCCTTCACTTCTTTACCAAGAAAGATAAACCTCTTTGCCTAATAAGGGACCTAACCAGTTGTTAAATTTGCTCTTGTTACTAGCATATATTCAAATCCTTTCTTACTATTCTTAACCTTAAAAACTCTGACCACTATACCCTGTACTTTTATTGAGCAACTATTGTGGTGTACAGTCTTTATTGGAAAGCTATTGCAATGTACCTACAATTTTGTCCTGATAACAGCTTAACTTCATACCTCCATTCATGGCATCAATCCTTATTTTGATCTGGTTGGGTCCGGTCAGCAAATTTCTGATAGCACTGAAGTCAAAGATATTTCGAAGGAGACTGAGGTAGATATCCACAGAATCCACAATTTCCACTAGAAAAATTAGACAGGAAAAAATCAGTACAGTTTGCACATGGGAAAATATCTCTCTCAGCACGCTTCTACCAGCCACGCAACTCAATTAAAATCAGAGCATGCGACCTTCACGTAACATGGAGCCCATAGAGGCAAAGTCAAAGACTGGTTTCAGTGTGACTACCATCAAACTTTAAGCCTTGCAAAGATCAACAGTTTTGCCTGCTAAAGGAATGCAGCGATAATGTAAGTTGACACTTCCTATTTCACTGAAAACATTCACGAGAATACAGTATATCAAAGTAAATTCCATTTGTCATTCATTAAGTCACTGAACATCTTTTCAAGCTAAAAAAAAAAATGTATTCTCAAAGGATGAAAGATGTCTATGCAAAGTTGAAGCCGTATGTTCTATTCTTCCACCTGACAGCAGTATGTATCTGCACCAATCCATCAGGAGGAGCATACAGCCTATTCTTTACAGTGCTGGCAGCAGGAATATCTGTCTCCAGTTTGTTGTCAATCTGCCATTATACGTCTGCATTTTATATGTCACTGCTTTAGAAAATTTAGGCTCAGATACAACATCTGTTTTTTGCTAAGGTCTTGATAATATGAATTTTAAAATCATAAAAGCAGAGAGCTACAATCTTTTCAGTTCTCTTGAATGTAAAACCTTGCATTAAAATGAAAGTGAGTCTGTCATAATGTTACAAATGTTACAAGCCATGCTCCTCAGTCACCTTGGAATGTATTACTTTTCCTGATTAAATTAAAAAGCATATGTTATACAAATGTCTTTTTATCTGGTTAAACAAGTATCTTGAAATATTACAGTTACAAGTTAAATTGTAACTTAGAAAATCAGCCAGTTTTGCTCAGAAACACTGACCTCATGCTAATACTCTTCTTCAGGATAACATGAAAATGACACAGGCATGTTTTGAGCCTGAGAAGAACACTTAGAATAGATCGCAATGATACACTTGACTGGACAAACAAACATTGGTTCTCAAGGCTAAAAAGCAACCTGCAAAACCTATTTGGAAATCAGTTAATTCTATGGTATATGCTGGAAGTGCCAAGGATTCACTAAAATTACACGACTATATATCTTCCATGCCTTGCTCCCAATGATGTTTAAGTAGGCTATAAGCTTTCCACGTATGAACAAATGCCTCAACTTCAGTAAAGCTGCTCACCCGTGTTAAGATATGCTGCATGTGGGATTAAAGTCTGAAACTTATTTTAGGTCCTGCCAAACCCAACTGGTTTACTCTCAGTTGCTTCAATACCACTGTAGCCTTGATTCATACAACTGAAAAACTGATTTTTAGTTCATACAACTGAAAAAGTAGAAGTTTTAAATACATCAGAATTATTTTCATTCTTTCTGCACTTCCGTTCTGCATTCAGAGCTGTATAAAGTATAATTATTCATGTACTTATAAGCCAATCACATTGCTTCAGTAGGGATCCCTGGCAGCTCTACTGTGCCAGGATGATGTATTCTGGGAAGAGATGATTGGGAAATGATTTTTCCTTGAAAAACATTCACACAAATTGCAATTGTTTTAAATCTGTTTTCATACTACCTTTAAGGCAGAGGGGGTACTCCAATTTCATTTAGAAAAATATAATTTGCCGAGATTGAAAAGTTGAAAAAGCAAAATTTTAAACTGTGGCAATCATACAGTTTCAGAGTGGTGCTGAAGCTGAATTTTCTTTCCTTTTTGTTTGCCTAAAAAGCCGATCATGTTATTTGCAATAACAATAATAATTAGGAAAAAAAATCATAATTTAAGGTTTTTTTAATCAAAAACGTTATTTATTAGAATGTACTTCATCTCAAAATATAAAGTTTTGGTGGAAAAGAAACTAGCCTTAATTCCAGGATATCAGGAATGAGGAAGAGTTCTTGAGACCACATGGAGTTTTATAGTATGTGAAATACTGTCTGGACCCCTTCCTTTGCTTTTGACTCCTTCAGAAAAAAATGGCTGTGTTAAAAAACTGGCTCACTTCAACCCAAGTGTAGGCATAAAAGTATCCACATCTTTAAAATGAAACGTGTTTAAGCACTTCCTTTACACTAGGAGTCATTAGAAGTACATTGCCTTACACATCTCACAACTTTTCAGAAAGTGTGAGCAAAGAATGAATAAACTGAGACTCTTGCAAACACTTTTGTTAATTAGACTTCCATGAGCAAACCAGTCCTAGTCCAAAAAAGTTTGTGTTTGGTGTTTAACTACTAGCAAGCCTAAGCACAAATATTTGGCAAAAATGAATGGCAAAAGAACGGTGGGAACTGGCTAAATGATGAGGACTCACGCACTTATAAGTCTGTAACTCAGCTTCTTTATGTGCAAAACAAACGCAACACTTACCTATGTACCTAATATTTTGATAACCTGTAGTCAGGCATCTTGAGGAAGTAGAGTTATGTTTAAATAATTACCCATTATCATTCTGCATCAGAATCAATGGATATAGCATGCATAACAGCATGTGTTGATACCTCGGAAAGGTTTGAATTTGTTCTCCAGATCAAATTCTTGTCTTCCTAGGCGTGATAAATCAACTCTGAGATCAGGACAAATGGCATATTCCTCCAAGGTTTTGCTGATCTGATAGATTTTATCCGAAACTGTATCTGGAGCAGGTCCTGTAAAAGAAGCAAAAAATGTTGTGGGTCATTTTTATTAAACGAAGGTTCCCTACACAAAAAGTGAGTGCTATAATAAACAGTTTTCTGAATGTATTGCAGAAATACATTCTGAAATATATTTCAGGAATAAACCCAGACAAAGAACTACGGAAAATAAGGTCTATTCTTTCAGTGTAACACAGCTTTAAAACATTTGTTGGAAAAAATGTAATATGGAAATACAGTGTGTTACTCGGAACATTTTGATTCACAAAGAGTATTTAACTATCCAGAGCAGGGCAGTGAGGGAACCAAAAACCCCACAGTCATCCTTCTTTGGGTTTACTGCTCAAAGACTACCATTTTTTATTCTACATGGAATCTCAACATACATATTAAAGGAAAACCTGTCCTCAGCAGCAGTTTCTGGTGTTTCACAGGTCTTCCTGCAAAAGCCATATGCACACTTGTGAAGGTGAGACAGCTTTGTGTTTCATGTTATTTCATTAGATATAATTATCACTTTTAAAAGTCTTAGCATTTTGACAGTGGTGTTCTATTGCAGCTTTCCTCCAATGACTTAATGAAATATATGTTTACCTCTTACACGATCTCTCCCCTATTCCAAAGCCTCTGTGTGTCTTTCCAATGTCAACTTCCCACTCCTCTATAGCGCTACTATAATCAACGCAGTTTTGCTACGTCTATTAGTGTGTTCCATCTCAGATACATTGTACCAGATGGTCCACAGCTCACTCAACTCTTCATTTGGCTTAGAAAATGACTTCTTACTCTTCTAATCCAAACCCATGAAAGTGGTGGATCTCATTAGTTCCAGATCATTCTTGATAGATGGATGTAATAATATTGCCAGCTAAAGAGATCCCACAGCATTGCTCCGCATTATCTCCTACATCTACAGAAACAAACCACTTCTGCCTGGACTAGATCTGCAAAATAGACTGAGAACAGCAAAAAAGCCCCTCCCTAGGAGCTTGTCAGGATGCCTAGCCATTCTCTCAAAAACCTTGCCTAATAATGAGCTTTCATTTTCTCAGCTGCAACTTAAACCAAACTTTCATTACATCCCTCCTGATCGTCACACGTAACTGAACGTTGTAACCTGTGCTTGAGGAGTGTTTCATATTTAAAGCTCAATAGCCTGTTTGAATGTTCTTTAAAAAGGTAAAGCCCACTAAAAAGAACGCCCCACCAACTGCTAACCATTAATCACATTCTAGGTGTATATGGTATTTTAAAGTTTATAGAGTGCTAATGCATCTAACAGTTTGGCTCTGGTATGACAGTGTTGTGACCCTGGCTTTCCCACTGTCTGACCTTACACAGTCCCTTTAATCTCTCTGGGATTCAAGCCTATCCAGTTTATAAAATCACACTGGTTTAACCATGCATGTTTTTCAATTAAACAAGAAACACAAGAGAACATCCCCTTCTCAAGTTCTCCCAACTTCGAAATGGGGAAGGAAGCATTATTTTAGAAGCACTTTCAGTTTTTTCAGATGGAAACCACTCTATGTATGTATGAAGCATACAAGATGTTTTATGGGTGTACACAGATCTGTAACATAAAACATGCTTAATGTATAACATATCTACATGTGTTAGTTCGCCAGTTTTGGAAAACAAGACATTAGCTATATATAAAACTCCCATTATTCAACAGTGTAATTGCAATAGCTAAAATGGAACAACCTTCTCCCTCAATAAGAGCAGTTATTTCCTGGGTAAATCCAAGAAATGCTTTCTTCCATACAAGACAATGACTTATACTGCTTACAGCACTTCTGAAATCATAAGCTTTAAAGTAAATGCCAACAAAAGCAACACAGAAATATGAGCAACAGAGCTCCCTCAGAGGCATCTATAAAGTATCAGACTGTTAAAATAACTTGGCACACTACAAGAAATGCTATAAAAATGGGATGGTGAACTTCTTGTTTATAGAAATCTTACAGCTACCACGAGGATTTCAATGAACATTGAATTCTTATTGTACAGACCTATGTAAAAAAATACACTCCTATTACTGAAAATAAAAATAAGAATTTATATGCATTCTTCATTGTTTTACCAGAACAAAAGAAAAACACACAGCTGAAGTCAGCAGTTACCCTTGTCAGCATATTTTCATCTGTCCTTGTTTAAACCACAACATCACCATACCAAGATTCAATGTTACAATGTGTAATTAAAAACCAAACAGCCCTACCTCCATTGGCAACCTCGAACTTGACTCCAAACTCTCCTCCGGGTCCCCCAGGACTGTGGCTAGCTGTTAAAATAATTCCACCAGCTGCTTTGATCTTTCGGATGATACATGAAACAGCAGGTGTGGATAAAATACCGTTCTGTCCAATAACCAATCTGCCAATCTAGGTGGAAAAGGAAGTCAAAGTACTGTGAATGGTACTAGACTCTTGAAAACTAGTAAGTAAACACAGACACATACATACATAGGCATACATGAATAGGATAGAGACTGTAAAGTCCTAGTATGGAAGTTATTCTTTTGCAGAGAAATACACATACATGAGTTGGCTGCATGCTAATCTGGAGCACTGACAAAAAAATGTTGTATCCTGGCACATTTCATTCCAGTGGACTGTGACTTGCATAGTCACAGTAAACAGCATAGTATAGTATACTAGCATAGTATACTAGTATAGTATGTATATGTATAGTATAGCGTATATATATAGTATACTAGTGTAGTATAGTATACTAGCATAAGGTAAAGCAAGAGCACAGCCATGGCAGTGATTTGCAAAGCTCCCAGGCATAGCACTGGGCTATGATCTTGCTATGAAACCCTTTCACGTATCCCCACAAAACAGCAAATCCCCTCACATATCAATATAGTTTAGGCCTGACCGTGCGGATACAGTTTGCAGGGCTTTAACTAGCATAAAAGAGAACATCAAACAAGTCGCCTTTCATGGAGCAGCCTTTTCAGTCCAATCATAAATTTCACTACATACTAGAACCTGTAGTCTCTGTAAGTCACATCTCTGTTACCAAGACACCCTTGGATGTCCTTCCCTAAGGAAAGTACTGCTCTTCCTTCAGCCATCAGTGACTGCTTGGCCACTCCAGATGAAAAGGGTGTTTCCCCAGGTCACAGCTGAGCAGGTGAAGTTCCCACCATTCTTAAAGGGAACAAATGTTTTCAGGTGACGTTATTAAACACTGGCTCAATGCATTTGGCATTATGCTGCAAGGTTCCAATTTCAAAACCTTGCCTTCATCCTCTACACAGATACTACAGTTTCACCTCAACATAAAAAAATCTAGGTTCCAGACAGAAATGTATTTACAAAGAAATACAGAAGAGTTACAGATTCTAGGATACAGGCAGATACAAATTAAAGAGGGGAGAAGGGGAAGTTAGTGTCACGGATCAGAACTGAGGCAGCTGCACATGGAGCTTAAAAGGATACTGACAAAGTTGTGGGGGGAGGGGGATTTATATCTTCACTTAAAAAAAAACAACAAAACCAACAAACACACACACACACTATTAATAGTTTAGGGTGGTGGTGCAGAATACTGAATCCTTCTCACTCATCTAAAAGCAGACTGGGAACTCAACCTCAGATTTCCTCGTCTAGTTTGAGAAAGATTTGATAGATCTACTGTGTGTGTGGCAAAGCAACAGTTCAGGAGGTCTTGCTACCTGCCAGCTTTCTATAAAAAGCTGTTTCTTCATATATAGACTAATTCTTCTGGGTCCAGCTATTTAAAAGTTTCAAATAATTTCAGAAAAGCAAAGGATTAATAGATAATTTATTTAGCCTGGGTTTGAAAACTATTTTAATAAATATTTCTACACTGAAATTATCAGTTTCTAAAGTAAGCACAAGTTACTTTCTTGCTAACCCTCACAAAGTACGAACTAAGGTTAGACATTTCTCCTTCACTCAGAATTACAAGATCTGCTTTTTTGCTTTCAAATTAAAAATAATGCACAGAACAACAGACTCCATTAGCTGAGATTTCTGTCTCAAGATATGATGATGAGTGTTTGTCCACCTTGTTCACTTTTCACAGCTTTTGCAGACAATTTTGAAGCCTACGTATTACTAGACACCAGGAAAGCAATAAAAATTGGAAGTACAGTTCATGGAAAATCTTTCAAGGTTCGTTTGACTTGCTCTTGTTACTAATGGGAAAACATTTCATGATTCACAGTCTTTTTTTCTCCCAGATTAGAGCAATTCTTATAGAAATGAAAGAAAATGAAAGGAGAAAAAGAAAAGGTTAAGAAACAAATAATCTTGTTCTATTATAATGAAAACATTTTCCAGGGAAAACAATATTCTTTTCAGGAGAGAAAAAGATAAATCAGCAAAATCCACGTTTTCTGTTCCACAAAATTCACATGTCTGTTTAAAGCAGTGCTTCCACTGACATGATCAGTCGGTGAGAGTGGAGCATATGTACAGTTAACACAAATATCACACAGCTGAAACTGATTTCTGTTGAAATCAGTGTATTAAACAATTCTGTTTCCTATTCATATCATGGCTCTTAAGACTGTTGTATTTATGCTATGATTTAACCACTACTGCCAATTGTTCTGAAGCACTAGAAAAAAAACAGAATGTTAGGAAATGGACTTTTAACAAACTCTCTTTCAGCCTATACAACAGTACTCACGTACCTTTATTATGGAAACAAAAGCATGATGAAAATAACTACTGAAAATATATGTTTTGAATATGGTCTCTCCCTTTTTTAAACTATGAAGCATGCAGAAAGCTAGAGCAGTGACTCAATCTTTCAAATACAGCTGTCAGAAATGGGTGCCAGCTCTTAAAACAGTATTGTATATGGGTAAACAAAAGGAAGATGACAGGAATTACATTTTGCAAAATGCGTAAAAAAAACCACCACTGAATCTGTCTAGAAGTACTCAAGTATAAACACCTTATACTTGCATACAGGCTTATCATGAGCTCATGTTCTCTGTACTTCTTAATCTAAACTAGTAAGGTTTAGATTTTTGCCCCCATGAACACCTAAATGTTCTTTTAAAGCAAGAATACTTCTATTATTCAGAACCACAAATTACCTGGCACTACCTCTTCACATTTTCTTTTTTTTCCTGTTCAACATGTGTTGCATGAACCAGTCTCCCATTTTTTTCAGTGCCAATATTATATGAACAGCAGTAACATGCTTTGCGTTCTGCATTTTTCACAAGGCTATTATTTCTATACTACTTAGAAATATTGGTTATTATACTAATTTCCATGCTATAGCAATAGTGCAATATTTAGCATATTAAGGATGCTGAAAGTGAAATTACTTGCATGATACACATGCAGTGACCACTGCAAAGAGCTTCACCTTATGTGAAGGTCGTCAGTGCTTTTACAGAACTCCCTGAGGGCTATGCAGACCTTAGAAATGTACACACATTACCCATCTTTCTCTGCTCTCTTTATTTCTGTGGAAAGAATGCACAACCTCATCCTCCCTTGACCCAGAAGCTGTTCATTTTGTCTCTAAAGCAAATACTAAACTGACATTTAATTAATTGTAAGTAAGGGACACTCAGATTTACAGACTTCTAGCAAGCAATGAAATCCTGTCCATGTACTGTCTCACAATTAAAGTTCCAGTAATACCCTTCTGAAAATCTTGGACAGCTTCATAGCATGGAAAGATTATCTTTGGAATTCAAAAACTTGCAAGGCTAAGAGATCACAGGCATGTAATGTCTCTTCTAATACTGTGCCCCTACGCCATGTTCTATTTTATCACTCTGCTTTTAGCAGCTACAAGCAGAAACAAAGACTACGATCCCCAACAAACTGTTACAGCTGGAGGAATAGTCAACCTCACTGCTTTACAAGGACATTTTTATGCAATATTGCCACTTGCAGCTGTGCATTTTCAGACAATTTAGTTGATTATCATTGAGTCACTTAATGTTTTTTTTAATTATTTTCCCCAGTAATCTCTCACATGCCTCAGTCAATTAAACTTGAAAGAACGTGAAGCAAGCAGATATATCCTGGACAGCACGGGGCTGTGACTTCCCATCTTTTGCTGCTGTAACCCAAAGACGACTGAGTGCCACACTCAGTGTAGAAATAAACAGATGTATCATACAGGTCCAGGTAAGGAGGGCAAGATTTGCATGGAAGAACATGGAAATAAAACTAACATGGTATTATAAAGAAGACAACTGGAAAACTCTTTGCCATCTCAGGCTTTTACAGCATTACTAGCAATACTCCGTGATCTCTCTAGTATGTTGCTTTGACTTTTCAATATTCAGAATACGATCAGCATCTTCCTATCCACCACCGAGACACAAACACAGCAGCTTCTCATTTAAATCTATCTTAAACTTTGTATCAAAGAATGAGACACCACAACCAGTTGATGGGTCTAATGAATACTTGCATTTAATTTGTAGCATAACTGTGTTATAAACATGGAACCTTTTACCCAGTTCTTCCAGACATTAAGGTCACACTACTCGTGACAGGACTCAGGTGAAAAGGGAAACACAGCCTCAGATACCCTCCTAACACCCCACTTTGCTTGTTGCAACCAGGACAGGACCTCTGTCTGACATTCTTCATGCTCCTGCATCCTCCCGTGACAGGCAATCACTTACCCAAATGTGCTTGCTGCAGCCCCAGCGGTGTGATCCATTGGAGGGTGACCCTGGTTAGCCTCCTCCAGCTCTGAACAGAAAGATGTGGTGGAGCATGGGCTGGTTATGGTTGCTTATCATGGACCAACCCATAGGTGTTGCCATCAGAGGAAGCCAATAAAGGCTACAGCTGTGGGGTGTGTACCTGCAACCGCAAACTGGAGGGCACAAGCCTGAAGGACTGAAGGTGAGAAGAAGGCAGCCCAAGCACCGGCAGCTGACTGGGCAGGGGACCTCATCTCATTCCTTGTACCGGGGCCTATGCCAACTGTGCTAGGCTGTTAACACAGGGGGAATGTGGGGTGAGTCACCAAATTAGAACAAGGGGAACCTAGCAACTCTAAAGGGCAATACATTTACAGTTGATAATAGAAAATCCCTTTTATTTTTGTACTCAGCAGGCACAATTAACCATAACACCTGGTATGTGTTTTCCAGGAAGGAGATTCAAGTTCAGTTTATCAGCAGTATGTGGCTATCCCGCTCCTGACACTCTGGGGTGGCTAAAGGTTTTGAATGCAGCTTCAAAGCTTCCACACGTTTCACTCAATCCTGTCTACACCAGCTCACTTCTTTCCTTGTGATACTGGCTACATGTCTTCTAATGACATTAACCTCATCCAAACGGAGAGATCTTTGCCACCAGGAGTATTCCTCTCCTTTCCCTCCACTTACATAGCACAGCACTAAACAATGCCTTCACGCAGGTTTAGGTATTTTCCCAGCAGATGTATTTTAACAGCCAAAGAATAAAACATACAAACAGTATTCACTGAGTAAATATGAGGCTTCTGCATTTACAGTGTGCTTGATTGAAAGAGGGGTGAGAGTGGGCAGGGTAAGGATGGTAAAGAGAGGATGAATCACTAGCATATGGAAGTGGGAAGCCTCTTCAGTGTCAACAGCACACCCCCCAGCTGGCCTGCTGAAATTGTGAGAACTCTGACACTTGTAAGAGTATTATGATTGAATTCAGATATTTGTGGGAACTGTGAGCAGAAAAGCTTGGGTCACAGCTTCAAAAAACACAAAAAAGAAACTGTTTCCAAGAAACTTGCAGCAACTTAAGAAAGTGGAAGCACTACGACAGCACTACTACGGATCTGCTAAGACCTGAAACAGATGAAAATAGGGAACAGAACAAGCAGCAGTTAAGGAGGCAAGGTGACAGGAAAAATTAATCAGAAAGGAGTCTGGAATACAGCGTAATCTGGCTGACAATCTCCTAGACCCTAAACTTCTTGTCCTCTTCAGCACCTCAGTCCTTGTGGTCACCTTGTGGCTGTAACCTACTTCATAGCTCCTACCGGTGTTGCAAGGGCAGGCAAGGACCTCAGCCTCAGCAGGACAGCTCTCGATGCAGGGCCTCGCATTAGCTGTTGCTGCACTTTATCCCACCTGGTCAACAGGTACAATTCCACCAGCTTGACTGAGCTACACAGGGTAGGGAACAGCACTCCTCCAGACCCACCCCACGCCCCTCACAATACCCCTCACACCAGCCAGGTTCCCCTGCTTTGCACTCGCTCCCTGCATGCCCTCTCCCCGCCGCTGTGGACAAACCACCACCACCACGCTGCCCTGGCCAGTGTCCCCACCTTCACAGGTGTGCCCCCCAGCAGCCCTCCTCACACCCAAGGCCATGTAAGCCCCAGACTATACCAAACCCCTGTGAGCAGCAAGTTTGCAAAAACTATCCAGTATGTAATACAGCCAGCCTCTCCGAAATCTCAGGTATCACCCAGTGTCTGCTTGACTGTACCAGTGAAAACATGCTTTAGAAATAAGTTTAAAATACTTATTATTGATACCAGGCTGGCTAATCCTTACAGCTTGTAGGTGACAATAAATAAACAGGGGAAATTTAGACACATACAGAGATTCATTTCAAAGTTGAAAGATCTCCTGGTTATAAAACAGGCCTGCATTTAAAGAATTAAGCTTTTCAAAACAATTAAGAAAAAGTAAATTCACTACCAAAAAAAATATATATATGTATGTATATGTACGTATGTATGTATGTATCACTTCTATCACCAGATCTGAAGAATCAATTTAGCCATCACGAGACACAGCAGCTTCAACTCTGCTTTGAAGGAGAGACTTAAAGTCTGCACCATTCGGCATTTCCACCTTTCTGTATATACACACTGACACCTGAATGTGCATGCATTTACCAGAAGACACCCCTTTTCTTCCTGAGCTCTTTCCTATTTTCAATACTGCACAAGAAAAGCTATAACCCGTTTGATTGCAGAGGTATTTGCCACGGTTGTCTTCTTGCATTTCATAATTTGCTCTTAAGATGCAGCCAAATTGCTGAATTCCTCTTGCTTCAATAATACCGTTTTCCCTGAGCACTTTTAAAAGATCCTGAGCAGTAGATATCTACATCTGATTCCTTCGCCTCCCGCATTTTTAATTCTGCTGCATTTGATTCTGCACAGCCAACCTTGGTTTCAACTCCCGCTCCTGCCTCAGTCTAAACCAACCCGGGACGGCGTGCGCGGCAGCCTGCAGCAGCCTGCCCGGGTGATGCACAGAGACACACCGGGTGCTCCACGCCCGAAGGTGGCACCGGTCTGATCTGTGTACTCAGCGCTGCCCGGGTTATGACACTAAACCCCCGTGCCCCGTTCCCGCTGGACGGCTCCGCGCTTCCCCACAGCGAGCAGGAGCCCGTGCTGGCAGAAGCAGGCGGCCCCGAGGGGACGGCGGGAGGGCGAGCGGCCAGCTTACCCCGTTGGCCGCGGCCATCTGGACGACGATCTCGATGGCCGTCCTGCTGAAGTACCTGCCGTCGCTGCCCACCACCATGGTGCAGCCCTGGCGGTCGCGGAGGTCGACAGAGGAGAGGAGGCTCTGCACGAAGTTGGGCAGGTAGTTGCGCTGGCTCTCGAAGAGTGCCGTGGGCCGCCGCAGCCCCCCGCCGCCCGTCGGCCGCTGGTCCTCGTAGGGCGCCGTCTGCACGGTGAGCACGGGGATGGGGGTCCGCTCCATGGCGGCGCTCCACCCGCCCGCTGTGGCCCCGCTCGGCAGCGGCGGCCCCTCACGCAAGCTGCGGAGAGCGGACAGGAGTGTCCCGGCGTGGGGCCGGGCTCGCTGCCGGAGGCGGGCCCGCCGACGGGCCCCCGGCGCCGCGGCGGAGCCGGGTGGGTGCGGGGTGCGCGCCGCCTCTGCACCGCCCCGCGGGGCCCCCGGCGGCGCCTCGCCGCCCGCGAGAAGGGCCGGGTCTTGCCAGCCCGCTGCCAGCGGCGAGCGGCGGCCCCGGACAAAAATAACCCTGGAAAGCGACGCCGGGAATCGCGGTCCCCTGCCAGGGCTGTAACCGGAGGCAGGCGGGCGGGCAGGGCGAGCAGGCGCGGCACACTTGCTTGGCGGGATCACGGTCTGTCAGCGCCTCGCCCGACCCCACCGGCCCCCGCCGGGCTCGGGAGCAGCAGGGACCACCCCGCCGCCCCTCGCCGCCCTACCACCTCCCAGGTGACGGCAGGGGCAGCGCCTGCCGCAGCGGGCAGCCGGTCAGGCCCCAGCCTGGGTAGGAGCGGGACTGGTGTTGTCCCGTGTGAGAGCCCACAACAGGCAATACAAGCATGAGCAAGCTCTTCCACTACTAAACCTTATGCAAGGGGAATCGATTTTGAATTTTCTTTACTGTTTTTTACTATACCACTCTAAAGCAAGTTTCTGTAGGAAGAGTGTGGCCCGATCATGCTGGTTTCTGTCCAGGCTTCCTCCCAGTAAGGCTGAGCAACCCTCTGAAGGTGCTTTTCCCTTTGAAAAACTGTAAGGTATTTCATAGGGATGCAGTGAGGCCAAGTTCATTGACGTTTATATTCACTCTGCTTAGATTAAATGCAGAGGTGATGGCATGGGCAATTGCGAGGATGCCTGACATTTTCCAGTATAAAGGTTGTGTTTACAGACGCTTATGGCTGTCAAATATCAGCTGAAATTTTCCACCCAAATGCTTGTTTCACACTGGGCCCACACAACAGTGTATTTTACCAGGACAACTCTGTTGGCTGGAGAGATGGGAAAAGTAGTCATGTAACCTAGATGTCATTATGGTGCTTAAGAAACCCCCGGTGTTGACCTGCACCTGAGCAGACAGAAATAGTTTTGTAAGGCATAATTCAAGTCTGTATGAAGGAGTCTGCTCATAAACTGCTGAGCAGCACGATGGAGTGCCATGGCTCAACAACATCAGCTGTGTAACAGCAGGTGGCCAGGCAAACATGGGGTGAAGTGCCTTTGTTTGTTTCATAGACTAAGAGTTCATTAAGAGCCAGTGAGAGTCACCTGATGAATGGTAACCAGAGGAACACAGTCGTGGTTTTGAGCCCTGTCTCCGCAGACTCTTTAGTGGCTTGTAGCAGATAGAGTAACATGACTGTTAGGTACTCCCACATCCTTTTGGCAGTGACTGCTGCCTTCGCAGTAGAACGCTATACATGCTGTGGTAGGCAAGGCCCAACAGTTTAATCTAAATAGACTAATCCACTGAAGCCAATACAGGAATTCTGTATACTCTATATACTGCCATATACTCCGACAAGAGGGCCAGAGCAGATATGGGGAATCAGTAATTTCAGCTTTCTCTTTTGTTAGACGGTCCTAGTCTGTAGCTATATTTGTGGCTTCCTGTACTGATTCAGAATGCTTTTTAAATAACAAAAGGAAAATTCTGAAGTATGGAAATGCCAGTTCTCACATCCGTAATGTAAACAAAATGCAACTACAGGTGAGGTTGTTATGCCTTAAACAGTTTTGGGCACTGTCAGTAGTGAAGCCACAATATATAGTATGCATTAGTGAGAGCTGAAATGGAATCAGATAACTGCTATCTACCACAGCAAGTACTCAACAAGGAAACAGCAACAAAGGTCAAAAGCACTGGAAGAGCAGATGGTAAGTTCCAAGTGCAAAATAAAGGAAAACATCATGACCAAAGTAAGAAACAAAGTAAGGGTGTTCAAAATAGAGAACTGGATAGGGAAAACCCGTTTGTCATTTGGAAGAAAATGCTAAGTTTGAATCAGTTTTAAAAACTGCAAACACTGACATTCCCAAAATACACATTTAAGAGGGACAAGCAGCAGCAATTTTCCAGAAGAGTTTGTCTTCACCTGTATCATTTGCATAAACAGTGCTGAAGAATAAAAAAAATAATTTCACTGTCTGAGCACCACCTTGACTGACCCTACCAGGAATGTAATGGTGTTGTAAAGATCACTGTACATTTTTTAGTTCACTCTAGGCTCTGCTTGACATAAATCCAAGCAAAAGTTTATGTGACCCCTGTTTTCCTCTAATACATTGGAAAACTCGTTTTCCCAAAGCCATGCTATTTCATGAGAAGCTCAAGTTTCGTTGCAAATAAAAAAAAAAAAATACACCACAACAAAAAACCCCACCAGCCTTCACAGTAGCAGTGCAAAGCATAAAAAGGTTGATGTAGGGAGCCTGAACATTCTAATGCAAAAGATGAAGAAAAGGACAATGTTTTACTTGTTTAAATACATGCTTCAGTTTTCTAGTACCTGGATTAGCATTGTGTTGATACAGTTATGCATGGAGAAGGTTTTCAGGTTCTCCTTTATAGCAATGCAAGTCCCACAAGCAGTTCTGCTCTCAGCAGGTCTCTTTGGAAAGTGGAGGTCTCTGAAAATTGCCAATATTGTAGTGCATTAAGTGGTTACTGCTACATATCTCTGACAAAGGAATAACTATCAATATGGGTTATATTAAAAGCCTGGAATGCCTTCTTGGAAAACAACAGCTAAATATATTTGTAGTATTACCATAGTGTGTTGTGAGTTAGTTTTTGAAAGGTTGTTGAAATAAAAAACAACTTAATGGAGTGGTAGGATACATGTTAAATTTGTTCCATTTCCAAGTAAAGCAATTAGCTGTCTGACTGCCAATTTTGCAAGCTGGGTTTGACATACACTATCTAGGTCAGGAATGTTTTCAACCCTTACTTTGATTCTTAAAGCTTTTTAATTACTGAGCCTTAAGGTGTTTACCATAATTTGTCTCATGCAATTGACTGAGGCAATATTAATTACATTAAGAGTTATCATTTTTTGTGTTTCCTCAGCATTTTTTTACCAGCATTGTACTGGTGCCTTTCTGTGTCCCTTTCAGTCATTTTTTTTTCATACTCTGAGCTGAGCACTGGGTTGTTATCTGTGTTGACTCAAAGGAAAGAAATTAGTCCCACAGCAACAGAATCCCTCTGTAGCCACACTCTAATTCAGTTGACCTGGTGACCAGAAGTGTCCCATCTGCAAGATGCAGGAACTACTAATGAATCTTCTAAAAGGTAGATTATAGAAGTCTGTCTCAGCTCTGATTTACTGCTCATATGCAAGAAATTGCTGTAGACCCGAAACTTCCTTTCTGTTAAGGAAAGATCTTTTGTGTCTTGCAAACATTGCAGCAGAACTATACCTGCACCATTACCTAAGCAAGTATTGCTCCTTCACTATTGCACTACCAAGTTCACCATTCAGTGCTAGTATAAAACCCTAATTTTAGGCAGAAACACATTTTTTACAGTTGTTTCATGCTATATGTGTTTGTAATAGAAATGTGGAAACTCATCATTAATTCAGCCATTCCCCATGATGCCATACTTTGCAGTTCAAACTCTCATTCTGCCACTGAACTGCATTTTCCACAGCTGTGGAAAGTTTATTCATACACTTCTGTGCATAGCAGGGGAAATCAAGATAAATATCCATCTCAAAACTCTAACAATATATCTACTCAGATTACTGCTTTGAATAGCTTAGAATTAGTAGCGTTTTTTCATTTTCCAGCATTACTGGCAGACCAGTCCCATTGTTCTTGTTTTCAACAAGTAATTACATACAAATACTCAGGCAAGTGCATTGAATGCTAGGCTAAGAGGTGTTAGCAAGGGTATGAACAACAGGTCCCTCATGTAGTGGTTCTTGCCTGGGGGCAAGCATGGGGAAGAAGCAGAATCTGAACATGGACACAAGCGTCTTTGTCCCCTCTCTAGTGCCGTCACATTCAGTTCAGCAGCTCCATTGCTGGTTTAGCCTCCGCTGCCAGGACTGGAACGAGCAGGGGAAGCAGCTGACACTTTAATTCTCCTATCGCCTTAACAGCAGCTTGGAATGTGACTCACCAGCACGGGAGAGGAAACAAAATGCAATTCCTGGGAGTCTAAGTCAGCCTTCTCTCCAGTCGTGAAGGGGGGTATTGCAGTGTTTCTCCTCTGAATATGTTGCCTCACTACCGAGGGCACCATTCTACTTATTTACACAGCTTTCTTAGACCTGTCACCTGTTACGCACTCCTTGTAGTTTAAGGGAAACAGTAACAGCTGTTTAAAGTCTTACTCCACATGCAAGGTTTGTTAAATGGCCATGTAGACTGAAAGAGGCATTGCTGTGCAGCAGCTTTTGCTGGATGTCTGAAATCCAGAGTACAGTGGATATGCTTCTGCAAGAATTACAGCTTCTCATTAGGCAGCCTGTCTAGACTAGCACAGGGGGAACACAGGGTGTAATAAACGCTGCATTGATAAAAATGCCTTAAGTAGTACATTATTTGAGTTCTTGTCAGTATTGTTCAGTAACCTTTGTTAAACAGCTGCTAGATTCAGTCATTGAAATCAGCTGTAAAATTTGTACAGTTCTTTGGACACCAATATTAGGAGTTAGGACATCGGCAGGGGGCATCTTCTGGTAAGGAAGTCTGCATTTTTTCACTTGAGTTCATGTTGGGATTTATATACAGATGTGATTTCTTATATATATATTTTTTTCTTTTTCTAAGTGGAAATTAAAAATAAATTGATACCAGAAAGTTCAGGGTAGAACAATGAAACCTCAGCACATGCAATGTTTGTTGCTGTCATTTAATTAAGTACAGATGGGGAAGTAACATGACTCAAGGGTGGAAAAGAGCTGCAGTGGGAATGAAAGGGAAAGGCTAGGGTCAGGAAAGAGCTACAAAGTTCTCTCTCATGGGAGGATAAGGCAGTTGGAGAGGACCCTCTGCAGTACAATTCCCTCCTACTATCCCATAAATATGCTTCAATATACTTAATGCCCAGAATGAATGAAGCAGAAATGCAATCCCAAAAAACCAAAGATGTCTGACATGTACCCCGTGTGAATTCTCCACAAAATCTGGAAATATACTTAACCCATCTAAAATACTGACATTATCAAATAATAACATTTTGTAATTAGCTACTTAAATTCCTGCTCAGGAAGTGACAGATCCTCTGAGTCCTACACAAACTCCATGTGGAATTGCTGAACATAGAAGGATGCTTCACATCCTTAGTTTTGCCCACTGTCAAGAGCTTCATACTTTTTTCTAACTGCAAATAAGTAATTTAATTTATCTTACTATATGTAAAATGAAGTGTGCGGTCACCACAGTCTTGCTAGACTGTGTGATGGAGATAGATACATCCTTTTCAAGAAGGTGTTTGTACTGCCAAGTAAGTACTGTGTCATCAAGGCCTGATTTAGCGGGAGCTTATTCCATATACACTGTGGAAGCCTTACATTTCCATTTATGGCTATTTACCAGTTCTGTCACTGGTTAAGAGTGGAAACTTTATCCATGTGATTGATATGCTGGCACATGATATACAGGAATAAAACACAAGTCAGTCCTACTTCCACAGACCTGCAAATTTCAGGTCTGATTTTCAGAGGTGCTAGAAATAGGTACTACTACTGCACCCAATGAGAGTGACACAAAACTACGCCCTCTGGGCTGTAACACTCAAGTGACATCATGTTCTATAAACATGATAAAATATGCCTTTTGACAGATACTGACAAATGACTGGCCTTTTCCATGTGGTCACCCACTAGTTAACTGCAGAAGCCTGGCATAAAAATTACCTCATGGTCTAAAGTCCACTCCTTACAGGCTAGAACATCTCTATGTATGCTCATGCTTTTCAGTGGTGGAATTACTAAGTAAAATGAAAATCTCAGCTGAGGCATGATGGTTTGATCCTGGGAACTTGGCAGTGATAATACAGAAGTAATACACTCTCAAATGTCCCCTGGCTGTCTATCTGCCAGATCCAGCGATGCAAGGTAGTGAAAGTAACAGAGAATGCTGGGCTTCTTGCCATACTAACAGATTGGTACACGAAGCAGAGACTGAATTTATAGTGCAGATCTACTGACCATTCACTTAAAAAGTCTGGGATTTTTTAACATTAAGTCAAAACATACACAAAGTTTAAAAACAGAGCAGGAAATGTTCCCCTGATGCCCCTTCTGGTAATAAACAGAATGAAGATCCACGCTCACCATAATGATTGTTTGGTACAGGGATTCCTTGTCTTATATATACTGGCTTCTACAACAATATATCATGGTGGAAAAAGCAAAATGTCATCACCCCTGCTTTGAGTCACAGTGTCTCTGACAAGGACCCAAGACAAAAACTATTCAGGAATACAATAGAATGGAAGAAGGCAGTGGCATGAAAAAACAGCTCCTTCAAGGGGGGGGGAAGAGGAGGAGGGCAAAGGTAGGGGAATTTTAATAGCAGATTTCCTTCTGAGCTTTTAGGGAAATCACAATATATTGAAGTCCATCAGTTCACTGAAAAAGTTCACTGGCCTTTAAGACCTGGGGATTAAAAAGCCCTATTTTTAGAAAGGATCACACGCAGAATTCCAGTGTCAATATCATGGTTTTGATCACTTTGTATAATTGCTGAAAGATTTCCTGCATTAGATTTTGCCCCCACTGGAAAACACATTGTGAACTTCACACTTCTCTGCCTGCTGTTTCTGGCCCTGCCATTTGGGGGAATACTACTGGGCAAAGCACATGCGATTTTTCTCTTTTTAAGAGTCCCCTTCTCATCTCAAGGGTCAAGTAATTTTTCAGCACACATGCTCCAAATTCTAGCTGAAAATTTGAATTTTCTAGGAAACTCATTTTATCTTTCGACTATAGCTGAGGAAAAGAAATAAAAATTCTTACAGAAATATGTTGTGTCTGCTAAACAGCATATCCATATTCAAGTGGATCTGATTGTTTCTTTGGCCACTGAGGTCAGATGATAGAAAAGCAGTATTTTAGATTGATACAAGCAATACAGAAAGAACCACTGACTTTAAGAGTCAGAAAAACGTCACACAAAGTGAGTCAAAGGCATAATTTCAGGATGTTCCCCAAACATCCGTGCGTGAGCCCTGATTTCCGGCCAGAACCTCAGGCAGTTGCAGGTACCACCCTCAGTGTGGAAAGCGGTCGAGCAGCGCCTCCTGCTGCTGCATGTCTGGTCTGTATTAAAGTCTGGTCTGTATTAGTCTGGTCTTCATTGAAGTCTGCTCTTCGTTAAAGTCTGGTCTTCATTGAAGTCTGCTCTTCGTTAAAGTCTGGTCTTCATTGAAGTCTGCTCTTCGAGCGTCCAGCCACAGGAGAAGTCTGATTTATTTTTCCGTTCTGTGGTCTGCCATATCCTCTGGCTCATCTCTGAGAATCTCGCTCTCGGTTCTCACGACCTGCAAGCCAGGAAGGGTGCTTAGTTAGGGATATCCGCCTGGATGTATGTCTTTGGGCACTTGTAAGTTAGGCAAACTTGCCGTTCAGCTTTGGTGTGCCTTCTGCTTGCGGCGTTGGCTGAGGTAAATCCAGGACAATTTCAGAATTTCCCCCTTAGATCCTGTGAAAGTGTAAGTGGAACAAAGATTCGATGCGCTCTGGAAAACCAGTGTAGCTGTACTTGGCTGTTGCCGTAGAAAGTTATCTAAACTAAAATGAAGTATCAATTGCAGGCATTAAGTAAGGCATTTCCTCTGAGTAGGGAAACTCAGAGACACTGAGTTAATGGATTTTTTATACCTCCAGTCCATGTGTTGGTTGAGGTCTTTGCTTTAAAAAAATTACTCTGTCATGGAACTGGCTTGAAAAACCGGCTTTTTTTAGACCACAATGCTTGTGGAGAAGTAACATGCAACTTTTTTTCTTTACTCTAGAATTACAAGTTCCTTATCAGAGATGGCTCCCCTTGCACAGAAGCAAAGGGTTGTTTATACCTACCACTTTTACTGAGGATGCTGGTTTGACTGGCTGTTATTGGTCTTTTGCCTGTCAGGTTTTACTTTGAATCAGTTTTTGTCAGTGGTGCTATTTCCCTACCAGCCTCTCCCATGGGTACATGATTAACCAGCAAACACCCTACCAAAGTGGCGGCTTCCTGATGTTTCTGAACCTTTATTTTTAGCTTTTCTCCCGTGTGGAAGCTAAGCCTGCCTTAACATTTAAGTAATTCTTCTGGAGCGGTCTTGGTTCAAAACTTACAAGCTTGTCTTTCAGCTCTCCTAAGATCACAGTCAAGTGGAAAGGGATGGAAGCATACTTGGAAAACATATGACAATGTAATTTTCTCCTTTTTAATGCACATTGTTATAACACAGATGATAGTTAAAATGAGGTTCACAGAAACTTGGAAGTTTGTCTTTGTGGATCCCACACAATTTCTTCTTAGTGTCAGAATTCTCTTAGGTTTAAAAGAAAGAGCAGGAAAAAGAGCATATAGCAGGAAAAAAAATCCGACTATGATTTTAGACTGAACCACAGAAAAATAATATAGGCCTTTTAGTACTCATAAATCCTCTCCTTTACTACCTAGAAAAGAGCATAAAAAGGTGATCAGATTCAGAATTTCCCAGGAGAAAACTAAAATCGCATTGTTACAGAGCTAATAGTTGCTAAAATAAATGTTACCACTAGATGACAGCAAATACTCGGTTTTGTGACGTTTGCTCTCCTATGAGAGACTCAATTACCAAAAAAGATGCAGGCAAAGAAATCACGAATTAAGGGCCGAGCTGGGATAAATCCCCAGTCGGAGACAAATTCTGTTCCTCTGGAGACAACAGCAGAGCTCTTCATGGAGTAAAATTCAGTTACAGGGTTGTATATTCTTTGTTGCAGCCCAAGCAGCATGTTGCTTTACAGTCCTAACTTGGAAGAGTTGCCCTTCGTGGTATCAGGCTTTCTGATGCCCTTGTTTGCAAACCAGAACTCCAGAAGCTGACAGGTTTGATTTTTACTCATCCTCCTTCAGTTCATCTGAGGCAGATGCTGATCCCACAGGGATGTTTTCAGGAAAAAAAAAAAGTAGCAGAATTTTTATAGAGAAGCAAAACAAATGTTACAATTAAGAAATTTTGTTTATTCAGTCTATTATTTATGAGCAACATGATGTAGTTGAATATGTGCTCAGCGCGGGGGAGGAGGGGGGCTATAGGTGACCTTTAAAGGTCCCTTCCAACCCAAACTATGATTCTATAATTCTACAGTTCTGTAACTGTCCTCCTAGAAAATACAGTTATAATGTCATGTCAACGCGGCCTTTGTTTAAACAACAAAAGGAATAAGGAAGGGCTTCTTGTGAGGTAGACACAGTTCTGGCAACAAGAAGAACGAGACACAAAGATACGGCCTTCTCTACTTGCCTTCTGCAAAAACGGGTATGATGTCCCTAGCAGAGGAAAGCCAGCCCATAAGGCAATTTATAAACTAGGAAAGTTCATTCTGAGGAAAGCGGAGCAAATTAACCCAAGCAAGTTTGCCCCACACTTGGATATCTGAAGAATAGTTTCCTAATAAAACTTAAGTAAAAATGGGTAGTTTTAAAGTCTTTAAACTCAGATTCCACCCACCTCCCCAAAGTCTGCTGTCATATATGAAGGTAGCCACACCTCAGCCCTGTTAACTAAGCAGACAACAGCTAAAATAAGGAACTTATGCACAGTAACATGTAGGTAACTTTAAAAGGTACTGTATGTGACTTTCCTGGAAAATACCATAAGGGAAAATACAGAAACGTGTAAGTGAAATGAAGTTTGAACCCTCAAGGACTTGTGAAGGATTAAAAAAAAAAAAAAAAAAAGAAACATTTGCTGTATAACAGCCTATAGTTTAAAAATAATTTAATACTATATTATTATTAATAATGTTATATAATAATATTTCATAAAAAATACTTTAAAAAACCACCGGTTATCAGGGTTCATATAAAACCACTGGCATTTCCACTGCCTCTGTTGCATCACAGGTACAGTCAGCACAATAAACTCAAGTATTTTTCTGTGTATGGGAGTGCCAGTTATAAAACACATGCTCCTGATACAAGACAAACCAACGTTTGCTTTCACCCATGGTGCAATATAATACATCTTTATCTGACTGTCCCACATGTTAAACACAGCCCTACCATTGCCTTTACCATGTTAGCTAAATCGGCAGAATCTAACATACTCCCACTTCAAAATGCAGCTGACATATTAAAGGTCCAGATAAGGAAGTATATACATTTACAAATCCTAGACACCAGGAATCTGTTCTCATTTTTTACCTTTAAACCCAGTTTTATCTAGATCTGCATTGTTTTAATTCACCATGAGTCAATTGTTTATAGCAGTAGGATCCCAGTGCTAAGCCTGTGCCCCATCTCTTATCACCCCACGCCTGTACTCCTTTACACAACATTGTTGTCTCCACTTCTCAAGGCCACATATACTGTATCAATCATCATGCTGAATCATTACATTACAGCCATAAATACCTCATTCTACACAGAATGGTGGCTTGTTGCCGCTAGCTCTAAAAAAATCTATGGTAGTAACATACAAGGATAAAAAAGTAAAACAAATTAGCAATAGACACCTCAGTGGTTAGATAAACTGCTGTCACAGGTAAACCAAGTAACACAGACTAAGGATCAGCCAGACCAGGCATGTCGAACCTCAGCCCTAAGGCCCTGCACACTCAGTACAAAACTGCCCATGGCAGTGCCATACTGCAGGGTGACATGGATAGACACACGACTTGGCCATCTTGTGCATAATGCAAGCCCAAGTTTTAGCTGACCTACTTACTGCCTTTGATGTCAGCAGCATCCTGCACTTTGCTGCGGTGAAACGAGGGTCACGCAGTGGCCCCCAACTTGCATTTAACCACTTCAGCTCCAGGGCTGCGGGGAGTTGGGGGCCTGCCTCAGCTTTAACAGGAATTTGTAGTCCTATTGACATGAAGCCCTTGTATAGGACTTCTCACGGGGGGTTGCCACTGGTTTAGTTGACATATGACTCCCCATGGTGTGATCCCCAATGGGAGGTGAGTCGAGTTCCTCCCACTGTTGTCCCCTTTCCACCACAGGTGGCAAATCCATGCACTCCATCCCAGTCACACCAGGCTTGTACTCCTTTATTCTTAACTATGACTTGTTGACAGAGGGTGTTTCTTGGGGTGCAGAAGCAGCAGACTGGCATCCAGGTTGCCCTTCCCTACCCATGCTGACCCCATCTATTTCAGCTGAACTGCCAATCATCTGATATCACCTTCCTCCAAGATATTCCTCCCCCCGCCTTTCCTTGCTGTGGACATGTATACATCCTATGGATATGTTCCTATATTGCACTGTAGCACAAATCCTCCCCACGTTTTCACCCATACAGCTGCACTGTAGGTTTTTGTGCTGCCTCAGGGACAATGTTTCAGCACCTAAAATCACCAGCAGCGGGTAGAGTGCTTGAATCCCCTCTGAGCAATGGCCCCAACACAGCATCCCTGCCCATGCTGCCAGCAGCACTTTGCCACAGGAAGCTTTGTGAGGATTTACACCCAGGAATAGTAGGGCAATCCTGTTTATTTTGCCCTTCCAGTTGCCATCATCCCTATTGATACCCAGTACTGTAAAGGGGTGTGTAGAGGACAGGCCCTGTAGACTGGCAAGTAAAAATACCATCTCCGAAAGCACTGGATGCTTCACAGTGGTCTTGTTCCCAGTTCCACAGTTTTTTCTTCAGCAAATTGCACTCACAGGAATACGAACACCCTGGTACACGTGACTCTAAACCCCATAGAACCCAGGCAAAGTCCACACCACCTTTTTTTCATCTTATCCGAAAGAGCCAGAAGATGTTGTGTATCTGCTGTAATAGCCCCTGGCAGTTTTCCACCCTTCCGTCCACCAAGTATCTGAAAACTGTTTGGCAAACAGAATGGAAGACAAGGCAAAGGAGATAACCTGAGAGGCAGCAAGGACGGAAATGTTTGCACTGTCACTGGGATCCATGGAAATACACAGGAGACAAGAAACAGATGTGCACACTGACTGAAGCTTCTTTGATGCTACTGCTGCAAGCAGTGCAGGGGAAGTCCTAGAGAGGAAGAATAATAGCAACAGGAGACATACAGACAATGTCCAGATGCAGGTGCCCCATTATAGAAACAAAGAAACTCCAGTCTACCGGCGGTTCGCATGGGAATTTTGGAGTATGTGGTTGGTGAGAAAATATAAAAAATAATTACCTAAGCTATGACAAACAGCAAATGTTTAGCCATCTATGGCTTATCTGCCTCGTGGCTGAAGCTCTTGTTAAATCTCTAAACTTCTTTCAAATGGAAAATGAATGATCAGTTGGGCACTTCAGACACTAACGTTTCTAAACAGTTCTTCAATTATATGAGGCATTTATAAGATAGAAGGTATTTGACTGCTTTCTCTAAGACAAACGGAAATATAAGCAGCAACAAATAAAATTGTATTATCTGCAATTTTGCATTTACACATTTGTAACTCAATCCCTAACATGGAAGGCAATTACTTGACTAATTTTCATGCAGGACTAAATGTCATTTACGCAATCCAAAACATGTCTCATTAGAATATGTATTAGTTTTCAAAAAAATGAAGAGATGCAATTGCTAAGGGAAACAGTCACAACATCACTCAACAATACACCCATCTTAATCAAATGAGACACCAGGTCCTGGCAGTGACAGATTAGCAATGTCTCCTCCCTCTCCTCTTTGGAAACAAACTCCAAACTCATTTATGATAGCAGGAGCAAAAAAGAAGTTTTTTAGGACTGCTGATAAGGGAATGGCCTCCTTTGTCTCCTTGGTTTTTTTTTCAGTTTGATGCACCTCTCTTACTAAAGCAAATGTCAGGTATGTGACAACATACCTCTAGTACTGAAACAAACTCCTACTTATCCAGACACAGCAGCATCCATGTGGCACTACAGCTAAAAGTCCGTTCTTCAAATCTGCTGCATGCCCTAGAATTGTTCTGAAATATTTTTTATTCCATCTTATCCTTTTATATTCATTCACTTTGCATTAACTCAGCTGTAGTCAACAAATCTCTCTAAAGCTTAGAGGTGAATAGTGGCTATCAGAGAAGGTACAGGGCAGGAAACTCAGCTCTAAACTGTAGAAGCAACAAGCAGAGATAGAAGCTTCAAACTAAATTTTCAAAACAGCATTCAGAAGCAGCGTCAGAGAACTCCATTAACAAATCACACAGGGCAGCCTAGACAACACAGTGAGAATGTAGTGCTGCCAGGCCCCAAAATCCAGAACCAGCAGGGTCATGGCCTAGAAAATCTATGAGTACAGCTTCATCTTTCAACACTTGGCTATGGGAGTGAACACTGCACTCACAGCTATTATACAGACAGTATATATTCCATGTTGTCTCCAGTATTGAGAATTTTTAGTTTCATTTATACAATAGGTTTAGTATTTCTGCTGGTTTAGCGGTACCTGAGATGGATGTACACATTCAAAAAAAAAAAAAAAAAAAAAATCACAAAGTAAGTCCAGAGAGATGGAAGACAGTTTAATAGTAAACTCTAAACACTTTTTACTGTGATTACATCACTTGCAATAATCACTGTTGCTTCATTTCCAGCAGTAACAGAGTTAGCTGGAAGAAGGCACTAGGCTTCAAACAAGTTTACCATACTCCTATGTAACACTTGATGCACAGCACAGTCAACAGCCTTTTTCCTATTTGCATTTCTGCACAGGTACATGATGCTACTGATGTAACTTGGGGACTGAACTAGAGGACCTCTGAAGGTTGCTTCCAACCCAAGTATTCTGTGATTCTATGATTCAATGAACTTTAAGCCAGATCCAAAATGTTGAGTTCTCTGTGTTTGACCATAGACTATAAGAGGTCCTACAGCAGGTCACCTGAGATTCTTAGAAGGACGTCAGGGTTTAACTGTTGCGTAAACTGAAAGAGGAAAAAGAAACTGCTATACTGCATTTCATTCAGTCTTTTCATCATAAAAGTCTTGCAGGGTTAAGTACACACATTTCATCTTTTTTGTAGTTTGATGTCAACCATTTCTTTGTTTCTCTCTCACTGTGACAGTCCTGGGTTCAGCTGTAAGTTTTCTCCTTCCTAGTAGCTGGTGCAGTGCTGAGTTTCAGCTTTAGTCTGAGAACAGTGTTGATAACACACTGGTGTTTTAGCTGTTGCTCAGTAATGCTTAACCCTGATCTCACCTGAGACTTTTCAGTCTCCCATGCTCTGCGAGTGAAAAGGGGCATGAGAAGCCTGGAGGGAACAGAGACATGAGACCTGACCCGAACTAGCCAAAAGGGTACCACAGCATGTCATACCGCAGCACATCATACCCAGTATATAAACTGTGGGGAGTCACTTGGAAGATCAGATTGCTGCTTGAGTTGAGCTGGGTATCAGTTGGTGGAAACAACTGTATTGTGCATCACTTTTGTTTACTGTTGGTTGCTTTTTTCCCCCTTTTTAGTTTTATATTCTCTCCCCTTGTTATTTCCCTTACCATTATTACTAGTAGTAGTGGTTTTGTATTACACTTCGGATTTTGTTCTTATCCCAACCTGTGGGGTTTATATTCTTTCAAATCTCCTCCCCATCCCACCCGCAGCAGGGGAGAGAAGGGGAGGAGAGAGAATGGTTGCAGGGTGCTGAATTACCCGCTGGGCTTACACCATGACAGTGGATATGAAAACTTCTTTGATTGCCTCCTTATCCAAGTTTCTGCCTGTAAAGAGAAATAAATTAGTTAACTTTATTTTACAATGTATTAAAAAAAAAAAATGCATGCAAGTAGCAATCTGCCAGTCTTCTCAGCAAACAAAATATTTATTATTCCAATGAGTGAGAACAGCAGTATTAAAATTAAGCTGCAGGTAACAAAGTAACTTTAGCTTTTACAGGCAACAACAGACTTCAAACTGTGCAAGTAAGGGAAAAGAGGAAAAACTGGAGTTTTCTGGTCATAAAAACACTTTGCAAAGCAAAGAGTAGTAAGCAGGAAATAGAAATGTACAGCCTTGGCCTCTGTACAGCTTTACAGAAAAAAAAAAACATATTTTATACGTTTTAATGGCTATAATCACCTTAGAGCTACTGAATATTCAATCAAACATTCAAAGCACTCCCATCACCAAATATATGATTATGTATTTTTATTTTAGTGTCACCAAAAGGAATACCATCGATTCCTCTTAGCTACAATATAAAACAGCAAGAGGTCTTGATGGATAAAACTTTGACTGGAGGTTGTGCTGAACATACTCACTGCAATTATTCTGGTCAGTTCAGGCCAGTTGCTTTTCACTGGACAAGTCACAGGACTACCTTCTGAAAGAACAGCTTCTTAAAGTCAAATGAAGAGATATGTAATTTCTTCCTACCTATTAGGACCAGTCTATTTGTTCTCTTTTCGCCTTCTTCCCAGGGTACTGCAGTCTCTTCTAGATCATAGAGCTCATGGACACCTTGGACTATCACCTGATGAGATTTGCCTTGAATAGATACCAGTCCCTTATCAGAAAAATAACTGTTAGGATACATAAATAAATCTTTAAAATGAAATATTTAAGAGGGGAAAAAATGCCCAGCTTTGAAACTAGGCCAAGCAGGGAAAAATATTTCTGGCAACTATGCACCAGTTTTAGTCAAAATAACCATGTAGTATGATCATGTCTAGTTGTAACATCCACCATTCTCACATCTCTTTATTTTATTAAAGACTAATCATTACTCTTTGCCATACTCTGCCTCCTGTTCCTCATTTGGTCAGTACCTGCATTTCTGAGCAAAAATAAAATGTCATGAGCTACTGTGCCATTTGGAATATATATATATATGGTGTTTGACACATGAGTACCTGAAAGACTGACTACTAAAAAAAGATGATGTAAAATGAGCAAAAATGTTTGACTTCAGATTATTCTGAATAAGCTGTCATAGTCAGCACATTCATTATACTGAATCAGAATCCCTGAATACTGGAGAATGAACAAACATTTGTGAAGTAAACCAACTAGCAATAGAATTAGAAATGCATACTGTCAGAGTCAGCTCATTGACCTAAATACCAAAAGCTGTATTAAAAAGTTTTCATCACTTCACGCACAACTTCATAAAATATTTTAGTGGAACACATTCTATAAAACATATCTTACATGCTTATAAAATTGAAAAAAAAAAAAAAGAAAAAGAGTTAAAAATCTTTCATAAAAAAAAAGGTCTGCATTTGACATATTAGTTGAAATTTTCTATTACCACCAAAATGATTATGACTGCAGGTAAGATAAGCAACAAACTTTGGAACCCACTCATAATTATGTGCGGTTCATTTGCTTTAGTGTATTTGTATGTGACTGAGAGCAAGCACGCTGATTATTACAAGCCTCAGATCTCCTACAGAATTTCTGTGATTCCAATGCTCAATAAAATAATAAAAAATGTTATTATGCATAGCAGTACTGTTTTCAGATGGCTTAAGATGCATCAGTGGCTATTTTCTTCTACTTGTCAGGAAAGGGAAGACAAGGATATTCCCATTTTGTTAGTGAAAAAGCAAGAATATAACCTTTCTTCCAATGATATTAAAATAAATATGTCACTATCCATGATGCACAAGTGTCCTCAGAAAGCAAACCAGAGTGTATTTTCTTGCATTCCTTACAGCCTACTAAATGACAAACTCAATTCTTATTTTTTAATGATTTACTTGGCTACTTGGTGTAAGGAAAACAAAAATATCCTAAATTGTCACCCGTACTCCTCTCAAAACCATGCCAACTGAAAAACATTTGAAGCACCCATGAAGATGAATACTTACAGGCTACATCTTTAGAACTACAGGCTGACAATATTCTGCATTACAATATATCTTGAATTACAAGAAGTTGTAAGTGTATACCACAACTAGTACTGCGCTGCTATGTTATGCCAAATTCAACTTCTGCATATTATGCCAACGACAATTACAAATAGCAATATATGGCAACCAATCTACAGTATCTAATCCCTAGATAAGGAGACATTTATGTGAGATGGATGGAACCTTTCAAAGCAATGGAGGTGGAAACAGAAAACTGTTTTAACTCTGTCCTGATTATTACCTCTGCCACTGATGTTTAGGACTGTGTATCTTCCCTCTCAATTCTAAACAAGTAAGATCAATGTTTGCTTCTCTGTCAGCTTTCTCCTTTTGAGTTGTTCCACCAGCCAGCAGATAACTAACTCTTTCTACACGGAACAACAACAAACTACTGTTCTCCATTTTATCTGTGCTACTACAGTGATCCAGTAATGCCTTTGATTAAGTCTGTAACTGACAACACACCATAGTTTTCTAGGTGTAACGGAGATAAAGCATAAAGAAATTGGCCATTTCTGACTAACTTTCAATCTTATGATGTCCATGGTGTGCCCACTCTTATCTTTCATATTCTTCTCCCACAGAAGATCCTATGAAAAGGAAAAATGTTTTCATAAACAGAATGGCATGGGATGATTTTTTATAAACAGCCACAATGATTTCTCCATTGACAGTGATGTATTACTTACCTGAATGAAGAGGTTTAAGTTTTCTTCTTTTATATTTCCTGGAACTTCAAATGTCACTGTAATTATACCCTGCAAATGGAAAGGCCCAGTTATTATTACCAACTTGAATACATATTTCACTACATAAATTAATTAATTACATTTCCTAACTCGGCCTAATAAAAAAGCAACTATATACCCATGTGAAATTAAAAAAAAACAAAAACAAAAAACCCCAAACAATCCACTTCCATCTTGCCCCAAATTGCTGTATTATGTAATACTATCTGGTTCTGTTTAGGGGTGCACTCAAGAGGCATACACACTACTTTGCATGGTTTAATGCCTTTAGCTTTTACCATATAATTCTTCACTGTAGCTGATGTCTGTTCTCAAAGAAAGCCTAAGAATTTTAATTTAAAGCTAGTAAGCTCAGTCATTCAAATATGTTTAAGAATTTTATTTTCTTAGGATACTGATCTTTGTCACAATTTCTGATCTTCATCACAATTCTAACGGACAGAAAATAATCAACATCTTTTCTACTATCCATACTTGCCTATCATAAATTTTTTTTTATAAATAGAATATGTAGGAATAGATTTCAAAAATAAAGCAGCAAACAAATCTACAACAAAGCACATTCCTGTCTGTATTCTATATAATCTTCCAAAGATCTTAAAACACATTACTTCCTAACTGAAATCTTCAACCTTCTAACAAGGTTGTTACAAAAAGATGAAGCAGTATTTTTGCTAATTACCTTGTCTAGATGTGCATGTGTTGTCTTCAGAAGCTCCAGCTTTTTCTGCAAACTGAAAAGAAGTTAAATGTTGTGTTTGAGTGGGATAGACAAAATGTCATTTCATAAACACTCAGCAGTATTGAAAAGCAAAACTAAAACAGATCTAAACTAAAAAATCTAGACTGCACACTCAGAATAAGCCTCAACTGTTAATTCAATTTTAATCTCAAAATACAGATGTTTAGCTATATTGGTTTGACCTAGTTGATCATTTGTGTTAGAATGTTATTTTTTTAAATACTATTAGATTTTAGTGACAACTTGCAGTATCTTTGGGATTTTAAATATAAACACTTCCAGAAGTACAACAGCCTTGATATTTCTTTGTATAGGAACAACAGCCAAACTATATCGTGAGAGCAAGAATTTGTCAATTTATTAGAAGTTGATTTAAAAAAAAGCCCACAGAAAAAAGAACCAACTCTAGGAAAATGATCTGAAAAGACAAAAAAAAATGTCAAAGCTGTAGCAGTAAGTGGAATCCTATATATCAGCTTCCATTTCAACTTTTGCCATACAGCTCATTCCGACTGTGCAGTGTGCTTGCTAATTTAAAACTCCTCTTTACTTCATAAAGGAACTTGGGGACTTCATAAATTCATAAATTTAAAACTCCTCTTTACTTCATAAAGGAACTTGGGGACGTTTTTTGTAAACTAAGATCCAGGCTCTTACAGTATCATTTTGTGTGACAACATAAAAAGTTACTGCAACTTTAGATTGTACAACCACATCTATCTTTAAGCAAGACAGTGCAAGATTTCTTCAAATACTGTTTTCTGCACCGAAGAACATTCCTCTCTTATGTCCAATATGCAGAAGAAAGAATACCCCAGCAAAGTCACTATGGTGCTCTCAGGAAAGATTGCCCATAAAAATCTCTTTCTACTTTGATGACCGTAAATTTTAAGAAGCCTTCAATGATGGTGGAAAAGGTAATGACTGTTACTGAAGTAACATTTATACACTCCTACTTCTTGCATCTTCTTCGGGTTTTTTGCCTTACTTTTTTCATACTGCATTCCACAAAATCCAGAACTCTTGATGTGCTTCCTGTCACTTCAGAGCACGTGCAATGTACTAGGTTCTACCAGTACAGTCACACCAATAGGATGTTGTATCTGCTAAGCTGACAGAAATCCCTTCTGTAATATGCAGTTAAAAGGACAATTTTATTAGTGTACTAGCATATTACTTGTGCTCAAATGGTGCTGAATTCAAAGAGTTTTTCTGCTGCATTTGATAGGGCAGAAAACACCTTTAATACTTCAGGCAGGGATTTCTGTACATGAACTAATACCAGGGTAAACAATTTAAAACTGTACAGAGGTCCAATAGAAACGAAAGAAATAGAACTTCACTTAAACAGTCCACAACCTTCTTGGTGCTCTTAGAATTTGTCTTTAAATGCTGCATTGTTTTAATACCAAATATTGAGAACCTCTAAAGGAACTATGAGTGAGATAAGTGAGAACAGACTGAGGAAAGCAAGAAAGGTTGTGGGGTTTTTTGATTAACTCTTTAAGGACTTTCTGAGATTTGCAGAGCACAGCACTTCCTAGTAAACCTTGCAGAATGCCATCCAGTATTACAGCTAATCACATCTAACTGTGAATTGCCATTATCAAGAACGATCCTTCTCTGGTTCACATCTTCTTAATGCTTTCTCTGTGTTGTGCGGTTCCAGGATGAGTCAGTTTAGCTACCTGATCCATCATAAGAACTCAGGACATTTATGATCTGGTTTATGACCTAACAGTTACCTACTGTCCATGAAAAATATGTTGGCCTTCCTCCTCCCTTAACTTTCTTCAAACAGTACTTTTCACAAATCATTCAAAAGCCAGTGCCAGCAAACAGAAAGGGCAGCAGAGAGCAAGGATAGTACTGCACCACTTCACTGGGAAATCCCATGAGCGCACCCCATCTACTAGAGATTACTAGCTTGCATCTTCTGCAATTTCTTCCTTCTGTAAATAAGGAAGTGGCTACATTCCTTTACCTGAAGTGAACACTGTGCATCTAGGAAGAAAACCAAAGCTGATACTGCCCCCAGTTACATATTCCCTCCTTTATTGATCTCTCCAGTAATCCTTGCTCTCTTTGCTGAACAACTTCAGCACGCGAAGTAAACAGAAAGCCCTTCTCCCCTCACCTCCAATTTTATTTTTTCCATCCTCTAGCATGCTGAAACACACATTAGGCATTAAAAAAGAAACAAGAACATAGAACACAGTAACCAGAATTTGTTGTGGCTTTGTCTGCTGTTGAACCTCAGTCCCTCACTCTTTTCTCTAAAAACTAAGGAGGCCTCAAGGCCATCATGACATGAAGTGAGAAAACTTTTAAGTACTTTAAGAAAAACAGTGGAGAGCGTATAAACTACTCCAATACTAGTATCAAAGCAAAACTTTAACCGGGGAAAAAGCCAACCACCCACGCACACTCTGGCTCATCTAACTTTACAAGGTCAAAAAACCTTTTTGCACACAAGTGGGAAAAAACCTCAGTCTCAGATTACCACTTATAAAGGGAGAATTTTAAACAAGTGAGAAAGCTAGAATTTCTAAGAAACCCAGATGGAAATTTTAGCCATGTATTTCATGCATGTATTTATACAAACAGACATTATTTCTAACGCAGGACAGCACAGCAAAATTATTACCATACCTTACTCCAGATAAACTGTCAAAAGCATGCAGGTCCAAGACATTGGAGAGATCAACTCTAAACAGAAGAAAGAAAGCAAGATTTGTATTTTTGCTATATTTAAATATTGTGCATAGTTAAATAATTATTTTTGAAATGGTTTACTGAAGCTTATATTAGTTTTCCTGTCTATCATACCAATGCCATCAATCCTTAGACTTATTTTTGAATGTTAGTGGATGGTACTGTCTCCTACAAGGAAATGGCAGTGCTTATTTACACAATAATATATAAGCACAGAAACATTATTCTTAAAAATATAGTAAAACCCAAGGTATTTCCAAGGAAGATGATAAAATCACTCATAATGGATGCCTGAATAACTGATTTTTCCTAAATGGGAAAAGGAACCCTGAAGTTCTTCCCAGCAATTATTCTCCATCCTTAATACAGACCCTATCAAAACACAAACCCCTGGAATATATGCAGTTTATACTGACATGCTATTAGCAAACAAAACTGAAATATGCTATAAAGAAAGTGCTACTACTAAGAATTTCAATTCTAAATGCTACAATGGTATCTCTTCAACTCCATCTCATTGCAGTATTTGTTGTTTTGTCTTTTAATCATTCAGGCTGCACTCCAAGTACATACATTAGATGCAAAAACTCCACACTGTACAGATGTCACAAAAATTGTAAATAATAGTAGTCTCAAAAATAAGACAAATTTTGATATTGCAAGATTAGCTATGAGTAAATATCCAAGATTTACCATAAGAACAAATTCCTGGTTAAATTTAACGTGTAGTCCTCAAGCATTCTCACCTCTCTTTACAGAGAAAAATGACAGTAGCATTATCCTAATACAACAACTTTATGAAATACTATAGTAATACTGAATTTACATAAGAGGACAACAAAAGTCTAAATTTCGCAGAATAATCTAGAGTGACTATTTACACATTAAAACATGAAAAAAAATGGTGAACATTAAAAGCTTGATTTCAAGTAATGCTCACAAGTTTATCCACACCTGCTGTTTTGAACACAAGTCCCAGATGACAATAAATATATTGAAGAAAATTACTTTTTATGTAAGAGACACATGATGACTTATGAGAAATTATTTACTGAGGATCTCTAGAAGAACAGTAAATGACTTCTCAGCAGCAGAATTTATGATTTATAATATTGCTCGTTCTTTAACAGTTTGCAAGTTAACAAGAATACAGTGTGAAGTTGTCAAACCTACTCAAACGTTTCACAAGGCTAGGCTCCTTGAAGAAAGTAATGAAAACAGTATGAGAATAATCCTTATACACTAACAGGATAATCACTAAAGAGAATGATTTTCATAGTGCATCTTTTCAAAAAAAGCATAAACATTCCAGTGATCAGGATAAGTTAAAACCAATAGAAACATTAACAAGATTAATATTTTTGGTAATGTAAGCTGAGCTGATCTTTAGATTGAAAGCAGATAAACATTTGTCTTCAAAACCCTGGGTTACCAAACAAAATACATATTCTACTTGCTGGTCACAGAATCACAGAATCACAGAATCCTAAGGGTTGGAAGGGACCTCAAAAGATCATCTAGTCCAACCCTCCTGCAAGAGCAGGGTAACCTAGAGTACATCACACAGGAACTTGTCGAGGCAGGCCTTGAATATCCCCTACGTAGGAGACTCCACAACGCCCCTGGGCAACCTGTTCCAGTGCTCTGTCACTCTCACAGTAAAGAAATTTTTCCTGATGTTCACATGGAACCTCCTATGCTCCAGTTTACACCCACTGCCCCTTGTCCTATCACTGGACATCACTGAAAAAAACCCAGCTCCATCATCCTGACACTCACCCTTTACATATTTGTAAACATTGATGAGGTCACCCCTCAGTCTCCTCTTCTCCAAGCTAAAGAGACCCAGCTCCCTCAGCCTCTCCTCATAAGGGAGATGTTCCATTCCCTTAATCATCTTTGTGGCTCTGCGCTGGACTCTTTCAACCAATTCCCTGTCCTTCTTGAACTGAGGGGCCCAGCCAGAACTGGACACAATATTCCAGATGCGGCCTCACCAAGGCAGAGTAGAGGGGGAGGAGAACCTCTCTTGACCTACTAACCACAACCTTTCTAATGCACCCTAGGATGCCATTGGCCTTCTTGGCCACAAGGGCACATTGCTGGCTCATGGTCATCCTCCTATCCACCAGGACCCCCAGGTCCCTTTCCCCTTCACTACTGTCCAGCAGGTCAGCCCCCAACCTGTACTGATACATGGGGTTGTTCTTCCCCAGATGCAAGACTCTACACTTGCCCTTGTTGAATTTCATCAAGTTCCTCTGGGCCCAACTCTCCAGCCTGTCCAGGTCTCGCTGAATGGCAACACAGCCCTCTGGTGTGTCAGCCACTCCTCCCAGTTTAGTATCATCAGCAAACTTGCTGAGGGTACATTCAGTTCCCTCATCCAGGTCGTTGGTGAAAATATTAAACAGCACTGGTCCCAGCACCGACCCTTGAGGGACTCCACTAATCACAGACCTCCAGCTAGATTCTGTCCCATTGACCACAACTCTCTGCCTTCTTCCTTCCAACCAGTTCTTGATCCACCTCACTACCTGATCATCAAGCCCACACTTCCTTAGCTTATCTATGAGGATGCTGTGGGAGACAGTATCAAATGCCTTACTGAAATCAAGAAAAACCACATCTACCGCTCTACCATCATCCATCCACCTAGTTACTTGCTCATAGAAGGCTGTAAGGTTGGTCAAACATGACTTCCCCTTGGTAAAGCCATGTTGGCTGCTCTTAATGACCCCCTCATCCTTGATATGTCTAGAGATGGTGTCAAGAATAAGTTGTTCCATCACCTTTCCAGGGATGGAGGTAAGGCTGACCGGTCTATAATTACCCAGGTCCTCCTTCTTGCCCTTCTTATAGACTGGTGTGACATTTGCCATCCTCCAATCCTCAGGCACCTCTCCTGTTTCCCACGACTTACCAAAGATGATGGAGAGTGGCCCAGCAATGACCTCTGCCAGCTCCCTCAGCACCCACAGGTGTATTCCATCCGGACCCATCGATTTATAGATGTCCAGATTACTTAACTGATCCCTAACCCAATCCTCATCTACCAAAGCAAACTCCTCCTTTATCCTGACTCCTTCCGGGGCTATAGGAATCTGGGTCCCCCAGGGAGAGTCTGCAGGAGTAAAGACAGAGGCAAAGAAGGCATTCAACACCTCTGCCTTCTTTATATCCTCTGTCTCCAGGGCACCCACTTCATTCAGCAGTGGGCCTATACTGCTTCTTGTGTTTTATTCACTATGTATTTGAAGAAGTCTTTGACCCGACTTGCCAGATTAAGTTCCAAGGAGGCCTTAGCTGTCCTAATTGCTTCCCTACATCCTCTAACAGCTGTCCTATATTCCTCCCAAGTGGCCAGCCCCTCCTTCCATAATCCATAGATTCTTTTTCCGTATGAATTTGCCCAGCAGTTCCTTGTTTAACCATGCTGGTCTCCTGGCTCCCCTACTTGACTTCCTACTCACTGGGACACTCTGATCCTGAGCTTTGAAGAAGTGGTCCTTGAATGCTGACCAACTATCTTGAGCCCCTTTACCACCCAGTACCCTTTCCCATGAGACTTCCTTTAGCAATTGATTGAAGAGGCCAAAGTTGGCCCTTCGGAAATCCAGAAATGTGGCCTTGCTAGGTATTCTATTCCTCCCACACAAGATCCTAAACTCCACCATCTCGTGGTCACTGCAGCCCAGGCTGCCATTGACCGTCACTACTTCAATCAGACCTATCTAATCAGGCAATAGCAGAGCAAATATTTTTCTCTGCCATTTCCAACTATATTTAAAAAGCCAAGTGTATTTTATCAAGATTATGTCTACTATTTTCCCTTCAAAATAGCTTAAAAGCAGGAAATTGTATTATAGGAAAGTTTATGCTAATATAGTCAAATATGTCATGTAACAGTATGCAAACTAGCCCCAGCAGTCTGAAAGACACACTGATCTCCTAATGTGCCTAGGAATACCCTATTTAATTTTTTTTAAGTAAAAAATCTGATTCAGAATTTCAATGAAAAACAGCAAAACAAACACAATTACTTTTCCTTCTTATAAACTTGTGTGCACCGCTTTCAAGGTAATTTTGTAGTAACAATTTATTTGCAGGAACCACCATGAGAAAAACCCTCCAATTGACACAACAGAAAGAAAACTTTATAGTGCATGTGGTCAGTGATCAGCTCAGAGACAACTTAGCTTTGCAAGCTGCTATCTTATTAACAAGTTGCAAGTAATTTTGAATTTCTACTTTTAACACTCCCTTAAAAACTGACTACATTTCAGAAAAATGCTGAAGCAAATTAAACTTCACCTGTATTAGCATTTTTCAGGAACTTTCCAAATGCTATCACTCCATGAATGGCAATATAACTAAAATATAACTTTAATAATTGAAAGCCATATTCATAAAAAGACTTAGAACAAAATGGGGGGGATATAAAGCCCAAGCTTTTGTAAAAGCCACTTCTCATGTAACTAAAAAATATAGAAATGTTTACAGTCACCTTGCAAAGTCAACTAAAACCCACTAATGATTAGCTCTGTAAACCAAGCTACATATTAGTAGGGATCTTTCTTTAAACACACACTAAAGTGTACAATACAAACAGTAGCAAAGAAAAATACAAAAGAAAAATACATTTTTACTTTAAAAAAAAAAAATCCTCCATCTAGATGCTTATTTGTAAAATAAATATTAAATATTTCTAACTTAATAGTTTTCCTTTAAGAAAACTGATCTAATAGCATAATTAAATCTGTCACAAAAGCAGCGGGATTTAGTACCTAGTAATAGTGGCCATTTAATACCTTGATCTTTGTGTCTCTAGAATTTTACCAAGTCCATTTATTGACCTAAAATAAAATAGAAAAATCTTTAGATGAAAATGCAACTAGAATACATTGTTTGAACAAATTAACCATGGAAAGTAGCATGAGAAATAGCACCACAATAATAACACCACTCCTGTTATCAACTTGTTGAACAAACCAACAAACATCCCAAACTACTTTGGCTTTGAGACTTTTTCATTTCCTAAGTAAAGGCTGGGGCACTTTACAAGTTCTGACAAAATACTACTGGAGTGAATAGCATTTTCCTCTTCAAAACTTCTCATGATACACTTTTCCTAGTGAATTCTTTACCTGCTAGAACTTTTTTCTTTTTTGACCTGATGCTAATTCTGAAAAATAAGAACAGCTGCCCACAAATGTAAAAATGTGGGCACATAATACAAAGGCCTGTCCTTAGTAACATTAAATCTTAGCTAGACAGCTAAGGCAGCTAGAGAGCTTAGAGAGACAACCTGATAAAATTATGTACGCAAAGAAAAGTATTTAAATGCCTTTAGAAAGGGACAGACTCTTGTCCCTTCTGAACTAACAATATGTGTCAGTTGTGAGACCTAATTCTGTATTAACAGCAATAAAGAAGTAACTGAGTTTAAATAAAAATAACCTTTGATCCAGTAAAGTGTCAACAGTTAGCCAAAAGCTTCATACCTGACACATGTTCTGACTTTATTCAGCTCTTCTTCTGAAACCAAATCTGTTTTATTGATGATGATAAGATCAGCTAATGCAACTTGCCTATTTATTAAGGAACAAAAAAAAAAATTAAAAAAAAAGACAACATGAACAAGTAACTACTTTTTCTGTAAGGCAGAAATACCATCTCTCTCACAGTGCCCCCAAAAAAACCTAGTATGAGTATTGCTAGTACAGAAAGGCAAGTATTAATCAAACTAGCACATCATGGAGTGTGAATAAAGTATTACTGGCTTCTCCTTGAAGTGCTCTTCTGTGCCAGAAATCTGTTAACTTACTTGCTAGTTTTGGGGGGTTTGTTTTTTAAAATGTGATCCAATCCAAAACTCTTGATAATTCATGAACTTCACAAGCCCCTATTTCACTTGTGTGTAGTCTTTGTAAAGTCATACTTGACGTCTCTTTGCTTCATGAAGACTTCTATTGCTATAATTATCCTTAACCACTGCGGCTCTGTATCTAGCAAAAAAAACTATTCCTCCAGCTCCAGTTCTACTTCGAACACCTGATAGATTCTAGCATGCATTTCTTTCTTCCCCCCAACACAGGTGGTTGCCCTTCACTTACGTAAAATCCCATTCCTCTGAAAGTATATATTAGATAAGCCAGATCTTGGAAAAAAGACCAAATGGAGCATGAAGTCTCTTTTCTATTTTCTACCTCATTACACCAATGTACCTTGGTTTAAAGCAAAGGAGGAGAAAAATACCTTATAAAAGAAGCCATTTATAATGGACTTCTATACAGTGCAGTTCCTAGCAGTGATATTTAAAATTAATTTATACATCCATACCGAGATGCTTCATTGACAAGGCCTTCTGACTTTTCCTCTGTCAAGTGCTAGACAAAATAGAAAATATTTGGCTTAATCATATTCAAATGACATTTAAATTCATTTCCAATTAAAGGAAGTCCATCTAGAATTTTTCTGTAAAATGATGGCAGAAAAGCACATTTATACAGTCACCATAACAAAAGCTTATAATCTCTTTTATGAAAACTCTTCTAACGAATTTTATGATTACAATGCTAAAGAGTTCAAACACTGTATTATATTCATAGAATCATAGAATAGCTAGGGTTGGAAAGGACCTGAAGATCATCTAGTTCCAAACTCCTGCCATGGGCAAGGACACCTCAAACTAAACCAGGTCACCCAAGGCTCTGTCCAACCTGGCCTTGAACACCACCAGGGATGGAGCATTCACAGCCTCCTTCGGCAACCCATTCCAGTGCCTCACCATCCTCACAGTAAAGAACTTCTTCCTTATACCCAATCTAAACTTCCCCTGTTTAAGTTTTAACCCATTACCCCTTGTCCTGTCACTACAGTCTCTAATGAAGAATCCCTCCCCAGCATCCCCGTAGCCCCCCTGCAGATACTGGAAGGCTGCTATGAGATCTCCACACAGCCTTCTCTTCTTCGGGCTGAACAGCCCCAACCTTCTACCTTCTCAGCCTGTCTTCATACAGAAGGTGCTCCAGCCCCCTGATCATCCTCGTGGCCCTTCTCTGGACTTGTTCCAACAGTTCCATGTCACTTTTATGTTGAGGACACCAGAACTGCACACAGTACTCCAAATGAGGTCTCACAAGAGCAGAGCAGAGGGGCAGGATCACCTCCTTCGACCTGCTGGTCACGCTCCTTTTGATGCAGCCCAGGATACGGTTGGCTTTCTGGGCTGCAAGCACACTGCAGCCGGCTCATGTTCATTTTCTCATCAACCAACACCCCCAAGTCCTTCTCTGCAGGGCCACTCTGAATCTCTTCTCTGCCCAACCTGTAGCTGTGCCTGGGATTGCTCCAACTCAGGTGTAGGACCTTGCACTTGGCATGGTTAAACTCCATAAGGTTGGCATCAGCCCACCTCACAAGCGTGTCAAGCTCCCTCTGGATGGCATTCCTTCCCTCCAGTGTATCAACCGAACCACACAGCTTGGTGTCATCAGCAAACTTGCTGAGGGCGCACTCAATCCCACTGTCCAAGTCAGCGACAAAGATGTTGAACAAGACCAGTCCCAACACCAATACCTGAGGGATACCAAGCTACAGGCCTGGGGAAGAGTGGCTGGAAAGCTGTTCATGAAAAAGGACCTGGGGGTGCTGATTGACAAAGCTGAACATGATCCACGTTGTGCCCAGGCAGCCAAGAAGGCCAACGGCATCCTGGCCTGTATCAACAACAATGTGGCCAGCAGGGCCAAGGAAGTGATTGTACTCAGCACTGGTGAGGCCATATCTGGAATACTCTGTTCCGAAGGCCAGCAAAGCTGGTGAAGGGTCTGGAGCACAAGTCTGATGAGGAAAGGCTGAGGGAACTGGGGTTGTTTAGGCTGGAGAAATGAAAGCTCATGGGGGACCATACTGGTCTCTACAACTACCTGAAAGGAGGTTGTAGTGAGGTGGCGGTCATTCTCTTCTTCCACAAAACAAGTGACAGGACAAGAGGTAATGGCCTCAAGCTGCACCAGGAGAGGCTTAGATTAGATATGAGGAAAAATTTCTTCATTGAAAGGGTGCTCAGGCATTGGAACAAGCTGCCCAGGGAAGCTGCAGATCACAGTCCCTGGAAGTGTTCAAAAACCATGTAGATCAAGATCAGTCCCTCAGTGATATGGGTTTAGTGGTAATGGTTGGACCTGTGGTAATGGTTGGACCTGATGATCTTGAAGGTCTTTTCCAACCTAGCTAATTCTATGATTCTGTGAGTTATTTTCTGCCTACTCTGCCATGAAGGCAGCAATCTCCAGGAGATTAGTATCTCACGCACCTGGAGGAAGTAAAAATTTAAATTGATGCTGTAGCATTAGTAAGAGCTCACAACTTACACCTTACATCTCTGGGAAGATCAGTCCTGTGCATTCCTTCATGAGCTCTAAACATAACAGGAATGTTGTTCTAAAATTTGGTTTTAAGTCAGCGGAATATCAAATGAAAATGAAATTGTCAAGGGAGATACTTAAATTTAAAAAGAAACTAGAAAACTATTTTTTCATCAAGTGAAATTATCAGGCATCTAACGTGATTTGATTGGCAAAAGTGAAAGGAAGGAAGGAAGGAAGGAAGGAAGGAAGGAAGGAAGGAAGGAAGGAAGGAAGGAAGGAAGGAAGGAAGGAAGGAAGGAAGGAAGGAAGGAAGGAAGGAAGGAAGGAAGGAAGGAAGGAAGGAAGGAAGGAAGGAAGGAAGGAAGGAAGGAAGGAAGGAAGGAAGGAAGGAAGGAAGGAAGGAAGGAAGGAAGGAAGGAAGGAAGGAAGGAAGGAAGGAAGGAAGGAAGGAAGGAAGGAAGGAAGGAAGGAAGGAAGGAAGGAAGGAAGGAAGGAAGGAAGGAAGGAAGGAAGGAAGGAAGGAAGGAAGGAAGGAAGGAAGGAAGGAAGGAAGGAAGGAAGGAAGGAAGGAAGGAAGGAAGGAAGGAAGGAAGGAAGGAAGGAAGGAAGGAAGGAAGGAAGGAAGGAAGGAAGGAAGGAAGGAAGGAAGGAAGGAAGGAAGGAAGGAAGGAAGGAAGGAAGGAAGGAAGGAAGGAAGGAAGGAAGGAAGGAAGGAAGGAAGGAAGGAAGGAAGGAAGGAAGGAAGGAAGGAAGGAAGGAAGGAAGGAAGGAAGGAAGGAAGGAAGGAAGGAAGGAAGGAAGGAAGGAAGGAAGGAAGGAAGGAAGGAAGGAAGGAAGGAAGGAAGGAAGGAAGGAAGGAAGGAAGGAAGGAAGGAAGGAAGGAAGGAAGGAAGGAAGGAAGGAAGGAAGGAAGGAAGGAAGGAAGGAAGGAAGGAAGGAAGGAAGGAAGGAAGGAAGGAAGGAAGGAAGGAAGGAAGGAAGGAAGGAAGGAAGGAAGGAAGGAAGGAAGGAAGGAAGGAAGGAAGGAAGGAAGGAAGGAAGGAAGGAAGGAAGGAAGGAAGGAAGGAAGGAAGGAAGGAAGGAAGGAAGGAAGGAAGGAAGGAAGGAAGGAAGGAAGGAAGGAAGGAAGGAAGGAAGGAAGGAAGGAAGGAAGGAAGGAAGGAAGGAAGGAAGGAAGGAAGGAAGGAAGGAAGGAAGGAAGGAAGGAAGGAAGGAAGGAAGGAAGGAAGGAAGGAAGGAAGGAAGGAAGGAAGGAAGGAAGGAAGGAAGGAAGGAAGGAAGGAAGGAAGGAAGGAAGGAAGGAAGGAAGGAAGGAAGGAAGGAAGGAAGGAAAAGAAAACTCCTAAACTATTTCCTAATTGTGCACAACCTAAGCACAGCATAAAAACAGGATGACTTGGCGGGAACGTCTCCTTTGACTTTTTGTTTGTAATCCTCTGTGTATTGATTCTATTGAATTAAATGTTGTCAGATTTGTTGTTCTGTCCAAATATCAAGTCTGCGAAGCAGAGAACTGGCACTTCAACTGCTTGCCCTTGATTAAAAAAAAATAATAATAAAATAAAATGAGTATTTCAGATTGCTGGGTGACAAATCCATTAGTGACAACCCATGATACCAGTTATCACTTCAGTTTCTATTGGCTGACTGATCACAGGGTACTACTTGGCAGCTTTCCTTGTAACAGGTTGGTTAATTGAAGCATGACACCCTTAAACTGCTGCCTGTTACCTCAATCTCATTACCTGCATGGCTTCAAAATTCTCTGAATCACAAGCAGCCGTTGAGGTCAAGCTTTGCAACCAGAGGAACTGCATAAGTTATCAAGTCCTTTATACAAAGCAAAAGTAGTTTACTTGGCAGAAAAAGTTGGAAGTTTCTGCTACTCTGAACAGATGTCTGTGTTGTACTGATTAAATAACATAAGCATTTTCATTAAGCTGTCAAAAATAACAATGGATAGAAATGCTGAATATTTCAAAACATTTTTGTGCTGTCTCTGACAGTACTTGAAAGCTTAAACATGAATCTTTTAACATTAATAATTCAGGGCTGCTGTGTGGAACATGATTTTATTTGCTTGAAACCAGTAAATCAGCATTGCATGGAGAGAAAGATAAACAGAACAACATTTTCGCAAATAGTAAAACACATCCAAAGTAGTATGAAGGCACCCAGCTAAAAAGGGGAGTAATTTCAGACTTGTTGTGGCTTCTTGTGATAGTTCAGCTGATTTAAAAGTTGGCTCCTGCTTAAAAACACAAACCAGCTCTCATCCCTCCCCTACATTTTCTACCAACTCCTCCACAGAAGGCCATGCAAAACATGATGGCTTAACTTGACAAACTGGCTTGCTATGAGGTTACATTAGCTCTATCCCGGTGCAACACAATATGGTGAGGGGACAGGACTGCCCCCTTTCAGTAAATCAACTGTTAGATTACCTCCACTGAAACAAGAAATCCAAACAGTCCACACACACAAAAAAAATATTACAAAGGAGGGGTCACTTCCATATTTTTTAACCATTATTCCTCAGTTTTCTCAACTTTTTACAGACATTACAGAGACATTAAAAACAGCTCCACAGTATGATGGTATTTTTTACCCTGGGGATTTTTTACCCTTCCTCACGGTCACTTTTGTTTTGAATCCTGCAAAATCAGTACCTAACTGAAGTCATCAGTCACTTCCTAAGTTAATTAAGTTGCAAATAATTATATTTATTACTACCTATTACAAAAAAAAAGACCAAAACAAAAAAAAGCAACACCAAAAAAAAACCAAAACAAAACACAGTTGAAGTATTTGATTTAATCACCATTTCTGCTATCCTAATGGTTCAATACTGTTTTTATATTACATATCATATAGATTAGTCTAATACCTGCTCTTTTTGTCTGCTTCCATGTAATGAAGTAACCCTCTAATCTGAAATGATATCTAGACATCTGGTTTTCTCATCTCTCCTCACCACACACACCACTTGCCATTACATTAGCTTTCCCAATTTGAGCCTTAACACATCAGTATCAGAGGCCCATTCTTCAGAGGTTTCTCTTCAAGTAACTTAGGCCAATGACACTCTGTAAGGCACATTTCTCCACTGTTTTTACAGTAATCCAAATACCTATCTAGAATACAACCAAGATTTCTAAGTGAAGTCATGGAACTAGAAGGAATCAAGTATCTAGCATCCTGAGAACTCTTAGTAGACATGCTGCAGTGTTGGTAAGAATCTGAATTCCTATGTGTATTGGTACTTCCTTGTTCCCATTCAAAATATAGCACTAATGTACCATAGCAACTGAAATACAACCTCATTGTAAGAATTAAAGTTATTGTAAAACAATGTAATTCATCTGAATGAACATTATGCAATAGCTGTTCTTATGCTGCAGTTTTAAACTGTGTAAAAATTCCAGTAGTTTACCTGCAATCCATGCTTTGCATCAACAACCGACACAATACCTAAAAGAGAACATTAAATGGAATAGAAATGTCTGGCGAATTTAACAATTTAACAATTTATAAACTTCCTGTACAACTACAAAAATAAAAGTATCACATTTACAACTTGTTATCATACTTTCAATGCTTGCAGTATATCTGAGCATTAGACTTGTTACCTAATTATTTTCTTATTTGTAATTTGTATTTGTGTAAAAAAAAAAAAAAGTCTATCACACCAGGTGAGAGAAATTCTTACAAGGTAGATACCTCTCCCCTTCTTTCACAACAGCAAACAAGCAAATTTTACAGGTTATTGAAACAAATTACAGGGACTGACTGAGGTATGCGGCTATTCTCATCGTAAGTAACCAGGAATCTGCAGAATTTCTCTGGCAGAAACTTAGGAAGCCATTTCTTATTGAACTGTTTGCTTGGCTAGATGGGTATTTCACAGACTAATCAAAGTGTTAGCAAGGTATTTTTTTAAGTCAAAAAACAAGACTGTTTTGCTTACATTAAAAAAAAATCATCATTCAACAAGCTTTTTAACTACATTTAGTGATGATTCATACTACAGTGAACTCGGATTTTTATTGGAACACAGCCAAATACTAGAGCTAACAGAGTACAACAAAAAAAGTAGAAAATAAAAGGCAGGAGACCAGATGATTACAGGTTAAGAGTTAAAAAAAAAAAAAAAAAAAAAAAGGAAAAAAACTTCTAAATAATGTTTTATAACATCTAATGACGGGTTCCATCCCTCCAATCACAAGACTGTTTCTGTATCTGACCCCTTAGCAAAGCATTACACAACTTTTGTTCCATTTAGTAAACTGAAATAGCTCACCATAGTCAGACAAATGAGCACCGGAATCAGTAAGTGAATCTCTGCGGTCAAATTTGGGGATTTGAGAAACAAAATAATTTTCTGACATTTCAAACATTTTCTTTAACCTTGCCTTAAATTATAAAAATACATTACATTAAATCAAGATACAGAATGTCAATATGTTAGAAAATCTGCATGTCTTACCATCAAGATAGATATCACTTCCCAGCTCAGAATCAACCCAGAACATGGAGGCCACAGCTCCTATGAATTGCAGTAAATTCAGTTGCAAAATTTACATTTTCCAGTAAACTACTAATATGCAGACATTTCATTAAAAAATTCTTATTTGTAGTGCTGTACTTGAAACTCCCCTCTTCCAAACTCAGAATGCACCATAGACTTCAAATACCCACCACACATTTGACCTAACAACAGCTACCAAACATTTTACTTGTGCATACATCATCAGCTAGGACTACAAAAAGCTTTAAAAATCTCACAAATCTGGATGCAATTTAAGTTGGCTAAACTACCTTTAGTAGTAGTATCAACTAAATGTCATTACTATACTCCACGGCTCACTCTTTCTAAGAAGTTCTGTACTCCACCATTCACCTTTCAGCTAGTTTCTAGGTCATGGAACACATACAGGGGAAAAAAAACAACAACATACAAAACAGTTAAAGAAAAATGGAATTAGGACATTTAAGAAATATGCTCCCTCCTAGGGACCCCTTCTTCTTCACTGGCTTCTATGACCTCTGCCATAGTTCCTTACATCTTAAATCAACAGGATTTTAAAATAAATAAATAAATAAATAAAAATAAAAGAGCTTTTGGCTTTAGATAAAATAGACTGAGTTAAGAAATGTCTAATGCATGTTCAATCTGCAACTAGATACTGCACTGAAAGGGGAATTTAGGAACGTAAATCATGCCTGATCAGTCTGGGAAGGCTGTATCTGGCTTTCTGTGAAAAAAAAAAAAAAGATAAAATTACTGTATTTGTGGACAAGGGTAAAGTACCATAAGCCGTTTACATCACCTCCAGCAGATTTTTCAACATTGCTTCAAAGACATTCTAGTAGTCAAGCTGGGACATTATCAATCTAAATGAAAAGACAACTAGGTAAAACTGGTTGATAATTAAGCTATAAAGCTGCAATTAACAGGTCATACCCTAACTGGAAGAAAGTAGTAAGTCAGGTTCTGTTCTGGGTGGAACCTGTCCTGTTTAACATCCACCAGGAACCAAGAAGGAACAGAAGACATGCTTGTCAAGACTGCAGAGACTATGAGAGTTGGAAAGGAACAGCTAATATATCTAAGGGCAGAGCTATCTTTCAGAGGGACATGGCCAGACAGGAGGGAATGGCCAACAAGAAACAGATGAAATTCAGCAAGAAAAAACACTGAGTAATAATACACTTAGGAATGAAGAGCCCTGGGCAATGACACAGGCTAGGGACAGACTGCCTGGGGAGCAGGTCTACAGAGAATGCCCTGGGCATCCTGGTAGGCAGGAAGCAAGCAAGCAGGGTACCCATGGATCAGAAAGGCCAAAACCACCCCAGACAGTTGGAACAAAAGCATGGCTGAAGCAGGTTATTTTCCTCTAACACTTTCAAGTCCGTATCTGGCTAGCACTTCCAGCACACAGATCCCCTATACAGGAAGCGTACTATCAGTACAGTTGAGGACAGAGCACAAGCCCTACAAGGAGAGGTGAGGGAACTGCATTTGCTCAGCCTGGGAGACAGGAAAGTGCCTGTAGAATCTAACAGCATCCTCCCTGGTACCTACAGGTGAGTCACTGAGAAGACTGATCCAGACTGTGGGAGAAGGATGGGAGACAACTGTAGTAAGCAGAACTAAGCAAGGTCCAGACAACATTTATCAGCAAAACGTTTTTTCACCATGAAAAGGCAGGCACAGAACAGGTTGCCTGGAAAGGTTGTGTCAAATTTATCCTTAGAGGATGGAGATATATGACCTGATATCCCAAAGGGTTTGGTCTTTTCTTATAGCTGATCCTGTTTTGGACAAGAGGTTGGACTGAGGACCTCCTAACATACTGAATTATTTTGTATGATTCTAGTATTTTTTCATATTAGGCCTCATTATCCATTGAATTTCCATCCAGATGAGATCCTTCTGGAATAATGAAACATGTAGTATTCTCTTGTCTTTGTACCATAATCTGTAATCTTGTGAGGATGTAAAACAGAAAATTACTAAACTGCTGAGTCTTGAGCAAAAAGAATCAACAAGTAGTTGGACAACTTGCACCATATTCTATCAAGGATTCTGAATCTGTGACCTGATACCTGTGTACTACACATGGCCTAGGAGTAAGCTACTCCTGTTTTCTGCTAAAATGGCCCTGTAAAATAGATTCTAGCAACTGCAGAATGTGCTGTATATTTCTTAAGGAAAAAAAAAAATTAAAACATCATAATTATGAAAAAAAAACCCAACTTAACATAGATCAGTGGCACAATATGAAGGGCAGGAGGAGCTGACAGCAGCAACAGCACTTTTTTTTTTTAATTATCAGAACCTTTGCTAGAGGCAGGCTGTCAGTAACTAAGTGAAGTAAGCACATTAGAAGAAAAAAAAAACAAAACAACAAAAAACCTCAGTACCTAACCTCATTCTAACACCTACAGCTGTCCACCTGAAATGACAATATGCAGTCCTCCAAGCATCACTCGGCATCAACACCAAATGCCTGTCATTTGTTCACAGTGCTTACTCATGCAAGATATAGCAGGCCACAACATCTAATGGTTTTCTGGTGTCTATTGATTTTTTTTCCCAAAACCTTAATAGTTTTCCAATTTGACTCACACAGAATTTGTCCGTAACAGAGGCCAAATCAATGTCCTTTCCTTTGAAGGAAATTACTTTACCATGACAACTATTTAGCTTTCAGCTGGAAAACATCAGTCTCCTAAATGGAAACAATTGCATTTCTGATAAGAATTTCCTTCACTCTCGATCAACAACACATTTTTAATTGATGATTCAGTGAAAATTGTTTTAGATAGCTATTACTAACATGAGCTCAAGTTTAAACACCTTTTTATAATAAATATCTAAAGATAAAGAGTACACAAGAAATTTTTAAGATCGACTATTGTTCTCTACCTACCAGAAGCATGTATGAGTCTGTTTTGGAGCATATTTTATGACTTCATAAAATGCAAGTTCTATAACAATCAGTGTAACAATACATCAGATGCTAACAATTTATACTTGAGAAGGAACAATACAGAACAGCAAAAGCCATCTGAAAACCACTAGTTCCAGGGTGCTCCTCTTCTCCAAGCCCAGTTTCTTTTCTTTATAGAAATACATTTTAGCTGGATTTCTGTTGAGCTTTAGGGGCAATCTGGAGTAAGTTGAAAAAAAAAAAAAAACACCACCCAAATCCCTGCTACTGCAGCTATCTAATTCACTTTTTAGTCTATGTAGCAATTAAAGTATATGCCTGATAACTCACTACTTTAGATTACATCTTGCACAGTGAACTGATAGGTAAGCAAACAAGCACCTCATAAAAACAAAATAATTATCAGTTACGAAAACTGTGTGAACTACCTGGATCTGCCAAACCAGTTGTCTCTAACAATATATAGTCAAATTTTCCTCTCCTTTGCATCAGGTTCTCAATCGCCTTCACACCACTGTCCCTGTAAGAAGAAACAAACGTGAGAACAGAGAAAACAAGCTAAAACATGTATAAACATTTATCTTCTGACACAGAACACAGTGTCATTACCATCAAAGCAAAGGGCTGAGTCAGGGCTTACAATTCACAATGAAAACTCAGCCACCCAGCTGCTGCTCTAATATTAGGCAAACTGTACTTTCCTGTTTTATTTTGGTCTGAAACAGTATTTGCTTACTCCCAACAGGAATAATAAAGGTGATTTAAATGAAGATTTGTTTTCAAACACTGAAAACCCTGTAATGGACAGCAGGACAGTGTAAACACATGACTATTTGGTTTGGCGGGAAGGGAGCTGGAGAACTGAACCATGTTCTCCTGCCTTTCCACCTTACCTACAGCAAAATTAAGAGGAGTTATTTACTAGATCTCAGCTGATGAAGTCAGCCTGAAGCAGAAATGTATGGCATTATATAAGACACCAATGTATGTAAAATATTGCAGCAGTGGCGGCATTTCTTGCATCCCAACAGAACACAGTGCAACAGGGTCTTCTGTTTTCCATTTACTACTCCAACTTCAGGCATAGAATAAGTTCTTCCAAATTTTCATGACTATTAGGCCATCACTTTCACTATAAACTTAGCACAAACAACCTAGCATTCAAGCAAAAAGGGTCAAAACATGTCGAAGGAACAAATACACTCCTGCATTTTAACATGACCATCATCTAACAATTTGGAATTCTGTATTTCATTAGGTTACCAAAAGGTTCTCTCTCCACCCTGAGGTGTAGAGTATTCATGTATTAACCAAAACACAAATAAAAACCCAGATTATTTAACGTGGAAATTCCTGTATCTTTAGCTCTCTGTATAAAAGCATGTAATACAGAAGAAGGAGAGCTCCTTAACTACAATATCCCAATGGTGTATAAATCAGTATTTGGATTATTTTTCTGAAAGACACTAAGTCCAAACCCAGTGAGGCAACAAAATGAAGTAAATTTCTATCTCCCAAAGTCCAATTTTTGTTTTATCCTACAAGGAAATCTCGGTCAGTACTACCACCAGTTTTAGGAACCAGATTCTCAATGTCTTGTCCTTTCTCCAGCTCTCCCAAAACCCACTCTAAGAATGTGTTCCTTACTTTACAGAACAGCACAGGCAGCCATTTCTGAGCTCCAGCCATTCTTCATAGAGTTCTCCCCCTTGACTGATTGCCAGGGATTTCTCCAAGGCACTTCCTGGAAATATAAGTAGTACTACAATATTAATCTATAAATCTGCATGACGACACCTGGAAAAGAGATAAAAGATTTGAGTTGGTATACATTTTTACTCTTGTATTATATATTTTAATTCTGAGACCATGTTTCTGGCATGTTCTTCAGAAATTAGTATTTTCCATTTTATGAGAAATTTAAAAGCCAAAGTCAAGCTGGTTCTACAAAGACCAAAACCCACAGAATGAAAGTACAGAGTAAATGTCACAAACTTTCCTGACAGAACGGGAAGTCAGCCTTCACCTCCATATCAAATAAAGGATCTCTCTTACTTTTCAATTTAGACTCCATGACCAGAAAAGCAGTACACATCTTTGTTGACAAAAACGAACAAAGAAAACACCACCAACTTGGTGCAAACTGTAAGCAATGCTGATATGAAATCACAGCTATAACAGTTAAAAATCCCGAGAAGGAAAGCAGAAAAGTTCAAAGAACCACTGGCACCAAGCACACACCTTCCCATTTTCTTGGGGATAATTTGTGATCTGCAAGTGACTGACAGGCAGGGAAAGAAAATATTATCTACCAACACATTACTTTCATTTTCATTTGCTTGAAACTAAGCAGGACAAATGGAGGCACAGAACTTCCAAAAGGGTGATATGTTCGTTACCTTGACTCCAAGGGACTCGATTTATGTAAGAAACAGATTAATGCATAGTATTATTTTATGAACACTATCCAAAAGATTTTTTGCCTTCTTAAGACAATGACACAAAGCAGTAACTTCAGTAACAGATTTAAAACTACAATGCTTTCAATTTCCAGAATTTGTATGTATTTGTCATTTTATGGCTAAAACAATGTTTCTGCAAATTTACATACCTTCTCCAAACTCATTCAGAATAACTGCTATTCTTTTATCATGCTGTTCTGTAAGTATGTAATTTAGAAGAGTTGTTTTCCCAGCTCCTAGAACACAGATCATATTTCTATTAAAATGTTTTTAAAAAGCGCAGATTTTCAAATAAAAGGCAAACACTGTTGTGCAACCTCTGACAAATCTCTCCTCTCCTGAAATACGAGTTTTCATGATTGTAGCTTGCATTCCATTATTATACTGTAAAAATTAATTTGTAAAGATAATTTGATCCCATGCAACTATCAGGATATTAAATATCAGCCTTAAGAAGACAGGTGGTTTCCCATTCACTGTCAGTGCTTGACAGACTTAAAACTCCTCTATCAGCTTTGCAGCCTTTCCTGAGAAAACCCTTTTTACGTTTCAGTTAACAAAAGGTGCACTTATTCTTTCCCCTATCACCGCCTTTTCCAACCAGCACTTCTGTCATCGGTAATCAATGATGTGCTACTGACTGCCATTACATGAGGCATTGTTAACCAAGGTGTTCACACCTTCTGTGTAATACCACGTTACTAACAGTTTCACCCTGTATATGCACAAGATCAGAAGTAGGGGAATTTGGTAAAGCAACCTTCCTTCCCTGCCCTCGGGCCACTGTGAGTATGATGTAATGGAAAGTTACAACTTTTAGAAGTGTTGGTGATCCTAAACTTAACCTTACCCTTACCATACACATCTGTATTTGAAGCTCTCAAAACAGTGTTGGTTTAAGTGAGGGAAGCCAAGCCTCACATTTCTACGACTGCAATTCAGTTTGAATTTAACTCAGCAAATACCCAGTTTAAATGCATTCTGTTAAATATACTGACGTTCGGTGGCAAAACGCGGTTTGTCAAACATAACCATAACAAAACTGGAGCTGGTACCGCTGATCGAAATCGCTGTGAAAGCATGGCCGGAGCTGTACTTGGCAGAAGCTGCGCAAGGACAGCGCGCTTTCACTACGCGAGCAGCGCCGATGACCGCTTTCTGTACAGCACCAGGGGCGCGATCTGCCACCCAGCCGGCGGGCAGGGGGGCAGCGGCCGGACCTGCCAAGCACTCTCGCCTCCGGAGCCCCCGCTGCCTAGCCCCGTCCTCGGGTCTCCCAACCGCCACGGGCCGCCTGCTCAGCTCCCCCCGGCACCGGGAGGCGCGGCACGCCGGCGGCGGGAAGGGCCGCGGGGCTGCTTCTCACCCAGATACCCCGTGATGATGGTCACGGGGATCTTCCTGCTGCGGCTGGACTCGGTCTCCCCCTTGCCGCCGGCGTCTATCGGGACCAGGTCGGGGCAGACTTCGTCCTCCATGAGGGCACGGGCCCTGCAGCTCTGCGCGGCCGAGGGACAGCCACAGGCGGCTGCAGGCTGCGGCGGGCACCACCGCCCCTCCCCTGAGCCCCTGCGGCCTGAGCACGGACCGCCGCTCACCCGCGCCTTCCCGACGTCACGCACGTCACGTCATATGGCATGGCACGGCACGGTATGGCGGCAACACCGCCTCACGCTGGCGAAGGGCACGCAAGCGGCTTACAGCGTCTCCTCTCCGCGCATGCGCTTTGGGCTTCATCGCGGAGCCGGGTTAGGCTGTGCAGCCGTGCCGCCGCTGGAGAAGCGGTGGGCTAAGAGCCTGCTGTTAACAGCCGGCAGCCGGGCTGCGTGGGGACTGTCGAGGTGGTGGTGGTGGTGGTGGCGGAGGCGGGCCGGGTCCTTCCGACCGCGCATCCTCTTCAGTCCGGTTTCGGGAAGTTCCCACCCATGGGGACCGCTGGGGATGTCTCCGGTGCGGTCGGCAACCCTCGTGCGAGGTGGATGTGCTTTCTTTTATTAATAGTCAAATAAAGTTAAGCTACAAATTGAACGTTAGCTTTCTCTGTTTCCCGGTAGATGCCGTGAGGAGGCATGTACGTGTGTTGTTAACACCTATCTGCGGTTATTTAACAGTCTTGTGAAATTCCTACCTTTTGTGGAGCAAAGCTTAGCAAATTGGTACTATGTTTTCCATTTCTTCATGTTAAAATGTGTAAATATAATGGTATTGGAGGAGGCATGGAGAAGAGGTTTACCTGATGCATAGTTACATACGCTCCTCTAAACCCAGGTGTGGTCCTCTGCACTCAAAATAAGGTCCAGTAACACTGGTTTGAGTATAGGCAGATGAACTGTGTTGGCCTTAGCTTGTTTGTATGTTTATTGGATTGTATGTCAGTAAATATACTTAGTAGATATCCTTGGATCATCCTGTACTGGTGTAGGTTAAAACATTCCTTTAATACTAATGATATTGCACTTAAAATAGTTTACGTTTAGTCATTCTGATTATAACAAGCATATAAAAGTCTGGTCTAAAAATAACTTAGCCCATTAATTCAGCTTGTCCTCGAAGATAAAACTATTCCACAGAAATACCTATAGCTATTGTCCAGACAATAAGTTCAGAAGAAAATGATTAAAATCTTGACTTGTGAGAGAAATGCATTTTTTGTTTGTTTTGGTTGTAGTTAAAATAACTCATGTTGTCCTACACTGTAAATCTGCCATCTCAGTGGCACAAACACAATACTCTGGAGTTTAGCAAGGTGACAGGCTTGGGTATTTTCAGTAAATAAAGGCAGCTGTCAAGAATCAGTTGTGGAATTTCTGTTTCCTTATCTGTGGAAGGCAGTAAGTGTTCTCCATTCATTATAGGCAGTAAGTACATAGTTTGTTGATTTGCAGAGTTTTAGGATCAATACATCGCTTCTTGTGTTCTTGTTTCAACTACTCAGATCATCCCCTTGTTGACACATCCTGTTTTAATTTAAAAACCTGATCAGCCTATTTTTTAAGGCATGTCTCTTAGAACCATGACCAATGATAAAAGTTTTTGCTGTCCTGAGTCTGCTGAACTTTACACAGTTCTGTTATTAAAAGATGAAGAAAAAAATGTTAAGCTTTCTACTGCAAGAAAATCCCTTACTTGTGGGGTAAAGAAAGAAAAAATGAGAAGGGTGTTGGGAACAGGATCTTGGCATCACAGAACATGTAAAAGGCTGTAAGTTGTCTTTCAAAAATTAGAGGATTTGTAATACTGACATTTCAGTTACATGTCAGTGAGACATCTGGTATTGGGGAAGAAAAATGTAATGAAACAAGTGCTCTGGTTCTTTAAGTTGTTCTGCTTTTCACCAGTTCACATGACACTGCTCATTATTTTTCTTTTGAACAAAATTACCTAAAATAAATACTATGGTTTATGGGTTTCCTTTTGGTTTCTTTAAAGTTTATATTCAAACTTCAGAATTCTGCTGTAACTGTTAACTGTGTGTTTCTACTGCCCCATGTAATAAAGCCTACTTTGTAAAGATAAATGCAAAACCTGCATATTTTATTGTGGTGGCAGCTAAAATGAGCATAGCAAGCCTAGATCCAGGTGGCAGTCGTAGTCTGAGGTATTTGAGACCAGACATACAACACCAGAAAGCAGTAAATTGTTGATGTGTACCAGGAAGTCATATTTAATTAGTCATTTAGGTGGCCGCAATTGAAATAAGCTAGTCCATTCCTAAATACTGAAGATCTTGGTGCAATCAAAGCCATTTGCTTCAGGCCACTTTGGATGATGGACAAAAGTGTTTAAGTCTCTTTGAGAAGAAGTAGGGAAGAAGACTTTTAAGAGCGTGAAAACAAGGAAGAAGTTGTACTGAAGAGCCTTGCAGCTTACTGATTCTTGATTCAGTAGCAAAGGGAGCATGATCTGATTGAAATAACAGGAAAAGAAAATCATTTTAATGTTACGAAGAGTATAACAGTCTTAAAGCATCATGGCTGCCAGAGAAGTAGCCATGATGCTTTACTGCTGTATGTGTTGCTGTATGTACAATGTAGTTCAGCATCACAGAGTAAGGAGTTGCTGCAAATGGATGATATTTGACGTGAGAAACAACATGGAAACAGAAGTTAAGTTCAGTTTCATGATCAGCTCTGTAGCTATTCAGCTGGCACGTGTGTATCTCAAAATACAAGCTGATAAGCAGAGACATAACTTTAGTGTGGTCTGTGTACTGCCCTGGGTACAGTTACTTCTTTCTTGCCTCTTACCTATGTTTAACTATTTCTATATTAAACTCTATTTTCCTGTCTTGGATTGACAGCTCCTTCTGACAACTGCGCTTTATTTTTCTTTGAAGAATACAGATTCTTTACATGTCATAGAAGGAAGATCTTGCTTCAACCAGTGCACCTGCTTTTTAACACTGCTGCTTGCTATGACTTATGTGCTCAATATGCTGTTATGATGTGAAATTTGGTGAACTTGAGTATAGTAGAATAAAGGAGAGGCTTAAAGTCAGGATATAAACATCAACAGACATCATCCAGCAAGTTGCCTAGTTGTATGTAAGATCATGACAGTAAGGGGGAAAAAAATGAGTGTTGTCTCTGCTTTAGTTCTGATTACTGTGAAGGTGAGCAAAGAAACATTTCTGTTTGAGAAACTCTGGGGATGATCTGACCAGTAACATCTTTGTTTCTCCAGAATAATTTGCACAGACAAACGGGAAAAGAAGATATGCTTTCACATAGCATAGTTTTGTTTTTTTTTTTCTTTCCTTTAGTCAACTGTTATGACAAAAAGCAGAGGCTGCAAAGTGATCTTAAGTTCCTCTTCTCCTGTTTCACCAACACAGAAATGAAACTTAAACCTAGGAGTGACTTTTTAGATTTATTTTTTTGTAAGGAAGGTTCAGCATTTTGTTGCCATATTTAATATATCAGAAGGAGGAATGGAAAATTACACTTAATTTTCATGAGATTTAGCCTTCTAAATTTTATGTAACATTTTTTGTTTAAAACAGTCTTGAATAAATCACTTGGATTTTATTGGATACAGCCAAGATCTATGTCAGCAAGAGTACTGGACTCGGTGGCATGTCAGCTTCCTTTAAGGAAAGATTGTCTAGTTGCACTTGTTACATGGTACTCCTGTAGCCAGCAATGTTGTAGGAAGGTGGAATATGAGCAAACATTAACAGGCATTGTGTGTTTGCTGGCTTGTACTGAGTTCATCACAGTTCTTTGTTGGTGTGAACCTCCACATATTATTATGACGTAGATAACAGTTATATACTGCTGGTGTGTTTTGCCAAGGAGGCAAATTTACCATTATAAGAGATACTAAGAAAACTCCTGTGAACTTACCTCAGTTGCTGGTCAAGCATGAGGTACATCCTCTACAAAGAAGGTGACACCTACAGCTTCGATAAGGCTTTGTTGTCCTGGGGTACAAAGTTGTGTTTAATGATGGGCATGATGCTGTAATACTCTGTCATGCAATAGCATTCTTTGCAGGGATACCACTGCCAGTGAAGAAGTGATTGGGAAATATTGGGAACGTGTGCCTTAACAGAAAAAAAATCCCATGGTAAGTGGCATGTAGACATACTGATTATTGTCTCCTCCAGCATTTCACAAACCCCTGCTCGTAAACACCTTTAAAACCGTACGCAGCAGCAGCTGTTCTGCCAATGTGTTCATACCCAGCCTGTGTTGTCCCTAGCACAGCTCAGCACCTCCTCAGCCTGCCCAGTCACAGCAACCAAAGATGGACCCACCACCTCCCACTTAGGTGGCAGGAAGAAGACAGAAGCACGGTGAGAACGTTTGAAGCCCAAGAGGAATTAGAGGGTAGTGCGGCTTTATGACTGATTCTAGGGCTAAAGTTAACAATTAGGACCACTGTTTGGGATGCGTTTTTGTGTGCAACAGGAGGATGGAGAGGAGGAAATGGTGAATATAAATATGCTTTCTGCTGTATTTTATACAAGACCCACCAACAGCTGCTGCCATCCAAGCAAGCTCGGTTTGGAAAACCTTGGTCTGCTCTGAATTACATTTTCTTCACTTCTGATTTTGTGCTGCCTTCACTGGCACCTGGTCTGATATCATTGTTTTTAATCTCGTGACTGGAAAGATCTTGTTCTAAAGGCATGATTAGATTTCATGACCTTGTATATAATGGGTTTGTTGCAGGAATTCAAACACTAGTATTTAGCAACAAGCTAGAGCAGTGTATCTTGTCTGGTAGTATTCCAGCGAGTTAAAACCATGTAAACTCTTTTGTTGGTTTTTTCCTTAATTTCCCCCCAAAAAGACAATAGAGTTGCTGACACTATAGATGAAAAGGAATATTTGATGAATTTTTCTGTTCATGTGCTGAAGTAGACTGCTGATAATTCAGTTCATCAAAAAAGATGAAAACTTAAAATGATCTGTTTGGTCTGGACCTGATGAATATACTAGCAGTTTTGGAAACCTTACTTCTGTGTGTCTCCTCAGGCATTTTCTTTCCTGCATGTGACAGAATATTTTTTGAGTTATTCCTTTGTCCATGCTTGTATGGACAAAGAATGTATAAAGAATGTATGAAACTATGAAATAAATAATTGTGTCATTGATAAATGGGTATGTGTGTTTAAGTTGGGATTTACATTGCTGATAGCTTGATTTGTGTGGCCAGGTTTGGCAATCAAGGAAGGTCCTACTTGATGCCACATGAGCTGTTAAGATGAAGCCTGGACCTTTTTGTAGCTTCAGTGAAAAATGAGGTACTGAGCAGTTCTTCATCTCTTAAACAAACTAACACCCCAAACCCAAGTAACCAGAGACTTCAGCAAAGGAAGAATGTCCAGTTCCTTTCATTAGACCTGCCATGAACAGAAAGACATGTGTGAAACCTGTCTAACACCCAAACCATTGTCTTACTGTACAGAATGGTTAATGGAGCTTCCTGCTTTGATTTTTTATTGCTTGCGATTCTCCTCCATAGCTTGTAAGTTGCTACGAACAGAGGCACAGCACCTCATGGAAGCTTTGGAAATCAAACAACGAAAGGGATGGTTATGTTTCTCAAAAACAGTATTCTGAGAAACAGAGGAGAGCAGACTTCCTGCCATGGATGAGCAGCTCTTCCAGTGACAGGTTATCTACAATGCAAAGTTAAGCTACTGGAAAGCAATTCCATGTGGCAGTACCTACTGTACTAGTGGAGAGCTTCAGAGCATTTTTTCCTCCCATTTCCTTTCTTTCATACAGGAGATAGAATGAAATGGAACTAAGAGACAAGAATGAAAACAGGACAAGCTAAACTGAGTTGCCTCTGCTACCCCAGAATTCACCAGCAGAAGCCACATCTGGCTTCTGTCTCTTCCCCTTTCACATGAAGTCTGAGCCCTGCTTAACTGCAGAAGCAGGGAAATCCACACCAAGGCTGAGAGAGAACTACCAGCCAGGAAGCATCACTTTGTAGCACAAACCACAGAACCCTTAATGAAAAAGGCCTTTTTGAAAGGTTGAGCTGTAAGTGCAGGTGAAGACACCTGCAGTTGGGCCTGCTTAGTGTTAACCTAAGCTGGTACCTAGTGTTGGTACGTGTGAGTTTTCCTTACACATTCCAAATGGTTTTGGGGTAAGAGAAACCTGTATCCTGGGTGCACATGTGTATTGGCAAAATACCACCCCAGGTGAGGAGCTGGCGTTTATTTATGCCTGACACCTTGTTGCCTCTACCTGCCCGAACAACTCCACCTGTATGCCAGAGGGCCAAAAAAGGACCCGGGCTATTTCCTCTGCCTGCAGCGCGATGAGTGCCGGTCTGCCCTGCCCCTGCCTTACCCTGCCCGGGGGCTGCGCTTGCCTAAGGGGAAGACCGGACTGGATCGGCGCTGCCCGAGGGCGGTGTGGGGCCTGTCTGGGGCCCAGTCTCGCCCACTGCTTCCCGGCTTGGCTCTCCAGAGCTGCCCTCGGCCCGGGCGGGAATGGTGGAGGGTGTGACAGCCGCAGCGAGCTTTCCAAAAGGAAAAGGGTTGGGGCGATGTGCAAGGATTTCCGCCGCTGCGCACGTTCACAGGTACAAGGCTCTTTTCCTCCTCCTTCCTCACTGCGCTTGCTGAAATGCTTGCCTTACCTGCTGCTTCTCTTCAAAATACCTACCGGCGGTTCGGGGTCGCCTGTGTTAAGCTTGGGGGGGGGGGAAGTTCCTGCCCTGTGCCAGGGCGCTCCGCGGCAGGCAGCCTGCAGGGGCCACCGGGGCAAGGCGCGGGTACCGGGGCCCGGCGGGCCAGGCAGTGGCAGGGCTGAGACGCCAGCTGTGCAGAAGGGCAGATCCCTCCTCCCACTCTGAGCGATTTCAGTGAGGAAGGTGAAATGCGGAAGCTGTCAGCCAGAGCTGTCAGCCAGAACTGTCAGCAGACTGTCGGGGGGTTAGCCCGGAGCATGCAGTAAACAAAAATAAGATGAAATAAAGCCGCCCTTCGTGCGTGCAGCCGGCGTCCGTCCTCGTCGGCAGCCGGCACCCGCGGCTGCTCTCCCGCATGGCGACTTTACCCGCCGCGGACAGGAGGGCGTTCGCCCTGAAAATCAGCAGGTAAGGAAGACGCTTTCCTCCTACCTCGCAACTACCCCTCGCCAGCCTCATCCTGAGATCAGGCCAAGGCAGGCAAGCGGGCTGCAGGAGTGTCGGCTCCTCTCCGGGACACCTGCTCCCGATAGCCGGGAGGACGGGCACCTGGAGCGGGCACAGCGGCTCCGCCCGACGGCTCCTGGCGCCGCAAGCGGCGACCCTTGGGGCGTCCCGCCGGTCTGCAACCGTCCGCAGAGGTGCCTCTCTCGGGTGCGCTTCTGCAGTACAGTTTACGCTCACGAAGTGTACAGAGACGGGGCCAGCTCTGGGTTCACGTCCTCTGGAAGGGAGGAAACGTCCAGTCTCACCCCAGCAGGTTTTTTCCCTGTCTGCTCTCTCCGAGCAACCCCCGAGGCGCCTGGAGGCGAGCGGAGGGTTGGGGCTCCTGCTCCGCACGAACAGTCAAAACGACCTGGTGCCTGAATTAGCGCTCCTAGGAAATGAGTGGTTTATGTAGCGCATCGATACTGCAGTGGCGTACATGCCTGATTTGTTTTTTTTTGTCTCCCCCCCCCCCCTTTCACCTATGGAAAGAAAATACCCTCCTGATGATGGAAAATAAATTTACCTCTCCTCTTCCCTCCCAAAACCAGATAAATTCGAGTTCAGCGGTTGGAGCACCATATTCCTGCTACTGAGCTTGCTCTTTGCTGGGCTTTGGTGCCTTTCCCAGGGGAGTGCTGACTACTCAGCCGGTCTGTGTTCTGTGGTGGCTGGCGGTAAAAAAAAAAAACAACAACAAAAAACAAGACAATTATTTTCATATTGTTAGATTAAAGGAAAACACAGGCCTCCTTTTCAAGTCTTGTCATCTGAGGCAAAAACTGTGTTTCCAGGGTGTTGCTGTAAGTACAAGGTAACTGAGTTTGCTGACACATAGAAGAACAAATAGCATAATGGTAATTTAAACTGAGGATAAGTCTCTGTGCCAGAGAGAAAAGTATGCAAAGAAACTCCACCTCCTCAGCAATTTATTGGAAGGCATGGGGTTTGCAGTTACAGAGGATAAAATTAGCTCTGATGTGCCTTTCCCATGGCAGAATGCGCATCACTGTACCTTTCTATGTCCTTTGGGAATTAATTACAAATATATGGTAGTATATTCACTAGAGTAAAACGTCATATTGAGAAGCCATCAGATGAGCAGTTCACTACAGGATCCTGCCACAACTCCTGATCATTTGAACACTTGCTTGAATAAAGAGCATAACTGTCTGTTATTTACAGGGTTGGGTTATTTTCTTTCTTCCTATTTTTAGGGTTAGTCTTTTGGCAGCTTTTCCCAGCTGTGGTGATGGTCACTGTTCATCTGCATGACTAGAGCCTTACAAAGTAGTGGAATCATAACAATTAATCTGGCTTCATTTCACAAGGGCTTACAAAATTTTTTCTAGTAAAAAGATTTGAAATTAAGCCAAAGTTATAATTTTTTAGATTTCTTTTGACTCAATAGTGAAATTCTCAGTACTTCTTGTACTAAATAAAATGTTCAAATATGTTATTCATCATGTTCTGAATACGATTTCAGTTTAACAGTCTGCATATTTATTTTGCAAGTAAAAATACTATGTTCTGCATTGTATGGTAGAAATTACATATATTCGCAAAGAGAACATTATGTTGCCCTTTCTTCAAAAGGACGGGGTCATGTTTACATGACTTAGGTGCAGTTTGCTCTACTGACCGTGGAGTGATACATCTTCATGGGCAAAGTTTTTAATGTGGTGGTTTGGGGTTTTTTTTTTTTGGAAGTAATTTTCAAAATAAAGTAATAGGTCAGTGTTAACTTTCTTGCCTATGCACAAAAGGGTTATTTACAGCTGTAAAATTTTGCTCCTCTTTCTTCAGAGTTCCTGAGTTTACTTGTTAAAAATTCAGCTTTTATGGAAAGTTTGATGTTCCTGGCAAGGCATTTACAGGAGTTATTACTGTATATTGCTACTAATCCTATATAATTACTCTCCATTCACTACAGATTTGCATGCAAGCTCTTCCTCACTCTTTCTCTCACCAGTGACTTGGCAAAGCTATATTCTGATTTTATGAGGACCACCAGAACATTAGGCTCTGTATTGCTTCATCAGTACATCAGCTGCCTCCCTGCAAGCTATTTAAGGTGTACCCTGGTGTATCTGGTGAAGCATGAACTATGCTGAACACTGTCCTATAGAAAAATAGCAGTGTTATCATCCAAAATGTTGTGTAAGTGGTCTCACCATGATTTAAAGTTAGTGTGAGTTATTGATCATGAGCACTGGAACTGCAGGTGCTTCTGGAACAGCTGTTACATGAAAAGCATCACATTTGTTTAAAACCAGGTCAAACTTTAAAATCAGGCCTTCAGCTGCCTTCAGACTTGTAAGCTGCATACGCAACCTGCCCACATAACCATGTCTTCCTATCACTTTACTCTTCCTTTCACCCATCTGGTGTCTGTTGCCCCAGCCTGTTGCTTCCTGCCTTTTGTAATCCTGCAGAGACTTGCATATATGTTTTTAATGCATGTATGAGAGTAGTTCCTTCTGTTTTAATGGGATAACTTCTATGTGCAACAATGTTCATCTCATACCTAGGAGTGAAGGAGCCCCCATGTTAGTTTAGTGTCCCTCATGCTAGGCAGCATTCCTACCACTATCACCCAGAGATAAGTTGCTGAAAATTTTGCAGAAACTCAAAGAGCATCCTTGTCAAATAACAATTTATTTTTTTTTATTATGTGATAAATTAAATTCCAGTCCAACTTTATATGTTCTTCAAAATGAATCCTAAAGTATCACTTGAAAGTTAGTGACTTAAAAGTTGTAACTGTCTTTCCAAATCACTTCCTGCACTGAACACGGGAAGGGGAAGAAAACCTCCACTAATGTGCAGCAGTAAGAGACCTTTATGGTTCTCTTCAAGATGGTTAGGTGTCTGTGGTGTTTGGAAGCCAGAATGGGACATGGACAAGCAAATCATCCTTGTTGAGTCGAGTCTGAGATAGTGTGTAAAGGTTGTACTTCCCAGTCAGAGTATTTTACCCAGAAACCAAGAAAGTTGAAAAATAATTTCATAAACTGATGAAAAAAAACAGGTCATCGTTGCTGAAAGTGTGGGCTCTAACATGCACCAGCTGAGCAGTGTATGTCTGAGAGACCACAAAACCTGAATTTTAATCAGTTTGCCTCAGCAGCGTGTTAGGATAAACACAGCATTACGGAAGAGATTTTCTATTTTTATTGCTTTTATTTAGGTAGTGTTGTTTACTATTTTATCTTCCACATTGATCTCACAATAGTAGTTACTTGTTTTGACTTCAGATGAAGAAAGCTGGGCTTTAGGTACCCACCTGGAACTCTGGCCACCAGTGCTATACATCCAAAACATTTCAACACATATATTGCAAAACAGAAAACTATCAAGAGCAGCAATGCAGCTCTCTAACAGATCAGTTAGTTTTCAGTCATGCAACTCATGCAATTAAAAACCCTCCCAGTAGACATACTCCTCAGGTGTCTCTACAGACAACCAATGTCTGCACTTTACAAGTGTTATGAAACAAATTTTTAGCATTTACTTCTCTCATTGCATTTCCTTGTCCCTGAAATTGTCCAGTTGCCAAACAAATTTTTTTTTTTTCCTGTTCTAGTTTTAACAAGTGTACTTAAGGATGAGTTTACATGCATAGATTCTTATTAAAAAAAAACCCAAACAACTGACATTACCAATATTAAAGCAAACAATTAGCTTTAAATTAAAGCTAAGATTTAATTTCAAAGCAATGATTTCAAATTTTTAAAAGCCTAGTATAAAAGTCAAACCCCTACCTAATTCTCAAATAATACCATCAATTCTACTTTACAATAATTATAACAATAAATTATTTCTGCCTGAAATAAAGAGGTGAGCTTGGGTTTTACATTGTATGAAGTCTCAGTTCTGAAGGTTCACGAGAAATTACCCTAAATGGCAAAGGCTGTTGCAGTGGGGTCAGGTACAGTGCAAAACGGTTTCAGTGGCAGAACAGGCCTCTTCCTATGTACCCTGATAGCAGATTTCTGTTCAGTGCTTATAGAGCTGAGGCCAGCATTTTTTGATTGAATTTTAATAAAACCCTTGGTATATAGATATAATAAAACGGTAATTACTTTTAAAAAGCATTGTCCAGACTCGTATATAGGCCAAGCTATTTCTTTTAATTATTTTTTTCTTTTTAAACTCGGAATTTATTAAATCAACAGCAGGGAGAAGCTCAGTCCTTTGTATGTGCAATGTACGTAGTAAGTATAAAGATACAGTGCATTTTTAAAAAGATGTAGTAAATTTTCATAGTCAGTTTCTTACATAGAATCATTAAATATTTAGGGTTGGAAAAGACCTAAATAAAATTACCAGTCTTCTAATAGCAAAGTAATTTTCCATGTGTTTGCTGCATACCTAAAAAGCACATTCATACTTTATCAACTTTTAAAAGCTGCTTCTTACCAAGTATGACATTGAGCCATAGCCTTATAATATGTGATGTCAGGACAGTGATAGTATTAAAAATCCTGTGCTTGTTTTTACTGAGTCAGCCTAATTCAAGAGAGAGAGGACAGCACACTTGATGAAGGAGTTGAATCCTGCTTTACTCTCATGAGTTGCACCCAGGGAATCTGTCTAAGTGGGGATAACTCAAGTTAGTTTTTGCAGATTTATATTCAAGACAGTTTTTTTCAAGCAATCAAATAACAAACCATTTGAATTAATCTAAAATGCATACCCTATGGATTTTAATGCACAGTGCACTATGGCTTTTAAGAAAGGTTAAAAAATTCCAATTTGACACTGCTGTGGGAAAAGACTACTTACATACTGTATGTGTGAAATAGTAGTGGGTTTGTGTTTGTCTTTAAGTTTAAAACCATCACTAACATTAAACACTAATATTAATATTAAACACGAATCAAAGGTTAAAGAATATTAAACACTAATCAAAGGTTAAAGATAAAAATGTAGGATGTATGTTTCATATGTTACGTATAACAGTATGTTAGAAAGTTTATAGTAAATGGCCAGTTTCCTTAAGTCTTCCATAAAATAAATGAGAAGCTGATTTTTTAAATCCTTTGGAGAAAATTACTTGGAGTTGCATGTGCAATGATGTCCTGGGTTCAGCAGTAGCAGTCATTTTTTCTCCTTCTTAATAGCTGGTGCAGCGCTGTGTTCTTGACTTTTGGCCTGGGAACAGCACTGATAACACCGATGTTTTTAGTTACTGCTCAAATGTTTAGTTTGACCAAGGACTTTGTGAGTCTCATGCTCTGCCAGGGAGGAGGGAAAGCCAAGAGGAAGCAGAGACAGGACACCTGGCCCAAGCTAGCCAAAGAAGTATTCCATACCACAGCACGTCATGCCCAGGATGTAAGTAAGAGTTACCCAGAAGGGCTAGCTCACTGCGGGGTTGGACTAGGTATCGGTCGGTACTCGGTCGGGCTGGGTGTTATTGGTCGGCGGGTAGTGAGGTGTTGTATTCTCCTCCCTTGTTATTTCCCTTCTCATTATTATTATTGGTGGTAGCAGCAGTGGTTTGTGTTATACCTTAGTTACTGGACTGTTCTTATCTCAACCCATGGGAGTTGCATTCTTTTGATTCTCCTCCCCATCCCTCCGGGAGCAGGGGGAGGGCAAGAAGTGGGGGGTGCAGGTGGTGAGAGAGAGACTGCGTGGCTGACTTGCCAACTGCGTTTAAACCACGACAAGGGAATATAAAGACCAGGTTGGCATCTTAATACGATAGAAAGGCTTGAGTTGGAAATGACCTTCAACAGTCCCATAGTCAAACCCCCCTGCCATGGCAGGGGTATCTTCCACTAGACCAGGTTGCTAAAAGCCCCATCCAGCCTGGTTTTCAACACTGCCAGGGATAGGGCAGCCACAGCTTCTCATCACCCAGTTCCAGTGCCTCATCACTCTCATCATAAATAATATTTTCCTTATATCTAGTCTCAGTCTATCCTCTTCTGGTTTAAAACCATTGTTCCTTGTCCTGTCACTATAGGCTAAAAAAGTCTCTTTCCATCTTTCTTATAATCCTCCTTTCATCACTGAAAGGTTACTAAAAGTCTCCCAGGGGCCTTCTCTTCCCCAGGCTGAACAATCCCAGCTCTTTCAGCCTTTCTCCATAGAGGAGGTGTTCCAGCCATCTGATCATTTTTGTGGCCCTCCTCTGCACCTTCCCTAACAGGTCCATATCTGTCTTGTATCTAGGGGCCGCAGAGCTGAACGCAGTACTCCACGTGAGGTGTCACAGAGCAGAATAGAGGGGTAATTACCTCCCTCAATCTGCTGATCATGCTTCATTTTCTGCAACCCAGGATACAGTTGGCTTTCTGGGCTGCAAACACACATTGCCGGCTCACATCCGATTTTTCTCCCACCAATATCCTCAAGTCCTTCTTCTCAGGGCTGCTCTCAAAGCGTTCATCACCGAGCCTGTACCAATCTTGGGAATTGCCCTGACCCAGGTGCAGGACCTTGCACTTGGCCTGGTTGAACTTCACATGGGCCCACCTCTCCAGCCTGTCACAGTCCCTCTGGCATCCCTTCCCTCTAGCGTCTCAACTGCAGTACTCAGCTTGATGTTGTCTGCAAACTAGCTGAGGGTGCACTCAGTCCCACTATCTGTGTCATTAATGAAGATATTAAATTGTATTGCTCCTTGTACTAACCCTTGAGGAACACCACTCGTTACTGGTTTCCATTTGGACATTGAGCTGTTTACTGTAACTCTTTAGATGCATCCATTCAGTTAGTTCCTTTCCAACTAACAATCCATGCATCAAATCCATGTTTCTCCAATTTAGATGTAAGAAAGTTGTGGGGGACCATACTGAAGTCCAAGCAGATGACATCTTGCTCTTCCCTTGTCTACTGATGCAGTCACTCCATTGTAGAAGGCCACCAGATTAGTCAGGCCCAATTTGTCCTAGGTGAAGCCACACTGTCTGGCTTTAATCACCTCCCTATATTCCAAATGATCAACATAACTTCCAGGAGAATCTGTTCCATGATCTTACTGGGCACTAAGGTAATGCTGACTAGTCTTGTTCCTTCATACTTGTTTTGTTTGAGAGCCTTTTTATTTACCTTCAAGAAATACTGGAATGGTTGTCTTTCAGGAATATCTTTACACTTTTTTTAACCCTAATTAATTTTTGTATTCATTTTTTTTTTAGTTCTTCAGCTGGGTCAAACATGTGGCTTTTTTTCCCAATTGCCAAAGCATGTGTCTTCCATTTCTGTTTTACAGGGGTAGATTACAGACTGACCAAAGTATCTGCTCATTTCTTTCACAGAATCACAGAATGACTGAGGTTGGAGAGGACCTCTGGAGGTCATTTTGTCCAACCCCTCTGCTCAAGCAGAGCCACTTAGAGCTGGCTTCCTAGGACCATGTCCTAGCTGTTGAAGATTTCCAAGGAGGTAGATTCAACAACATCTCTGGGCAATCTGTGCCAGGGATCAGTAACCCTCATAGTAAAAAAAGCATTTCAGCAGTAACTTCCTCTGTTTCAGCTTGTGCCCATTGCCTCTGTTCCTCATACTGGCCACCACTGCAAAGAGCTTGGCTCCATCTTTTTTGTGCTCTCCCATCAGATATTTGTACCCATAGAGGAGGTCACCCCTGAGCCTTCCTTTCTCCAGGCTGAACAGTCCCAGTTGTCTCAGCCTTTCCTCACTGGAGTGATGCACCAGTCTCTTCAGCAGCTTTGTTACCCTTGATGGGTCTCTCTTCAATATATCTATGCCTGTCTTGTATTGGGGGGCCCAGACTTGCGCCCAGAACCCAGTCATGTCTGTGCCTGGCAAAATCTTGGAGCAGATTCTCCTGGAAGGCATGCTAAGGTACACGAAAAATAACAATGTGCTTGGTGACAGCCAGCATGGCTTCACTAAGGGGAAATCCTGCCTGACCAATTTGGTGGCCTTCTCTGATGGGGCTACAGAACTGATGGACAGGGGTAGAGCAGTTGATGTCATCTACCTGGACTTGTGTAAAGCGTTCGACACTGTCCCGCACGACATCCTTGTCTCTAAATTGGAGAGACATCAATTTGATAGGTGGACCATTTGGTGGATAAAGAACTGGCTGGATGGCCGCACGCAAAGAGTTATGGTCAATGGCTCAATGTCTGGCTGGAGACCAGTAACTATCATCAGGGGATGAGTGTTGGGACCGGTTTTTTTCAACATCTTTGTCGCTGACATGGACAGCGGAATTGAGTGCGCCCTCAGCAAGTCTGTTGATGACACCAAGCTGTGTGGTTCGGTTGATACCCTGGAGGGAAGGAATGCCATCCAGAGGGACCTTGACATGCTTGTGAGGTGGGCTGATGCCAACCTTATGAAGTTTAACCATGCCAAGTGCAAGGTCCTACACCTGAGTCGGAGCAATCCCAGGCACAGCTACAGCTTGGGCAGAGAAGAGATTCAGAGTGGCCCTGCAGAGAAGGACTTGGGGGTGTTGGTCAATAAGAAAATGAACAAGAGCCAGCTTCAGTGTGTGCTTGCACCCCAGAAAGCCAACCGTATCCTGGGCTGCATCAAGAGGAGCGTGACCAGCAGGTCAAAGGAGGTGACCCTGTCCCTCTATTCTGCTCTTGTGAGACCTCACCTGGAGTATTGTGTGCAGTTCTGGTGTCCTCAGCATAAAAAGGACATGGAACTGTTGGAGCAAGTCCAGAGGAGGACCACGAGGATGCTCAGGGGACTGGAGCACCTCCCATATGAAGACAGGCTGAGAAAGTTGGGGCTGTTCAGCCTGGAGAAGAGAAGGCTGCATGGAGACCTCATAGCAGCCTTCCAGTATCTGAGGGGGCTTACAAGAATGCTGGGGAGGGACTCTTCATTAGGGACTGTAGTGACAGGACAAGGGGTAATGGGTTAAAACTTAAACAGGGGAAGTTTAGATTGGATACAAGGAAGAAGTTCTTTCCTGTAAGGGTGGTGAGGCACTGGAATAGGTTCCCTAAGGAAGTTGTAAATGCTCCATCCCTGACAGTGTTCAAGGCCAGGTTGGACAGAGCCCTGGATGACATGGTTAGTGTGAGGTGTCCCTGCCCATGGCAGGAGTTTGGAACTAGATGATCTTAAGGTCCTTTCCAACCCTAACCATTCTATGATTCTATGTCTCACCAGCACTGAGCAGAGGAGAAGGAAGCTCTTCAACCTGCTGGCAATACTCTCCCTAGTGCACCCCAGGATAACAGTAGCCTTTGCTGCCAGGGCATATTGCTGTCTCATGTGCAACTTGATTGAAGTCATAGTGTCATAGGACTAAAATGGTCATGGTCCTCTAGTTCTTTTGGGTCCTTTTCTGCAAAGTTTTTTCAGCTGCATGGCCATGATAAATTGGTGCATGAGGATGTTCCAGGTGCAGGGCTTTGCACTTTTCCTTGATGAATTTCACAAGGCTCCTGTCATCCCATTTCTATACCCTGTTGCGGGCTCTCTGGAAGTCAAGCATGGCACTCTGGTGCATCATCCACTCCTCACAGGTCTGTGTCATTAGCAATCTTAATGAGGGTGCACTGTGCCCCATCATCCAGATCATTAATGATGGTTTTGGTGGACTTGGCAGTCCTCACGTAGTGGTTGGACTTGATGATCTTAAAGGTCTTTTGTATAATTTTTGTCCAACTCATTGTCTGCTCATCCAGCTCGTACTTCACCAGCTTTAGACATGTTTCCTTTAGACGTATGAAGAGCCCAATCTCCTATGTGTTACTTCTTCCCAGAAAAAAATCACTCCTGTGTTCCTGACTTGCTGTAAACTAATTTCTCCCAGCTTTTTATGGCATTATTGTCTTGGTGTCTTCCGGATTTGTATTCAGCATAAGGAGTAGATTGTACACGGCTCTAAAGCAGGTGCATAGGAAGAAGACAGGAAGCTCCACTTCTTCATACACTAGTCATAAAGGCTAGTTCGCATGGCAGCCTCTGCACATAGGTGCTTTACCTTCCATCCCACCACTTTCTGGATTCAAGGCAATCTGAGTGAGCAGAAAAGAAAAGGTACTTCTCCACTCCAAGGAAGAGATGTAACTTGCAGGAATAACAATCTTCTAAATCTACCACAAAGTCAAGAATATTAAAGTAGGCTAGGGATGGGTACTATCTATTGTAAATATTGTAAACAGCTCTAAAGATAATAGAGGAAACTTCCTAGTGCTTGTAAAGTTATGTTTTCTTCTGTCCTAAAGATAGTTCATTTGCCTTTGCTAGTGTGAGTGTTCAGATTAGGCGAAATTTATGTTAGTGCAGGGTTTCCTAACGTGTTTTACAACTACACTCCAGCAAAGGACAAATCTAAGCAAGTATATGGTTTGACAGGTCACTATGTATAACTCAAACCAGTATCAGCTGATTTGCATCTCACGTTCTGATTTGATGATTGTTGCATTTAAACCCAACTATATCATAGCCTGTCTGCATCCACACAGCCTCTGTAATTCACTAGGAGTGAGTTGTGCTGTAGATCATATGAGCTAGAATGTAGCTGGAGGCCATAGAAGAGACAACTGTGTGAAAGGAGGAACACTGCTATAATGTTTGATGTAGACTCAGCTTAAATAAAACTGTCATGTTTTATATAAGCACAAAACTAATAAAAAGAAATGCAAATAATGCACAAATCCATGTTTGTTTGTTCAAAACTCTGTGTGTGTCCTTAAGATGTTTCTAATTCTGATGGGAAACTGTAAACCTTATTTCCTCCTCTAGCAGTGGAAGAAAGCAGTATCATGTATCAAGGTTATGCTATAGGACATTAATTCATAATGCTAATATAGACTCCTCTACGTAAATGTTCATTTTTCAAAGATGAGCTTATTCAGTTTTTACTGGAGTTGACATCCTATTGTCCATTGCAAAGACTAAAAGCACAGACCTTTCCTCTGTACACTGGGCAAAAAATTACAACATTTCCTGCCTCAAATACATCTAACTTTTAGGAAGCAGGAAAGAAAGCATAAGAAAATGTCCTCTTAACTACTTTTCGGAGGGTACTAATGCCTTCGGTTATTCACAGTGATTTACTTTTGGTTTGTGTTGTTTACCCCACACTTTATGTCTGCCTGCTATACAATCAAGGTGATAGTAGTCACTTAAGTAGTTGATGACAAACACAGGCCCATCCAGCCAAATCTCAATGAAAAATTACAACTGCAGAAAAGATAGGCTCCATAATACAGGTGTACTTTTCATCAGCAAGAAGGCAGCTGTAGAAACAAAGCATTTAGAGAACAGTTGGTTGTGCAAGCAGAATACTGTTGTTACTGTTGAGACAGACGGTATTGACTGCTGTTGTTAGCAGGAAGCTAATCTTTTCATCTGACTGTGTACTCAAGTTGTGTTTGAAATATAGCCATCTATTTCTTATTACAGTTGTTGAAGACTGGTGTTATACATTATGAATCAGACATAATAACCCCTGCTACATAATTAACGTACTGAAGCTTTTGCTTTGTCTCAGGAAGGTGGCTGGTGAGCAGGAATGGAACTTTAGGCTCTGAGCAGAAAAACTGCATTTTAAAATCCTTCTTTAAGATCTTATGTCCCTTGTAGACTTCAGATGTCTACATGCATTGTGAAGTCTCGGCTGAAGTTTATGATGAGTGTATTTTTTTATAATGCAGGAAATCCAAAGTTTACTCAAGAAAAACATAGCTGGAAATGAAAAATATCTTTATGTCCATGAGGTCCCACATATGAATATTCTTTTTTTATCTTTCCAAAGAGTCTTCATGTTCAGACATGAAGTGCAAACCAGCAAGGAGGAAATATTTAATGTTGTATTTTATGCTCTCTACTGCTTTTAGGTTTTATGGTCATTAAAAATTACAGTTCATGAGCAGAGTTCAGCGTAGTTTTTCCTTTATTTTTTTTATTCTGACTTGATTTTTTTTTTTAATTTGATTTGAAAACCACTCGCTAGACTATAGTTTTATCTGTAGCAAGAGGAAAAAGTATAGCCTGTGAAAAGTGCTTACCTCATGACGTACTCACTCTAAATGCTTGCTGTCATGAATGCAGTTACAAAAAATAGGTCCAGGCCTAGATCAGTCTTTGGGCCAAGTTCAGATAGAACATCCACAATATTTTTCCTCAAGATCTTTATAGAATACATGATGAATCATGCAGTTTCCTGAGCTTCAATAATAAAAACCTGGAGACTTTTTATAAAGGAGTCAGCACACCTGGACTTCATACTAGTATTTTCCCTAAAGTCAAGCAAAGTAGATTAGGTAAGAGTAGATTTTATTTCAGTTGTCACACGATCAAAATTTTGCAATTCTATCTTTGCAGTCATTATAATAACAAAACTTCATATTTAGAACATTGTTAGAGTAAAATTTAACCTTTCCCCAAGCTTGAAATATTCCAGGTGAATTGCAAAGTGAAATTTAATTTGTAACTTATGATATAAAATGTCTTGCATCATCCAAATGTGTTTGTGAGAGAATGGAATTTGTACCTGTAGTGATAGCCGGCAGACACAAAAATATATTCTTTTTAACAACATAGTTGTTGGATTCTGTGGATATTCTTATTTTTAAAAGTGTGAGTGGAAGATCCAGGTTTCTAGTGTATCTTAGTTACTGCTCTGTCTCCCACCAAAGTAAAATCAAAATTCCGTGTTCTAAAAATGTCAGTTCCTCTTCATGTTCTTAAAATTGGGCCATGTTATTTTCAGGTATATTGCCCTAATAAAAGATACTACATTTTCTAGTTAAATTACAGCTCTAAAGAAAAAATGTTATTCTGAGAAGAAACTGGGAAAAAGAAAAAGTTAATCGTTTTCCTCTTACGGAAAGGTGACACTGAAGCTCCACAAATCTGTGTTCTTAGGAAATGGGGGACCAAAATATTAACACAAATTATTTGTCCAGTTCTGTGCCTCTTTCATTATTTCATTCTTTGGCTTTTGAAATACTCCCAGTGTTAAAGACCCACCTGGGAATATATTGTAAATTTCTTTGATTTTGTCGGTCATGAAAGAGGCAAAATACACATTTCATTTTTTTCCTTGTTGATAAAAATGCCAAATGTGACCATGATAAAAATAAAAACAACCCTCTAATAGCAAAAAGAAAAAAATCCCTAAAATAATATTTATATTGTCTTCCTTATTATTCTTTATGTCTGACTTTTATCTTTTTACATTTATTATTAATGCTTGTTTGGAAGAAAGTAAAAATAAAACACAAACTATTAAAAATTGGGCTGGATTTTGCAAAATGGTCAGCTTTATGGTAGCACTTTCTCAGTGAAGTTATTGTGAAGTTCAGGTAATGCATATGAGCTGAAAGACAAATCCTTGCATTTGTTTCATAATTACCCAGTTGTGAACTGGTGGGATAGTGCAAAGAACACAAAAGTCTAAAAGTGCAAACTGATATATTTCTACTACATTTCAAGTCACAGTATAAAAGGAAGATGGCATGTATGATCACTAATGCTTTTGAAATCTCCCATATCACAGTTATTAAAAGCATGATTCACAAGGACAGGATTCCAAGTCTTCAGTTCCTTTGTGTGCATGAAAATATGGTTAACCTTTTCCTCCAATACCAGGACTAGGGAATTCATTTTGAAGTGTGCTTATGTGTCTTTCTGAGGGAGAAACAGCGCAACTGAGCGGCACTGAAAAATCTTCACTGAATGAATGGTATACGTGACCTGTGACTCAAATAAAAATGGACTTCTTGCCCATTTTACTTTGTAACAAGCTGCCACCATAACAAAGTTCATGATTTTCTCTTCTAGACATCTTTCTTTGTTCCTGCATCATCTCCTTTGAGAAGATTGCAATTAAATTTCAATTGTCTCAAATAAGATCTTTATTGCCTTAGCTGATACACAGTCTTAACGTAGTAGACCCCTAAAAAATGGGTGTACCATAGGGTGTATCACCTATCCGAGCCATCAAAGAAGTAGCAGCCAGTTCAGATCAACCACTGCTGTAAACACTGATTAATGAAGCAGAGCTCTGGTGCCTTATGGACTAATTAGAAACTTAGAAGAAAGGCAGGCAGTTCCACTGGTGGTACAAAAGGACTTCTAAGCAAGATTCCCATATTTGCTAGTTAAAGGTCTGTATTGTTGCCCAAAACTTTGTATGTGTTTGTGTGTGGGAGTGAAGGGGGGGGGTTAGGGAGTTGTTAGGTTTTTCTCTTCCAGATTTTTTTATTGCTCATTTTAAGTTGTGACTAGAGAAGTTTCATGTTAGGTGAAGAAGAAAAAGAAGAAAAGCTAGTTGAGAATTTTCTATGTCAGTGTCAGATGAAAGGGATTATTCCTCAGGGTAGCCAAGACAGAATATTTTACCTGTTCAGCAAAAGTTTTCACTATTTTACTTTATAATTTTGCCATCTGTATACATTTAAATGTGACTGTTTCTCCATCTTCGGGGATAGTTCTTGCAGTCTCTATTTATTTCAGTTTTTTCAGTCTTTCATTGCTGTCTAATTGTGTATGCAGCTCTTGCAGAGAACAATTTACTGTTCCTCAGAGTCTGCTGGAAGGGATTGTAAGGGTGCTGAGGATTACTCTTCCTGCGTTCCCCTAATAGGTAACTTGTTATAGTAGGTAACTTTGGATAACTTGATTTACTAGGTACATGAAGTATGCTTACAAAATCAGGTTTTTTCTCATGAAGTTTCTATCTTTAAAGCTGATCTCTCTCTGTTTTCTTATATTTATATATCGCTGTTCCGTGTATAAGTTTTCATATTACCTACATACTAGCAAAATACCCATTGCGCCTGCTTTTAAACTGTGTACTTTAAATAACTATATTGTTGAGCAGAATTTTCAGTGAAACTACAGAGCTTTATGCCTTATGAGCATTTCTATAATTTTAATTATAGAACCCAGCAGTGTCCTGCACAGATCTAACTTATGTTAACTTATTTTACTGACATAATTTACTTACGTTAGTAAAATAAATGGCTATTTTACCTTCCCTTCCTGATACCTCATCTAGGCCCAACCAATAACCCAAATCTCTAAGTCCCCTATACTGCAATGAGCTGTGCCCTGAGAAACAACTCGGAATTCGACCAAGTTACATTTATTTTAAGAACCTGCAGGTGCTGTTACTTTGGTTACACTGTTTTAATATATTATGCAAACAGTACATTTTGCCTTGGAGAGTCGGTGAAATACAAGACTATGTGTCAACTTTTTGATAGCAATTCAAGAGTATTGCTGGAGGACTGCATCTACCAGTGGGGCAGACATTGGTGCAATTCTGATTAAGCAGCGCTGGGGGGGTTTGCTTGGGGTTTGATTTTTTTTGGCTGCCCTCCAGTCACATCTAGGTGGATCAGTAAGACTGGTGAGTTCTGACTTTTTTGAGATTAATACCAGAGGAGTATGGCATTGACATTCACGTAGGCCCAAGGAAACACAGAGTGGAACAGTGAATTTCAATTGACGTTATTTTGCTCCAACACCATGGAGCAGACAAGGATCTAAACAATCCAGAAAAGCTTTGTGCTGCCATCATTTCCCATCTTTCCTCAGATTTACACTGTCTTGCCCCATGCCATGTAAACACTGGCTTACTGTGAATTCAGCAAATACAGCAGTGACTTATATGAACAAAAACTCCCCTAAACTTCACCTTTTCCTTTTCAGCTAGCATTTCCTGTTTTTCAAAAAAAAAAAAAAAAGGAAAACAGCAAACATGGGAGGTCTGTAGAAATATTAACAATGCTGAGTTCCATTGCAGGTCTCTGAAAAGCTTGCATTTGCCCAGATGCTGTTCTCTAGGTAGTTCGGAGGCATAATTTATGACACTAGTGTGCTGTTGTCACTATGGCACCACCAAATGGCCACTTCCAGTGTCTTGCTGTGGTTACAGAGGGAACATTTTTCTTAATAGCTTATTACATCTTTCTTGCCTCTCTTTAAGCAGATTATTTCTTCTTCCCCTTATAGACATGAACTGCTCACTGTTTTAATTACAGCTTGCTACCTTTTATACAGTTGATGGCAATGCAGTAATCTCTTCTGTAACACATCTATGTTTTTCAGTCTTTCCTCACAGGTCTTCCTTATCAGATTTTTAGCATGCTAACTGCTGTCTTTTGAAAATGTAAATTTGATTTACTGTGTGGTACTCTTAGTACTGTCTCATTGGCTTAGATAAATAGAAATAACTTCTCTTTTTCCTCACTTACGGTACTTTGTTGTTAAGTGTCCCAGTATACTCTCTCAGAGACTCTTCTGTGGCATGGCTATTTATGTAGACCGCATATTTCCCTATTTGTATTTCTACATTTGATTTATTTTTTTTTTCTAAGTTTAGGGTTTTACATTTATTTTTATTGAAATTAAATGTGCTGATTTCAGGATATTTCTAAAATAGAAGATAATTTTGAGTGCTAGTCCTGCCTTTCAGTACCCTCACAACTCCTTCCAACTGTAGATGTGATCCACAAATTATATTACTGTGTTATCTATGCCATCATCACTGTTGTAAAATAAAATATGGACTGGAACTAGACTGAGTAAAAATTAACTTGCTTCTCACAGTAGTACCTCATTTGGAATCATTTCACAATCTTCTGTTGACCTATTGATTATTGTGCCTTGAATATGTTTCTTGACCAGTTCTGAAAGCATCTGTGATGATTCCATCTAGCCACTATCTCTTTACTTTGCTTATAGGAATGTCATGAGGGACACTATGAAGGGCCTTACTCAATCCAGTTAAATTATCACAGAACAGTTTTAGCTTGGTTTTATGTAACTGTCCATTGACAAATCCATATTGGATGTTCATCCTAATAATTGCCAATAATAAACCAATAATTGACAAGCTTTTTGGACAGTAGCTGACTACAGACCACAGTTTGTAGCTGCTCACCGTACACTTTATCATGAGACTATCAATAAACAGTCATTACTAAGGTGATATACACTTTGATGTTAAGTGATATGATTTCACGGTCTCTTTGGTCCCCTTGCTTCAGCTGGAGACCACAGTTTGGGACCTGATACTCCAGCTACTTATAAGTTGATTGTTCAGTAAATTGCCCTACTACCTTTCTGGGTGTTAGAGACCAGATGATTGGTAGTGACCATTCAAGTCCCCCTTTCTGGAGATACAGTTACCCTTTTTTGCTTATATTTTTCAGTGCCTGCTTTGTGTTCACACTTCATCACTTGCCTTCTTTCCTTATTGTGTTTTAGCACATAACTAGACTGTCCTTGCTGCCAAGGGTGACTGTAAAGCTCTTCTTGGAATCAGACAAGGCTGCTGTACTGGCAGGAAGGGTAAAATTATGTCCATGGCATAGGTAGACTGCAGCCTTCATAGAACCTGGAATAGAAGCTGGCACAGAACCTAGCTCCACATGTGCTAGGTAATGTGGACCACTCATCTCTGACCATAACTCCCACCTTTTCTCCCTGCTTTTAGTTTAGCAATTTTTAGCAGCTGTGTCTTTCCTTTACCTATTCCTGGTAGATCCTGCCAATTACCATTGGACAAATTTAATTTGCAGGTTCTTTCTTTGAATACTGAGGAGGCTCTGTAACTAGTGCAGTGCTTTTGAGAAACAAATTTCCTCTCATTTAGCTGGGCTTGCAAAGGCTTTTACCAGACAGCAAATTTGCCCTTCATCTACATGCACGCTCCTCTTTTGCAGATGAAAATTCTTACCATTTCCTCTCTGAAGAATCTGATGACCCCATGTCTGGTGTAAATAAGAGATGTCTTATATCACTTTTTGCAGCAGCAACTTCTGCAACACAGTATAATACAGTTTTTAACATGCATTAAGCCAGCATCTGCAGATACCTCTGTTATTTACATCAGTAACAGGCACATCTGCACAGGATAGAAACCTTTCAGTTTGAAGGAAATTAATAATTTTGAATAAGAGTTTTGTATTATACCTTGCTACATACATACGTGATCAGAGAATATTTGAGTGGGAAGATGAGTAGCAATAACCTTGATATACAAGCAGCTTTTCTTTTTATAATAGGGAAAAAATAGATGCCTGTCTCCTAATGCGAGCAGACCAGCATTGATCAAGTTTTTGTCATGCTTGTTAAGAAAAGCAGTAGTAAGATTGTCACAGAATAGATATAGTAGTTGTAGAAATCAAGAGGCCACAGAGGAGAAGACATTAAGACCAATCAAGCAACCTGGCCTGTGGAATCTGGTAATTCTAAGATGCCTGTTAATGCTTGGTCGAGTTGGAAGAGAGTCTCATATAGAAGAGAAAGTCTTCTTCCCTCTGTATTTTCCTGTCTCCAAGTTGGCTGCCCTGGTGGGCTACAGGTTTGGGTTTGTTCTTTTTTTTGTTCTTGTTCTTTTTTTTTTTTTTTTTTTCCCTTAGAATCTGCTTAAATGACTCTTGTTTTTTAAAAAACAATCTTGTATATATTTTATATTTTTTATTTTAAAACATATCTTTTTAAAATATACTGTAGACCTTTTGTTTGCCATTTCATGGCCAATTATTCTTAAATTGTGTTAAATAATAATTGATTTGTTTACATGAAAAATGACCAAGCTACTGTGATCATAGCATTTTTAGATTGGGTATACACAACTGTACTATCAGTGTGGGATTTTTGAAGAACTCAGTACAGATCTCTTTCTGTTCCTATGGAAACAAATTAGTTATCATTTAAGAAGACTTGTCCTCAAATGTTCAACTGATAGAGTATAAGCTGATTTTTAAATTCATACTTTGGTTTATCTTGTGCTTTTCACAGCAGACTGCATTAACCTAAGTCTGGGCTTTCACTGTTCAGTGTCCTGTCCTGGTTTTATCCCTTGATCAATTGCTAGCTCATTAAAATACTGGCCTCTGGGATATTCGTTGTTCTTTCTGTGTATTTTTCTTCTTTGCAATAGCGAATCTACAAGTAATGCTGTACAGGTTGCAGTTAGACTTCACTTAAGGGCAAGGCTTTTCTTTCTTGCATAGCCTTTCCCAGATGCCAGGACTGCAATATAATGATAAAAATCTGTTGGAAGAGTATCAGAATCTTAATTATATAGGACTTTGGATGTTTTTTGAGGTTTGTGTCAGATTCAAAACGAATCTAGCGCATCATCCAAATACATTTCTAAACCCTGGGACATTTCTAAATACGGGACAAATTGGCAAAGTCTGGCACTTGGAATTTGAGTGGAGATAATTGTAATTATAAAAGTTTTTCTCTGCTTAATTAAAGGCACTCCTCTGCAGAAATAAGAAAGCAATTTACTCTCCAACCAGGCGTTGCACAGTTCTGTCAAAGAAGCTTAAGTACCCCTGGCTTTTCTACTCTTCATTTGGTAAGTTCCGGATTAATCTTCTTTACACAGGTTTAACTTCTACACTGCTTAATGTTTCTAGTGTAAATTAAATGATCTTCTTAAACTATCTTGCTTTCTACTAACTTCTGCTTGAAGTTGTTGAATGATAGTCCCTGGTAAAATGAGGAAATTACGCATTTGAAAAAGCCTAGAATAGTCCTTGAAGCCTAAAATAGACAGACTTTCTTCATACTACTATAAATCAAAGTTAATTAGTAAGTTTTTGAGTGTACTGCATGGTTCCCTTGCTGGAAACATTCAACGCTGTCAAGTAAATGCATTGTGTGGTGTTCGCAGATAATTTGCAAAAGGAGATCAATGAATAAAGAGAAAAAAAGGAAGGCAGAGGCTAAACTAGCATGGCTTAATTCAGTTTCCAGAGCTAGCAGTAGAGCCAGCACACTACCATGTTTTTCAGTGCTGTAGAGTAAGCATGTTAAGTGAAAAAATGCCAAAATATGCGCTGATTGGCATGGGTATAATTGAGTGAACTGTTACGTGTCTCCAAATCATCTTCAGCCTTCCATGTGTAATCCCACTGTAAAGAAGTCAGACCATATGATGCTGCCCTTATGACAAAGGGAAAAAATGCTGTATCTTTCTAATAGCCTTTCAGGAGAGTGAGTATTCTGCAAAAATACTATGCCATAAATAAAACTAAGATTTTGATTCTCCTTCCTGCCCCTTTAATTTTTCTTTTAGTTTTTTAAGACCCAGTTAAGTAGAAGCAGGAGAAGTCTTTGTGCACCAATGATTGTGAAAAATGTAAGCCACTAGATGTAAGCAGTTACTTCCTATGTGTCAGGGCCTCCTGCCACTACTCACTTCCTTAATCTGAAATGCTGTGGTTTTAACTTGTTCCTTTCGGTTATTCAGCCTGGGGAGGCTAGGTCCCTTCTTCTGCATGCAGATAATTGCTTTTGCTCTTGAGAAACTTGATAACATTTCATTTACCAAGTACTACGCCACAGCTGCCATTTTGTGTGCTGTCACAATCTACATGCCTCTAATCCATCATCATTAAAAAGGTATGTTTGCAGTAATGATTTTTGGCATTTTCTATAGAGTAATTGTTTTGCACACTTGTATGATGTGTGAAAAGGAGTGTTTGCTTCTCACTTGAAACAGTATTTCTGTTTCCTTTGATAATTTGCACTAGGGAGACAATTACCCTCCATCTGCATTTACCTTTTTCACCATCTTTTTTACATCTGTGCCTAATTTATGATAGTCAAAAGCACACATTTTTAGTGATTAAAGATTATTATTAAAATTTCAACTAGAAAAAGTTAGAAGACATAATGAAATGTGACTTGTCAGAATGGAGAAGTGTTGTTTCTGAAATGAAGAGCAACGCTTAAGCAAACATTAGATTGTATTAAGTAAAAATACTATGCATGTAAGTCATTACATCTTCAGCAAGTGAAATGTAATATGCTTTTGTATACTTTAAGCTGTTTTACTTTAATCTTATTATATTATGCTGACAGTAAAAATCAGTGGCTAATAAAGATCACTATTTACTCAAAACTGTTGATGTAGTATGCTGGCAACACTGAAAACATTGGTGTGTTATCAACAGTATTCTCAGACTAAAGCCAAAACGCAGCACTGCACCAGCTGCTATGAAGGAGTAAAAATGGCTGTTATAGCTGAAACCAGGACAGCACTACACCAGGTACAAACCTGAGATAGTGCTTAACCTAAAAATTTATTAACAGCACAGTATATTTCTTCAGCTGGATGCCCCATAATTTGCCAGACTTACTGTCAGTTTTAAGTTTTCCATTTGGATACAAAGGGCAAAGAAAGAGAGAATTTTTTTCGAAATGTGCTTTTAGAGAATTCGATTGCTCCCTTAAATATACGGGCAGTGGGGTGAGCTTAGAGCTTTATTTATGAAGAGAACAATACAGTTTCCCTACAAAAGGGGAACCTGGGGTGGGGGATGGTGGTTGGTTGTGTTCAAAGGTCTCTTACTACATCATTTACAGGGGTGTTTACATCCATTTTCTTTTCAAAAGTTTAAATTGGTTTGCTTTTCCTAGATGTTTTTGGAGCATTTCTTCTAAATATCCTTTGCTTTCTGCAAGATGTTTCTGCAGCAGAATTACTTTCTCATTTATAGCTTGAAAACACTGAAAAGGCTCCAAAACTTTTAATTTACCACTGATCAGCTTTAACTCATCTTCTAATCTCCAGTGACCAATGTGGCATAATATGTATGAGCCATTATAGTTATTGCTTTGCCATTGTTGAGCACCTTTGCATGTTTCATAAACTGTGGAATCCCTCATTGTCCTGTTGAGCTAAAATTTATAATGCTGTGAGTGTAACATTGTCATGTGCAGAGGTCACTTCATGCTCAGGTGAAAATCCTGTCAACCTCCATGAGTTGCCTTGCAGACACAGGACTCAGTAAGTGAAGACCTCATGATTTTGGCTCATGGGTTTTATTTTTGGTGAAGAACACTGGAGTTTAAGCGGGGAGCTCCAGAATGCATGTTGGATGAGACAGGAGCCACAGTAACATTGAATATAAAGGTAGTTGATACCAGGAACATTGGGTGCTTTATTTTCCCCACACCGCATCAACAGCACCATAGGGGTAGATTACTGGATCTATATACAGACTATTTATTGCTGGCAGCTTAAGAAGGCAGTCTTGAGAAAGGTATTTGGATAATGCAACCCTTTGTTTTTACGGACAAGAATAATTTTATAGCTATTTTTTGCTAGAATTCTTCTTCATAGTAAAAAAGTTATTCCAGTGCTATTATGCTAATGCTCTATTTTTCAATGTTCTTACTGCACTGAGGTGTTCTCAGCCTTTCTGCAGCTCACAGAACATAATAGACTATAGGTTTTCTAAAGCTGTAATTTTAGATCTCTTTGTTACTTGTCAAGAAAATTAATGATATGATATGCTGGTCTTTGTACTCGACTGGGCAGATGTTTTATTTTCTAAACCTATAAAGCCTATGTTTTGTTGCCTATATAAAAAGTAAAGGAATTTTAATTTTTTCTGTACAAATAATAACATATACTTTTAACATATGAAGTCACATTTATGTGTATATAGAACATTTCTAGGTATGATATCAAACAAGATTTTCTGCTTCTGCTTTTGACACTAAGCAAATTGAAAGAGCCAGACAGCTTCATAGTGTGTATGAATAGCAGAGCTGGTATTTGTTTAACTTTGTTCTGGTCCAGAATTCTGTGTTAAGAACAGCTGATTAAATGTAGTCAGATACAATTGCTCTCTGTCAAGGTGTAATGCAACATTCTGTAGAAATAGTGGATGTAAGGTTTCTCAATAACAGCTTTAGCAGATCCATATAATCTTTTGCGTAGTTACCGTACTAACCCTTGAAAAATCCAATAAAATTAAAACTCTAGTAATGTACAAAACAGTAACTTGCAGAGATAGAAAATAATAATTTCTGCTGATTCTATCTTGCCCTCAAATTTGTTTGAAGTTGAAAGCACAGTGTTTCTAGTAGCCAGAATTTTTCAGGCACAGCACATCAAATGAGCGGTATCTTTATGATGGCAGTTATGGTGCTCATAGTTGGTCTTTAGCTCAGTATAACATCTGAGACTTGCTGTCTTGGTCTTGCTACTGGTAGTGCCTTCCATCACATGTGCTGTAGAATCCATTGGCAGCTTCCTGACAGCTGGTGGTGTCACTGTCATTTTGGTCACTTGCCCCATCCTCTGCTATTCCTACTCACTGCTGCTGGAATTACGCTGCATATAACCTTGATCAATTCCATGGCTTGGACAAGGGGGACTGAGTTCAGAGAGTTCTAGCAGAATGCATTTCTGGGCGCCTCAGTCTGCCCCCTTTCTACCAGCATCTAGGAAAGCTCAAGGGAGAAAATAGGTGCAATTTTAGATTTAGATGTATTATCTTCCGTTTCTTTTTGTTATAAAACTATTCTTTCTTTGTTCTCTTTCTCGTTCTGTTTCTTATTTCAGCTGAACGTTTCATTAGCAACTTCTTGCATTAAATGAGATGGCTGTTTCTGATGTTTAGCAAATAATGGGAATTCTTTAATTAAGAATTGAAGAATTAAATAATAAGACTAAATTACAATATTAAGAAAAAAAAACACCCAAACATTCTGTTGCTAAAATAAATGTGTCTATTTCTTCCATTAGCCTTCATTTTATGACGTAGTAGACCCAGTAGATTTTGAAGGCTTCCTAATGACACAGCTGAACAACTTGGACTCAGAACTAGCTCAAGAACTTGGTGAATTTCCTGAAGATGACTTGGACATTGTCTTTACACCCAAAGAGTGCAGGACTTTGCAGCCCTCTATGCCAGAATATGGGTAAGGAGACTTTACCTCCCTCTGAAATGCTGCATGTTTAAAAATCGTTTTGAAGATGTTGATCCAGACTCCTCACTCTGCCATTGTGCATTTGCTGAACTTAAACATTTAAATTTTGCCACTGGTTCAGTTAGGCCTGTTTGCATATTTAAAATTATGCTAGCCCTTACACAGCTGCCTGAGCTAGGTGGTAGTAGCAGAAGTGAGGTAGGCATAGACTAGGAAGAAGAGTAAAAAAGGGCAGGAGGGTAGTATGAAAAGTAATTTTGTTTCTCTGATGCCAGAGGTGGAAGTTGATTTGGATTATGTAGTAAACATAGGATTGAGGGTTTTTTTCTCCTTCCCCTTTGCTACCCTCAGCTATACGTTACATGGATCAGATCACTAAGCATCTTTCTCAATACCTTTCTTGTTTAAATGGAGAGAAATAGTTCATACTTCACAAGGTTTGGGGGCAGAGGGCAGTGTTAATTTCTAGTTTAGGAGTCACTTTTGATTTTAGGCTGATATTAATGAAATAATTCTACTATTTTTAACAGCTTTTAAATTAGAATATGTAGCATGTGTTGATACTGGTGCTTAACCATCCTGTAAATATTTAAGCTGGTTTGAGAAACAGAAAAACTATGAGCAACAGAATTTTTCAGAATGAGAAGAAGGTATGTACTGGAGAATTTCTGATGTGGTTTGGGAGAGTCCTACTGTATGTAAAACTTTCTGTAAGGGCTGTTTCACTGTAAGGCCTGTAAATGGTATCTTCAGATAGAGCCACAAAAGCCTAGTGAGTTTTGCAAGCAGTAACAGGCAGATAAACATGAGGGCAGCACCAGTTTAGCCCCAAGCTGCTATGTCTGTAACATTTGAACAAAAGATGATTTTTCACTTGAAGTTACTCACAGAAAATGTTCCAATCTTTATCTTCTTTTTTCTGTCAACTGAAGAGAAAGAAGGGATGTGGGAGACAGTGAATATTTTGGTGCTTGGAGTTTCCATTTACTAAAATTGTGGACAAAAAGAGTGAAAAAATATCCAACTCTGAAATGAGATTTAAAAGATAAGATGATCATTCCCCCCCTGTTTCCAAGGTTACTTCTCATCATGCCTGCTGTTCAAAACAGTAGTTATTTACTTGTTTTTCTAGTAGGATAATGTGTAGACTCATGCTGTACCATCAGTTTTAGGCCTGATTTGCACTACAGTTACATTAAGTGTTTCGTAAGGAGTCTGTGGCAAAGCTCAAATGTTCAATACCAACAAATGTGCTTTCACCAAATCTTTTTTTATTTAGCCATACACACCACCATCATCAATATTAGTGCTTTCACAGAAAAGCCTGGTGAAGAGTGCCAGGGTGTGTTAGGGAAGATGAGAGCACAGGAGAGGCGTGCACCAAAGACTTGTCTGCAGCTGATGCAGTCTGTGGTTTCTTCCTGCACCAAGAGGAGGATACCAGTGACCAAACTGGGTTAACATGCTGCCTGGTTGCAAACACACATCCCAACTGGACCCAAATAGACTGTGTCAGTCCACCAGTGCAGGGACACACAGGGACAGCAGCCCAGTATCGGCCAAGGCTCTGTCCCGTGGTGCATGCATGAACCCAAATCAGTTGTTACCCATTCCTGGTAATCACTTGCAAATCTTTAGAGTTCTGGGTGGAATGTGCTAAAAAGTATCATACCTTTTACCCATTCCTGCACTGCATTTTTATCCTGTTCTTTTACTTACTTGGATCAGAGGATGTAACAGTGATCTTGGTACAACACACTAAAGTTTTTTTAGAATACGGGTAGGGGAATCATGCTACATCATGGCAGCAAATTCATGGACCTCAACTGTAGCTTATAATACTTTGGTTCTAGTCAGTATCCAGTCCATTAGGCAGCACTGATAACCCCCTACATTAAATGAGATTTGAAAATCATAAAATTAAATTATAACATGTTTTTAGATGTTAAAGTTTTATTATGCTAACTGATTAAAAGCTTAGGATCCTTTTTTAGAATTTTGTTACTTTCTGTGAGAAAAAAGAAAATTACACCAAGAAAACCCAGGACACTATGTATTCGAAGAGTTCAGGAGCTGAGAACTCTGGAAAAATATCTCTGTATGTTGATACTATATGTTATCAAGTTCTGAAAATCACAAAGATGGGTACCTGGTATAATTTCTTTTATTTTGCTATATTTTTTAGCATCATCAATCTTAGATGCATGATATTTATAAGCACAGTAACAAAAGCCTGCATCAGGGAATTCATACAATACACAGAACTCTTTAAACCTCAAACAACAGTTTAGCAGTAAAATAAATATACAAGAGAGGACTAATAGAGAGGCCTTTATCTGAATAGCACGGTTAGATAAATTTCTTTGTCCTTAAGGTGTGGCCTAGGTACTAAAATATTTGCAAAATGTTGCTTTTTCCCCAGGGTTGAATTGGACTTACATGTCAGAGACTGCGTTCAGACGTATACCCAGGAGTGGCTGATTGTGAATCGAAAGTAAGCTACATACAAGTAAATAAAACCTAAAATGGCTTGGATCTTATTTGTCAGGAAGGAGGTACAAGCTGTTACAAGTTATGCTAAAGAGTAATGATTTGAATCAGTGACCGAAGAGAAGAACTGACTTTTCAGTAGTATATATGAGTATATTGTTTTGTTTGAGCCAGTGGGCTATAGCTAAATATTGTTGCATCTGTTTCTTTATTATCAGGCACTCTGGGAATTAATCAGTCAGAAACTCAAATCAACTGTCTGTAATGATGATTTGTCTAAATCAGAAATGCTATTAGTATTTGATCATACTAAAAAAAAAAAGATAACAGGGATAAAGATTACATTTGTCTGTTCTTTATTTTCCCCGCCATGCCCTGAAAATTTGACATGATCTGGGTTCTAAGGGTGTCTGAAAACAAAATGGAGTACAAAATGGAGTGCAAACAACCAGGGACTGTGGGCTTTCCCAGCAGTGATTGACTGTATTCATGGGATTATTAGTGTAACATCTGACTTCACAATTTTACATCAGTAAACGACTACTGTATTTTTGGTCAGGTAATCCAACATAGATTTAGACCTATAGTCATTACAAGTGACAATTTTTTTTAATTTAATTTAATCTTCTAATTTAATTTCATTCCATTTCATTTCACGTATCAAATGTGAAGGGAAGCCTCAGTCACTGCTTTCTGCACAGTAGTGTCTGTCCCCAGACTCTCAGAAGGCACATGCCAGTGGAGCTCACCTCCTTCCCCATCACCCCCTCCTGTTCTTCATAAAGAGACAGTGGAGCTCTGTTTTTCTGCACTGCTTCCTCTTCACCCCCTCCTGCACTGATGCCCTGCTCTTGAGAAGTAGTAGTATGAGCCATTGACAGAGTGCTGCCACATTTGCTGACTTTTTGCCCCTTTGCCTGCCCTTGCTACTTTCTGTTTACCTGACCTGACAAACTTCAGCAGTCAGTGCATTGCAGGTTGGCTCCCGGTGATTGTAAAGAAATTGCTTTGTTTAATTGTGCAGCTTGTGCAGGGAAGGAGCAGCTGCTGAGGGTTATCAAGAGACTTCCTCTGGGGGTGATGGTGAAATTGACTGAGTTCTCAGAACTGCTGCACAGTGAGTCACTAGAAATAAGTTAGCGGGTTTTTCAGGCTCTCCACCTGCAGAGCACAGACACTAGCTCTTCCACACAGTGTTGTTCTGAGTGCGCTGCAAAGAGCCAGTATGCAGTTCTGTGCACACAAGTAGGGAACAAACAGTAAAGTAGGTGAAGTGAAATATAGAACATAGCTGTTTTTGCACTTGCAAAACTTGCATGTGCTTGTAGAAATGTGAGTGGAACTGTAGAAATACACGTGTGAAAAGGTTTTTCGTGTGTTTTACTGTTTCATTCATTCAGGTAAGGAAAATTTGCGTTCAGAAACTTTATTGAGCAATTGAACCTGCAATAAACATGATGAAGGGCCCTGCCGGACAGCTGGGCTTTGATGGCTGTGACTAACAAAGCAAGCAAGTTATTAAAAATTGCAAAGAACAAGACAGTGCAAAAGGTGCTGCAGTGTCACATAAACCTGTGACAGATTGTTACTGGGAGCCTCATGTTATGCTTGGGCACTGTTCTTGAAACAGATATGAAAGAAAGAAAAGACATCAAGAGAAAAGTGAGAAAAAGTAGTTGTAGAAAATTGTAGGAAGCTTTCCATTGTTTTGAGAAAGGCTGGAAAAATTGTAGTTGCCTACTTGGGAGACAATGATCGATAGGACAGGTTGCTGAACGTACAGTCTGCTAAGCTATGGATGAGTGTGTGACTTTCATTCATTCATACATGTGAAGGTTCAGAACAGGAGATTGAAGAGTCCTCAGTGGGTGCAGAGGTGAGCAGAGATGCTCCTCATGCCCCAGGGTGAAGAGGTGTATGGCAGAGGGGCTGGACACAGCTGAGCAGTCCCTGTGTTTTTGCCAGAGGCTGAATGGGAAGCTTGTTCCTGTGCCTGTCAGTTTCTTCTTTCAGTTGTCCTTCGTGCCTTTTCCTTGTCCCATTTTCTTAATTCAGTGTGTCGCCATAAAATTGACATGTATACTAAAAGCAGGTTTTGCCTGTTGGTGTTTTTAATTGCAGCTGTGCCTTGCAAATGAATAAAAAATGTAAGTAAATCTTACAGGACTACTTCAGGGGAAGGGCATATCTGGTGCAGATTGTACCTCACAGGCAAAGTAGGATTTCAGGTACATAAATCTCCCCATTAAGTAATTTCTTTGCCACTTGAAGTAGAGAAAAAATAATCAACAAAATCTCTTTTGGATGCTGCAATGTCTTAAACTCATTCAGAATTTCTGTCATTCATTTTGGATGATTAAAGCAGTTCCAAAACAAGGTCACATCCAAGGAGAGCTGGGATTGTCTCTTTTATGACTTTAGTTTTCATTTGCAGTGAACTGGTAAGTGATTAAAATGCGAACAATTAAAACTAAAACACATCAGAGCATATAATTCAGTTACTCCCAAAATGTAATAAAAAGGTGTCTCCTTGATCAATAATTGCTTATCATGGCATCTTTATGGAAGTACTCAGATGTTTAGAGTGTTAGGAGTGCTGCAGAAAGGGAAACGAATAAACCAGAATACTCTGACCAAGGAGGCTGACTGCAAAAATACCATCACAGGATTTAGCAAATTGCATACGGAAATGGAAGAAACAGAGCTCTGGATGTGTCTGGTATATTTTGTCAGGGTACCTCCTGATTTTTTCCATCTGCCACAAAAATGTAACTTGGAATTGCTACCCTGCTGCAAAATTTTGGGAGCATGCCAGCAGAGGCTGTTACACTGTGCCATAGTGATAGCCCTCTTCAGAAGCAGGCACTGTTTGAAAGGTGTGGATTGTTGTATCTGATTAACTTGGGACGCCAGCTAGGTCCAGGACAAAATCAGTAAGTGCCTTCATGTGTAATCAGAGGGGCAAAGAGCCAGACAAGAGATAAGCGATCTGATCCATGTTAAGTTCACTGAAGTAGTTGCCATCTCTGCTGAGGAGCACAGAGCTGAATTTGTGCCTAGAACAGGTTTTGTTGCTCTCTCAGTCTTACAGTCTATGCAAAAGTGATGTGAATGATATTTCTTCCTTTTAAAACCATTATTAATATACATGACAGAGCTGCAGTGGTGCGGTAAAACAAATGTCGTGAAATGACACATTTTTGTGTAAAAGCTGATCTTTTGCACAACCATGTCCCAGTTGCTTTGTTTAAAGTAAAAAAAAAAAAATTGTCTTTTTTGTTGGTTTTTTTTTCCCCTTAACACCTCCTCGTGCTGACCTGACTTGATCGGGCTTCTCTGTGAAAGGAGCCAAGGGAATTCAGATACCTGTAGCCTGAAAAACAAGGGATCCCGGAAAGATTTGCACAAGACACTTCAAAAACAAACATTTGAATCAGAAACGTTGGATTCCAGCGATGCAAACCTTCAGGTACATTTCCTTAACTTTGGGAAAAGCAGTTAAATACAGCTGTTTTCCTCAAAGCATCCTACAGTCTCTGCAATGACATCAACAGAGAGCTGTGTTGCCCATTAAGCCTCACCGCAGAGGTGGCATTAGGGCTCTCCCTGCCAAACGATCAGTGTTTGGTGACAGCCTGGTGTCCCAGCCATAGCTCACTGTGGTGTTGTTTTCCAACAGGCGGGGCCCCGGCAGGCCCAGGCACTCCCTGAGGAGACCTCAAGGACCACCCTTGCCACATCTGACTTCGACCTGCGCAGCCTGCAGCCGGACCCCCGCCTGGAGAACTTGCTGCGGCACATCAGCGCCGAGGAGTTCGAGAGGCAGAACAAGGAGGCCCGGGGCACCAACAGGCACGCCGAGCTCCTTGCCCTCTACCCTGCTGTGGATGAGGTGAGCTTGGAGGCTGGCTGTCCTGGCATGCTTGAAGTTAAAGCTGCACTGTAGTCAGAAAATGGGGGTTGTGTCTCCTTTGGGTAATAACATGGTGAAAGCACAAACCCATAGGCTCCTGCCAGCATAAACAGACATTCAGGTGGTTGTACTTTGTGTTGCCTGAGGCTGGTGATACAGTTGTGTCAGGGTGTTACCCTTCACCCTAACGCTTGCTTGGGGGCCAGAAGTGTAAATGCCAGATGGGGGTCAGAAGTGTAAATACTCAGAAATACAAAGCAGTTTTCTTTCATTTCTAAAGAGATTAAATGCCCGTTGGGTGAGTGAAGGTTCTAGTCTGTAGCAGCAGCTCATTTAGCATCCCATGAAGGTTATATGTAAGTATGTGGATTTGCAGTTGTTTGAATTGAGTATGACTAGAGTAACTCTTTAATCACAGGAAGACACAGTGGAGATACGGCCGGTACCAGGTCGCCCAAAGGAACATCTGGGCAACAGGATTTTGGTGAAGCTGCAGACTCTGAAGTAAGTATCCTTCATAGGCTTTGCTCACCATTTCTCAGTTCATACCAGAGTACTGCTGCCGACCCTGCTACACCACTGCAGTCCTGTTCAGCAAGTGTTTGCATGCTTGCTTGTTCTTTGTTAGTGTAGCTGAGGACCATTTCTATCCATCATTGCAAAAGTCTAACTTTTTGAATGAGCACAGATTATATCTTTACAACAGACTAGATTGGTCTCCATACACTCTGTGCTGAACTTGATAAATAGAAAAAAAAAATTAAGAAAAGTATAGTTGTTTGTAATTGATATTTGAGACCAGCTTTCTGACAAATTTAGAAAATATATTGTGTGCAGTTTATTTCCCTTCTTTTCCTCTAGAAATCATCTAATAAAATGCACTAATAGAAAAATCCTCCAGACTTTGAGAGAGCTGAGGTCTGGAACTAAATATTTCTCCTTATTTTCTAATGGAAGTGCCAGTTGAAATATAGCGCTTTTATTATTATTATTTTTTCTAATACAGAGTCATAAGAGTACAGTATTAATCAGTTTTCTGTGTGTCTTTCCTTAATAGGTTTGAGATAGAGATTGAACCTTTATTTGCCTGCATGGCTCTCTATGATGTAAAAGAAAGGAAAAAGGTAAGTGTGCATACTGTATTTTTGTTAAGTTGGCTTGGGTTTGTATCTCTGGAGTAATAATTTAGGAAAACTTACAAAAACATGCAACTTTTCACACACTCACTCTGAGTGTGATATTGGATTCTTTTTATTCTGACAAAGTCGTATGCTTCCAATTATTTACTTTGTAGTTCTAGTTAGTGCGTTTGACTTACCTTAAAATAAAACTTGATGCATTTTTGGATTGTAATACATTTTAATTCTTTTCCTTCTCAAGATCTCAGAAAATTTTCATTGTGACCTTAACCCTGATTCATTGAGAGGATTCTTGCGTTCTTATACACCCTCCATTGACTTGTCTAGTCAGGCAAGATCAGCAGTATTTTCGGTCACTTATCCCTCATCGGATATATACCTAGTAATAAAGGTATGTTACAGTGCTACTTCAACACCATTCTTTCTGTTCCTGGCTGTGCCTGTTGTCTGAGTTCTTGAAGCTGACGAGCATGAGTTTCCTGTAGCTAAGGTGAATTTTGATTGGTTTTAATGGCATGTGTGCAGACGTCCTCTGGTGTATCTCACTCCCAAGCTAAGATTTTGATATCCTGTGTTCTAGTTCTGCTGCATATTTAGAATTTCCTATCTCTGCCTAAGGGAAATTTAAAATAAAGTCAAATAAGCCATTTTTAAAAAATTTTAATTGTGTTCTCTGGAGTTTCTATGGCTTTATTTTAGTGAGCTTTGCATCATTTTGTTTATTTAATTCTGAAACTGTGTTAGCCTGAATCACTTCATTTGGAATGTATTAATTTTCCTGATTTCCATGAAAATGCATACCTGATTGACAGTGTGGTCACATATGTATTTCCTGCTTTCTAACAGGCCAAATAGGAAACTAGGAATTTTAGTATGGAGTAACTGGTTTAGTACCAGTTACTCCACAAAGCTGGTATTAAAGATTCTATACTGCTCATTTACGCAGGCTCTTCCATATTGCTAAGGAAGCAACATATTACTGGTTGGGTGTTATTTTTTCTTTGTGAGTGTCTTATTTTACTGCTCTTTGTAGATAGAAAAAGTGCTTCAGCAAGGAGAAATTGGAGACTGTGCAGAGCCCTATGCAGTTCTTAAAGAAAGTGAGGCTGGCAAGGTAAGTAAATTATTATAAAGACTGTTTAGATCAAAAAATGTGTGCACAGCAAAACCGAACAAACAGAAGAAGAGAAAGAGCAGACCTTTTGGAACAGGACAGAATCATAAGAACAGTGGAGAGAAAGCTAATTGGTGCATCCATGGTACAAGCAGTTTGGTGTCTGCAACTGATGGAAAGAAGTTATGGGAAGATATGGTGCACTTTATTACTGACCCTTTGGAATTCAATACTAACAGAGTCTTGAGTCACAAAGCAGATAAGGGTTAGCAAAGAAGATGACAATGCAGTGTGGAGTTAGCAGAAATATTTGTACCTCAGAGATATGTTATTGATTTGGATTGGCAAACAACCTGCTCTAGTGTGTACCTGGCCAGTTCAGTGCTGTCATCCATAGATAACATGAGCTCTCTTCAATGAATTTATGGTCATTTACCTGCCTGGAGTAGATAGACATGTTTGCTGGACTTCCACACATCTGCTTCCTTTAGAATATTGCTTTCAACAGAATACTGTTTCTGTATCTGGCAAAGGAAGCAGAATCTGCTAATGTTTTATGGTGATTTTTCAAGCTGTGCCTGGGGGTCACTGCAAAAAAATCTGCATTCTCCTTATCTATAATAAAAATGAAGTCATTGAAAGAAAAAGTGAATGTACAAGTCAAAACTGCTGTGATCCTGAGAGTGGTACAGAAAGAAAACAGATAAGAATGCAAATTATCTACTGTGCTACAGATATGTTGTTTCCTTTTTTTTTATCTACAATCACATTAAAATAACTGATTGCTTTTTAAACGGTCATTATTTTCCTTGTCTTAGACAAAAGAAAAGATTGAAAAACTGAAAGCCCAAGCTGAATCCTTTTGTCAGCGGTTGGGGAAATACAGAATGCCATTCGCCTGGATTCCCATAAGCCTGACTAACGTCTTCAACCTTTCAACACTTGAACGAGAAATACCTGAAACTGAAGGTTTAAATGGTACTTGTCTAACTTTTCTGAGTAGGGCAAAGCCACTCTTCAGTCGGCCTGTGCATACCAAATAATGTCATTTACTCTGGCACCAAAAGTGAACAGCAGATTCAAAGTCACATCTTCTCAGCCTTTCTTTTCTGTTCTACAAACACTTATAAATTCATATGTTCACTGTTTCATCTCTGCTTATTTATTTTTATATATGCTAAACAGTCTTGCATGTTTTAGGCCATGTTGAGCACTGGCTTTGTAGAAGTAAAACTCCCTTTTTCTTATAACATTTGTTTGCAATATGGGGCTACCAAAATACATAACATAGTAGTTTCTAGAGCACACAGGACCTTTGGTTGACAACATTGACCAATGTGCTTTATAACCCATGAACTAAAACTCTGAATAAGCTTGTGCTCTGCAGCAGAAATAATGTCACTTCACTACGTGTGTCCTGCTATTCCACTATTTCACATAGTTTGAAATAAAAGTAGTGGAGTGGTTTAGGTATTCTCTTTATCTTCTGATGTTGTTAGGAAATTGTAGGCTTCTAGTGTATTCTGATGGTCTTTGTACCGAAGAAACACAAAGCAAGTTAATATTTCGTTTAATTTCTGCTTGAAGGGAAAGGATCCACTAGTGACAAGAGGGCAACGCTGCTACAGGGAAGAAGATTTTCTGAGAGAAGTCTCAGCTTGGAGGACAGCTCTCCAGTTTCAAACTTCAAAACAGTCTCTCTGACCCTCAGCACCTTCTTTAAGCAGGTAACGGATACTCTTTATGTCTGAAGCTTTCTCAGTGTTATGGAGTAGTGTTATAAAGATATTGATTTTTCCCTTTCTCCTGGTAGGAAGGAGACAGGCTCAGTGATGAAGATCTGTTCAAATTTTTAGCTGATTTCAAAAGATTGTCTTCCTTACAGAGAAGAATTAAGACTTTACCAGGTACGCAATTATTTTTGGATGGAAAAGGATATATGTACTTTTCTCCCCTAAATTGTCCTGTAAATTCCAACCCCAAAATACACTTAACTTGGGGTTTAAGTGTATAGTATGTGCTAGTGTGGAATTTCCTGGGTTACCAATGTCCACCTGAGCACAGATGCTTTTGAAGTTTTTTTCTGTATGACTGAGGATGGAGATTTCTATTTAGTTTGATATTCTGAAGTTATTTGCTTTCTTCTCTAATTTACAGTGTATCTACTGGATATGTTTATTATTATTCCAACTGTTTGAAGACAGTGCTTAAAGCAAATTTCAAAGATCGTTGCTATTTCCCTGCAATATTTTTAAATGGGTCATATTTTACAGTGGGAGATGAAAATGTGTAGACATTTCATCTTACTTGAGTATTTGGGTCAATGTTGGTTAACAAAGTAGAGAAGCAGCGATGGCGGTTGGCTACTGTCAAAAACCTGACCAGCTTATTTTTTCTTTTTATATAATGTACAGCTGAAACTTTCCTTCAGTTGTTGTAGAGAAACCTTAAAAAATATGAACTGAGTGCTAAGCTGGTTTGCCTTTTTAGCTGATTGCCAGAAATCACAACAGAAAATGTAAATTGGAAGTCTAGTTTTGCTTGTGTAAATATTATTGGTATTAACCGTTAACTGCTCACCACAGCAAGCCTGGCTTTCCTGGTGGGTGGTGTCTACTTTGGCAGAGATTAATCAAAGCAGAATCTGAGTAGGTGAAGTGAGAGAGAACTGTATTAGACATCAACCCTTCTATCTTTTGTTTCCCAAACAAATTTTGTATTACATTGTGTGAAAGATACTAGAACATCAACCCAGCCTTTAGTATTCTTTCTTTGCTGTTTCTTTGAAATAGTACAGGGTAGACATAAAGAGCTATATATTGACTTAATTGTAGGGCTGTATGTAGGCTACTTCCTGTGTATATTTCTGTGCTTTCATTCTCATGCCACCTTCAAGTGGAAGAGCCAGTTCTTGTTTTTGCACTGTTACTATGTAATCTCACATATTGTTTTCATTTTTCTTTTACTATACATTGATTATTTTTTTATATCTTTGCTGAGATTTATGTGTTTTTTTTTTAAAGGAACACTTAAACTGGAGATTTCCCCAGCTCCAGAAAACCTTGGTTATTGTCTGACACCAGAATTACTACCAGTGAAGCCTTTTCTAGAAAACCGTAATCGTCCTCACAAAGAGATTTTGGAATTCCCAATTAGAGAAGTGTACGTTCCCCATACTATTTATAGGTAAGAAATAACATATATTTTTTTAATTTCTTCAGATCCATTTCCAAAAATAATTGTGATTTAGTTTGTGGTGTTTTTTTCTCATAAATAGAAACTAAAAACATTTTTTAAAATATTAAAGACTATGTGTTAAACTGATGATTTAATCTTACTATCCATTACAAGGTAAAAAAACCTACAGGAAGTTCTATAATATATTTACTAATCTAATTTTGTTGTCCTTTGAAAATTTTTCTAAAATGTCAAAGGAAAAAAGAAAATTCTACAGCTTTCACTGACTTTTCTGTTCTGTGGGTTTTTTCCCAGTAGATTAACAGTTTTGGTAAACCTTTGTGCTGGGTGCTTTCTACCATTAACTTGAGTCATCTGAGAATCTGAGGCAGTGTTGTGTTGCTCTATGTACTTTTTCACCATGAGCTCTCAGCTATGTCTTTTTTTTTTTTCCTTAGATTTGTTCTTTTCTGGTTGTTTCAAGGAGACCATAGTGTTCAGTAGCATGCAGCTGAGCAATTCCCAAACTCTTTAGTGATCTGTCACAGCTGAGTTTCCAAGAAGAAATGAATATCAAAAGAATGTGCTTCAACATGTTTGTGCAGCATAGCAGTGCTAGTGAGCAGTGATATCGGTAATAGCTAACTAACAGTAATTCAAAACAGGTGTATCACAGTGTTATAGGTACAGAAATACCAGCTTTTATGGGACCACTGTGTTAGTGAAGGCATGGCAGTAAAGCAGAATTCTTCTTACAGCAGTAGTTGGTGCTACTGTAAGGGACTTTCCTGACCTGTAAAGCAGTAGCTGGGTACTGAACTGCATTAGTGGCAAAGATGTGACTCTCAGAAAGGAATCAGAAATTAAGGGGGGATGTAAACCTTATTCACCTCTTGCAGCAGAGATTAGCAAAGAGCCAGCTCTCCTGCCCACTCACTTGACTACACTAAGGAGGGAAAAAAGGAAGAACAAGACTTGTGGTTCAGCACATATCAGAACTACAAGGCTTCAGACTAATTTATCCTGGGGAGGTGTGCCACACCTTCATGTGAAAATGGAGAGACAGTTTGGCTGTTGGTGACACCTACAATTATTTTTTTTTCTTTCCCCAGTTTTTAGGGGGTTTATGAAGACATTTCTATAGGGGAAGTAGTTTTTATATAATTGAAAATGCAGATGGAAATGAACTTCAGTAATGATGCCCTTTTTTTAATGAATTTTCCTATTTGCTGTCTGGCCACAATAAGGAGTGGCTTTTGTCAACTCTGGTGTGCAGACTCATAGTGTCTAAAGGTCTGCTTTTGAAAATTAAAAGATTAGCAACCTTTGTGTTCCTGAACTAGACAGTTGAGTCTGCACAGAATATTCTCCTTTACTTCTCACCAAGGTAAACTTCTGCAGCCAGACTTATGAATATCAAAGCCACCATGCTGAAAATTAACGTGTACTATTCCCAAAGCAAGTTTGGGTGTCTCCACACTATCCCTCAGTTGTTAGGGGTGTCTGTGTTGAATACATACACTCACGTTAGACAAAATGCTTGCTATAACTCAACAGTTACACTCTTTGAGCAAGAGTTTATACCCAGCATACTTAATCTCTTCAGACTTCTTGGTCTCTGTTTTGATTTTCACCCTAAATAAAAGTCTTGATAACAAAACAAAAGTAGGATCTGTTCAGACTAGCTTGTAATAATGAAGAGAATATCTATAAAAAATAGTCGCCTTCATTAATCTTTACCTTTAACTAGTGAATCAATGGTGATGACGCAACTGACATGCCATAAGTGGTGTTAGGCTGTGAAGTAGCAACTCAGTTAGTTAATACCCCAATAAAATCTAAAGCTAGTTGGTTAGATACACTGGGGAAAAGGTGGAAAAATGCAGAAATGTTGCCTTGCGGCAACAAATATGTTCAGAGTGAGAAAGGGGAGTTGCTAACTGTAACTGTTAATAAACTCCAGCAATAGTTCCCCAGAAAGTCTCATGAGGCAGCTTTGCAAATATTATGAAACAGCAGAGTCTGGAACTTGGTCCAGTCCAGGAAGTAATACTTGTATTTGTGCAGTGTGGTTGAAAGCACCTCCTTTTCCCACAAGCCAGAATTACCTAGCCACAGCTCAAGCACTCTTGCCAATGCTCCATTTGATAAGCAAAAGCATAGTTAAGGCAATGTAGGCTAATGTAGTCAAAATCACAGAATCATTAAGGGTGGAAAAGACCTTCAAGATTAGTGAGTCCAACCATAAACCTAACACTACGAAGTCCACCACTAAACCATGTCCTCAAGTGCCACATCTACACATCTTTTAAATACCTTCAGGGATGATGACTCAACCACTTCCCTGGGCAGCCTGTTCCAATGCTTGACAATCCTTTAGGCGAAAACATTTTCCCTAATACCCAATCTAAGACTCCCGTGGCACAACTTGAGGTAATTTCCTCTTGTTCTATCACTTGTTACTTGGAGTAAGAGATGAACATCCACCTCCCTACAGCTTCCTTCCAGGTAGTGGTAGAGAGCTATAATGTCTCCCCAAGCCTTCTCTTGTCCAGACTAAACAACCCCAGTTCCCTCAGCTGTTCCTTTCAGCAGCTACCTTTCCGCAGCTTTGTAGCCGTCTAGCATCTCAATGTCTTTCTTTGAACTGAGCACAGCATTTGATACATGGCCTCAGCAATGCCAGCTACACAGGGACAATCACTTCCCTGGCATCTTCTATATGACCATTGCTCTAGTTTTGTGCTGGTTAGAGATGCTAGCACTTCTAACTTCTTCAGAGCAACAAACGTGGAGATTAGCATCACTCTTGCGCGCAGGGGAAGGAAACCGCTTAAGCTAGATACTGCAGTTTCAGACAGGTGTGAGCGTGTCTTGATGTATTCTGCTCCTCAGTACACTATTTCATCTCAGTGCAAATAGCTGCCTGCCCTTTTCCAAGCCCTATAATCTTTTCTGGGCATTTACTGTACTATCTCAGCAGTAAGAGGTTTCATGGAAGGTTTCCTGATTTTTCTTTATTTTTTTACTGAGATAAAAGTTACTTTGTCAAATACTGCACAACAAAGCAGAAACAAGGAAGCCAAAAACTTCACAAACAGGATTCTGGGAGTGCATGCCCCACTTCCACAAGCAGCTTGTTTGTCACAATGCTTTCAGACAAGGTATTACACCTGACTCCTCATAACAAACTTAATTAATTATGTAATATAGGCAGAAGGGAAAACATGCCACCATGGCATGGTGATCTCTGTATAGTCAACTGAGCAGAGACTCCAGAGAAAATATGGATTTGTCTGAGCTTCCAGATGAAAGCAAAGCCTATAGAGAAACGTGTAATTATTCCTTAAAAAAAAGAATCACATGCAAATAGTTTAATTAGAAAGGGTTCAGTTCAGTTAATTTTGACATCATGAAGTAAATTCTTGAAAACTATCTTCAGCAGACTTTTAAGCAAGTATAATTCAAAATGCAGCAAAAGCATTTAAAAAAGTCTTGGTAAATTTGTGTCTTGAGTAGCTGGTAGCTCTCTGTATGAAAATCATTAGTATAATATCTGCTTTCACATTCTGAGCACTTTTATACTATTTAAAATCTGTCATATACTAATAAAGTGTTTTGCCTTCCAGAAAACCCATGATGTTGTCATTTTAATGCCATTGTTCTTCAGCTTTAATGTTAGTTTTGTTCTTTGCTCTGCTCTATGGAAATAAAAGATAGTGTCAGTAAGAAAATCTTGTTAAGGAAAGCTTTTGAAACAACTGAACGTATTTGCAAATTATTTATAATGTACACCGAGTAAGGTAGTACTACCTTACACTGAGTAAGGTAGAATGAGACCATTCTTTTCCCACTTCTTTTTCCCTGTCTTGTAAAGGGTACCACTACTGCTTCTGAATAGCCCTTTTGCTTTTTGTAAGCACATCTGACTATTTCTGGAGGTAGAGCTCTGCACTTTCTGTGGGAGGAGGGAGGGGAGAAGTTTAATCACACTGACCAAAAATAATTGCTGTGATGTTGTTTGAATGTTTCTGCTCAGCACAGAGGCTCAAGGGAGACACAATGCCTCCTGGAGCTTGTCATGTCCTATGAGCATGCTAGGTGTCCTATTATTTAAAAGTCAACAGTATATGCTGCCCTGGCACCCTTGCTAACTGACATGTGGAAATGCTCCTTGTCATTTGGAGGGTATGGATGCTGGCAGGCAGTAGCACTTATGCAGTGGTCAGCAATGGGTTTACAATTCATGCCTGTGTGAAGGAACCTCTCTTGATCATCTCCACACCTCCCTGCTTTAAAAAAATCAGTCATCACTTTCATCTCTGCAGGATATTCAGAGTCAGCATCTGTCTGTTCTTCTGCAGTGCCGATAGGTTTGAAACACATGTAAGCAAGATTGCTAAAACTGCTTGAGCGTAAGTGGCACAAGCTTTAGCTCTTCAGTACAGTACCTGCTGGGATAATGCTTCCTTGGTTTTATAGTCAGCAAAGAGCTCTCTGTTTGTGATTTACATGTCTTTCATCTCAATTCACATCTAAATGTAAAATCCAGTGCTCAAGGACTTCATATGGATTTGTGACATCTTCTGGGATGCAGATTAATGAAGCAATGACTGGATTATTTAGCCTCTCCTAAATACATTTCTTCACATCTGGCAGATGTAATATTGATAATATCCTTCGTTTAATATGTCATTTCCCCAAGCATAATTCAGTGGAGGTTACTGATCTATTTCTCTGTTTCACTTAGCTTTTTCTAATATCTTGGAAAGAATTTGGCTGAGTAGAAGTTGCATTTAAGAAGGTAGAGAAGAAAGTGCATTAGTGTGGCAGGCAGGAGTACTATTCTGGACAAAGGGAAAGGCAAGTTAACATGCAAGTTTCTTTGCTAAGGCATGTGATGGCTGACATAGTGCATGTTGCTTAGCAGAGTAGCTTGGACTGTATAGTTGAAGCCTATTTTCACATTGTGAAACATGGCAATAAGGAGAATTAACCACAGTGTTTGTTCCAGGACTTGAGATGTAACAAATGGAAGATGGACTGTCTGGCTTAATGACAACATTTTCTAAAGCTGCTCTACATTTTCATCTGATGATGGTGCTGAGGAGGTATTTGTGATAAGGACAGGGAGATATTGTGTGTAGCTCCTGACTGTCGCAGACAAAAGGAGAAAATGAAAGCCCATGAGTAGTTCTCATTGTTTCTCATTGGAAGCCAGCATGCTTCCACCAACACTAGTCTTATTCCTTATACTCAGAGGACAAACAATGAGAATCCTTCAAAAGTCTAGGAAAATGGGATATTAAATAGACATAATTGTGATGCCAGACTGCAATCCAGATGTAGCTGAACTCTCAGACTTGCCATACACTTGGAGAAAAAGCTTTCCATTAGCATTTTGACTTTTCTACCAGAACTGCTGGAGTTTGAACTTGGAGGACCAGCTATGCTGCTGAATTCCCCACAAAAATTAAAGGTGCTTTTTAAGTTTAGTGATCTGTCAATATATGGAAGCTAGTAAACAGCAAAGAATGTATTTTAAAGCATTAATTCATATTCATTACTAAAAGGTGTTTCAGTTTCTAGAATGATAGTTCAAAATTTCTTGTTTGTGTTTCGGTTACTGGTACCGCTTTTTGATTTGCACAATATAGAAATATCTGCCATTTTTTTTGCTATAAACCAGAAATGTATGAACTTCAATTGCTTGTTTTATTTGCTGGTTTACTTGTTTTATCACCTCTGAGTAATTCCTTCCCCCTTCCAAAATCTGATTTTTCACAGCTGAGGAGGGAGCTGCTTCCTTGATAGATTCCTCTTTTCATTATGTCAAGAAGAGATATTAATTTGTAACTGGGAATTATGCATTAAAAAAAATAAAATGAAAAAGATGGGAAGACTGCCTTCATAGCTTCTGCATGAGAAACCTTAAACACAGCATGTTCTTTGTGTCACAGCAAGAACTTAACTTTTGAAATTAAGTTGTGGCAAATGATCTAGGTGGAATTAAAGGAGAGAAAGAGGAATCAGCAAAATGCTAGTTTGTGCACTTCATTTTGAAATGCAAATACTTGGCATTTACCCATTCTATTCTTCCTTTTCTTTCTTCCAGAAATCTCCTGTATGTTTACCCCCAGAGGCTGAATTTTGCTAATCGACCAGCTTCTGCAAGAAACCTTACTATCAAGGTCCAGTTTATGTGTGGTGAAGACCCGTCCTGTGCAATGCCGGTAATAAATGCTGAGATTTCTTAGCAGACTTTTCCTTACATGTTTTCCTGAGGAACCTCTGAAGAGGTAACTCAGTGTGTTCTTTCCATCACCATAGTTTTTAGTGTGGCTTCTTAGGAAGCCTAACATTAGAGAGCTTGTGAAGCTTGTCATTCTCATCAGAAAGCAGGGCCTTACCCACAGCAGGGAAGACTTGGCACTCAAGTGGAACAGAGGCATATTTACTCCTTCTTATCTAAGTCTTCCTACCTTATTTTCAGAAGAGTGACATCTTAAGTCAGTGCTGTATTGGAAAACCTAATGGAAAATTCTCAGAGACCTTTCAAGAGTGTTGTAGTCTATCTGCCAGTGTAACTTCTCCATATGCACTATGTATACACAAATACTCAGGTGTTAACACTGGAAGGTAGAAGTTGGGATCTTCATTGCCTTAATCTGAACAGGTGCACTATCATGCAGTGTAGGTAGAGTTTTCCATGTTTGAGACAAGCTGTCTATTACCACGTATGTGTCTGGTACTAGCAGAGCAGGTAGCACTGTCTGTATTCAGGTTATTCAACATTTCCCATTATAAAATCCTCTTTTCAGCTTTACCAGACTTCAGATGTTCAGTTTGAAGTGTTCTATCCCAGGTGTCTGCTTTAGCCTGAATTTTTTTTGGAACTTTTTAGACAGTGCAATTAGCTATTTTAGAATGACATTGTGACAAGATCTTTTGTGATTTTTTTTGTGTTAGAAGGGGAAAAAAAAGAGTGGAAATACTACTTTGAGGAACTCTGGTCTGATTTTGAACAAGTCTTTGATTTGTTGGAGCAAGGACTGACACCTGACCAGTCTTTATCATACTGCACAGTACATACTTCACATCCTTACTCCACGTGACCTCTGGAACTGAAATCAGAGCATCATCATGGTACTTCCCCAAGCCACATTTTTTCCAGAGCTGGAGCTGTGCCATGCAAATATAGTACCATCTTTTACATCATACTGCATTGTTGGTTTCCTTAAACTCTGCTCATATTATGATTAGGTTTTGACAAACACTTTTGACAAATATTTTGAGGGCTCCCTTTAAAGCTACTGGATTCCAGGACCTTAACATGAGGCTGTGTCTGCAATAAGGGAAGCACGTCAAGCACCAAAAATGCCTATTTCTCTTCACTGATTATAAAGGAACTTTGGACCTTTAAGGTAAAGTGAGATGGATCTCACCCTAAATGAGCAGGCTGCAACTGAAAAATGAACTTCAAAAAAATACTTCTAACTTTTTAGAATTTAGTTGAAGACAATGTGACAATGAGTAAGAGGCTTACCATAACTTTATTCCTGCAATTCCCAACTCTTTAGCCTGACAGGCGAATGCAATGTGAAGTAGTCAGTGGCTCTGGAACTAACGTCTGCTCCATTTTCCTGGTGTTTTACCCTGAATGGTGTGTGAGGAAGGTGTTTGGTAGTAAGACATTTGTGTCAATGTGCAGAGATAAAATTGGAAATTAATTTTCAGCCTTCAGGTACTGCCTTTATACAATATTCATACAAGATTATGACAATTAGGTGTGTTTGACCTGACTGCTGTTACTTTATTTCTTCTTAATGTAGGTAATTTTTGGGAAATCTTCAGGTCCAGAATTTGTGCAAGAAACATATACAGCTATCACATATCATAATAAGTAAGTATTGTTACTATTTGTGTGACTTAAGAAGTATTAATCATGATCTCTTTACGTAATTCTTAGTCTATATAATTCATCAAGCAGTGCTGGTACTAATCCATTTCAAACATTTACATTCTGTCTAGTATCTAATTCATACTGCTACATACATTTGTGTAAGTGACCTTTGCATAACAAATCATTGTTTTTCATGTTTGGAGCTTTTCAGAGGTTGGTTGAAAATGTTCCTAATCTGAAGATTAAGGAGGAGAAGCAGGAAGCAGCAGCAGAAGCTTGTAACAGTGTTCACTGTGATGAGTTCATATATCCAGAAGAGCTGAAGGGGCCTCATTCTTATGAATTGGACCTGGGATTTAGGATTTACAGAATAAATACATGGGAAACCAAAATTAAGATTGAATATTTTTGAAAGTATAAAGGTGAAAGATTCGAGCTGATTCAAAGCTGTAGGTAGTTCATAAATACAGCTGTATATGTGTATATATTTTCAGGACTTACACAGTTTTTAGAACTATGGCAGATAAAAGCCTTCTGGCAAACTTGCTTCCTACTCAGTCTCATACTTACACTGGAAATGTGCTTTGCATTTTTTTTAAACAGGTCACCTGACTTCTATGAAGAAGTGAAAATTAAGCTGCCAGCAAAACTCACAGAGAAACACCACCTATTGTTCACATTCTATCACATCAGCTGCCAGCCAAAGCAAGGAGCATCTGTGGAAACCCTCCTTGGGTACACAGTAAGTTCCACGCGATATATAAGTATGTGTGCATGTATATATGTGTAACTACATCCTATGCAAACAGACTCTTTCCTTATCAAGAATTTCATCATGTATTCCCTTTCTGGTTATGATAATAAATCAAAACAAGTAGGTCACAGAAACAAGATGCACCTGTGCTGTTGCATCCTTACCCTATACTTTTGCGTTAGGTGTCTTTGAAGTTGATGAATTCAGCTGACAAAACCGAAGTACGCACCTGAATATTTGCAGCAAAGATGCTTTATAGCATATAGCCTAATTTTGTTATATTCTATTTTAGTGCAAAAAATCCCAATCCTAAAGCATACGCAATTACAATTATTTACTATTACCTAACACATTCATATACGCGGTATTTACTCATATTTTCAATTAGGTTATGTATGGCATATTGTTTATGTTCTAAAGTGTCTTTTACCCACAGCAAAATTGAAACAAAGGAAGAATCTAGAAGGTAAAATATAATTCTCTTGCAGTCATTATCTTCTTGTTGAGACTAGCATGTTTTAGCTTAAGAAATACATATCGTAGCATAGTCCCTTAGACCTTTTTATTTATCAATCAATATTTTTAACTGAAGAGATTTTAAAATAAAAGGAAGGCATAGATAATGATAATACTTCAGATTTGAAAACACTCTAGTGCCATGGTCAGCAATTGAGCACTAGGGACAGACAAGTGCTTTCTATGTGTTCCTGATTTGAAGTTTGTATTTGTTTTTTTTAATATGGTGAATACTTTCAAATGGGCTTTCTTTTATAAACAGATGTAGTCCCACCAATGTCAATGGGATTAGTAGGAAGCAAATTAGTTTGTAGTTCAGGAGTGAGACTTAACATAGACGAGGAGCTTCTGTTCACCTAAATACAAAATATTCCTGCCTTGTGATACTCAAATGCATAGCCTCTTTCAGACTTGAATAGAAAAATTGTGTCCAAATATCAACAGAGTTATGGTGAGTCATTCTGTCCTTTATTTTTATGGTGAACATGACCAAGATGTTCAATTTATCCTTAGCAAAATTTCAATTCTCTTTATTTTTGTCAAAGTCAAGGATCAGTCTATTCAAAACATATGATTTTTGAAATAAAAGCATGGACTCTAGGACATTCTTCTGGTAAGATTTTCAGAAAAATATATGTCACACATGAAAAGCCTTGTGTTTGTTTTCTTCAAACAGAATGGTTTGTAAAGCAGGCTTGTATATTTTTCTACAGTAGCCATCAGTGAATTAAAAATGCAAAGAAATTACTGTTGAATTGGTTAGTACAGAGAAGCTTGGGTCAATATCTCATTTGTTGTTTTGTTGACTGCACATAACAAATTAGATAAATAGCTCTAATCATATATAGTCATGAATATTGCTGTGTTTTCATTTGTTTCAGTGGCTGCCAATTCTGTTAAATGATCGTCTTCAAACTGGACATTACTGTCTTCCTGTTGCATTGGATAAGCTGCCTTTCCACTATTCAATCCACTCTCCTGAGGTAACAAAGAAAAACAAATAGTATTTGCCTAATGTAGAAGAACAGCATAAGTGTTTTACAAACTAACATTGCTGTCTGCCAGTAGACAATGGCTCCCTTTTATATTTTAAAAGGGGAAAGCTCTAGAGAAAAATGTGTTGCTATTATTGCCACTGATGGCATTATTATTTTATAGTGCTATACTGTGTTTTTTAGATTTAGTTATCCAAGCAAATCCTTATAAATTGTCTAATCAGGGGTACATTTGTTTAGAGGGTGTCAAGTCAATAATTTGCTTTCTTCCAGAAGATGATTTGCTCATTTTTTTTTGTGGCTGTGTGGGAGAGGGAGGAGAAATTGAATCAGGTGCTGCTACTGGAGCAGAAAACCGTTCTGTCTGAGTAAATATGGCAAGTAGGAAACTGTCCACAGGGTTAAACCTGCATCAGATCACCATGGAGTGCCTTTGGCAGTGCTTTAACTGGGAAACTTCTAACCTTAAATATACCCCCTCAGAAGATACACCCCTGTTCAATGTGTCAACTTCTCTCCATCTAGTCTATGAGAACAAGAAAGTGCCTAGCTGTGGTCCTCTGTATGTTATTGAATTGAGATACCTAAAGGGAAATTAATAGTGTGAATGCCCCATAGACTTCCACATAAACAGGCTTTCAGTTTGATCATTAAAAGGAAGATGACAATTCCCGTATTTCTTTTCCATTACAGAAGGTTCCATCTCAGACACAGCCTATTAAGTGGGTTGAAGGACACAAGGGTGTTTTCAATGTTGCAGTGCAAGCTGTTTCATCTGTTCACACTCAGGTAATGCATCAGAATCAATATACAGCTGTAGTTTCATTTCAAAGAGAATTCAGATGTCCAGGCCGACTCAGGAGGTTTATGAAATGGAAATGTTTAAGCCCACGCAGGTTTAAAAGCAACTAATGGCTATGCAAATAACCTGATATCCTCAGTGAATTAAATCCTTTGGTGAAATAAAATTTATTGGTACAAGTGAACAAATGAGCACTCTCAGCAGCAAGTCACATCAAGCAATAGGAAGTCTGGTGTCCTCTTAGCTCAGCAAATGTCCACTTAGGCTGTGCTTGAAAGATGCTGGCAGGGCACAGTTCCAGTTTCTGCAGTCTTCATCTTCTTTTCTGCAAGGCTGGTTTAGACAATGTGTCCACATCTGCAGAGACATAGCAGCTCCATGCCTCAAGGGGCAGGTTATGCTGCCAGAACTCTTCAGGCACCTCAGCTGTCAATGCCACATAGTTTGGGGACACAATCTTAGTGTTGAATGAGAGCTCTATGATTCTGGTCATTTAAATGTAACAGGAAATTGGAATTTTGCCATATTATTGGGATACTGGTTTGAGGCAAGGCAGCTTTATTTTGTTTCTGCTGCTTTACAGTGCCTTCCCCCATCAATCCGTTCTAGTTAACCCTAGTAGCAATGTCCTAACAACTGGAAGCCCTGTGTCTGAAGCTGGTCTATGACCCTTTTGCAGCATGGTTTTTAAATGTAAGTAGGATATACTCATAAGTCACATAACTTGTATGTAGCTGGAATTTAGGTGCGATGACAGAGGGACTATAGACCTATGATGTGACAGAATTTTATTAGCGAGAAGAAACAGTCTTTTCATGAAATGAAGCAACCACTCTAGTGAGAGCTTTAACTTTTCTGCTTCTAATCTGATCTAACCAGAGTCTGAATTTGAGCCAGGTGAAAATGAACAAGCAAAAAGCTGTGACAGCTGTTTTACAAATTGATCTCTAGGACTAGCCACTACTGCAAGCTAGAAGGGTGAAAACACTTTCTCTCATCCCATCAGGTGGGACAATCAAGTTTGCTTAGCTAGCAGCAGCCTGAGCTATATGAACTGCGTTAACTGCGAGTGCACTGTATTTGCAGGACAATCACCTGGAGAAGTTCTTCACCCTGTGCCATTCTTTGGAAAGTCAAGTGTCATTCCCCATTCGACTGATGGACCAGAAGATTACAGAGGCTACACTGGAGCATGAACTGAAACTCAGCATTATTTGCTTGAATTCTTCACGCCTTGAGCCTCTTGTCTTGTTTTTACATTTGGTACTAGATAAACTATTCCAGCTGGCTGTACAACCCATGGTCATAGCTGGCCAGACAGGTATTTACTGGTGCATAACCTTGAAGTGGTAATGCAAGCAACCTAGAAATAGGGGCAGGGGGAAATGGTTGCTAAATACCCAGACTCAGATTTGATGTTTGGGGTAGCCCACTTCAAAAGGAGTTGTGCTTCTCAAAGCACAGTTTCACTACACAGTTTAATTAGATTTAACTGAGTTCCTGTCTTCTCTCCTTTCCCCCATACATATAAGACTCTCAGACTCTGTTGGAAGGTATGTTAAATTGTAGAGGCTTACTTATATGAAAATATAGGTCAAAAAGTGGGCTGTGGTTTAGCTTTGTTTGGAATTCAGTTGTTTTGCAACAAAAGCATCAGCAAATCTTTTATCCTGCAACTGAGATTGCTGACTGCACTGTATCCTCTGTACAAATATCTTTAGGAAGAATTGTGTGAACACATGAATGGAGAGGGCATAGTAATGCACATGGATTTTTCTTTTACTGAGTCTCCCAGTTATCCATCACAAGTATTAACTCTGGAAGGAAGGCACACTTGGAATGATGTAGTTTATTTCTTGTCTCATTTTGGTAAACAACACTTGTCATCCCCTATAACAGGGGCTTTGAGCAGCATGGTCTAGTGGAAGATGTCCCTGCCATCTGCCCCTTTCTGACCTAAACCATTCTGTGATGGTTTAGGTTCTTTCTGACCTAAACCATTCTGTGATTCTGTAGTCTGTGAAAAAGCCTGCTAGCTCGTGTTTATCTGTCAGCAGGAGACTAGTGAGTCTTGGTGTTCTTTGTATTTTATGCGAAATGTGTGAAGACTGCTAGAAATAGTAATTAACAGTTACACTCTACTTTTATGTAGCACAAAGTGATGGAGTAGCAATGATTGAGTTGAAAGTCAGCTTGTCTACTGAAGAGTGGTTATTTGCCTGTGTAGACCTTGGATCTGGTCAGGTTGCTGTCTAGAGATCTGAATTTGTTAAGGATTGAAGTAAAGCATTACGGTTAGTTGTTAATGGGTTTGATGAAGTATGATTTGTTGTTGTTGCTACAAAGAATGCCCTCACCTAATTATATTGTATAATATAGTGCTGAGACCAATTCTTGCCTTTGTTTCACAGCCAACTTCTCACAGTTTGCCTTTGAATCTGTGGTTGCAATAGTGACCAGCCTCCACAACAGCAAAGACCTGAGCAAAGACCAGCATGGGAGGAACTGCCTCTTGGCATCTTATATCTACTATGTATTTCGTCTGCCAGACCCTCAAAGAGAAGTAATCAAGCCAGGTAATGTTGGTGCAAGGGTTGCAAAAATATTCTTTTTTCTTGATACATGCTATTCAGAATGGTGCTTTTGATGAGGAGTTAGGGATTTGGCTTATAAAATAGCAAGCACAACTTCTCAGTGCCTACTGTTTAAGCACATCTCTGTTCAGATATGTAATTTTTCTCAGAGGAAGGGATCTCAGCACTACTACAAACTTGCCCTCCATAATCTCTATCTCTCAATTATTCATTTAAGGGGCAAGGTTGAGGTGAAAGGACTCCACAGCTATATGCAGTGCTGTGTTTTCATGAAGGTAGGAAGTGAGAGACATCTCATGAAGTCACTTTTCATGAAGTGAGAGGCATCTCCTAAATTGAGTCTTTCTCTAGAGGAATTTTCTCCAAAAACTAAAGTGGTGTTAAGATGCTGATTTCTTACTGGCCTGTACATCAGTAAGCTGCTTTCCATGCAAACTTTCCATGCACTAGTGTAAAGTGGTGTAGGGTCAAGCTCTGCCAATTTGTCCATTTCATTAGAGGTGTCATCAGGGGATAAAACCCTGTATGTTGGCCAGCAGATTGAGGGAGGTGATCTTTCTCCTCTGCTCAGCATTGGGGAGGCCACACCTGCAGTACTGTGTCCAGTTCTGGGCTTCTCAGTACAAAAGAGGTATGAACATGCTGAAGAGAGAGCAGCCAAGAGTGACAAAGGTGATAAGGGGACTGGAGCATCCCTCCAATAAGGAAAAGCTGAGAGATCTGAGACTCTTCAGCCTGGAGAAGAGAAGGCTCAGGGAGGATCTTCAATGCATACAAAGACCTGAAGGGAGAGTGCAAAGATGACAGAACCAGGCTGTTTCCCTTGGTGCCCAGTGACAGGACCAGAGGCAATGAGCAGAGACTGAAACATGGGAGGTACCCTCTGTCTGGAAACACTTTATTCTTGTGAGGGTGACTGGCACTGGCACAGGATGCTCAGAGAGGTGGTGAAATTTTTCACCTCGGAGTTATTAGAAAGGCATCTGGACATGATCCTGGGCAACTGGCTCTAGGTGACTCTGCTTGAGCATGAAGTTGGATCGGATGACCTCCAGAGGTCCCTTTGAACCTCAACTATTATGTTATTCTGCTGCAGTCCACTGTCCTAAAGCCTAAAATCCTAAAGAATTTATCTGAGTGATTACTATATATGAGCTGACTTACCACCAAGTAGCTGTGGGAGCTAAAGAAATGTGGGCCCTTTTCTCTTTTAAATGTTCATTTAAATCCCTCTTGAGGGACATTTAGACTGATGTTAGGATGAATTAAAATCTCTGATCTTACCTACACTTAGAAATTATTTATCCTGAAAAATAAAGTCCATGGGGAGGCTGAAAACTAGGTAATCATTTAGTGAAATTCCTGCTGGCAGTGATCTCTGCTTTCTTGGATACTTTGGACATGTTAAATCTTATGTGTTGAAGGTGACATTTTGTGTTTAGGCCTGTCTTAAGGTACAGGAAATTAAGAAGAGTTGATGGGAGAAAATGAGAGTTAATGTAGTAGAGCTGCTACTCAGGTAGCCCAGTTAAGATTTAGTTACTGCTTTTGTTACAATCACCCATGCACTTTGTCCTTCTATGCCTATGTAATTGTTAATTATGCAGTTTGTAGCAAGACTTTCAGAAGCTTAATGCTATTTGAAGTGTTGATGCTGTATCAGCAGTGAGCAAAGCTTGCTTGAATCTAGTTTTTGTCTCATATATATGTCTTTTAGTCTCAGTTCAAACATCTTCCTATGGGCAGGTGCAGGCAGCAGTGGCATTTCAACAGAGTCTCGTTATTACACATTTGGACGCACTTCCGCAATGTCTGTTGGGAGTAAACTCCTTCAGAGCCGAGTGATCAGCTGCAGCAATCCTGACATTGCTGTTACACAAAGTGCTACTGATGAGGAAGTCAAAAACATCATGTCATCCAAGGTAAGAGAACAAGGTAAAATATCCAGGGAATTGTGTGGACCCAGACCTAATCATCCAGATTTGTTCTGTGATGGTAGGGTTTGCTTCTTATAAATGCACTGTATATATCACCAGAAGCACTTGTGGTTTAGCTGATTTGGCATAGGTAAATGGTAAATCCTGTTGCTAAATTCTGATTCTCTTGTCAGTGAAAAGAGCAACAGGTAAGAACTCTGTCTTTTATTTGAGACACAGACACTCCACAGAGGTGTTTTCTTTTTTAATGTGCCTCAATCTCCTATTCTTCCTGACATTTATGTTCTGTTCGCATTTGGTGACATGGCCTGGTCCAGGTGCACAGAGTCATTGTGAGAAAGGACTACTACCACTTACACTGGGAACAAATTCACTTTCTAAAAGGAGTGAAAGACTCCTCAGAAGAGAAATAGTTTTCCTAAAATGCACTCATAATTTATTCTTGCTCCTTTTAAGTCTTTTGGTTGGTTGGTTGACTGGTTGGTTTGGGGTTTGTTTTTTGTTTGTTTTGGCTTTTTTGTTTTGCTTTGTTTTTTATTTTTCAAATCACAGAGAAATGTGTATGATAGCAGCCCCATGATTTTGTATCATCTATAGTACAGATGATATTTTGCAGATTTTGTAACTGGGTCTTTCCAAGTACTTTATTCAACCACAGAGTGAAACACAACTTCCTCTGTCTTTCTTATCCACAGCTACATGTGCCACCAACAGCTTGCAGGATAGAAAGGATGATGATTTCCAAAAACTTGAGTTTTGCTTCTCTGATTGGCACCTGATGCTTGCCAGTCTACAGCATCCCAGACTCATCTCAGGGCTTGGTGAGGGTGGCTGTGCTTAGCTGTCTGGGCAAACCAAAATCTAGAGCTCCTCATTCAGCAGGAGCTGGGAAGCTGTGCCTCTGAGAAAATCAGGATTTTTTGCCTGTGTAAGGAGCCTCCTCCTAGCTGCAGCCCTGGCAAAACTCCACAGCAGCATGTCTGCTGAGCTCTGAACTATATCCCCCCTCGCTTCTCTTTGAGTGTTACCTATGTAAAATACTGCTTCTCAAGCAAGTTATTTCCAGAAACATTTTGAAGTCTTTTCTCCACTGAATGATCACATGCCTCTCCAGTTAAAGTGAATGAGTGCTTATCTTCAGCAAATTAAACCACAGCTAGTAAGATGCCAATCTATTTGATTTGTTTATACGGACATACATATTCATCCATAGCAATTTTTAATAATGTAGATTTGAACATAGAATCATAGAATCATTAGGGTTGGAAAGGAACTTAAGATCATCTAGTTCCAACCCCCCTGCTGTGGGCAGGGGTGTCTCACACTAGACCGTGTCACCCAAGGCTCTGCCCAACCCAGCCTTGAACACTGCCAGGGATGGAGCATTCACAACCTCCCTGGGCAACCCATTCCAGTGCCTCATCACCCTTACAGGAAAGAATTTCCTCCTTACATCCAATCTAAACTTCCCCTGTTTAAGTTTTAACCCGTTACCCCTTGTCCTATCGCTACAGTCCCTAATGAAGAGTCCCTCTCCAGCATCCTCATAGGCCCCTTTCAGATACTGGAAGGCTGCTATGAGGTCTCCACGCAGCCTTCTCTTCTCCAGGCTGAACAGCTCCAACTTTCTCAGCCTGTCTTCATATGGGAGGTGCTCCAGTCCCCTGATCATCCTCATGGCCCTCCTCTGGACTTGTTCCAACAGTTCCATGTCCTTTTTATGTTGAGGACACCAGAACTGCACACAATACTCCAGGTGAGGTCTCACAAGAGCAGAGTAGAGGGGCAGGGTCACCTCCTTCGACCTGCTGGTCACGCTCCTCTTGATGCAGCCCAGGATACGGTTGGCTTTCTGGGCTGCAAGCACACACTGAAGCTGGCTCTTGTTCATTTTCTTATTGACCAACACCCCCAAGTCCTTCTCTGCAGGGCCACTCTGAATCTCTTCTCTGCCCAAGCTGTAGCTGTGCCTGGGATTGCTCCGACTCAGGTGTAGGACCTTGCACTTGGCATGGTTAAACTTCATGAGGTTGGCATCAGCCCACCTCACAAGCGTGTCAGGGTCCCTCTGGATGGCATTCCTTCCCTCCAGCGTATCAACCGAGCCACACAGCTTGGTGTCATCGGCAAACTTGCTGAGGGCGCACTCAATCCCACTGTCCATGTCAGCGACAAAGATGTTGAACAAGACCGGTCCCAACACTGATCCCTGAGGGACACCACTCGTTACTGGTCTCCAACCAGACATTGAGCCATTGACCACAACTCTTTGCATGCGGCCATCCAGCCAGTTCTTTGTCCACCGAGTGGTCCATCCATCAAATTGATGTCTCTCCAATTCAGAGACAAGGATGTCGTGTGGGACAGTGTCGAACGCTTTACACAAGTCCAGGTAGATGACATCAACTGCTCTACCCCTGTCCATCAGTTCTGTAGCCACATAGTAGGCCACCAAATTGGTCAGGCAGGATTTCCCCTTAGTGAAGCCATGCTGGCTGTCACCAAGCACCTTGTTGTTTTTCATGTACCTTAGCATGCCTTCCAGGAGAATCTGCTCCAAGATTTTGCCAGGCACAGAGGTGAGACTGACTGGTCTGTAGTTCCCTGGGTCATTCATTTTCCCCTTCTTGAACGTGGGGTTTATATTTCCCTTTTTCCAGTCATTGGGAAGTTCACCTGACTGTCATGATTTTTCAAATACGATGGCCAGCGGCTTTGCAACTTCATTCACCAGCTCCTTCAGGACCCGCGGATGGATCTCATCAGGACCCATGGATTTGTGCATGTTCAGATTTTTAAGATGGTCTCTAACCATTTCCTCTCCTACAGTGGGTGCAAGGTCTTCATTCTCCCAGTCCCTGCATCTGCCTTCCAAGACTTGGGTGGTTTGGTCAGAGCATTTGCCAGTGAAGACTGAGGCAAAGAAGTCAATAAGAACCTCAGCCTTCTCCAAATCCTGTGTAGCCAGTTCTCCTGAGAGCTTCCTGAGGGGGCCTACATTCTCCCTAGTCTGTTTTTTATTTGCTATGTACTTGTAGAATCCCTTTCTGTTATCTTTAATACCTCTAGCTAAGTTTAATTCTGACTGGGCCTTAGCTTTCCTAACCTGGTCCCTAGCTTCCCAGACAACATCCATGTACTCTTCCCATGCCACCTGTCCTTGCTTCTAGAAGCCTCTTTTTTCATTTGAATCTTCCTCAGGAGCTCCTTATCTATCCAAGGAGGTCTCCTGGCCCTCCTGCTGCACTTCCTTCTGGTTGGGATGCAACACTCCTGAGCTTGTTGCAGGTGATCCTTGAATATCAACCAACAGTCTTGGGCCCCTCTGCCCTCTAGGGCTGTATCCCATGGAGCCTTCCTAAGCAGGTTACTGATGAGGCCAAAGTCTGCTCTCTTGAAGTCCAGGGCAGTGAGCTTGCTGCACACTCTTCTCACTGTCCTGAGGATCTCAAATTCGACCATCTCATGATTGCTGCATCCAAGGCTGCCCTGGAGAGTCACATTTCCAACGAGCTCTTCCCTGTTGGTGAGCACGAGGTCAAGCATGGCACCTCTCCTTGTCGGCTCCTCTATTACTTGCAGAAGGAAGTTGTCTTCCACACAATCGAGGAACCTCCTGGATTGCTTGTGCCGGGCCGTACCGTCCTTCCAACAGATGTCAGGGTGGTTGAAGTCACCCATGAGAACAAGGGCCTGTGAGCGTGAGGCTTTACCTATCTGTCTATGGAGTGCTTCATCTGCAGGTTCTCCTTGATCAGGTGGTCTGTAACAGATCCCCACAGTAATGTCTCCCAGAGCTATATTCCCTTTAACCCTGACCCACAAACTCTCTGTGGACTGCTCACCTGTCCCCAGACAGTTCCGTACTCTCCAGCCTACCCCTAACATAAACGACAACTCCCCCTCCCCACCTGCCAGGCCTGTCTTTTCTAAAGAGCCTGTAACCTTCCATTCCAACACTCCAGTTGTAGGAGCCATCCCACCATGTTTCTGTGATGCCTATTATATCATACCCCTGTAGACGTGCACACATCTCTAATTCCTCTTGTTTGTTCCCCATGCTACGGGCATTTGTATAGAGGCATTTGAGCCGAGCTCCAAATGAAGCCGGCTCATTGGCCAGAGCGGCTGGGATAGCTTTACGAGTTTTCTGTAATGTACAGTGTGCTAAAAAAGAGAGCTCAAGGCAGGCAAATTTTTTACATATTAATACAGAAGTAAAATGTTTGATATTACAGCTTCATCACTTTGATAAATGTAGCAATTCACAATTGGCTATTGCCATTTCATTTCATTTAAACTTGGTATTACTTTTAATGAAGGAAAGACTCCAGATGCTATTTAATTTGGGATGTAGAGCCATCGGATAAACTTAAAGGACCCTTTGAAATTTACCCTTTGAAAAGGTGAGTTGTAGCGCCTCCAAAATACACCTGCAGTGCTGCAGTTGGACACGCGATGGCAGTGTTGGCATTTGCACTCTCCTGCGGCTGCGGCGTTCGTGTGTTCCTCGGGCTCTAGTGGGGAGTGGGATGCGGAGGAGAGACGAGCTGTTCAGGTGAACGTCTGTGCATACCTTCAAAAAAAATCCCCAAAACCAGCCAAAACCCAAACAAACAAAAAACCCCAACAACAATAACAAAACAGAAACCAAACCAAAACTGCTGTTGATTTCGTCTCTCTTAATCATGTGTTAATTTCCTGTTATGTATTTCTTCTGGCTATGCTCTCCAGCCTATGGATCACAGCTCCAGTCGGATGTCTGTCTGTGTTGAAGGAACAAATGACATGCCAACCGTCTGTGGAAGCTCAAGAGCGCCCAATAAAAAGGTAGCCTACCGCTAAGCATGAGGGAGCGCAGTAACAGAGTCTGGAGCCTTCTGAGGCCGTGCTGATAATTAGTGGTTCAAAATGAGGAAAGGGGAAAGAGAGAACAAAATAACAACCAGTTTTATTGAATAAAGAGTTTGTGATGGAATAAGTGGGTAAATATTACCCAAACCTTTCTTCTTCTGCTCCTGAGTCTTTAGACTTTTTTCTTCTTTTCTTTATTTGCCAGGACTGATTTAGACAAGTAGCAGCCTGCCTGGATCCTCCCTTTGCTCTCTTTCTCAAGATGTTAGGGCCTCTGTGTTTCTCCACTGCTGTTTACCCTTGTATACCTGCCTTTACATGTTACAGTAAACCCCATTCAGAAATGTTTGCCGTCTCTATCTTCTGTAAAGAAAGTTTTCTTTTCTCCTTTTTGTAGCTTTTATAACCAATAAATTCCTTCCTATCTTGACTATTCATTCCCAAATAGCTTTTTAACAATATAGAAGATACCATGTCACATTGATATTTTTTCCAGAGCTGTGCCTTGTGTTTGGCATTGATCAGCAACAGTAGCTTTGGATGAAGAAGGAGGGGAAAAACCCTGAAATGAGCAGTTCAGAATCTGAATTACAGTTCAGAAACTCTCCTTCCTTACTCCTTTTTATTGGTTTGATTTCTGCTAAAAGGCATAGAGATTTATACCCAGTCTGATTTTGGATGGATTACGATGTCCTATTCAATTTAGATATGCTTGAGAATCCCATTAAATTTATTGTCTAAGTCAGAATAGATAACAGTTATTGTAATAAAATTTTAGTCCAGATTTGCATTTCCTAAAATTTTAGGTCATTGGGATTGGGTGATATGGTCACATCTCACTGCAAAGAGTATTGTCTCCAGCTACAAATCTCTGTGCAAGCTCTGTTGTGGTTATCACTGTGTGCTTCTCTCCCACCACAGAGACAACCTTACTTACACCTTCTCTCAAAAAGCATGAATGTGAAAGTGCTTAGCAGAGAGTAGGGAATGTGACTGCTCACTGTCATGCATATAGCCAGTGGCCTGAGGATAGACCGAAGGCATTTTCCAGTTTAGTTATCCAGAACTCTGTATCCACAGGAAATGGGTCCCCAGAAGTCTGTTTGCCACCAGCGTTAGTTGTCTGTCATTTTGGTCAAATCTGCCTTCTGATTCTGCAGGGATGTCAGCACATCCCTATCCAGCTGCTGACTTTCCAGTTTGGGGGCGTTTCCCACAGGGAAGAGGGGCAATGTTGAAACTGAAAGAAGAGTTGATTGAAAAAACATTTCCCAACACTCTGTGTTTATTATCTAGCATTTCCATGAGGAGCTGGCACTGCAGATGGTGGTCAGCACGGGTATGGTGAGAGAATCTGTCTTCAAGTATGCCTGGTTCTTCTTTGAGCTCCTGGTAAGCTTTGACAGTGGTATTTTACAGTAGGTAAATGGAGAAAATGTAATGGGTAATCCAGACACGGATTTAGTTGGGTGGTAATCTCTTCAGTTATTCAGCCCCAGTGTGGAAGGTAGAAAGTACAACTAAAGAATCCTCCATATTCACTTGATTCCCCACTGACAGCCTGTGATGGCAAAGTCCTGTGCAAACTACATGCACAGTGGTACACAGGTTGCAGAAGGCTGACAGACAGACATCAAACCAAGCCCTTCCTTTTTAAATACTTGTTCCTGTCTTTTCTGCTTTGCTAACAGCCTGAGAGCAGTGACAAGGCTCCCCAAACTCACAGAATCACAGAGCCCCGAAGCGATAGATGTCAGTGGAAAAACCACACTGATTTTCAGTGGCAGCATATAAACAACCCAACATCAGGTGAAGAAATAAGAATTAATTCCAGAAGTATCACTCCCTGTCTGTCATCATGAAGGGCAAACATTGCAAACAGCATTTCAGAGCTGCAGATGCAAGGGTCTATGGAGGGTCATTCTGATTTTGGGTGCCGAGAGTAGCCAACTGCATGAACCTGAACAGAAGTCAGTGTCTGTCTGTGTGAGTCTTAGGCTCTCTGCTGGCATTGCGAGTACATCTATCACAGCAGCTCTGAGAAGATGGGAGTGATTACATTCAGGAAAAAACAAGCAGGGAATCTTACTCCCAGGCACAAAGTGAAAGCAGTAGTTTTACCTTCAGTTTGGGCATTTTTGTATTTTTTTTTTTCTGTTTGCAGATAAAGAGTATGGCTCAGTATGTTCACAGCATAGACAAACAAGATAACCCGCGAAGAAGCCGGTTCTCTGATCGTTTCAAAGATGATATTACTACTATAGTTAGTGTGGTTACTTCAGAGATTGCTGCGCTTTTAGTCAAACCACAGAAGGTAAATGCATTGTGGATCCTTGCTACTCAGCTGGTGTTGCACAGAGCAATTTAATCCCATTTCACCTTCATCAGTGTTACTAGACTTACGCTAAAACTGAGGCAGTATTCTCACATAAACCTTAACTGAGTTGTGGCTGCGCAAGAGGCAGCCTTGTGCTCTCCTGGTAGTTTGTTTTGATTCAGCTCAGCTCTCCAGCCTGCTTCTTGATGTGACTTTGAGAAGCAGGGAAGGAATTCCCTTTCCCATCAACAGGAAAGGTTGTGCGCCTAATTTTAGTGGTAGTGATGCTTTATGCCATGTCAGCCAGGGCATCAAACTGCAGCCCAAGCAGGGTTTATTCCTGCTACCCTCATTTCTAAGGTATAGTGGTTATTTTGTATTTGACTTCTCTGATGGCAGTGGGATAAACAATATGAAGGCTGTATTCCTCCTGAGGGCTGCAGAATCCAAACATGAGTGATCTAACCCCAAGTCTCTTTAAAGAGGCACTGGCCACATGAAAATTAAAGACAAAAAATAAGCCCTAAATCCCATAAAATTTATTTTCCTGATACGTCTTAACAAGCTGCACTGATACAATGGATTATAAAGTTGAAACAATCACAAAATGTAATTTGTATTTTAATATTAATACTGTCAGTTTATATCACTGATGTCACTCCACATTAGCCGATAGACAAAAGTTAAGGCCACAGGTAGGCACTGGGTGACTGTTGTTGCTCATTTGTTGCAACTGACTTTTTTCATACCTCAGAGCTGCCAAATGCACTATGGCAGCCCAGCACTGAGCTCTGCCACAGGGCAGGACCAGACTGGAGAGCTGGCCTGCCAGGTCAGCTTCCTGATCCACTTCATGTGTGCATACCACTGTGCTGTTGAGGAGCAGAAAGTGGGAAAGGGCCAAGGCCAGGCAACTGAGGGCAGAGAATGGTGGAAGTTATTGCCGCTGTCCACCAAAGAGTTGTTCCCGAAGCTTTACCCTTTGCTCGATCCTTTGGTGTGCTTTTGTGGTAGCCACATGTCGAGCAATTGTTTTCACAGAAATCTCTCCTTAAGGTGTCAGTGACATTTTTCTTTTAGGTATGTTGTGTAATAAAAATCTGTTACATGAAAGATTTTTGAATAGAAGTAAAAGTTTTGCCAGGAAATTTTATGGGCTGTTTATTCAATTCAGTTTTGGTAGAGTGAGGATATAGAACCAGATCATGTTTGAAAATCCCACTGCAGCCTTTGCATAATGAAGGCTGATGGTTAGCTGTACAGAGCAGCAGTAGGCAGTATGCGTCTCATTACAAATCCAAGCAGTAACAATATATGTTTCAATACATGGATGAGCATGTCCGATTGCCCTGGGATTCTGCAGTGATATGTCTGGTGTATTTTAAGCTACCAGCTTAAAAAGGCAGTGGAAACCTAATTTTGACTTCACAGCAGAAAAATGCCTTGCTGCATAAATTAGGGATCACGGGAGATGGATGTATGTTATATGTGAGCAGCCACAAAAAGGTTGAAGTGTAACCACCCTGAGGTGCTGCACACCTGTCCTCACTAGTCAGAGACACCAGTAGGGGCAATGTTTTTTCTCAGTCATTGCTGTCAGTCTTGACTGAACCCACCTGAGGGCTCTGAATGTTAAATCTGTGCAGATCACTCACGCACCTCCACAAATTCTCCTTGGTGAGCTACACATGCTACTGAGAATTTGTTATTTAAACTGGTATGTTTGGAGTAACTGCAGCCTTATTTTAGGGGGCACATGAAGTTCTGTGATTTTTGCTTGGGGCTGCATATCTCTGGTAATCAGGCCAATGCAAAAGCTTAGATGCTGAATGGTAAAACCCACAGATCTAACTTACTAGGATTTTTTTACTTAGTATTTTTTTAAGCATTAGCTTTATACTTAAAATTTCTAAACAAAATGTTTGGCATTCCATCAGCAAAGACAGATTTTTTATTAATAATTTAAAACAGCATTTTATGTTTTAAGTGTGTAAACCGGCATTCTCTAATGTTAAAGATTCAATTAAAACACAAAATAAAATAAAAGCATGTGCAGAATTCCAGCCCATAGGTAATTCAGAACAGGTCTCAAATTCCGTTCCAAACCACGACAGTCAACCCAAAGGTTTGTGTTGATAAACTTGTTCATTCATCCTTTGATAGTCCCTGTGAAAGTCACAACAGTTGAAATAATTTACAGGAATGATTCAGTATGATTTTAACAAGATTATGTAAACTGGAGAACTGAAACAATCTTCACCAGTATGTTCCATGCGACGGCTCTGGGAGCTGTCTCCTATACTGCTTTTTAATGATTCTAAAAATTCTTCTGCCTTTGTATATGTTTTATACATCATAACTACATTTTCCCCCCTTTTTTTAAAGGAAAGTGAGCAAGCGGAAAAAATTAATATCAGCCTGGCATTTTTCTTGTATGATCTTCTTTCTTTAATGGACCGAGGATTTGTGTTTAATCTCATCAAACATTACTGTAACCAGGTAGGCACCATGCATGATTGGGATTGCATCTGGCTTACAGCCAGTCTGGTGTTCTGTTCTGATTCATTTATCTATCAAGATCCTTTGAGTTGTGTTAAAAAGCTAGGTAAATTTCCTATTTCTTATTGCATATGCAGAGACTTTAAGACTTTTTTGATTTGTGGTCTACAGAAAAAAAATGGACTGGAGGTTAAGATCCTTTTAGAAATGTTATACCTTGCACTACTGCAGAGCATCCATGGAGCCACTTTTCTTCCCTTACTTTTTTACATCCATTAGCAGACCATATGGTCTGCAGACCATACAGAGCAGCTTTTGATCTCTGACTCCTCCAGTGCTGTAAGGATATTATTTAGATTTGGGAGATTCAATCAAAATGATCCATTTCTGACTTCTCACTATATAAGCCTTCCTCCACCCCTCCCCCCAGAAAACCACCAAATTTATGCAGGATGTTGCTATGAAATGATTTGTTGTATTTGAAGGTGCAAGTTTTCCTTCTGTTTTGTGATTTGATATACCTGCTGTAACTTTTTTGCCAAAGGAAGAACCTCTGACAGCTGATGGTAGGTGGGAGAATGCAAGTTGGCTACCAGCCCTGCTTCCTAATGTATGTGCAATACTCCACTGATGTCATTGTTCCTATGATGAAAAATGACAAGACCACTCTCCCTCTGTTGCCCAGCAGGACTCTTTATGAGTTTGCCACAGACTCAACAAATTTTTGTTTGGTTTTAATCTATGTATTATGCAAAAGGGAAAAATTACTGTATTTTTTTCTTTTGGGATAAAATACCCCCCCCCCCCCCAATTCATTGTCTCTTAGGAAGATGGTAAGTCAGAAGGGGCAGGGAGAGAGGGACACCGCCACTGCCAAAAGAAGAGGAGCTAATAGATGGAAATTCATTAGGTAGAGGGAACCAGTGAGCATTTTAGGGCATGCTGGGCTATTTGTCTATTTCTGCTTTGGGAAGCAGAGTATTTCACTGCATGGTAATTTAAATAGTGCATGCCCATTACATGACACTTTTTGTTTTGCTTTTCTAGCTCTCAAACAAGCTGAACTCACTCTCTACCCTTATTTCCATGAGACTGGAGTTCTTGAGAATTCTCTGCAGCCATGAGCATTACCTCAATCTGAACCTCTTCTTCATGACCTCTGCATATGCTCCAGTATCCCCCTCTCCCTCCTTATCTTCCCAGGTAGGCTTCCATTAGATGATATTGCATCAATGTCACATAAGCACACATGTACAGATATTTGTATTCAGATACTTGGATTAAAATAAACCTCTGTTATATCAGGGAGAACAACTTCCCTCTTGAAAGAAGAGGGGCAGAAGAGCAAAGACTAAGAGAGCAGTACTGCAAGACTGCATCTACAGAAATTAAAGCTTAACATGACACAGATGTGTGCCCCTCTAGAAACATTTAAAGAGAAAATTACTGTTAAGGTAGACGTACAGGGTATAAAAGGAACATGGCTCTGAATGCTGATTTACAGGTGCACCTATATCCCATTCGTACACAACCACAGATACGTATTTCAATATCTGTTTTAGAGAATTATAGCTAGCAAACTTTCTGTGCATTTGCCTTCTGGCTGAACTTTTTGTTCCCCAAGTGGATGTAGATGCTACCGCTATGCAAAATAGCAGCTAAATCACTGCAGTTTTCAGTATCCTGCAATCATGGATTTCTGTTGATCATTAATGTTGTTCAGAGCAGGATTACCATTCTTTCCTTTTCAAATAGCCATGTACTTTGTTCTGGGTTTCTCCCACCCCCATGCTACAATGGTTGCCATCACTTTGCCAATGATTTTTCTGTGCTTTCACTTTTATTTGAGCTTTATGATTTTCTTGTGTGGAAACACATATCCTGAGTAGACCTCTCACACCATTTTTGTGAACGCCTCTCCTTATCACTTCTCATTTCTTTCAGGATGTCATTTCCAGTACATGCACATTTTTCCAGACTTGACCTGATACTGACACAGCTCTGGATGTTAGGACCTTCCATCCATCATCCTGGGCATGGAGTTCACAAACACTGAATGAAGAAATTGTTGTCTGACATACCACACACAATTTCACCAGTCTTGTGCCCTTCTCTTCTACATTCTACTTAGATGGTATCTTGCTTTTACCATGGGGCAGACCCCCTAACAAAGGGTGCTAGCCTGCCTGGTTTCCACCTCAGTGGTCTTGCAGAGGTCAGGACTGGGATGAAGCATTTCAGTGCAAAGCCCCATAAATGCACATCCTTTGAAAGCAGGGAGATGGAACTGAAGCTAAGAAGGGAGGGAGGTTCAAAAACACTCTTAGTAATGGCAGAGTTCAAATTCATGATTTCTTTTTCAAGTGTCATTGCCAAAGAATTAGTTGGATGCTAAGATGATACCTTAAGGGTTCTGACAGCTCAATAAAAGTAAATAATACTTTCTTGATTTTTTTTTCTTCATCTCAGAAGAAAAGCAATAAGGTTTTAGCATCAGGATTTCCTAATAGTTTTGCTTAATGCTAATCCTGTATGCCAAAGAACAAGAAATAGGACTCTGTTGCTTATGGGTTAAAAAGAACTGAGCATAGCTCCTGTAACTAGTTCTAGCAAACCAGAGCTGGGCACACACCAGTTTAATCATTCTTTCCTTCGAGCAACATCATCAACTCATTCTCCTTTAGGCGTAACCTGTGAAGTGCAACCTGTGCAAATCAATAAGGCTTTTGTGTTCTTTGGATGATTTACTACATTAGCTGACCACTCTTGCACTAATTTTGATCTGTCTGTAGGAGTGCTGCCCAGCTAGAGTTATATTTTCAGTAAGAAATACGGCCTCGTGAATAAATCTTTTGGAATTCTTGGAGAGAAGCCAAATTCACTTAACTTGGTGCTCTACACTTTAACATTATTCCCCACAAACAGTACAGCCAGTGCCTGTCTGCTTGAGGTTGAAATTGGAGTGGACTTACATAGGTGGACCCAAAGATTGGGGATGCTCAGAGACATGAGTTTCATTTGAGCCAATATGCTGGAAAACAGCTGCTACAGTGTGGTATACTGCTACTTTCTGTGATTGTTTTCTGGGGTGATTTCCAGGTGACTGGCAGAAATACTAGGAGAGAATATTGAAGAATATAAATTAAAAGCAACGTTTGGACCCATAAACCCCAGTAACTGCACTTGGAAGTAGAGCCTGAGACTTATGTTCACCCCATCAGGGGACAGAAACATTTCAGGTGACCTGTGGTACACACACCTATGATTGGAGAAGCTCAGAAGTTCACAACACATATATAGCAGCAACTTTCCATTCCTGGGCTGGCTGTATATCAGTCAAAGCCATTAAGTTACAGCAATTTGAAGGCGGCTCTAAATTGTGGCAGCTGACAGCAAGCTCAGCTAAGGATTTCCAGGCTGAAAGGAAACGCTGTTTGCATGTCTTTCCTGACCTCACTTCTGTAGACGTCATGGATGCTGAAGAAGACACAGTGCAGAGCTTCTGATACCAAAGTCTCTCTTAATGTAGGGGCAGCCTCTTGCTGTACAATGTCCAATGGCCACTCTGCAACAGTAATGACATTGCAAGGAGTTTTAAACATGGAGGAAATTCAGACTGTGTCCTGTCCAAACTAATGAATATAGGGTAGGAAAAATGCCAAAGGAGTTTCTTGCACAGAATGGAAAGGATGAGATTGCATCCTAGCAGGCAACTTATCTGAAACTATATGCATTATATTTCACACTCAGATGTTTTCCTCCAGAATGTCCAACCCTCTTTCAAAGTCTGTGTTTTTCCCCTGGTAGAGATTTTCCATTAGCTACATGGACTGTGAGTACAACCCCATAAAGAAGCTTTGATTTCAGTGATTGTTCTTTAACATTTCTAATATACTTCTGCAGAACTCTAGCTCCTGCTCTAGTTTCCAGGACCAGAAAATCACTGTGTTTGACCTCTCGGCTGAATACCGTCAGCAGCACTTTCTAACTGGCTTACTTTTCACTGAATTGGCAGCAGCACTGGATGCAGACAGTGAGGGGTGGGTATCCGAATTTGCAGATTTTAGAATGGAACTGAGTTACACTACTACTCTTGGCAAGGGCATAGTTTGATTCCAGGGCAGTCCTGCTGCCCCACTCTTTTCAATCACTTTGTAACACAGCAATAACCCACTCATTGTTTTATCTGTGGTATGTTGGACCCAGTAAATAAATATATACTCTTTGTTGTGGTAGTGTTGGCTAAACAGCCAAATTGAGAGCACAGCATGAAATTCTAGCTGCTCTTCTCTCTAAAACACCTCTGCCTTTGAACTAAGAGTTTAGCTAAACTTTGGCCAGAGTCGGATGCTTTTCTTAAAGCACTTCTCTTCACAATATTGAATTTTTATGGGAACTTTGAAAGACTTGGGTGCTCTTTGGTTGTGGTGAAGTGGCTTGGAGATGTAATTCTGCTATCTTTTGCAGGGAACATGAGTCTCTGTTCAGAATGGAAGAGATCATCTAATGAATATGGGTGTATTAATTTGTTTCACCTCCAGTCTGTTTCTTATATCTTTGATTTATAGATAATTTGTGCATGACTCATTAATGAAGCTCATGGATGGTTTTTATGTTAACAGGATTAGCAAGGTGCAAAGAAAAGCTGTCAATGCTATACTTAGCCTGCTGAGTTCCCATGACTTAGACCCACGTTGCTCCAAAAAAGAAGTGAAGGTTAAAATTGCAGCTCTATACCTCCCTTTGGTTGGTATCATTTTGGATTCTCTGCCACAACTCTATGATTTTACAAGTAAGACCTTTTTCCCTTTGTATTTTTCAGCTTATTAGAGTGACTTGTTTAAATAGTCTATCAAATATTAAAGAGACCATATTAAGTGCAGAAATCCCCTGCAGTCTAGTAAGGTTGTCTATTTCTTTGCTCTGAAGTAAACTGCATTTTTATAGACAGGAAACACTTTAGTGTCCTCACTTCACGAGCAAATGATAGACCAGGGATATATCTGTAAGTACAGGAGTATAAGCCTATCTCTTAGTGTAAATATTATGATATCCTACAAATAAAGCCTTCTAGAAATATTAAGATATAGATAGGTTTAACGGAAAACAAGAATGACACTGACTTACATCACAATTAAAGAAATTGGATTGTATATTTCTGTCTTTTTCTATTGCTCTTTAGTGCTATTAACATGATACCAAAATTTATCTCTGGTTAATGTAATTGTCACAAGGGAAATATATTTTTTGTCATCTGTTATAACTATAAACTTTGCTCTACATTATGAACCTTTTAAATCAGCATTCTCAAACCATTTAAACCAACATTATTTAGGCTGTTTCCTTGCATTTTTCTACATGTGTATTCATGTGATATTGCTGAAAGTAGCTATTTCAGGTTTTCTTGTAAGACAGTAGATATCTGCTACCTGGAAAAATACATTTCACTTGCACAAATAAAATAAAGGTTTTAAAGAAAAAAAGGTATAATCTTTGAAGAACATACTTTTGTCACTGTTTCTGAAAATATTTTGTATGTAGATGTCCAGACAAAAAAAACCCTTAATACTGTGAAAGTATTATTTAGCACTTTAGTCTAAAAGGAAGACACATTGGCTAATCAGCTCTCACCCCATTCCTCTAATCTTAAGTATTATTCTTATACCAGAGATGAAACAAAGATGACATAAGGAAGCCCAAGTTGACCAGTATGGCTAGGTTTCCAAGTCTTTCTTTTTTAATATCTGTCACAGGAGGCTGTTGACCTCATTCCAAACACACTGGGTCTGGCTGGTCCCTCCACTTCTCTGGAAAGCAGGCTTGCAAAACACAAAATGGACACTCAGAATAAGTGGAGATTTTTACAAAACTTAAGTATAAATATCCTTATTTGTTGAAAGTGATGTCAAGAACTAGCAGGAAATAGAAGGAGTTAAATGCCTAAAATTAAACTTGTTCTTAAGCCAGCAGGCTATACCATCTCTGTCAGCTGTTAGCAGACTAACATACGTTGCTGAATATCACCAAACCCATGTATGGCTTTTGAGCTGATCCCCTTGCCTGAAATAGACTGGAACTGAATGGTTCCCAGTCTTATGAAGTGCTGGTTTAGCTCTGAACTTCAGAGACAACCTCATGTTTGTGACTGCTTTTGCTTTTAATCTGGCTTCTCTGAACACCTGGAGCTTATTGGACACATCTCCTTTCCCTGTGTTTATTTGAACAATTTGGCAGCTTTTGCAGGTGCCTGCAATTGTATTGCTAATGCTGCACCTCTTTTTGCTGCTTGGTGCATCAGCCAGACCAACAGCCTTAGGGATGAAGGTTCCAACTGTTTTGTTAGGTTACAGCCCAATGGAAGACTGTGATATGTGATCAGCAACAACTGGATTTTTCCTGAAGTTCCAATAAGATTTTTGAAATCTAGTTTCAGATCCTCGCAGCGGAAAAGTACGCACAGGAAACACAGAAGAAGAAGAAGAGTCTGCAGGTGCAGTCAATCAGAACGTAGCCCTTGCCATTGCAGGGAATCAGCTCAACCTCAGGAGCTTTGGAATAACTCTAATATCCCTGGTATGGTCAGTGCTCTGCCAGTCTCCTTTCTTGTATCTATGACCCTCTTTGTTTTCTCCTTTTATCCTTTCTTGCCACTAATAACTACAGTCATGAGAAACTGTGTTCTTGTTTCCTCCAGCCCCAAAGAATGCCTCATATTCCTCCTGTCTTATCCCACTCTTCTCTCCTAGACATTTAATTACTCCTTTACCATAAGTTGTTCCTTGTTTTCTCCCGCATGCCTATTTCCATTTCCACAACCAATCTAGTCTTATTTCCAGATTACCTAATGTCACTCTGACTCCCCCAGTGCCTTCCAATCCCAGTCTCACCTGAATCCATGGATCTAGGACTCAGATCCATGGATTTTCCTCCTTTTTCTTCATAGTTTGGGGTTTTTTTTAATCTCCTATACAATTTGGCTGACACAACTGCCTTACAAGAAGGGACCAAACAGTAATAGAATCTTTTTCCACATTATTCAGAGGAAATTAAAATACACCCATCAGGCAAACAATGCTTTTGTGCTTCTTTATGTATTTCACATGCGTACAACTAGTCCTGCTACTAATCACATGCATTCAAAAATACAATCAGTGTAACCTGAAAGCAGTTATGTTTACCAAAGTCCAGTTCTGAGATTCTATTTCACTTAAATTTAAATAACATTACTTCACCTGAATTACATCCCTTTTCTTTTACTTCTTTCAACTGACATTTACTTTATCTGCCCTAGCCCTACAGACAGAGTGCCACATTAAGTCCTGATACTACTCGCAATCTTTTGATATGTTTCCTCTGGATCATGAAAAATGCTGATCAGAATCTAATACAGAAATGGATTGCAGACCTTCCATCCATGCAGTTGAACAGGATTTTAGATTTGCTTTTCATTTGTGTGTCATGCTTTGAGTACAAGGTAGGTGAAACATGGCCTGATTTTGTTGTCCTGCTATGTTTTGGGGTGGTTTTTTTTTCCCTTACCTTCTGGCTGTCCAGGAGAAATTCATTACTGACAACTGTTAAATTAGCTCTTGTTTAATCTGTGCTACAAATGGACAAATTAATTCAGCTAAAATAGTCTACACTACCCTTCAAGGAAAATACAGCCAAAACCTTAGAGAAAGTCCCATGAAGTTGGCTTAAATTACTTTATTATTTTCCTTTCCCTGGGGATTTGAGGGCTATTTTTGGTGGGCAATGTATGGTGGGCAATGTTCCTATAAGTACCAGAAAGGACACTAAGGATGACCCCCTTAATTAAGAACTAGGACTGGACATCAGGACTTCCATCTCTGACAGGGTCTGTCTGCAATGCATCAAGAGATCTTCCCTCTGAACTTAAATTTCTCTCTCTGTAGCACTGAGCTACATATTTGTGTTTATTAGCAGTACATACACGCCTCTTTCCTCATCTGCAACATTTATTTAGCCTTTATATATTAGTCAGTCATATTCACTGATTTCTACTCCCCCTATATGTCTCTCCTATTGTGTCTTGTTTTGGAGTTGTAAGTTTGACTCATGCCCAATGATGGAAGCATTGGTGTTGATTGCTTTGACTTTACTTTCAGGGCAAACAAAGCTCAGATAAAGTTAGCACCCAAGCACTCCAGAAGTCACAAGATGTTAAGGCCCGATTAGAAGAGGCTTTACTGAGAGGTGAAGGAGCCAGAGGAGAAATGATGAAGCGCTGCAGAATACCAGCTGGTACTTCACACCCATCTCCCCACTTGTCTTTTAAAATCTCGAGAGCTTGTAGACATAAATGAGTTTGTTGGGTTTTATGCATAGCCCCCAATTTTGTCCTTGTATTTTTCACCCACAGACCTTTCCCTTGCAGACCTTTCTTGGTTTTACTGTAGAGAAAAATATCATCAGCTTTCAACTATCCAAGGTGTAGCTAGGACTGAACTCTTCTCCACTGAAAAATATGAGGCCAACTAAGTTTTAAGACGTTCTGAGAAACTGTGTTGCTGTCTAATCAAAAGCCAAGAAATGTTGTCTAAACTATCAGTATGAACAAATTGTTTGTGTCAAAAAAAAAAGGTTGTTTCATTTAATAAATGGAATGATTTGTGTTCTTGTCCTTGAAGACATTAAACAAGCTAATATAGTAAAAATCTAGATGAAAAAAGTGATGGGGTCCTGTCCTTTACTAAAGCCCTAAGGCTGTAAAGATGAATGGTTTAGTTCTGACAGACTGCTATAGACATACTTCTCCTTCTTTCAGTGAGCTATCAGACTTCAGGTGTCCTCTTTTGCTTTCATCTCACTGATATATGTTGCACTGTTAGGGAATGACAGATCAGTGGGGCTAAGTGAAAACCTGCGCTGGAGAAAGGAGCAGACTCACTGGCGGCAGGCAAATGAGAGACAGGATAAGTAAGTAATTTAATTAATATATATTGCTTTTATTAGGTCCAAAGTTGTTTGCTTTTTTCATGTTTTATTCTTTCTCCTAGGAACCTTTTATTACAAAATGAGCAGTTTCAGTCCTTTCCATCTTCTGCCAAAGAGAAAGAAATATAAAATGTTTAAGTAGCCAGAGTATCCAACTGTTGCTATGACACAACAAAGAGATCACAAATACCTGAATGGGAAGTTTAAATAGTTATCTGCACATTTTTTTCCTTCTTATTATCAGTGTCATAAACACTAGTTATTGATACAAGTTGTATCAGATACTCCACAGAGGCTTGCTATGACATTTATTTTGGTGTTGCTATGGCTCCTCACTGTATACACTGCTGTGGTATGGGTTTGCTGTGTTAAATCAGTTGAGCTGGGTTTGACATGCTATGTTGAGAAGAGTTATTAAGAAGAGTAGGGGAAGATGGTTCTGTAGTGAAATTTTTTCTTGTAGGAAGTTTTAAGTTATGATGGAGACCTCATAGCAGCCTGCCAGTATCTAAAAGGGAGCCTACAAAGATACCGGAGTGGGGCTCTTCATCAGGAACTGTAGTGATAGGATGAGGGGTAATAGGTTTAAACCTTAACAGGCAAAGTACAGGTTAGATATAAGGAAGAAATTCTTTACTGTGAGGGTGGTGAGGCAGTGGAGTAGGTTGCCCAAAGAAGTTGTAAATGCTCCATCCCTGGCAGTGTTCAAGGCCAGATTGGATGGGGTTTTGGGTGACATGGTCTAATGCGAGATGTCCCTGCCTATGGCAGGACTAAATGGAACTAGATGATCTTAAGGTCTTTTCCAGCCCTAACCATTCTGTGATTCTGTGTCTGTGAAGTACATTTCACCTTGTCAGCACTATATGGCAGTAGACAGGTCAGTTACTAGATTTATGGAAAACTGTATTTTGGCAAATAGTTTGTGTTACTAACAGCATTTCCATATGGTATGTGCTAGGTTTCTATAAACATGGAACTTGTTGCTTTCCCCTAAAGGAGATGTGTCATTTATTCATGGACACTTGCTTGAATTTTGGCTATCTAAACAGGCCACTGTGCGTCACATATAGAGACACTGGCCTCTCCCCAGTCCAGCTGCTGTGAGCTCATGTTATCATTCAACATACGTGAATTTGAACTGAGTTCGCTCGTTTGTGCTGTGCAGCAACTGTGTTGTTGTAGACTAGCACTCATTCATAATCATTACATACATTTTTGAACACAAGATTGTTAATTTGGAATTTATCCAAACTTGAAAGAAAGAATCCTTCCACTTTCTGCACTATATTGGAAGAGGTGCATATTCTGTGTGTTTATTCCTACTTTTCCCTGAAAGCAGCTTGCTTTTACCCAACCTGTTTCATTAAAATTGGAATAAAACAGTCTCCAAGTAGCAGCTCAAATATCTCTTTACAGTAGATCAGTTAAACCACTTAAAATAAAACTTCTGGTTACATAAGTATGACTCTGCATGCTGTTCAGGCCTTTCTGTTTTACCCAGCATTCATCACTGTGGTATGCAAGTTCTTTTCTTCCCTCCTTTTTGGAAGCCTTTAATGTGTAGGTCCCATAAGTCAGATGTTTGCACATAGTACGTGGCACAGCAGGTTTGCACAGGTTGCTACTCAGTCTCACTCATCCTGCTTCTCCTTGAGTCTGGCATGCTTTGGGATTGTAGCTGCAGTTACAAGCTACATGTGGTGTCAGAGAGGATCCAGTCAACATGTTAAATGTGCGGTTGCTGGAAATGGTTCAAGCGGCTGCACTGTTTGCTTAATTTGTTCAGTTCCTACTCATGTTTAGTGATCCCTGGCTTGATTATAGCACAAGCATTTTGGCAAGCCCTTCTGTTCTTCATTACTTTGAGTCAGTGTAATTAATAACCATTTGACTGCCCCAGCTTCCTTTCTTAGCTCTCCTTAGAAGTGTTTCTTCCCAAAAGATGGTTTTTACTTCTGGATTTCTTTTTGGGTAAGACTCCACTCAGCAGAAAAGGTAACTGAACATAATCAGGTAATCTGAACAACAGATTTTGGAGTCACTGATTGTAAGGGTGTCGCTCCAGGCACAGAGATGCATCTTGGGAACTTTGGTCCAAATCAGAGCAGCTCTAATCTCAAGTTCTAGAGAGCAGCTTCTGACCATGCCACAGCCCTTTTCTGAGCAGTTTGGGAAAAAGAACAGAGATTCCTCTTTGTGTTTCTACCATACAAGGGATCTCTGAAAATACACTTTTGTTAGGAGTTGTACCTATTCTTAGAGCATTCAGCTTGTAGAGGAGCTGTGTTCCAGTCTTTGTCCTTAAGTCTATGCCAAGAGGGTATTATGCATTGCCTTTACCACCACATTTTGTCTTTTATAAGTGGATCAGTCATCTCTTCAATGAGCCTGAGCCTGGGGCACTGCTGTATTGACCCTGCAGATGTTGGACTTCTTGTCATATGTTGTCAACAGTTTCAAGAACTGACATTTTGATTGCCTACATGAAACACTGCTACTATGGCGTTGAAGAAATTTCCCCTTTTCCCAAGCCTGTTATTTTTACTTTTTTTTCTGGAATTGTTAGATCAGTTACTTTCTACTCCATTTGGGGTTTTAGTGTCCTCACATAGGCAATGCATTCAGAAATTACTGCATATCTTATTGAACAATTGAATGTGATAGTGAAGGCAGAGTAGCCATCACACAGATTACTATTAAGGAAGCAGAGCATCTATTTGAACTATTCAGAGGCCTAAGTTTCAAGTGTCCCCTTTGGGACTTCTGTTCTATGGTATCAGCTCTCCTCTTTGACTCCGTAGTTCTTAAGAAACACCTCTGTACATGGTTTTCACTGTTTGCTCTTATGCAATTGCTCAGAATGGTATAGTCTGTATTTTGGCTTTCTTTAAATAGCAGGCCATCTATCTCTCTGCGTGCTTTAATTAGAACTCCTTTTTTGCAGGACAAAAGCTGAGCTAGATCAAGAAGCTCTGATCAGTGGAAACCTGGCAACTGAAGCTAACCTGATCATTCTTGATATGCAAGAGAACATCATCCAGGTGGGAAACAGCAGAGCTGGCTTATAACTAATACGTGCTCCCTCCGAAACCAGTGGAAGCAGGATGTATTTCTCCTTTTGTTTCTATGCAGTGCAAAATGTTTTAATTAAAGATTTTTTTGTAAACTTGTATAGTCTTGAAGAGGAAAAATAATATTGAATGAATACAAAGACAAAATTGCTGTCTGTGTTACACTGTTGCCACAAGCCCCTTCTACTGCAGGGCATTGTGCTACTATGAATAAAAGGGAAATCCACCACCGTGTCTTCGGTAGATGTTAAAGGCCATTTCAACATATTACTTGATCCTGAACTTTGGGGAGGAGGAGCTAAGAAAAACCTTCATTTATGCTAGGAATGTATCTGAAGGTGTTAGTATTTTGGAACTGGACTGCTGTGTGGCCTGTGATCGTACTTGTATGTATGGATCTGTGAGACAAAAGGATTTAACCTTGACTCCCACAGGGTGCTCAATGCAGTAAAGTATCTTTTACCTACATAGAGCAATGTAAGATGAGAATGTAAGATGTAAGATGAACAATGTAAGATGTAAGAACTGACTTCTAGGAGTCAGATGCAGTAAAATTTCACAGGTCCTTTGACAACAGTGGAGCTATGACAGTTGACTCTGCTTAGACATGGTCTTCTGGTTTAGGGGAGAAACTCTCAATTTCCACTGTGTATATTCACAGATGGTGAGGAGAAAAGTTTGCTCCTGAAAACCTATTAGTAGGAGAGCATTTAGCTACTGGACTTTTGTAGTACTGGGCATGATCTTTGCATGACATCATTCATAGCACCTAGTCTCCCCATGGTTTGAGTTGTGGGTTTGAACAGAGCATACCAGTATGCTGATTTAGTCTATATGCCAGAAAATCAGAGCATGAGGAGGCAAGGGAAAGAATGGTGCTTGCCCACCATGGGATCACTTCCTCACCCAGGGTACGTGAAAGGTTAGCCAGAAGGTGGACAGAGCTTCAAGAGTTACTGCAGAAGCTGGCTGAGCTTAAAAATGCATTGGAGGGTCTGTGGATGTTGGGAAATGTTTTGGACATTTTTCCCTATGTCTTCCTGATCACTACAAAAGTGTTTTGGATTCCTCTGAAGCAGTTGCTAACAAATAAAAAACCTGCAATCTCTAAACTCCCAGATATATCTCACAGACAAGACAGCAGAACTTCAGTTCCTATATGCCAGTTCATTGTTGAATTACCTCATGCAATTTTTGTTTTTCTCACATGTAGGCAAGCTTTGCAGCAGAATGCAGAGACAATCTTTTAGGAGGAGTTTTGAAGGTCCTGGTAAATTCTCTGGGCTGCGATCAGAGCACCACTTACCTGACTCATTGCTTTGCTACACTCCGAGCGCTCATTGCTAAGGTATGCTGTTGAAATACTTCTGTTTTCATGCTTCCAATCAAGTTATTAGAGCAGCATTTCTAGAACAGAGCTGTGTACATTTACTTACCACTCTTCCTTTGGCATATTTTGTATCTATGAATACACTTCCTATCTGTAGGGATGTTAAGGGACTTCTACAGCTTTTGTAAGATTATTTTATTGATCACACAAGATGAAATAACTGAATCTGAATAATCTTGTGAGTTTAGCAGTCTACTCTTAAATATAGAAGATTTACTAATGAAAAGGTAAAAAAAAAAATCCACCCATTATATTTCAAATACATTTTTATTTTAATTAGGCATCCTAATTCCAGGGATTGCACAGATTCCATAAATTCAAATCTAAATTATATCATTAGGACTAGTTTCCAATCAGCTGGGCAGCAGAGTAATCAAGGCTAACTCATCAAGAGATTGGGGGATCATTAGGTTTCTACTTCTAAAATAAGTTCCAAAATTCTAAGTAGATTTTAAGACGTTGGCACATTTCATCTTCATTCTGCTTGAAAACTAAACCAAATCCTAATCTCTCTCATTCCTTCATCACAAATTAAGAAAAAAGAGGACAGAATTTGACCCAAAATTCTGTAATATGGAGCATACTGGATTAGGTGCTTCATGAGGACTCTAAATCTGTTTGAGATTCATTCTCCTACAAAGAAAAGCAGTTCCAAAAAGGAAAAATCCATTAAATGTTTTTCACCTCTAAACTCTTATAAAATGCAAATAACAAACAGGACACTCCCGTCCAATTAATGCCTGTCTGCTATTAAATGCAGATTGGCTGACAAAGTCTAATTATAGGGTAGATATCTCAGTAGTTATGAAACTCATAATTATGTTTTTGTTGTACTTTATCTTTGAAAGCTAACTTCCAGTTCCAGTAAGGAATTTTGTGAAGCAATTGTTATTGAAATAGATCTTCTAGTTAAGCTGACACATTTCTGTATTTTATGAAGCAATCATTCCAGTTATTATTACACTGAAGGTATATAGATGTTACTTTACAAATAAAAATGATAGAACCCTGGGCCAACAGGTGTGTAATTTAAATTAGACATAAAACAGTGAGATAATGGAGTGAAGAAAGGTGGAGAACTGGGAAATGGGCCTGCAAATCAGGAATAATATCTTGTGTTCTGTTCACACACCTCTAGCAATCCTGTGTATGTACGTATAATATGGTACTGGTGTGTCTGTGCTGCCTACAGTGAGAGTTTCTTAGGACAGACATCCAGCCCCCTGGGTTTATTGTCTGCTTGGTGCATTATGGAGACACTGCAAAGGAGAGTCTGGCATGAAAGCTGGGCAATGGAAGTTTTGTGACACACAGTAGGAGGAAGAACACTCTGGAGGGCTGGGGAAGGGAAGATGTTGATGCAAAAAGCTAGTAATTGCTCCTTATGCTTAAGGAAGTATTTGCATGTGTCATCAACCATTATGTATTCTGAAAATAACAACTTTGCAACATTTGATGTTTTTAAAAGTTCCTGGAGAATGGGACTCTGAGAAATATTTTGTCTTTCTGCTACTCTTTTTCAAAACACAAACACTATTTTCAAACTCTTCTTCTCTGTAGAAAAGCTTGAAAATGGAACCTATAGCATCACAGGAATCAGAAGTATAAAATAAAATAGAATAAAATAGAATAGAATAAAATACAATGTAGGTTTTGTAAAATTTAGTCTTTGTCTGAATCCTATGATTTTTGTGCACTAAGCCAATGAATCTGCAATGGCCAGAAATAAGAGTAATGAATGTTTTCTTTTCTGTCTCAGTTTGGAGATTTCCTGTTTGAAGAGGAGGTTGAGCAGTGTGCTGACCTGTGTCAAAGAGTTCTCCATCACTGCAGTAGCAGCATAGATAGCACACGGACTCAAGCCTGTGCCACCCTTTATCTCCTCATGAGATACAGCTTCAGCTCTACCAATGTAAGATTTTGAGCAGTATTTTTTTGTTCCACCTTTTTTTGTCATCAGTTGAAACAGAACCTGAAGTTGTGATAGCAAATGGAACACATCTGCAGATGAATAGTCATGCGTTATGCCGTTTTGCACATTTGATCCAGAAGAAGTGCTAGAGTTGTAAGTGGAAGGTAGTTTCAATTGGTGTTTATTATTTTGTTTAGGAAAATGTGTTCTGCAACATCTGTAAATGCATCTTTAAATGGGACAGCATTAGGCTCTGATAAAAGGGCTATACGACGCATGAGCAATACCCTTCATTTTATCACTTTTTTTTTCTTACTCCTGTGTCGCTTAAACTTAGACTAGTTCTATTCCAGTGCAATTACAACCTCAGTACAACTACTGTATGCTGCCTTAATGGGAATTCTTTGCTGGCCTTGGGCTAGGTTCTGATCCTTGCCGTACATACGGAGCAAACTATGTATATTAGGCAAGTAGGTTCACAATGTCCTAACATGAAAGGACATGCATTAGCATTGTGGATAGCATCCTATCTTGCAGAGCATTTTCTTCCCCAGTTTTTACTTTAAAAGCCATGAATATGTAAAAAGTGCTGGCCTTGCAGAAGGAAAATATGCCTCTGAGACACCGTGATCAGCAAGGCATAGTGCATCACCAGGTGAAGCCTTCAGAGGCCTTTTGCCTCCCAGAATTGTTTCCAGAATGTTCTTCTCCTTCTTCTCTGTGGGTGACCTGATCTGCACCCCCACTGGCCAGTGCAGTGGGGGAAAGAGAAGCTTCTGATTTCCCCTTGTTTCAAGTGAGAATATGTATTCCAGGAAACATTCTTTCCCCAAAATACAGACATGTCAGAATTAGGGAACTTTGCCTTAATCAGGTAAAACAGGAAAGGCTTTGATGTACCAGAGACTGCTTGTGTGAACGGTGACTTTAACATGCTTGGTGTGGGCAAGAGAAAGTGGATATGATTTATACAGTAGCAGAGATATATGAACTGATATGTATGGCGCAGCCATCATTCTTTCATGTTTTTGTCTTTTCTTGTAAAAGAATTTTGCAAGAGTGAAGATGCAGATGACCATGTCACTAGCCTCTCTGGTTGGAAAATCACCCGACTTTAATGAGGAATTCCTTCGTCGGTCCTTACGAACCATCCTAGCCTATGCAGAGGAAGATGCAGATATGCAGGCAACTCCATTTCCCATTCAGGTCAAATCTTCTATGACGTCTGTGGCTTTTATCAGGAGCTTTCACATAAGAATATGCTTGGAGCAAGTCCTAGATCTTGGTTTTCCAAAGCAATGAAAATAAGGATGCAGGGGTTATTGCATGAGTTTATTTCTAACACAACATTAAGCAGGGAAGAAGTGGAGGGCATAATTCCATAAAATAAACTCCCAAGAGTTCTATTGAAATCACATTACAGGAGAATCGTCTCTTAGTTTTGTGTACAACTGTCTTATAAATCCCAGCAGGAACTGTAGCCTCTAAGAGTTTCCCAAGGGAGAATTTGATTTGTGTTTGAAGACAAATAGCTTCATGGAAACTTCTTTCCCTTTGTCCATTCATAAGGTGGTGGCAGCAGCAGTAATGAAAAATATTTCAGACAACTGTCAGAAGCTTTGCTAAAATTCTTACTGTAACTCAGCTTGAGCTGAAGATTTGTAAAAACATCTGCTTTGTTATCATATCACAGATCGACTAAAGCTGGACTCCATTAGCACATAGCTTTGATTTTTTTTTCATTCAAATATAAACAGATGAAAGAATTCCAGCTCATTTTGATGAAGCAAAATATAAGATCTGCTATATTTGCATTGAATAAAGTTGGAAAAACTTATCTTGTACTAGCTCAGCATCCTGACATTTTCTTGGGTAAGAGGGACTAAAAGTTACATCATTTGGTCAGATGCTGTTATTTTTCTAGAAGGGAAAAAGGAAACACCTGAGAAATGCGTGTTATTCTTTGTTTTACTGCAGGTAGAGGAGCTGCTGTGTAATCTGAACAGCATCCTGTCAGATACAGTGAAAATGAAGGAATTCCAGGAAGATCCGGAGATGCTCATGGATCTCATGTACAGGTGAATCCATTTAGAAATGCGTTGCAGTGAGGTGAGCACAAGAACTGTGCATTTTACGAACAGGCTGTGTACAAACCCTCTAGCTGTTCTGTTTGTGTATATTCCCACTTTAGTGCAGCTGGTCTGTCACAGGGTGCCCAGACTGGAGGAATGATACTATTGCAGTGGAGCTATTGGGAGGTGGGCATAGACTTGGGCAAGAATGGAACTCAGGGACTGGTGAACACTGAACAGTCTTCGGTTCAGCAGTTTTACTCTCATCATAGGCCCCTGTGTGGCCTGCCTACCACTGCATAACCGTTTCTTTTGCCCTTTGTTTAGTGAATCATACAGAATAAAGACAGAGATGTCTCCTTCTATTCAACCCAGGTCAAGAATTATAAAGGTTCTTTGCATAGAGAAGAAGTGATCGTTCACACCTCCTTTCTGCCCCATGTTGTTAGGATTGCCAAGGGGTACCAGACATCACCTGACTTGAGGCTCACTTGGCTGCAGAACATGGCAGAGAAACACACCAAGAGGAAGTGCTACACAGAAGCAGCCATGTGTCTGGTCCATGCTGCAGCACTGGTAGCAGAGTACCTCAGCATGCTTGAAGATAGAAGCTATCTCCCAGTGGGCAGTGTCAACTTTCAGGTAAGAAAAGGCTCCCAAGCTATGACAGCATAAGGCTGAGATGGCCTGTTCTGCTGTGTGTATTCCTTCTTGTGTTAAACAGAGTAGAAGCACATGTATGGAGAGGAAAAGTTGCAAAGTATTCATTACCACTTGGTACATTTTTCCAATTATTTATGCATACTGAAAACTGGTACTTTAGTATCCGTCTGTTTCCTATTTCCAGCAGTTGGCTACTATAATCTCTTCTTTGCGAAGTGGAACCCATGCTTTTTCCTAGGTCTGTTACTTATCAGCTGCAACAGATGGCATCTCTCAAGCTTCTTTCTCATAATCTAGGTAATTGGAGCTACTCAGTTCTTTTAGGCATGTTCTCCGATCTTTTGACTGTCATTCAATTACTAACCAACACCCTCTTGATTGATGAATGACACAATCACCATAGGCTATGTGCAGTCACATCAAAGTCAACTAGAAATGTCCCCTAAGTTCTTTCAGTCTGGCAAGTATCTTTCAGTTTATCATTCCAAAGACTTTGCTGGTTCTTTTGGCATTGCTGAACTCTTTACTCAGTAATACAATGATCATTTACAGAGAGTTTTCTTGTGTGTTTTTTTTTTTCACCCCTCTCTTCTACATCACGTAGATGAAAGCTAAACTCTTTCTAAGTATTGTCAGACAATTCAAAATGCAGATATTTGGATGTAGTTTATCAGATTATGCAGTTTTGGTTACCCCTACCTGAACTAACCTCAACTGCAAATTTCATGATTTTACTTTTTTCCACACATTATTAAAAATAGAAATGGCTGAACCCTTAAAATATTCCTGTGTGTTGATGATTCCTCATTATTCTCTGGGACAGCGAAGGCCATACGGAGTGTTTGCTGCAATGATTATGAATCATTCCAAATAATTAGTGGAAATGTCTTGCAGAATCAACTCAGATGTTGCGTAGATAATGTTTGGGCACATTTTCTTTATGAAATTTTAAACTTTTTGAAAGTATTGAGTTTCTATAATCTGGTGTTGATTCAGGTTAATAATGATACTTTTAATCTTTTTCTTTAGTAAAATTTTGTATCAGTGTTTCTGGATTGTCCTGGATGCAGTCTGATAAATCTACCACTATCTGCTCATAGAATCATAGAATACTTAGGGTTGGAAAGGACCTTAAAATCGTCTAGTTCCAACCCCCCTGCCATGGGCGGGCTGTCTCACACTAGACCATGTCACCCAAGGCTCTGCCCAACCCAGCCTTGAACACTGCCAGGGATGGAGCATTCACAGCTTCCTTGGGCAACCCATTCCAGTGCCTCACCACCCTAACAGGAAAAAATTTCCTCCTTACATCCAATCTAAACTTCCCCTGTTTAAGTTTTAACCCGTTACCCCTTGTCCTATCACTACAATCCCTAATGAAGAGTCCCTCCCCAGCATCCCTGTAGCCCCCCTTCAGATACTGGAAGGCTGCTATGAGGTCTCCACGCAGCCTTCTCTTCTCCAGGCTGAACAGCCCCAGCTTTCTCAGCCTGTCTTCATACAGGAGGTGCTCCAGTCCCCTGAGCATCCTCGTGGCCCTCCTCTGGACTTGTTCCAACTGTTCCATGTCCCTTTTATGCTGAGGACACCAGAACTGCACACAATACTCCAAGTGAGGTCTCACGAGAGGAGAGTAGAGGGGCAGGATCACCTCCTTCGACCTGCTGGTCACGCTCCTTTTGATGCAGCCCAGGATACGGTTGGCTTTCTGGGCTGCAAATGCACACTGCAGCTGGCTCATGTTCATTTTCTCATTGACCCCCAAGTCCTTCTCCACAGGGCTGCTCTGAATCTCTTCTCTGCCCAACCTGTAGCTGTGCCTGGGATTGCTCCGACCCAGGTGTAGAACCTTGCACTTGGCATGGTTAAACTTCATGAGGTTGGCATCAGCCCACCTCACAAGAGTGTCAAGGTCCCTCTGGATGGCATTCCTTCCCTCCAGTGTATCAACCAAACCACACAGCTTGGTGTCATCAGCAAACTTGCTGAGAGCGCACTCAATCCCACTGTCCATGTCACCAACAAAAATGTTAAACAAGACCGGTCCCAACACCGATCCCTGAGGGACACCACTTGTTACTGGTCTCCAGCTGGACATTGAGCCATTGACCACAACTCTTTGTGTGTGGCCATCCAGCCAGTTCTTTATCCACCAAGTGGTCCATCCATCAAATTGATGTCTCTCCAATTCAGAGACAAGGATGTCATGTGGGACAGTGTCAAACGCTTTGCACAAGTCCAGGTAGATGACATCAACTGCTCTACCCCTGTCCATCAGTTCTGTAGCCCCATCATAGAAGGCCACCAACTTGGTCAGGCAGGATTTCCCCTTAGTGAAGCCATGCTGGCTGTCACCAAGCACCTTGTTGTTTTTCATGTGCCTTAGCATGCGTTTCAGGAGAATCTGCTCCAAGATTTTGCCCGGCACAGAGGTGAGACTGACTGGTCTGTAGTTCCCTGGGTCATCCATTTTCCCCTTCTTGAACATGGGGGTTATGTTTCCCTTTTTCCAGTCATTGGGAACTTCACCTGACTGCCATGATTTTTCAGGTATGATGCACAGTAGCTTAGCAACTTCATTCTCCAGCTACTTCAGGACCCGCGAATGGGTTTCATCAGGTCCCATGGACTTGTGCACGTTCAGGTTCTTAAGATGGTCTCGAACCAGATCCTCTCCTACAGTGGGCCCAAGGTCTTCATTCTCACAGTCCCTGCGTCCCCTTCCAAGACTTGGGTGGTGTGGTCAGAGCATTTGCCAGTGAAGACTGAAGTAAAGAAGTCAATAAGAACCTCAGCCTTCTCCAAATCCTGTGTAGCCAGTTCTCCTGAGAGCTTCTGGAGAGGGCCCACGTTCTCCCTAGTCTGTCTTTTATTTGCAATGTAACCATAGAATCCCTTCCTGTTATCTTTCTCATCTGTAGCCAAGTTTAATTCTAACTGGGCCTTAGCTTTCCTAACCTGGTCCCTAGCTTCCCAGACAACATCCCTGTATTCTTCCCAGGCCGCTTGTCCTTGCTTCCACCTTTTATAACCTTCTTTTTTCTCTCTAAGTTTCCTCAGGAGCTCCTTATCCATCCAAGGAGGTCTCCTGGCCCTCCTGCTGCACTTCCTTCTGGTTGGGATGCAACACTCCTGAGCTTGTTGCAGGTGATCCTTGAATATCAACCAACAGTCTTGGGCCCCCCTGCCCTCTAGGGCTATATCCCATGAAATCTTACTGAGCATGTTCCTGAAGAGGCCAAAGTCTGCTCTCTTGAAGCCCAGGGCAGTGAGCTTGCTGCACGCTCTTCTCACTGTCCTGAGGATCTCAAATTCGACCATCTCGTGATTGCTACAACCAAGGCTGCCCTGGAGAGTCACATTTCCAACGAGCCCTTCCCTGTTGGTGAGCACGAGGTCAAGCATGGCACCTCTCCTTGTCTACTCCTCTATTACTTGCAGAAGGAAGTTGTCTTCCACACAGTCAAGGAACCTCCTGGATTGCTTGTGCTGGGCTGTACCATCCCTCCAAGAGATATCAGGGTGGCTGAAGTCCCCCATGAGGACAAGGGCCCATGAGCATGAGGCTATTCCTATCTGTCTATAGAGTGCTTCATCCAGAGAGTCCTCTTGATCAGGTGGTCTGTAACAGATCCCCACAGTAATGTCTCCCATCGCTGTTCTCCCTTTAACCCTGACCCACAAACTCTCTGTGGACTGCTCACCTGTCCCCAGACAGAGTTCCATACTCTCCAGCCTATCCCTAACATAAAGGGGAACTCCTCCTTCCCACCTGCCAGGCCTGTCTTTTCTAAAGAGCCTGTAACCTTCCATTCGAACACCCCAGTCATAGGAGCCATCCCACCATGTTTCTGTGATGCCTATTGTATCATACCCCTGTAGACGTGCACACATCTCTAATTCCTCTTGTTTGTTCCCCATGCTACGGGCATTTGTATAGAGGCATCTGAGCCGAGCTCCAACTGAAGCCGGCTCACTGGCTGGAGCGGCTGGGATATCTCTACATCGCTCCAAGCATTTATTATAGGTTCTGGCAACTGGCTGGAAGTGTTGGAATGGAATGATGCCCCTCTCCCCTAACACATCTAGTTTAAAGCATCCTTGACCAGTCTGGCAAGCCTCCTACCAAAATCACTCTTCCCCTTCATTGTCAGACCAGCTTCACCAGCCCCCAGTAGACCTGGCGCCCTAAACTGAGTCCCATGTTCTAGATACCCAAACCCCTAACTATGGCACCACCGTTCTAACCATCATCTTGTTAACTTAAAAAATTCTGGTCCCCAAAGCATTATTTCCTCCTCTGGGACTTCCCCAGTTTTATAAAACATATGGCAACTCAGTATTGGCTGCCCTGGATACGCTTTTGCTTAGCTCTTTTAAGATCTTGAGAGCACATTTTATGGTTCAGGTGATTTTGAAATGGCTAACACTAATAGCTGGTACATTCATCATCCCTTGATATAACTGTACCACCTGGGTTTTTTTTTCCTTCAAAATTGTAAATAACAATACCACCGGGAGGTTTTTATTTTCCCCTTCAGAACAGTAAATGTGAACATGATTTAACTGGTTGGCATTTTGCATTAAATTTTGTATGCTGGGATTTAGTATTTGCAGTTCCACCTTAGCAATCAAACAATGAACTAGTGTTATTCTTAAATTCCTTTACTCTTAAATAGCTATATATACTCTTTTTACAGCTTTCTGGCCATGGATTTATACTTCTGCCATTTTGCATCCCTTATTAGTTTTGTATTGTTCCTAACTTGTAACTTCTGTTCATTACTTCTATGTTCTTCTTTTCTCCTTACTTCTTAAACACTACCATCATTATGGGTGAAATCTGCATTCCCTTCTCAATGTCATCCTGCTCCCAGATTGCCTTGAATGGTTGTAATGTTGCACTTTTGACCCTAATGCAATTCCTCTTTACATTGCTCCAGATTGAATGGGTATGTTTTCAGTTATTTTAAAGAACTATCCTACAAGGCATGAAGCAAGCAAAAACTTACAATTTTAAAAGCAGTAAGTATTTTCCTCGCATCAAAATACTTGCGTGAATGCATGTTTGCCAAAGAAACAGTTGCTCCACAGTAGAAAGGTAATAAATAGCTTAATGACCAGAAATGCAATTACACAACTCCTTCTCTGACAGCATAATTTTGAATTTCAGTTTGCTCAATAACAATAATTAACTATAATAACACCTTGCATTTCTTACAAAGCCTTCCCAGAGAAGAGCTGCCACAACAGGTTTGTGTTCTGTAGCACCTGTGAAAATCTTGTTCAGATTAAGCTGTTACAAAAGAGAAACATTATTCTCAGCTTTACCTGGCGTTCCAGGTCTCACTCAACTGACTCCTTCTGTGTCCATTTCTTCATTTAGGTCAGATATTAAATCAGCTAATACTGGTGCTATACATTTAATTGTGGAATTGAGGGTTATAATAATGTGTATTTTAAAATACTAATTTGGATGAGAAAAAGTGTTATCTGCTTTCCACAGATTAGTAAAATGAGGCAGCAAAAGATTAAATCACTTGACCTAGGTCTTCTGCAGCTTACTCTGTATGATGGTCAGTGGAGTAAAACTTTTCCTTTTACTGTTCCAGACTAAAATGTGTATGTGTCCCTCTGTGCTGTGAAATCAAAACTATCCCTTAAAATCAGAACAGGATCACTTTCAGTGAAATTCCCTTTGAGCTTAATTTGTGTTTACACTAAATAGCCTTTGCATGTGATAAGGCAGATTTAGAGTATGAATTGCATATAGACTGACCTTAATGCCACTTTATATTACCACAGACAACGACTTGGTGTGTGTGACTGCCATACTGAAGGTTAATTAGCCTGGGCTTAGCGGTAGCCTAAATCAGCTGTGCTGTTCTGGGGATCTAGGTGGCAGGCTACCCTATCCCTATCTAACACAGTGATAAGGGCTGGGGATCACAGTAAATTCCCTTGGTTTTACACAAATGTTTCTTTTCTTTCTTTTCCTGGACAGAGGCTTGGGTGACATGGTTCACTGTGAGGTGTCTCTGCCTATGGCAGGGGGTTGGAACTAGATGATCTTAAGATCCTTTCCAACCCGAACTATTCTATGATCCTATGAAATCCAGGCTTGTGATGTCCAAAGTAATTGCTGATGATACGCATGGTAACTTACATATTGCCTATAGTGTACAAGGTGCATATAAAATTCTTCACTTTGAAGGGCAGATCAAGGTAAAAGGTGGGTGAGGTATGTCCACTTTCCAAAAGATCATGGAAATTCCAGAGGCATGTCATGAAGGCTTTCTCCTGCTACAGTGCTTGGACTGTAAAACATGGAAATACATACATGACATTACTTATTTTAGATTGAAAGGCAAAGAAGAGGAAATTGGTGTCTGTGCCTTTCTTGATTACTTTCATAAATATATTACTCTTCTGGACACCTGTCTCTTTGTTGCCAAAAAAAAAAAAAAAAAAAAAGAATGGAAGGCCACATGCCCTTCTGATTCTGCAAAAACTATTCTTCATGGCTACTGTCACAGAAAGGGAAAACCAGAAAATGAGCTGCAGCATGGGCTGTATGAGTTGCCCTAGGTATGCGCGAGGGAGATTGAGTCTGTTTGAAGTCACTGTCTTCAATGAGACTGGTAGGTAAAAAGTGCTATGTGTGTGCTAAAATGCACTGCAGTTTTCCCTGTGGCTGAAATTTAGACATATTCTTAACTCCTGTGAATGCTGCCCTGAGTGAGCTTTGTACTCACCCTTCCAGTGGAGCTGATGTGATGTGCAAACTAGGCACTGGGACAGTAGCCTGGTTGGAGTAAATTTCACCCATGGAGAAATAAGGACATCCACAAAACACAAGGAGGGAAGTCCTGTGTTGCTAGTGATGTGTGGTACCAATTCTTTATCTGAAATCTGATCAATAGTAACAGCCCTCAGTGTCTTTGCCGCTTTATAAAGATGTCTTTAAGGACTCGGCTAGCTAGCCAGCTGGCATCTATCCTGCACTCAGACAGATTGTCGTTGGTAATTTCTGCTGAAGTGAGACGCTAAGACACTAATTTAACTCCTTTTAATTACTAGCAAATCGAAGCTTAGTACTTCTGCTGCTGTTGAAAGTTACATATGCTAGTTCCATGCTGTAGGTACACCTATTTTACTGTTCATTTACATGTATTTCTATGCATTATAAAATTTTTAATGTTGATTTTACCCAGTGTCATTTATTCAGAGGGATCCTGAAGAACTGCACACAGGTTATTTCGAGGTCTAGAATTTCGAAGAGTGGCTGACACTGTGTACTTTAACTAGATTTATTTAAACACGTGTTAAGGTCAGTAAATTTAACAAGAAACCAAGTAAATTGTGCAGGATCAAGGTGTAATACCACAGAAGCTGACCAAGAAGCAGCATTCAGTTGTTGCAGGTTTTACAGCAATATTGTCTATGCCCTACTTCTCCGCTTCAAAAGTCAAATCAACAATTTGGATGTTCAACTTCAAGCAGGTGTCAGGAGGTCTGGGGTGCAGTCTGGAATTTCCCACACCCAGACTCCCAACAGCAGGAAGGACACACTGGTTGTAACCCCTGCGGCGTGGGGGACTGAGCTCATTGCAGCTCCGTGGAAATCCCAGACACCAGAGGGGGGCCGGTTTGTGACCTACAGGAGTCTGCCTTTTAAACCTGAGGCGAGAAGGAAAGTTTAGCATTCTTGTAGTGAAACTCCTGATCTGCCATCTGGGGAGATTTATGGTGTTTTATTTGCTTCTAAATGGAATTTAACTGTGTAACCCCTGGGTGCACTTGTATAATCTCATTCTTCTTCCTGTCACGTAAATATGTTAAAACTGCCTCAGTCTTTATGATAGATTATTGATCTAGGTTTCTGATTCCTCTGTTCTGATGTATTTTAGAACATTTCACCCAATGTGCTGGAGGAATCTGCTGTTTCAGATGATGTTTTATCTCCAGATGAAGATGGTATATGTTCTGGAAGGTATTTCTCGGAAAGTGGCCTGGTAGGGCTGCTGGAACAAGCAGCAGAGCTCTTCAGCACGGTAAGGGCCAGAATCACCTGGAGGTGGAGTGGGGATATATAGGCCAGATCCATAGCTTATTTTCCAACACATGAAGAAACAAAGTCTTACTGCTAAACCAGGCTCCACACATCTGCCCTGCTGAAAACAACTAGAGAAGAGGCGGAGACACATTTTAGACCTGACCCAGCCCAGCTCAGCCATCAAGGGTCAGTACTGGGACCGGTATTATTTAATATATTCATCAATGATTTAGATGAGGGAATTGAGTGTACTATCAGCAAGTTTGCTGATGACACTAAGCTGGGAGGAGTGGCTGATACGCCAGAAGGCTGTGCTGCCATCCAGCGAGACCTGGATAGGCTGGAGAGTTGGGCAGGGAGTAACTTGATGAAATATAACAAGGGAAAGTGTAGAGTCCTGCATCTGGGCAGGAACAACCCCAGGTTCCAGTATAGGTTGGGGAACGACCTGTTAGAAAGCAGTGTAGGGGAGAGGGACCTGGGGGTCCTAGTGGACAACAGGATGACCATGAGCCAACACTGTGCCCTTGTGGCTAAGAAGGCCAATGGCATCCTGGGGTGTATTAGAAGGGCGGTGGTTAGTAGGTCGAGAGAGGTCCTCCTTCCCCTCTACTCTGCCCTGGTGAGACCGCATCTGGAGTATTGTGTCCAGTTCTGGGCCCCTCAGTTCAAGAAGGACAGGGAGCTGCTGGAGAGAGTCCAGGGCAACAAAGATGATTAAGGGAGTGGAACATCTCCCTTATGAGGAAAGACTGAGGGAGCTGGGTCTCTATAGTTTGGAGGAGAGGAGACTGAGGGGTGACCTTGTAAGTGTCTATAAATATATAAAGGGGGAGTGTCACGAGGACGGAGCCAGGCTCTACTCAGTGGCAAACAATGATAGGACAAGGGGTAATGGGTACAAACTGGAACACAAAAGGTTCCCCTTAAACTTGAGAAGAAACTTCTTCTCAGTGAGGGTGACGGAACACTGGAACAGGCTGCCCAGGGAGGTTGTGGAGTCTCCTTCCCTGGAGACATTCAAAACCCGCCTGGACACATTCCTGTGTAACATTATCTAGGTGTTCCTGCTCTGGCAGGGGGATTGGACTAGATGATCTTTCGAGGTCCCTTCCAATCTCTAACATACTGTGATACTGTGTGATACTGTGATAACCACCTCTACTGTTTAGACTACAGGCAGCATTGGCAGAAAGTGATTGTCCCAGGAATGAATCAAGCCTTTTGAATGGTATTTTCATGGGACAGTACGTTCCTGGAAAAATATCTTGTTTAAACTATAGATTTTAGAAAGCACGTGAGTTACTCCTGTGCTTTTACAAGCATACAACCAACCACCATAATCTGCACTTACCATTTAAAGAGTCATGATATTAATGCTCAAGTAGCTTATCATATTCCTCTAGTACTGAAGAGGATATATGATTTAATATCTCCAAAGATATCATTTGGGTTCTTTCTGTCCACATGCAGCTCTGGTTGCCCGCAACCACGCATGCTGAACAAATCAAATATTTCTGCTCACCTGCATTTCTAACCTTCTAGCCCGATGCAGAAACCATGTGTTTTACACAGGAATTTGGTCTTGAGAGCCCAACAAATCAGACTTCCAAATTAGATCTAGCTTGTGGTTTGCAGTTCAGAACTACCCATTTACTATTACTAGTTTTTAGAAAGCTAGATCAAGTAACATAGCAGATTAAAAGGTAAATCCCATAAATCCCGTTTTCAGCCAGGCCATTAATGGAGATCTCCTTTCTTTTCAGAGTGCATGAGGGTTCATTTCTTTTATTCTATTCTTTCCTTCATTTTTTTTCTCCCAAGGGTGGATTGTATGAAACTGTGAATGAGGTGTACAAAATTGTCATCCCCATACTAGAAGCACATCGAGACTTCAGGAAGCTTACCTTGACACACAGCAAGCTACAGAAGGCCTTTGACAGCATTATTAATAAGGTACTCATGAAGCAAGGTGCTGCTAGCAAGACACATTACTGGGTTGCACTGTTTGTCTAAGACTGGTGATAATAAAACTGTTCTTGTCAAATAGATCCATTTCCTTTTCCTAACAAAAGCTTCCATCTGCTTTGATCTACCTACAAAAGGTAGTGTATAGTGAAAAGAGGCTCTATTCTCTGTGTAGGAAAAAGCATAGTTTAGTATAAAACTGGTTTAGAGTCACAGAAAAATAGCTGAACAGGTCAAACTTAGAACATGGATTATTCCTCCTGGCCACATCTATTTAAGTAAAATATTGTCAATTTACTGGTGTTTTCCGTTATAAAACTGAAGAAATACAAAAGCCTGGCTAAATTCTCAGCACTCATACTGCCCCTTTCCTTCTCTTTCTTCGGAAGAATCCAATTTCAAATTCTTACCAACTTTCACTGCAAAATTTTAATTTTGTTCACATCTATCCAATGAAATTAAAAAATAACTTTGTTTTGCAAAAGCCACTTCATGATTAGCCCATATTTTAAAATAGATTTCAGTCAAAAGTCCCCTTAATATGTATGCTTTCCTTCATTAATATGTACTTCTAATCCATCAGCACTGGTGATGCATAGAACTGGCTCTGAATAGGAAAAACATAGGATTAGTGGGTTTTCTTATACATAAATTGGGGGGGAAAGGCATCAAAATACTACACTGTTGATATAAAAAAAGTAAATTTCGTCTTTCTTTTTATCAATTAGGGTCAAAAGCGAATGTTTGGAACTTACTTTCGTGTTGGTTTCTATGGATCCAAATTTGGAGACTTGGATGAACAGGAATTTGTTTATAAGGAGCCTGCAATTACCAAGCTTCCTGAGATTTCTCACAGATTAGAGGTAGAGAAAAAAAGTTGTGTTAATATGATCTCCATGTTATGTTATAATTTCTAATGAACCCACACAGTTCTAATAGTATTATTACTATATAAAAATCAGTAACAAACTGATTAGTACCTAAGATTATTTCCTTTGTGTGCGTCCTTTCCATTGCAGCCCTTTTTACAGCATAATGATGAAAGTGATCCATTTTTTTGAAGCCATGTCTGTTGTGGGCAGGCCTGTAAATATATCTAATTATTTGATTTAAGCATGCTAGATACTTGCTTTGGTATCTTCTCAGCTTTTTCATGGAACCGCAATGTTCTCTTCTGATCACTTTACCTCTAGTTCTGTTTTTTTGTGAGCAACTTACACTGATCTTTGTCAGAAGATGCCTTAGCCTGGCCAGCTGTGGTTTGTGAAGCCAACTCTACAGAGCCCAGAAATTATCATGGTTACTCCCTTCTCTTACAGACATACACATCGTTAGCATTGCATTAAGGACTAAAACCACTCCAGGATAACTCTTGTTTCTCTTCCAGGGATTTTATGGCCAGTGTTTTGGGGAGGATGCTGTGGAAGTGATCAAGGACTCTGCTCCTGTAGACAAAAGAAAGCTGGATCCCAATAGGGTAGGGAAAGTACTACTGAGAGTGCTGAATGATCAGTTACAGAAGAGAAAGGAAGAGAAGGGGTCCCTTTGAAATGTTCATGCTCAAACATTAAGGTAGCAAAAAAAATAATCACATCTTGGCAGTATCTCTATGCCCAGAGACATCCTTAAAGCCTCTATAAAAGGCTTAGTTTGGTAGCTTGCCACAGAGTGTGGAAATTAGAAGTTCTGATCTCTGGTCCCTGCTCTAGCTCTGATCCTCCGGGTTAGGCTGTTCCCTCCCCAGAGTTGAGTTTTGTCAGCTCTGAAGAAGAAAAGGAGCCCTGAAGAATTTGCAGCTCTGTAAAGCAATATGCTTAGCCAACATGAGCTACAGGATATTTCATGTATGCTGTTCTTTTTACATTTCTTGGATTGTAAAGTGCTGTAATGGTTCTTCCTTCTTTTCTTAGGCATACATACAAATTACTTTTGTGGAGCCATATTTTGATGAGTATGAGATGAAAGACAGGGTAACATATTTTGAGAAGAACTTCAACCTCTGTCGGTTCATGTACACTACACCTTTCACCATGGACGGGCGCCCCAGAGGAGAGCTTAGCGAGCAGTACAAGAGGAACACCATCCTAACCACAATGCATGCTTTCCCCTACATCAAAACTAGGATCAGTGTCATCCAAAAAGAAGAGGTAATTGTGTTTTTAGGACAGATCTAATTTCTCAGGGGCTGAGGGAGTCTCTGTGTGGGAAGATTTTTAAATTACATTCTTAGCAGAAGAAGGCTGAATTTCCCAGATGTGTTACTCATAAGTAGGAATGGCATAAAATAGGTAGACAAATGCAGAGTGGGTATTTACTATGGAGAAGAGAGTATAGCAAGTGTGTATTCTTTTTGACCTCCTGGTTGTAATGCTGTGTAGGAGGATGTGTGAAGAAATATTAATGGCTGTATTTCTAACAGATAAAGTATAGTCACAGAAGTACATAGGGCTCAGAGGTGGTTTAGAGACAGAGAAACTTTATAAAGGTAGAAAGTGCAAAACCATTTCAGACATAAAGTCAGTAACTTAGAATGGTAACAAATTTGGGCAAAAAGGGAATTGGATTCACATTCTATTCTTGCAGATTATAAGATGTCAAAGAGCTTTGTTTCAGGTGCAGCGTGTACCAAGATGACATTTAGGTTGAATAGTCTTCCTGGGTTTCACAGCTTTTGGCAGAGGAAAATGATAGGGATATTGCCAGATTTGGAACAGGTCAACTGCATGCATGATTCAGGTAATGGAGCACTTTTTCCTCCCATTTCCATTAGTTTATTTTAACCCCCATTGAAGTTGCTATTGAAGATATGCAGAAAAAAACACAGGAACTAACTGCAGCCACCAACCAAGAGCCACCAGATGCCAAAATGCTCCAGATGGTTTTACAGGGCTCAGTTGGAGCCACTGTAAATCAGGTAAGGGATCCACGTAAGCCAGATGAAGAGTTTCTGCATACTTCTTTTCATTGTGCTTTCTTTTTTGCTCTCATCTCTTGCACTGGATGAAATAAATCGAGTAAGACACATTTAATCACAATGTGCATTTAAACATAATCCCTTGATATTAGTCACTGTATACTGCTCATTAAGGATGCTGTTTATGGAACTGCTGTCTTGGTTGTAGGTGCAGAAACTCCAAGAAGCCTTGTGAATGCATCCAAGGATTTTCCAGTTCTAGGAAACTAGCCATACCAGCCATTTTGTTCACTCAAGGTGTATCCTTCAGGAATGGGATAATGACAACAATTCAGCTCTAGGACCACCACAAACTCGTAGTTTTTCAGAAAATACATGAAGTCAAGACCTGAGTGTTACAAACTTTGGAAAGACTGGTCCTTTTCTGGGCTGGGTCTACTTAACTCCCTTGGGGTCTTGTCAGGCTACACAAAGGAGCTGTATTTTTCTCATGTAACCAGGTTTAGCAGTACAGCTATCCAGCTTCTCTTTGCTGTGCAGAATCTGACCCCTTTTCTGTGGGAATGGAGGAGAAATAAAAACAAGAGAGGATAAAATATGATGGACAACACTTCTACTTCCCAAAGGAAAAACTGGTGGGAGGGAGTGTGGAAGGGACATCCTGTTATGGTGACTATACATAGGGTTTTTTTCATAATTCTGCACATGAAATAACAAACAGCTTAACCAAACGTGTTTGACATTTTCCTTTGTTATTCCTATAAGGGACCACTAGAGGTAGCACAAGTGTTCCTGGCTGAAATTCCAGCAGACCCCAAACTTTACCGACATCACAACAAGCTGAGGTTGTGCTTCAAAGAATTTATAATGAGGTCAGTAAAATAAATAAATAAATGTTGAGTTGCATCAATAAAACAAATAATCACAATAATTATAATATGACTGTGTGATTAATTATGCAAGTTAGCGTCATGAATCCTGGCATCTCACACTTTAGACGCTCTGTTCAGACATGTTTTATCTGCTTCATGGTAATGCTTTGGTTGGCTTAGCATCCCAAAAGGAAGCAAATTTTAATACTTCAAAGTAATTATGTATAAATTACGATCTTCCATTTGTTATATCTTTTGACATTTTACAGAAACCAAACATTTCTGGTTATTGCCTTTCTTTTATAATCGTAGAATCATAGAATGGTTTGGGTTGGAAGGAAACTTAAAGATCATCTAGTTCTATGCCCCTGCCGTGGGCAGGGACACCTTCCAACTAGACCAGGCTGCTCAAAGCCCAGTCCAGCCTTGCCTTGAACACTGCCAGGGATGGGGCATCCACAACTTCTCTGGGCAACCTGTGCCAGTGTCTCACTGCTCTCGAAGATATTTTTTCAGTATCAAATCTAAATCTGCCCTCCTTCAGTTTAAAGCCATTGCCCCTTGTCCAGTATACGCCCTTGTAAAAAGTCACTCTCCAGATTTCTTGTAAGCCCCCTTTTAGGTATTGGGAGACTGTTATAAGGTCTCCCTGCAGCCTTCTCTTCTTCAGGCTGAACAAGTCCAGCTCTTTCAGCTTGTTTTTAATAAAATGACATTTCTATGTAGGAAGCTGTTCGTAAGAAAACACTTGACCCTATCTGTCAAGCAGACGCATTGGCAATGATAGACACATTTTGGCATTTTTTTTAGACACGCTTGTAAATCTTAACTACCATATCCGCATAGCAAGATATTCATCTCCTTATTCCAAACAAAGCATAATTGCTGAAGGATAAGTTTGAATGAAATAAAAATGAGCCTTATGCAGAAGATACAGCCTTTACTCCATGCTATTGTCTTTGCATCTGTTCACAGCAAGTAGGAAGGTAGCTCAGTATTCTGCAGTGATTAAACTCGTTTTTATTAGCTCCCTCATGCATTTCTAATGTCTTTAAAATATCATTTGAATTTGTCTACTTGGAAAAGTCAGAGGTTCCTTCTTAGTTCACTATCATTTTGGACTTGACAAGTTATCAAAGGAATGCCTAGCCCAGAGGAGCTGGACCCTAGGCCATTCAGGCTACCTAACACAGAGTTAATGTGTTTAACAGAAGTAGGTCATCCATGTCACTCCTTTTCTCTTTCCTTTTGCCTAGGTGTGGTGAAGCAGTGGAGAAGAATAAGCGCCTTATTACTGCTGACCAGCAGGAATATCAGCTAGAGCTCAGGAAGAACTATGGGAAGCTGAAGGAGAATCTTAGGCCCATGATTGAGAGGAAGATTGCACAACTGTACAAACCTGTAATGAAAGTCCACAGCACAAGGTACAATTAGGGCAGGGTAGTCTGTTGCAGCTATTAAAAAAGGTGCCATTTTTGCAAGGAAAAAAGGCAGTTTTGCTGGCAGGTAAAGCAAGGCCATAATATATACACTGCCAACTTCATACTTGATTAAAGAAGTCTGCTGACTTCCACTGGAGCTGAATGCGGTATTGACTGTGTTCCTTAAGTTGCTCATTCCTGGGGTAGAGGGTTTATGTTAATTAAATACATTGTTAGAGAAGACTTCTCCCTTGCCTTGCAAAAAAGTACTGGAAACATCTTTCCATTTCCTCACAAGTGAAGCCAGGAAGGAGATAGAACAGGTATGTGGGTTTTTTGAGTGTGTGGCTCCATGTGCTATTAGCCAGCATTAAGTAAGAGTGGTCCTTTCACTCCCAGATAACATAATCAAGTTTAGTCCCATGACTGAGACAGAAGAGTCTTAACTTAGGCTCTTGGTTAATGAGTGTATGCTTTTTCACAAAGCCACTGCGGCCAGTGTGGGTAGGAGTGGAAGAAGGAATATACTGCCAACACATAACAGCTGATGATTTGTCAGCTGCTGCTCCTTTTCACAAGGCAGGTATTTCTTGGATTCTTTTTCATTTGCCAATGTTATTTATGGATCCATTTCATTGCAGGGAATCTTTTCGAAGACACAGTTTTAGGAAATATGATGCCCAGACTTCTTCACAAAGCACCTAAGGAGTAGCTGCTTTGACTGAGGAAGAGCTTCATGCTGCAAGCCAGAAGTGATGGGATATTCAACATTATGAAATCAGAAATGTCTCACAAGACAGCATGTGGGCTTTCTGGATAGCATGCAGAAAAGCATTTACACAAGATCACTGAATGAAAACTGGGGGGGGCGACACCTAATCAACCACATTTCATGAGGGCTTGGGAAGGAGGAGGGTACTTTTTAGGTACTTCTGTGTATATTGTAAAATAATCACATAATGCAAAATAGTGGACCACTAGAGCGGTCAGTTCCATGAGGTCAGTCATCGCTACCTGACAGAACTCTGTGTAGTTTGGTTGATGTGTTACATGAATCCAAATATACCTGTCTAAAGGACACTGACAAATTAGGGCTGTTTATGGACTTTGTTCGAGACAGCAGTTATCCATGGGCTTATGGCGACAATTCTGCAAGTTAATCACATGCTTATATGCTGTCTTAATGAGGAGGTACATGATCCCCTGCTCAGTGCTTGCTGAGCTGGAGCTGTAGGAAAGAATAATTTCCTCAGTCAGTTGTTTCTGTCACCAGTTTCTATTGTGGTCCTTAACTGCAGGGAGAGTTCTGCGTGAGTTTTCTCAACCAAAGCTTGGAAAGCAAGAAGTAGCAATAATTTTTATAGATTTTCTAACTTCTTTTCTAGCTATAGGGACTACTACTTGACGTGCAGTTTGATTTCTTTATAATCAGTGCCATGTTTAGCACAGCTAATAGATGACAGTTTAAGCAGAAAATGCTAAGCGATGAGTGATTTTTTTACTATACAATGCTCTATAAAGATAACCTTATTCGAAATAGTTACAGAAGTGCACAATGAGGATTTTCTACAAAGCACTTCACTCGGGCTTTACTGCATCTTAAGAGAAGTTAGCACATAATTCATAATACCCAATGCTTAGTATTTTCTGAACCTTGAGCAAATGTTTTACTAAATAATCTTTACAGCGCTGCTCTGAAGTAAGGAAGTATCATTACAATTTTGCAGATGAGGGTGTTGAGAGAGAGTGAGAGATTAGGACTTCAGAACTCATTTAGTGAGTCAATGGCAGAGATATGATTTGTATTGTGACCATGCTTACCATGTAATATTTGTATTTTGAAACAAAGATCCATGAAAACATCCCTCAATATAGCTTCCTTGCCTCCAGGGTTTTGGAAATCATAGTTTAATGCTGATTAAAGTAAGCAGTCCCATTTCCTGAAACACAGAAACTAATGTTAAAATTAAATGAAAAAGTGGAATTGAGTTTTTCTTTTACACTTCATTTTAGCAAATTACAGTGAACTTTCTCAGAGCTGATGATGATTTTGAATGCTCTATGTAGAAGATTCACAGGGATGATCAGGCAAGATGACACATAGGTGAAATAAACCCTGTAATTACACAGCACTTGGAGCATAAGAAAACATTTCTTTCCGTCATATGTTAAATGCAATAACTGGGAGTAAGTACTCTGTGATTTTGAAGTGAACATATCCAGAGTACATAAGCAAATGGTATAAAAAGCTCAAAGCAAAAGGTGCCTCCCTGGAGTGGCTTCTGTGTATTCCAGTTGCTTTGAAACAATTCTAAATTGGAAAAATTATTAATCCCAAAACTTTGAAGCTATGAGATCTCTGCCTATCAGAATATAGCCCCTTATATATAGTTTTTAACAGCCTGTTTGGGAGGAAGGTCAAACTACTGTCATCTATCAATCCTGTAATCCAGCCTTATCGTTTACAAGATGCTTATCCTTTACCACCTAAATAACAGAAACCACAAGTAAACAAAAAACCACTACGGATGTACAATATACCAGGTAAAAGTAATGAAGTGTTTTATGTGTTGTGGTTGTTGAACTGAAACAATACTCAGGATAACATGAACACTGAAGGACTCTTCACTCACATTTTACAAGCTGAGCACCCCCCAACCAGTTGGCCAGTCTTGCCATCAGTTTGTAGCTCATGTGGTCCCTTATACAAATGAAACATGGTTTGTACATTTCTTTCAAGAGCTGAACTATGTGATACGCAAATTTTCTACCTGATGATATTAACTTTGCAATAAAGTGACTTTCACGGGATGTTCAGAAGTGTCTTTGTGTTTCACCTTGTACCTCGATAGAATCCATGTGGAAAGAAATTTTCAGTAGTAACAACCTTTCCCTGTAGAAGCACCATGCAGCAGAAATTGCAAAGATTTGAGAGCAGGTGTCAGTCTGCCTTTTGGATAAATTGTGTCTGTTGCAAGGAGAAACAGGCAACAGCTTGCTCCCGAACTTCTTTTAGTTCAATGTCCATGCAAAAAGATGGCAGCGTGAAGCTCAGTGATAGTAGTGCCTTCCTTTCTTCCTCTAGTGTGTAGCTGTAGAGCAGAAGCATGCCTGATCCTCGAATGACATATCATCTAGGTGACTCAAGACTAGGGAGAGTTGCGTGTATCCACACTAGTCAAGTCCAGGGCTAAACTGATAAGGCTGTCGCAGGTTGAACAGCAAGCGAGGCACAGAACTGCACCATTCTGGTCCAGAGATTCCCATGAGTGTCGCAGCTGGGAGTTCACCACAGCTCACTTGCTCCTTGCATTTACCATCAGTGAGCACCAGCTTTAAGGAGCATGGGGCTGGTTTGGTGCTGGAATCTTTCAGCTCAGCACAAGGTTCACCAGCCCAGGTGTGCCCTGTCCCACTGCACCATGCAGCAGCATCAAGTCTGTACGTGACCCCATCACCCAATAGAGTACAGCTGATACAAAACATTCAGTGTGAGCACGCACCCACACATCTGCCAGCATGCAGACAACATGCATACATAAGGAGTCCATGCTGGCTGTGACAATCATGGAATCACAGAATAGTTAGGGTTGGAAAGGACCTCAAGATCATCAAGTTCCAACCCCCTGCCATGGGTGGGGACACCTCACACTAGACCATGTAGCACAAGAGTCTGCCCAGCCTGGGCCTGAATGCTGCCAGGAATGGAGCATTCACCACTTCTCTGGGCAGCCTGTGCCAGAAGACCACCAATAATGCCCAGAAACGTAAATAAACCTGTCAGCATGTTCTGAATACATTTGAGCAGCCAAGGTGGGTGCTTTTCATCAGCACTACTGATCCTTCATGACTCCTGGTTTGCAGAACAGCTGCTGTGAGGGGAGCACACTTTTCATACTGCATGAAAAAAAACACACTCTCAAGGCTTCAGCAGGTGAAGAACTGATCAGGCATGACTGAGAGTAGAGGTAACCATACTTGTGCTGGGGAAAGAGAAATGCATTTCTGTCACTTACAACTGTCAGGTCTGGGTTACATGACCTCTTTCTGGAAGCTGAATGTTTCCTCATTTAAGTTTCCCACCAATGCGAAGATTTGGAAAAATGGACACGAACATTTTCGTTCTTTTTGTTCCTCCTCCTTTTTGTTTGTTTGAAGCATCATCATCTCAGAAAGTGGAATTAATGCTTAGCAGACAGCCTGACACAGAGGCTGCTAGGACTCTTAAGGGTAAGACAATCTCTTAAAGCAATGCTTGTTATGAAAATAAAGCACATGAAAAAAAGTGTTTCGCTTGTTTTACTGCATTACAGTGCTGCTGCCTTCTGTTAGACAGGAACATGTACAAGGAGTGTACAAAGGGTGTTGCCATTAGCGCTAAATTTGGGAGTGTTGTAATTTGGGGAGTAGCTCAGCCGACTCTGTTTCAAATATCTTTTAAACCTGTTAAAAGGAGTGATTAAAAAAAAATCAACAGGTCTTGGTAACTCATCTCAGGTTGGGTAATGCTCTGGTCTAATCAGTGCACTGAAAGGAGAAGGGGCCCTGGTGGAAAAAGTCCATTTTGATTACATGAATAAAGGCAATGCATACTCCCAGAAAAGCTCCATTAGTGCTTGGGAAGGTAACAGTAAAATCTGGCATTCGCTGAGTGTTTGACACAGTGAATTGAATACATTTCTATGACTCCCTATGTTCTACATGAGGGATTGGCTTCAATGAAGCATTTTTATTCAAAAACTGACCGTTTTCCAAGTGTTCAAGCATTACAACACTAATCTTGATGAAGTTCTTTGCCAAGGTGTAGTCAGTTAACATTGCTTAGTAAAAAATCCTACAAATGTCAAACTGCTTAGCTGATCAAAACAAAAAAAATCAAAGACCCCCAATAGTAGTTTTTTCTAGGATTAGTTTAGACGGCCTTGAAAGTTGTAACATTTTGTTCAGATTGTTTGTTCTAAGTAATCAGCCGCTTTGCAATCTTTTCAATTCTCCATATACCTAAATGCAAATGTAAATATCCTAAATCATTACATGCTTTTTTTTTTCCTAAGGTATAAAATTGATTTTATATTTCTCTCTGTGGATCTAGTATTTCTTCTATAACTATCTCTTTTTACAGGAATAAGGGCTTTCTTTATCTGTCTCTATTCATGGACTATTTCTAAACCTGTATTGCATGCCTACTAGGATGCTGAAATCTAAATTACAAAGGAAGTTAAACTTTCATAATCAAAGGGATAAGTATTTTGGCAGGATGGCAGGAGGACTATGTCTTCTGCTGTTTGACAAACACTTGTAAAACAGGAACTGGAAGGGAAGATTTCCGACCACACATTTCCAGCTTTCCCAAATGCAAATGACTGTACATATTCCCATTGCCCAAGGAGAGCTTCATGAACAGAAAGAAGAAGAAAGAAAAAAGAAAAATAAAAAGCAAGCTTATCATTGCTAACACATCTAGAGCTGGGAAGTGCCAGAAAGCTGTCTTAAAACCTCAAACAAACAAGCATTTCTTGACTTAATAACAGTGAAGAAAGGAAGCAGGTACAAGACCACATCCTTCCCTTTGTTTGCAGCTCAGCTTTAACAGAAATGAACAATCCCTTCTCAGGTTCCCAAACCTTTTCAAAGAAGGGTTGGAAGTGTTCCCAAAGGAATATGTTCCTTCTTGTGTTAAGGCATAAAAACCTGAGCTCAAACTGAAACCCTTGGATTGGGAAAGGGAAGGGAAAGGAAATAGGGGAAGGGGAAGGGGAAGGGGAAGAAGAAGGGGAAGAGGAAGGGGAAGGGGAAGGAGAAGGGAAGGGAAGGGAAGGGAAGGGAAGGGAAGGGAAGGGAAGGGAAGGGAAGGGAAGGGAAGGGAAGGGAAGGGAAAGGCAATTTTACACAAAATAGGCTGATACTGCTTGACTCCGAGGTTAGAGATTTTTCCAGCAGCCTGGAAAATGGCATTTTTGCTGTAAATTCATGCTGCCAGCTTCTAGTATTGGGAGAATAATATTAAATGAGCAAGGTCTAAAAGATTTCAAAGAGGTTGGTTTATGTAACAGACTTCAACCATTGATTAAATCAGGAAGAACAAAACTCTTGTAATCTGTGGCATGTTAATGAGAATACAACTAGTCCTCCATGACTATATAAAAAGGATTGCTCACCTTAGCTTGTAGAGGGACCCAGTTGCCCCCAAGGCCTGCTGCAGCCTAGGACAAAAGCTGCATCTGAGTGAAAGAAATCTATCCATAAAGAAATAAACAAGCAATCAAAGAGCAGAAGATTAGAAACCAAGCACACTGTGGGGAACAAAGGGAGTAGTACTATGGAAATGGAATTAAGGGCAGGTTAAAGTGCTGAATGCATCTCGCTTACCAGGCATTCAGTACCAAACCCGGGGCTGCTGCACTTTAATGGAAACTGTCAGGCAAAAAGTAATCACAAAAGATTAAATAATAATAATAAAAAAATATCAAAACCTCTATTTTTTCTAATAAAAATGTTCTTAGGTTTGGGGAGATTTTGTGGATTTTGGGGTGTGGAATCTTTGTGGTTTTTTAGTGTTTATTGTCTGGATTCTGCGAATTTCCATCAAGAACTGTGGAACTGCAAAAATGCCAAACAAAAGGCATCCTGTGCTTTCCCATCGCCCTTTGAAGGAGGCAGGCTAAGTGTCAGGTTGTTACTTCTAATGTGGGATCCAGGCCAGCTGGGAGCAGTGCGACAGCCCCACATGCCTCCTGTGGTAAGCGGTCCCAAGATAGACCACTGGTTCCATGTCCTATATGCAAAACAAATGCCATAAACAGAAATTGTTCAGCTTAGAAATAGTCACAGGCAGGCATAGTTTGAGGAAACAGAAGGCAAAGGCAGAATGACCTGTTAGTTCTGCTAGTTTTGATTCACTGCTAAAATTCTCTATTACTAACCAAAGGAGGATGCACCCACCAGTGGCTTCACAGAGATGCTGCTCACAAGCCAGGCACCATCACTGAGGCACCGACCCTGTGGCACCGGCTGCTGTCGCAGCACTCAGAGTGTCTCACTGACAGAGGCAATCTTCCTAGAAAGGCCAGCTAAGCCTCCCTTCACAGCCTGGTAAGGAAAAACATTTAACACATAGTATTCATGGTTGCAAAACTGAAGCTTGTTTAATCCTCAGCTTAACTTGAGCAGCTCCTCTTCAAACAGTTCCCACCTCTACTCTCCATGAACCTATGTGTGGGCTAAGCAGGACAGTCCCCTGTGAGAAGGAGCAGGCCTGAAGGTGTTGCTACTCAATGCCTCAATGCATTTTTGTGAGTCCTCAGCAGCACTCTGCATCAGTGAAATACCAGAGTGCACTCCTTGCATCCAGCGGGGACAGCTGCACACCACCTGTTTGAAACAGGGACTCCTCCTGTGCCGTCAGACCGCTTCACAGTCTGAAACAGTGAGATGAGAGGGTACCTGTGACTATCCAACAACTGCCAGATACCAGATGAACCCTCTGGCTGGCAAAAATGAAGTTTACAGAGGAATCTGTACCTATTGTCTGTGCCAGTCTGTGTTGTCAGGAGGTACATTTGCAGGCTGAAGACTTCCACTGGTAGTTTGTTGAAACATAAACAGCATTATTAAACTTGGCATGCCATTGAGCTTGTTCTGTTTCCTACCCTTGCACCAGCCAGTAGCAAATTCTTGATGATGAAGAATCTCTGGAAGTTATGAGGGAGGATCTACACCCACCTCCTATAAATCACAGACTAATCAGCAAGGCATGCACTTCTACAACAGCTAAAACTTTCCCGTCTCTGCCAAAGCAGCTTCACACTGACATCTGCAGAACAGGAACAAGGAACCTGTTCTTTTCTTCAGCTTGGTCACTGGTCGAGGTGAGACCATCAGTGTTCAGTGTTGTCACTGAATAACCACCAGATGGCCCTTACAAATGCCCAAGTACACCAAGTTTTTTCTCTTGTGCTTTTACTGTCAAGACCCTCCCTACCCTAATCGCATTTCTAAAAAAAATGGTATAATGCCTCTAAGTTAAAATCCCCTTGTGAAACTAGGATGAAGGTTGAGAAACCCAGTTCTAAGAGGACAATTGACTCATGAATTGGATGAAACCAAATCATCATTTATATAAGCTGATAATCTGTCTGTGCATAAGAGCAGTCCCTGCTGGCTCAGCTCTGGTGCAGAGCACATTTTAATTTGAGAATCTGTAGTGTACAAAGATAGAAAGAAAACTTCAAATGACTCCTTTATAAAATGCAGGTGTCCTTCACAGGAACCATCAGGTCCTAGCTATGTACTGCTGTGCAACCAAACACCATGAGGAGGGAGGAACTCCTCCAAGGAGCCACATGTCCTGGGGTCATTAATTTCCCTATTCTGCCATTCCCTGGGATGAACATATACAAATTTAGGATTGCACTAACAGATTCTAACTTTGGGAAGTCCTTTAACAAATTCCTTTTTCCAGCACGAAGTTGCAAAGCTTTTTATTTCCCGCTTTCTTCCTACAATTGTTGCTTTTGGTTTTTACTATGAGTCTCAAGTTTGCTGTTGGGGTGCTGTGAAATGTTTTCTGCCAGTCCTGGCATGAGAGACAGGTAACATACGAACTCCAACCAACTTGTTCAAGCCAACTCTCCCTCCTGCGAACTGGCATGAGAACCTGTTCATCTTCCCCAGTACAGGTGTCCAAATAGACCTTTAGTGATACTTTCAGGTTTTAGCAGGATTCCCTAATGTAGTTCTACGCACACACCCATTAAGGAAATTATTATATTAATCTCTCAGACAACTCATGACAGATGTCAAATCCATGTAAAGCTTTGTACAGGTTGGTAATACAACTTTAAGCTTGGTGATACAGCTGCATGATGCTGTTCACAAGGAATCATAATCACAGACTGATGAGGGTTGGAAAAGGTATTAAGATCAGCTTGATTCAACATAAACTACAGGGGCCTCTTCACCCAGTTCAGTGGTAAAACAAAGGTCTGGGAGCTCTGGAGAATCAAGCATTCCTTAAAATATTTCAGTGATAAAAGGTAGATAAAATCTAGAAAGCAGAGCTATGGCATCTTTTCCTTTACCTTATTAGAGCAGGTCAATCCTTGGGGACTATAGTGTTTTGACACTACCCCCTTAAAGATAAGGGGAAAGGCAAGTGCTACATTTATCTAGTAAATGATTTCTGGAGTTGCATTCCTGTGCATTCATGCACAAATCAAGAACACTGTTGTGTCTCAAACATCCCCAGGCCTGATGGTGAGGTCCAAGACAATGTGTGGGAAACAACAACACGTACCCTTCAGCACTGGAAACTCAAGATGATGGAAACTCAGACACACATTGCACCATTTCATTTCACTTGGGCCTAACTTCACATGTGCTGCTACTTCCAGGCTCCCACTGATGTGATCCCTGAGCTAGGGCATAAAAAAATACTCTGCCCCCTTTTGTAACGTCCCTCCTTTGCAGATAGTGCTCAGATGAAAAGCCACGTGGTTGGATTTGATAGCAGTGTGCTATGCGGAGAAAAGAGAGGCAGGGTGTACACCTATTGAAACTGCTTGAAAGCAAGTCACAACAGAGAGAAAGAGCTGGGCTTTCACAGGCTTGCCAGCAGAGAGGATTAATCTGACTCTCAACTGCCATGCCCACTGTGTGGGGTCAATCACAGCAGTGCAGTGTGTTACCCCTGCTCTACACAGTGGTTTGCAGAATATTCCAGGCTGCAAAGGTCCAGTGGTTTAAAAACTGGGTTTTACTTAATGCTTGTGGCTGCTGCTTGGCTTTGGCAGCAGTGGCTGCATGGCAGTGATCAGCACCTCACAGTGTCCTTCACAGCACAGGGACACCCCAGGCCTGAGGGTAGATATCTGAGGCAGCGCAGCCCTGGACCCTTTAGCCCACATCTGTGTGAGACCCCACAATGGCAGGGATGAACTGGGGCGATCACAGGTGGTTGCAGTGCTCTGGTTAGGCTTAGGCAAGAGCTGTAAACCCTTCCTCCTGCAAGCCAAAGCTTATTTTTTGTAAAACACAGGGTTTTTCAGGTAATGATATTTCTAGAATGGACAAAACAAGGCACAGGAAAGCATTCCCATTTCCTATGGAAAGAACTTTACAACTTTCTGTTTTGTTTTGGCAAACCAGAATTATTCTGTTTATAGAACTTTCATAGGGTTGTTCTGTTTACAGGGCAGGGCTGTTTCCACTGCCCAAGTAAATGAGCTGAAGTTTGCTGTGTCTTCAGGGCCTTCCCTGGAGCTGTGAGCCCTGCGGGACTGGGAGCATCACAGAGACTGGGGTGCTGGGGAAAGAGGGAAAGAGGAGCAAAAAGTGAGTCACCCTCAGCCTTTTCCACCCACTGTGCTGCTGAGGGGCTGCTTGCTGTGGGGCCATAGATGCCCACCACAGTTAGAGGAAGACCTGAAGCAACACATCGAAGGTGCTCGTGGCCTCTTGTCCTTCTTGTATGGCTGCAGTTAAGCAAAGAACTGCTGGCAAATGCAGCAGCAGAGGGGACATCTGATCCTTTCCACACTTCCAAACACTGTACGGGCTACAGCAGGGAGCAGGGCTGGTGCCTGCACTCAGGTTCTTAGAGTTAGCCACCTCTGAGGTGGCTGATGTGATCCCCATGCTCCAGCAGCCCCATGGCTCCTGAGTAAGCAGTGTGGGATGCTCCACACAAAACAGGTTTCAGGCACCGTGACTGTTAAAACACAAGAGATTGTGGCCTGAGTCAATGGGAACTCATTCTGCCTGAGCCCACCCACCTCAGTGCACCATGAATGCCATCGGGTAGGATGACTTCTCTTAAGTCCTGCTCTTTTTTACATACATGCTATGCATGCATAGGCTTTATCTGTATTGTGTGCAACCAAAATCTCACAGAAAAGTCTGCCAAAGCATACACAGTATTTATCTGGACCAGATCCATATCATGGAAAATTACAGTGTGTTTTCTCTATCCAGGCATTACCTTTGCTTACTTCTGGACATGCTGCTTACGATGACCTACTCACAAACATGGGACATCTGGCTTTCTGAAGGAAATAGGTGGGTTTGGTCTTTTCTTTCAGCAGTGGAGGGTTTTTTTGCTAATGTGTTTTTTTGTTAATGGTGTGTCCAGCCTTCCTACCTGCCAGAGCAAGTTTCCAGTGAAAAGCCCCTAAGGGAGCTGGAAAAGCCCTGCAAAAGCACCTATTGCCTGCTCTGTGCTCCTCACTGGTGCCTGGTCTAAGCAAGGCAAACCCTTTCATTCTCACAGCCCTGCCTGGGCGGTGGGCGCTGGCCAGGCTTCTTCTCCAAGGATGACATGAGCACCCTGCTCCTCACTGCTCCTAGCTGAGAGGGGAACACACTGACATTCTCATCCCTCTCTCTCCTTGAGGTTTACCCTGGGTTCATTTAGGCTAAAACCAGTTTCTCTCTTTGGTGCTCTACAGGGAGTCCACAGGGGATCTATGTCCCCTCTCTGAACCTCACCCATGTGCACGTGCCTGGGAGGCCATGGTGGATGGAGCAGAATGGCAGGTACTTACCAGCCCTCCTTACGTTCTGCTCTGTATATCCCAGCTCTGCCCATTTCCTAGATCTCCCAGTTTGTGCTCTTTGCAGTGCCAGACAAGCACTGAAAGGCAAACCAAGACCTGGTGGTTTTAATCGTACCATCAAAGATAAAAGCCCCATCTACTGCATGACCACACTGAAAGTCTTTTCCTGTCACTCTTACGCAGGTAAGAGAACAATTGACTTCTTTATTTAATTTCGCTTGTTTAAACTGTTGAGAGCTGGCAGCTCCTGAAAGAAAGGATTAAGTGGGAGAAGTGGAAAGAGCTCTATCTGCTTGCTGTGTTCATTGCCCAAGTCTGGAGTGCTTTCATTTGGTGTTTGTACAGTTTCTGGTACAACATGGTCCTGACCCTACTATTTGGATGAATAAGCTGATGCTAAGGAGTTGTTTGCTGGCCTGAGTATACTTTCTTTTTAGTTGTTAATATAAATAATGGAAAGTGGTGCTCACTTTTGTCTCAACTATTTCTTTCATCAGTTGTCCATCCATCCCCGTCCCCCCCATCCCCCCCCCCCCCCCTTTTTTTTCTAGGGCTGGTAACTCAGCCATAAAAAAAATAGCCTCTGGATGGAAAGTTAGGTCAGTCAGGATTAATAATTATTAATGTCTAAAAGCTGCAGGGCTTGGTTGCAGTGGGCTGCGAATATTTCCAAAAATATGTGCTCTTGAATTAAAATGTTTAAAAGCATTTTTTTGCAATAAAAGAGAGGTGGTTTATATCAACATCATAGAAGCTCTACTTGCAAAAATACTTGATGTGATTTAATCTCTAAAATGTTTTAATGGCTTCAGAGGTTTCAGAGGAAATACTGGAAATCATTTAGACGGAAATATCACCAAGCCTGTTAGCTTTTTATAGAACTTAAAATAAAACCCTCCCATTTGTTGTATACTGTTACTTGAGTGTGGTCCATTGGGAAAAACAGATTTTCAGAGATCTTCAATATTCTCCTTGCTCCATTCTGCAATCAATGTTCATTGAGACAGTCTTTGCTAGTCTCCATTCATGAGCTTCACATATCATGGCTGCAAAGAAAAAAACATTTGGAAAAAAAAAAAAAAAAAGCTTCAGGAGAATTAACCAGGGAAAGGCAGAAAAAAAGCAGAGGATGGCACAGAAAGAAGGAAATGCGAATGGAGGGTCAGGAAGTGTCAGCGTTTGGCAGCATACAGCAGGGAAACCCAGAAAAGGCAAGGGGAGATGTGCCACAGTTGCAACCTTTTGTGCTGCAAAGAAACTCCCAATAATCACCTTGCAGGGACCCACTTCCAGATCTGGAAAAGAAGACCAAGTGTTTTCACACACCTGACTTGGCTTAGTTACTTGTATCTTGCTTACTCCTGATTCACTTAACCTCTCTGTCTTTGGGAGTGACTGTCCTGCTCCCGAGCTGTGAAACCTTTACCGGAATCACGACTAAGCCTCTGAAGCTTTTGCTGAGGATTGGGAAACTCGGGGAAATGAAGATAGCACCTGAGATAAGTGTGAGAGGAGTGAAAGAAACGATGTCTCAAACCACGCTCGAACAATTCAGCAAAACCCTCACGGTTCCAGGGACTGCTGTCTCCTCTCACAGCAGGAAAGGCTTTATAGACAGTCCCTGACCAGTAAAGACCAAGACACGAGTTTAAGAAAGTTTCTTCTCAGCGGAGGTTCACCAGCAGCGCGGTAGGAGCTGGTGCTTTGCTCTGCTGCAAAGCCCTGGCCCCGGACCCCGTGCAGCGGCACGGCTGGCAGCGGGAGGGCACACAGCCGGGGCTCCCACCCCGAGAGCAGCGTTTCAAGTGAGTGCCCCGCGGGGGCATCCCGGACCCTGGGCACCGGGCAGCGCCCTCCCTGGCCCGGCTCCCACCCAGGCCTGCCGGGGACAACGCTCCTATCGCAGGCTTCGACTCAGTGCCCGCCGCCCGAGCACGGGGAGGCTGCACCGAGCTTCGCCCCGGCAGGTTTCCCAAGGATGCTGCCTTTGCAGCCGCAGCCCCGAGGGCAGCCCTGCTCTCCCAGGCATGGACCTCTCGCATGCCGCTGGCCCAGGTTATGAGCTGGAGATGAGAAACCCCCCAAAAGCACCCACCACCGTCCCTCACACCCCAGCGCGCCTCTGGAGCTGAGGGGAGGAGCACCGGGAACGGCCAGGACTCCCGCGACCGGGCAGAGAAGTTACACTGCGGGGTGCACGGAGGTGCTGGGGGAAGCGCCGTGCTGCGGGACTGCGGGGCCGGTGGAGGCACTGCCAGGGGGCGGGTGGAGGACGTGCACTGCCGGGGAAGGGAGGGCTGGCCCCGGCGGAGGACGGCCATGTTCGGGGAGGGCTGGGGGTAGCTGAGGTGCCGGCGGGGGGTCGGAAGCGCGCCGTTGTTGATTTTGGGCAGCGCGCAGCCGCAGTGAGGGCCGCCGGCGGGTACAAAGCGGCTGCGAGAGGAGTTTGCGGACTCCCAGCGGTGCGGGCTTGTGAGGTGGGGCTGGGCTCTTGCGGGGCTGCCGAGCGTCCCACCACCACCTGCACACCCCCCGGCGGGGCCTCCTGCTCCCGAGGCGCGGAGCCCGGAGGTGAGTGGCGGCGGGTGGAGAGGGGTCGGAAGTGGGGCGGCAGCGGAGCTGTCCCTCTCGCTGGAGGGAGCAGCCCGCCCAGGGGGAGCCTCGGGGGCGGCCCAGCCTGGCACGGGGACCGGTTGTTGGTCGGTGTGCCGCGGCGCTGCCCCGCTGGCGCCAAGGCGGCGGTCCCGATGCAGCGGTACTTGAGCTCGTGGCGGAGTTGTTGGTGCCGGTACCCGTTTCGCGGTTCGAGTGGAAAACCGTGGGTTTGGCCAGGCTCAGAGGCACAGACACGCGTATTATGTGCGTTGCTACATCCCGTCTGTACCTGGGAGCATCCCAGCCCTGCCGCTCCAGCTGCCAGTCCTGCTGGGGAGCTGCTCGGAGCGGCCGCGCTGTACCCACCACGGGTCTCGGCGGTTCCCCTCGACCCGGCTGCTTTCTTGTTCGGCAGGGACTGGACGTGCGGCCGGAGGGGGAAGCCGGTGCGCGGGGCAGAGGATGGACAGCGGCTACCGGAGTGCGGGGAATGGGTCGCATCCACAGCGGGAGCTGTGTTTGTCGGTGCTTTGTTTAAATGGGCTGCCTTGGATAAAGGCTAACTGATTAGCTGGCACTGTGAAAAGGCAGCCGATAACTTTTTTTGGGGGTAGGAGAAGGGTCTTGGGCTTTGATGCTCAGCCTATGAATATGCTCTTCATGGATCTCAAAAAGCTCATGAAGACATCCTGAAGTGTTTGAAAACCGTCTTATTCCTTCTGAAACAGAACACTGTGAGGCTCTAGCTTCATACATAGTTACGTGTAAAAACTGATCCAGGCATAATTACATGCCTCAGTAATGACAGTGACTTTCTTGTGACTTCCTTGGCCCCAGGTTTCATGTAAGACCAAGCTTAGTTCAACTTTCTTGTATTGATGTGAAGGTCAGGTGTAGTGTGCTTTTGTTAAATTAAAGCTCTCAAATTTTAATAGCAGAGCCCATCTGGCAGTTCTGTAGCTTAGCTGACAACCTTGCATCTTGTCTGGTCAAGAAATGTGGCCATGACAATTTGCTAATTAAAAATATCGGATGTATCTTACCCTTTTATTTCACCTGATCTGATTAAAGACTCTGTGGGTGCATGTTGTGAAGAAAGGAAAATATGAGATAAGTGAGAAGAGGCTGATCAGGTTAATGTGAGTTTCAAAAAAGGCTGAACTAATTTACTAAGTGCCTGATGTATGCAAAGCAAGCCTTGACATTTTTGTTCAGGTGCGGTTTCAAGTCCTTGGGAGTGCTGCATGGGTGTTCAGGTCCAGAGTCAGTTTTCCAAAGGGTGCCAGCGGGGCACAGTGGGGATTGCTGGCAGCAGTGGGGCTTCACCCAGTCCGTGCTGCAAGTAGCATCTTTGAAGTCTTCTCTGCCTTCTGACTGGAAACCTGCCTCATTGGTTGCTAGGTAAAATGGGATGCTAGCCCAAAACTGCCTCCTCAACAGAAGACGAGGTGTTGTCCTAAGGCAAGGAAGCCTGGGACCTTCCTCCATTCATTTTGAGTGAGACAGGTTGCAGCTCTTGTGTATAAGGTGCAAGGGGGCTTGGGTGTGGGAGCTTGTTGCATGAGCATCCTATACACAGTGGTGAACATGGGGAAACGTGAGGCATACTGGTGCTGGGGGCAGCAGCTCCCAGCAAAGCTGCAACTCGAGCTGCCAGGGACTGGCTTGGGCAGAAGTGTAGGGGGGTACAGACTGTTGTGAACCTCAGAATATGCCCACTGCGTGCTTGGTGGGGTTTGATGTTACACTGGACTCTGCATTACATTTGTCTGATGTCACAGTGAGGTTAATCCTTTTTACTGCCAGAGTTCCGACTAGGTGGAAGCTCATTATCTGCAATGGATGGTTTTCTTGAGACAAACACGATACTGCCATTAAATGAATTACTTATGACCATTCCAGGTTATTTGGTGACAGCTTCTGTTGTCACCCAATATATATATATGTGGGAGTCCCTAGTGCCTGATTTCTTTGGAGATGAGGCTTTACTTTAAAATTGCACTGGGAAAACTGAGAATAAAACTGTGTCCTTAGAATTGGAGACTAAATGTGGATTGGTTTTAGGTGGCAGCTTGGCAGGTCTCTAGAAACCCTCCCTCCTTGGGAGAACTAGCTATGGATGTGTTTCTCACAGCACAAACTTTCTTTTTCCCAGCTTTTGTGTGAGATGAGTCTGTTCAGTTGCTCCCCCTCAGTGTCTGTTTGCCTTTTCCAAACTGGCAGTTTTCTCAGGTTTGTAAGCTGCTGGTATAGCTTGCTGTCTCAGTTTCTGTAGTGCCCCATATGTCTAAATAATAGATGCTGAAAGTGAGATGAACACGCCTAAATGAAGAGTCTCTTTTGCAAATGATGCTGAGCCACGATGAAGAGCTGTCAGAAATGGGCAGCTGATAGTGCTTTTAGTTACTAAAGTGCTAGTTGTTAATTGAGGACAGTTGCAGATTTTCTTGTGGTGTCAGCACCTATTGTAGTGCTAGGTCATGGAGAAGGAGGCTTTTTACCCCGGTCTTTTAGCTAATGGATTTGACTAATGGGCCATAGAAGTTTAAGGCATCAGTGCCTGGACTGTCTGATCCACCCGAATTTGTTCCTGCCCTTTAGAAAGGGAAGAAACTTGCCAAGTGGCTTGAAAACTTGTGTGTATATACATGCATGCATATGAATTTTATCGAAGTTTTTTTGTTGGTTGTGGTGAGATGACAAGTGTTAAGCTAATAACTGGGTTATCATAATGGTATGTTTCTGTGGAATTGCAGCACAAAACAGCAATGAACAACTTGTGAAAAATTTCAATTCCACCTAACTTCTTAAAGATGTAGTAAATCAAGTTTACAGATGGCTCAAATGCCAGCTGTACTTTTCTTTTTACAGTATTTACTTGAAAAGTTTTTTGTTAGAGACATAAAAATGCATAAAAGTCACAGTATCTTTTTATAAGCCTTATATAAACACTGAAATAAGATTGCCTTGACTAGAGATTCAGATTTATGATCAAAATTTTAACGTGTTTGATTTTAGCAGGAAGTGATTCATTTTAAGTATCTTGATAGTATCTGTGTGGCTGAATAACTGGCAGTCCTGTAAAAGGATACTGAGGCATGTCATGGAGAAGTGGGGGAGACCACTCAGGCTCATCAGGTCTGCCATACCAGTTACCTCTTGTTCATATTGCAGATGCTATGTATTGAGAAATAACATGCAAATTACATGGCTGCTCACAGCTCAAAAGACTGGGACCTGAAAAGAAGTGATAATACACATCAAGAATGAACAACCAGCATAAGTGATTAGTTTTTGCAGTTTATATATGTTTTCATGCAGATAGCCCCTAGAAGTGGTGTACTGTGAACTCGAATGTCTAGCTCACTCTCTTAACTCTGAATGCTGCCCATGTATTTTACTCCAGGGAACTGTGCCTGCAATCACGACAGCAGTGTTGAGACTTGTAGTTAAATCTGAATACAAGTTTAGGCTGTATTTATATTTAATAAATACAGCCAAAGATTGAACTTCGCCAAAGGTTCCCTGGCAAACTCTGCATATAGCAGAAATGTGTATATGGCAATAGTCCCTTCACCAGCTTTATAGATATACTTATTTGTGATGAGGAAAAGAGGAAATTACTTTTAAGGTGCTGTATTTAATACTGAAAATGCTTTCTGAGCTTTCCTAGTAATGAAGAGACTGCTGTCATTCAGGGTGGATGGCAAGAATGTCTGATCTTGCTTCCAGGCTGTCACAGGCCCCAGGCTCTTACGCCTGTATTAAGCCCAATGACTAGCTTGGCCAAATTGCAACTTAGAAGGCGGCAGCCTGTTAGACTTAAAATGCTCCCACAGGCTTCCGTGGCAGTTAATGCCAATTTTTTTGTGTCTATGCTCAAAAATGTGTTTCTGATTTCTAATTAGAGCTGTACTGGGGAAGGACAACTGACAATTAAGCGTGAGTCATGAATGCATGTTTTGAATGTTCCTTTGATTCTTTAGAGGTGTAAGTAGACTGAAGGTGGAGGAATCCAGCAAGAACAGTTGGAACTTAATTGTGGATAAACAAATTTGTCAAAGTAAGCAGCTCTTTTTATAAGCCAAACTGCTGTTTCCACACTCAGTCAGTGTACAGACCTCCCTACTGCACACAGGCTAACAAAATTACATCCAGGTGTCTGCTCTGATGGGTTGGAGGTTGTAACCACATTTCCCTGAAATGAGGTGTCTCCAGAAAGTGTCCTGTTGAAGGTGTGAGAGTGTTGGGTGGTGGGGGTGTCCCAGCCTGTTTCTGGGCTCAGGGGTAGTGCCTCTGTGCCATTCCTCAGAGAGGGAGATACCTGTGCTGTCCCAAAGCACTGGGGTGTTGCTGCATGGCACACAGAACTCAGGAGGAGTAAATGGCAGTGAGAGAAGCCCCTGTGTGAAATACAGGCCATTTCTCCATCTTCTCTGCAGCTGTTTATGCTGTAAGCTATAGGCATCTCTGACTTTCATGGTGGTGGTTGATGTCCAGGAAGGCAGTGGGGACATCTTGTTGTGTGTCTTGGGCAGATGTTCACAGTACCACACTTCCCACTATGGATTGCTGTTCTGTTCTGGCTTGGTGGTCTCCTAAACCTGCTTCATCATGCACCAGTGCTCTGAAGTAGAAGATACCCTTCCTGTGGGTGCCTTGAGCTGTTGGGGAACACTGAGGAGGTATAAAAGGGTTTCACTGTGGCTGCTTTTGCAGTTCTGCAGTGCCGGCATTACTGTTGAGCTCTGCACCGCACAAATGTACTCACACCTCATCCCAAAGACCTGGTGTTTTCTTAGAGGTCTACCATCTTCTCTAACCAAAGGGTTACTAGTGCAGTTACATGAAGCAGTAGTGTCCTGGCAGGAGTTGGATTGCACTGATGCTATATTTTCATAGGTGAAAACAGTCAAAATCTTGGTTATCGCATGAAGAACCAGCCCTGATCAGGCAGCTTTGTGTTGGGAGGTTTTGTACTAAAGGCTTTGAGAAATGTGCAGCATCCATACACCTAAGACTGATGAGGACTAACCTGTCCGTTACCTGATGTTTTGTATGGGTTTGCATTTAGGAAACGTTGATTTTTAAGCCCTGAGTTCCTAGTTTTTGCTTTTTGCTTTTCGTATGTGTGTGTGCTGTTTGTTTTTTGTTGTTGTTGAGGTTTTTTTTTTGGGGGGGTAGTGTGGAGGGTTATTTTTTTTTTGTTTTGTTTTGTTGGTGTTTTTTTTGTTTGATTTTGTGGTTTTTGTTTGGTTTTTGGAGTGTTTTTTTTTTAATAATTTACTTGGAATTCCTGAATGTAGTTTCAAATAGGGCTGTTACCCACCCCAGTGTCCAATCCTTCTCTTGGCTGCACTGAGCTGGTAGCCTTAATGGCTGTTGCGCAGTGACAATGACTTCTGTAGTGCCTGTGTGTATGTGCGCACACATTTCGGCTTCCTAATTAAATAGCTCAATCATTCCTCATTGCTGAGGTAAGGAAAAACACTGGTTTAGCTTTTATGTGCCTTTCACTGTTTTGCATCATTCCCCAGACCCTTCCAAATACTGCTTGACTGGGTTGTTAAAAAACAGTGTTTTTTTCAAAGCCTTTTTTATGAATTCTATGTATTTCTGATATCTTAAGGGGTTGGATGCTGCTGAGATTGACCTGGAGGATTTTGTACAATGAATTCCGAAGTGACGTCGGAACGGTTTATGTTTTATTCAGCATCTGTCCAAATCTCCACACCTCCTGGCTCTTCCCCATTGACTGCAGCTGCCTCTGCCACAGGGGCTGCAGGAAGGCAGTAAATCTGCGCCTGGCTGAAAGCAGCAAGCTCCGCTCTTGCACTTAGGCTGACAGCTTCTTTGTGATGGTGCTGATGCTTACATGGTGATGGGACAAAACATCTGAGCACTGATCTGGCTGGAATCAAACTTGCTAAAATACACCCCTACCTGGCTCTTTGTGTGCATAGCATCCCACAGGCAGTGCCAGAGTAGCAGGAGATGGTGGGAAGCATATCAATGCCAGTACGAGGTTGTGTCAGAGATTCACAGTCGTGAAATTGTGGTACTATGACTGCTTATTGAGACTGGTTCTGTGAACTGTTGGAAACCAATGTGACTTGTTCTACAACTTAGTCTATTAGGACCACCTTGTCAGGTTATGATCAGAAGCATCCTGCTCTGTGGATGGGATTGGGAAAGCTCTTTGTCTTGCATTTCATATTCATTCGTGCCACTGGTCTGCAGCTTCTCTGTCTCAAAGACGGAAGAGTTTAGTTTGAAACAAAGATTTCCCCAGAGTTGTTCTGACTGTTTCCCTTTAAAACTGCAACTGTTTTCCCAGTTTAAGGGCTGTGAGTCTCCCCTGGAGTGAGACAGTGTCAGAGGTTGAATGTGTTTGTTTAGGTGCATAAACATGGCTGTGCATGGTGGGGCTTCCTCACAGTGTTTTCATTCACTTCATGAGCTGTTAAATGAGAAAAGGATGGGGGCTCATTCCTTAGCTGGTTTGGAACATCTGTGTCAAAAAAGCCCCAAGGATATCAGTCAATAGTGAGGTGTCTGCAGATTTTTTTTACACTTTTCATCCCTGTCTCAGCCTATGGAGATGCAGAGAATCTCTAAAGTTGCTCCAAACTAATCTGGTTTGGACAGAGAAGGAAAGATAGAGGATTTTTATGTGACTTTTCAGTATGTCTAGAGAGTTTTGCCGAGAAGTGCAGTGACCTGGGGAGAAACAATGATTGGACTCAGACTAGAGAGCTTTTCTCTCTATTTTTGGCTTTTGAATGTTTTAATATTAAAGTATAAAAAGTAACAAAGGACAGTCAAGATGCTGATTGAGGCAAGAGTGTGGGGACATAACCCATGCTAATTATTAAATGAAACAATCTTGCAGCGTTTGTATCCAATTTCCAGATTTCTGACAAAAGAGAAATTGGAAGAGTTGATAGGTCTTCTCTGTTCTGCAGCTTGGCAAAGGCAATTTGAGCCTCTGGGTTTTTTCTCACCAGTGTTTTGATATTAACTCAGTTGCTAGTGGACAGGTTGTACTGTTTCAACTCCTTCTCTTTGATGTCATTGCAATGCTAGTAGATTGATAAATTATACATTGATATATTAAGACATAATCTACTTCCCATTGCTTTTGGAGGGCTGCTCTAGTGCAGAACTTTGGGGGCTTTTTTGTTTGTTTTTTTTTTGAGTGGATGTACTTGAATAGACACAGCAAAATATCTGTTGAGAGAAGATATTTAATTTAGCTGAATCTTCAGAGTAGAAACTGCTGGGGTCAGACTTACTGTGTGGGGTTTGTTTTGTTTTGATTTTGTTTGGTGGGTTTTTTTTGTTTCTTTGGTTGATTGGTTTGGGTTGGTTTTGAGCAGAGTGCTTTTTATATTGTTTACATTTCAGTTACCAAACCAGGGTGAAAATCAGGCTGTTCATTCATTGTGACCTGTCATGTAGCTGAGTGTGAGTGCACATCCCTTCAGGCTGCATTAGTATGAGTTAACTTTGTAATTGGGTTTCTGGGGCAAACAGGGACAGGAAGCAGAAGTAATTTTGGCAGTCTAGGCTTGGCTTTTTTGTTCTGTGCCATGTAAGTGCACAGGAGAACAGAAGTAAAAGGTGGGTGCAGAATGGCTGGAGAAATCCTAACAAACTGGACAATAGCGGTCAAAACTGCATAAGGATGTTATGGACTATAGCTATACCAAGGTAGGACTTTACAGCCAGCCGTATGGAAGGACGATCTCTATAGCTCCTGTGCTTTTCAGAGCCCTTTGCTTGGTCTTTTAAACCTGCTCTGCGTTCTCCAGCTTTCTGTTCGTCTGGCAGTAACATCTTACCTTGTAGAGACTACGAACCAAAAATGGACTTGCTGAGTGAAGAGCAGCTGTCACTCAGTTTTGAGACCAATTCACAGGGCAGATCTTACTAGAAATATAAGTTTTAAAGCTGCTCCAAACTCTGTTCAGGATCTCCAGTTTTCTTCAGCAAACAAGAAAAAAAGCAGAAAGTCTCCACTTTTACAATAATTTCCCAGTTTTATCCTTTGGAGAGTTTTGCTGAAAAAAAACCCCGGGTTTGGTATTTTAAAAGAAATGAACTGTATAGTGTTAGTGTTCTTGAGCAAGGAAATAAGTTTGTTTCCTTTTTAAAGGCATTAAAAGTCACCTGTCTCTTTTCAGGTGTTCAGTGTAGATTTACATGAGTGGGATTAGAATTAAGCTGCTTTACGGTATTATTTTAAAACCACACTTCACATTTTTCAGTAAACAGTTTTGCTTTTAGAACAACAGTCTTTATCCCAGACTAATCTTAAGACTTAGAAAAAGTAACACAAGGAGAGATTTTTGGTTTAAGTTTCATTCTTTCCTGACATGTGGTATTGAACTCATTCTTAAACTTGCCTTATTATTTTTTTTAATGGTAAGCTCTTGAAGCATTTTCTTTTCTTGGGTGAATGCTAGTCTCATTCTGGTGTCACTGACCATATTCTCCACTTTATTAGCAGCCTGCTCAGATTCTTTTCTGTTCATGGCAAGTCAGTTATTTTCCCAGATGAGAGAAAAAACACCTGCAAGAAGACCCTGGGATTGAATCTCTCTGAAGCCAGGAGGTGCTGAAAATGATGTAGGCATGATTAGCTGCACTTTCTGTCTTGTCAGCATCATTTAACTGGGCTGACAAACTTCATGAGTGCTTCTTACTTTGTTCTTGCAGTGTTGTGAGCTGTTTTACTCATGTTGTCTTTGAGTAGACAAGGGCTCTGATGTGTGTTCCCATGTGTGGATTGGGAGTTGCTTTAGTCTCCATTCTGATTTCCATCTGTGATTTATCACTCAGTCTTTATCTCTTGTGTTCTTCTTGCTGTTTCTCACTCGATCACTGCTGCTGCTTGTGTCCTATGTCATGTTTAAAAGCCATGTGTGAGATTAGTCACATCAACAAAAATACTCGTGGCTGTGGGGAGGGAGCCTGCTCTGTTGGGGAAGTTTAAGGAAAACAAACCCTCCTTTGTGTCAGTGCACACATCGCGGTTGTCACGAGTTGTGCGGTATGCGTGCTGAGAAGGGGATGCAGTCGGTGCTCGCTCCGGTGGGACCTGGCAGTGAGAACTGCCCTGAGCCCCTCCTGGGAGCTGCAGCAGGGCTCATCCTCAGACCCTGTGGTTGGACTGAGACATGTGGACCAAGAAAAGGGGGTAGAAATAAAATTGAGTCCTTCAAGAACCTAAAAAATGGCAGCTGACCAAATATATTCTTCATGCTCTAAGGGACTGTTGATTTTGGATGGAGTAGACCTGGGAGGGTTTCAGATCTGTTTTAGCTGTAGCAATTCCATCTTCTGTTAGCCTGGGGGAGAACAGGCTTGTACAGCTGAATATCAAATCTCTGGCTCAGGAAGTGTTAAGTGCATGTGTTTATTACTCTTAATGCTGGTATGTTTTTCATGTCAGCAGCTGGCCAAAACAGGCGACCTGCAGTTTGTTTCAGCTGGTAGAAATTAATGACAGACAAGTTTATTTATGGGTGAAGTTTTGCTTCCACAAGCATGGACTGTGTGGAACAAGAAGGGACCCTTTGCTGGTTTGCAGCCTGCAGTTAAGCCTTCCAAACCCTCCACAGACCCACTGTTAAAGGGACTCATGCTGCCTCTTGGTCTTGTGTTTCCCTCGTACCTGCTCCATCGCTCTCTCTCTGGCAGCGAAGCCCCCGGTATGCATTGCTCACATTCCCGACCTCTGTGTGTGCCAGCGTGCCTGTGCATGCACATGGATGGAGTGAGGGAGGGCGGCTACAATGGTCTGCTGCTTTGGATAGGAGACTGCTGTTGGCTGTGAAAGCAGCCTGCTTGCTGCTCTCCTCCCTCCATACCCATCAGAGCCCCCCTGCCTACATAGCTCACATTCCTGAGTAGCTTTTCCTTGGGATGGTGTTTTGCTTTGGAGGCTTGTTAGCTTGGTAAAGGAGTTTCCTTTATAACGACATCTTCATAGGAAATCATGATTCACATAACCTAGTTACAAGGGGGTAACACATCTAGTGCCAGTTCTGGGTGGTTCCAGGTCTTTTTGGTGACTGTAGGTGAGTAAGGTGACAGACATGCAGCAGTGAGGAAGGGGCCAGAGGTTTGGCTGTGCACGGTAAGAAGGACAGTGTGGAGTCCTGGAGGTGGTGCTGATGTCTCTGCGACTATTGTGTAGGGAGGAAGCTTTATTGTCATTTCAGTTAAAATACCCTTTTTCCCCTCTTCCTCCAAGCAACTTGCTGATTTGCATCATAAAAGTGAGCCAGGGTTGTCTACTTCTGTCTCCTGCAGAAAATAAGATCTCTTCAACTGTTTGAGTAAAAATGAAGTGATTTATGGGTCGTTTTACACTTACTGGTGCATTCAAGTACAGCTGTTAATTGAACTGTTTAATACTGTATTACTACAATGTCCGGTTACAGCCATTTTTGCATCAGTACTGAGAGTCTCAGGAGGAGGAGGGTTGGTTGGCCTGTGATGCTGCTGTTACTTTGCAGAAGAACTAGCTGGGTTTCTGAGGCCTTTTCCCTACACATCCAGTGTTCAGAAACACTGGGCTGGTATTCCCCATGTTTTACCAACACTGCCAGAGATTTTTAAGCAAATTAAAAATAGCAATAAAGTTTATGTTCAGCTAGCAGCGCAATAGTGCTGGCACTTAGGATTTTCTGTCATCTAACGGCTGTTTTGTGTGTATATATATTAAAGCTTAGTCAGTTTGACTTTGGTGGCGCTGTAGCATCTCGTCCCCTTGATTTCAACACAGAACTGTCAAGTCGCAAAGCTTGTTTCTGTAAACAGGTGTGTGAGGATGGGAGGTCTTTGGAAATGTGACCATTGTGTTTGTACAGTAGGCCAGAAGCAGTAGGTACTATGTATGTCCCTTTTCTCTCTCCTTTGCATAGATCTGTGTAACTTTGCCTAAAACTCAGAGCAGTATAAAGGCTACAGAAGGGGCCAGAATAAGGGATGGAAGTCTTATCTGTATTGCAGCAAGATTCCTGTTTCTGTGCTCTGTTGCAAAATTGTAATGTTAATGCTTCTGCTCTGAGCAGAAAGCCTTCTTTGGCTGGCTAAAATTTGGAAAAGCATTAGGCTCAAAGAGATACATTTTCTTTTCATTCCTTCTCCAAGTAAAATCTTCACTTAGACTGATGCTTGAATACTTAGGTTAGGCTGCCTTTGGCAAGATCCAGTAAGGCTTTCTTTGCCAAAACTAAGGTAAGCTCCATATAAAACCTAGTGTGATGAGTTATCTAATTCCTTTAAGAATTGTGTTCTCTCACAATTAATTACTTACGTAAAAGCACTTGTTAAACCATGTCTAGACTGCAAAGACCTGGATTTGACTGAATCTAATTAAAGTAATGGTGGCTTGCAGTATATTATCCTAGCTCCTGCTAGACAGAGATTGGCCTTGGCCGAGATGGTTTTGACTTGCATGCAGAGGTAAATTTAAGTCGGATAGCTGAAATGGTACTTCCCCCACCTGCTTGACCTGCCACAGAGTGAGTTGTCTACCATTGCAGGGTGGCTGAACAGCTCATGGAGAGGTGGGTTTCAGCACAGGGTCCTGAGAAAAAAGTAAATAAGTTTCCTGCTGGTTTTGGAGCATTAGGAGAATAATTCTCGAGAGTTATCAGGAAGCTTCTGACTGTACTGTGGAGATACGAGCCTTCTTAAAGGCCCTGCTAGAAATACTGGTTTTGATACTGGATGTTGAACACGTTCAGTGCACAGTTCTAACTGTCCATTATAGCCAACCACCCTCCTGACTAAGCTTGCAAGTTCATCGACCCATCTGTGCCCATTGCCTCATCTTGACCACTTAAGCCAGGCTATCAGCCGCCTATTGATTAAGAGGGATTAGGAGGGGCCTGTAGGTCTAACACAGCTGCTTTCTCCCAGCTCTGAACAAGTCACTGGAGTGAAGTTGTGGCATTGCCTGTGGGTCCTTCCTGGGAGATGTCCGCAGTAGTTTTTATTGCAGTATGAAGAAGATGTAACTTATTGCAGAAGACGATGTAACTCCTGGCTTCTGGTAGTTTTACCTCGTGGCCTTGAATGTTTGCCCAGACATGTCTGTGAAACATCTCTGATCTCAGCTGTTCTCATGTTTTTGCTATTCCTCTGTCTTGGCTGTCCGGACTCCTTTTATTTCCTGTAACTTTTCTATCTAGTGCACGCTTTGTTCACTGCCAGTCAAGTTGTGCCTGCTCCTCCTCTTTCACCCTGCCCCTGAATGCTTGCTCTGTTTATTCAGAAGTCTCTTGCGGCAATGCAAAAAAGGGGGGTAACAAGAAGAAAATGGAAGAAATAAAAGGTAGACGTGAAAGAGCTGTCCCTGACAGAATTCAGGCTCCTCTGTCTAAACTGACAAGTAAAACTTTCTTGAGAAACTGTTCTTGACTTTGCATTTTCAGCCTGTCATCAATTTTTTGCTTGTTTTGAACTTTGTCCCAAGGGGCTATTGCATGTGTGGTAGTGATGAAGTGATGGAGCCAGCCATACAACTCCTTTTCTCCTTATTGTGGGGGGATGAAGTGGGGGAGAAAAAGACATAGCTGCCCCTCACTGTAACACAGCAGCAGTGGGCAACTACCATGATTTCAGGCTGCTGTAGTCTTACAAGATGATCTTACTTTGCAGATGGGCTGTTCTTGATGCCAGGTTCAAGCCTCAGCATTGCAAAGAAAATTTGTATGTATCTAATAAAAGATACACATACTACGAAACTTTTCCTGGCAAAAGCCTTGTTTTGTCCGTGAAAGTCTGGGAACTTGAGTTTTTGTCATCTTCTCAGAAACAGAGCAGAATCGAGCCTGGGAAAAGACACATAGTGGCCAGGGGTCACAACACACACAGTGCTTTTATGAGTACCCTCCAGCATCAGTTGTTTGCAGCTGGGTAGTGTGTGCTGTAGGATAGGCACCTCTCTGCCCTCTCCTCTGATCATGAGCTGTGACTGGCTGAGTCTGCAGCACACAGTGAGTGCTTGCTCTGCCGGCTGCTCTCTTGAGCTCTTCCTGCTTCTTGCAGGAATCTGGTATTTTCTTAGCTAGCTGTGAACACTCTTCAAGCCTGATTTATGCATGAGTTTTTTGAACTGATCTTTTGCTTTCCTTTCACTTTTAACCTCTTAATTGGGACCTAGTTGTTACAGGACTGCCAACATCATGGGTGAAGAATATCCACAATTTGGATTGTACATTGCTTATGAATTGTTTTGTTACTGTGGAAAGAAAGCTGTTGTGCTCCATGACTGGCTTATAATTCATTTTGGATCGCCTGATGGGAACTCAAGTCAGATGAGGTGAATGATGGTCAGTGTGAAGTGGACATTACAGGCAAAGAATGCTCCTGGTCATCTTACCATGAAAAAAAGAATAATATTTATCTAGCCAGACTGAGATGCTGACTTCTCTCTGATGTGGGATGTCTCAAAGAGCTTCATGTTTTTCCTCAATTGTTTCTTGAAAACTTCATCTTTAGTCATGGTTTAATTTCTGCCTGAAGGGAGAAGACCCTTCTTCCTTTTTTCTTGCTGGCTATCTAGAGTGACAGAAATTGCATCAGGCTGGATTTTCGTTTATTTATTTACTTGGCAGAAGATTTACTCTTCTATGTGGCTCTGGCATTCATCAGTCCTGTTCATGGTGAAAGTTGCAGGTCACTGAAATATTTCAGCTCTTGACCTAATACCATGTGAGTGTTTCCTCTGCTCTTGCCTGGCTTGCTCAATTCCCTGTTTGGTCAGCAGCTGGGGAGCTGCTGTGAGCTTGGCTGGGGCTGGGCTGGCCTTGGCTCCCGTTTGCAGCAGAGCTGGCTTGCTGCTGGTATTAGCCTTGTCTGCCAACCGATGTGCCTGGCAGGCTGAACAGGAGACTGCAGTGTTAAAACGTTGTGGCTGCTCTCAGCCCACGGGCAGGCCTGGATGGCAGAGTCCATCAGGCTTGTTGGGGGGAGAAGGGCGATGCGAGTGCACAGCTTGGGAAAGGAGAGCAGGCTGTCCTTGTACCTGTGTTTCCTTACCTTTGATAGAAGGTAACTGTCAACAGCCATTTCTTTTCTTTACACACCTTTCACTGGTGTTCCTTTTAGCCCTCATTTTTCCTTCAAGTTTCCTGTTACTTATAAATCCTAATTCCAGTTTAATGATTTTTTTTTTATGTCTGGGGATTGTACATTATTTGCATCACAATAGAGCCCCATGAGAGAGACTTGGAGTAGTGTCAACTCTGGATCTGGCGTTAGGCAATTCAAAGCCCAGGCATGTGTTTTTATCAAGTTGATCCCTTTATACTGCAAAGTTTGAAGACACAGATCCAGTTGGAACTAGGCAGGCAGCAAGTCAAGCAGCACATCTGAGAGTTGTCTGGCCACCAGAACTTGCCTTAATCGGAAATAATAGAAGGGTAACAAGTTTTGTCACAAGGAGAAGTTTCAGGAGTTCAGTTCCATGCAACCTGGCGTAGTAAAAATAAAACATCAAAAGCATCTCAATGGTTAGCCAGTCACTTTTTTTTTGGCTAGTGTATTATGAACTGCTCATTCAGTAAGGTTGTAGAATCGGTTTCTCAAAGCCTGGTAATAAAACACATCAGTTAAAGTGAGGATGGAGTCTGGAAGAAACTGCTTATTTCTGTGGGCTGTTTCTTTCAACACCTTGGGTTTTTTTTTGTTTGTTTGTTTGTTTGTTTTTTGTTTTTTAATAGTTCATCATACCAGGACTATGTAGCAAGTTATGCCTCTAATTGGCTTCCCCCCAAGCTACATTTCTTTTTAATTGCCAAGTGTTACATTGGTAGTAGCATCGAAGAAAAATAAATCTGTCCTGAGAGAAAATGAGGGAGGATGCTGAAAGCTAGCAGCTAGCATAATTTTTGGGTTTTAGTTTGGGGTTGTTTTTTTTTTTGTTTGTTTTTGTTTTGAGCGTGTGAATGCTTCATTTTAAACAGGACAAAAGGACATGCTAATAAACCTAAGCTCTGCCTTCACTTTTCCCAGCTGTTGTCTCAGATCTTTGTTAAGCTCACTTGTTCTTTTCTCTCTTTCTCAGCTCAGGCCCAAAGGTCTCAAAGGGGTCATTGCATGTGGAGATTGGTCAGTGTCCAAGCATCCTTGGGAGAGCAAAGCAAAGAGAAAACATCTTTCACCCCCCTGGTTGTAGTACCTCCAACAGGTTTTGCTATACTTTAGTGCTGTCCAAGTGTTCTGCAGCTCCTCTCCTGTTTGTAAGTTTTGGTGGATCCTGGTTCTGTCAGCCTGCACCAGATAGGTAGCCAGAGAAGGCATCACTTCACCAGAAGGAACTTCTCACATGCTGTGAATGCAAATGGACCATTTGCTGCCCTCCCACCACCCAAACCTTTTCCCCTCTGGCTGTGTGGGCTTTAGTGCCATCGCAAAACACAAGAGTGACAGCTGGTCGGTGTCCAAAGTCCTTTGTATTGTTTCAACTTGAATCGGGAAATGATTTGTCAGAGGATCAAAGTGCTTTTGGCTGAATTAACTTTTTTTGCCAAACCGCGGGTTTGACCCAGGTGTAAATATTGCCTGATATTTACAGGGACTACCAGTAGCCCTTGACATGGGAAAGATTTATGGATATTGTCCAAATCACATTGGGGTTGGCATGATAAATTTCACAGAGCAGCCTGCATGGACTGTTGGACATTGCATTTGGAAATAAGTCGAGGTGTGAAAGGCGTTGCATGGAGTGGGCAGGAGAAGGCCTTCTATCTTATGTCCCAGTACAACTCTACAACCAGCAAACAAGCTTCCGGTGTTTGCAGTGACTTGTCTCTTTGCCTCCTCTTCTGCCTCCATTTCTGAAAGACATTTGCGTGTCACTTGGCACTGCCTCAGCCTTTGGAGGCTTTGTGTGGCTATGAAGATGTGACTTCATCCCTGCACTGCTCTCCGGGTTTGTGGTGATGTCAGGGCTTAGAACTCATTGCACAATGCAAATATGAGGTAGGGTAAGACCCCTGGGCAAGACTTTGCAGATAAGACTTTGCAGTGTGCACAGCTTATCAGTGTGCCCTGATTGGAAATGCCACACTGTGGAAAAAGACTGAGAGAAGGTGTGAGAGCCACTGCTCTGGATTCCTTCTTTCCCTGTGAAGGCCGGTGGTGTGTTGCTGTTGCTCCGGGGCAGTGTGTGTATGCCTGGTCAGGCAGCAGTGCTGGTGGGAGGAGCATGAGCTGAAAGCGCAGATGGATGTGGTCTTTGCTTAGAGGCAGATAAAAGTGAATGAGGTCATGTTGGTGAAGGTGTGCTTGGTGGGGTCACGGTCGAAGGCAGTGGGGTACTGGATAGATAGTATCACCTTGCTGTCACAGCAGTGCTTGCTGTGGTGTGCTGCCTTTTGTCCATGCCAGGACATAGCTGTAGATGACTATTCAAGACGGCAGTCCCAGTGTTTATGAATGACTGACACCTTGTCTTTGATAAATAGGAAAAGGGTGTTGTTTTGTTTTTTTTTGTTTTCTTTCTCTTAAAAATGCATTTCATTTGAGCAAAATACACCCAAAACTGAAGTACCTTGTTTTTCTCCTGGTCTCTGATTTGAAACATCAGTTTGTCAAGCCATCCTAAAGTAACTCCCCTCAGTGTACATGCAGATACACCCTTTCTGGGTAGGAGGGACAGGCCTAGCTCTCCAGAAGTGAATGGGTCATACACTGCCTGGTAGTCCAGCCATCTACCTGTGCTGGTATCTACAACGTATCAGCAAGTATCTGAGTAGGCAGAGCCTTCCCTTGCAGGACGCCACTTCTTGACATGCAGCTTTGTCTCTTCATGCATGGAAATGTGGAATGGCAGCAAGGCCTCATCCCTGCTCTGCTGCCTGCAGAGCCTTTGGGGATGTGGAAGTTTCATGCCGCAGAGCTATGTAGCTGCAAAGAGGTGGGGTTTGTGCTCTGAGGGAGCAAGAAGATTGCTGGTAGATGGTGAACTGTGATATGGAGTTAGTTTGTCTGGTACACCTGAGGGCAAAGTCGTAAGAAATGGATGGTGTCAGGATGCCTGACTGATAAAGTTGGATTGAGGAGCAGAAAAGACTTGAAGTGAGCTGTTAATCAGTAACAAACTGAGTCATCCTGCAACAGCTTGCAATGCCACAGTGTGAAAGGAAGGAATGTGCACAAGGGAGTTTATTCCAAATAGGGAAGGACTCGCCCTCCCTCTTGCACTCAAAAAAAGCATTTTATTGCTTTTGAGAAGGAGCAACTTGGTTGGGTAGGAAATGTGTCCCTATCATTTTGTTCTTTGTTCTTCAGAGCTGATAGCATTTGTGTGAAATGCTCAATAATGACCCAGAGGACAGCTGTGTAGTTCCTTTCATTTTCTGTGGTGTATCCTACAGTGGAGGATTTCCCCTTTAAAAAGGGGGGGGGGGGGGGGGAAGGGGGGGGGCAAACAAAACCGAAATAAAAACACACACCAGAAAAAAAAAAAAAAAAAGGAAAAAAGCCAAACAGTATTCCCATTGTTTGCCCAGAACAAATCTGGTATGTTGAAGAAAGTATCTGGTCCTTGACATTTCCATTCTCTTGCTGTTGGCTCTGAATTGCACACCTGAGGTTGAACTGCAGGTGTCTTCAGATTCCAACCAAGCAAAACATTTTTTCTTCTCAGATTTCAATTAAGCTTATGTGCTGTGGCAAGGCCAGAAACTGTAACCCTTGTTTTCAGGGGAAAATATGTGGTTGAGGTTGAGGTTGCTGGGTGGGTAGAAAGAAAAGCAGTTTCAGGATGGGGACAAGGGGATGAAATACTGATGTAAGAAAACACAGCTGGCTGGGCTGAACGTCTGTGCAATCAACATGCAGTCTGTATGCCCATGAGTTAATAACACAGGGAATAAAATCCTTTCCACTGCCTGTTTGTCCAGTTGGCATATTGCCCACTTGTACCCATGCAGTGTGAAGGAGTGGCCTTGCTGTGGGGTAGAAGCAGGCTGTGAAGAGAAATAGTCCTGGGAGCATTAAAACATAACTGGGAAAGGGTGATGAAATTAGAGCCACTTTGGGTATTGTACAAGTTTGCAGCTCATCCTGCCTCATTAAAAAAAATAATCCCCAAATATTAATTTAAATAACTCCATACTTTGTGTCCTAGCTAAAATGAGGGAAATCACAATCATAAACAGTGATAAGCATGAAAGTGGTTTGGATTGAGCCTTTGTGCTTGCAGGTGGAATTGTTTTAATGATTATGATGTCCCATTGACAGCTCAAAAGGCTGCAGGTGAGCTGCAAGTGTTCCAGGTGATACTTAATTTATGGCTATATCTGCCTACTGACAGCCAGGAGTTTAACTCTTGCTGCAGGGACTTCTCTTACTTTTATTGTAATGGTATGAAGAGAGCAGCCTTGCTAGGCAAACAGACTTGCTGCTGGAAGCAGAAGCTTGAGATCCTCTGTGTTAAAATGTGCTAAAATCTCTGTATGTGTGGAGTTCATAGAGGGTTTTGTCCCTTATTATTCTGTCTGACTCATCTCAGTCCTGTTTCCAAAGAGGCTTTTATCACTGTCCATCCAGGTTAACTGAGTAGCTAAGATAACAGTTCTGCTTTCTTAAAGTGCTTTAGCTGCCTGTGTCTTAAACTGGCATGTCACCTGCATTGTGGTCCTGCCCCAACAGCAAGACATTTGTACTGTGTTGCAGCTTGGCTGGAGACACTTTAATTCAGGAGAACTTGTTCACCTAAGAGATGATGTGAGGACTCTTCCTCGCATAAAGTCATCCTTCTGAAACATCTATGCCTGTGTCATAAGCACCTCTCATCAAAATCGCTGTGCAATGTAAGATGGTGCTCTGAAGATTAACCAGGCTTAAAATAACATAGGCAAGGCTGATGCTCCTTTTCTTTGATCTTTTCTCACTGCTGGCGTGTCACTGGTAGCAAACATTACAAACTGATCTTGTGAGATGATTGTCTCTTTTTTTTTAATGGCATTTTTCAGAATGAATCAAGCCTCTTTCTTGAAAAGCTATCAAGTGCCTATTCTTAATAAGCAGGTACTTTGCAACTAGGAGCTTTGCAGTGCCTAGGTGAGGAGTTAATTAGCAGCCTTCTTGCTAACTGGTGTCCTCTTTCACTCTTCTCAGATTGCAAAGGGTAAGAATGAGGGGGGAAAAAAGCCTCATCTGATGAGGTCATTTCATGGCTTCATGCTGCCCACCCTGAGGCTATCTATGCCATCCTAGTGGGGTTCAGTTTAAACTTTCACAGGCTATTCTCGGGGAGCCAGGGCCTTTGCAGGGCAGGGCAGTTGCTGTTGCCTCCTTGCCTATCCCTGGAGCAGTCCTGGTAGGTGTCTGCTGAAGGGTGCTGGAAGAGGAGGGCTCAGCCACTGAGGTGTGAAGGGTAAAAACCAGCATTGTCTCTGCAGGCTTGCTTGTGCTCATCGGGTTTCACCAACGATTTACTGTGCTGTGGCTCAAGGGCAACAAATACCCAACATCTTTCCTGCACACCCTCCCTCTCTGCATAGCACTTCAGTGTCAGACCAAGAAGTAGCCGTTCTCTAGTCTTCATCTTGTTCATTAACTATTGCTTTAAGAAAGCAGTCTATTATTTGTTACTGGTTTGATAGGATGTGGCTATTTGTTGAGAATAAACCATGGAAGTAAACTTCTTTCCAACTGCGTAACAAAAATGAAATTTCTACAACTACTTTTAGAAGAAGAGCTTCTGTTTTGTGGCAGTCTTAGAGTGTGTATACAGATCCCTGCTCCTGGCCCCCAAAACCTGTTGATCCTACTGTTACAGAAGGCTTTTGTTGACAGTACAGATACATTAGCATTGTAGCATGACACATATAAGCTTTTGCTCTTGACCTCTCAGGTTTCTGTAGAAGGTCACACTGGAGAGGCTGGAATTCCTGCACTAATCACACTAAAGCAGAATATCCACCCTGGTTTTCCCAAAAGATTAACAGAATGATAGCTCATTGCTTTGAAATGTGATCTAAGACCATCTAGCTCTTGAGGAGTTTCTTTTGCATTTATGCATTGATTTTGTGTATTTTTAAACCACGTAGTTACTACTTCTTGGAATAAAATGTGAATGATAGCTGATCACACTGGTTGCTTGCTATTGCTTTTTGTCTCACCAGAAGCTTTCAGTGCTCCCCTGTGGAGTAGCTGAGAAGACAAAGACTTTGTTTCCCTGTTTTTGTGAAGGGAACGTTTTGAGGTAACTAAGCTGCACCTGTGAGTGACATGGTCTAGTGTGAGGTGTCCCTGCACATAGCAGGGGAGTTGCAACTAGATTATCTTAAGGCCCTTTCCAACCCTAACCATTCTATGAGGCAGTTGCTGAAATGCGTGGTAAGGTAAAGTTTCTCTGCCGGTTTCAAAAATAAACAAATACACTAAAATTGCCCCAGACATTAGGCTTGACATCTGCAATTCTGCAGGCATCTTTGCGGTCTAAGCTGAAGGTGCTGACACTGCTGTTTTAAGGTTTTGGGAAAAGTGTCCCAAAAAGAGCTGTGAGCCTCTCCTTCCTTATAGCCTGGCTCACACAAGAGGTATCTTCTTTACTCCAAACCTATGTTCTGTAAAATGTGGTATGAAAGTATTTACTTCATTGTGAGCACCTGGTTTATTAATCATGGGCCCTGGCATGGTCAACACAGCTGGGAGCTTTTGTGGATGCCCATGTTTCATACAGTGCCTGTGGTTTTCTCTATGCTGTTGGTCTGTGGTGGGGTCAGAGTATGACAGCATCACTTAGCATTGTCTTAAGATCTGGATGCTCAGAGCACTTCCAAATTGGACTGCACCTCTGAGGAAAAGATGAACATACCAGATTATCACTGCTCTTTCTCCCCAGAGCAGTCTAGTCTCCAACCTTTCTGAAAACAGTCTTTTATTACTAATGATATGAGACACTTTCTTTCACTCTGAAGTTAAGCACTGGTAAGGAAGATTGGAGAACTTATTTGTGCACCTGAATTTCCCCCCCCTCCCTTTTCCCTCAAACCCTTGTATATGTATAGATAAGCTATAGATTACAACATTTTTTGGATGGAAGCCCTCTCTAATACTGTTTCAGTCACTCTTGATGAACAGTGTCATGAAGACACTCACTGCAGGGCTAAAGAGCAGGTGTTCACATTTCTAGTGGGTACTCCAGATGTTTATGTAATGTGCCTAAGCTTGCATTGGAATACAAAATATTTGTGAAAAGCCCCCAGGTCTATCCATGGATAAGCTATTTGCCTAGGTTTTCTGAACAAAGCACGAGAAGGACCTTAACTGACAAGATCTAATAAGCTTTGTTTTCTAACAACTCTTTCTTGCGAGAATGACTTGGGGAAGGTTGTTACCAAACCACTTGTAAATTGGAATCTTAAGACTATAATATTGACTTTTCCCTTCTGTTTACTGCAAAAGCAAATACTGAAAAATACTTGAGAAATTCTTGCTCTTATGTACTGGCAATTAAATTATTCCAGCCAGGATCTGATGCAAACTCAGACTTCTGTTCTGTAGTAGTCTCTGCTGAAATGCACATCCATTTTCCCCTCTTTTCACCACAAACCACTTTTGTTTGACTTCAGGGATTTTCATCACATAGATCAAACATTTTTAGTAGATACTTCAGGTAAAGCTTGAAGAGGGTTGCTCTGTCACCTTTTAATTGATTTTTAGATTATACAGAAGAGGGAGAGAAGCTTCAAAATAAAGTTGCCTGCAGTTTGTTTATTATTAATTTTTTTCATTTATATTTTATTTATTACTTATTATTTGTTAAGTGTGTAAGAAAGTATGCAGGGCCTATCTTCTGAATGAATGACTATTTGCAAAAGCAGGTTTAAAACTAACAAACAATCTCAAGCAAGTTCTACTTATATTGTCGTGTTGAGTCTGATCAGTTTTCCTATCTTGAGATTTCAGGTATGTGTGGAAAAAGGTTGCTTTAAATTTTTTTACTTTCTTTCTGTGTGGTCACTGTGACAACTCGGGTTCCCTGAAATGAGTGGTTATCCTGCATAACGGGGAAACACAGATCTTGGAAACTGCAAAATATGACATATATGGAGAAGTACTCCATTATGCATTGCTATGATCCTCAAAGGTTTTGGAAGTATATAATGAAGGGAAAGAGACAGAGGGAGCTGGGCTGCTTGAGTACAAAATGTAGAATTATTCTAGAATTATTGACATGTCTCTGCTGAAACAGTGTTCCAGATGCATGCATTGTCCCTAGCGCATGGGGAATTAGCTGAAATAAATACCCTGTATTCCACATGTATTTCTGGCAAGCACTAGGAATGAAAAGGGCTGAATCAAGTTTGCCCAGAGAAGCTGTAGCTGCCCCATCCCTGGCAGTGTTCAAGGCCAGGTTGGATGGGGCTTGTAGCAGTCTGATCTAGTGGAAGGTTTCCTTGCCTGTTGCAGGGGAATGGAACTGGATGAGCTTTGAGGTTCCTTCCGACCCAAACCATTCTATGATTCTATGCTGGAAGTGTCTTACTGTAGAAAGTGTTCAGGCAAGTTGGTTGCCCAGAACAGCAAAATGTGGTTGTTGTATCAAAGTAAGTTGAGGGGCAACTGCGCCAACAGCAACTATAGGTGTTGCTGCATCTCACTTAGGAGTGTGGCTAGGTCTTAAGTTTGAGGAATGGAACTTCATGTAACAGGAGGAGACTGTAGGTAGACACATATGCACAGTTCTGTCTTTGAGAACTGTGTTTTCTTCCAGTTAAAAAACTGCATTTTATGTCGTCTTCTAGCCTTACAAGTTGTGTTGTGAAAGTGTTGTGTATTTTGCTAGCCTGTAGCTGTGAATATTGGCTTTGTCTTCTGGTTCTGCCTCTCAAAACTTAAAAGGTGAATGATCCTTTCCTTGAAAGGAAGGCTACGAGCCAGGGCATTCTGTGAAATGTGAAGACAACGTTTCATTAAGTGTAAGCAATGTAAGTGTAATGCCTTGATGTGAAGGCACTATCGCATGAAGTGTAAGCAGCTGTGATGTGAGCTGTGGTGGTGGGTGTAGCTAGGAGTAAGTATGGTCTCTGCTTTATTCACCTGCCCTGTTAGTCCTTACAGTGGTGTGTTCATCACAGCCCACCCTGTGGATGCACTGCTTCTGCTAAAGGTCCTTGGTCTGGTGAAGGTGCTAAGGTGTGTAGAGGAGGTGTCACTGTGCAGGAGTGGGTGGACTTAGTGATGAGTGTGGGTGGTGCCCTGGCAGCACCCTCAGAAGTGCTGTGTGAATGAGTGCTGGGTTCGGAGGAGGGTAATGTGACACTATGTTGTCAGTGGTGGGGAAGAAACCCCACCGTTGTCTTGGCTTTGAGCTGGCAGCACTGTCACGGTGTTTCTAACGTATGCACAGCTTGAGTCCAAAGAAAGTTTCTTCTGTACCAAAAATAATTGTTCTCTCAGGGCCTTAGAAAAAAGTCTTACTTGATGGTTTGGACATAATCTAATTCTGGAGTGTCAGTGTGACTTTTCCATTCATATTGGTTCATAGATGAAAGAATGTGTGGCAAATACCCAGCATAATTATGCGTGTTTCTAATGTTTCAGCTTGTATAACACCGCCCACCTTCCCAGAGAGGTCGAGTTACTGTTTCAGGCATTGCAGTTCAGTGATGTACTGTGTGCTAGCGAGAAATGGACTAATATCTCTGTAAGTTCAGTGCTTTTGTTTTTTAATGCTTTTTCATGAAATAGTGAAGTCTGGTTTGTGTCACTGGGTAGGTTTTGGTGTCACAATCTAATGGGCTATTTAAAATACATCTAAATGGGAGTGTACTTGTGACTTGAGGTGGTGATTTGTTTTTGAATGGCAGTACTTAATGTGGAGGAATTATTACAGAGTGAGTGTGTGTGTGTTTTTGGAATGCCTCTGTTGGTATCTCTTTCTGGTGTACAGACTGTTTGCAAACTGCTGCAACAGCCCTGATAGTCCTGCACAAATCAACAAGCTGTGGCAGAATGATGATTATATATGTGGTCAAGTTTTCATCTGCGGTGACCCTGAGTACCCACAGGCATGGGGAGCCTTCACCCTGACGTGATAAAGCACGGTTGCATGGCTTGCGCTGGCTCTTTCACTTGCTTTTCCAGTTGGTCCTCTCCCTCCCCTGCCCTTTGCTGGCTGCCCTTGCGAAGGAGACCCTGCAGCTTTTCAGGTGACATCGGCTCAGGTCACTTTGCTCTGTGGTGTTCTACAGACTGGGGGTAGAGGGGATTTCTGCAATTGTTTTTTACTATTATTTTGACTGTTCAGGGGAAACATATGCTGAAAATCACACAATTCACACGTGTGTTTTTCCCCAGTCTGCTTTGAGATATTAGGCTGTTGGTTTACAACCTTAATGTCCATGTGCTGGTGCTTCAAAGTCCAGGATTCAGTGTGCATATATGTTTGTATCTTTTTCCTGCATGGATAGAGAGACAGAGCACTATGATTGCAATGTCTCCCTACTTATTTTTTTGGCAGAAGCAACAGGAATACTGCCCTTTGTGTGTGCCTTCTTTTGTGGAATTTCTAATTTGTACCATTGCTGAATATGCTAGCCAAACAGTTTCACCAGAAAAGAGTATCTTGACCAGCAGCCTCATCCTTGTCCTCTCTTTGCTAGGATCAGTTACTCTCCTGCTTTGCTTGAGGGACACAAATGTTTAGGGTGATAAGGCTTGAAATAAAATTGGGGAAAGCTGTTAAGGGCTAGAAGTGGGACTCTGGCAAATAATGTCCTTTCTGCTGGAGGCCACATGCTTGTTTGCATAATTTTCCTGGTCACCGAATTCCTGGAAACACTTGGTTTTGTTTACTGCCCCTAGTCCAAAATGAGTTGCCGTGTCTGTAACATACTGTTCTTGAAGGCGTAAGGACTTCCATTGGTTATTCTAGATGTGTTTGTTTCGTAGGAAGCAAATTCCAAATTACTTTATTTTTAGCTTTTCTTGTTCAAGTTGTTGATTTCGAACATCTGATGAGACAGCTGTCGTATTTCTTTTTCTCCCTGTGACTGTGTTTACACTTTTGAGGATCCCTCTCATTGCAGCCTGCTGTACCAAGCATACCACCCAATAGCACTGTGCAGCTTGGGCTCATCAATTCATTGTTTTCAGAGCTGTAGGCTGAAAATATGACAGGGTTATTCTTCAGTACCAGAAATTTTTTGGAGCTATTACAGGAGTTTGTTGTGTGGCTGGTGTACCATCCAAAAATTCTATCCCTTGGGAATATAAACTCTGGAATGTCAGTAAGGATGTGGTGGTAAGACCTGTTTGAAAATCTCAAAAGTAGGTAAGCAACATGCATATGGAAAGCCCGAGCTGCAAAGCCAAGTGATCTGGTCTGAGGTTTGCTTTAGTGCCAGAGAAAGACATGAGAACCATTATTTTTTTTCTTTTTTTGGTCCTGCCAGCTTAGTCCTGGGATGTGGCCTGTCCTGAAATAAGGGGAGCTTTAGCCTCCAGACCTAGATATGGAGATGGATATGGGGGATATGAATGCCTGAAGATGCAGGTTCTTGGAATGGTCCTAGAGCAGATCAACTGCCTATTTCATTGTTTGCTATAGCTGTGTTATACCATGAAGATACGTAGTGACGCTCAACAGCTGGGGTATGCTTTCATTTTCTGTGAGGATGGGGAAATAGCACAAAAAGGGAGTAGAGTTTTTATGAAAGTTTTTTTTTTTTGTCACTTGAAATCTAGCAATTAAGACTTTTTGGGGTTCATCAGAGTTACTAGTGTTTCTGACCTGCTGCTTCTGGAGATAATGGCAATCAGTTCTATATCTTTATCTTAATTTTGAAGGTTATTTAGTGCCTTTTAAAAGCTTTCTCTCCCTTCATCTGCTTGTCCAGCTCAGATGGGACCAGAGGAGTGAGCAGATGGCTCTCATTAGGGGCAGCTTTTGTCCACTGGCAGGTGAGAGGCCATCTGACCTAGGAACAAGGCAAACAAGATAGTGTTTTAGCGGTCCCTTTCAGTTTCATTCTCCACCTTCCCATTTCATTTTCACTGGAAGACAAAAGAATGACCTTCATGGCCTTTCCTAATCTCTGCTTCCCTTAAGGAAGCAAGCACAGTTTTATCATATATGCTATTGCTTGTAAGAGGTGTTTCATGATATGGTAATGTGAACAAGCAAAGGGTATAACTAGATAAGGGATGTAGCAGGGGATGTAACTGGTGTATTGAGAAAAGTTAAATGAAGACTGTGACTGAGGGTCTTCCCAGTTTTCCTACTTTCCTGAACCATTGCTCTGTAACATCACACTAGTGCTTCATTTGTGGCACCCTCTTTTCCCTCCATTCCTTGCCTAAAATGAAATATCTCAGCTACACTGCCCTTGTCAAGCCCATCCTGCTTTAGAGTCCTAGGAAATACATGGTTTTTAAATCTGGGCTGTTTTGGTAACAGCCTTGCAGACAGAGAATAAAGAATCAGATCTGTCCATGCAAGTGGTCATCTGGGAAAAAGGGGAAAAAATTACCACAAACAAAAATTGGGTGTGCTAATGACTTTACCTCCTCTGACTCTGGACATGAGTCCTATAGGGGGGTGATGAAGTCCATAAGCAGCGCATGAGCTCTAGCACTGTCAGTGACATTTCATTTGTGGCAGCAGCCACAGTTGTTAGAGTGGGTATTTGTGCCGTCTCTTTTCAGAAGTTTGCCCATTTCTGGTTAAAGCTGAAATTGCTGTCCGCCAGCTGAAGATAGCAGTGGTGGTTGTGTCATGGCACTGTTTGTGCTACCTTTTTCCTTTCAGAAAGCCCATGGTGAACTCCACAGTTTGCATAGGGAAGTATTGGAGGAGTGGGATTTGTGTATCTGGCCTCTGAGGGTACAGTGAATGGTGAGTCAGTCTTGCCTCACTTGACAGATAAAGGTGTTAAGATTCAGCACATCTGCTTGTATGGCTTGCTGGGTTTTATGTTTTGTCACAATCTTGACTAGTTCTTGTTGGTTGGGGACTGAAATGATTACCTGGATTGTCAATTCACATTCAGCATGTGAGTCAAAAAAAGCGCCAAGAAGGTTTGGAAGGAGACAGCCTTTTATTAGTCAGTCTCAATCGTATATGTGCACCAGATGGGTATGAAAGTAGTACTGTTTTTTAAAGTGATCAGGTGGCAAATGTGTCTTTTATTACACGTTTCCATTTTTCATAAGCTGACTTACTGTGTGTCTAACATGAGAACTGCTTCTTTAATACCTATTTATCAAATGCAGTTTAATTTCTCATAATGATTATGCTTTTTACACTGGTAGAATTTGCATTCAGCCTTGCTGGACCTGGCAGATTTATTTGAGTCCTTGTCCACTCTGATGAGAGCACGAAAGGCTCAGGTAGGGTTTTCATGCTGCTTTTTTGATGTGGCTTCACCATGTCTCAATGCAGCCTGCTTTATACTAGACCAGCATTGTCCCTGTTCTTTTTGCCGTAAGAAACAGCTTACTTGTTGAAACCAGTCACTGTTTTTTGACCACTGTACTGCAAACCCTGGACCAAGGTGAAGCCGCCCTTTTCTGTGCTGTGACCTCTGCCTGTGTAAATGGACTGAAACGTGAGAAGCCAGTGTTGCCCTCCAGGTTCTAGCTGAGCTGGTGTATCCCATTTACCAGCAATGCGAGTCCCCTTGCTGAAGTAACTCATGCATAAATTCATGGGGCTGTACTGTGCAGAAGGTCTGCAGTTCTGGAGAGAGGCCATATGAGCAGTACTGTCTTGGTAATATCTCATTTTAGGTGGATTAGGGGGGAGGGGAGGGGGGACACACACGGACGGGCAGACTGAGGCTGTTCAGGCTCTGAAATTCTGTTCTGCTTGGCACTGTAGAACACTTTTGCTCGACTTTGCCTTGTTTGTGCCAGAAGGTTTGGCAGACCCTTCTTCTGTCTTTCCATCTTCTGGTGTTGGGCAGGCTATGAGATTACATTCTGCTGCAGGTTGCATTCCAAGGCAGATGTTCCCCTGGCTGCTCACAATCCAGTTACTGTTGGGTACTGTTGAGTATGTTATTCCTTATGGGATGTGTTTTAACAAGTCACAAGCAGCTCAAAGTCCATTTGCAATAAGTACGTGAAGTCTCTGTACCAAGAAGTGGCATCAGGTACAGCAGATAAGGTGTTCTGGCTTTAGCCCAAGACCTGTCTTATCACCAGAATGTTGAAAGGAAAGTTGCTTTGGCACCAGTTTGACTTTTTTAAATGAGCTAACAACCACACCATTATCTGCTGTTTAGAACCTACTAACTCCCGAACATTTATGCTAGCACTACAGGGTCTCTCCTTGTTCTATATTGAGACCAGTTGGGAAATTAGCATTTGTGGTCAATTGCTGCAGGTGATTGGCAGACAATGACCATTATTATTACAGGTAGCTTCTCTGAGATGCTGTCCTGGACCTTTTCTGCTGGGGTCGAGGAGATTGTCCATAAATACTTCCTCTTAAGCTCCTCCTCCTAGCAACGAAGGATTCTCAGTTGATTATTTTCCTGGTTGTTAAGAATTAGAGCAACGTACAGCTCAGTGTTGTCTGCTGTTGTCACAGACTTAAGTAAAAGAGCTGTGTGATACATTCTGAGAGGAAGCATCCCTCCATAGGGGGTTCTTTGGTGTAAGACACTTCTTTCACGTGAAAGAGACTGCTTGGGACTGGGGGTGGGATGTGTGACCAAATGGCATGATGCATTGGCATGAGGAGATTCCCAAGGCAGCAGAGTACTCACGTTGCAGTGGCACCCTGCCCAGATTAATTAGTGTCTCTGCAGGGTTAATTAGCATGGTGCTTTGTGCCATGCAGACATAGTTTTAGTTTATTTCCTTTAGGGATTATGAGAATTTATGCAGGTGAAGTGTACCAAGATTCATTATTGCTTTTGATTACATAGAGGCGTTCTGTCCAAAAACTTAAAACATATTCATGGGGAAATAGGGTCTTTTCCCCTGGAAATGTTACCTGCAAATTCAGATTTATTTTAAAATTCCCAGCAAGAATGTAATGACCCTTTGGTGCTATGCAAGGCACCTTTAACTGACTTTGAATTGTTTGACCCAACACTGGAGGCATATCACAGTAAGTTATCCAGGCATGTCCTTGCAGTTGAGGGGGCTAGTGTTTTTTCAGACCTCTTTAGATAAGTGAATCTGGCTGCTGGGGGGAGGTGTGTGTGTTGGAGGAGTGTGTGGGAGGAGGTGTTGAACAATGTTAAAATGGAAAAGGAGAGAAGATGGAATATGTGTGTTAGCTGCCCATGGGGAACGTGTCAAGCTAGAGTACGCTGTGATATAGACTTCCTATGAAAAACTGGTGAAACCATGTCTTTGGGAATTTAAGAAATACCTGTTGCATAGCAAGCTTTGTATAAATTAAAATGTTATCAAGGCTAAAGCTTCATGTAAAAATTACAACTTTATCAGCAAAAGTCCTCCTTGTGCTCCCTTTGTATATTCAATATCTCTGCTTAACTGTTTGACCATGTTTGTTTTCATTTCTGCTTTTCTTCACTTCTACTTAGCACTCAGTTATGCTGATCACTAAGTCAGTTTTCTGACTGGGAATGAATTTAGATTGCCATTTGCAAGGCAGTTTCGAAGAGCAATTACTTTTTGGTACAAGATACATAAATCGATTTTATACCGATTCAAATTTTGCTTAGTATTACGCATATTTTTTAACATCATATCAGAATGTTTTCTGATGTTTGGTGTTTTTGCTAATACTTGCTAGGTGTGGTTTGTTCTCTTCTTGAGGGAAAAAAAATGGGTGTGCAGTGTAATGTTTTTTGTTTTGGTTGGGCTTAGATGAGTAGGAGTCAGTTGATTGTGTTTTGCATGTATGCTCCGATTTGTTTGGGGTAAAAGGCAAAACTGAAGCATTCTTTCAGTCTGGCATGAAAACCAGTACAGTATGTGATAAATCTTGGCTCCTAAAGGATTTCTGACTTTTGTTCAGTTCTCTTTGACAAAGCGGAAAAATTACATGGATTTGTCCATAGTCATCTCGGAACTCAAGAGTGTCCTACTTCTGGCTTTTGGTGTAGCACCATTACTGTGCTTTCAAACTGATCTGGATCAGGTGTAAGCATAAACACTCTCTCTTCAGCTTACACAGAGTACCTGGTACAGGGTTTACGGTAGCTGTGGGATAGTGTGCAAAAGACAAAATCTGTTGGAGCAGAATTAACCCATGAGAAGTACCTGAATAATCTTGACACCACATTATGGGGACATGATATGCTGGGTGTGGTAGTAGGAGTTTCAAAGTCAGTTTTTGTGTGTCCTTGAACAGTCACCCAGGGTGTGTATCTGTCAGTTGTGTATCTTGAAGATGAAGGCTGAAGTTGTGAAATATTTGGAATTTTTACACGAAACTGTTGTAAGGCTTATATGGAAGTGTAAAGCAGGATGTTGTACAGAAATACAAAGATTGTGGTGCTTCCTATTAGCTGTGATTATATAGCGCCAAGGATATAACTTGCTTTCTAACATCTCAAGTTTCTTAATGCATTATAGTTTTTAGTATTATGTAAACAGAGGTACTTGCATCTTGGAATGCACCCCCACTGAAATGTAAGGAAAGCATTTTTAGGGTGTTGTGAATAGCTAACGTGCAGTGCAGACAAGTTCATATTTTACATCAATAGCTGAAAGTATAACTGAATGTATTGGGGAACTGTTGGAGGGGTGGGGAGAAGAAATTGATTCCCATTTCCTAGGGGAAACTTAAGAGCACTGAACACTGTATTAAAGCTTGCCTAAACTTGGGGCTTTTGAGATTTCTGGTTTTGTAACAGATGTTGTGTTTCTGGTTTATCTTTCCACAGTCTACTATCTCCCACTTAATTCCTCCTCTCCTACAGCAGAGAGACCCTTAAAGTTTCCCTTCAAATGCTACTTGTTTTAGTTTATGAAGACAATTAACCCTTAGGAGGCTGGTTTAGGGATTTGTAAATGTAGGATTAGAACAGTATAAATATATGTAGGGACATCGGTCTGTGACATGCTTTCAGTGGTAGTTTATTTATTAATTTATAATAAAAACTCTTTCATACCTGGTATGATTCCCTTGTACTCCGTGAAGCCCACATGTAGCTTTACAAACTGGGACAACAATAGCTTTTTATCTTCAGACTAAAGCTTTAGGGAAGTACTTAATTAAAATCTGGATGATAAGAAGTGTCTTTTTCCTGAAGATAATCTTCAAAACTCTCTTGAGTAACCATGCTAGATATAAATTGTTTTGCTGTCCCATCCCTCCATTGCTGTCAAATGTCATAGCAGCTGTCAGATGTGATAGCAACACTGTTGTGCAACTATTTAACATCAGCACAGCTTCAGGGTGCAGCTGGCTTAGCCTGTACCTTTAAGTGATTGTGAGGCAGGATGCTTCAGTGCAAGGAATGGTGTCTGTGTATCTGTGGTCTTGGGAAGTTTGATCATTTGAGGGACATGCCAGCTAGTTAGAACTGAAAAACAGGAGCCTATACTGGCAGAACATCTTTGCTGAGTTGCTGTGGAGGAAAAGAGCTGTCTTATGTGCTATATAGGTGCAGGCATGAACTTTGTTGCAGTTGGAAAACCTTTACTCAGTGAGGGCTGAGCATGTACAAGTCCTCGCGAGGTGAGAATTTCTAAAGAAATGAGACAAAGCAGTCTGTAGATGTCTCTTCTGCAGTCTATCAAGTACTTCAATGTGTCTTTAATGTACATCAACATCCTGGCTTATGTAGTGCTACTGCATAGCTCACATGGACTTCTGCTGTATTTTCCAGTGCAAACTAATACTAGGCTACCTTTCCTTCAACATTCACTGTTGTGTTTCTGCATCTGGCATGGCTGGTGTATCCTGAAATGCCTGGAGTTTTGTTCCAGTGCATTCACACAGACTGTTGTTTGAACAAAGAGGATTTAAATTGGGAAGGCAGTGCAGGGTGACACAGCTATTGCAAGACACATGCTTTCTTTCCTGGGGGGACTGTAACCAAAATATTGCTTATGCGTTTCACACTGGAAGCAAAAAATTACTTGGCCTTTCATATTTGTAATTGTTGGTAATTTCATTATTGTTTAGCTTGGCTTTATCAGGTATCACTGGTTTTAAGCATGTGATATATTGCTTGACATGTACAATGGCTAATTGGTGCTTTTCATTTTGCTTCTTTAGGATGACTCTCAGCTTCCTGAATGTGCTGTCAAATGCTGAAACATTGAACTAGCTGAATCCTTTGCATTATTTCTGATGTTTAAAAAGGCCTAAAAGAAAGTAGACAACTGGCGCTTCTGTTACAGTGTTTTAAGGTAACACGTGACTTCTTTTTCTGGGTTCAGAGGGAAGAGGATAGGTAGACATGATCCCACTCACACCAGAACTGTTTCTTGCTTTGTAATAAACCTGTCGTGGCTTAACCCTGGCCATCAGTTAAACACCTTACAGCCATTCCCTCTGTGTCAGGATGGGGGAGAGAATCGGAACAGTAAAAGTGAGGGAAAAAAACACTGGTTGAGAGAAAGACAGTTCAAGAGGTGACGCAAAAGTCATAGAGGCAAAGCAAAACAAGGAATTCTTTCACTTCTTCCCACTGGCAGGCAGGTGTCCAACCATTTCTAGAAAAGCAGGGCTCCATCATGCATAATGGTTGCTTGAGAAGACAAACACCACCACTCCATATGCCCTCCCCATCCTTCTTCTGCCCACCACATGGTCTGGAATATCCCTTGGGTCAGCTGGGGTCTGCTGTCCCAGCTGTGTCCCCTCTAACTTCCTAGCCTGCTGGCTGAGCTGAGAGGCTGAAAAGGCTTTAACTTTTTATGTAAGCACTGCTCAGCAGTAACTAAAACATACCTGTATTACCAACATGGTTTTCAGTAGAAATACAAAACATAGCCCCATACTAGCTACTATGAAGAAAATAAACTATCCTAGCCAAAACCAGCATGAAACCATACTAACATGAAGTCTTAAGAATGGACCCAACTATCACTAGTTGTTAGCTACAGGTAAATTTACCGACTTCACTGAGTGAGTGAAGAAATGAAGAATGAAGTGAATAAAGCAATGAAGAAACAACTTGGTTTCTTTTCCTAAATAATGAATTCTACACTCTTACATGCTTCCATTAGAATTCCTTAGTCCTTCATCTATGCATTAATAATGTTTCAGTAGTAAAAAGATAGCCTTCAGTCCCTATGGGATGTCAGGCTGAGACAAATTCTTCACTGCGAAAAGTACGGGCAAGAATCTAAGCACAACTGTGGCTAGAAAAGTGACCCTTCTGCTTTGACTAGAGCTGCTGCTGCTGTCTTTTATCAATCAATTACCATATTTTGTACCTATCTTTTGTATTCATAGTTGCATTGTCAGCTTCTTTGCTTTTTCTGTGCAGCACAGTAGACAGCAGAGTGACTAGGCCAATGGAGAGTATGTTTGCGAAATGCCCAGTGCACAGCATGGTCTTCTCTTGCTGCAGGGTCATTTCAGTGAGTAGGGAATGGGTGGAAGCACCCCAGCAGGACATGGCTATACAGAAATCTTGCTGTGCAAAGACACAAATCATGTTAAGAGCAACACCAAAGGGAGGGCCTGAATTAAATCTGTAATAAAGGAAATACAGATGGGTAATCCCTGTGTAAAGGCTCTCTTTGCTGCTGTCTCCTGGATTCCCTCAGGTTTGGCAGCTGCTGTTCGAAGTGGCAGCTGACTCCTGTTTACTTATGGTGACTGTCACTGCCCACCTTATTATATGCACTGCAGTGTGCTGCAAGTTCAGATGAGAGATGAGACACACCTAAAACTGAGCTCATCTCTTGGAGAACAAAGATTTAGTCTTTTGGCCATTCCAACTATGAAGGACAGCTCACTGCAGATTAACTCTTGTCTCATGCCACTTATGCTGCTTGAATCAGTGAAACTAAGCAGTGGGGGACAGCTTGTCTAGCTTTTGAGCGTGGAGTAAATCTTAGTGTTTGACTTTGAATTGATGACAGCTTTTGGGACAGGTAGAGGGCTACTGAATCTAGTGATCCAAAAGATATGCAGGCACCAGCTGTTTTCCCAAGCTGCGGAACTCAGCAAGTGTGCAACAGCAGATCTCCTGCCTTGCTGCATCACTTTCTGAACTTGCCATTTCAGTGGGGTGTGTTCATGTGTGTACGTGCATGCACCCGGGCTCCACTGACTCTCCCTTTGGCTCTCTTGCGCAAAACTCAGTTGAGAGAGGGTGCTGCAATGTACCTGTGGCAAGCTGCTGTGTACCTGTGGTACACAGCTCACAGCCGTGAGCAGAAAGCCTCCCTGCACTTCCACTCATTGCAGCACATTTCAAATCGGCCCTGGGTTCTTGCAGTGGCTGTACCTCCTTGTTTGGTGCTGTTCTTCATTAGTATATGGTAGGGCTTTGGGTCTTCTGGAGGTTTTTTCACTGGGAAAAGCATTTGTAGGTTAATTTTGTCTTTTGTGCTGGCAAAGAATTGCTTTGTACAGGAGTTGGCAGAAAGTTCAGGCCTGGGCCCTGGAGCAAGGCTGTAGCTGGCAGGGGGGAGAAGTGCTTAGCAAAGGCTAAGTAAGGAAACTTATTACCACTGTGACTAGGCTCGTCCCAGTTCCTGTATGGCTGTGTGCCACAGCTGTGTCCTGGCTGTAGAAGTTTGCATCCTGAGCCATGGGTGGGCTTCTAAGAGAAGGAAATGCAGGTATATGCATGGAGGGGCTCTCAGGTTGCCCTTGGAGGCCTCCAGGCTTGTCTGCCTGGTGCACTGCAGCAGGTGTTGGTAAACCAGTGTAGTCACAGCCTGGTTGTCTGGCAGGGTGCACAGGCTAGGCTAGCAGGGTATGGGGTGGGAGGAGAGGGGGCTCTAAGGAAACGTGCGAACAGAGAGGGAGCGTATGACTGCAGAAAGGCTGGAAAGCGCGTATCAGACTTTTATCTGCTGTCAGGAAGCCAAAGCAGCAATGATTGCGGTCTGCCTAGCAGTCAGAAAGCATGACAGCACAATGTACAGTTGCTAAGAAATGGACCATGAAGGCACCTCCTGTGTCAGTGATTGTCACAAGGCTGTGACTATGGAGAGGAGCAGGATGAAGTGTTATGCTTGTCAGATTCTCATGTTATATACATATATATGTATTTTCTTTGCATATAATTATACCAAATACATAGCAAACTGTTGTGTATATTTAAGTAGTGCTGGGCTGTGACTCTGCTACAGAGGACGAGAATATACAGGCATTAATGGCACTTTAGTAGAAGTACTCAAATAAAATGTTAATACACTAGGGCTACTAATTTAGTAAGTCTTTGGGAGAAGTGGGCTCTATTTATCTTCGTAAAATGCAGTGTTTGAAGATCATGTGCACGCGTGATTGCATGTAACACAACCACATTTTGGTGTTCTCGAAGCTATACAAATCTTGTATTTCTACAGGTAACTGGTGCTTTGAAATACTAACTTAACCCCCTCAGAGCATTTTGCCTGTGAGTTACAAAGGTAGTGTCCCACTGAAGTGACATGCTCCATGGAGAGGGCCCTAGAGCATCCTGTGTGTTTCTCAGCTTCACTGCATATGATCCCTGTGCAGGTGATTAAAGCAGTGCACTTTTAATTGGGTCACAAGATTCGGCAATGTAAGGTGAGCAATGAACTTAATAAAATTAATTTCTGCTTATAAAGCTGTAGTTGCTTCAGTGGGATTGGCTGTGCTTTCTCAAGGATGTGTCCTGTAGCCTTGATTTAGCCAGGGATTTTACTGCAATATCATCAGACTTCAAAACAGCAGTTTCACTTTTCACAGCAGAAACTCAATCTATTAAATGGAAAAATACAGCAGCCAACCTCCTGAAGAAAACCTTGCACTTCTGACAGGGTAAAATACAAATGCTTGGCAATTGCTTTCTGCAGCTAAGTCTTAAGCTTAGTTTTTTAGATTTCTGCTTACCTTGAAAATCTTAAAAAAGATTTCATAAAAGCTATGACTAGATGTCTGTAGAAGTTCATCTGGAATAGCTTCTACCCATAGGGCAGAGCAAACATTCTGCTGTCGCAGGGATGCAGCAGCTTCACTAAAGGCTGAGGGGTGGTTGCCCTGGCACAGCAATGTAGTGATAAGATTTAGTCAAGTCTGACTCTTCTCTTTCTGAATTTTGTAAGTTAAGTTAAACTTCATTATACAGTAATATAGACCTTAAACAGGAAATAAAAGGTGTCTGCGAATGCACATATCACTGATCAGTTTATTTTTTTTCTCTCTACTCCTGCACAACAAAACCAGTCACATTTGGTTTTATTTCAGATATTTCCACTTGACCAGCTTAGAACAGATGTGGCTTAAGTCTTGCCTTTTACATAGTTCCTGCTTTGGTTGTGGTTGGGATTAAATATACCACAAGACATCAAGCTGCCAAACCATGCAACATCCTCTACCTTCCCACATTGTATAAAAGTGTTTTTCCCAGGCAGGGACATCATCTTGTCATGACAGTTACAGAAACACGGAGTGTCCTGCCTGGAGGAGTAGTGCTGTGGTTATAAAAAGGCTTTCACAAGCCTCATACTTGCTAGTGTTGGAATCGGAGGGAAGCTGGGCTCTGTGACTGTAAAAGAAACAGTGGTAGAAGTCTGCAGCATGACCCAAACCCACCTCCTGGTGGTGCTGCCATCCATGTTGTGGCTGCACAACCTGATGCCACACCTGAAGCCAGAACGTGGAGGACCTGGGTAGCACATTGGCCACTGCCAGAGCAGAGCCTGGGTAAGACTGTTGGATGCATGATCCTGGCATCTGCGTCCTTTTGCTTCTGATGGCCAGCTCATGCGCTACAAGTTCCTTGATGCCTTCATGTGTTCCAGACATTCAAATGCTGGGACTGCTGTGGTAAGAAGAGGTGGGATTAACCAAAAGCAACCAAATTGTCCCATACCATCTCCTGGTTAATTTGGCCTGGGGAAGGGACTCCACCTCTCACTTGTTTGCTAGTGCCATAGATGTTGCTGAGGCAATTTCAGTATGATAACTAGTTCTTTATTTTGATGAAAGCTTTACATGTGCTTTTGTGATTTATATGGCTTGTGAAGGATTAAAAAAGAAGTCTATTAATCTTTGCAGCTACCTAGATGTAAACAAAACCCATCAAAACTGTCTTTGGTTTTTAGCTCTCTTGTTGTCAGAACATGACCCTTCCAGCATCTCTCAGGATTTTCTGGGACTGACAATCAATTTCTTGTATAGAAGACAAATTCTCTTGCTTTATGTTTTAATCGTAATAAATTTAGGGGTTTGAGTTGCTGCATGTATACATTTCTTTTTTCCTCTTGCTATTTTTCTACATGTAAGGCACAAGAGTAACCCATCTCTCCTTCTGCTAGTTTTACTTTTTCAAAGGAGATGCTTTGTCCACTAGGAACTGTGGCCAGCATGCTAATAAAACTCACTGTATGCCTTTAAAATATTTATTCAAAGTGGCCTGGCTTGCTTACAGTAGCTGTGTGGGTGGACTGTCCTTGAATTTTGTAGACTTAATTTAGTACTACACAATACCCAGTGATGGAAAACAGCTATAAATTGTCTTGTGTGCAGCCATGCGTTATTGATATAGGGTAGAATAAGCTCTACAATTTCTTTATTTGATGTCGTTAGTGCAACAGCTGGCTGATTTGTTAAGACTTTTTCCCCCTTTTGGCAGTAAAATATCTCTTCATTTTGAACTCTGAATTTCCTCCTGAATTTTGATTTGTGTGGGGGTGAAAGCTTCCTTTTTGTCCAGTGCTGCTGGAGAAATCAGATGGAAATGTTTCCACTGAGTAGAAACAAGCTTCATTTCTGGGAGAACTAAGCAAACAGTAAGTTTGACTGTATGAAGAAGACAAGATTTTTTTCATTGTCACAAATACTTACAAATGGAAAATAGAGCATAAAGTGTGCATTTAGGGAAAAAAAAAAAACACTTAATATGTGTGATTTGGCACATGCTTAGGGAAAATGCTTTACATTCAGTTAGGTGTGCTTTGTAATTTCAGTGTTCCTTCGAAGTTCATGAAAGAATCTCAACAGTCTTAAATCTGTCATAGGTTTTTTTTCTGTTAACGCTTATGATGAGTAAAGAGTCTACTGAATATAATTTGCATATAAAACTGTGCTGTAAACTAAACAGTTCTTTCCCTGTAGTTGAATAAAGGTATAATGAGCTGCTCATAACACAGGAAATAAATAAGTAAAAAACAACACCACTATAAAAAACTTACTATTTCCAACAAATGCCCAACATTGAAACCTCTTTTTGAGCTATAATGTCTGGAATGGTAGCTTCCCACAGGTTCTTATTCTAATATGACACAGGGAAAATATAAATTGTGGTAAGCAAATACTGTATTTGATTACAGAATTGTTTACTTCCGTCTTGTATGTGTGTGCAACATGTATGTGTGTAAAAATGTGTAAAAAGCATTAGGGTAGTGAAGAAGTATGAATATAGTTGATTCTCGCAAGCTATACTGATGCTTATAACAGTTTATTCTGTGGTGAATTGCTGTGTATTAGTTTAGCTTTCATATATTTATGGCCTTTTAAGGTAAGAAGCCTTAAAGTAATGAAGTAATTAAACTGGTTGTGTGGTTTTAATCGGAGGCAGAAAAAACTAATGGAGAAAGGACTTACATGATTGACAGAGGCTTGCTGGAGATTTACATTGAGAATAACTCATTCTTCAAAACTTTTTCATTTTCTGATAGAAATTGTGGGGTAAATCAAATCAGTGGCTGTGAATGATTAAAATGTGCAAGTTATGAATTCTTACTGACTTTGTAAATCTCTAACTCCTTCACTGCTAATATAAAATCATTTATCTTAAAGGGGTCTTGGGGCTGTGAGGATTTAAATGAAAGCTTCAGCTTCTCAAAGAAGACTATTCTGATATTCAAGATCATGAATTTTGTGGTTTGCTTGATGCATAGAAGGTTGTAGAAGGAGAATGGGAGATTTTCCATAAGTCATCTGATAGGTCTGCAGTAATTCGCTTGACTGATCAAAGGGGCAAATTTTCCAGTCTTTTAAGTGCTTATGCAATTCAGACTTAATATGGGCAACTAGACATTCTGTGCTAGTTGAAGAGGTTACCTTTGATCTTAAAGAAAATACAAACAATTGGACATCGACATGCCTATGTTTTGTTTTTGCAGTAAGTGTGCAGCTGTTTGTGTTTTCATGCAGAAGGATTGACTTCAGCCATATTACTATAATTCTAGCTTTGTCATAACCACCTTCTGGTCACACTGTTTTGGAGTATGAGTGGGGGTGTGTGATTTTTTTTCCTGAAACAAGTATACTTCTGTACTGAAATACAGGTTTGGAAGTTCCTTGTTCTTCTTGTTCAAAAAATCATCTTTCACTGGCATTGATACTGGCTGCTGTAATGAGAAACTGAAAGAAAAGGGAGCATCACAATGTACACTGGGGATGGATTCTCCTTCAGTATATCTCTGTAATCTCTGCAGGCAATGCATAAATGAAGTCACTGTGACCTCTTAATATATGCCTCTAGAAATCAAATAAAAGTAGCCAGACAAACAAAAAAGAGCTTTAATGCAATTTGGCATTTCTTAATTTCTTCTCACTACCAGAATATGCGCTAGTCCTGAAAGATAAGTGACTCAGTAAATTGCCTAGATTAGAAATCTACTGTGCAAATGCCCTGAGGGCTGCTAGCTACCATCCCAAATTCTCTACCCTTGGGAAAGCAGTTATGGAGGAGGCCTTGAGAGTGGGATGGATGAGGTGGTAAGAGATCAGCTTCACATGACTGATCTCTGCAGGCCGTGCTCAAAATAGAGGGACACCTGCAGCAAAATCTTCTTCCTGTGCCCTGTAAGTAGGGCTTTTAAAAATAAGAAGAAAAGAAATAGAACAAAATTAGTGTTTGATTGTAGTCCCAAACAGGCAGTGCAGGTGTTGCATGATGCAGAAGGACCTGAAAGTAGTTGATTTAGAAATAAACAAATATTCATTTAAAAAATTATGCTTTCCCAAGGGAAAACACAGACTTTTCCTAGCAGTTAGTATAAATGCAAAGCGGTAGGGAAGCAGTGAGGTAGGTGGGCTTGGCTTGTGAACAAAAGTTACCTGACAACCTTCCATTACTTTTAAGGTGGTATTTCTTGTTCCTTTTCAAATGTGTCAAAATATGATTTATGTTTTTTCTTCCAGTGTAGGAATTAAGGTGTGTGTGGGGATATTCTTCAATTATTTTTGAAAGGTACTGCTTAAAATACTCTATTTCTGAAAGCATTGGGCAGGATGGTAAAACAGGTGTGGTTGCATCCATCCCTACTCAGGGGTAGCACCAAGTGCTTTGCCTCTTGACAAGTTGCAGCATGTCCTATTATAAGGAAAAGAAAACCCCTGTTCTTTCTGTTCTCCCTTTTTTTGGTAAAAGAAATGTATAAAACTTGTTTGCGTGAGACAAAGTCCAGCAGCCTCTTCCAGGTTTGATCAGTGATGCAAAAGTCTTGATTATAACACAGATGCTTCATGGTCTGATTATCTGTGTGGGCTAGCTTGCAGGACGCACTCATCCTGTGCATCACATGGACATCATCATGGACAAAATAATTTTTCTTCTCCTTTTTGATGTTGCATTATACTGACCTCCATTAATTTGAAAAAGAAGGGCAGGATAATGAATTGCATGCTGATTTTAGCAAATTACCCTGATGACAATGCTGTTATCTGCTCTGGGGGGTTCTGTAGTGGCAGAAATTGATTCTTAATGTGACCATATAATGCATTCACTAGATGCCAAGAACAAACTAACTTTCTGCTGTAAAAGTAATGAATTTTCTACAAAACTTGCTTTAAGTGGAGCTATGTCCTTGCCTAATGTCTGTAACCACAATAACTAATCATGTTTTGTCCTTCTAGAGGCCTTTATTGATTATCTTTCCAAAGTGAAGTTGGTGAGTCCTTTTTTTGCAGAGAGCAGATAACTTTTTAACCCTTCTTCTCCTAACAGCCATTTTGGCTGGCAACTTTCATTCAGTTTACACGAAATGTGATGTGCCAAGGCACATTACTCATTTGCTGTGTATAACACATATAGCATGTATAACAGGTGCTTTCCTGCTTTTCTTCTCTTCTGCCTTTCTTCCTCCTGTGCATGCTGCTCTTAAAGAGGTGCTCAGGGATGGCAGCACAGATTTTCCCAGTATGCATCAATGCAAACACGTCTAAGCTGTATGCAATATAAACAAACATGGTTAGAAATGGCCAAAGAACTGCTGGGTAGGTAGAAACTGAGCTATATTGCTTGGGAAAATGATTGAGCCTCTGACTAATTACAAAATAATTGAATAAATAGTTATGCATGCCTCACTGCAAGCTTCAAATATATGAAACATGATCTGGCTTTTAGTGCTGAAGTTTGCTTTGAAATGGAAAATGGAGTAAATAAGGTTTGACTCCAGCATGATCCTAAGCTGTTCTTCAGAGTTGCTCACCCTTCCTCCTTCTAGTTTAACTGAGGATATTCTTGTGTACCTGGACTACTGTGCTATAAAAATGCAGAATTTTTATTGTTTTGTTTGTATTTTTACTTTGCTCTAGACAAATCTGAAAGCTTTCTGGAATTTGCCTACAGGGAAGACCATACTGGCAGGTGAAATTAAAATACAGAATAGGCTGGAGAACTGCATTTTTAGGGGGACATCGTGAATGATAGGGATTAATATGTTGTACAGTCAAGGAATTCCTTCCTCTCCCTTCTCTGCTCTCCCTTCCCTGCCTCACACCCCCCACCCCCCCCCCCCCATATTTTTGAGTTAAGTACCATTTTTAAGTAGTCACCACCTTGAAACAGAGCTTGTTGTTTACTTTGGGACAAATTCATAGAATCATATACAGGTTAGAACTGGAAGGAGCCTCAAAATTCCACTCTCCCACCATGGGCAGGGACATCTTCCACTAGACTAGGTTGCTCCAAGCCCCATCCAATTTGGCCTTGAACACTGCCAGGGATGTGGAACATCCACAGCTTCTCTGTGGGACCTGTGCTAGGGCCTCATCACCCTCATTGTAAAGAACTTCTTCCTAATATCCCTTATCTAAATCTCCTGTTTTTTAGTTCAAAGCCATTTCCCCTTGTCCTGTCACCACATGCCCTTGTAAAAAGTCCCTTCCCAGATGTTTTGTAAGCCACTTGAGGTACTGGAAGCTGCTTTAAGGTCTTTCCGGAGCCTTTTTGTCTCCAGGCTTAACAAGCCTCTCTCTCTTAGCTTGTCTTCACAGGAAAGGTGCTCCAGCCCTATGATCATCTTCTTGGCCTCCTCTGGACTCACTCGATCAGGTCCGCACTCCTCTTGTATTGGGGCTCCAGAGCTGAAATCACAAGTGACTTCAGCAGGTTTTGTTCCCCCTTTCTCTGCTTTCTTTGCCTTGGTTTCTAGTGTTTTGGCATCTTTTGCTGCCTTGGTTCCATACAGCACCAGCTGATGAGGCACTTCAGCTTGCCTCAGTAGAGATGCATCAGCGATGATGTTACCTTCCCTGATGAAGAAGGATGCATGCTATTGCTTCCCAATGGTCAGTGTCAAGGTTCAGATGCTAACAGTGTCGCTGTGAGAAGGATCTAGGCGCAGGCATTTAGGAGCTGTTACAGCTTATTGTAGCTGTCAGTCCTCATGGGATAAAAGGAAAATTTGTCATTGACTTAGCTGAAAAGCTATTAGCTACTGTGCTTGAAATATTCCTCAAAATCAACAAAGTTAATTCTCTCACAGGTAAATGGGAAATGTTGCGTTTTTCATTTTCTGATTTTTAAACTTCAGAATAACTTTTTAGAGTCAGTGGAGAATCCATTTTCGGAGTTGCTGGGATATATCCATGATTCCCAAAGGTTAATAGCTCCTGTGCCGAATTCAAAAGAGTGGCAAGAAATTTTACTTTAAATCTGTCCTCACCAAGGGATGGATTATTGCTTGCTCTGGCCAAATTAAAAACTGTACAAAAGAAGGAAAATGTTTTCTGCTACGTTAAGCCTCATTTGTGAGTAATGCTACCATCCCAAACTTGTTTTTCTGTCACATCACTTAAGGTTAACTCCTCTCTTTGTTTTGCTCCAAATTCTGTGGTATAAAATTAAGTACCAACTCCCCTCTGCTTTAAGAGAGGGGGGGGGGGGGGGGGGGGGAGTGTATTTCAGCAGGATTAATGATATTTTTAAAAGAAATAGAGAAGCCAGGAGACTGTCTTTCAAAGTCAGTAATTGATGGGATTTCTATTCAGGGAGGAGTTTTGCTTGTTTAGTGTAACTTTGCAGCAGAAATATGCATCTCATTATTTTATGTGTCTATATTTATTTAACTTTTGGCTGTGAATTTTAAGGTGCCTGTAAAATTCATTTTTGTTGTGGCTAAGATCAGGCTAAGAAGGTAAGCACTGGTTTAAATGTGTAATAGTGTGGCTTGGCTGCGGCTTGGCTTTTAATTAAAAATGCATAGAAATAAGAATCAGTAATTTATTTAAAACTGAAATCTATTTTTGGACAGCACAAATATTTTCCTTGTGTTAAAAAGAAGGGTTGGCTACTGAGGCATTGTGTCCTTTGCTAGGTATCAGGAACAAATTATGATGTGTCAGTGGTCACTGACTAATTGTTTGAACCCTGGTTAAAATAGGTTTTCTCTTTAGACACCTAAGAGAAAAAATGTGCCTGGAAGTCCAAGTAATTTTGAAGGCAAGGGAGTCTTGCAAACACAGGAGAACTCAGAGATGTGCATAGGCAATGAACTCTGGTCTTGAAGGAGTTGAGAGAGGAAAAAAAACTTTCTTCTGCTGGTTAACTCTTCAGCCTTGAGTACCTTTTCTGTATTAGATTTGCTCTTCAGAAACCTGCTTAATTCATGCTATCCCAACATTAGCTGTGATGATAAACTGCATGCACAGTGTTTTTTCTGAACATGTAAAGTGACTTAAGTATTATATCAAGACTTGTGCATATGCTTTGGAGATGGGTAACTGTTTTTCAATTTCAAGATTGCTAATGCATTGAGCAACAAAAGCTCTACAGCCCAGACTTTGAAAGGAATATCATAAGCATTATTACAGCTGTAAAGAGCTTCAGAGGTTGACTTTCATGCTTCCCCTTGTGCAGGTGATTAAGGGTTACCTAATACTACAAAATCTATTCTTGTGTAGGGCACTTCTGAAAAGGCTCTCTAAGATTAATGGTACGGGTAATTCATCTAAGTCAGACACAAGCTGATGAAGCAGTTGTTATCCAGAGAACTCTGCACTGTGAACCTTTGTCTCCAGCTGCATGTGCTCTTCATATAGGAGTAATGAATATGCAGGCAGGACCACATAAAAAGACAGCAAGAGAAGATTGGTGTGAAGGAAGGATATGTAGGAGATAACAGGACTTCAGAGAAGATAGCAAGCCAAGCCACAGAACTGTTCTACTTGTGAAGGCTTTTTTTTATGCAGTATAAGAATTATGATGGTGTATGTATCGTAGTGGAAAACTAGTTATCTGGGAAGCTTGGGGGTAGCTTTCTATCTCTTCTTACAGGACTCGAACACACTAAATGTCTCGGCAGTAATTAGCCTGTGGTGCAGCTGAGAAGAAAGAGATTAAGGATCTGAAACTTAAAAGTCTATGTAGCAATTTAATCTCAATAAACATAAAATAGGTCATAGTCCATTCATCTCCTATTTCACTGATTTTTTTTGGGAAAAGCAAAGTCAAAAGTAGTTCCCAGTGATGCAGCATCCCTCTGTGCCTAGGGGTTGACCTCCCTGCTTGCCCTGGTAAAGGTTCTTTTAATGGGGTTTTTCCCTGCCCCTTGCTTTCTGGAACAATTTTCAGACAAAGCAGGATAAATAGATTTATTGAGGACGTATGCAGTTCACCTTATGTTTGGGGGGTGGAAAGGGAGGGGGAAAAAAAGTATAGTGAAAGGAAGATGACTGTGTGTTTCACATGTGTTACTAGCAGTGGGGAAGATACCTCCTCAGGCAGGAACTTGCCTGTGTGATCAGGCCAGGGAGGAATTGGAAAAAGAAGAAAGTATTTGAAATCATGAAAACAGTTTGGTTTATCACTAGTTTTTAAATCTTAAATGCAAGTTACAAGAGCTTCTTTGTTGTAGTGGTGCGATTTAAAATAGTTTATAGTAGGGAATATGTTGGTATCCATTTTATCTGTATGGCATACAGCTGCTTGTGTCTTTGTAAACCTCAATAAATGCAATGATGGGACTAGATAATTTTAGAAAAGCAAAAAGCTTAATTGAGAACACCAGAGCTTTGTAGTAGATTTTACTTGTTTTGCTGTAGATGCCTTCTGCCTCATTGTAAGAGAACTTAAGTTTTTCTTAAATAAAGGGGGATGGGGAGAGATATAAGATCTTTTATGTAATCTCTGCCTTCCTTTTTTTCTACTGAATGCTTTGGGAAGGCCTTCTGATTCAGTAATCATATTTTATCATTAATATTGCTGCAGCATGGTATTTGGCCAGTGTTGCTCATAGAGCAGTGAGAAGTGGTGGCCTATAAAGTGGATTAACAAGTTAAAGGAGCTGTCAATCACAGAGCTATATTCATACACTGTATCACAAAGCAGGTGTAGGAAAGCAATAGATGCGGATTTTAAGCAATCACCTTGGTCCCATGTGAAGTCTTCCAAGCACGGCTTCATGCTGAGTGTTGACTTGAGCGCCTTCAGCCATGCGTGCTGCAAAGATACATGATCTCAGAGGTCAGCCTTGGTTATGACCTCCTCCGAGGGCAGGGGCTAAGTGACCTTGGGTGACAGTACCTTTGTAGGTGGCCAGTGATTCATGATTCTTGCAAGGCTGTTTCTAGTCTCATACTTACTAATGAGGTCTAAAAGTTGTATATCCTATCCTACTGACAACCCCATAATGGATTTAAAAACTTGAATGGCCTTGCTTTCCTTAGAAATGCTTAGCATATGTTCTGAGTCATGGTTTTAGACTGAGTAGGTATTGCTGTTATTGAGCGTAGAATATTGGTGCATTGCAGTGTAGTTTTGGAAGGTCCTGATTGAGGCGGGAGCTCACAGGAAGAGGAGGATATTAGAAAAAACTCAAAAAGAAAGAAAATAGGCTTGTATGTGAATTTTGCATAAATCAGGCTGGTGGTGCCTCAGCTGGAGAAGTTTCCCATTCTGGGTCAAGGCTGAACATTTGTGCCCTGGAGAGACAAGGCGAGCTGGAAGAAATGCACATTCAGAAATGCTAATTCAATGTGCTGATGTTTGGAGCTCTGCTAATTCAATGTGCTGCTCAGCAGAAAGCTGACGTGACAAAATAAACATTTCTACTGTGTTAGTGAAATGGAGTAACACTCTGAGAGAGAACCTGGGTAAGGACTAGGATAGAACTGCACAGCAATGGTAATTTATCTTAGTTCTCTATTTTGACATTCACTTTTTTGTTCTTCACACAGATGAGTTCAGGGGAATGCTGCATGCTGGGTTTCAGTGTGCTGTTGCAAAAGTCAGTTTAATTTTATGCAATGGAGAGTGAAATGTAAAATCACTCAGTTTCATTTTAGGAGGCAGTAGCTGTTCATGCTTCACTCTGTAAATAAACACAGAGTCTTAGAGGAAAGACCTTCAAGCATGTCGAATCATAGATTCATTCTTTTGTTCACTACTTGCAACCAATAAACACTGTTTTCATCTGATTACTGTTAGTTCTGCACCTGTGACCTTTTTTCCTCCTGTGTGATCAGGTAAAATTAGAAACTCTGTGGAGATTTTTCAGGTATTTCTGTCTGGGGATGCTAATAGCTATTAATATGCACTGATTGCTTTCCCTTTTCTCTTGGGAAGCAAGGAATTATTTTGTTCTTGACTCTAACACTTGGTGCATATAAAAATGTGCATGAAAGAAGATCAACTTTGCCAGCAAACTGTTGGTATGCTCTTGTAGCTTAAAATCTGTGCATCTGTTTTCCAGAGTGGTGAATTTGTTGTGGAGTTCGGGAGATTCTGAGGTCACAGTTCCCAAAGTCACAAACCCTGTGACAACTCTGAAGGAGCAGGGGGGTTTCCTGTCTGTGCACTGCATAAAAGTTATCTCGAGGTTAGGATTTGTGCTCGCGGTGCATATAGCAGGCAGTGTCCATTAGGTGGCTCTCGGTTATGGTACATACGCTTTACATGCAGCCTAACTTGGAGAGGCATTAGCGGTGTGTCCTGTCACACAGTTAAAACAAATCAAGAGGCCATAAATATAGGCTTTCTTAAAAGCTGGCAGCTTTTGGTGTGTTGAACAGCTCTGCAAATACTGCCTTGTCTCTGTTCACTTCTGTTGTTTGTAAACTGTTCTCTGTGGCAGGCTCTACAAGTGAGATAAGATGGAGACACCATTACTGTCTGTTACAAGGCACTGGAAAATGATTATACTGTTGTTTCATTAAGAAAGATGCTCTTCTTGTAAGAAACTGACAAGGTAATATAAAGCATTAATGGCGATCATGACTCCTCCCTAAATGAAGCAAGGCTGATGCAAAATTCAGGCTTTCTTGCTTGCTCTTTAAATTAATCTGGTACAGAAATGACGAAGCCCTGTTCAAAGCAGCAGGTGATCCTCATGCCTTTGAATGTGCAGACATGCTGGAGCAACCACTGAGTGGACTAATCTGTCCCTTTCTGTTCCTTGGGCAATTACTCCTGGAGAACAATGGTTACAGTTGAAATACATGGTAATTACCACATGCATGGTTACATGCTTTATCCGTGATGGTTAGGCTGACTTTCAGATGCTGTCCTCCATGCAGAGCAAACATTGCTGGCCACAATGCTGTGGGTACTACCACAGGTGCTGCTCTGAAGGTTTGTGGGAAAGCAGAATAAGATTAAGGCTGCGTGTGATAATCCTCGGCTCCCTGAGGCTGCAGCAGTACAGCACAGCCACAAGCTTTGTTTCTACATCTTACAGATCCCTCCATAGACTGAGTATCTGTGTGAGCCCATGGGGAAGCCTTGGACTTGCCTTGACCATGCTTTGCAAGCAGGCTAAACTAGCCTTTCTGGGGGTCAGTGGAGGGAGGAAGGGCACAAGTTGGTTCTTTGCCATTATCTTGAGAGCAGGCACAAGGAGGAGTGGGTTGGGAGATCTGGCCAGCAAGAGGGGTACCTTGTTTGTGCCTCTCAGATTTAATTTGGATTAAACCCTCCCCACAGGGTGCAGCTGCATGATCTCCCCTTGAGCCAGTACATCAGCCCGCCTGCCTGCATGTGAGCTGAGTGGGGGGACTAAATGGGAATAAAACCAGCACTACAGGAAAAAATCCCAGCATTTTCTAGCTGTTCATCTGTCTGATGAGCTTATGGTAAGGCATCCAGGCAGTGGTGGGGCTGTAAAGACCTCTCCTTTCAGCAGCTAGCGGTGAGACTGGCTCTGGGGCATGTTGCAGGACTCCTGGTTTAAGGGCTGCTGCTGGCTGTCTGCAGGGGACTCCTGGCTATCTGCTCTGCTGTCCTGCTTTCCAGGGAGCAGAGATAGTGGTTATCCTGGCAACTCATATGCCTGTGTACAGGCCACGCTTCTTGAAGGAAGACATCTCAGAGAAAGTGGGGATTTTTTTCCAATTCAGCCATTTGTATCAAATGTCTTTCTGAAGGAAAGTTGGGATGCTCTCTTGGGTTTATGCAAGGGAGGAAATAAGCTTTAGAGAAACTGAGATGCTGAGAATCACATATCGGTGGCAAAGTAGAGAGAAACTACAATTTTATGTGTTATTTATTGTGGGACTTTGTGCCTTACTGAGAGACGCTATGCCTTAAGCTAACACTATTTTTCAGGTTAGTAATGCAACAATTCTTCCACTGGTGGGATGTTCTTTTTTTTTTCAAGAGAATTTAATGTTAATCCCAACAATGCTATACTTCATGCTTGAGAGCTTTCATAAGATTGTTACAAGCCTCTCACCAGATGTATATAATGTATGAAGGAAACAGAAGGCCTTAGGCACACAGTGATCATGGGAAAATTAAGTCTAAACCCCATCTAAACAGGAAAGACAATTTGGTGACTTTAATGTGCTTGGCTGAGTTGACACTCCTGCCTTCTTCTGTGTTTACTGCAGGCTTTGTCCTTAATAAAGATCATTATCCTGGCAGTGCTGTTCTGGGTTTTAGATGACAGCAAGGACAGATATCTGAGAAATGTCCTTGTACTCTTGTGTTGTTAGGCCTAGCATATATGTGTGTGTCCCACGTTTTGAGTAATGAGAAGGTTAAAAGTTGCATCCAAGCACTGTCTCCATGTGTGTACATTTGCTTGTTTATGAATTCTGTCAGTCTTTCTATTGTTTCCTGGTACTTATGCATAAAAGCACAGCTTGCTTCCAGAACAGTCACAAGTCTTGAAACTTGGCTGTAAGGCTTCAGAAGTGTAATTCGCTTCATGCTGAAAGCATTAAAGGCAGTGATATATAGTGGGACAGTTCCCAGGGCTTCTGAGACATCATATTAACACAGCCAAAGATGTTCTTGCTAGGGGGAAGAGGGAAGTCTGTGGACCTTGGCACTCTCTTATGGGCTCCTGAGGCTTACAGCCTAGGACTAGAAGGCAGAGGTACACTGTGGTGCTTGCTCTCAGCCCAGGAGCACTTATGCAGGCTGGGTCCCATCCCTGGAGTTACACAGAGCCCTCACTGGCACACCTATGGCGGAACTGGCTCCATCATGCTCTCCTAATTCCTGGTGCCTTGACAGCATTGGACAAAGGCATGCCCCAAATGAGCACATAAATTATTCACTGGGAGGCACTTTGAATGCTGTGTCATCCCTGAGTTCCCTTTTGTGCTAACCTGCAGAGCAAGTCTGGAAATCCTACGAGAGAAGTGTGGGTTTTATCACTCTGTAGTACTTTAAGCGTTGTATCTTTATGAATGTGGCAGCTCCTGGTCCCTCCATGGGCCACCTAGACTCCTTTGACTGCAATGGGGCATTGCCTGTGTTGTGCTCAGTAGCGTACTCTCAATGCAGTGTTACCCCAGGGGATGCTCCACATACTCTCCCTTCTGTTGTCTTAGTGTTTTCCACACCTCCCAGCTGTGTCCGTTTTACAAAGTGGAGTGTCCCTGGTCAGTGTTTCCAAAATGTGCTGAATGTGTCTAAGGAAGAAGTACAGCTCCCAAGAAAAATACTGTACATTCACTGATCTATTAGCTCCCATGCCAATTTTGACCCATGTGGAAATAGGACTGTTCTTAATCCAATTTGCATTGGATTGTTTTGTTGTTGGTTGTTTTTTTAAAGACGCATTACTCTTGTGCAGTGCTAATACTGTACAAATCATTCTGCATTGGCTTCAATATCATAATTCAATAAGCCTAAGTATTTAGGTGTGACTCATTAATCAGTCTCCTGCTAGCCTCCCTGTCTCCTAGTACCAAAGCTGCAAGGGGCAAGATGGGCAGAAAGGTGAGTATAGATGGGTTTCACAGGCTTGTGAAGTTAAGTGCAGTTACAGAAACCCAGATATTAGCCCATGTATGACAAGGACTCAGATGATATCAGGGTGAGATTCTTGCACTGTGCACCTGAGTCTGCTGCCTGATCCCCTTCTTCCTACAGAAGAACTGCAGGCAGCTGAGCAGCTACCTATGGAACCCCTGCAGGAAATGAGCAGCACTATATCCTCAAAGGGCTTGTGACAAGACTCCATGCTAGGGGTGTGCATTGTAGCCTCCCACAGGGGTTCAGTGGATGGAAGGTGAGGCAGTTTGGAATTCATGCTTTGCTTGTGGTAAATCTGTGTGAAAAGTCTTTTAAGAAACATATTAAAGGCTGTTCTTTTAAATGTAAAACTATTCGGGACAGAAAACTGCTCCAGTTTTGCCTTTCCTTTAGGGCTCTGCCTTTCCCTCGCTGAAAGTCTTGGTGAGTGCAGTGGGTAGCTCAACACAGAAGGTGCTGCATGGAGTAATCATCAAGATATACAACTTGACTGAGGGGGGGAAAAAAGCCAAGAATGAACAAAGCAATCTTCAGAAGTTCCCAGGAGTCTCTGTAACAGTCATGAGGGTGAGCAGCTGCAGCAGTTTGGCAGCAGGCACCTCTGTTTTTCTCAAGAGCCAGGCTGCTTTAGAACTAAGCTATCAGGTAATATCTGTGTAAATCTGCCTGAGTATGCCCTGAAGGATGTTCTCTCTCTCTGTTCAACAGGATGGCCTCCTTTGCAAACACTGTTTTTCATAACATGCTGTGTGTGTATAAATAAATCATGCTAATTAGAAAGGTGAGAAGATTTTCCTCTCCATCTGAGAAGAACAAATTTTCAGCACAACATTCTGTGGGTGTGAAAAAGACCTTTATTTCCTAGCCGGTGATAATCCCTAGACTTGCCAGGCTTCTCTCAAGACATGTGTGGCTTACATTAGCCATTCCTTAGCAAAATGCACTATCTGTAGATGAGCAACACCCCCCCAAACAAGTTCCGTCTGTGGGCACTCTCACACAACCTGACAGAGAGCTAGTCAAATATTTCCATGCCTTTGAAATTTAGTTAGCAATTCTGAATAAGTTTTGGCATGTGCCTGTGGAGATAGGATACAGAGCTTGCATCTCCTTTGAAATGTCATTCCAAATGACTTGGAAATGCTAAGTGTTGATTTAAAAAAAAAAGAAAACCAGAAAGCCAGCTGTCTGGAAAGCTTTAAGAGAAGCGCAAACTCTCTACACTATCCTTAGGCTCTTTCTAGAGTTACAGAGTTGAGCATGCATTTTCTAAAAAAAAGATGAGGTTGACTGCTTGAAATAATCGCTTCAAACTACTTCTGTTAGTTTCTTCCACTAGTAGCAGCATTATCTGAAATGGTGCTTTCCTTCTGTCACTTCATTCCATTCTATTTATGTGGATGTGGCTGTACTTGATCAGGTCAAAGTCCACAGGGTTCAGAGTGTTCCCAGGTGGTGACCAGGGAAAAGTGTCCAGTGAATAACATAAGAACTGGAAAGGCAGGGAATGCTTTCCCAGCATATTGCTCCAACCTTTTGTGGTGCAGTTTTGTCAAGCCATGAGTAGCTGTTTCTTTCAATAGCCCTTGCTAGATGAATACATTGTATTCTTCTTCCATTTGGGTTTTTAAATACCTGGAGACTGTTAGCACAGCATCCCGTGTCAAGGAGTTTCATGTATGAATTCACCTCACTTTCACTTTCTCCTTTTAACCTGCCTGACATCTCCTAGTTTTTTGCAGATTTGGGAAACATTTGTTCTGTGTTCACAGTTTTCAAGCCACACATTTAATATGCCTTTGTATGAATAAAACTTTTCATTTTCCTTCAGATATGCCAGTAAAAAGCCCCAAATAATAATAAAAAAATAAAAAGAAAAAACCTAAAATTTCAGGGTTTTGGGGTTTTAAAAAATACTGAAGGGGTGGGGGGAGTATTGGTATTTATTGTGCAGAATTTATCCTTTTTGCACAGTCTTGTTTTGATAGCTGAATACTAGGAAAAATACTTGGTTTTCCTTGGCTGTTGCCAGAGGCTTGTTGTTAAACTGGTAAGAATATGATCATGAAACTCAAGTGTATTTCTTTTATCTTCCATTTTGAAGTCTTTTGAGTATTTCTAGCTCTAAACAAAGAGGAGGAGAGCAGGAATCAAGGCAATCCTGTTCTGTTTGTGCATGCATCAGCAGAGATGAAGGGTTTACATATCCAAAAAATACTTGCTGCTTTTTTTATAGCATTTAATAGTTGTTGTTTTAATGTAAGAGAGGAGGAAACATTACTCTCTGCCAGTGAAATTTATTTCTTTCCTTGCTGCTCAGGTTTGGTCTGGTAATTGACGTGATATCATCCGTGTCACAGCTCATCAGCTCTGCCTTCAGATGGTGAGACCTGAATTGCCGATATGGTGAGCTGGCCAAGGAGCTGCCAAGTCCTCCTCCCTTCCAGACCAGAAGACTGTTTCCCTTCCTGACAACTTTATGGCTAGGCAGCTTTTCAGTAGAACTTGTTGTTAGGGCAAAATGTCAGAAGCCTCCTTTGCAGCAAGGGACCCTAGTACTGTCCCTCTGGGTTGTGTCCAGGTGGCCATTGGGGGACCGTGGCTAATCTGGGCCCAGGTAGAGCAGAGTGGAGCTGCGGGTAAAAGTAATGCCTCCTAAATGCGTGGTACTAGCTGACCACTGTGACTTGGAGAGAGGCTGTAACAGATAACCAAAATGGCCCCTGGAGCTGGCACAGTGGGTGATGACCGCTCTTGGGAGGCTGCCACCGTCATCTTACGTACCATGGTGTCTTCCAGACTTAGCCATTAATCTACCAGCCCCCCCTTTTTGGTACCTTGGGTAAGGTGAGTCTTTTTTTGATTGTAAGATAAAAGCTCAACTGTAGGTAATGGATCTGTTCAATTTTAGACAAAGCTCTTCTGTTCCTGAAGGACAGTAGAAGGGTGGACAGAAGTGACTGGTGCCTTGCCCACGCACAGCAAGGCTTTGTCTGCTTGTCACAAAGGTGACTGGGTTTAGTAGGCAGCTGTCTGTGCCATGGACTGTTTTACTTTTCTTTGCAGTGCATCCACTCCCATGAAGCAAACTCTTTCCTGTTACCAAGCTTTGTAATTACACTTGAAAGAAAGGTGCCAGACTGGGGCATGTCCGCTGATTGCCGATCTTGCTTCTCAGGGCTGTTCAGCATTGCAGGTGAGTTAAGTGGCACAGAAAGCAATCACTTTCCATGATGTACAAATGTACATGGCCTCCATAGGATCCTCTCCAAGGATGTTTAGGACACAAAGCAGAAAACCTCTAGCAAGTAATAAAAGGCACAGTCTTCTTCAGACTGCGCAAAGTATTTGTTCATTTAAAAAGCTTTAGATTCCCCACCTGTATGGGTATTTTTTGGAGATGGGTGAACCTTGTTCCTTTATGACAAAACTAAAGAACTTTCCATTCTCTTCTTGGGATGCTGTAGAGAAAGCAAGCATTACTCAATCACTGCTCTTGAGGTCTTCAGCCCCAGGATGGAAGAAACTCATGCACAAGACTGACATGAGAAGGAGAGACATCTTTTTTTCCCCTCACTGTTACAGGTGTTCTTTTAAGATGCTGGCTTGCAGGAGGGTGTTACACTTGGTGCACAAACATTCCTGCTTTTCATCAATGCTAAAAACGAGGTGCCTTCAGGGGTCCTGCAGAGGTTTTGCTCTACTCCAAGTGCAGTGCAGACCTCATGGCATATTAACATCATATAACTTGGGCAGTTAGTTGAAGAGGGGGGTTTAATTGTTTTCCCATTATGACCTGGTGCAGGAGGCAGGCAGGTTCCTGCTGTAGGTAAGTTACAGCTTTTATGGGAAGTTTTGACTCCTGCTCTTGGGAGTAGCTGTATATCCCCATTCTCTGGACAGAGGCAGGCATCCACTCTTCACCATGTAAGTGGTATTGCTAAATGCTGAGATGTGAAAATGCCCTGATGAAACAGCCCAGACTAAAAAGATGGGCTTTTTTAAGGTACTAGGCAGCAATGCTTGAAACAGACAGACTTGATACTAGCTGGCAATATGATTTTCCCTTCCTGCTGACCAGAAGTTCAAATAGCTGGTGTGGTCCCCTCAGCATCCTGCAGTGACCCTGCTGGCAGGGTATGGGGTGCCAGGTGACCAGCAACGTGTGCTCTGCCTCGTCCTTGGAAGGTAGCCAGGCAGAAATTGCCCCAGAGACCCTCTTGTGCCTTGGCTATTCATTCCTGTCCCTCTGTTCTCTCAGCAGTGGTAGTTCAAGCCATCATGCAAAGCTGCCAAGCCTCTGTATTGAGTTTTTCCTTGTACCAAGCTGCGTAACGCTTGTCCTGTGCGTTTTAGTTCTGACAGCATCTACAGCCAGCAGTGGTTTGGCTTTAGACATAGTGTAATGATTAGTGTAACACAAATAATAATTTTGTTGTAACATCTGCCACCCTGTTGGGGTGAGGCTGTGCGTTTTCCCCATGGGCTGACACTTGCTGGATGCATTTCTCACTAGGTTCCCAGACACACCCTGGTTTCTGTGTAATAGATGTGCTTATTAAAAAGGCAATAGAAAACCCTCTTCTATTCCCAATACCTGATTTAATAATAAACTTTCATTTCTGTCTGTGAACAAGTCTTTCTTCCCAACCCCCATCTCTGGGTATTATGGTATGTTGTACAACAGTGAGAAGTAGCTGTGTTGGCCATTGAAAAGAAAGAAGATTGTTTCTCAATTCTTATCTCCATTTGCTGCTACATAAGGGAGAAACACACTGACAACTTTCACCCTTAAAACTAGTAGTTAAATATTTTTTTTTTTTTCTTAGAGTGACTTTAACTCAATGTGGATAGATTTACAGGAAACTTGTTTTAGTTGCAAAAATCCTAAGAATGATGATAAACAGTATTCAGTATAAAAAGCATTCTGTGGTGACAACAAACAAAAGCCACTTTAATGATTTGTCCGACACTCATTCATGCTGAGGAGAAATGGGTATTCCAGGTCTAAAAACCTTTGGTGTAGGAGGTGCCCATTCTCATGCTTTAAAATTGCATTTTTCTCCTTTTCAAGTCTTCTTCTTACGTCTCAGATGTAGAGCTAAGTATTCATCTGCTACACATTACTGTCACTCTGCATACATAACCCCTGAGAAGGATTCTGCTGAAGGAGCAGGGACAATTGCTAAATATTAAAAGTGTGCCAAAATTATTGGCTATGTTTACTTATTCTTGGCAAAGGGTTAGCAGTGGTAAATAGGTACATCAAGTGCAGATATCTTGAAGGAACTGTCAAGATTAAGCCATAGCTAAGAAAAATATGGCATCCTTCTGTGTATAAAAATACTAAGCACAGAAGATAAACTTAGTTGAATAAAAAGATGCTTGTCCTGTACTTAAGTGTCAACATGCAAATAAAATCCCAGTGAACACTGGAAATCTTTTACTGAAATTTGGTAGTTCTCCTTTACACTGAAGGGAGAAATGGAAGGGCAGACCTGAATTGAGACATAGTATCTGAAGCTCCTTTATGAGTAGATGGTAGATGTTAGACACTGGAAAAAGTTAAGGTCCATGTTCTGAGCCTTTCATGCCAAAGCATGTCTGTGAGATGGTGGAGTTTGGTCTGTGGAGTAGCAAGCCCTGCCTACCAGAAGAGAAAAAGGTTTCTCCTGTAGAGGAACTGAAGATAATCAATGACAAAGCCACTTGCATTATTATTTTGAGTTAGGAAAAAGTTGCTATCAGGCCTAAGAAACAGTTTCTAATTATGCATGAGTTGTAGCTTAAGTAGAAAAAGTACCATATAGGCAAACCATAAGGAAAAGTTGTCTCAGGTATGCAAAAGTACGCTTTTACCTGGTATTTTGTGGTATGTCTGTTAGCTCTCATACATAACAGAAATAAGAAATTAAAATTTAGTGCTTTGAGACTGATTATCAGATTTTAAGTTCAAGTTAATTATGTTGGTAGGAGAATTAGGAAATTTTTAACTGCAAATAGGCAGTGTCCAGGTGCTCTTATGCTGAAGTGACAGTATCTTTCTATGACTTGTACTACTTGCATGAAATAAAGTATGAAAGATAAAATTAAAATAAAAAAAGGGGGCAGATAATCAACAGAAGGAATAAACCTTGGCTTGTAGACTATCAAACCGGGTATCTGTTAAGCAAAAGCTAACTAATGTGTCATGTCTGTCTATATAAAGTCCCAACCTTTCAGTTAAAAATGCACCTTGTTTTTGTAAGAAGCAAGCAGGCCTGAGAAAAATAAAAGTAAGTAATTGAATTTTTTGGCCTTGGCAATGCATGTAAAGCAAAAATATTTTAATCCTTAAGGCTACTTAAGTATATATTGTCAGAATGCTGAAGTAAACAAAATTAATTTTGCTACTTGCAGGGTTGCATTTTTTGTTTGACTTGTTTAGACGTCTGCTAGTTAACACATAGTATTATTCATCGATTTGAATACAAATGAGAGTTTGTTCACAAATAATTCCTGTTGGAATGAGTAGCTGTTTCTTTATTGCCCATTGCTCTGCTTATTTTTTACTAAGAGTGTTAATACTAAGTTTCTTAATCAGGCAAAAATTGCAGTGTGATATAGGCTGGATTAGATACTCAAATGCTGGAAAAAAAAATTACATTTCTTTCACATTAAGAGAGCAAATTGGATGACACTTCCATTCTGTAAGTGATTGAAAAGAGAACTGCTGTGAAACAGTCTGAATTTCAGTGCCTGGAATGAAAATTCACAAAATGCTGATACTCAGTCACAGTTCTGTTCTCATAGGCAGTGATTTAAAGTATAGCTGTGGGAAGACATGGCAGGCAAATTAGGAGCACGGACTTTACAAAGGAACTTCTTATGCAATTGCTCTGCTTTGACTGAGTAGCAAAGCTAGAGGACAATGTAAAACAATTACCACTTGAACATGAACCTCTTATCTTGCTACTCCAGGGAATATTTGTAGTTAGAAAAAGGCCGTGTTGTTGTAAGTAGGAGGTAACTGAAAACACAGACAAAGATTAGGCTCTCCTGAAGGAGCATGTCATCTCTAAGCACAGCTTGTGATTGCAGCCTCAGCTGATGTTTTTGGTGATTCCATAGGCTCCTAGGCAGAGAGTTGGTACCAGTCGATAGTACTGCTGGTACCTGTGGGGCTTCACCTTTAAACTGGTTTGTGCTACAATTTGCTGCTATGCTGAAAGTTGCTGCTTTTCATGCTACTAGCAGTCAGGCTTACCAATACTTAACAAAATGTCTATTTTTTGCTAAACTGTTTAACTAATGCTGTGGCTTAGTCAAAGGTACGCTTCATTCAGCTGTCATCATAAGACCGCATTATCTATGTTAAATGGCTAGGATTTTGCTTAATTGAATGCTGAGTAAAACAATCTCTAACCTTATCATCTTGTTTTGACTTAGATACCAAGGTTAGAGCTACAGTATATATTATGCAGTAAGATTAGTGTACGTTTACGTAAGTGTCTAGCTGTCCTTTCGAACAGTGACAGGTTTCACAGAACAAGTTAGGACATGGAACAGTTGGAACAAGTCCAGAGGAGGGCCATGAGGATGATCAGAGGACTGGAGCACCTCCCATATGAAGACAGGCTGAGAAAGTTGGGGCTGTTCAGCCTGGAGAAGAGAAGGCTGCGTGGAGACCTCATAGCAGCCTTCAGTATCTGAAGGGGGGCTACAGGGATGCTGGGGAGGGACTCTTCATTAGAGACTGTAGTGATAGGACAAGGGGTAATGGGTTCAAACTTCAACAGGGGAAGTTCAGATTGGATATAAGGAAGAAGTTCTTTACTGTAAGTGTGGTGAGGCACTGGAATGGGTTGCCCAAGGAAGTTGTGAATGCTCCATCCCTGGTGGTGTTCAAGGCTGGGCTGGACAGAGCCTTGGGTGGCATGGTTTAGTGTGAGGTGTCCCTGCCCATGGCAGGGGGGTTGGAACTAGATGATCTTAAGGTCCTTTCCAACCCTAACTATTCTATGATTCTATATTCTGGGTAAAGAAAATGCAGTTGTGTTTATTCATGAGCTGCACAGCATGCCCAAGATTTAAAAAAATTAAATAAAATATGGAAAAAGTTTTTTGCCTCATACTAACCCCCTGTTTTCTCTGCCTGTCTTGTATTGGAAAATAATAATAAGTTAGTATGTTTTACTTCTTTTCCTCCCCTTTTTAAATTAAAAAAAAAAAAAATTAAAATATCCCCCAACACACTTTCTGCTCTATTTCTTTTTATGGTCTCCTCCACCAGAACACTACTTTGCACTGTAACCATTACAGGGAAATATTTCTGGGAAACTGATTCCCTAGGGGTACTTATTAAGAATCATTGCTAGTTGTTTCACACTGCAGTACTTAACAAACAGAAACCTCAATCCTTCCTTCCAATTTAGAGTGACAGATGACCTTAAAGAGAACTCACAGTGCCAATGAAAAGGTTGTGGTCTACCAAAGATAAATGGAAATACATACATGCTATAATATAAAAGTTACAGAAAATTGGGTAATAACCGGTTTACATTATTCCGTAACCACTGGGCTGAGTGTGCTCAAAGTCAAGTATATTTCAGTGAGTAAGAGAGGAGGAGTTTGTTTTCAGGAACAGTTGTTAAACACGGGTGCTTTGACCAGCAAAGGAAAAAGGGGCAAAAGGAAGCTTGATTTGTGCAGCTGTGTCTTGCTGATACAGTGTCTCCTGCAGAAGTGAAGCTTCTGTGGCAAAAGACCTGGTTATTCCAAGTAATATTCTGAAGTTTGTCTTGGTTTGGTGTGGTTGAATTAGTTTGAACTGAGAGGAGCATACAGGTTCCTGAAGGAGTAGCCACAGTGCTGGGAAATTAAGTTTGTTATCGTTCTAGTTATCTGTTGATTGTTCACCATTTTGCAGTAAATAAGATTTATACTAACACCAGAGTTTATACTGCCTTAGCCAGATTTGCCCTCAGTGGTTGACATTGTGCTGAAAAACTCACGTTTTCCAGGCTGATTAGAGAAAATGTATCTATGTAAATGTGTGCACATATACATATTTCCTCTTATTTTTGTAAGTTTTGAAACTCGGACTACGCAGTGGAAAATGGTCGGTCACACCTTGCAAAATACCAGAGGCATCTGCAGCTGGACGGATTGGTTAGCAGTTTGAATGCTTTACCCAGGGAGGCTGCCAAAGCTGAGGAAGTTAGGGTTTACAACTTGGAGAACTTCTCCAGCTGACAGAAATTTTGCCTGAAGATTTTGGCCTCACTTAATGGAGTTCAGTCAGTCAGTGAATTTTGGGGCAGTTAAAACATCAGCAGAGTGAGTTACGCACCAAGAAAGGGACCTTTATGAGGTCAGCCACACTGTTCACGTGGGAGCTCTGATCTCAGCAAAGCGTGTGCACAGCAGCTGCTCTGAACCTGGGCTTGACCCTCCTGTGGATTTCCTGAAACAGCAGCTTATCAGTTGGCATGGGTCGCAGCTTGCACATTTTTACCACTAATGGCCTGGGAAAGTTGGGTGTTTGCGCATCCTGTACTTACCCATTGTTAATGTTCCCCACAACATGCTGTGAAATAGGTGGGAATAATACCTTGGCACTTGCTGTTAGCTTTTAGTTTATCAGCTCCTGAACCTGCTGGCTTAAGCTAAAAGAAATGGCTGGGCTGGAGGGCAGGACAGGCTGCCCAGGCTTCAGTTTGGACATACGTGGAGGGAGCAGCACTGAGCATGCTGACTTCAGCAGGTCCCAGTGCTGCAGGCTGCTTGGGAGCTAAACTGCTAAATTAGCAGTGTGTCCTTGTGGAATTTTTTTTGTTGCTGTTTTCACTCTCTGGATGTACCTGCTGTGGGATCTTACGATCTTGCAGTAGTGAAGAGGACAAGGTAGTGCAAATTAATAGTGGCGCACACCACCAGCAACCTGCATGGGAGCAGCAAGCTGAAAGTGGGGCTGGTCTTAGTGGTGACTACTTGGCCTATGCCCTGTTACCATCTCCTGCAAAACTTCCCCTTCCTGAGGGGAAGCTTACAGATCTTGTAGATTTGGGTCAAAATTCAGAGGCTTTTAAGAGGGTAAATGTGTAGCATACACACCTAGCATGTTACTAGCCTAATTCAGGTTCCTAAGTTCCCTTTCTATGTAGGATACAACTGCTGTAGTGGATTCCTGCCTTTTGAAAATTAGTGTCCTCATAGTTCCTTTAAATCTGCCCCTCATTAGCTGAGGAGTCTTCATATAGAAAATATTCCTGGTAAAAATGGCATGCCTCTTGGCTTGCAGCATGTCCCCCTGTCCTGTTTGACTTTGAATTGCATTGGTTGGGTATATTAGGCAGCACCTATGGGGTAAGAGCAGGAGCTAAAGTCTCCTCAAGAACAGAGATATTTGCCTGATTACACCCATATAGAGACTCAGAATTTTCTGAAGAAAGTTTGCTAAAACTAGCACAAGTCTGCCACAAGTCAACATGATACACTTTGATTTCGTAATATGCATAAATAACCTTCATTTAATCAACAGGTCTGGTAAGGTCAAGAATAGGATTGATTAGGACATAAAAAAGACAATAAAATTAATAAACAATCATCTTATCTATGGTTGGAGATTGGTGTGAGAGAGTTGGCAGGAAATAATTAAAATACATTTCACTGGGAGATTTGGTTATCTTTCATTCCTGTTATTTATTCCTCCTACGTTTAACTAATGCAAATTTCCACCCATGCTATAACTACTAACTAAGCTGGTGCAAAACACAGCTGGCCCTGAGGGATATTGAGAAGTCTGATGTCTGTGTTCCCCCTTCCCCTCAGTGGATGCTCTGTGGACGTATGCATTGCTGTGTCCACTGATGGATTCTGGCAAGTCTGGGAAAGAAATGTGTAGGTTCCATCTGATGGTGCTCAGAAGCCACCAGCCTTGACCCTAGAAGCTGAAAAGAAAATGTAATTCCTTCATAATGTCTTACAAACAGGTTTTAAGTGTTGTGATTTGAATGTTAAAAATTAATTCTTATTGCCATTAATCAGTGTTTGGATACCAAAGAGGATGATACCATAAGCTTTTTAATGGAGTCACTTTCTGGAATTAAGAAATTTGGATTAAAAAAAAAAAAAGCTGCTAATTGTTACACAAAATATGATCACCATTGGGTGCATCAGACGTAACATTTGTTCTTGGGAAAATTATCTTGTTTTGCTTTGAAATAGAATAGGTCTTATTCTAAAATCTTGCTATTTTTCTTTATGGTCAGATTTTTCAAAAGTTGTTTATGCATAGACAAGCCATACAGTCTTCTCAGTGATACCATGAAGAATTGTAAGTGCACTATGGAGATGATCGCGTTGGGTATCCCTGACTGGACTTTGATAAGATGAGCTCTATTCAGTTCTCAGCTGTGCATCATTTCATATCAACCAGCGTTTCCCAGTGCTGCAGAGCAAAGAGCTCAAACATCTGTCATACAGCACACTGTAGAAAACCATATTTCACAAGTCACTGTGCTCATCCATGTTATTCTACAGTATTTCACTGTACAGGATGAATGGATGAAACAAATAATGTTTCTGAAGGAGTGCCCAAATATCTTCATTCTGCTTGTTGTCCCTTTGATTTTATTTTTGTCCTTCCTTCAGAAACATAAACTGATTAACATAGAATTTCCAATTAACTATGAAATGCAGTCTGCAATGTTTATTTTTACTGTAACTAAGGTCTTTCTCATCTTCACAGGGAGAAATTAATCAAGTTTTTAGACAGTAGTTGTCTCCATCATGAGTCAACACTAACTTGCAGTGTTTATCAACACTTTTTAATAAGATGAAATTTATATTTACAGATAATATTCATATGCAAAGAGTAGCTGTGATTCCTAGAGATATTTTTTTAAAAGGTGTGTAATCTTCATTGTTGCTTTTGAATGCTATTTTATTATTGCAGCAATGTAAACAGGTACTAATCTCTCAGATTCTGGGAGGGGCTGGCTGGTGTCTTTACAGGTCTAGAATGCAGAGGAAGCAATTTCTGCCGTTCTGTCCCACCTTGCCTCAGCAGCCGGTGTGGAACTGAACGTTCTCCCAACAGTCGCATTCCTTCTGCCACTGTTCATTGCTGCAGTCAATAAAACAAAGGAAAATTTCTTAAAGCTGCTCTTTTTTCTTTTTTTTTTTTTTTTTGAAAAAAATCAACCCTTAATGATCCTGTGCTCCTGCTTTCCCAGCAGGGAGCTGCTGCCGCCAAACAGTACGCCTCTTCAGGTTTTGCCTTCCCACATACTTGCTAATTGGCCCTTTTGGGAAGGTTTGTGTCTGTAGCTTTTTGGAGCACAGCAGCTGCATACCAAGTGCTTCAGATGTTCACATTCACAGCTGCCTTTATTAGTATGAGAGAAAAACTGCCCAGCTCCAAAATACACTGTCGTGAGCAACACCAGAGCACTGTAGGCTACCGCACATGTGGAGTGAGGGTTTATGTGCCCATCCTGCAACAAGGAGAGCTGCCTTGAGCTCTCAGCAAGGAGAGGTCAATGCCATGAAGAGCCATGTGTTCAGGGGTGTCACTGAGCCATGGAGAGGTGATAGTCAGAGGCACCTTGAAAATACTGATGCGTCTTTATAACTCTTGCGTTATAAAGGCCACCTCCTACTTTAGAGAAAGTAATTATGGAACAAGAAATGTTGCTGTTAACTCTGGTGCTAAGCAATTTATTTTGCCTGCTTTTTTGCTACACCTTTTCCTGCACAGGGTGCAGGATACATCACAGAGAGGGATATTGCCACCTCCTCTGTCTCAGGGATTCCCTGCTGTAATTATCAGCAGTTCTCTGAGTACACTTTGAAAGTCTGCTGCTGCTTCTGCAAGTCCTGCATGAACTCCCTAAGGCAGATCAAGTGCCAAATAGCTCTGAAGATCTGTGTTCTACTTTTTGTAGCTGCTACTGTTCACTCCTAAGTGAACCTTTCCCTTTCCTAAAGCAATTACTCAGGAGTGTATTATGGTACCTGAGATGCAATACAAGGTACTGGCTGGTGACTTGCTTTGATGCTCTCAGGCCCCCACCTGTTTCTTAAAGCCATCCAATACAGACCTCAGTAGTAATCACAGCTACCTAGTTATTCTAAAGAAACTGTGGCTGTGTGATTTGTGCACAAATACTCTTAAAGCTAGCTGAGAGCTGGTTTTAGTTGAACACAGAGATACATGCATAGTTGCGAGGGTTTATGCTGCAGCTATAGGACTTCAGTTAAGGATAAAGTTTGCAGTCATCCAGTTCTATGCTTTGCCATGGGCATAGTTTGCATGAAAAGCATGGTGTGACTTGGCTTATTATCTTGTGAGGTGCATGATGCCCTGTAAGGCTTGACCAACAGTTGAGATCTGTCCATGTTTACCATCTGCATTCCTAATTTTGGTGGGAATGGAGACAATGTAAACTGAAGAAGTTTCTGTAGGAATTTTGTTATATAAGATTTTTACCTTTCTTAAAATTGGCCCTTGAAGCATATGACTTTCTGGACAGTTGCTGATGAAAATAGTGCTTGTCTATGTGTCCTTAAAGGCTCGTGTGCCTGAGCTGTCATATGATGAATTTTAGCTATACTTAGAAGGGAACTAATGCTGGCTTTCACCATTTAAGAACTGACCTAGATAGTCTTTTCCCTTTCTTGGTAATGTCCTATTTTCATAGCAGTCAGTGTTCAGTATGATGGCAGCAGGTAAGAAACATACACAAATCTGTTCATGTCCTCAGATAACTGAGGATAACCTTAATCTTTTTTTTTGTATTTTTTTTCCAATTCTAAATGTGCTGTAGGATTATTAACATGTAGCAAAAATACACACCTGAATTGTAGTATTCAGTTACATACATAAATATTGTCTACTTCTTATATCAGAGCTTTAAAATAGTAATTTGCACACAGTGTTCAACATTTCAGTTTTTAAGGTTTCTCTTCTGCAGACTTTGTCTTCACATTGTTTGCTTGGTATTTCTTTTCACATTTTTCTTGTGAGGCAGATATCCTTTCACTGTGTTGGAAAAGTTGTTACCCTGTTTACAAGCTAGTATCTCGTACTGGTAATTCTGTGCTGGTAGAGGTAATCTCTGGCAGTTTTTTTACTCTGTACTTTTGTAATCTTTGAAAATCAGATCATGTTTTTCTCAACAGGATGTTTCCCCAGCTTAAACAATTGCAGGGAGCTTCCACCTTGGTCGCAGCCTTCTTTCCTTAAAGTAGAACTGCTTTTTTGAGTAGGGAAGTGTAGAATATTTCTAAATACTGTGCAATATACTTTCTCAGTCTTTTATTTACTGCATTGCTTAATGGCACAACATGACGTATACCCAATCTCATGAAAGTATGTATGTACAGATATGTAATGGCAGTTAGAAACAGACAACGGGAAATGAAATGTTTATTTAAGGAAACTTTTTCCCAGTTTATACATTTTCTGCTTTTGAAACTTCACTGCTGACTAATATCATCACGCTGCCTTCTTGTTGTTTGTTTTCCTTTTGAGGTTTTGCTACGGGAAATACATTGTGAGAGACAAAGGGCAAAACATGGGTTAATAATTAGAAATAAATGTGTCAACAGAATTCAGTTATAACCTCTGGGCTTGTTTTTGCTATTGTATGGTGAGAAGTGAAAAAGTCATTCCAGTGCAGTGGAAAGGAGCAAACAGTAGAACTTAGTTATTTCCTCATATGGTGATTACATAGCTTTAGAAAATTAAGAAATTAAAGAGAGGAGGAGGAAATGGATTTGCAAAGGTCTTTAATCCTAACATGCCATGCTGCCTTGTAATGGTTTGGGCTGTTTATTCTCTTGCCTCCCAGTGGAAGTGTAGAAGTGTAACAGTTCCCATTGCTTGCTTTTAGGCACTGAACCTGGTGCTTTGGGGAATGGGAGTAGGTGAAAATTAGGGCAGCTTAGCCTTGAGTAAGGTGCATGCATCCTTGGTGACAGAAATACGAAAATAGGCAGTTCCTGAACAAGTAAGGCAGGGGAGAATGAGCTTCAGCATATCTACGAACAAAGGCCGGGAGAGAACTTCTACTGTAACACCCTTCTATAAAAACATTTCTCAAAGTTAATTAAAATTAGTAAAATTTATCTGTATTGCTGAAAAAGGTTATTTTTAGGCTTTGTAGGGAAATTACATAGGCTGCATAAGGGACCTTTGAGTTCTGCTGTGACTCAGAAAAACAGAATGTAAATTTTTAAAACTTTTTATTTTAATCTGACTGGGACAGACCAAATTCAACTGCTCCGTTTTTGATTATGCACAGAGTGAGAGGAAAGAGGGAAAGGTATAAATAAGTTTTGTATTTCCCGTTTTGCAGCTCTTCCAAGAAGACAGATAGATCTGATTTTAGCTCTGTATTGGTTTGTTCACTGTGGCTGGCTGTTTACCACAAATCCATGGGCACTGCGGCTGGGAAGAGCACAGACTACAGCTTAGCTTCCTGGGGAAGTGGGATGTGGATGGGAATAATCTCAATAAAAAAAGGGCCCTTCTGCTAGTTCCTGGTAGGCAGGCATTGGCAACTGTGCAGTAGTTTATTTTGCTCTCCAGATAATGCGAGGGAATATGACAGCCATTCTTCTGTTCCTAAGAACATCTGATTTAGTTTTGGTTTTATACATGCCACATAGTTCCCTGTCTGGGAGTGGTCTTCTGTGAAGAAACACATGAATCAAATTGAAGATGCATTGTTTCATTGACAGTCCTGCTGTGTTCCTTTTCAGAAGATTTAAGTTCTTGTATTGCTTTTTTCCGAGATTTTGGCTAGTGGTGAAAGATGCAATGCCATCTATTTATGTTTGTGTGCTCATATGGTGACTGATAAAGATACAACCTGTTTTGCTCTTTCTTCATGAATGTGCTGCTATCCAATAATAAATCAACTAAAAATATCTTGAAGGTAACATTTATGGATCTCCACAGAAAGGTACAGTTTTTGCACTTTATGCTGGACTTGATCCACTATCTCAGTTTTATAGGAAGGTAATTTTCAGATGCATATGACATTTTGGGGAATAAAAAACTTGATCCTAGCTTGATGCGTGCTATAAGATATAGATGGTCCCTTGTTCATGGAGCATGTCTACTCGTGTCAGCACCAAGGTGTAGTTTTGGCTGATAGACAATTTGAATGGAAGCCGAGTTTATTGAGATGTGACTGACTGGTGCAAAATGAGTGTCAGTGCTGTGAGCCTTGATGCTGCACATGGCAGTAGGACTACATGTGTTCCCACAGCTGGACACCCATTTGCTTGTGAGCACCTCTCCTTCCAGGCACCCTTGGCAGACCAGTGTGTGTGCCTCATGCCAGCAACCAGATGCAGGTCTTTAGATAAGAATTTGTAGGTGAGAGACATAATTCATAGAATAGCAGAATGGTTTGGATTGGAAGGGACCTTAAAGCTCATACAGTTCCAATCCTCCGCCATGGGCAGGGACACCTTCCACTAGACCAGGTTGCTCCAACCCTGTCCAATCTAGCCTTGAACACTGCCAGGGATGGGGCAGCCACAGCTTCTGTGGGCAGCCTGTGCCAGTGCCTCACCATCCTCTCAGTAAAGAATTTTTTCATAGGATATAAACTAAACCTCCCCTCTTTCAGCTTATAGCCATTCCCTCTTGTCCTGTCACTACATGCCCTTGCAAGTGTCCCTCTCCAGCTTCCTTCTAGGCCCCTTTTATGTACTGGAAGGCTTCTATAAGGTCTCCCCTGAGCCTTCTGTTCTCCAGGCTAACAAGCCCAATTCTCTCAGCTGCCTGCTTCCCTCAGGTGAAAAGTCCTTGTACAATTAGTCAGTCAGCGCACTTCTGCATGCAATGGCACTCTCAGAACTTGCCATTGTACAGGTTTTTGGAAAAGAAGAGGGGCATGAGCATGGTTTGAGTAACTAATACAAGTGTTGGCTCACCCTCTCACTGAGGAGGAGGACAGGTTGTGTAAACTCTGTGCTTACTTAAATTACTTGGATTAAATGGCAGAGTCCCTGAGCATTAGGAACAGGTTGTTTTAATGTTGGTTTGACTAGCCAGCAGAGAGGAACACCCCCTGTACAGGACAAGTGCATTGCCCTGACTTGTGGTCCTCTCCTTTGGGTGGGCGAGTTCCCTGCGGGTGGCCACATGCAGCAAAATGTTTTTGGCTGCACACAAGGCAGAGGCAGTAAGACGCAGAAAACTGACAAGTCTTTCTCCATGAGCTGTTGAGCAGGAAGAGTTTGGGTACACCCAGCGAGCCTGGCTCCATCATGCTCCACTGCAGGCGCTGCTAGAGAGTCTCCATTTGATTCATGCCAGTTCCAGGTCAAAATGTTTGTTGGGTTTTGTGACTCTGCATGCAGTTTTGCATGTGGTGGGGTGGCTGGTGGGTTCTTGCTGCCATGAAATCCCGCAACCCTGCCATGACAGTGTGCAGGCTTGCAGTCCACAGGCTGTGGTTTGAAGACAGTGGCTTTGAAGGAGGGAGCAGAGAAACCTGCTCACCTCTGGAATGAAAGCAGAAAGGCTCAGAGAGATAGTCTGCGGTCAGGGGAGGAGGCGAGAAAAATCATGCACACATGCTGGTTGTTCTGTGATGAAATAGGAAGGGAAAGCAGCCTGGAGGATGTCTTCAGTGTGTTCATGGGCCAAGATGAAGCTCATCGCTTATGGTCTTAGTACAATGGAAAAGTTGCAGGGGATGAGGTCCCATTTCTGAAGGGCCTCCAGCAATTGAGAGAAATGGGCCCATGTGAATATTAAGGCTGTAGATCCATTCTGGCAGTTAGTAGTTACGGGATATTGGCAGTGTGGGCTGTAGAGTCACATGGAAAGTAGGACTTTACAATCCTCTGTTGTAAGTTTGTGATGGAGGAAAAGTGTGATGTTGGCCCTTGCAATATTGTCTCCTTGCCCCCACAGTTTTTCATTTGCACTGCGGGAAAACCCTACAATTTCTGTGTTTCTGTGTGGGAAGGACTGGTTGATACTGGAGTCCACAGTACCCATATTTGTAGTTAAAAAAAGGAAGAAAAGAGCTACCAGGATTTGGCTATTGATTTGGGGCAGGACGCAGCATTTAGGGCTAGATGGGGACAAAGCTGATCTATTGCTGGAACTGTCTTTTGTAAAAATACTCCTTTGGCTGGTGTATTCCACCACCATGGAATAGCTACATGGGCAAATGCTGCTAGACAAGTCTTTGAACTTCCCAACTGTCCCACAGCATCACGGCTGCAATGCATGCCACCCTTTTGTTGCAACAGATTTATGGTTCCTCTGACTATGTATAGTACCTCAGACCTAAAATCAGAAGACAAGACAGACTGAGATTTGGCTGTCCACCTCTAAATATGTTTTGTGCTTGTGCCACTGTTTCTTAAAGTGTCATCAATAACTAAATACTTGGGTGTTTTGTAGAAGAGTTAGATTTCTCTATTTACCAAAGTTTGTGCCTTAAAATCCTTTTTTTAGATGTGAAGTCTAAATCATAGTGCATTTCATAAGCTGTTTTATAAAATTCCGTGATTGGTTTATTCATCTCAACCTTCAAGTTTATCTACCTTTAAATTCACTTTAAATAAGTGAATTCATTTTAAAGTACTGGGAACTGCAGATGTGTTTTCACAACTGTTATTCAACTTTTAATGTTTAAAAGAGAGTGAAAAGGCTTCTGTGTTTCATCCTGTCCCACTGGGTGAACAGGTGTGATAGATAGTTTAGGTATACACTGTAGAGGAGAAAGTGGAACTGCTTCTTGTGCCAGGCACAGCAGCTTCAGGGTTGTCAGCTCTGGGAGGCCACAGGTATACTGCAGCTGGCATGCGTGCATCCCCAATAAGCATTCAGTCCTCTCCTAAATTGACAACTGTTTTGGAAGCCTCTCCATTTGTTATTGGTGCTGAATTTGGGTCTTTGTCATGGCAGGTGAAAACACTGCTCAGCACACATGTTGTTTCATTTTCCTCTTGGGGAATGATCAGACTGAACTCTTTCAAGCCAAGGAAGTCTCAGCCCTCCCACATCTCCACAAGAAAAATGTGGATAGCCCAGTTCCATCCTTTGGGCTCCCTGTCACAGCAAGCATTACAACACATAGCAATATCATACTGGCCTGAATTCATGTACTTTCATGTGACTCATTTATTCACTGGCACAAACAGAAGGGAGTGTCTTCTTCATCACCCATTAGGAATTTCGGGTATATAAAAACCTTTTTTTCTACCCTCGTGTTTCTTTTTCTAGTTGATGTTTTTTCTCTAACATAAACAGAAATTAGTTTCTGAGTTACAGCACTGTGCAGCCTCCTGACATTGATGGGGTTATATTTTGGGTTTTTTTTTCTTCTGTAATGTAATGTGATGACAGTGATGTTGTCAGGAATGATTTGCAGAAGAGATTGGTGGTCTGACAATGTTTGCAGGGTGTTGGGGGCCTTGCAGCACTGTGTAATGAGTGTCATCTGAACATACCTGTCTGTGTTCAGGCTCACATCATATGAGCAAAGATCATGCCTCCGGCACATTAGACAGAGGCCACCAAGTCAACACACTGGACAAAGATTTTACCCCAGTTCTACGTAGATGGGGTATCCTCTTTTGGGGGAGTGTCAAGTGTGCCACCTACGATGTGCAGAATCCATACAAGGACTTGCTTTTACCAGTGAACGCTGATGCTGATAGTGAGAAAATAAGCAAGAGCTGCCACTCCTGGCTGACAGTCAGTCTTCTGGATCTCAGAGAACAGGTATGGTTACCTCAAGTCCATTAGGCTGACCTAATGTGCATTTGGATGCTTGGGAAGGCTGTGTTCAGCGTCTGACCTATACTAGGGAAACCTGTGTGTGCTGCACATAAGTTCTGTTCTGTTTTAATTCTTCGCTTGCTTGACAAAATTACCAAAACTGAGGGTTTCCTTCCTATGTATTAGCTGGTTGTTAGAGCCAAGCTCAGTTACGTTAACAAAAGTGCTGAATTTACCATTTTATAAGATTGTTCTTGCAGACATTTTTTTAGTAAGATTCTGTTCATAACAATGGTCTTTTGCATGGTCAGGCTCACAGCACATGAAAGGATACAAATAGGGCAAGAAACATGATCTGGGGACGAAACTGCTGAAGAGCTGGGGGAGAAGATTGAGTTCTATGAAATCGTGAGGGGGGTGGATAAGCTGAATCTGCACTGATGTTCAGCAAGCCCTGCAATGCGAGAATTTAGTGTCACTTAGTAAAATTGTAGAACTTCAGTTTAAAACCAGAAAAAAGGTATGCAGTGGGTATTGATAGCCCTGGACTTCCTATCCCAAAAGGCAGCAGAGGCAGACAGCATCAGCAGGGTCCGAAAGGGGCCAGTCAAATTCACAGGGGACTCACTTGAATATTAAAATGACACAGTAAGCATCATATAATCAGAGCAGGTAGAGTTGGAAAGGACCTTAAGATCATCTAGTTCTAACCCCCTGCCATGGGCAGGGACACATCCCACTAAACCATGTCACCCAAGGCTCTGTCCAGCTTGGCCTTGAACACCACCAGGGATGGAGCATTCACATCTTCCTTGGGCAACCCATTCCAGTGCCTCACCACCCTCACAGTGAAGAATTTCTTCCTTGTATCCAGTCTAAACTGCCCCTGTTTAAGTTTCAACCCATTACCCCTTGTCCTATCACTACAGTCCCTAATGAAGAGTCCGTCCCCAGCATTCCTGTAGCCCCCCTTCAGATTCTGGAAGGCTGCTATGAGGTCTCCACGAAGCCTTCTCTTCTCCAGGCTGAGCAGCCCCAACTTTCTCAGCCTGTCTACAGGAGGTGCTCCAGTCCCCTGATCATCCTCGTGGCCCTCCTCTGGACTTGTTCCAACAGCTCCATGTCCTTTTTATGTTGAGGACACCAGAACTGCACACAATACTCCAGGTGAGGTCTCACAAGAGCAAGTAGAGGGGCAGGATCACCTCCTTTGACCTGCTGGTCACGCTCCTTTTGATGCAGCCCAGGATACGGTTGGCTTTCTGGGCTGCGAGCGCACACTGAAGCCGGCTCATGTTCAGTTTCTCATCGACCAGCACCCCCAAGTCCTTCTCCACAGGGCTGCTCTGAATCTCTTCTCTGCCCAACCTGTAGCTGTGCCTGGGATTGCTCCAACCCAGGTGTAGGACCTTGCACTTGGCATGGTTATATACCATATACCTTAAGGATATACCTTAAGATATTTCCAGTCCAATTATTGTTGATGCTGTAAGCGCATGGAAGCATGGACTCATCATCAAGCAAGTGTACTGTCCTTAAATAGTATCTCTTGTTGCCACTATTGAAAACAAGGTTGTCTAGATTGACCACTTATCTGGCTCCATTGGATGCTGGTTTGTATCTGCTGGGTAGTATTTTGAACTTCTTCCCCTGTTGCTCGGTTCCAGCAACTCAATGCATAGCTAGTGCAGAACAGCTGATTTATTTTCTGGATCCTCCAGACCCCCTTGGGATAACTCCGAATGAAGGGAAAGGGAAACTAAACCCAACAGCTGATGGTAGAGCATTGCTGTCATCAGTAACACACTCGACCAAGCACTAATGGGGGAAATCCAGAAAATTGCTAGGTTATTTAGGGTAGCTAGAAGAATTCAATGCCTTTGAAAGATTTTCATATATGTTCATTTCCTGAGACGTAATCTGTACCAAAATCTGCCCAGTAAGCCCCAGCAATAGATAGGTGGCTTGGGAGAGGGAAGTAGAAGCTTTTGTATAAGCTTAACTCAAGAGATAAGGAGACCATTTTCAAGTATGCAGAAGAAAAGCCCTCAGACTCTTACGTTATTGAAGATTGTACATTTATTCTCTGCTTGCAGAAATAACAAGGCAGGCAGACAGCTAATGGAAGTCTGCTTATGATGGGGGGCAAGACATCTTAGGACATCCCCGTGAAAGTGACTGTTGGTTAACTCCAAGAGAACTTGAGAATTAGAGCCCGGCATTGCAGTAGTGGGGAGTTTGTGGTTCAAAAGCAACAAAGCTCAGTTGGATCTCATTGGTTTTGGGTTTGTGGCAGAAGCGAAGCATGGGCCCTGGCTGGGAGCACTCTTGACTTTTCTTTCTTCAGCTTGATGACTCAGGTACCAGGATTTCTGAGCCATCACTCTCTTAACAGAGCTTAGCTCAGCGTTTGCCTGGAGCTCTGCTGTAAAGAGAGACTTTTTACAGGCCAATGCTGTAAGTGGAGGGAGCGAGGAAGACAGGCACGTAAAATCATGCTGACCACAGGCATATCTGGTTAATTAACTCACCTGTTGAAAGGATTTACAAGGCTTCTTTTGCTCCCATCATACTGGAGATCCTGCAGAAAAGAACATACCATAGTGAGAGGTGGCTTTTCTTGGTTGCTTGCTTATATTCCAAAACAAATTGCTTGTCATATTGCATACAGTGAGAATAGCCTCTGGATCATCTCTGTTGATGGTAGAGGCTGAATCACAACAGGCTGCTGCCTGAGAGTGGCTGCTGGAAACACTGATTCCAGGGAGTTTTTACTTTTGCATTTGAGGGTGGCCTAGGCAAACAGCCTGTGCTAGCGACTGATCTTGTTCTGTTACTGAGACTTAAGCAGCAACTGGCTTGTGTATTTCTGCTTGTGACGTGGATGCAACATTGAAAAGACATTCACTCTAGAACGTGAATTGTTACATGGTTAAATAATAAAGTGAAATTTAAAATCGTTCACTGAGTACACTGCTCTGTGTCTGACCTGGAAAAAAATACCCTTATATGCCAGCATTCTTGCTTGGGTCTTAGCTTTAATTATAAAAAAAAAAAAAAAAAATCACTCTTACCAACTTTGCCTCTCATTTTATTGGCCACCTGTTTTGATAAACATACAGATAAGAAGAACACAACCACAGTAGGGGGTGAGATTAGAAAGCAAATATCAGTGAGATACACAGACATTCTCCCAGGGTAGATACCAACCACAGAGCAACTCCCCACATACTTTCTCTTTTATGGTTGCTGGCTTCAGCCCTTGCTTCATTTAAATTGCACCTGGCATATTTGGTTGAGGGTATGAGTTATGTTGCAGACATTCCTGTTTCCTGTAGAGCCACGCAAGTCTGGAAAGTGCTTGCCCCTCTGGCTGAGCAGGAGGAGGGATTTCCAGTGCCAGTTTCTTCTTGCAGCTAGAGAAATTACCATCCGTGTGTTCAGATGGGCTTTGCATGTATCTTGGCTCTTGTGTGCAAATGTTATTGGTATCTTGCAGAATGAAACTGAGTGAGTTCTACCCACATGTGAGAGGGAAGTGTCAGGCAGAAGTCTTGTTGCACTGATGCCTAACAGGAATGGAGCAGTACCAGTTCTTCCTCGAGTTCTTCATCTTGCTGGTCAACTTGCTCTGTCAAACCGCTCTACCCCAGGTCTACTTAATCACTGCTTTGTGCTTGTTGGACAGAATTGCAGGGCTGGTTTTCCTCCTGGGACCATCTTTTGACTGCGTCTCTCTGAACAGTGGTGAGCTACTGTCTTTGAATCCTACACGTCCCTGCCCACAGTGCTCCCACTCTTAGTCCAGAACTTAAGCAACAGCATCTTAGTGTCTCAGACATGTGGTTCATGATACCTGCACATCTGCAGCTTGTGTTGAATGGCTGACGTGACCATTTACTCTTAACAGTCTGTGTGCCATGAGAAAAAAAGAAAGTAATATGCATACCTACTTAGCCTAAAGCCCTGTTGCCTGGGAAGCCAAGGCCTGTCTTCTTGACTCCCACAAACAAGTGTGTAATGCATCACTGTTTCCCACATGTGACTGTGGTCCTCGGATAAGAGGACTTTCGTGACTGCTTTTTTGGGTTAAGAGCTGAGGTATCTTTCTCTTCTAATTACTGTGTTGCCAACATGCCATTCCACAATCTCTCTTAGATTAAACCTCAGCTGTTTACTGCCTTAAGTCTTTCTTGCAAACATCAGACTAAAATGGGAGCCTGGGTTCTCAGCAAGGTCTGTGCTTCTTGAGACTGCAGCTCTGCTTTGTGGATGCCAGAACTGATATATATGTCTTCAGATATTTCTGGTGCAGAAAGAGTAACATAGGTGTAGGTGACTTGACAAGATGCAGCACAAAGGAGGAGCAAGGTTCTTGTCCCTTGTGATTATGACAGGGTTAGGACATAAGCTTTATGTTCTGCTTATAGAATCACCATTCTGGAAAAACCTGTAAAAGCTGCAGTGTCGTGAGAGTTTATAGAAACTGCAGATCATGTGTGTTTAAGGTTTCTGCTGTTGAACCTTAGGGCCGAAGAGAGTTTGAATATCTAATTCAAAACACTTTAAACAACTGCTTCATTGAGCAATAACACTTCATATAGCTAGTCCCTGCTTGTTTTGCATTTGCCCTAGGGCCTCTAAATCACAGTGTTCGCAGGCAGGCATGGCATGAGCATGTAAAAACACATGGGCAGAAAGTTGAAGAGTTGGGAATGGAATATATAATCTCCTCTGCTGATTTTGTTTTGTGAGATGTCTGTGCTGGAGAACACCCTTTGCTGTAGAGCTGGCTAAGTTTTCCTCCTGTGTATTCCAGCTGTCCTTCAGTGCTGTCCTGCGCCTGGCCCACACAAGACACTTCTGTCAAAGTGCAGCTACTGGGATGTGTGTGGCTGGGGAATCACATGCACTGCCTTTCTAAAAATGGTCCATGTACGTGTGGGTGCAGCTTCAGAAATTCAGTTCGCAACATACTGGGGCTCAAAGCAGTATGAATTCCCTTCCTCCATGAGTCAGCTGAACTAGATCAGATTTTTTACATACTTTAACAGCTGTTTAATTGTCAGGTTGTCAGCTGCAGTTAAATTTCATCAAAAAAACCCCAACCCCCCTCAAACCTCAATTCTTCCACGAGTTTTAGCTAGAAAATTATTAGACCCTATGGTTTTATCCTTTTTTTGTCTTTGTTTCTATGTGTAGAACTAAATATGCTTCCTGAAATATTTTATTAATTTAAGCTCAGAGGCATCGCTGTTTTAACTAGAGTCAAGTTTGTTTCTTAATGGAGGTACTTAAGCCTGCACAGCTTTGAAACCAATAGAAGTGTGCCCAGAAGGGATTTTGTAGCAGGCCAACTGCATCTCTTTAAGGCACAGCAAAATGTAGACCTGAGGCCCTGTCTTGGCTTTCAGCAGTGTCTTTATTAATTTTATGTCAATTCTTACCTCAACTGCATTTGCTTCTTGTTATTGGGAAGCTCTCCTCGCGTATGCCCATGATGGTGACTGTAGCTTTTGAAATTGATGGGATGACTCTTAACAGATATTAAATCCATGATGAGTTTCCAGGCATGCCGCAACATGTTAAGTTGGGGTTCACTGGCTGACCAGCTCTCATTTGGGACTGCATTGCACCTAAAAGAGGTGTGTGCCCCAAAGTGCCCCCTCCCGCCTCTCTCCCTGTACCCATCCCTTGGTGCACATTCTCACATCTCCCGTTGTACAGGCACTAGCTGTAGTGCAGCTGGTGGTACAAGCAGAGCAAGCTCAGGCAGCAGGCTGACATCCAGCCCTGCACAGGCACCAAGGCAAGACCCTGACAGACTTGGGCCTTCAGTGTGGATGCAAGTCTTGTGTCAGATTTCCTAAGCAGCCTGCCCTGGGCTTGCTTTGCTTCTAGTGGGATAGGAAGGTACAGATGGGCAGAACATGAGTAGTCTAATAAAGCAAGGGCTGCGGTAAGACAGTGTGCTCGCTGGTTAGGTTTACTGTGGTGCAAGGCTTATGCTGCAGCAGCGTCAGACGAATGTATATAGTGAAAGCAGGGCAGCACACCTGTTGCAGGAATAGTGAGAAGCAGAGAGCAGTACTTAACCGATTAGAAGTGGGTGAATTACTTCATCCCTGCTTACCCTGTGGGGCACTGCTGGTAAAGCCTGACATCCAGCTAAGTGCAGCCTGCTTGAGACAGTGGCTGTCCTGAGAAACTTAACAAGGAGACACATAATTTTTCAGAAAGCATTTGCTGTGACTCAGTACAAATTGCCTTTCTTAAAGCATAACTTTATACATCGTGATAGCAATGGCAGAGATGGGAGTGATGCTTTAAAATTTCTCTCTTTGAAACAAAGTGGTTAATACTTTACTAAAAGCTCACAGATCTCAAACTTGGGTCCTGACTGAAAACTCAGCCAGCGACATGCTCTTCTGTTTTGTGTTTTGCCAAGCTTCGTTGTTTCAGAAATCTGATAATTATTGTTATGCCTGGAATCTTGTGATGGGCCTCCCTCCATCACGGTCTGTGTTGGATGCCTGCTTTATTTTGTTGTTGGTAACCTTCTGCTTTTACCTCTTTATGACAGCTTCATGTCCTACCCACCATTCAACAAGCGATCATAAATGTAAGGGTGTATGGCAGAGCCTGGGGAGGAGGAGTTGCAATGGAGGTCTTTTTGCATTCTTGGAAAATTGATGCCAGGATTGTACTAAAAATGAAGCAATTTGTGCGTATGTTCATTGAAGGGGAAATCAAAGACTTTATGATGGAGCTCTGTCAGTTTTAAGAGACAGCCAGCTTCTCTGTCAGTTGGTATACTTTTGACTCAGATTCATATGGTGCTTACATCAGTTCATTTCTGGATTTTCTTTTTCTTTGCTAATCTGCTTAGCTTTTAAATACCTCCACGCACGTACTGTCAGAGCCAAATCAAATACAATTGGGAAAATGTGACTGCTTTGTTGAGGAGCTGTCAGCCTGAGTCGACTGGGGTCGGTGTGGCAGGATTTTCTTCACGCACCTAAGCTCCGCCTATTTGAGTCAACAAAATGAAATGCTGTTTGGATTGTAGAAAACTTGAAGCAGAGCCAAGAGGAGGCATCTCTGCAGCCCCAGACGAGTCAGATCTGTTGCTCTGAGGATGAGGGTTGTGATCAGGTTGCCCCCGTGGTTGGCAGAACAGGAGCCCAGTTGCAGGGCCAGCAAGGCTGGCTTTGCAGAGACAGGCAGCAGCCAACTAGCCACAAAACTGCTGCTGGTTTTGCTTCTGCCTCTCGTTTGCCTTCTGCTGGGCAGCCACCTGCCCAGAGCAACAGTACCCTTTTTCTGTACCTGCAGCCTGAGCTTTAGGCAAGCGCTGCTTCTCCATTGAGTCTGCTACATGTGGGTTGAAAGAAAACCTTACACCCTTAAAATCCTGAAAGCCCGTTGCTGCAGGGACCTCAGGGGACAGGTCTTCCGGACAGTGGGGATGCACACGCTTGTTTTGGCTGTGTCCTCAGTGAGGTCCTTCTGTTCTCACCTTCTCAGGGGACATCTGAGCTTGGAAATTGCAACACGTCCCTTGCTCGCTGGTACAGCTCTTCTATAGGTGTTCTTCACCTAAAATCCTCTACTCCTGCCTCTGTAAACTGTTGGGTAGTCTAAAATTTTACATATGTGCCAGCAAATGTGAGGAAGCTGCTCTGGTGCCAGGGAGGCTGGGGACAAACTGCAGAAAAGCTGCAGACAGGCCAAAAAAAAAAACAAAACCCCAAGGCCAATTGCAAATTCATCGGGCTATGTCCTCACTGAGGGCAGATCTGGAGCAGCGGTGCTCCTTGGAGTTTGTCAGAGAGCCACAATTCACCTTCAGACACCAGGACAGCCTTGGGTTTTGTGATAGCTGCAGCACTGATTAAGAGAAATATAAGTTACTGCTATGGTGAGGCTTGCACTGAAGATGAGACTTGAAACATTCAGAAATGCCTACTGCTTAATGTACCTAACTTCTTAAGACTAAATGGTTTTAACTGACTTTTTCTTGTCTGTTCCAGGTTGTATGTTAGGTTGGACTGGATGCATGGCATTTGCATGATACCTAACAGCCTAACTCTGGATGTGTCACTGAGCAAACATGGCCTACCCAGCAAATACTAACGGCGGTGCTACAGGTAACTGATCAGGAACACTTTTCCAACTTTTGGATTATAAATTTTTTTTAAAAGCTTTGTTCTTAAACTGTGAAAGCAGCAGCAGAGTAGCACCAGTGAAGATTAAATACTGAAAACTGATTTCCTGGTCGAGCAGACCCTGTCTGCTCCCCCTTCCCCACCCCCAATAATCTTTTAAATACTTAAAGTGTGGAAAGTTGTTTGCAAAGATGTAAGGGTTGGCACTTAGCTGTTCAGTATGAGCATGAACTTAGTTGTTCAAGGACCTATGCTGCCTTACACCAGACTTTTGAGAGGCCTAGGGGTTCGCTGTGTAAGTCATGTGGTTGTTATCTTGTGTCTGTAATTACCTGGTGAAATTAACCAGCTCTTGCACATGGAATCTGCAGCCCCCCTTGGCCACCTTTACTGTCCAAGCTGATGTTGCTCTTCAACAAAACATAGAAGCATTTCTCAAGAAACATCAAGAGGAGTGTTCAGTTCACTTAGTGTTACCATTTTTTTAAGAAGCTCCTGATTAGACGTCTCTTTTGTTTGGGTGATACTCTCTGAAACAGATTGCTAGGCATGTTCAAAGGTTGCTGAATAGGGCTGATGGGTCAGGAGGGGGCAGAGATTGCAGAATGATTGATAACAGCACAGCAGCAGCACTCCTCCTTTGGTTGTGTCAATATTTTCCTGTTCTCCTCATCACTGCACAAACATAACTTTAGCCCACTAAAGCTGAGGCTGCTACAGTGGGATTATACGGAAAACTTCAAGTGCGCAGCAGGAGCTTGTGGGTGTTCTTGTGAGACGTCCTAATGTAGGTATGATGGGAAATGGATTTATCAGTTAAGGCTGGGGTAGCTGGGAGCACTCTGAATATCCTGGGAAGCAACATTAAATATCTTTTTTTGTTGCCTATGTAAACAGAAATTTCAGCTCTTCCCCCCCCCCCCCCCCCCCCCCGGCAATGTTCATACACTCATGTTCAAATGCTGCCTTGCTACATCATGACGTGTATATACTGAGAGTTGGCTTGTCTGGTGGATTTTAGCACCAACCTCCTTTGCAAGTATATTCTGGTATGGAAACAAATCCTTAATTATTCACTGTGCTCACTGTAGAATTGTTCCAATTAGTGCAAAGCATTTTGTGTGCCCAGAATTAGAAATACGGAGTGTTGTTATCTGCCATTTATGTAAAACAGTAAGTCTTTTCTAAAGGCTAGTGGAAGTTACGTGGAGACATTGGAGTTACTATTATGTGTTGATGATTTAAATTTTCCAATGTTATTAAATCCTGAGACCTCTGAAAGAGGATGTTATCTCTTCTTCCTCCTCCACCCATTTTTATACAATTAGAAATGCATTCTCTAAGAAAGAAACCATACCCTTTTGTAACCTTTTGTAATTCTTTTGAGAGGGCAGACTTCAAAACCTCTGCTGTGTGACTTAACTGTAGCTGTTTATTGCCTAACACCTCCCCATGTAACTTGACTTTTTTTAGTAATATGCTTTTAACTTAAGTCATGCAGAGCAATTCCCTCTGCTTACAAGGAAAGAAAAAATATGTGTGGATTGTTACTGATTGGTTTACTAACTTCTTCCCCCTCCCTCCCTCTCCCAGTAGGATTGTCTGTTGAAAAAGTTGGTAGGCTGATGTGCAAGTCAAAAAGAAGCTAAATGCTTGTACTGGGGATGTGTTAATGCAAGATGCAGTTTCTTCAGGATTGTTATGCAAACAAGGCTTCTTGCAGGCAGAAGCTGTTTGTTACCTTATTGGTAGAAAGACTATAATGAATTGCAGGTATTTAATTCAGAACTAAATTGGACAACATTTTGCAGAGATTGTCAGGACTTGTTGGCTTTGCAAATCCTTGAGGCTGGCGTTCTAACATGCAGCTATGTATGCCTGTGTCTCCAAATGCTCAGCAGTTCATAATGGACAGAGTATTGGGGCTGCAGAGATCTGTGATTTGTTATCCTGCGCTTGGATGAGCAGGAGCTGATTTGGGCGTTGGTGGAATTGAAGCAAGTTTCTGAATTGCATAGAGCTCTAAGAGTGGAAAGACAAACTTCAGGGGTGGTGTTTTCTGCACCCTCTGAATCAATCAGCAATAGGAAAAAGAACTAGAAAGACTTGTTACGGACTACTAAGCTGCATTTATGTTACTTGAATATTTTGGCAAGATTGACCACATCAGCTGCACTCAAGTATGAGGTGACTAAGGAGCAGTGGTTTGCTTTGGTTAACTCAAGGATGTAAGTACTTGCACTATTAAATGGTTATGCCTATGTGCCATTTCGGTAATTTTTCTCTGTATGCAAGCCTATATGGACTACTGCTGCTGTGATAAAATCTGTAGAGGAATGCTTGAATTCAGAACTTGTTTCCAGGAAAGGATCAAGCAATTTTGCATTTTTGCTGTAAATATTTTCAGTGTGTGTGTATGCAAGATAACCTACAAAGCAAATGATGACTTTATCATGAAAGTACCTATCATAAATTTCTGTGCTCTTGCATTTTCTTGTTAAAGTCATGAACTTCACATGTGATGAATAAATAGCAAAGACTGTCATTTAGACTTCAGTACTGTTTGTCAATAGTTTCATTAAAGTTTTAGCACTCTGTTCCCAGTTTCATGTCGCAGAGGTCTGTGAGCTGCAAGCTTATTTGTTCAGTTTTAGACATTTTGGAAACTGGTTTAGAGACTTGGTACTGATTTTGGACTGGGCTCAGAAAGTAGCTGAAGTCTCTCTAATGCTCATGATAGACTAATTGGTCTCACAGAAAAATTTATTTTATCAGTTGGGTACTGAATAGTCAGAGCTGTTTGCTGTGGCATGTGAGCTTACTGCTCAGTCTGGTAAACTCAGCAGGGTTAAGGGGGACAGTGGAAGTGCAGAGCATGTGGAGCGCTCGTCCGAGAAGCTGCAGCAGGAGCTGGAAAATGCCCTTTGTCTGTGGGGAGCTAATTAGGAGACTGGAGCTGGTTTGGTGCATGATAAAAATTAATTTCTCTTTGCATGGTAATTAAAAAAAGAGAGGTGACTGTTTCTCGAAATAGTATTAGTGTCTCCATTAACTGCTCGGTGAAACTTCCAGTAATTGTTAGTTTCTGCGCTTGCTAGGACTGATGCATAAATAATCTGTTTAATGAGGCTCTGCAAACATTGCTGTAGTGGTATCTGCAGAAACGTCCTTATGTCAGCTACAAAAAGCACAGTGCACACCAGCCTAAAACTTACCGGGCAGTTTGGAAATGCTTCTGGCCGGATTTTCATTCCTTTCACTAACCCCTGATCTGCTGAAACTTTCTTTTCAAAACACAAGTTCTGAAGAGGCACTGAATGGTGTGAAATTCCAGTACAGTTTATTCTGATGTAGTAAACAGGGAAGCAGCAAAACAAACATAGGAATCTGATTAAAAAAGATAAAGGGTTAAAAACTGCATTTGTTTCTAACCATAATGAAAACATCTGTTTTATTTGACTTTCCTACGCACCTCATGCTCTGTATCCAGAGTCCGCAGTTGTCAGTCATCTCTTTTAACAGGGACATAAAGTGTTTTAACAGAAGTTAAGCTTTTCCAGTTTTCCCGAGTAGGATGGGCTGCAGGGGTCAGTATAGCAAGGCTGTTGCACAATTCCTTACTTTGCTGTAACACAAATGCATAGTTTTCTATACATGGTGTTTGAGATTTCCCTGATCCTTTCTGTTTTCTTCCTTATGATCGTTGTGATTTTCTTCCTTCTGTCTGCGCCTTCCCCCTCGCTCTTGTTTAAACAATTGTGTTTTCATGCCTTCCCGTCTCACTTCTAACATGCTTCTTCTTACAGGAGCACTACATCTTATACAGATTCATTTGGACTATTTCCCTGAGTGTTTTAACTCTGCTATATGCTTTACCTGTCAGAGTTCTACATGATTCTTAAAGCAGTGGCATCCTAGGGAGTCACTATTGTTTTTACTGTTGGCATCTTTGCGCCCTTGAAGCAAGGCACTGCTGCTGTAATAGCCATCGTGCCTGCATCAAGGGTTGTTGCTTGCAGTTTACTCCTTTCACTTTCAGCCTCCCAGGACAGGGAGATGTCACCACCAGCAGACCTGAGCATCTGCCTCTGCTCTGTAGAGTGCACCAGAGCTGCGGGACAGTGGGGTGTTTGATGGCAGATACAAATAGTGTTGGAGCACTGGGTCCTCTGCAGCAGCCTGGTGTCCCTTTGGTTATTCTGTATATGCACAGTTACTCTAAAGTACCCCATGGACCTCTCCTTAGATTTTCTTTGTGTCTGAGCAGTTTTCTTGACTCCTAAATAAAGCTACAACTATGCAACAAATTAGAGAATGAGGCCATTACAAGAGGATGTAGCCTGGATTAATGTTGTCTGAGATATTAACGTCAGCATGAATTAAAGACCAAATGTTAAATAAATGTGTTTTCCAACTGCTGGTATGTAAATGCTTAAGCAACTGTTGTAAAGTATTATGAAAACCCCTACTGACTTATTAACCCTTTTTATTGAAGCCAATAAAATAGAGCACACGTTTACTTAGAGTGAATGTTTTTATCATACATGTCTTCTGCACTGATTTGTAACAACCATTGAAATGTACCAACATTTGTAGACATGCTTTCCTTTCTGTTACTGGATTATCTGAGCTAGACTCTCGTATGATTTCATTTTCCTGATGCGTACAGTCTTGAGCAATATTCATGGAGTTTTGCATGATTTCCAGCCTAATGATCTGAAGTGTAGCCTAAAGAAGAAAGTGCTGAGCTCCACAATATTACCACCATTGTTTTTTTAGGAAAATATCATTACAGACCATCAGTCAGTAGAAGGAAATTCACAGGCATGAAGAAGTTAGCAATTGGAAGTGTTTGATTGCTAGGTAGTAGTCAGTCCAATAGAGCCTTTACTCCTGCGTATTGCAAGTGCCTGCCGCAAGAGCCCAGCTAACATCTCTCTGCTGTTTTCCTGCAGGATAGGTGCCATTGAGGTACCACTGTGGTGCTACTGACACCCCAAGCTCTAAGCTTAGCAGCCTTAAATGCACTGAGTTTGCTTAGCTTCACAGATGCAAATGACCAGGGCTCAGGTGAGCTTGTGTTTTTATCGAATCAGCCATGCAAGCAAGGGCAATTTGGTTGAGTCAGGGCTGTGTGATGAGAGGCTATTTAAGCCTGGGCTTGCTTCCTTATGGTGCTCCCTGCTCTGAGCCTCCACCCGATAACCATCAGAGTTGATGGGGACGGGTGTATGCCAAAGGTGTGCTCTGGCAGGTGGTGGGAGACTCTTGCCATTGGGAGAGCTTGCTGAATTGCCACATAGTCCTCTGCTTTCTGGATGGGCAGATGGCATTCAGGGCTGTCATTGGGATCTTGCTCCTGCCTCACCCATAAGTGATCTAGTGAGTCATGCTGGTGGTGCCCAGTATATGAAAACAAGCTAGGGTGGGACCATGAAATCTGCGGGGCGAAGGGTGAGTGAGCTTCCAGTGATTTCACATCAGCTCTATCACACGGCATATCCGAATTTCCATCAGTATGCTGTAGTACACTCAGTGATGCCCGATCTGCCTTAAGGACAGATGGCTGGAGATGGAGGATCTCACAGACAATGCCAGCTTTCTACTTGAACTAATACTTGTTTCTGCTGCAGTTGTTTGTTGATACCTGTAGTCCAAGGGTGCATTTGCCACTGCAGCAGAAAGCCTGAAAACACATTGGTTTGTATTTGCCCAAGTGAGAGGCCTTTATCAGAACAAAGAGAATCACAGGGATCATTCACCTTCTTTTACACATTTGTTGCCTGAAGAGTGCCCTTCAGGCCTGATTTTGGAATCTGCTGGAAATGGAAAGGGCAGGAAGAAGTTAGAAAGGATACAGTAAATACAGTGTCATCAGTAGTTGAAGACATAGCTGTATGGACCCAGATGGCCCAGTCCTTAAAATGGAAATTAGATGCAGTGGGAAGCAGGTGGCCCAAGACACAAAGCTGTGTAAGATGCAGGGCACAAAGTGCCCTGAGATAGGGAACAGATTTAATTGGTCTGTCTTTTGTTCAGAGATTACTGCAGATGTATCTTGTTCTGGATTATCTTCTGCAGCTGCCCAGGAGATTCTTATTTCTCACCTAGACAGAGGACTGCGTTCATTCCTCTGGGGCACAGGCTTGCTCATGGAGTAATGCATGCTTTCCTTGTCTTAGGTGTTGAGATGCGCTTCCATGGGTAGCACGTGGACCTTCTCAGGTAGCCTGCTGCTGCTCTCTCTACGCCCTCAGAGGCAGCTGAGGAGGCTGATCTTGTATTTTAAAACCAGTAATGCTCTAGGGGCTAAACAGGCATGCCTTGCTGCTTATGGTACCTGCAACCTCACTGAAGTGGTGGTGATTAACTGTGATTAAATCCCTAAGGTCTTGTGATGGAAGACCTTAAACCCACAAGACCTTGTTATGGAATTCACTGCTTCGCACTGATTTGGTGGTAGTCTGGTGAGAGCTGCCTGTATGGAGGAGCAGCCTGTGGGGCTTGTGAAGGGCAAGGATCTGCATCAGGGCTGGCATGTGCCACTGGAAAAATACTGAGAGTAAACATTATTCAGACTTAAAAATTATACCTTCTGCATCTTCTTCCTTGCCCCTACTCTCTGATACACAACTCCACAAAATCTTCTGTGGCTGTTTAACTCAAAAGTTTATTTTTCCCAAGAAACTATTCTACAGTGTTCCTCAGTCCCTTTCCAGATTCCTCTGCAGAAAACAGTTTATGAATAATGTGCATGAATCTCCTCCTTGTGGGAAGGGATGGTATTTTGTTGCCTTCAAAAGGATACAGTCCCCCAGGGAAACGGCTTGGATGGAAATAGCCTTTTTGCAGCTCGTTGTCTTCTGTCTGTGAACACAGAGTGCCTGCATTTAGACATGTTCCTTGCAGAAGGGTTGCTCCTGGAGCAGAAGTCCTTGGGAAGCTTCTTGTAATGGCTACCTCTGCCCTTCCCCCTTCCATGCCATTTGTAAGGCTTTGGATTAGAGATGACAGAAGGGCAGCCCTTCCCATATCATGTTTTCACAGCAGGTTTAGGGACTGAGGGAGCGCTTGGGCTGCCCACATTGGCATTGCTGCTCTATCTCCATTTCCTTCCTCTGGAAACACGACTCCCTTTGGTGACAGAGTACAGATTCCTGCCAGGATGTCCCCATATGACCAGCTCTGAGCTCCAAGACAGAAGTGTGCTTATGGCCATCCTCCTCTTTCTGTCTCCCATTGCCTCCTCTGATTTCATCCGGAAAACATAATTACAATATTGGATAAAAGCAGTGGTTAACCTCCGCTGTGGGATGTACACTGCAGTGTGCAGTGCTGAGGGGGGGAGCACATCAACCAGCTCCAAATAGGGCTTCCCCCTACCCTGTCTCTAACTCTTTACTCTTTGTAGCATATACTTGGTCTGTGTAAAGTACAGTATCCTGAGATTTTTCTTCACCTATTCTTCACACAGACTGACAAAACTGAAGTGCTCAGACGGTCAGAGAGGTAGGTGAGTGTGAGATCCCATCATACTCTTTCATGCTTTTGGTCAGTCCTTCCCCACTTGTAAAGCCACCTTTCCCTGTAGAAGTAAGTAGTGTGACCCTTACCCCCTCTCACAGCCCATCCCTTTTTCTTGCTCTTGTCCTCCCTAGTTATCTCACACTGTAATAAGTATTTTATGTAATTGTCTTATCTTTTTATTAATGTATTCATGTATATTTTTTTCTTTATAACAACATGTTACTTCCCTTCAACATACAGGACCCATCTGTGATGAAGCTGTTTTTAATAGCTGGGTTTGAAGGTTTGGTCAGGTTAGGGGGAGGATCAAATTAACTGATAATTGGGAACAGATTGTTTTCCTATCTAAACCAGACATCACTGGTCTGGAGTAGTCTCTTACTGTTGAGGGGCATGTTTGTTGATGTACTCCCAGCCCCTTTCCTACCCTCTCTTCACATAACCAGCCTCTCTGCCTGGAGCGCTGTCATATGGGTTGCAGAAGATCAAATAATAAAAAGAAAACACTTGTGCAACTTAGCTGCTGTTTCTGGAATTCCAGGTCTAATCCTAGCAAATAGGTCAAGTTTTAACACTTTATGTTATGTTGGTGAGGCACTGGAATAGGCTGCCCAGGGAGGTTGTGAATGCTCCATCCCTGGCAGTGTTCAAGGCCAGGTTGGACGAGGCCTTGGGTGATACGATTTAGCGTAAGGTGTCCCTGCCCATGGCAGGGGGGTTGGAACTAGATGATCTTAAGGTGCTTTCCAACCCTAACGATTCTATGATTCTATGATTCTATGTACACTGCTTGGTAAATCTAAAGCATGCAGCTCTAAAAAAAAAGTATAGTGCAAGAAAATACAGTAGAACACGTTGTGTTTGTAAAAACAGACTGACATTTGCATATGATAGAAGCATAATGACAAGATCAGGGCATTCATGTTTTATGGGATTACAAGGTTCAGCTGTGTTTTTTCACTTCAAGGAGTCCATGGCTAAGCCCTTCCCTCTCCCCTCCAGCAGAAATTGTGATTCTTAAATTTTAGGCAAGTTTTTTTATATCTTATGTTAAGGGATTAAAGAAAAAAAAAGTGGGTTTTTTGGAATTACTCCGTTCTGCTCCTGTCCTCTGCTTTTCTACATGGAGACAGACAGTTTAAGCTTGCCAGTACTCAAATGTGCTCACAAGGCTGTGCATCCGCTGCATCGTCCTTTAGACATTCTCCCTTGATATCATTAGTTACAGTCCTGTTCCCATTCTCCATTCTCAGACAGTTTGTCATCCAAGGTGCTCGTCCTTTCCTTTCGGTTCCATGCTATTCCTCTTGGCCCCCTTCTCCAGTGCTTGGTCTCACCACAGCTCTTCCCTGCAGGGACTTCTCCCTGGGTGCAGTCCCTGAGGAGCACAGCCTGTGCCTCTCTCCCCTGCTATCCAGCCCTCCTCCACCCCCTGTTCTGCCTTCAATGCTCAGAGGCTTCCTCACAACTCATCTTCAGTGCTATGGAAAATGCAGTGTTGACATTCTGGGAAAATTATTTCCCCTCTCCCTTTGCAGAGAACAGTTGTAAAACTACAACTCTAGAGGCACACGTATGGCTCAGCCAGGCCGTCTGAGCCCATATCCCTGTAGGACAAGACACCGGGTACAGCCAAGACCACAGCAGTGGGAGAGACACCTCTGAGCAAAACTGAGTGTAGCATCTCCTGCTCTGCTCCAGCTTTACCATCTTTCTCCAATCCTGCTGCTGTGTAATGTACTGCATGCACTGCTTATCAGTTACATGGCACATTAAAAATGGACATGTAGTCTTGCCCATGGGTTCCTTTAGTTATTATGCATGGCACTTGGGTTTTTTAATCCAGTTTGTGTATCACTTCTCCTTGCCTCAGCCTTTTGCATAATCGTTATGTTATTGTGGGTAGAACTGCAGTATCTCTGCATTAGTAATTATTACTAGAAATCTGTGGTGTTTGATTGCAGAATCTTGATCCAAGGAGGAAAGAGATGCCTAAATCTGTAGCCTGTATGCTCTCCTAGGAAAGCTGTGAGCTCCTTCCTGCATCCCCTGCCTCTGCCCACCTGGGGTGATGACTGAAGGACATGAGATACCTTCTAGGCTGGCAGGATCTGCCACCTGACCCCAAATGATTCAGTCAGGTTTTTTCAAATGCACCAGAAGACAGTCACTAGGTTGACACTTCCACCTAAACTCCCAACAAGCAGATACTCACTTTGCATCCTTATCTGTGGCATACGTGTATTTCCAGCTTTGAGACTGCATCTCTTTCTTTTACAGCCATGGATTTTTCCTTACTCTTGTGTTCAGTGTTGCTTTTCAACTCTGCAAAACAGGAGACAGAAGCTGACCCATGAAATCCTGCTGGGAGCCAGCTTATTCAGTCCTAACCCCCAAACAGAAACAAGCAAGTATGCCTGGCCATCTGTATAAGGAAAATAAAAGCTGCTCATACGCCAGTAGTGGACAGCAGCAGTGAGCACACCTGAGGGAGGTGCACCCAGATAGAGGAGCTTCTCCACTTACTGACAGAGCTCTGGGGGCTGGTGAATAGGTTGAGGAGTATCAAGGAGTGAAAGAGAGAGATAGACTACTGCAATTGCACCCTACTTTCCCTGAGACAGACCCAACAAACAGACAGGATGCATGACATAGAGAATTCCTTATCCTCTCTCCACCTGGCTGAACACAGTGACTTACAGGATAAGGAGCAGTGGCAACAAGTTCCTGGCCAGTGCAGTGGGCATATCTCCTCTGTCACTACCCCACTTGCCCAGGTGCCCTTGCACAACAGGTACAAAGCTCTGCAAGTGGAACTGAACAATAATTAGGATGATGATTCATTCTGAAGTCAGCCTGTGCCCTGCATCAGAAATGCTTCCATAAAGAAAAAAAGATGGGTCATTGCCATAGGAGACTCCCTTGCAAAAGGAACAGAAGGCCCAATATGCAGACTTGACCCACTTCAGCAGCAATGGTCCCTTCCAGCCCAAACCATTCTGTGATTCTGTGTTTCATAGACCACCCAACCAGGATGAAGAGGCAGACAGAATATTCTGTAAGTAGCTAGGAGAATTCTCATGGTCACCAGCCCTTGTTCTTGTGAGGGACTTCAACTTACCAGATGGTCTGCTGGAAATACAACTCATCAGACAGGAAACAGTGTCAGAGGTTCCTGGAGTGTATGGAAGATAAATTCCTAACTCATCTGGTGAGGGAGCCACGTAGAGAAGGTGCCCCACTGGACCTGTTGTTTGTGAACAGAGAAGGACTTGTGGGTGATGTGATGGTTGGAGGCTGCTTTGGGCATAGTGATCACTAAATGACAGAGTTTTAATTCTTCAGGAGGTAAGGAGCGGGATCAGCAGAACTGCTGCCTTGGACTTGTGGAGGGCAGGCTTTGGCGTTTTTAAGAGACTGGTTGACAGAATCCCCTGGGAGGCAGTCCTGAAGGGCAGAGGGGCTCAGGAAGGCTGGACATTCATCAAGAGGAAATCCTACAGGCACAGGAGCACGCCATCTCCATGTGCTAGAAGATGAGCTGGAGGCTAAGAAGAACAGCCCAGATGAGCAGAGAGCCTTGGCTGCAACTCAGGGGAAAAAGAAGAGTTAATTACTTTGGATGAAAGGACAGCCAGCTCAGGAGGACTAGAAGGATGTCACGAGGTTATACAGGAAGCCAAAGCACAACCAGAACTTAATCTGGCTAACTGCCCTAAAAGACAATTAAAAATGTTCCTATAAATACATTAGTACAAAAGGAGGGCTAAGGAGAGACTAGATCCTTTCTTGGATGTGGGGAAAAACACAGGGACAAAGGATTCGGAAAAGGCTGAGGTACTTAATGCCTTTGCCTCAGTCTTTAACAGTAAGTTCTCCAGGTACACAGCCCCCTGAGCTGGAAGACAGGGAGCAAAACAAAGACCCCATAATCCAAGGGGAAATGGACAGCAACCTGCTACACCACTAACACATATACAAGTCTATGGGGCTGGATGGGTACTGAGGGAACTGGCAGAAGTGCTCACCAAGGCGCTTTCCACCATTTATCAGCAGTCCTGGCTAACCGGGGAGGTCCCAGCTGACTGGAGATTGGCAAATGTGACCTCCGTCTACAAGAAGGGCTGGAAGTATGACCCAGGAAACTACAGGCCTGTCAGTTTGACCTCAGTGCCAGGAAAGGTAATGGAGCAGATCACCGTGAGTGCCATCATGTGGCACGGACAGGACAACGAGGTTATCAGGCCCTGTCAGCATGGGTTTTTGAAAGGCAGGTCCTGCTTGACCGACCTGATCTCCTTCTATGACAAGGTGACCCACATAGTGGGCGAGGGAAAGGCTGTGGATGTTGTCTATCTAGAGTTCAGTACAGACTTTGACACTGTTTCTCACAGCGTTCTGGAGAAACTGGCTGCTCATGGCTTGGATGGGTGTACTCTTCATTTGGTATAAAACTGGCTGGATGGCAGGGCACTAAGAGTGGTGCTGAATGGAGTAAATCCAGTTGGCAGCTGGTCACTAGTGGTGTACCCCAGGGCTCAGTATTGAGGCCAGTTCTGTTTAATATCTTTATTAGTGATAGGGATGAGTGGATCAAATGCACCCCCAGTAAATTTGAAGACAACACCAAGTTTGGTGGGAGTGTTGATCTGCTGGAGGGTATGAAGGCTCTGTAGAAGGATCCGGACAGGTTGGATCAATGGGCTGTGGCCAGTGGTATGAGGCTCAACAAGGCAAAGTGCCAGGTCCTGCACCCGGACCACAACAACCCCATGAAACACTGCAGACTGGGGATGAGTGGCTGGAGAGCTGCTTGGTGGAAAAGGACCTGGGGGTGATGATTGATAGAGCTGAACATGAGCCATCTTGTCCCCAGGCAGCCAAGAAGGCCAATGGCACCCTGGCCTATATCAGCAATAGTGTAGCCAGCAGGCCAGGGCAGTGATCATCCCCCTGTACTCAGCAATGGTGAGGCTGCACCTCATATCCTGTGTTCAGTTCTGGGCCCCTCACTGCAAGAGGGACACTGAGGTGCTGGCGGGGGTCCAGAGAAGGGCAGCAAAGCTGGTGAAAGGTCTAGAACACAAATCTTATGAGGAGAAGCTGAGAGAACTGGGGCTGTTTAGTGTGGAAAGAAGGAAGCTCTGGGGGGACCTTATCACTTCCTACAACTACCTGATAGGAGGATGGAGAGAGGTGGCTGGTCTCTTCTCCCAAGTAACAAGTGATAGGACAAGAGCAAATAGCCTCAAGTTGTGCCAAAGGATGTTAAGATTGAATCTTAGCAAAAATGTCTTCACCAAAAGGGTTGTCAAGCATTGGAACAGCCTGCCTAGGGAAGTGGCTGAGTCACCATCCCTGGAGGTATTTAAAAGACGTGTAGATGTGGCACTTAGGGACATGGTTCAGTGGTGGACTTGGCAGTGAGTCTAACTGTTGAGTTCAGCAGTTGAACTAAGTGATATTAAAGGTCTTTTCCACCCTAAATGATTCTCTGATTCTAAGAAAAAAAAAATAAAAATCACCAAATGTGAAGGCTTGAATGGCCCTACTCACTCCCACAGCAAGACTTCTTACTATCAGCTTTTACAAGCAGTCATGCCCCATCCCTGGAATTGTTCAAGACCAGGTTGGATGGGGCTTTGAGCAACTTGATCTAGTGGAAGATGTCCCTGCCCATGGCAAGGGGTTGGAACCGGATGAGCTTTTAAGGTGCCTTCCAGCCCAAACACTAGAGATCATGACTTGCCTCATGATGAACAAAATACCAAGCAGTTGAAGTTCATTCTATGGGAAGCTAAACTAGTTGGACAAATACAAGGTACATTTTTCAGCTGCATCCTTTCTCCATGTGGATGTTAACCAATGGGGGACCTAACTGTAACATGCAAAGTCTCTCAGACAGGGGTTTTGAGTGTTATGTAGTCATTGGTCAGATTAATCATCCATAAGTGTATCTACAGGCATTTGACCAAAAGATCTCCTTACAATACTATCATATGAGCTGCAGTCTCACATTTTGAACGCAGTTATTGAATACATCCCCACTACCCTGAAAATACACATTTGACACTGTAATTTAAAACCCACCCTGGACCACCCCTGGATCAGGAAGTCTCTGGGTTGCAGGTTTCTGGGAGCTGAGAGGAGAAATGTTGCTGTATGTTGCTTTCTTCTGCCTTTCCAGAGGCATCTGCTAGGGGGGAGAAGGTGGGTAGGCCAGATCAGGCTCAGGTTTGACCTGAATGCCTAGTTTTTGATTGTGTTTTAAATGGGTTTTAAATCATTCTGTGGAAAGAAACTGGCTGCCAAATTCTGAAAGTCATTAAAGAAAGCAAAACAAAACAAGCCCGTAGCAATGTAACCCATCTCTCCCAAAATAAAATCCACAAAAATAAACCCAAGAAGAACACTATATCCAGCCTTCACCAAAATGCAGGAGCTGTGTGTTTGGGGGTAGGAACATAAACCTGACAGTGGTAGGTCAGGCCAAGCTCTGTGCTTCCCTGGACGAGACTGCTGTAGTTGAGCAGTTTATTTCATTCTTTCCAAGCAGAGCCGCTCCAGTGCTGAGGACATGGTCTGTTGAAGGCATGTATTTTAAAGAGTTGATGGATTTCATCCATCACCCTTCACAGTTCCATTGTGCCCTCTCTGCCTTTTGTTTTCAAAAGGGGTGTGAAATAACCTCCTTTTTAGATAAGAATTTATCTGCTGGATGGCTGCCCATGCACCAAATCTTACATTTGCTCTGCTTTGGACCAAGTCAGGTTTTTTGGTCCCCGTGGAGCTGTGCTCTGACCACAGTTTTGTTTCTACTGTAAACAGTAGCTGAATGAGTTTATTTGGCACCATAATGGTTTCAAAGGCCAAGAGAACAAATATGCATGTGCTCTTTGCCTTTGGGTTTTACTGGTGCCAACCCAGACGTGTGCCTCCATATTTGCTTTGCTGGGCAAGGGACAAAGTACTGATACATGTTATGGGTTATTGCTTCCACTCGTGGCAGGTCTTTTTCAGCCTGCTGAGCTGACCAAGTTTTGAGTCCACCAAAAGTGCGTGACTTGATTCGGGGCTCATTCAGATGTCAAGTGCTTGAAACCTTAGAGTAATGATAAACAGATGGAGCATGTGGAGACAGCTGCTAAAACTTGTTGTTCTCTAAACAGGATATCATGCTGTCTTTTTAAGAAAACTGGTATTTTACAGTGTTAGAGGTTTTTTCTTTTTCTCTGATCAGAATCCTAACTCTTGAGAAGGATGCTTTGGCCATACTTTATATTCTCATACTTCATCCCAGATGTCACAGTCATTTTCACAGCAGAAAACTAGATGGGTATTTTCATGTTTTCCCCTGCCTGGTGTGAAGAATCTGCTGATGGAGCTAGAGATGCCCACCAGTAACACCCACTGCTGGCTGTATACTGCTTGTCCTTCCCTTGCTGGTCACTCGCTCTACAGGTTGAAAGATGGGCCTTGAAGGGCAGCAAATGCAGAGCTGCTTCTTCAGGTTCCATGGACCTTTTCAAGGGCTGAATTGTTGCTTTTGTTTCCCAGAAAAGAAAGCATGGGTTGGGTTTCAGTTGCCCTACAGTTTTTCTGTCTTCTAGGAGAAACTTCAAAATACGGTTAGAAGCTGTTCCCAAAGTTTTTAATGGAGGGCTGCTTTATTTTACGGATGGGGTGATTAGAGCAGAGATCAAAACAAACTTAAGTTCACTTAAAATTCAGTACCTTCATGGTCCATAGGTGCAATGAGTTGGCTACATCTAGAAACCTTTTTAGGTTTTTTTTGTGAGCTCATGTTTTATAGTGTTACGCATCAATGACTTGTAATTCAAGGAAATAAATGTAAAATTACCTAGAGGGCAGGACATAGTTTATAGTCCAAGAGCTGATGCCTGTAAGTATGAAATAGTATTTTGCATTATATTATACCACTGAAGCTACTAGACACATTCAGGAAACACTTATTCCAAGTCTGTGCCATTTTAGCTGAAAGCGCTGTGGAGGATTTGGAGCTCTCTCCTGTCATTCCAGCACAAGATCCTCCTTCTGTTTGAAGCACAACTCTTCCAATCTGCAGTGACCTTGGAAATTATTTTAACAATTCATGTGTCTTTTTTTCTATCCTTTTAGCTGTTTTTTGGAATTTGGGTGGAAGGCATGGTAATAAAACTCTTTTCCTTCAATTCTGCAAAGTCTTACGACCACTATCCTTCTTGACTTAGCCTGTCCCCTTGCCCATTTTCTTTTCAGGGTCCTTGTTTGGCTATATTACAGCAACAGTTACTGTAAGCAGAGATGAGGAGAGATGGAGCTCAGGCTTTTGAGGGTCTCTTTATGATGCTTAGAAATGACCCTTTTTGTATCTGGAATCACAGTTATCTTTACATAAGTTAAGACTTGGTGTTATGTGGAAACCAGAAAGTTGATTATGGAAAAGTCAAATATGTTTGTGCATCATTTTGAAAGTGCTTGTAATAGCATGAAGGATATCTTGTGTATTCTGGCTGTGTTTCAGAAAGAAAGAAAACTTTGTGTCTGTAACTTTATACTAAAAGTTTTTATTTTTATCCTTCAAATTATAAGGTGCATTTGAGAAGCTTCAACAAAATGAGATTGAATGTAACAGAGGCAGAATTGCAAGTGGTGGTGGTTACAACAGAGGTAATTGTTCTGCCCAAATTATATCAATGAACCTTTCTGTGCTCTCAGTCCACACGTGGGAGTGAGAAATGAGAGGGACTGGGGAGGAAGGGAGAGCAGGCGGAAGAGAAGTGACCTGAACTTTTAATTCCTTTTTGGGAATTGAATCTGTCTTCATCAGTGAAAAAAAAACTCACCTTCTTAGTGTGTCATTTGGTACAGTTCCTTTTGTCCTGCTGCCCATTTAATGCATATTAATCCTTGGGGAGCTAGAGGTGTCGGGCAGCATGCAAAGTGCTGTGAAAGAAACCACTGGCACTGTGCTGGGCTGGCCTGTCTCAGGAAATTCCGAATGAGTATAAATAAATGCTCTGTAGCAACCTCTGGGCTCCCTGCCTGCTGATGTGTCAGGAATACGCACTCCCTTTAAGGCAAAGGAAAGTGTGCTTCAGACTTAATTTCCTGAAAAACTAAATGTAGCGACGTCTGAGGGTTTGCTCCTGGGTGGATTGGTGAGTGAGTCCCTTGAACAGGCTATGGGGAGAGGTGAGATGCAAATGGCTGGCTCTGCCAGCGCTGCAGGCCAGTCAAGAAAAGGGATGGGGGCACCCTGGGGTAGCAGAGCTGAAACCAGCCCTCAGTGTTCTTACAGGATATTAAGCTGGAATTTTTTTAATGTTTTAGTTATTTTTTTTAGCAGTGCCTGGTTAGCTGGGCTGCCGCGCCAGTGCTGCTCTCTGATGGGAGTTTGCACTTGCAGCTTCACGCACCTCTGGCAGCCTCTTTGGTTCTGTTGTTACACACAGAGTAGTTTCCTTCCTTCAACAAACACAGGTCTTCTAGTGGGAGATGGGCATTGTGAACACTCAAGTGAAGGGAGTGCTGCACCTATTTATTTATTTTAAGGCATGGTTTCAACAGCAGAAAGGTAGCTGTTATTCTTAAAGTTGCTGATTTTGAATATTTTTCATACACTTTCAATTATAAGCCACTGGTTTTAGCCATTTAGAATGTGCATATAGAAGTAATTCTAATAATGACCTTTTCCATATTTTCTCTTAATGATAGCTTTTTTAACTTTCTGAAGGATTCAGCAGTCTGAACTCTTTTAAGTGCTGAGAAAAAGCTTTCAGTGTTTTTGGATAATGCAAATTGCTCATACTTTTGAAGTTTGGAGGCAACACACATCTTATCTCACAGAAGGAATCAGTACTAGATTAATATAAAAAAGGGTAGGAGGCAACAATTCCTGGTATTTGAAATATTATACTGATTATGCAGCATAAGCCATATTCCTCATGGAGGTAAGCATGTGACAAAATAATGTCCTTACAGAATTCATAAATACAAATATTTGTAGACTCGTTCTAGCAGAAGACAATTCTTCCATTTTTTCCACCTTGTGCACAACTGTAAGAGTGAAGTGTAAATCAGTTTTAATATTCCATGGCAGGTTTATATCCCAGGAGTCCAGGTTCTTTCCTGATGGTTACCTCTGTTACAATAGCCCTATGTATCTGTTCTCCACTTCTCACCTCTTCAGAAATTTAAAGGCACAGAAGGGTAATGACATAATAAATCTAAATATTTTGGGTTTGTGATTCAGTTGTTCTTGGCCAGAAAGCAAACATATCCCTCTTTGCTTGGGCTTCAGCAAGTAACAGTGATGCATATTTGTGTTAAAAGACGTTTTCAGGCAAACACAAGGTTTGCATGCATGACTCCTTTGGCCCACATGGGAAGTGGGGAGATGATCTGAATGAGTGAGGAAAAAAGATAAGTATTTGGGGATTTACTCCTCTTCTGCTTTTCTAGCCCTCTGTCTGTGTGTTGTGAAGCCCATCCTATTATGTAGATGCAAGCCTTGGTCTTTTTATTTATTTTCTTTGTAATTTTTCTTGTGACAATGCAGTGGTGTAAAGTAACACGGGGTGATGTATTGTTGGAAGAGTGGAGCAGGTATGCCACATTTTCAAAGGTTAAGGGAGGTAGGGGACCTTCAGGGTTTCTTCTACACAGCAGAGGTTAGCAAGATGCCTTGCCCACACTGGAGCTCAACCTCATGTTCATCATCATTAGCGCAGATCTATTGGGCTATAGTGCTTTGATGAAATTGAGCTGCTCTACAATAGTGTTGAGTAAGTGGCATCACATGGCTTTCTCCTCGGCTGCAAGGAGATTGTGATTGGTATCTACTGTTTGCCATTACTTGCTTTGCCAGGCCTCAAGTTAGTCTGATTTGGAAAGTATCTTTAAATTGAAGGCTCTTAATTTATCACAAACGTGCCCTGAGCCAGGAAGTATGCACACAGTAGAAAGTGAATGAAATGCATGTTTCAGGGAATGATGGAGGGCAGTTCCCAAGTAGAGAGATACTGTAAGATGAAAAAAATGTACATGGAATCGGGTGCTTGGAAAGAATAAATTCATTCTGATTTGGATTTGCCTTGTTGGCGTCTGGTTTTCAAATGTAAGTGAACTGCCCCCCATTTCAAGTCCAGAAGTCAAGGACACCTTGTCACTCTCCTGGTGATACCTGAAAGAGCAGGAGACTAACTTTACCATGAGTAAATGAGCATCTTTCCGCGGAGAGGATTTTCTGTGGCTGAGCCAGCTAAGCCCCCATCACTATTTCAGCGGTTTTCTTTCAATGCTAGGCAAGCTCACTCTTTCTCAGTTACGTTTCTTGATGTGCCACATTGGTTAAAGTGGCATTGGATGTTTGGGAAATGCATCAGTGCAATGCAACCTGCGCTGCCACTTGCTTCTGACTTGCTTGATGGTGGACCTGCTGGTCACACTTAGAGCCACAGTACTTGCAGGTTCACTTGTGACAACAGTCTGCCCAAGGGGCCACTGTTTTTAGAGTAGTTTCTACCCAGAGGTGGCAGCGCTGTTGACAACAGCAGCAGCCCCCACTGTGGTTTCTGCTCTGCTCTTCCTTGCTGTTGGTGAGGCAGTTGTCAGAATAAGGTAATGACTGTATCCTTTCCCACCCATGCCCTGCTTCCTGCCAGCTATAGTTTGATTTCCCCTGGGACCTGTGATTCAGAAACTGGGATGGAGGCAAAACAGCCTAGTCTCTTAGTTTTGAGTTTCTGTGGTTAGTGGCCTTGGGGTGGTGCACATACAAGATGCTCCACCACGGAACTGCCACATCTAGAGCTATTCCCAGAAAATGAGAGCAGTTTAAAATGAGCTTTATTGTTGGCCTCAAATAAGGGAGGTGTGAAGAATATAAAGGAGATTTTGTGCATTTTGATAAGGGGGCATATTGCAGTCATTCTCAGGACAGCTGGTTGTGCTTTTTTATTTTTCCCCAGGAATATATTTCTCATAAACAAGATTAATCCTTTATTCAGGGCTAATTAATTTGCATGACTTGCTTATAGTCTGTATTTTATCTTTTAAATGAGCTTCTGTTTGAGCTGCAAGTTTTCCACTCAGAGATTCTAGAAGTAAAAGTTTTAGATACTAAAAAGACTGCAGAGGGTTATGAGGTGTGGTCTTTGAAATGTGGTTTTCACTTTCAGCTCACAGAAATGATTTTTAGTTGTGGTTATATGAAGTTCAAATTAATTCTGTAGGTAACTTTTTTTACCATATGAAAGAAGACCTTTAATGGAAGACCTTTAATGGTGTAAAAAAAGATAAAGTGACCTCGAAAAACCCTTTCCCAGACACCAAAAAGACTGTTTACTATATATATGCCTTTGGGTACAGGCTGGGAAGCATTCTGAGTATTTTCCGTGTGATACCAAAATGTGCTGTTTTTTTTAGCTATGAACAGTAGTCAGTGTGTAGTTAGTAAATATGCAGCAAACAGAAAAGAATAAGAAAAGCCAGAGTCTCGTCTATAAGGATAAGAAATGGCTCTGTGGTGTATGAATTGACCCTTGAGGAGGAGGTGAGAGTGGGACATGCAGAGTACTGCATGCATCTGATCACCAGCACCAAGGCAAGAGCTGGGTCATTGGTTTTACTATAATGCTAAACAAAATTTTTATTATGCTTTTTATTATAATGATAATTCGCACATGGTGCAAAGCAACTAGGATTTTTCAGGTTCAGAGGAACATAATTGTTTGAGAGACTTTCCACTGTGGATTGATCAAGTCAATGGAAAGACTTTTGATGCTTTTAATGGCAACTGCATTGTGGTTGTGATTGTTTTGAGGTTTTCTTCTATTGCTGTAATGGTCCTACTTCTTCTAGAAAGAGCATGGTACTAAGATTGCAGATCCACTCTTAAAATGCCTTCTTTTACCAATGTTGCCTAATAAATGTGATGTTGTAGTCTAGTGCCCTAGTGTTTGTGCTCAAGTGCAACAAAAAACACAGCAGCCGTCTGAACCATCTTTCTTCAACATTGCTGCTATGTTCACTGGCTTAAGGTGGTGTCCTCAATTCACTTCTGTGAGGTTTACCTCTACAGATATCTGAGCGGGAGCTTCTACATCTTGAAATAAAACCTATTTGTTACACAGTGTTGTAGCTTCAGCCTTTCTCTGTTATTAATATCAGGGAAGTTGCCATCCTCCATTTCTTTAGTACAACCCCTATCCCAAAGCACTGAGTATTTAGATGTCAGATTTAAAAGTGAGCTCCCCAGCTGTGGTATTGACATATTGAATGTTAAAAAGAATCTAAAAACCTTATACAGATATTTAACCATTCTTCTGCTGCTCATTTTTCTTTGAGATTAAATTTGCAGCAAACATTTTAAACTGGAGATTTATTTATTTAGTAAAATGTGCAGCAAATGGAATTCCTCTTTAAGAGGAGAATCCTCCACACCTATAACTGTAGAGTTTGTAGCAGGGTCAGTCTCTCTGCCTAGGGCATTTTGGTTTAGACTGTAGTACTCCATACCAAACAGCCTCAGGTGCATCAAGACTTAAATCCTGTTCAGCTGCAGGCATAGCTGTAGCTGAGTAATAGCAAAAGAGATGGCCTTTCTTAGAAGGTGGTATTTAGTGGTTGTTTTTCCATGTCACAGAAAGAGAGGAAGGGGTTATCAGCCATGTCTACACTATAGTGTGTGCTGGTTGTGCCATTACTTGTACAAAACCAAAACACTCGATGCTCTTGCTGGGTCTGGCAAAGTACAGAAACAACTTACTGTTTCTGTGAGTTTCCCCCTCTCAGTTCTTGGAGAAAAATAAAATAAAAATCTGGTAGGTTGATTGACTGTATTTTGGGCTTTCCCCCACCTTTGAAAATAGTGGAGAGCCAGGCTGAATTGTTGGGAGCTAGTAATTTCATGGCACCTTCTGTATATTGCTAGCTGAAAGAAGGCTGATCAAATGGTAACGTCTGTTTTCCAAATGGTTTTGTTGTGGTTGATTTTTTTTTTTTTAATTTACATCCAACTCCCAACACCTGAAAAGGGGAATGAAATAAAAATAGTTAATTATTTCATTCTGCTTTTTCTTTTCAAATGAGCGCTCAGCCTCATGTATTTTGGTTGGGATTCTCGTTTATGTGAGAATGGAAAGAGGAAAGAACAAAAGTAGTATTTCTGTGGAAGGAGAAGGGGAAAAGCATGAATTTTTTCTGTTGTAGTAGAATATCAAAAGCCAGAACTCTTTTTTGGTTGGTTTGGTGTTTATTTTTTTTTAAATCCCCTCTTTCCCTGCCCCAGAAACCTTTCAAACTGAAGTCGAGCATATAAGAATACTGGTTTGACACCATTTATGCCAGCGATTGCTTCTGTGTTTTTCCTCTGCAGCATTGTTTATGGGTTGTCTTGTGCCATAACTCTGGAAGGAGACTGTTATTCATACCATTGTTTCAGTGGAAAAGACATCTTTAATAGCAGTCAGATCCAACATAAAAATGCTTTTGAGCCGATATCATAGCCAGATGGGGAGATAAGGCTTTAAATGCAATGTCTGTATTTTTCAAGGCACCTTAGACATCTAGCTTTAGAAATACATCTCCGCTTTTTTCTCTCTGTGCTTCCTGGGCTCTCCAAAGCAGCTTTACAATACAGTTTTCCTAGCTTGCATCACCAGAACTCTGTGTCTGCCCACATTTCCACTGCTTTTCACTCACTCAGAATCTTGAAGCGCATAAACTAAATGTCCTATTTTTTCCAGTTCTCCTGGTCTGGGAGCAGACATGATTAGTGTGGACTCAGGTAGGGCTGACTCAAAATGTTAATATTCTGATGTTCTTGTGTAGTGCATTGGATAGGATGTAATTTAGTAGAAGTTGGCAAGACTGGAATGTTTGGACAGAGTCAGTCCTCCAGTGCAGGAGGCGAGAACTGAAGAGTGCATCTTTTAAATGCTGCTTGTATCCTGCCCGTGGTGATCCTGCAGCAGGGAGAGGGAAATGAAGTCTTTGTATACTTGTGGAGAAATTCATTAATAGCAACAGTACCACAACGAGTCCTCTGTGCTTCATAGAGTGTTTTGCTTCATATGTACTGGTCTAAAAGCATGATGTGTTCGTGTCTCATTGCATTTAAAGAAAACTGGAGTGTCTGCAGCATTTTCACAGGCAAAAGTGTATGTGTTTGTGCATCTGCATATACTGTTTCTGTGCAACACAATGCCATGATTAGTATCTGCCTGAGCTACAGCAGAGACTGGGGAATAACTTCTAATTTTAGCACTGCCCATGATCAGCTGGCCAAGGATGAGACAAGAAGCCCAATAGGAGTGTTTGTACTGCTCAGGATTTGGTGCGGTACTTCTGTGTGTGCTGGGGTGAATGAAGTAGGAATCTTTGGCGCACTTGAGGTCTCTGGAGATGAAGGCTTGCCTTTCTGGCTGACAAGCAAACTGATACAGCTTCCTCTGAGATTAATCTGAGGTACCTGCTTGTGTAGCACTTTGTACTCACCCACCAATGCTAGGGAGTAAGGCATCCATGGTACACCCAGGACCTAAGGCTTGAAAAGAAGAAAGGCCGCACTCTTATCAGGGGTTTATTCATTTCCTTTTTATTATATATATTTCTTTTTTCCTTTTGGAACCACTAAACCATTTTTATTGCTTGAAAACAGCGATCCGTTTTGCTTTGTTCCATGCTTACCAGGTACACCCGTTTTGGCCCTTTCTGTGAGACAGCAAAATGCACAAAGGCTTGGCGCAGCTCCTGCACGCTGCATCGGTGTTGTGTGGTTGTTGGTAGATTGCACGCCTGACCCTCGTTTGTCTTAACGTATCAAGAAACGTCTCCAGAGACCAACTCATAATGCTGGGATTGTGTTGGTGTAGGGGAAGTTGCAGGCAGCCAGCTCCGCACACAGTCTCATGCTTGTGGAGTGGCAGATAGGAACTGTGTTGTGGTAGTGCTGCCAGCTTCAGCCAAGGAGCAAAGAGATTTCATTGTAAAGACACTGAGCTGCCTGCAGGTGTTTGTGGAGGGGTTTAGTGAGGGATTCACTGCCAGTGTAATTATTTTATTACCATTATTTGTTTTTTATAGGTTTGTGTTGAGCAATCTTAATACTCCCCCATGAAAAGAAACAAAATATGCCTGAGCATCCAGTTTGGCTCTCATGACTTAACATGAGATTTGCATGTCTTTTTAGAGGTTTTATGAATATTTTTCCAATGATGCATTAATTCCTAAGTCCCGGGGCTTCCAAACAGTCTGTTCCTCCCTCCCCCATCCAACTTTTGTGCATTGTGCCCAAGGACAGCTTAGAGGAGCTGCCTGACTTCACTGGTGTAGTGATGGGAGAATCAGAGATGGTGGCGGGTAGAAGAGAAGGACCAAGAGAAGCAGAGGAAAGCAACTGGGAAAAAGAGAACAGGTAAAACTGATGGACCTAGAATTTACAAGGTGAAGCGACTAAAAGCAAGCCTGGGATGAGGGGCAAGAGTATAACCAGATTTTGGGTTAGAATCGGTGGAGCAAGCAAATGGATTTAAGTATAGAAAATGGGTGAGAAATCCAAAGTGTGGGAAGAAGGCCAAGAGAGACTAGAAGACTACAGTGAAAGAAAGCCAGTGTAAGAGTGGGGACAAACCTAGGGTGCAGGCAGGAAAGTGACCAAGCTAGGGCAACGAGCTGTGGGGTGTGGGAGGGAGTTCTCTGTCTGCAGGGAATGGAGCCAGCATGAGAATCTGGGAACAAAGTACTGAATTTGGAAGGAAGAGAAGTAATTCAGACAACATGCTCTGTCTCATTCTCTCCCTGTCAGGGGGGGTCCTGGAGATTTTTTCTGTCTGACATTGAGGCAGTCCCGCTGGAAGGAGCTGTGTGCTTATGTGCTTAAATATGTGTGTATGCATGTATTTTTGCTTCCACAGTGGTATTTAGATGGCTATTTTGGGTACATCTATAAGTAAATACTGCAGCATACTGAGACTCTGGTCTTTCAACAGAATCATGTGGTCGGGGAGGGGTGTGTGGGGGGTTATGTTTGTGTCTGCCCAACAGACTGTCCGTGCTGCAGAACCAAAATACCAATGTGCTTAGGTCGGTCCCACTTCTGTGGCTCTCACACGCGTCTGCCTGTGTCTGTGTCTCCATCCTGTTCCTTTCCCGTGCTGGGGAAGATGGGTTTTCACTCGGCAGCATCCTCCTTCTAGCTACTGCTCCGGGTGTCCTGTGGTAGCCAAAAGCATAAAGGATCACCATCAAAGCAGTTATACTGTCTGCAGACAAAGCTTTTCTTAAGCATGCCAAGGAAACTGGAAAAACAGGAGCTTTTTTTCCCCCCTTCTCCTGAAACTTTTCAGAACAACATTAAGTCACTTCCTGTAGTTGCAGTAAATCGAGAGTTTCTCTTTTCTCTCTCTCTCCCTCTCCCTCTTCTTCTCCCTCTCCTTCTCCCTCCCCCTCCCTCTCCCTCTCCCCCCTCCCTCTCCCCCTCCCTCTCCCCCTCCCTCTCCCCCTCCCCCCTCCCTCTCCCCCTCCCCCCTCCCCTCTCCCCCTCCCCCCTCCTCTCCCTCTCCCCCTCCCTCTCCCCCTCCCTTTCCCCTCTCCCTCCCCATCCCTCTCCCTCTCTCCCTCTCCCTCCCCCTCCCTCCCTCTCCCCCTCTCCCTCTCTCTCCCCCTCTCCCTCTCTCTCCCCCTCCCCTCCCTCTCCCCTCTCCCCTCTCTCTCCCCCTCCCCCTCCCCCTCCCTCTCCCCCCTCCCCCTCCCTCTCCCCCTCCCTTTCCCCCTCTCCCTCCCTCCCTCTCCCCCTCTCCCTCCCCATCCCTCTTTCTCCTCCCTCTCCCCCTCTCCCTCCCCATCCCTCTCTCTCCCTCCCTATCTCTCCCCCTCTCCCTCCCTCCCTCCTTCTCTCTCCCTCTCCCTCCCCATCCCTCTCCCTCCCTCCCTCCCTCTCCCCCCCCTCCCCCCCCCCCCCGCCCATTTTCCCGGCTCTCCCGAGGCTTGTATTCCTTTAAGAGGAGCGGGTTCCAGACTCGCCTTTGAAAAACGAAACGGAGAGCTAAGTTCACTTCCAGCCACGGCAGCAGCCAGCAGCGCCCGGCTGCCGGGCCGGGCCGGGCCGGGGGCAGCGGCCCGGGGAAGCGGATGGACTGACGGCTATCGGTCGGTCAGTGTGTCGGAGGTGCGCGGCCGGCCGGGCGGGGCTGCGCGGGTGCGGACAGCAGTTCCTTATGGGGTGAAGGAGAAAGCCGGGCGGGAGGCAGGGCTTCGGCGGGTGACACATGAAGCTGGAGCAGCCATACGTGGCTGGAAAATTTGCAGTGTGGGGGTAGAGGCATGTGGCTAATTCAGGTAACCGGAAAGCTGGCTTTTATTATTCTTCCAGCTCATAACTCGCAACAGTTGGGTTTCTTTTCCTTCCTTTATATGTGGGACGGTAGGAGCGGATTGTATAGCAGCGCTGTTTATAAATACTCAGCCCAAGGGAGCCCAGCGGATCCGGTGGAGTTTTGCTCAGATTGCTGTGCGGAGAGGCGAGTGCCGCGTCTGGAGGGCATGCGGGTCTTCCTCAGATGCGCAGCGACAGTCTCCTTCCGCAGGGGGGGATTTGGAACCCCGCTGGAAGGGGGATCCCGCTGCCTCTCTTGGGGCTGGGGGCTTCCTGCAGTTAAAAATGACAGGGACAGAGGCACTGGTGGAAGTAACGTGAGCTCGGGTGAGAGCAGATTGGCATCGCTGCTCCTGCAGCAGCACTTCCCAGCGCCATAAATCAGCTGCAGAGCTGTATACATTCTAAGGCATCGGTTGCATAAGGAGCAGAGTAGGAGTTCCCCTCGGGTGCTCCAGTGCACCCTCTGGAGAACTTGGTGTCCGCATGATCCGTGCGGTTCGCTGTAATCCTGTGGTCGTCATGTCCCGGCATAGCGTGTATGAAAGCTTGGTGTGACGCTGAAGAGTGGAAATACTCAGGGAAGGACAGCTTTGAGCTACTAGATGTGCCACTTTTGTGCCCCTTTGCTAACAGTTCTCCATGTATTCTTGTGGACACATTTATGTGTGTATGTGCTTCTCAGCATTTGAAAACCTACTGATTAACTTTTTAAGTTGATCAGGATTTAGTGTCAGCAGAAAGATGGGCCTCCCAGCTTGCTGAG